>NW_024881317.1:6325730-8825730 GCF_018691265.1 Tyto alba
GGTATTATCCTACAAACCAGAAAAGGCTGTTTTTCATCCGCTCTGTGTCCTGCAGCATGAGGACAAAGAGTCAGGGACAACCCTACCCACTCAGGCTTAGCTCATCAAGGACAGAAGCTGTAATCCTTTTCTCCCAATGTTAATCCTTTTCTCCCAATGTGAAGGGACAGAGACACTTCACCCAGAGGCTAAAGGCTATCAAGTTTGGGACATTTACCCCTCCCTCCACCAGATCTCTGTAGGTGCTGAAAGTCTGGCTGTCAGCCATCAGAATTAAAAATTCAGACCACAGCTTAAGGGGAAAAATCTTTCTTCCCCTTTGTTTAGCCTCATTTCCTAAGGAAAGGGTATCTGTGTGGTCATGCTCTTTGGGTGTATACATCATTGCCTTTCTATTTTAAACCTCTCCAATCGTTTCTGCAACCTCTGTCTGCCTTCAGTTGTATCTGGCAGAGTAGTAGTGGCCTCCAAGCTATTATACTGCCACAACCATTGTGAGAATCAGCCACCAGGCAGAGGACAGAAGTGCTGTTAATGGAGGAGAGGGCTGTCATGAGCACAACCTTTATTAGACATCAGAGAATCAGGGCGGAGGAATGTCCCTGAGGCAAGGCTTCATTAGGTCCTGCTGCTTGAGGAATGACTGGCTTTTCCGTCCTGCAAAGAGCCCTCTGGGGTATAGGTTACGCCTCTCACAAAGATAATTACAAAAGGATGCAGCCGATGATAACTAAAAATGGTGCCACATTTTGGGGAGGGCAAAGCCATTTACAGCCAGTGGGAATCTTCCTAGTGGCTTCACTGAGGCTTAGTCAGCCCCGCAGAGCAAAAGGCTGCACATCTGGGTGGAGTTCAATGGGAAACATCTTTCTCAGCCCATGAAAATGTTAGCAATTTCAGCGTTTTCCTGTTCTGGGCTGGGAAGAATCACAAGTCTTTTAGAGGTTTTTAATGAGCAAACAGGGAAGGAGAGTTAAAAGTTGAGATGAACGAGTTGCCAGGGGTCAGGACACCCACCCAAAAGCAAGCTGCCTTCATCCAAGCCCTTTGCCTGTCTCATTCTGCCAAAGGTTTACTTCTCAGTGCCTGGGCGATTCGTGATTTCAGGGTGGTTCTGTCATTTACTGCCTGAAATGCATCTGATCTCTATCTCATTTCAGAGGTGATGCAGTCAAACATGCTGCTGCCCGTCACCCACTTGCAGAAGAAATATTTGTGGACTAGACTGGCAAGCAGGATGGATCCTTGTGCCCCTAAGTCCTTCACCATCTGAAAATGCACATGTGAATCATTACAGTCAGAATCCATCCACTATGTTGGGACAGAGGGTGTCATCACGTCCTGGTCTGAGTATTGTGGCTTGAGCCTTTTTCCTCTTTATTGACATTTTGCATTCTTCTTTGATTTATGGATTTTTTTTTACTTTGGTTTTTTTTTTTTTTTAATGTCATGAGAAATTTATTGAAATAGCTTATTCACATATTAAAAAAAAAAAAAAATAAGGCCACCACAAACTTTCAAACTCTTTGCAATGGCTGGGAATTGTTGCAGAGACAGGTACCTCTAGGCACTATGTTTTCAGTAAAGCAGCATCAAGGGAGCTTTTTTGGCATCAACCATCCTGGCCTGCATCAAGAGAAGTGTGGCCAACAGGTTGACGGAGGGGATTCTCCCCCTTTACTCGACTCTTGTGAGACCTCCCCTGCAGTGCTGTGTCCAGCTCTGGGGCCCCCAGCATAAGAAGGACATGGACCTGCTCGAGTTGGTCCAGAGGAAGCCAAGAAGATGATCGAGGAGCTGGAGCACTTCCCTTATGAGGAGAGGCTGAGTGTTGAGACTGTTCAGCCTGGAGAAGAGACGGCTCTGGGGAGATGTTATAGGGGCCTTCCAGTACCTAAAGGGGGGTACAGGAAAGGTGGAGAGGGACTCTTTATTGGGAGTGTAGGGATAGGACAAGGGGTAATGGCTTTAAAGTGAAAAAGAGTAGATTTAGGTTAGATGTAAAGAAGAAACTCTTCACTGTGAGGATGGTGAGGTGCTGGCCCAGGGTGCCCAGAGCAGCTGTGGCTGCCCCCTCCCTGGAAGGGTTCAAGGCCAGGTTGGACGGGGCTGGGAGCCCCCTGGGCTGGGGGAAGGGGGCCCTGCCCGGGGCAGAGTGGCTGGAACTAGATGGTCTTTCAGGTCCCTTCCAACCCAAACCCTTCTATGATTCTATGTTTCTATGACTAGGCATCTCTTGCTGGATTTTCCTTGCCACCACTAGGGTCTAGGCTCAATTTTATTCCGTAAATTGCCTAGTTGACGGGAAAAAAGCCCTATCTCATCACTGCAATGTTGAAGGCACTTCAAAACGACTCAGATGTTTAACTATTGTGCTAGTGATCATACATTCACATTGGGCTGCAGGCCAAAAAAAAAGGAGAGAGGGAAAAAAAAAAAAAAGCAAGTCTTGCAGCTGAAACGCTATAAAGTGCTGAATTTTACCTTAGAGCTAAACACTCTTCAGTGACAAATTTCAAAGGCCATATGTATGGTATTTTCATGAAAAGCAGAAGACCCTAAATTTCTTTGTTTAACTGGAAGCAATTTCCCTCCCTGAACAGGAGGCTTCTGTAGTTCACCTCATTTATTGAGAAGCTACAAATTTTGCTTTCTTTTTTTCTGACACAATGAGATCTAGAATATAGAAATAAGGGCAATAGAAATGGAAGAAAAAGTGTATTTTCTGTAATGCCAGCAGGAAAGTTTGCAAAAAAAAAAATACCACTGCCATCTTTGTTCCTAGGGATTACTTCAGGCATGCTGTGTGTTGGAGAGCAGTAACTATGTAATGGTAATATGAAGAGATAGGAGGGGTGAAAAGGGATTTTTTTGTTGTTGTTTTTTTTCCCCAGGACAATCAAAGGTGAGTCATACTACAGTGGCCTTTCTGCTGTCAAATGAAAGCCTTAGAATAAATAAGATGGAAAAGTCTCCATATGTTGTATGATGCTGCCTTCTGAGCTATGTTGTTGCACTTGGGTAGGAAAGGTTTTAATATTACATTATTTTTCAGAGGCTGAGGTGCTGAGACTCTTTAAATCTACATTTTGCATTTTGAACCTTCACAAACCATGTTCTCATCTTTTCCCTGAACTTATAAGGCGTAGAGATGTACTGGTCTTTTTGGTAAATGGAAGCTAATTTCCCAAGTAATCACAGGCTTCCAGGAGCCGGGACTTTAGGAGTTATTTTAGGAATTGGCAGCAGTGGAATATTTAGATATTAAGTTTACTATGAAGGAAGCTGGAAGAAATCTGTATGTGGGAAGGCTCACTGAATATTCACACAAATTACTCTAGTGAATCTCATTTTCTACCACTGTCTTCTTTTTGCTGGCTGTTCAGACCAGCAAAGTTTTGATCTCAGTGTTTATGTAAAGTTCACTCTTGTCCCAGTATTTGTGTTCCCACTCAGGAACAGCTTTTTGCATGTGAGCTTGTTCTCTGGGAAATTGTGTTATATCCTCCTGACAAAGATGGAAAGCTAAAGGTCATTCATTTGGGAAATGGAAATGATACGGTGTCCGATCGTGCAGAGACATCATGTGAATATTAGGAACTTCAAGTTCACTAGCTACAGCTGAGCCAATGTTTGCTTGCTTAAAGCATTTGACCACACTCTGTGGATAACAACAAAACCTGTGACAAGGACAGGGACGCGGCTGAGGCAGGGACGTGGCTGCTGAGGCAGAGACACAACTCCTTTCCACCAGGACAACCTGGGCTTGCCTCTCACAGCATCCAGGGCATTAGAGATGTCCACTGTGAGCCAGGCACCAAAGTGCTCCTGCCCCTGGGGATTTAGACCAAGTCATAGCTTGTTCCTGCCATCTTCATTCATACTGACCAAGTCCAGGTGATGCGAGCAGGCAGCAGTTGTCCATGCGCAAGGGTTGCAGGCTCTACTCTGGGATTCCTTTTAGTTTGCATCGGGCATGACTGATTTTAATTTTTTTTTTTTTCATGCAAATAAGCCTGGTCAATGCTATTTACATCTGGTAGTAACAGCAATCCTTGCTATTCAAATTCCTGATGAATCAGAACATCTCAAAACACAACCAAAGCACCAGGATCCTGTTGCCATTAGCTGATTAGGCTTTACCTGGCACTTGGGAACACAACATACTTAGACATGGATGCCCACACTCACACAAAAGGCACAGCTTCTTTTTACCAGCAGAACTGTTGCTTGATAGGCATCAATATTTCCCATCAGCTCCAACAACGTGAGAGAAATGCACGCTTCACGTTACCTTTAGCCTTTTAAATATAGTTTGCTTAAGTCAGCTCATTCCAGGTCCTTTCACGTTGCCTGACAGCTGCCTGGGAGAAAGCCACTGACTCCCAAAGTGTGCAGCCATACGTTTGACTGGTACGAGGTGGTGGACATGAAAGCCTCTTGAGATAAATTCATACCTGCGCAAGGTGATTACCCGTAGAGCCCTGCTGTATTGCTTGTCTTAAAAAGCAGGACTTGGTTGATCACTGACAGGCTGAGGGTGGCCTTCATTAACCAGCAAGGTTTCTGTCCTCTGAGCCTTGTGAAGACATAACCAAAAAAGGCAACTCCTTCAATTCCCCCTCTCCCCATAGATGACAGGATAGACTTGACATTGTAATCCTTTGGGTTTGTCTTAGTCACTGAAAGGCTCGAGCAGTGTCAAAGCAACCAGCTGATTGTAATCTTCATGCCAAACCCAACATCTTCATTCCAATGAGCAGCTCTCACATTAAATTTCCACATGTGTGTCCCCATGCTGCCTTCCACACCCCCCTGCCTTCCTTTTTCAAAAAAACGAGACTTCTCTGCTGGAACACAAAACAAAACAGAACTTAAAAAAAAAATAAATAAAAAGAAGAAAAGAGAAAGGCAACAACACAAAAAACCCCTTCCAAACCCTTCAAGCAGTAACTGCTGTACAAGGCCAGTTGGGACACAGTCAAATTAGAGAGTTATTATTACCTAGGGGACATTAGAAATCAAGTTTGTTACTGGCAGTTCCTGTTTCTGTAAAGACTTGTTAATAGCTGAAATTTTAAAGGGTGTTGTTCAATTGGCAAAGCGTTATTTTTCTAAGCAGCCACCATGTTCTCACCTGCTGCTGCTGCTCCTGAGAGCTGCAAACATTTGGAGGAGGTGGAGGTTGTTGAAGGGCGGTGGGTCTCCTGCCAAGGGGATCCCTGTGTCCCGGAGAGAGGAGCTGCTGCTCCTGCCCTGCCCTGTCCCTCTCCTGATGTAGCCAGAGGCTTGTTTAGATGGGCTGCATGTAGTCTGGCATGCTCACAAAATTTTAGGGAAGGAAAAGGGTATTTGAGACTGTAGTTAATGCAGAAGCGGAAGGACAGCGGAGGCCTGAGTTTGGGGTCTCTAAAGGGAAATGTTTTTCGGTTGCTTGCAAGTCCCTCAGTCACAATGACTCAATAAATCAGATTTTTCACTTGGGGCCAAATCCTACCCTTATGAACATCAATGATGCCGGCTTAGGGGAATCTCTGTAAATCTCTGCTAATTTCCATTTTGGAGTGTTGTGGTTTCACACAGTGACGTGACAGAAGCAGACTTCATTTTGGCAGAAATCTGTCCCCACTGTAATTTACGTAACCTATGCAGTCTCCATGCAGCTTACATATGCTTTATGTCAGGGTGACTTTTTCATTGTCTAAAATTATTTAAAAAGCAAAAGGAAAAAAAAAAAAAAAGAAATCTAGCAAGAAAATAGAAAACAGAAAATATTTGGATTTTGAACTACATATGCTTTTAGAGTTTTTATTCTTGATTGTATAATTAGGATTTTTGGAGGAATCTCAGTGAGGATGTGGAGGAGAACATATGCTTCTGTCCCGGATATTCCTGGTCAATGCACAGGAAAGTAAATCCCATCTAAAACTTCTTGCACAAGTCACAACAGCTATAGTTCAGAAGATGAGAAAAACCTGCCCCGTTCATATTTTAGCTTTATATATATGTATGTGCACACATGCATATTTACAGGTGTGCATGTATATATTTATATATATAATTATTGTTTACAGTATGACTGGTTACATCTGTCCAGCTGCCCATAAATTTATTATAGGCAATTATGTATGCAATTGAATTCTAAAATGCCCTATAAATTGTGACCATCTGATATGTATATAATAAATAAATCTTATGTAAGGGCTGCATACACTTCAGAGTTTAACACTATATACCCCTCTTCCCACCAGGACCAAAAGAGAGTGTGTAAAGAGGGCACATAGGAAAGCTGAGCTGCACCCCAGTTTTTAAGTTCCTTTAGCCCAAAAGTTTCTCTTTTCTCTTTTTCACTTTTTTTAAAGTAGGGATGGGCAGAGAGCTGGGAGGATATCCTGCCTGTCACCTAGAGCTCAGCACAGCATCTCTGGGGTGGGATTTGGCTGAGCTATTTAACTTCACTCAGTCCTCAGTTTCCTCATCTCTAAAATGGGCACAGGGATAGCAGTCGAGCTCCTGCAGAGTGGCTGGCTGGGGGGCCTGGAGGGGGACAGTACCCCCCATTTAGCATCCGTAGAGGGGATGGGATGGGTTAGTGCAGCGAGGAGGGTGGCTGCGGGCTGGACATGCTCCCGTGCCCCACCATGGCCATCTCCAAGAGGAGCATCAACCACAACAATAAACACCAGCAGCTGCAGCGGCCGCAATGAAGAATGTCGCCAAAACCAGCAAGAATCTGTCTTGCTTAGCCAACTCCTGTTTTCTCAGCAGAAAGGGAGGGGATGGGGAAAGGCCAGGCTTGAGCTGGGGCTGCTGGTCTGCAGGCTCAGGGAACAGGACAGGATGGGACGCGGGTTCCAGCTGCGGGAGCTGGGGCAGCCTCACATCTCTCACCAGTCACAGCCCCTAGCTCGCCGTCCCTCCCTCCCCACAGCCCCCAGCTCCAGCCCCTCTCCCCTTCACCACTTTTGCTTTATTTACGAATATGTCGCTGGAATTCAAATGAGTTATCTATTCTGTGGCCGCCTCACTTTCCCACAGAGGGCCAGTGCCTGCCTGACGCAGGGTCCGGCCGAAACAGTGCGAGAAGAAAAGGAAAGAGCAAAAGAATGCTTTTCAGCTCTTTTTATTCCTCCCCCCCGCCTTATTTTATTTTGTGTGTGTGCGTGTGTGTCGGGCGCACTCTTCACTGGCTGTCCCCCCTTCGCTCCCCTCCTTCCCGCTTTCATCCCCTTGGCCCTGCTTTAGCCCCCTTTATGTTACACGATAGCTCGAATGGAAGCCCAGGAGGGTCCTATAGGGAATGCATAGGATCCCTGGGAGAAAGAAAGCCCCCAACAAGCTATACACCAGATGTATAACGTTATATGGTCAAACTGGCAAACACAAAAGCGGAAAAACAAAAGACATGAATTAGGGAGAAGCATTCAAAGGCGTGTTTTGAAAACAGCCCAGCCAAGAGGCTGGATTCCCCCTCCTGAGACTAAATGTTTGAAAGAAAAGGTGCTGAAGAAAGAAAGGGAAGAGGGGGAGCAGGAGGGGGTGGGGGAAGAAACCCATTTTTTCTAATTAGCTGAAGTCTAACAGGCTCTGAATTTTGCAACTAGTTTGGGGTTTGTTTTTGTGTTTTTTTTTTTTTTTTTCCTCCCTTTAAATCAAACATAGGGGGGATGGGGTGCTCTAACTTATCAAAATGAGGGGGGCTGGTCAGAGGGGGTGTTGTGCCAAAACCTGTGCTGCATCTCTCCTTAGTCAAGGCTGCAATTAGTTCTTGGGTTTCTCCCCTCTGTTTCCAGAGGGCTGCACCTTCCCTTACATCAGCCTCCCTTTTCTAACTTTGCCCCCATCCACCCACAAATCTTGAAACTGGGAAGGTACTGGTCGGAGACAGATGACAATGGAGGCATCTGCTTTTTTTTTTTTTTTTTTTTTTTTTTTTTTTTCTTCCCCTTTTAATTAGCCTCTGTCAGCTCAACACCCAGCATGCCTGACCTGGCAGAAAGGTTCTGACCACTTGTACAAGTCTATGGTGCAAATTGACCCAAAAGGAGTGAAAAGGGAGGAAAAGCAGAAAATCAGGGATTGCAATGTGCAGTTGCAGCTGCAGAGACTGCAGAACTACAGGGGCAGGTCAAATGTTCCCTGCTTCCACCATTTGATGCCTTAGCAGCAGACCTGGGTCTATGTGTCTGTGCCCGGTGCTTCTCTCCCAGACTAACCCTACAAAGGAAACTCGGGAGAAACCAGGGGTCAACTGGGACTGGGCTACTTCTCTTTTGCTGGTGGCTTTGAAATTCAAGCAGAACCATTTGCACCTTGGCAAAGATGGCCTGGAGGGTGCCTGGGAAAATTCCTTCCCTGATTACATTGACTGAGCATCACTAAGGGCAAGACTTTGCTGCCTTCGTTTATGTGTGAAAAGGGGCTACTAGGAGAGGAAGGATATCTTGTGAGGGTGGGATGGTAGTAGTCTTGCCTTAATTAATTTTTTCTAGTGTTGCACAGTGGCTGGAACAGAAATCTTCCCTCTCTCCAGGCACTCAAACACACGAATCTGCTGTCCTGGCCCCTTTCCTCCTAACTCCATCCCCAGATTTTGTAAAACTACACGAAATGCTAAGAGGTGCTGGGGAAGAGGGAAAGGAGGAGGCAAGAGAGGGAAGGGAGAAGGGTGAGCGGGGTTTGCCGGGGCGGGGAGCGCACCGCGGCTGCGGCGGAGGCACCTTCCACCGCCACGCAGCATCTTACGGGGCGCGGCCGGGGACCGCGGGCTTCCTAAATACAGCGTGGTCAAACGAGTTGGACCTATTGCGGGGCTCCTCACAGCTGTCCTATCGAACACCAGGCTGCTCTGAGGACGGGAGGTCGACAGCCTGACTGCGGTTCTGGCGCCGAAGGCTGCAAGACAGCTCTCCCTGTTTCTCCGCAAGCGTCAGCCCTCTCCCCTCCTCTGCCAGCGGCAGACATAGAAGCGCAGCAAACTATTAAGATATCCAATATATAACAAGGGGCTGGCAGAATTACCATGCCGAAAATGTATGTTCACAGTTGAACAATTCATATTTTAGCTCCTTCACCTGGTGGTACATTTTTTTTATATACTTGTGGCAATGGATAAAATAGATTCATTAGCTTTGATTAACCTTCTTTAACTAGAGTTAAAAACCTGCTGCAGACAGCTCTGCTACCAATGCAGCCTTTAGGATGCTTTATCATGTTTAAGACCCAATTACTGTTGTACCAAATAAGAATAAACCATCACAATAAAATGTGGCGCACACAACCCTGTTAAAGCTCACGGCAAATAATCATTAATTTATAACAGCAACTTGCCCATTTCTATAGTTTTATTGATGGTTACAGTTAATTCAAGTTGAAAACAATGTAACTTGACACTGATCAGACCAACTAGTTTTCTGGTTTTATTGACTTTTGCCTTTTCTTTTCTTTTTTTCTTTTTTTGCTTTGTGTTTGGAGTCTCAAATGGCTACTTCTTAATAAACCCTCATAAAAACCAGGCAGAGAACAGCAAGGCATAGATGAAAAGGCTTTGGGGGAGATTTTCAAAGGCACAAAAGGTGCCTAACTCCCATTGACTTTCAATTACTGATTCATTTTTATTACGAATTTTGAGGAATTAGGAGGCAGAGTTGAGTTTTATGCAGTTATTTGTTTGTGCCAGCCATGAAGCTAGCAGTTTTAAAGAAAAATGATGTTTTAAATCAGTAATTGCTTAGAAACTTTTTTGTTCATTCATCTGCAACCTATTTGCTTTTCTGCTTTTCAGAGAGCTCTTTGATCTTAATAGAAGTCCAGAAGGAATACAGAACATAAATACATTTGTTACTGCAGCTTTTTCATTTTCGCCTAGGACCTGATCCTGCACTCACTTTAAACAGATGATTAACTTCATAAATGTTCGGTTAGGCTTACTCATCAGTGTAAAACTGCCTATCTGCTTAATTTCTTTTGCAGGATCAAATTCTGTGCTAATTGAAAGAGCTTCCATGTGTTTGTTTTACTTTTCCTTGCATTTTGGCATAACTGGATCTGGAAAGCAGCTGCAGAATGCAACGTGTTAATTTTGGACAGGGTTTGACTGAAGTGGGAATAATAAACAGTGAGATGCTGCAGCTTTCAGGCAAAGCAGAGTAACAACAATTAAAAAAAAAAAAAAAAAGAGAGAGAAAGATGCTGAGGAAACAGATCTCCAAGCAGTAAAGTAACAAGTGTAGCTTAATAAGTGACTTAGTTGAAGCCAGGCCACCAGGATTATGAGCTGCTGTTTGGGAGTGGAAGATATTAGTGTTTGCAGGCCAGCCTTTCTGGTCTGTCTTTTCAACTTTATTTTCTCTTTTGAGTTATACAATTCTCCTTCTATAATAAGCTAAAGATGGGACTCTGGTTAAACTATAGATTTGTTCAGAAAATGAAGTGCAAATTCTCAGCAATGCAAAACATCAAGGAAATAAACTGAATCCCCATGGTTACTAATTTGGAAAGTTTGGGTCAGAGGCATGATTTAAATCCAGTTACCCCTTTGCTAGGATGCTGTGCCCAGTGAAATCTGCTGCTGGCTGGGTTCATGATTATTGTTTCTGGGCTGATTTTAGGACATTGTGCTCAGTGGACTTTGCTCCAGGTCAGGGTCATTGCCATGTCTTCTGTGATGGTTTTATGTACCAACTCAATTTTCATGATTATTGTTTCTGGGCTGATTTTAGGACATTGTGCTCAGTGGACTTTGCTCCAGGTCAGGGTCATTGCCATGTCTTCTGTGATGGTTTTATGTACCAACTCAATTTTTTTTCAACATCTTTTTCCTCATAGTTCCTAAGTTCACAACAGGGACTGAACTCCTTCAAACTTTGAATGCTAGTTCTTTCCATAGTATTGGACTCTCCACTTGTGTGACCTAAACTAAAGCAGTTGTTCTAAATGAAACTTTATTTGATCCGTACCTGGTGTAAACTGGTGTATCTCCAGGAGCAGCTGACAATTTTGATAAAATTATTTGGGTTATACATGTTGTCCAGTCAAGTAATTCCAGTGTTTGCAGTGGAACTATTGCCCCATGAGTTAAATACCTCTGTGAATTGCAGAATATAATTTACATCTTTTGGGAAGAGCTGACAGAAGCAGAAGAAGGTATATGCTGAATATATTTCCCTGTAAGAACCATGTCCTGCTTGTACTGAGAGGAAGGCAGCTTTGCTATCCTTTTTCCTGGAGCAAGACTAGAACTGATATTAGCTGTACATTATGCTTTGGACTGCAAATGCTTGCAAAGAATGCCAGATACTAGACTGCAGATAAAATGTCTTCAAAAGAACCCAGTTTTAATATTTCATCAGAAGAACAGAGAGGGAAATTTGCTAAACATCAAACAAATATTAAAACAAATGCCTCCTGAAAGCAAGTCAGTTATGAAAATCAGTGAATACAAATGTTCCAATTGACATTACTGGTGCATGTTTGTAGGCTTTTTGTTTACACTGCCACATCATGAAAAATAAAATACACCCAAACTGTGCATATTGATAAGGATATGCTTTCATCTCTGAGTCTGGTGACATGTGAAAACCATTTCAGCTTCATTCTTGTACCTGATATTTGCACCAAGAAGCCCTGAAGAAAAATACTGCTTCTGTACCAGTTGGGTGCATTTTTCTTTAGTCTAGTACATGCATGGAGAAAACAGCTTTAGGGAAGTGACAGTGTCTGATCCTGCTTTAGACTACAGCCTGCTTCTGCACATTATGGGGAAAAGGATCGAGAAAAAGGATGGCTCAGAATTAAAAGCATTAACTTGAAAGTTAATTCTCTGACTTTCCATTTGGTTCCTTGTAACCCTGGTAAGGCCATCTAAGCTCAGAGGGATCAGTGGAAGTTGAGATAGCTACAATCAAGTAGATGGACTTAAAATCCTTGGCTACATGAAGACAGTATTTTGGCAATTCCAAGGCTGTATGGAGGATTACATTTCTGTCTCTTTGGACAGTGGATGTTGATGTTTCTTTGCAGAAGCAGCCATGCAGAAGTAGTGGGATCCTTGTGTCTCGGGTCATATCCACCTGAGATGTTGGTGGTCATCCACAAAATCAGTTTTGGCTCAGCCTGTGTCTGAGTTGCAGTATTTGGACATGAAGAGAGCCTGAGTGAGCCACTTAGTTATCTGCCTTTCAAGATCTACAGGCTTAAAGCATGATTTTAGAAGGGAAAGGAGAAGCTAGTGATTTCTACTGTCCATTTATCTCTATTATTAGTAGTATTTTCATTTTTCCATAGAAGAAACAGTTTAAAAGATGCAAAAATGAAAAAAGAAAATCTGAATACAATTAACTAGTTGGAAAAGTAACTAAAAATTTTAGTGAGTTAGGGACCACACTCTTAGACATCTTTGATTTACACAACCTAGTGACAAACTTTGGGGACAGGTATTTCTGTCCCTAGAGAGACCGAGCTTCAATTTACAAGTAGTCATCCACTTCTAATCTGCTTGAATGCCTTTCATACAGCAGTCCCATCCCAGAGCATAGTAACTGAAATGATTTTATATGCTGTGAAAGCAGAACACAAAATATTAATACAGTTCCACCTCAAATTATATCAGCTAAGACAAGAAGCCACAGCTTGTCAGGTAAAAACCCGTTCAAACCCCAGGAGAGCTGTGAATAACCAGAAGGAAGATGCTTATAGATAATGGTAAAGAAAGGAATGGAATCCTACAGTTATGCTATCAACCAGTGATTTGAACAATACTATCAGAGGCAGAACTGCTGAGTTCCATGAGAATATGAAGGAGTTAAACTGATGTTTAGTCTGACTACTCACTACTAGTCATGGTCCCAACTAACACTCTTCATATAAACATCATTATGACTGTGATGGTCACAGCAGGAATAAAGCATGTAGGTCTAGTGTTGGTCCAAATGTGGTACCACTGAAATTAGTCAAATTTTATATTTTTCAGTCGAGCAAAACTGCATGTGATATTTGGGAGTTCACACCTAAAATGTAGATTTATCATATATAGTGTCAGTGGGCAATCATTCTGTGGGACCCATGCTGAAGGGAGATTGAGCTATTGTCATATTCCTTACACCAGGTTGCAAACAAATTGGAAAGGACAAAATAAAAAAAAAAAGAAAAAAAAAAGGACAAAAATGTAAGACAATGCTCCCCCCAGAAAAAAAAAAAAAAAAAAAAAAAGAAATTGAATCCTTTGGAGCTGTGTAAGAATAATAGGAAATTTATACTCAATTAAGCCACTCAAGCAGAGCTGTTAATTAACCTTATCAAAAAGGACATTCCATTTTTGTAGACCTGAGGCTATCAGCAAGCACTGGACATTTTATGGGATGAAAAAAGGTGCAATATATTTATTTTAATGTACAAAAGCATATCCAAAGAAAAAATCTTGTACAGATCCAATCCAACTTTTAAGAAAGTTCAGTAATAAAAGAAAAAAGAATATAGGAAAAAATATGATGAAGGGAAACAGTGTTTCTATAGCTGCTATAGAATATCATGGATCTGGAAAAAAAACCACCACTGATGACAGCATGTTGCAATGACATATACAAAATCTATGACTGCACTTAGAAAGTCAGAATTCTATTGGACATTCAGATGGACTAAATCATACATAAATATTATACTATACATGTCCAAAGAAAAAATATCTGTAGAGTCTGCTACATCCTACCCTCTAACATGAGAGATAAAGGCTGAAAATATGATCAAGGAAACTGGAAAATTTACTGGAAATTAATGTGGAAACATGATCGTCCTAAAAGGGCAGCAAAAATACCAACTAATAAACTAGAAACTATTGATACGTAAGAAAAAAAAAAAAAAAAAGACGGTATAAATCACGTGAAACATATCAAAATACCTAAGCATTAGAATGGGGTGATAATGACCTGTTCTAATATGAATTATGAAGGACCAGTGAAACAAGTACACATAAAATACTGAGAGAATAGGAAGCTCTGCTCTCCTGGAAGTCAGCTGAGCTCTCCAGGTTATACACCTGCAGAAATGAGAGCACAATTTTTTTTTTTTTTTTTTTTTAAATATATGCAACATAGCAGGTTCATTCTATCTTGCAGTAGCTGTTTTATCATCTGGTATTTGTCCTTATACTTCATTATATATATGTATATATATGTACACACATCTAAACCACACATACACATTTAAATGTGTAATGGGAATTAGGATGGTACTTTAACGAGAAAGTTCTTTTAATGAGATTCCTCTGATGTTCAAGGAACATATTAATTCTAGGAATATGAAGAATATGCTTAAGTTGAAGTGTTTTAATGTTTTGCTTAAATGTCTAACAGTGGTTCGCCTGAAAATTTTATATCCCTAAATATAATTCCTATATATAAATATATCCCTAAATATAGTTCAGGCAGGCTTTCTTTCATAATACCGGACTAACTTTTACTCATTTTATTCAGGATATTTCCCAAACAGAACACTAATGGAGACAATTTCCCTTTCAGGAAATTACAGATTTTTGAAGTCTTTCATGGGTGGACTCCCCAGGACGAGAGCAATGGTCAGAGCTACCAGTTAGATCTGGCAGATGAAAGAGCCTGTCCTGGCTTCCTGACTAACAAACATCTCAGGGAAAGTGATAACTGCTAAATCTTGTAGAACAAATCCAGTTTTCTTAAGTGGTTCCTCTGTCAACTGCTATCACAATAATTTTTTTAAAGTTAGTTACACTTTCGGAAATTT
Organism: Tyto alba; assembly: GCF_018691265.1. Taxonomy (NCBI): domain Eukaryota; kingdom Metazoa; phylum Chordata; class Aves; order Strigiformes; family Tytonidae; genus Tyto; species Tyto alba. The sequence goes on from NW_024881317.1 coordinate 6,340,482, forward strand.
CTATGAAAATTTCTATGAAAATTCTCTGTTGAAGTTCATCAACTTAAGCACGTTAGAAATATGAAATAAGACTGCTAGTCTGTCCCATATTGACAGAACAGATAGATGCCTATACCATATTCTGCTAATGAGTTGTCCATTTAAGTGTCCATTTAAGTTGTGTTCCACACAACTTCCTGTGTGGAAATCCATCCTATCAACTTTAATTTCTGGGGAACAGTCTGCCTATTCCTCACTCTCCACTATCTTTTTATTCAGTCAAATACATTTTATTTACTCACTTAATCTCAAATAATTGGTTTGAAAGGACAGTTCCAAAAACCAACAAAAAAGAAAAAGGCAGAAATCAAATTGTTCAAAGACATTTAAATTTTGCAGCAGGGGTGTATTACATTGATAGGTAACATGTAGCATTTGATTTCAGAAGCACTAACAGTGTCATTAACTCTGCTGTGTCACCTAAACAGAGTCACTAGTGCTCTAGAGCATATGCAGATATAATAAACGATTCTGCCTGGGGAAAAGTGAATTTCCTTTACATTAAAGTACAGTGGGGACTTTCAGAGTTTTATAGTATGTGGTTAAGTCACACCTTTACCTCTAGATCTTCTACTTTCTATGAGCCATTAGCAGCTGGAAATGAAAAATACAGAACAAACTTGTAGGGAAAATATTGAAATCCCTATATAAGCTTGTAAATACTAGTATTGCAGACTGCAGGTGGGTACATGTGTTTTATAATTCCAGAAAGAGACAGGTAGGGGAGCTCTTATAAATATGTTATTAAGCAGTAAAGCAAACTAAATGTAAAAAAATATGTTTAGTTCCATGAAGAGAAAAAAAAAAAAAATTTCAGAACCCTTCCTCTTCTGTGGAATTTTCCAGTGTACATCAAGTGGGGCAATGTTTTTTCAGTGGGTAATAGCTGCATGTCTAATTAAGGTCCAGGGACACTAATGCTAAAAGCAAGTTCATGGTATATTTCATAAATTATTTTGGCTGAGAAAAATGGGAAAGAGGGAATTAGAAATGTTAAAGTTTGTATATCTAGATTTAAAGTATTTGAATATATGTCCATTTTCCCATGCTTATGGGAGACATGCAAGTGTATGTATGGGATGAGAGATAGAGAAAAATGTTGAAAAAGTTCATATAAATACTTTTCCATCTATCGTCCTTTCACCTTTCCCTTCCCAAAATGCTTTTGATCAATGTTTCGTATTATTCTGAATAATATTTTCCCATTGTTTTGACCCAAAATGGAATTTACCCTTTTTTTCACCCAGTGAAAAGACCTGTATTCGCATGTACATATTCCTCATTCAAGTCTGTTTTGCTTCACATTTCTTTGCATATGAAGAAATGACAACCGTGGGCCACACAACTCTGGCAATAACACTGGGAATCTTTGGATTTTCTTGCTCCCTTTGGACATCCAAGACAGTTTTCTCCAAGAAGGGCCACATCACTTGTAGGACATGCAAAGGATTATGGTGCCTTCTTGTTTTCTCCTCCCAGAAACCACACACAAAGGTATCACTGTGCACATAAAATGCTCCTCTGATACAAGAAAATCCAGAGACAACATCGTAAACCAGAAAGCAGCACATCTTTCATGATCTTGCTGCATCAGCCATTTCAGCCCTCTGTGTCTCAGTTTCTTCTACCTGTCTCATATATGTAGTGTGAAAAAGCTGTATGGCAGGGAATATCTTTTTATGTCTTTGCACAGGGATGTGAAGAGAGGGGCATCAGTCTAGATTAGAATTGTTTAGTCCTTGCCATAATGCAAATGAGTTCTATTAAAGGATGAAGGCCTTAAATAGCCTGTACTGAACCTTCTGTGAGTAATTTAGATAACTTTTTAAACAAATCCATTCTACATTCTTTTATGAACAAAACAGAACTACTGTGCTAACCTCATCCCATAATTTCTAAGCCCCAGAAGCCCTACAAAAATGTATCAGCAATTACTTTTGAATTAAACAGAAAGTGATGGAACAAATGCAAAAGTATTCACCTTTGTAACACGGCCACATTGCAGAGATATAAGAGCACAGCTGTTCTCGCCTAAAAAGGAGAATTCCAGAAAAAGAGAGGCTGGGAAAGAAGTCAACAATGGGCCCTGGAACTGAACATCACGCTCAGATTAATTTAGAAACCACTAAACATTTTGCCAAAAAAAGAAAGAAAAAAAAAAGTAAAAGAAAAAACCTCATTTTTTATTAGGCAATAATATGTGTGATTTAAATCCAGCACTGAAAGCAGAAGTTCAGGCTTCCACTCTTGACACACCTTAGCTCAGGCTGGTTGTGCAAGAGGAAATGGAGCTGGTATATTATTTAGTGGAAAATGAAACTGATCCAGAAAAATCAATACTCCAGGAGTAGGCTTGGATTCCAAAATTACCTACTAGCACAATATCTAAAAATAATAGAAATCCAGGAGATTTGAGGGGAGAGAACAGGGCTTGCTAGAAAGGAAAGAATCTGGAATGAAGGGAAGGAATCCATCTGGTTCATATTAATTTGTATTAATTTCCATTTAATAGTATAACCACCTGTATTGAAAGAATGAACGTGAAATATTTTCAGTGATTGTCCCATGTAACTTAATACTGAAGGATAAGCAACTGGATATGGTGTAGAGCTCGAAGAGAGCTGAGAGTAGAAGGGCGAAGAGCAAAACCTCCCCATTGAGCTCCACTGGCTCCATTAGCAATGCGGCGTGCTGCGATTTCAGACACGCATGTGTGCTCTGCCGAGGGCACTCCCCACTCCCTCGGCTGCCGGTGGGTGAAGTCCAGTTTACATCGGGCTGAGTAGCCAGCTTTGCCTTTGGTATTTAAATCTTGATCCTGAGGTTGGCCAACTGTAAAAACAAACCAAGCAGTGACATTTGGACTCCAATAATAATTTGGCAATGTCAACCTTTTCAGAGGTCTCCCGGCTTATATACTTTACTGTTAATGTAAGAGGTGCTTTGGTTTTACTCACTGAAAAATCCCCAGCTCCTTCACCCTTCCAGTTTGTTAAACCATGTGCTGACACCTGCGCCCCGTGTGTGCGAGTTACCAGCTTTGGAGGAGACCCACACACACATCTGCTGCAGTGAGCTACCAGGTTTGGAAAGCTGCTACATGTCATGAGGCTTGGGCGTCCTCTTCTGACACATTCCTGGTTTAGGAGTATTCTTACAAAAACTGTGTCATGAAGTGCTGGGCAGGTCCTGCAAGGAACTGAGAAGTTTTCTGCTTACCATAAATTTGGTGGATCAAAGTCCCATGGCAGCTTCATGGTCCTTGGTGAATGAAGAACCAGTAAAGTGCTTTGATCTTTTTTGGTTGCAACCAGTGCTGGAGCTGGAAGACCACAGTAAAATCAAACCAGTGCTCTCTGCATCCGAACTGGCCTGAAAAGAAACCCTGATCACGTTACTGGTTTGTCCTTGTGATTTCTCACATCTCGAGAGAATTACCTTTTGGGTTGCATTATTAGTAGGTTCCCAACAGATGGTGCTAATGAGACTACTAAATAGCCTAACCCAATATGCAAATGATGCTGTGAAAAGGGCTGCTGGGACCTGCCCTTTTTTTCTTTCTAGCCTGTGTTAAAAGGGAACGTTATTAAACGTTATTACAAGCAGCTTCTATGGGCTGAGAAATTTGTAAGGTTTTTCGAGACACAACTGAAGAAAGCAGAGACAAGTCTGTTGCTTATCTGAAATTTAATCAGACTGGCAGTGGAGAGGTCTGGGTGCTGGGAATTAATTAATACAGGTAGACCAATCTTGAATCCTTGCTACAGGTATTTAACAAAGCCCTGTCCAAAAGCCCTCTCAAAGACTGCAAGAAAGTCGTCTTTGTTTGTGTGGCTGATTGAATGTTACTCGGTTACCTCCTTTTACACACTGTGGTTTTATGTAGCACACCAAACACAATGTTTAAGTAAGTTTAGTGTTATGTTATACAGTCTAACAAATAAAAGGATGTTTAAAGTTAAGGCTGACATTCCATCCTTAACTTTTTGTACCTTTGTGTTACATCACACCTCAAACATAACATTGATTTAGGGCCCCTGCCCTGACTCTATCAAGACATGGGGAGATTAATTACATTAAATACATTATTCCGACCTTTGCGTTAACTACCCATTCCTTTGTCAGTTTAGTAATTTCAACCTTTAGGTAATGTCGGGTGTTAGCACACTCTGTTAGTCTTCTTTTTTCCCTTCTTTAAATAGGAACATCCCCAAACATTAAAAATGGGATATTTCCATATACTCAAGGTCATATTTTGCATTTTTTTTTCTAAACTGGGCATTATAGATCACCTTTTCCAGACTAGGCACATAAACATCGCACATTACAAATGTACAAACTTAACTTGAGAATATAAATCCTTAATGAGTTTATTCATATTATGTTTCTGAGATAATGTGTCAGGTACCTGTAGCTGTATAGATACAACCGGTCATTCATTTATGGTTACACAAGAATGCATGGGCTTATTTTTTCAGAGCTAGATAGCATTACTGAATAACACTGAATTTTAGTTGTTATTATTATCATTATTGATTTGAGCACATTTATTTTTGAATTCAGAAAACTCTGATATAACGCTTATACCCAGTGCAGAAGGCAGCTAAAGCATGTTCTACTTTTCACTGGAGAGAAAGTGAGAAAGGGAAAAAAAAGAAGGTTTTATTTGCTTGGCACCACAAATACCCCAGAATATCTCCTATTGGATTTGTTTTTCTGTAAGAATTTTCAAAAATTGAAAAAATTAGTTCAGGTCAGAAAGAAGACCACTCCTTTTCTGCAAATATCCTAATAGTCTAAGAAGAGCTCTGCCAGTAAGATCATGTGCCCAGTATCTTGTATCTGATAGTGATAGTTGGAAACACTATAAAAATGGGGCAAGTGCACATGTGGAAATAGGTTAGCATGTCACTAGTTTCTTTTAGGCATTTCTAAAGGCTGTTCCTTTTCCTGAGATGGATCATCAGCCTACTTTGTGTAGCTAGTTGTTAATGGCTGTAGGCTTGAGTGGGCAACAGGGCACTGCTGGGGCTTTCAGTAGGTGGGAACTCTGGAGTGAGATGAAGCAAAAGAAATAATTTCCCTCTATTAGCATCTCTAAAGGTGCCTGGCCAGATTTGTGATGGTGGCACCTTCCTGAGGATAAACTCAGACTTCTCCCAGACGACCTTCAAATTTCATAAGGTAAAGCAGAGTTAAATATTTTTGTTTCTTCTTGTTGGAAAATAAGTTGTGGCTGCTTTTGAAAAGAGACACAGAATCAGATTTACCTATGATGAATAGAAGTCCTGGGGCCTGTCCTGGTTGGGGCTGGCCTAGAGTTCCCGTGGGTCTGGCAGCGGGAGGAGCTGCAGCACAGAGACCCCAGGGGCTCCCCAGGCCCCAGTGCCCTCACCTGTGTGCGGGGGCGGGGGGAGCACAGCTGGAGGGCTGGGCCCCGATTGGCCGATAGTCCAGGTCATGTGACACTGTGCTCACTATATAAAGGCAGGAGTGGGCCAGGAGGGGCTCTCACTTCCGGGGGTGTGGCTGTGGGGCCTTTGTGTTTGGGATCGCCGGCCAGGAGCAGGTAAGTGATGAGCAGCTGTATTGTACATTACCTGTTGATACTGCTGTCAGCGTATTATTCTGTTACTGTTGTTAAACTGTTTTTCTCTCAACCCGCAAGTCTCCCTTTGCCCCTCCAATTCCCTCCCCATTCCCAAGTGGGGGGAGGGTGGGTGAGCGACTGCTGTGCGTTTAGCTGCTGAGCAGGCTCAAATGACAACAGGGCCTTTAATATGGAAAATTTAATTCGAGAGTTTGGACACTGGATCAAGGAACCAGGACAGCAGCTTCGTTGAGGCTCTTCTAAGACCTGGAAGTCCTTAAGTACTGTAGGATTACTCCATACGCTGGAGTCTCATCTCTGGTATTGACCTCCTCTTTGTCTGTGAACAAGTCATATGCTAGCACTGTCTGTAAAAGGGGGAAACTGCGCTTACTGGTATCTAAGGGTAAGTGGTGAGGTCTTAAAGATTATAGAGCTTGCCCTGAAATGTGTTGAGTTGCTGATAGTGAGGTGTATGTCCTCCTGATGAGGAAACAGGAGATTTGGTTGTTGCAAATATTTCAGCAGTTGACTCCTTATATTTACAGAATGAATTGGTGTATTTCTTTGGCAAAAATTTTTAGATACATTCTCCTCAGCTACTCTTTTCTCCCTGAAACCACTAGGATAACTTCAATGACATGTGAGCCAGAGTTCCCTATCATGGTTTCTTGTAGCAGTCTTTGGTGCAGATTACTGTGAATCAGGCAATAAGAGTAGTTTCAACTATGTACTTGGTCTCTTCTTTTGGCCCTTCTTTGTGAATCTCTGTTTTTGAAGGGTGATTGTTACTATCAGAATCAATTCCTGGTTGAGACATTTCATCTCAACACAAGCTGAAGGACAGATATTTCCAGATTTTATTTTAGATCCTGATTCTGTGCTAGGGGAATCCAGTTAAGCTTATAGAGCAGCATGACTCTTATGAATGGCTCTTGATACATAAAATAACAAGGACGAATCATAAATTACTTTGCATTTGACAAATCTCATTGGGACTTGACACTGTGCAGGATAAAAGGTGTCAAATGTGTTTGGATTTCATCAGTCTGCTTACCATAGACCAGTATTTGCACTGCAAACATATTGTGCTGCCATATACTGCAATGCTGAAAGAAGGATAAAAATAAGCAACAGAATGAAAGGGCACATGATTTCCACTGCTGGCGAGGTGACGTCTGCCATCCTGGCTGACACACCAGTGATTAAACTCCAGACTTCCAGACCTACTGCTGTTGTATTTTGAACTGGAGTCAAACCTACATAGCTGGGCTGTAACCGTCATGGTCTTAATGTATTGGACATGCCTTGTGACCCCTAAAGCAGAGACATGCACAAAGGGCTGGGATTGTCCCCAGATGCCTGTTAGGACTTTCTAGACCAGACTACTCATGAATGCTGAAAGATAGCTATTAAGTCCAAAGGATGCAAAATAAGTTTCAAATTAATACATAGTTTGGCTATTGGTTTAAACGTCATGATTCTCTTTCCCTGAAAGCTACAGTTTGAGAAAATGTCATATGCAAAATAGGACTAGGAGTTTCACATTTACAGTTTTTCTTGGTAGACAACAGACCTATTCTTCTTTCCAGTAGAAAGCAAATGTTCTAATACACTTTCTTATGTATATTGACATTTGCATTGACTATGGGTTGGGTAAGGGTGAGATTATACAAAAATGAATAATACTTGCAGAGAAAAGTTACCTTTTCCAAATCACTGGAGCTTCCAGTCATTCTGGGGAGAAAGATTTGATTTGCAGACACCTGCACCAAATCCATCTATGCTTGACATGTCCTGTAGATAAAGTCCCAAGCTCACTGGTGCTGGCCCATTTTTCACTATAACAAAGAAGCTGGCATCACAGCTTTGGTCAGCTTTTGTTTGGCACTGTGCCACATCAGCCCTTTTCAACCTTGGAGGCAAGAAAACTGAAAGCCACAGGAGGAACAAGGTAATCATCTCTCTGACAAAAATTAAAATGCAGGGGTGCAAACGCAAGCCAGGTTTCTGGAATCCAGTACAGGGCTTAGATGTGACTCCCACACCTGAGGCCATTAGGCTGGGAAGAAGAATGAAACTCTTGACAAGAACCTAAACTTCAGACCAAACCTTGCTCCAGCTGTGCTCATGCTGCCTCTGCAGTGCCTTGTAAATGGGGAATGGGCAGTGGGAAAGAAACTGCTTTCCCTTCTTCTGCAGTTCAACATGCATGCTTAAAGTTCAATGGGCTGAAAGAAGAAAGTAAAATATCTTTCTTAATTCAAGGACAGAAAAATAAAGAAGAAAAGCTGGGAAAATCCAGATTGGCAAAGCAGAGTTGTAAATGGGAGAGGAGCTGCAGTGGCTGCTGGCAGGGGGAGGAGGGGGGCATGGGGGGAGGAAGGGATCAGGACTACAACTTCGAGTCCCTCCAGGGATTTCCTCTGTGGATTGTACAGTCATTTGTAAAAATCAACTGTGACTCTTACACTTACACTTCTTGTTGCTTTATTCCACATGCGGCTCAACATGTTTTTCCACTGATACGCAGATTTTGAACTGTTTTGTTTGGACTTGCCAGTGGAGGGGCTTCAGTTGACACAAAGGGCTTATCAATAACATTGAACCCTTTTTGACAGCTGTTTTTGCTTCCCAACTTTCCTGTTAGTGAGGAAAAAGGGTGGCTGCGGGGAAAGGAAGCTTGAATAGCAGCCAGTACCTTCCACGGGTAGCACACTTCAGGCAAATCTAGAATTACCTCCCTCCCAGCTTCAATTCCCCAACAGCTCTGAGGCCCCCTCCACTCAGCACCAACAGAATAAACCTTCAGTTGATTGCTTTGGTAAATCCATCATTTTTGCATCCTAATAATTAGCCCAGCAGCTGTTGCAAAGCTGGAAACATGAATGTTTCCTTTTTATTGAAGGGATTACTTCTCTAAATGAGTGATGTCCATTTTAACTCTCCCCTGATATGCATAAATACACACGCAGCCAGTGTGACTTTAGGCATGAAAAATCAGTAATGGCTATATGATTCTCAAATCTAGTAGAACTGATAAAAATCAAGGTTGCTGTCAGCTGTGTAAATTGAGAGCTCCAAGTGAATTTGGTAGTTGGTCTGGGAAAAGGGGGTTTTTGTGCTGGTGAGTTGCTCCCTCTCGTGGAAAGCCGGCATGCCAGAGCCGGACAGCGTGGCGTAAAGCACTGCTGCTTCTTGGATGACTCTGCTTGAGGCACAGTATGAAACCTAGAGACACGCAGACACACACTCACAAGCCTGACCTTGCGAGCATGGAAAACATCCCTGCTCTCTGGGTTTTACGCCAGGAAACTTGGCTTGCTGAGAAGAAATCTTTAGGAGTGAAAAGAGTCTGCCCTCCCAGAGCCTCATCATTATTGCCTTATGTAGCCTCATTAGTTTGGCTATTTCAAAATCCTTGTACGGCACTGATCTGGGGGTCTTGGAAAGGCAGAAAATCTGAAGCTAAGAAACAGGACTGGCTCTTTCCCTGCCTGTCCCCCCCCCCCCCCCCCCCCCCCCCCCACTTTAATTTTGTTGGTATTGTCCTTTGGCTTTCTCCAGGACAAAATTAAACCTTCTTTGAGGACGACTGATTATTGTTGAATTATTACTATGCTATTAACTGAATAGCTATTATTACTAGACTATTAACTGAATAGCTTTCCTCTTCCTTCTTTCTCTTTAAAGGTTCCCCCTATTTCTGTAGCTCAGATAATCCAAAGCCTTATCCATTCTCCCAGCCGCAAGAATGAGCCAACTTCCCTGTCATCCCATGGGTATGATTCCCCTCCACCCCCCCAGGATAATCACATGTTCTGGACTAGTATTTTTTTATTGCTTTTATCGAGAGATTTTATTACAAAGGAAAATATGTCCTGTATTTCTTAGGCTGGAAGGATATAGACTTGGCAGTTAGGAACCACCATAGCAATTTTTAGCACACTGGTGTGGTTTACATGGATTAATCTGCAGTAACTCTTTGGAACGCACTTCAACCGCTCAAAAACTGCCTCAGTCCAAACAGTTTATAAGCTAAATAACAAAAGTCTTGTAAATATTTATTTAACGAGACATATTTTGAATAACTGACATGTATAGAGCCTTCCTAGAGAGTGTGTTATCACCATCAATTTTCATGGTCTGATATAATAACAACTACCAGTGTAAATCGTGGCAGGGAAGATATTGACAGTCTGAGGCCACTGTTAGCAGCAGTGTAATAACGGGGCAAAGAGACTGAATTGAGCTGCAAAAGCAGGATTCAAATTGGGTTTGCTTCCATTTGGCAAATTTTTGGGAAAAAAAGTATGTGGGTTATCTGTTATTAGAGAGTAACTGTAAATATGCTGTAGTTACCATGCAATTGAAGTGTAATTATACAGAGGTTATTCCTTTTTAATAACTACCTACCAGGCAGAGAAAGAAACACAATTTATAGATCTTCATTTTCTTCTTCAGACTCCTAAATTCTGAATGGTGATTTCATGCCACAGTGATAGGTGCTGTCTTACCACCTGTATAGACTAAATTAATCTGTGGAAACAGGAGGTTAATTACCTAAACATATTGTTTATATTTAACCCTATTGTTTCATATTTAATATGTGTATTTTTAGAAGCCAGATAAAGTTATTTATGCTGCAAATGGCTCTCAGTTATGAGTTCGTGAACCCACCGATTAATATGAATTAGAAATGATAACATAGTAAATGTGTAGATGATCTTGAAAGAGAAACGCTGCTTGCCTGTCTTATAATTATTACACACAGTTTCAAGCCTTTCATTCAGCTCTTTTGCACCAAGAAATGGCTTCTCATCCACCGGTATCAAAACCAGCTCAAATTCTGGGCATATTTCACAGCCATTTTTTTCCCCTCTGCGTGTCTATGGTGATGATGGATGGCACGGACTGACTGTCCTTAGAAGTGAATGTATTTATTTGTCCACGGGATACGGATAGCACATGAAATTGCAATGGTAGTGTAAACCTCCCCCACACATCACCCTCTGTCAGTGTGGCTCAGCGTTGACAAAAAGGGACACAGTGAGCCATGGGGAAATTGTGTTTAATTCCAAAGTCACACAGAGAGTCAGTGGCAGGCTGACAATAAGGACTTCTAGCCCCTCATCGGCATTCCTCTGCCGTAAACACGGGGCACCAGCCCCGACTCTAATGATACAGGGGGAGTTACATTCTGTGCAAGGGATGCTCTGCAAAAAGGCCTCCCTTGCACACAGCTAAAATGCTGCTAGTGGGATGTGATTAATCTAACTTCAGACTATAGAATAGCTACTATTAAACCCAGGGGACGTTTTTATTGAAAAAATAAATACATCTGGCTTTAAGGGGGGGTGGGGGTTAAAAACAAGAAACATGTGTGGGAATTTTTTTAGGCTTGATTTCTTAAAAAAGGACCTTCTGTGCTATTGCCACCATGGCATGCAGGAGTCAGGTTTGTAACCAGCCCTGAGCATCCCACTTTTCTTTGCCTACTCAGGCCAAATGTCCCTTCAACACAAGCCGACAACTGACTGTGCATTTTGATCAGGCACGGTCTCTGTTCAGTAGTTGGAAGGTTTGAATGCTGCTCCTGTTACCTCAGATCAAAAAGATTTTGGCACAGGCACCTCTCACATTCTGGTGAGCCCCATGAACCCTGTGGATGCTGCAGGGTGGCTGTCGGAGCTACGCAGATGTTGGCTAGTTACAGTTCTGCTAAGTTACCTAAGATGAGAAACTTATGAGGAAAGTGTTTGCTGGGATTACCCTTTGGGTAACCTCTTGCAACATAATAGTGACACAGGATACTGTGATTTGCCACTTTCTGGAATCCCAATCCTGGGTGTAAAACAAGTTATTATTTTGAGACCAAAAACCTTGCATTTTTCACTGATGCATGTAAATACTGTATTGATCAAGCTGGCAAAAGCTGTGTATACTAAGATTTGATTTATCAGAGAAAGCTTTTCCCAGCAAGATACAGGTGTTAGGTAACTCAGCTTATTTCTCTTAAAGCTATCATCAATATGACAATACAATTTCTTTCATTCTGGTGGGATCGATACAATTGTTTCTGAGTCCAATGTTGTCATAAATCCCCTATAAAAACACTCTATGCCTTTGAATAAAGTTTGGTGGTGTTGTACTTTCAGGGCAGCTGAGTTGTCATCAGACAACTTTTATTCTTAAAGGCCTTTAATTACCTTAATTACTGAAAGATCATACCTTTATGTATTTCTAGTGGCATCCTTGCTTATTTGAGTATGAGAAGATGACAATTCATAGGTTTCTATGTTCTTCTGCAAAGGTGTGATTTCATCAGTTAGATTTGTGCTATACTCTATCTTAAATAAATAAAATAACATCACACATGATTACATTGAAGTGCATGCAGTGGAGAAGTATTGCATTTTTTTTGTACTTTATTTGTGTGAGGATATTTAGAGCATAAACTGCAGAGTAAGATTCCTATAATTTCTCCGCAACCGACTGTCTCACCAGTGTTGTGACCCTGGGCAAATCCCTCAGTCTCTCTGGCTCTGACCTTCTTCTTGTGTAAGTTTTATCTCCTTCAGAGAAGCTTTGTCAAGATAATTTATGTTTCAAAACACACAGAAATCCTTGGCTAGAATATACTATTACAATACATACACACAATAAAGGACATGGGTGTCCCAGACTGACTCGCTGGTTAATCAGTTTATATTTGGTAAATTCCTTGTGCTATTTTTTGAGGCCACACTATATATGTATATCTCTTCAGAAATCTCTTAATGCTGGTTAATAACCTGGCCCAAGAAAGCTGTAGCAAACTGTTTTTGTCATGCTTCTGGAGAACACTCATATTTACACAGAGGTTGCACCTACACTGACCTGTCACAGCATTCCAGGTGAGGCTTTTAAAACAAGATCCTTCGGCTCTCTACTGGATTGGTCATTGTTGGAGTTGGTGAACTCTCAGGAGTTTTCAGTCCTCCCTTGCCTTTGTTTCCCATATCTTCAGACAGGAAGAAGTTTGTGCAGGAAGGATAGTCTAGAGTGTTTGTGTTTGCAAGATAAAATTCTATTGCCCAGATTCAGAGCATTGCAGAATATGCCGGAAGATATGGCCACTGATTTCTGGAAAATGACAAGATATGATAAGTAAATTTGGGGAGGTACTGGTCAAATTTTAAGCTCCAGAATTCACCTCTCTTCACACACACAATCTTCAAAAGACTTTACCATCATGGCCTCAGATGACTTCCTCAAAGCTTTTGAACTCTGTTGACCCTTGATCAAGTCTTGGGTCTCTTTGAGAAAGGGAGAGAGAGAGAGAGTCTTGGCCTTTGGGAACATTCAGGGACATCTAGGTGGAACAGAACTCCTTATGTCTTTGGATACAGTAGGGTTTGCCTAGTGTGCAGTTAGGCAGGTGAACCCTGTGAAGTTTAGTGTTGGTTACTGTCTCGTGTTTGGAAAATGTGCCAGGTACAGATGCAGACAGCCCAAGGAGTGAAGAGCAGGAAGGTGCACACTAAGTGGCTGATCTCTGGCTTGCAATATCCCTCTTCTTCCAACCACATCCATACTTATACTCTGAGACTTTTGTGGGCAGCATGACTAGTGAGGCAAAGTGGGGATACATTTTGAAATTAGGCACTTACTCATGCAAGCCACGCAGTCTTTGTATCCTAAAATTATATGGTTTAGGTATGGATGAATATAGCATAGACCTGTGCATGTTGGAAAGGCAGTGCTGGGAACAATGTAAGTGCTTGGGCGTTATATATCTTTCCCAGAAGTTGTCTATTAAATTCAGGTATTTCTGGAGTATCCTGAAATTAATCTAAGAATACACATCATGAGCAGGGATGAGCTACCCTACCAGGATGGCCATAAGAGTCAACATCATGGAGCAGGATAGACCTGGTGGGAAAAGGCTAGCATGTCTTTCTCCAGCCATGTGAGCTGGTGGTAGATCTACCCACTCTCAAAGTGAGAAAGATGTCCACTTTCTGCTCAGGCTCTTGCAAGAAGCAGGACTGGCTTCCGAGAGCAGGTCCTCTTCTGCACACCCTGTCATAAGTGATCAAGGCAGGTTAAACAGGGATAAATAGCAATCTTCCACCTCACAGGAAAAGCAGTTGACAAATCTGCCTGAAACAGGTCACAGCTGAACAGCAAATCATGGCTGAAATTATCATTTGTAAAGGAAAGGGAAAGAAACAGAACATGCAGACTTGAGGCATCCCAGGAATCTAAACAGAGGCCGCCTCACCATCCAGACTCATTCCATTTTAGTGCGCTATTTCCCAAGTTGTTGCGTGAATGATCCCAGTGTCTTTGCCTTTACAACCTTGCCTGATAGGCCATTCCACACATTTATTATCCTCGATGTGAAAAAGTGCTTCCTAACGTCTGTTCTAAATCTGTTTTAATTTCCATTTATGCTCCATTGTCCTATAATCTGTTTGGAGCTGAAAATAGAACCAAGGTATGATCTTCTTACAACCCCTGGCAATAAATTTTATTAGTATTTTTTTCCAAACTTCACAACCTTGCAGTAAATAAGAAAGCTTTATGGGGAAAAATAACCTCTATCCTTCTCCACTTTCCTCCCCATCCACAAACCCCATGACCTTTATAAACTTTGACCAATATCATTGTTTTCTTTCACTCTCCACTTTTGACTTAATATTGCATTGATTACAGGAGTAAACCAATTATATGAGTATTAAAAATGGAAACAGTTTTTTGTGCTGGCAATGTATATCTCTTACCAATGGCTGATGGAAAAAAAAATTCTCCCAGCTGCTCTGTAAAGCTCTCTCTATGCAGCCTGAAACATCTGGTTTGTTTTGTGTTCAGTCTTTTACACAGGGCATTTGCAATTCTTTTTTCAAATTGGATTTTTAGTTCACTTTCCGGTAGAAAGGTTGATATGTTTGTCATTAATAAGCATGGTAAAAGTAATATGTATGTAATTAGAATTCAATCATCAGAACCACTGTGGCAGGGTCCCCTCAAAGACATTTTCATTCACTTCAATCTGCAATCAGAGGATGAAGTTTCCTCAATGAGTTAATGTGGTTCGGTCCTGGTGGACTATAACATTGCTCCAGCAAGGCATATTTATTTGCATGATTAGCAATTAGAAATTATTGATTTCAAAAAAGGAAATCTTTCCCTGGGTACTAGTGTTTCACTCCCTTGGCTGACATTGGACAGGAAAAGCTGTCAAGATATGGATACCACATCTGGGTTGGAGGAGGAGAACATAATTATTTCTATTTCTCAACAGTAATTTCTCAGGATCAAGGGCACTGATGGACTCTGGAGAGAGTTCACACCAATATGCTTTGGCAGGAAATGAGTTGGTTGATGACTATAATAACGAGACCTTTTTGATAATCTCAGTGGAGTATGCAATGTAGGCTCACACCCAAACTAGTCTCTACTAGATATGGGCACTACATTATGTTGGTCTTACTCAGGTTTAGGCTTCAGCTGGAGTTTGATATGAAATCAGAAATCTGCCTGAAAGTGGATCCTAGAGTAGTCTGTAGGATATAATTTCATTACCACAGACAGTTTTGAAGTGGTTCTGTTGTAGTCTTCTGCATCCAAAACCAGGGTCAGAAGAATGACTCAAAAAATGGCAAGGACTAGCTGAGTACCTTCCACAGGAACTCCAAAAATGGGCACCATAGAAATTACAGAATTATTAAGCAAAATATATAGTAGCTATAAAGTGTAAAAATGCAAAGACTGAAGAAGGGAGAAGGGACATCTTTCTAAATCTTCATTTTCCATTTTCCACTTTTTACCTTGGATCCAGTACATTACAGATAATAGCTGCTTTGTACTGCTGTCAAGAGCAGACGCAAGCCCTTGCCTCATAGTTACAAGGCAAATGACAGTATATAGCCCACGAAGAGTTGAAATATTCTTCATTCTCCACCCTCAACTTGACCAAGAGCCTGAAAGGACTTGCAGCTATGCCCTTTTTACCCATGCCCCCCATTTTCTCTCATCTATTGTTGCCAAATATGCAGTTGAAATTAATAGCACTGCTTCACCTGCCACATGTCAAACTTAATTTTACTTTAAATCAGTCTTAATTATTCTAGTGAAGTTTATAGTTTTAATGGAAAGACATTGCTTGCTTAAACTATAACTTTTATTACGAAGGGCCAAGAGAGATTTAAAGTCATGCTGTCTTTCCAAAGTGGATAGTTTTAACTAGATGATATCATATCTCATGCCTTCTAAGATGGTGAACTTTCTGAACCCAGCTATTCAAGACAGGCCCAATGACAAAAAAATAAAATTTAAATAAATAAATAAACCCCACACAAATTAAATCTAGAGGCAAAGTCCAATGCCCAGTGTTGATTTCTCCATTTATACCAGGGTACTTGAGCATCAGTGTGTTACGGACTAATCTTTCCAGTGAACTATTTTCAGGGAATGAAGAGAGAAGAAGGGTAATTCCAGGAACGTGGCTCCCGTTTGATAGGCTGACAAATCAGGTCAATGGCTAATACTGATCAGTATGAAATGCTTCAGCTCTGAGGAAGATTTAATGGTGCTCACTGCACTGTAGCTGCCTCCATCTCCCATTGGTGCCACTCATTTACTTGCAGGTGAAACATAAAACTAAGGGCTATTAAAGAGCCCACACTTTTTCCAGGAAGGAGGGTGTTAGGTCTGCATTAGATCCTGGCACTAATCCAGAGCCTGTAATCACACCTTGCCAACTGTACCGAAAATTTCCCCTATGAGTTCTTTTGGCAACACCCCATTTTACAGAGCTAAGTCTGTGCAGACTGACAGCAGCCTTTCAGTCCAGCTGCATTTCAGTCATAGGAAAATAACCCCCCGGGCACAATTTATTAAGCACTCTGGGACATCTCTGGCAGTTTTGTTTAGTGGTTAGAACATAAGAAAGAGCATCAGGATTCAATATCTGGTTATTTGATGATTACATGTAAGGTATTTAATTTTTTGTGTGCACTGGTTTACCTGCCTGTGAAATAAATAAAACAATATTGCTAAAAATACATATAGCCTACTGCTATCATTTATTATTTTCATAAATTATGCCAAGATGGATTATAAAACTTGCTAAATTTACTCCAACTCCCTACAAGCCAGCTACCCAAAAGATAAGCATCAGCTGAAGACTTATACATGCATTGTTTCTTCTTTTTTCTTTCTTTCTTCCTTCTGTGGGCTTCCACTCAGAAAACAGATGGTCTCTCCTCACTGACATTTTCTTACAGTTTTTAAATGATGCTGCAGTAGGGGAGAGCTGAAATGTTCAATCTAGAGCTGTTCAGTCTCAATCTAGGTTCATAATTAACAGTAGCTAAGTGAAGTTTAATAAGAGCAGCCCACCAACTTTTCTTTTTTTTTTTTTTTCTTGGTGCATTCACAGCAAGGCCACAATGAACGTGCAGCTCTTGGAGTTTCCCTTGACCATTACCCCCTGGAATATTTAGTATTTACCTTTTGTGATAATTAAAGGAAGGGAAATGAAGCCTAGAGGAAGATGGAGTGACATCTAATATTCCTTAATATTCTTTTGTTTCTTTAAGTGATGGCTTTTGCCAAAGGAGGGCCTCCCTCTCTTATCATCAGCCAGGTCCTGACCTTCGGACCAGGGATCCTGGCTGTAACTTGACCCTGGGACCAGGTGTGTGCCTGCAGGTCAAAAGGCTGACAAAAAATATCAGTCCATGCTGTGCAAACAAGCCATTCCTAAGCACATTATTATCTTTAACTCTTTCAAGCCCTCTTCAGGCACAAGCACCGGTGTGACTACCGCCGTGCATGCCTGCCCTGTGCTATGAGACTTGCTTGTGAACATCCACAAGTAGCCACCAAGCAGTTGACAACACATCCTGTGCCTCTGCAAATGTGCCACACGCAGGGATATCCATGCATGTTGTTAGGTGTAAGCATATGCAAACTAGGCCTTTCATGTGGGCAAGCAAGTTTATTGTATCCGGTTGAAAATGGGGCTGAAAAAGTTTGTGACCTGCAGAGCCATTTGCTTCCTTCCTCCCCTTTCACAAAGCTGTTGCTAAATCCCAGGGATTTTACACGGACTGACTGTGTGATGGGTGAGCTGCTCCAAGGTTTTTGCAGCAGGTCAGGCTCCGGAGACTTTCGAGCACTGCTTCAGATATGCCTCAAGAGGACATTCACTGTTAATGCCTTCACCCAACACAGTGACTATTAGAAACACAGAGCAAGTGGCCCTAAGAAAATTCCCAGATGCCCTTTACAAAAATACAAGGTTGTTGTAAGCCTGTGTTAGAATGCATGCGTACACACAGGTAAACTATAGTCTAAACATTTGGCTGCCCTAAATTTTCCATGATTTTGAGTATGGCTTAGTCATAGGTATTCCTTTTTCTAGGAAAAAAACCCACAATATATGCAATATATTCTTTTTATTTGCCTGCTGCTTTTTCTTTCATTTTTTTCCCCAGCCTTCAGCACGTCCCCAGGTCATACCTGCAAGCCTTTGTCCTCAGCTGAAACGTCTGGAGACTTTTATGGGGGGTTCCTGTCATCACATGCATCCTGGTGCATGGGCTTTTAGGCAGACTCCTCAAACTATGAATTAAAAAGCACAGGAACTGACAGCCCTGTGAACTACCTGTGAAAAATCATACCTGGGTTTATGAAGCTATTATGTCTTCAAGGACATTCGGCAGCAATTCTTGAGGAGACAGTGTTACAGCAGAAAAAAAAAGCTTTTTCAACATCAGTATCTACTCTGTAGTCCTGGTACAAAATGAATGCTACTAAGCAATAAGTAGTCTGCATCATTATAAGCATAGAGAGTGATCCAAAATCTATTAAAAAGGAGAATTTCCAGTGATATCAGTAGTCTGTGGTTGGGGTCTTCAGATAGAAAATCTCACTGGTATTGCATTTGCATTGTAAGAGTCTCATAACAATTTATGCAGTAAAATCATTACCAAAAGCCATTAATAATATGAATACATGAACACTTCAGCTCTTTCCAAAGGGGCTAAGCCCCCCCTTCTCTTCTAGAGTCATGCACAGTTAAAGAAATCAAAGCTTTCCCTTTTCTTTTACTGATGATAGAAGTAAAAGAAAATGTAGCCAGCACAATGTTTTCTGTCTTCCATCCCCCTTTCCATTTTCACTTGCTGCTGAAAAATAAAAATAAAAAATAGCCAAATCCATTTTAATGACACTTTATATAAACCATTTTTCCAGACTGAGATTATGGACATCACTATGTTCCACCCCATCACAAACTTTTATGTCTGACTTATAAAGTCCCAGAGAAGGAGATGTATAAAATTCATGCAGACCATGGATACTGGAAAACATATCTGAGAGCTTAGGCAGGGGTTCCTTGGAGACAGCTAATATGTAATTGAGCAGTTACCCTTCAGTGTAGAGATATCAAAGGACAGCAGATACCTGGATGCTCAGGTAAAGCTTATTCCAAAAAATCATTTTAAACAGATTGAATTTGGTGCTGTAGATTGATAGCCACATTCTCTCACCAGCCCAACCAACAAAACAGACTTAAGCAGAAAGATGCTCATGAGTCGTGGACACACAAGACATAAAGCCAGCTTTACCTCCTAGTTGCCTTGTGAGATCTTCCCTCAAATTTAAATTATCATCCATACAACGCATGTTTATAGAAGACAAAGTTAAATGTACATTCATGACCACATGTGCCCTTCTGCATAGTCAAACCAGAACAACACGTTGTACCTTTGTCATGGTTTGAGCCCGGTTGGCAGCCTAACACCACGCAGCCACTCTCTCCCCCATCTCTTCTGGCATTAAGAAGGGACAGAGAGCCAGGCTTGGGGTTCGAGATAGGACTGGAATGGGGAAAAATCACCCTTTATGCTCACAAGCAAAAGGCAGACTTGTTAGGGGAAGAAAAACATTTACCTGTAGATCTTAGCAAATGAACAAAGCCCTATAAAAATCCATTAAAATGTTAAAATTGGCGCTCTTCATGCCAATGCATCCTATCTTGTATGATTGAAATTGGTATAAGACCCTCATGGGTTGGAAAGACCATATTATCCTTTTTATCCCATTTATCTTGCAAAGTAAATTTATTAATTCTCTCTACATCAGGAAAATTTTCAATTTTTCACATGCCTTTTTTTTACCACTATTGATTTCTTTTAGGAGTGTTAGGGATGATGCATTGGAAACACTGGAAGACCAAAAGCTTTCATCTACTAGTCAGAACATCAGATAATCTGAGTCTCCAAGTTTAGAGGGAAGATGATTGACTGGGAAATGATTTAATAATAACTTCTCCATATGGAATTCTCCTTTAGAATGTATCATGTTCTGTGCATGCCTACAGGTGTGTGAGTATATAAAAATAATAGATCTGGCTGAAAACTCCTGTGCTTTGGCAGTTTCCAATCTTTCTGGGTTTGTTGCCCAATAGAAAGCAATTATTTTCACTGAAAACGCTGACAACAATGAACTTGTTTACATCTCAATGAGGCAAAAATCCTTCATTTGTTTTCACTGATCTCCTGCATCACTCTTTTATTACCGTGGTTATTAACTTTACCATTTGATGTAGCGCCAGACAGTTAGCCTCTAACAGCATACCAAGACAGGTGCTGTCTGTGCCATAAACCTTGTCAGCAGAAGTCATTGAGTGCTTGCTCCTGGCCACGTGTGCTCAGATGGATGTGTTTGGATTAACATGGTGATGCCCCAGTCCTGTTTTTTGAATGCAAATGAAGGATAATTATCCTCACAGCTCTTGTTAATATTGAGTTTGCAGAGAAAGAGAGGAACTTCTGTCTTAGGCTGAGGTTCACCTGAATGTTTTTGGGTTGGGAAGCAGAAAGCATGCATGGTACTGCCCATCTAGGGATGTTCCATCAGTGGGAAAATTCTAAGTGGCTCCCGTGGTCCTTGGTCAAGCCCTGACTGATCTTTTCTTGGGGCAGATCACACATGCAGAGCAACACTTATGTATATATAGAGGGTGAGAGATGACTGTTAATAATATATCAGGCTAATGAGCAAGAAGCTCCTCGGCAGGACGTGTTCCTAGCTCTTCCGGAAGCACCGAGGTGGGACTGTGAAATTTGGCGATCTGACGAGTGTCTTTTTTGTGCACTGTCACGCATGGTGTTTCCAATCAGGCTGCGAGTGATGAGAACCTCCAAGAGCAGCCAACCTCTCTGCCCTCCTGCTCAGCTCAGTAACTGCAGGCTCCCTCTTGGCAGGCATCTTCTGCACCCAAAAAAAAAAAAAAAAATTAAATAAAATGACTCTGTAAGTGTGTGCATGTCTCCCTCTACCCCTCCCCTTTATGAGAAAACAGAGTGGTGTGGGGGAAAAAAGCAGCTTGAAAACAAAAGTTAAAATGTTGCAGGTGGAGTAAGAAGAAAAGCAAAGAAAAATCTGCTCAGACAGAGAGACAAAACAAGCAACTGCTTAAGGGATTTGGCAGCAAATGAAACTGCCCCCTTCCCCCTCCCCATTTGGAGCCTGGTTCAGCATGTACTGGTGGTGGATCACAGTACCAGCCACACTGAGATACAGGCAGACACTTCTGTCTCACCAGCTGCTCTGACAATCCATTTTCATAAAGTAACGGGAGGGGAAGCAAATCTGCAAGATGGAGCTCCCGGTCACCGTGTGAAAGCTTCTCCCCACACCGCCCCATGCTTCAGGTGTCAGGGCTCTCAAAGAAGTTTGACAAGAGCAGAGAGTGGCTTTCCCTAAAACATACAGCAGCTACAGCCAGGATGTCTTTGATGGGTACCCACATCCGTGCTTGTAAGTTATACACGATGCGATTTTGGAGATTCCTACAGAAAACCTAAAGTGCTCCGTTGTGATTGATGACTGGAATAGGTGTTCTTCCCACTGGGCAGTTAATGAGACAATCTCTCCACATTTGCTTAGGAAAGCACCATCTTAAGAAAATGAGCTCTGGCTACTTTAGGCATCAATAACGTGTTGTAATTTTTTTTCTCAAAGGTGAGGGTGTTAACCCTTGTAGCCAGCCCAGGCTAAGAAAAATCTGGATAGTTAAGTTCTGTCAACTTGTTTGCCTACGTATATAATAAACTATTGCATGATACAATGTATTTTTATGCAGTGCAGTGATTCATCCAGCTAAGATATATTTCAATGGAGGGAATAAAAGTGATTCTTTACATTTCGTTTGTACAAGCACCAAAGCTTGTGAAGCACTTTGGAGTCCATCTGGCTGAAATGTGCTATATATAAATGTAAGATTGTTATCACCAAAAACACATTCAGTATGGTGTTTCTCTCACATATTTTTTGTTAATTTCAGTGAACCAGTTCTTTTTAATGAATAATTTCCATTGGAAATCTTTGTTTTCCCTGTAACATAAAGCTTTTTTGGTTTCAATCCCTTGTCTGGTTTTCATTAGCTTTGCAATGAATTAGCCAAGAGGGCTTTTCCTCTCAGTTAGGTTGGGAAAGTACCACTGGCATGTATCTGATTTTTGTGGGAAAGTGCCTTTTTTCCCTTTATTATTTAAATTATCAGTTTTACTTGTATTCTACTACAGATTCTTTCAATCCCAACGACAAATCCTTCTCCTATATGTATGTGCGCATGTGTGTGCCTGTGCAACTACATATCACTTACATGCTCATCACCATGTGGCTTCTATCTTTCTAAATATATTGCTTTATATGTTGCAACTATCTAAGTATCTTCGTTTTTGGAGCTGTTAGAAAGCAAGCAGTTATAAAGAAATTGCTTTTGAACTTGTATTGATAGGTAATCAATAGGATTGATTCCTCACTCCCAAGTAATCTTTTTGAAGGGCAGCCCCAAATATGCCAGTCAAGTTTTGTACACCCCTGTCCAAGAAGAAACCAAATCCTTTCCCATACAATATCAGCTTATTTCAAGGTCAGTTTTGCTAGTGCTTCACCAACAGAGGGGGAACATGTTTGAGTTGAATTTTTACCCTGTAACAGACCTGGACACTCTTTTCACTGACATGGTCCACAGTGTTGGAGTAGGCAGAAATGTATGAACAATGTTACTCAGCACTCCATAATACTCTATGGCCATACTGGTGTATTCAGGAAAGTCATCTGATGGCTCCAGGATGAGCTCCACACTGATTCACCAAACCCTACTGGAGAAAAACACACAAGACAGGTTCCATCCCACTGGCTTTTGCTTGCAGAATTGGAACATGTGCTAAGCATAAAGCGCCTATCCCATCACACACCAGCAAAGCCGGGCAAACAGTTGCCTATCACTGTGTTTGCTAGAGAACTACATGTTTAAACAACTCCTGACTTAGAGGGAAATCATTTAAATCAAAAGACATGGTAAAGAAATTTTTTAAAAAATATATAAATAATATTACATAATGTGTTGCACCACATTTTACTTGCATATGAAATGTTTTTATAAACCCCTTTATGACCTCCCCACTTGTGATTTCTGGGTCTTGTTATTGTTAATTGAGTGGGGAATAGATCTTACTCTATCCCAGATGCAGCTCTGTATGAATTCCCTCTTTCATAAATGGAATAGTTTATGTATATGTGTGTGTACTTTTTCTCCGAGTAGTTTTTGCAGTAGGCAGAAATCACACACAATATAACGGAGTTACATCACTCCTCCGGGCATCTTCCTTTGCACATCATTAGCTTCCAAAGATAGACACAGCCCTCCCAGACAGAGATGGCAAGTTATCAGACTTGGGCAAAAATCTTCTCTGTGTGGAAAACATTGCTGTTGTAGTGCTGGAGCTAGATCCTGGATAGAATACGGGTTGTGTTCCTGCTTCAAACACTCCTACAGCTCTTAAATGGCCAGTGTCATAAAACCCAACATGAATTATTGCCTTCCAGCCAGCTTAGTATTTTCATCTGCAAACTTTTATTACATTGTTCAGCACTGACGTGAAATACTGGAGAGATTACCCGGCTGCACAATGTACCCTCTTGTCCCCATCTGCACCAAAGCTGCCAGCTGATCATACACTGATGGAGAGCCCCGAGCGTTTTGCGACTCCAAAGGCACAGGTGTTCCAAGGTGCACAGGTGGTGCTTTGGTACCACAGTGATGGTGGGCAGGTGCTTCCAGTAGGTTGTCAGAGACATGCATACCCAGACTTACCTCTGCACTTATGTTCTCAAGGACCTTGAGGAAAAATGCAGGCATTGGGAGTACTACCACAGTGTAGCTGGTCTTTCAGTGTATAGTACGGAGATATGAACCTATATTTAATAATAGGAAAAGGAAATGCTGAGCTCATTTTCTTATTTTCTAGTACTTGCAAACTTGGTGATGCCTTTATAGATCAGATTTCAAGTCAAGGGCATTGCTACAAAGCAAGACCTAGAAGTTGCCCCGAAGACAGTCTTCTGTTGATTATGTAGGAAAGACAGCAGTATAGAACTGAAGGAAAAATGTCTATAGAAAGAATTGCAACTGTACAATAAAAAAGAAAGTTGATCTGCCCTAGTTCCCAAAGTTTTAATTTGACTTTTTAGTTTATCTGAGCCCTTTGACATGTCATTTTTCCTGCATCTCAGCCATTCAGTTCCAGGGCCTGATACTGTGCAAGATGTGTCACTCTGCTGAAGGCTGAACAGAATCTAGACCTATGAATTGGAGTTAAATTTAGCCAAAGCAAATGTAAAGGTTTCTCTCCCAATTCTATCCTGAAGCTGTTTTGTAGGGTCCATTCTAATTACTATTCTAATGTGAAGCTGTAACTGGTTATTTGACTAAATGAGGTATATAAATCCCATCAAATTAAGGACTTGGTTTCCATTTTGATGTAAATGTATTGAAGAGCTAAATCTTCTCTGATGCAATCAGGAAGTGTTCTCTTTGACATCAGTGGGAAAAGGGTTTGGTCCCTGTGCTCTCTTTTATGGCAGGAGGGAGTAATATTTTATCCAAAATTCATATGTTTTTTAGATCTTCACAATATTTCAAATGTATCTGATGTTCACCCACATTTTCTGGCACCTATTTCAATGTTTCAATGAGAAGAGGATTAATGGATGAAATCTATTTTGCTATGTGTGGTAGTCCCTTCGGGCAGCCATTTGTATATTTGAATGTTAGTAAATGATGGAAAGTTCAGTATCCATGGAAAGGTCATTTGAAAGTCTCAGAAAACAATTTTATATGCAACAAACAAAAACACGATCCATTTCCCATTTCAATGGGCATCTTTTCACGACCACAATGACCCACAAGTTTGGGGTTTGTAAAGCTTATTCTCTGTCATACAAAGGCCATTTTCAGTTCAGTTTCAAGGCTACAGGAAGGGTTAACCTCTCGGCTGCCCTCCCACGCTGTGTTTTGATCAGTGCCCTGAGCTACAGGACAGATATCTCTTTGTTTTTTGTCTTTAATATCCGATTCCCAATTCACTTGTGTAGATGATGGGACTCTACAAAACTCCCTTTGTCTGAAGTAAGAGATGCAGCACTTACTCTGCAATGGACTTTTAATACTTGACTTTTTCTTCCTACTTCAGAAAGCACCTGCTAGAGTAGCTTGATGACTAAAGAGCCTTTTCAACCTCCCTGCCACCATTTTTAGATCTGGTCTACTTCATAAGAGACTGAACACCATTGTGGCTGCTGCTTAGTTGCATATGTGAAAAGAAATTGATGGTGTTGATGCAGTTGTTAGTCGATGAGTGGATGTCAGGAACTACTGCAATAATTGACACAACTATTGAGAAGTCTGAAACACGAAGCTGAGACCACAGAGCCTCATCCAAAGACAGCTAAAGGTGGGACATGCATTCTCATCACTAATGGGTTCTGTATTGCATCCTAGAAGAACACAAAGATAGAAGATTATCTTATCCCTGTGGTGTTTTTTTTTTTTTTTTCAGTTTTTCCCTCCTTGTCAGAGATAGTGCACAAGGGTAAAGATGGCACAGAAGAAGGCTGAGCAGGCTGAAGACAAATTTGTATCAGCCTTGAAAAAGCTGATGGTGAAAACACTGCCTTAAAGCTATACCAAACTCAACAAAGATGAGTATGGAGCATCAAATTAGTATGGATGGCAGGACATCTAAAGAGACTGAAATTTTCACTTATATGAGACTGCATTAAACCTTGGACACACCTGAGATATTACTATTGTGTCTTACTACGACTCGTATGCAGGAAAGACACAAACTGTCAGTTCTAGACACTGTGGTTAAGAGATTTGATATCATTTGAAAGTATGATAGGGAATCATATTTTAATTTATAAGTTCATAAATGAGAAGATCTTTGTTCTTCCTTCTTGTTCACAGCATCTAAAGCCTTGAGGAATAAACACTTCTATAGTCAACTTGTTTATAATCTTATGGTAGATTTTGTTTATTCGTTGCATGTGTAAATCACATGGTTATAGAAAGAAATAAAAAGAAAGAAAGAAATCAGACTTGATTACAGCCAGCGGTGATGTGACTGGGAAACAATAGATGTATTGTGAGGAAAATCTCACAGCAGCCCAGAAACACACAGAAAAGAAAAGAAAACAAACAAACAAAATAAAAAACTAAAAAAAAAAAAAAAAAAAAAGAAAAAAAAAAAAAAGAAAAGGAAGAAGGAAAAGACAGACAAAGAGTGAGAGGGAATGAGAGATTTCTTATGCAAACATATTAACCGCTTTGCCTGAAGTCTGCATTGCGTAACCTAGGAAAGAAATTTCTCAGTGCAAAATGCTCTGTGGTCGTTTTGTTTTGGTTTGTTTTGTTTTTTTGTTTTTTGTGGGGTTTTTTTGTTTTGTTTCTTTTTTTTTTTTTTGGTCGGGTGGATGTTCTTTAGCAGGGAAAAAAATGCATAAAGCAGTTCTTCCAGTAACCTCTGACTTTTTCTCGCCATGTCTCTCTCTTGCTTTCACTCTTGTTCTGTTTTTATTTATTCCCTGCAAATACAATGGAGAATAAAAATGTGGTAGGACCTGCTGGCGGCAACTATGGCCTCCGGATCCAAGCTGACAAAAATGTCAAGAAACTGACAGTAAAATATGCGAATAAAATCCCTGTGAACGAGAACAAAACTCAAGCTCACACCACCACTCTCTACATTGTGGCTTTTGAGAGTATTTCTATCAGTAGCTATGACTTTCTCTTTAAAAAAATACACACACATATACATTTATCATATTTATTGTTTTCTAAAATCTTTCAACAAAATCTCACAGGAGGGAAAAGACACACAGGAAGATAGAAAAGCAAGAGACATTTAGGGCAGGAAGATCAGGGAAGAGCTGACATTCGATGGAGAGACAGAGAACTGCATGCAGAGCACCAGACATATGGATCCTGTATGAAGCTGCAAGACAGACAGACTTTTGCTGCTCCCTTCTGTGATCATAAGATGAGGGAAACACAAAAGCAGTGTCTAGGAAAGAAAGCTCCAAGGAACACTCAACTACCCAGTGAAGGCTGTGTTCTTTATCCCACCTGATGGAGAATGGCTCTTTTCTTTGAGTACATGATGACCTTTGGGTGGATCTTGGAGTAAGGATAGATTGAAGGGATTGGGATGGTTCAGTCTGGAGAAGAAGACACTTAAGTATGGCCTGATTGTGATCATCCAACATATAAGTGTAGGGAGCTAAAGAATAAAAGACTTCTTTGTCTTCACTATGGGTAGAAAAAGAAACAACATGCTTAAATTGATGTATATAAGATTTAGGTTGGAAGAAGGAGTTTATTATAATAAAAATATTTTAAACACTAGACAGATTGTTGAGCAGTTTCTAGACTTTTCAGAAACATCTGTCCAAACATCTTTTGGAAGGATATGGACATAGTTGGCCCTGGCTGGGACAGGGTTACATGTCCTTTGAGTGTCTTTGCAATCCTCTTTTCTATGCTCCTGATGCAGAGAATCAGCTTACTAGGCAGAAGGATTTTATATTTCTGATAATGGATGAAAGAAAGCTCCTGCCATGAAGAGCTGGAGAATTGGAAGAGCTGGACTCCCTTCTTAACTCTTACAAACTCTCCCCATGGCTTTTGGGAAGTTGTCTCACCTGCTCCACACATGTAGTTTGGGCACTGGCTCTTCTGATTCAGGAATGAGGGAGCTAAGGGTGGAAATATTCTCTTGTGCAGCGTACTAGCACAGAACCTATATGCCATTTCTGTTGCACTTAGAGCTTTTTTGAGACCTAAGTGAAACTGAAGTGGTGTTAAGACTTTAGCTGGAAATTTTCTTCAGGAGAAACTTTCACCCTGCTATCTTGGAGATGTGCAAATATTCAGTGAGGGGGTGTCATAGAAAGGTCTATAAATAATCAAATATGAGCCCCCATATGAATTATGCATGGGATACTTAGAGAAAACGTGAGTGTCTTGCATTAGAAGAAATCAGATCAGTGCCACTGAAATCACATTGCTATTTCTATGAGGTATTAACTGAAAGCTATAAGACCTCATTTTTAAAACAGGCTACAACAGGTGCTTGCAGGTCTGTTCAGATAAAAATTATGTCTTTGTGGAGGCAAATATTAAGAAGTGTCTAAAATGTGTTAATTTATTATGAATAGAAAGTAGTTTGATGTTACTTTTTAAGAAAAACAGTCACAATACAACATTCATTAGCCCCTAAGTGAGGCAGGGGCTTGTCAGTCAATTAGATTTCTGACCCTAAATCATGTAGACTCTTCTGAAAATTCAGCATCCTGCACCTGGAGGTGAGAGGTACAATATCAGTACAATGTTTTGCTTATAATTCTTTTTATCAAACTGCATTTCTATTAGCAGTAATACTGCATTTACTCTCATTAAGTTAAAACTAGAAACACCCAAAAAAAAAAAAAAAGTTTATTACAGAACAATTCACCAATAGACTTTTCTGACACCTGAACAGATCCCTATTGGTACTGAACCAAAAATTATTAATTTATAGAAAGTCCTTGGGTTATACTTTATTTTCAGTTTGGTTCAAAGATGTCTAGTGAAGGCAGGAGTTCTCTAAAAGACTTTCCAAACAACTATTCCCTGTCTTTCTCCAGTAATGATACTTTTACACCTCATCTTAAACGTTCCACTCCATTTTTTATGTAGCTGTGCCTACAGAATTAAACTTACTCTCTTTTCTGACTGCAAATTGGCACAATGCCCTCTCCCACTGACCGACAGGTAAATAGTCCAAAGGATGAAAATTCTTATCGGTAAAATGAAGGACAATATTATTCCAGTCTTCCTATTCCTGATTCAAGTATCTGTCCACAGATGGGACCTTTAGTACAGGCTCTTGCATTTATTTGGAAAGGGGTCAGATGGTCAAGTTGGTCAAATATATGGAGTTCCATATTTACCATATCAGCTAAGCAGGTCTAGTTATCACTCACTGATGCCAGAGAAAATGAAGAATAACTCCATCAATGTCAATGCCATTACAACATCATAAAATTGGCATAAGTTAGGAAGAAAACTGGACCTACTGCACTGAAGTTCTTTCATCTCCTCTGCATGTTCCCTAATTTGTCATTACTAGAATAGTTGCTATAACTATCCTGGTGAAAATATAAAAGAGAGACTTGCATGGCCCATAAACTCAATGAACCATTAAATAGGTGACAATAATCTTGATAGAAGTTTGGAATATTTAATTAGCACAAAAATGCACTTAGTGAGTGAGTTCAATTGCTATCACGGGTACTCCTCAAAATAATAGCCGAAGATTTTATGTGTCCATGAAATGCCTTAGAAGATATTGAAGAAAAGAAACAGACAATATTTCATGTATTAATTGAGGATCAGACATATCTGTAAGTGCCCAGTAATAAACATTTCCAAGGAAAGTTAACCTAGATCTCCTGGAATCCCAAAGGTGACTTCGTTACACATGAAGTCAAATAATTCATTGGCAACTTTTCAGTAGCAGGAGCTCATAAAAATACAACTAAAGAGCAAATATTTTACCTTTTCAACAAACCAGGGTCTCCCTAATAGCAGAAGATTTTGAAAAGAATAAAAGAAAACAGATCATTGGAGATGATATAGTAATTTCTCATTTTAGGAACTTTCTTCCCACTTAAAACTGCCTAACAGAAGGTCTCTGTTCATACAAACTCAATACTCCATATAATTTGCAGTAGCAGGGAGCTGTTTATATACATATTTTCTTCCCATGTGCCATTACTTCCTTCATTGGTTATGATTGTAAAGACTCGTGTACATCTAGATTAAGGAGTATAGAGTAGAAGTGTGTTTATAATAGCTCTCTGTTTGGTACTTGTGCTGCCTCTCTTGAAATATCACATCCCAATTTTGGTGTCCACAGCCGAGGTTGTGTCTGTGTTAAAAACTAGTTCACAGCAATGAGAGGAGATCTGTAGAGTGAAACAATTAAAGCAGCCCAGTGTCCCCTTAGCAGTTGGGGCTCACTGGGGTCGAAGCATTGTCACTTAGTTTTATCCAGAGAAGTCCAGTTTGGGCCATCTGAGATAGCTGACAGTGTGAACTGAAGCAGCATAAGTGAGGATGATCGTGAGGTTTCCTTCAAAAATACTCTCCAGATCTAAAGAGAAACAGTTGCATAGGTGCACCCTGAAGGTGCTGAAAAATGGGGGGTGGTGGTGGTGGTGATTTATAGAATATCCCATGAATGAATAAAGGATTGAAAAATGTTTTTGAGACAGAGATTTTCAAGGAGCTGTTGGAGACAAGATAAAGCATTGACTTAATCTCAGTCAAGAGTCAGTGGGTGTAAGTACTTTGTCAAGTACCGAATACAGCTACTTGGCTGGAGAGTGAAGCTAGACAAATTTAGATCAGAAGCACAGTAGAAATATATGTGTACATATATACATGTATATGTTATAAATAAATTATATATTTATATATACTTTTGCAATTAAGTTAAATTTTAAAGTGGAATAATGACTTTTACTCCAGTTATAGCTTTCATTGCCTATTACTAAATGGAGTTTTCAGATTAAAATTATCTCTCCCATTCCTTTCCATAACCCTAGGTTAACCTCAGCTGTTGGACTTGAAGAAGGAAAAGAAATAAAAAAAATTTTATGACCTCTGGTATGCAGGCTATCAGAAGAGAGAACTGTGATGGTCTTTTTGCTGTTAACTTCTATGAATCTGTCATTGACAGGCTGCAAGCTGAAAGCTGATACCCCATACATTGCAGTGACCGTTCTAGGACATCTCTACTAACAGATGTTTCTATTCTTGTCCAAACACCTTCCTTCAAAGTTCTGTTCTCGCTGTGACCTTCATACCATGACTTGTTATCTTTCTGGCAGTGTTTCCAGAGTATCTTCATGGACCAAAGCTGCTAAAATAATTTGGATATAGGTCAGATAAAATATTCATAGATGTTTGCCTTCTCATCAGTACTAGAACAGTGTTGAACTTCTTGATGATTTGTCACTTCTGCTGTTGTAATAGAGACAACATCTGGGCAAAATCTCGTATTTCCTCCATCTTCTTAGAACTGCATGGATTCTAAAAAGCCAAAGTAATTTCTGCCACAGACTTCAGTGTAAAGAGCAGTTTCTCACTGATCATTTACCTTAACTGATTACTTTGAACATGCTTTCTATTTCTTGCTTCCCTAGGGCTGTCTATCGAGAGCTTTTTCTCTCCTTTTTCTCCTGTGCTTGCTGTCAGTGTGCAACAGTCAACCTGAAGATTTTGCCTGACATTTGGTGGTCCAGATGGTCATGTTGTTGCCTGACCTGTGGGTGTTCTTATCTTTGGAAATAAATTAGATACCATGCTAATATGTACGTCACCTTCCACATGAAGTTAGCAAAATCTTTTCCCGTGCCATAGTGAGCAGGAAAAGTCTGTGTGGCAGGGAGTCTCTTGTGTGACACAATTAGGCCCCCAATGTGACTAGTGAGTAGCATGGTGGCTTTCAAAGATTGGTGATTTACATCTGGTTATTTGACTCTGTTGAAATTTGGACTATCAAGCATTTGTGTTAACGTAATCAAACTTCACTTTGCTAGGGTTTTCTCAGCTTTCATGGATCTTTGGATAAATGGGAAAAAGTGATGGAAAAAAATTTTCTTTGATTTATACCAGTAAAATATTGCTAGAGAAGCAGGAGTCTGTTTTAGTTAATCCAGTTGCACTTGCATTGCTGATCTATTCATCTGAATTTATTTTTGTTCAAGAGAAAAGAAAGTTCTTGACCACACTGCTAAGAGGGCACAGGTGTAGCAGACCGAATTGTAGCTTTTTGTCAAGACTGTAAAATTTTGGGGCTAGATTCAGTTTCTTAGAGTCATGATCTTCCACAGGCCTTTGGGAGACATCTACACCTCATGGAGAAATACCTTAGGAAAGAGGGGTTGAATGGCTAACCCCGAAAGTGATCTTGAATCTCTGCTAATGGCCATGAGATCTGGAGAAAGAAACTGCCACACTTTATTTTCAAACCAGGAACTGCAGCTGTGGGAACAAACAGCATGTAATAAACACTTGAATCAAAGTTTGTGGGAGTTTTGTTATTGACTTTGAAGTAAGCAAGTCTGAGGCCTTTACTATGGAAGCTGTGATTCTGTTTGTGGTTTTTTAATGGCTAAAATATCCCACGGTCAGCTTGAGAGTAAGGATTTCATTTTTGGACTTAAAAAGAAAAGCATAAAGGAGAATTCCATATTGTTGTGCAGTCTGGCTTTTATTTTGAAGGGCATTTTTAAAAAAAATAGTGTAACTTGTGTGAAGAGTGTTGTGTTTAAGAAAAAAAAGTTCAAAAAATACCACGCATGATTGATCTCAAGTCTGCTTGCCGATCCAAAGACAACACAGTATGGCAGTCAAATATACATTTTATGGGCTTTTGTCTGTTTTGCAATAACAGTGGAAAGCATTCTTTAATTAAAATTTAAAACCGTAACTGATTAATTTTCTGTGTAAACAATCCCTGTAAACATGGAAAGTCAGCATTTTAAGGGCACAGCGGTATAAATTTTGCTTCCTCTCCCGGGCGCTCAAGGGAGGGATGGCAAGAAGGGAGGGGGAGTGCAGGAAGAGACCCGGGAGGGGGAAAAAGTTCAAGGCCTTGGTGTTCTGTACTCAGAGTACACCAGCTGCAGGATCTCGCCTGCTGCCCATTTCTCTGTGCAGGAATGTTGGCATAGGCTCCCCTCTCTCACTGGGCTATGATTTATTCTCTCTCAGATGCTGGAGGCTGATTTTGAGAGCACCCATTCCCCCCACAATGTGACACTGCATTAGTGAGTCATCCAGAGGGATGTGTGGCTCTTAAGATGGGGAGAACGATCTTAGCATGTTCTCTGAAGTTATTTCCACTTCTAATGGTGACAGTGGTAAAACAAGATTAATTGCAGCTCCTTTCTCGCTTCTCACAGCTTTCACTGGCATTTTGTTATTATCTTCCATAGGGCACTCATGGAAATCTGGACAAATGTTAAGGTCTAGATCATCAGAAGTACATTTCAGAGGGATATAGGTACCCACAACCTAAGAACTTAGTTTAAGTTTCTAAAGTCTTATGAGTAAGGTCACCCTTATCCCTCTCTAGGTGGGAAAAACAGCCCAGTAGCTATCTGGTAGGAGTAGACAGCTGAAGGCTGGATTCTCCCATCTGCACTGTGGAATAATGGGTTCATCCTTTAGGTAAAGATCCTGACTCACTTGATGAGTGGAAGGGCTTCCACCAACAAGAGAACCATTAGATCTGACACTTATGATCCACTTTACCACCCTCACAAAGTAAGATAATACTTCATACGAGGAGTTTTAGCCATATCAGTGGCCAATGGCTTCAATGGGACTCCTCTGGAGTAAGATATCACTCCAGAGTAATCACTGGAGTACTGAGACTATGTTGATATTTCAATATTTTTTTCACTATTCTTTTCTTCAGAGACTATAAAAACATGCATGAACATATGTGTGAATATTTCATCAGTTTCTTTGCTCAGATCTTGTTAAATGGCAGCACATTTGATGCAATGATTCAAAAGGGTCAGCTGAAAGCTCTAAGGGTGAGATGAGTTGCAGGCCCTCTGTCTATTGCACAAGTATCTTCCCATCTATTGTAATATAGATGCCTAAAGAAATTAATAATAAGCCGCTATAAATTCTCCTGCTGCTGCTACAGTTTTGCCTGTGGACTTAGAGACATTTTATCAATGATTTCAAACTGCATTGCTCTCTGAACAGAAAAAAAAAAGTGAGGTTCAAAGCAAACACAGCTCTGATCTGACTGGAAGGCTTTACTGGCACAGATGAGAATTACTTCATGTAATGTATGAGCATTTGCCACCTTGGTCATCCCAGCTCCCTTGCCTAAGCTGAGCATGAAACTGATTTTTCCTCATGCTTTCTTTATTCTTTGTCATTTTGGAGAAACAAAAATGCAATATTCCTCCCTGATAACACTCTTTCCTGCCTCTCCCCAAATAAACAGCCCCAAGAGACAAATTCCTCCAGAGGTCCAGCGCTGTGAAACATTCACAAGGATGTCTCCCACCGCTACAATCTTGGAGAGAATCCTGCCATCTCACACAGCCCCTGCAGTTATTTGGTGAAACAGATCCAACTAAAGTCAATGGTAAAACATCTGCTGGAGTTTTACCCAGCAACTTTGATGGAGCCAGGATGTCAGCCACTGAATTTTGGCACCCTGCAGTAGACAAATATTGTGATCTGAGATTCTCAAGACAGCTGGCCTCCAACCTTCCTGTCTGCACACTAGAAATAATTTTAGAGTTTATCAGTTCTGTATTATAATCAGTTCATCCAGCCATAGAACCTGTTGGCCTCCTTACTTAACCATTTACCTACCTGCCTGCCTACTGATATGGCCATTAACTTTTTTATTCCAATCAGTTGTATCCTTATCATTATGAGGCTGAGTTTAAAGGAAGGACACTTTTTCCACCAAATAATTTGTCCCTAGAGTTTCTAGATCTTCTTTTCTTCACTACCATTGAAGAGGAATCAAAGTGAGACTCAGGATACACATACAGAAGTTACTTTGTTAGGAGGGAATATAGATTATATGCAAGGTGTTCCGAGGAAGAGTTTAGCTAAGTGAGGGCACTAGCATGTGTCAGAGTGCTCCACTGGCAATTTCTTTTGTTCATGATCACACTCCTGCCATTCAGAAATAGTGGAAGAAGAGCACACAAACCAGCAAAGGGTGGAAAATAATGGAAAATCCAAGGCAGAAATGGTGTAACTCCCAAGGTTTGTCTCTTCCAGGCTGAAAGATTTACTGTTTCTGTTGCAAAGGCTGCTTGTTGAGGAGGAGAAGATTAAACAGGAGACCCTATTCAGAGCTAGTGGTCACTTAGAAGATCTTGGAAGTGTTCCTGGTGAAGGACACAGCCAACCGAAGCTCAAGCCTTGCCTTGCAAAGCCATCCCCATTGCACACAAAAGCACCAGGAGCTGTTCCCATCCCATATTCAATTCAGCATAAGTACTCTTTTAAATGTTAGTGAAAGAGAATATCAGCCAGCTACAAAAAAGGACAATTATGTTATAGTTTTGAACTAAAAAGCAAATCTTTCTGCATTGAAATGAGACCTGAAAGGCACAAGCAAGGGAGTAAGGGGAGGAGGGACCGGGGAAAAGGGCAGGGGGAGACAGGGGACGGGACTGAGATGAGAAAAAGACTTCAGAAGCTCCGGCATTTGCTCAAGAGCCCTTATGTCTCTGAATGGTGCTATTTCTCTCATGCTACAGAGCCACAAAGTTGTTTCCACCCCCACCCCCCCTTCCTCTGGCAACGCGAACAAGATCATAAACGTCAGATGCAGTCTTGTCGCTTTAATGGTCTCATGGCTATGAATAAAAATGGCGCGGTAACAGATTTGTTAATTGACTTTATGTGCAACTGGCATACATTAGGCAGCTCCGTTAACACCGCTCACAAAGCTGGATGTGTTGCTGTTCTCTCCCACTGCCATCGAATTAAACTTTTAACAGTTGAAAGACCAGAGGGTTAAGCCTAGGAGGCTGGAGTGATATTTTCACTGCCTTTGATGACACACTAAAATACAGAACGTCTCATTTTGCAGCAGAACATTGAGTCTGTGAAGCCGATGTACATGTGGTTACTATTTGCAGAATTTGGCATTTTCTATGAATAGCATAAAACAGGCAGTGGATCAGCTGTCATGTTTTGACAGGGTTGTCCTTTTTTTCCGAATGCCATTCTTTTTTT
Organism: Tyto alba; assembly: GCF_018691265.1. Lineage (NCBI taxonomy): Eukaryota > Metazoa > Chordata > Aves > Strigiformes > Tytonidae > Tyto > Tyto alba. The sequence continues at coordinate 6,376,301 of NW_024881317.1, forward strand.
TTTTTTTTTCTTTTCTTCCTTTTCCCTTCTTTTTTTCTCCCTTTTATGCCACAAATCCACTTTTTTTTTTTTCCCCTTTTTTTTTTTTTTCCCCATAGCAATCTATAAGCTGATGAATATTATATTAAAGGGACAGTCTGGCCATGCATCCAAAGGTATAAGAAACCTTCTATCATGACAGATTGTGAACTCCGGGGTGAGGGGAGAAGGGAATAACGTTTGTGCATATGGACCAGTATAAGAGATTTGATCAGAGATCAGGTTTTTAAATGCAGATTGCACAAATATCCATCAGGACTCATATACACCTGAAAATCATCATGCCATGAGGCAGGAGTGGTTTGAGATGTGCCCTTGGGATCTCTATTTGACTCCTATGAGTCTTTGGTCTCCTTAGGACAAATGCACTTAACTTGTCCCTTCATTGAGATCAAGAATGCAAGACTATTTTTGAGACACTTATATCTGTGAGGTTTTACACTAAATATTTGAATACCGCTGCTTTGATGAATTATTTTCAAAATAATGAGATATTTTATTCCACAGATCTATAGTGTCTGTTGAGAGGGAAAAAAAATCCTACCATCAAACCTTATACTGAAAATAAATTAATAACAACACATTTATCCAGTGTCAAAAACCCATATTGACCCTTCTAACTTGTTCACTCCATGAAGGCATAAACTCCACGAAGGGAATTTTGGTTTCTTCACTTATGTATTTCAGAAGAGTGGACCTGAAGCGTGCATCCCTCAGTAAGAATCTCACAGACCACAGCTCCTCTCCTCGCTCCCTGTAGGGGTGGAAGGGGTAGCCAGGTTGTGCTCTGTGCGCACACTGTGTGGACTTGGAGAGCTATGCACTTTTCAGCAGACTTCTGTGAGCATTTGCCCCACATTGCAAACCCGTGGTAGAGTGGGCAGGCTTCGTCAGCAGCCATGACATTTCAGGTGACCAGCCAGCCAGTGCTACTGTCTAAGCAAGGGCTCCAGGACAGCCAGGAAAGGGGAAAGAAGTCAATCTGTACAATAGAGTTATTGCTTAAACTCTAAGCACTCTCTCTCCCATCTGTTCACCCTCACCTCCTAGGCATCTCCTTCACCTTCACGCACCACAGAGGTTGGCTTGGCTTATTCTCTCTTGAACACATTCATATTTTGGGATGCCATATTCAGACATTTGTTACAGTTATTGGCACTCTACATCACATCCAGAGATGAAGATCCCTACCTGCTGATATTTTCCTACTTTTTTATTCTCATTCTCTAAACATCATCAGAGTTGACCAGATTAAATCTCCCAACATTCAGAAGTAAACAGGGAAATTACCCTTCTGCTTTGATAGTCAATTATTATGTCATCTTTTTCATAGATCAGGTAGTTAATTAGTAGATAATCAATGGATTGACCAGAATCTGATGCCTCCAATGCTATTCCTCAGCTCCACTGCTTTTCTTGGAAACTTCTGCTAATAGTTTCCCACAGTGGTTTTGGGAAGCAAAATCATTTAAAGAGATGAAAGGTGAGAGAAATGCAAAAGGAAATAACCTAATATAAAATTACTTTTCTTAGTGCTATCATTGAAAGTAAGATAGTTCTGTCCGTACCAGGGCCAGAGGCACCTTTACACTCAAAAACCATTTTGTGAGATGTCTGAAACTAGGGGGACTGTGTATGTTAGAGGTGTTTCTTTCCAACCCACCCTTCTGCCCAATGATTTTTGATGCTTCCTTACCACGTTTCTTTCTCTTTTAAATTTTCTAGATAGCTTGTCTTGATAAAAGCATATTTCAGGTCAGATACAGGCTGATCATGGAAGCTTTTAAACTCTCTTGCTGACCTGGAATTAGTAGATTCATGCAACTTTCCACCAAACTCAGTACACCATAAAATAAGTGTTTTACGCTACAGTGGTATTGCTGGCAATGCATAAAATAAATGTCCTGTATGTGCAACACCATAACTTCAGTCTACAATACTTTCTACAGTTTTAATAGATGGATAGATATTGCTTTGGTTGTACACTGTCTAATGCTGTAAGTTGTTCCTTACTTGTTTTTTATGCGTTATTGAGCTAAACATATTTAATGACAGTGAACAGACAGGACATCTACATGGATACACATGAAGTAAACTTCCACAATCCTGTGACATTCCATAGCTTTGTAACAGCAAAAGTCATATTGCCCAGTTACTCTCTCACCTCCAGTCTGGGATAAACTTACTGTTTATCATCCATTCATTCATCTTTTAAATCTCTCATTAATTATTTCTTTACTCAATATTCTGATGTTAATCTCTCAGCATTTCATCCTGGATTTTATAATGAACAATGGGTCTAAATTGTAACAAAGTTTTAGCAGAAAAAAGGCAACAAGCTATTGGCAACAGATGAGTGGGATATATATGACAATTTGTTAATTTCAGGTCAGTTACACCAAACTATTGTTTAGAGAAGAAAATAAATTATTTACTAGGGAATAAAACCACTATAAAGTCAACGGGAACATACATGCTCTGATTCTGAGCATAACTTTGCCTTTGATGGAGGTATTGCACCTCTAGAGATGAGTTTTAAGAAAAAACTTCAGCTATTCACCATTCTTAGTCAATGTACATGTGTGGAGGTAGGATGTATGCACAAGTAGCAGGTATCTCAGCTGTCACACCTACAACCATCACCTTCCTAGAGGAGGTTTCTTCCCTTCCCATCTGGTCAGGTCTTGCAGATATTCTATTTTATGCAGCCACAGATTTATCAGTATAATTTTTTCGTGTGAAAAGTCAATACAGTATGACCATTATCAGCCCAAAATGTATTTCAATACTGATGTCCTAATACAACCTACAGTGGGTCAACTGAATAAAGGGAGTCTACCCCCTGTAACAGCATTTTGCTGCAGCAGTTACACCAGTGCTCCATTGGTCCATTGACCAGTAAACACAAACCACCGGATAGGGAGGGTTTACTACTCTTTGCTGAATAGATGGAAAAAGATATCAGGGTATTTTCAGTTCTATTGGAATTGAATGCTTTTGGAAGAGGAAATGGTTTTGCTGAGGTTCTGATTTGGGTGAGAAGTCTAACAGTGTTGTAATATTCTCTTTTAACATTCCTTCAGAATTAAATATTTGGAAGTTCGGAATTTATTTGAAACTGTAGTTGCTTCTGAAACTTTTCTTTTACATTTTATATCATACATTTGAGTGTACAATTTTCAAATATGAAAAGGTAATAAAATATTTTCAATTTGTCAATAGTTTTCACTTGAACTAATATGTTTTTCCATACAACAATAACAAAAAAATCTAACCAAAACCCAATCATGGAAACCATTCAATCTTTAGGTTTTATTGAAGATCCAATGGAAATTAATTTGAAATCCTTTAACAATCTTTATTTTCCTCCTTACCACAAACCTATGTGTGCCATAAATCAAATCTTAAAAGTAACCCTATTTTCAGTCTTTGATCTTAGCATACAGCTCAGAAAAAGGCCAAACCACGACATTTTTTTTCTACTACATTGAGCCTGCTTTCTTAGATGAAACTATCTGTTGGCTTACTTCTTCAGCTGGTATTGGCCTTTCAAGCACAGCTGATTTATTAGAATGAAATTAAAAAACTACTGAAAAATAACTGGGTGATAGCAACAAGAGGTCCCTTATGTGTCCTGTATTTCATACAAATAAGAGCTGGATTCTCTGATGGGGAAAAGCCATTTGCAAGAAGATGGCTGTGGGGCAAGAGAGGGAGGGATTACTCTTCATCCCACTGTCCAGCCCTGAGATGACCTTAGGTGGGTTTTGCAGCGTCCCTCTCCTGCATATTCAAGTTCTGATTTCTGCTCGCACTTGATATTACATGCAAAGATCACTGCCCTTTCTTGTCCACAAAAAAAAAGGTGTCTTTTTTATTATTATTATTTCTTTTCTTTTCCTGCTTCACCTGTGGGTCCAGCTGGGGAAGGAGTGGGAAAAGTCATGGGGTAGGAAGAATGGGACAAAAAGGAGGGAGAGGAAGAGAGAATGTGTGCGTGGGGGGACGCTGTGTCCTCCAGGGAGGCAGTTCCTGTCAGGGAGATAACAATGGTTGTCATCTGAGTGATCAAAAGGGAGGGAAACACTGTGTAAAGGATGAGTTTCCACAGCTGTGAAGGGCTGCTAATAACATCCCCACACATCCCCACACCACCACCCGCCTTCCCGCACTGTTGTCACTCTTCTCAGGAGAGAGCAGCAAAAGTCCCTGCAGAAATTGGCACAAAACAGCTGACCCCAACCTGGGTGCTGCGGCCACGGCGGGGCTGCCCAGGCCAAAACGCAGATAAAGGCCACCCCCCCCAGCAGCAGAGACTTTTATCCTTCTCACTTTTTGCTTCTGCATGGTAATTATTCTTTTTAACAACAGAATATTTGGGAAAGGAACAAGTATTGCTGCAGAAAAAAAAAAAAAAAAAAAAGTGTTTATGAATAATGGAACATTTCAAATCCATCTGGTTTCCGAGACATTTTTTAGTTTCTTGCTACAGCCAATTATATAGCATGCTTGAGTGATAACTGGTTTTATCCTCAGGCTCATTCTGCACACTAATTTCTACACTGATAGTTGCTACCAACCTCTGAGGTTAGTAGCCATATGGTAGTCCAATATGGCACTTAATACTACACTTGTTATACAGTAAGCAGTATTCCGGCAATCATAAATCCACATTGTAGTAGGCACTGTAAAAAAGCTGTGAGTCCTTTTCTGAGTTTTGGCAGTGATGGCTATTTTTAATTTAATTTCAAGGACATTATAGAATCATTTGCAACTCTTTTTTTTTTTTTTTTTTTTTCCTTCTCTGTTTTATTGCTGATGGAAGTCAAATTGCTGGCACCAATCCTTCCTGTAAATGGCAAAGACAGTGGAGAGCAATAGTTCTTTTCCTAGCAGAGGATCTCCTGATACTGATGCTTCTGTCAAATTGATCCCATCCAGTAGGAATTGGAAAGCCTCCTCTAAATTGTGCTCTGTGTTGCTAAACAAATGCCAGTCACTAGAAATAGCAAAGTGGCATTTTGTGGGCTACCCATCTTGCAAAATAATAACCACCCTTAGCATTAATTCAAGGATTTTATCACAATATCCTCATCTGATGAGCCATATTGGAGGCTTGTTAAGGCAAGGTTGGTCATTATTGTACCTATCACAAACATCAGAGGCATAGGAAGATAAACAGGGTCATCAGTATAACTGTCAATCCCTTCAAAAATGGAGAAGGGAATGTAGGTGTCCTGGCTCCCATATCTCTACAAGCATTAAGTCAAAGACTTTTGCAGGGGAGGGGGGGGAATACTCACATGCAAATGTACAGGAAATTGCATAGAAAACAAATCCATCCTTTCATCAACCTATTCTCATTTCAGCACCATATTTCCTATGAGGTTGAAAAATCTGCTGCATGAGAGCATATGTTTCTTCAAAACTCATTTCAGATGTAACTTTTTTAGGTTTCACCTCCTCTTCATGCTTTCTTTCCATAAATTGCTTTCCAGGGCTGTTCTTTTTCCTATTTATTTGCTCAGCAATCATTAAGAACTATCTGATTCAAAGAGGGCTTTTCACAAAATGTGTTGAATAATACAACAGGTAGTCTGGTATAAGAAATCAATTAATTATTTTCACCTCTATTAAAAAAAAGACACAACAAGAAACAAACGAGTTGTCCTATATTTACACTTCTACCTTGCTTCCCAAATCTAGCAATATTTTTTCTTTCCCCTGGTGCTTCTTATAATTAATCAGTAAGCATAACTTCTAAGGAAGTTTTATGGTTCATGGACTACAATCTACTGTGGAGTGAAAGTTATTCTACATGAAGCTCAGCTGAAGGAGGTAGAATAAATAGACTCTAAATTTTATCTCTGACAGACAAGTTGACTGAGGGATTTAGGGAAATTGATATGATGGTTAGGGCCAAACTGACCTAGTGACCTGAAAGAGGATGGAGAATTAGCTGTCTCTTATCCCAGATGAAGTCTGAAAACAGAGGACACTCAGGACAGCTATGAAGTGGACATGATTTCTTGATATAATAACACCATGTTATCTTAACTGCTAGCTATAACCGCAGAGTCATTATAGTGCTAAGTAATGTAGCTACCAGGTTAAAACTGTATTAACACAAGGAAAGGAAAACTTAAAGGATAAAGGGAAGAACAACTGTGTCCTCATATGCTTTGGTTTTGACTATCAGAGGCTGAAGAACCTGATATCAGAAGTCCTGAGCATCTTTTCATGTGATCTTTATAGTGCAATCTTGAAATGAAAAGTAGTCATTAGTAGAGTTTCCATAATGATTACATTTGATTTGATTCAGGAAACAGAAATAAAATCAACTCCATACAATATCCATACAATCTGGATGGAGTCAAATATAGTACCACAGCCCCATTTGTAATTTTCTATACCTCTTTTCATATCGTGTACTAGGCACTCTGCTATCAACTTACAACAACCTGAATTTGTAAACAGACTACCTGGTCCTTATCTTAACATTGAAGTGTGCAAGTTATCTAACTGCAAAAGTCGGCACAGAGAAATGCATTTTGGCTGTGAAAACAGATCTTGACCTTTGAATTCAAGTCACTCATTACCAGAGCTACATGTAGAGAAGTGGAAAAATCAGGGCTGTAGCCTCTTCCCTCAATGAAGTTACTGAACTCAAGAGAGATGTTGGGCAAGATGTAGGTCACCTTGAGACAGAAGGTTTTGCTCTTCTTATCTGAGAGTATCTATCTCTGAACAAACTGACTTTTAATTTTGTCTTTGCCTCTGCAGTAAAGAGATTTTGCAGACATTTGTCCAGGCTAGTTTGCTTGCATTTCTCTGCCTGTATGTAAGTGAGGTTTTGGAAAAGGGAGGCCAGACTTCTTTTGTTTTGATTTGTTTTGTTTTGTTTTGTTTTGTTTTGTTTTGTTTTGTTTTCCAAAACAGGAAATTTATTTCTGGGCTCATCTATTTGGATGTTTACCAACAAGGTTTTCCTTTAGTTAGCTCATTCCACCTACAAACTCAGTAGGTAAAAGGCAATACAGAATAAAAATGTGCATAAAAGTGAAAGGGAAATGGGGCTCTTTTATACCAAAGGAAACTAAATGCTCTAAAATCACTATTACAGTGCATTCCCAAGTGTAAACAAGCTTTTAGGAAAACCTAAAAGGGATTTTTTTTCTTTTAGGAAAGCAAAGTTTGAGATTTGGCAGCACTGTGGTTGCCTCAGCTGATACCATCTCCTTCTCTTAGCTGAGAGGGGGGTGAAGATGTGTATATTTTCAAAACAGTTCACTTTTGTGAACTGTCACAGAATTTTTGTTTTCTTTATATACAAATACTCCCAGCAGTGACTTCTGTGATCCATTTGTTTAATTAGTCATCAGTCAAGTAGCCTATATCCAAATATGAAGCCTGCTTGAATGGATGGGCAGTTGGAATATTCCCCAGGAAACCAGAACGTGAAGGACCATCTTGCTAGGAAGAGCCTCTGCTCTGGCTGACACAAGGAGGAAAGTCAAGAAAGGCACAAGGAGTCTGAGTGAATGCATTAGAACTAAAATGGAAAGAAAAAAAAAAATGAAAAGAAAGGGAAAAAAACAAGAGATAGTGATAAAACCCAGTTTTCAGTATTCACCAGCTCTCCTCATCACTCCAGCCCAGGGCTTTGGAACAGACTCGGCGGAGGGCAGCCTCCTATCCACATTTCTGACAGACAGGGCATGCTGCTCACCTTTCCTGCCATCTAGTTTGTGTTTTGACAATTCGGTATGGAAACTCTAGCAAATGTATGCAGAGAGCGAAGATCCCCGGCTCCCGTTCTCCTCCCAAGGAAGTTATCCAGGCATTGCAGAAATGTGATGCGTGAATAACACAAAGTCTAAGCAGAAAATGAGTACGTTTTAAACAAGTCCACTGGAAAAGAATTAGCAGTGAAACTGAAAAGAGCCATATGCCAATAAGGGGGAAAGTGACTCAAAGTGACACGCTGTAATAATATAATTGAGTTAGGATTAAATTGCAGAAGGATAAAAGCAAGGACAGAGCTAAAAAGGTAGAGACTGCGACATGTGCTGCCTTGTTAAGTGGGAGATGGTCAACAGGAGGGGATTCTCTTGCCGTTTTCCTTTCATTTATAATTAGGCAGTGAAAGTACCAGGGGCATGTCAAGCCATTTGAGGGTTTAAATAAAACAGCACTTCCCTGAACCGTCATGGCTCAGTTTCAGCATCCCCCCCATCCCCCACGACTCCTTGGAAGCAGTGGGAGTCTACAGATATCTCCTCCTGTGGGAAACCCTCCCTGGCAGACAGCATCCGGACCTTCTCCGTCTCCCACCCTCAATCTTTATTGTTACGGGAAAGGGGGAGGTGGGAAGGGTGTGAGGCACCCTGAAGAAATCCCCTGTTTATTTAAGAGTTTTTGCAGGCAGGGGTATGGGGGAGGGCGTCTTTTTTCCTCCTCTGAATTCTCCTCTATTAATATATTCCATTTAAATTGCTCACGGCACCATGTACTAATTAGGACTAGAATGACAGTTTGAGGAGAACAACTGAACCCACTTGAACTCTTGGAGTTCAGAGTTCATGCACATATGGGAAAAACATCTTCCCATTTATTTCTGCAAATACTCTGCACATATCATGGAAAATATAGGTGATATGGACAGAGCTGATCCTAATGGCTCCTGTAGATGCTTCAAATTGCAGCCAAAGAGATTTGAAATGCTCGTTTAAAGAAAACACACACTGAACTGGTTCCATTGATGATCACACACAGAGTTGCACTGATTTAAATGGAAGTGTTAATTTGATACCGGTTTAGATCTACCAGTACAAAAGCACAATGAATGTCCTAAGGCATGATAAAGCAGGCTTATTGCAGTTCAGTATAAGTCAATGAAGAATAGTTTTCAGCTATACTAAAACAGGAATGCTACACAGAGTTACATGGAGCTGTGCATCAAATAAATGAAACCAGAATATTTTTGAGTGCAGACAAGGCCCTTGTGTTAGTTAATCTCAGACCAGACATCTCAGCACTTACCTTCAGTCAAAAGTCAGTGGTTTTTGCAACGTTCATGTAATAATAGCAATACTTAGTGATTGTAAGCATATATCTTACAGCATTTTAGCCAGGTGTGTAAATTGTACCAGGCGCACACATTGATTTAACTTCCCAAAATCAATTTTCTTATTTTGATGACTTTTATTTTGTCCATTTAAAACTACACCTTAGGTGCTGGCTTTGAGCCACTTCCATTCCCAGCATAGAGCATCCAAATATTGACTTGTACCAGCTTAATGAAATTGATTTTGACTTCTCACCTTTTATTATTTTGGCGGGAGGTTGTGTGCAGACCAACTCTATAATGAAACTGGATGATTTACTCAATACCACACAGCAAATCAGTGCCACAGCTGGAGACAAGAGCGGACTTCTACAGATAACCACCATAAAAATTTGACTACAGGTCTTGAAAATCAGCATGCTTGGATTGCCTGAAAACTCTAGTTTATGTATTGGTTTCTCTCCAATCTGTTAAGGAGAGGTTTCTATAAGAATAACTTGGCTGAAATGTCTGTCCCTGATCTATTCTAATTCCTACTCCTATTCCTATCCTTATTCCTTTGCTATCTTATCCTATTCTTTTATTTTCTTCTATTCCTTGTAGTGACCACATCACTTTGGTATCTGTATGTGACACAATAAGGGAATTAGTTGCTATCTGTCCTGTGTGGTTTATTTGCTCACTTTTACTTCCATATTCTCTCAGCCTGAGGAGTTTAGAAGAAATGCTGATGGTTTGGTAGAAGTGTGTTGAAGGTCTTTGGAGACACAAGCACTTCAAAGCCAATCAATGCATCTATAAATCCTTGTAAAACTCAGATCCTGAATACCTGGTTACTCTTTTATTATGCATTGACCCAACAAATGAGGCTGGGGTATTCCTAAGACACTTTTCATTTTTCACTGTGCGCTGCACTCTGTGTTATTTCTTCATGGCATGCATAAAGGAAAAAAGGTATCTTGTAAACATTGATCTACTTATTATTCTGCTTGCTTGGATAGCTTTAAAAATGGACATTTACCTATAGTTTAGGTGTCTTAAACATAGACTGGGCATACAGAGACCATCTATGATGACTCTTTCAAAAGCACTCCTCTCACCATTTCCTAAATCTGACTTTTACCTCCCAAAGGTGTCTTTAATTTAGCATAACTACGTTGGAGGCACAGATTTCTGCAAAGTCCACCATGAAAAGCTACCTTTCTTCAGGTGTTAACAGTTGAGGCCAACTGTTTTGTTTTCTTGAGTCTGGAAGTAGTAAACTGTAAGGACTTCAGGCAACATATATGTAATGACTGACAGCCGAAATATAGAGACATAAAGAAATGGGTGTCAGGGCTAATGCAGTTCTGCACATCTCCATCACACATTTCAGACACGGGCATTTTTCTTTTTCTGCCTATGTGTTTTAAAACAAACTGGATAGGGGCCGTTGCTGCCTGTAGATTATGGCCCTTGAAGTGATAAACATGCTGTTCCATTGCTATTTGCCCCATGAGATAAACATTTCTGATGGATTTTTCTGACAAAACTGAGAAACCTAATAATCGCAATGTCAGAAAAAAAGTGAAAACTGATTCAGTTTGATCCCCAAAGGACAGGAGAGGGAAAACAGCAATAGGAGATACAGTTCTGTAAGACTGAACTTGTCAAAGCTCTTTTAGACTGCTTTGAATAAGCACATCCGCTTGGTATTATAAATAAAGGCATCAGACAGTAATTTGCGTGGATTAGGATTGTTAACGTTTATCAATTGCTGGGTTTTAAAGAACTCCCAAATTCTTGATAGGAGTATCTCTTTGTAGTGAAAGATTCATGGTGGGAGTGAAAAAAAATCTGATGAATTTCAAGCTACAGATGAGAGAAAGCAAAGCCATCCAGATCTAAACTGAGATACCATTAGTGGTTCCCATAAATCAAATCATGTTTATAGCAGGGATACAGTTGAATTACCATCTGGACTTTTTAACCTCGACATTTATTTCCGAACCCTCCTCCAATATTGAAAGTAAACTTAACCCTTCCTTTCATCTTCAGGACTTTGACCTGGTGCCAGTTCTTATTTTGAAGGAATGATCTGATTTTTGATGGGGACAGAATGTCACACATGGCATGAGGTTGGAAGGACTGGGAGTTTCTTGCAGAAGACAAAGTCGTAAAAGAAATAAAATATACTCAGTCTTAAATGAGATCAGCTGAATAGAGGGTCACTGGGAATGAAGTCAGGGGGAGGATAAAGAAAGAAGGGTTCATTTTAATTCAGGTAGAGGATGCAGATGGGGTCCAAGGACAATGCAGCAAAACATGTAACAGTCAAAAGAAACCTATATCCTCTCAGTATCTGTGGGATTATCGGGAGGTAGATGGGTGATGAAGAGCTGGATCCTGTTTTCATTGTTGCTAATAACAAAACTGTCATTGCCTTTAATAGTACATCCACCTACTTCTGTGAAAGTGAGAACTTTAACCCTTTACTATGAAAACAAATCAAGCTCATATCAAGCAATTTTTAAAGCCTCTGGAAAAAAACAGCAAGATATTTGGATCCCAGTTTGGTGGGGTTTTTTGATTTTTCTTTTTTTTTCCTTTCAGTCTACCTTTGAACTTCCTGATTCAGTCAAGGAGCTGCCAAAGTAGTTAGTAAAGGATATTGTTGTGCTATTTCCAGCTCAAACTGAAAGAAGTGTCGGGAGGAACCACAGGAGAGTGGTGTGAGTGGATGGTCAGACTGTGGGGTTTGTTCACAGACAACTAGGAGACATTTCTGAGGATTGTCCTTTCCCATGATATGTCTCCAAAGTTTTTCTTTCTTCCTTCTGCTTAGTGCCCATAGGCTATGTGGCACAGGGACTGCAGGACCTGCCCAGCAGTTGCTCTGACTGCTCGGAGACTTCCCTTGTGAGCATGGGCTTCTTGCACCTCTCTGTAATGCTGGGGAAAGCAGCATTTTGGTACATCACAAGGTTTTTGAAGAACTGTGTTAAATGTGAGGTCTTCCAGTAACAAATAACTGTGGTTACATAGATATATATATGGACAGCATGAGGCACTCTACTGAAACTTCAGTGCATGTGCATACAGCTGTGGGCTAAATATATATCTGGTGCTCAGCAAGATGAGCATAGGGCCTTTAACTGGCTGAGAGGGTGAGGTACAGGTAGGACATCTCATCCTAGGATCATGCCATGCAAAAGTATGAGTCCTCTGGCCATCCTACCTGGCTGTCTTACCCCTGTATATTAAATGAGATGCCTTTCTTTGTGGTTAATTTCCCACCTCTCCTCCAACCCTGTTTTGGTAAATGTCTTTAGTGTCATATGTTTCAAATTGAGCTGAAGTTTTTTACTTAGTCCTTGTTAGACAACCTCATATTTCACACCCTGGCTGGTGCCAGAACCCTCTTAGTCTATTGGCGACATTACTGCCATTTCCTATCTCTCCTCTTCCTGAATTTACCTAACCCAGAGCTCTGGCCTTTTGTTGAAATGATTCTCTGCCTTCCGGCCCTGCGTGCCGTGTGTCAGATTATGTGCAAAAGGTCGAACCCACTTCCCCTGGTTTTAGACACAGGATGAGGAAATGAAGAGGAATGAAGTTACTGATTTCATTTTGGAGGTCAGGGTGGGTCTTCTTGGGGTATGAGTGGAGTCTGAAGAGCAAATGCTTGTTATCCATATTTTTTCAAACAAACAAGAAACCCCAACAATTATATCATGCTGATGAATCGGAAATACTTCTCAAAACAGCTGACAAAAAGAACAGGAGGACAATAGGTGGTTGGTGAGAAGAGATTATATAAATACACTCATATATATAGCCCAGACACGGACATCCAGTTTTGTTGGAAACAAAGTGAAGACAGGAGGAGCAATCTGAGGATCATCTCTGAGCTGCCCAAAAGGTGGGCAATCTGCCTTGTTTGCTTGGTAATTCTCTTTTAGCATTGTGCAGCCTAATTATGTGCTAACCCACATTTAAAAACTGTAATGTCAAAAGGGTAAGTGTCTGAAATGGTGCCAGGAGAATGTTTTCCAGCAGTGGGGAATCCCAGACTTTTCCCAGTACAGGACTGCACTGGCTCTAAGCTGGCAGCCTGACCACACTGAAACCACATGCAGAAGAAAATATCTCTGTCAGAGGATGGATGTATCCCACACAAGCTGTTAGGACATGACCTGAGTGGTCTTTTTATGGGTGGAGATGGGTACAGTTCAGCCTGGGGGTGTTGAGGGTAGCCAACCCATGTCATGGATGAAGGGCAACAACCCAGGGTACAATGGGAGACGTGTGCATCTCCATCTCCTGATGATTTGAGCAGCAGATCTTGGTTTCTTGGGTGGGTTGAAGACAGAGCAAGCACGTCCTCCTCCCCTGCTCCCTATCAGCTGCCCAACCAGCAGTTTCACACTGATGCTGTGCCCCTTGTGTGAGTCAGGAACATACATCCCAACCTGCGTGCTCCAAATCTGCTGGTTTCATCCCAGATCTGTTGAACTGAACTGGAGGAGGAGGAAAACCAAACAAAGAAACAAACAGAGAGGCAAAACCCCAAAACCACTTCCTCTCTGCAGGTTGCTGGTTGTACCTAGAGCTCTGGCTGGTTTATGTATGCATTCAGAGTAAGTTCTCTGAGGAGTATCCTGCAGTCATTTCTCAGCAAGTGTGAACAAACTCATTAACAGCTCCTTTACTGGAATGATAAGTTGTTTCTTAATGAAGGGAAAAATAAATACCCTCACTAACTCAGGCTCCACCACTAGAAGTCACACATCATTCTTAAAGACTCCTTATTTTCCACCAGAGACATTTGTGTACAGCCCTTAAACAAAAATGAAAGAGCTTGTTTCTCCTTCTTAGACGCTCTTTTAGATGCTCAAATTGCACAACATTTTTTAGATGCTTTTCAGATTTTTATCCCAGATATGAACATCTTAGGTTCAATAAAATAAAAAATAATGATCTGAATCTTCACCCATTTTAAGAAGGGAAGGTTTGTAGCACTTAAAACATGGGACCAGGGCCCAGGAGATTTGGGATCTATTCCAAGCTCTGCCGTTGACCTGCTATGTAGTTTTACTTGTAAGGAAGTCACTTAAGCTCATTGTATTTCAATGTGCCCATTTGTGAAATTGAGATAATAATGCCAAGCTCACAAGGGGGCTGTAAAGGTTAATTAAATAGAGTTTTTAGGTGATTTCCCTTCTTTGGATTAAAAGTGTGACAGAAGTATTATTGTTTATTAATGAAGTTTGTGCAAAAAGACAATTCTGAATTTTTGCAGCAAAGAAATACATGGTGACTTTTGTGTGTGAAAATTACCCATGTGGCACTTTTTTCATTATTATCTTTTTTTCCAAGCAAAATTGATTTAGTTTGAAATTCAAAAATCTGGGAGTGTTTTCCATTTTTTTTGTCCATTTTGGCATGTAACTACATGATGAACTTTGTACAAACTAAAAGAGCTAGGTATCACCGTAAAAAACCCCCACAGCATTTAAATAACATTTTGGATGCTCACGTGCTTCAGGGTATAAAACTGCAGGGCAAAGTATGGCAGGGCCTCAGATTAATCTGGTTAGAGAAATTGTTGATACCTTCATAGGGTTGGATGTTAGCTGTTTTCAAATTTAGATGTTTACTTGCTCTCTCATCCAGTCCCACATTTCTGTTTCCATATTTCTCTAGAAAAGGAAATTATAATATACCCAGGAAGTTCTTATCCTTGCCAGTTTTCAGATTTCACTACACTCTGGACTGACTCAGCAATTAAGCAGTTTGATTGCATGATTTGATATGGGTTGGCACATCAGTACTCCTCAAGATTGGGTGGGATGAGCTCTCTGATCCTATCCCTCATCTGTGTGGACATGGGAACCTGTGTTAAGTCTGGGTCCAACGAACAGCCACACGCTTTTCCAAGACTAAACCTGCTCCTGTTCCTCACTCAGGATATTTGGTGAGAGTTTTCACTTTCATGTCAGTTGTATGAACATGGTGTATTTTTTTTTCATTACCATTGGAGACCCTGCTTCACTTTTATGTAAAGGGATGCCTCAAGAAATTACAAGATAAAAAGAGAAGAAATGTAAGTCCAGCTCCTGTGAAACTTGCTTACATTGGAGCTTGAGTTTGGACTTAAGTTTTAAATGCTTTCCCTCTCTCCCTGAACAAGGTGACCTACCCCATAACCAGAGAAATTCCAAACGAATAAGAGCTATTAAGTTATCTTGTCCACCTGCCCCCTCCAGTGCAAGATTGAGAGGGTGACATGGATTCTGGCAGTGGGCTGTGCACAACACGTGACAGAGGCTGCACACAAATATGAATCAGGTTGTACCTAAAGGGCCCAAATGAATTTACTCTAGGCTCCTTACGCTTCCTTGTAGCTGGTGGGAATGGGGCACTGGAACTTAAACAGGTTGACAAAACAGAGGTTGAATCAAACCCTGAAAACAATAGATTTAACCCTGTGAAATCCTCAGAAGTTCTATTGTGCCATTTTTGCCACTAAGAGATTCCCCTAGGATGCTGCTTTTAAGAAAAACCTATATAAAAACTACCCACTGTGTAAATCTAACATCAGTTAGTGGTTTCCCAAGTACATCTTGTGGGCTGGCTGCATGAGTCTCAGACATGAAAACAGTTCACTGCAGATTGAAGAACACTGTAAATGGAAAAGAGAACCTGGAAAGACAAAGAAAAATGAGTCTTTTCAATAGCATCAAGGGAAATAGCATCCTGATTTTTTCTAGCTACATAAAGACTCCTTCTCACCATCCCCCAATTGTTTCCAGCCACTCTGAGCCTGTATACCTGGGAATATTCCCTTGGTATTAAAGACTGAGATTTCTTCAAGCTACATAAAAACACTTGACATGAGCTTTGGGCTCTCTGACAAACTCTTAAAAAGCTAATTCACAAATAAACAGACTCTGGCTGTTACCCATTGACAGCAACATGAATTGAACCAAAATGTGATAAACCCCACCAAGACTATCAGAACCCCCTTGCCTCAGGCATCTGTTAGTTCTCTGGAGGTCAGGGAGAAAAGAAGGTCCTCTACCAAGCCCCGAAAGATCACGGGTGTGAGCAGTCCTAGACCAAAGCAAGAAGAGATTTTTGAAGGCAAGCCCCTAGCTAACAACTCTTGTCTCTCATTTTAACTGAAATTGTCTCATCTGCTGACAGGGCCTGTAGCGATGTCACTGGCAGTGTAGGGAGAAGGGAAGCACCTCACCTGGCCCCAATTTTCCGTGAATTCATCTCTGGGAGAGACTGTAGCATCTTTACATCTCTCTCTCTTGTATCCTAGACTCTCCTTTATTTCTCTCCTGAAGAGCCAGCTAAATCTCATTGTCCCATACTGGCAGGATTAGGTTTGCATTCATAAAAAGGGCCAAACACCAACAAAGGTCAGAATTTGGGAGTCACTGGCCATGGTAGAATGATCTCTAAATTGCTAGTTGCAAGAGTTGTGCTGACTTTTCTTTCTGGGTACCACCTGGAGGTAAAACTCCTCTTAAAATTTCTCTCATTGCTTTCTCATACATTGTTGAGAAGCTTGGTTGGTGTTTTTTTAGATTATTTGAATTAAAGTTGTCCACACTTTCTTGGGGGTGTCGCTGACAAATGTTCATGTGCAATTTGAGAAAATGACCAGTGTCACTCAATATTTATCCCCCAAAATATCTTCACTAACAATTACTAGCTGATCCTACTGAAGTCTTTACCCGTTCAATGTTGCTGGATCAGGATTTCACGTATGATTCCTGAGCATTCATCTTTTATCTCCAGTCCTTAAAGAAAACGGGCAATTAAAATTTTCACTGTGAATATTCCCACCCTTCCTGTGATAGCATGGGTTTTCTCATGCTTGAGTTGTGCCAATGGCACTCAAGGACTTCAGCTGAGTGCTCAGCTGATTCTTCTGGGGGGGAAAAAAAAAAACAAAAAACCCACAACCAATAATTCTGATGCATTTTCTTGAGTTATAGCGAGTGACATGGACCTAAGCAGTTTGCACAAGTGAGGCCAAAATTTTGGCTGGCTTGGATGTAAGTCAGAGCATGTGGATGCATGTAGATATGTATTACTGTGAACATCTTCTGTGCTCCTAAAGAGAAGTTCATAGAGTTGCTGACATGATTTGCTCTGAGCTGTGATCTGCAGAGTGTCAGCTGGGAGACCATTTTCTTTTGGAAATGAAACAGAACAAAATAAATGCATTTGGTCGTTTCACTAAATTGTAAAGCAGGTTTCCCCCAGCAAGAATGAGAAGAAGCTGTGATCATTCTGGCAGCAAAGACTTAAAGAAAATGGCAATCAGTCTTAGTGGGGTTTGAGCATGGTGCTTATTAATCTGAATTTACATTTCTTCTGTTGAAATGGGGGGTTTAAAAAGTGATCTGAATTAACTTGAGCTGACAGTTGCTGTGCTTACAGACCTTCAACACACTGTGTACAAGGGAAATAGTTTCCTTCCCAGTCTTTGACATTCTCTGTTCAGAAGATTTTTTATTTTAACCCCAGTCCTAATTGCCCTTCAGTATCAAAATTAATTGTGTTTTCTGCTAAAAGGCCAGTGCAGTTTAAGGTTACTCCAGGGTCCCAGCAGCCGATGCATCTTCTGTAAATGGCTTGATTGCCGTCTGTGGAGAGGAGTGCTGGGAGAGATTTGCTTGACCGAGGCTATACATTACAGTCCAATTAGTGTGAAGATCACTACATGAGTCTTTAACTTTATCTAGCAACTGTCGGAATCTCTAATGCTGAGAGCGGAGCGAGGAAGAGGGATGCAGAGCCCACCTGGGCGGCCACACAGAGACCGCGCAGCTTTCCCAGCTCCCCTCTAACTGTCTTGCAGGCAGCAGAGGGAGCAGTCAGAGGATGGAAGTGCTGGGTGAGCTGCACTTCTCATCCTACAGGTACTGAGACAAATATCCCCTTTCTTCTTCCTCTTTATTTTTCTGCTGCTGTATTGATATAATAGTGTATGGTTTTCATTTTTTAATTATTTTTTCCCTGCATGAGATGGCTCATCTGAAGTCTGGATTCATTTAGTGTAACCCAAGGCAGTGGGCTGAAGTGGATGGGAATCTGCTAGCGCTGGGTCCTCTGGGCTAACAGAGAAACATGAACACATCCAGAGAATGACTGAAATTCCCACAATGATCTTCAGAACCGGTTTTCTCCCTGGCACTCTCCCTCTGTCCTACAGCCAAGTCTCCAAACTCAGGTGTTTCATTTAAGTATTCAAAAGTGAGCAAGAGTTAGACTTTTCATTGCTCTGTGCAAGAGCTCCTCTCTGGCTCACATTAAAGTCAAGCAAAAATATAATTCCTCAGCAGAAAAGACCAGTTCTCACATTAAATGCACTTTGCAGATCACAGAGTAGATCTGGAAGAAAGGTAGGACAAGTAATCTCCCATGAGTTAGAAATTACTCCCTTTTTGATCTGCAAGGATGACTATAGGCTGTGATTTACAAGTATAACAACTGTGAATGGTCATCAGCTGAAACCATCACACCACAAACTGGGCAAACACGGGTACACAAATGTACTGAAAAATGGGTCTAAAATATTTCAACCCTACAGTTACACTCATACAACTTTAGTCCACAACTCATGTAATCTCACCCTCTATATTGTTGTCGATGGTTATTACAAAAAAAATATGAGGAAACACTAGGTTCTGTCTTATCAGAGGCATCTGGAACATCTGGAATTAATTTTCAGTTGGTCTGTGCCCCAAGACATTAGTCTTCTTGTCTGCAGTATCTAGGCCTCACGTGTTCCAAAATGTCTGCTAAAAGTAGTTGGAACAACTAGTACTAAACAACACTATTAAGAAATGTTGAAAAAGTTTGAAAGCTCATGAAAAATAGAATACAAAGTCCCTGACATTTTTCACATCTCCACCCTTTATTTTTCAGCTAATTTTAATGCTTAATGTCTTCTTTTCTGAGTCAGTCTCCAAACCAGGAAATGAAGAGGCAGCTGCAAAAGTGGGAAAAACATGAGGAGAAAAACTTGTTATATGACACCATCTCACAGAAGTTCCAAAAATGGTGAACTTTCTGTAACAACTCCACTTCTCATTACAATCTCATTTGACACTGGAGCAATTATGATTAAAACAACAACAACAACAAATCTACATCAGTATTTCAGCACTTGGGAGACTACATGACACCATAATATGTTAGACAGCAAACCCCTTCTTTAATTTCTTTTTTTGCTGTGTTAAAGATATTAGCGGTATTAATGCAGTTATGGTATCCATCAAATTAGTTCTCTGCTCTTCTCATTTCTGCGCACTGCAGAAGCAGTCATCTTCTCCCTCAGTATGTGGGACACAACCATGGACCTCAACCATTATTTTCAGTCCTGTTTTACTTGATGGATTCACATACTTAGGATTCTACTCACCAGCAATTTTTCTACATGGTTCACAACAGATCTTGTAACAATGTGCAGCGTTGTGTTTGCACAACTCAAAGATAAGGGAGTCTCTCAGAGGCATTTTAGATTAAAGCTGGAAATGTGATGAGAGCTGAGACTCTCATCCTCTGTTCTTCTAAAGGTTCTTTAAAATGACAGCGAATTGAAACTCTACTTCAACTGGCTCAAGCAGAATAGCCATACTGAACAGCATTTTTTTCCTGGGGTAAACAAAGTTGTGGCTTGCTCAAGGTACAAGCAACTAACATTCATCATACTAAAACTTACTAAATTAAATATTCAAGAAGAAATAATATTGCATAGCATAATTATCCAATAGGGTTCCCCATCACAAAATACTATGGGATGAATTAAAGGAAAACATTATTTGGGAGAGGTGTAACAGAAAATAATGAGGTGGATATCTTACCTTTCAGATATGTACAAACTGTGGCTAAACTGTGGTATTCAAATTAACAGCAGGTTACTTCCTGCTATTTAGGTTTCCCATCATCTACCCCTGTGAGCAATAAAAATTAACAAAAGAGAGCAAAAACCCCATGCTTCAGAGCATTATAAAATAGTATTTCTAGGGGCCAAGATAAGCAGGAATGTAAGGCTGTGAAAGAAATTTCTGTTTGTAAGGTCCTTTCAGAATTCACCACAATGTGTTTTTTGCTCCTTTTTGGAATAACCTGAACCAGCTAGTCTCAGATACAAGACACTGAAGCTTGGGGCCTCTAGTATGATTGCCTATGTGATGAGCACACAAATAATAATTGAAAATTGCTCTAATTTAACATTTTTTTTTTGTGGCTGCAGCATTTCTAACCTCTCTGCCTTAACAGTTTGGAAGGAATACAAAGGAAAATTTTGCATGTCAGAAAGTTATGAAACAAAGGCAAAGTGGAGAGGAGATGGAAATATAAAGTCAAAATGAAACCCTCCATCTTTCTGTCAAACTGAAACAATAAATAATAATGGCATCTTGCGTTTATATAGCGGTTTTCATCCAGAAAGCCTGGAAAGCTCTTTGGAAACTTTACAAACTACTGTGGAGGAATAGGAATGATTTCACGCACTGATCTATTGAAGGCTCCCACTTCTGTAAACAGTTACAATCTACAGCAACATTACATCTCAGACTGGGACAGGTAGAGACTGATCCTGAGAGATATTGGACAGATCTGTAGTGAGCCAGAGTAAATCTTCAAAGCCCTGTGGGAATTTACACTGTTGACAGTTATTGTTTCTCATGATCAGGCACTTGGTAAAGAAATAAAATTACAGATAGATGAAATAGCTCCTGATCCCAGCTTGTGAAAAGTGGCAATAGCAGCCAGAGCTTTACAATTAAAATTCACAGTAATTTATCAATTGCTAAATGGTAAACATACTATTTTAAAGAGTCAGGGTCTCTGTCCAGACATTCTGCATTTTTATCATGTGGCTGAGATACTTTCTTTCCTATTTTAACCTGTGTATGTATATAGAAAAAGGTGGCTTAAGTTGAAAACAACACAGACCTCCCAGGTTTATATCTCTGACACATTAAATTGTCAGGAAAATCATGGAAGAAAAAGCAAAGAATGAATAATTAGTAAGCTGAGGAAACTTGATTAAGCTTTCCATTTCTATTATATGTTTCACTTTAAAAAATCACACCAGATATTCAAGAAATCTGTTGAATATTAAGAGATGGCATAGATTTCCAGATCCTCAATGAAGGAAAATTCTTGCTGATATTCATGGTCTTTTTGTTCCAAGAACGATCACATAATTTTGGCTCTTTAATAATATTTCTATAACTAACAGTGGGCTCAGGAATTCCCTGTGTGTGAATGTAGTTCTCTATCAGCTGGTGCAATGTAATTCTGCGCTGGAGTACCACATTTAAAGCATCCATCCAGCACCTCCTAATGGTGGCAGCAAAAGAAAAATGAATGAAACAGCAAAAGCAGTTCCAGGAACAACAGAATTAAGAAATTGCCTTCAGATTTTTGTGTCTTTCTTTTTTTGGCCTCTGGCAGGGTATTTTGATGGGATCACATATTACTGGAGTGAATACTCCTCTGTTTTAGCCTGACCACCTATTTTCATTAAATTTCAAGAAATATACACCTCCTGACAAATTTGGCTGCATGGAGACACACAGAAAAAAAAAAAAAAAGGTCCCTTTTCTGTTTATAAATTTTCTTGTCTCCCAAGACTTTCGGCATCAGGCACCTTTGCATTCTCAGAAGCAGCTGCACCAGCAGCTAACCTGGCTGGTTCTGGCCAGAGTACAATGACTGGTCTTGCTGGCAGGAGGGGATGAAGCTCAAGCAATTGCTCACAATGCCTGGCCATGACTCCTCACCCCTTGAAATAACTTTGCTCATTCCAGTGGTGCCCGGGATGCAACTGGAGTTTGACACAAGCAGGTGCTCTGCTTTGGCAGCCTCTGTAATCTCCTGTTCAGCATCCAGAATAGTGTCTGGAAAGTTCCCCTGCTCCCTTTCTGTCCCCAACCGTGCTAGTCCCTCTGCCATGAGACCAATATTTGTGACGTCTAGCCAAACTGATACTTCTTAACGTCACCAAGGCTAACAAGTGGGACCATGATACTCGGTTTCCAGTCTCTTTTATCCAGCGCTCCCTTGGCCAACAAGTTTGGGGCAGATGGGAAAAAGGAGAAGGAACACGCACCTCACTAACTAGTGACCAGAGCAATGATTAGACATAATAAAGCTTTAAGTATCAGCCTCTCCTATCAACACCCGGCAAAACCACAGCATAAATACCATGCAGCCCAAGAAATAAATGTTTGTAGCCTGCTGTTGAACCAAAGACAGCTTGCCAGACTGCAGGAAAGCAATAGTTATCTTCTCTGTGGGGGGATTTAGCACCAAAGGAAGGTGAGATAGGGACAGTGTGTTTGCACTTATTTAAATTGTTTTCAGTACTAAGTATTCTGTAAGAATAGGAAACCGTAGAAAGAAGTCTGGAGGCTTCTCAATATCCATGTTTTTCAGGCTTTAAGAAATGTAGTTCTATACCTTCTAAGGTTATAAGTCACAGTAGTCTCTTGAGAGACTGAAAATTTAAAATCAAAGCTGTAAATTCAGTCTCTGGACCAGTAATTCCCATTTACATCATGAGACACTCAAGAAAAAGCCTCACAGCTACAGTTTGTTACAAACATGAGGTATTTAGCCATCCTGATTGGCATCCTAAATTTTGCACATTAAATGATGAGATCTCTGACTTCGCAAAAGTATAATTCTTCCCAGATGGTAGAAACCATGTTGAATATTAAGAAAAAACCCTTTTTGTCAGATCAGTAATTTCAAGGTTACGTTACATTATTTTGAATTTCTCACTGGTGGTGTTACTGGTCTTCCAGGTGGTTACTGGAGAAGCTCAAATTGTCCATTATGCAAAAGCTAGTTTGCTGGTGGAATATATATTGGTATGTTCAAAGGCACACAGGGTTGTGATAGGATAAACTTTTGTTAAAAGTAAATGAAAATTGGATGCTTACTTCTTCACGCTTTTGAAAACCTCCTGCTGTTTTTACTTCTTGAACATGAGAAGGAGGTTGGCCAGAACAGCTATTATGGGCTACTTATAACAAATGTTTCATATTGACAGCGACTGGGAGCCCCCAAGAGTTCTTGTCCCACATTTTGCCTGGCAATTAAATAGGCTAAGATATAATTTGCGCCCCATATTCTCTGTGTAGAAGGCAGTAGGCTTCTTCATTTTTAGCCTAACTCTTCTATCACCTTCACCAGTTTTGCATTATTTATGTTAACTTCATGGCCTAGGGGTGGGAGGGAGAGGGGAATTATTCCTAATTTACTGAAAGTGAGAGAAGAATCAGTCACTTCTTTCTTTAAATTTTTGTGGAGGCTTGTTAATCAAAGTTAAAACAAATCTGTGTTCCAACGCAGAGGTGGGCGAGGAAATGTGTGCCTAACACATATGCACTTTGGGGCTCCTGCAGAAGGAAACAGAGTTCTGGAAACTGTTGTGAGAAAAACATTAAAGACACCAGTCTCGATGCTATGCTGCAGACTGGAAATGAGGCTTCAGACAAAATCCAGCTATGTTTGAACCTTCTTGAAAAGTTGCATTTTATCCTCCATCCTGGGATGCACAACATAAATTATCCCCCCTTTCTTATTTGCCTCACGTTTGAGAAGAGCCTGGCTTGAAGTAGGAAAATGACTTAAAATAGGAGCCAGGCAGAGAATACATCAGGTATTCGACCTGCAGGCCTATGAAATGCAGTGTCATCATAACCCAAAGGGCGTATCATTAGTCACTGAAGGAAGGAAGTGCAAGCACGCCTGGAGAAATCAATAGAAGGTCCTTGTCTAGTAACACGAAGAGAACAGCACCGATGTTTATGTCTTTGCCCTTCACATACTTTGCTCTTCCTTCCTCTCCAGTCACCTTTTCACTTTATCCAGAATTTCATTTTCCTGATTCCTGAGTATAAATGGACAAACGTAGTAACCAAGACACAGGCTGCAATCCAGTATTTTCTCAGAAAAAAAAAATATCCATCAGGCCCAGTGTTTCTGTATGGTGGTTATCTGATTTGGCTCCTGCTAACTAAAAACATATGCAACTGGTTATCTCCATCAACACAGTTTAATTCAGCTCTGGTCCGTATTAGTGTGTTTTTCTGCAACTGATGTCTCTTAGTGCCATGGGTGAACTGTTACTGTTAAAATCATGTTTAAATATGAAGATCAAACAAATGGTCCAAAGGTTTCTAGCATCTAAAGATTCATTAAGCAATACAAAAATACTTTGCCATGTTTTAATTAAATCTAATAATTCTTCCCCAAAATATCATGCTTTCGACAAATGAGGAACCAGATTAATATGATATTTCAGTGTTTTTCTAGAATATGGGGTAGTAATTAAAAATTGTCAAGACTCCTTTTAATTCCATAGCCCTGCACTTGACCTGTTCTTTCTCTTTTGTGCCTCAGTTTACCCACCCATAAAATGAGCAAAACAGTAGTAATGTATATCCTGGGAAAGCTACAAAGCACCACTTATTACTGTCAAGAAAATGCTCTGAAATTATTCAGCTGTATTCACAGCAAAAATACAACGAATTAACAAAATATGTTCAGGCAATGCACATTTGTCGGCTTCCATGAGAAAACTGTGAAGTGTTATGAATAATGTGGTTCGTTGTTGGCTGTTTGTTCTAACAAACCCGATTTGTACGTTACATGAAGGCAAAGAAATCTTTTCATGCTGTTTGACCCTTCCTCACACTGCCCCTGATTTTTTCCCATTCTGGCCATTGACAGGAGTACAAAATACACATCAAGGACAAGAATAACTTTTTAGACTAAGATAACATTTGTATTATTAGAAGAGGTTAGGGTGTGCCTGAGAGGGCAGGAGGTAAATCTGCTGAACAGTCTAAAAGCTTTATTTATGGAAACGTCCTTTTTAAGAACTGAGGAAAGAAAGAATATTACTAATAATGTCACAATAATCTCCAAGATTCCAAATCAGCCAAGCTGTACGTGAGCATACACACTCCAGAAAGAAGTTTGTCTTAATATATAAAGCTCAGACCCTCGATCAGTTTTCCAGTCAGAGCAAATTAACCTAAGTCTATGAAACTTGATGAAATAATGTTAGTTTACCCCAGATGAGGGCTGTGACAATGTCTCATTATTTCAACCAGGAAAATCAGAAGTATGTTACACATTACGGAACACAGTTGCCTCCAATGGGAAGAAGCAAGGTATCTTTCCTGACAAGTTTAAGAGCTTCTGACATGTCTGTCTCTCTAGCCATTTACTTAGTGACCCACTTGCCAGTGGAAAACTCTGAAATCAACCTTTCCAAGGTCAGCTGAACTCCCCAGTGCTTCCTGAAGGAAACCAAGAATCCTCTCAGCTGTTCTCAAGAAATTAAAGAAAAAAAACAAACCAAACCAAAACAAAACACTAACCACAACAATGGATACAGTTTGAACCTGTTGTATGATTTAGGAACAAACATCTCCTCTTTTTTTTTTTTTTTCCCAGTCTTTACTTAGTTGAGCCCTTAGCCTCGAGACTGCTAACCATTTTTTTGAGACATTTCACACTTTGTGAGACTTGTCCCTTTGTAACAGAGAATTCAGTCTGCTAAGTCCTATTCCCTGAAGATTTCTGAGAATATTACTGCTGTCCTATCAAAGCACAAATGGTATGAAACTGTAGAATTGGCTGCTGTTCCCTATTTGGAGGATAAGAGTGCACTATACAGGGGCAAAGGCCAGGTTGAGAAAACAACAAAAGAAAGCAAAACAAAACCTCCCACTGAAACACCTTTAGAAAAGCCAGCCTTCAACTGCTCATCATGGTATGCTTTAAATAGCCTGCCCCCATATCTCTCGGTTTGCTAGGTGTTGGTCTAGCACCTAAAAGGAGTGAAGAGCTGAAATTATAAATATTGGGATGCAGACCCTTACCTGAGGTCTGTCCTCCAAAAGGAGACTGAATTTAGGATTGGGAAAGCTGAACATCTTCCATATCTAAGGGAATTTGACTACATCTTTTTGCTGACAGCTGAAAAAGCTAAATTAATAAATAAACAAGACATCATTTGGGAGGGTCTTTTGCATAGTATATTATAGGCACATAAAAATATTATAGCGAAATATAACTTTTATCTCACAACAGAATGTTTGGGCTGTCTCCTTTAAATATACACTTCAAACACACTAAGAGCTTTGCACAGTTAAAATATAATTTTATTTTGAATAATATTATTCTTCATTACACATATGACACCATGGGTTATTTTTAACATAGTGATGTCACCACATCAGTGAGATCACTTTGCAGAATATCCTACTGAGCAGTAAAGGTGAACTGGCTTCATAACAAAAATTCAAACTCACCTAACAGTATTATATTAATGCAAAACAAAGATGCTGTTTGACACGTGCAGGACAGAGACAATATATTTTGGTGAAAGAAAGTACTTGTGTACCTCATTTAGGAGAATAAATTCTATATTCTGGGGAATCTTAAATTTCTTGTGGATACGTGGAATACATATATGTGTCCATCGTACAGACAGCAAACCCTTTAAGGAGAAAAATGTCATAACTCTTCTCATATTTGACCATAACATAAGAGAAAGACCCTCATGCTGATGGGAAATATGAAGCAAAAGATTTCACTGACATAACACATATCGCCCACATATCACATACCTCTCACACCTACATGCCAGTTTTATTAATAATTAGTTTATATTATGATGTTTTAGGCAAACTCTAAACACATTAAGATATGTGGTATTTGCCCCAGAGTATTGCAACTGGAAAGATAAGTAGTGAATGAATTAACTCTTAAAACTGGTTGAACCCTAGATTTTTCAGTTTATCAGCAAGCCCCAAAAATACAAGTGTTTTATGGAGATTAAAATGTCTTTTAAGAGTATGTTCTCATATCAAAAAGAAAAATAAAACTGTTTTAAGTCAAATGAGAGCTTTCTCTAGATACATACCACACCATGTCCCAGTTCTGTTTTTTATGATGTTTTAGTGGTTTGAGTTGAAAAAAAAGACAAAAAAAAAATAAGGGGAAAAAAAGAAAAGTGGGAACATGACATTTTTGAAAGATTAATATTGGAATAATCTATTTCTACTTTAAAAATAAATATTTGGGTTGGGTTTTAGGCTTGAATGACTGAGCCTAACTGGGACAAATTCTTCAGATGTCTTTTTTTGGTTCCCTTTTCAAAAGCCCCTGCTAACTCTTCTCCAAACTCTGCTATTGGTAGGAAAAAAAAAAAAGGGGAGAACCCTGGAGCCAAGTGATGAGGCTGCTCCGAGATTCATAGTTCAATGTTATTTGTTTGGTTGGGGGCTCTTTCTTTTTCTTTTAATAAACTATCCCCAAAAGCCTATCTACCTAATGAGTATTATCTGCTTAATTTCCTGCAGGCTTCAATGCAGAAGCAGGTCAGTTGGTTTAATTATCAGCTATGGAGACGTGAAGGAACTTGAAATTCAATTGAAATACATAGCAGCTTTTTTCCCTAGATTCCTTCACATTTACAAAAATACCTGTTCAAAGAACAGATTGACTCAGCTGTGACTTAAAGAAAGATAAGATTCTGTGGCAGGAAAGTAATAATGCTATTATTGTCCACTGGACAGAGTATATTTGCACGGTGATTAGTGATGGCTAATACAGTGAAATGCTATACATAGAGAAACAGGCAGGAATTTACCTTCTGACTATCAAATCTCTGGTTTTAAAATGTAGTCCTACTCCCTCTATCTATATCATGCTGTCGATTAAGCGCCAGACCGACCCAGAAATGCCTTATGAATTTTGGAATCTTAAATCCATATGATACTATTCAGACGACGGACTCTCCATTGCTGTGACAGAAAGGCATGCAACACTTACTCTAGTGATTGGATCCCTCATTGGGAGTTTTTTGGCACAGGGGGGAAAAGCTTTTTCTTTCAGAATAGGCTTTTTCTGTGTCCTAGATAAAGTGTGAGGAAGGCTAAATAAGCAATAGTAGGTTGCCATGCCTTCCAAGTTCCCTTCTTTTTTTTTCCCCCTCTTTTTTTTCTTTATAATTCTGGGAGTTATTATTGGCAAGGCTTTATTCGGAGATAGGCATGTAGAGGGAGCATTCATAAGGAAGGAAATCCAATTAATTTTGTTAGAAATCCAATAGTCTCCCAGTGAACACAGACTTCCACCACAAATCTGCAAGTTTATAGGGCTGTTAAGGCACTTGGAGCATCCGCACAGCTAAAAGACAGAGATTGGGCTCAGTATGGATAGAGTGATATCTGTAATATCCCATAGAAATCCATTGAGAACACTTAGGAAAGTACAATATCCTTTAAATGTAACCTTGATAATGAAAGGAAAGGGCTCCTGTTCCTAAATAAAAAACAACAAGCCCCGACAGGTCAGAATTGATACCAGCATTTGCTGCTGCCTGAAACTCCTGCCGTGCACTGAATGCTTCAAAAGTGTCTATTATTTTTAACTGCTGGGTTATTGTCCATCTTTAAGTATGGGGGAATTTTAGGAGCAACAATTAATAATAATAATAAAAAAAAAAAGTTTAGTATTATTGCAGACTTCTAGATAAAATACCTAAGGGGCAGGGGTGAGTGAACAAAGGAAGCCAAAAGGAAAAAACAGGTATCTGAGGCTTGTTTCAGAGAAAGCAGCTTAGAAACCCCTGAACTGAGGGTTCTTTATATATAGCACCACATTGAGTGACAAAATGGTAGCTGTCATAATGTGCCAGTTAACATGTCCAATATGAGCCGATCGTTTAGTGTCCCCTGGGATTAGAAGACAGAAACATGACAAAGAACAAAGAACTCGGATCAATAATGCTTGGGGAAATAAGACAGAGAAGGTTATTTACTCTGCATTGATCCGTTGCTGCAGTCGCGTAAACTTGGCCTGTTTTTCTTTTGTTAACCTTTAAGCTTGAGTATACTCACAAGCAACTAGGGAGCCAACTAACAGGTGTAGATTAAGGATCGAAGGAGGTCATCGTACCTCTGTCACCACTAGGCACCCATGTAACAACATCCCTGAAGAAATTTAAACATCAATAGCTATAATAAGGGCAAATTTATCAAGCTTGGCCTACTTTTGCTGGGAGCCTGGCTGTGTCCAGTCAGTTTGCCCTTGCTAAAGCTCAATTGATTTGGACATTCTTTTACTAGAGTTGATTATCAATTGTGACACAACAAATTTGTTAGCTTCCAAGCACTGGAGGAGTTGTTGCCATTGGAGCCTCTGAAGTGAAAACACCTGGCCCTGCTCAAGTTTAGTCTTGAGGAGGAAAAGGGGAAAAAAAAAAAAAAAAAAAAAAAGAAAGAAAAGAAAAGTGAAGAAGAGAAAAGCAGAGAAGCCCTTTGGTGATCTCTCCATAGATGCTGGTTATGTTGGAGATACCTGTACTGTGCAGCTGGATTGCCGTTTTTGGAAAATTAGGAGCATGAGGAAATATTAACTTGAAGGAAACTGTTTTCAGCAGGAAAAGTCCCAACAGCTGTTAGCTATTCATTTTTAATGGTTTATGATTTGTCACCTAAGTCATATGGAATCATTCCTGTTCCGTGTGTGGATGACAGACTTTCAAAACCAAGAAGTAATGAATACCGTATGATGGGCAGCAATATTCTTTAAGCATGACTATTCAAAAGAAATAAACATTCTTGCTGAACTCCACAGAACTTGTTAAATGTGAAAATTCATTCACTGATGCTTGGGAACTGTAGTTAATTAGACTAAGTGGACATTTTGTGTAGAAACATGATGGGCTTGAATTTGTTTGTTTTAAATACTCATGCTGGGTTTTTTTCAGTTTAATAGTAAATGTTTCATGTTGTTCCAATAGTATTAGCAGTACATTAAAAATGTAATTCTGGAAATATTTATCTTGTTTACTTCAAAACCAAAACTATTATTTAGCATCATTAGAGTAGCTTTTCCATTTTTCTGGTTCAAAGTATATACTGCTTGTCATGCTATAGAACATTTTGACTTCTGTATCATAGAATAAAATAAAACAATCAAATACTATAAAAATGAAAGGCCTTATACTTAAAAATTTAAACTCTTAAAAATTCTGAAAAGAAGAAGTTAATACCATACAGTACCCTTTATAAAACAGATATTTCACCCAGAATTTTGGGATTAAATTTTGGCCAAACTATACTACTTCCTTTGAGATTAATATTCTGGTTTTTGATCAACACATTAAAACAAGTGTGCAGGATGAACACCCATATATCTCAAGTGCAGGGGCACAAAATCAGTTTACCATGAATGCAGACATTTGTAAATGAGTTACATTTGGGTTTTTTTGTTGGTCAGCCATACACATCCATACCCAGCACCCATTGCTACCCGATAGTTTAGGTGAATAAATTTATGGACATGGCTCTACTCCTCATTTACCACCCTGTAGCACTTTTGGTCAATGCCAGCACTCAGGCATTGACTGGCAAAGCTATGGATCAGCTCAGCATTTTGCAATGGATTCTAGAAAGTAGCCCCCCTATATTACACTTCCTATTGCAGCTTGATTTCATATGGCAGACAGAGATGTGGTTGCTCGGGCTATCCTTTATCCTATTAATTTGACAATCAGAAAACTTTGAATTTAATTTAAGACAAGTTATATCTTTTTGTTGTTGTTGTTTATCTATAATTATGACACACAAACAAGGAACCTACTGACAAAGGAAATCAGGTTCTGCTTCCCTCTTAGAGATGGGAATCTGTTGTTTGCATCTCTTGGTATGCAAAGATTCAGCTTGTGACCCTTGCCCCATCACCCGTAAAAGTGTCACCACTCTTTTTAAGAGCATTTAAGGCATTTAAGAGCATGGAAGGGAGAAGGCAGCAGCTTTTAGGGCATCAGAAATGACAGTAATGTGCACTGGAACAGTTTGCACAAGCAGAGTGCGTTGAGGCAGTTGTATTAGATCAATCTGTGCCAGAAGAGAAGCCACTGACAGTTTGAGAGAATGAGCTGCAAAGTGCACACTCCTCATTAGGATAAATGGAGAACAGCTCAGTTTGGTCCTCACCAAAACTTTCTACCAGGCAATGGCTATTCAGAGCTCTATGTGAAATGAGTTAGGGCTCTCTTAGCCCTGCCAGTATGATAAAAAACAGCACCCTGGTTAGCAATAATCGGCATCCTTGGCCGAGGGTCTATGGATTGAGTGAGCATGGAGAATGAATTACCCTCTTTCCACTAGATGTGGTCCCTCTAGGTCAGGGCTCAGGTGAGAGGAAAAAAGTGTTATGGAGCTGCTTTGATTTACAGCTGAGGACCTGGTCTTAATGGCTGGATGGGGCTTTGAAGGTGCTTATCCACACTGGGAGCTTGGAAAGCAGACCTGCCTCACAGAGGCAGAGACAGAGTCCATCTCACAGAAATTCCAGGGGAGCTGAAGCTGCTCTTTGCCCTGTCCCCTGCCCCATGGACCCTCTGGGGAGGGTGGGATCATGACACAGGACCTTGTTCCCCTCCCAGGCACATTGCAGCCATATGCAGTCCTCAACTTGCAGCTCTAAAGTTTCCAAACCCACACGTGATACCACAGACAACTGTGTAACAGGGTTGGGGGAGGAGGTCCTGAGGCCAAACTGGGGCTGAATCATTCCCCAGGAGTAAATAGGGCAAAACTAGGGCTACTCTGAAAACTGCCTTGGTGCTAGCCTCTGTGGTGGACTGCTCCAAAATAACAGGGAGACAATGAGCAGAGCTGGAAAGGATTTGGGACCAGGTCTTCTAGCCAAACAGGGAAAGCTCACTATATAAACAGCATTAAGAGACACTGGAAGAGAAAATAAAAAGAGAAGAAAAAAGAAAGGAAAAAAGGAATGGCACACAAGCAACAGTCTGTATGCTTAAATGCATATGCAAAAAAGGTCCAAGTCACCTTTCAAAAGCACTTAAACCCAAGTTTTATTGTAAGCAAAATAAGGCTTTCAAACTCAGTTGCGGAGCCAAAACCCAAAGCACATGACGGTGCATTAAGACACCACATTTCCTGGTTGCATGCTTATGCTAGCATGCCTTCCTCACCCAGAGGCCTTGTCCACCCTGACCTGTTCCCTTGTAATGGCCAGTTGGCCGCTTGGCTCCTCTCCCAGTAGCCAGCGCTTTCCAAGCGTGACATCGATCATTGCTGTAGTAAGGAAGATGGCACTTACCTGATGGGGTAGGCGGAAGCTCCCTCTCTTACCATATGCTGGGAATTGTCAGTGGCTGCTTGAAGCCAAGGCTGGCTTTTTCTCCTGCCAGGAAACAGGCCTTTTCCAGAGCCTGCCAAAAAGGAAAAAAAAAAAAAAAAAAAAAAATGGAGAAGAAAAAAAAGTTTTTGCATATTACGTTTCACGTTTCACACTGAGCAGTTTTATAGCAGGCTGGGCAGCACCAGGAATTATGGATCACAGTTTCCTTTGGCACTAGGGACAGACAGCAGACAGTGAATTAAGAGGCACTACAATGGGTAAAGGAAAAAAAAAAAAAGAAAAAAAAAAAAGGGGAAAGACAAAAGAAAGTGTTTATATTGATTCTCTCCAGAAGTACAAGATCTGCCACAGCCAAGCAGACTACTGAGTCATTAAAGCCAGCATCCTGACTCCAGGGGTGCTTCAGAGGAAGAGGAGGGGAGGGGGCACACTGCCAACTGTTCCACGTCCTTTGGAGAGAATCACCTTCCTGATCCCGGCCAGACCCCATCCTGGCACACAGCACTTGACTGCTCAGTAACCTTTCTCAGCTCCACAGATCCCATCCCATCTCCCTTTTCACTTTTCAGGTTGGAAGAAGTCCGGTGTCCATATGTGTTTGCATCACTGCCCCAGACACGCTGATGGTGGGACCAGCCTCCCGGTCCTTTTTAGCCCTGATCTCTCCATTAAAGCCATCATGGACAACAAAGATGTTGACCCTCTATAAAGGAGACCTGAAAATTGAATTAATCCAGGGAAAGTTTGAAAAGTGCTCCCAGTTAGGTGAATCAGATAAGCATGGCGGTGACATCTCACATCACAGTGTGGACCTCGTTTTCTGCAGATGCCATCACTGACACTGTGATAGTTCCCAAAATATCCATCTTTCAAATGCTGAGACAATCCCCAGTCTTTCAGGAAAAAAGCAGTTTGCTCAGTTGGGTCCAGGAGCTTTGATGTAATCCTGTGAGCAGTGGGCAAACCTGAATCCAAGAAAGGAAGACCAACATCTCTGTAAAGCATGTCAAGATTGAAAAAAAAGAAAGGGATCGGGGAAAAGAAAGGAAGTAATGTCTTCCTGCATCTGTGGCACAAACACTGGTGCTGTATCAGAAGAAATGGGGTTTTGATCTCCTTTCTAAATATCCCTTCTTTCCTTCTGTTTACCATTTTTTACAAAAAGGAGAGAAAAAGAAAGCAGAAAAAATTCTGCCATCCGGATAGTGAAGAGATCTCCTTTGAATCACAAATCACAAAAAAAGTTTTTCCTTCCAGTGAGGGGTTGGATTTGAAGTGTTAGAAATCCAGACCAAGGGATTACTTCAAATTTCTTCTAAGGAATAAAACCTTTTAAAAAAAAGAACGGTCTATTTTGTATTACTCAGCAGTTCTTTTTTCTTATTCTTATTCTATGGAAAGTTGTTTGTTTTTTTTCCCTAATAAAGTGTTTATTAGACAGTCCTGCACACTCACACATCCACACGCATGCACACAAACATAGAGCTCTTTATGAAGAGAAAATCAGGCTGGTGCTGCAAAAGTGCAGAGAAGATCTTTCGCTAAAATGATCTCAAGGTCAGTTTTGGGGGTCTTTAGGCTTCTATATTCAATCCAACCACGTTTCATGTCTCTGCTTTGCTTGCTTAACTTACAAGAAACTTGGGCACAATTTTGCTTGTGTTGGCAGTTTTTAGGTGTGGATTCATGCAGGCTATTTACAAGATGCCAAGGGATGTCAAATCCTGAACATGTGTTTTTGTCCTACAGTCATTCTCTGACAGCAGAAATAGTCTGCAGCTTATCAGATCCATTTGCTGATATTTAACATCTTTTTTTCCCGACAAAGGTTTGGGGTGAGATGAATTTTAATGTTTCTCTGCACTGAAGCTGACAAAAAAAAAAAAAAAATCTTTATGCATCTAAGTTAGAAAGTGGAGCTTTAAACGGTAAGAAAGAAAAAAACAACTCCCTTATTTACAGTATTTTTACTTTTCCTACATAGATACAATTCTGCTTGTTTTTTTTAAACACTCAAGGTATTTGTTAAACATTTTACTCAATCAAGAGGTACAGCCACATAGTCATAGATTGAGACATGCATTTTTAGGGAAGACAATGCATTTTAATGTATATTCCTGATATAACTGACAGCATACTAAAAAGTCTGTTACAAATTTTTAGAAGATTATATTTAAATAAACCTGATCAAGATATAACATATTTCTCCCTTTGCAACATTATTTTTATAATAATCACACAAGACAGCAAAATAATTTTTGAAATGCAAAGATTTTGTTAAAATGATCAAATAGAAATATCACTCTGAGCCTGTAATTACCAGACAATTTTAGCAAATAGTGAACTCCCCAAATTAAGGGCTTTATAAAAATATGTAAGTTCTCAGATACTAGAAGAGATACTTCAAAAGAAGGATGGAAACTTAGATAAACATTGATACAGCTATAGAAGGAGAGGTAGCAATTTTGAAGAATATTTGCATATTATGAGTACACATACAACAAGCGAGTTTAATTTTGCAGGCAAAAATTGCTAACAAAAAGGGCCACATTTTTCTCGAATCTGAGTCATAATAAATACTTGAACTATGTCTACTGTGTGGGGCACCTTTAAATTCACAATGCCATATACATATATTTTCATATCACAGTAGAGTTGTCATCCCTGGTTTCTGCAGACATCATTCTATTTAGAGCTATTTTTCTCCACTAAACACCTTCATCAAGTTCTCTGTTTCAGCACAGCCTGTATGTTGAAACATGCCCAGCTCTGTGAACTTAGGCCTAGAGGTACTACTCAGAAGAAAAAAAGTACTTAATTTTTTTTTCTGGCAGTGAACAGAGAAAGATAATCTCGAAGTTTAAATGCTTGGTGTCTTCTTCAAAATTATCCGGACTGCTTTTGTTTGCAGAAGTCAGACTGTGAAAGTTGTTGATGTGTGGCTTGTCTCTGTAAGTTGAGAAGAACAATCTACTTGAAAGGTTTCCAATTATCCTTACTTCTGGTCAGGTTAGATATACAATTAGATCAGATCCTGGACAGGTTCTTGGCTTCTTCAGTTTCAGACCAAGCCTTTATTAGTCCAAGCATATGCAGATGGAAATGATTTATTTTCTGTTAGCTGTTACACAAATTTGATTGTCAACAAGAACTTTCTCAGCTTTCAGCAAGGTTTGAAGTCAGCCTTTGCATCTGAGGTGGGGCGTCTACCTCAGCCAGATGAGTTCAGTCTGGCTGAGGCAGCTCAGCTGATCAAAACTCACAGATCTTAGAATCAAATAGTCCGTACCAACCTCAGAAACTGCACGTTTCACAGCAAAGGGACGTATGGGCAGAGGTGACTCCCAGGATCCTTCCTGCCTGCAGTTTCCTCTTCTGCTGCTGTGCTGCCAGCTCTTCTCAATATATTGCTGTTCCACTGGGCCTTGTCCTTTACTTTGTTGGCAAATAAGGTAAACGACCCCTATTCTGGCTGTCCATATGTTGCTACCATCATTGGTTTTGTTTCAGCAAACTGCATGAGGATGGTATAGACAGATGCCAAAAAAAAGGGCCCTCAGAAGCCCAACAGGCCCTGCTGTGAATCACCAAAGTGCCGGGGTGAGTGGCAGCCGGCATCTCCTTAGTTATTGAAGAGAGCAGCTGTGTCATGTTCAGTTAGTTTACATCATAATCTAAATCAACCATGAAGGATGAAGATGCATAGAAGGAAGGAAAAAAAAAAAAAAACAAAAAACCACCAACCCAAACCCACAACAATAAACTGAAGGGATGTGTTCAGACAAACTCCTGTACAAACTGCCTTTGGGTTTGGTCCTAACTAAACAGGGGTGGCTCATCTGCCAATACCTTACAGAGTGCATAACCTGAGAGAGAGAGAGAGGAGCTTTCTCCTCTGCACACAGATGTTTGTACTCTTATTCTTTCCCCTTGGCTTCCACGTCCTTGTCTTCCTCCTGTGGCCCCAACAATTCATTAGTTCTCACCTCAGAATGGAAGCAGGTCCAAGGAGAACAGGCAAGTTCGTTACAGTTTGGCACATGGAGTGTGTTAATTGCGATACAGCTAAAGGCTGTTACTGCAGATTAAAAAAAGGACTGTGACATATGTCACCAAATCATGGGTGGTTTCAGCTCGGGCTTTGGCTCCAAGAACTTGCCTTGTCATGAAGTCCATTTTTGACAAAGTATGATAAAACTTGAAACTGATTTATTTCTTGTATGTAAGGTTGATTTTTTTTATTTTCTTTTCCTTTTCTCTAGGTGAAGCTGTAGTCTGATGGACTTTAAGAAAGGGGCAGGGAAAATGTCCATGAAAGGATGACTCTGGGCTATGAGAATCATTTTGCTTGAGGTGCTCTTATACCTTTCCTCTTTGTTTATGTAGAGTAGATGCAGATATTTAGGTGCTACAAAATGTGGTTTATATGTAGCAATAGAAAATAGACTGAGAAGATTGAGGCATTGTTTCTCTTTTATATGATCCTATATTTTGAGGATTATAACTTTTTAAGCATGACAACTGTGAGGTTTCAGAGCAAACTTCCGATAAGTGTAGCAGGAAAAATTTACTTAATGAGATTTAAAATGGGCCTTAAAGATTTTAATAATGAGATAACTTGAGGAGCCTTGGAAAATGGTGAGGATACAGTGAACAGGCTATAACACCTAGTCCTAGGTTGTCTATTTTCTTTCCTAGCAAGAGAGGACAAATTCCTTGGGAACTACTAAAAAGAAGTCCAGTTTTTTAAAAACTGCAGCATTTCCTAGCTCATCAGAACCCATGAATACTCCATAAGTAGAGGTGAAACAGGCCAGCACAGGGCTGAGGTTCTGCTAGGTGGCCAGGTCATTGTGGCAGTCTTTAAAGCATAGGTAGTCTCAATGTTTGGGGGTTTTTTTGTTGTTTTTTTTTTTGTTTGTTTGTTTGTGGTTTTTTTGTTTTGTTTTGTTTTTTGTGTTTTTTTGTTTGTTTGTTTGTTTGTGGGTTTTTTTGTTTTGTTTTGTTTTGTTTTTTTTCTGGTAGGAACTTGAGCTGTAAGGTATTTTTCAGATGAACTCTACCTCCTACAAGGTATATAATGAAGACCAAGGAGGAAGAAGCAGTAGTAGAAATAGGCAACTTTGAGAAAGTGATGTCTCTGTGGCTTCAGGAGGTGTTAAATTAGACTGAAGTACTTCTCACTTTGTGAGAAGGGTAATAAAGAAGTGAATGCTCCAATCAGTTGAGCACCCCATCACAGCTGCCACTGTTGAAAAATCAAATAGAGGTCAGCAACAGCTGAAGGTCTGTGTTGGCTGTCTTCCTGACCAACTTGCCAGAGACTGTGCCAGGAGCCTCTAGAGAAAAGCATGAGGTTTGTCACATTGATTTTTAACATTTTTGGGTGGATGGCAACTAGAGAGCATGTGTCCTATGTAGTATGGTACAGAGTAGAGAGATTTTTAGTGGATATCTACCTGAAGCCCAGGTCTCTTCTGGGTGCAGCATGGATAAGTGTCTACAGTATGTCCTACTTTAAGTGCCTTACAGATTTTGGATGAGCTGGATGGGTCTTCATCCACTCACAAGGGTTTATTGCTTATAAAGGTTTCTTAGGAGAGTTGTAAGATAGAGACATCTTGCTTCTCTGAGTGCCTAAGGGAGGAAGCATGAGGTACAACAGCTCCCTGGGGCCAGAGTAGCAGAAAAGAGCAATGTTCAAGCACAAGTTCAGCTTGTTTCAAAAGTTTCCTTAAAAAAAAAAAAAAAAAATCCTGGTTATCTGTTTTAAGTGATTTTTACTTGAGAAGGGGAGAGATTTTTCTGGTTTTCGGGGTGGGAACTCTAGTGCCAGCCTCTTATAACAGGTATTGTAGGTGAATAGGCTGCTTGCAACAAATGTGCAATGGGAAGTTGGGTTTCTTCTCCTCTCTTATAAGAAGTTTTCAGATATGGAGACAAAGAATATTTAAGCCAGATACCTCTCACTTTCCAAGCACAATACATACTTTCCCTTCTTTCTTCAAATGCAGTTCCTTTTGCAAATCTCTGTGGAGAACAATACAATAATCAGCTCTTAACATCTAATTATGCCCTTCCCTTTACAAAAGAAACTCATATTCTTAAATAACACTTCCTGGCAGCAAAGAGCTCTGTGGCTCACTTTGAAAGAGAGGGGAAAACAATGCAACCCAACCCAAATATCTTCAAATCATTAATGTACAGGGAATTGGGTGCAGAATCCTTTCTTAGCCTCATCATTAGATGAAAATAATACTTACCCTTGAGCACTTGGCTGTGTTCTTGTACTGAATGCCGACAATAATCTAATCAGCTAACAATTCACATTCTGATGATCATTTTCCTGTGAATTGTTTCAAGGGTAGGGGGAAAGAAAAAAAAAAAAAAAAAAAGAGAAAAAAAGAAAATATAAATAAATGAAACTCTTTTGCTGGAAAGATGATGACTGACCAAGAGTCTACTCTTTTGCGCTTGGCTCCTTGTAACAATTCAGATTCTTCTCCCTGCTGGGTGAAATGTCAACCTGCAGGGCAGTAAGCTAAAAAAGGCCCTTTACACTGAAATGTTACCTCTGTTTTGCCCAGAGGCGTTTCATAGCATAAGCAAAGCACTTGAGGTCTGCAACCCCTGGCCTACATGGCAAATTCCCTTTGTCCGTGCTTCAGGAATAGGGTTGGGTTTTGTTTTTTAATATAAAGAATGTTTGGGGTTTTTTTTCCTTCTTGTGGAGTAAATTTCAGCCCCGAAATGTATGATATGTGCTGCATTTGGTGCACTCTCCCCGAGGCAAACCAGGGGATCTGTAAGTGGTACTATTTTTCCTATCAGCCCTGGAGAGTAGTGTGGCAGCCCTGCGTGTTATTAATGGATAAAATCTGAGCAGCAGCCAACCCCAAGGTGAACCCTATGCATTTAAAACATTTCATCAGACAGCTAAGTATTTTTTTTTCCTTCAGTACAGCGGATATCTCTACTGCCACCACTCAATAGATCCCGATAGAAGAGAGCAATAGCTGGACTCACTAATGTGAAAATTGATAGTATGAGCTCTCCAATGAAATATAAACAGCTCTGTGTTTCTTAAGTGTCAATATCACGGGGCTGAGCTGAGGAGGTGGTGTGGTGGATTAACCCTAGAATTATCCAAGAGGGGGGGAGAAGCTGGTAAATAGGAAATATTTGTCCAATCAGCCAGGGCTCATTTCTGAAGTGGATAAGATGGGCTGCTGTTGACTCCCAGCTGCTGTCAGCTAGAAACCCAGCTACGGTTTTACAGCTCCTGTAAACTGTAGTGTTTCCGGAGGCAAGAGGAAGGTCAGATTGGATTTTTTCCTCTCCTTTCCCCCTCCCCTTTTGTCCTGAAAAATTTGGTAAAAGACGGGACAAGGAAATGGTGTGAGAATTAAGACTGCAACTTTGCAGATACCTTTGCAGATGCACAGACAGGCATGTGGCATTGGGAGCAGCTCCTGGCAAGCTGCAACACTGCTGTCAAAACAGCATTTATTAGAAGAGCAGCTTATTCTGGAGGGAAAATCTGCAACATATCGAAGAAATATCCTTGCTTAAGGAGAGCTGAGACCTTGCATCCTCATTTCCTCTTACAGAAACACTTAGTGTAACCAGGAGTGTCCCTGCAAGGGAAGGCAGGTGGGTTGGCATTTGGATGTTTCCAGGGGTCAGATTACCTAAACAGACTCACTCTTATTTTGTCCGTGTATGGATAACGAAGGAATGTTACTTTTCACCTTATGCTCTGGCTAAGAAACTGAAAACAGCCAAGACCATTCCTTGGCTGGCATCAGAGTCACCTCCTGGTCCCCACACATGAGCTGGACATTGCTAGGTGTGGGTTACAAATAGCCCACAGCAATGTTGTTCTTTTGACAAAGAAATGGTTTCCATGGAAACTTTTAAATATACCCAAGATTATGTAAGTTTATATCGAATATACCTCTGGAACATTTATATTGCTAGGTTGCAGAAACACATTTTTAAAAAGAATTTACTTAAATTTCTTTGGCATTTGTTCTTTTTGAGAAAAACAAGTAATTCTGCATACTGCTTCTCAGTATTTAACTGAGAAGATCATTGAGCTAAGTGTGGACAAATGGGTACAAAATAAACCCAGCTTTGACTAGTAAGGGTTGTGTGTGGGGGTAAGAGAATTAAAAAAAATACAAACCCCACATCCTATAAATCATCACAAAGTCACAGAAAACCTCTTTGTAAATAGATATTATATAAAGTGCTTTTCATGCCTGTGTGGCTGGAGACTTGGACTTCTTAAATGGAGTTTCTCTTCTTCAGCTTGTTTACTGACTTTTCAGTCTGCTTGTTGAGGCTTAAGGACTCTTCTACTTGTGAGTCAACACTGGAACCAAAGCATGCTGTGGAGGATCATACCTAAGTTGAGGGCCCTTAACCCTGAGTGAGCAGACTGAAGATTTAGTAAACAAGCCAAAAAAGACATAAGATAGGGTGGCTGAGCAGCCCTTTGGGAGAAGGGGGGAAAGGGGCGTGTTAGCAGGAGGGAGTCACTCAGTTGCACAGAAATAAATATGTGAGGAGGGCACTCCCTCCAA
Organism: Tyto alba; assembly: GCF_018691265.1. Classification (NCBI taxonomy): domain Eukaryota; kingdom Metazoa; phylum Chordata; class Aves; order Strigiformes; family Tytonidae; genus Tyto; species Tyto alba. The sequence goes on from NW_024881317.1 coordinate 6,417,221, forward strand.
TCACTCTCAAATAGACATAATTTTATAAATTAGGCACCTGCAGGTATGGGTTTATGCCTATGCAGAGAAGCTCTCAGCCATTCCCAAGCCATTAGGAAATTTCTCACTAGTGGTGCACGTGAAAACTCTTTGTACAAACTCTTTCTCTCCCTGCACAAAAAAAAACTTTCAAGGCTTTACATTTAATTCTCAGTGCTGTAACTCAGAGCTTTGTTTCTGTTGGAATCCAAGTCCTAACTCAGTGCCTCTTCCAACTCCCAGTTTTCCCCAGTCCTGTTTCAAATTTGCTGCAGGCTTCACAGGTGTACAAAGTTTCCCCAGCCACAGCTGCAGAACTGAGCCACTGAGATGTGAGTTCAAGGCAGACGTAAGAAAACTATATGGTGCCCTAATGAGGGAGAGCTTGCATCACCCAGGTAGTTAAGATTGGCCTGGGAAGCAAAGGCTAGAAGTCAGAGTCTAAAGAGGCAGCATGTCACTCAGAGCTTCAGGAGGATTGCTCCACGTTACAGTCAGAGCTGGTTAAATCATTCCTTGTTTTGCTTTCTTACCATCTTCAAAATATGCAATAGTTTAAAGATAAAACAGTTAAGAAACAAGAGGAGATAACAGCATCCTTGCTGGATTTTTTCCAGTTACTTGATTAAGAATTTGAAATGTCAAATAAAAATTAAAAAAAAAAAATAAATCTACATTTGGAAAACTTTAGGCTGGACTTGGGAAAATTAAATCGTACCTTAAAGAGAAATACAGAATTCAAATTTATACAAAGGTATATAGTGAAGTATATAAAACTCATACAGCATACCCTTCTTCCTAAAAGCATAAGATTAGTTTGATTATAGTGAGGTTGTATAATAAAAAAGTAGTTAGCAGAGGAGGATTACTTATGGTTTTCTTGTTTAATGTTTAGATTTCAAGCTTCCCTTCTGCTGTGTACAGACTAGAGACCTTTAGTGCAGTCTGAATTTCATGCGATATCATGATCAAAACAGTAGAGGAAAACACAAGACCTCAAAGAATCATGAAAAAAGTGGGACTAAGAGACCTGAAATCTGTGTCCACAGACCTGGTCAAGGGAACTCTGTAAAGTCCAAGGATTGGCTGTCTGCTCTTGGTCTGCATGAACTTGTTACACGGGGGAACTTTGTACTTTGAGAAGTCTCCTCTCTATTGGAGGCGGCTGGAATTCTTTTCTCTTTGATGAAATGTAGAGTGTGGCTATAAAAATATTTCAAGTCTGCTTTTTATACTTTATCAACAATATTTTTTTTGTAGAAAACAATTCCCATTTTCTGACTAACTCTGGTGAGAGCTTAGATTTCTGTTTATTATCAGTGAATGCGTCCAAGTGTTTCACTGATGTGTTTATTATCAGTGCATCAAAGTCTGATTGATAAAATAAACTAATGTGGTCAAGAGCTGAGCTATTTGAAAAGTTTTTCTGAGTAGCTGAAGCAAAGCTGAAGAGAAAGATAACCTATGCCAGCTTTCATCTCTTGGTTGGATGGAAAAAGGCCATCAGACAGTTAATTCTTCTCCACTCAGATGGCAGATGAGAAATTATTCTGGGCATCCAAATAAGAGCAAAGCCAGCATCACTCTGTGAGGAACGGCGAACATGGTTGTGACCAGTGTCCCCATGTCCTGATGGCATGCTTTGCTACCTCACTGTGTTCTCCTTCCTTCTTTCAGACCTTTTCCATGGTCTGGAGTCTTAGGTAGTTATATGTGTACTCACCTCTGACAGTGACATTGGTTGAGGAAAAAAAGGGAATTATAAAAGATAGTTTTATATGGAGGAGGGAAAAAACAAAGGAAAGTAAGTCAGAAAAACCAAGAGAAAGAAATGAAGGTGGAAGAAGACATATACATAGCTCATTTAACCTCATGACTGACCTTTTCACCTGGACAATGGCTGTTAAGATATTGGCTGGATCACAGAGGAAGAGTGAAACATTATGATCAGTGAAACATTAATGAAAAATGAAATAGTATTTGAAGAAGCTTTATCTGTCTGGGTTCTGCCTGGCTCCTTGGGAGGATGCCTTGCTCTTAGTGACCAGGCGCTGTCAGTGACGTAGCATGTGTTTTTGTCAGTTAAGTTAATTTTAGGGAAAGGCTGATGCCTTCTGGAGTTGTAAATGCACAAGTGACAAGTCCTTTCCATTTTTCCCACTGAGTTTCATCTACAAGTGCAAAAATGACTGCCTGCTTGGCACAGGCTCCCCCCCGAGAAAGAAAAGGAGAAGCTGGCAAAGTATTTTGACCACAGATTTGAAAAGACTTTGCAAATTGTCACAGATCTACAAAAGCAGCAGCCAAAAGCCAGTGCTTGTCCTCTGGCTAATAGTGGCAATGCAAATCTAGCAGGAGTGAGTACCCAAGTGCCCAGAAGTTCGATAGTGTGTAATCTGATTCAATAAATGTTCCAAGAAGAGGCGGCACTTCTTTCCTGGTTTCTCCAAGCCCCATACAGGGTCCTTAAATCTGACAGGTTCATCCTGGTACTCGATATAAAAAGTAGTGGTGACATTACTTACTGGGAAGTCTGATTAATTAACTGCACTCTATGCACCAGGGAAGGAATGGTTTGGAGCAGCAGAAACATCTTTTAATTTGGTCCCATTTGAGCCTCTCTAAAAGCTTTGTTTAAGAAGGGTAGTGGACTTTAACTACTCTCTATAAGGAGAGGCAAACTTCATCTCTATTTAAGAAGCACTTGAACATAAGGAGGTCTAGTTTTACCCTCTCCAAGTCAGTATCACCCAAGGACTGAGAGGAGGGGTGACGGGCACATTGTGGAAACTTTTCAAAGCAACTCCCTTCCAACAAGTCTGTAAAAACGCTGAGTCGAAAGACTCAAAGCAACTCACTTGAGACTCATTTTCAGTACGGCTAAAGTTCTGAAACCCAGACTGCAAAATCTCAGGAAGCAGCTGGGTTCCTAATTAAAACAAATCGTTAATAGATTTAGCAGGCCAAATTTATGCTTTTCAATTAAAAACTCTATTGGGCTTGGTATTTGCTTATGTGCATGTAGGCGCGTGTGCGCTCATGCGTGCTGGAGATAGGTGTGAGTTGGTGGTGTAATGTGGCAAGGGATTGGGTCAAACCTCTTGTCCACAATATGCGCTAATGGATTCAGAACATCTTGGTAACCAGAGTGTAACAACTTCAGAGCAGAAGAGCCTGTGTCAAGACGAAGTGTCAAGGACACTTTATGCGTTCGTTTCCTGACCACAGACTGTTTGTCCTCCTTCAAGAAGGCAGTCAGGCATTTTTCTCACAATAATTTGTTCTTATTTGAAAGCTACAAAGATTTTACAGTAAGCGTGATGGGTCCAAGCTATTGACTGACTAGTGGTCACCCAGGAAGAATCTGTCCTTCAATTAGCTTTGCTTTCTTTCATGTACTGATGAATTTCACACTTCATCCCAGAGTATCCATTTGCTTCACTAGAGTGGCTCTTTCACAGGCATTTCACTAAAACTGGGGTAAAAACAATTTTGTTGTTGTTGTTATTTAAATTATTTTTATAGTATGACAATAATTCTCATTACACTAAATTTGATGAACTGATTTTATTTCAATCTTTTTTCTACTGAGACAAAGATTGCATCTGTATGTTTTTGTTGCAAGAAAGAAAGAAAAAAGCCATGTGTTGCCTCAAAACATTAAGCTGCTGAAGAGTACTTTTGTTGCTACCAAAATGAGGCTAACATCTCAGATATCTGCTTTTGAACAAGAATAAGCTAAAAAGTGCTGTAATTTTGTAAAAGCTAATTTTTCTTTTCAAGTTAAATGGAGGGCTACTTCTATAGATAATTCTTGCTCAAAAAAAAAAATAACCAATTTTGTGTTTTCAAAACGCTGATGAGAAACTTTTCCCTGCAGTTAATGTGAGGCAATTTTAAAATTAAAAAACCTTCAAAAAAGAAAAAAGGACAGGAGACCATGTATCTCCCAGAGCCTGTCCTCAGCTGATCATGGGACTTTCACTGTGCCTGACCCTTGCATGGTGTTCAAATGAAAATAGAATCTCCAGTCCCACCTCCAGTCCTCTGACTATATAGATATTTATTCATTTGTGCTATAAATGGGGAACTTGGGGTTATCGGTGCACTGTAGCAGATTCCAATGCAAAATTGGGCCCCACTCTATATACAAACATTTGTAACAGCAAAAGACTCTGTGGGCGCTACGGCTAAATGCAGGCTGGCTGCTCCATCTGCCTAAAGATTTGCTGCAATGCTCATATTTAGTACATTGCCTTGCAAAGTGCTTTTGAGATATCTTGACAGCGAGCAAACGAAATTCTCTTGTATTGTATTGTAATGGGCAGCGCTGACCTGATTTATGCTTAATACAAAGAGCAGCATGGCGAAGGTGCAGTCTTTTTGCATATTCTGGAAATACGGCAGTCCCAGAGATGCATTTGAGGTTGTTATGCTGGCAGCCGGAGGGAAGGTGGAAAGGGGAAAAAGCTGGGTAAATTCCATGGTGCTGCATTTAAACCCTGGAAAGCTCATTTAGTCAGAGATTAAGCTCTGGAGCTAAATCTGAAAGGGAGAAAGGAGAGGAAAAGCTATTGAAAACTGAGATTCTACTGCTGACTATGGAGGCCACATGACCCTGACACATAACTTTTACTGAGTTGACTATATCTCACTTCCTTTAAGTGCCTGTCCCTCCTGTTCACTCTCAAGGACTTGGCCAATCTCCTTTTGTAAATAGAACAATGCTTTATATTTCTCTATTACTCTGGAGTGACTATATCAATAATGCAGGAAAGGCATCTGTCCAGCACAATGAGATTATTTTTCTGATTTTGGTTGACAGTTATGGTAATAGTTTGGCAAACAATCTACTCCACCATCAATGACCACAGATTACAGCTGTTTTTAAAAATCTCAGCCGCTCCTAGAAATTTAGAAGATTGATTACATGGATGGAAAGAGACAGAAAGATGTGTCAAAAGCTTTTATGGCTGAAACTTTTAACTCTGTTTTGCTCCCTTTTTATTCCCCCTGATTCTGAAAGTCAATTTGCAGTCTCATAGTCACCTTACGTGAGTGCAGACCATAATGAGTGAAGAAAGTAAACAAACCAAACAAGCCTTCAGAAATTGGAATGGGAGCTGTAAAGGTGGGATGAAGGTACTTGTGTGGCCCTCCTGACTGGGGTGATGGGAGCTGGGGAGGGTGGAAAGGGCCATTTGCCTTGCCCTGTATGCATCCTGCAGATTGTGCTGCATCCCCTTGGCCTGTTGTCCCTCCATGTTTACCGGGGCAGGATCTGGGTCAGGAGGGTTCCTGCTTACAGGAACCTGGTGGACAGTGATACAGGCCTTTGTGTTTGCTCTTAAAACTTGAATTTGTTCAAGGCTTCACTCGTGGCTTTCTTGAACTATCATGGGGCAGCTAGTGGATTTGACTGGGATGTACCTGCAGGTTTATTAGAAAATCCTCGAAGAAAAGCGTTGTTTCCTTTCATTATATATATTATTTATCTCACATTAATCAGAACTGGGACCTTACAATAAAATATGCACCGTGTAGATCTTAACACTACATTAAAGGACTTGTAACTACCAATAGCCCAAGTGGAAAAAACTGTTTTGAATGTATGTCCTCTTTATGCAAAGAACAGGAATAACACCATGAGGTCTGTGTGTCTAGCCAGCACTGGGATTTCAGATACCAAATGTTCACAGTGAACTGCTCAGGGACAAATTTGCAGAACAAGAATTATCCTCAGAAATTATTCAGCAGATATTTTCAATTTGAGTAACAACGGAGGAGAGAAAATCAGAGGCTGCTTGTGGACAGGGCCATGAACAGTGTAAAAAAAAAAAAAAAAAAAAAAAAAAAGAAGGTCAATTCATCAAATAAATTATTCCCAATGAATTATTCACGCAGGTCTAACTTAACTGTTATTCCTACTTTCCCAGCCTCACTACAGGGGTTGACAATAATACAGCTTTGTCAGTTTCTGGACTTTGATATTAGCAGGAATAAAATCTCAGAGTGCATTTAGGTCTACCAGAGTCAGTCAGGAGGTGAATTTGGTCCTACAAGTTGATTTTTCTCATTGGCCATGACATTGGTATGTTATCAGCCATCGTGAACCCAGAAGATGCAGTCAAGAAGGTTAGTCAGAAAAAGCTGACAATTACAGCAATCTCCTGATATTTCTTTTTTGTCTTAGTTAAAGAGCAAAACCACTCAAAGCAGTAGTGAATATGGGCTAAGAATCCGGCTGTTCAAACTCTCAAAATTCAGGTGGGTTCATCTGTCTTATGAACTCTTCACCCAAGCCCCAATTAGTATTATATTAACCTCCTTAAATATGGGATTGCTGTGATCTTACAATACTCCAAAATGGTCTATTAGCTACCCCATTTCCTGGCTCTGTCAGATGAAAATGTCTGCAGTAGGTCACTTGAAAGCATTACTCAATTAATTCAGTGAGCTGCAGTGGGTACCCAGGATATCTACCAAGCACAGGGACCTTAGAGGACTTCTGTTACACAGCCTCGCATTTTTACATGCACTTGTAAAGTGCATGTAAACAAGATCTGAGGACTTATGCACCTGGAGTCTCCAAAAGAACTAAACCTTGACCTCCTGTTGAAATTGATAAAAATTAAGGTACTTAAATCCCATGAAGAAATAGGGCCACAGCATCATCAGTGGCTCTGGATTAAGTCCCAGGCAAATGAGATTATTAATTCTGGGTGGTGTGAACACAACATTGCACCATCATACCTTTGGTGCATAAAGCAGTTTACAAGAAAAGAATAAGATATTTCAGTTTTTAGAGTTCCAGATGTTTCAGGTGGGCTTGGGGGGAAAATTTCATTTTGGTTTTTAAGTCTATCCGATCATCTCCTACTGAAAGTTACTCACATCATTGCTTTGAAAAAGCCCTCTGGGTAACTAGCCATATTTTTCAGAATCTGACTATAACTAGCTTTTGAAAATGCAAGTTATGTTCCCAAGCCAGCAAGGCATTTTGAAGGTTTTACCTGAGGTGCCTGTTATATAATTCTATGACACCACGTTAAACCTACTGCTATTTGTGGAGTCATGGCATTGCCTCCACTGAATCCTTGCTAAATCAATCCAAAGTGCCATTTCCCATCTCCTTTCCCAATCATGGCTCATTAAGCATCATGCAGAATGTAATCTATTAGCAGCAATCTCCTTGGCTGGTGAGAAAATCAGTTATGAGTTGCTACCTTTTATAAACAAAACAAAAAAAAATAAATAAAAACAACATTATAAGGCCTGCCACTATTAAAGAGATTGAATGCAGGAGGTGTGTATTTATGCCATTGAGCCAACTTAAATGTTCATAAAGACGATGAAACTTCAGTATCCTGAGTCGTTGATTTCGAGCTTCAGGTCAGAGACAGATGACTTCATGCTGAGATTTATTACTAAGAGGCAAAGCTTTGGAGTTTGTGTCAAGGTGGGCTCATCCATCACTGGAAGAATTCTGCCATAATATTCTCCTGTCAGATCCCATCTACCCTTGATCAATCTATCAGTCGGTCTGCTTAGGATATTGTACATAAACCCAATATAATCTGATTAGACATCCAAAAACACCATCGATGGTTAATCATGCAGGTAAATTGTAGTGTGCTAAATATGACTCCTTTCCCAGTGCGTGCACATTGTGTTAGATGTGCAGGGGAAAGTCCCCAGCTAGCTGTCTGCCTGATGAATTTCTCAGTCCTCTGTGCCTGGGGAGTCAGTGTTAGTGCTGTGTTCCTGTTAAAAATTCAAATGCTGCTGAAATCATCTGCTTCTTGTGTGTGTGTGTGGAAAGGTACTAGATTTTGTACGTATAAAATCTGGCTGACAATTTTTAGAACATTTTGCAAGTGAAAATATTGGTGTTTATCAGCAGGTACAGATGATGGGCTATTTCCAGCAAGTATGGAAATGTTATCAACCAGTATCTATTTGTGAACTTTGTGATATAAATACACGTGCTCTGATACAGGAAGCTGAAACAGTTGACTCCACTGGGTCCTTCTTTTTTCTGCAAGTGCCTAAAATCTGTAAAAGTAGCAACAATCTTGTCCATTCAGTGGATCAATAAATCATCCAAGAACTGAGGACTCATGAGTTGCTACAACTCTGAGATGAGGATACAGGTGTATGTTGGCCACCAGAACTGTATGAAACAGTCTCAGAGCTTTGGTAACAGCAACACCTCCCATAAGAATTCAGTGGTCCAGGATTATTTGAGAGTATCTTGCTCTGAACATGTGCCCATCCTGCTTACAAGCTTGGCTCCTAGAGAAGTGCCATTCACATGGAGGAATTGTTTTAATGCAGAAGTCACTGGTTCCAAGTACTACCAAGCAGGCTCTGTGGTGGTGAAAAAAGCCAAACTTAAACAGGTGGATTTCTGAACCTTAGGTGACATTCAGTCAATGAAATCACTGCTTCACTGGTGAACTCTGCAAAATTATTGTGAAGACCTGAGACTCCCTTGTTATGTCAGAACAGTTCCTCAGAGTAAGACAATAATTTAAATGTCTTCATGTTAAGCATGCTTGTGAGTTGCATTGCCCAGGTGTATGCACACAGTGAAAGCCTAAAATGGTAATTTACCTCTGATTTTAGTCATGTCACCTCCCACTTTACTTCCAATGAAAGCCTCATATCACATAGTCTAGACCAGGTCCTTGGCCCCACTATGCCAATTTGAGTATTGGGTCCTTTCAGGGTATAGCTGAGATTTGGGACTTCTGGGTTGCAATGCTGAACTCCCACAGTTTAGCAACTGATGCTGAGCTTCAGTATGGCTGAGACATTAAAAGAGATGAATTTTCCAAAATGAGGCAGAACAGTGAACTGTGCTGGCAATGTAATTCCATTACTTTCAAAGGAGTTGAGTCTGTTATAGCCAGTCAAGTGGAACAATGTTGTACCTTAAAGAAAAAAGAAGTTGGACTTCTATTATTGTTATTACATCTTAATATTATTATTATTAATATTATTATTCCTTTGGTGTAAGAACACTAAGGAAATGTAGAAGTATGTAGAGTTAAATAGCAAACACAACTCCAAAGGGAAATAATATGAGTTGTTCTGGGGTGTAATATAAACCTGCTCATAGTTGAAAAAGTAGCTGTTAGTGATTCCCAGATAAATTGCTCTGAAATGGAGTTAGGAAACACTTCACCTTCTGGTACTTTGCCCATAGAGGGTATCCCCCATGCCAAGTGCAATCTTGAAAGTTTCCATTATTTAAGCATTCAAATCCAAAGAACTGTCCAAAGAGAAGAAAGCTGAGGTTAAGGTGAGACTTGAAGAGCTACTGAAAGGGACTAGAGGCTCAACCCAAAGCCTTTTGCTTCAAGTGACTCTGACTTGCCTGTTTGTATAAGGAAAACTATGCAGATTGTCTAGACAGGCAGAGACAGCTGGCTACATCCATCAGCTTTATCTGAATTTCCCTCTGAAAGGTGGCATAGACTGAGGACATTGGCAGGGCTGTGATGAGAGAGGACATTTCTCATCCCTGCCTTCTATTAATTTCCCATTCTGAATTCAGGATATGTGGAAGGTCTCATTAAAGAAGATTCAAGGGGAATTATTCAGATGGGTTAGGAGACAGCCAGTGCAGGTACAGGTGATGAAGGAAGAGAAGGTGGAGCTCAGGAGAATTTATAGTAAAAAAGACCAAAATGGCAACACAATTTATGCTCATGTAACAACATAATTTTTATTAACTTTATCTGCCTACCTCCAAGGTGACCAGACACTGTGTACCTGCCAGATACAACACTGGGCTCAGATTTAAAAATTTTTTAATTTTCTCTTTTCTTGTGAATTATTTCATACCAGGATAATGCTGCCCCACGGCTCCTGGTCAGCTTGGGCAACATACCAAGCCACCTTCTGCCTACATGCAAAGGGAACCCAAAACACCACAAGGTTTATTGGGCACCAAGCATGCCTGTTTCACAGGGAAGGCATTACCACATGTGGTATTTAGGTAAGAATAAAGAGAAATAGAAGTCCAAGGTGGGTGGTGCGAAATGCCCCAATAGGCTGCTCTAATCACTAGGCAACACTCTTTTCCCATGGATGGGATATGTGCTTGGGGTTTGCTGGGATGCGAGATTCACTAATACAGCTCTTTCCATGTTACTACACACAGCACGCTGAACAATCCAAACCAAAAAAGCCTAAACAGCATGCAGTTGGAAAAAAAAAAAAAAAAAGCAAAACAAAACAAAACAAAACAAACCAGAGCCAATATTTATAATATCCTGAAGCCTATAAAACTCTGAGTTGTTTGAAAATCCAGCAGGAAGGTGCACTGAAGCTTAGCATCTGTGTTTCGAAATACAGGAGGGAAGGCACAGAGAGCCAGGGACATTTTCCCTGGAGCCCAGCTCTGAAATGCCAGGCTTTAATGATTTGGAAAGAAACACATATCAGCACTACTGTGGCACAAAGTACAGCAGAGACGTCGTCAGGAGCATGAGCAGGTCTTTCTCCTAAATACCTAAGGGGAAGTTTGTAACCACTCTGACCCACTCATGTGCCTCCCAAGGGCAAAGTGTTAACAGTGCAGTGGCCTTGTTGGGGTCGGGTGATACCATGTATTACACCACCAAAATTGTACCAAAGCAGCTACAGGGGGATTAGCCAAAGGTATTTGACAGCTGCTGTTAGGTTAAACTTTACTTTTACCACTGTGGGTTGAACATGAATACCAAGTCAAGAAGTATTGTTATATGAAACCATTACCACAGTTCTGGGTTACTGACCTGACAGGCCCTCCTTTTTTAGAGAACAAATTATATGGATTTTTTGCAATGGCTCCTTTAAACCAGGGTGTTGTGGTTGCTTTTTTAGCTGTCTAGCTAATTGCTTATTCCCTCCAGGGCATTGTTTACAAAATTTCCTTGTATATCTTTAGCCAACATAAGTACAGTCCATGGTAAGTATTGCCTGGACACCTGATCAATGGATTTTTCAAACTTTTTTTTTTACTGTAGTAGATGATTATCTACCTCTGGACAGTTTAAAACAGTGCAAGAACCAGGCAGTCTCATGATCAAATGAATGCTATAGAAGTGCTTGAACTCCAACGACATTTGCAATGGCAGGCCAGACCATTCTCTTAAAGAATTTTGATTTCCTTGAGTCCATGCCTTTGCAGGTAAACTGATTTATTCTCAAACTTTTACCCCACCCTTGCCAGCATAAGGAAAGAACATGAAGGTTACATTCCAGTAGAAGGACTAGGGGCTCCAAGACATGCCTTACTTGAAAGAATTCATATATATATCTTTCCTCTCCACTCCATTCACTTCTGGCTATTTGTTTGGAGGCTTCTCAAGAGACCACTTGCCTGGAAAATATTGTGGATGAACAAATAAGCAATCGGGTTTTTTTTGTCATTTTGGGGGTGCTTTTTTAGGATTTTCTAACTTCTGCAGATGTTTTTCAAACATGCAAAAAGCATTTGTTCTCCTCAGAGTTCAATTCCCAGTGAGGGAATAGCAAAACTCAAATGACTGCGTGGTATATACGTGGTTTGGATCTGTACCACCTTGTTGTGCCATGTGAACTTTTCGCATTATTATGGTGTAATGCAAATAACTGAATAAGCACAGATAACAAATGGTGGGTGTGATCAGACTCAGGCACATCACTCATGTTATCTGTGCTTATAGAAATTCAGCACTAGATTTTTCAGTATGTATTTCCAACACTGACTTATACTGCACTTTGCCATTTCTTAAAAAAACCTGTAAAATTGTATAGTTCCTTATAAATTTGTGAGGGTGGTGTAGAACAAAGGTGCTACTGCTGTTCCTTCATCACAGAAAATGAAGCTGATACATGGGGAAATCATGACCAGTATTATCAAACTAAATATCCTGCAGAGGTCAATAGAAACTACAGAGTTTTTTGGTCCTGAAGTCTGACTTTAGGATGCAATAGTACAGAATTAACTACGGATAACTAACTTCAGGTGCAAATTTAGCAGCGGAAGGTGAAAGGGCCTTTTGGTATCTAATTAGCATCAGTCATTGGATCCAGCCCTACCTATTAAATTTAATGTAAGAGGCTTGCCCAGGATCACAAAAGCAGTAAGAGTACATCACGGCAAAAACTGGCTCCAAGTCCTTGGCCCCAGCCATTTCCCCTTCCTCCACCCCAGCCTTCCCTTTTGTACTTGTATTACTTTTGTCTGTGTAAGTGAATATCTGGCATCAGTATTTGTGCGTATCTGGAGATCACCAAGCCAGTTGGGTTTTGCATTAAAAGAAAAGAAAACAAAAGAGAACAGTTAACCTTCCCCCGCCCTGACACCCCCAATACATGTTCTTTACTGTGCCATGGCATGCTGAATTCATTTGTTTTTATTAATGAAACTCTGGATAGTTAGGACAACTAAAGGGGAGGAGGCAGTTATCAATAGATAATCATGTTGCTGTGGATTAGAGGCACTTAGCTATGTATTATACCTTTGCTCTCCCAAGGGTATGATTATGTCCCTTGGCTACACTTTAGGTGATGTTAAAAACATACTAAAGTAACTGATATCCCTTCCAACCCCAAAACACATGCTAGAAAGGGAGATTAATCTCCTTTGGCAGCTGATCACCTACCTGGTGGTAAGCCACTTTCATTAGAAGAGGAAGGGTAGGGCTGTGTTATATATACTTACTGCTAAATATACAAGCATGGGAGGCATATGACTTCACTGGCTCTGTGCTGTCCCTTGCAGCCTTGCTCATGAACAATTTTGCCTGTTTATTGAAAAATGCTTAGAAGCAGGAGAGAGAGAAGCACATCAGGCAAGTATGGTATGGGATAGCTAAAAACCAAAGTGTCCTGGCCATCTACCAGATTCCACTACAATCATAAAAATTCATCTTGTAGACATGTTCACATGAGTGTGGTGAAAGGCCTTTGTCAGTGCAATAGATGCAGAAGAGAGATGCAGAACAATCTGATGTTTTCCCCACAGACAGGGTAGTCAGGAGCTCCTGGATCTCATCTCAGTTTCAACTCCTTCTGCGGCCTTTAGAAGGTCACTTCACCATTTTTTCTCCATCTGGAAAATGGGAATAAAAATAAATCACATGCTTATCTAACTATCTCCTGGGGTTGGTGTGAAGTTGTTCATAAAACACTTTAAACATTGAGCACGCTCTGTAGGGCTTGCCTTTATTATGAACTTCGTAAGTGTGTCCCAGATGAACCGCTGCTGATGGGAGGATATTACTCCCACAAATTTTTCTGCCTGTGGAATCTGGCAATGTACAGGGACAAGAAGGAAAATGATGAAAATACAGGGGAAAAACAATACTTATGAATATGTTCAGAATAGTTCCAGATGATTTAGTTTGCAGGTCTGTCTGATTCATTGCAGTCAGCTTCCTTCATGCTATCATTACATGCTGGGACCACCAGCCTCTTTCTCTATCTCCTTCACCTGCACATTCCCATCCCCAGAGTATGTACTGGTACGTTTCCAGTGACAAAAGCTCCCCGGGCTGTCTAGCTGCCCTATAACCTTTGCTACAAGATAAGATGCACAAGATACTACATGTCCTCCAGTAATGATTGCCTTCTGCACCAGGTAGCTGCTCCTCCAGGCATTTCTAATGCTCAAAATGTCAACAAAGCCACAAATGCCATGTTCTAAACACAGTTGTTCTGCTTGTGCAGTTTCTGTGCTCTTCCTCCACTCCTTGATAGTTAGCTGCCTCACCAGTTTGACTCTACACATAAAGTGTTGTCTTGTGTTGACAATATGAAGCTTACACTCATGGAAGCCAAGTAGTTTTCACATTCATTTGTCCTATGAAAAGTACTTAAACAGAAAGAGTTGAACATTGGCTTCCTTTATCAGGCTTCTTCTAGGTATTTCATATCTTCAAACACTGAAATTTAACTTCTTTTCCCTTTTGATTCAAGCACAGGACTTGGGTCCAAGGATATTTCTCCTGAAGAAAATAATCACTAACAGGCTTTAGGGATTTTTTTTTTAATTCTTCTTGGTTTTCACCCATCCACCCCCCCTTTTCACTTTCATTGGAGAGAACCAAATCTTTTAATACCCAGAATCCTTCTGACCCATCACTAATTGTTCCTATTTTTTAGGAGAGCTTGGCAGGTCTGGTGACATTATAGAAAAAGTCCTCCCTAAAGAGCACTGCCAATTTCAGCTTTAATTCCATCAGTAAACAACTTTGACTGTGTTGGGAAAATTCCATTAATCATTCATGTTCTGTGAAGAATGATACACAAAGGAGCTGTCAAAATCAAGCAGCTACTCTCCAGTTGTTTGGTAATTAAGAAACTCCAGGCCATTCTGGTGGTGCAGGGATGCAAATTCCAAGCCCAGCTAGAACCACTTCAAACGAAACAATACAGAATCACCTGTACTTAAACTCTACAGGCTAGACTTTAAAGCCCTCTTTCTATTTCTGTAGTGGGTGTATTTAAGGTCACTTGCACATCTAAATGCCCTATCAGGTATTTTGATGTCTAAATGGTGTCAGTTGCCCTTACAATTATTTGTGGGAATACACAATAACGTGCCAGGGACTGACCAAAGAATATAAGAAAATGGAATGAAAACGGAAAAGTAAGTGGGACTAGTTCCTGAGATTTTATTTTACTCAGCCCAGTTTTCCTAGGACCCAGCCCTCTCCTCTTCCCCCTCAGTTTGTCTACTGCCTTTCCTATCATATGGCATCTCCTCCTTGGTAGCCTTATTGATTTCAGTGCATTTTTCTGGAATAATGCACGATGGAATAAGGGACAGGAGAATCTACCTCTTGGACATTAAATGTGGTTGAATTCTGAAATATAGTTAAATATTACTTTTCTCACAATGTTTCTAAACTTTTGGGGTGAAGCCCTTCATTCAAGTTTTAACCGAGACAGGAGTTACGAGTTAAAGATATTTCAGGACTATGTCAGGCTGGTCTGAATAAGTATCTAAAACTAATTTCTGCTTTGGTTGAACTGAAAGGCTTTGGAAAAAATCCCATATTCTGCCAGGTTGCTCCTGAAGACAGCTGAAACGCTCCTTGGTGAATCCATTAGTGAGGGTCCAACCCATGTTCACATGGGTCCAGGGGACAAGCAAAATGACACAAAGAACAAGACTGTAATATGCTGGTCTAACTTGCTGATGCCTATTTAGCCACTCTTAAATTATACTGCAGCTTTATCCTGATAAAACTATGTTTAGCATGGACTAAGAATGTCAGGGTGGAAAGTTAATAATGTATGGCAACAGATTATAATTTCACACACATATTCGCTCCCCTCAATGCTTCCACATAGACTAAAGTGGTAAACATGGATTGCTGAATTTAGTCAACAATGTTCAGAAAGAAATGGTCTGAATGATGATCAATCAATCGATTGACTGATTTAATCACAGGCTTTCTTTTCTAATCAAACTAGAGCTAGACGTTTATAAATAAAAACTTTGTTAAGCCTTCATACTATAGGAAATGACTTCTGGTTTTGTTGTTTTACACCAATATATATTATTTGGTTTTCTATATAATAAATAATTGCATACAATATTTTGTGTGTCATATATAATATATATTTTTCTTATAGAAATAACCTACTACAGTTATAAAAGTATGCTATGCTATCTGGTGTCTAACTGCTATCTAGGTGTCTACCTGGAAACCGCAAATCAGGCAATTAAATGCTGAGGTCCTTCAGAAGAAATCTGTGCCTTTGGGGTTAGTAGTACTTCATGCTGCCGACTTGGCTGCCTGAAGTTGAGGGCAATGTATTATTTATGAGATTATTATTAGATCTGTAATGATGATCAGTAATTCACTGGTGGTGCTTGATTCTGGGCAGATGTTCTGGAATCAAAGATGTTCAAAGAGTTGTGCACAATGGCCTAATTTTTATGCTGAGGTCAGTTTGCCTTGCAGACTTTCCAAGCAGTCTCACCAGGCTAACCCAGCAGTTGTGATGGGAATCCCATGGGAAATGTCCTGGGACCCTTACCCTCCTGTCCTGCTGCTCTCTTCTCCCCAGTCCCAGGGTACTCCATCTAAATTTCACCTGGGGAGTTCCCAGCCAGTGGGGAAAATCTCCTCCTAGGTGGGACCAGACACTAGTAAAAGCCTGGAGTTCTTTTTTTAACAGAAAGATTTAATAATCCCACTCATTTGTTATGAACACAGTACCAGAAACATGACCCCTTTCTGACATTTAAACGTGACCTTTCCTTAAAACCACAATGTACTCCCTTGCTTACATGATACTGGTTTTAACATTCTTAACCCATTTATATCAGACCAGTGCGGTTGAAGAGAACCCAATGATGTAGCAAACAACATTTTAAGAGGTTTTGATATTTTTTTCTCTGAAATTTGAGGCTCACCTCTGTTCTCATAAACACTTCTTTGGCTCTGTCAACAAGCACTGTAAAACTCTCAACAATTTGAAGCAATGCATGATCATTCAGGCTCATCAGCTAACTGGGCATTTCTTCTTTCTTTACCCAATATTGATTTCTCAGAAAATCAGTCTGAAATCATGAGTTGGATTTTAGGGGTGGGAAAAGAAGATAACTAGCTGATTAGTTCTTAATCTAAATCAATCAATCAATAAGCATGTGCTTCCATTAATGGGCCTTATTTATTTAGGATTAATTAGGGCGGTATTTTCCAATTATACATCATGCCTGCAAACAGGTTAGAAATTCATGCTTCCTACCCACTATAAGGGAACTGTAGCAAGTTACCACATGTCAGCTGAGCTGCAGTGATTTCCTGCAAGTGCATTCTTCTGCCTGAGGCATATGCAAAATAATACACTTCACTTTGCCCTTTTTCATGGCAGGCTGAGCTAGACCATATAAACTGGCATTTGACTCCAGACAAAAGCATTCCCAGGGATGGCTACTGCAGATTAGCTGACTCATGGTAATTTGTTGAACTGTTGTGATTGGATCATCTCTACTGTTTTTTTTTGTTGTTTTTTTTTTTTTTTTAATGAAAACTGCATTTTTTTCATGCCCCTCATTCTCTGAAGCTGCTACTTTGGATAAAAATGCCATCCATCATGGAACTAGTGACACAACAAGAGTGGGCAAAACTGCTCTTCTGCACACTCTTGTAGTTTATGGAAAGCATTTAATAAATTCCTTAATATCAGAAGGTTCTAATCTACATGACTGGTAATTGAGATTGCTACTTGGCATACATTCATCCTGCATCTCATCTCTTTCTCCTATGTATATCATATCATATCTTAATTAGAAAAGTGAGTAGGTCTGCCTGGAAATACACTAGGAACATGCCTCTTGGGGAAAAAAGCAAAGTCCTGTTTCATACTCCATTTCTTTTGACTGCAGAGGAAAGATCAGAAGTTGTTGCATGTACCACATAGCCATGAATTTTTCTACCTGATGATACTGGATGTTCATTCAAGAAAGAATGATCAGCCTTTTAATACCTGGCTAGCAACGTGTTGAAATGACAGAGGAGCTGAGGTTTTGTTATAATCCAGCAGGTCTGGAACTGCATTTGGGGGATGAGTCAGCCAAGTTGTCCAACATAGAGAATCAGATGAAACCAGGTGTGGGTTCACAGCCTTAGACCTAAACCCTGGGAAATTAGAGGCCCATAAGGGGCTCTCAGCATAGAAATGTGGCAAAAATAAAAAATTCCAAATGAAAAATAAGAACTCTTCTTCCTGCTGAACAGGTCTTCAGCACTTTTCCTTCTCAAGACAAATCTTAACTCTTCTGACCACATCCCTACAGAAAAAGGCTGGCCTTCATTAGAAACTTAATACACACCCACATATTTAGGACTTACTTTTCAGAAGCAACTTTAGCCAGACTTTTATTTCCCAATCCTAAAGACAAAATGATTACAGCTGATTAGGCTCCATATACTTTCATACACCCAAATATAGGCAAATGCAAATGCTAAGTCAGTTTAGGACCTTGAGTGGCAGCCAGAATTTCAACAGGAATAAAACTGAAGGAAAACACTGGTCAGACTGAGTAAGGATTAGTGAATCTGTCCTTAAAATACAGCTGTAACCTTAAGTAGCCATCCTCAAGGAGGGTAATCTGGGAGTAGATCACTGTCTAGCTCTGGTGTTTGGGGGTTGCCTCCTCTATCTTGGCTCACGTTAGCAGAACCTGGATGGTCTCAGAGCAATAAAGGGATTTCCAGGGATTACTCAGTAGTCTCTGCAGAGGGCCAACATAAAGACTTCTGCACCATCAAAATTATATTTGGATGGATTACGTGCTTGTAAATAGCCTTGTGCTGGCATTGCACACAGCAGTGGATTTCACATAATGCATGCAAACCCAGTCCCTTACAGCTGCATAGCTGCTACTGGGTATGATAATCTCATTCAGAGCACTCCTCCCTTGGTCTTCCTTCTACCACTCATGCCTTTCCTTAGGCATGCAGAGAAGCCTGTGATTTTTTTATTTTATTTTTTTTTAATGCCCTGTTTTCAGTAGGGCACCTTAAAGGTCAAGTAAGACATTTGATATATTTTAACGCAGGCGGCTTTGGAGATGAACAGATTTGACATATTTAAATAAAACATCCTAATAGCATGTTCTGGCCTTGAAGGCCTCAGGCAGCATACATTGTATTTGTTAGACACTATGGCTTAATTACTCTCATAAATGAATTATACCCATTTCAATTTAAAACCGTAAGTGTTGCATTTGAACTAGGGTCAAATTAAACTTTCTGTCAATTATGCAGATTACTTAAGCAATTATGTAAATTGTTAATAAATTCTTAAATGGAGAGAAATTTTTTTTCTTGGAAAAATATATATTTTATGCATTACCAAGCTTAAACACTTTCAGAGGACAAAAGTATGGGAGAAAAAAAGAGTGTGACTTTAAATAGCTATCTTGGGATTTGCTGCACTATCTCCACTTTATACACTGATGGGTAAGGATCATCTGCTCTCGAGCTGAATCAGGAGAAGCGGGCCACCGAGTTGATGCTAGGTGGTGGTTTTCCTTTCTCCCCTGGTATGAGAAGTGCCACTGGGCTTAAGGCAGGATGGTGACAGCCAGTACTGTCACAGGTTGTTACACAGTTTTAGGGATGTCAGGGTAAGCTCACCCTTTGTCCCATACTTTGTAATGCATTTCTATAGATAAGAGGCTTTTGGAAGTAGTAATTGTGCTTTCCTTTGGATTTCCATTTGCTTTACTGTTTGAAGTCTATCTCCTTCAGTGAGAAAGAAGCAGTGACTGTGCTATTGGTTTAAGTATATGCTGGTTAGAGTCAAGAACAATGAAAATAATAATAAGTAATAATCAAAGTAAAAAAGAACTATTTTCTGGACTTATATTTCTTTCCACACTCCAACCACTGAAAGCAAAATCCTAATCTTGCACCCATGAGGAAGTGGGTGAAATTACATAGTTATGACCA
Organism: Tyto alba; assembly: GCF_018691265.1. Lineage (NCBI taxonomy): Eukaryota > Metazoa > Chordata > Aves > Strigiformes > Tytonidae > Tyto > Tyto alba. Next base: position 6,436,693 of record NW_024881317.1, read on the forward strand.
AGGAACAATCCTGCAGAATTTAGGCCACTGCTCGCTGGATGTGGTTTGATGCAATTACGCTGAATTTATTTTGGTGCAAGAGTGATTGGAATTTTCAGGGTCCAATTTTAGTCCTGTCATTAGGAGGCTCAACTCTCCCAAGACCTGCTAGTCTTCTCACATACACCAGTTTTATGCTAGTGTAACTCTATTGACTTAATTAGAATTACTCCCTGCAATAAGAGAATCAGGTCCATTAACTTCAATGGGAACTTTCATTAGGACTCAGTTCAGTCTCCAGGGACTTCTAAATGAATTAAAGCTACATCCATTTTGTGCCCTTACAGAATACCAGAAAGGTGCAAGTTACATTTCTGTGTCGCCTCCGCCCATTTTACGCTGACTTGCACGTTGCTGTTATTGAATCCTGCTGATTTGTGTTCCTCCCAGACCAATTTTTGCTTGTCAAAAAACCACAGAGGTTTCCAAGTTTCTACAAAGACATGTCTGTGATTTATCTGAGCCTGGCACTCGACTCACAGCTAGTCTTGTTTCTACCGTGATGAAAGTTGTTCCAGTGCTGGGTGGGGTGAGAACTGGAAATCCCACCAGGAAAAACAGGAAAGCAGACCAGTGGTTGGGTCTAGAAGTTCAGGAGCTTTTGCATCTCAGCATTGGCAAGGGCAGTGTTCAAACCCAGAACCTGGGCGTTCCCAGCTTGGCCCGTGACTAATTGAAATCCTAATAAAGAAAAGGCCTCTGCCCTCAGTCCTCCGGGCCACTTACCTTGTGCAAATTAACATTTTAACATCAGTTATAAAATGTGCTACATCTCTGGGAGGTGGGTGGAGGGGGGCATGAGGGAGGGGGAAGCATCTAATGCAATGAAATATGCATATCAAAGCCTAAAAAGAAATGGGAAAATTCAATGAATGCTAAATTATGGACCTACAGAGGGCCATCTTTGTTAAAATCTACACGGCAGTATCTTTAAACTCCAGAGTATTAACCAAAGGCATAGGGGCAAACATACCTGGCAACCCTTTACTTTTTATTCTTTGTGACACTGAGAAAATACTTTATAAAATATTAGATGAAAGGGCCCTTTCAAAGCTACTTTGCTTTTATGGTGCCTTTCTCTTGAGCTGTTCTGCATACTTAAAAGTCAGAGCCACCTTGAGTGGATTACATTTTTTTTTAAAGTGCATTATAGCTTTTTCACGACGTAACAGACACCCGACCTGCGTTCCCAATGCCTTGTTGTCATCATGATAAGCATTTACTGTGATAGGAAGGCAAAGAGAATCAACCTTTTTAAACACACACAAAACCCTTGCTGCTTTGTTGAAGCAAGCGGCAGCCCCAGCTCACAGGGATACACAGGGGCTGTAGACAGAAAGCTATTTAGAGCATTGAAAACAGGCTTATTACCCTGCTATTTTTTTGTGCACAGGATTTTTTTCCCCTCCCTCTCTCTCTCTCTCCCTCTCTCTCCCTTTTTTTTCCGTGACATTAGAGAGTCCGAAGTGACATACATTTTTTATAGCTTCATAAAGTCGTCTCCTGACCGGGTCACCCTTCTCATAACTAGGGAGCAGAACGCTTGAAAAAAGCCATTCATCAACGTGAAAGGAGCCGCTGTCTACTGGCTCCAATATGCACACAGTCTGGCAAGATTCAGCTCAGTGCAAATGCTAAGTTACTCCTTTGCTAATGCCAAATGACCCGCTCACTTCTATTAGCACACAGAAGGGGACAAGAAGGGCATGGCTGCTGTCCGTGTCTGCATAAATGCCTCTCAAGATGCAGACCAGGATCAACACTTCTTGTTAAATGTACTGAACACATAAAAAAATTAGTTTCATATTTATACTAATTAAATATTCAATTAAACAAAGATAAAATTATGGGAAGAAAATTTGTTCTTGCCTAATGGGCTATGTCCCGTTTATTACTTTTCCACATATATACCATTAAAATCTTTGCAAAGGGATTCAGGATTGTTACTCCTGGTTTATGTCTTCCCCTCACTCCCCCACAGCTCTTTGTTCTGATCCGAGCCTGTGGGACTGGGGAGGTAAAATCGGACAGAGGGACAAGCAGACTTCCCTTTCTGCATCAGAAAAGCTCCGCAGGTAAAGACTGTCCTGCAAAATACAGACATTTGCAAAGGGCTTGCATGCGGGAATATACCGATACACAGGGAAAAGGGAATGATTATCCTCAATAAGGCCTCTCTATGCTATTAATGATGACCAAGACCAGATGCCTTCAAGGAACACCCTGGAGACCCTCTAGTGGGCAACTCTGGGATGACCTGCCAAGAGAAGAAGTTTCTTCCTGACCCTAAATAATTAGAGTTTAGACTTCTGTCAGGAAGCCCCAGGGTTTTACCCCAACCCCCTGAAAAAAAGTATGTTAGAGATGTTCAAAATGAACAGCAGTTTTTGTCATTATCAAAATAAATGTCAAATGGCTTTTTCAATCCGCTTTTGACTCTTTGGCAAGAAGAGACTCTGTGGCAATGAATCTCATACGATAAGAAGTCACTGGTTTTAAAACCATCGAAAGCAACACCAAGGAAACTTTAATTTTTCAAATTTAAATGCACTTCATTGTTCTTGTGTTATAGAAAGAGTGCTAAATCATTCCTTAATTTTTCTATGCTGTTCATTATTTTGTAAAACTCTTTCACTCATCTTCTCTCTGACTCATCTTCTCCCAATTTTAAAGAGTCCTCATGGTTTTCATTTGTGATTTTAAGAAAGTATTTTACTACCCCTATTTATTTTTGTGACATTCCTATAAACTCCTGCATCTATTTTGTATACTTTTTTACAGATAAAGTGATCATAAACTGCTTATTCATACATTGAAGTGGTACCAATTACTTAACAAGTTAGTTACAAATTCTGTTTTGTCTTCTGCTGTTTTCACTGCTGCTATATATTTGACCATGGGTTTATTCACTTTTCACCAATGCCCCAAACTTTTTTATCTTTTTTTTTCCACTTGAAAGATTATATATATCAGGGAACTTTTGGAAACTGTAGGTCCATGTAATCAGAGCTATGTGCTTCTGTGGAATTTCCCTTTTACAAAACCTGAAGGTTTACAACAGCTGCAGCCTTGTTTTGCTTTTGAAAGCAGAATGCTTTTCCAGGATGAATTCAATGAAGGTCTTTACCTAGTGAAAGCTGAGTTCACCATAAAATTTAATGTGTGCAAATAGTTTGTTGAGTACTTTTCTTATTATTAGCCAGATCAAATTGTTTTCATCTTTCTCCTGAACAGAGTATTAACTTTAAAAGTAATGTTTATCAAAAAACAGTTTTCTCAGAAACAGATTGGGAGTGTATCGGCAGCAAATCAGTCCAGAAGAAAATTAAACCACATTGTTAGCACTTCCTGGATAATGTTCTTTCCAGAATCCACCTAAGCAGATCTCAGATAGTGGGTGGAGGAGGCAGGCTAGTCAAAAGAAACTCTACAGCTTTTTTTTTTTTTAAGGCAATCATCATGGTGTTTCATGTCGGCCTTACAGGAGCTGTCAGTCAGAAATAGTTTCCCAAACTGAATGGGTGCACATAATGTTGCAATAAGTCTGTGCTATGAAGTTCAGAGATCCAGCCAGAGGAAGAAAAACCAAGCTTTCATCTTCCCAAGCTTTGGGTCAAAAGTCCCAATGGAAAATTTTGAAGGCCTTATTAACCCTTCTTCTTTTGTTGTTGCTGTTTAGGAACCTTCTCCAACAAACAGTACTTTCTTTCAAAAGTCATTTTCCAGTTAAATACATGAAGGTCAAAGAAAGGCAAAAAATGTGTGGGAAGTTCAAGTGCAGAGTCAGTAGCTAAACCCAAACTGATGATCCCATCCCTTAATGCAGATACACTTCTGCCTGCTTTAGACTGCCTGTGCAGGAAACAGAGAACAACACACATGAAGATACTTGGGTGTCAAGGCAGTCAGGCTGTAATTGCCAATTATAAAAGGAGACGGTGAGGCTGCAATATTGATTGAGTTTTTGGAAGAGAAACTAAAGCAAACATAGTACATTCTGCAAGCATCATATCTTCATTGTGCCAAGTTAGATAAAACAGGGCCAAAGGATTTGTGCTATAGAAGAAATTTGTCAAATGCTCCCCTTGACAACTGAAAGTCTTTCCCAAAATGGTGTCTCTAGAGGGTTTGCTTCTTTTCCATACCATTTGCCGTGAAGCAACAAGCTCACAAAGAGAAAACAATAACAACAACAACAAAAAAGTACTGATTGGTTTTGAAACAGAGATTCTTTGTAAAATCCCAAATGGTTTCCAACTGTTTCAGATTCAAAGTATTTCCAAGTGTATGTGGAATTCAAAGCACAGAAACAAATGGACAGTATGAATGGATGGAGTTTAAGTATCTTTTGTTGCTTTTCTGACATCATCCTAGTGAATGCAGTGTGACATTGAAACTGTGAAGATGGACACTACCAGGCTTTAGCTAAGGTCAAATGTCTGCTTGGATCAGCTTGGATCAAATTCACCTGCAGGCTGCCTATGCCATCCCTATGCTTACCCATCCTATAGCAGTTCTGAATAACCCCCTGTCTTTTTCTGGGCATATTAAAATCACGCCAGAAATCAGCAGGCAACAGAGGCTCTCAGTCCCTCAATTTAATATTAAAATACAAACCATAAAGAAGAGTTATCTGTGAAGAAGAAGAGAATTTGGGGTTTCTTGTTCACCTCTGAGGAAATCATCAAAAGTTTCAGAAATTCAGACTCCAAAAGCAATAAAAATGTAGCTTTTCTTGATAGTCCCCATGTTTTCTTTGCTAGATTTTTTTGAGGATGTGTTTTCTTGTGAGATTTGCTAAACAGTCTAGTAACAGGCAGTTTCATATTCACGATTTCCTTTGGTTTCATTGTAACTTATATATGAATTTGTGGGCATAACTGGATGGCTGGGTAATTTATAAAGAAGGTCAATACTAGATTTGTGTGAATAATTGATTTTTCAGCTTGTTTGTGATTTTTTTTAAATAGACTGTTAGAGTCCAGCTGAAAAAGAGCCTTTGTTTATGTCCTGAATGCCTCAGTGAGTTGAAGAAAAAAACAATTCACACTGAAATATTTTATTCTTGGGAAGTCTTAATTTTAATCAACTTAAAGTGTAGTGAGAACAGAGCAATTCAAGTTGAAAAAGAAAATTAACAAAACATTTGAGCTTTTCTTACACTTCTTCAAAAGAAACAATTTGGCCAGTTTGACTTTTTCTTTTAAACCAAAAAGCCATTTTGAAAGAAGCTTTTACAACAGAAATATGTCTGGCTGTAACCATTGCTGAAAATGACTGCCAAGTGTGAAGTAATTGAGTTTATTCTTTTCTGTAATTTCTGTTATTCTTAAAGTCTTTGTTTTTGTCTATCAGATCGTGAGCTCTTAATTTAAATGTCAAAATATACTGAAGTAAAAAGTGAGCTGAAAGAAAACATCGATTGGGTTCTGAGCAACCTCAGGTACACCAAGAGGGGACTATCTATTTGTTTTTATACAATCCTAGTTTTTTAAGATTAACTGAAACTCTGTTAACAAGCAAACAAAACCTCTTGCAAGTAGAAAAAGAAGTAGCATTATTTGCAAATAACCCTTTTTCTCCCAATCAGAGGTCTAGTCTCTTCTCAAAGTACACTGAAATATTCCCATTGACTTCACGTTTCTATCTTCCACGTCCCACCTAAGATGTGATATTGTCACCTCCAGCCTCTATATAATTTTCCAGCCACTCTCTGCCAACAGCTCTCACATCTCTCAAGAATACAGTACTGCACTATTTCTTATGGCAGCTTTGCCCCAATCTCTAATTTCCATTCTTTTGCAGCCTTCTACTTTTCTCTCTTTCCCTGACACATTGTCCTATCTTTTTCCTCTCTATCACATCTTGCTGTTGGATCACTTCATGCTGCATCCCATTTGCATACTGAATACCAGCAGAGACAAGGTACCAATGTCGTGGGACATGACCCGCAACATTTAGATTGAGACGCACATATTTGGATCACTCACCCTAATCCCAATTGAGATGAAATGCATCTGAGCCACAACTTTGGCAGATGGCTCACAAATCAGGTGTTTGCGAAATTCCCCCCCAAAAGTGGTAAGCATTTGTGTATGCTTTGTAAACTCTAACACCCCCCTGGTGACAAAGTGCCTAGTCCTCTCCTTGGGTCCCCAAGCAGAGCTCAGTTTTCAGGGGATTTCCCAAAAAACATGCATGTTACTTTCTGTCTAAACCAGCTTGAATTTTGGGGGGAAGGATTTTACAAGGCCTTTTAAGGGAGTGGTTTTTTGTGTGTGGTTTTTTTTTTTCTTTTCTTTTTCCCATTTAATTTTTGGAGCTCACCTAAACCTCTTGCTCAGTCTCCTGTAGATAATTAGCTTGAATGCCATTTCCATCCGTTGTGCTAATGTGAAATCAGACAATGTCAGGAACTGGTAGAATGGGTTTTGAAATGAGATTGCTTACTTTGTGGGTGTGCAGAGGGGATTTTTTTTTTTTTTTTCCGGGACTTGGGGAGCCACTGGGGAGATTGCTTCAGATATCTTCACTTGTTTTTATTAACTACATTGCACAGAATTTGCATCAAGTCAAGAGTGATACACAAATGGCTGAGGGGAAAAAAACCCTGGCTCACTCCCTTCATTCAAAGCAAACATCAGCAAGAGGGTTACAAAGGGTAGTTATGAATAATTTGGAAACTGTTATTTTGCAACTGTCTTTTAATAGTTGCTTGTCCCCCGACAGTTACTGCCTGCTCTCTTCCTGGTGGTATATGTATCAGGAAGAGATGTGTTAATCAGCTTTATGAAGTTTGACCGTAGTAATCCTCCTGCCTGTACTCAGTCAATCAGCGTTTGGTCTGATGGTGCAGTTGTCCTCTTCACTGTTCCACTGGTTGAGTTCATTGTTCAAATATCCTTGGTGGAGTCACCCGGGAAGGGATTCTGCATGAGGTCAGGGCGCCTCTGTTTCATCCTTCTCGTAAAGTTTGAATGAAGCTCAGCTGAATGACGCTTCTTAAATGAAGTGGTTGTTATTTTTTTCTGATTTGCCTCCAGATTCCTGGGAACAAGGGGCTTAAGTTTTGCTCAGTGTTGTAAGTTGGGACTAACAGCAAGAGAGTCGCAGATTTACACAGGCATAAAATGAGTGGAAGTGAAACCAGAGTCTCCAGTTCTTTTATCCTGAACACAATGCCCTTTTGCCTTTTCTCTGCCTTCCACTGAAAAGAAAGATCCCTACACCCACCACCACATTGCTTTCCTACCACCTCATTACTCTTCTCTGAATGCTTTTTGCTTTACCATTTCAATGGGGAATGGGTCTGAAAAATTTACAACAGCCCTCTTGTCTCCAAGGGAGAAGAGGAACCCTGTAAGGTGCTGGGTGAGCTTGCCAGCCCTCTGAGCCCTCCCATTTCCTAGGCAATGCGCTTTATATCTTCTAGGATGAACCCCATCCTTGAGCTGTGATCCTGCAGTGACACGTGTGGGTCTCTGCCCCTACACTTGTTTGAAGCCCTGTACCAGAGCGTGTCAGTGCCTGTCCCCTGCCCGCATCAAGGCTGCAGACATCCAGCAAGTGTAAACCAATCTTCACAGGCGCGTGATGCATGCACAGCAATTTGTTAAATTTCTACATATGACACCTCCTTCCCCTGGCACCCCTCCCCACATCTCCTCTCAGCATAGTTGAACTTTAAAGGGCCCAGGAGAAAAAAGAAATAAGACTTTAAATAATTTATTTTGGAGAAACAGTCAGTGAAGAGGAACAAATAATGTTTCACTAAAAGAAGCGGGACCTTTGACACTCCCCTTTTCGCTCGGGTACCTGAAGGCCTAGCCGGATTGCATTAGTGAAATTTTCATTTGATGGCATTTTAATATTCTGCCTTGATGACTTTTTAGCAACATTTACTTTCAGAGGTCTTGAGTGCTCCCTCGGAGGAAATGAAACATGTCAAAGCCCATTACAAAAATCAAAATTTAAATACCTCGGCCACGTTGGGGCTCACACACAATCCCATCAGCGCTTAAACTGCGGCTCACAACTACTCATTCACTTGCTCAGTTGGTAATGAGTACATTTGATGAAGCATTCTGGGGTCATGGAACATACGTTAGTGATCTAAACTTAACCCATTGATTGCTTATACACAGAGGACCAGGGGAGGGGGTATTTTATTGAAATGTAATGTTAGAATAATTTCCGCCACTGCTGAAATAACTTTCTTTTTTATTATTATTAACAATTGCTTTGATGAATTGGAATGTTAATAAGCATGATGGGAGGGCTTTATTTAAGGCTGGGAGGAAGGAACCAGGCTGGGAATATAGAGCAGTTAGATGAGCTTTCCTGTCACTGAAAGGCAAGTACAGTACTGGTGTTCTCTTATGAAATCTGCATTTGGGCTTCATTGTAAATCTTCCTTATTCTATAATCTACCTTATTTTTTTACTGATATATTGACTGACATGGTAGAGGCAAATGGGGATGTCCAGTGTGGGACAGTAAGATGGTAGCAAGAAAGTGCTAAATTCTAGATCTCATGGATAAAATTCAGCAGTAAAATGTTATAAAGTATCTGTGCTATGTAAGTAAATCTGTACATGTACTGCATTTTGTTCCAGTGTAAATGTTGCATTTTCTTTCAACCATTCCCATTATCTCGTTAGTTTTCAAGATAACTAGCACAAACGGCTGAGAATGTCTATCATTCCCTTCTTTCTCCTCTCCTTCCCCCCAAAAATGAGAAACCTTTTTATGCTGTATGTTAACCTAGTCTACAAGATGATCATGATGTCAATATGCCAGTGCAAAATTTTTTGCTGCTGTCATCTTGAGCATATGATATATAATCAGCAGCTCAGCAGTGGTTCCAAGAGTCATCCTAGCCAATGCTTTCCCATCTCCAAAGAAGGCTGGCTCCAAACTGCTCTTTGGCATCCTAGTGCAATCAGCAGAAGTCTGCTTGGTTCATGCAGCAATTGCTGTCCTTTCAGTCAGATGCTTTTCTCCATCCTCTTCAATTGCAGTGGAAAACCAGCATCAGAAAGCAAATGTGATGCAGAACCCAAGAGTTCCTTAAGATCCAGAGTAGCCTCTTATTCAGGAAAGGCCACATAACACAAAATCATCAGAGACAACTTTGCATTCATGAAAACTACTTTCTTCCAGCCAAAGATTTGTGTTTCAGAATTGAAGCTCACATTTCAGCACTAAATTTACTCCTCATTTTAAATTTGTCTCTGAAGCAATCTTGATAAGATGCACTACTGATAATTTTGAGGAGTTCAGTCTTTGGCACTGGGTTTCAGGAGGGACAAAAATGGTCTTAATTGAGTAATTTGTTGAAACAACCATTAGCAAGCTTCAAATCGCTTCAAGTTAAGGTCAGCTAAAAATGTAAAATCTGGGGAATTTTTTAAATACACTGAGCAAAAGTTGGACCCACACTGAAGTTCACAAAGGACAATCACCTTTAAAGCTGATTTCACATGTGAGCGATGACAAACAGCCCTTGAAGATGAAGGAATGATCAAGCTTTGGAAAACAGCTTGGATCTCACCTGAATATCAATGACCCTTCGAGCTGATGGGAGACTTTCTCCCTCACACACAATTAGATAGAGATTAGGCTGGGCTGGAAATTCCCAAAGGCAAAATACAATAAAAACATTGTACATGGGGAAGGTTGTAACCCTTTCTTTTGTTGATGAAAGAGTAGCATAGCTCTAAGGATTCATAACATTAAACAGTTGTAGGTATTGTGAGGAGACCACTATTAAATTGAATCAGGTCCTACCACTATTTTGCTGTGGGCTTTTATTGCTAGGAGGAACACAGAATGCAGGAAGCATCTCAAGTGTAAAAGCTCTTTCTGGGATTATGAAGGACAAGTGGTTCAGTGCAATTTATACATGCTATAAATGTTGTCAAAAGTCCAGTTGCAGCCTCTTACCAATTACTCTGCATTGCACTAACCATGAGATGAGGAAGGTAAAATGCTGGTTGTTATAAACAAACTTTAGGGGTTCCCGTTATTGTATTTTGGCTTCTCTTAGGATATGACACAGTTCATTGGGGGCAATCTAACTGTAAATGATTTTGAACATTTTTTTTAGTCGTCTTCTGGAAATGTGCTTGCAATCAATTTTTACAAGTAAGAATAGTTAGCAGGAGCCAGTTTTAACCACATATATTTAGATGATGTCAAATAGCAAGGCAGGCAGCAAACTGGGGGAATTCTTCAGTGAATTTGTGTAACGAATAATTTTGGCATTCTGCAAAGAGAAAAGGGAGGCAAATTCGCAGAACTTGTTACAGATTCTTCACTCAGCTCTGTTAGTAACTAGGCAAAATCAATACAGTATGAATGAGGGATCCTGAAATCAGGTGAATGAGACAAATATAAAGAAGCTTCTGCAATTCTTATTTTTGGTGACCTGCATCGAACTTTTCGCTTTTGCAGAATTTGTCAGAATCTCCATTAGAGAAACAGGGAGAAGAAATTGATCTGTGAGAGCTGTCCTCCTCACACAGTAAGAATGCAAAGCAAAGGACCTCATGTGAACTCCAGACTTTGATGTCTTCATGCTGAAACCCATAGAAAACAGCAGCCAAGAAATTTGACTGTTATATGATAGATAGTCACTCCGAGACATCACCATTGAAAAGCAGCCTGGTTGCATTTGCCCTGGTTCTGCCAATCTGACTCAAGACCTGTCTATGAATTTGTTGACCCATTTCTCCCTTGTTCTGGTGCCCGCCCTGCATACCACGTATGCTATAAATCCATCGCGCGGTATGCTGCACTGCTCTTCTGTAACATGAATTTATGCTAATGGCTGTCTGCATATGCTTATATCACATATCTATATTAAACTTAATAGTCTGTTACATTGCTTCTTAACCCTGTGTCCACACATGATTAACTTTTCTGATTTCTTTCAAAACCGTTATTAACACAGTGTAGCATTTCACTCAACATGTCACTAACTTTCCCTGCCTGATGCGGGAGTTGGGGTAATTATGCAGCCCTATAGCTCTTCCAAGTAACGCTGTACACAAAGAGTTATGAGTTTATTCAGAGATTTGGGGATCTGTATGGATGTGTGCTTGTGTATGCTTGCTTTTGTTTGAAGATGAGTAGTGGTAAAGAATGATCCTTCAAAGACTCCAGTTAAATGATTCTTAACCAAGTTCAGGCCTTTTGAGCCCAGATGTGAAATTTAGAGGAAAGATGATTGGCATGCTTACATTTGTAGTAATATTCATGAAAGTCACTTGAAAGTCAAAGCTGGAGTTTAAAGAATAGTTCAGATGATACGGAAGCAATTTGCAAAACTTTCTGGAGACCTACAAAAATCCAGACTTGAACCACTTTGACAATGCAGTGATCACAACTGTGAATATTGTTTTTATGTAAATATCATACAAATAAAAATTAACGTATTTATATCATAAAATATTGTATTTGTTTATAGATGTATAGTTTCATTGGTACAGATGCAAACTTCTCAACTTTCTGCTCAAGGGAGCACCAGCACATTTTTGTACCTCAGTCACAGCTCTTACTATGGCTGCTAAAAGCAAAGCTATTTGAGCTGGAATGTTCTGCCATATAGCATGCTCTCTGAAGTCAGAATTGCATAAAAAACTCTCCAGTTTCATTTTCATCACACACTTTAAGTTTAAAATGCTACTGTCATTTATAAACCTCTGAAACCATGAAGTTATGATGGAATCCAAAGGCCTTTGGAAAACCCTGCCTGCTGCAATTCACACTTAAAAGGTGAATTTGTTATTTCCCTCCTATTTTATCCATAGCCTTTGATTTTAACTAGTTAGAAGATGGGACAGCAAAGAGAAAAATCACAACAAATTGTATATCAGCTGTACCTTTATGCAATGTGCTTGGTGCATTAAATAATGGGAGTAATAGTGACACAGCCACCAGTTTTGCTGGGTAAGGGTGGTTATTCATAAGGAAGATGAACCAGTGGTCTCCAAATCAGTAAATAAATCAGCAGCAGAGGCAGGATCAGTATTCAGGAGTTCCTTGTTGCAGACTTGACACCCCTGGTTTTCACTGTCTCTAGACTCAAAACCCCCAGGGAAAGGAGAGTTTTGTATAGGTTTAAATAACAAAGCAAATGCTTAAGTAATAATTATAATAAGATAACAACTGCAAGTCATGCTGATACACAGCTGAATAGACACAAGAGCCAGACTCAAATTTGAGACTGGAAAATCTTTGACTCTTGTTTTCTTAGTCCAATGGCCACATGTTGTTTTTCTTTATTCTCCATGCCTTCATCATTTTGAACTTCCTGTGTGCTCACCATGATATCTTGCAAGACAAATGGTCTCAAGAATTCTTTCACACAACACTGCATTAACAGGACCATAAGCTTTTACAGACTTTTCTAATAGCTGCATGCTAATTTCAAAGTGTTTTTCAAATTTTCCATTTACCTGGCTTTAAAGCCTTTTGATATCATGGCAGAGCAACACCAAATAACAGTAGTAGTAGGAGTAGTAGTAATAATAATAATAAATAATAATTAATACTACTACTAATAATAGTTGTAGTAGTAGTAATGACAGTGGTGATAATTTTAATGGCACAAAATTAGACTCAATAGGTCCCTGTGGATGTTCAGCTCCTGTCTGCTTTCCTCCCTATGTTTAAATCCAGTGCTTATGAATACAAAGATTTCTTGTAATTCACATAAGCAAGAGGTTGTTGACTGGGCTAAAAGCAGTTTCAATTACGCTGTGACGTATTGCAACAAGGGTCATTTTCATCTGATACTGAACAGACAGAAACTCTCAAGTGAGTGTTTCTGCTCCACAGGTAACTTGCTCTATGAAACTTTCCAAACCTGTGTCTGACCTGTTCTACACTTCCACAGAAAAGTAGATCCACCTCCAGACACAGAGCTGGAATGTGAAGCTCTCTCCAACACTATTTCTGTTGCTACAGTACTCATTTCAAGCTCAAAGAGAGATCAAGAACAGCACAGGAACCTTACCAAGGAATTTCAGTGTAAAACTGACTTTTCATGGATTTTTCCAAATTTGAACAGGATGAAAAGTAGTATTAGATGTGAGTTGATAGGATGTCTTTCCTTCATGTACCATTACTCTATTTTCTATTAGAAACTGCCATCGATCTCTTGTGTGAGGACACATGCTTGCTCCCCATGGAGCAAGTTAGAGTGTTAGTGCTGATGAGGACTTGGGATAGACATCAGCATGGATTGCACTTTTTAATTACAAATATAAAGACATTTCATACTCTGAAGAGCTTTTAGCCTTGATAAACTACCTGTGAAAGGAAAAATGGAAGCTAGTGGAAAAGTAGTGCAAATAAACTGTTGCTCTCATGCTATTTTTTATTTTCCTGTTTAGTTCAAAAGGTTTTCTGAAGCTTATTAATGACAGTGTTATTTATTCAACCCAATTTTGAGAAACCTAGCTATGTTCAAAAGATAAGAGACCATGAAGAGAGATCTACTTCAGTTTGGCTGAGCAGTCTTGAGAGGCCAGCTGTGATAGTCCTTGCCAAATACAGTTTGCCGGTTATGCTCAAATAAAGCTTTCAGATACCACGGGGAGGTAGGAAAGAGAGAGATCCCTTGGTTGCTTTGAAGGAAACAGCACCCATCCTGTTGCAACACACTCTCTTCTTGCTGAGTAGGCTGACATTTTTTACACTTACTGAGTGGACAAATACATAATTTACTAGCTTATGTGCAAATGTACTTCTAGCTTCTGCTGGATCAGTTCTGGCTCACAAACTTCTGCTCCAGTACTTGAACTTACTTTATCCTTTAGTCTCTGGTCAATAATTTTTATTTTTACTGGATGACAGTTCAAGCGATAGAACTATTTCTCTAGCATTATATATGCCTTAATTGGCAGCCATGAAATTATGAAATCATTGTAATCATGATGCAAAATCACTGTATATGTTGTTCTTAACACCCATTTACTAAAAAAAAGATGTTTGCCAGTAACATTAGAGATAACCTAGATTGAATTGTTCAGATCACGGATCCTGGCCATCCTAAAGCTGGGAATGTATCTGATCCAGTGCAGTACCATATTTAAATATAAAACAAATGGCAGCCAAGCCTATATGAGCTCTATAAAATATTGAGCTCTCTCTGGTGTAATACACATAGCCATCATGAAATAGACTGGGCACCAGGGGGGCAAAAATAGAGTGAAATACCAGAGTGCTCTGATTGTATCGCATAAGTGAGCAGGGAAGAGGAAAGGACTTTTGCTAGTGGAAAAAAATGACTTGGCAACTCAGGGATGTGTTGTAACAAGAACTTGAATAAAATAAATAGGGAGCATTTTCAGGCTGTGGGGGCTGAATGAACACAATCAATCTTCTCTCGGCTGGAACCGCATCACTCTCACCCACAGCTCCCTCTACTGAATAAAAATCTCATGGTAACTTAAGTTACAGAGTAAGGCTCAAACAAGGGACATTCACTGAGGACTCCATGATGTGTATAATCATATATGGGGTTTCTGAGTGGAAGGTTTCAGAGAGTTAGATCTTCCCTCTGGTACCAACCCATAAAGCATGTCTTGCTGATGGCTTTATGTGGGCATGTTCAAGAAATCAGGAGGCCTCTCTGTTCAGACTGGGTCTACATCCAGGCCATGGCATGAAAATAATTTAGTCATCAAGCTAATGCTAATTTTCTGTATCTCCTGCTGGCACGACTTACCTACCACTTCTTTATCAGTCCTCTAAATTCTCCTTACTTTCAGAGTCACACTCTTCTTGTCCCTTTTAGGATGCTTTTGTCCTTCCTGCTTTAAAGGAGTCATGAAGGAAATACCAGACTCTTCACTGTGCTGCCACTAATACTGTGTTTGCTTGTGTTGTCACTTCTCAATGATTTTAAAGGTCCTGAATTTTAAAGGTCCTGAATTTTTGCCGGACGAAAAACTTTTCTCTTGAGTTCAGGGTTTAGTAGGTAGCTTCTGGGCAGAGGAGCTGTGACCAGGGCTTCTAGGTACTTCTTCATCCAGGTGGTAGGGAAGTTATACTACTGTGGTTTAGGGAGTTGCAGTGCCCTACTTTGTGTGTTAACTAGTGTCACGTGGCTCTTTGGTTTTTTAATTATTATTATTGTGGAAACACTTCATATGAGCCAAGTTCACGTGAGACTCTTGAATAAAAGATTTCATTAAAAACCTTTGTCTGGCTATTTATTATGCTGTTGATCCCTGGAAATATAAGATGTCATGTGCAGAAGTCAGACCTTCAGCTCTGTAGAGTTTCTGCTAATTAAATTGTGACGTGTGTCTGTTATTAGGAAAACCACAAGAAATGCAACTAGGGGAGGGAGAGAAAGTGCCCATCTTGTCCTTTCTCTGCAAAGCAGCGTTTGGATCGCTCTGACCTACGGGTCTCGTAGAGCGGGTGTCTATCCCATCTTACCCAAGGAGAGAAAACAGGGACAGGAAGGACTCAGAGCTGGGGGAAGTGTGTGGCCAGGAGTTCAGCTGGAGACTTTCAGGCAAAACTTGCCCTGCTTAGACACACACTTCACCCCTTCCTCCCCCAGCAACCCTGCGCATCTGACATTTCTGTCAAAAGATACCCCGAGTCGCCCCTCCTCCCTCTCCCTCCTTTCTCATCCCTCTGCCCTTTCCCCCCCCTCCTTCTTTCCCCTTATATGTGAATAGTGAGAAAATGACTGGAAACAATGTGCCAGTTTGCAGCACTTTACACTGAGGCCCTTTTCTCCTCGCCCCTGACTCGCAAATGACTGAGAGTTGTTTTATTGTACAAAGATTCTCAGAGAAAAGAACTTTTATTTTACCCAATAACACAAGAATGGGCAACGGGCAAACAGTTAGTGCCTTGTTCCCAGCTGCCACTCAGACCATGGCGGGGGAATCACTAATGGGGTCTCTGTGCTGCCTCTCTCCTCTGCTCTGTCTCTCTCTGCCTAGTTTGGCTCGCGCCTCAGTTAGCTGCCTGTGAGCAAGGGTAAAATGCTCTGGAGATAAGCCACTCCACTGTGTTTAATAATTCCACCTTTAGCTTTTCAGGGCAAAAAAATTCTGATTATTTTATCATCAAGACTTGGAAGGTAAGCATGCAATGCGGGAAGGCCATGGATGTAGTGACACAACTCGTAATTTGTCCCCTTGCACCTTGAAAAAGTGGACTATAAGGAGAAAAGCTGCAGCAGAGGGTGCCCATCTTAGAGAAAAAATTAAAAAATCATTTCCACTAATACTTTAGCTGTTGATTCATGGTTGATATCTAAATGTCAGCCTTTTACAGCTTAATCATGGCTTTATTAACCCCTCTTTTTCCTAGATGAAAGGCAGGCTGACTAGAAGGAAAGAATAATAAAGATTGGAGGATGGGGAAGCTGAAATGTGCAGAGTGAATTAGACTTGTTTAGAAAAGAAAAGACTAGACAAGAAAAGACAAGCTGGGAAAGAAGGGTGTGAAAAAAAACCTAACGGAAAACATCATGCCATTGGCTGTCCAAGTGTTTCATATTCTCGGCAGCAAAGTACGAAGCATAGTTGTTGGAGACATTGAGAATTTGGGAAAAAAAAAGCTTCTACTTAATTTCATCCATAATTCTCAAAGCTCATCTGTCATTTAAAATCCTTCCGACTTGTTATACACTAAGTCTCTGATTAGGGATAGGATTTTCAGATTCTGATGAAGTTAGGTACTTAAACTCAATGAGACATGAATCATCACATTCCCTTTGAAAATCCCACAGTTTGGGGTCTGTTTTGATTTGTTTGATTTAGCAGGATGCCATTAGATTTGTAATAACATCAGGGTCCAAAGACATTTTCATCCCTAAAGCTGTGGGGCACTTCTTAGTACAATACTTTATTTTTACTTGTTTATAAACACTCCCTAAGCTTTCTGAGTATACCTCAGGTTGAGGTATTAATTTTTATTATCTATATTTTTCAGCAAAAATCTTTTCAGTCATTTTGAGAGACTGAAAGAAGTCACGTTGCTTGCCCAAGCTGAAAAATGTGCACCAGTCATCTCCACTTAGACACATGAGAAATAAGAAACTTTTTTTGGATGCATCTCCCATTATGAATTTTGTTACGTATCTCAGCTTCCTTCTTTAATGGGAAGAAAACATTAATGTTTTGCTCCTATAGTCAGATACCCAAATATGAGCTTCTGCATCTCCTGAGGATCCCTTGGCTTCGCTAACAGACAGGTGGAGAGAGAGGAGGAGAATATAATGGAAATTGTGCCAAGAATAATAAATTACTTCTGATGGTTATATCTAATAAATTACTATAATATCCTTTACATATTAAGTAAAAATAATTGACAACCATTTATTGGAGAGAATTTAAAAATTATATACAAATAGGAATCTTAACAAGGTTAGGTCTGTCTGAAACTCTTTTCTAAATCCTGGAAAAGCTGAGATGCTATTACTAAGAAAATCCAGGTGCACTGGAATCAAACCTGCTCTAGGCCAGGTGAGACTCTTTCTTTATAGATGCAAGATTGTTTAAATATCTTAATCCATCATTGAAATATAAAGTAGGTTTTCTCCAGTTTCACTAAAGCCTCATACGCTCTGTGCTTCAGAAGGTTTATTTCCATGAGTGGTTTAGGTGCTGAGTATGAAATGTTGCATTTATCTTTCATCCTATTTAATCTCACTCTCCCTCTTATTATGGCTAGGAAACACTTATTTTTGAAATGTAAAAGATACAGGCTGGTATATTTGAATTCAAAAACATCTTTGTTAAGCAAAATGAAGATTTTACTGAATATACCTGTATCTAGCTGTACTGATTCTGCCCCATTTTTCTTGGCATTACAGAAAAGGGAAATACATTTCATATTATTCATGTCTGAGTTTCTGAAGTGGGATCCATGTTTTCAGTGTAAATTTTCCACAGAATATATTTAGAGGCAGGATTCTGTAGAGATTTCAGGAAGGTCTTAAAGACGGACTGGGCAAACCTGAGATAAACTTCTATATAGCTGCATTTCCAAAATTTCTGAGTTGGTGGACCACGATATAAATTCGGTTGAGTCTTGGTCTCAGTGCGGCGATTGGCACTTGATCAAAGGCACAGTCAACCAGTTCAGACAGAGACAATTTGGTTTCCTCACATCACTCATTTCAGGGATGAAGATTTGTGGGTACAAATTAATTTGATCCTAGTCCATATGGAAGAATAAAGAGAGTGGCAACAGCTCTATGTGTATAAAGCTGCTAAAGCCTGTGGAAACCCCAAATTCAAATTAAACCTCTATGCTTGCCCATAAACTTCTCAAGGTAAATTCTGTACATTGCTTTAGTCTCTCTTCCTTTCCTGCTCACATTTGTGATAATCTCCACAGTGAGTGTGCTCTTAGTTAACTGTTGCTCAGGTTGTAACTCAGAGAAGCAATTCAGGCTGCGAGAGCAACATTTCAATTATACGAATAATCAAATTCAAAATGTTATTTGAATAATTTGAGTTCTTAAATTAAGCAAGCACTTTTTTGCAAGTGGTCTATAAATTACATTTTCCGCTACATTGGCAGTAAACGGGTAATTAATATCTCAACTTTTCCTTCTTAATGTTGATTTAAGAAAAATAAAATAAGCTTAGAACATAAATGAGCTTTGCTTTCATAGCTCAAACATTACTGTCCCTGCTCAGTTAGCTGTGTAGCTCTGCTGTCTTTCTCTTTCCCATATCTGGACAGATATGTAAGCATACAGATCCTTCTGTTTAATTTAAATAGAGGAATTCTAGAACCAAAGAAAGTACAACTAAGTTGTAGTATTTTTTCTGTTGATTTCAGAGAAAATACATTTTCATCTTCAAAATGAAATTGTCTGATTTGTTACTTCTCATCCTGTACCAACCAGGCATTTTGGTTCATTTGCCTAAAATTAAATGACTGGAAAGTTGAGTACTTTCCTGATAGAACAAATGTACCTAAATTAAAACATCACAACAATAAAATTCTGTAGTATCATAAATGCAGAGAATGTATTTTAAAAATCTCATCCAACTTCCCAGAAAGGCTTTGTGAAAATGGCCTTTTTTTATTTTCCTAAACTAAAGGACAGTAATTCGAATGGATAATATAGGATGGATTGATAATGTTTCTCAACCAGGGAGAAAATATTAAGTAGACCACTGACACAAAGAAGGAGTCACTAGTGACTCAAAGCATACAGAGTTTAATCAGTTAACCCCTACTATAGATTTTATGTTGATAGGTATATTTATAAGAAATACATTTGCTCATAGTGCGAAGGTTAAACACTCGCTGTTCCCTTTCTAGGGTTAAATGTAATGAAGTTTCATCTAAGTGAGAATAAGATGTATGAAAGACAGTAAGGGAGACAAAGACAGGGGAAAAAAAAAAAAAAAAAAAAAAAAAAAACAACAAACCTGTATGTTTCCAAAGCTGCACTTAGAAATTGTAGGAAAATGCAGAGGAAATAAAACTATCTATTTCAAAAGGATTGATATTTTTAGTTTTTATTTAACCAATCACTTTTTTGTAAAATATATCTATCAAGTACCTACCTGAAATGGCTTAGGAAACACATAGGTTTCCTTTAAATTATGAGTGCACAGGAGGCAAATGATAGACATTCCTTATTTGTACATTTAATTTATCCATCCTTCCATCTTTTAGTAAACTGGGTTTGTTTACAAGAACTGTTAAAAAAACTATTCAAAATCCACTGAATTCTGAAATTCCTTGCTTCTCAAACTCTATCTGGAGCTGAGCCAATAAGGTGGTGTAAGACTAGTGAAATAGCAGACAGGGACAATGAAATTTGCATTCTTGGTTGTTTTAATATGGAGCTTGGGAGATGAAGGATGGCAGAAAGTGGGGGGTTCTACATAAATAAAAAAATACCTCACAATACATGAGAAGCCCTCATACATACTCAGCAACACAGAGTCTTTACGTGACCCAAGTAGAAGTTTAAAATCACTTCCATATAAAAGTGAAGTTTCATATAATCGTAGTTTATCTAGATGGGCTCAACTCTCACATTTGCTCAATGAGTGTCAACCCAGAAAAATCCTGCTGATTGTTTTAAACAGGGATGAATTCAGCATTTGTTTGTCCCACTACTTCCCACAGGGTATTGGAGGTCAGAACCTGCAAAGACCTTGGCCACAATGGTATTTTAAACCCCTGCACAATCCCCTGCAACTCCAGTGAGTGAGCCACTCTGTGCTTCCAGCTGGCCTGCATCTCCAGCCCTAGGTCTTATGGAATACTCAAGAGTATTTAATGAGGTGATTTTCTACCTGCTTCATCAACCTAAAAAGATATTAGGCATGAATACTTTTTTTTTGTTTACTTTTGGGGAAGATAAATACATGATCAGAAATAATAGCTCCATCGTTTTCTACTGGTCAGAATTGGTAGTTGGTTAATTATTCAACAGGCTCTGGTGTTGCTGCCAAACCCATGCTTTCTTCCCAGAGAATAACAGACAAGCTTGTTAGAGCAGCTTTCTTTGGACTGTCACTTTAGTGTTGATATGGTATTTATTGAGATGCCGGCACTTTAATTTTAGTTTATTCTTTTATTCTCTAATTTCTATTATTAAAAATGTACAACTTTCCCTGCATATTTGTACAGGCAAGCTAAACTATATTAATATTACCTTTGTTATATCATGCCATTCTTTTGCAGAAATTATATGCATGGTTTAATGTCTTCGCAGAATTTTAGAATTAATCAGTACCTCTTTCCTGGTACCGTATGTTGCTGTTTTCCACTAGTATGGAAATGCAGGTAATCTTATGCTCTCTGTGACATGGGCAAGTGCTTTACAAAAAAGCATCTTTGACAGTTATCTTTTATACTTTAACATGACCAAAGAGTTAGGCTCTTAACCACTAGTCGTTGTACTACTTTGGGATTGGACAAAAGGCAGAAGTCTTGTGATAGTAGTATCCATTTATGAGTTTGCATTATCATTTCATAAGGCAAAACAGAAGGTGATATAAGCCTACTGCCATTCCTTAGTTTTTGACGGAACATATTCATCAAAAAAGCATGCAGTCCCCTGAGCTTGCAGCCATATGCTACAGGAAAATGTCACCAGTTAAAGATGTATTCATTTGCTGTTTTGAAAACTCTGTTTGATATTCATGCATTCCAAGTGTTTTGACCTAGATTTCTGTAGAGGCATTAGATCCAGTACTGAACAGGAAGCTAGACAGCTGTTGCTTGTGTAGTCAAAGGAAGAATTTAAAGTAAGGGGAAAAAAAAAGAATAAAAAAAATGAAAACATTTATTAATGCATGCCAACATTTTGCACAGCCAATATGTTTAATACTAGATTAACTAATATAAGCATATGGAGATGCATTTGTTGCAAAGCTTTAAAGAAAAGAACAAAGAAAAAAGTTGGATGTATCTAAAGTTCACATAGAATAGAATTTGCACTTTCTCCTATAAATGAAAGCCTGGTGAAATGGCAACATACTTTAATTATAAGCTACTTGCTAATGTCACAACATTTAAGTTTGTGGGCTATATTGTAGTACAAACCTCTCAGCGTATGCCTTGCCTAATCCAGAAACCTACAGGTAATAAAAATCCTTACTGAGTTCTGCAGCCTTTGCAGTCTATTTCACGCTGAAGTCATATAAACAGCTTGTTTGTTGTAATTGTAGATTCCTTTCTAGTAAATCCAGGTGCAAACCAGATATAATATAAATATACACAACTACTTATTAAGTGCTGGCATTCATTCTACAGCCATGGCAAAGACTCTGCATTTTGTTTTTACTGCGTTTATAGATATAGTTCATCCGATGTTCATAGGTCCTTAGGTAGTTGAGTAACGACTGTAAATAACATCGGAAACAAATGTTATCTTGGTTTGATAGGACCTCATAAAGGGACACATTTAATCCAGCTTTATCCAACCAAAAGCTAGATGTCAAAGCTACTAGCCCAGGTTGTCTCTCCATAGCTCTTCATATGATCCACTGCAGACATCTTGTTTGGGCTGGGCTTGATAGTCCTGGGAAGGAGCCTGTTTCTTTCCTTCGACTGTCAAGAGGATTTGGCTGATTTGCCCAGATCAGGTGCCAAACCTTAGGACAGCTACAGACAGACAGTTCCCCTTAACAGTAATAAACGTGACCCACTCATTTGTTAGTATTAGTGGAAAAACTTTTTAACTGTTAAGTTCAAGGAGTAATCTGTTATCAATTTCAACATTTTCTATTAATGGATTTTATGCTGAGTACGTCCAAAAATAGAGGAAAAGGTGTGAACATTTCCCCTCCAAGAAAATGGTTTTCATTTTCGCAGTGAAAAATACGAAGATGGATTTTTTCCCAATAGCTCTTTTCCTAAGTGTTTATCAAATAGTTTATGCAAACACATTTCAGCTTATGGTTTATTTATAAACAGTTCAATTTCATTCTCCACAAAGGTGTGGAATTGGTTACCCAAGCCACGTGCTGGTTATTTATTTATTTACTTACTTATTTATGACTGGGTGAATGAAACTTTTTAAACAAGGGAAAAATGAATGAAGAATAGTGAAGAAATGATGCTGCAGTTCAGAATTAATAAATCAACAGGTCTAAATGTCATGAAACTGAATTCTCCAGTATCTTCATGAATAGTCAGTCAGGGTACTCGTGAAGGCCTGTTGGCAACTGAAAACCTACACATTCAGTGGTGTGGTTGGAATACACAGAGACAAATATACGTACGCACACAGTCTTAAATGACATCCCATATAAATGTACCGCCCTTCTGTACATGCTGTGGGCATACATCTACATGCACAGATTTACATAGATAGGTATATCTGCAGTAATAATCACTCTTCCCAAATCACACTATTTGCACTACAGATGGAAGAACTTCAAATGTAATGTCAAATCTCTGAAATCTAATGCAGTTTGCCTTTCTAATTCAATCCCCTAGTGATGCAGGCCTCCACCACTAGAAGTGATGCTCTGGAGGTGACTCCTTGCGCTCCCAGAAGCCAGTTAGTCTGGCATCTGGTTAGCTTTGACATCCACCCAACTGTCCATGAAATCATTTATGTCTGGATCATCTGGGCACAGAACCAGAATGAAGCTTGAGCTCATTTGTCTGGTAATGAGTTGTTTCAATCCCTCCACCCTTACTTTTCCAGTCAGAAGACATTTTGCATCTTAAACTGACATATTTTCATTTTTTATAGTCTACTTTTGAAAGATCCTTCCATATGGTTAAAGTTAAAATTCACAGAGTCTATAGATAGCTGGGTCAGTCTTTGTATTAATCCAAAATGTGCCGGCAGAGTTAGGAAACACTAGCTCTGTACAATAAAACATGAACTAATAAACGTTTTGTTCTTTGATAATAGCATATCTGACACAAAATACCTTGTTTTCCAGCCCGAACCACTTAGGAATTAGCAGTCGCATACTGTACTATAGCCAGTTTGAACAGATGGATTTAGAACCAGCGAGTCAAATATATCCCTTTTTGGAATTTGTCTGCCTAATTTACTCATGTTACTGTTGCAGAGATACCAAGATAGCTGATGATGCTGCTCTGCACTGTATTTACTCGACTGCATTGCCACACAGAAGTGTGATTCATAGACTCACAGGAATTGCAGATGGAAGAGCCATATTAGATCATTCAATCCATCTCCCTGCTGATGCAGAATTGCTCGCTACAGCTACAGTACATTTTCTAGTGTTTTGTCTGGTCTAGTTGTAAAAGTCCCCTGACACGGGACTTCTACTGCTTCCCTTGGGAAACTACTCTACAGTTCATCTTTCAAAATTGGCACTGTCAGAGACAGGCTAGAGACCCAGCAGGACCGTTGACCTGTAGTCAGTTGGGAATTCCTCCCTTCCTAATCACTAGGTGCTTGTGGACATATCATAGATTTACAGTAATGGGCATTTTTTCTTTTCATTTGCAAGATACACTTTGCTTTTTCTAACCTACCAATTTCTATTGCCTTTTTATCCTAATTCCTCCGGTGCATCTGCTAGTCCCTAACATGATCTAAGCAAAGACTTGACACTAAAAAAATCCAATCTCAGCTCCTCTCTGGATCCTTGCACTTCTGATGTAAAGTTCAAGTTTCTCTTTCTTATAGAATCTTGGCCCACCATCAGTGCCAGTCTTTTCCCTCCTACCAATGATATTGTCTTCCTGGAGGATTTTCGTTGCATGTTTAGTACTACAGTAGCCTTTGTTTTATTCCACAAGAATAAGACAAAGGAATTCTTAGTTTTCTGCTTGTTCAGAAAAAGTCTGCCCATAGAGATGGGAACTGTTGTCAATCAACACCAATAAACAATCTCCCAAAATGTCATCAAACCAAAAAATGAGGGGGGGAAAAAAAAAAAAAGAAAAAGAAAAAAAAAAAAAAGAAAGAAACCCCCCCCTTGTTTTACTGAATGAAACATTACACTTAGAAATCTGATTACACTATAAACATTTAAATAATGAAAGACAATATTTACAAATGGAGTTGTTGTGGGCATTAGGCATCTTTTGAACAGGATAGTTTATTTATCTGTTTTCCTTCATAAAGAAAAGAAAAAAAAAAAAAAAAGAGTCAAAGTTCAGACAGACAATATCCAGTTACGTATACTGGCTTATCATTCAGCAACTCTCCTAGAAGGGGCGGTATGACCATCCTCCCATACTTCCTGATTACCTACTTTTACTATGACTCTTACCAAAACAAGGCAGGCCAATGTCAAAAGATTTCACTGGAATCAGAAGACTGTCTGCTGAAAAGAATCAGATTTCTCTGCAGTTCAGGAGCAATCAGGAAATGGAGACTGGATAATGAACACTAGAAAAATGAAGATCAAATCGAATTTATGCAATATAAAATATATGTATATGTTTTGGTTGCCTATACTTTGTTCCTAGGTTCTGAGCCAGAATTGGATACACCAAATAACAAGTGAAAGGGCAGTTATGTCAGTAACTCTAGCCCATCTGGAAGCAATAACTACAGTCAATTACAGAGTAAATCCTTATCTGATGAGATTTCCAGCCCAATTTTTTTAGACACGAAAGGTTCAGATAGTTCAGATAAGGTTTGGCAGCTGAATTGGTATTTGTCCCAAGCAAACCTCCAGAGGTTCACCAGTCACTAGTAATAAATGAAAGTCTTTATAAGGTGATGGTTATTTTGTGGTCAACATGAGATAAATTGGTGGTGCCAGCACAAGCCCTTGGAGAGATCTGTCTATATCCGAATGCCATCACAGTTTGCTAGACATCTCTGCAAAAGTGCTGGTACCTGAAGGTTTTAATGAGCCTTCCTCCAAAATGGGGTGGCTTTTGCTTTTGCCCTGAGGTAGAGTAGGAACCCAACTGTTTTCAAGGGCAGTAGATCTAGCACATTCATTCAGTGGAGTGAAAGGCTCTTTGAAGAAGACATCAGTAGAGAAAACAAGCTGCTTGGGATGCAATACACACTGTGAGATCCACATCCATTCCATCTCTTTCCCATTAGCTTGTTTGCCTGTTATGCCAGGTGTTCTCATTAGCCATATGTATAAATATTTGTCTAACTTTTTTTTTTATCATTCCTGTACTGCATGTATAGGAAGAAGCGGAGCCAATCTGTGTGTAAAAATCAATGTTTGAAGATTTCCTTTTGGCTGCTGGTAGCTGGGGCCTCTTTAAACAGCCCCTGTTGCAGTTGGATGCTATCTCAGAGTCACTTTTCCAACTACTAGGAACTAAATTAGGGAAAAAAAAAAAGATATGGATGAGATATTGACCTTCCACATGTAGTACATTTTATCAATAAGTATTAATGACAAAGACACTAAGGAGTGTAGCCTCCCATCAATGAATCAATACAAATCCCATTAACATTCGATGAGGGGATAAGATAGCCTTCAAGAGTTTCACACTGGCTCTTTGTATAGGATTCCTTCTAAAGGCTCTAGAAGTCCTTTTCATCTCAGGACCATCGGTATATTGTGATTTTAATGAAATGAAGAGGTTTTAAGAGGCAAGGAGACTCAACAAATTAACGCACCTTACAAATTCCAAGTCTGGTCCATACAAAAATTGAATGCCTATTTGATGTGCATCAATTCTGCCAGAAGTCCATAACATCAGCTGTTCAGATTGTCAGCAAGATCAGTAAAAGCTAGAGACAGTTAAACAGTCAGTTTCAAACTTCCTAGAAATTACAGGCTATCAGTTTTTAGTCAGCTGTCTCCCTTCCTCCTCACTTCTCTGCTTTAACTTGTCCTTCCAGTTTCAGAAGTGATACCAAATACCCACCTTTGACCTCTTCCCTTGTAGATCTACAATCATCTGCAATAGTGATTTAACTCACAGTCCCTGCACTGTGCAATTTCTGTTTCTGCTGAAGCCAAGAACTGGAGTTAAATTCTATGGGAACTTAGAAGCATCTTCAGGACACAGATTTAGCTTACTGAAGATAGCCAAGGACAAACTAGTTAAAGAAAGCAATGATGTTACTCAGAGTAATTGGTTCAAGTTAACCATTAGACCTACTGGGCAACTTTATCAAGGTCTTGAAACGGTTTTGAACACAACAGTGTGGTGAGAATGAGAGGAAAATTGCTTACATATATCTAAATCCTCTGGGCAGTATTTTCGTACCAAACAATCCTAATTTAAGCTAATAAATCAGACAGAAAAAAAAAAATATCATATTCTGAGTTGTATGTTTTTGTTTGGAGGGTTTTTTTTGTTTTTCTTTTCTGAAGTACATGGTGGGGAAATGTTCAATGCCTCTGAGAGTAATTTGTACTGAATATTAATTTAGGGGTGGCGGGCCTTAACTCTTCTTTGCTCCTCTGAAAGTCTTTCCATAAATCCAGAGAAAATTTAGGTACCACAGTGTCAATGAATTGAATAAAAACCTCTTTCTTAGTCTTCTATTTCCCTTTCTTCCTCCACTCTCCTGTATTTGTGTGTTTCTGAAAATGTGAAAAAAACCTGCCTGCAATTCCATTCTTCATTCTGTTTTTGCAATTAGATATGCAGTCTGTGTTACCAGTATCATGGGAAGACAACTGGGCTGTCTGCCTCCTTCCTGGTTGCCTCTGAATGGCTTCAGCCTGCAAAGAAAACATTGTGGGACTTTGTTCAGAACAGTAAGAAACTAAATATTTATCTTCCCTCTTATAATTTATGCAGCATGGGATTAATATAGAAAGTACCAAGATTGAAAGGTCAAGTGAGCTCCCAAACAGTGTTTCATGGTGATGTATCACTACACTTTTACCATGGCCTGCTCTCTAGAAAATGAAGCACCAGTAACAATGATGCACCTAAAGAAATAATCTTAACTTTACTATGGCCCGATTTTCAGTTATGTATTTATAAGTTTATATTTCCTATAGGAATCATTATCTCTGCTGGAAATTTTAAATCAGTGCTAGTACCAGAAGTGTTTACATTTGTGGGTTCCCCTCTAATTGTTTACAGGCACCTGCTGATGTTTTAATTATTCAGTGGACTGGCTATGGCATGAAGATAGTATAGGTGTAGAATTTTCTGGTGTTGGACCAAGTCAGCACAGCCCCCATCCTAACTGCCCTTCTGAAGCAGGCAAGGGAGAAAAATATCTTGTTGAGAATAGCTGGGTTTCCTCTCAGCCTCGAGGCCACACGGTAGTAAAAACACATTGTCCTTTCTCATGAAAGACCTTTTGGATGGACAACTTCCTTCCTCCAAGCTGCCAAAGTCCCAGTCCTCACATCTATGCCCAAGGGACCTTTCCAGTTCTTGGGATTTCAATAATACTTCAACCATTCCCTTTTACTTTTGCATGGCCATTATTGCAGGGACTTCAGGTGAGGCCGCTGCAAGCCAGCAGGGATGCTGTACACCACAATAGAGGGACGTATCTCTGGTAACTGCAGCTTTCATTAATTTTAAGTTGGTTGAATCAGATGACTCCTTACAGTGTCCTTTATACATCTGCTCAGTAGACCTAGTCACGTAACTGTGCTCGTCTTCTGAACCTGGGAAAGACCTGTCCAAAAGATTGCATTGTGTCAGAATAGCACATCAGTTTCTACTCAGAAGATATTTTAAGTGCTTTGCTGAAGTTGAATGACCCAGGCTACTAGCGGATATGGTGGGTTCTCTGCCTCCTGAAGTTTTCAAATCAGGAGCGTATGCCTGTCTGAAAGATAGCATTTAGCTGAAAATGATTTATTAGGCTCACTACGGTGGGAAATGGGTGAAATACTACGACTGGAATTATAGAGCAGCTTAGCATAAATGACCTGATGACCCTTTCTGGCTTTAAAAATGTAAGAGCTTAGCCAAAGATCCAAGAAGTGAATGTGGCTTTTTTATAGGCATGATGTAAACAAGTTTATGTGGCTGTGTGTGTGAACCAGGACTCACCAGGGTTCTGCTCAGTCAGATTTGTAGCACTTTAGAGCATAAGACCAGTTCTTCATGAGTATAGCAGCCATAAAAGAATACTTTAAAAAAAAAAAAAAATCATAGGTAAGAGCTAAATAAGGCAATTGTATTGTTTTCCCTTAAATATCACCTCCTTTGGAAGAAAATGTGTGGAAAATTATAGGTGTCTGGCCAAAAAAAGGGAGGGAACATGGAGCAGGAGAAATATCAGCCATCAAAATCTCCTGGTTTGCAGATAAGAGGGGAATGAAAGACTTCCTGCACACAGGGAACAGAGGCCCCGGGGGGCCAGGGGGCCGTGGCCGGCTGGGAAATGCCCAGCACCGTATATAGAAACCCTCACAAACAAACAGCTCCGTCTGGTACAGAGGTCAAAAAAAGCGAAGCAGCAAGCGGGGGGGCCGGGGAGGGGGGATGCTCCGGACCCCTCTGCAGCCCGTCTGGCCTGACAGATTTAACGAGTCCAGCAGTCACATCAAAAACACCCTCAGCCTTTAGATGAATGAGCTGTTTGTTTTTCTTCCCGATGGCTTGATAAGAGGTCACAGGATGTGTTCAATTTATTATTTTTTTTTTCTTTTTTCTTTTTTTTTTTTTTTTTAAATATAATGAAACAATAGGTTAAGAGAGAAGAGCCCCAGCCCAGTCCCAATAGGTCTCCCTGTCTCCCGTGCTGTTTCATTTCCTGCCTTTTTGAAGCAGACATCCCCCTTTTGTTTGCCTCCAGCCCGGCCAGCGCGTGTCGGTGCGGCGGCCACCGAACAAAACAGGCTTTGGCCACCGTCACCTCCTCGCCCCCCGCCCGCCGCCACTCGCTCCCGGCCGGCGGCTTCCGTTGGCCCGGCACCCGCTGCCGGCCCGCCGCCGGCCTCGCAGGAAGAGAGGCCGAGGCCTGCGCCCGCCCGGCCGGAAGCGACGGGAAATCCCTGCAGCTGCCCGATTGCGCTCCCGCGGCCGGCGGGACGCGGGCGGGCGCGCGCACGGCGAGAGGGCCTTCCTGTTTGGCCCGGCCATGGTTCTTCCCCCCCCCCTCGCCCTCACGCTGGAAATTCGTGGCACGCCGGCTCCCACACGCACGCCGGGAGGGGTGGGGGGGGGGAAGTGCTGGGAGCTGGAGATAAGCCCTCCTGCTGCCGCGGTGAAATTGGGAAACAAAGCCAAAGCGCCCGGGAGACTCTCCCAGGACGCGTCTTAGCTAGAAGGGGACACTCGGTGTCTCCAGCCCTGGTTTATGGGAAGGACAGGGACCGGGCAGCTCGCCGGAGAGCGCCAAGTGTGCTGCCAACCCCCAGCCTCCGGGGAGATTCGCGGATGGAGGAAGGTTGCTCAGTGCTGGGCTCAGGTATTGAAATTTTCGCATCCCTTCCCAGTCTGTCAGCCTGTCCTAAAACTGGGGTGCAAATGGATTGTTCTAGACATACATGAAATCCTTGGGTTTCTGGGGGGTTTGGTCCCTGCCTCTGGCCAGGCACCAGTATGATACCAGGCCTCCTCCAAGGAAATACATCCCTAATCGCAATAAACAGGTTTGAATTTCAAAAAGCAATCACTGACTTCATTAAAGGTCCATACATACCCTGTCTGTGCCCAACAGGGGTTGAGAAGCAATGGGAAAAACAAGTTTTCCCTTATGGCTGCAGCTGCCCAGAAAGAAGGATGATGGCATACACAGGTTTCGGCATCCCCTGGCTGCTGGATCTCTGCCTGAGGGACGGATGGGGAGATGGCATCTTCAGGGACAAGCTGACTCTGCCTGCACCTTCCTGGATGACCGTGGTCATTTGCAGCCATGCTGCAACTCTGTGGTTTGCAGGAGAAAGAATGTGACCTGTAAATCTGTCCCATACCAGCCCAACTTCTGATTTTGGCCTAAAATTATGAAAATTTAAAAAAACTTATGAACTCTTAAACTGCTCATTAAGGTTCTCAGTTTTCAACCTTCCATCTGATGATCTCTTTTTATAATTCCTTTTGTACAGGTGACCTTTTCTTTTGCACAGAGGCTGCAGTGCTCATCCGCAAGGCAATGCAGGAGTTAAAAATATATTCATATAGGCAAATTTGAACACTAAAATAAAATTGTCTTCCTGAGGTCATTGTCTCTGTAGACCAAAGTGAGGGAGGAAGTGCAGGAATGTGATGCTGATTAAGATACCACATGCTGGGCAGGTATCAGTTTAAACACTTTAGACTGTTACCTGCTCAGCAGGGGAGACCTGAATCCACATTTGATGATTAGGCCATATTTATGTCTCAGCTCAGCAAGTCTCTATACATTGGCCTGATGAGCAGAGTATATAAAACTCATACCAGTGTATCCATATTAATCAGAGAGGTGAAAACTAAGTTTCACATAGGATTTCTAAATATGTGGGTGTCCAGGGCCCATGTACCCCAGGCTGTATTACGGGTAAATGAAAATCTACCCATCCTCGCCCCCTTTCACATTTTGGATGAATCACGCAGCAAACTAAGTCACATCAAATTAATACGCATTCAATTGTACAGGCAACAAAACTGATAATGTGCTGCCTGAAGAAGGAACTTCCCAGTACGTGCAAAACTGTGCAAATATATATACATATACAAAGATATACACATAAATCTATAAACTCTACATACACACATATATAGACCTATGTATCTGTGTTTTGCAACTTTACATGAAAAGCTGTAGCTATGTTACATCATACAGTATTTGAAGATTTCAAATTCTGATTAGCATTCTTGATGGGTTCTTTCAGCATGGTTTACTCAGGAAACAAGGCTTATGCAATCACAGTCTGTGTATGTGTGTACGCGTCTGTCACCATTAGACATCAGATAATTTACACAGGAGAGAGGCATTATGAATGCCCCTAGACCAGGAAAAGCTTCCTGGAGAAATAGCTTCTGTCAGTATTTTCACCTTAAAAAAAAAAGAGATCATTCACCTACAAGACAAGTATCCATTAAAAGTCTTAATTAGGCTTTGTTAAATCCTATACTTTTAGAATTGCTTACTCAATATCTAAAGAATTATTATGAATAAGAAATCATAAAGGATGTCACCAAAGAAGCAAAGTGCTACTCGTATTTCATAGTAATCTGCTATGATTTTCACTGCAAGATATATACATTTTTTAAGGGGTCTGTTTTTCAGTTTTCAAGATTATCCTCCTGGCTATACACAAGTAGGTTTGCAACTCTGGGCAGAGCTCAACTTTCAGGTTGTTGCACTCCCACATGACCATAACCACCTCACATGACACAAGGACTAATACTGCTATTTGGGAGTTAAAGCTCCCCTCCAAACGTTCACCAGTTTTGTGTGAGAGAGGTCTTTAACCTATATGCTCTGCAAAGCAGAATTCCAGAATAAGGTCTGATTAGCATAATTTCTGCTGATGGACCTGGGTGTTCTTTCAGCTTTAACCCATGAAGATTAAGCTCCATAAGATTCAATTTTGAACATAGAATATAATATAGGATTTAATATAGGACAGTAGCTTAACTAATTTTTTTTTGTGTTTTTTTGTTTTGGAGATTATTTTTTTTTTTAATATATATGTGTGCAGCCTTGGCACTGACATTCATGCAACGAACAAAGAGTTGGGCTGCGGTGTTACACAGAAAATTCAACTCAGACAGCTGTAATTGCATCTGAAGAAGTCCTGGCTCCTGCCGAAAGCCATCTCTGACTTGGAGAGCTTTCCTAGTTAGATATTTATACCCAGGTACATGATATTCCACTGCCTCATCTCATTGTTACGGTGGGAAGACAGACAATTTCCTGGAGTTCTTCTTGGGGCAAATAATCGAGTGATATGGAGAAGCCAGGAAAGGAAAGGGAGTTATGGTTTGAAATGCTGATATTTCTAAATGAAAAACACCAGTTGCCATGACGATAAAAATGTGAAATATTCAAAGAGGTCAAAATTAAAATACATGATTTACTCTTCTCAAAGAAAGTGCTACACATACACACACACCTTGTGGATTTTAGTTTTTGAGATTCAATTTTTTAATGTTTTTTTATAGATGTAGGGCCATCTCTTAGAGCACCCTTCACTGTACATACCGTCTTCAAACTGACCTCTGCTGTGGAGTCCATTTCTAGTATGCAGTCCTTGTTCTTTCTAGTCATTCCTAGAAAATTAGAAAAGATGTCAAAAAACTCTAGCCCATCTTTATGTCTGTGACTAAATGACAGAGAACAGGCCTGGAGAGATGGAGAATCCCCAGCTGGGAAAAGATGAGAACACTTGCTTCTGTAATATGAACATGTTGGCAAACAGAGATGCTTTGGGAAGGACAGAGCCACGATCAGTGCTTTGTGTTTCTTTCTTTTCCAGTTCTCTGGAGAGGAAGGGCTGTTTTGTTTTTTATTTTTGTTTTGTCTTCAGCCTCTCTGTGGCATATTTCCAGTTGCAATATTGCCACCTTGGCACCTCCTTTTAATGTTGTCATAAGGAAGACTAGCCCTTACCAGAATCTTATTTCAGTATCTACATAATAAAAATGTCCAGAGGCTCCATCCACAAAATTTCAAATTTAGCAAAAAAAAATCCAATGCTCTCTTGAACCCTCAAGATATAAAACCAGATTTTTTTTTTCCCCTTGTGGTAGCCTACCAAAATGAAAGAAGAGGATTGCTATTTTTAAAAAAAAAAAAAAAAATCCAGAAACTCCTCCTACCAGGCTGCAATTGATCTCTGTTTACCTCGGGGGCTGCAGACTGGCAGGAGAACCTGCCATCTGACCATGACATGTGCCAAATCTCACAGACTTCGTTTTACAACCGAGTCCTTGTGCTGTAATTTACTTTCCGTGGAACGGGGATGCATATGCATCCAGAAGGATCAGTGAGGTGTAAACCTCGAAGTGTACAAAGCCTCTTTTGTTCTGAACTGATTATGTTGTTACTTGTGTGTGTGCTAGGTTGGAGATGTCCAAGGAAGAGCAGCCAAGAAGTCTCTACTACTTTCATCCTTGGCCATTGTTCAAGCCATAGGAGATGGCGGTGGTTTTGCCCTCAGGGCCATCTAGAACAGGTAACTTCAGGAATTCACAAAACCAATAAACAGTAAAGTGGTATGTGGGGGGAGAAGGGAGGGGAAGGGTCAGCAGAGGGACTTTGCAGCCTTCCTAACATCTGGGTCTTGCTCAACATGGTGTGGGTGGAGAGGGGAAGAGGGTAGCATTTTCTCAGAAGCTCTCAATTTACTGAAATAAGTCAAGCCACTTAAAATCAGGTTAGCTTTAGCAACTGTTCGTTTGCTGTGCTTACTCAGGAAATGTCAGCAGTTAACACCCTTACCCATACCATATTTTGCAGAGGACAAATTCTGCTCTCTGTTGCTGCTGCAAATCTTGACTGCATTAATTGTGCTGGATTCCCTTCATTCAGATCCTTAGCAAACTGTGCATGTATCTTCACTAGCACAAGTAAGAAGCAGTTGAATTAATAGGTAATGACTTTGAGTTTTCAGCTTTTTTTTTTTTTTTTCCAGTCATGTAGAAGACTGGTTTCTCCCCATTCATCCTGCTCAGCATACAAACATACCTAAAATGGTATGGTATGAGAGGCAGGTATGAGAAAATCAGTATCCTCATGGAGAAGGGCTGATCTATGACTTCACTAGGCTATGGAACAAGCCATAAAAGAAGAAATTTTATTAAGAAAATAACATTTTGCCATCAAAAATCTTTAAACCATACATTTAAATTCTTGAATTTGGAGGAAAATATTATTTGCACAACAGACTCAGCTCTCCTTATCTCCATAGCCTGAAGTATTCCTAGTGTTGCCAGCTGTACAGTGCATATCTCATTGCAGTACACGGTGCTCTGAAGTGTGCCAAGTAATAAGCCATAAAGAGAGAAGCAGGACTCAAGCAACACAAGGATGCAAAGCAATATTTTCCCTTGACACCCAAGGTCATGGCATAAAGAAACGTGGAACAAGGGAGCGTCAATTTTCATTGAAGATGCAGGGTACAGTGCTGCTGTACCAAGCTAACAGAAATAAATTAATGTGATGGCAAACTTAGAGTGTCCTCTTAAAATGTATTTGTAAGTGTGTGAGTGTGCATGTGGGGGGATGATGCTACATTGCTCTGTATATTTTCATGGCTAGCAGAAGCAGGCATCACAGACTTCAAAATAAACACTTTTTAAAGATAATCTACTCTGTGTATACTATAAATACTGACACATAGTTTTACAGGGAGCTCTGGGTTAAAGAGTTGAGAGGAATAAGTATGGTTTGCTGCCCAGTGAATTACTCATCAATACAGCCTTAACTCATTACCAATTACTAACCAAAACATATACCCAATGTGACTTTTCAGGACTGATTATACTTACATTTGTGCCCCTATAAAGCTGGAATAACTACTGTTGCATTCTTCCATTATCTCGCCTCCATGTTACAAATTATGTATAGGAAAACAGAAGAAAACTTGTCTGTTTTGCTTTTGCAGTGGTTTTGTACAGTGTAAATGAGGAGTAAATGGAGAAGAGTTGGGTTTCTGATTGCTTTGTGTCCAGTTTGGAGTCCTGTGAAGTTGGTGGAAAACCCTCCATTGACTTAGATGGGGTTTGTATCAG
Organism: Tyto alba; assembly: GCF_018691265.1. Lineage (NCBI taxonomy): Eukaryota > Metazoa > Chordata > Aves > Strigiformes > Tytonidae > Tyto > Tyto alba. Next base: position 6,471,754 of record NW_024881317.1, read on the forward strand.
TCCCTTGAAAATTATCAAGACAGCAAGAAGGATTCATAGCATTCACCTTATGGCTCCAACTTACTTTAATTCTTTACCTAACATTTCTGAAATACAGACTGTAAGGGAGCATTCCTTTATAGTTAGGAAAGCACACGGTGCTTAATTTTAATGGAAAACTCTTTTTTAAACACAGACGGATCCTGCTGTGTTTGACAAATATGTTCCAGAAAGAAGCTCAATCTAGATGTTATGTGTAACTTTATCTTATTCCCTTTTGAGCACTACTGTTCTTGCAAAGTGATCTCTCAACTGCCCAAAGTCATTACACTTTTTCCCTTTCACATTGTACCTCTGTAAATGTCAGGCATAACTACATTTTTATTTGCAGAGATACCACTGCTATGAATGAGTAAAAATTTCCTGCTCCCCCGCCTCCTTCTCTTTACCCTGTGCGCTTTCTGCTAATATGATTTGTTGAACAAATTGTTCCATTAATCTGGGGCTGTTTGACAGAGTGAGAAAATAAGTGCCAAAGTGAGAAGATTCACAAGAATCGGAAATCTCAGTCCCTCTTTCTCAAGGTAAATAGTTATTATATCAGGGTGTCAGACTGGTGAAATGGATGTACTTTCATTCTCAGTTTGTAAATGTCACTTTTCCTCAGCCCATCAGGGTGACAAATGAGGTGTGGGTTACAGTAAGAGTTCATTCCTTGACAAAGTTCTTGCTGGCTTATTTCAACAGGAAGGTAACCTCCCCTTTCTGCCCCCCACCCAAAAGCAGGGGGAGGGGGACACATCTTTAGTTAGGAGAGAAACAAAAAACAAAGCATCCTGGGCTTGAATAATGCCCAGATTGTTTCCATTCACTGCTAAAACCTGATAGAGGTTTCTTCAAAAAACAAGCCATGGCACACTTTGTTTGCCTTTCTCTTCTTTTCTTGCTTATTTTTAGCCAAAACCCATATCACATACTTTTACTGGTGCTTACATCAATATTTATTGAACAAGTGGTCAAGAGAAGCCACTTTTTAAGCCCTGTGCTATCTGGTTGTTAATTACCACACTGCAATGTGTTAATGAAGAAGAACACCCTCTACTTCTGACAGGTAATTGATAGAAGATCAGGAGACCCAATGCCTGACAAGGAACATGAAATGGCTTCTTTGACTGTCCCATAGATCACTGCATTTTAGCAGTCATAGGAACAGCAAGGAGCCCATATGGCTCACAGGGAAACACAGTCCCAAGGTGAAGACTGTGGTAAGGAAAGAGCAAAGGATGATCTGAGTGATTTGAGTACTAGGTCCTTCTTTGATTTCTGAGTCTATGATAACCCTACAGTGTCTCGGAAAAATCAGCTTTGCAAGTAGCTCATGAAATGTCTTCACCAAGAATGAACCATCATCTTCAGGACATAGACCTGTGGGTTTTTTTTTGTTAATGGTCTAGTAACCATGAAAGAAATCTCCTGCCCGAACTTGCCATAGTAGCAATTCAGAAAGATATTTGTTTGATGGATTTAACCCTTTGCTTTCAGCTTGTAGCAGCTCTTAGCATTTAGAACTATCTGGTAATTTAGATTCTCATCTTAAGAACGGTTTGTGAGGCAGCTGTGTTTGGTGCTCATGAACAAAAGTGTTATGAATCAAGCAGATGTGATTTTGCTAGAAATTCTAGAGAAAAAATAACAAGAAGAAAGTAACTGTAGAAGGATTTCATTCTTTTTCTTTCAGAATGAAACCAAATTTTCTACAAAAACTAGGAATAAAAGCAAACTTTCAAAATAAACTCAGAAGTCAAGCCCCCCAAATTAGTAGCACTGTACAAGCTTCCCTAAGCTTTCTAGATCTGCAAGGATCTGAATCACAGATGAGGATTTTCAGGCACTGTTGTCCCCTTGGTGGAGTATGGCTGAGACTGGATCTCATAAATAATCAGATCACAAGTCCAGAAAGTTCAGCATTTGCAGATTATCAAGCAGATCCTAGAAGCTATCAAGCAAGCTGAATGGGAAAAACATTCACATTTAGCAGAGCCTACCTGTATTTTCTTAGAAGCTCATCAGAAGTAAAATGTTTCCACATAACATTTTGCTTTTGGTGAATCAGCATTTTCTGATGAAAATACATTTTATTGCAAAATTTCTGCCCCATTAGCATATAATGTGGCACAAGTCACAAGAAATGAAAAGTGTTGAGTGAATGGGGACAGAGACCTCCAGATCTGGATCTACTTCTTGAACCGAAACGCTCTTAAGTGAATGGCTATCATAGATTCTTGTGTGTCTGTGTGGTGTGTGTGTGGTGTGTGTGTGTTTGAACCCTTAGAGGGAGATATTAATTAAATGCATGTTACATGTTTCTTTTCCTGACTGATAAAATGTCAGCCTTTGAATTAGCTTGACAATGACAATGCATATGATTCAGAAATGGAAATTTGCTTTCCATTATTAAGAAAACCACTGTTCTTCAACATTCACTTAAAAGTAACGATTTCTACAAACACGTTTGCCATTAAATTCCCGTGCTAGAATATTTGTGAGAAATTAACATTAAAAAGGAGACTACACATAATCAAAGCAAATCTATCTAATTTTCTCTCTGTGTGTGCATTTCCAATGTATTTATCTCTGTGGAATCCAAGCAGCAGATAATACTGAATTTTGTATTACATCATACCCATTTCAAACAGATCACAATCTAATAAGCATACGATTATTCTTTACCTAACAGATCAGGGACTAAAAGACCCTACTGAAAAAGAAATTTCAAAAAGTAATAGTACAGTGAACAGGAAAAACAAATCACTTCATACTGTGACTTTCTATTTTTTTTTTTTTTTCAAATGTCCTCTTTTTCTCATCAAGCTTGCTCCTGCACATAAATTGCTCTTTGAAGACCTATTTTCTCCAGTTCTGGCTAAAATAAGCAGAACAGTTACAGTCAACAATATTCTGCCCACTTTGCCAGAGCCTTCATAATTTATGTCTAACCTGGATAGGAAAAGCCCTTATAAATTTCAACAAATGTCTCATTAATTAACACCCCATCTCCCTAAGCCACAGAGCAGCTGGTGAAAAGAATTGTGTAGGTTGATTCTGTAGATATAAACTAGGTCAACAAGAGGGATCCATACTCACTATTGCAGGCTGATAATTCTCTGGAGGGTATTAATAGTTTCTGGGGTCTTTCAGCTTAGACTCAAAACTATTCAAAGTCAACAGTATAAAGCTGCTCAGCCTATGCACTTAAATTTAAGCAAAACAAAACAAAACAACAAAACACCCCACAATGCATTACTAAGTTTCTTTGCAATGCAATGCAATGGCTCAAATCCTGAAATCCTTACTGAGGCCTCTATCCGAGACAATTGGAGACTTTCCATTGATTTAAATTAACTTTGTATTGTGACCTTTTTCTGGTTAGTGCTTGATCATGCAAAGTCTTTGCTGATTACACTATATATTCATGGAGAGTCTGAAGTCCTTAGTCAGGCAAACTCTTCTTGCCTGCACGATGAATTGTCTACAAAGCATTATCCTCTGCTCATTTCTAAATAGTCCTTAGCCTATTCAACATGCTAATTTTAGGGCAACTTATTTTTTCTATAACTGTGCATAACTAATAACATTAAGAATATAAGGCAGGACTGTGAGGAATTAATATTACAGGTCTATCTAATGCAAGGAGTGAATACAAGGTGGAAAAATGAGAGGGAGAAAACGCCTAGGAAGCATTTCCCTAACCGTAGATGTCTTGCATATGAAAACCTTGTCTGAAGTCATCTGAGGAGGGAGGCAGGCAGTTTTCACCTATTCTTGCATTTTTAGTATATCCTACATCATGATCAGATGCAGGAAGAGTAGAGGAAAATGCCTGAACAGTGACTAGCAATGCAAGATTAGCTGTACAACATTTCAGCAGGATCTGATAGCAGGAGGAGGGAGTCTGTGGGCAGGCAGAGCAGAGGAAGACTTTCCATGCTGGCAGACTCATTTCAAAAAGGTGCAGAATTAGGAGTACAAAACCAAAATAAATGAGAGCATGAGGGTGAGCATTTATCAGAAAAGAGGGAGAGCAAGTAGGGGATACAGTAGGATGTGAAAACAGAAAAGCAGTCAGGAGCAAAGTCATAAAGCTCCTCGGAGGAGATAATCCCAACTCCAGTGAAGTCAATGGGAGTTTCGCCATTGACTTCAATAGGGTCAGGATTTCACCTGGGGAGTGTTAATGTGATGTGGAAAGAGACAGGAAGACAGTGGAGATATTCAGAGAGAGCGCAACATGGTCATAGCATATAACATTAGCATATTAATGGGTATGGATGTTTTATTTTACAGCTCTATATGAAGCATAGAGACTATAGAAACTTCAAGAATACTAATATGTCCCTCATTATTAACTAATGCAATGGCAGGAATCCTCAAAATAGAGATTTCCCCCCGACTCCTATTTTCCCCTGCAATATTTCTTGAGGGAGGTTGAGTCAGACTAATTTTTGTATTAAAAAAAAAAAAAAAAAAGACAGAACAAATATCATCATGTCCAGTAAGCCTAATGTATTGATTGAATTCAAGCTGGCCACAAAATTTAATTGCAGGTCCATAATTATTTGAGGTTAGGAAAAGTTACATTATATTTTCCAAGTTAAGCTAAATAGATCAAGACTTCTTATCTTGAAAAAGAACAACCTAGGAGGGGGAGGAGGAGGTCAGATATAGGTCTTTAACATTCTGGCTGGCCTGGAAATGGCAAATAGATAATGAGTGTTCACTGTCTCTAGTAATCTAAGATTTAAAAGTCATCAAATGAAACTAGCAAGGGGTATATTCAAAATGAACAAGACTTCACTCTTTGTAGCACAACAGCAACTTGCAAAATTGCTTGTAACAAGATCTAGAGGTGAGTGCATAATTTCAAGAACAATCTATAGAGAACTCCATGGAAGAAAAACACATTGAGAGCTATTCAGTGCACAGAGATCTCGTGTTCAGGGAGTTTCTAAGCCACATGTCACAGAAAACCAGCAGAATATTTTAGAAAAAATATCCTTGTATTGTTCCCAAGAGAACTGCTTTTAGCCGAATTCAGAGCACAGGGGGTTTTATGGACTTAAGGTCCAACATGTTCTCTATGCTAAGGCTATAGATGTTAATTTATTTAAATAAAGCCTACATTTATTTTCTCAATTTTTAACAAAAAGTTTGTGGGGAAAAATCCTGTAATATATTTACTTGTCCCTTCAAGCTTTTATCAAGGATTCTCACCTGGAGCCCCAGGTGAGAAGTAAAAGTGTCTGCAGGTAAAGATGGTGTCTGTCAGAACAATTCCAGTGGACAGGGCTGCAAAGTTTGGCTATGCCGCTGCGCACTAAAAGGGGATGAGTGTGCCAAGAAATCGACAGTTTTGTTGGCTGTGTTTTTGCCTTCTACTGGAAATTCACTTAGGAGCTAATCCAAAGCCAACTAAGTCAATGAAAAACTCCCATTAAGTTTAATGGGTTTAGGATCAGGCCCTTAAATCATATGTAGGCAGCTAAATCTGCCAGTTCTTTAAAGATGCATAAATTTACCTGCTATTCCCCAAAGCACTACTGCATCCCTCCAACACCTGTCTGGCAGAACTATTGAATATAATAAGAAAACCTTACAGAATCACAAGTAAGCTGTGAACACCAGACTGCCACCAATCTCTTCTGATGCCGAAGTAGTTAGTACCTGGGACTGCTAAAAAACCATAATCAGGGATGGTGCTGAGATATGAAATACAAGTATTCCATCTGTTTAAGCCGAGCAGCTCGCAAAACATTAGCCAACTGCTAAGTTGCTGCTTTTCTACAAACTGAGTCATACTCATCACACATTCCACTGGGTTTTAAATGATTGACAGGAAAAAAAGCTAAGAGAAGCAGCTATTTCTTTACATTTAGCTGGTTTGTCAGGGCATTTGAAAACTTCTGGATTAAGGTGAAAATGCTTGAGGATTAAGTGGGGAGTGAAGGGAAAGGGAATGAAAACATTTTAGTGCTGTGAATTTAGAAGTCAAGCAGACATGCTCAGGAGAGCTAGCAAGACCTTTACCAATATGCTCTATCTAATCAACAATATCATTTAGAGTTTTCCACTTTATGGAGGAAAAAAAATAATGTCTGAAGGTTTCTCTTGCCAGTGCTGTATCTCATCAGGGCCTTAATATAGTCAGCGTGTGTTTTGCAAAATGAAATTTTGCAAAAATCAGGGTCACCCCTTGCACCCAGCCAAGAGGTATTAAAAGATATTCATCTTTACAAAGAGTGTCCTGAAATGATGGAAATATAACTCTCAAGAACTTTTGAGAGAGTTACCGGGGACTCAATTTCACAGAGAGTTGTGAATCATAACAAGGGATGTCTAGGAATGTATTATTCAAAAGGAAACATTGATATTGATAATATTCACATTTAAAATGCTATTATGAATTGTTGCAATGTTGTTAATTACATGAATAACAGGCAAAAAGGAGGTGGGTCTCTGTTCTACAAATTCCTCTGCACTGTAGTAGGTAAAAGGTGACTTGAGGGGATCAGGAAATAATGATTTCATTCCTTGGCCTACTGCAGGTGTCCTGTAATATTTTGAGCACTTGGTTTTCTGTGTTTATTTCCCCATCTAATAGTTTTGCAGTTAAAAAAAAAAAAAAAAAAAGATAGAAGAAAAATCATATATAATCAGATATTAACAATTTAGCAGAGAATACTGCAAAGTCCTTTCAGGTAGCAGGAGATTAAAATATCTTCAACAAACTGTGGAAAGTTGGTTTGGAAGATTATAGGAAGAATGTAGGAAGTTCTTCAAATACTTGAAGTAAGTTGAAAGACCCCATGAGGAAAAAGACAAGTAGGAGGAACAGGAAGATTTCATATTATCACTTGTAGGAAGATGTTTCTTTTGCAGAGACCCTTAGAGCTGAAAAAACAGAAATAGTGAGTCATTAATTCTCAGCTCAGTTGTTTTCTTTGATGTTTGCTATTCAGAGTAAGTAGTTTATGCCCATTCTGGGACTAGAAATGTTTATATACACAGTATCATCATCATCATCATCATCATAAACGAATAATTTATATTTTAAAATATTTTAAAAAACCCTTGCACATTTTATAAAATAGTATACAGGCATTGCTCTATTTGCTCATGTAAAGGGCCACACCAACTCTCTTCCTTAAATTAATTCCCTAGAAAATGTCCCAACTCTTAGGGAAAAAAAAAAAAAAAAAAAACACCAACTGTAGATAACCACAGATCATTACCACCCATGGAAAAAAAAAAAAATTGAGGTATTTTCAGTTTCATCAATAAAGATTGATTCATGTAACACCCAAATGTAGCAGCTGTGATTCAGTCATCTATCCATCATAGCTCTGATTATTTCTGAGCTTTCTTCTTGGGTCAATATCTGAAAACTTCTGGACAGCTCAGATTTTGGGTGATGTGGCTGCTGACACTTTACTGAAGTGCAATCCCCTAGATTTTAAGGAGCTGCACTGATTTCCCCTTAGAGCTCCTTATAGCTTTGCATGGCCTGTGTCCCAGCAAAGGTCTGGCTCTAAATTTGTCTACTCTCATGGCAGAGGAGGAGAGAGATAACATTATAAAATTTACTCTGAACTAAACATACACACTGCTTTAAGGGAGATGAACCGTATTCTGAAGATGTCTCAGTGATGGTGTCTTCACTCTGAAATTCGCTTCCCTCCAGACCCAGCAAGACCAAATGCCCTGGCTCCCCTCTCACCAACACAAACTGTTGTGAATACCACTGCAGCAGGCATCCTCCCACTGACCACTAGTTAAGGGTTTGTTTTTTCAGAAAAAAAGGCTAAAGAAATTAGGCTGAATCTTCAACAACAACAACAAAAAAAAAACAACCCAAACCAACCAGATGTCAATGAGTTTGCTGGGTTTATTTTGTTGAGTAGATGTACCCTTGTCAGGCACCTCAGACACATTCTTAAAAAAAAAAAAGACAAAACTAGGGACTTGAAATGTCACATAAAACTGATTTACAAATCATCCAATCTGTATACCCTTCCAAGCCCTGTAAAATGCATGTAGGTTAATGTTATTAAATCCCTCTTAAAAATAAGTTGATTTTGTTAAGTGTGACATGATTTTTACTGAATATTCTACTCAGCCTGCTTTCTAGACCTTAGAAAACATACGTAAGTATGTATAATGTCACTTGCTGATGTAACCACCTGGCTGCAACCATCTATCAGGTCCTTAGCCATTTCTACTTATTAGTAGAAAGGATTTTTTCTTTTTTTTTAATTTGCACGTTGCACATGTACTTAATTTTACATTAAAAATTGCATGCATAATTAGGCATAGTGGCAATGAAGCATTCATATTCAAAAGTGTCCTGCCCAAACCTATACAACTCAGTGGCACATTTGATACCAAGGTTTTCTAATACATGGTAGTCCTTTCTCCGTTAGTTTTGCATATCTTCTGTTAAATGCCCTGTTTCAGTTAGAAACTGCACAGTAGGAAATTAAAACATGTTGATAGATTGGAAAGTTATTAAGCTTCCTTGCAGTGTTAAACAAGAATTTACAAGAATTCGCTCTCCAGATTTATCAGGGATATATTTACAGTACTTGAGTAAGTGTGAATATTACTCACTGGAGATATTTAGTCACATACTGTATCTCTCTGAAGGGAGACCATATTGCATTAAATGTCTCCACCATGTTCTGTAATTTGAAAGATAAATCCTTGAGTGCTGATTAGTCATATATTGATACAGAACATCTATTATTTTGGGTCTATAAGAAGATTTTCATCTCTGTAATATTAATTTCTTGGCTATCATCATGGTTTTTCTTAGTAACCATCTTTCATTATCATAACCCAGGCCACTCAATATTGTTAAATTTCCTTATATACAGTGCCAGAAATGACACTGCAGGTGGGGGAGGTAAATCTTACTTAAATTAAAAGATTTGGTGTGGGCTTAAAACAAGAGCAGACATTGCTAAGTTTTTGTGTGAAATTTTTTCCAGTGACATATTTTGTGGCATTAGGGAAAGAGCTCAGACCCACAGGGGCTCAATTTCCACTCGTGAAGTGAGACGGCAAGATGTTGTCTTTATTTCCAAATCATTGCACAATATGTTAGTTAAAACAGGGTCCAATAGCTAAAATCAAAAATAGCATTTAACAGCTGTACTCCCACTGAATTCAAGTATCTGGCTCCCCTTGGATATCCCGTAAAGAAAACAAGTAGGTGTTCTGTCTTGGGTGTGTATTCTAGTCTAGTTATGAAATGCAGGCAGCAATGGTGACAAGAATGAAATCTCAATTTAACAAAAGAAAAAGGAAAAGCATTTTGATTGTTTTGAAGGTAGTGAGAAATATCAGCTATATCTGATACACATGAGCTTTACTCGATACTCAAAGCCAAAATAACATCCCATAGCTCAAAGTTGAAGGTAGGAGCAATTTTTAAGCATTGATTTTTGACTAACCATCAGTGCAGCACTAGATTTTTCTGTCTTTAAATCACAGTTGGGAATGGTATTCTCAAAATACTGTAGTTGAGTAAGAATCGAAGTTACATGAAAGTTACTTTTCACAATGCAATATTGTTCTTATACATTACAGAAATATCAGTTCTTGTCTTCTGTCTTCAACCCACTTGTCAGAAGAAAAATTGTCATGCTTTTCAGTTTTTCTCATTTTTTTTCCCCTTTCCATTAAAAACTGAACAAACCTCCCCGTAAAATAATTCTGCCCACTAACAGTGAAAGTCCTCACAGGGACCCCAATTTACTTCTCTGCAATTTAAAGGTTGTGTAAGTGTTTCGGGATGAAGAAGATTTATTTTTTTTCTAGAGAACCAACACAGCAAAGGCATTCAGTGCCAGATGCCCCGATACTGCCCTCCTCACATCTCTCAGCTGTGAGACAGAGGGAGTCAGACCAAGGGATGACACAGTATCTCATTCCTCTGCCTTTTCAGCCTTCGTCTCTCTGAGGTGGTAGTGATCACCATAAAGTAGGCAGCTCGGTGTCTTTTGTGATCAGCTGTGCTAGAGAAACCGCTCTAACACCAGCAATTAATTTCTCCTATTGGGACTTCAGGGGCTTCAAACAGTTCACAAGCACAGCGGAATAAATGGCAAGACTCCAATTTTCTTCCATGAACTTTCTAGGGCAGAAATCAGGTTTTAAGAGCACAGAGATCATACTGTCTGACTTGCTGTATAATCCTGGAAAGGAGACCTGTCCTAGGCTGACCAGCATGTGAATCAAGGCCAGTGTGCTTTTCTTTACTAAGTCTTGCAGAAAAACACCTCTTTCTTTGGGCTAAATGCTCAGAATCATTATGGAAAGAAAAAGAAGAAAAAGGAGAAGAAAAGGAAGAAGAAGAAAAGAAAGACAAATAAGAAGAAAATGAAGAAAAAAAGAAAAAGAAGAAGAAAAGGAAGAAGGAGAAGAAAAGGAAGAAGGAGAAGGAGAAAAGGAAGAAGAAGAAAGGGAAGAAGAAGAAGAAAAAGAAAAGGAAGAAAGGAAAAAGGAAAAAAACTTCTACTGCATTAAACTCAGCTGGATGTAAACCTGCCATAATTTCACACACAAATCTTAACCTTTCCTCCCTCAGCTCAACCAAACTCCTGCTCCACTGTAGTTCACAAAATGTTATCGCAACCGAGTTGAGCGGACTGCACACTCACGACCCTCCGAGCACTCAGATCAGTATGAGACAAACCAGCTGTGCCAAATCCTGAACTGAAGCACTGCCATGAGGTTCATCTGTTTTAGATCAAAGGGCTATAGGGTGACTCTCATCAGAAAGTGCTGGGAATAGGAGACCTTAAACCTTTTGATTCCCACAGTCCCCCAACCTCCAGATAAATTAAAATATTTAATCAAAATCTAATGGCAGTGATCTTGTTTGTACAAATGCTTTATTATCCTGTGCATTTTAACCACAATCTGCCTGGTTCCTAACGCGACCTAAAGAACCAGTCGGATTTATTACAAATGCAAGGCAGAAAGCTTCTGGCTCAGCAATTAATCACTGACATAGAGGAATTTCTTCTCTCCAGGTGGGGAACCCATCCAAAAACTAAGAAAAATAATCGGGCTAATTAATTCTTATCTGCAAAGAGCAATTAGATAAATGACCTAAAAACAGCCCTGTCACCCCTAGTGAGGTGTTCAGCTTCTAAATAGAATAATGTCTCTTTGCCAGGCCATCTCTGCAGTGAAATGGAGATCAGAGAGAGGAAGGGGAAAAGACGGCATGTGGGGAGGGAGTGGACTGATAGGGGAGTAGGTTAATTAGAGCTGAGACCAGCCATTGATATATATAAAAAAAAAAATTAAACCAAAGCTCTGCACTTGGCTAGATTTGATATGATCCCATCACCCTCACAGCTATGCCTTTGTGCATCTCGAGGTACTAAAGAGAGTGAAGTCATGTCTCCAAGCTACTTTTGAAGAGGAAAACCACTCACCAGGCTTGTCCACCATTGTGTTGCATTTCACCTCGCTGAGTGGCATCCCTGACACAGCACTCTATTAACTTTGAACCGTGAGGCTTCAGCACGGAACGGTGGTGACAAAGTGAGATGCAGAGTAGTGTGTTTCAATTAGTTTGCTCTGTCAGACTTCTTTGGTTTTACTCAGGAAATGTGCAATGCACAAAGCTTCATGAATGAGCCAAATTAATCTAAGCAGCACAAGTGAGAAGGCAAGAAGAGCATATGCACATCAGACCTTTGGTCAACTCCGTATCACCAGCAAAAGTCCTGCTGTCCTTTTGCATGTCTGATAGCCAGCCAAAAAACAGCAGGGGTGATCTCAAAAGAGGAGAGAAAGGCTTTTGGAACAGTCTAATATTCAGATTATTCAGAATAACACTGATTTTGCAACCTTTCTTGGTTATAAGGTTTTCTTTTTGAGGGACACTGAGCAAGAATGTGAAACATCCTTCTTTGCATATGAGAAGCCATCTTCTAAGGCGATGTCTTCCTCTTGTGTTAACACACTTCTTCCTTGCTCTGTGCGTACAAGGTATCATTTCTCCGAGCCTGCTGTTCTGCCTACTTATATCATGACACCATGCCATTTCCAGTGGTAGGAGACAAAGAGAGGTGTTGAAATAATCGATTCAAGCTTATCTAAGTATTTACAGAAATAAGCCTAAATGTCTAGACATGAAATACTACAGTAGTCAGATTAAGACAATCCACTCCAGTTATAGTTAATCAGGGTTTAGCCTCCAGGGAGCTGACTTGAGACTAACAAAGTGTTTTCCAGCTCCCAACCACCATGTCAATCATCCTCTTCCTGCCTTGTAGCCATTAGCACAATACCAAATACAAATGTAAATTACAAGTCTTCAGGTAGTTCATAGATTTGCTCTTTTACTGTTCCGAGATACAAACCCTCTTACAGTAAATAAAAAAACACTATGCCAAAAGCTACAGATGTTGGTAAAAGACCTTTGTTTCTCTTTAAAAACTTGTCTGACCAAGGTTCCTATAATTTATACAAAGCAGATGCCTGCTTAAATGCTTTACTCAAAACTGTCAAAGCTCTGACACCCAAGCAGTTAACAATAAATTATAAGGACTAATGGATTAGATCAAGATGCATGAAAACACTGTATATATTCTTAAGAATGCTACTTCGCCTACAGAAAAACTGTGAATGTTTGGAGAAGAGAAGAGATATATATTCCACTTAAGTACTCTGCTGCTTGCATTGGCTGAAATACGGCGGCACAACAAAAGCAACCATCTGTGTTTAAACACAAAGGAAGAGACAAGCAAGTCTGTGTCAGTTTAAATTTGTATTTCTCCTCGATGATGTTAATGTGAGGTTTAAGGCAGACCAGAGCCTACAGGATGCCTAAGGATCCTTCTGTAAGATGGATGCATGTGTTGAAGATGGTCAGCTCAGACCCAAGCCTGGGCTTCCACAGGGGTGGGGACGTTCTGGGGAGAACGCTTGCTGCAGAAGTAGGGTTCATTGCCAAGCTTTGTAAACCTTGCCAAAGTTGAGAGCATAAAGATGAATAAGTTTCAGTTTGGACTTTTTGTTGCATATGTCAAAATGGACAAGGCTCCAGGCACAGGCTGTTGAGGGGTGCTTAACTGGAAGATTTCTCTGATAAATATCCTCTCCTCTCCACAGATGCAGGAAGGTTCTCAAGAGTTGTATGTTCAGACAAGAATACAGTCCAGAGTGAATACTTGCTAATAATGCTGGACCACAGAGATGCTGGGAGAATCTGAAAATAACATCAGAAAAACTGAAGAACAAACTGTGAAGTTTGCAAGCAAGTTGGTGTTTTCAGATGGGGTGTTTTCAAGACATATCAGTGATGCATTCCTCAAAGTTCCCAGTGGAAGGATTGAATGATGCAAATAAACAATGTAATGCCAAAACCAGTTTCACTAATAATTTAATTAAATTTAATGAAGAAAAGATAAAGGGAGAAAACACCCAAACTGTGTTTTTTCCTGCTAATTTCTTCTGTTTCTGAGCCTACTCTATTATTAGCAAGAAAGGCCAAACTTAGGCTCATTCCTATCTTACCTAAAGTACATTGACTGCAAAGTATTGGTAGTATTCATGTCCACGGTAGAACTGGACATTCAGATCGACTTGGAATTGAGAATCGTGGGGGCAGCTGGTATATAAGAGTTAGTCCCCAATCCTCTGCAAATGTCTACAAGGGTTCAGTTTCCTCTACATGCATGCTGTTCAATGATTTGGAGTTAGGAGAAATAACTTTTTTTTTTTTTCCCTTACAACCAACTCACTTATGTTTAATTTATACAGAAGTAGGTACAGCCTCCTTCAGCAGCAGAGCATTAGGGTGTTTTTAATGAATAACTTATAAGAAACAGTCACCTGCTAACAGGTCAGCCTCCCTTTTGTGTTTCATTCCAGTTTCATTAGTAAAGAAAAAAGGCCTTTGATTGGATTAATGGAAATAAAACCACAGGGACTAAATTATAAAGTATCCAGTGGCTATTTCTAGTAGCTACTACTTTCAACTGGGACCATGATTTTTATCATCTCAGGCTCAAAGCTTTGGTGTATAAGTACGACTGTCTTGGACTACAACGTTTAAAAGGTTTTGCTTTAGCAGAAATCACATTTCATCTTTCCCTCTTCAGTGATGCAGCTAAACAGGCTCTGGTTTTAAGGATACCACCCCTACTTGATCCCTGAGCTGCTGGGATTGCTCTTGACAGAGGCTTCTGAGTGGACTCCCTTTGGTTGTTTGCTTTTTTTCTCCCCTTCACCTTTCTCCTCTCCATATCGCTTCACCACCACCTTCTAGCGTGGGACTATTTTTATTTATGTATTTATTTCTTTTCATTGAAACTGCAATATCTGGAGGTGGCTACAGGCAGGACGCAGAGACATATGCTCGGCCTAACTTATATAAACAGTGTCCTGGGTGACAGCCTTTCTTAGCCCATCTGCAGCTGCCAGGGAATCCATTATTTTTCTAGTCCCTGGGGAGGAAAAGTTCTTGAGCATCATTACTCCTAGGCAAATGTAACTGACTCTACCATGCACCTTAATTTGCTTGCCATAATTATAGGTCGCTCACCCCCCTTTGCTATTTATAAACCCTTTTTATTTATTTTTTGTACTTATCAATAATGAATGGAGGCTAGTGAATCATGGGGCTATAATATTTGAATATTATGAAAATGCTAATAACAAGGTATCATAGGCAGCAGCACCCAGGTCTTATCAGCCGGTCAGATGCTCTATTAAGCAGCCAGTGAGGAGTTCAAGCAAATTGGTTATGTTAATGTCCTGTAGTACTTGGGGAAGATGAGGAGGTAGCAATTAATTTTTTTTTTTCTTCTTCTTCCCAGGCTACAAGCCGACAGGGTGAATTTATATTCCTCTCATTCTATGGGACCCCAGCTCAGAAGGGGGATAAGGTGGAAATGCAAGAGGCTACCAAGAGATCTAATTGAATGGTGCAACTGAAAAACTGGTGGGAGGCAAGGGGGTGAGCAAGGAATAAATAAATATATAAATAAGCAAGCAAGCCCCAAAACAATGGGAATGCAGCATTCTTCCCCATTCATTCAGCTGACAGTGCTTTTGCAACTTAAACCTGTTTTATTAATTATGTTTGACATTTCCTTAATTAGTTTCATTTACATCCCATCAGCCCCTACCAGACGATTGCCCCATACATCATTTCACCAGAGGACTGAGATGCCTACAGAATTACAACCCCCCCATCCTCAATAACTCGTCACTGTGTATTTCACAGATTCTGAGAATTAGTCTTTTCACCTCCTCCTATTTTTCTTAAAAAATTTACAGATATTTCATCGTCTTTTAAAAATGATTATGACATTTTCAAAGGAACATGATGCCAGACTAAATTTCTATTTTGCTTCCGTGCACACAGTTTGCTTTGTTCTACAGCTCCTACATATCTTGACATTGACAAAATACGGACTTTACAGAAGGATCCCTTTCCATGGACCCTGTCCCGGCTTCACTGAGCCCTGCTAGTCTGCGCCCATGCTTTCCCCAGATAGCTCTGCATACTCACAGCGGCTTGCTTTCATTTGTAGGTAGGTTCCTGTTGGCCCCACAGTTGCTATGCAGTTTTCCATGTATTGATTAATTTTCACAGAAGCCGTGACAGACTTTTACAACTTTAGTAAGAACGAAAGGATCATTTGGTGGTTTCATGTCATTGCTCTGACTTACTCTCTTGAATGTTTGTCCTCCCTCTCCTTCCAACCCTTCCATGTATATGCTGTCATTTTACATGTTGAGTAGTCAGAGATAGGGCTACCATTAGAGCCAGGTATTTTAAAGTACATATTATTTTAGACTCAGCCCAATGCGTTGTACACTGCTGTAAAGAACAGTGAAATTGGGAGAGACATAGCCCTGTGCTTTGCAGCGGAGCTGGTCGGAGATCTGCAGGCTAACGCAGGTCATAGTTTTCACACGAGGAAGGCTGTGTGCTTTCAGTCCGGAGGCTGCATAGCCCAAATCACATGGTGCTGCAACAGAAAACTGAGTCTCCTGTGGAAGCAGCTAGCCCTGCACGCCCAACCTGAGAGCCACCTGGCAGGAGGCTGGACCCGCAGCACGCTTCAGCTGTCAGATGTCTGGTGCAGAACCCGGCTCTTCTGTCCAGCACTCGGCACACAGTGACTGACTGTTCCTGACTGGGGTAAAGTGACAACCTGTTTTTGCTAATCCCAGAACGTGCTACCAGGAGCTGTCATTTCAGAGTCATCACACTCTCTGTTGATATCAGTGAAGTTAATCACGCAGAAGGAAAAAGCTCATATTAAAACAGATAATTATTCCCCAGTTCCTTAATAACATATGCGAGGGAAAGTGATTCTTATTGTCTTGGCAAACTGATATTTCAGCACATTTTCTGCTTGGTATTGGTGTGCAGGCATTCTTTCTCCTTTACACTTTCTAAACCAGGGCTGTTGCACTGTGCAGCAACTGGCCATCCAGCACATGAGGAGAGAGAGGTTTCTTTACTGGGGACAGCTATACTTCACATACAGACCCCATACTTATTTTATAACAACAACAAAAAAAAGGCACTGTGGGAGCTTATCAACAGTAAGTAACCTGGTTGTCTTGGTTGATTTAAAAATTTCATCTAATTAAAAAGATAACTGAGGAGAAGTTGTCTCTACCTAACCACCTGTAAGAGCAGTCCAGGTCTCTGTGTAGCAATGCAGTGTAGGGATCTGCCAGCTCAAGCCCTCTCAGTACAAGTCCTAGATGGACTTACAAGCCCCAGTAAAAGAAATATTAATGAAACATATGGAAATATATCAACTAAAAGATACACACTCAAAGAAATATTGATGTGCTTGCTTTCACAGTGGGACTTGTTTGCTAGGGCAAAGCTCACTTCAGTGTCTCTTAACCACCTTTCTCAGCCCCTGTGGCTCTGGGACCAGGTATTATGAAGCCAGGCGGGTATTCCTGTGCCTGCCACAGAATCCATGTGTCACAGATGCTCCTGGTCCTCTGTCCTCTCCAGTAGTTGGGTGGCTGGATCTAGCCTGCGTTAAAATCAACTGTCTCTTCAACTAAAGGTGACCAGAACTTTAAACCTTCACTTTAGTAAAATTCTCCCAGCCCTTGACCCTTGGAGAAGAGGCACAGAGGAGAAGATGAGGAAATAATGCTTTCAGTTCACCTTAGAGGTTATTACATCTGCACTTTGGGAACCAGCAGTCATTGGGGCTAGAGTTCCACAGTTCAACTTGACATAGAGAAACAATCTTGCAATTTGTTCTGAAACTAGAGAGATTTCATCCTGTTTTGGAAGCCTTCCAGGTAAAAGCCATGTCTGGGACCCTATCCAGATTTTCTGCAAAGCAATGGCTGTTTCACTTCCAGATCATTTCAATCCTCAAGATCAAAGGGAGCCTGATTTTAAAAGCAGGAATTAAGTACCAGCGAAGAATAAGGCAGTTTTAACTTTGCTGTAATCATGCATACGATTCACAGAGGAGTTTAGTCAAGAAGTTTGGGGGGTGATGGTTTTGTTTTGTTGTTTGTCTCTTGCTTCATTCCTTTCCTTGTTCTCTCTTATCTTTGATCCAAGCATTTCCCCAAGACACTGTGAGAACATGGGTGTGAGAGGAATATGAAGCAGATTGTAGGGAAAAGGTAGATAAGATGCATTCAATAGTTGCTGGTGTTTTTCGAGGATGCAGCTCAGAAGCATTTCAGAGGAAATTTGGAGAGATGAAGACGGGGATGAAATACATATCCCTGTGGGATCACAAACAGCCCTGGGTATTGTTCTGTGGGCTCTTGCTTCACACAGTGGTTCCTTTAGAGCTAGGTTGGCTGCTTTTTAATAATGTCCTCTTCAGTCATTTACGCTCTTTCATGGCATGTTAACCTCAAAGGGTTTAGATCATTTCCCAGCTTTCCTGTTTGGATTCCACTACAAACATATGAACACAAACCCCAGACCCTCCAGTTCAATTATGCACATTTAAAAACCTCCACTAAAATAGTTTGGTAGATTTATCACATGCTGCTGGGGCTTCAGATTTATCTGAAATAGCATCAAATGGTAAAAAGAAAAAAATCAAAATATTTTTCTGTCACATGCTGTCATACATTGTCAGAGAGCCTTGTGCTGTAGCTGCAGTGAAGTTGAATCTGATTAAAAGATCAGCAAACAAGGCAGGTTGAGGGGAATTTGATCTCATCATTGCTATGCCTGGAAATACCTGTCATCTTCTAGGTTGTCCTGCACTGTGACACTCTTTCTTATCCAGTTTGCCAATGGACATTCATGGTGACATTCTGTGCAAGCAAAAGGGGGAAAAAGCAACAAGAAAAAAAAAAAAAAGGACCCTACCCATTCCAATTTTATTCTCAAGTCCTGTATTTTTATTCCTCTGAGATCAAGCCTAAACATAAATACCAATTATCAGAGCTAGAGACAAATGAATAATTTGATGTATAACAATCCTGCTTTATTCAAATGAGAGTAGAGGTGAAATTACTGCTACGCAGGATATTATGTTAAAAAGCACACACACACACAAAAAGAAAGCAAAATGTCTAATTTTAACATAGTGTTGTTATCTGTGATTAATGATTTCCGTGGGTGTATAACTCTTATGCAAAAATGCCATGTAATCATGTACATATTTGATTAAATAGCTTAATTTGTGTTCATTTAAAAAAAAATAAAATAAAGCCAAATAAGCTAGATAATGAGTGGGCGTGTTGTAGGAAAAGCAGATGGGATTTGAGGCACTAGCTGTGTTCAAAGG
The DNA here is from genome assembly GCF_018691265.1 of Tyto alba. Taxonomy (NCBI): domain Eukaryota; kingdom Metazoa; phylum Chordata; class Aves; order Strigiformes; family Tytonidae; genus Tyto; species Tyto alba. The sequence goes on from NW_024881317.1 coordinate 6,490,566, forward strand.
AAGCCACCAATTTCACTTCAAGAATATTTGCGTATGAAAGCTGATATTTTCTAGAAACATTCATGAGTAGAACACAGAGGGAAATTTTGCCAAATTCTGCTGATTTTAATGAAGGCACACAGGGGAAAAAAAGAAGTTCAGCTGAGCCCAGTTCAATTCCCACTCCTTGGGAAGAGCATATTTATTTATTTATTTTTCTATATTTACTGGGAATGTTTTCTTTCTCGGAGTCAATTATACCTAAAGCAGCCTTTTGTTTACTTCTCAGCCTCTGACAACAACCTCCCCTTTCTTTGCCTTCACCTGTGGAACTAAATACTTATTTTTCATCACACAATAAAAGACACCTCTCCAGACTGGAAATAATGGGATTCTTTTGTGGGTAAAGCCGTGTAAATCACAGTGTCAAATGAATGGACAAAGCTTTAATGGGGCTAATAAACACGTCCCTCTGTATTGAGCAAGGAGAATTTTTATGAAAATGATCAAATAAAGTAATAAAAAAAGAAGGGGCTTCCCCTCTGGGTTTATGAGCTCTCTTGTTACACATCATGTATGACACACTGACTGGCAGAATATATGATGGACTGTCATACATTGCAGAATGACTTCAATTAGGATGATAAGATGACAAGTTCCCATAGTTCATATCTGAGTTGGCTGTGGGGTTTTTTTCAACAGGGCTTTCACTTCGACCTCTTTCTTTCTAATGTTTGATACGAAATTTAAAGGCCGGTTGAGGTCGTAGGAGACAAAATATGACTTATGTCAGGGGAGGGAGAGGAAGGCCGTTTGTTTCTTTGTTTGCTCTTATATCGATGGGTAGGATCCTGTAATTCAGTGTCTGAGTCACTATTAAAAATAATTAATGCCAACAGTTCAACCCACATGCACAACTCCAGAATAATAAACCAGCAAGTGCAGCCTGCCGCTCACAACCAACTGCAAAAATCACACAACCTACAAGCAAATACAGAGGCACATCAGACAACATGACGCATAAGCCAGCATCCACAAGTGTCATCATCAATTGCTTTATACTGCCTAGTCCTGCATGTAGGATCACAGGGCCAGAAATACCTTCATTTCCACAAGAAAGAAGCTGATTTCAGGCCCATAAAGACATGCTGGAAGAAGCAGAATGCTGACATAATTTGCGGTTGGTTCTGGGATTGTCCTGTTAAAAAGTCTGGTTTGTCTCTCTCGGAGTTCAGAAGCTAAAAGCTGCAAAGCTTTGTCTGAGACAGGTAAGCAACTCTGAAGAAGGAGTTGTGTCTGAGATGGATGGTGAGGTGGTGCTGTCAGCACTTTGAAACTCAGAGGAGAAAAAAAAAAAAAAAAAAGTACAAATTAGGAAGTACTTAGAACTTACTGGTAGCTTTGAGAGTCTGGGAAACCTCACGTGTAAAAAATAAAAAAATCCTCTGTATGAGACCTTCTTCTAGGGGTATTTTAGATTTTTTTAAATGAGTGAGTTGCAGTGGTCATCAAGAGCAAATATTGTTCTTGTAGGACCTACATATGATACTACTGAGTTTGGATCAATCTCAGACTGCTTCTTCTGTGGTAGCTATAAAATAGAGGGAATGAAGATGGAAAGCTATTCATCCCCTGCAGGGTTAAGAAGGCTCTGTGATATTGCTGATCCCTGAGACCATCATCCATCCGACCCCAGGGACACTCTGGCTGGACAGCATTGCCTCATCAACTCAGAATCTGACCCAGGCATTTTACATTGTCGCATGATTTGAGGCAGTCCACCAACCTGGAAAAGCTAAATGTTTTCCAGCGGAAGATCAAATATTTTCCAGGTGGCCTATTCTGCAGATTCAGCGTTACTGCAAAGGATTTGCCTTCAAGTCAAAAAATTGCTTGTGTATGAGTCTCAAAAGCAAATCGGTAAGTGGAAGGAGAGGGATAATGGAGGCACTTATCGCTGAACAAAGTCATAGGTTTGGTTTGCACACAGTCAGGTGGGAATGACTCTGACTTTGAAGAATGGCACGTGTCATGGTATAGCCACAGAAAAGAATGTAACTCAAACAAGATGAAAAAGAAAGGCCTCACTAGGTAGAAACTGAATAACAAAACTCACTTCACTACTTCTTAGCTCTGGTAAGCCACAAATATCAGTAGCTACCAGGAGGAATTTCCCTGGCATCTACTTTTTGGGGTAAATTGAGGTCTAAATCTAGACTAATGTACCCAGAAGCTCTCCTGCTGAAGGAAAAAGAGAAAGGAAAATAAAAGACTAAAGGGGAAAAATTCAGCTAAGTTTAATCTGAACAGTGTATCCATCACCAAAAATGATACAAATCAGCTATTACTGAATCATGCAAAAGCAACTCCACTACCTGTGATCCTTCCTTTGCTTTCTAAACCTCTTTTCAGCCCAGCCTAATGAATTGTCAGAACTGTCAGACAGCTCCAAGGAATGACAAATGTCTATGATTTGCTGCTGCTACTTTGCTGAAAACACCTGATGTATATAGTCTTGAAATCCTCTGTTTTGTATTAAAGGCAAGGGTAAGCTGAAGAAATTGGGTGTACATGTAGAGTTATTTTCTTTCGCTTTACATATATGTAGCCTAATGAGAAGAATGTGATAAAAGAAAGTTCAGGTTGAATATTAAAGCATTCCTAAAGCAGGAAAATATCCAAAGGAGGCAGGCGATGCAACCTCAGCTGTGGCTCATTTTGAAAATTTTACAATTCCATACTCAGTTGTATGATTTCATATTATGTATAATAACTCTCTGTGATCTGACATAAAACTTGCAATGATGTATCTCCATACTTGTATGATGTTTTCCTAATCAAAATTATAGATAATAAACCACAAAGAATTCTAACTCCACAAAGAAATTATTTGACAGACAATAAGATCAATCAAATAATTAATCTGACAAATATCAGAGTATGAGTTATACAGGCTCCAAACATTTATTAACTTGCAGCCAGATTCTGTGAACATTTGTCATTGACTTAAATGGGTCTAAGATTTCACTTCTTGACGAGTGACAGGCCCTGATGGGTATTTAGTCATTTCTGCTATACCAGATTGGCACTGTACTTAATACATTTGCTAATTCTGTCATAGAACCTATTCTCTATAACATTTCTCTGCACCTTCCCTAAAGAAACTCTCGTGAAGCTGTCCCTTCAATAACACACACAGAAAAAACATAGTTTTGGAAAACAGACAGTATGACTCTTGCCTAATTAGTCGCTTGTCCAGCACTGTAATGCATTTAGAAAAGGCTCCTCGACTGGAGAATATTTTTTGCTGCTTTGGTGCTTGTTAGACAGTATTTTCACAACACTTCCCAGGCAATCAGGTTGTTTATAGGACTTCATGGGAAGTGACCTGCATTATGTAAGTACCATTACAGAAGAGAGAGATACAACCACGGTCCTATCCTTGAAGGTAACAGATACTGGGAACCTCATCTGAGTGTCACAAATTGGGTTCCTCAGCTGAAAGATTGGAGGCAAAGAACTGAGGTCATGGGAAGCTGAACCAACTGTGTTAATGAACAAGGAATTAAGAGTTGATCATTTCTCTTACTATCACAGGTTGAGGTTTACTGTCATAGAGTGAGCTGCTTGGGGAGCCAGTCCAGATTGAGGGCTCCAAGAAGTAGGAATCTTAATAAGAACCATGAAGACATTTCATCATATTTCTTGTAGACCAACTCAGTTCCACCTTGGAGGGGAAAAAAACAAAAACAAACACTGTAGATCAAAAGACACTTCCAACCTCTCTTCTCCAAGTATGCACAGTGATATCCATGAATGATCGAGCCAAAGGCAATGCCTCAAAAATGAGAAATAAGGTTGAGCGAGGTCTCAGTGTTTTACCAATTTCATTAACATTTCAGGCTCTCTGCAAGCCACAAGCATCAGCAAAACTTATTTCCCAATGAATTAGGCCTACCTGGTCCAAAAAGAATTTGTCTAGCCCTTGTGAGTCTGATTAAAGTAAAGGTTGAGAGAAAGAAAAAAAAAAAGTCTATAAAACTTAAATTGATTAATTGACTCACTTGAAAGACTGTAAAATGGAAGGCCCCTGTGCTGTGTGTCTTACACAAAGCCACCATTGGTGCACACACCATCGCAGCTGCTACATTGGAGTAGCATGTCTGCAGATGGTATTACACTGTCGTCTCTCCGGATGTCATTGCAATGAACATAATCGTCCTCAAAACACTCGTGTGAGTCTCCCCATTTTACAGAAAGTGAACTGAGGCACAGAGACTACAGCTCAGGACCTCCAAGGCATCAGTTTGCTAGCACCTGTTGAAATCAAGAGCAATCAAGCCTCTAAACAGGGGTTAAACACTAAATAACCTGGAGACTTTGATCTAAAAGGCTTTGCCCTTGGGGGTCAGTTGCAATAAACCAGGGGGTGGAAAACAGGTCCCCACATATTGATTGTCTGAAGTGCTGGGATTATGCATCCTCTCCCTTACGAACAGAAATGGTTTAGGGCCAAAGTGTCTGCCTGAGTGAAGATACTGGGTTATCGTCGCCTGCTATGTCATGTCAAAAGCACGTTGATGGGACTATCTGAGGATCTCCCAGGGTATCTGTGCTGGTGGATAACAAAGGGGGGGCTGGTGCTTGCTCAGCAACGAGAGCTGAGCTCCCACAAACAGCCACAGCAAAGGGAGGGAGGAAGCTCTGAAAGATGCTGTTGGTCCCATAGACGCACAACAAATGAAGATGTGTATATCCAGACAGGAGGAATAATGAGAAATAAATGCCAAAGAGATTGCTAGGTTCCTCTCAGATTAACTCTAGTTTGACGGTGTTTGGGGCTTGGGAACTCCTCTATGATTTAAGAATAAGAATTCTTCTCTAAGTGGCCTAAAACTTGCTGCTATATCATCACTTGCTGTTGTCAAATAAATAATCATGCGAAATCAGCTGCAGAGAAAAGTCTCCTGTAGAACAGAGTTCATGCATGACATACGATATATCTTTTCAAAGGGACAGATACATCTTTCTTACAGCCAGCATGCAGCTTCCTTCACTGCACCTTCCCTCCCATCCAAATCACCTCAAATAAATGTGAGTTCTGCTGTGTTCACAGTAATTCCTTCATTTTTAAACACATAATGGAAATGTATAACTAGTCCTCATAAAAATTTATATCTCAATTCGTCCCTTTAATTTATAACAGGCCCTCCAGGCAGTTATTATTCAAACATTAATAAAATGCCTATGGATCACCAAAAGCATCAATTTTCACATTCACCTCCCCTCCTATTTGTACATATATAAAGCCAGATTAGAGTTAATGCCACTTCTGTGTCTAACAACAATTACGCCTTTAATAAGATAGGAACAAATGATATATTATCTTAATCATGTTAGGAATTTGAGTTCTCCTCATGAAACAAAGTTGAATTTTTTATGCCCTTTGTGACAATTGTTACTTAACAGCCTATATGTTTGGATATTGCAGTTTATGCAAATGTTCATGTTCTATAAATTTTAGATTTATCTCCATTTATCATTCCACATGTTCTAATATACAGACATTATGGTTTAGCGTGAGACTCTGCACAGAGTCTAAAATATGATTAGGACACCTTCAATTTATTTATACTATAGAGAAAAGGATGGAGGGGGGAAATAGCTATTGTAGGGGCAAGATCCTCAACTTCCTTAAAATCCGATACTGTGTAGAGCTATGTCTCACTATGCTGATATAAACCCATCTAAGAATCTGGCCTTTCATTTGCTAACAGTTGAATTTTAATGGATTAAAGTTTATAATGGAACCCTTCATTCTGTGCTCTAAAAGCAGTCACCAGCTCAGTGTATATCACACTGTAAAAACTCTTACTCAGAGTAATTATTGCTAATACGAGCTCTCCCATAGAGACAAGGAGGCAACTTGCATGCACAACTGTTTTTGGTTTGAAGCTCATTTAAGAGGAGCAATGATCATTAGGGCCATAAATATTTGTAGGAAAGAATTCCCTGGGATTTTTCATTTTTCTGCTGGGAAATTTAAAACCTCCTGAATTTGGAGAAGAGAGTGGAAAAAGTAGATCCTAGACCATAGCTTGATTCTGCTTAAGTCACTACGGTTGTTTTGACATCAAAGAAACAACAACAATTTATGTCATTTGAGATGCTGTCCCTTTGTGTGGCCACGAAAAAATCTTAAAAAAAAAAAACCAAAACCCAAACAAAAAAAAACAAAAACAAAAAACACCAAAAGCATCTGAGCATCTAAAGGAGTTCAGATTTCCTTTTAAATGTAATTCTTGGGAAGTAGCAGTGATGTTTCATATAGATGCTAAGCTAAGGGGAAATTACCAGCAATAGAGATGTTGTTATGGCTTCTTCACAGAGGTAAACTCAGCATATGCACAAGAATTCAGTTCCACTACCTTACCTTCATTATGGAAACTGAGTTTGCAGCAGCGTCAAAACCACGTATTAGCTGTCCAGGAAATCTGCCTCCTTTAGAGAGTTTGCAGCACTGATCTGGAAGATTTTATGATGGTGTCTTCTACCCATGCTAGTGGGAAGTTCCCATTCATTCACCGAGGTGCTCCCTCTGTTTCCCATACAATGCAGAAAATGCTGATAAAGACTCAGGGAGGGACCAAAACTAAAGTGAACCCCATTAAGACAGGAGTTGCCTTCCTCTGTGTTTCATTATTAATACTGAGCTCAATTACTCTGATTTCTTCTGTTGATGAATTAGTAGCACCACAACCAAGTCCCTGGCTGATACCCATTTGTCTTTGCTTATAAGTGCTAATGTGATGCTGTTCCTTTAAAATCAAACTCCTGCTTCAGTCACTTTACGTCTTTGCAACACTAACTGTCTTTTCACTAATTGGTTCTGTGTAAATGAAACAAGCTGAAAAACACTGTGGCACCAATAAATATTAATAAGTTATTGTTTGTTTTCTTTACCTTGCTTATGAATTCATACAAAGACAGTGCGAAGACATTAACTCCAGTCTATTAATTGCCACCTGATAATTGCCACCTGATACTTTTCTCCTGGATAATTAGGTACCCATTAGTTCTAATCAAGTAGTTACTTAATTATTGCAGTAATTAGTCTAATGGACTAGCAAATTGAAGCTTTATCACTTTTGGATACTTAATGTTCCTGACAGAGTACTTCACAAGTGTCAGGGTTCCTGATTCAGCAACCTGCCATTGATGAACCCCCTGCTGCCATTTCCACCCCACCCACACTGCTCCCCAGCCACTTGCAATGCAACTTTGATATGTGAAGCCAGAGGCAACATAAATTTGAGTCTCTCTTCCTTCTCGTTCCTTTTCCCTCCCCCATCAATGCCTCCCCTCCTGTGCTCTTACTGCTTGGCTCATTCCATGCCAAAAGAACTTTGTTGGGAAATTAAATAACATCTTGGCATGGAGATCACATGCATTAGGCTGTACAGCAGCGTGATTCAAAGAAAGGAGCTAATGTTGGCAGGTGTGGAAAGAAAAAAAGCAACTGTGAGGGGAGAAATAATAAAGAGTGTTCATGAATACTCATATACAGCTAGGATTGGAAAGAGAAAGGGAGAGGAGCAAAGCCGACTGGTGGTAAATGAAGGCATGGCTCCAAGGTCTGGGACTGGTAATAGGTCTCTCTTTCATCTCTGAATTGTAGGTGCAAACCTAACAGATTTTAATGAACAAAAACCATGGAAAGTCTTTTTCTGCCTGGGGTCTCTGCACCACAGAGTTGGTGGGCAAGAGGCCATTAACATTTCTCTGCCCCACAGTTTTATAATTAATATCATACTTAATTCTAAAGGGCTGTCAATCCCACACCACCACAATATGCAATTCAGAAAGGCATGTGAAATGCCACCCTCACCCCTGCCCTCTGTCCATGTATTAGTCCATGCATTGTCATTGTCCATCATGCTTGCTTTTGGACACTAATATGTTTGAGGTGCATACAACACACATAGACATTTAGGAGCATTAAATGTGGATTTATCTCTCCTGTTGATTGTCTGATCCAGATTTTCTCAAGTTTCTTCATGTCAGATTTGTATCAGAATTGATCATCAAGCCCTTTGGCAAGTGTCATCTGCCCCAGGCATTGCAATGTGTAACATATAAGCACTCATTGTACTGGGAAGGGGAAAAAAAGATTGATCCTGACCAGAAATAAAGAGGCTAATTCCATTCAATAATGCTTGACAACTTGCTAATGGTTAAACTACTTCACATATGTGGTAAGATTATGTATTCTGAAATAGATGTATTTCTCTTTCTTGATCAGATAACTCATGTTTCCATTGCACAGTCTCAGATCTTGTCCAGAGAAACAGGCTCTGGAATATGCCTTAAGTGGGTCCTGCTGGAGTGTGCCAGGTTTCCAAAGAGCTGGCTACCTGGGTTTGCTTTTTATGGATGGCAAGGTGCAGGCTGATGGCAGTGAGAAGAAACGACTGTTAGGCACCTGGGTTTTGACCTACTAGGAAACAGGAACAAGGCCAAGTTGTGGGTCAGAGGTCTCTTATGTGTCAAAAGCTGTATAATTTAGGTTACCACACAAAGACCAGATTCCCCTTGTCTGCCATGTAAAGTGTATTCATAGATCAAAATAAACTCCACACCCTAGTATCCTCACAAACATTGGAATTTAATTTATGTATCCTTGGTATGTTGGTATTATCAGAGCTGAGAAGCTAACAGTTTTCTGGGGAAACAAATATATTAGTAACTTCCTTCCTCCTAATTCTTCTTACTGCATGAGAAGTAGTGTCCTTTTTCAGTTACTTTGCACTCTTACCAAAAATACAACAGACCATTGACAGAGAGGTTACGGGCTCCTGAGTTTTCTGCCATAGCTCCACATGCATCCATCACAACTGGCTGTGAATGCTTGTTTCCTCTAAACATACTCTTTAGGTAACAGTCAATAAAACCTTATGCAGCTACTGAAAAATCATACCACAAAACTGCTTAAACACCTGTGTGAGGCCACTGAGCAATAACAATCCCATGAGCTGAAAGCAAAATTAAGCAAAGCATACTTGGCCCATTAAGAAAACATATTACTTGAAATTACAGTGCCTCAGTATGCCTAGATCTTGCTCCTGGTACTGGCTCAATAGGAGAGGGCTGCCAGCCCTGTTCAGCATAGGACCTATATTGACCTGAATTCAAGTGTCTGAGACCACCCTCTCTTGTTGAAGGCTCCCAGTGGCAGAAATCTAGTAGAGAAAGCTTTTGATGTTGAGAAACAGTTACATTCTAGTCCATCAATAAATCGTAAATGATACTAATAAGTAAGCAAAGCCACCTGAGGAAGGCAGAAAACCTTGGAAAATCAGTAGCTGCTGGATCCACCTAGGCTTCTGAGTAGTTTTGCTACTTCAGGCACCTAAGATGGTACATGTGTCCCTCAGCATGCAGTTGAGAATGGGCAAACACTGACACCTGATCTCCCCAAACTGCTCAGACTTCTCTGTCCCACTGGGAGCAAATTTGGTCCGGAGCCACTTCCCTGAGAGCGCTGCCCACATGAGCGAGCTGGCACGTGGGGGAGAGGGTAGCAGGGCAGCAAGTTGGGGAGACCCAGTGGGGTGGTCTCATGCATGCTGTGCCTGCGCTGAGGCTAAACAGACCGTCTGTCTCCAGCGCTATCGATCCAGCACAAGCACTAAATTCATTTTAAGGATGCTGAGACGGAGCGAGTAGACTATACGTGACAGATGTTAGTCACATTGCTTAATGTACTACTTGAAGGTGTTCAGATGCTCTGCTGATGAAGATGCAAATAAAACTAATGCAGAATAGGGTGAAACGGGCTAAGAAATTATTTTTTAGTTTTAAAAAGCTAAAAAGACTTTTGTAGCTTGAGGGAGAGCAAATATCGTAGTATCCACATCACTGATTTTCCCTCTGTATTTGATTTTGAATCACCTGTACAGTTACTCAGAAGTGACATCTCAGAAGGCAAATTAGAAGACAAACCAAGAATACCTTTTATGTTGGAAATACCAGGAGAAACCGTCCAATGATTATTGAGAGAAAGAGATGCAGAACTCATTAAGGCAAGATTGCCTGAAAAGCTTACGATGACATTGCATGCAAAAGAAAAGCAAAAAAGAAACATACGGAAGCAAAATCCTTAGCACCCTTTCTCCATTTCTCTCTATGCATTTTCTAGCACTTCAGTTCACAGGCTCAGCTGCAATCAATTTTAGCTTGTAACAATTCAGCAGTTTAAGATCTCCATAATAGTTTAGACCACCGCTGTTCAACGGGTTGCACAGCTTTTGGAAAATCCTGCATGTTGCTCTGGGAAGGGGTGTAAGTGCAAAGGGAAGGAAGAATCAGGGAGGCAAGCTGCTCCCAATTCATCTATCCAAATCTAAGATCTTTTTATGGGGTGTGGGTTATTATTGGAAAGATCTTAATCTTCACCTCTTTGAGAAGTTCTCTGATCGCTTCTTTTATGCTTTTCATAATTTTCTTGCTTTTGCACACATGGAACAAATGCCAGCCCACACGATACAGGGCATAAGACAATATCAAAGACAATCATTCAGCATTCTGTCACTGAATAAAGCAGGGTTGCTTGCCTGCGTGGGAAAGTTAGTAGCAAAGTATCTAGAGGGTGACATGCAGATCACTATGTAGGTCCTCATGAGAACTTCTTGTGAACATTAAGTGCAAGATATCTTGCACAAAGGTAATAGGAACTTCCTAAGGGAGGCTCCCTGAAATGCTAGTAAAGGGTAGGTAAATCATGGTCAGTCTGGCCCTTGCTCCCACCTCCCGACTTCCATAAGCAGCCTCATCCTGGGTCCTGCTGATGAGAAATTCAGTGGCAAAGCTGCACTGAAACAGCAGTGGCACGCAAGCAGAGTCTGAGGAAAATGGAGTGATAATTAGGTTGGAAAGACGCTCCAACCTATAATTTCATCCTTCTGGCACAACCAGACAGAGAGCTGGGACTGTAAGAGAATAGTTACAACACTCCTGTCTTTCAGGGAATGCACCACTGGATAGAGGGAGGAGAATGGAATGGCTGGGCCACCTTCCACTGCTGTATCAGGTTGAGGACTAGACTGAGCACACCAGTGCCAGCCTCCCTGGTCTTCTGTAGCTGGTCTTTGCTAAAGGTTAGTGACATGGAAATGGTGCAAAGGATGGCACGTGGCTCTGATTTCTCATTCTGGTATTGAGGTGAATCCAGATGAAGTAAGCACCTACTTTTCAAATGCAGTTCACCCTGTATGACATCTGTTTTCCATCACCCCAGTGCAGAAAAGCCTGGGTAGGTGCCACCTCTCCTGTCACTTGCTGCAATGGAGTTGTAGTTTCCCCCTCTAGCAGCATGCACAACAGTGATAAAACCAGCACAGCCATCCCATTCTGCACCAGCTTCCCAGAAACAGCCTTGGGGTATTTGGATGTCCTCTTATGTGTCTGCTTAAAACAGCAAGTAATCTGCTTTCCTGCTAACTCTGCTTTCTTCTCATTTAGATCATCATAGTGTAGGTCAAGTGTTGAGATGATCTCAGAGTACCATTGAAGAGGAAGACATCACTCTGAAGTTTGAATGTATGGATGGTTGCACCCCTGGATTTGGAGATACTTGCTTTTTGCTGTGTTTTGGGTATTTTTGCAGGTTGTTCTCAGCTGCCTGTCAGACTGGGCCATGATGAAACCCAACATCTTGCAGAGACATAAAATGGAAAACAGGCAACTCATCAGAAAAGTAGCAGCTGTTTTACACCATCACAAAACAAAATCATCATACACTAAAAACTAGATTTAGCAGTTTAAAAGAGCTGCTAACACAAAATTAGCTGGAGACAACAGCGTGGTTTTGTAACTGACAGTGCTTCACTCAAACGCCCTAATTCATGTGAAAACAACTTAGGAAACATTAAACGGCTGATGCTTTTGGAAAGGGGAAGAGCATTCAGACTTTCAACGGCTGCTTAGGAAGAACGTGCAGATTTATTACATCATCTTTTTTTCCTTTTACGAATTTTAAATAAGCATTGTGTCAAAACTGCCACCTCTTAAATAACAATGATGCTATAGTCCTCCTGACGGAGGGAGACACCAACTTTTATTGGCAAGTCATTTGTATTTATTGCAAGCTGAAAGCCAGTAAAAAGGTTGCACAAAACTTTAACGGTGAATGAGATGGAATAAGAAGGCCTTGAGCACTTTGGATCATCAAATACTTCAATAACTGGGTATGGGTGTTCATAAAACCATAAATTCATACACGTGGAGAGGATATAAAGACCCAATTGCCATATGAATGGACTTTCTGTTGCCTTCTGGAAACTCATATGCATATACAATCTGTGCTAGATACAGGTGCAATATAAGCTTTCCTTTGGCCTGGCTGTATTTCCCATCAAGGATGAAAATTTCCATGTTGTAGATACATCCTGCTCATCACCAACACAACTCCTGAGGGCTAGAAGTGTGCCTGGCAAGAGATTCATCGAGTTGCTTTACTACCAAATAGTATGTGGCTTGGCCAGAGATCTGTCATCTTGTAACAATGAAGAGGTGATTCCTGATTTCTTGGGACTAGATTTAATTTTTCTATACAGTTCCTAAGATAAGAACTTGGTTTATTTTTTCCATGAAACAGCTGCCCTACACTGGCTGAGGTGCTTCCATATCTCTCATGGTGGCAAGTCCATTCTTCTGTGTGATCTGACCCTGCCTGTCTTACAGGATTCTGCCATTGAGTCCCATCAAACTCCTACCTGAGGAAGGAATTAAAGGGTGGATATAGAGTAAAGGAGGAATAAAATTCAAGCTGAGGTCTGGCTATTTGTTCTGTTCAGACTAGTTGCGGCCTTGAAGAAGTCTTTTGTCTCCTAACAAATTGTGGAGGTGGGAGCATAAAAAGTGCCCTGTTCTTCAAGGGTATTTTTATTTAGATCCTACTCTTCAAAACACTATATATAGAAGTAAGAGTCTAGTTGCAATTCAAAGTTTGAAAAGTTACAGACTCATACAGCCAGTCTCTGATGGATCTGAATTTTTCAGCTAAACAACATCTGTGCTCTTGACCTGAGACCTAGATTTCACATTTCAGGAATTAAATGAGCATCATTTTCTAAAAGACATTAGACCAAGGCTGGGCTATCCAAAGGATGGCTTCAGGATTTAGATGAAGACACTGTCATGTCAAGGAGACTTAAAACCTGACATATCTTGTTTCTGTTGAAAAGCCATACCTAGTTTGCTGTACCATATTGTGAATTCTTATGTGCAGGAGGCAAAGGAAAAGTGGAAGTCATTTTGGATTTTGACATCCCTTACAGGATTGTCTGTAGTAACAGGGCATAAGGCTCAGTGACCCAGATGATCTGGCCTTGTTTTATATTACTCTGTTCCCAATTTATCCTGAGACTGTGCCAAAAACCTGCTGAAATATAAGGGAAATATTTGTGAACTTTGCCAAACTGTGAAGCCTCTGGGTCTGAGATACCTCAGGTGATTTGATTAGACTGAAGGAGTTGAGCCTGAAAAAGGGGGAGTGTGAAAGGAAAGCTATTTCTTACCTGGTGCTGCAAAGCTGGGGTATGTGTCTGAGCGCTCATCCTCCTTTCTTCCTTCCGTACAGAAATCCTGTTTTTCTCAGGAAGGTGTTCAACCTGCTTTCAAAAAAAAAAAAAAAAAAAAAAGTGATGGGGGCAAGGAGAGGAAAGGCCACATTCAGCCTCAAGACCTCAAGGAATTGAAACCTTCACCTTTCTCTTGTTTAAATGCTGCAAACACTGAAATTCAGGCTGTGTCTCACAGGTGTGTCCTGAAGTGGGATCTTCTAGGATCTGTTCAGCTACTACAGCCACCCAGACATGCCACTGCTGCAGACCTCGGGGGATGAACAGAGAACCTTGCGGCAAGCAAGGCGCAGAGCCAGAGGAGAGATTGACTGATCTTGTTTCAGATCAGATGGATGGCTCTAAATGACCTGTAAAGACACTCCCTGAGCCCTGAGCCACAACATTAAGAGCTGAGACACCACTAGCACTTCTGAAGTAGTTATTAGTGACTGAAGTAGCACTTGTCAACTGCGACTTCAGTTTCAAGTAATAGTTTAACAGCATCAACTTGAAGAAAGGTTATATCTCAGTGTGTTTGGTGTGCTGCTGACACTTAAAGGAAATAATTGGTAGACTTAGAGCAGGGGCAGACGCCAGTGGTAGAACAGGAGAGGAGGTTGAATACTCAAAATAAAACTTCAACAATACGGTGTGAAACAAGAGCCAGGAATCCATACTAAGTCCTGGCAAAAAAAAAAAAAAAAAAAAAAAAAAAAAAAAAAAAATGAGGAAGCTGTAACCCAACCTGCAGAAAGAGCTCTGTTCTCCCCACCATGAGCTGTGCTGCTGTGACATTTAAAGACTCATTTACAGTTGCTGTTTGCAGCCCTGTCCTAACAAGAGGACAAAAACATGTTGCCCCTTGCAATTCTTGGCCAGCGTTTTGGAAAGCACATGTAATGAAATCTCCAGCTGATTTCTGGCTTCAGGACAGCAAAGCCCAAGAGAAAGTATATGTGTGTGTATGCATGTGTGCTGTGGAGGAGAAGACAGGAAATCATCTGGAATTAAGTGCACAGTCTCATTTTACCTGTAATTTTGCTTTGTGATGCTAAAATGGAGGAATTAGCATGCAAATCCTGCAGTCCCATGGCTGTCATCACCTTCCAATTAGCTGCATTTGATTTCAGTGAGCGCTGATGGATTGTGTCAGCAGGTGAGGTAGGATGTCTGAAAGGTGCTCTGGCTGCCACAGGCAGGAGAGGGCTGTGTGTGTACATGTTTTTCCCCTGTGCTGGTCGCTGGTATGATGCTGGCTTGCCAAAATAAAAAGCACTTCTGTCACCTGGCCAGAGGAACTGATTCTGACCTCGGTGATCCTACATTTCTGCAAATATTGGTGTAACAGCCAGAGCAGCTGAAGTCAGGTGGGTTGATCCACTAGTTATTAAAGTCAAAGTGTGGGTATCTCAAACACATCATTTGAAGCAGTGTTTCTGGTTACTGTCCCATTCTGTTCCCCTACTGCCATTTCAAAACCCTTTTCTAATTTATATTATTTATTACTAGCATTGCATGAGGCATCTCACAGTCCAGATCACTGAGATTAGGGAGCTGCTGTGCTTGGTGCTGCAGAAATACAAAATCTTGTTCTTTTCCCAGGAAATGCATAAGCACAACCAAGGGAAGAGGAACTCGCAAAAGAGCAAAAGAAATAACATGGTAACCTGCACCAGCATAAAATACCAGTGCATCCAGGGAAGGGGAGCTTCACAAGCATACTTCTTGCTTTCATAAGGAGACAGTGTTATTTACTAGCCAGACATCCTGAGAGGGTGGACAGGGCTCTGGCTCCTTGTCTGACCCTAAGACCTGCTGACCAACAGTGTTTCAGCAGACCAAGCTGAAGTGCTAGAGTGTGAGTGAGTCAGAAGAATGTCTCTGAAGTGAAGAAGAGCTTGTATTTGTTGAAACAGAAGACCTGTCATAGAAAAAGATCTCCCTTCCAGGGGAAGGAAGCCAAGACAGAAACAACTTGGTCACACCAATAAGCTAGAGAAATTACATTTACAGAGTAATTTTGAAAAACAGGCACATGATCCAATTTGTCCAGAAAAAAACAGAAGTTTCAACAGATAAAATGCAAGACATTCTGAGCCTATGTAAGAGTTTCAGTTGTGTGGAGGACCAGGAAAGTCATCATCTTTTCTGTTTGTTATAAATAAACCTCAGAAAGACATAGACACATTCTGTATGTAATACATTAGAGGGAGGTGAGTAGGTTGAAGAAATTGCTTACATTAGAAGTCTTAGTAATTGTAAGTGTGGGCCCCAGGTCATGACAGAAAAAAAGGAGAGATAAAGGGGCAGGATTTTGTTTAGTGGAAATTAGAAATTCATGGTCAGCTTAAGATGATGGCTCATCATAAGTGAAAAAATGTGAAAGACACTGCATGAAATTTTACTTTTGGACTAAAGAAAACAAATCTGGAGTAGCAGTGATACTTGAGTTTGTATATGCAATAAGGTTGCCTAGAGAAAGGTATGGGATAAGAAGGGGAAGAGACTAAGGATTGGTACCTGTGAAGCCAACAAAATTGGAGGGTGGGGAGATGATGAAGAGCCTTCAGTCAACAGGAGCAGCATCAATAGAGAACTGAGTCACAGATGCTGAGAAGAACAGTTTTCAAAAAGCAAGCAATAATGCCAGAAATTGCTGATGGGTCAAGAGTCTGGGGCTGGCATACTGCTGTCAATTTTTGCCCAAGGAATACAGAAAGATTTTGTTGAGAGCTATTTTAGTGGGATGTAAGATTGGGTACACAGGACAGAGAAGGTAGAGAAAGCACACTGAGCAAGCCTTGACAGGAAAGGGAGCAGGGTTTCCAGAGAGGCAAAAACAAAGAGAAATGCTTACAAATTGAAGGAATAAAACATTGTATTATGAGAGCTGGAGAACAGAGAACACTGAAAAGTTCAGTAGTATGAGAAAGGAAATGAGAGGGGAAGCTAAAGATCAAGAGATTAAATTAGACTTCTAGGTTATAAGGATAAGAAAAGAAGAGAAATGTTTGCGATGTTGGTGGGAGAGGGAGAAGGAAGGGAAAACCAACCTGATTCAATTTTCTGTTCAGAGAAATCAGCAAGAGCCAGTGCACTACTATAAACAAAGACAAATGGGGAAAGTCGAGGAAGAAGTAAAAAATGCAACTGGAAGAAGATGTGAGGGATGGGGACCACGGGCTGGAGGAGAGGAAGAGAGATGAAATCATCAAGACAGAGGAGGCAAATGCCTCAAATTTGGTGGAGAAAGTGAAGCTGGAGTGCACCTGATAACTGTACCAATGGGGCGCCAGGATGGGACAACCATGAGGAGGATCCAGGAAGCAGAATAGATTCCAAATGCCAAAAAAAGTCATTGAATTTATTCTAAAAGAAAGGAACAATGAGAGAAGGATTCAAGTTACTGTCAATAACAACATACTACTTAACTGTAACAATAATACTGATGGTACTCTAAGGTTTACATCATCTATTTCTGCTCTTTTTGATTATCTTAAAAGAGAGCATGCCAGAGAAGCTTAAATGAGCACTGCCACCTTTGGCACCTACCCCAACTCAGGCCTGCAAATCCACCCTGTGTCTCTCTCAGATTGAGAGCTTCTGTCCTTGAAATGTTAAACTCATTATCTGGTAGGTGTGGACAGTCTTGTGTCTCACAGAGCCAGGAAGAAATTTGACATGAGTATGTCACAGGGGGTGTCGGGGGGGGAAAACAATTCCTGAGAAATGTTGAAAGCGCATGTATTTTTGGCAGAGGATACCAGCCAGACATGTCAGCTGATAGCATCCATAGAGCTGGAAGACTGAAAATGAACTGCATTAAAACAAACAGAGATTTTGCAACTGAAAGCGGCACACTGACATTTATATTAGCTCCGTTTGACATGACCTGATGGGCTGGGCCGGGCTGAAGTGAAACCCATTGCAACATCCACCCTCTTCTGCCCCAGCCCTTCAGCACCTCTGCTGTGTGCCTTTCTCACCATCCTGGGAAGGCAGGAGATCACACACATCCTGAATGCTCTTTGCTGCAGGAAGGTCAGCTCCTGGGCCAAATGCTCAGCTAACGAGTGGAGGCTGTGCTTTTACCTCGTCTTGATTGAGGGGACGTTATGACAGGCCACACGAAGTCCGGAGGGCTTGACAACCTCCATCTAGAGAAGAAGCTTGGTGGGGTCAGGAAGGGTTCCCCTCCTCTAGGCTATTCTGCACTTTGACACTGAACCAGAGTGACTCCTTTGACCTCGGTGGAGTTACCCTGATTTAACTGAAGGTAGTAGGGAGCCGAATCCAGCCCAATAAATTACATGAGTTTTATGGGTTTTGTGTATGAGAGAAAGGAAAGTCCAGACCCTCAGTCCCTAGGGCTACTTTGGGGTCTGACTGTCAAGGTGTGTTTTTTATTGTGTGTACCGCTTGTCTGATGATAGGAACTAAATTGAGAAGAGGCTCATTTCTCACAGGCCACTGAGCAACCAGAATGTGCTAACTGTCATACGTAGGAAGCACTCAGGTGTCGGGATTGTCAAGAGAGAAAGTGCAGCGCTTTTTATTAACTGCAAGAGCAATCAGCTCTGTCTGGGTCTGCTCAGTCTTGTGGAAACACATAGTTCACACTGGGCAATGCTCAGAGGCTTAACACAGGTATCAACACTGTGGCTCAGGTAATAACTTTACATTAGAGCTGTTGCATTATGGACTGTTGCATAGTCACAGCTATACTTGTGGTGCTTGGTAGTCTGATCTCTTGAAAGTATTTGATAAGTCTGAATAGGGAAAATATTGCACAATTCAATAGCATATTTAAACTGTATTTTGTCTTGCCCTCTGCGATCTTCCAGGGTTTATGCAAAGGCTGTGTGTACCCCTTTTGCCCGGCCTGGTGCTCTGCTCAGATGCTGGGTGTGCTGGTTTAGGCTCAGGTCTTAGCAAGTGTGGCTGCTTCAGGGTTTTGGACCAGAGGGATATAGCCAGACAGCATAGCAATAGAGGGACCCTAAAAAGAAACAGGGTGATGAAGATAATTTCAAGACACTAGTAGTCTTTTCCTTAAGTTAAGAACAGGTCCACTGAGTCCTTCCCTAAAGGCTATGAAAATACACTTAAATTATTTTTTGGGGGGGTTAGATTTAAATCTGATTTTGATTTGAATTTGACTAACTTGATTTGAACTAAAATGGGTTTGAATTCAACCACAAGAAAAAAAAAATCATACTTTTGAAAACTTCTAGCAGCAGCATCGCTGACTTTTGCCTGTGGTAAAAAGGTCCAATGTGATCCAGGTTTCATTTGCATTCCAACACTGTGTCACCACTGGAGTCCATGAGAGGAGCTCAGGGGCTTCCTTTTCTCCACTGGGAGATCTCTGAACACCATGACCCAAAGCCATGTTCACAAGTAGATCCCTGCAACATGCATAGGAAAGAAGCCAAATACCCCTCAAATCCCTAAATTGCTTCCTCACTGCCTAGAGTTATCAGAAATGGTATAAAAGGTTCAATCTCTGTCAAAGAGACAATACCTACGTGAGAGCTGCTACATCTCAAGAAGCACCAGAAGTGGGGTAAATCTCTAACCTGTTGCCTCAGCTGGGAGTTTTCTGCCTGAAGGGATCGATGTATTACATTTCTCTAGCACAAAATCAACACACAATTAAATATATATGTTTGGGCAAAGTTCCAATCTGTTTGCTTCATTGCTTTACCCAGGAAAAGCCCTGAGAATAGCATTAAAGTGAGAGGCCAGCTGGGCCAACAGAAACGTTCACGGCTGGCTGCAGTGCAGCGCTTAGTTGCAAACACAGAAAATAGCCCACTACATCAGAAAGAGAAAAATGAAATACATGAGGCACACTGGCCACTGCAGCGGCTGAGTCTCTCCCTTTTCACTTGGCCAGGGATGCTGAACGTCCCTCTCTGATTACTCCAGAGTGAAATGCTGCCTCGTGGTGCTGTATGAAACGCAGAGCCTCAGAGCCGTACACGCGATTCCCCGGTTTATCGGGGTGGGCTGCACGTTTTGAGGACGAGCAAAGTGACACATCCTGTCTTCAGAGAAGGGTCGGTCAGCTGTACAGCGGTTTGTGCCCTTAGCAGGTGCTTCAATGTCAAAGGTATTAAAGCTGGTTATTTTCAGCGTTGTGCCAAGTGCCGTACAGGCTTGTTACTCCCCTACCCCCATTCTAATTAAATTTATAGGCAGAGACTATGAGCTGGGATAGGAGTTGAGCTGTCAAGTTAAGAGAGAAGCACCAGCAGTGCAAAACCCTCCAGCTGGAAAGACAGTTTCTGATGGTGGCTGTACTTTCTGGAAATTATCTCTCCAGTTGCATCTCTCATATGTTTTCTGATATAGCTCATTTTTCTCTCTGTCTCTCACATACCCAGGTGCACACACGTGCGTGCACACACACAGAGGCATGTGCCCACTCTGTGAGTTATGTGCTATAGTGCCTTGCTTTGGCAGATTGCCCCGTCTTTTCAGGAATATATACAATATAGCTAAGGGCTCTATCCTTCTGTCAGCTACATCAGTGTAAGGCAGACTTCTCCAGCAGTGAATATGCCTCAAATGGTTTAACTCTAGATACAGACAGTTCTGATTTTCAGTGGAGCTGGTGAGAACAGCAGGTTTTGTGGCTCTCAACTGATGGTCCTATGACTGTGTGGTGCAAAGTTGTCCCAGAGTTTGCACCTCATCCACCACCAGAAGACTCGTTAGAACAGTGCTACGGTCAGGTCCCTGATAGATTGAGACAATCTTGGTCACCGGTCCAAGACTAATTTCCCTAGCAAGGCACAAAACTAAGGTCTTCACATGGTTTACAGCGAACATTTCCTACAGCTTTCATCTTTGCAGTAGACCACTCCCCCAGGTCTCAGTATCCCCAGAGGACCTCTCCAAGACTGGCTGAGTAGTGCCTCCAGAGACAACAGCACTTCAAGGGATGAGGCAGCCCCAGGACCTACAAGATGTTCCATTTTTTACCCCTTGAATTGTCCCACAGGAGTTCACCTGGTCTACCACTGCCTTAAGCTGGGAGATAAAATCGCAGCTGGCAGCAAAGTGGCAGCATGCCAAACAAATATATTTTCTGCAGCCCTTTCAAGGCCTGCAATATCAAAACAACCTCAAGCTACAGTGTGTTGTGGCCTGCACACTCTGTGGAGAGCATTGGCTGGTCTCTGTGTGGCACAGCAGGGTGCTCATCCAGCTCATTTCCCTCCAGCCAGATTGAAGGAGGATAACGATTCTGGTAAAGCTATCCCACCCAGAGGCTGCTCACAAAATCACCAAGGAAAGGTCTTGGTGGGGGTTTGCGGTGTGGTGTTGCACACATTCCAGTTGGCTTTGAAGCAAGTTAAACAAACTGGAGGATTATGTGATTCTGATTTCTACATCTCCTGGATGAAACATTGCATTGCAAAGCCCAAACCTAATCCCTGGAGTTTTCAAAAGAAAAACTCCCTCAACCATCCCACTACCACTGTGATTCCTAAGACAGCTTTCCAAAACTATGAAAAACCAGACAAGGATAAGGGGAAAGACATACCGGAACTGAGGGATAAAAGTTTGGTTTTGGTACGTCAGGGAACCTGCAAGAGTTACTGAGTGGTCACAAAGGATGGGTATGCTGAGAGAAGATGGAGTTCTTTCAAAGTCAGGCATCAGGTTTTCCCTGTTACTATTTACTCTGCTTTGGCAAAAAAAAAAAAAAAAAAAAAAAAAAAAAAGCATGGCTGACAATGTTTGAAAATCTTTCTTTAGGTGCCACTGGTAGATGATGTAGAGAAGCAAGTACATGTGATGCATTGGTACGCTCTCTAAGTAATATCAAAAGACTGGGGATCAGGGGCAGTTTAGGTCTCCTCATAATGGCTAAAGTTTAAGATGCTTTGAGATATAATCTGGACAATTTGTCATCCCTTTCCCCCCTACAGAGAGGATAATTAACACTGTAAAATGCAGTAAGCTCCATGTACCCCTTTCTGATGTCAGGGGCCCATTTTAAGGTCAATGATTGAAATGCTCTGATGGTGTCAGCTGAGATTTCGCGTCTGTTGCTAGGATTTTACTCACAAAGGACTCTTAAAACAATGTATGTTCATTAGTTTACAGGAAGAAATAATTACCCATCCAAACTGTACCATGTTTCACTTGCTACTAACCTCCTGATTCACCTAGGTAGGTGGCAATGAGTGCATTTGCTAACTGGTGATTACCAAATTAGTTGCATGATAAACCTTTTCTTACATACCTTTTAGGAAAAAAAGTAAAATGAATAATGAGTTGATCTTTTCTTTCAACATGCTGTAATTTTTATTAATTTAACTTGAGCCAATTTATTGGGGGGGGGGGGGGAGGGGGGGGAGAAAGAGAGGGAGGGAGCTTGTATTCCTTTGAACTCATATTGAAAAAGAGGCAAATAATGGGAAAATTTCCAAATGTAGTTATATTTTTAAATCCACATTAATTATAAATCTGCTTATTCTTTGTAAAGGCAGGGGCTGCAGACTGGTTGGGGGAGGGAATAGGGGGTCATGTATAAATTGTCTCCCAAGGACCCCACTGAAATTTCCATAGCATTCACCATATGACACTGATGTGTGAAAATTGACATGAAGATTTGAAAATTGGGACCGAGGGAGACCAAGCATAAAATAACTTCAATTTTGCGCTCTCTCTGTCTCTCGGAGGAATAGTGCAGTAGACTGACCAACACAACACAAACAAGCAAACGGGAGAGAAAAAAATATTCAGGGAGAAGGATAGGAGTTATTAAAGAGAAAACACACTCCTCACTCACAGAGAGAAAGGATGATCAATGGATTTAGTCACAGAGAAATTCAAGCAGAAAATTGCTGCTGTTTTTTATCTGAGAGGCAGAAAGTTTAACCAAACCAGAATTCTCTCAACTCACTCCAAGGCAAACAGTGAAGAAAACCACTGTGTTTTGAAACAGTGGGAGAACTCTCTGTGTGTGTATGTGTAAATTTTTGTGTGTGGTTTTATAATGTTATGATGCCAAATTAATTGTAAGGTAGAGTCCTCACCTCCAGAATTCCTTAGTATGGAAGATTTTATTCTTGCTCTTTTTTTTCATGTGGAACCCCAGACTCTGTAGACCATCCTCAGGGGAAAGACTTACTTTCCAGATATTTGTTTTCCCATATTCAAAAGTCATACACCAGAGTGGCCATAACTACGAGGAAGCTGTCAGCTTGCTATTTATAATCTGCCGTGATTATAAACTTCACCGAAATTAGAAAGCCAACCTTCTACGCTGAATGGCTATCAGGTTGTAGATGGATGGAGCCACTGAACTCAGCTGTTAAAAGGGAAGTCCTGTTCCTTCTTCAGAATAAGGGTAAAACACTAAAATCACTAAAAATGGATCAGGAAAAGAACAAACAAAATTAAATGTTTCAGGTCTGTCTCCTATAATTTAAATCTTACAGGGTTAATAATTTTGCTTTGGACAGATTTGCACTACTTTTAAATACTGTGCACATTTTCTCAGTTTCCGTTCTTTGGGATGATTTTGTGACTCTGAATGTGGTTTTTGAGAATTAAGTTTTGCTATTCTGGAGCCTCTTGCTAACACTCATCTGAAGTCATAAAATCAGCCCAGACTTGGGACTGGCCTTTACTGCTTCCAGTAAATAGATCACTATACAAATGCAGGAGGTACCAAAGCATCACCGATCTGTGGAAATAACAGCAAAGTTCATCTCCTGGAGTATAACTGCTGTTCAGGAAATAGATATCCATAATTTTCATAGCACTCGTTAGGTGTTCAATAGTTCACATCCTTGGATTATTAATCAAAATGCTTACGGGGGTTAGACAGTCAACACTCACCATCATCACAAGCATTGAACAAGACTTCTGTTGTTAGTGTTGCTATTTCCTTTTTGGATCACAAGTTGTTTGCTGGTCTCTATTACCCCAAAGACATCTGCAAAATAACAGAAATGCAAGTCTATAGATCTCTGCTATGTATTTAGGTAGAGATAATGATGAGATGGAAATACAGACCATGGCTTTAGCTTTAAAACTAATTGTTCTCTAGTTACTGTAAATCCTAAGGTCATTCTCAGTCTGAGAGGATGCACTGTGCAGGCCTGAACACTCTGCTGTCTCACTAGACTATTTTTCTCAGGCTTACTTACTTTATTTTATTTAGCTTTGTGGCACATAAGGTTCCTTGTGCTTGCTGATATGATGATCTACAAGACCAGCGTTCACATGCTATGGATCTCATTTATTACGAAGTGAAGTATATAATAATGAAAAATAGCTACAGCTATTCCTTCTCTCTCCAGGGTATCTCAGCACCCTTATGGATGACCGCACACATAGTCAGCACCATAGAAACAAATGGAGGGGAAATGGCAGTGCACTGTTCAAAGCTGGAGGACTGAGTGCCTTTGGTCTAGAAGCGTACTTGATCCATAGCTTCTGTTGAAGGCACATTACAGAGTGTACTGAAAAAAATATATTTATATTTTTTGAAACAGCATGACTAGATGTGGAGCAGATGGGCCTTGTAGGAACTAGGGAGCAGGCAGAAAGGAGAATTCTCTATTATAACAGCCTGTAGGAAGCATTTGTCAATAAACACCTTGAGGATTTTCAACAGCATCCAAAGGAAAATGCCCCACGATTCATAGACTAACACAAGACCTGCCCATCATTGACTCTTAATGCTCTACTGAGCATGAAAACAACAGCATGGAAATAATATGAAAAGGCCTTGCAGGTAATTTCACAGGGTAACAAGGAATGCCAGGCTTATTGTAATTACTGGCACTGGTGACAATGGAGTTATTTTAAATTAAATGCTGGGACCTTTAGGGCAGCTTCTGTGTTTCACACACTGACTGTTTTTTGTAAATTTTGTACTTTGACCCATCTGATATAGTTATATAAAATTAGATGGCTTGAGTTGCACTCAAAATATGCCTTTGAACTGATTTCTACAACTAAGAAAACTAGCAATTATATTTAAAATAGAAATTTGAAATTTTTCCAATGATCACCTGATTCCAGCAATGGAGGCTTTAAGGAATATCATGAGAAAAATACAAGAGTTCACAGCACTAGAACAATAACAATGATAATGATATTAATAAAGATTTAATATTATATAAGCATAAAATAGAATGCAAGGCCACAATATCTAATGATTTCACTGCTTTCTTTTACCAGCTTCTTGCAATACACTGGCCATGAGACAGCATTGCCTTGAAATATAGTTCTGTAATATATCTGCCACAGAATCTGTCTTTTGTTTGAATACTTAAAACTATTTGTACTGTACTTGAACATGACAAGGTTGATTCCATCTCCCTTTCAATGAACTTGCATTGTCAAGTTACTTCTAGTTTACAAAATTGTGACATCAAAATTTGGCCCAATACTTTAATTAGCATTTTTAAGTTACTTGACAAATCATTCTAAGGATTAATTCTTAACTCTAATAATAAAACTAATTCTTACAGTGTTTATAATTCCCTGTTTATGTTTCAAATACTCTTTGAAGATCTTGAATTTCTCACCTTTAGAACACTCTGGTTTATGTATGATCTTAATGGCCTTTTTCCTTTAAAAGGCCCACTCATTCCAATAAAAAGGTGATTTTAAAAATAATTTCTTCCTTTACTCATGTATAATCACAGTACAGATTGCATCAAATGCTTTAGAACATACATATAAAACACTCCTGGCTGGTTTCATGCAGTTGGGAGATAGTCGTCTCCCTGTGAAGTTTGAGATTAAACATTCAAATAGTAAGAAAATAAAAAGGATAACACCTACCTTAAAAAGGTCTTCAGAAACCTGCTGGGGAGAGTTTGAGGAGGAAAGATGGGGATGATATACTGCCATTTTTGGGAAAGGATGGAAGAATCACCTCAATTGCTACCATGGAGAAATGTTTTCAAGGTTACTTTCAACTCCAGAGCAATAGTAGCAAATAGTTTGCAAGCTATCCTGAGGATTTTAACTAGAAAACTGATATTCACAGAAGCAAAAAAGACAGTTATAGGCCATCGGGTGCAGCATAATTGGCACTCAGCCCGAGCCACAGAGGTTGGAGCTACATCCAAGCTTTCTCTGAGTTTGACATAGGGCATATATTGAAGTTGGAGGCAGTTTATTGAAAGCTCATTTTCTTGGACTGTACAGTTCTGTCAAAATGCAAGAGCTTCACAAACAGCTTCAGAAGTAAAGATGGAAGAATAAAGTTCCCACAGTTCTGAAGTCCACTTTAAACACTTTAGAAATAGAGTAGCTTGATGTTTGTGTTTATTTTTTATATACGTATTTGTTAAATAGCTTATATATATATATGTAAACCCCATAGTTTTATATATACATATATATATATAGATATAGTTTGGGGTTTTTTATATATAGAGAGATATGTGTGTGTGTGTGTGTGTGTGTGTGTGTGTTTGTGTGTGTGTGTGTGTGTGTGTGTAGAATTTTTCCTTTATTGGAGTTTTGGAATTGGAATTTTCCCTTCTTGGAATATTTCCTTTATTTTAAAATTATTTTACAAGCTAAAAAGCAAAATAAAACTGTTTGAAGAATGGATACTCTTACACTTCAAATATATCAGAAGGGAAAGCAGATTAACCTCAAATTATTTTCCCATGTGCTGATCTGCAGCAGATTAATCAGACTTTTGCATTTGGAAACAGAATGTGAAGGAAGAAACTATCTGACTAATCTTAAGGTAGAAGCCATTGGTAAAATCAACAAAGTTTATAGAAGAAACAACTCTTCTTGGTTTGTAGGCATCACATTTTTTACAGACAGACAAGGCTTCTTAAGGACATTCTTGATATCTTAATACCTCAATCTTGTTCAGTGTCATTTCTGAATGAGACCATTGTTGAGGCAACAGTGAATAGCATAGCTCCATCAACCTCCTTTAATTTGCTTGGAGATTATGGGAAAACCTCTATAAATCAGTTTTATGACCTCATGAAAAACTTACAGTTGTATGGCATCACTTGCATGAATTATGAGATAGCCAGAAAAAGGACCAGAGATGTCAAGGACACCAAAGTGAAGCTTTATGTACCCTGGGACATAGCATTACATTTCTCAAATCTACAGTTGGTAGAAATATCTAAGGCAACCATGGAAGCTAAAATTCTGTGTCTCCTAGGCAGTTTCACACAACGCAGTGATTTGGAAAGGCTGGGAAAGAATGCTTAAAATAGGCTTGATGAGGGTCATTAGTCTGAAGATGCAACAATTTAATTCTTCATTAACATTATTAAAAAAAAAGCAGAATGTATACACGAAAAATATATATACTTAATGTAAAAAAAAAAAATGGCAGGTCAAATACTCCCATTTTCTTTCAAACCAACTTTTTTTTTTTTTTGAAGTTTACATAGGGTATCTTGCTAGGACACTTCACACAGCTGCAGTTGCAGCCACATATTCAGTATTTTCTCAAAATAGATCTCCAGTTGCTCTTTCATGGAACTCCTTTCGCTTTAACATTACATGTCAGTGTTTTGCTCATATTTATCAAAACCTAATCCAAGCATCACTGAACTCTATGACATTTCATAGTACTGTAAACCTAAAGCAAAGCCTGAATTTTGGAAATTTAGATGATACTCTTAGAGATGAACACCTGGAAGTCAAGTTCTTTGGCAAGTTAGAGGCAGAGATAGCCATACATATCCTGACTGTTAGTTAGGTGGTTCCATCAACACTGAAACACTTCAGAACATCAAACTGAATTTGACACTACTTCTTTTTGGATTTGTCAAAACAATTTTTGCTTTATTGACACCAAGTGAATCTTACGATGTTTCCTGGCATGAGTACTGAATGTTTCCATTGTCACTACTGTTCAGAAAGGAACCAGGTTCCCAAATCTCAG
The DNA here is from genome assembly GCF_018691265.1 of Tyto alba. Lineage (NCBI taxonomy): Eukaryota > Metazoa > Chordata > Aves > Strigiformes > Tytonidae > Tyto > Tyto alba. Next base: position 6,518,082 of record NW_024881317.1, read on the forward strand.
CCTCCCTCTGCTGAATAAAATGTTTATCTTCCACCAACGGTGGTAGTGCTGAGCTCAGGCAGCCTAAACATAACCCTGCTGAGATTTCCCAGAAGAGACGAGGCAGAAGGTCCCAGGCTCAGCCTGGATCAGCCTCAACCAGGCTGATGTCCTCTCACCTCCCCTCTGTCCCCCGCAGGCTAGTGTGCAGAGAGGGGCACAACTGCACCTCTGTAGCACCTATGGAGGGAGAATATTATTGATGCTGTGCTGGCTGTGCTACATCAAAGTGTCCTGCAGCCACTGAAGGTGGGGTCAGACACTATCTGCTCTCTCCCTGTTTGATTTCCACCTTCCCCCCTTCCCGCTCTCACTGCAGATATCCCTGGGACTGCTCGTACGCTTTGGAGCTGAGCAGGCTTTTAGTCCAGGAGAGAAGCAGCCTCTGCATACAAGATATCTGGGCACAGTGTTGTAATTTAAATGAGCCTAACATTTTAACAGGTCTCAGCATCTCTCTTTGGCACAGAGAGCTGAGATGGATAGATAGACTTTCTGCCTTTCTCCCCCTCCCGAGGTCTGCTCAGCTTGCTGTTCCCACTAATCCTCTCACTCAGGCCCTGCTGTTTGAGATTCTTCTCTCTTTTTGTTTCCCCTGCCATTATTCCAGGTGGTTACCCATCCCATTTCACTTACCCCAGAGTGTCACCAGGCTGCTGCCAAAAGCTCTTCTGTTTTCTCTCCTGTTGTGTTCACTTACTATTTTTTAACTTTTAATCTTAGCCCTAGGTGAGGTGTGCTGAACAGTCATGATGAAGCTTTCCGGATGTTAGAAAGTAAACTGCTGGAAGAGGTCAGCAAGAGCAGAAACCAATAAAGCACAAGAAGGAAGTTTGATACGTACGAACAAAGCACTTGGTAATGATGTGAAATAGTTGGGTCAAATGAGGGCTGTGCACAAATGAAAAGATTCACCTCCAAACACCTGAAAAGTTTACCTAACCTGCTTTTCCTTGACAGGAGCTAGTCTATTGCCATGAACTGCTGCTAACAGCTTTACACCCTGCTTTATTTGCACATCTCCAGACACACGTGAGCATCTGGCCATCAACAGCAGGGTGGATTCCTTTTTCAAAAGAAACTCCTTAAATCCTATAAGCCTCCTGCTTCCTCTTCTCTTCCATTCATTACTGCTTATTACCTGAAAGGTGTGATTTAAGACTAAGTTTCCAATATCCTCTCTTAGCACCAGTAAAGACATTGGATTCAAAGGGATGGCCTCTGATGTATGATATTGTTCAGTATAAAGGTGGCCCCGTCAAGCTCCTACTTAGTCAGACAGCAATCAGATAGTGCAGCTCCCATTAGGCATGGCAAAATTCCCAATTTGGCAGGCAGGGAAGGTTTTCTTACAAAAGGAAGATGCTTTTTTTAGATGGATTTCATGCCTGGATCCCCCAAACTCACCCAGAGGAAAAAAAAAAAAAAAAAAAAAAAAAGGGGGGAAAAAAAAAAAGGAATAAAAGGAATTAACTGCCAGTTCAGATTAACCCATTTTCATGCTCAGCAAAGATTAAGGTTTTTTAAAATAGATGATGAAAACCAGCAGCAGTAGTGAGACATTTTGGGCACAGTATTTTAGCAACCGTCTCCTCTCCTTTCCTCCCTTCTGAGGCGGTGGCAGTGCAAGTGGGGACATATTTTCCATCCTTTGGCACTTGCAAGCCAAAGCCTCTGGCTTTGATTTTGGTACAGCTCAAGACAAATATTTTCATGAATTTCCCTTAGAAAGTAGAGAACTCCCTGTCAGTTACTGCTGTCTCAGTGTCTTTGCTGACCTCCTCTAAGGAAGTGTTCCAGTATTTCCACAATGTCTGTGGTAGATTGACCTGAAAGGAAAAAAATTCCTAGAGCCTTGCTCAGATGGCCAATTCGACATGACTTTTCCCTTCTCTGGGAAGGCAGCCAGCCTGCCAGCTGCAGCCCGGGCCACCCCTTGGTGGACCTGGATGTCACTTTCCTAGACCTCAATGAGGGCAGCCTTTATTAAAAGGATAATTGCAATATTGATAGGAAAAATATTTTTTTGCTAATGATGAAGAGCTCAATTTCTTCATACTTGGAAGCAGTTATATACCTGACTATGCCAATCTCAATATTATCTCAGATGGGTTCTTTTTCCCTGGAGGCCCTTACAGGAATGACCTTAGGTCTCTCTACCTTTGATAAAGCACTGCCTGCATGCATATAAACCAATTAACATCATCAGCTTATGCTAATTTTGAATTTAGATGGCATGCTGGAAATAAACAGGGGTGTTTATGCCTGTCTAGAAAAGAAAACACAATGACAAGCTTCCCTCCCCACTATACACACACAAATACACCCACACCGGGATGCACACACCAGGATCCGGCAAGCCCCTGCCCTGCAAGGAGCCTTCATTTAGCTGCTTGTGCTTTCTCTGTTTTCTAGGGGGATTTGGACAATCAGAGCAACCAAAATAACACCATGCGACATATAAACATCCCTTGTCAGCCATTTGCTCTCTGTTTTGCTACTGTGTCATTTGCATTCCTGGTTTGTTGTTGTTCAGGTATTGCTTTCTTTACTTTAGGATACTCTGAGGGTTGTGGTGTTACCAGACTGGCATGGAAAAGACATTTAGAAATGGAAAGGATTACTCTATTCATCAAGGCTACTTCCTTTTATCATAGCCTGGCTATCCACAAAAAATAGTATAACACATCCTCCCACCACCACACCAGAGCACACAACTTACCGGTGTTAATGGTCAGGAGCTGTGCAGAAGCGTTGGGTGCAGACAACAGCAAGTCATGCAGCTGTGAACACATCCAGGAGGGAGACCAAGCCTCAAGACACAAAGGAAGATCGAAGGAGCCTCATCAGCTTTTGTGATCAGACCGAGTGAAAATTTCCCTCCTGATTTCTTCCCTGGCAATCATGCGAATGGTTAATTAGTGGTGGCCAAGGCATAGAAAGCAGACACCCAAGGAGCTTTAAGGCCCTACAAGTTCATCAGCAGAAGCTCCTTGTGTTTTGTTCTGTAGGACTTCCCCTTGCCCAGGCTCTGTCTGTGTCCAGACAATGAGTTCAGTATGAGGGTGCTATTCAGAGAACAAAACACTTCGGTATATGACATGTTTTAGTGTAAGGCATGCAGATCTGTGTGCTGAGAAGCTATTCTCTGCCATTGACATATCTTCATGATAAACATATTCATGAACTAGGGATAATTTTTATCTCTGATTAAAGCTGTAGGCAGGCATAACTCTTTCCCAGTTGACAGCTCTGGGCAAAGAATGGATATGGCAGAACTGTCTAAAATACAAGTCAAGTTAATTTCCTTGGATCCTGCAATTCTCATCAACATGGGCATTTTCTGACGATCTGATTTACTTACCAGCAGTGCCCAGCCTTCTATGCCAAGGCAAAGAAAAACAGAGGACATATGCTGAAAAATTTGTAGCATAGTCCCCTAATCAAGTGCTGGCTCCATCCTGTATCCTGTTATAAATTGTAATCTACATTGTGTCTACTGTACACATGTCATTATTCTTTCCTCTGGTATCTCAGGCAGGTCTGACTGATTGCATTTAAATACTTTTTTTAAGTCATTATTGGTTGTCCTCTTATTTATATGTTGCTTGACTTGTTGGTTATCTCCTTTTCTTATTAGTAGAGGGACCCAAGGTTGCTTTTATTTTTCATATCTGAGGCGCCAATTAACTTCCAGCATTCCCCAATGCCATCCCAATAAATAGAGGCTGCTCTAGCCATATTTCCTTCCACAGAAAGACCAGGATGTTCAGCCAGTTCTGAATCCAGTCTCAGCACCACTTCATGGTTGAGATATTCAAAGGATGGTCTCAGCTGAAACACTGACCGCCTGTCTGATTACTGTGTATGCTGCTTTCCTCGTTGCTTTTCTATTATGCTCAGAATATCCATGTATTCCTTTCACTCCCAGCCCAAAGAGACCCTATTTCTGAGCAATATTAGGATGAAAATATCTCTTGTTGGAGGGGGAAAGCTGAGGGGCTTTTTTATTTTCAGTTTTGAATATAGCACATGCTCTTCTTATTTTCCTTCATGCAACGTCCTTACTTCCTTCTTACAAATCTGCAAAATACCCTTAAAATTATTCATCTTCCATTTAAAACTGCTGGGGGCTAAACTGCCCCCTGTGTGGTCTGGAGCTAGGAATTAAACCACCATAGCAGCTTTCATGGGAACAGCTGTCCTAAAAAGAGAGTGAGGCACAGGCACAGCCCCTCCATAAATAACGTGACTCCAGCCCTCTTAAATATCCTCCGTAAGTCTCACTAGGAGTTGTGAGGAGCCATTATATTCATTTAAGACTGTACAGTTGAGCAGCATAAAGCTTTGCTGCTTGGTGGCAGAGGAGCAGTGCCAGCATCGAGCATACACAGGCAGGCAGTTGCTTAAGGTGGCAAACTGACGGAGAAGCAGCATTTATGGTGGTCTCTACCTTTATGCATGGCTGTGCTCTGTGCTTTGTCCTACTTTTGCTAAACCTTCATCGTTCAGTGTGGGGGAAGGCGAGACTGTGCAGGTGGTCACATTCCCTAGGACAGGGAGAGTTATGTGACTGAAAGTTGGCCGAGTGCTGCCACTGCTTTACGCCATCCCAGCTGGTAGCACTACATCATCCCTGCCGAGCCGGGCAGGTGCCTCGGCGCTGGCAGAGGGGGAGGGCAGGGATCAAGCATGAGTCAAGGTCAGGAACACCAGCAGCAGTGCAAGGGGAGCGTGCATCGCAGGCAGCGGGAAGCCACCTCCGTGCTGAGCCCGGGAGCAGCTCAGAGAGGATGCTGTGAATGTGGGACTACCCAGCTACGGCCATGAAACTGGACTTTCCTCTCCTTAAGAAATGGGGAGAAAATGAGCCATCCTTCAGACAGCAAAGCACTATTCTAGTTACGCCGCTAGAGAGGAGCATGCTGGGCTGTAAGGCAAACAGATTTGAGAGGGGTGGCTGTGACAAACATATAAAGAAGGATGGAGTGCAAAATCTTGCTGGCCAATGGCAAGAAAACCCTCCATTCGTGAATCTAATAGGCGTGTGACACACACGTGGTGGTAGTAGTTGAGACTTCCCATCTGGCACTTCTGATTAATCAAGAGCCTCTAAACCAAGGAAACCTCCAAAAATATCCATCGGCAAGAGCAGAGAGTGTGAGAGAAAGTAAGAGAACTCCGACTGCATCTGCAGAGGCTGTGCTTGATGCTAACAGGTGGTGACGAACTTCGCGTGATTTAGAGCTCAGAGGGGAATAGGAATCTGAAAGATCAAGTATCATTCCAAAACACAGACAGTCTTTAGGACCTGAACATTCAGGCTTGAATTCTTCCAGGACAGAGCTGAGCATGAAAATGGGGAGAGGAAGTGGAGAAATCTGCCCCAGCTCAATATTTCTTGCTTTCAAGTCCTGTTCATTATAAATAGTTACAAATGAAATTATTAGCTCACCTGATATCCCAACCTTCTTTAGAAAGCAGGAAAATACAAAGAAAAATCTGCTTTTGAGATTTATGAATCCAATTCAGTGGCTCTTGTCAATATGCTTTATAAACAGCCTGCTTTGTTGAATTGCTGTATGCATCACTTCTGCAAAGATACATGCAGGTCTCAGGTTCTCTGCACTCATCAAGAGCTCTGTAAGGCACCAAAGAGGTGAAGGAGAAGGGGTGGAGTAAATGAAGCAGAAGCTTTAGAGAAGAGAAAATTCATTTCCCCAAAGTTGCAGGACTGAAGTTTAGCAATGGAAGAAGCTCACTGGTTTGGCAAGCCTAGATTTTGCCACAGGAAAACACTTTGTGACTCCTTTAACCATTATCCTTAACAGTTAACACACCTTGTTCTTCTCCTTAAGCAGTGAACTACCTTGAAAATAGTTTATCCATCTTACAGCCAATATTAAGCAGCAATATTAACCAGCCCAGGCTCTCCTATCAAACCCAAGGTAAATGTGATCTGAATTGGTGCTGATGAAGATGGGGTGGGGAGACTGCAGAGAGTGGAGAAAAACTCGTTTGCTTTTTCTATTGTGTCAGAATAAACGCTGTGAAAAGAGGACGGTGCAGCTTTAATAATATATATATATATAAAAAAAAAAAAAAAGAAAAAAGAATGAAAGAAAGAAAGAAAAAAAGAAAGAAAGGTGCCTCAGTTGTCTCGGCAGCTGATCAACAAAGGAGCAGTCGTGAGCTGTAACCTCTTGGAGCTGCAGTCTGGAACATGACACATGTCAGGCTATGATAAATGGTGCGGAGTGTGTGCAATTTCAAGCGCAATGCCCTTGAGATGCTCAGGACCCCGATCGCAAATGTTATTGTTAAATTAAACCTTAAAGGAAGGATTGGAAAGGGGAGGGGTGGGTTTGTGCATGTATGTGCGTATGCGCGTGCGTGTGTGTGTATTTATTTTTATATATATATATATATGAATATGTGAAACACACAGAAGAGAAGGGGAAAATGGCAAGGTGAAGAAAGAAAAACTTTGTATCTCTTTTAATTGAATTGTGCATCTTCTAGGTCTGGCTGAGCTATGGGAGAACTTCAGGCAGGATTTTCTATCCTAGGGGCATTTTATTACTTTTGCTCCATCACAATTTGATCGCTAGAGATCAGCTAAAGTAGGCAGGTGTGAGATTGGAAAATAAATAAATAAATAAATAAGTACAAGCCACAGATGTGCAGTTTCTTTAGCTCAAGTGTTTCTGCATCCAGGTACCTTTGAATCCAAATGAGCGAAGTTTCAGAGAGTACTGAGTGCTGATTTTGGGAGCTGACTGTCTCTGAGGGCTTATTTGTTAGTTAGGTTGTTTGATGGTGTATGTTTGTTCTTTCTGAGGCAAATACTCACGCTTGAAAGCTGCTCTGAGAAAGAGGCGGTGTTCACAGCCATAACACAGTGTGTGGAGCGCAGGGACCGAACTTTGCAAGTCCTCCAGGCAGATTCCATCCCCAGCCTGCGAGAATGGCCCCAACGTGTGCAGCACGTGGTTTCTGTGGTGTCAGTGTCCTACTTTTTTTCTGTGGTTTAAGAATTGGGGTGGGGGCAGAGGCTGTGAAGACATGTTTTAGACAATAAATTGCAACAGTGCAAGTGGTCAAGCGGTATGAAATAGAGAAGGAAACAGAATGAGTAAGAAAAAAAATAACCACTCTCATATGATGAATAACCTTTTGCCAGGAGAGATTGCAAGGAGGGCTCCATATGCCTCACCCTCCAGCTTTTGCATCAGATGGGTGGAGTGGAGAGCAGGGACTGGGTCTTCTGAGCTCCATCTCTGCAGCTTCTAGGTCCCTCCTTACTGCCTCCAAAGAGATGAGAACCAACATGCCCCCACCCTGAGGTTGTCTCTGGTCACCCTGGACCTGGACTTCAATCTGTTTCTCTCTCTCTCCTTCCTTCTGTTGCCTATTTTGTGTCTTCTATCTTTCACATGTGCAGAGTCTCCAGTTTTAACTCACCCAGATTCCTCAGAAGTCCTTTCTTTACCTTCTCCCTTTCCGTACTCCCTCCCCCACCACATATATGCTAAGTGCAATTAGTGTAGGCAGTGCAGGAAACACAGTGGAGAATGGAGCTGTGTAAACGAGGGGGAGGACACAGAGGGGGTGAAGTATGGGGTGGGGAGAGCTGGAAAGTGTTCAAGGGGAAATGCTTGCATGACTCGCATAATTGAGGGGAAGAAAGAAGCAAATGAGCAACATAAACCCTCCACTGGAAAAGGAGATGGGAAAAGCCTTTAAATCATAATGAAAAGAAAATTCAAACACACAGTAAAAGGTAACAAAGGACTAGCAATGACTCATTAAGTAAGATATTGTTCATTCAAATTTTTACCAGATACAAGATAAACCCACTGGTCAGGAATGACCAGCATAAGAGACCCCCATGACCTCTTTAAAACACTTAGGACAAGGATAATAGGTAGCAGGTATCTGGTTCCACCAGCAGTAATCCATCTGCTTATTGCTCCTGCTTGCTTCCTCAGTAACTCATTGTCCATTGAAGCCTTTAGAGTGACATGACAGCATTAGAACCAAGGCTCAGATTTGGGAAATATAATGAATGCAAAAAGCACATTAGATACCAACGTACTGAGATTATTATTTTTAGAAGGCATCTTACAAACATCCTACAGCTTGTTTTGTACTTTTTGGCTACTGTTGCCTAGAGTCCAGGAAAAGTCAAGTCCTTTTTCGGTTCTTTGGAAAATTTTCCCCATGTTTCTTGTTATTAAAAAAAATAAACATTAGACAAAAGCAGACTTTATTGTATCTATAAATAATTCAATGCAGATGGATTCATGGAAAATACCAGCAGGCAGATTTTGAGAGAGAAAGAGAGAGAGGAATGTTCTAAGGTTAGATGGTGAGGAAAACAGAAAGGTTGAAGTGGCAAGAAGCTACAAGAAGTATTGAGAAGAATAGACACAAACAAGAAGGTAGCTAATGAGGGGTAACTGAAAATAAAGGTAACTTGGAAAGACAACCCAGTCTCTTTGAAAAGTTCATATTCTTTAGTTATGAGCATAGGTGCCTACTGCCACTAAGGAAAAGAAGACATTTGCTGTGTGTCTTGGGAGGGTACCAGAGAGTTACATTTAATCGTATCTCATATTGATGTGTTACCTCTCCTAACTTTCCCCTTTGGGGAGAACTGGCAGTTGCCGATAATATAAAAATGATTATTTAACAACATATCCTTCCATCTAGTCACTGTTTTATGTGACAACCCAGGCTCAGGTGTGCGGCCAAGCTTCTCTCTGAGTGCAGTCCCACTCACACGGGAGTGCAGTCCTCTGTTCCGACCTTGTTCACAGAATCCTGGGAGCTCAGAAGCCCACGTGGTTCATGTGGATGGATGATACACTGACAGATGCCTGAAAAATAAGCTCTATGGGTTGATAAAACTTGTTGATATTCAATCCTCTGCCTCATCCTAGGAAGATACCCTTTGTGTTATAATATAATGCTTACTATCAGTCTTTTTGGGGGGTGGGGGACAATGACTAGTGCCTTGTTGGGAGATATCCATATGAATGTAACTAAGCAAATCTAGGTGCATAAAATCTGCAAGTATTCCTGCACCTGCTGCTCTTGGAACAAATTACTTTCTCAGTATTTGAACCATGGCATGATGGAACTTGTTCTCGTTCTTAAAATTTCAGAGATCTTGGCATCCTCTCCAACAACAAAGCTTGTATACATGCTATCAGATCTGGGTCATGTGTTTGTGATCATGAAACATTTTTAAAGCTACCCTTAACCTAGACAAGAAAAAGCTGGCAGTATTTGAGTATGAATGGGTATTTTACAGCACTCAGTGTGAATTTAAAGAAAAGAAAGTTCTCTAATGGTCACATTTCAGTATGGGAGTGAAGACCAAAGGTTTTTAAGGACCAATCAATTCCCCTCCCCCCCCATTCTTGACCGCTATTGCCTGTCCCCTCACTTATAACTCCCACATTTGTTCCCAGAGTTCCTCAACTCATTAATTTTCCCTCCACTGCTTATCTACCTGAAGCAACACCAATACACAGCCACTGCAAGTCGCAAGGAACATAAACATACTCAGGAACTCTAAGAACATCGAGAAGTAAACTGATGTCAGCCAAAAATGGAGAAAAGCTTGTCCCATAATTAGGAGGAGCTGGTGAGGAAATGAGTGGTGGGAAGGAAGAAGGACATTTATAGGAGGAATGAAGCAGCTTTGCTTGATCGCAAACAACTATTTCAAAGCCACCAATTTTGCTGATGTTGCACAAGAAAAGTGCAAGGCTTCCTTGAGGTATTGCTTCTGAAATAAAAGCCAATTAAGAATTTAGCTGGAATCACTGAAGCCAGCATAAAGCAAAAAATCATGGTATATGGGATACCTCCATGGCCTGTATAAGGCATAGGAGGCTTGTTTGTGCAGTTACTATTTGGAAAGTGATTGTATTTTTGCAATGTATTTTGGCTCCTTTTTCTGTGCATAACCTAAAGGCAATGGATACTGAAGTGGAAGGCAGAGGAGCTGTAAACCAGGTCTGTAAAGACAGCTGAATCTGCCTCTCCTTCTCAAGACTGCTTTTGGGAAAGGTGCTGCAGTAGTGAGCTATCTTCTGCAAACACAAGTCATCAAGAGAGGGAGACAGGAAGGTTTCCAGGGAAGAGAACAACCCACCTGGAGGTGGAAAGAAAGGTTTACTTCAGACCTGTAAACATCTGAGAAACAAAAGTAGAAGCACAGGGAGAAATCATCTTCTTGCCTTTCTGCGGCTTTGCCACGTGCTGGGAGAACAGCACATTGTTCTCCAGCTGAACAATGCCCCGTTCCCACCACGTGCAATGGGAAAAGAATGCAAAGCTTTACTTTGCTCTATTATCAACTCTGTGCAGTGTGGAGATAACTGCACAAGCTGGATGGTCCCTGAAAAGCAAAGATGAATTTTGATCAAAATTGGATTACAGGGCATTTCCTTTCTACTTTAGAATGGTTCTGAACTGATTTCCCACTTACTCAATATGTGAAAAATTAACAAAATAAAAACTGTCAAGACTGAATAATGCTGCAGAAAAGAAATATAAAGCCCCCCAAATTTCCAAAAAATAACTGGACTGAAACAGCTCCAAGTCAGATTAGCTTTAAATCTTCTTAAGAATGATGAAGGCTCTTGCAACCAAAGGCAAGTTATTTCATTAGGCTGATTCTGCATATTTAATTCTCAGTCTGCCAATTTAATGCTATATTTTTTGGTTATCAGGGGCAATTTTTTCTTGATATCTAATAGTGACATTACATTTAGTTTAAAAGTAGAAGTCCACAATCAGGGCAATCACAGACTATTAAGTGCTCAGTCGAATCCCAATCAAACTGTGTTCAAATGGGTTAAAGAGAGGCGGTCAGAGCTGCCAATCCCAAAATACAACCCAGCTCTTCAGCCCATCCTTTGGCCAAAGGAATAGTATTCTTTTGACTTTAGCATACTCTGTGATGGAAAATCTTTCTGTCCAAAACAAAATTGGCCTGTAATCTGAGTAAACTATTCAGAGCAAACAGTGGCAAATTTAGCCTTTTCTCCTGTTTTCAAATCATCCATGTATGGACTTTGGTTTTTTAATGCTTTTGCATGTATTTGTCTGACAAAGACTATATATAGAAATGTTTCAGTAGCCTGGCAACATTGATTATGTTTTGTATTATCTACGATAGATTGTGGTATATGACTGATCCTCCAGGTTACGATGAAATTTAGCCATAGAGAAAATATGCTAAAATACCAGTGTAAAATGTACTAAATCAGATCCTTATGAATTTTAAAGCCTAGAGTCTGAAGCTCTTCCTCAATCTGTTTACCAAATCAGTGCAGCTGCTCCCAAATTAAAGTGCAGTGCCCCATAAGCAAGAAGATCAAACTTATGAGCCATCATAATCCTACTTGCACTTGTAAATTGTAGCTGATTCAGCTGTAACTGGAAAGCAGCTTTTGGAACCTCAGTATTAACATTTCTAAAAGTTTCCTACCATTGTCAACTTTCTAGTCTTCAAAATCATCCAGCATGTCAGGCTGTGGGTCCTGAGCTGCGTGAAGTGTCTGTCCTATGCCAAGCCAGATGCAACAGGAATATCCCCTTTCTTTTAAAATGATTGTTTTATAGCAACACATGTTTATAATGTGTGTGTTTGTGAGGTTATCAATTGGAAATAAGGTTCTAATACCTAAAAGAGGAAAATCTACATTTTTGACAAACACTGTAGCAATCCTGCATGTTAAGGTCAGATGTGGAGACAAATTCCATTTAAAGGCTCGGGGGCTCAGCTTGATGGCACAGACACCTTTGAGAATGCTTGCTACCCTGAGCCTAATTTGTTCAGAAATTGCTGGGCAGGGACCTCAGGTTTCACCTTTGCATGGAGGAGGTTATGTACATCTGGCTTATGGATCAATCGAAAACCTCATCTCCCATTCACCTGAGCGCCTGATTATACCCACACCAGATCACTCCCCTTTCTAGTGGTGCACAGAGGCAGAGCCAGGGCTATACACCTCTCCCAGGACCAGACCAGGGAGGACAGAAGGCTGCCCTGTAACCCATAGTGGATACCCAGACAGATGACTGAAGGGTATCCCTACATTCATTATGCCCTGCACGGACATTCAGGAAAGACAGTAGTTGCTCTATAATTACAAAGGAACTATTTATTACCTGTGAGATATCTGATCCTCGAGTATGTGTCAGGGAAAGGAGAGTATTGCATGGGTCATGTTGACTCCTCTTGTCTCCATGTTTGCTTGTATTTCTCCCCAGGAAGAAAACTTTTCTTGCTGATGTGCCAGTCTCTTGGAAAAAAAAAAAAAAAAAAGAAAAAAATTCCCCTTCTGCCGACATTCCTTTCCGAGTCTGGGAACCTCTATTGTCTTTTCTCTGGTAATAAATGATAATAATTAAAGGCAAATACACAATAATTAGTCACACTAGGTTTATCCATCTGGCATACCTGTATCTCATCACTGTGTCTTTGAAACAGATGACAAGCACCATATTGCACAACATCCTGCTAATGGGTCTGAGCAGGAAAAAAGAAGGTAAAAGGGTTACCACAAAAAAAAAAAAAAAAAAAAAAAAAAGAAAAAAAAAAAAAAAGAAACAAAAGTCAGCAACAGGACTGACAACATTATACAGCTATAAAAAAAATAGTGGTGGCTGACTGTCAAGTTATAAACCACTTGCTGGCAGATGTGCTTTCAAGTGGGGGTTAGGAAAACATGGAAATATGCAGTACTCTGCTTAAACTACCTCCTGCTTCAAATACCTGTACCTGACGTACCTAGTGTTGAAATAAGGATCATTTCCTGGAAGATGTTAGCTGGATATGCAGACATATGGGGAAAATGAGCTATTTTAAGAGCTTTGCCTGGCTACCTGAAAAGTTTGGGTTTCATTCTGAGGATAACACGTTATAGACCAAGTAATCAGCTATTTTGGTCCCTCTTCCCTAGGTTGATTGATGCATACCAGGAGTCTCTCTAACCCTATCAGGGCTGCCTGAGAAAAGGCAGAGTAAAATTAATACAGCAAAGAATTTTCAACAAATATTTACTCTTTTCAAAAATGATCATACAAGACTGGCATTTGATTTCTGGGAACTTGTTAGAAGCAGAGATTTACTTGTATAAATAATCACAGAGAGCCAATTTCAGTCACATGTATTCAGATTTCAATTAAATCTCCACAACTACTTCAACTCTCTTTTAAACAGACAGCAGAAACTTGCATGCACTGAGAGCCAATTTTCTGGTTGTAACAATTTTCTTGTTGCAGTGCTGTTTTCAGGTTACCCAAGACAACAGCCATGGAGCTGGGCCCAGCTATGTTACCTAGCTGCATAAAAGCAAAAAAAGCAAAGTCTGTGCCTGACCAAAAGCCTCTATGACCTTGATATTAGACGAGCATGAAGTGATTTTGCTGTTCCCTAGGTCTAACCTGCCTGAGCCTTGCATAGCTGAAAGCTATCAGTTAGCAGTCTCTAAAGCCATAAAATGTTTAAAAAATAAAAATAATAATATTTTTTTAAAATCATCTACAATATATAATGAAGTAAAAAAGTAGACCATTAGCCATTTATACTCAATACTCACCCAGGCTCCAAGGCAAAGTCATGCTTCAGGAACTTGAAGCTGATCATCAAACTGCTCTGCTCCTTGCATTCTGTGAAATTTGTATCTGGCTAGGGTTTAGGTGACATCTCAACTCTGTCTTTGCAATAAAGGTACCAGTTCTGTAGGTTTTATTGAGCTCAAAGTTATCACAAGTCATAGGGTGGCTAATGTGACACAAGGCAACTGAAATTCCTTTGTTGGTCTCAGGAGGAGAATAAAGATGAAGTTGGCCAAGCTTACGTGTGCTCACGCAGTACATCCAGGCATTTGTAGAAATGTTAACAGCAAATTTGTTCATTTTCATGCAGTATTGCCACTGCACTGGGAACTCTGACCAGGCAGGAAGATAAAGAAAATAATGGGAAATGTATTTCGAGTGAAAGGAAGTTTTACAGGTGATGCTTGCCTGGTATCTCCTCCTGAACCCTGCACCTGATCATGTTAACATAAGGAATGTATCATGAACTTTGTTGGAAGAACAGGCTTTTTCCTTATACACCTGGAGTTTATCTTGCGCCAGAGTTTCCAGCCCAGAAGCAATTTAATTTCAGCCTAGCTAAGCCCATTGGTGTACATCTCTCACAATACACTGCAATGCTCTTGCAATTAGTCTGCAAATGAATTGTGTCTCCCTCAGTCTGGTAAGCACTATGAGGCTCTGGGATATGGAGCTTATATAAAAACAGAGCAAAAGACTGGAGTTCGTTATTAGTTCTTCCTAGGTAAATTAACTGGGAACAGCTTTTCAAAATACTTCCTGTACATATTTTCTATACAAAGAGACCTTCTCTTGTTTGTTTCTCTTTTCCTCTGGACAGTCCCTAGTGATGATTTTCACAGCTCTTATGGAAGCAGCTCATTGTTCTGCAGAGACTTAATTAAAGTGTACTTCCATGTGAAATTAGGCTATTGTATTTATTTAATCTTTATGGTAATTGCTGTACAAGGGCTGTGACTGTCTGCATCCTACTCCACCTCCCAACATCTCTCTCTACCCCACCCCATGGTCACCACTCCCCAAAGGAAATAGCTTGTCATTCTGCCCTGGTCGAACTCCTCATCTACTCAAATGATGCATTTGAACTTTAACCCGTGGACAGCAATATTTGCTCACCATGCCAGCGTCTTTCATGGATGAAAGGTATGCTGGAACAGCTCTGGAGAGAGAAACATGCATTGCTTGTTGTTTTCTTCTCCCAGGCATTAGGTGACATAGTACTGAGCTCTTACAGAGCTCATGAGGTATTTCACACTTTCTGTGCCAGTCCCTCAGTCTTTCCTAGGCTGGTTTTCACCTTGAGACTGAACATTCTATTGCTGTGGGAAAGTTTTTTCTTAAAATTAAAAATTAAAAGTCTATGAGCTCCAGATGAATCACCTGCAATGTTAAAGATACAATTTCAATGAAAGCACAATTGCCAGGTATCATTTATATCCAAATATTATTGAAGCAAAATGTAAAATAAAGCTCTCACATTTGATTTTTCTTGGGAGGCAAGGAAATGTCTGAAATTTGTTTACAGATCATTTTCACAGTGAGGTGAGTCTGTTTTTCAAGGAGATGTTAGTAAATTGAAAACAAGACCAGGTTTCATTGACTCCACTGTGCATGGAAATGGCTGAGTAGAGTTGCCGTGAGGAATAAAAGTCAAAAAAATGTTATTAAAGCTTCCAAATGGTCTAATGCCAATGTGATTGGCATTTATTTTTTTCATCTTCAAAGAATGATGTCCCCAAAAGTTTGTCCTGAGCTACACCAGCACACAGACGATCTGCCCCTCCATGAGACAATACCTAAAGTTCAAGTCTGACTTGAGAGGCCAGTCACGCCTCAGGAAGAGGAAAGTTGAGGTTTCTGGCCCATTGCTGTAAAGATGGAATTGCCTCTTCTGTTATACTCTAACATTCTGTTTAAATTAGTGTTGGTGCAATCCTCTCACATAGCAAGGCTTCATATTTAACCTAATTTTTCAGATTACTTGATTAAAACACAAGAGTCCAGCAGTTCATAAATCAGTTGTCTGAAGCACAGATTATAATCCAAGGCCTTTCCAGAAATTATTTTGTCTGTTTTCTGCCAGGCCTGTATTTTATGCAATTGATAACCTATGCTTCCTTTCCATATGAACTGATTATTCTCTTTCATACTGTCCCACAGGGCTCTGTGCTGGCCCTTGTGCTTGTGAAATTCTGAATTGGCTTCCTCTTCGAAATCAGCATGAGGAGTGAATTATTATTGCAACATCATATCACTATCACTCAGATGTACTTTGATTTATCTGCAGGCTGATCCCAATAGCCCAGCTCTGTTTTCTTGCTGGGTAAATGTGTTGATGCAGCTATTGTTTCAAATCTGGTGGTAGACAGACCATAGCTGTGCTCTTTCTTTGCAGTTTGCCTTTCTGGATGATGGGCTGCGTAGCTCCATACTGACATGAGGGACACATCCACCACTTTGGAAGAAGATATGAGAAACCCCTTACTAGGCAAAAACGGAATAATTCATCCTCACTGTAAAAGCTTTAACCTAATCCTTTGGGCACAGAGAACAGCTTCAACTCGAGATTTTATAGCCATTCAAAATTTTTTTTGTGTTAACTCTGACTATTCCTCTTCTCCACATAACTATCTGATACAGTGATATAGATCTCACTAAAGTCTGACTCTAGAAAAATCTTCTAGAAAGATTAACTTTTCTGACACTCTAATACCTGATTTAATATTTCTTGTTCTGTTTCATTTTTTTGTTGCAGCCACAACAAGGTAAAAATGATGCTGAAAAACTTCTGAAGAGACACAGTGTTCAAAGGACAATATCTGAAAGCTCTAGATGGGGTCTGAGGACAACTTATCCTAGGTGCTACATTTGCACACCAAAGAAGACAAATTCCATTCTGAGAGGGCTTCCCATTTTAGGAAAATAACAGATTTATTAGGGACCAAAATAACCAGAGATGTTAAAAAAATGAGTAGTCTACTCTTTTGCTTATTTTTCTCTGGACTAGGCTGTTTATAGGTAAAAGAGAATTTGAGCGATTTTTTGTGTGACTTCAATTTGACTTGGTTTTGCTCCATAGCTGTAACCTCATCTATCTACAATCTGTTCTTATACATTCCTTCTTGTGCAGGTCCAGAAAATGAGGGCATGAGCTTAGCATCTCAAATAAGCTTCCAGTTTGACCTACAAGCCCTCCTGAGTGTATTTCCTTAGACCTCCACCCCATTTTTAATTTCTTCATTAGTACAATGCCTCCTCTCCTCAGAGAATGACTGTTTTATTGAGCTTATTTTTTTGGACTCCAAAGGTGCTGTGGGGAAAGGCAGAGATGACAGTTCACTTTGATGCAAACCTGATGACTGCACTTGCTGGTGTACTGTATCTACAGTAGCGTAGGGAATGCATCTGAGGGGATATTTGATCTTCCATGACTACCTTTATGATCCACTTTTTTATAGGTTTTACATAGAACCTACATGCATCCAGGCAGTGTTACACCAAGGACTGATCTCAGAGTATGGCAGTGTTTTAAACTGTCTGGTGTTATCCTTCAGCCCCTGAAAAATGCATGGGGGCACACCTTACAGGGCCTAAAGAAAAGAAACATGGAAAAACAAAACAAAAAGCCCAGCAACTACAAGAATGGGCAGAAACTTCAGCTCCATTATCACTCCCCTTCATCTGCTCAAAAAACCTCACTGCAGGGGTTGTCATGGTGATGCAGGTTTGACCTCTCACTTTTTACTCTTCCAGGAGCTAAAAAGGTAAAAATGAGCCATTCCGTCTCGAATGAAAATCAACCTCCTTCAGTCAAACGATGCTGAATCGCTTTTTCCCTTTGTCAAACCTGAATGTCTCCATAGGCGACACAGAAATAAATAAATAAATAACCAGAACTGGGCATCGAGGAGCATCTGTGGATTTGGTGGGATGTGGTAGCAGGTGTGGCGGGTGAGGCTCAGCAGGAGTGGTCCAAGACCAAGTTTCCTTGAAGTCACAAGGTGCTGTATCCTGAAATTCTCCTTTGCCGTCTCCATCCATCTCTGCAGCCAGCTCCTTGCTCAGCCGGTTTAGCATTGGGTTTGTGTTTGTGGCAGCTCTAGGGCAGAAAAATCAAATTATTGATTGAACTGTGTAGCAGCCTCATAAGGCATTATTAGCAACCTGGTATAAGCAGGATCAGAAAGGGTAAAATAATTTATTTTTATTAATATTCTTGGGAGTTGGGCTTTAGGAAACCTGCTGTTTGGCCAGTTTGTCATCAAAGCGATGTCATCATCTCCTTGTCCCTGGATGAAGCTAGTAATGCACATGGAGATGCGTGTGTTTGTATGACAGGGTGGCCTAATTTATTGGGATAGAGCCCTCGTCTGGACTGTGAGCCGAAGTAATCTCCTTCTGTCGATTACTTTTGAATCTAAGTCCTCTGCTTTGATAACCAAATCCTTCCCTACTTGCTCATTCCCTCGCTCCAGTCTCTCCTCCCACCACTTTCACACAGTGCCAGGGTGGCTTGACATGTGAAACCAGCATGACTTCAAATCAAATATTCAGGTTAACGACAAACTGGCCTTGAATGAAACATTTGAAGAACCTCTGATCCAAATTCCCAAATGCTTAGTATGGCTCCATCAAACCTCTTCCTGCAAGAGAGTCTCATCCAGTTCTGGATTAAGAGAGAGCTACTGAATTTATTTGACAGAATTGAAAAAAACAGACATATATACAAATACACACACACATACAACATGTATGTGCATGTGTATTTATATGTGCCTTATATTTATAAAATGCCAGCCTTAAAATCATACTAAACTGCAACTGAAGTCTGGAGTCATCTGAAGTTCAAATGCTTCCTATAATTTCGATTTTAAAGTTTCTGAGAACCAATGTTTTTGGACACAAGTACCACTGTAGAAGTTCATCGTGGCACCACACAACAGGGGTAGAGCTCATCTCCAAACAATATTATCCTCAGACCAGGAATCATCTCTCTGGAGAGCCTTCATTCACAACATCCTTGTTTCTAGTTTTCTCTCCTTCCAGGTGAGTCTTTAGTGTAACAAATTCAACAGAGGAGGTCTGGTGGTCCTTCCCCTCACCTCGCGTGCACTCACCAAGCCCCAGACATACTGGTGTCTGGGCCATCTCCCTCCAAGTTCTCGTGCAAGAACCCCTGAGCTGTTTCAACAGAATGAAGGCACTGCCACCTCCCACCTGGTTCAGAAGCACAGCTCTGCTGAACACGGAATTGCTCTGGGCCCAAGACTGTTTCTCAGTCCCAGACATGGGACCACACCGGCCATCTAGACCTTCACTTTTGCTCCTTTTCAAACCAGCAATACTCGTTGAGGCACTAGATGCCTCTACTTGTCCATCATCTCAATTCATAACTTCAAGATTTTTGAGAGTTGAAGAATATGGACAAACCCCTGCTATGACCTACCTTTCTCCTTCACCAAGGTCCCTGGTGCATGCAGACCTTCCTCGTCTCATCACACACAGCAGCAGCCTGGGATGTCCTTGTCACAGGTCTCATGATGTACCTTCTTGCTCATTTCTGGATATAACTGCAGATTTTCCCTTCAAAGCCAAAACCTCCTCCAACTCTAGCAGTAACCATTACTACAAAAGTCATCACGACCTCTTAATTCATTCAGCGGAGTCACGTCAGGAAGGGACACAGTAGATTGCTTCTTGATCTCAGCTAGTAGGCCACTGATGCCCTGAGTTATGAAGACAGATGGTATTAGTGCCAATACTTCAAGAGTATCTTGTGGAAGGGCATTCCACAGGTTAATTATACCTGTAAAGCTTTTTCCTTTACAACATTAGAGCCCAGTGAGTCTGGTTTGCCTCTATAAAAGATGATTGTCATATTACATGAAAGCCATTTCTCTAGCATAGACAGGCATTTTCTAAGATTAAGCTTTACAGGGAGGGAGGGAGGGGAAATTATCTCAGACATACCCCTTTGTGTTCATTTCATCTATACTAGAAGCAAATCCAGTTCTATTTAGACTCACTTTGGGGATAGGGGGTAAGAGGGATTGAAGTATATAGTGCCCTAATCCCATTGTTTTCATATTGTAATGCTCTGGAAATAAGATAGCAGAGGGATGTTAGGAAGGTGCTAACTTCTGTATATTTATGATCCTAGGTTCAGCCCTGAAATGCAAATTATAAAGAACTTCCCTACCACCACCACTTTCTCTCTCTCTCTCTCTGTTATCCTGTGTTTTCCACAGCCTGAAAGATGTAAGTCATTAGATAAATGACTGCCAGTGGAATGCTATAGCTGCAATGTAAACTATGAAGACTAAATCCATAAAAAAAAAAAAAAAAACAATAATACATCCCCCAGAGAAAAGTTCTGCTTTTCACATTTAAATGTACTAGTTATCAGCTATTCCTGTTCACAGGGCATTAAAATACATGCTGTTTCCTAAGCCCTGATGCAGCTCTAACTGGACTCAATCTTGGAGCTAAAATAGAACATATTTTACAAAGTGGTGTAATGTAAAACTGTCGTCTAAACATCTCTCATCCTTACTAGGTCTCTCTAGGGCTTTCTCCAGAAAATCCTGCTTCTTCTTTATAGCGTCATCATTTATGTCTTTGTTTATTAGTGGAATGAACTTGTCAGTAATTGTCATCCCACCAGCCAACCCTTGTCCCAGCTCCCTACATGCTCATCTCTCCAGCTTGGGTCGGACACAATGGGGAGTGCTCCTGCCAAAGTCATTTCAACATCAGCCGTTCAGCGTGCTGCAGGGTGAGGAGGTCACTCGTGGAGCCTTGCCAGCAGCCTCCCGAGCCCAGAGGTCACTGTCAGGGCCAGGGGACAGTGTCCAGGGTTGCCGTGGTCTTGTCCACTGGCTCTGCTCTCCAGAAGTGGCACCGCTGAGATGGAAGGAAACTTGGCGAGCAGGTTGCCGTGCAGGCAGGGTGCCCTGCGCACACACGCACGGACCCAGCCCGGCCGTGGGGCTGGAGGAGGTGTCTGATGGGATTCCCAGGACAGATGGATGCCGTGCGGCTTTGCGGAGCAAACTCCTGCGGGTTTGCTGGGCTGGGCTGTGGGGCTCTGCCACGATGCTGGGGAAGCAGTTTTAACACCAAAAACACTGAAACGGGAGGGTGGTTCTCGAATATAAGGGCTCGCCTTCTGATTCCACTACTCTAATTCGCCAGTTTAACCCACACACTGCCTGGGCATGTCCTGCAGGTGCTCTGTCCTTCAAAAAGACAAAGTTTATTTCCTCCTGATATTTTGCTTTTAACTTGCAGCTTCTGCTTTCAAGGCTGCGAGGATACTCAGGTCTGACTTTGAGTTCTGCCACAGATTTTCTTCTGTGATTTTTAGGTAAACCACTTAGGATCTGGCCAGCTGGGGAAATTAGTGAGCAATAAACTCTTGCATAAAGTTGCAGCGGATTAGCTACTCAGCACAGCACCCCGTGAATCTGCTCCTCTCCTCCAAGGGCATTCACTGTGCAAACGACTTGATGCGGGTTAAGAAGTTGCTGCATGTCAGCTGATCCACAGTAACTGTCTGTCCATGGTAAATGTGAGATAATTTAAGGGAGTTTAATCCTTTTTCTTTGCCAGTCCACATGATGAGTTCGTGCAGGGTGGTTAGGACACAGTAAATTCACACCATAATTTACTGTGTACTAATTTCTCCAAGCTTTTAATTTCACAGTGTCTCAGTTTCCTCATCTGTAAAACAGAGATAATAAATACTTTGCTTTCTGTCAGGAGTGCTTGAGATCCTTCAGCAGTAAATGTAAAAGCAACCATTTTAAAGTAGTTGCTTACAGAAACTTAATTTTCAGCGTAAGAAGTTATTTGTGTCTGATCTTATACTACAACAGCATGAGACTAACATTGGAAGCAAATAAAATTTGAAAAGTAAATAACCCCACTGATGTGAAAAGTAAGTAGGATGCTGACCACTATAATATTTATAATGCAGCTGCAATTGCAAACATTTTTAAAGCTTTCTGTTTCAATCCACCTATGATTCCTTTTAAAGAGAATGAAACTAAAATTATGCATTTGCAATAAAGATGCACTAGACTGTTTTCTGAAAATAAAAACAAACCAAACCAAAACAAAAACCAACATGTGTCAGGAAGGCCTAAACCTTATATTTCTTGGGAAGCCCTAAACTTTTTTTTGACCAAGTGATGCATGATCAGACCCAGAAAACAGTGTGGTTTTTATTTCAGATTTTTCTAGACTGTAATAGCCCAAGGGTATGTGCTATAAACTGGAGGAGCTGGAGGAGACCCGTTTTTAAGAGAAACATGATTAGGTTTCTGTTTCTGATTGGAATGTTGGTTTTAAACTTTTCTTTTAGGGGAACGTTTCAAACCTAGTCACACTTTCAATGATGATTATATTTACATTGTAAGCCCAGTCCCTGAGAATTGTCTTATTCTTTCTGGTACAGCTGAGACATTAAGAAAGGAAAAATTGGCTTTAAAAATTATTATTAATGTTGAAATTATGAGTACAGTATTAAAACCTAAAGACTGTTGAGGTCAGGAAGTAAAAGGAAAATCAGGAACTTTTTTCATTAGCATCCATATACTGGAAATTCTGATTAACATATGAAAAGGAAACACTTGATATCTGTGTATATAGATATGACTCTTTTTTCCTCTCAACTGTTGAAGAAAAATTTAGATCTGCTCTGCTCTACTAACAAAGCAGTTTAAAAACCAGTTTAAATTTAAAAGCTTTCCATTCCTTCCTTTTTTTAATTCTTCAGGTATTTCTAAGTAATATTTCACATAGGCAAAGAGCAGCTAATCTCAATCATCGGTTGCCTCCTTGAGAGTGTTACACCGCGGTGCAAGTCAGCTTTGTTCTGTATCATGGTATTTAACTGCCCTCCACTGGATGCAAGAGGCAAAGGCAGGGTTTCTTCTCAACTATAAAACTCACCACAAACATAAAAGGAAAGTATGAACTTGGGGTGTACTTTGCTTGTTTTATCTGTTCTCTTCCATCTCCCCAACACAGAGTCCGCAAGGTTAGCCTGACTGGAGTTAATCATTCTGAGAAAATACAACTGCCAAGAAAATAATTTTCACCGTGTCTTGGCCAAGTGACTGTAGTAATGACTATCCTTTAGTCACAGTCTTTAAATCAAATAATACTTAATAACAATATGAAGAGAAAGAAAGAGGGAAAGAGGGGAAAGAGAGAAGGAAAACTATGTTTTTGGGGTAAGAAGCATGGTTTAATCCAGTTTAGGACAAATTAGGATCCTTAGAGCATGGGCTTTTATACTAGAAAGCACACAGGAATTGCCTTTAATGTGCTTATGTAAAGGCTAATTTCTCAAAAGCTCACTGACTAAAAAAAAAAAAAAAAAAAAACAACAAAAAAACCAAAACCCCACGTCTCTAAGCATTGACTGCAATAACCCTAGCAGCAGCAGAAAATAGACTGGATCTAGCCAAAGAACTTGTCTATCTGCCCAACATTTTGATGCCTCAGCTGACTTGAATTAGGAGAGAATAACTTGGAAGATTTTTCAGTCCATCCAGCCCCAAGTTAAGAGAGTCCTCTGAAGCAGTGACTTATATTGCTTAAGCCCATGCAGGGAGCTCCTGGTTATGCTCTTGATGGCTTTATTAGAAACACAATGGTGGATCTGTGTGATATAAAAACCATCCAGGGGAGAGCCTCAACACCTGACCTCCTTTTGCAAGTAACAGAAATATTTGGGTGCGAGGGGGGGGGGGGGGGGGGAATATAGCCGAGAGCACTTCACCGTTCCTCGTACCTCACATCACCGTGCCCTTTCCCCCCCCAAGACACACGCCTCCCATGCAACACATGTTGGAGTGAACTTTTGTTCCTCGGAAAATGGGATGACACACTTTCCCATGCAGGCGGGTGAGGACGTTTCCCTCCAATTCCTGCGGCTCGGAGCTGAAGGCTGCCGTGTTCGATAAGGTTTAAGATCTGCAGTGCCTTGAGATTTAGCTTTTCGCTTCTGGTGGGGCCCTTGACGGCTGAGACGCGCGGCTCTCGTTTAATTGTCGCTCTCCATCACACTCAGGGAAAGCAGGGCTGGAAAGTTGGGTAGAAATATCTTTCACTGCCTTCCCTTCTGCAGGAACCTGACTTCTGCTTTCCTACTTCTCTGAAAATGCCGCAGTCCTTGCATAGACAAAATCCTAGCAACTTGGAGGTTTAGTTGGCCTGGCTAAAGACTGCAGGATTTGACCTCTGGAAGCTTGTGCTAAGTCCTTGCAGTTCTGATTTTGAGTTTAAGTTTTTGGCCTGGAATAACAATCACTGTGAAGAAAGAAATAGGTTATGAGCTGGGTGAAATGATACCTGCTTCTTGCCAGAAAGACTAACTGTATTCAAGCAACTTCTGTCCTCATTTTCCTTTAAATAAATACATAAAGATGTTCAAAGTCCCCATCTGAGTTGCAATAATGAAAATAATGTGCACATTAATTTGTGCGGGGGTCAGTGAGTCTCCCCAGCTCAACGATTTTCAAACAGAGTGTGTAGTAAGCCCATAAAACATTTATTTTTCATAATTTATGAAGCATTACATATTGTGAGTCCACAATGCCAGCTGACGTAATATGCAATAAATTTGAAATAACAAAACATTTCTCATGTATTTTCCTCCTGATGTGACAATGCGGGACATAAATTTAAAAGAAAGTTGCCTTAGACAAAAAAAAAAAAAAAAAAAAAAACCAAAAAAAAACTAAAAAGCAAAGCAAAAGAAAAGAATGCTCTTAAATCAATAAAAACTTATATTCCCCCAATCGTTTACTGAGTCATTCCCCCACTCATGGCCGCGGCTCTCATCTTTGTGAAGCTTCTTGCTACTCTTGCTTCACAGCCGGAACGAAAGGCTGGTGGGGTGGGTCACTCGTGCCCCACCACGCGTTGCGGGGCCGGCAGCAGCAGCGGCGGTGCCGGCAGCTGCCGGAGCCAGAGCTCTGCCCGCTGCTCTCCCTCCCCGGCCAGCCAGGAGCTGCGCAGGGCGGGCTGCCGGCACCGCTGCTCGCTGTCCCACGCTGGGAGATGCCTACCGAGACATGGCAGGCGGTAGGGCAAAAAAATCAATGCCATGTAAAGATAATTTTCCTCCGCAACAATTATCATTCCCGTCTTCCAGCAGTGAGTCTTTGCGCTTTTGAAGATAACTTTCTGGTGTTAAATTGGTAGGCATGCAAATACGCAATTGCAGGATGACAATACAGAGCACAGAGCATTGCGGAAAATGCTAAAAACTCACCTACATGGCTGTGAAAGCCAGCTGATAAATTCTCACATTACAGAAGATGCCTTACAGGCTGAAGGTTGAGATTCTCAGCATCTGTAAAATTGCCAGTGACTTCTACCAAGCAGCAAGAACCCGGTGCTCAGCGCTTTTTGGTTTCATTTGGTCTTGTTTTTTTTTTTTTTTTTCAATTCAGTGCACCAAAGCAACGTCTGCTTCAAGAAACTGCTGCAATCCAAGGAAAGGAAAAAATATGAAAGTTATTTGAATGTATGATGCAGAACAGCAGTGAAGGGCAGAACAGAGTAAAGCAGTTCAGGGTTTTTGCCTAGTGTCAGTACTCTGGTTGCCCTGTGGTTTATAATTAAACACAGAAGTATTTATAGATAGTGGAAAGAGTGCTCTACAGTGAAAGAATTTTCTTTCTTTTTAATTTCAGCTTTTGTATTTGTGGGGCTTGATTAAACTTTACACCAGAAGCCCAAATGGGAGACAAAAAATAATCCATCTGAACAATTCCCACCAGGAATGATGTGAATTTCAGTGTGTCAGAAGTCAGTTTTTCCAGGGAAGACACAGCACGTCCACCGCCGCTCTGTGTGCAGGGACATCTACTGGCAAAGCAGCTGGAGCTGGCCCTTCCCCTCGCTGAGTGGAAGAAGTCTGGCTTTGCACAAAAAAACCCCATCACTTTCGGTGACAGTAGAAGGTTTTCTCTGATCTAGTAAGAGGAAGTTGTATTGAAAAGGGAGAAAAAGACACTGGCTTGTCCCAAGGGTGAAATTAAGGTTCTACACAACACATCCCAGGGTGGGATATCTGAGCAACTCTGGCTGCAAAACAGTTCCAGGCGTGCGAGGACTGTTGTCTCTGGAGTCAATGGTGGGGGATGCTGGGCACAATATGAATCTCCCCCTTTCCAACGCTTCCCACACCCCTCTGCTGCTGATTCCACCCTGGGCACAGAGGAAGCAAAACCCAGATATGGACCCAGCCCCACCACAATGTTCTCCCACATTAGACTTTGGTACAGCAATGAGATTTACCTGTTCTTCCCTCCTTCTCCCCCAGCAGTAGATACCTCAGGCAACTAGACAGAACATTTTCAGAAGTAAAAGGCTCCTTGCCTCGTCTTTGCCCTTTAATAAAACCACAGGAGACAAGACATATTTAATCCCTACTGGAAAGATATGTACACCAAACTGATTAGGTAGGGTCAGGCTGGTTCTTGATCTAACATTTAAAACACTGTCTACCCTTCTCAAGACAGGAGGAGGATCACAAGCCAGGCAGTCTTACTGTGAAAAGCTACTCAGAAGTGTTTGTTTTTCTCATCTCCAAATCAAGACAAATTTCTCAACTCCTTGTAGGAGTCCTGGTTCTATAACTCATAAATGGAAAGAAGTGAGTGCCTTTCCCCCCACCCCCACCCATGTCTTCTTCTCCACATACTGTTTTCTGCCTTCAGGGTATTTGTTCTATACTTCTAAAAAATCCATCTGGTTATTTTACTGTAACACACTTACCAGAACTGTAAGATCATAGAAAAAAATATTTTAAAAGGACCTGTGAAGGTTTCTAGGCCAACCTCCTGCTTGAAGGTGCAATAACATCAACACCAGATCAGACCGGAGATGGTTTTGTGTAGATGATCCCTGAAAGTCACCAAGGAGAGAAATTCCACTGCTTCCCTGAATGACATGTCCTAGTGTTGTATTGCACTCCAAGTGAAGAAATCTAGCTCTCATTTTAAACATAAGACATTAAAGTGGTATTGAAGTGAAACAGTTATCCTTAGTAGCTAAACATGGTACATCAATAGACTTGAAGGAATGGTCTGGCAGGTCTTTTATATCTTGCTAAACTCCTATCTAATGATACATGTTGGAGACTTAGTGTCAGCCAGGACAGACATTGCTCCACGGATGAATCTTCAATGCATTTTAATATACAGATACTCAGAGGCTTCCTTTGTGAGTAGTGCTTTGGTAATTGAATTTCTACTTGAAGATATATAAAAATAAATTACTATCATTTGAAAGTCAGTGTTGATTTTATATGACATATACGAGAAAAGTCCCCTCCTAACCTGTCCATTTTGTCAACTAGAGATGTTACTTAAGTTAAAAACAACTGGCAGAGCTGGGGTAAAACAGGCTAGACCTGACTCAGAAGAGGCTATCTGCCCTCAGCAGTGACTAACCAGGGCTTTCTATTTGAATAGTCAGGTTGCTGGGAGAATAGGAATGGGACTAAGCAGCAATATTCAAAGTCCAGTTTGTACCTGGATTTCAAAACCATCCGTTGGATTACTTACATTTGAGCTTCAGTTCAAACCATCTGTTCCTTCAGCACTCCCCCACAGAAAGGCCACAACTGGGCTAAATCCAGACTTCTAGCACACCTCCACCAAGCAATGGGGGAGTAAAAAGGTTGAGAGGGGATGACAGATCAGGCAGGAGAGTTGGGAAGCAAAAGAAAGTAGTGAAGTTTTGATGGATACGTTGACAATGAGATACAGTCCTAAGACGGGATTTCTATAAATACCATGGACATATGCCGTCTTTAAGTCCCATTTCAGTGTCATCCACCCTAAATATACTTGCTTTCCCTTTGATTGCACAGGGGTTTCAGCATTTTTACAGACTCTTCCCAAAGGCAGCTGCTGAAATCCAGGCAGGTGCTTCTTTAGAAGTAAAGCATCTCCAAAGTCTTTCACTCAGCTGACATTGAGAAGATCAGAAAATTATACATATAAACGTATTCCTTACTGTTCTGTACTTCATTTAAAACATTTCACCTGCTTTTATTTTTTCCTTTCTTTTTTCCCAGTCATTACACAACATCTGAAAGATAAAAGGGGGAAATCATTTTGTTACTTTAAATACTTATCTCAAGCTCTCATTTTGACATCAAATACATGCACTGTGCTAAAAAATGCACAAGGGAAAAAATCTCAAGGATATAGCTAAGAGACTGTGAGAAGAAAAAAACAGAAAACAACAACAGCAGATCATAGAAGAAGAAGTGTCTAAAAAATGAGAAACAACAAAAAAAAAAGCACAGAGCTATAGCATGGTAGAAGAAAAAATAAATATACCACATAATTTATTGCAGGAAGAGTTCTGAAGAAAATGTCTCGTGAAATAAATATAATGCTCATGAGGACAAGAGATCTCATTCATATCCAATCTGTCTTGTGTAAAGAACTAGGCAATAATGTTCAAGTAAGTGAGTCACTGCAAGATCTCCCAGTTCGGCTGGAGATTGCTCAATAGAAATAATAACAAGCCACAGAAAAAAGGCAGTGTAAGTACAGGTGGGAAAGGGATACAAACTCAGAGCAATAAATACATACAAAATATCGAGATTGCGGTATAAAGTAAAGGCATGATATGTGTCCTTCTCTGTCTTACAGTCTACTTTTCCTTCCGTGCCCCTCTCTGACAGTGAAGGTCTGCTGGAGTGCCCAAGCTGACAGCCTCCATGCATCTGTGCTTGAGACGGCACAGATGTCAACAAATTGGATAGGGGGTGACTTGTTTGTGGATCTGGAGTCAGGGATTTCTCAGTGAAGGACCTTCGACTCCATAATATGGTCCTCATAGTGATCAATGAAGGTCCAAGTCCCAAGAAATGTTAGGTGCCCTTTGATGCCACCACCAACCTTCTGGAGGAGGTGCAGAGGATCTGATGCCAAGCAGATGAAGGGGGTGGTAGCTCAGTACTTAAGTGCTTAGGGAAATGAGAATGATATATATTTGCCATGCAGTAGCTATACCTAATTCCAGGGAAAATCTTCAGTACGTGTCCACATGGTCTTCCACAGGCAGACAGAGGGAGGTCGAAGATCTGGCCAGACAGGGCTGTGGCAACCCTTGCTGTTGGCCACATTAGGAGAGCTCTCCATCCTGGGGAGAGACGAGCTTGGGCAGCGCAAGAACAGCATCACCCAGAACCAAGACTGTCCAAGCACAGTGTGCTTGCACAGGGACCTGAGGTTGCCTGCCAAAGATGGTGCAAACCTGCCCTTGGCGAGAACCGAGGGTGCGGCAACACAATCCGCTCGCCAACCGGCACGAGCTGCCTGGCAGCGGGGCCAGATTCAGCCTGCCTACACGCTGGGCTCCTGCAGAGTGCCTACAGAAGGTGTCTGGGCACCTTGTGCAGTCAGAGGAGAAAAACAGTTATCTTCAGCAAGTGATTCATCGCTCTCTAAAATCTGAGCCTTGTGGGAATATTTCGAAATACCCGAGTCCATTTCCTCTCAAAAAGAAGCAAAATTTGCTTTTATTTATTTTTTTTTTTTTGTTAACAGCTTCTCTCCTTGCAGGTCCCTCAAAAATATTTGGAGAAAAATAAAGAAGGAATTGAATATTTTTGCTGTGAAGGTGCTCTGGCCATGGGCTTGCAGCTTTGGCAGATGTGAGGTGGGAAAGGAGAGGGGATGAACAGGATGGCAGAATGATCTGCTGACAATTTTACCTGAACAGAGTTCTTTCCAGTCCAGAATTACAGGTCTAGAGCATGAATCTCCTTTTAACTGCTGGTTTTAGCTGCTAAAATGTTTGCATAGCCAGGCTAAAATGCAGTAAAACGACTGTTTTGTCTGTTCCTCTTCCTCAGTTGCTGGAGATGAGGCAGCAAGAAGACAGCAGCAGAAGTAATGTGAAAACCAGCTGTGGGGAGAGGGTGAGGAGGGTGTAGGGGGTGGGATAGGATCGAGAGGGAGAGGGCATCAGCCTGCAGCCATCTGACATCTGCAGTGAAACCATCCTCACCCTTGGAAAAGCAAAAATCCTGCGGAAGTATGTGTCCCAGCTCTGGCTGCTGGGTGGTCCAGCACGTCCAGGAGCTCCCAGTAGGAGACTGATTTGTAAATTTAAAGACTAAGAATTTCTGATTTGAGAGAAAAAGGCTATCAACTCACATTTGGAAAAAAAGTTCTCTTGTCTACACAGCTTTACATTTTCAAATCTAAATTTGGAGGTTTGGCTACTGTGATTTTTTCAGGGTATGAGGTGTGGGTGGGTATTTTTGTACAGGATAATGTCTATCTAAAATGATACAGATTGTTGCTAGAGCCAGAAAGATGTTACAATGTCAGATTTGTGAGGAGAACAAAATATGCATTTTAAAGACTAAGAAATAGAAAACAACAAAAACACCTAAGCGACCTGACCAAGGTTAGAGCATGAGTCAGTCACAGAGGCAGGCAGGGAACTTGCTTCTGTGCTCCAAGTCACAACGCCTGTGACTTGGGTTCCACTAGTTGTAAAAAACCTCACCAAGAAGGATCCTGGGGGAAAAAAAAAAAAAAAAAAAAAATAGGCAATAAGTGTTCCCTTTTCACAAACAACATTTATTGAAGCTGTTCAAACTGCTATTATGGAACTTTGGCTGGTCTTATTCTTTTAAATTCCAAATATTAGAGGACATGCTTTCAGTTGGTGTATATTGTAACATCTCAGCTGAAGTCAATGGAACTATTAAAGCCCTCACAATAATTAAGGAATTACCTCAAGGCATTAAACTTATCAGCCTGATATCCTGATATCATGAAATTAAATGAGAGTGAGAATAAGCATTTGTGAGGTCTTGTTATCAAAAAAAAAAGAGTTTCTGACTTCTACGGATACCAAAAATCCCAACGCCACCTTACACAAGTGACATGAACACAGACTGAAGAACCAAAAAACAGCAGAAAAGGAAAAAAAAAAAAAAAAAAGGATTCATTTTTAACATCCTGATTTTTTCAGACCAACTTCATGTTTTTAGAGAGCTCTGTGATGACAATACAAACAGTAACTCATTTCTCAGTCAAATTCCACCCACATCAGTGTGTCATACTTGTGCCTGATGAGCGGGAAAGGGGTGGTGATGGGGTGTTATATACCCAGGGACATGTAGACACACAAAAACACAGGTACTTCAAGCCCCTTTTCAAGCTTTCTTGTCTCTGCTCTTGACCTTATATATAGGGCTAGACCAACAGAAAAGAGTTTACCAAGTTCTTTATACCAATACAGCATTTTAAAACTTCAGAGGCAATGATTTATACGCTTACATATTTAATTATAATTTCTGATATGTCTCTGAAATAAATCCAGTAACTGTGATGATTTCTGTCTTGACAGTAGGTAAACTGAGGCAGACTGACCTGATCTGTCCCGAGTCGCCCAGTGAGACTGCTGGAACTGAGCTCCGAGTCCCTCTCCCCTTTCACAGCCACTACATCACTCATTTTCAGGGCATAATTACCACATCAGTAATGATAAGAAGATTTTATTTGACTGAGGGACTGCTCTAAGTGCCCAGCTTGCAGGTTACATCTCACCTGCAGGAACTTACAGGCTATATGGACATTTGATTTCATGATTCATTTAAAGCAATACGAAATGCTGCTTTGAAGCCCCCCCCCCCCCTTCCCCCTTCACATCCAATGACTGCACAGTGAGTGGAATTATACTCAGCATGTCACACTCCAGTGGACAGAGATGGTTTGTAAAAGCTGATAAGCCTTGTTAGGGTTTGCAACTTTGTATGAACTTCAGTGATAAATACTGCATTCGTGAAATGCCAAATACTGCTGGAATGTTGGCGTGAGCACGACAGAGATTACAGCTAATGTGGGAGCGTGTAGGTACACTGTGCAGTAAATTACAGTCATGATATACATCCACTTTCTGTGAAAAATGTTGGGTTTAGAGCCAGGGGTATTTCCTATGGTATAGTACACAGGGATCTAATAGAGCTAATCACCTGGATTTAAATTAATGAAGCAAGGATGAGGTGACAAGGATCTTGAATGACTACTGAGGGAAGTAATTGTCAATATTTGTTCATGCCTGTTATGCTTTACCTGCTCTGGTGAGGATGTGTGTTTATGGACACACCCAGCCAATGGCTAATGACTAGAGACACCCCTTTTCCCCTGATTCTGACAAAGAGATGACAACCCCAGTCACTAATGAGCTTTCAAATTGTCTTCCTCTCTTTTTTTACTAATTGATTAAAAGGAATTTCAGAATGATGTCCTGCACGCAGATGAAAGCAAAGTTTGATGTTCTGAAGTGCTAAACTTCTCTGCTTTGACCTGCACGATTGAGATGAAGGAGATTTTGTCTTTAGTAATTAACATGACAAATAACTGTGAATGGGAAATTGCTGTTCTAAATGACAGCGTTGTCTTCTGCTTCAGGGTGAGAAACTCAGGGCCAGGGTCCTGGGGATCTATCCCTTGCTTCGGTCTGACTTTTAACAGATTTGAAAATCTCTGTCTCTCACCTGATGGAGACAAGACCTGAGGCTGGTCTCCTGCAAGAGCCCAGCACCTTTGAATGCATGCTTGCTACGTCCTCTAAGGTATTGCGGGGTGTGTGTGTCTGGGTGTGGGTGGGTGGGTGGGGGGGAAGAGTTGATTGCCCAGAAAAAGAATAATCACCGGTGGCTAGATTAAAGGTATTTCATGAGCACTGCCTTTCATGCTGACAGTTCTGCTATAATCATATTCCCAGCATACTACTCTGCCTCTGTCGGTCTTCATCTGTTGCCAATTGCCTTGTAGTTACTTTCTGAGCATGTTAGTTGAGGACTCTTCTTTTGTTCTTTGTTTTTACAGCCCTCGAACACAAGGGATCCTATGACTAGGATCCTGAATGCTTTGAGACACCTAATAAATAATTGTTAGCATTCGAATACCCAAACTACGCTTTGCAGTACCAAGAAGCCTGCATAGCAAGAATATAACTGATATTAGCTAATTGTTATTGAGTGGCTTTCATGCAATAGACCACAGAGGTTTTGCTTTGTTTTATTCTGGGTTGGTTTTGGTTGGTTGGTTGATTGTTTTTTTGTTTTGATTTATTTTGTTTGTTTGTTTGTTTGTTTTGTTTTGTTTTGCTTTGTTTTTTTAATTACAGAATGGAAATGCTTTGTATTTAGTCACCAATTTGATACTAGATGGCTCCAGCAGAGAGTCCTAAAACTTACCAAGCCATAGAAATAGACTGAATTAGGTTAAGCTGTATTATCAGTGTGTAGGGGGACTTGTACTGCTGTCTATGCTACATCCATTCTGTGTAAGGCTTTTGTATCTTCAGACATATCATCCTGGCTTCGCTCACCAGATCGACGTTATCTACAGGAGATACTCTGCATGAATGCAGCCACCCCCCCACTTCGTTCACCTTCCCTTTCTGCTGGCTCGTGCCTTGTGGAAAGCGAGCAGCTCCTGAAATCCTGCCCCGAGCTGCTGGTAGCCGCGGCATCTGTATAGCTGTGTGGGATGAGAGCAGAATCCTCATTGCCCTTCCCCAATTAAAACTTCATCACCAGTACCCAGATAACAATGCAATAGAAAAACACTGAAAGCTGTTCTCACTGGTAACCGACATGACCCCCGAGCTTGAAAAACCCAGTGCCCTGTTCTTCTCCCGTTATTCCCCTATAGCCTCGCCCACAGTGCCCATCAAACAATCAGTCACAAACCCCCATCTGTCAACACGGGGTCTGCAGTTCATGGAATCTGCCCGACCGCGGTGTTGTATTACCGAGACTCTCTGTAAACAGAGGTACTTTGAATGACTTGTCGTCTCTTACAAATTGCACAGGGAGAATGAAGGCTACGGGATTGAGTGACATAATTGTAAGACAAAAATTACAAAGGCTCTTCTTTCACTTACCCTGACAGTCTTAGAACTAAGCTAGACTTTCACACGCAGAGCCAGGGCCAATCAAAGCTGCCTTGTAAAGTTTTTTTCTTGCTTATTAGCTAGGCATCCTTGATGCTAAGCAAATTTGCATCAGGGTTGCTTTATGCATCACAGTCCTGTGTACTGTGATGCCCAAGTATTCCCCCTCCAATGGAAGTTACTGATCTAGAAATTTAGTGTGAATCCTGACAAAATACAAACTTGTAACATTATATTTTGTGGTTTGTTTTTATTTTGTGTTTACATCTTCTCACTTACATGTCCTCCACCCCTTTCTTCATCTCACCCTTTAAACAAAATTAACAGTATTAATTGATGCTTACATGTCTGAAGATCTTGGGGAAAATCTCCACTCTCGCTTTCAGTCTAGCCAGTCACATCCTCTTGGAGCAGCTCTTCTGTATCTGAGTCCTGTCCCTGGGAAGCAAAGGTCACAGTTAGACTAAGTGTCCAGATGTCAGAACAAAGGGACCACATTTGTTTAATGGAGTATAGAGTCCAGAGAGATATTTGGGATCTAGTGATACTTCCAATGGGTCATATGTTCCATGTATTTGTCATGTTTTCCATCTAAAGAACATAGAGTCTAGCTAGATGCCACTGTGATGGGTAGCTTGTAGCTGTGTGTAGCAAATAATAAAAGAAAGCAGAACACAGTAATTTTACCAAGAAATTATGTCAGCTTCAGTGATGCTTTTTGTGTCCCCATGTGCAATGCCATAACAACTTTTTTTGCTCACATGAAAAAGATACGAGACTTTTGTAAAGTAGAAGTCAGCACCACCAAGGGCTTAATTATATAATGAAACATTCTCGAAGCCCTCACATTAGCTCACTGATGCTTAGTGGAACAGGCATTACCTAGCAACAGTTACTAACAAATCACAGGAAAAATAATAGACATTATATGGTACATTACTCTACAGAGTCAAAATTGGTAGTAGGATGTGCTTGCCCTTTCATTTCATGCAGAAAAATCTATTGTTTACAGGTGTGAGGGTATAAGGGATGCACTTCAGGGAAAAATGGGCCTGTTGATCCTTCATTAAAAAGTAGTCTTTAAAAGAAGCCCAAGGATAGAGCGAGACATCTTAATGTTGCCAGAGATAACAGACTACAATGCAGGCATGAGAAAAATTACCTCTTTTGGTTTTGTTTTTTTATTTTTTTTTTTGTCTCCTTAAAGAAATTACTCTTCATATGTCACTCATTCTCAAGTGCTTAGTTAGAAGTATGAACCCATTTTTTAAGTGCTGAGCAGAAGTCCTCGCTTGAGTTCCCCAACACCAATGTCCTGCATATTGAACAAGTTACTCACATCAAGGTGTTCAGCAGTATCTCGAGAACTAAGCTTTGTCAGACGTTGACTGTTTTGCTTCCATCCTAGTTCTGTGCACTACAGTGGCAAAAACTCTTAGAAACTGCAATAGAAAGAATCACATCAGTATTTAAGAGACAGAGTTATTAGAACCAGCCCCATATTGCAAATGTAGTTAGCAGAGAGCTGGGTTTTATTCCGAATTATGCTTTGTTAACAAGTTGTTAACTAAGTTCTCACTCCAGAATATTTAGAGCCAGCTAAATAATATGTGTCAAATCATTGATCTGACAAGTTTCACAACTTTTTTTTTTCCACTTTAAATTTCAAATATCTATTCAAAAAATAGCATGTTCAGTTTTTCGCTCAGTTTTAATTACTGGCGACAGCAGGGAAGGGAGAAAGAACAAAGCTGAATGCACAGATCCCAGAGAGAATTTGGCATCTCTGACCATTAGGGGAAAAGAGAAAAAATCCAGCATCTTTTCACTTGGAAACTGAGCCCACTTAGTGTGGATGTCCTGGGAAGAGAAGAAATGCAAAGTCCTCTCAGTGGAGGAATCCTCCTTTGCTGTCACTTCTCTGATCACACCTGTAGCTGGCTGGTATGGCAGCAAACCTTGTACAGTAAGATTATTAGAGTGAGGGTGAAGTTCTGCAAGGGTGCAATGTTTGTTGGGTTGGGCATAATATGGCTCTTACTGGGTTCAAAGGGAAAAGCTACAGTATAGAGCTCTGCTCTTTATAGAGAAAACTGTTCAGAGACGGGTGGCTTAAATGTACAGGATTATGATTTTGAGGGATGAGGCTTTGACTTTTGCATGTGTGCATGTAAACAGACACACATGCACAGATCTATCAAGATTTGTATTAAAGAGTAATTAAAGTGTTCCTGGTTTCCTTGTGCAGTACTCAAGCAGTCAGATGTAGCTCAGAGCTGGCATGTGTGAAGAGATTCCCCCAATCTCCCCTCATCTCATT
Source organism: Tyto alba (assembly GCF_018691265.1). Classification (NCBI taxonomy): domain Eukaryota; kingdom Metazoa; phylum Chordata; class Aves; order Strigiformes; family Tytonidae; genus Tyto; species Tyto alba. The sequence continues at coordinate 6,554,050 of NW_024881317.1, forward strand.
CATCAACCCCAGACTCTTTATGATGGTGTTAAAAGCCACATTCATGAGACTGCACTTGAGATTACACTTTGGGAGTCCTCCAATATCACAGAAGAAGTAGCAGGATTTCTATGTGGAACTCAGAAATAAAGGTGTATTTTCTAAGTGTAATACCTTAATCTAGCTTGCTTAATACAACTGAAAACCCTAAGGCAAACATAGACCTTTAGCAGGTCCAGTTATAGTGAAGTTTAGGTAAGGCCATAACTTGCTATTAGTAAAGACTTGTGCTCTGTGACAATCTTCCTTCCCTCTTTTGGAGATCTCAGACCAAACAGGGCTGCTGTGAATACGATGCTGCTCAGTGTGTGTTCAAGTAGCACAACTGGATTCCCATCAGCTCCCTAGTAATTATCAGGTATACAGGAAAGAGCCAATCAAGCACCCAAAAGGACAGCCTGCCCTCTGCTCCCCCCTGGGTGCAGCTGGCTCCTTATTTCAAGCACAATCTTAAATTACAAGGAAAAAGGATTTGCTGCAGAAGCAATGTTGTTTGGTATCAAAAAATATTCCTTCTTCCTTCTGCCACCTCCCCCCATCTGCTTTTCATGTTTTATACAAAACTTGCTGCTCTGAACACTCCTGGATTTTCTCCCCTTCTAATAATAAAGAAGCGAATCTGATGTCTCCCACTGATGGCTTTCTAACCTTCAAAAGCATGTGTTTATCATGAGTTTCAGCTATCCAAAATAGTTTTGACCTGAGGTTACAATGCAGGCTCAGACTGCTTCGAAGCCGGTTAAATGGATGATAAGCAAACATTTCATTACAGACCCTCAGTTGTTGTAAGGATGTGCAAATCCCTGAGAAAGATTTTCAGCACATCCTCCAGAGCAGCATGGTGCTTTGGACCTGGGAGGTTCACTCAATCAGAGCCCTGCTGTCACTTTGCAAATATCTCCTCTGACTGTGCCCTGCATCATCACTTTGCGAGGCCCTGGATGAGCCGCCGGACTGGGGGGAGATTCCTCCCACCTGATGCACTGTGGGGGGGCTGATATTTTTAAGTCTTAATTGAAAACACTCACCTTTTTGCTGCCCTGCCCCTTCTCTGGTTTCTGCCTGAGAAGAGGAGTGTGGAGAAGTGCTGATGGAGGGTTGGGTGGCCCTGGGAGAGATCAGTCCTCCTCCCAGTCCCAGCCTGCTGCATCACGAGTGGCTTGGAGCCGCATGGGTTCAGCAGTCAGCAGTTTCAAACCTCCTGCCAGCTACACCCTAAAATTAGTTCAAGCAGCACCGTGACAAGTCCACTGATTTATTGCTTGGCTGCCTGTGTCCTGAGTGCGAATGGTCCAGTGTAGACTATCACACAGCCTCGCCCCACCAAAGTGTGGAGCAAATAAGCACTGCTGTGAAAGCAACACTCATTTTGCATCTTCCTCACAATAAAGACAAAGAGATGACAGTAATAGTGGCTAAATACACCTCCATCCCAGACAGGCACATATACCAAGCACCAGGTACTTCATCTGTCTCAGCCTGGTGTCCCTTTCTTAATTTAATGGAAATAATAATGGCACTTTATGGACCACCACTTGCATTAATCCTGAGCAGGATGCCCAGATTCAGCTGCTCATCCAAAGAACGTGCCCCATTTTCTTCATTCTTACTTCTCTTCTACACCCACCCTGCAGAAATGGGCAAGGGCCGGAAATAATAATAGAGAAAGGTGAAACCTGAGAATTTGCAGATGGGCACCTCCTGTGACTCTAGTTCCAGCAGCTCAGGCGATGGATGAGTGCGGGCCACTGTGTGCTCAGTCCATGTGCTCACTGAGACGTCCACCAGCTGCATCCCATCTCCAGTCAAGTTGGGAGGTAGGTGCTGGCCCAATGCAGCACCAATGCAGTTGTGCAGGGTTCAGCTGCATATGGCCAACTCAATATTCAGGCAGATACATAGACTGGGTCTTTTCTTCCCTTGGTGATGTTAACATTGCTGCCTGAAAACGTTAACATCCCCTCTGGAACAGAGAAGAGCATGAAGATTTTTTTCCCTCTCCAAGTCATCTGGCAATTTAAGGACCTTTAGCTTTAGCTTCCAGATTCATTATTAGGCCCATGGATAGTTGTTCTAATACAAGTCTCAGATAAACCCATGAAGAATATTCCACTGCTGTCACTGAAGTTTTCCAAATCCCTAATTCTAGCCTAACTGCACCAAGGAAATCAGTAGTTCTGCTCTGCAACTGCATGAATGACATGCTGATACAGCTGTGTCATCTTGCTTAGTTTTATCTGTCCTCAACAATTACTGGCGTACGCAATTATTCTTCTTCAGCCCAAATCATTCCTGGTGTAGGGTTATACATAGCAGTGTCAAGTACAGCCCTTTATTTCTATGGTATCTCTAGGATTAGCATGGATTTACCTATTTTTTAAAAGAAAAGTGTGCAGGAATACGTCTAATTATGCTTTGCTAAGTATGAAATGTCCTTCTATTTAGCAGATGCTTGGGCCCTACTTTGACCTAACACTGAGTGTTTCAAGTAAACTGCCAGCAGCCCCGTCAAACTGTTGTGGGTAATTTGGAGTATGAAATGTGTTAAATTATTCAAAGAGCTGAATAAGCATAAACAGGCAGTACAACAGGAGAGATATGCATACCCAGCGATGCTGGTGTGACATTTAATACATCATATTAGCACTCCTGTTAGTACAAAGAGCTGGATGCCTAGCACAGCAGCCTGCAAATTCACAGGCAGAACACAATCTAACTGCATTTTGCCCCCCATATAGCCTTCCTCCAACTGTTTCCCTTTGCAAAGCTAGATATGGCTCGCCTATAACCAAAGGTGAAAGTTGGGAAGCAAAATTTGATTCCTTCCTGAAATGCAAAGTGCATGAGGTCAGTCTTACCCACCTTTGCTTCATGCTGGCATCAATCATCCTGATGATAGCAACTGTCTGATTCAGAACAGCGGTGTAAAACAAATCAGAATCAGGCTCAAAACTGTCTGATACTGGAAAGTGGACCCCTAGACAGGCAGACTGCCTAGTGATAGAGCTAACGCAGCAAAGAACACATGCAGGATCATAACATGTGTCTAGTTCAGAAATACATATAAACACCCGTGTCCTAGTAAAAGCTGACACTAATTCAAGACAAAACCCTGCATTTTACCTACTGTGGAAACAGTCCATTATTTCTTATCCTTCAAAACAAAGAGTGTTTTCAGGTTATGGAGTATTTCTGAGATCTCAAGGGATTACACTTCAGGGGATGAATGAGATGTTTCTGTAGTCAGGGTTTCGTGATGGTGAGCAGCAAGGGGGAAGCGATACCTTCTACTTTGAAAGCTTTTTCTCATTCTCAGAAAAACACAAAAACAAAACAAAACAAAAAAAAAAAAAAACCAAAAAAAAAAAACCAAAACAAAACAAAAAAAAACCACAAACCTGTACCGTGGAGAAGTTTGGGCCTGGCAAGCAAATCTTTATTGCTTGGTTTGTCAATGAAAATAAAAATAAAAAAAAATCCATACAGCCAACTCAACAAATAAATGGAATGATCTCTCCTGAGAGCAGACGGAAGCCCTAGTGATGGAGTTAAAGTAGCCTGGACAAAGCACTCATGGATGTGAAAATACTGTCAGCAGCATGCCTGGATCAGCAAGGGGTGGACTAGCTGACCTAAAAGGCTTTTCCTTGTCTTTTTATTTTTCCCCTTTTCATTTTTTCTCTTTTTTTTTTTTTTTTTTTCCTTCCTACAGTTTTAAGTAAGGGGGTGTGGGGGGTAGGATTTCTTTGTGACAGGATGAAGTCTGATTTTAAATGGTTCTGAAGTCAGTTCACTGGCTGCTATGCTCTCTTATCTTAGTCACCATTTTCTTTCTGTAGTTTTGTGCTGCTTCATTTAGCTAATAAAGTTATTCTAACATTGTTTTAGAAGGCTAGAAGAGACATTGGCACATTTTGCCCATTCCTTTAGGACAAACACATTGCAGTGTGTCTCTTGGCTCTCCTTTTCCTTGCTTCTGAACTCTGTTTAGCTATAACATGGGATTGATGAGTCTAACCCATGAAAAATGTTTACTAGCTTTGTTATCATGAGTGCTTAGTGATTGTATAAGGACCAAAAAGTAGAGAGCTCAGTTTTCAGATGGTGAATGAGAACTTGTAATACAGGCATTTGGAAAATCCCCATTTGAATTTGCAATATGAGACAATTTTTGTTCCTTTTGGAGTGAACTATAGAAAAAATATTAAATGTCAACTTGCCAAAACAACCTCTGCCCATAAACACAACAGAGACAGACAAACATTGTGCAGGGAAATGTCAATTCAAATTTAAATCTCAATACAAATTTGGGGTTTGCAAATATTTTAAGACATATATTTTCCCAGGGAAATAGCCAACTTGTATCAATTATTTAGGAGTGTTTGTGGGAAGCTGGCTTAAATTCATAACAAGAACATCAGTTCAAGAAAAGTGAATCTAAATATCAAGTACATTTATTCAGGGAGCAAAAACAAACCACGTGACCTCTCGATCCAAATCAAACCAGATAGGCAACATCCAGATCTGCCTACAGAAATTATGTGATAACCATTTGAAATTATGAGTTGATACAAAGAACTTGCCTTCTCACAAATGTCTACAAAACAGAAAGGGAAAAAAACCTCTATTCTCCATTTCCCCTGCTGATTACACCAGTCTTTCTGATTTAGGGAGGATCACTTTCCTGAGCCAGCTCCTCTTCCTCATAAGGCAGCTGGGAAAAGGGAAATGTGGGCTGTGTCTATATTTGTGTGTGTGTTTGAATTAGAAATGTGCTTTTATCTCCCAATCACCCCCACAGTCTGCACTGTGGTGCACGTTACACGTGGTCAGATAAAAATAACAAAACTTGCGCCCAAACCGTTAATGGAAATTAATTTCAGGGGACCACAGTAGAGGAAGTCAAAAGCAAATCCTCCCCCAGATATCCATAGCATAGAAATCAGGTCCACAGCATCAACTGATTCCCTCCATGGAGTAGCTGATAAGGTGCTGTACTACTTATTGATATGGATGCAGTCACTCTGTACTTGAAGAGGTCTGGGGAAGGACTGGGAAAGGCACTGAGAACACTGGGGACAAACTGACATAGCTTGGGAGCCAACGTGAACTCAAAAGTTCATCCACTTCCCAGCACCTCAGCGATAAAAATAAATCCTATTAACTTCCATCACAATTGCATTCTCATTCAACTCTGCCACAGTAGCCAACTCTTATTAAAGAGAGGGCACATCAAGAACATACGCTTGATCTCTACTCCAAACTTTACATGGCATCAGTTGACGTGCTCAGGTAGTGGGAGACTCAACAGGCTTGTGAGATTCTGGAAATTAGTTCGAAACAGTTGGAGAACACTTTTATGAATCTAGATGGCTGCACACAGATGCTGAGTCCCTTTTACTTGCTGACTTTACATGCAACAAATACATTGTATAAAATGCAGTTGATTTATTAACAAAGAAATAAGTGCAGATTAGTTCCTTTTAAACATTTTAAATTACCAACTAAACCAGATCAACTAATAAAAGCTAAAGCTGACAAACTTGCAAAATTTCTGTAACAGAGAAAAATAACTTTCATGATCACTGCTATATTTTAAAGCAGAAGAATTGGGAGGGTGGGGAGAGATTGCTTTGAAGTGTCTTCATCCTCCAAGGAATGTGATTACTGCTACATTTTGTACTGATGCTCATTCTCACCAACTATTTTGTGAGTTACCTGGAACTGGTTTCAAATGTTAAACAGTACAATGAAGAATCCTTACAGCATCTGGCCTCACTGCAGCTCCATCTTGGTTCTCCTTGGTGGGTTTTACAGGTCTGCAGGACCTGGGTTAGTTTTCTTCTTTTTTGGGGTATGTATGTGTGTGTGTTATTTCTTAAACAAGTTCTTAGGTCTTCCTGCAAAGTGGTCCCCTTTCGTTTTGGTTTTTTTTTTTTTTTTTTCCACAGAGATCAAACTAGCTGTGGCATTCTTAAGCACGCTACATGAAATAAGAGCAAAGAAAAGTCCCACAGCTGAAAAATTTATTAACTTTCTCTTTTCTTCCTGCTTTCCTTATGTAGCAGGTTTTGTACAGTTACTTTCTTTGCAATAGTCAAGGTGCACTTATTGTTTTCTTTAATTTACCAATAGCTGTTCTCAGTAATGCCTATATACACAATTCATCTTGACTAGAAGAGTGCCAGAAGAGCCAAAGCTGGACAAAAATTATTGAAAGCTTTCATAACAGCTTTTATTGAGCAAGTCTCAAAGAGGGCTCATTTTGCACTTTTCCTGTATTTAACGAAGACAGTTTCAAAGTTGAATTGTCCTCAAGCACTTTCAGATTTGTTTTCTTCTTCTCACTCTCCTTTCTTGTTCCCCATCAGTGAATGGATACAATAGCAGTAGGAAGCCAAACTACTCAATCATTGTGCCCTTTCAGTGGAGTGTAATGATACTGAAGGCTGCATTCAGTCTTAGGCAATACAGTGTAAATAAACCTCTCCTTTTATATAATAATCTAGATTTTATGGTTCATACCTGGAAAAACTGTACACACATCTATGCAAGTTTTCCACAGGAGCATGCAGAGTTGTTATCATTTGGCAGAACTTTCTAATTTTAGTCCTAGAACTGTCATTGTCAAACAAATTCTGTGTTTTGTATTGACTGAGAGAGTACAAATCCATACTGAAAGTTCTTCAGGGACTTTAATAGGTTTTTGTGTCTGTAACAGCACATCTATCTAATCTGCAATGGTCTGCTCACTTAAGAACACTAACTGGTAGAGATAAGCACAGGTTTTCAGTTTCTTACCTGGAAGGCAGCGGTTAGGTGATTTATAGGCAAGATGACCTCAGGTTGTTGCCAACTTTATTCTCTTATTATGGGTGCTCGCATAAATGTCTGAAGTTGTACACGTCATATTAGCAGCCACTTGAAATGCTGGATGTGCTATCCATTCGCCTCCTTCACAGGAATGGGGTGGAAAGCAATGGGAATATATTCAGTGCTTTCAGCAAGCGCTAAGGGAAACGAGGAGAACAAGGTGAGCAACGCACTGTAACTTCATTAATAGATTTTAGTGCACAAAATCAGTTTGCTCTTGAGAATCAAGAATAGAAAATCTGGATCCATGAGTTTCATGCAGAAGATGAGACAGTCCGGCTCAGCTGAAGTGTTTCCTGATCATTCTAAAGATATTTCATAGAGTCTATTTAGATTACTTAGGAGTTTCCATCATAGCAAATCAACTGCCATACCTGATATATGGGTTCTTCAGATTCTTCACTGTTCCTTTGTCCACCAGTCCCATCTGTCATGGTAGTGTGGCTGTCTCAGATCTCTTCTACATCCAAAGGAAAGTTGCTGGATGTGGAAATGGAAAAAAATACACTATCAGGACAATCGGGGTAAACTGGGACCCCTGAATCCAGAAGCTGGAGGACTCTACATTGCTGTTAAGACCAGGGCACAGTTATATTTTTCTCAGTAAGAACCTGGCCTGGGTCACACCAGGCTCTGATGGCACTTCAGCAGCATCACACCACAAGTAGGGGAACATGAGGTGACACAGTCTCGCGCCTGGGTGCAAGAAAAAGAGTGGGTCTGACCAGCTGGTGCAGATTTTGTGGTTTTGGCTCCAGAAACTTTGATCAAACCCTGCTCCATTGCTAAATGAAAGTTAATCTACAACCAAACATACCCTGAAATCAGCTTAGTATATCAAGCTTCTGCTTTGTTAATCAAAATAAATAAATAAGGCATTTGTGGTTAGATTGGAAAAGTAACAGCAGGCAGGTGAATATGGCATGTGCTTGACATTTTTCCCATTTCTTCTTTATCACATGATGAAAACGCTCTGTACTAGTAAAGGAAGGTATTGTAAATTAAATATCCAAATTTTCTACCATGCCAGCAATTGTTTTAAGCCTGCTTCTTGTGCCTTTTATCTCTCTTACAAATCTTGAAGGGAATAGGATTCATCAGTACACAAATGGCCTTTATTTCTGGCTGTTAAAAACCTGATGATGAGCAACATTTCCAAGGAAGAAAAAGCAGTCAATTTCCGAAGCATGTGCAGAGTTAATGTCTGCAGTAATTGCGACTAAGTACGGTAGAGCAGAGATGCACTGCCAGCTGGAGCCAGGGATTAAAAAGGAAACATCTGTGCTGAGATTATAGGAACAGAGGAAGCTGTGGGAAGGAAGGAAGCGAGAATGCCCATGTAGGTCCACCTACCTCATTTGAACTCCTTTTCCCCACGGTTTTGATTTCCTCTAAATAAATTCTATGTATTTACCATCCTGAGTGCAAAGAAAAGCATTTCTGATTTCCCTCTGACTGACCTTTCCCTAAAGCTAACCTCAGGATCACACATTTTACCAAAATGAATCCTAAACAGTGAGATTTGGGCACATGCTTAAAATCGAGCAGGCTTTTAAGCTATTTGCTGAGCAAGGATACCTTTGAGTGCAATGACTTGAGATGAAACTTTGGGCCTCAACCAACAAACTACTTACAGTGAATCTAACTTCAGGTAGACAAGAAATTCCCTTATTCTCAATGGGACAATACAAAAACTTAAATTCACACATGTTTAATTATTCAGTTAGACTAGGAGCTGAACAAACAGGAAGATTGAAGTCCAATAGCACAATATTGCCCATTATATCAGAACCTGAACATATTATAGATATTGAATACAGACTGTATTCTTTATCCTGTGTTCAATAAAATGTGCTGAATCTAATGAAAATTTTTTTTTTCAAGTATGAGAATCTTAAGATCTGTCCTTCCTTTAGGAATCTGTTTCTCTTCATTCCTACTGAAATAATGAAAGAAAGCTACAGGAGATATGTTCTAGTAAAAGAATAAAAACTCTGGTGGCTAAGTAACATATTAAGGAAGATGAGACACAGTTAAAACAACTTTAAAAACATTGCTAGCAAAAATTTCTATACCCATATATATACATTTAGCTAGTCAGCTTGAATTCTAATGAAATGTGTGTTGCTTTTATCCCTCCCATTCTCCCAGTACTGAAGATTTACAAGTTTGTGTTAGATTTGCAGAAATTTCCTGTTGTACAGGACAGGTCAAAAAGAGATTAGAGAGCTCTTTGCATTTGAAATGTTTTTTGGTTTTTTTTTTCTACTCCAATTGCCTTTGAACTCCTGTTCCTTGGGAGCTCTGGTGAGGTGAAAACGCAGGGATGAAGGAATTGAAGGTGGGGAGAAGGAGGGAGAAGAGGAGAGAGAAAAGCTAGAAGGGAATTACTCCTTTCAAAAATAAATCAATCAATAGAAAAAGCACAGAAGTATTACTTAAAAAAAAAAAATTCCCAGAGCCAGCACACACACTCCATTTCTACTAATTGGATTGTGATGTGTTTGCCTTTAATATGTGCAGCCAGCCCCTATGCCCTGCCTTGTGCACATGTCATGTCCTTTTAACATCAGCAGTCACTGGCCTGATTCTCAGTCCTTGATAACATGTTCCCAAGTAGTATCGTGTAATGAGGGGGAACGGAGAGGGAGAGGTGGGGGAGAGTAGCCAGCAACGGCACAAGCGATCAGTGGCTTTGTTGAAATGCTACAGACAATTCTCTTCTAATCTCCAACCCTTGCATTTGATTTCAATTCTTTGTTTCTTGTTGATATGTCAAAGAGAGGCTACATCAGCCATAAAACAAAAGGATGGATTCAACGCAGGGGTTTTCCTTAATCCTCTCTTCTCTCACTCTCCCCCTGTTTTCAGCAGATTTTCAATATTGTTAGTTTCTCTGAGTGTGTGCAGTTTTCTGTTCTTGTTTAGAAGAGGAAGAGCTGTCAGATACAACAAAAACTTCAATGGGTTCTAACTAGAGAAATTTTAAATGCTGCAATAGCATTGACTAAATCCTAAAAGAATATGGTGAGGCTAGGGAACACCACAGTCAACAAGAGAGGATACCTGCTTGCTCCATCATCTCTCAGTTCCCATTTACTAATAGATTTTTAAACTAAGTATTTTACCTATTTATTTTAAACAATTTCTTAAAATAACTTTCAAGGATCCCCTTTGCCTACCCAGGAGGACAACACATTCTCCATTGAAGAACACTCTATGTTACGTGGCCACCAGAAAAATAGGAAGAAATTTTGAGCTGCACCTCCATTATACTTTCCTTTCTCTTCATGCGCTACTTCTGTAAAGGGCACCATATGAAGCTTTAGGTGCAAGAAATATTTTGCCAGATACTTGAGGAGAAAAGCAGGTTAGCCATTTAACTCTGCTGCTTGTTAGGGCAATTATCCAAACAGAACATTTAAAAGAAAGGGTTTTGAAAATGACTTGTTTATAACATCGTTAAAAATTAAATACACTTGAATAATATCTATCCTCTTTTTAAGCATGTAGATGCTTCTGCACAGGTTAAATGTCAAATTAAAATCTACACTGACTTCTCAAATGGCATATGAGCGGAAATCAGACAAGACCCAGACACCATGGAGCAGACTATGCACTTATTCTGGAGCCACATCTGAATGCCTGATCATTTTGCCGGATTTTTTCCATTTGATTTGTAGGAAGAGAGCAGTGAAGTTTGACTGGGATACATCAGACCGCAAATTACACTGGACTTTGAGGTCTCACTGGTTGACTCTCCAGGGTTTATCTGAACTAAGTGCACGTTGGGTTTTCTCAATGGAACCTTCTCCTAAATGTAGTTTCTTACGGGGTTCCTGGTGTGTCCATATTGGTGTGAATAAGAGATACGTTCTGGTTCAGTGAAGATACAAGTTTGCCTGTAAAGTTACTCAGTCAACATTTCCAGCATTTACTTTCTGCTTTAAAATGAGTGTGAGGACTTGCTGGACTTTGATATGTCAGAACCATTGAACTCACCTATAGTGGCTTTCCTTTAAATCTGAGATCCTGAGTGGTGCTCTGCTTAGAGTTCAGTCCTCGAATACCCTGAAAAACAGTTAATAAAAGCACGCTTTCATCCAACAGGGACCAAAAGGGAGATCAGATTCACACATTCAAACTAGAAAAGTGAGCTATGGCTTTCCTTATTTAAGTCATAACAAGTACCAAACTATATATTCCATCTCCTCAAAAAAGTCTTCATGGTACTTTTCTTTGTAACACAGGTTGTGGTGCATGTGTGGGGTAAGACTTATAGGGATCAGCTTGCCTTTTCTGCTTTGGGTCCTCGAGGATCCCAGATAACTAGCTGGGTGCCAGGTACCTGCCTTTAGCATGTTTCATTGTGTTCTTGGTTAAAGACAATGCAGCAGAAACAGCAGCTTTAAAGTTGTGTGAAGAGACATTCTATAGCTGGCCCTATAAATACGGGTCCAGCATTTTAACCTGTACAGCCTTTATCCCTTTACACATCTGAGCCATCTGGTTTTTTAAACTGGTATCACCATCTCTGTGGGCAAGACAAGGTAAACCAAAACTTGCAACTAACTAATGACAGACACCACAGAGAATAAAAGTGCACCAGCATGGACCATTTCAAAGAAAACCCACAAATGTAAACTTATAAATATCCTTGGGAGGGGGGAAATACGCTAGTACATGGGATCTGAGCACTGAACTCTATTTCCTCAAGGAAATACTAATAGCGATAAAAATAACAAACTACTGGGAACTACTGAAGAAAAAAAAAAATCTAAATCCTTAAAACAGTAAGGATCGAGGCTGATGCAGCTTGAAACATCAATTAGGTCTCCCTTTGACCTGTGTTTGATTGGCAGATGTGTACATCCTGAACTCTTAAACCTCTCCTGTATCCTAATCGTGTAGCACTCAGTGCTACACACAAGTTCTGCTACAGCAGGTTGAAGTGGCATTGGCACAAGCTGCTGATAATCACCGTACCTGCAAGCTGATCCTCCACCGTGCCATGCACTAGTCAGATGTGCAGCTACCAGTGTGCTACCGCAAGCAAAGCTCTGTAATGTAGCAGCTTGGCAAGGGAATAGTTTCCCTTTTATCTCTTATTAAAGGGGATCAGGTGTTTGCCCATGAGAACTGCACTCTAAGCTACATGATTTTTTTTTTTTTCCTGAAATATGCCCACAAACTAGATATGTGTCTGTTTAAATAAGCATAAAATTATGAGTATCCTGCAGCAAAATGAGACAGCAGCGTTCAGGAGCAACATGGATGAAAAAGCCCATTCTTTTCCCCTTTATGACTTTGGTGGTGAACTTTGAGCCTACTGAGTGTTTTCAAGGACACAGAAGAAGGGTCCTTACAGTTGACAAAGCCTTTTTAGAATAACTTTTTAAATGCATTTAATCGGAAATTAGCAGCTTAAATGATGTGATTTGTATTTATGTGCACATATAACCTCCTCAGTATGCCGGCAGCTTGCTACATTAAGGAGCAGCTTCTCTCCCCAGGTTTGACAGTACACCCTCTACTTTTCCAGATGACAGAGAGAATTTTGTTATTTTCTGAGTCGAAATCAAATAGTGTTATTTAGTTGCACTGGCTGCAGGATTTTCCTGTTCTTGGGTCTTCTTATTTTAAAGCCTTTCATTTCCCAAGACAGCTGCGAGGTGTCCCTTCAAGGATTTTGCTTTTTTGATTTATAGTTTTATACACTCGAATCTCAATTGCGATATCCCAGCTTCATTCCATTTCTGACCTTACACTATCAAACCGGACTGACCCTCCATCTCTCAGGGCTGGGCTGGATTCCAACCCAGGTTATGGAAGCGCCGAGGCAGAGCTGCAAAGCAACCCATCAACCGAATCCCAAGGAGACACTTCACGGAAAGTCGCTGCTGAACACATGAGCCCACTCAACTCTCCATCCTTTGAACTTCTGACTTCTTTCTTGTTTTTAACCAAGCGTTTGCTTTAGGTTTGTTTTGATTTTTGAGAAGTTCCTGTCCGTGCCAAGCACGGTGACCCTGCAGATAGCATGGAAGTGGATGACATGAGGCTGAGATCTGCAGACAATACTGAAAATTGTCATTTAAAAAAAAAAAAACCACAGCAATTTCAGCTAAGAGCAAGCTAGTTGGCAACAAGTCAGAGTTCCTGAGGGCCAGGCACCTGCTTCTGGTCATTGTTCTCCCTCTACCACACCTGTAAGCGTGAGGATATCCAGGTATTTGATACCCTCCAACCTCAGCCAAGAAAATCCAGTTCGCAGCAAGGCAACACCCAGGGGTTGACACTTTTGTGTCATGAATCTGCAAGTGAAACACACCCAAACGAAATAAATACCTTCTCATTACATCATCACTTTTCTTTTGACTTTAAAAGAAAAGTGAAATAAAAGGTTAAAAAGGTTTAAAAGGTTTAAAAAGAAGTTAAAATGTTGTAGGCTTTTTTTAAAAAAAAAACAAAAACAAACAGATGCTTTACCGCAGTAGCCATACTGTCAGACTTGGACTGAAAAATGCAGCTGCCATGTAAACTTCCTACTGAAAATCCTTTCACTGTCAGGAAGCCCCTGTTCTGCTCTGCACAAGATACTTCTCTCAAATGAATACCTTTAAAAAAATCAGTGGAAGTAAGAGAAAAGCAACTCTTATTCAGGAGGAACTGAGACAATTTAAGCCAGTATAGACTAGATTAGCTTCCTGCTTGGAAGCCAGTTATATAAACCTCTAAACAGTCCTTAGTACTTGCTTAAATAATAAAGGTTAAAAAAAAAAAAAAAAAAAAAAAAAAAAAAAAAGGAGGTTTTAAAGCTGGAGGTCTATAAAATCTCTATACCTGTCCTATTCAAGAGCCACCCTTAGCTGCTGCTGATGAGAGCAAAATTGGGAGCAAATAATACTACCATCCTCCTTCCTCAATAATGCCTTTAAAACATATAAGTGCCAGTTGAATTAGCCTATTTATAAGACTTCTTTTTTCCCCCTGACTGTAAACTCCTAATGACTCTCCCTTACACAATGCAATTCAATATGACTCAAGCTTCCAGGGGTCTTGATCCCCTCTAGATAGTGTACCACAAAAGTGATTTATAAACTACAGTCTGAGAAAGTCACAGAGACTGAAGTGATTTGAGAAAATAGTTCAGGCTTGTAAGTGAATACAAGTGCTATGAATTCCAATGACAGAATAATACCCCCTCCCCAAATCTTTTCCTAGCCTCATTTCATACAACAGAGAGAAAGGTAGTGTTGAAGGAAAGGGTGGGGAATAAAATAGCCCAAAGGGGATAAGAAAATTGAGAGCTGTATGGTGAGGGCTAATCAGTCATACACCAAAGTAAGCTTTTTTTTTTTAGTATCAAAAACTATAATGAGAGCCTGTTTGCATTGCAGATCATATCTGTGAAACTGAGCGATTTTGAATGGAGCACTCTGGCTGAAGGAGGCAGGGAAAGAGGTAATAAAAGCAGAGACTACTGATAAACTTGACCCAGATATCAGGTATATCACTGGAGGAAAAAAATGAATATTTGTCAACCTTCCTTCATCCCCCCAAACAAGTAAGCAGTAAATCTATATTCCTGTATTTTCTTTTCTTGAAAAAGACTCTATACCTCAAAAATTATTTTGGATCAAATTGGGGGTGGGGGGGTGGGTTGAAAAAAGAATCCCAAAGCACACAGTTGCTTCTTGCAACACAGATTTTCCTATCCAAATTTCAAAAAGGGGCTGTTATTTTGGAGTCTGATCCCTTCCCCCTCCTCTTATCCCCTCTCCCTGTCTTTCATACTGAGGCGTTTGGTCTAAAGACAGCCAGGGAGCTAAATATATATTAATTAGAACTCTTGAGGCTGCCATCAATGAGATACAATTATCCCAAACTGTTGCTATTACAGGCTCTGATAGCTTCATTTAAATTCCTGAATAAAACATGAAATATCTTTAATGAGAAATGAATATAGTTGTCAGGAGGGAGTAGTTGTGATATTGTTACTAGTTGAGATATAGGAGATGAAGACATTATATGAATACCTTCAACTTTATATAAAAATGATGGCTGTTAGCAAAAGACAGATCCTCCTTCAGAGACTTCATTTAGGCTGCATATCAAAACCCATATAAAATAGCAACATATCTCTTGCAGGGAAACTCTGCAATCCAAAATGCAGCTGGGACTGCTGTCTTGGTGCAAACTGTATCTGTTACAAGGTGTAACGCTGACATAAAAAACTCCTTACCATTAAGGCGAATGTAAACAAATCATGTGAAGCACAGTGAAATATTTCTGTTGTCTCGTTATTCAATGGCTGACTAGGGGCTTCAGTCTGGAAAACACTCTCTCCCACACTCAACTGCACACTTCCTTGTTTTTCTTTCTATCTTTTTTTTTTATTATTATTATTATTATTATTATTTTTAAGACAAATGCCAATGAGGGAGCAGAGACATGGTTCTCTTTCCCTTTCAAGGCGACTGAAAGACACAAGGCCAGGCCAGCGAAGAACAGTTCTTTAAATCACACTGTCAGGGAGATGGGAGCTGTAGCACCTCTTCATTCCTCTGCAGCGTCTTGATGGACTGCACTAGTCATACTAAAAATTCACCCTTGAGCTGCAGCAGAGGTCTCCTCACCTGCTGTTATTTTACTGAATTTACAATGACTCCCGCCTCCTTTCTGTACGACTCATTTGTCCCGCTTTTGCTTAAAGTAAGCTCTTCCACATGTCCCAGACTTTTCATGCAGGAGTGCTGCCGAAGCAGCTCCCAGAGAAGGGGCAGCTCTGACCCCATTGTGGGCCTGGAGTCCCACGCCTTCCTGGTCCCACCAGCCAACGCACGCCCGATGACAAAGCTCTCAGCTCCAACAACACGGCTGAAAAGTGGCTGATTCTGGGGCAGAGCAAGGCAGCTATTTAACAGCATGTACCGTCATTTATACTTCAGTGTAGGTCGCAAAGTGAAGATGATTATCATACTAATTGAAAGGGCATGGGAAACATTAAGGAGACAGAACATAATTATCCAAACTGGAAATTGCCAGGTCGTTCCCATTCTTGTGGGATCCTCTAGTGACCATAGAGAGTGGTCAGGACCTCAATTTAAAGTCTCAGCACAAGTTTGCATCAAGCATTTTTACATTAAATCAATTAATATGTATGTCCTGAATATTATTTCTGAGATACTTGTGTAGCAGCTCAGTTTCTTCTACAAGCATTGGTTTGCTTATATTCTCCTGATACAGAGACAGAAAATTATCTCAGGGATACAATTCAATTTCTCTTAATCAACACCTCATTGCTTCATCGAGTAAAGCATGTATAATCCATTTAGAGTTAGTTGTCAAGGAATACACACTCTAATTAATATTTTCCTGAAGATGTTTATACATGACAGTATAATAAATTAAACAAAGAAAGTGAAGGAGTGAAGAGTTCCTAAGTGCCTCTGCCAGACCAGACCAGAAGAGATATCTCCGTGGATTCTGTTTCTCTTCCACCCGATCATCCAGGGACATGCCAGCTTCAAGACCTTGTAAGAAGTAAAGGAAATTCATTTATCTAATGTGTCATCTACTCTTGGCAGCTCATGGTGCTGCCTAAGGATGCTGCAGTTATGGCAATGAACTGCTGGGCCGCAAAACTTGCCCTTCCAGAAATGGATCACAGCTTAATGGCAGATTCCTAAGATGAGAGAAGAGTTGTCTAATTTAACATAAAGCTTATTCTGTCCTTGTGTTTACCATGTTTGTGAACTTGGAAACTCACAAGTTAAAATATATGTATTCTCATCCTAGGATGTGAAAACAGTTACAGTTCAACCCTTCAAAACTGACCACAAAAGACCTTGGAAGTAGAGAATTGCGGTCACAGGACCAAGAGTACAATACAACCATGAGTAAAATACAGATACCTGAATCTCAACCTACGTATTTATGCCACATTCACATGCCTTAGATTTATATGAATAATAACTATTCCTGAGATCAAAAGCCAACTTTAAGGTGAAATATTGCAGGCCAAAAGCAAAGAGGTTGTATTAACAAGCAAGTCCTTTTCTTTTATAGCAGTTTTGGGATCCCCTTGAGCTAGTCAAACACTCGCCCCTCACTGCATAAGTCATCCTTAAGAAACAGAATTAAAGACCTCGGAGCCTGACACCACGAATGTCAACTGCAATTTACAGCCCTAGAATCAGTGGAACCAGAGCAATATCCAATTATAATAATTTTATTTATGTAGTTTATTTCCTCCAAAAATTAATTTTATGTTCCTAAAAATTGCTGGATTAATAGCGCTAGTAACTGAACCCATCCATCAACACAAAATATACAACACAAACAGTGACTCCGCAGATTTTTTTTCCTCTCTATCATTTGTTTTAATGCAAGACTCAGAGAGCTCACTTCTGGAGAGTGACGAGATTCTCCAGAGACCTGTTCAATATTTTTACCCTTTTCTGAGATGATGTCTTCAATGTCAGCCAGCTATGACCAGCTGTGGTGGGGATATTTCTGATAGGAGCAGGCATTTTTTTCCACGAGGCAGTTGACAGCAATGACTTTTTGACCGGCCCCTTCCAGTTGCTCAAATCTTAAACTGTAGTTAAAGGGCAAAAAAAGGAAGGGAAAAAAAAAAAATATTACCCAGAAGATGGATGTTTACTTCAAAATCACAGGTTGTTTTCTCCCTTCACTAGGTTTGAAACAAACTTCCTCTTTTTCCTCATCCCAGCCTCTCCCCCCAGCAGGATAGCCTCACAGCACTGCTGTGTTTAGACCCTCACAGGTTTGGGGGTTGTACCCTGGGCAGGGAGGAAAGTTTTCTAGGACAAAGATGCAACAATGTACATGAGAAAAAAGGAGGAGCCAGAGCAGTTGGGCTGGGGAACTGAGAACTCGAGGGAGTTAATGGAAATAAAACCTAAGATACATGAGCTGTATAGACAGTAGCGAATCTGAGAGCTTACCATTGGGCTTTGTGGAAATAATTAATTAATGTGTGTTATTTGTACCAAAATCTTGCCTTCGGATATCCTCCAAACTCAAACTTCCACCCCCACAGTTTGTTTCACTCCCCTTGCAGCTTTTCCCAAATTCATCCCTTGCTCCTGGGGTGCGCTGGCACCAGAGGGAGAAGGCAGAGCAGCCGGCTTGTGCTCGGATAAGACACACACCTTTGGCCTCATCTCAGCAAGATGTTGCTTTTCTTCTCTTTTCTTCCATTGTTCTCTTAATTTTAAAAATAAAAGCCTTTCTGACTGAAGGTACCTGTTTGTTTCTATATCACGAGAAACCTAACAACAAAGCACTTAGAATTACTTATTGTTATGGCTTGGGGACAAGATTACATCTCTAAGTTTATAAAGCAGCGGCAACATTTGCCACTAAATACAAATGATTTTAATAATCAGCATTATATTTGCTTCTTTCAGCAGGGTGCCTTGTCATTACTTTAACGATAATACCACCCGCTTTTCATTTGCTAAGTGTTATTATGATTATTATTCAGAAGCTTTACTATAATTAACTAACTGAGCCTCACAACACCCCTGCGAGTCAGGTAAAAAAAGAATTATGACTCCCCTATTTTTTACCTGGAATCATGGTGATGGGGAAGCTAAGTATTGTAACACAGAGGAGTCTTGGATTAAAACCAGTTGTTCTTGCCACAAAATCCCATACACAAACCACACCTTGGATTGTCTGCCCCCAGTTCACCATCTAGTGCTGTTGTCAATTCAGATGCACCAAGATGACATCTTGGAGAGCCAAGGAAAAAAAAAAAAAAAAGAGAAGGAAGAAGAGATGTGGCAATCCCTAACAATGCTGAGACACCTTGCTCTCTGCAGTTTAACAACCTCCTTTGGCAGCTCCTGCTCCCGGCTGGTGTCAACTCCTGAATCCTGAACACTCATGTTCAGTGTGTGCATCACACACATCTGTATCTATACAGGCGACAGCTTCTGTCTATAATAGCCACCTGTGAGACCAGGGGAGAGGCATTAAAAATTAAAGAATTGCAGAGTAGGTTGGAAGCCAATCTTGGGTTTATAGACAGGGAAGCATTTGACAGGTGGTCTCTGCGAAAGAAGTGGCCTTAGAGACACATTTCTCTTGATTTTATTTTTTAATTAACTTTTATTCTCAGTATTATCATGTCCTCCCCCCACACACTTCCTTTCCTCCTCTTTTCCAGCCTGGAATGCTATTTAACACACCAGAGTCTCACCAGAGTGCAATTATAGGTACCTTCAGCATTTCAGTCCAGGAGAGATGCTTTAAAGATCTTTTATTCCATCTCCATCCTAATGCTAGCCATCCACCCAACAAGCCCATAGACCTTGACATATACACATAGTCAAACTGCAGGGCTTGCAATCAAATTAAGACAAGTGGGTTACCCTGTAACTTACTACAGTGACATGTCCAGCAAAGCCTGTAATTACGGGGGATGCTTGGTGTTGAGCGGCAATCCAAGCCCTGGGTCAAGCATGTGCCTGTTAAGCTCTTCCACATGTGCCATTCAGGCCCTTCCTGTTTGGGTTTCACGTACCGGTTTTACACCTCTCGCCTCACATAAAACCAGATGACCTTAGAGAGACCAGGAGGGCCATCTCCATCACTGTCTAATGCCATAGACTTCACCTCCTGCCATAAAAATGCTTCCTCACCTTCCCTCCCTCTCACCCCTCACATTCCCACTTTCAAGTTAATCGGAATAACACATCTGCAGCCAAACAACAGAAACCGGTGCATCCCCTTCAGGCCCCCCCGCCCGCTTCCCGCCCCCCCACCCCTGGCTTTGCTTCATTGACTCCTCCAAACCCACCGCATTTAGACGGGAGCACTTAACCTTCTGCAGAATATCTTTATGCTCCATTTTCCTTTCCATTAGGAAGAAGATGAAAGCAAGCAGAGGATGCTTTTGTACAGCTGCTGTTGCTGTCAGCAGATGTGCTCTCCCAAGTCTGTATGTGTTTTAAGCATAGACTTGAATATTTCCGTGTGTGAGGAGTTTTGGTGTGGAAGAGAAGTATGGAGAAAGCTTAAGCAATGCTGAGTTTAAGCCAAATGCAATGGTTTACACCCAAATCAGAGTAATTTGTACTTGTGCTGTACTCCACATTCTTATCGGAGACTGCTAACCAAACCTGCTGCACTTGCAGTACTTTGAGCCTGTTTTTCAAATTTCTGTGGAAACGTAACAAGGCAAGACTCAGCCTGAGACTAGCTGTAGGCCTTTTCCACCTGAGGAAAAGATCAGTTATGAACCTGCTAAGCTTTCTCATGATACTCACTGCTTTACTGCCAGAATGAAAATCACCTCTAGGTTGTTGTTTGTTTTTTTTTTTCTAAGAAGAATTCATTCATAGCAAACATAGGAAGATATATATATTTTGAAATCCACTTTCTAAATACATAATAATAATTTTTAAAAGCTAAAAAGAAAGACTAGAAGCTTCTGTGTTGAGAGAAGATACTGCCCGTGTAACTGATGAGCACCAGGAGTTTGTCTGTTCACGTGTATTCCTTGAAGACCATGTTACATCCCACTGATAGTCAGTGCTGAGACAAAATTTGGGAAGCTCCAAGTGCAGGAAAACTGGCTCTAATAAAAGCTATCTAGATTGTGTCCTCCTAGGAGGCATTTCACCCACCACAAAGACTCAGGCACATCTAGGGTAGGCAGCAGCTAAGCATAAGTATAATATAAAGGCAAGAGCCTTTTCTGCAGCTGAACTGCCGGATGTATTTTAGGTAGGAAGATCCTGTTTGGAAGCTGTTCAGTCCCATGTCTACTATTGCTTATATGCTGTACTTTAAAGCGTGCCTGGCTGTGACCTCTGTTTTCCATCTCGGGTTGGAGGAAGGAAGATGGTGTCGGGACAGGCAGGGGGTTAGCTCAGGACCTGAGTTTCCCCAGTTCAGCATCTTGCTCTGCACAGACTTGGTGTATGGCTTGGGCCGAGTCACTTAATTTCTCGTCTGTAAACTCACAGCATTACTGCAAGTGAAAATATTGCCAGGGCAGGGAGGAACCTGAAAGTGGCTGAGTCACCAGACCAGAAGCAAACACCACCATTTATGATGGATTGAAAGGAAAGTGTCCCCTATTCCCTGGTACCCAACTCACATCAGCTCAAGACAGTGTTAACGATGCTATAGCATATCCAGGCTTTGGAAGGGGCACACTCTGGTTAAATATTTCAGTCAGGCACTGCTCTGCAGCAGCACATGGGGGACCTCTGCAAGCAGAGCAGTCAGAGGGGACCCACCTCTGTGCAAGGCTCAGTCCACAAGCAAACTGCTTTGGTGGCTTGCCCGGCTCCAACAACAGCAACAATCACTTTTCCCTCCTTACTGCCATCAGGACCGAATCAAAGCAGCATGAATCTGTCTTTCTGTCCCTTCCCTTACTGCACCAGAGGCTCAGAGAGGCTGGCTCTGGCTTACCAGTCTCATTGTATTATCTTGATAAACCACCCATTTACCTATAAGTCAACAGACTGTAAAAATTGTTGTGGCTATTGCACAATAAGGAAACTAAATAATAATATGCCTTAACAAGCATCAGTCAAAATACCCAGGATTTGATGGACCCAGCGATAAAGAGCAGATTTATTTTCCTGGGAATGCAGAGAAACTAATCGGATTTAGTTGGCAGCTACGAAAACACAACCAATGGGAGGCTCAGCACTGGCTCATACAATCCCCCCCCATCCCTGCTAACACAGAGGGGCATGAAAGGAAAGGACATTAAAAAGATATCGTATTGTCGTGTCCCTGTGCTGGATGCAATGCCCTGGCACACTGACAACTGGCTGGCAGCTTTCCATCCCTGGGAAGGGCGATACTGGTCCACACAGCCCAGACAGCAGTTTAACCCCAGGGTCAGAGGCCAGTCAGGCGTTATCTACCAACTGGGCGCATTTCCTCCGCATCTGTGGCTTCAATATTCCCGAAAAGACACTGACAGGAGGATGAGAGCTAATGGGAGCTCCTCTGGTATTTAGAAATTTAAAGGCCCACATTCATTTTTAATGACCTTGGAAACTCACTGTAAAAAAAAAAAAAAAAAAAAAAACAAACCCTAAACAAAAACAAACAGTCAAAAGCAATTTATATTGTGTGAGAGAAAGAAAATTACTTTTAGTCTTCCCTGCCTTATTTTGGGGGCTTCTAGCTGTTGGAAAAGGAGAGGATTGCTGTGTGCTATGTTAACTAAAGTGTAATTTTCAGGATAACATTCTATGAAATTAATTGTACAGTTGTGCCTTGGATGTACACTATTAAAATTTATTGCACAGGACAAAAATAATTCCTACCTTAGTAAGGTAAAAACCATCATTATCTCTTTCCTGTTCTCCAGCACAGGTAGAGTTTGACAGACCATTGTTGGTTTGCACGAGGTATAGGGCTAGGTTTTGAGCTAAGCACTTATTTGGTGCATCCCTGAGATGTTTTGAAGCCACTCTTGGTTTCCAGCTGTCTTGGAGGTGCCAGCGCTGTATAAACTGGAACAGCTCTAAATCTGATCACATTTATGTTGCTTGCAAAACCGACACGAAGCAGCTCCAATACCTTGCAGCCAGGCAGGCAGGCGGGGTCCTTGATTATGTCCCATCTGCCGGAGAGCAGGATGGAGAGGACAGAGCTGTCAGTAGAGCCCTCCATCGCTGCCAGTGACTCTCTGCCGGGGGGTGCCCTCCCACTGGCATGGCTGCTTTGCATCAGCAAGGGCTACCAAGCAGCCATTGCCACTACAGACCACAGGGCCGAGGTCTGTCAAGAGAAATAAAATAAAGCCAGGTGCAATTACCCTGGAAGAGTTGCGTTCCTTTTATTGATTATGTTACAGCATTAATTCTAGAGTAATGCAGCTGTGGATGGAGACAAGATGACTGTCTCCAGCATAGGATGCTCCACTGTTTTTAGGTGTACTGCAATTTGATCTTTTTTCTTTTGTTATCTTTTAAGATTATGAAATCAAAACACTAACTGATTGGGCACTATTCACGGACCAAAGAGTTTTTCCCATGTGCCTAGCTAATTATTATACAGACCTCACAAAAAAATAATGACCAGAAGACACGTCATAAGGACATTTTTTTGCCAGTTCATATGAGTCATTGATATTTACTGACTCCTTCCCACCCATATCACAAAACCATCCCTATGATTAACATCTTTACTGGCATCCTCTGTGGAGAGTTAGCCAACACCAACATAGCCTCTGTATTTTAAAGGTGACAGAGATGGATGAGGTCATTTTCCCATTCCTCATGTCATTTCCCTCCCCATCTACAAGGCTGGTCCTTTGGAGAATATCCTAATGGCGGGTTTGTCTAGACTACCATTTAATTGACTCTAGCGACAGGACTTCCTCCATTTCTCTGGGGAGATCATTCCACTGCCCGACAGACCTCTCTGCCAGGAAATGCTTCCTGATATTCACCCTACCTCCTCCTTCTTCAGTGTCATCCCAGGAGCTGCGCTTGGATAATGTCATGTATAACCAGAGTTGTACATCCCATTCATCTCACTAGCGTACTTGCACATGAACGAGGCTTCCACCAGTCCTGTTAACTTCCATTTGTCAGGTTTTAAACTTTTGTTCCTTTCAAAGCTCTAGATGAACATAATTATTTTCTTTTACTCCTTTGCCTGCATATTAACTTGATTAGTTTATAGAAAAGAGTTTTGATAGCGGTGAGAGAGAATACAATATTTTGGAAAGCCACAAAAAACAATTCATGTTTTTCATTTACTACAGGGACAAAAAAATGCTTACATGTTTTCTTCAATAAACTCAAAATTCAGAATCTAGAATAATGATTTTTCCAAATAATTGTTTCTAAAGAAATCGGTTTGGATTCATTTACTGTTGAGGTAATCACATAAATAGTGAACAACAGGTTTATAAGGTAGTAATAGATATATTAATAATGAGCAAATCAATTGTTATGGACTGTTCAATACTGTGCTCATTAGCCAGGTTTATATTCATCTACGCTACTAGAACTGATGCGCTTTAAATAATCTATAACATGTTATTCATGACTTGAGTATTCTCTATTAATAATTTATTAACACTTTATAAACTATTTATAATTGCATTCTTCATATAAAAATACGATCTTTGATAAGTGAATGAAAGTGAATGATAACTTGGGACAGTCTCTACTGGTGACACACAGGAAACCGTCATGGAGCTGCTGAAGCACCACGTCAGCAATCCACACAGACCCCATAATTTGCTTCCACAGGTTTTGTGGCTCTTAGGAAACCTGATAGTCAACAAGAATTGATTTGTATTTTGCAAAACTCAGTAGTAAAAGATGCTTAGAGATGACTAACACTCCTACTGAGTTTGAAAATCCCTTTTCATCTGCTTACTTTGAACCACATTAAGAACACAGGCTGAGGGGATCACCTAGACTGTCATTATGAAGGTATTATTATAGATTTGTGACTTCTTTTCATCTTACCAGTTCTGTCCAGGCACAGAAACAACCCCTCCTCTGTTTCCAACACTGAAGAGATGCTGAGAAGAAATGGAGTAATAAGATTTCATCAACCAGCAAATACCAATGGTACTCTGGCTTCCTCAAACTGGAATTGCAACAGCTGTACTCTTCCAAAGATCCACCAAGTCCTGGAAAAGGGAATGTCAAAGCACTGGAAAAAAGTAACCTGTTAAGTGCCACAGAGGAAACAAAGAATCCACTTTATTAATCAGCCAAGGAACGACTAGACTGTGTGAGGAGGTATTTTTGGTAAAAACAAAAATAGTGGTATCAGTGTTCAAAGCACTGATAAAAATTTGTGAAAATATTTCATCTAGTTCTGGTACCTGTATTTAAGAACAGAAACCTTACTGGAAGTGTAAAAGCGTAAGTGCAGAGAAGGGTATGAATACGTGACTGGAGTGCAAAGGCACCCTTATGAAGAGGTTAAGGGACTATGTCTTATTTAAACAGCTAAAGATTAAAAGAGGTTATGATGACATTTCTTAAATGTATTCAGGGTTCAGGATGGTGGGGCTAGGGGCACAGTAAAGAAAGAGATTATTTAAGTTGAAAGACACTATTGGAACTAGTTCAGTTAATTATAGATCAACCATGAATAATCTTATCATGTAAATTATAGTATGAGTATTGATTATTTGAGTATTGAAACTCTGTTTTGGCTTTCTAAAATTAAGCAGTTATAGTAAGGAACCTGAACTGGAATTTGATAAGCCTTTGAAAGGGATCATATTGCCAAGGAGACATGAATCCTGTGTGCCAATATATCCCCAAAGGGTTGAAAGAAGACCGCATTGCTCTTTATTTGCATTGTATTTATCTTATGCATCAGGTTTCTGTGGTAACTTCTGGAGAACAAGAAGGATTTATCCCCCCTCACCCTTTTGTATTCTGTCAGGCTTATGGGGTGTGTCTGAGTTCAGTTTTGCCCTTTCCTTGAAGTATTGCTCATCAGCCACCATAAAGAACAAGGTGTAGAAACATGCAGTGATATACTTACAGATCCACACATCTCCAGCTTAGATGGAGACTGGAACTGATGGATGAACACTTGGGAGAGGAATAAAGTTTGCTGAATATACCTAGATAACATAAACATGTTTTATTTCTTTAGATAACTCAATAGTACAATATATGAGTGATGGGGCAAAATAGAAAATGGAAAGAAAATTCTTCTGGGTATTTGTACTACCTAGATTTGATTTTGAACTCAATCCTCACATGTTTGCTAGATGGTCTGTCTTAGTTTGTGTCTGAATGACCTTTGAAGGCTTGAATATCCTGGACCCTTCTGAATCAAGTTTGGGGCTGCAATTCTCCCTCTCTGGAGAAAAAAAATAACTTCAGAAAGAGCTGGAACAGATGAAGGATTTGTTACGGCTTGTAGATTGGGTGATTTATCCAGTTTGGAAACAGTGACAAAAATTCTATCTCCTGTTTCCCCAGAGTAAGTCTGAATGTTGGAGAAAATTAGCCAACTTTTTTCAATAATTTTTTTTTTCCTTAATTATTATTATTGTCAGCTCAGCCCCATCATTCGACTGCACTTAGGAGATTAACTTTCTTTTCCCCCTGCAAAGTACTTTCTAACAATACTTATTAATTTTGCCGGAGGAGTGGCCCAAGTAGCTGGAGTGTTCTCCTGTTCTGTCCTCCCACGCACAACTCAATCTTCCTCCGTGCTCGCTGAGGAACAGCAGCCTCCTCTTCCATGCATCTGTGCTATAAGTGGAAAGAGGATTTGACTTAAAGGGACACTGACAACTGGTTTAAAATCTTGAGTTAATTTGTTGTCAAAGTAATTTTTTTAATATAATTTGGGGGTTTCTTTCGAGCGATGAGAGCGCGAGGGATCTGTTAAATGAAGGAGAATTAATTATCCCCAGCCATTACTGAAAATACAAACACAACCAGGTTGTGTTAGAGCAAATGAAATTGATTTTAAACAAAAGTGAACCTGACCATTCACGTTTCATCACCTCCTCCGTGGCACTGACAGCAGCCCTTCTCCAAGGCAGGCTGAATTCTCTAAACTTCACTTCTCATTTGACAGAATTAAGCATTAATCTGGCCACTTTTAGAGAAAGCTGAAAGATAACCCTGTTTGCTCAGACTGTCTCAACTGATTAAGTCTTGTTTCCCAAATGATTGGGAAGATATATGAGGGTGACAAGCTTTTGTCTTGCAGAGATCTTCATGTTTGAAGTCTGAAAATTCTCAGTTCTCTCTTACCACCCCTGTTTCTCCCTTTAAGTAGGCACAAACTTAAACACCAAATCTCAAATGTAGGAGCTGAACAGAAAGCTACAGCTTTTCTCTTCCCAAAAGCCTTTCTAAAAACATTTCTGCCACTTCTTTCTTAATCTGCCACTTGACATTATTCCTTTCCTGCTAAAAGATGTTAGGATACAAGTTTTGTTGTTTGTTTTTAATCAAAAACATACTATTACATCCATTTGCATAGAAAACCAACACAGCAGTAAAGACAGGGTAGGGGGTTGCTAGATGCTGATGAGAGCTGAGGCATATTAACCAGGTATAAATGCGCTGCTCTACTCTCTGGCTTTGAAATCATTGCTAAAAGGCTTCAAACCCTTTCCCTCACGGCCTATAATGTACACAGAATAGTGCAGAGGAATGTAATTAACTCCACCTCAGCTATTCCCTGCCTCCGTAGCTGCATTAGGAAGGATTGCATGAGGCTGATTCAGAGTTATTCCGCTAACAGCAAAAAAAAGATGGTGAGCTGAAACCTCTCCTGGCACGCGTTTCCAGCCTCAGAGCATCTCTGCAGACTACAGAGAGACAAAACCCCTGCCCAAGGGGATGCTGTGGTCACGGCTGCAAGGTGGCCAGCGGAGCAGCTGGGGAAGTGGAGGGACACGAGCCAGCAGGAGATAACCCAGTGGTACAGTGGTATTATTGCTAATAGTACATGGGGCACGTGGGACAAACCCGCAGCTCAGGAACCCCAGCAGTGCGTTAGCCACCTCTCCTCAGCCCCCTCCTGCCTAAACAAATTTGAGAGAGAAGACAGAGTGTTCAAGAGGCGCGATCCACGGCCACTGAAGGTGCAGTCGGAGCAATTTGGAGCTCTGGGCGTGGCCTAATTTGAGCTCATGGCACATTGCTGGCTTAGCACCAAATTCAATGGCCATCACATCAGAAGCGTTTCAAGGCATCTTGGAACCTGCATCAAGGCCAGGCTTGCCCCGTAGACAGAAGTGACAGCTAAGCTGCCCGTCTATGACACTACTCACAAGCAGAAACAATTAGCCTTGATAGAGTATTTCACAAAACAGTTTCCATCAGGCGCCAGCAGCTTTTTAAATATTAACCAGCAAGATCTGCTGGCTGCCTCTCTGGGATTACCGTCTCTGACACTGGTGATCCCAGCGTGTCAGCATAATTTAGCAGCCAAACCCTGGCTCCCAGCGAGCCGCTTGCAGATGTGGATTTTAATTAAAAATATTTAATTTTCAGCCCCGAGTTCCATTTGCTCTACCTAGCATTACAGTGTCTGGTGCTCATCACAGAGACCGCTGCAATACTGCTCCAAGGAAACCTCAAGCAGCTTCCTTCGCCTATGGCAGCTCCACCGAATGGCCCCGTGGAGCCCTGTTTTGCGTTCAGCCGTAACAATCAAAATAGAGAGCTAAAAAATAAAATAAAGAAAAAAATCATCTGTGGCTCAGAACCTACCTTACACTAGAGCAATTCACTCAGAGATTAGCAATGTGGAAAGTGCCCCAACCAAGACACATCCCTGGAGAACCTGTTTATTGTTTTTTATCCGCAGGAGACAGAAAACTCTGGGCGTTGCTCAAATCTAGGGGAAAAAAAGCTAAGTTTAAATTGGCACCTCAGGGTTGTAGCATACACTGGTTGACAACTAGCTCCAGATCCCAGCTGATGCTGTGGCCCTGTTTTCCTTGAGATGAGATATTTCATTCCCAGAGCTCCTGTAGCCTCACAGGCTGGACCTCACATGGTCCAGTGGGACTTTACATAGTTCCTTCATTGTGTTATTTTCCTTGAAAACAGTTTCTCATTGAGAAGTTGCTGTTTCACCTTTTATTAATCACCATTTAATTTATCTTTTTTCGGTTTATTTAGTGTGAGTAGCTTTAGCTTTATACAAAATTTTCTCTAATAGGTTTCTACATTTGCAGACAAATACTTAGTGAATCCCTAATCAAACATGGTTGGAATAGGCTTTAGTGCAGGTCCTACCCACAAAAAAGGTTCTACCTTTGTCCTCTGATTGCACACTGCAAACAGCATATACAATATTCTTCCACAGATAGACACTTCTTTTGAATTTAGCAGAGAATTTTGAGTATTTTGGAAGTTGTACATTATGGTTGATAAATATTTGAAAAGATATTTTGAGATTACCATTTAGGTCCAAGGTAATGTGGAGGAATTACATTTTCCTTACGTGAGAAAACAGAGAAGAAATCAAGAAAACAACCCAAGGACAAATAAGCTTCCAGATACTAAATATCCAAATCACTGAATTTTGAGGTGTTTCTAATTATTATTAGTTTTGATTGAGGATTTTGATTATGGAAAGTATTTCGAAACATGACTGGGGTTTTTTATGTCCTGTTTTATTTCCAATGAGGAGCTTCATACCTCTTCATTTCTTTTGGGAAGAAAAATAAGGAGTCCTACACCCCCCTAAAGAAACTCCTGTTAAAGGGCATGTACAGCTCAGTGACCACAGTGCCAGTGAGAACTCATCCACAGAGAAAGACTGTGAACTGTTTAGGGGAAGGACAGTACATGGTTGTATAGCACCTGATGAAAGGGAGGCATGACATATGACCCTTATCAGAAATGGAAATATAAACATCAACAACACAGATTGAATAATACATCAGAAACAGTAAAAATAGAGTTAAAAATAATCACTGGTAACATTTAGCCTGCAGTGCTTTTTGCTTTGTTATTCTATATTGACAATCCCACCTAGAAATGGGTCTGTAAGACTTTTTGACTTGTAGACAACCCAGTTTGCTCTACAGACCCCAGCATATCCATTGTCACCCATGGGAGGGCCCCAGGGCCTTTGTTATGCTGCATCTTTGGGGACAGATCAAATGGCTCCCAGACGAGAACAGAACCAGACATTTTCTAACCAAATACCTCTCAGGTCACTGAGCAATGCTCTGGTGGCTCTGCCTCGCCAGCAAATGCCCATGATGAGGCACATCAATAAGTAGCTTTGCCTGGGGAACCTTCTTCCTCCAGGGTTTCTGTGCTGATGGCAGGAGGAGACACGTGCCCTTGCCTCAGCCAGCACCATGCATGGTCCAGTGAGCTGGCTGAAACCACTGACACAGGCTGGGTGTCTGCCGAGATCCCAACCAGTGAACTGGGGCATTGGCAGAGTGCACATAGGCTTTGATCCACCAAAACTGCTAATGAGGAAGGTAGAGAGGGCAAAGGTGTAGCTGGCTGAGGGAGAGCAAACGAGGAAGAGCAGAGGCTTCCCACTTGCCACAGCTCCACAATCATTGCTGATGAGTGCTACCAGCCGTTGCAGAGAAGGAACACAAGACAGCTCTGAGTGAAGGAGTTTCAAACCGGACTTTGGGATGAATTGCATCGGCCTGTTGCTGCACCGAAGTCCCAGACACCAGAGCCCCGTGCCAAATACTGTAAAGCCAAAGTAAAGCCTAGTCCCTGATTATAACAACTTACAGCCTTGGGACATATAATTATTCATACAGACAAGGCTTTATGTCAAGAGCTACTGCTTTACAAGACAAGCAGGTACTGCCACAGATGATTTCCACAATAAAGACATTTGAGAAATCTCTCAAGATCACCTGGTGAGCACTGCCTTAGGATCCAGAGCACAGCTGCTTCATCATTCTTTTCCTGGCTGTCACGTCAAAGGATAGTAAAATAATACCACCTAGTTATTTATATGTCACGAATACATGTAGAGTGACTCCTAGAGTTCCTCAAGAAAGAGCAGCAAGGATTTACAGGGCAACAAACCCTCATTCCCAGCCATCTCACCTGACAGACTGGACAGTGGAAACCCTACCATGGCCATGCTCTGCACTGCAGGATCCCAGGCAGACCCTCTAACCACCACTGCTGGCCTTTCTTTCCTTGTGTCCTGAGAAATCTACCAACAGTGACTGATGGATTGGAATTACTACTCTGGGTGGGCAAAGAGGATCAAAGGATACTTTGAACATCGGGAAGCTTTCCCATCCCTTCTAAGCAGCTCCCGGACACGAGCAAAGATGAACTGTCCAAGTCCCTCAACATTAAAGTCTCCAGGCTGATTTTCAAAGCATTTTTTAAGCAGTGAAAGAGAAATATACTGAGGGGCCAGACACTGAAAAACTTCTCAGAGCAAGAACATTCTCTTTCCCCTTATTCTCATGCCTGCCTCGCCACAGCCAGTGGTTTCAACATCTCTCCTTCCTCACCACCCATGGATTGAGTTGCAGACCATGCACCCAGCAAAGCCAGAAAGGGGCAGCTCCAAATCTTTGTCCAAAGCTAGGGGATTTCTCCTTCCCCAGTCAGAAACACCATGACTTTAATATGGTAATGATGTTCTGCATTAACTTCTTCTCCAAACAAGAACCAGTTTGTCACCAGACAGAAATGGAAAAGGGTCAACCTTTCCTGCCCCTTCTGCACATAACAATTCCTCCTTTCAGGGGGGAATGGCTTGAAAGCTCCAGTTATCGAAATCTGTTTTCCACAAAAAACGACGACACCTCCAAAGCCAGACTCCTCCTTTTTTAGGTTATGAACAAGTCCTTGGTGTTTTGGCCAGGCCAATTCTCCAATACAACTTCTGTCATTAAGAAAAAAAGAAAAGAAAAAAAAAAGAGGGGAAAAAAAAGGAAAAAATATGCTTTTTTGGAAAGTTCTGTGAATATTTTATGCCCCCTCTTTCTTCTTTTTTTTTTAAATTTTCTATTTTTTTTCCCCTTCTTATATTCACACAAGCAAAACAACAAGAGGGTCCTCTGATGAATGTGGCAGATCGCCATGGTTACAGTTCAGAGATGCAGCAAAAAGCAATTATGGTGGGACATAGTGGAAGGAAAAAAAAAAAAAAAAAGAAGAGAGAAATGCACCTCTTTGTCAGAATTTCAGAACAGCTGTAATAACAATTCCGCACCCCAACCAGTGCAAAGTAACTGAAATATTGTGGCATGTTAAATGCCAACGCATTAAATACCGGGATTTCAATGTCACATTATTTAAAAAGACAGGAAGCATTAATTTCCAGCTGCACTTTCAGCTTGTTAAGTCATCTAGGGGGAATAGGGAAAAAGGAGCAAGTCCGTGGCACGGGGCCTCACATTTTGAGGTGTGAAATAAAACTCTGTTCAGCAAGGCAGTGGAATGCACTTGTAACAGATTTAATCTGACAGCAGCTGCGGTTTCCTATTTAAGCTTTGTGTGATTTATTTTTCCCCTTGGTGTTGGAGCTCCTGAAAGAGACGGCGACGCTCTCCTGACCTTTCCCAATCCGAGGATCTCAAAGCGCTTTAGCCCCATACATTCATTTTCACAGCCTGCGATGGGCGAGGAAGGTGGGTTGCCACTGTTCTCACACAGTGGGTGAGACTCACTCGGGTCTGATCTTCCTAGCCTGAGGGTCACAGGTGGGATATCTTGGTTCGGGCCTCTGCAAGGACTGGGAGAAGCAGGAAATTCTCATTTTACATGCTGTTATTTTAAGATTATATTGAAAATAAAAGCTGCACATCACAGGCTGAGATTATCTGTGAAGCACATGTATGCCCGTAACATTTATTTCTCTGTGGCTAGCTAAAAAGCTAGATTCACCTCTGCTCTTTCTTATTTGTATTTAATCTTGAGAATTTCTACCATCAGTCTTGCAGATCTATTTTTGTGACAACAGCATAAAGTATCTCCCTTCTCATACCTGTTGCATACTGCAGCCCCCAGCTGTGTTCTTGTCTTCTAGGCTATGAATCATATCAGGGATGAGATCCTGCTGAATTTTAACCCACGGAAAGAGGTTGAAAGTGAGAAATGACTGAAATGGATCTGCCTCTTACCCTGTTCACCAAGCAGTTCTGCAAATTGTAGTGCCAAAGGCCAGAGGTAGAGGAAACTGTCAAAGGTATAAGTGGCGATGTGCATGGTACTCCTTGGTTCCAACAAAAAAGAAGGATGGGCAGAGCAATACAATGACAAATAGACAAAACAGCCCAAACAGGACAAAGATTAAACATTTCACAGATTATTTACCTCTTTTCTGAACACTTCCCTCCAGTTATGTTTCCTGTCTCTTCACGGGAAAGAGCTCTCAGATTGCACATCCCAGTTCCAGCTTTCCTCCATCTGGTCACAAAAGCAAGATCCTCCAGCCAGCCAGCATTGAATCACTGATGGACTGAGATAAAAATCAGGTTTCCCAATCATAGCAGTGGCCCACTGTTCCTCTCTTCTTTTTTCTATATTATGCCCAGCAAAATTAAAGCTTCAGGCTGCTTCTTCAAGCAAAAGGAAACTGAGAAAACCTGTGTATGAAAAGAAGATGCTAAATTTGAAGGACAATGAAGTATTGCCAAGTCTTCTGGTTATATATCACAAGTCTTATGATACTTTCTTTTTTTTTTTTTTTTTTATTTTTTTTTTAGCGCTGGCTTCTAAAAGCAAAAAACCACTATGAACATCTTAGTATGAGAACAGTGGAGAAATTGTGAAAAACAGAAAGAAAGGACTGCTAAAGGTTCAGCAGTGCGAGGGAGCCTAAAAAAAACCCCACAGAGCTTTAAATTATTTTGCTTTTTTAGAGCAATCCATGATTTAGACAAACCTGTCGCAACTTATGAACACTGGGGATATGCTATGTTAGATTATGTACTTGATAAGGACTGAGTAGTGGGGTTTTAGAAAAAATTTATCATAGGAAAAAAACTCTGTGGAGTAAAACCAAGATCTAATGTTGCAGGTTGTGCCTTTATTGACAGAAACAGCAGAAGTCTCAAGAGCTAAACTAAACCCCAAAATGAACTTTCCTCTAAATCCTACAGATGGATGCACAGGGAGGTTGTGCTGTCTCAGAGTACTCCTCTGCCAATGTGCCTTCAAGGCTTGTATTCCATCAGCACTGGAAATGTAAATCTGAAAAGAAACAATAAAATTTACCTCCAGTTTACATTTATATAGAAAAAAAAAATGAAAAGACAGCCTCAGTTTCCCTAGGCAACTTAATGAAATGTGGTGTTTAAACAAATTAACGCATTTTCCTGTATTGAAAAATTAAAAGATAAACAAAATGCCATTGGAGACTGTTTTGTAATTGAATTAAATTTTGGCCAAAAGCAGCTTTTTTTGATAAACTCTCAGAGGAATTATCAGCAACCCACACTCCATGGAGGTGGGTTTAACCTTTCCCTTGACAATTCATAGCTGTGGAGATTTGGTTTCCACTCCATTTTCTCCCATCTTCTGAGAAGTTCCCAAATCAGAGGTAACCAGACTAATCAGTGGGGAAGACTGGGTGACTATCTCATCCAGACTGGAGCTTCCCTGAGAACATGGTGCCTTGTCAGCAAACACCAGAGCCAAAGTCAACTGACCAGGTAGCCGCAGCAGACCCAGCCCTGCAAGGTCCTGAGCTACCCCAAATCAGTAACATCTAGAAGTACACAGAACCAATTTTGATCAAGCGCCCAGTGTCCAAATGGGAAACTCCCTAGAAATAGCATGTGGTAGATAGAAAACAGATCAGAACAAGCGAAAGTGCTACAATCCTCTGAAGCAGTGAGTACTGTTGTCAAGACATGCTTTGCACTATCTGCACTCAGTATTTATATGAGAGAGATAAAAGAAGGAATTTTAAAACAAAGTTTCATTGCAGATTGATATTTTCTCATTTCTTTATTATTTGCTCTTTGCACATGTCTGATAAATTGACTTGTGAACAGCCTTAATTAGAAATGCAGATTACACTGGGCCAGAATATAGTGGACACTGTTTCACTCCAGCGATCCTACTGGGAATACACATGACCAGTTTGCTAAGAAACAAACTGAAAGTCAAAGGTAGCTTCATTTTTAGGCTATGCAGTGCATGCAGTTTCTGTGCCCAGTTCATAAATCCAGCAGCTGTGAATAATTCCTCATTCTTAAAGAATTTAACGGAAGAAAAGAACTGTGTTTCCAGTAGAAAGGCCCACTAAGAGACATGCGGCTTCTGATAATGGTTTTATCCCCTGAGGTAGGATCAGACATGATCAATGCTGAACTGGAGAGCTGCAACCAGAAAACCAGTCTGCTGTCTCAGACCTGACAATGGGCTTGAATACCTGACAGCTTTTCTCCCCACCCACAACTGAATTTAATTTGTCAAATGAAAGATATTAGCTTTCTCCACACCCCTTGTCTTATTTGTTTTATTAACACTTCTGTGAGGGGGACTTTTCCCTCTGAGCGTGATGATACATGTAAGTATGATTATACACAAGCAGGGCTTCAAGTTGTTGGAAGAAATGGCCATTTTAATTCCTACTGGCCATTTCATGTTTTGCAGGGGAATTATTTGAGATAGCTTCTTTTGACTTTAGCAATAGTTAAAATCCTGGTAATACTCAAGAGAAGTGTGCTTCCCCAGCTGCTGCTTTGCAATCATTACCAAGTTCTGAAGCAAGCAAAACTGGACAAGAGTAAGGCATGAGAATAAGATGTTTAATTTTGCCATACACACATCATTATACAGTGCACTCACCTGCAGAATAAAAATTCTCCAGTCAGAGTGAGGTCCACATGCCTCCAGGCAGAAACTGTTCTCTGTGTTGCACTCCCATGCATCATGTGGCAGAGCTGCAAGGTGGGACCACAACACAGTGGAGTCCAGGCTTAATCTGAAGACTGAATCTGGGAAAAAAAGCCCTAATAAAGAGATTGTAGAAATGGTATGTCTGAAAGAAAAGATTTCTTGGAATGTCTGGCTATGGGTACATATTTCAGGGATATTTTTGCTTTTGTTTAGTGTTTATTAATGATTGTGATGTTGTTATGTTCACTGAAGAAAGGTAAACGTTTCGTTAAAGACGTTAAAAGTGTGCAGTGGTTTCAAATCATTGAATATTTCATGATGAAGGGAGCTATTGGTGCACATCCAAAAAGTCTGCAAAGCTTGTTGTGAAGATCAAGCCCATTCTCACAGGCTCACGTTTATACAGGAATCCTCATCTCCACCAGTAATGTTTTATGGGTCCACAAGTGGAAAAGAGATCGGCAATCTGCTCAAAAAGGATGGTATCACAGTAACAGCACTGAACTGACTGTCAGTCACCACAACTTGATCCCCAGACACGTTACAGCCCTCTTGTGTGACCACGGGCAAGTCTGTCAGACCCGGTTCAGGAGGACTTAACCCTGATACATATCCAGCTCCTCAGACAGATACTGCAGCCTACAATAACCTCTCACAGCAGAAATGCAGATAATGATTTGATGCTTTCAGATAAGGCTGAAATTCAGATGAGGACTGGTGTCCTGAGTTTATCTAATTTCCACTCAAGTTGATATAATTTTTCAGGCACAAAATCAGAGCACAACTCTCACATTTTTTAAATGCAGTGGACTAAATTTCAAACCTAAACATGGCCAATCACACCTTGTAAACGCTTCATTTTAAGCAACATCTGTGAGAAGAATTGGCAGGTACACAGAGGACGAGAAGGGCATTGGCAAATCATTTCAGAAAAAGGAAAGGTACAAACCTTTCAGAATAGGAAGGAGAGATGCTCGAGAGAGCCCAATGGTCCAGAGTGGTCTTCACGCTCCAAAATATATCTCCTTCCATAAGGTTTTGAAGGAGATTTCTGACTTTGAAACTTTCCTCATTTATTTACTTATTACATTTTTTGTCCAGGAAGGTCTGTTGAGATGATGCATTTGCTCCAGAGAGGTATGGAAAGGAAAGAACAGACTAGGAGAAAGGAATGCAATGAGCACTGGAAATGCACAGACACGTTATTGAAATTCTGACCTTTCTGACAGCTCCTGGCTTCCCGTCGGCATTGTGTCAGGGCCATGACTATTACGTTTCAGCCTGTGCATTGCCTGCAGCAGAGTGTAGCAATTTCTTTATAATCAGTGGATTATTTCTTTTCATTGCATCATAATGGCACCTGAGCAGAGATTTCGAGTGTGTGTGTGTGTGTGTGCGCGCAAGCAGAGGATGAGAACCTTATCTGAGGTGAACTGGGAGCTACTCAGTTCAGGTTAAATAGAACCAGGCTTATTTATAACAATTACATTTTAGTCCAAGCTTCACTGATGACTGAACTCCTCCCTGATAATGCAAAAATTAAGGAGTTAAACATTGCTTCCTTTCAAGTCAATGATAAAATACTATTTGGCAATAGTAGGAGTAAAATGCCATTAAAAAAATCTAATACTGTTTCTAAGAAAAGGTTTGGTTGGGAAGGATAATTGTTGAGAATTTTTTTCTATGATATCTTATGTTGACTTACTGTCAGAACTATTGCACTGTTACAAAATATTTTTTCAAGTCTGGTAATGAAACATAGCTGAAGATTTAAATAAAACATATAAAATGCAATTACAAGTTTTAACTAACAGTTTTCCACTTTCCATTTTGGAAATGACAAATATGTCTTGGCGTTTCAAAGCAATGTATAAATTTGTATTTCTATCACAGTACTTACTATCAGGTTATGAATTGATTTGCTCCCCATACATAACTGACTGGACATCTACAAATTTAGGACTAAAAGAGACAAAAAAACTTGAAGCATTACTGGCAAAATTCTGTGATATAAACTTGAGCTCTATAACTGTAAAGACATAGAGATAGCTTCTAGCAGCATGTATCTGTATGTTGCAGCTACATTACTAGGAGCTCCTTAAGAGAAATTACTTATTGAGTAGCAAGATATGAGATTTCTTGATAATGTTTATTGTCCAATAAATTTCACAAAATATTAGACCTAAGTAAGGGTTTTAAACATTGTTTTGCAGATATGTGAATTCACTTGAATTGCTTCAGTGGTGCTGACGTTTCTTTGGTGTTTTGTAAGGTCAGTTTTACAAGGAAAGAATTTCATGTGAAGTAAGGAAATTTAAGGTATTTCAAAAATATGAGCGGTCATAAGTGAACATCAGTATTGGAAACATAGCTTCAAAAATATGCTCAGGAAGCCAAAAATCTCCACAGGTAAGAGTCCACTGGAAATAACATGAAGTGCAAGTGGAACTAGCTATGAACTTCTGAAGAACATCTTTACCTCAGAGTCCAGGACTGTGACCTCCTCTCAGGTTACTAGTTACAATCCACCAAGACAAGATCTTCATGTGACATCATTCAGTATTTTCAAACGTTCATTTGAAAAAGTTCCAAACAGTAGTTTCCAAGCTTTATGAACAGAATATGTGGAAGAAAAAAAAAAAAATCTAAATTATGTTCTAAAAACTATTAATTTCAATGGACCATGCCAGCAAACCTGCAACATTTTCTCTTTCTAGACAGTAACAAAATATCTGCCCTGGGTTCTGCTCAGTAATTCTCTTGTCCTTCTATCTGTGAGCATCCAGACCACTTCTTTTCAAGGAGCTGTTCAGGTCTCTTAAGTCTATGTCTGCCACCACCTCCTGCTCCCAGTGTTACCCTGTAGAGGAGCCCCAGCAAGCACTCAAGAGTACACAACTGAGAAAGGCAGACAACACCCAGCTGTGGAGAAACTCTCTAATCCCAAAGGAATGCTGGATTTCTCACAGCAAGAGATGCAAAACTCTTCCATCTCTCAGCTACCAGAAACACTAATTCTATTGCACTAGAAAATCATCCATTAGCTTCTATAAATAAGAATTAACCAACACCAAACTACCATATCCTTGTGTGTTAAACATTTATTTAAAAGTTGCATCATTTTGGACACCTTCCTGTCTCTAACCTTTTATTTACTTCTATTCTGTGATTTCAGTGTTTTCATATTTCACAAGGAAACTCACAGTAAATCTGAGGCTTTAAACAAGCTATATTATTGCATTAATGACTTCAGTAAATGTTTCTTTGAGCAAGACAAAAAACAAATAAACATTTTTTTTTCCCCAGGTCTCCTCTATAAATCAGGAAAGAAAGTGAGTTTATAATAATGAAACATTTATGCTTTAGTGGTGCTTTTGTCACTTTACCAAAACTACAACTCCTGATATAAGGCACCTGGCCATGGATTGCCAAAGGCATTCAAGTTTTACTTCTAAAAACTGACATTAAACTTCAAAGCCCTTTGATTGGGCAGCTCTCTCAAATTTCCAGTTTACTCTCTAACTCTAAAATTAAGGTAGCAAACTTGCATAAATTTGGTCCCAAAATGCTAGGACCATAACAGATATCCAGTTCTGTTTTCAGAAAGGAGACATTTGGGCAAAAGTTCATCAAAGCGTATGTCCAAGCTTGCAATTCAAATATTCATGAACTTGGTCTAGTGGGTGGAGTAGGAGAAATAACCCTTAAAGTAAAGGCACTTGAAAAAAATCCAAAAACAAAACCCCAGAGACATAAGATTCAAACTCCAGGCTTTGTTATGAAGCATAAAATATTTTTTATAAGCATTTCACACAAGGCCAGGTGAGAATTTGTTACAGATTTTGAGCAAGGGGTATTGGGTGATAACCTTCCTTGACTATATTGGACTTGCAAAATTAGGGCAGAAGAATGAACTGAATCTATTTTTCACAGCTCCTTGAGACTCTGGCTCCCTAAGGATTTCTGTCCCCAGCTCTGACTTTCTCAGAAGTTTCCATTCGTTTGGAATGGGCACTTAAGTGCTGCAATGCTGTGGCTTGCAGTCAGAATGTTGGTGATGCTTTAATGTAATAGGCTGCACTTTGGTGACAGTGCTGGTTGGGGAGGGAACTGCTGCAGCCCTCCGAAGGTAAGTCACCCCCACTCATGGGTACAAACCTTTTGATCTCCCAGCTCCAAAGGTTGCTAATTCATTTCTCAGCAGTATTGCTTGAGACAAAGTTTTGCCCCATGAAATCAGTCATTGGATTTCCAGACAACAGACTCCCACCAGGGGTCAGCTGCTCTCAGAGATGGTGTTTTACCTCATAGAGGATGGAAAACATGCTAGCAGAGAGTTTGTTTTGGCCCCACAATACAGGGCCAGTTGTGCTCTGTATCCAGCACAAGATTGTTGTTCCAACAATGGAAAACGGAAGGGGGGAAGAGATGAACTCAGAGCACGCAGCACACCAAAGCCAAAACACACATTGCAGACATTTCTGCTACAGTGGGATATGCAGGTTAAGCCAAGTCAATGCTCTGCAAGTCTTAAAACTCACAGTCCAGCAAGCACCGGGCCTCAGTGGACTCTGACAGAAAAAAAGGCATATTACTCTGGCAAAGCAACCAGTAGAGGGGAAGCTTGAGGTTTTTAACAAGTTGCTCTAAAGACGACTTAATATTATATCTCCATCTCTGATGCATTCCCTTCCTACAGCCTATCCCTCCCAAGAGGTTGCACAGAGTTAAGTCATTTGGCTGCGAGACAAAGGAAGAGGAGGGTAAAGAGCAACGGGGGGAGCAAAAGATGAGAGAGGTGGGAAGGCAATGCAGCTGCAAAGGAGAGCACTCTCCCAGCTATGTGAGGGAGCTGCTGAGGGCAGAGACGAAACCACTGTCAACACCAGGTTGTCCTCCCGTGTCCCCACACATCAGTTACAATGCGACAGCGTGTGGAGCGAGACCCTCTGGATAACACAGGCACTCAGATTCACTCGTGGCAAAACCAGAGACGCTACTCAATTGTGTCTTAGCCGGCCTTGTCAGTGTGAGAAAATAGAGCTGTGCGTAGCCCCGGCTCATTGCAGGGATGTAAATGGCCAGAGGCTGCATCCAGGTGCTGGCTCAGCCACAGGCAGTGAGAGGTTTGTCAAAGCATCCTCACCAAGCAGGTCAGCACACCAACACCAACACACAGCATTTGCACAACCAGTTATACATCTGAAGCCCTGAACCAGCAAGACTCCTTGACTAGCATATCCTAGCCTCTCCCGTCCCTAGCTGAAGCTCAGGAGAGATAATTAAAGCAGAATAAGGTTTTAACCTTCTTTGTTTTCTAAGCAGAAGGTGTGGAGATATAAATTGCTTCATCCCAAACACTAAGGAGAGGCCTATATGTTTGGTTTAGATTTTATGCCCCACCTCTTTCTTTGCTTTTGCTCCCTCTCTCTCCCCTTTCATCCCTTACACTGGCACAGGCTGAAATCAGATTTCCTTCTTTCCTCTCTCAGTATCTTTTCTTTGGGCTGTGATGACTCCTCTCTGTCCACTGGCTTTGTGCTCCATGCTCTCCCCACGCCTGATACAACATGCCGGTGTCAGCTGAGTTCAAGCTAAAGCATTCAAATATACTATTTAGGATTGGATGCAAACTCAACCTTTTGAATTCTGTACATCCTCCATGTATTCAGCTTGTACAAACAGCAGTAGATAATTCTGTCCCTTCTAAACAGGCACACATGCTCTGGCTGCTCCCCAACCCTACAGGCATTCCCCAAAAGCCATCTAAAAATTATTGTAAATGCAACACCACATTATGTCTTCTAAAAAATAAAATAAAATAAAATAGTCAAACCCTGGCGTATCTCCAGAGAGGAAAGCATCAGATCTCAGCTGGTAAATAAGATGTTACTGTGAAGCTTGTAAAGCCAATGTTATTTCTCCTTTGTAAAGGCTCTACCTGCATAACATGAAGGGGGCTCAGTGACAGACACATTAAAACACCATTAAACTGTGAAATAGAACACAGTGTGAAAATAGATTTAACCTTCACAGCATATTGATCTCTACCCCGCGCCATGCCTAAGTTCTTGGACAACTGTTTTATAATAGGTTTTACTTATTTTCCTGTTGCTATTCTGACTTCCTCAGAGGAGGGTGTTATTTCTAAAAGCTCCTGACAGCTAAGGGAAAAGTGGGCTTGTTTCTTAGTCATCGCTCAGTGCTCGAGCGTTACCGCTGCCAGCTGCTCCATAAACAGAAATCAGTTTTGTGTGAGTGAAAGATAGGTCTGGGCAGCAGTGATTGCGGTGGGATGGGAGGAGGAGGAAGGGGAAGCGGAAAG
Source organism: Tyto alba (assembly GCF_018691265.1). Lineage (NCBI taxonomy): Eukaryota > Metazoa > Chordata > Aves > Strigiformes > Tytonidae > Tyto > Tyto alba. The sequence goes on from NW_024881317.1 coordinate 6,595,621, forward strand.
GGAAGAGGAGACGGGCTGTTTGCAAGGACTCTACTGAACAAAACCATGCAGGATGCAGGCAACCAGGCTGAACCTGAAATGTCTTCTGAAGGGGACAGCGCCAAGATTTATTTAAGCGTGCAGGGATACAGAGTGTGTTTGCAAAGGTAGGTAAAATAATTGTGCACACAACTGCATATTCAGACGGGAAATCCTTCTGATGAATTGACTGCTACAGGTCATCCTGCTGCCAGCCAGTTCTTATACTTTCACTGCGAGATAGGAACTTCTCGCAGTGATGAGTTATGCCGTAGGACCTTTGACCTCCCTGTCACCTCCCCTCTGACCATTCATCCATCTCCTAGAGCCTTATGCTAAGAGTTCAAACCCTTCCAAATGGCCAGGTATTTTTCTTTTTCACATCAGTTCAACAAAAATGTTCCACCCGCCTCTACACTGGGATTTCCTTTCTGACTACCCCAAAATAAACCCAGCCGGAATACAGGACAGATAATGTCCAGCCACGTCCTGTAGCCCTGAACAAGGGCTTTGTAACACCCATGCACAAACCAGATAAATTTTGGGGGGCATGGAGAGGTTATTTTTATGAAAATATTTCTGATGCCTTCCCCATCATGGTCATCTGACAACTCTTGGCCTGTCTGGAGATCTCTTAATGTATGTGAAGGGGAGGCTGAGCCCATCCGTTGGATATTCCTGACATACTGCATAGAAATCAAACCTCTAAACCAGCTTCTGGGCACGGCTGAAGCTCCCCTTGAACAGCATGTTAGATCTGTGTACCCAGACCTTGCCAGTAAATTAGCACCATACCAGACAGGTTTGTACACATGGTTCATGAACAATTTGCAAATTATCTGAGGCAACCATGCAACTACCACAGAGGTGACTACCCAGCAATGTTGTCCAAGGCTAATTTCAGAACAATGGGAGAGTTGCATTGACTTCAGCAGGACTAGGATGGTGCCTGCTGAATTTAAGGCAACTTCTCACTTAAAATCTCAATACACTTCCCACTTTGGTTAAGTAGTCCTGTTTTCTGTAACATCACACATTTTGACCTAACAGGAGTTCCAACCATTCCCCAAAAACTGCAGTTAACTGAAATCTATAACAAGGTTAAATTTATTTCATACGAACTTGAATAATAATTAATAATAATTTAATAATAATAATGATAATGATAATGATAATGATGATGATAATAATAATAATAATAATAATAATAATAATAATAATAATAATATGAGAAGGCTAACAACAAGCAAACTGACCTTAAGAGCTGGCAATGGGAAGAATTATTTCTCGTAAAAATTTCTGGGGCAAGCATATATTTTATAGAAGGAGTCTCCTGTTCTGAATTACCTTAAATCCAAGTCACACTCTGATGATGGAAAAGAATGACCATGTGGGGAAATGGAAAGTAACTATCTGGAAAGAAATTCCCTGTAAAGAAACCTCACGCTATGTACGGGCAACAGAAAAGTTGCAGAAACCCCTCATGCCCCCAGGCTCCTTGCTTCCTGAGCATGTTTGTACAGGGCACCCCTGGGCACTGTCTCTGGTGAGCAGCAGCTCTGCAGAGCTTCAGGGGACAAATGAAATCCCTCAGAGCCCTTTCCCAGGAAGGGGGAAGGTGACAACTTGAAAAACAGCAAGCTTGAATTTTCTGCCACACAGGAGTGGGCCAGGACCGAGTATTGAAATCGGTAGGGCTCTGCTGGCACGAGCAAGAAAGATGCAAAGATGTGATCCTTTCTACTAATAGTGCACAACGCCGCAGTGGAGGAGAAAACATGCAACTTCTGCAGAATGCGAGCTGTGCAGGAGCTCCTGCCTAACCGATCATATGAGAAGAGTCTCACTGAGAGGGTTCACAGCAAGATTTTAACCCAGAGACGTTCAGGGGCTGCCACGTGAAAAATCTGGGCAGATGGGTTTCGGGGGGCTGACAGGAGCCTGCAAAGCACCGCGCTCTGGGCACAGTCAACTTCTGGCAGGAGCTGCACAGCTTCTGCCTCTCTGTGGGCATGGTTACATGCACCCACCATGCAAAGCTTGCCTTCGTAACAGCAGGCTACCTGGGGCGGCAAGGGCATTTGCTGAGTTTTGTGCTCCCCAAAACCCCACCACCTACAGAGATGTTGTGCTTGGCTGGTTTGTGATGCAAATAGAATGCAGGCAGTACGTTCACATGGCCTTGGATCTTGGTGGGTCCAAATTAAAGTATTTCATCTCGGCTGTAGCAAATCTGGACATGGCACATGGCACTCAGCCATTTGACTGAAGGGCAGTGAAAATTAAGACCTTCTCCTTCTCTATGCCTCATCCATTCACAGAGATCACCACTGTGTTTTTAGAAACTGTTCAGAAACTTCTGTCTCACCATACAGTGTCCTACATAGACAGTCCACAGCTTCTGTTTGTATACCCGGTCAATCCTATATAATTTCAACACTGTGCTTCCAGTTTACCCTGCTCCCAAACAGACACCTTATTTGACGTTGTTCTGGTTAGCCTCTTTTTAAAGATCTATTTTGAATAATCCTAACCTTCATGACTCATTGCAACTTTTACCTGCTCTTACCTCTACAGCAAACAATGGGACTCGAAGGGCTTTCCCAGGGTCTGCACACACTTCTCTCAGCAGGACTCCTACACGAGGCTGTTGCTAATCCAGGACTTCTCCGTGGGTAGGATAGGTCAGCAGGCAGGGCAGAGTGGCAGATCCTGATGTTGGATCAGTGCCCCATTTGGCATGTAAGTAGGAGAAAATGTAAAGACAAGGCAAAGGAAAGTGGACAGCTGAGACCAGAAAAATCTAAACCATAATAATCCAGGGTGCTAGTCATTTTCCTGCCAGAGACTTGCTTTGCAACCTTGGGCAAATGCTTCCTAAGTAAGTACCTCAAATTTCTCTACTTGCCCTCTGGTCTTCTGATCAAAATGTCAAAATCTTCAGGATAACACCTGAAGGTTATGCATTGTATTTGGATCTCCAAGTTCAACCACTTAATAAGCCCATTTAACTGTAATCTCAAGTGCAAAGCCTGAAATGCAAATATCTCATTCAGAAACACATTTTGAAGCAATAGTCACACATGACTATGGAAAGATGAAGATAATAGTGACTGCTTACAGCAAATGGTATTGCCCAAATTGATATCGTATCATACTCAAAAGGTCTGAACAGAAGCATCTGGTCCATCACAGTAGAGTTAAAAACAAGCCCATCGAAAATGGATAAACAATTAAAAATGTATTGAAAGAAGAAAGAAAAAGAGAAATCATTCCTAATTAATTCTAGTGCCCTGTACAACCCCAGACTATTTGTAATCCTACAGGGAACATCTTTATTGATCTGGGGGACGCTGCAGCAGACTTCTGATGCTTATCTCAGCATAAAAATAGGCTCTTGTGATGAGCAGTGATTTAATTACATGACAATCACTGCTAACAATGCATGGCGAATACCAAAAATATGCAGAGCAAGAGTGGCAGTGATAAATGCAAGGGAACGGCATTGACTTTCAGTAAAGTCGTCTATTGCCAGAAATGTAGGGAGACTTCACCCCCCTCCCTGCCCCTTTCCTCTAAGGTTGTAGCTGTTGTGTGGCTCCAGATACTCACCCTGTGGAGTGAGATGGCCACAGGCAGACAGAATGTAGAGGGAGAAGTCAGGCAGCCATGATCAAAGCAAAATTTAGCACGCAAGTCAATGAAACTAAGTATTTTTTTTTTTGTCTCTAGGATCATATGCTCTTTACACTGTTCATCTCCACTTGAAAATGAAAAAGAGGTATTTTCTCTACTTTAGGAGGTGGCAGTACTGAGCAAGCGAACACATGGGTTTGCTATGCACAGACTCAGGCCCTTGGAGGCAGTTGCTCTATATGATGGTGAGTCAAATCTCATCTTCCACATACAGTAGCTAGAATAGAAGTAGCAGCAGGTGTTTTCTCAAGAAATAAAACCAATGCATTTTGGCTCGCTTCTTTTCAGGTGATCTGTTTAAAAAAAAAAAAAAAAAAAACCTACAGTAGGAATAAAAGGTAGTGTCAACTAAGGCAACCCCCCTTTTATTCACTTACCTCTATTAAGGGTGCAAAGGAAGTATTTGCCAGTGTCTTTGCAGTCACTGTAACAATAGCAGTGAGCAGACTTTGCACTTCCCTGAAGGATTTTGGATCCAGCAGCATTTTATCCCCACATCCCTTTGAGACTGAAGGAGAATCTAAGCTGACCATGCAGTTGGAAGTGTAAGGCCCAAGTCTTTAAGTTTTATCATCTCCACTTGGTAGATGACAGTTAAACATTTAATATTCTTCTCATCATAAAAAGAACTTACCAAAAATGCAGAGATCAGGAGCAGAAAAATTGAAAAATTCTTCATTCACCTGCTAGAAATTTGAGCACAACAAATTGGGTGTAGAGGAGAAATCCAGTCACCAGGTTCCCCGGGGAAGCAGTCCCCTAGCACAGGTTCCCTACTCATACCCATCCACCTACCCCTCAAATCACTAAATCCCTGTGCCTTGTCCTTCCTTCACGGACCACTCTAAGTGTGCTAGCTGAGCAAGTGGTTTCATGGAACCATTCTAGCAGTCAAGGATCACTGGTGCGAGGCACAATCTGTTGACCATCTAAATCTGACCATGGCTGGCCCTGGAAGATCCAGAACCAGATGTGTCCAGTCTATGAGCCTGACCTACCTTCCTTGTGCAAGGAAGTCCTCAAGAGATTAGAAGGCTGCTTGCACTAAGACATCAGCACAAGTGAAGTTTACAACAGCATGTCTTCCAGTTCTTACTTTCTTTCGCTGTAAGAGGCGTATCATCTTGTTCAGCCAAGAGGGAAATTGCAGGTGTTCAATCCAACACACAGAAACCGATTGGCAGTGTTCCTCCACGTAAAATTTAACAAGAATCACCAGCCCTCAGGTTAAAGCCACACTGAGAACTTGAACTCATGCCCGCCCAGGTGCTGCTGCTGTTGCAAACACCAAGACCTGAATGCTGCCTTCTGCTTCCCCATGCTCAGTTTCATGATTCATGTCAGAAGAGCACAGATTTTATTCAAAGCAAAATGACCTTCTAAATTCCCTTGAAATGCTACACTATTTTAAGTCAAAACATCACAAAATAGATTAAAAATGGTATCATTTCAAGAGGTTTTCACTCCAACATTATTTCTAAATGCTTGTGAATATTTACATTAATCATAAACATATTTTTTGATTACATGTTCCCAGAACTATGTAATTACTGTTGCTGCTGAGGGTTTTTCCCCCGATAAACTGTCAGGCAGATACTTTGTCCTAAAATGATGGAATTTCACCTGGCTTAAATTACCCCAATTTGAGAACGATTAAAACACTCCATCTGCAATACAGCAGATTAGCAATCATTTGTAGTATCTCAGCTTCCTTCTGAGTCGCTAACTTAAAGGATGATAAAGAGTAGATATTCTTATCATGTCCCTGTGTGATTTGAAGGGGTAGATGCACCAGGGCCCTGACACATGTAGCTTTACAGATAAAATACACCTACAATATTAAGTCAGAACAGGATTCACTTCTAACACATGCCATAGTCTCTAAAGTCAAAGCTAACATTTCCCAAACAGTCTATCAGTTTAGTTTAAAGGACAGAGAATCTAAAGGTTAAGGTTTGATTAGAATGCATTTTGTTGATTTTTTTCTTAACACATCAGAGCCGCCAAATTCATTCCTGGTGTGAACCTACTGGTCGGATGAGAAAGTAACTCCAGTTCCAGTTGTGGTAATGCCTGCAGGATCAGGCCCTACAAATCAAAAAAATAAAATAAAATGTAGCCCCACGTAGAGTACAAGAAATTAGATGGTAAGACTGTTTCCTAACAGGACAGCCCAATTCAGTGAGTTGTTAGTACTCTTACCCCAGGCAGTGAATTAGCAGCAGCCAGACTAATTTCTAGGGGACAAGCACTTTCCCTTTCCCACCAAACGGGAGCGTGTGGCTGATCTGCTGGGCAGTGCTCTCCGGTGGGAGCCCCAGGTCAGCGGGGCAGAGCCTGAGCTGCCCACCGCTTTGTGGGTGGCTTGGAAGGGGACTGAGGGGGAAGCAGAGGGAGGAACGGGTACAGCTGAAGGTGAAAATCGATGCTGTGCAAGCAGAAAAAAGGAAAGGTACATGACATTTCCACCGACTTCGCTTTATTCAGTTGTTTGCTCGCTTTCCACAAGGTGCGTTTCAGTGACTGAGTTTTACTGACAGTGATCCATAGGGGAGCTGACTCCTCAGTGCTATTCGTGATTATTCAAGAAACCAACCTCCAGCAGCAGCTTACGTTAGGGCAAACATGAGTAAATACTGCATTTGCACATATATGTCAAATCCAGTTTTTTACACACTGTACAGTTAGTGGACATGTTTAGTCATATTCCAATATATCCATGATTCTTAATCCATGGTCATCCAAAAGAGTTATAGTTAGGTTTACATTTCTGAATGCCTCTGGTCTTAGAGACTTTAGACAGAAAACGTACATAGTGTTGCACTGAAATGACTACCTTAAATTAAAAATTTAGGTTTATAATTTCCATGCTATACATTGAATAGATTAACAATGTAAAAAATTCCTATTTTAATGGGAAAATGGACACACAGAGATATGTATCAACTAATATTCTTGCTTTAAGAATCAAATGAAAAATCTGAATAAAGAGTTTGATTACTGGAGTGTGCAGTAAATGCATATAACCCTCCTTTCCTTTATGTAGGGTGTAGGAAATCCCACTACATCATTGTAAGCAAGTGGGGTAAGGGTTTACCTCATCTCCTCCTGCAGCACAGTCTCCATTTCAAGTAAACTCCAGTGTTAGTTGTTACACTGCACTGTCAAGTGATGTACTTGCTTACCTAGTCAGATACTAAATATTATAGCACAGTAAGCATTTTTCAAAGGATGGGAAACATATCTCCTAATCCTGATAAATTAAAAGCATCATCTTAACCTCAAATGTTTATTGCATTTCAGGCAGCCTTTATCAAAACAGAGAGCTCATTACAACATATATAGGTACTGGACCATCCAAATCCCTTCATTTGGTATGTCGCCAGCATAACAATGTAATACAAGTTATTCTGAAACACAACATATCTACACTAAAAAATAAAACCAAAAACTATTAAAGTATCAGTCCAAACTTCTGAATAAATAAACAGTTTTTTCTGTAGTTGAATGTTTTCACTCAAATCAACGATCAGATCTCACATGCTTGCTTAAATATGTCTGACTTTGGTCTTTACAAAATGACAAGATTACAGTATGATAAACCAGATGATAGTTTAAGGCGAGACAATGAGGCATTGTTTACACAGAAGATTGAGAAACTGGTTTAACAAAAGGGGTCCATGGACATCTATTGTATGTACAAGAAGGAGATTTACTGGAGATTTTGTAATTTCTACAAGGCTCTTTCCAACCAGCTTCATTAACTTGAAGTAAATCAAATCATGCAGAGATCTGGCTCAGCCAGACAGACATGCCGGGAAAGATACAAAATGAAGAAGAACAGACGCAAGATGATAAGCTTTAGAATCTTTGGCATTTTTCATAAACATTTTCAAGGTTTAAAAATCTGTATATTCACCCATTTTCCCACACACACTTGCCTATAAATACATTACACATGTACTCTTTATATACGCAACTCTGTATATGCATGGGTACACAAGCACACGTGCACACACAGGGGCGTTTTTGTGGCTTTTAAAACCAGGATAATCTTTTTTCTATCTTTCCATTTGCAGCTACACACAGGTTCGCATGAGCAAAATACATTCTTCATCCAATCAAGTCTATGAAAATGTGCCTCTCTTTATTCAAAGGCACCGTGGGGCTTGTTACTCTGAAAAATAAACTTCCTGAAAAATCACTGAATCTGACTAATCACCCTGTGCAAGATACTGTGGTGTTAGTTCTCCTCCTTCAAATTGACGCAACAGGCCCACAAGATTGCATTACTGAACCACACGACGCAAGTCCATTTGGATCGTTGATCCATAAGCAAGGTTTTACCTGGTTTACCTTGAATTAGATGACTTCCAAAGTCTTCTTTTGTTAGAAAGAAAACAGTCTCTTGCGATTCTCTATTTCTTTGTACTGTGAATTAACCCAGGGGATGCTGGTTGTAACCCCTGACTGGGAATCACAAGAAGCAACTCCAGCTCTTGTGCTACCAATGAATTGTGATGATGCCAAGTCACTTCCACAACATCCTACAGCACCTAAAGGACCGAGAGCTACACTCTCACCAAAATTAATCAGGTTTATATATGATTCTGTATTTCAATTTCCCCAGGCAAAATTAATAATGCTGGTTATCTGAATTATATAAAGCAAAAGCACAATAGCTACAAGATTGGTAAGCACGAAAGAAATCACACTCTCCTCTGAATAGAAAACGGGGTCCTTTCTTCTGTCTCTTCATTGCTGTTTCCAGATGACTTCACTTTCTGATCTTCTCCTTGTGAACCACCAGGAAAGACTCCAACAAGACATCAGTGGTGGACCAAAGCCTGCACTCTATTGCACAGCCATGTCTTTGGGCATCACGCTCTCTTTCTGCACAAGCACTTGTTTCTTTAAGGCTATAAAGTGTTTTTTCTCTTGGATCTGTAGTGTTGACCCCTCTGGCTTTAGACAGGAAAACAACAGCTATGCTGTAAATATCTGATGAGATGGAATTATAAAAAGCAAGTCAACAGAGCCTTTTCAGGTCAGTGAGTTAGGCTTTTTTACAGTCTCTTAATCCTTTCATGGCAGAAGGTTCTCATGCATCCATTGCCAGCAATGGATCTCCGATGATTCCAGTATCCAAAGAGTTAACCACAGGGTGGGCTTTAAAAAAAGAAGGGAAAAAAAAAAAAAGAAAAACCCACAAGTGCTGGATGAAATACTGAGATACTGTTGGAGCTCCTAGCTCTTTCTGCTAATTATGATAAAAAACTTTTTAAAATGTACACTGCTTGAACAGAAGATGGGTATCAAAGACTCGTTAATTCAGAGCTTAAACCTTTCTAGGCACAGTGATTTAACTCAGAAAAGAATAGCTTTCATATCTTAATGTAAATCTGTTGGATATGTTAAAAACTGGTTCAGAACATCTCCTCACATCAGCTCAGCTGATCCGCTACACTAAGCGGAATTATCTCTTCCTACATAAAACAGGGAGTGCTGCCACATCCAGCCTTGCCTATGCAATTGAAGAGAAAAAAAAAAAAAAAAAAAGAAAGTGCAGTTGCACCATTCTCTCCCATTCTTCTCCCCACCCTATAAACTAGTTCATATGTTCCACCTTGCTCTTTTTTGGGCTACGACTCCATGCTGAAAAGACAACCCAGAAAAGACAACTCAAGATAGGTGTTTATCAAAAACCACATCTTAAAAAAAATATAGTCTGTGGCAGCAATTATAGTGTTGTTCTGAAGCAAGAAGAGAGGGGGAAAGCACATGGAGGAAACACGTATGGGTACGGAGGGAGGTGCTGCATTCCAAAATCGCGCTGCATCCTATAGCGCACTCCACTTTTTCCTAATGGGACTGGAGCTGCTGTATGGTTTCAATTCAGCATGCTGCACCTGTAAAAACAAATAGACATGACGTTTGCAGTTAGGTAACTCTAGCTCACTACAGTGTGTGTTAATGGCTCCCTGAGGACAAACCAAGGGAAACTAAGGAAGGTTCAAAAGTAATGAATCATTTTCTAAACACAGGAACATGGGGGATTAATTGCAGGAAGGATTTGAGAAGTCATGCATCATTTCTTGAAACAAAAATATTAAAAGCAGATTTTTCTAATGAGATACATGGGGTTCTACCTGATTTCAGCAATGTAGGCTAGATCTTTGGGGTTTGTTTTGGTTTGGGAGTTGTTTTTCTTATCTTTCTGGCATTAACCTATAAGTTTAATAAACTTCTTTCAGGAGTTTCAATTCAAGTGGATCCCAATACGCAGTAAGATGACAGTTGTCAAAACCATACACAGGCCTTGGGATGCTGATATATTTAATCATTTCAGAAAAGGAAAGAATTTTCCCAAATAGAACCTGGACAAACCTGCCTCCGCATTTCAAAACAATCTCATATACAATATAATGGTTAAAACAGATGTGATAAACTGACGAGGATGGTGTAATCTCCAAATTATCTGATGTGCTACAGAAAAATATTCCCACTGAAATCATGGGGAACCTTTTGGAGAACATGCCATCTTTTTCAGTCCTCCTCTTTCTTTTGTCTAACATGTGTGGGTTGTACCTGGCTAATGTACAGACAGAGGTAATTTCTAACTCATTGCAGCACCACAGAGAAATGATGATGCATTGATAGCACGTAAAACAAAGGAGACAGAGAAGCTTTGGAGCTGCCATGGATGACTTTTCACTAGAGTGTGTGGCTGTCACACAGGCTCACTATTTTTAGCACTAGTGGAAAACTCTAAGAAGGTTTGTCCCATCCTAGGACCTTTTAGCATTCCTCCTGTAGAAAATGGTTATCATTTTCATTGGAGAGCTCAAAGGATCCCAAAATGATAGAAACCACTCAAGGAAATGTTATAAATGTAAATGTTAAATAAAGCATAAATAGAAAAGCAGCTTATCTTTAAACATAAACACTAAAAGGGCATATGCAAACCATCACTGCAAATCCAGCATGCTCTACAAGAGGAATGACAAAAAATAAAAATACACTGAAGCTTAATGTCTCTATGATCATTTCTGTTTAGCTTTTTTCCTCCCACCAGTCTATAGTGAGATTTCTCCCAAGTTATTAGTGCTGCCACCAACCAATCTGGTGGCCTCTTGAGATAAAGGTCACCAGAAGCCTTTTCCAACCTTGTTTCTACCAGATGCCACGACACTGCATGTGGGCAATTATTTTTCTGTCTCCAACAGAGTAAAATCACTATAGGCAAGACTGTGATCCCCTTATTCTCAGGGAGTAGCACCTCACTGTGAAAGTATCATGATTCACAGGGGAAGGTACAATGTTAGTGGGATCCAGTGCATTGGGATCAAGGCCTGAGGACACAGATTCCGGTTGATTAAAACAAAAGAAAGAATCCTTTATATTGTGTGGCTTTGTTACCCAGCAAGACTATTTTCCTTCCTCCAAGAGAAATAAACAGATCTGGACATTCTAAAGGACTTATTGTTCAAATAATTTCCAGGAAGATAGGCAAGATTACTAAAGACAGTGTTGTTGTTTAAAAGAAAGAGAAGAAGAGATGAGACTTGACTGAAATTGAGGGAGAATAGATTTTGGTTAGATTAAAAGTTATAATTCCATAATGGTAGAAGACTGATCTGATCAACCGCAGAGTATTTTATACACATCTCAAGGCATTCTTTAAAGAAAAAGATGAGCATTGTCCTAGGGAGGCCTGGAGCTCAAGGTGGGTAGGGAGGAAGAATTCTGAGGGACAGCTGATATGAAAAAAACCACAGCGAGCACGAAGTCATGGAAATAATGCCCCCCCCACTCCCTGCTTGAGAAAAGGAAGAATTCATCAAATCCTTTTGGATGGTTATTTCTATCAAAGAGACTATTTTTCTCTTCCCTTCATACAAATACCGGAGCAGAAAGGTGACAGAAACCATAGCTCACTAACCATGCTGGGTGATTTTCCAGATCATTTTTAAGTAGGTCTTTTCAGGATAATTTTTCTGCAATCATTTTATCCTTCTGACAAAGGATTTTGGCTCCCCTCTCTTCTAACACCCTCCTCCCGCCCCCTTTGTGGATTTTCTCCAATTCTTATCTCCGTCATTCAAAAGTGCACTGGCATCATATTCCCCAAGCAGAGCACCCAGCCGCTCTCAGTGCCGCTTGTTGCCTCTGTTGGCAGTGGCCATTCATTACCTACCTTTTGAACATCAGATGGTACCCTGGAGAGGAAATCTAGTAGCTCATTATTGTCGATGGCATAGGGATTTCTAAGCTTCTTAGTAAATTTATTTATGCCTAGAAAAAAAAAAAAAAAACCAACACACACAAACAAAATAAAACAACTCTTTTCTATTTCCTCCCTCCTAAATTATTCAGGAAAGGTGAAAAAAGGAAGAGGAATTCACGAGTAAAAATCAGTGTGAAAACAGTGCCTCGGACTTAAAGCCACTCACACGTTCCCTGTCATGTGGAATCATTCACAAATGCCTCCTGGAGGGAGCAGAGGGCATTATTTGTAAAGGTATTTCTCTTTTTTTGGGGATCATCTGTTGTCAACAACATGGCAAAAAGAGATTACAGCATGCATTCATTCTGGGGATATTGTGGGGAGAATACACAAATTTGGAGCCAAGACTGCTATTAAATCTGCAACCCTGCATGACCAAAGACATTCCCTCTCCTCTTGCCCAGGGAACTGGAGGGCCCTGAAAATAAATGGGCAGGATTAAGGGGGGTTTTCCTTCCATTTCTTCTGAAAATGAAAGATTGTCTTCCCCATCATGTGTCATAGCTTACCCCCTCTTTGCAAAATCAGATTTGACCAGCTGGCCATATTATGATGCTGTGGGAAGCTACAAAAACTTATCTCAAGGTTTACTTTATTTTGATCTTAGGGTGAATAATTTGGCTTATTAAATGCAGCAACAGTGCTCCCCATCTCCATGGACTTAGTTATATTTCAGCTGTCAGAGGTAGTCCCTAGTCTGCACAGAAGATCTATGGGAGTGTAATGTTCATACTATTGTGGAGTTCATGAGGTCTTCTATTCTCCCTTTGAGGAAAGGGAGTGATGAGCAGCCCTCAGTCAGCGCCATCTCTACTGCAAGGACCAGGATGAGAAAGCGAGACCTGAGCACCTTTCCCAGATCATTCCTTGTGCCAATGCAGCCACTTAACACCCTACTGCCACCACTTCCCAACTGAGAAATAGCAACTAGCAGTGTGGCTATTTAAAGGTGGGGTAGAAGAAGAAAGGATCATTAGGCAAAGAATTCAGCTAACCCATTTTAAAGAATAGCAAAAGAATTCAAATGTTGGTTGCCTCTGGGTTTTATAATACAGCATTCAATTCCATCATGCCCCTGTCCAAAATCTCACAGTAGTTTCCCTGAAAGTGATTTCAAATATGATGGCTTCTCCTCTCTCTGAATATCCAGCCTTCTCCTCTCTCTGAAATGTACCTGCTTCACATCTGAGATTCAGTTTTTAAGCCATATACTTGTAGCAAAATGGCAACACAATTTTCTGTGTACCTGATTTTTAAAAAACAGAAAATACCATAAGGTCTTTTGAGGCTTTGCCACAGGGTAGTTGTTTAACATGTATCATATTTGAAGGCCCTGTCAGTCAGATGATGCTGAACGGATGTATACTTTTCATGTACTCACCATGTCTTCCATACAAGAACATCAATATTTTGTTAGTGAACTTTTTACTCCTAGCAATTTCTCTCTTTCCCTCTTGTCATTTCTTTTGTTTGATTTAATCCTTCATTTCATTTATTTTTTGCCCAAAAGTGGCTTTCTGTACTGCTACATTCTCAATCCTCCCCTTTTCTGCATCCAGGAGAGCCAAGACAGCAGGAGATGGCTCAGCCCTGGCAGGGTTATAAGGGGTTCCTACAGCCCAGAGCCACACCAGGGCTGAGCTTCCATGGTTTGGCAAGGATTAGCTGCACTGTGTTCTCAGTCATTATACCACAAGGCTGAGATAAAAGCTATTACCCTAAGTGAGCCAGAAGGTCATTTTGAGATGAAGAAAGTCTTCAACAGCTGGAATGCCATCTCCTTTTGTGAAAGACCATCTTACTGCTCTTCAAAATAACACCAGGAAAGTTTTCATTTTTAAAAGCTCCTCTTTTACTTCATGATGCAGCTTCATACAAATCCTTTCCAACCCCTGACAGAAATTGATGCTCAGTGCCTCCTGTTGGACCATGGGGTACCAGGTGCACTGCTCCTCCTGACTGCAGGGGAGTTAAAACCCAAAAGGCTCTCAGGGTCCAGGCCTCCATGGTCCAGCTCTTCAAATACATCTTGTCCACTCCCTACCATTTCCCAGCTGGGGGCATCCAGAACCTGGAAGATAATTACTCTCCTTATAGAATAATAATATTGCAAGTAGCTTATCTAGGCTAATGCTCTTCTCGTGGTGCTGTTGGAAACTTATAAAAACCCTAAAAAAGCAGATCATCGGTTCACCTGGGGGGAAAAAATGGTAATTTTAAGAAGTTCATAGCATATTTATTCACCTCTAAGCAATAGCACTTGATTGTCTGTGTAACAGGTCGTTTAAAGCTTGATTGGTTTAGTTCTGTAGATATATATTGTATTTATTGCATGCAAATGAGACACGGTGGAGTACTTACCCCAGATTAAAACAATGTACCTCAGTGGTATAAAATACAAAATGACTGTTGCTGCTGCCAGGACTAAGCAGGCCAGGACAGAGAGGAAAGGCACTGTCCAGTTGAATGTGCTGTAAAGGAAAACAACAATCCTTCTCAATGTTTCTGCTCTTGGACACTGCTTGTACTCTGCTACCCGATAATAATTTAATGACCTCTTCGCAATACTCATTGCATTCAAATGCACCATGAATTGCAGACCCTCTGGAAGATGGATAAGCAGATTCCTGCATCTGGATGTTATAATGGATTAAGGGAGGTATCTGCAAGGCAGATACCATGATAAGGAAAGAGAAGATAGTCTCTAGGGAGCTCAGTGAAGTTGTTAGGCATGTAGCGAGTTGTTTTTGTTTCTTCTTATACGTGTCTCACTTGTTACACATCTCTGCTCACTGGTCAGATCTCCATTATTCATGGGCAGATTATCTGATCTGGAGACAAGGACATGTCGCAGGTGCGAGCCATCTGAGCTGGCTCCACTGGGCCACAGTGGAGATGATGGGATGTGTGTCAGTGCATGCCTCCAATGTGGCAGGTAGCCAGACAAAACCCTGTCAATAACTGGGAATGGATTCATTATGACTGATGTTAAATCTTAAAAGAGCAGTTAAAGTAATTTCTCTGCATACTATTAGGGATTAACATTATAAGTAATTCTCTCATTATTGATCTATTTGCTTTTATTTCATTACATATTCAACAATTCCTTTGTACATTGTATATAGGAGGCTGTCCTGGGTAATCTATACTATGCTAGCAGCAATCCAAGCTTTTGCACACCACGAACCTCTCAAGGGCAGCACTCTCAGGAGGCTCAGTCACCACAGTCATTCAGACTTTTGCAGCACTGCAGCACAAAACAGGACTTACTTTCACTCAGACCACTCATCTGTAAGTCCATAATCGACGTAAGGTGAGCAGCTATGCTAACACACCTTTCCAGTTACACTGTGCCCTAGTAAGATACATCTGGGCAGCATGCACCAAACACTGAAATACCGGGACTACATGAATGCCCATTAGTTCATAGGTGGATTTATGGATCTGGACATCTCTGTTTCATACAATCTGCCTGCTAACTTCATCACATCATGATGATGGGGAGTAGGAAGAACAGAGAATTAGCATGGACCACTTATCAGGTTATAAAATAAGACAAACTTCCCTTGACAGATAAAATTAATAGGATGCTAAAAGAATTACTTTTAAGCTACAATAGATGTATTAAATATTAAGTAAAGATAGGTGGGAGAGGACCCATCCTTATCAATCAACCTAGCTTAAGTTAAAGTAAAAAAACCAGCAAAACAGCTCAATTCAGTTAAACTGCTAAAACTCCCTATGATTGTATAACGAGAGTGACAGACGGAAACTGTAGCACAATTCAGTCTGTCACTTACAGAAAAACTTCGGTGGCAATTTTTTAACGGTACATTACTGTTGAGTTACAATGGAATTCTTCTGAAATTACATCGAAGATCCACATTAATAACCAATGTGTTCTTTAGGACCACTGTTACCGAAATGAATACAAGAATTAATAGTGTTTAAGCACTTTTAGTCTTCCTGCCATGCAGCTGGGCAGAACAGTGCCCTGTTCATAGACTGGAATACATCTCTGGGCCACTTCCACCCCAGCTGGGGTGTCCGGCGTGGAACCACAGCACATGCAGTTGCTGTATTTTTAGCTTGAACCCAGATCCTCACTAGAGTGGCTTGATCACAAACCATCACTTTGTGTTCAAAACAGAAAACAATGTGGGTCAATTAAGCTCCAGTGAAGATTGGGTTACAAAAGTTTGTGTGTGGGATTTTTTTTTTAGGCTCTTCACCTCCCTCTCCTTTATAAGGTCAGGAATACCCTATTTGCCTCCCCTTGCAATGAGACCCAGAAAACGCCCTTCGGGCTTTCTTGTGGCACCAACAGGAAACAGACAGCTCGAAATGGTAAAAAGAGAACATCAATGTGCTGGGCAGGGAAGTGACTGTCTGGTAACCCTTGTAACCAGGTCAGTGTGGGGAGGGCGTGGGAAAGGCAACATCAACCATCAATTCCTACCTACTTTCCATAAAGGAAAATAAAATAAATGCCTGATATTTCTGCACGCACGTCTTCAAGCAATATTTTCCCTTGCATGGCATCACGACTCCCTACCCCATCACAGACAGACAAGACCAGAAATATGGGCAAATGAGAGAATGCGAGAGCTGGATCAGCACAGCAGATGGCTTCTCTTCTCTAAGCTTTGGGAAAATTTTTGGAGCGAAGGACTCCATGAGAAGAAGGAATGGTGGTAGGACTGGTGAGGCTCTCCTGCTGCACCTTGCAGTATTTTTGGAGCAAGAAACTCACTCTACCTTAATCCTTCTAGTTCTGCTTCATTGCAAATCATGGCTAAGCAAGAAAAAAAATTATCACTTACTTTTTAATCCTCTCTCCAAATGATGCTATTTCTTCTAGAAAGCTTTGAACAGCTATAATGATCTCTTGGACCATGTGGATTCTGTCGATTAACCCCTTTTTCTCAGATTCCTAATTAAAAAAAAAAAAAAAAAAAAAAAAGGAAAACCGAAACTTCTTATGCATTCAGTATTTGTTAACACGTTCACATGAAGAAAGTAAGGTTCCCAACACTGTTGATGAATACATGAACTTGCATATATCACTGAAGGACGGAGAGAACATACATCCTGGGTTTATCACATACAACTAACATGAAAATATATAGTTCCCTATATTTTCTTCCTTTTCCTCAGCAGATGGACAGAGTTTTCTACATCTTCTAATACATATTGACTACATGATTTCAAACCAGGCTTTCACTGAAGAACCCAGCTGCATGCCAAACCAAAAGAGGTGCTGAGCACCCCAAGTCCAGTTGACCTGCAGGGGAGTGCTGGGTGCCAAGTGCTTCTCAAGAACAAGAATATTCTTGTGCAGAATCTCTGAATATCACTTTTCTGAGCTTTGTAGGTTCCCAACAGCCATGCTGTTTTCTGTATATAAATTAGAAGCAAGATAGTGAATGCAACATTTTTCTGAACATTCTGTATACAGAGACCTATTCTTTCACTGGGGAAAAAAAAAAAAAGAATCAAAGGAAAAAATGTCATTTTCCTTTTAAAGCAGCCATCTCACAACTTCATTTCTTACTGCTTATTTTAGGCAACAACATTACAGGACATTACTACACATGTGCAGAAATAAAAAGGAAGCACAGAATGAATTAAAAATCAAAATGACTTAAATCAGCCTTGGAAATCAGTATACAATTATCAGCATTCAGCATTTCTTTGCCAGCAATCTAACACACATACAGCCATGCAAATTGGTGTGGTTGCAGATATTCTAGCAAGAAATCAGCAAAACATTCTTATTACAAAATGCAGAGCCCTGGACACTGATTTTACATCATATTTAGACTCTCCAAAATCAGTCCAATTTAGAAAAAAGACATTTTAAGTTGTGTTTTAACCAGTCAGTGCCCAGAGAGGGGAGATGCTGGTAAAACACACGTTGCATCCACGTCCTCTGTGGTCCCCTGTGGCCAGGGCAGGGGAGAGGGTGGGGGGGAGTAAACAAGGGCCAGAGACACTCAGATCAACACTGCTGCAATTCTGCTTCAGCGTTGTGAACCCACGTTATTTCTCCATGCAGGGAAGAGGGTCAGAGGCTACTTAATGTTGCACTGGGCCAGAGAGATGAAGGCTCACTGCTACAGCCTTTTGGCACTACCGTGCTGTGAGGGGGCTGGCGTGCATCTGAGACAGGGCACAGCACTACATTGTTGTGTGCTGGAATAACATATGAACCATCCTTGGATGCTGAGAGGCAGACATGACAGTACAGCCCTTGTAACCCTTTGAATTACTTACTGTCCATTTCTCTTCACAGTAATTTTTGAGTTTAAAAAGCCAGCCAAAACCACCACAGAGTTATCAAGCTCCAGACATTTGAATATTTGCCTTTAGGTTGCAAGTGAGTGCACAATGAATAGAAGCAGCATTTTAAATAATCACACATTTGGGTGTGAAAATGAGTATTTTTACATTAATAAAACAACCAACAAAAATGAAACCCTTGGGGTGTGAAATAACCCCAGAACAAAATAAATAAATAAATAGTCCATTTATGTGAAAATAGCACCAAAAAGTCATTTTCACACAACTCCAGTTATAACCTTGTTAGGCTCAAATGTAAATGACACATTAAGATTATATTTAACTATTCACTCACTAGTATGTTACAACAGTCCCTTATCCATAGTTGGATTTTTTGCACCAAAGTTAGAAGTCGAAGTTGGGGAGCAGTTCATGGAGAACCAGGCAGTGGGAATTTCATTCTGCCCAAATTCAGAGGGGTAAAGAAACCACTTTATCTAAAGTGATATTCCAGGGCAAGCCTACTCTTGCTACCCAGAGCTGCAAGGAAGATCATCTGTCAGCTCTATCTGCATCATGCTGACTTCATTTACACGTATTCGATTGAGCTTAGAAATGTGGTGATAATGCACTTTAACCAATACAACATAACTTCTGCTGCAGCCATCAAGTAGACTAAGAAAATAAAACAGAAATACCTGTTCCTAGGATATAATGACAATTTCATGCATATTCTTACTTAGTATGCATGCTAAAATCACCCCTAGACAATGACATTTTCAATTTATAATACAAAATATGTCCAACCAAGGAAAAGGCAGAGACAGACTGGGATTAGAAAGCCTTGTAAATTAAATCAGCTATTAAAGAGTAAAGTAGGCTAGTCACTGCCCTTGCAGTGTGAGCTGCAATATGTGTGCAGAGTCATTTGAAAATCCTGAAAATTTGTCAACATCTTTTTGTTATTGTTTTGCTCTGGAAACGTCCAGTCCAAACACATCTACGGGATGATTAGGTCACTGGTTAAGCAAGAGAGAAGCAGACAAATGAAGTACAACAAATGGGATTTTCCAAATTATTTAGATTTTGGAGTGCTGTTTATGCTTTCTGAAGTCAGCACCTCACAAAACACTTTTGGAAGCAGTAGGAGAGTTCACAGTCCACCAAGACAGTCACTGGTCCATATTTATTAGTAAATGGGCAACTGTCATACAGAAAGCTAAATATGAATGTTACCATATTTGTGGAAGATGTTAAAAACAATCCTAAATACATCTTCCCCTAAACACACTTTTCCATTTGTGCAAGGCCCTACCACCGAGAGAGTTTTTCTCCATCCTCCTCAGGTATCATTCCTTTCTGATTTCTTTTGGACTCAATATATTATGCTGCATGAAAACAGGATTTAGATACCCATGGTTCAAAATCACAGCTTAGAAGCTTTGGCTTGAATTAAAAATAAAATATCCTGCCTGTTTCTGGCATTTTTTTCCTAAAACCGGTGGTAAAACTTCCATTCCTTCAAGGCCTTTTTCTTCTTAATTTCTTAGCTGATTACAGCACTGTGGGTGGACCAAAACTAGTCTTCAGCCTCTGGGAAAGAATTAACTCTATCAAAATGAATTTACAACAGAGAATTAATTATATAATCAGTGTGTTACTTCAAATCTTCCTTGCATATCCTGATTTAAGAAACCTTCATTTCAACGTTAATTGCCTGAACAAAACCACAAAAGGGGTCTTATAAAAGATTAAGCATGTCAGGGGAAGAAAGAAAAGAAAAACACAACAAAAACACCCAGCAAATTCAGAAATTAAGTCTTTTGTGTCCAGCTAATGTACATCAACTTAAACTTGTAAATGAAGACACCGAATCTCTGCCGAACTGAAAGACGCTTCTAGATTCTTCTATTTCTGAAGGACATGTAAATGCACTCAAAGGGCTACTACAGCTCTATGATCTTCCTTCCCTACCATGTCATGCTGCTCCCAGATATTCAGGAACAGTTGCAAAAGGAACTGTCACTCGACTGCAAAACTGAGGTATACCCTATGTTGAAGACTTTAAAAGCGTGTGAAACATGGGGCAGGCCAGGAGGGGACGTCTCCAGCATCAACACAGCAATTCATGACGGGTAAGATAGAGTTGTCAGAGCTGGGCTTGCAAGGGAAAATCATAAAATCTACAGAGGAAGAGACTGAAGGCAAAATTTATCAATTGTCTGCTCTGCAACAAAGACCAAATAATGGTAGTTACTGCTTCTGCTCTAGCAAGCCATTGATTACTGAATTGGAAACTTGGATGGTGGAGATGATCTAACTTTTTGTGATCATTTGTTTCAATGACTAATAGCTTTCATCTTTACAAAAAGCTGTTCCCTATTTTTTAAATCTATCCTTCAGGTATTTTGCCACTGGGTATATCCAAACCAGTAAGCGACACTCCAAATGCACAGGCTATTTTTAATGTTGTTCTCTAAGTGTATTTCTCATGTATGCTGCAAACATTGTATGCACACAACTAAAAACTTAGGCTTGAAGCCATTAAAAAGTTCTAAATACTTGCTCACTTGGATTTCATATAAAACACTCGCACCAAAAGAAATCTTGCATGCAACTTTCAAACAAGTGGTATTCATCAGTGGATTTTTGGCATGCCAAAGGAAACTCAATCTATAAAGCTGAGGAACACTTGGGGGCAAGGATGAGGAAAAGGGGAGGAGAAAAAATAAATATGGGTTAATGTATAAAGAGGAAGAAAACAGAATACAGGCAAACTAAGTCAGGAATTAAAATCTTGCATATCTTCATGAATTTGAAGAGTTGGTTGGTCTAGCCCTGGGCTGGCCTAACCTTCAGGATTAGGTTTTTTACAGTAGCTACCTCATTATGCCACTGCTGCTACAAGCACATTAGGGCAATGTTTTACCAGGATTTATCTGATGTACCAGATACAAATTCCCCAGGGTATTAACAACAAACAAGATTGATGGAAAGGGGAAAGAAAGGAAAAGGCTCAGGCACACAAGTCCTTTTGCTCTACTATTATTCTGTTTTTTTAAAAAACAACAACAACAAAAAAAAAAAAAAAAAAAAAAACCACCAAAAAAAACACACGTGGTAGTTATTTAGAGAAAAACAGACTTGGCCAAAGTTGGATATACCTTGCAACTCGCTCTGTGCTAGACTACAAAACTCTGACCTTACCAGTGTCCAGCAAAACTTGTGCCAAACAACATCGTAAGGCCAAAATACAGATGAAGAACAACTGAAACCGAAGTGATTTTATTTGGTATAAACAGCAGACCACTGGCCTCTATTGTCTGCAGGGAACACTTCACGAACAGTTTCAGTCTAGCAGCAGAATGAAGCTCTTGTGGGAGGTGGTAGCCATGGAGTGACAGACAGTCTCTTGGTAGCTAAAATGAATTCCAGGCAGAGCTTTGAAAATAGTCACCACAGCAACCTTGAACTGGATCCTGCCTTCAGTGGGAGCCAAAGGCGGCTGAAACGAGCCCAGCAATCTGCATTGCTGAGTCACTGTCTTGCCCTGTGCTGCGATGTCTGCTGCGTGTCAAGGAGGGCTTCTCAGCAATTCCAGGAGGATGGGTACCCAGAGAGGATGGCTGCCAAACTCTGAGCAATTGCCTCGTGCAGTCCTGAAGCTGTGCATCACAGGATCTTTTTGTTTATTAACACCATGCTGCAAATGTGCCTGCCTGGATGTGGAAATTTAGCGAATCTGAGTGTACTTGAAATAATTACCATATAGAGGAAATGCAACACATACAGGTCAATTTATGCTCTCAGTTAAAAAGGTGTGAAATCTGGAATAATTCCACCAGAGCCAATAGAATCACTTCAGATTGATATGAAGGAGAGCACCATTGGCCTTAAAAGGACAGATTTTAAAAGCAATGGCACATCATCCTACAGCTAAGGCTGGGGGAACACTGGCTAAAAGGCAGAACGTGACCCACTTCACACTTTGTTCAGCAAGGCTGGCACTTTCTTTGCTTACCTCAGATGAATTTCATCTGTGCACAGAGGGCCAGCAAAAGTTTGCTAAACCCAACCCAAAAAAAAGCTTACGTGCAGAGGCTTAGGTTGTAACTATTGCTTCCTCTCTGCATAGGCATGAAATACAAGGGGTTTAAGAAGCATTTTCTGTACCTGCTCATGTTTTCAGAGACATGTAAGGTAACCCAAAGCCTGGTGGTATTGCTACAAGTTTTAAAGCAATACTGGTAGTCACAACCGAAAACACCATTTGGGTAAGGAACATGTGCATAAGAAATAAGAAATAAGCCTGAATGGAGATAAAAAGTCATCAGTTATCTTTGATTTAAAGAAGGGAAGGGGAAAGAAAATAACTCCGGTCAAAATAAGTGCTTTCTCCTAGAAATACGAGACCTAAGAACAATCACACGGTGATTTGACTTAAACTACTGGATCATCATCTATAATCTAGGTAATGATCTTTAGCAATTTGGGGTACAGGAGAAAGAGGGACTTATTCATAAATCTGACCAATTCAAAAAAAATTTTAACAACATTTTAAATAGTTAGAATTTTCAAGGGACAAGAACTCCCTGAGGGTTATGTGCTTGGTCCAGTGACCTGCCTAGTGCTACTTAATATTTCTCCAGAGATTTAGAGAATTTACAGTGTCGGTTTACCTACCTCCAGTGCAAGAGGGAGAATTTTAGCCTGACATAGGGCTGTTAATATTTCAATGTGAGGAGAGCCATACCATAGCCCTTAGGATATATAAAAGTCCTCTGTAAGTCCCTCCTTTCAACCCTTCTCTCCCATCATGCCTAAACCTATAAATGGGTGGGTCATGATGCCGAGACAAGGATTGTGCCAATTTATGAGATACCTACAGATACGAGCTGTCTTAAACAATGCTGAAGTGTAAATAAGAAATAACAACAGACCATTTATCTTCCAGTTTCTTGTACACAGGAGGCTCCTAAGCAAAGAGCAAAGCACCACCAGAACAACCCATTCATTCTGTCTTAACCAGAAGTTGATTAGGTTAATAAGAAGCCTGGAGAAAACTTACAGAAGCTATAACCATGTCTTAAGTGATACCTGGAAACCTCTATTGCACTTTAGTCAAGATGGTTGCAAGACCAGATGATTATGTATGCTTTGAAGTGTCCCATCCTCCAGCTTTGCACCAAACACAGCTCAGGCAAGTAGCAGAATGTGTGCCTTAGGCTTCTCCATCACTAACGTGTTCATGGTCTGAATGTGGACTCATTAGGAGGCAGTGAGAGAGAAGCCACAACAAGCCAACTGAAGAAAGAACAGCACTTTAAGGGAGTCCACACCTAAACAAACACACACCTCATGGATTTTCTTAGGGCTCAATCTTGCCCATAACTCTGTGAAGAAGGTGAGTGCAAGGACGTTAGTCTGAACTTACCCTGTGTATTATGGGGTATTTTCAAGTCTTTACCATCATAATTTCTTTTCAGCAATCTTAACGGGAGATGTTGAAATATTACATTGCAATTGTTGTATTGAAGAGAAAAACTAATGAAATTATTTATACTTCCAGGGAAAAAAACAATGAGATGATATTGTCTTGAATGACCTTTCCTAAATATGGGGATATAGCATCTTACACAATAGACTCTTGGTTCATGTTTCAATTACTGACCTTTACTGTGGAGAAAATTAATGCAATTTTCATCGTAATCCACCCGTACAAATAAGATCCATACGGAAGGTTTCCACATGCTGAATCTAACTCAAATGGAAAATGTCAGATGTTTGCTACTGGATGAATTTGACTTTAATTTGTTCGGCTGAAGTCTTTTTGAATTGTATTCATAAAACTTCGTATATTTTTGGTACTTACTTTTGACAGAGAACTTCCTACATTAGAAACATTGGATTTTTCTTCTTTTTTTGGGGATATTTTCCCACTTTCCTTTTTTCCAGTACATGAGATACTAAAAATTTACTGGAAGTTGCCAAGTTACTTGGTTTAAAGCCACAGTGTCATCTGATCTTTCCCTATTACATCCCACTAGCCAAGCAGGGCTATGCTGGCTCACCACAGGATAGAAGCCTTCCAAGAAAAAAAAAACAAAACAGGAATTGTTGATTTAGTTTTGTCTCTGATTTTCTTTTGAATCAGTTACCAGACCTGATAATAGTAGTAATTTAAGTTTCGTCTGTTTTGAAGGAGATGCAAACTTTTATCTAGACAACTTAAGATCACAAGACGACTCCAAGACTCTTTCCAGTTGGGTGCTATGATACACACATTCAAACAGGGTAACTGTCTGCTGTTGAAGCTCTACAGTTGTTGTCAAAAAAGAAAAAAAAAAAAAAAAAGTAAAATAAATAGAAATGGTCAACAATCAGACAACTCACATTGAGCTGCATGTAACTTGTCTATACCTTTCTACTGGCAGACAAAAGATGTTTCAGTGATGTAATTTTAAAACAATCCATATTCAGACAGCCTGACAGACCCCAGAGCTGACATAACACAGCCTGAACTCCATGTCCAAGATGGCATAAATCCGAGAAGGCATTCATCCACTGAACAGCTTGTGCCAAAGGGACAGAGCTCTCTTATCTTTTACAGTCCTCTGTGCTGGTATTTGGGGAGAGGAGAGGGAGGAAAAAAAAAGCGGAGTTGGCAATTAAGCCCTGTCATTTAAGACAGATAGTTTAGGTGGAGGGAGCTAATCTGCTCTTTGGGTTTTGAATGAAGTGTCTGTGTATTTATAATTTGTAAACAGTTCATCTCTTCGAGGGTGTGTTACAATTCCCAGAAGCATGGTCTGTTATGTCTAACATGCAGCAGAATCCAGAAGGGCTATGTGTGTGAGTATTTTGATATAGCATGATGATAGGAAACAGAAACAGTGACCCCCTATACCACAACCCAACCAGCAGATTTCAACTTTAGGAGCTCTTGTATTACGGAGGAAAAAAAAAAATACACAGACTTCTTTTTAAAGTATAGTTGTCTGTTTGAATGTTGACATTGCCATGAGATAACGTCATAAAATCACATTTTTCTTATACTCCCTAGAGAGCATTGGCCACCCTCAGACTTGGAAAAGTCACTTAGAATAACCTAATGTACTTAAAGATGCAAGTCATCAGAGTACAAACATAGTCCATCACTGATGCAAAGGGGATATACCCAGGACAGGATGAAGACATTAAGGCAATGCTGCACAGCACTTGATATGGGACAAATGTAGTGGCTGGCAATTCTCTCTCTTGGTAATTCTGTGTCAGAATTCCACAGACCCGTAATACTAGCATATCAATTAATAAAAGTTATTCATTTTTAGTGCTGCAATGTTGGGATATAAAGGGTTATCTTGATGAGGAAACCTGCTGGAGGGATCTACTGTGAGTAGCTTTAGCCAGTGCTACCAGATCTCCATTTCAAAGAGTCACTGTACATGTATGAAAAGGAGATAAAGGCAATGTTAATTACAAAATGGTAGGGCCAAATCATTGGCAGCTCAACACTGACTCTCGAGAGTTTTCCCAAACCTGCGTACTTAGTTAAAAAAAATATCAAGAAAGAGAATGTCAGTGAAGTTGTTTAGTGGGGAGGGGAGGTGCAGGGAGGTGGGGGGGTGGCAAAAATGCGAAGTGATTAGATCCATATTTAAGTGACCCAGTTGTATTTATAGAGAGAAGTAAAGTCACTGGAGTTAAATCTAGGGTATAATGTAACCTAGAATATTTTGGCTTTGCAGTAATAAATCTGTTGCACATCACAGAAAACAGAGGATTAAATATTTATTTAATGCATTTTTACTCTTTTTTTTTTTTTTCACCTCAGCACTTGCAAATGAAAAAGAGGAATATTAAAAAAGAACAAAGTAAATGGGATTGGTTCCAGAAAATAAGTTACACCTTTAGACATCACACAAATAAGATGTAGGGTCAATATTTACAAGTGCCTAGCTTTGGGTACCCACAACATAGAAATTAATTGACTTTTAGAGATACAGTATTCTTTTGAAAAAGATGCAACTTTCATTTAGCAACTTCCAGTGAGTTCCAGATATTGGTCCATTTAGTTGACCAATTTTACAATGCAAAGAGTGAATTATAAATGAGAACATTTAAACAATTATTGTGTGTTTCAAGAAACCTGTAATTCAACTAGATTGTTTAAAGTTCATTTTATAACTTTGATGGATTTCTCGTTGCTCATTAAAATATAATCACCACAGAGGAGCAGGTTAAATTTAAATAACTATTCCCATCAATTAGTCTGCTGAGCTTCAATTCCAGTGTCTGTGACTGAGAAGAGTTAAGGTGCACTTGCTAACTGTGGTATTGATTTACTTCTCAATGTTCAACAATTTCACTGTAACACTCTTAAAACACAGAATATTCAAGAGTCTTATTAACTTAGGATGCAATTTGAAAGTTTCACATTGCCTTGTGAACATTTTCTTCCTAACAGCTAATGTTCCTTTGCATGCTGTTGCTCGTTAAATAATTCCTCACCTTTTAGCTTTAAAGTATTTATAGATTATCAGATCCTCCTTCACTTACTTATGTTTTTTCAAGCTGTATACATTAAGTTCTCTTAATCTTTCCTCATATGTCATGCCCTCTAATCCTTTTATCATTTGTCACTGTGGTTTGATAAACTTGAAAAAAAAATCCAATGAATTTTTCATAGTGAGAAGAATGAGTAAGTACACTCCAATAAAATAAAAAACAGGTCTTGCCAATTCCAGTTCTTTCTACATTTCAGCTGATATACTAAAACTGTTTTTTTTCCGAGGCTCTGAAAGAAATGTCGAGAAATTTCTAACCAGTCTTCCACATACCACGCCAAGTCTGGCCTTCAGAAATGAAAACGGAAAATCATTTTGGGAAAACCATTAGTACAGGATGCTATCCAACACTCGAAATGGAAGTGATGAGGGGAATTTACATACTCGTGCATGTCTTTGCACCTTGTCCACCCATACACATACCTGAAAGTGCACATACGTGAACGAGTGCCTGTTACGATTTCAGGCACAAACTAAGAACTCTCAGATTCAATTAATGTTCATAAGTCTAGCACAGGTAATGCCACTATGGAATGTTACACAAACCAATCTTTTCATACTTTCAAATTTTCCAATCAGCAAACTGTCAACAATTGTTTTCCCAGTTAATACAGATAATAAATGAAGATCTCATGGAGATAGGATGGTGTGTTTGTACTCTCCCACATTCCTTCCGGTTCTAGCTAACACAATTGTGATGTGCTTACCTTGTCATCTTCATCATCATCTTCATCCAAGCCCATAAACTCCTGAAAAAAACAGATGTCCATATTACAAAACACTACACTTATTTTTCAGTGACAGGCAATGTTCAAAAAGCTTATGATACTCCCACAACATTTCATTACAGTTTTCTCCCACTTCTATTGCAAGTCATCAAAAACCTCACCACTTTCACCTTTCAGAAATAACGTTTTGTATTCAAGGACTTTTTTTTTTTTGAACAAAGCATGCAATACCCTATACAAATTTTAAGTCTAAATAAAGCTTTAGTCACTGTGTCCAGCAGTTTGAAGGCAACAGGCTTTCAAATTCATTGTCAACTTTTACTGTCTGTAAACAGCTTTGTTCTTAGTCTCACAAATGAACCAGCCGGTATGTCAAGGCTGAGGATTCTATACTCAACTTGTTCCATCCTCACTGCTACAATGAGTGTTCCCTCCCTTTAGACCCATTACTGAAACAGTAGACTTGAGAAAATACATTAGTATGAACATAATCAATCTCAGAAATCACAGTCAGATTTCTATGCAGCATTATTTCCTCCCTTTACCTTCTACACTGACAGGTAGGGGAGAACACAAAAGACTTGGCTAAGAATTAAAATTAGCACTTGTTTTTCAATTCAAGTATTTAGCCTTTAACAGGGTTATCTGAGTTTTTCTTGGTTATAAAATAGGTACATTTGAACCGGTGTACAAGTTTAAATATGGCAAACATGCAAAGAATGTGAAGAATCACAATATAATAAAAAGATGTTTTGGATTTGGGTTTATTGGGGGGTTTGAGTGTTTTGTTTTGTTTGTTTGTTTTTCTTTTCCCCAGAAAAGCAGTTACATCTAGTATGAAGAAGGTACTGAGAGCTCAGATACCCAGATTTACCCTTTGACTCTCTGGAATACCCTGAGCAGCTGAATTAACACTGATCATTGATTTAGAATACCAGGCTGGAAGGGACCTCAAGGATCATCTTGTCCAATCTTTCTTGGCAAAAGCATGGTCTAGACAAGATGTCCCAGCACCCTGTCCAACTGAATCTTAAAAGTGTTCAGTGTTAGGGAATCCACCACTTCTCTGGGGAGATTATTCCAATGACCGATTGTTCTCATTGTGAAAAATTTGCCACTTGTGTCCAATCAGAATCTCCCCAGAGGTAACTTGTACCCATTACCCCTCGTCTTTTCCATGCAACTCCTTATAAAAAGGGAGTTTCCATCTTCTTTGTAGCCACCCTTTAAATATTGGAGCATGGTGATGAGGTCTCCCCTAAGCCTTCTCTTCTCAAGGCTGGTCATGGTTTACATTTCTCTAGAAGCTCCTCATCTGTAAATCATAAACGATTTTACCAATATTCACAAAATCAGCCTTCTGGCAACTGCATCATGCATACAAGGTTAATACTGTTATTCCTATTTTATAGCACAGAAATGGAAGAGAATTTGAGGTCCACTTTTGCAAAGACTGTTGCTCACATTCCTCTATGTACATGGAATGTACATGCTGGCACACAAAACCCAAAGGTTATGCACATGCAGCCAAGGTCTGAAGAAGTGAAAAATAAATAAATGACTCTGTAAAAAGCATTGGTATTTTGAAGAAAACTTTCTCTCATCTGCAGGACAGATGTGACTAGAGGTAGCACCTGATTGTCTATTTTTGACCTACAGATGGTTAGAATCATAGACACACATAAAAAGAAATCAGGTAATATTAAAGGCACTTTGACTACTTGTTCCATATGATCCCAATCCTGCAAAGCACTTAGGCAGATGTGTAACTTTGCTTATGCAAAATGCACCCCTGAATTTCATGGCATTGCGTTGTTGCAGGATGTGGGACCAGAAAAGGGCCAATTTTCTGATGAACCTTTCTTCAGTATTACTACGATTAACTTGTATTTTCAGATACAGACTTTTTGTAGTATACACCTACATGATGTACTGCTCAATTTTGCTGAATTATGTGAGGCTCTTCTCACTTGAACATCCAACAAACTCACCACAGAATGAGTGATGGGTGCTGGAAGGTATTCTCTTTGTATTTTTTCCTGGGTAAGTAGTTATTATTTTATATAGTCTTTTCTATTAAAA
Organism: Tyto alba; assembly: GCF_018691265.1. NCBI lineage: Eukaryota > Metazoa > Chordata > Aves > Strigiformes > Tytonidae > Tyto > Tyto alba. The sequence goes on from NW_024881317.1 coordinate 6,625,281, forward strand.
CCAAAAACACCTATTTGACTGGGATTCTCCCACATGGGAAGTTCTCATTTTCTTGATGAAATAAAGTAATCATTGAAGACGCACAATATCTTTCTATGTTTTCTGGACTTGGCTGGAACGGGACAGAAGCATTTCTTTTACTATTTGTTTTCAAATGAGATCCTCGTCCAGATCTGGATAATGCAACTTTCCCTATTCTCTACCAAACTTTCCGGGTGGGAACAGATGAAAACTGAACCAGAAGCAGCTTTTCTCACTGAAACTAATAAACCAACTATTGACCTTTCTAATTCTAGAATGTTATTTCTTTGTGGAAAATCCATTCGAGTCGTCTGAGTAAAGGTATTCTTCATAGGTAAAAATGTCAATCATTTTTACCAAAAGTTAGAAGGAAGCTATAATTTGGCCTCGATTTCATTACTGTACTTAGTACACATTTAAAAACAGAATATTATGGATGCTCATGAATTTACTCTCATTTCTAACTCTAATTACCATTGCTATGTAAGTAAAGACAGCGGCCAGCGTCAAGCAGCATTTCAAACCCCAACAGTAGCACTTCGCCACACATGTTGTAATTATTTTGGAGTTTAATTCTTTTTTTCTCCCACATAATGTTTGAAAACTGAAGGCTAATTTTCTGGGGAAAAAAAGCATTTGTCATTTAAAAGTGGGGGGTGGGGAGGAGGAATAAGGGCTTCTTAAAGTCTCAGATCACAGGACAAGGTTTAAAAACAACTAACTTCTCTTTCGTCTTCTATCGACTTTCCTCTTCTGTGAATCACGAATCATCAGTGTGATGCAAAGTGTAAGAGCAGTAGGGGCATGGGTTTTAGGAACTTGTTGCTTTGTAAGTCCTTCTTATTTCAACTTTGTTAAAAACATTTGTAGTTATTTAGTAAGTGAAATCCCCCTCCTACACACTCTTATCGTCTTCTCCTACTACTCTGAATGGTTTATTGCTCGAATTTAGTCATGAAAATGAGAGGGTTGAGTTTTCTTTTCAGTAACTTCGAAATAAAAATGTTGTTTAGCTATACAACTAGTTTGATACCATTAAAATGCCTGACATTTTGCTCAAGGGCAAATTCAAGCTGGGGCTGCCAGAAATGTTATTGCCACTTTACTTGCCTGGGCATCTTGGGTGTTGTTGACCTTCCCAGTTGTGACAAGGGAGAAGTTGTATGCAAAGAGCACCAGCAGAGCCAGGGGCACCATGTACAGTTCCACACTCCAGACGGTGACCACAAATACCTGAGAGAAATAAAGCAGCAAAAGGGAATACATACAACTGTTTAAAGAGAAAGATATAAGGTGGCCTTTCAGTCATCGTCCCTATGTACATTCATCCTTGAATCTCTGTTAACCTCATTCATATTATTATTTTGGCAAATAAAATCTGATTGCAAAACGTGCTTTCTCTTCTGTTTGAATCCATCAGGCTGCCATTTGGTCGCTTCTCCTCCACTGTTTCTGGTGAAGTTTCAAGGCTACAAATATAAGTTTAGTTTGAAGGCTTTATTCACTCCTTCCTGAGACTCCCTCAAGCCTGAAAGCCTTTTGTCCTTAGTGCTAGTGTATAACAGACCCACTTAGAGAGGTAAACCTGCCTCGTTTCATCAAAACCTAATGGCCAGGGAGTATTTCACAGGCTAGAGGAGAGTTTCTTCCTCTTGTGCAACAGGAGCCACCCAGCTCCCTTATCACTCCACAGAGGATGATCAACAAATGCTTCTTCACCATTAATCCACCTATGCTCTTGGCATAGCAGCACAGAGAAAGGACCATCATCTTCTAGGAGGCAAGGCTCTAGGGTTGCATGTGATGCATTATTTTGGAAAGGGATCCAGTGATCCTAGTCTCCATTCTCATACCCTTGCCATTTTTCAGCACAGCGTATTCTGACTTTACTAGCTGGTTGGAGTCTCTCCCCAGAAATGGTATGATATTGTGCATTTGGAGTGGTATCTCACAAAATCCACTAATAACAAAACCACAAGCCAGATTTTGAAGTTCTGTTCTGCAAATTGGATCAGCAAAACATGCAACTAACATAGTGGTGATTTAAAAAGCACTTAGGATTTTTCAAAAAAAAAAATAAAAATGATACCAAGCCAAACTGCAAACCTATCTTACAAATATCAATGATACCTGAACAGACCGCAAACTTGAAGTGGTTGGCAATACAAAGTTAATAAACTAAATCCAGAACTGTCATAAAATGCATGTTGTGATCCCATTTCCTTTTCTACTTATACAACGTGTTTCCAGAAGAACTGCCTAATGCTGGTAGTAACTTGAAGCTATTTTAAACAATCTCCTTTAAAGACAAGGCACAAACATATTTATCTGATTTTTCTTCCCCAAAGGAACCTGGAACTATCAGAAACAAAAATCACAGCTTTAGAATACCGCAAGTAGATGAAAATGAGTCAGATACAGTTAATGTATCTCAAACTGAAATGAAGGGAAAACTCTATGGGTGATCAGAAAGCTAAATCTACCTCCCTTCATCCTCTGGTCCATCAGATACTACATATAAAAGCAACACTGGCACTTGCAGCATGGGATATTTATGGCAATGTATTCTGTGTTATGGACCTGAAAGTCTAACCACACTGTACCAAAGCAGCACTTCCCACTATGTTCAGCGGGGTGAGAATTTATACCCCTACAAAACAGCAGCTGTTGTAACTTTTAAACAAAAAGGCTCATCTTACATCAGACAAATGGCCAGTTAATATCTACCAGGGGCCAAACATAAACCAAGAAACAATGACTGTATCCATAACCCTGCTCAAGCAGCAGTTGCGTTTTCTAGAGTGAACCTGATTTTATGTTTGCTGTTGCTATGCAAAGAATTAGACTGTCATTCTGTTCTTGGCATTTGTAGGCCAGTAAAACAATTTTTGAGATATATTAATTTATAAAATGGGCTGACATTCAGACAATATATCCCAATACTACTGACTTGCAGCATACAAACGTAAAAGAGGATTTGGTTTTGATTTATTTTTTTCTTTTTGATCCTGCTTTTCAACATACTAAAAAATTAGAAATTATAATGATTCCAACAGTCACATTTCATATGTAAGCAAGGCAACAGAAACACAGGAATTCTGGCCATGAGGATGTGGTACTTGATCTGTCTTACAAGAGCCCTGCATGACGTTAGTTAATACAGACTTCAAAAACTGTGATATTCCAAGCTAAAAAGTATTCCATAAATGAAAAGTTCTAATCTGAACAATTTCCTCTGAAGCTATTCCAACTCCCTTGGATGAATCTCTACTTGCTTTTTAATACAAAGTGAAAGTGATACCAGCTCCTGTCCTACTTCAAATGTCACTCTAAAGAACAAGGACCTGTTATTGTACATATCTATACAGATATCTAACACAGGTATATATGGACAGATAGAAATAGACAAACACACAGACATATGAATAGGCATCTGATCCTTATGTAAACTGCTTCATGGAAATTCATATTGCCAGGTATTAATTCAAAACATTTGCTTCATCAGGTTGCATTTACATCATCTCCTTGGGGTATTAGCAAACTCAGTCTTCTCCTAATGCAGCAAAAAGACTCCACCAGCAGTCAGCTAGGCAAAGTCCTACAGGAGTCAATGAAGCTCTTGAAGAACCTCTCTTCATTCATTCAATTGCAGGACTTGAACCAATTTTAGTGCATCTGTCACCATCCTATATGAACATCACTCTGCTCAGTTGCAAGTATAATACAACCTTGCAATCACAGGTCATTTAAGCAAGATACGAAATCAAGACCTTGGTGATTTTAGATCCAACAGTACATTTTGTGTATTATTAAGTTTCAGACCTTAAATAAAACTTAAGGCTTAATTACAAAATCTCACTGTAGTCTCAACTGATAGCTGAGGCATACTGTCACTTCCTTTCTAATGCTGACTGGTTAATCAGTTGCTGAGTTGTAACTCAGACAGCAATGCTTTGATAGAGCTCTCACATCTCCTTCAGAAGAGATGCTTTACTGCTACTGCCACAGTAAAAGGAACTTTCATTACTGTGACACAACACAGACACAAGACAAATTGATTTAGCTATTCAGAAATTATTTAGCCTCGGAGGTATGAGAAATGATTGCTGTGAACATACAGTACATAATAAAAGTTCAGAGGGTGTTTATAAAGCGAATAGAAATATTTCTGCATTCTAACAGCCTTTTGAGTAGTTCTGCAGCATCAGCTTTCAATGCAGCTCCCAAACAAGCCTCTGTCCTATTTTATCAACTCTCATGCAGCTCCCTGACACTAACTACAGCATTAGCAGCCTTGTGATACAGACAGCTACTCCTCAAAGTATAAGGTTCTAAATCATATGGGGTTTTTTTATTTTCTCCCCAGTGATACCTTATGTGTGGGAGAAGCCCTTGCGTTACCCTCCCTAAATTATTTTCTTAGCAATACTTTTTGCCAAAACTCAAGAATGGTTCAGCTGCTGATGTATATAATGACTATTGCAAGGAACAATATCTTCCCGATTTCTTGTAATCCCTAGTCTGTCTTTTGCTTAATACATAGACTGGTAAGGGAAGTCATTAATGGGTTCAGATCACTTGCTCAGTATCACAGAAGTCAGGGACAGAAACCAAATCCCTGTTTCAAATGATCCAGTTTTAACAAACCATACTTTTTTCAATGTTTCACGTCATTGTTAGAACAAGTTCTGTCAGACATAATCCATTACATCATCGATACCTTTTCTGCTGGGCTTCACACTGTGCATGAGAGAAGTTAAAAGGACCGTAGCCAATTTCTAAAACATAAGTCAAACAAGTGGAAGCTAGCTTTCTGCGTTACTGATTTTAATGCAATTTGAGAGTATTCTAAAACTGATCAATTTAATTCACAGCATTATAAAACAATGATCAAAACAGAAGCAGAAATGGGATAGGCCTATCTAGAGGACCAAAAAAAAAAAAAGAAAAAAGCTCTTGAAACTAATATTTAGACTAGAGTTCTACCTAGAAGAGAACAGCAATATCACAGCCTTGGAGAAAGCACCACTTGATTTCAGCTGATTAATGTGTTGCTATTTCAAAGGGCCTAATAACTACAAGTTAAAGCTCTGGAGGTTTGGAAGCCGTTTCATCTGAAAATCATTGAAGAGGGGTCCAACTGTTCCTGTCAAGAAGCACGGAGTTTGAACAACCATGAGAGTGGCCCTTTTGACAGCAGTACAAAAGATGAGAGAAGGCAGTCTCAACTGAAAGTAAAAACAAACCCTTAGAAACACGTTTCAAATCTGGTTTTTCTGCCCCTCTGGTTCCAATTTAGAATCTGACTATTAAGAACAGATTTTAGACGAGTGTCTACTAAAGTATGCCCATAAAACATTTGTCACCAGCAAACCCACAGTCATGGGATAGAACAGTTTTAAGAGGTTTAGAAACCTAGCGTTAGATAGGTTTTTCTGTGTAATTTTTCTACATAGTAATTATGTACTTTTTAACTCTAAAAAACAAGCTCTTTTTGACCTGGTAAGTCTTTGTGGAGAAGATGCTGTGTTGTGTGACAGAATAATTCTTCCAACAGTGATGAGAGGAGGAGAGTGAGACACTCCATCAGATGGAAAAAAATAAAAGTGAAAGGAGATTAAATACATGCACGGAACCTATGGTAAAAGGTTATTTTCTTGGCCAATGTATGCTCCAATGCTAATGAAATGCCTCATCAGCGGAGCTGTGAAAAATATTATCTGAAACTCCAAGTTTCAAAGTCACACACAATTTAACTGAACTCTAAACTACTAACAGCTTCATCAGAAGTTTCCTTGCCGTTTATAAACATTGTCTGTGCAATTCATGAAGCCAGTAGAAAAACTTAAGCTGATACTGCTGTGAATGTCCAAGTTATTTTGAACTAAACCAAAACACTGACTTTGATTTGAGGCAAAGATGTCCTCCCTTTTCATTACAGGTGAGAGGAATTACATATTTTTGATATATCTATGGGTTACGTAGTCTCAAGTTGCCATGGACTCTATGGACAAGTGGACTCTAAAAAAAAAAGAGATTTCTGCAGCTAAATATGCAAGGACAAACACTCTGGCATTTTTTTTTAAGCTTTCAGTCCCTCTGCCCCAAACGAAATACATGATATTAGCCAATAACATAAGATACTGGCTCCCCAAAAGGGCACTCAAATCCCTTGGAGGCAATAAGCCTGTCAACAACAAATTATTTCTGACAGATACTTATTCCTGCCCTTAGAAAGGGAGAGTAAAAGAGTAGAGAAGAGAATGAACACACCCACATAGAGCAGTACATCTGCATATGTGTATATATATCTCTATATACGGAGGTATCTGTTGCAAGTACGGGCAACATGGATGAATGAACACAGTGGTGCTGAGCCTATGCTAACAAAAATCAGGGTACACTGTGCGGGCTCAAGCTGATGAATGCAGTAACAGGGCTTGTGCTCTTGGGCTGACTAGTCCTTGTAAGAATATTTAAAAAAGAAGCCTATAACAATTATGGAAAGGAGTCTAATATAATCCAACTGCAGGACATGGCAAATCAAGGTTGAGACAGTCACGTAGCATGTATTCCCCACTAAAGTCACTCTCCTAAAGGTCTTTTTTTTTTTTTTTCCTTTAAGAAGAGATCCTCTTCCAAAGATACATTCCAGAATTGCTCTTACCAATACTCTCCTTCCTGCATCCACATGATGCTCCCTCACCGTGCCATGGCCATCTGAAAGTGCTCCTATGACACTTCATAGGAGCGGGACACTCCATAGCACCAAGCTGGAGCTCAAGGAGGGGTCAGTTATAAGCAGAGTCACTCCCTCATTGTGATGCAGTAACGAGAAACATGGCAGGAAGAGAAATTATACTTAAATAAACCTGCACTGTCAGAAAAAACCTACTTACTTTAGATTCAATTTACTTTTTTGTGTCCCCAGCAAAAGAACGCAGAGCATCTCAACGGCAGCATGAAACATGCATTGTATTGAACGGCGATGACCAAAATCAAAAATGACCTGAAGGAACAGAGGTCTTTAAATATTTATGCCACATTACAAATTACCTCTGCATTGCTCCACACATCAGTGTACAACTTACTAATTTTTTAAGGGTGTATGACAGGCAAAAAGCTTGGCTCTTCTACACAAGCTCTCTGTTGAAAGTACAAACACAAGTGGAATCTAAAAACAGACAGACACACAGAGAAAAACCCCAACACCTAAACACCTCAAAACTAAACCAAAACATCAAATTGTGCCCCAAAATAACTAAGTCTGTATTACACGCATGACTGCACAGAATTGAGAAGTCAGCATAAAGGATATGTCTGTACAATTTTTTTCAGAAAGTGCTTTGGGTACCAAACAACATGGCCACGTTTGTGCACCTCAGTTGTCTGCGTAGGCTAAATGCTACAAAGCCATGTCCTGCTGCCATACCCACGTGTGCCATTTCTTCTTGTCCCAGCTGCAGCTTGCTGATAAAGTGGCCCAGAATAAGGTTAAGAGAGGGAAAAACCTGAGACACTCGACTTGTGCTTGACAATTTACTCTATGTGTGAGGATGCAACAACGAAAAGGAGAAATAGAATAAAGCCTTCAAGGGATAGGAAGAGTGGTCATCAGGGTCACAATTTTAACACCAGCTTGAACATTCAGAAAAAAAAAAGGAAAAAAACAATGTCCCCCACTCCCAACAAAATAAGACATAAAACAACCAACAAAAAAAATCCCTGAAGAACATACGAAAAATCTCATACTGTTTAAGTCAATATGTGTTAGGGCCTTTTTTATCACTGTCTGGTTTAGACTCTTCAGAGGGATCTCATTTTGTTTGCTGCTGCTAGGAAGTAGAAACTCATTTGTGTTTTAAATGAAAGCTGTGATTCATGTGCAATCACAGGACTCTAAGAAATGGTGCTTTAAGAAAAAGCATGTTATTCTGCAAAAGTCACAGCAAAATCAGAAGAGTTGACAAAATTGCAATCTGTTCTCCACCATCCTCTCGGGACACTGCCATTGGTAACTTCATCAGGGAAGGTTGGGATGCTACGCTTAAGACTGCAAACCTTACAGAATGTCCTCACTCTGATCCTGAATTACTTTTGTCATTAACATGTTCAATGGATTTATTCTTTATTCATAACGATGCCTGGAATCAGAAAGAGATAAACAACAACAAAATAAAACCAAACTCATTAAAAAATGAGGGTTTCCCTTTATTTTGATTATTTTGGTTACATTAATGAAATTAGCCAGCCTAGGAAATTTAAAACAAGATCCTTAGAGATCTTTCTTTAATTAGGGGTCAGGGAAGACCCGCTTGGTTCAAGTTTATTTCACTGAAATTATCAACTGTTAAGTTTATATGTAAGTTAAAATTTATATATCGCATTCTGGCTATTGGAAGATTATCTGTCAAATTGGTCAGTATGGATGATAATTTTCAACACGAAAGGGTGTGGGTCTGGGGTGTCATCTTTGTCCTCCAAAGACACATACATTTAGACGTCACAGCCTAACAGCCCCTCCACACATCTAGCAGGGTGCTTCTATACAGTTTTCTTGTGGCTGTTACTTTCTCTGTATTTCTAACCCCAAAAGAGGTTACTCAAAACACAACCAACTACAACACCACAAGTTTTGGGTTCTATATTTATGTATGTACAACAGTTTTAGAGTAAAAGATTTCAAATCCTTTTAGGCTGCAGACACTGAAGAAATAGCTGTTTGCTAGCATGCTGACTGGTCTAATTTTTCCCTCATGTTTTTATCTAACATATTTTACATTTCCTGTGCCAAGTAAAATACAGTTAAGACCCTCAAGCAATAAAGCTTAAAATTGAAAAAACAGGGAAAAAATATTACAACAGTTTTCTATCTTTTGGGGTAATCCATTGGGAGTGGGTCTGGGGAATATATCCGCATGTTATTTCTAAAAGGGTAACTATCACAGACAAAGGCAATGGGGGAAGATCCTAAAACAAAGGGGGGGATAGCACACCAAAAATAAAAAAAATCTGGTTTTATATCATAGCTAAATTAAATAGTCATTTTTATCTCTAATGGTTTGGTTTGTTTATCAGCAGGGTCATAGTTTCGGAATTACTCTCATACAGAAAGTTATGATCTATTTGCAGGGAAGACAGGCATTATGCAAGTTAAAAGCCTGATTTTATAGTAAATAAGTCTTCCAAAAAGTGTCAGAAAAAAATATCTGTGCTATTTAAAAGGAGGCAAAAATGTAGGTTAATTTTATTTATTCTGGATAAGGTGAACACCTTAAAAGGGTCATGAAAAAATTTATCATTAGCTGAGCTGATAAATGTCCACTTACTTTGGAGACGTATTTGTTAACATTGTGAGAAACATTAGCAGTGAGGGTCAGCGGTGACGTAATTGTAGAGCAAGTGGAAAGAGTATTTGGTGGAAGTGTTCTTTAACTTTGGGCTCCCAACATAGGGTTACAATTGGTAGCAAATGGGAGGCATAAATGATATATTTAAACTACTTTAATGACTTCCTCCTTCACGTTCATAGTGTATATTAGAGCTGAATGAGTAAAGGAAAAAGAGCTCTCTAATAAAGCAAGTATCTTTAATTAGACTTAATTCAATGTTCAGTGGCAGGAGGATCACACATAAGGTTACTTTCCTGGCAGTCTTCAGCTATGGCACACACACACACACAAAAAATCCCACATAAATGAAAAATAAATGCTTGTATGCATTAATGCTGCAAAACTGTCTCTTAACCTCTTTTCCAAAACTTCCAGTCCTAAATAAATGTTTCTAGACTGAAACAGAGCAGAAAGAACAAAAATAAATAAAAAAAAACCAACCAACAAATAAAAAACACGCAGCAAACCCAGATCACAAACCCAGAAATTTAAAAACACCTATCAAGGACACATAAAGCAATAAAATTACATCCTTTCAGGCTAAGAATTTCAGATTATTCTCTTTCCTTACGCTGTATATGAGATTCCCCACTACAGCCCCGTGCCAGAGCCCAGGTCTCTTCATCTACTTGAGATCCATTTCCCACAGTCAAGAGGAGAGCAAAAATTGTAACTGAAGCCCAGCCCTGCCCACACCTGACACAAACACACAGGACACCAAGAAGACTGAGGGTGATTACACCACACTTAAAAAATTTCAGCAGGTTCAAAATCTGCAGTGTGACAAAATTGCTGCATTACAGAACAAATGCATGAAGATGACTGGGAGACTCACTGTAATTATACCCTAAATATGTTACTATTGTAAGCTAGCAACAACAGCAGTGACAAAAAAAATCCGAAGTATTGACAGCATATCTATGTAACAGAGATTTTCCACTAGCAGACCCTATAGCATCTTGTTTTCCAAAATACAGAACAATCTAAAAAAAAAAAAAAAAAAGTTGTGAGACTCTTGCAATTTCAGGCAGCTGTTCAGGTAAAACTAAAGCCAGAAGATTGTTTATTTTAATAAAGCTATTATATGTGCAGCTCCAAATTAGGAATGGCAGGAGACTAGGGGATGCCTAAACCATCACCACCTGTTTGCCCTGAAAATCAATTAAAGTCACACTATCACAGCAATCCCTTCTTAGCTAATAAAAGTTATACAGCTTCAACGTGCGACTTTAGGTGCTTTGTGGGAATGTGCCTGAAATCCAAATCCTTAGTCTCACGTTACTTCGATACTAAACCCAACTCTGGACTAACCACTGTAAAATTTGCCTTTTTGGGGTTAGAGAAGGTGTTAAGGGAAAAGAGACCCCAAATTGCTGTTTTGATGCAGTGGATTGAACTAATACTCAGTAAAATCTAACAATCCAGCCAAGAACATTATATAGAGTTTTAAGTAGGAGAAAACTGAAGTCCTTTATGACACATGCCTGTTCAACATATTCTGTGCTGCAGAACAGATCCAACTTTACAAGTTGAAAGCAAGGGCAGTAGAGACATCCCAAGTGTTTTAGTAATTAAACGAATATGCATAATGAACCATATGCCCAAAGGGCCTGTTCTTCATGTGGGCCAGATTTTTGTTTGAATTTTTAATTTTTATATACAGATGAAACATTTCATGTAATATAGCAACAGTGCAAAGGAACATACTATGCAGGAAGGGAAGGAGGAACTACCCATGTGAGAACGATCAGAATACACTTGATGAATTCTGCTCCTCAATTTCCGATTCAGAGCCAAGAGAGCTTTTTTTCTTTTTTAAAAAAAAATCCTTTTCTCCTTTGAACAGCTGTATTAGTCATCTGCTCAGAGTCTAGAAAAGAGGCATTAAATATATGTATATTTATATAGGTCATATTTATACATTTATATGTGTGAAATGGATTATATACACCAACACATTTAGATGCTGCAAGACTAGCAAAAACACAGACACTATCTCAAATTAAAAAGCTTCTGATCCACCAGAAAAAAATAACTACAGGATGGCGCTCTGTTTGGCAGGACCTGCCGTGGTGTGTGAGCTGCAGGGAAACAGGACACACGCATCTGTCTGTGAAACAGGAATGGACATTTTTAAAAAGACAAGTCAAATTCCACGCTCGTTACAATAATGTTACCCTACTGCCAATGTTAAGATACCATGGCCTTGTTGCAGAAATATTAAATCTTCCAAATTCTCTGGGGGCTGAGCTGAGCTTCTCCTTTCTCAATAACAGTCACCCTTTTTTATCCCTTGCTCTTAAAGTGCTTTTCCAAGCAAAAGAAGCATCTTTTGCAAACGTAAGCCATTATAATAGGTTAGTCTTCTAAAACCAGCAACAAAACTATTTGGTTTAAACTGATTTTCAAATAGCTAGAGTCCACAAGAGAAATCTGGTTCTTTTAAGTGGTTCTGATCCATTGGACAAATTCCTATTTTGTTTCATAAAACCAGTGATGGGGGTCAGGTACTTGTCAGAGTGGACATGCTGGTTAAGCAGCAGAAAAACTTTCCTGCATGAGCTTTACTAGAGTCATTGTTTTATACGTGATTTAGGCTCTATGAACCAAGGGAAATCAAATCCTTATCAGATTTAATGAGGGAACAGAAAATCTGGGGGTAAATAGCAAAGAGTGCCTCACAGTAGCTCAGACTTAGCACTGCACTTAGATAAATAAGCAGTGCTACCTACAGGAGCAGTGGCTGTTACGTGCACTGACACAGTACCACAGAGATGCGGTGGGGAAGCACCCGCCCTGCTATAAGGGATGCAGACAATAACCTGATCCACTTCGGAATTACAAGGGTGACTTTTCATCAAACTCGGCGAGTTAAACTTCTCGTGGGACTCTGGGAGTTCCCACCACCACATGTAAATGGCATGGCATGTAAGAGCGATCTGGTCCCCAACCCTTCAAGTATTTAAAAGCTGAAATAACGAAGTTGTAAATAATGGCATTCGTTGCTCCCAGTCCTACTTCAGGGTTCATGCTTTTGACATTGCCTGGTTTATGTGATCTAGTGGTCTCCGCGGAAAGACAGATAAACTTCAACGGCTGTCAGAAGACAAAAATTGACAAGGAGCATCACCCTTCCTGACTGTTTAAATCCTTTAAGGAAGTGTTGGAGCAATTAGAGAGGGAGTCTAATCTTTGCAGAGTGCATTAACACTCTCCGACCTCCCAGACAATAGATCAGACCTCAGACACATAATGCTTCCCTAAGGCTTTTTAACCAGAGCATTTGATCTCATAGTCACTCTGTATGCATTACTATAGGTATCACTGTGTAAGACAGTATTCATTGGGCACTAAAGGACCACTAGCTCTGCTAGTATTCATACAACTTCTAGAACAGAAAGTAGGAAAGCCATTGCAAAGCATGCTGTTACAGAAGTACTACTTCCCAGGGGGAAAAAAATAATAAATAAAAAATTAAAACAATCCAGAGTAGCTCTGCAAAATGTCTTCATCTTTATTAATCTCATATTTCCTTTCTGCCTTTCTGCCACCACTGTTTACTTCCCAGCTTTGGAATATAAATCTATTTAAAAAAAAAACAACCAACCAACCAACAAAAAAAAAACAAAACAAAACAAAAAAAAAAAACTAAAAAAAAAAAAAAAAAAACAAAACATAGATTAGTTTTTTATCCATAGAAACACTTATCTGATAATAATTTCAAAATACCTCATTTCTTAACTCCTGTGGAGGGATTGAGGGAAAGGGAATTAGAAAGACAGGTCTAGTTTTTAAGGAAATTGAAATATATCATTGCAAATAATTTTCCCAAATGTGTACATGGAAGTATCTGGGGAAGTTTTCTTAACTGCTAGAACAAGTCATCATATAATTCCTGATGGGCATGTTGAATAAAAAAAAAAAAAAAAAAAGCTAATATCACTGTATCAATTATGCATTTCCCATTTAATATTCTAAACATTTTAAAGAAAATTTGCTTAGTGCATTTTTGAAATGGAATTAGACTTCCTTGCCATGATGTTTTGACAGAGGCCACGTCTGAACAGTTCTCATATGGAAAAATACATAATGGGGTTTTAAGATTAGCTAACTGGATTCCCACCCACTGCTAAATAACGGGTGCTGCATTCTCACTGAGCAGTGGTTGCTTTTTTTTCCCCCATGCTATGTATTTGAGGTACAGTGCTAGCTAACAATACCTTATATGAATCTATAAATACTTTGTATTAATTGCAGGATTTTGTTTTACTTTTCTAGACCTACAGAAAGTACCTTTTGTGAAACATCTGCATTACAAATAGTTTTTACTGCTGTTTAAATATCTCAAATTTGTCAAGCCAAGTGCATCACAAATGACAAAAAGGTCACATATACCTAGTATATTTAAAAACAAACAAGCCTTCAAAGTCAAAGTGTAATGCAGTTATTTCTAAGCTGAACAAACAATAGACTACATCTAATGAAGGTTGACAATTGGCTTTGATAGAGCTGTGCAGCTCCTCTATTCCATTAAAAGATGAAAGCTGAAAGTACAGAAGACAGTGACTTCTCCCAAAAATCAAGTAGAAAGTTCTGAACCTGTGCTAGTAGAGTAGATAAAAGCTGTTTTAGTGAAGACTTTTGCTCACATATGACACTCATCTTTCAGTAAACATGCTGACTTTACAAGGGTAATGTTAAAGCTAAAATAGATCAGCATATCAGATTAGTACAAAACACTACATGTTTTACATATTTATTAAAACTTCTCAAAATCACAGAATTGCCTTTAAAACAACAAAAAACCCACCTGAAACCAAGCTAAGCTTGACTACAGTGTGGATGTCACAATTAAGAATAATAGATTTGATTTTCATGAGGTGGTGAGGGAAGCAGTCAAAACTCTATTGATGATATTGGTAGCAGTGTAATTCTTAACTGTGGCAGTAGACAAATTTATTAATAATTAATAGTACTTTTTTTTTTAAAAAAAACAGATTTCTGGGATTTTTCAGTCATCTCATTTCTCCAGCTTTATTTCCTAATGAATGCTAAAAAAAAAAATGGAAGTGACATATCATGATTTAGGGTATTTTTATTATTACTGTTATCCTTAAACAACCCAAGAACTTCCTGCTTGCTTAAGCCTAACCTTTAAGTCAAAGCACATCTTAGTTGCTAGTGAAGAAACGTAAAACTAAAAGAGATCAGGCTTTTAAATAATGTATTTGCTCTGTAGCTTCTATACTAATCCCCTTTTATTTCAGATCTTGTAAAAGATTCAACTCTCTTATTTAAAAAAAAAAAAAAAAAACACAGGCAAAAAAAAAAGCCCCACAAGAAGTAGAAGAGAAACCCCTCAAGGTGCATCTGTCTCCATCATAAAACCAAAATGTTGCTTTACCTTCAAATAGGAAATTTCTTCCAGTTGTCAAGATTTCTGCAACTAGTGTTAGATTAGCGCTGAGAGAACGGGTGAATTAAATTAAAAATAAAATAGTTTAAGGAAGAGAAAGACGACCTGCCAGAAAATCTGACAAAAGCCTGAATGCCAGAGCTGGCTCATTCATGAGGGTCCATCGCCACCTACAGGCTTTTCCTCCTCTGCAGGAAACCTGCTACTATTCACACAGGATTTACCCCAAAATGAGGATGGAGGTTTTTAACCGATGTTAAATAATATAGGTTTGTCGAAGTTAATGGAGTTAGTCATTTAAACCACCTACAGACATGTCTCTACTTATTCCCTTATTTTTAAAAAAATTAAAACTGCCCTTATATTTCAAAGGAATGCACTGTTCTAAGATTACATCTGTGTTAAAAATAAAGGATTTGACTTTTTAAAAATTAAGTAAAAAAAAAGAAGAAGAAAAAAAAACACAAAATACTGATAGGGTTGCCCCTCCAATGACAAGGGAGAGAATAATCAACATTTACAATCTTTCTGTAAAACTAAGTTCTTTGAAGTACTTTCTAAGAGGTGCCAGGTCAAAGCAATGTGAATAATGAGACAAAACCAAGAAGATCCTGAATGAAAGAAAATCAATATACCTGGGGTTCTAGGGGGAAAAAAAAAGCACATACTTAGAAAGTAAAGGAATTTTTACTTTTAATGACAATTTCACTTCCTAATGCATACCTTTTTCATAATAGATATCATGGGTTTCCTACCTTTTTTTTATTATTATTATTTATTTTGGGCTGAGCTGTATACCTTTTTTCATACAGCTTGCACAGTGTAAATCCATGCCAGGCTTTGGGAATTTTACACATGAGCTTATCAAATTCTGTTATTTCCAACAGCAGTGGGTAAGTAGTTTTTCTCATGCTCCTGTTTAATGTGTCACACAGACGCAACATTCATTAAACTTAGAATACTAATGTCATCTTTGTTTATGCCATTTCCAATCTATGAATAAAGTGGCCTTTCAGGAAAAGCAACAGGAAAATTGAGAAAATAAAAGTGAGTGGATCCTGATGCAGAGTATCATCTCTGTAGGATCTGATAAGCTAGCAAATAGTTACAAATAAATTCCTCTTGTTTTTCAATCTACCAGTCAATTGATAGGAATTACTAACTACTGTTTTCTCACAAATTCAGAAGATGCTCAAGATGTTTAAATTTGAAGTTCCACTAAAGAATTTAAAACTGCAAAAAGACAGACAACAAAAGAGAAAAGCCAGCTTTCAGGCAGTGTCCACTTCAACCTTTCCCACATTTTTTGTAGCAAATTCTTAATATCAGGGTATAAATTTGTAAGGTAAGAGTAAGAATCATAATCACAATTTGCCTTTGGCATATGCAAGTTTTGCAATTCCATCTGAAGTAAAGGAACCAGTGCTGCCTTCATGGATATTTAATTTGTTTTTTTATAAAACAGTTAATAGTCAAAGACAAAAAAAAAAAAAATCATAACTAAAAGCTAATCTGTGATTCATCTCACAGGTAGGAGAACACAACATACCTGCTAATGTGTGGTTAGAAACAGAAGTTCAGCAATGTTAAATATACAAATAAAACCAGCAACAGGCAAGAGTACAATTTTACGCTTACAGACAAAGCAAAATAAATACAAGATATAAGAAAATAAATAGCAAATGCACAAAATGGCATAAGATCAACAATAATCTCTTGAAAAAACTTCAGAACTTCAAAAGACACAAGACGTTATATATTAGGGAAAAAAAAAATAAAAGGGCTTTATAAATCCAACAGCTAAAGTACAAAACAATATAGCAAACTCCAGCCAGACCACAAAGAGGGTTCGCTCTTCATAAACATCAGATCAGGCAGCTAAAATTATTACCAAAGCTCTCTTGTAACTGTCACCTGTGGTGGGTATAATTACAGGCTACTGCTGCAAGCACGCCCACGTCATATGGCAATAAAAGGACCTACAGCTTGCCAAGACCAGGCAGACAATGGAGAACATACACCACCTGACGAGAGCCCAAAAAGATCAGCCAGGGAGACTAATAAAAATGACAGCTTCGAAACAAATGACAAAGCTTCAACCACAAAAAAAGGCGATATCAAATTAGCTGGAAATGCAAGCGCCGAGCAGAGTTCTCCAACAGGTCACAACTCGAGCAGAAAGCCAGTCAGAACTGTTTGCAGATGCATTTATTTCAGGTTTTAGCTATGAAGAGCCCCTTTTCACTAGTGATTTTTTGTTCAGGTTTTTTTGTGTTGTTGCTGTTTTTGTTTGTTGTGTTTTTTTTTTGTTGTTGTTTTTTTTGTTGTTTTTTTTTTTTTTTTTTAAATTAGATAAAATGCTTGCACACTTGGACTTCGCATTGTGAGCTGTCAATTAGATATCCAAACAGATGAAAACTACGTATTTCTAAACCAATCCTGGCAACAGACATATAGCTAGATAGATACACGTATGTTAACGCAGGCACCTTCTAAGGCTACATCTATATACTATAACAAAGATGAATTTCTTTCTCATTGCCTTAATTCTTTCCTGGGTGTCTGCATACACATTGCTGCTGACCAGCTGTACAGAGGCTTATCTTTCAGCAGATCTGGTCTTTTACCTGAATACTTTGACTATAAAGTTTAATATACACAACCAAGGTATTAAAAGGCTTTACCGGCAAGTAAAAGCAAAGTAACGCAATTAAAGAGTGAGAGGCAGGGATTTGGCCTCTCTCATTACCACGTGCAGGGGAATCGTTTGTATCTGATACATCGTTTGTATACGATGCATGAAAATTTTGAGTACATGACACAGAAAGCACTACCATTGCTCAGAAATACGAGCATAGCATAGGCTTAATTTAAGAGGAAGCTCCCCGAGACCAAAAGCAAGGGACTTTCTATATAGGGTAAGTGCCTTGTTAAGCAGGCCCAGAGGAAATGAGTATTACTTCTCAGATGAAAATATGGTTTTGTTTTTATTTTGGAACATTTCACTGGTAAACAGCAAATCCCCAAAACCCCTGAGCTGGAAACATTAGATCGTCTATCCTTTTTAAAGTTAAAAAGGGTATTTGTACTGGTCTCTGCTAAGCTCCATCTCACCCCGACTCCAAAGCTTCAAACTTTGCTTTTTAAATCTTGTTTATCATGTTGTCAAGCTTCTAAGTGGTTATTTCCCTATTAACTTTGTCCTTGTTTGTTCTTGCATTTTTGAAAGAGCTGGAAATAACATGTGTTTACTTTGCTGTGTGTCTCTCAGCATCACCAATATCACTGTTGCTATTACAGGAATTTTAACTGCGGCAGTAAGGCAAAGCCTGGGATCTCAAGCTTAAATCGTATTCCCCTCAACCACAGAAGAATAATACTGGAAATGTAAAAATTGCTGGGAGAAGGGTAAAACCATCTCCTCTTTTAATTGTCTAGAGAAGCCTGTTTCTCATCTGAGCAGTTACTTGCATGTGTCAGGTAACGTGCTCCAAACGGCTTTGCATGCACAAATGGTGCATTTTCACAGGCACTGCCATGAGCAGTGTGGAGGGAGCAGGATGTAAACGTTTCCTCCGTCATTAGGAAAATGCTTTTACTGGGATATAATAGCTCGAAATAAAAACATACCTCTGATCCAGCCTTTTCACTGGAGTTCAAGACAATAATTTTGAAGATGTGCCTTTGCCAGGGATTTACAGAGGGAAAGAGGAGAGGAAATGTTAGGGGCTCTGAAGAATTACTTACTAGGTCAAATTACTGAAACCCTGCCTTTCACTGCTCCTCCAGCACTAGCTCCAGCCTTAAATATGAACAAATTTTTGTACAGTGTTATTTTACAGCTTCCCTGTTTAAATAGGAGCTGCATTCATCCCTTTGCCGACTGCTTCTTTAAAACTGTAGCAAAACACAAGCTGCAAATGGGCTGAGAAAAGCCCTCAGCAAAAGCTCTACAATAAAGCGGAAGTAAAGACCATCTCTTTTGCATTAATACTTTTTTTCTTTTTTTAAAGCTTTTTCTTTTTCCAAGTTCCCTATTCAGTGTTTGAAGAATACTCATTCTTCTCTCTTTAGGATTACATCTATTCATTTTATTTAGCTTTTTAATGTGGAGACATTTTAATCTACCATTACTTTAATGCCATTCCCGAATAGTTTGGGAACAATGATTTATATTTCGTCTTTGGCTATGAGGATGAAAAAAAAAGAAAGTGGGGGGGGAGAAGGAAGGAGAAAAAAGACTATAACCTTCTCATCAGTTACACATGTAGCCATGGGTGGGTGGTTTGTGCTTTGTATCAGGGAACTGCTTGTTCAAAATTAATGGACGATTTATGGGGAAAGTAAGAAAGATTTTAGAGAAGCTCATGTGAGAGTACATCTTCCTTCCCCACCCTACAGAAGAGCAAATTACTACCACGTACTGGTAAATCATGAGCAAAGTCTCAGTTAAAATTAACCTTTATCTTCTGCTTCGTTGGCCAGAGGTCCAAGAGTTGCTTGGTGACTCAGTCTCTGTCCTAAACTGTTTGGATTTCATAGCTGTTACTGGTCTCCCTTCTCTACAGACTCCTCCTGTTCTCTGTTAAACTTTTGTCCCAGGAATTTCCCATTATTAATCTATAACTCCCCTCCCATCATGAAAATAAAAAATAAAAAAATCACTGTGTTGCAAAACAATGTGCGAGTTAAGTTGGATGTTTTACCCGTACATAGTTGTCATGACCAGGGTTGAATTATGCTTAGTACAAACAGGCCTGGAACATTTTGTGTTTTACTTGGGAAAGTCTAACTATAACATGCAGGAGACACTTGTCCACATACAGAATTAAAGATTTACCCCAAGTAAACTCCAGAAGGTTGCGATTTTGATTTAAATGCCTTTCCTGAGGGAAAAGAACATTTCCCTCTTACTGATACGCAATTAACAATTTTAGAGGACACTGTCAACAAGCTAATGGTCTTTGCCTGTAGATCATCAGTATAAATATAGCCCAGCTCAACAGGGATTAAAAATTGTTCATGTCTAATAAGATGGTTGGTGTCTCCTCTATGAGATGTGTTTAAGTGGGCTCAGATCCAGCTCCCATATCGCAAGCTAAAGCGGAGCATGTTAAATGGCACACTCGGTAGAGATGACCAGAAGTATATGGGCTGCAGTCTGATGTATCATGTATCTCTCTGCTGCTATCCCAGATTAGGACTGAAGCAAACTGGCATAGTAACGCACCTACGAGCAGTCTCACCCAGCTTGCCCTGGGACTTCTCCGGCTTCCAGTTCCCACAGCCCAAGAGACCAGTGCCAAAAAACGGGGCATCCTCCAGCTCTCTCTGCATTTAAAAAAGCTTTGGAGATCTTAATGGGGAAGGGTGCCAAAATCTCATCTCTGCAGGAAGGAGCTCAAAAGCTTAAATTTGGGTTTCCTGCTACAACCCCAACCCTCAGGAGCTCTGCTGGGCATCCTCAACCCCCAGGGCTTCCCTATTGCATCAGCTGGCTTTTTGGCAAGCCCAGACTGCTCCAAAATGATCCCGTGCCTGTCCTATTCCCGGCTGCCCACCATTAAATGGCTGCAATCAGTTTGACCAGATACTCTACGTTTCCAACATATAACATTGCATCACCACATACTCCTTCCTTTCCTCCCAGTACTAACCCATCATAAAATAACTACCGGACACACTGCAATGTCACTGCAAAATAAATAAGTACCGCCTTTGCATGCTGCATTCCTTGTCTGGCTGGCCCAGGCTGCCAGCTAAGACTGAGCCTGAAAAATAGCTCCCACCTGTACCCACCTTGGCAGCAGCCTTGATTAGCAAGAAGCTTAAACCTGATATAGTGGGACATGCTGCCAGTAAAAATGAAGTACGCTGGCATGGGTGAGTGTGCAGGGACCCTGAAGCAAATCAGCAGCGAGCACTGCCAGTCATACCGGAGGTGCTATGGTGGCTGGTTTCCCATCATTTGCCTGCTCTTGTTAACGTCTCTTGCAACTATCATGCAAAATTAAAAAAAAATATATATGATAGTAAAAATTCCAGTCAATATATCCTTTTAATTTGCACTAGATTATAGTTTTTTTAATGCAATTACTGTAATTTCATTAAATGACATAATTACCATTAATGCAGAAAAAACTGTCAATAGAAGGTGTAATTATGTTGTACAAAATCACAAGCACAATGTGCAATGATGCATAATTCCTCATGAAAATCATTCTGTGACTAACTTTTAAAATATTTTTAAAATACATATTGTACAGTAAGAATGATTCCATTATTATGGACTTAAATTCCACGACCAGGGAAAAAGGGGGAGCAGAGCAGGAAGGGAGTGTTTGCGTGTGGAAGGAAGGACCAGGAATTCAGTTTAGAAGTGCATCAGAAAGGTAAGAACACAAGTTTTCATATGCATGAGTGGGAAAAACAAACAGCTTATAATCACACGCATATATAAGATGACCTGCGAGCAGACATTCCCCTAGGCACATTTCACTACACACCTCCAGGTTTTTGGACACCAGTAATGCAGTGTGGAAGTGATAGCTCAATGGAGAAAGGTGTGACAAGAGGAAGGAATTATGAGGACCAGGTTAAAAACAAAACATTCAGCCTGGAAACTGGGAGCAAATTGTCCAGGGTAGGATATGAAGAGTGTCACACACTCAAGAACCACCATGCAGAGATGTACTAGAGTATGTCTCTGGGTGTCTTCAAAACAAAGGCCTTTTTGAGAGTCATGTTTCAGTCAAAATATATCAGGTTGAACACACAGATAACTATATCAAAATTAAATAGAGTAGAATGACTGAAGAACTTTTTGGTTCCCCCAAATCCTGAACTGATGGAGAAGTACACATGGATGAAGTCTTTTAAGATCTTTCCCATTATATGAACATTATTAATTCTACAGGCAACATTTTCCACATGTGGGAATATTCCTGGTATTCCCAGGCACACACAAACACGTGTGTCCATTTTTCTCATCAGACCAATAATGAAAAGTATACTACAAAGAATCCAGAAAACCTACGTGTGACTCTTTCCTCTGACCCAGCACTTTTTTTCTAGAATTTGTATAACACAATTTGCACCGAACCCTTGATGCACAGGGCAAATATCACCAAAAGTGAAATTTTGCTTTTCACCTCGCCTTCCTTTCAACCCCTCTTTCCAAAACTTCTAAACCTGAAAAATTTCTGATTTTACTTGTGCCTGAGCAGGCCTAATCAGTGTCCTCTGTGCCTATACAATTAACTCATTAAAATCACAGAATGCTGAGGAAAAATGTGATTTCATTTTTATAGCACAAAAAAATTAATCATCTTGCAAGTTCTTGGATTGTCTCCTCTCACCATTACAAACTAATAAAGAAATTTATCTTGGGATGGTGTATGTTATAAACAAGAAAACATGGTGATAGCATTCCTCTCATTCACTTGCGTCCTGCCTGTGCTGTCCTGTTTCCTCCCTCTCTATCTGTCCCTCTCTCTTGTGCACCAGAAGTGGCAGTTAATGTCCTTGTCACGCTAACGATCTGTCAGCACTAATGGGGAGGGAGGTGCACTGTAATAAAGACTAAAACAGGAAGATGTAAGATACCATGTCCTTGCCTATTGCCATGCTCCGATGATCTCTTATAAATATTTTCTTCTGTCTGGCAGTGGTTTTTGTCTGATTGCTTAAGAAAACAATGTTCACATGATTATGCTGTCTGCTTGTCTTCCTCCTCCTCCCTCCCTCTATTTCCCCTTGAAGGAAGGGGCATGGGATACCTGTAGAGGGAAACCAAGGACAATACAACAGAGGAGGGGCATCCTAAAGACCACCACATCTCTGGGATTATCACAGTGAAGATATGTGAAATATGTAAAATATGGTCACAATGGTTATTGCCAGTGGCCCAAGGGACAACATCTGTGAGGAAAAAAAGAAAAAAAGAAAAAAAAGCTTTCTATTGTTTGAGGGCCCGGCTGGCACTTAAGCTACCAGCCATGGTTTCATGAACCCAGATGAAAAATCGATGAGAAGCTTTGTGCATCTTCCTTACCTCTCGTGTCCAGTGTCAGCCACCAGCGTATTGTCCGTAAGACAAACATGGTACAGCTTAAGCTGACTCAAAGCCAGGTACTGACGACACATAGATGTTGTTTGATGGGGAACGATGATTTTAAAAATGCAATATTTAATACACCTTTTATTTAACCTGTTAAGAGTAGATTGTAGACTTTACGTACAGATTGGGGCAGGGAGAGATGATGCACCTACCGCGCTGTGTGCATTATTTTTTTTTATTTTACTATGAAAACACACATTGGAAATAGCAGGATACACAGAATTAGCACTTCATTTTAAGTACCAGAGCTAAATTATTTCCATGTAGAAAAACTCAGCCTTAAATTTTGGTTTGTAGAAGAAACCTGCTCTAATTATTCTTGGAGTCATGTATTTTCCCACTACCCACTTTCTGTCAGGAAACCAAGACATTATGGTATCCAGCAGAGATGTTCATAATCTGTATCTTGTAACCTTCTATCTTTGTGCTCATCTTCCTTTTCACTAGGAATCAATTCCTTTTTCTGCAGACCCACTTTCCCACTTTCTTATTTTTCTGCCTCTACCACTTCCAAACTTCTAAGTCTAGAAAACTGAACTTCACAGCTGTGACTTCACAAGTATTTTGGTGCAAAATCTCTTATGAGCAAATCTTTTAAGTATGTGTCTAGATTCTTGATGAGCAGTGATGGTATGACTTCAGCACTGCGATTTGACATATGTCCCTCCCTTTCCAGCCCCAGCATGCATGACCATGTGATTCCCTTGGGCACAACCATATCTGCTTCAGTGAGGTATCATCTGCTCTGCCCTTCACCAGCACTTGAACCATTAACTTAGATATGATCTAAATAAGCTTTGAGTAACAGGAAGAATTAAAAAAAGTAAAACAGAGAAAAGACCCTCTCATCCTTCTTACTCTTACATGCCAGTCATCCCTCTAACCTGCAAGGTGAAAGACATCTCCATCTTTGCTCTGAAGCTTCTTTCAATCAAGGATGGTCCACTTTATTCATCTGCAGCAAATACACTGAAGTGTTTTCCTCAAAAGAACCTTTAAGTGACTTACAATTCACAGACAGTAAAAGGGGTAGAAATTTTGGAGGTGTGGCTGTTATTTTGCTTAATAAACACTCAACTCAAACCTTCTTTCTGCATGCTGGACCACCACAAAATGATTTTGCAACGTTTAATGGCATGCCAAACATTTCAAGCATGAAGAAAATGTCACACCGCAGAATAAAAAGCAGGCAAAACCTTTTTGTGCTTGAGTGGATTATGAGAAAACTGCAAATGGGGTGTTTACTACCAAGAGGAAAAAGGAGAGAGCTGAAAAGTGGGACAGGCAGGTGGAGAACTTGGCTTTTTGTTTGCAGAGCACAGCAGAACTCACTGACCAGTCTTTTTCTTTTCTCTCTTTTTTTTTTTTTTTTAAAAAAAAAAAGCAAGATACTATTACCATCAAGTGAGTAGATTTGCAACAGGTAGTGTCAGCAGAGCTGCTCACGTGCCATAGGGACACAGGCATTGATGACCTGCAGCAAAGTGCCTCCTCATTGCAATGGAAGAAGGAAGGGGCAAGACCATTCAACTCACTGCGTCACCCCAATCAATGGCACTTCCCTGCATCACCCTCTTGGCCACCACCTCCCTCCTTTCCCACCACCCAGCTGCCACGTTCTTAAAAAAAATTCAGTCATCACACGGTCACAGCCTTTACAGGGTGATGTCACCCACCATGGACAAGGGCATCCTCAGTGCTTGGTGCAGGTTGGTGAGTACTTCTGCACCCAGTGAAGAAAGGCTATCTCTGTAAACCTAATTAACACACCCATCAGGCCTAATGTGGCCCAAGCTGCCTTGAAACCCACAGCCCTGCAGCCACGTAGCTACGAAATACCAATAACAGCAAATGATAAAGGGGTTTACACCAGTGGAGAGGAAGGCACGGTAACACTCGAGATCTTATATCACTTAGCCTCATGCAGTAAAAGAAGAAATCCACTTACCACAAATGCTATCACGCTCTTTACTGTGGACTCCCAGAGAAAGCAGCTCCGAAGGAATTGTATTGTATTCCATATTGCCATGGTGATTTTTTTCACGCGATCAACATTTCTTGATAAGATCTGATAAATATTGAGTGGGAGGAGGGGAGGAGAAGAGGAGTTTAATCAAACACTCTAATATCCTACTATTGCTTCAGAAATAGGGATAATTTAAGCTACAAAGGCATGCCAGGGCACATATTACAAATAAAGCCTTTATTTCAGAGACATACTCCAGCTCCTCTATGTTTTCTGACTACACCCAAACCTTCCAGATTTTCCTCATCCCTTAGAAAAAAAAGAGGAAGAAAAAAAGGCAGCACATCTTGATGCCAAAACTAAATAAAACAGTAACACAAATCTACCTTAATTCCGCTTCAATTCTCAAAATACATCAACATCTCAGGAAAAGGGCCAGAGAGAATGTAATCAAAACACTGAACCTCTTCTCTACATATTTTGGATTAGTCCACAGAAATAAACAGGGAATTTTAGCTTTACTATAGGGCACCTTTATTTAAAAAAACAATAATGGTCATTGTTCTAAAATCCTATGGACTTTTTAAATAACTAATTTACACCTGGTTTCTTCCTTCCCAAATAAAGGAATAGGCTCTCATTGTGCTTTAGGTGCTGTGAACTGTGCAACATCCACAGTTATCATTTTCCCCACTCTGAAGCACGAAGCAGAACTACTGATGCAAACTAGATCAGAAAGCAATTTCATGTTAACACAAACAAACCTTTTAATATATACAGAAATACACAGAATTTACATGTGTTCAGCATTTTATGCATAAATAGGTTTTGTTCTTGCAACCATGGTACAGCAGTTCAAATCTTTCCAAAACAGATGCGAGAGCTTAGCCCAGACACAATTTTCACCTTTTTAGAAAATTTGCGGTTCTCCTCAGTAAAGCGCTTTTCTCGGGGCTTGAATGTTCTAATACTTGCTTTTACCTTAAAAAAAAAAAAAAAAAAAAAAAAAAGATATGAAATTTTATGTTCATTATTTCAGCTTTGTATTACCAGCATTGTTTAGGAATTTGAAATTTCATGAGCTTTCATTCTTTTCAGCCTCTATGCAATTTAGGAGGAGCTGCTAGGAAAAATCTGGATGAGTTAAATTGGGCAATACTGGACTCACGTCAGCAAGAGCATAGCTCCTGTGCAGCCCACAATGGCCTTAATAAATAGGATTTAACTCGATAAAAGGCTGTAGGGCATAAACAATTGAGACTGACTCAGCCACCTAAAAACTAAGTGCACCACGTACATGCCTCATTAATTTTCCTGTCAACGCCTGGGGGAGAGAACATAGTGGCTTAGCTTTTTGGGGAGGAAGTAGGTGTTAAAAGTAATGTATAATAATCTAAACATTAAGCCCTTTTTTGGCCATTGCCAATGAAGCCCTGGCACCTTCTAAGGTGCTCGTGGTCACTTGTCAGTCCAAAAATGCCCCCGTGTTGCCCCATCCACCTGGAGAGGCCATCACAGAGCCCTGATGTCCCAATAATTCTTCACCTGCAGCATGAAACATATCCCCCGCCCACACACACACACCAGATGCAACCGGGTCAGGACTGTTCCTGCTTGGCTCCTGGTTTTTAAAGGATCACCCCTCCACCCCCATCCTTGCAGATTCACACGTTTCTTACACTAGTGATAAACGAAGAGAAAATATTTCAAACTTACAGGATTAAATAGGACATCCAGCTCCAAGTAAATTACTCCTTTTGAAGCACGTTCCAAGTCTTTATTCTTCAGTGTGTAACAACTTTGTTTACCGTTTCTAATCTATAGTTTGGGGGGGAAGAAAAAGCATCAATATTTTCCTGGTTATAATTCACAATATAATTTAAAGACACTACAAATAAATAAATAAATCACAAGCACAAAAAAAAAAAAAAAAAAAAAAAAAAAAAAAAAAAAAAACCAAACACAAAACAGAAAAAAAAAAACAACCTACCAACCTCCCCAAACCCTGATAAAATACTCAGAGCCTGAAATACAAAATGACCGTTGGATTAGAAACCTATAAAATTGCAGATTAAATCTCTTATGGTCCAACTTTAATTTACAGACCTTGTACTTTATAGTAGAGCAGTACACGCAATAACCAGTCTGAAAAATTTGCCCTGGAAGCCAGTGAGTTGATGAGAAGCAATCAGCCTCTGTTATTACAGGTTTAAAATGGGAATTTTCTTCCAAAGTTCAGGAAAAGAGCCACAAACAACTCACCTACCTATTGCACACTCCAGTACACGAACCCACTCCTTAATGCTTAGTTTATTGCAAGTTTGTCAAATTATTACCCAGGAAACAAACACAATCCAGAGATATTAATCAGCTTAAGTGAAGCAAATTCTAATGTAACAAATGTTCAAAATTAACTAATTCATGTAAAAGATTTCTCCCCCCACCTCACCCCTGAATTTCAATACCATCTCTATGCTCTAGTCTACCGGTTGGCCCTATCTCATTAAACGTCTATAAAAAAAAAAAAAAAAAACAAACCCACAACAAAAAACCTTCCTCACCATTTTGTAAACTATTTGGCTCAAATTAAAAGCATTCTCTCTTCAAAAAGTGATGGCAGAAATGTATTTATTATACACAGTAGGATATGTATTGATTAAACATTTGGCTTTTTAGGAAGCAGACCAGTTAATTCTAAACAGCAGTAACATAAAAAACTGCAGCTTACCAAAAAGCTACATTCAGGGACTGTAATGATCAAAGATTAAAGATAACGGAGGAAATTTGGGGGCATGAAATTGCAACCATATTTAAAACGGCTATTGCTGCTCTGGCATTTAGAAGAGGCACTCATATAAACCATGGTAGAAATGAGTAAGGAAAAAAAAAAAGGCATAATGGGAACCAAGTGATTTCATGAGACAAGGGAAAGGTCACTTTCCTTCCCAAAGTTGCTTCACCCTTTCTGTACCAAATAGCTTTTCAAAGGGTAGATGTGTTTTCTGGCTAGCAGTTGAAAGTGAAGAGGGCTCTCACAAGGACTGACTTTGCATCCTTAGTGATGTCCAACCAGGAACTCCAGCTTTTACCTATGTTCTCATCCAAAGTTTTGCTTAATAGGATGCTGGGAGGTATTCAGGCATAAGTGGAATTTATTTAGTATCAATAAATAATAATAGGCACTGAACTAAACTGATCACAAAGCACCTCTGCTTTCACTGCAAGAGAGCGCATGTCGAGTTGGCGTTGAAGCGAAGGATGTTGCAGCTCCCAAAACAGACAGGCAAAAAACTATTCAGCAGGCTCAGAGGACCTACAGCCCCAAAAGACCAGAGCTGCCGAAGTGGCTAGCCCCTCTTCTAGGGCCAAATGGACCGGCACAGAAGGTTCTCAGCACTATTGCCACATACGGTATTGTTGGCCCATCATAAAGGATTCTTCTATTTCACTGGTTTGTTTTTCTGCCCCTCAAGCAAGGGCAAAAAATAATTTTAAAAGATAACAAATGAAAACAAAACAAAATTTATTTGGTAATCAAGTATTTTGTTCTATTTCCCAAAATAACTGAAAAATGGATTTACTGATGGTAGAGATACTGGGCCAGAAGTACTTTGTTTGAGGTTGTTATCGCTTTGGTTCAAGGGGATGTCACCAGTAGCAGGTTTAGACTGAGCTTTGATTCATGGGCTCTCCTGCAACAGGATATAAGGTACCTTGTTCCCAGTGTGTCTGAAGAGATGCAGGTGTCCAATACATAACACAGTATCATAATTTTGGACTCTCCCTACTTCTAATTTGGGAGCTGAAGTTCCATGTATTTCAATTACACATATTTCTCATAACATTTCATCCTATTATCCTAGGAGCAACAACTAGTGGGAAGTTCTCTATATTCCTTGGGATATACTTCTCTCTTACATCTTTCAAGAGCAAGGAAAAAATGTCACATGCTGCTAAATCGATTGAAAAAAAGAAAATAAATGCTGTCACTACTGAAAAGGTCTGAGTCCAATATCATGGTATTCTGCACTCAAAAAATGCTTCTGACTGGGGAAAAGACTGTTTTAAGAGCTGGAGCCAAATCAAATATTTTGGGTGTGTCTGCAGGTGTGTTCACACAGTAAGTTTCAAATCAGCAACAAGCAATTTCCATCTCTGTCTGCATTTAGAAATAGGGGTTGTTTGTTGCTTGGGAAACTTTTAAAAATGGTCACATTGTTGCTGCTATTCTAAAATTGAATAGGGCAGGAAGTAATGCAGGGCAAATATGGGTTTATAGTCAGCTTCATTTGTCATCTTTAATTCTAAGTGTTTGACTTGTGTGGTAAAAGATGTGCAATTATAACTCTGCCTAAGACTAAACATTCATACAGATATCCTAGCTTTTGACCTTCTTCAGAGGAAAAAAAGCACAAGAGAGAAGAAGAACTGGCAATGAAACGGCATGTCTCCGCTGCATTTTCATTTGGATGAAAAGCAAAAACACTGAAAAAAATGTCAAACAAAAGTCTCTCTTACAGTTTTGGCAACACACTAAGCCAGTGCGGTTCAACAAAAGGTGTAGGGTAATTCTAACACCCATGACTGCATGGAGATTAGATCAGTGGCATGTCTCAACTGTGCCCAGAAGAAAACATGCAGAATATCTTGTAATGCTCTACATTTTCACTGCATGCTGTTCTTGGGCCAGAGTTCAGATTCTGTTCAACATCTCCCCCTGAACCTCAAGAGACAGCCAGTCATATTAATTTCATTTTGGATCTATTTCCTTCTCCATTCTGGGTACTTTTCCTCAGTCTCTGCTGTTCACAAAGACTGCTTAAATGCTCTCTCCAGCTGTGGAAAAGGTGAGCAGTCAGAGCTCGGGTCCTAGAATGGACCTCAATGTCAGAAAGGTCAGATTTATTCTATGACCCAAACAGCTTTTGCTACATACCTGATGATCTCACATGGATTTTATTCAATATTCCTGATAGTTGTGTCTAAAATAGGTTATCTTTCCTATGAATATTAACATTTACTTATGACAAAAGGGAAGGAAAGGAGTTTTAAAATTAAATGTGAAAAAAGCTTTAGGTGAGATCCTTAAAGAGACATAATATTACTCCTGTATTGATGATGATTTATATCCTCAGTGAATACTAATGCCTGCATTCTCTGAAAGCTTCTTAAAAGCATACAACATAGTGGGGCTCAATCACCAACCAAGACTGCCCATAAGCATGTGATTAACATGAGGACAGTCATGCCTACCTCACCAACATGCTTCACTTTGCAAGGTCACCATCAGAAAACTTCTGAAAAAAAAAGCAAGATTTTCATCCCACGGGACTTGCTGATATTTGGGACATTTCCCTGCTCTGAATCATCACAGAAAGAACAAAATATCAGTATCAATATTTTCACAGAACAATTAATATATTCTGTATCACAGTCCCTTCTCTATACAGGACCATGAAAAGGAAATTATCAGTTGGAAAAGCTAAAATTCTTTGTGCATGAATCATTTAAACCTACAGACGCAATTCAGACAGAGGCAACTTCTGGTAGTGCTTTAGCTAAAGGAAATGTTCAGGTACACGAGAACACTGTACAGTCAAGGCCCAAAGTGCACTGGGTTCCTTTCAAATGAATGAATATATTTTCTAAACTCTTCCCACAGATGTCCCCAGAAAAACAAATGTGACTAAACACAGTATTGATGTAGCCAGCCAATGCTAAATCTATTAAGCAACAACCTTCTGACCGCTTGGGAATTTTAATGAAATCGCGAAAGCAGAGATTGATATGACACAAAATGCGGAGAACAGAAGACCCTTACGCAGCAAAGGGTGTTTTTTCATTGCTCTTGTCTCAAAGAAATATGGTTTAGTGGCTCTTTTTTTACATTGATTTTAAGAAAACTTCACTCTGTATCCAGCTTTGATGCAGATTCAATGTCATATATTGATGACCTGACAGAAGAACGCTGGGTTAAACCTCTGTACATCAACACCCATGACGTGTGGAAAGGGTAATGGCTACTCTCCAAGGGTAATTCATCTAAAGCATTTGGGACCTCTGATATTCCTGCTTGAGCTCATTGCTGATGCACAATGTCATACCATTTGCCCTGAATAACATAAAGCTGTCTTGTAATAGACACACAGCTACCCTCATCAAAGGACATATTTCCCCAGGAAAAGATGAAAGCCAGCCACACATTTGATCCACCTGGACATGAATAAAGAGGTTTTTTGTTTCTCCCCAGTCTTGCAATATACCTTGATTCGATTTCGTATGAAACTCTCATTCATTCCTCCCAAAACTCTTTGCCCTAAACATTTCACTTCTAACAAGCTCTGTGGGATCCAAAGCAGATTGGAAATCTGGGTTCTTAGCAGAGGATTGATATCCAAAGACCAAATAGGTATGGAGCTGATGGTCTGAAAGACAGCAAGCAGCCACACAATGGCTTCCAAGCAGCCTGAAGAGAAGCTGAAGACCTTGGGAGCACAAGGATCCTAGGTGGTACTCAAGAAAAACATTCTTGTTAATACCATTTGAGTGAGTAGTGCATGGTTAGAGAATTTAATTTCAGAAACAAGTTTCCATTTTTCCTAGAAAAGATATAGGTTGTTTTTTTCCCCACTCCAAAGTTTCTGGTTCACGACAGGGGTAAAAGTCAGAACAGACTACCCACTTCACATCTGCCTCTATCTCATAAATGCAGCATTTTCACTTTTCTCAAACTCTGAAGCTTTCTCCTGGAAAAGGCTGTGCACTTACAGTCAAGTGCTTAGTAACTGCAATCATCAGGTGTCTGCTCTCTGTATCCAGGCCATGTTTTAGATAATTAAGCTTACAAATGGCATACTACTTGTTTTCAGTGTATCATTGGCTACCGACCTTGCTTGGCACTTGAAAATATTTCACAGACCTCTTCCTGTTTGTTGAAAGAACGGTGCAGCTAAAGTCTACTCCGTGCTGATAATTCAGCAGATAAAAACCATTCCATCCTGTGATATAACTTTACTCAAAGGTCTTTCTACACGAGGATATTTGATATACTCTGCTTTCAAATTCATTGAAGCACACTATGTGCTCCCATGTCTCTAATAACTGGAAGCCTTCTAGGAGATAGGAGTCTCTCAAAGCAAAACAAAAGACAGACCCTCACAAAGAGAAACACGGTTGCTTTTACTAAGATCTAGGGCACAAAGGAAGAGAGATGGAAACGACTTCTTTGATAATTAGTTCAAGTCCCCCAAAACCTACAAAACTTCTAAACCTATCAAACTCCTTTCTTGAAGCAATGAAGTTTTTGCCCTACTTCTCCGTTCCCCAGGATCTTCTTCAGTTTTTAAGCATAAAAGCCTGCCCTGTTCAGGGGTGTAAATGGTCTTCCCTTTCATTCCCCAGGCTCTGAGAAAGCAATCTCCCTCTCAGCCCAAAGATTAGGCAAGCCAGACTCTATAGGCCACCTCTGGCAAGAGAGTGATCCATTTTGCTGAATATCCCAGTAGCACTAATCTGTATATTTTCCAGTTTAAATTCTGCATCTGTGATTGTGGCTGACCAGAGCTGTATTTGAGATGATGTCTCCCACGCATGCTTTAGAGGATGACAGTAGTTTGACATAGAGAAGGGCAGGAGAAAAAAAATACAATATGTTGATTAACATGGAAAAGCTGAAGTTAAAATGCAAACAAATAACCACTCCTCTCCCTCTGTACCCCACCTACCTACCAATAGAGAAAAATCCAAGTTCAGTGTAATGCTATCAAAATCAATGTCTCTACAGTGCATTATTAATAAAGCTGTATGAGAAACAAAGCAAATTGTGTATTCATCCAATATTGCTTCATCATGCCTATCAAAAGAACATGAAGTTTTCAGGTTTATTCATCATCTGACATTTCAAAACTCTTCTCCTACAGCCCAATTTTTCATGTTTCCTATTTGGTGCCTGAAATAAGCCTTGATCACAGTCAAGGATGAACGTAAAGCATAAATAATTTCAACATCTCTGAATTTTTTGTGCATTAAGGTTATTCGTGTGTTAGTGTTAATGTGATGATGAAGGTGTATGGATGTTTGCAAAATGCCAGTGTAAGACTCCTGAACACATTCAAACCAAAATTCTTTGTCAAATTAATTAAACATTTCATATCCCCCCAACATATACTTTATTCAAGGCAATTTTTCATTAAGAAAAGAATCTAGTCATCCATGAATAATTCCTGAAGTAAACTTGCTTCATGTTCTGACAGCTCACAAGTCAAACTTGTGCATTTTTAACAGGAAAAAAAAAAAAAGGCAAATGTACTTCCATTATCAAAAGAGAATTTAATGCAAGGCAAATATTAGGCCTGATTACCTAGAGAAATTAAACCTATATGATTTGCAAAGCTTCCTTGAGTTTTTAACTATTGTTCTCTTTCAGCATATTTATCTAAACGATTCAAAGGATACATTCATAGTCAAAATGACAACATACACCGAAATTCCCATTCCAAGAAAAAGAGCTTAGAAAATTGCAGTTCTCTGTCTGAGAAGACTACGTTAATAGGTGCAAAATGTTTTTTAATCAGAAGCAGAGACGAATATATTTATACTAGATTTGACTGAAATAGGAGGCAGATAAGTTTGGACAGGAAGAAGATCAGTTGGCAAGTGAAAGCATAAACAATTTTTATTTTATTTTTTTGTCTCAAACCTTGGACAAAAAACCTACACCAAATAGTTTGGACATTACCACACACATGCACTCCCCTCCTCTGCCTTGTTACATGCTTCCTAAGGGATACTTGACAAATGCCTATAAAATCAACAGAAAAATCCAAATCTAACATCTTCTCACTGTGAGCCCACACAGCCTGCTGCCGATCATGCAGACCATTTGGCAAGCACTGGATCTGCAGGAGAGCAGCTGCTCCAGCCACTCTCTTCCAGTAACATCAGAGATATGAGGACTTGGGGAAAAATTAACAAAGTGATCAAAAATGGAATAAAAGATGTTAAGAGTTTTTTTCCTCCCTGTAAACATCAAATCATCCTCCATGCCCAACTGACTGTAATATTGCTCTAAAACTGGAGATATCGACAACTTAAGCCACTAAAATA
Organism: Tyto alba; assembly: GCF_018691265.1. Taxonomy (NCBI): domain Eukaryota; kingdom Metazoa; phylum Chordata; class Aves; order Strigiformes; family Tytonidae; genus Tyto; species Tyto alba. Next base: position 6,659,300 of record NW_024881317.1, read on the forward strand.
GACAAACAATCTAAAATATCCCCAGTTTCAAAAACACCTTGCTGTCCAAGCCACAGAGGGCAGAGGATTGCAAAGCACACGACAGTGTGCGGGGCACCAACAGCTCATTATTCATGCCTCAGCTTCTACAGCTTAAGCTTTTTATATCCCCAAATTGCAGGGCTTTCCCTGTTCTGGACTCCAGTATAACCTGGAAAGAGCACACAGCGGATGAAAACAAACACACTTTTGTGAAGAGTTTCAGAAGCCACATTGCTTTTAATTCACATACACAAGAAATACCATTATTTAGACAAAATAACAACAAAACTGGAGCACATCGGCCTATTTCTTTACCACTATAAAGCATCTTTTAGATTGGGATGATACCATTTAAGCCAGTTCAAGAGTTTTCTGGCAGTTTATTATTTATTTGGAAACATCAAATATTTGCAGTTCCCCTCTCTGATCTTGATTGGTCCCTTACCTAAACTATGCTAACTCTGTGGGGCTTATATGGCCTGTTTTGTTCAGATAGGACCTTTGCTTTCCCTCTGGAAACCTCCTGTTCCTCCCGTGTGTGCTAGGACAAAGCCCCACTAGCCCATTATTACAATACTGCCTGTCCTGCAGCAGCCCACCTCTAAAACTCAGACAAACTCTTGCCTCAACAGTGAAAGATGTGTGCCAGCCTTTCTGCAGAGGTGAATGTGCTTTCCACAGGGATGTTTCAAAACAATACTGCAATTTTCTAGTCTATAATTTCAATCAGGATTCACCGTCTGCCTATTCAAGAGGGCTATTACCCACAGCATCACACTGTGCATTACTGAAAGCATCTCACTACTGCATGTATCACTTGAATCATGTTATATATTGCAAGTGTGAATATTTGTACAATGCTCAACTCAGTACTCACTGCACAAATACCTCTCACGTCCTCTTCTCTGCATAAGGAACCTACTGCAAAACATCACTGCCTCAAAAGTCAAGGAAACTGCCATGCTTGCAATTAATCGTGTTTACTCGAGTAATACGAGCACACGAGTCCCATGATGTTTCAAGTCTCATCTACTAATGGATTTAATAAAAGTCACAGACTAGAAAGTTCTTCCCAAATGTCACTGTAAAAGTTACCAGAATCTTCTGTGATATTGCACATACACGTGGAGCTGTTTACATCCTCTTGATCTGGCTTACTGACTCTATTATTTCCAGCCTTGTTACAAAATTAAATCAGTCTTACCAAACACAAAGCTGCTTTTCCCCCATTTCTCTATTAATGTCTTTTAATGACCCTTTTATGTTTCCCTCTCTTTAGCGTGGCCTTTTTTGGACATTTCTGAAAAAGCTTCAAGTCTCCTTAATCTCCAGAGCAACCACTTTCCCCTGAGCTCGCTTTGTTTCCAGTTTTGATTTTATACTCCCATGGTAGTGCTCACTCTTCATATATTTGTTTACAGAACAAAAGGCACCAGTCTTTAAAAGCACTATGGAGCAGAAAACACCCCTTTTAGGTAATTTTATTCAGCTGTGCCAATAACAGCTATCTCTAGTCAATCCTACTGTGATGTGCAATTACTTTCTTGGAGTAAAAAGAAGCAAGACAGAACAAAGACATGCTTAAAATGTTACCTTCAGAAGATGATGTGGAAACATACAGAACAACTCAATTATGTTTTCAGACCTACATGGCATACAGTACTGATGAAGTACAGACACTTCTGCAATTTTCTTTCCAATCAACCAAATTTGTACTAAAATGGGTTGGCAATGCTTGTTACACTACGGAGAACTATAAACACTGCCAACTAAGGCATATATAGATCACAAAACCTGTTTATCTCTAAATCTGTGTTACTTTGTGCTACGGGGAAAAGAAATGCAATTCATTCCCAGCAAAACCATCAATGTTTGAATGATATACGTGGCAAAGGTAACTTACAGACAGCAAAGGGATGGCAACTTTTCCAAGAAAATCAGGGGGTTTATCTCCATCTTCATCAAACACTGTCACTTCCAGAACATCATGAATATCTTTAATAGGGCTGGAACAAAAAGTTTAGACACATAAAAAAGTAATATTCAATACACATGCACAATCTCCTCCACAAAGAGCTGAGAATACTGTTTTACTAATTAAGTTTGTATTACCTCAGAGTATAAAACTAGCTTTTAATTAAATTCCCCCAAAAACGAATAAAACAATGGGTATTCCCCAAGCTTTCCCCCTCATGTTTCAGTCCCATAAGTAGGTGAAGAAAGTAACTACCAGATAGTGACTTTTTTTTGTGCAGAGATGATGCTAACAGCGTAAAACTCAGACCTCACAAGGCAAAGCTGGTGACTGGGAGAGGTCAAGGCCTGAATTCAAAACGTGACTTCAGAACATTAAGGAAATAATCCAGGAAGCAAAACTTATGTAACTTCTTCTGACATGAACAATTATTGAACAATTATCTCCCTTTTAAAGTACTAACAAAGCCAATTACTTTAAAAAACAAAATCCTATCAACTCTAATTAAAGGACAAATTTACAATATTTTTGTTCCATTCAGCGCAAATGCTCTATTGATGTGGCAGCAGGCACTTGATCCTAAGTATTAATCAGGTCATTAATAAATCAGTTTCATTTGAGAAAAGTTGTATCTGTGTGCCGGCAAAAGCATGTGCAAGTGGAGACAACTTAGGAGTTGCATTCATTACGTCCTCTTTTCCTTTTTCCACATGCAAGAGTTAAAGAAACAGGTACACTGTACAGTGTGTGTTTGTTATTTAACTAAGTGCAGCCACTCTGCCCAAAAGAAGGTTGTTTCAGAGCAGTCCTGCTCCCAGAACCTCTGCCTGCACCACAGTGGATTTGCTCCTCATGGAAACTCATGAAGTCTGAACCTAAAAGCCACCTGACTGCCTCTCCATCTAGCAGCCATAGCGTGTTCTCTGGTGTGACCAGTGGCAGCCAAGCCACCATGAAATGCACTGTTTTCAAGACATTATGGCTTTAAAATACATTGAAACCTCATACTTCTGCAATCACACTTCCATATTCCTCTCTAAGCCATTATAATTTTCCATATGCTATAGTTACTAGTGGTATAAAACATTAAAATCCCACAGTGACACACATGGATAAATGTGTCACAGAAAAGCGGAATATGATGGGAAGGGCTTTCTGCTGGTATTGAAGACTCCAGCTCAAATGGATTCATCCACTCAAAACAATTCACTCTGCTCCAAAATAAATCTAAATCATCAATAGCTTTTAAGTTGCTTAACTGAAATATTTTTAAATGGCAAAAAATCTAAGGAGAGATGTGAGACCCTGACTGGCTCTAGAGCTTTGGTGCTTGTACTAGACATGCAACAGCAATAAGAAAGTTAAAGACAGTCCACAGCTGACATTTCCGAGATCCACAGGAAGCACAGACACGAACTTCCTTTTTAAATAAAATAATTTTGGATTCTTACTAGATTTATTTTGTTGGCTAAACATCCAACAAGACTCATCTGATGGCACAATCTCAGAGCAGTGATGAGTGAAAGCTTCTTGAGGACAGACAAAGTAAGAGGAAGGACTTCAAGAGATGTGCGTTCAGTTGCACACATGAATTAAACAGAAATCTTGCAAGGTACTTCTATCAAAGACATCAGATACTTTTTATTGTGTTCACATCCAACCCAGTATTTATGAATGTTATTTTCACAAGAAGTCCATAATTCTCAAACTGTTCTTCCAGTGGACAGATGCAAATGTCAAATGCTCCACTGCCAGCCCTTGCAGTTGCCTTCCCTGCCACAGACTACTATACAGTCTTGGAGACATTTATTTTAGTTATTCACAAAAAATATTTGTCAGCATAAAGCAAGATTTAAAACTGTGCTGCCTAAAAGCAATACCTGAATTATAATTTCTGACGTTAATACAGTCACAAAAAAACCCAAATATTTTGATTTCCATAAATATTTTAACTTCTAATTTGGGGTAAGTTATGTTTGACTAGTTTCAATTCAGAAAATATACCAGGAACAACATGAACTCTAATTTTCTGCTTGCTTACAAATTAAACAGGGATTCTACCATGGTTCAATGAAACATACTTTATTTTAAATTATGGAAGATGTAGGCATGATTATATGGTCTCTACTTTCTGTTATATTATCTCTTGGATCCAGCTATGACTCCATTATGTCTAGTCATGATTCTTCCTATAAATATCACAGTAATTTTTCTTTTAACGACTTCTATTAATAAACTCCATGCAAGAACTAGAAGAAGGCAAAAAGCTTTAATTTAGTTACATTTGATATTTCTCCAACATCCTCTCTGACTATGAAAAAATGACGTATCTTAAACTTGACCTTTGTATTTTCCCAAAGTCGATAGCTTTTAAAGTTAAGCTGCTAACTGTTTGGTGTTGCAGCATGTTTTCAAAAGCAAACCACTTACAACGTGAAAACTTTGTTCCACTCTGGATTGAGATTCTTGTAAACAGTGTGTGTTTGAAGACTGTCATTTCCCAGCTCTAATACACAGAAAGGATCACTTTTACCTAGGGAAAAATCAGATCAATAAAATAAAAAAAAAAAAATTAAGTGGACCAGATATTGTATTTAGCATGCACGCTCTTTCTTTGCAGTAAGCCTGAGGAAGCAATTGGTCAAATAAAATTGGATCCATTTAGACAACTACAAACGGCCTCGTTCTGTTGAAATGACTTGCTAAATAAACAATAGCTCTGATGCATCCTCAGTTCTGGAAACTCTAACACTTACCTTAAAACTCAGGTGGCTTCACTCTACTACCTGAAATCTGAGACTTACAGTGATTCATCTCTAAGTCTTTATAGAGGAAAAATCTGCTCATTTTGGCAATTACTCAGACAACATTACAAAAGCAATAGCATCATTCTGACCCAGGTAAGCATCAGTGCTGCAGTTATAGATCTCTTTTATCCTCTGCTTAAAGTCTGTGATGGTCTTCAGTTGATTACAGGATTAAGTACCTGCACCATGAGAAGCATGGCACTGTCTGTATCAGCAGCATTTCTTCAATTAGTTCCACATGAGCAAGTCCTTGAAGCTATGAAGACCCTACACAGTGCCACAGTTTAAACAAAACCCAACATCAACTGGAGAATCCATGCGTGAACCAGGTATTGTACTTAAAGCAAGCAAACAAAACAAACCCCCAAAACCAAAAAAAATCCCAACCTCCTTTCCAAAGAATGATGTTAGCATGGAACCTATTATGACAAAGACATGTTTGCTAATGTATTTTTTTGATAACTCGCATTACATAAACTTGTAGCTTCCACAACTTATTTCAGCTCAGCAGTTTTGATTGTGAACAGAGTACCTTTTATCAGCATGTCTGTCTCAGTATCTGATTTAATCTCATCTCCAGTGTTCATGTGTAACTCAGCCACAGATACTCTAGCCTAACTTTTATGCTGGCAACTAAATATGTCAGCAATGCAGGGATTTAGATAGCAGACAAACAAGATATTTAAGCAAAAGCTGTCTTTTTCTTAATCCTTGTTTTTAGTATTATTAATGCAGAGCTCTTAAGGTTCTTTCTGTGAGAAGTTTATAAACTAAACAGGAATCTTTTCAGTATGTAAACAGTGGGTATTAACTAGTCAATATTGGTAAAGTTTAAAGACCATGTGTGTTACTGGAATCTATTTGTCTTCTCCTTTTCAGCTTACGTGCCCATTCCCTGATAAGTGTGGAAGATGCATGTACCCTTTCAGAGAAACTGCTTGAAATGCAAACTGGTATATGCCAAAAACAATCCCACTGTATAATTTGGTATTCTGAATGCTATTTTTTGGTCAGTGAGCAAATGCAGTGTTTGAGAAGAACTCTCATGCGTACACAGAAAACATCCAACAAAGCAGAAAAAGTCAACAAAACTATTATCTAGGAATATAAAAGTATGGAAGACTCAAACTGGGCTAGCAGTGGCTGAAGAGCTGCTACATATTTGATATAGCTGTGTAGAAACTAGGCTAAAATTTATGTCAAATGGTAAAACACGGATTTTCAAAACACTGTTCAAAACCAAAGCACATACTATGTTGTTTTCTGATAGCTATTATTATAGAAGGCTAAAAACTTGCAATTAAAATCTATAATGCCAACATATAATCACTGACAACAGAAATCCCAATCACACCAAAATCCAATCTTTACTATGGGAAGAAGGTATAAAGTGGCATTACACTTGTTATCAGATGACTGGTCTGCAGAAGTTCACCCACACAAGAGTCATAACTGCTATGGGACAGGGCAGGGAGGGAATGATACCCGCTCATACTGCTCCTCTATTAACCCTTGAAATCTTTGCACTACTCATATTGTCTCTGCGATTTTCCCTTTATCAGATTTTTAGCTGGACTTTGAATTTACTTTTATCAATAACAATAAATCTGAGCAGTCTCCTTGGCAATGCAAGAAATATGGCACTGCTCTAGGAGGGCTCTATTATGGAAGCCCATAATTGCTGCACTAATCATTTATGAATGGCTCAGAACAGATAATTAATCTTTATGTCTCTCATTTCACGATCAGAAATTATGCTATTTTTACCTAAAATGGCTGCATCCTTTTGCAATTTGGTGGGTCTATTACAGCATAATACTAGGATATTTTCAGCACTGCCATTGAAAAACAATTTGTCATTTGCTTCATGAATCAGGCTCAAAGCCTGGGTTATTTTGAATATAATGACAGACTGAGTAACCTTTTACTTAAGCAGAATTTCATTCTGTGCTATGCACAAGGAATGTGTGTCACATACTCTGTATGAAAAGTCTTTGAATTGCAGAATCAGGAACCTGCGTGTCTCTTCCAATGTTCATTATCCACCCACATGCTCCTGTTTAAGTATTAAGGGAAAGGGGGCCAAATCCATCACTGATGCAACTGCATTAGCATCAGTGAAGTTTTCCAAAGAGTAAATAACCTCCCAAGCTCAGCTCTTTCCCTGGACACTATCTCTATTAAAACCTCACGTATTTCTAGATAGCCCTAGCCTTGCCATTTGCCAAAGGTTCTGCTTTGATACTGTGCACTTATTAAATTTGTTAGTAAGTTACGCTCTTAATTCCATATAGATGTATACATTATGTCAATCTAGAAATATATTTCTGTACAAGCTACCTTTCATTATTGGCAGGTTTTTTTTTGTTTGTTTGCAAATTAAGTTCTTTCATTCTTTAAAGTACTGCTCTCTGCAGTAATGTTTTTTTTCCACTGCAAGGTTAAGCAGTGAATTGAAACTGAAATAGTATTGTGATTAATCTTGGGCTTTCTCGTTTGGTCCTTCTTTTAGGAGCAACGTTCTCTTATGTTACAATATCTTCATGAGTACCAGGGAACACAGCAAGAGTGTTTTCTCTCTAGCATCTTTTCTGCCTCTATCAACAAGTTATCTTATAAAATGACTATGTCAGCAAATACACAGTACACAGTGCTGTGTCTGTGAATTACGAGCTGCTGCAAAATACAGAGGGGAATTAAAAGGTCTCCAGAATCCTGGAGAAGATGATAATAAAAATAATAATATCCAGGCAGTCGCTACAGAGAAGTATCAATTCCCCAGACTTTCCCTGGAGAAACAATATAAAGTTGCATTTTTAAAAGGTGTGAGTGTCCACTGCTATCAGGACCAAGCACAGTTTGAGATACGGCTCAGTGGAAAATCCATCCTTTTCTTGGAGTGACAGCGCCGAAAAGATCATCCCAAACTGAAGCCTCAGACGAGCTGCAAGAGAAACCATCGCACTCGCCCCATTGCTGCCAAGCCTTCTTTTTCAGGTGACAGCCTGTGGCACCACCCAAACTCACACACTCAGCACAGTGTCAGACACCCCCAAAATCTTTCAGTCTTGCTCATGGACTCACAAGGCACCCAATAAGAGGCTGCTTTGCAGGCACCATCACATTATATTGACTCTTATTTTATGTATTCCTGCTGGAAGATACAACAGCACACCGTGCTAAGTGTTAAGTTATCGGTGATGATGCTCTGATATAAAGGGGAAATCAGACCTCCATCCACTGGGTCTTCCCACACACTTTTGGGAATCAAAACCACTCGGTATCTCAGTTCCATGAGGCAGATTTCACCACTGGAGAAATGATGGGAAGATTTACTTTTCCTTGATCAACTGACGGTACTGCACAAAATCTAACTAGCACTCACAATATATTATAGAATCATATGATGCAAAATAGAAACAACACACCTGAAAAATCTAACTAGCACTCACAATATATTATAGAATCATATGATGCAAAATAGAAACAACACACCTGAAAAATCTGCTGCCAACAGGTCCACTGCCTTTAAAACTTTGACTTGTAAGAAACCAATGTCTTTTATGTCCCGAAAAGAATTCCTTATACACTGCAAGGAGGAAAGCATACAGATACATTTAATTTGTAATTCAGTACAAAACAGAAATTATTGAACTACTAAATGACTTACATTTTTATATTGATCACTATTTCAATTCAGCAGCTGATATACTCATTAATACATGTCCACTAACCCTGCCTCACTGCATCATGACCCTGAGGTTCACAACATCACATGCTACCTAAGGAAATTCTCCATTCACAAAAGTTACATGTTGACATGATGATGGAAATTGGAAGGAGCCCTGCATGTTTATGCCAATATCATCTGACCATTAAAACAGGAAAATGGGACATAGGTAGACCTGGAGAAGCAGCACGGGTTGGGAAGGCAGCACACTCAACCAGGAATGAGGAATCTGTCCTCAAAAACTTTGACTTATGTGGTTCAAATTCTTCATGACTGTCTCGTACCCCATTTCAGAGAGATACACTTATTCCTGCTTGCCCAGCTTTTGAGGGTTGAGGTGTGGAAGTCATCATATGGCGTTATCTTCCAATAATTTAAAGTCCAGAACATATCCTCCCCAAAGAAGGAAAGAAAGTGAAGTATACTATGATCTCTCCATGATATTCAGTGTGTCTCATTCCCCATGATAATCTCTTAATACAACTCAAGTTTGCAAAGAAAACTATTAGTTTAAAACTCAACAAATACAAGCACACAAATTGCTTGGGTCTATCTGCCTTGCCAATCTCCTTGTCATTCTAAACATAATAACTATTCGGTCTAATAGTTTTCTCTGGTAGAAGACATGTTATTATGACTGGACAATTTTATATTTTTATTTCCCTGCAATTTTGACTACTTTCAAAACTAAAGGAGAAAAAATAAATGCAAACTCACATAGCGCTGTGTAATCTGTTGCCGTTCACTGGGGTCCCCCAAAGGGCAGACACACAGATCAGAGATCGACACTCCTGTACACGGGGCAACAGCAATCAACATTAGCAGGGCCCCCGGATGCTTTTCCAGAGGCAGCTCTAAGCAATTGGTCTGCTTCGTCGGCAGGGCAGTAATGTCAACTTGGCACCTAGAACAACATTGCCAGGGGTTAATAAGTAAAAAGAGTTAAAAGAGCTGGGTGGGGTGGGTGGGGGGGAAGGCAACATTTATATTGATTTCAGTAGCAAGCAGGCACCAAAACTTATTACTTATTCAGGATGGAAAGAATGTAAAACAAAAAAAAAAAAAAAAAAAAAAAAAAAGGCATCTCAAAATTAAACATGGGAAACCAATTAGCCAGTTTCTATTCCACTTACTGTCAAGTTTTGCTTTCTGGTTCACCTACTGGTAAGCAGAGGTAAAAGGTTTGGGCTGCAAGGAAAACTTAACTCTGGCCTGCCTCACTTCCACTCTAAAATCCCCTAGTGCTTTTTGATGGATTTGAAACACAATTTTATTTCACCTGGGGGAAAAGAAAAGGGGCAAACACAAAATTTAAAACATTAGCCTAAAATAGATTAGTTTCTTTAAAGTCACATACTCCATTTTATGCTACATTATACTGTATGCCCCAATCTCTTTTACAAGCCTTACTAGAGCTACATTTTCAATGTACTGTTATATTTCCCAAAGGGAAAGATTGTCTTAAAAGTTCCTCCCCACCCCTTGCACATAATATGTATCATTAACCTGATACTTCCGCAAAAAATAAAAATAAGAAGGAAAAAAGAGAAACATTCATAGAGACAATAATAAAAGATGAGGATGGGCTAAAGCAGAGAGAGATCACTAGACAGGCAGATAAATGAGAAGGGAGCGGTTAAATGCAACAGAAAGCCTAATCACTTGGCTCGGCTAAATGCCTTCTATTTAGAAGTCCAGTAAATGGAGTGGAACTTTTTTGAACCTCTGTGGGGCTTGGCTTTTAAGAACAGGCTGAACAAAAGTTATAGATGAAAAAGGGAAAAAAAAAAAAAAACACACAAAAATAAGGAAGGAGAAGCTTTGTTGTCACAGTGCAAGGGGAGTCACATTTCTCAAAGGGACAGTGAGAGGATGATGGAGAGCGAGATCTTTCGCTCCCCTTAATGCCTGCCGACAAGTTTTTATTTAAACTAAACTTGTTAAGGTGTTGTCTTAATAGGCTAAAATTCCACAGGGTTCCCCCAGGTGAGTTTCTTCTGGGTAAATGGTGCATGTAGTGTTCCTGATTGATCCCATTCCAGTAGTAGAGCTGGAGCAGTTTATACCCATCTGCTATAAATTGCATGCTTTCCGCTTCTTAACAGCCTATTTTCTGTGAATGTTAAGGGGGGAGAAAAAAAAAAAAAAAATCCCAAAACATTTCAGCCTGAAAACCCAAGAAGCTATGTTATGAAGTAAAAGTCATTGCTCTGGTGAGTTTGTAAGGCATCCAGTAGCTCTGTGTATTAAAACCTCTCTCTGTGTAAGCTGCTTCTGACCAGAGTCAATGCGGATGACTTTGCCTTAAGTGCGCTATTTGCCATTCACTGCACTGAATGTACAACAGGTTTGCAAGTTTACTCTTGGTGCACCACGCTATTGCACAAGCGTAGGCTGCCTCTCAACACAGTTTCCAAGTGTGAGGGGTTGCGTTTAAAGCTCATCACTATGCCTAGACTCTTTGGAAAGATATGACAAGAGAAGTTACAGCAGAAAGGAAAACAAAACCACCACAAAAAAGTCAAACATTTGAGAAAAAGACCTTATCACTTCCACACCGGAGGTCAACATCACCTTGGCTGCATTAACAGTTCCTTCTCAGACTGAAGTAGTTTTTTGGATACTTTAGGTATCAGTGTGAAAGGGGGAATGTATTGTTATCTTAGGTTTGTTGGGGTTTTTTTTGTTTTTTTTTACAGATGAAGAAACTTAAGAAAGGAGAAGAAAAAACTCAGGGTCACCCAGCTGGTCTGTGGTTTAGCTGGCAATAGAGGCCACATCTCCCACATGAGCATTTCATACACCACCCACTCAACAGAGTCTGCAACTGGGAAAAGCTGCATTTGCTTTTTTTATCTTAAGAACTTTCCATGGGGTAAGAGAGAAAAGACAACTTGTTCAGACAACGGTGCATACCCTGATAGATAACCTCAGAAATCTCTCGTATATCAAAGGCAAAGTTAAATATAATTCTAGCTTGTTTTGGCAAATTTGAATTGTTTCACTTATTAAAAGAATTTGATTAGCCAAAGGTCAAAGAAAAGATCGAGTATAACGGTGTGGGGGTAGGAGAGATGCACATGTGGAGGGGAAAACAGCAGGAGGTGGAGTATAAGCATTTCTTCCTCAAATCATGTCTGATTTCCACGCAAACTAACTTCCTTAAAACATCTGTGTTCACTCAAGGTGATGGTATGCCTCTGTTTTCTTTTGAGGAACTGAAAAGAAAATCCATATTTGCACTTGCAAATGGCAAAAGGCTTAAGGAAAAAAAAAAAAAAGACAATCTGTTTCATTTAGGTTATACAACATAAAGGATCAGACCGCAAAGAATGCAGCTTGGTAAAACAATTAGACATTCAATTTACTATATAAATTCAGAAGTTTCCACACAAACGCTGCTACACTATTAAAATGAGCCTAATGATTTCTAAACTACTTCCCCTATCCTGAAACAGAAACTCTTCCTTTCCTCCTTTCTCAGTTTTCTATCTGCAAGACCTTATTACAGATAATTATTTCACAGGAAAGTAGTAAGAGACTATCATGATGGGCACAGTATAAAACTAATGGAGGCAATCCACTTTTTGCTCAGATGTTCCCTAATCTGAATGCAAAGGGCAAAGCTCTCAAATTATTTGGATTTTAGGTGATGCAAATGATCTCCTGAGTTAAATTCTCAACACTGTAATCCTATCTCAGAATAGGATACTCTGCTTGTTGTCATCTTTTGCTACATTTCGTATTAAATTCAGGTATAATCTTTCACACACATGGCTATATGCATGATCTCAGGGTATACAGTTTTGTAAGTTAAGAATGCATTGTGCACACAAATCTATCACTTCTTTTTTTTTTAAACCACAATTAATTAAATGGTTTTCTTCCTCCTCCTGATCAATACGTAGGTCTACACCTCTCTATAAACCTCTAGTCCTGTAGAGGATTACACCAGCTTTAGTTTTCATTTAAGACTGTTCTTTCGACTTACAGCCCTTATCTTTAGCTGCCAAACTTCCCCCCCCCTCCGCTTTTTTATTCATTTTGCAAAGAAATGTTACCTGGAACACTACATGGTAAATTTGGGGTTAAATTATTTAACTTTATCAGGGAATCAAATGGTAAAATTTCATTAGAAGTTGCAGATCTTAGCCTCTCACAAGTAGTAATGGGGCTGTATATTATTATGCAATCCACAGTTCATCAAATTATAAGTATCCTTAAATATAAACACATATGAAAAAATCCGCACAAAACAATGTTATTTTTTCCTCCTGCAGAACTCCTGAAAGCCCTTCACAAAAGAGGTTAGAGGCATTATTACGGTATACAGTAAGATGTACCTGATTAATATTTGAAAAGAAATTTCAAAGGCCACAGGTGTCAGTGAGACAATTAAGAAAGTCTTATTCTGATCTATTTTACAGATTAAATTTGATTGTCTGATTTCTCCTATAGCTTGGTGAAATTTAAATGAAAGGTTTGGATGCAGCCACAGTAGATTTTACTGCTCCTCCTAACCGCATGGCCTTTAAAATAAGGATTGTTTCTTGTTGCAAAGACACTGTTTCCTGGAGGCATTCATCATAAAGATATTGGATGCACTCCAATCTCACAGCTCATGGTCTTAAGTCTAGCAATTTCTGTAATACCTCGTTCCTGAGGTAAATATGTGAAAAAAAAAAAAAAAAAAAAAAACCTCCAACATCCTGCAGCATCTCTTTTTCAAAACCTATCCCTTAACGCTGAAACACTAACAACCTGGCATAAACAATGTAACTCTGCCTGGACAAATTCTGCACATGTTAACACCTTTGTTTATTAATACACATTAACATCATCTCCTGTTTATAGCATGCCTCTTATCCCAAAGGACACAAAAGGCACTCAATAAATGTTACCAACAGCTCTGTGTAGACTAAATAGAGGGATTATTTCATCCAGCACCAAAACACAGCCACCCCTCAGTGTTGGACTTTGGCAAACAAACTACTCAAGGCTGCAGTATTTTAAGGGAGGAAGAGAAACTGGACCCAGCTGAAAATCTAAGAAGAGCGCAGGTGGGCTGAATGTAATAATTGAGCTTGTGATGTGCACTGACAGCGAGGGTCTGTTTCGTGACAGGAGAAGGGTGACATGAAAATGCACCGAATGTTTCCTCACTAATTCAGAGGCAGACAAATGCCCCACGTGTTAGTGTTCAGTAACGGAGGTCCAGTGCATTTCTTATTCTACATCCTTCATAGTCTCCACACACTTCAGGCCTTATTTCAAGAACAATATTTTACCTTGAAACCAAATTATGCCTGGGAGAAGAGCCATGTTCCAGGGGTGTAAGGCATCTATCCTACGTGAAATCCTGGGTCTAAAGGAATTAACAAAAGTCTTCATTCCACAAAAATTCAGCAGCCTGGATTATCAGACATGAGTCCACCTTGTATACCTCCTCAACTTCATTCAAATATTAAAAATATACATATATTAGAAGGTCTAACCAACGCAGTTCAACCTACACAGCCTTGAGGGGAGCACAATTAATCACAACTTTATCCACAGATTGACCACAGAATTATTAATTCAGAACCAGCAAATTTTGACTTTTCCTTAAAACAATGAAAATTATTTGAGGGCAGTTGGGCTGTACTGCTATGCGTAATGACCGAATATAACCCACAAACATTTTACTAAAGAATCGTTCTTACAATGATGTTGTGAAATCCAGAAATCTCAAAACTCAACTTGGAAGTCATGGAGACAATAAACATGGCACCTCATAATGCTGTTTTTCCTACAGAATCCTTTTCCAGATTAGACTGAATTTGAACCCTTCACAAAATATTATTTATTGGGTGTCAAAAGTTTCTACACAGTAAAAAATAAGACTTGTTATTATGCATTTAGTGTTTACCTATTCTGGCAATTGCTCTTTAAAATCTAGTATAACTTTTTCCTGTTTTGACGCTACAGTGAATTTGCTGTGCTTAGGGCAACACAGCAATATTTTTCTCTCCACATAGACAGCAAAAATAACTTTAAGGTAAATCTAACACACACAGGCTTTCCCAGTGCTGAAATCTTTAATAATAGAATAAGCATTTTGCTGATAATTTTTTGCCACACTGAACACCACCTGCCAGAATCCAGTAAGAAAAAAGGAGGGGGGAATCCAAGGAAGGATTGCTTCAGCATCAGGGAGATGGAACAGAGGCAAGACACAAACACTGCTACATTTCTCAACTCTAAACAGAATATCAGAAGTAATAAAAGTAACTGTGAGAATGGAAGGAACAGATTCATCTTCAGCCACTTCTCCATGTGATGAGCAACAGCATTCAGCCAGAAAGCATTTCCTGCTCTGCAAAACCACAAACATTTGTAGAGCCAAAGGGCATTGTTCTTTTCAGTGAATAGTTTCAAACTATTTGAATGCTTAAAGTAAGAGAATGTTCTTATGAGTTACTGTTATTTAGTCAGCAAGTTGTGAAACCCTCGCCAGGTAAGAACAGCAAACAACTGCAGACAGGATCCCTGACTCTATGAATTTAGAGGTGGTGGCACTGATCCCGTGAGCAGATAAGCATGGGCAAACCCAAGAAGGGCTCCAGTAAATTACATAGTTCTTGGTGCTGCTGCATGTAGCCAACTGTGCAGATGCGGTTTGGGGAGATAGGTCTAGGTGATAATGCTGCAAACCAAAACAAGGAAGAAGATGCAGTTACTACTAGGAAACCAAGAATGTACTAATACTGTACAAAAAACAGAGTTCAAGTATAAGAGAAAGAGCAGGACATGAGAGTAGGAACCATATTATATTCCCATTTAAAAAAAATAAAAGGTTGACTGCTATCCCACAGAAAGTCTAATGTGGCATAAGATCTTTACTTGAGAATTTGAAGCGATAAGGGAATAAATGCAGTGGGACAAAATCTAGTATCAGTCAGGAGATGGATAAATCACCTGTGAGGCTGCCCCTTAAAGATGATGCTTTAAACAACATGAGCTCATGCAAAGTGTAGGGCACCAAACCCACAGAGATCAGTCCTCGGGGGCAGCAGGGAAGAGATCACCCAAATAAAGCAAACCCAGGCAACAGGACCCATACGTAAGCAAGGCTACTAGAACACACCACCAAAGCGCAAACAGAAATAAGGGACACGGCTGCCACTCGCAAAAGGAGAACAAAGATCCCTGAGCTGGCACCGGCCTGAGGGCATGTATCAGCCCTGCAGAACACAGCGGGGTGGTATCACCGTACTGCTTCCTCCCTGCCACCAGTTTCTCCGAGCTCCCGCAGTATTCTGGATTTTACAGTCAGCACGTGCTGAGTCAACTTGGGTGTCTCTGCATTCAGGTTGTGGCTAATCAATTACCCGTTAATAGGTTTTAATAAACATACCCTAACAGAGGACTCTGGACATGACCAGAAAAAGGAGAGAAACACAGTGTGATGTTGGTAATGAAAATTGATCAATTAAAAAAAAAAAAAAAAAAAAAAAATCACATCTTTTGTACTTACCCCACCCCTCCTCCCCCGCAAAAGTCCCACAAAAATAAACAAACAAAAAAAACCACCTCAACTTACGTTCCCAAAAGCTCCTCATGTTTTTTGTTATCCTTTCTCCAGACTTCAATGTCCAACATATCCTTCCTGTCAGAGAAGTAGTGAAAATCAAACTGTTCCCTCCACTGAGGATTTGCACTCTTACACAGTGTCTAGAAAACATGCAGTTATAATATTTATTTTTCTTAAATGGTACTTTTTTCCACAGTAAAGCACATATCAATTATTTTACAAGAACAAGGTTGGATGTTAGGACATCGAGTACTAAAGTAATTCCAATCAAAGCTCTCCAGCCCATCACGCAGAGCCTCATCTTCCTTAAAAACTCTCTTTCCTCTCTCATATTAATGATAAATATGCAAGTGTGATGTGAAATAATGGCTGGAGAAATTCTGAAATGCAAGGTGGATCCCCCCAGCTCCACTTTCAGTGGACTGCGGTCATCATTCAACATCACACTGGAAGAAATCAAAAAAAAAAAAAAAACCTTTTGAGGGCAATTACCTGAAAACAGGTTTGAATGAATTAAGGAACCCACAATAGTATTTTTACCCTTCTGTTTTAAGATATAGGAAAAGGAACAGCCTTGAAATTATTAACATCTGGTTAATTTGGTGTCTGTAAATTGTCCCTCTGAGTTTGGTGAGATTGTTCATGTGTTCAGATTATTCTGAGTATTCACTGGATTAGGATTGAAATCACTTGCAATTCATATCACACTACACTACCCACCATCAATATCAGCATGGCCACTGAGAGAACAGGAGATAGGATTAGCTGGACCATGACTAAGATTCCTCCCACCTTGCTTGCTTTTCTGGACCATGAGAGATTGTACTTCATAAATTGAAAAAACTCCAGAAAAGAACGTTACGTACTGACAATCTGAAGTCTTATTAGGGTGTAAAAGCAGCAGTCCCCAATTTTTACTGGACGCTAGACAGAAATACTAAACAATTAACTCGCTGCAGACAATGTTGTACTTGACTTCCCATCTTAAACTCTTTAATTTTCTGTGACTGCAAACAGTGTAGTCTTGCAGATTCATGACACAGGCTATGGGCCATTAAAGAGAAACATAAAAAGGGATCTTAACTGGAATAACATCTTTATTCTAAAATAACTAACCCATTTGTTATTTTTCAAAGCTGTTTTTCTAAATAAAAACATTATATCATGACCTTGGTTTGAGGTTCAATGTAGGGGACAGAGTGCAGGTTTCAGATGCGCCTACATCTGAGCATTATGTTCTGTGAACTTGCTCTGTACATTTTGTACAGGAGAGGGTTTGTTTGTTTCCTCCTCCTCCTTCTGCACTTCCAGTTCATGACATGCAGAGCTCTTGCTTTCTCAACAGAATATTATTTTAATTATAGCCCCTCTCCTTATTAGACTTTGGAGATGAAATGTTTATCTTTGGGAACCCCATTCATTTCTTAGATTCCCATGAAATGGTACTGGATACAAATAAACACAGCCTAGAGGAATAAAAATTAAAATCAAAACCATGGAATATTCTCTGTGTGTTGTTTTGGGTTTTTGGTTGGTTATTTTTGGGGGGTTGCGGTTTTTTTCCTTGTTATAAGTAACATTTTTCAAGAAAGGTGCTTTAAAAAATAATAAAAAAAAAAATTCCCCTGCACTGGGAACTATTTCAGGTCTGCTTTTCCAGCATATCTAACACTGCAACCTAACTTCTGTATTGGCAAAGAACAAAACACATGTGTGATGTACATAGCTTTATTTCATTTCATATTAATGTCAAACATCCGTCAATATGATTACTACGCTAAATGCACAAAACCAGGTATACACAATATTCCTAACTTCCTATTTCTATATTGGCATGTAAAACTTATTAGTAAAGGGTTAATGTCTCTGAGCTGGTCTCCCGGTTTTGATCTCACTTATATAAAAGCGATTCAAGAACAGTTCCATCTGAGGTAGCAACACTGGTAAAAGAAACACCAAGTATCTTATTGGCTTCAGCAAACTTAAGGAAATCCTTAATACTCACCTTACTCTTGTATCTTTGATCTCCCAGTTTGAGGAGAATAAAAATCTCTGCCAAGCCCCCTCCGGGGATGTTCTTCCCCTCCAGGAGTGTGATGGTGACCAGCCCATTCCACAACTGGTTCTTGCGCAAAGAGTCCGAGAGTCGCGCGCTCCGCATGAAACTCGACTGAAAAGCAAGTCAGCGACACAAAACATTAACACATCCAAACCCACTTTTTTATGCTCAAACTGACTGTGATATGAAAGCACCAGAAGTGAGAGAGGTACCGTGACCCCCTAGGAGCAAGTAGAGGATGGAGGACAGTAGGATGCTATGGATTTTCTGCCTGTACTGTACTATGGCTGACCCCATGAAGCAGCATCATCTGATGCTCAGCATCAGAGCAAAGCCAGCAGGGTTAGCTTAAACCAACAGGAAAGTCAACTTCACCCAGCCTGGCTGAGCTTCAGCAAGAGCAGACCTCGAGCGTTGAGAGAAATCTATTACCTCGGCTCACGGAAAGACACAGGAGACCTATGGGGAGGAGAGGTGGGAGAGGGGAGAAACTGAACCCTTGCATGTCCAGAAAAAGCAGGTCTGTCCTTTTCCTGCATTCCTGTCTGTGGTGGGGGGAGACAGCCCACAGTCATAAAGCCTATGGCCAGGTGAAAGGCTGAGCACGCATCTTCCACCTCCTCCATCACTCAACCTCCTGTCGTCCACCCTAGCTTTCTGCCTGCTGCTTTTGCAGCTCCTGCTTCCAGAAACCGAGCTCACGAATCAAAAATACCGATGCCTGCTGAAAAACACTGACACCGCCGGCTCTTCATCTGGAGTTATAGTTACCTGGTAGCCACATTTGTTACCTTCTCAGCTTCATCCTACATAGCATGGCTGCACTAACAGTTTGCTAACTGGCAATATTTTATTGGACAGAGGATGATTAAATAGGTCTTTATTTGCGGGGAGTGAGCTGGAAACATTAAAACTCAAGGCTCTACTTTTCTTCTCGCAGTAAAAATCCTGCCATATTTTATTCTCGTGAAGCAACTTTTAACTCGCCACACTTCGGAGCTTCAATCATGTCATATACAGGTGGGAGCAAGACGGAGGAGAAGATTTCACAAGTCACTTTAAAACAGGACGTGTTAGCTTTAAAAGCAAGTAAGAAATATTGTTGCTAAATAAAACGATTGCAAAAGCACCTGATGTCTGAAGATTACTTTTTATGGATCAATTACCCAGCAACAAAATTCTTAAATCACGGGTGGTGAACTCACAAATTTTTACTTGCTTTTTACTGGTTAAAATACCCAACTCTGAATCCCACAAGCATATTAATATACTTCTATTTAAACACCCTGTTTGGCTTTCCTGGCACACTGGTTAAAAATTCCTACCTTTAAAAAGAAAACGAGATTTTGATTCATAAATCCAGCTGCAATGTAATTTTTTTTTTTTTTTTTTTTTTTTAAAGTTCGTCTTTTAGGCCAAAAAGCTAAAGCATGACTGTTCCCATGGACATACTTCAAAGTCCCGGCAGATATATTCCTCCCTAAACACTGCAACTATTTCAAAATCCTTTTTATAAAAAAGGGAGTAATGTCCACAAGGGATCAAAGGGCATTCTACAGTCTGGCAATCGCCTTAGAAAAATGGCAGTGCTTCCATGAAATATGCCCTAAAATAATTTTGCAGCTTGGTATGTCCTAATTTCGAATTGGATGTTTATCTTGGAAAGGCTTCTATCTAACTTGTCCATAAAACAGCTCCACTTAGCTCTATGAGCCCTGTGAAAATGGAATCCAAAGCTGGCTATTAAAGGGGCCTGGAGATTGCTTCCATATGGCGTAACAGCATGGGAGTGGAGGGCTAAGGCCTACAGCAGGCGCTGCTTGGCTTGAGCTCCCCATCTATCCATGGACACTCGTTGCATTACACCATAACATCTGGATTATTGCTTGTAATGTCCCTGGGAAATATCCACTTCCCATCAAAGCCTTTATCTATCTCAGTTGTACTTTGAACATTTTAGTATTTAACATAGTCATGTTTTGATGTGATGTACTTGCTGCTTTAGGACCAAGGATTTTCCCTCCCTACCCTCTCCTTCCTCAGAGGAGGAAGAGGCATTTGATGTTAGTTCACAAACTGAAAAAAAAAAAAAAACAGACAAAGTTTATTATCCATGTTGCAATTTCTTTTAAAAACAAAGCATCCAGTTCTCGTCAAAGCTTCCAGGCTGAACACAAAAACCAGTTGTTATCACTCAGTTTTCAAATCAAATTTAGATTCTTTTCATTTTTTAACCAGGCCAGTATTTTAGGGTGTCACTCAGCGTTAGGGGGCCTTTCTACCCAAGTTCTGTAGCACATGTAACCCCACCCTTTTAGCCATTGACTTGACAATTCAAAAGACTGTTGGGAAGTACCCAAACCGGCCTGGATTCCGTGCAGTCCCAGGAAAAATCAGCGCCTGCAGGTCGGTATTACTGGAACACATTGCAATGCATCAACTCTGACCTTCCAAAACAGGTGGCCCCTAGCAAACGGCCTTGTGCACCCCCTTTCCAGATGGCTGCGCAGCTGCAAAAGTGCTCTGTGCTCATCTCAGAAGAGGGCTTTGTTGGTCTCCAGCTAACAGGAGCTGGCTACTTTCTGGAGGAGACCTAGCATCCCTTTAGAGCATCACACTGGGTAAAGAAACCAAGACGTTTGCAACTGGTTTAGGGCATGGGGATCTGGAGCACCTCAACACAGGCTCGATAACAGCAGTCTGCTTCCCACCTCCCCCAGCCCAGCTCTGCCACTGTCACAAGCCTCTCTCCAAACGGAGCAGCACGGAGCCCGGGAAGGCTGCTTGTCTCACGTCCCTGAAGGCAGCCTGTCACATTAGGAATGCTTTGGATTTCCTGGATGTGCCCCGGTTGTTCCCACAGTGTGTGCTCAGCAGGTCTGGCACGTCTCCTGTGCCTTGTAGCATCTACACCCACACCGAAGAACCACTCTGTGCATGCTCTGCAGCCACCTCTCCAGCCTCCCCAGGTATTTGGCAGGCCGTTCCTCTGACCACCCCGATGGAAATCCCAGCCAAACAGGCAGTGTCTCAGATTCCACTCACAGTTTCTGGAAGGAAGCACATCTGGGGAAACCCAGATGTGTGGTAAACCCACAGACCTAGACCATCAATGAGTCAACTTCAGTGTTGCCTGGGGAAGTCTGTACTATGGAAAATGCCTCCCAGGTGACAAGAAAATTATATTGCATTATTTGTTTTAAAAGTCTTACCTCCTCTCTGATAACCTGCACCTACTTGTTTCAAACTGATTTACATAGAGTTAATTGATTAAATTTTACAGCCTCCCTCTGAGTTGGTAAAACTATTACAGAGCAGAGCACAGAGAAGTGCAGAAATTAATCCAACAGAGTTACTCGGAGGCAAACAAGCACTGAAAATAACACCCAAAACACTTTCCCTCCCTCCAGCCATCACTACATTAACTTGCTTTCACAATGAGACCAAAAAAGTCAAAGCCCCTGTCTACGCTGGCCAGAAAAGGAGGACATAACTGCTTAATCAGTGGTAATTTTAAAGTGTTTTTATCTATTCAGCTCTACCCTTTCCCTGTTACCTCCCAGGCTACTGACACCTCCGCACTTAGGTACTTCATCTTCTGCTGCTGAACCCGAGCTCTTCCCAGCTGTGCTCCCAGACTGGATGCCAGGTCCTTCAGGCCTCTCCTGCTATATTTTCCTGTAAACTCTCTGCAGTCAGCCAGCTCACACTCTGGCCACGTCCCAGACTGAAGTAAAGGTGCCTTACATTGGTACAGAAACGTTGGCTGAAGCTAGGATCAGGCTATTGAGCTAGAAATTAGGAAACACATGCTTTATGATGGAAGTTGGCACATGTCCCAAAGCACAAGACATTTGACAAGTTAGCTTATTCCTTCCTGTCCCCCCATTTCTTCTGAAATCAAGATAGCCTTGAGATCAGAATTTGACGGGTTACAGAGCAGATCCTGGTCATAGAGCAGATCCCTGCTACGTGAGAAACAGAAGATGGTTCTTCTCCCTACTGCTTAGAGAGAACATTCGCCCAGAAAGCATCCCATGTCTCTGAACAGAAAAATTGAAAATAAGTGCTCACAATACTATTTTCAGAATGTGGCTCCTGGTTTCAAAATTTATATTAAAGTTTCTCACACCAACTTTCAATTTTTTATTACTTTCTGGATCTGGTTTAAAGAAGAAAGCTGGACAAGAATGAGCAGGTGTGACATATTTTGCCTTCACAGAGCCAAATACAGGAGATAAGCAAGAATGACAGAGCTTTGGAGGGGAAAGAACCAGCTCACTGACCCAGCTTCACAAAATCCTTTAGGACCTCGAGTCTCCCTCATAACACCATTTGTATATAATCTCCCTCTATAGGCACCCAGCGAATCCCCTCTGGTGCATCAGAGCTGCTTTCAAATCTGTCTCTTCTCCTGACACACACATACATGCCCCAAGTTCAAATTTGTTTTTGAAGCAATAAAGAGATGCAGAAAAATTGTACATTTAAATGACACGGTGAGGTGGCCAAGTGTGAAGCGAGCCCATCTCTCACATCCTTCATTTAAAAGGATGAGACAGGACAACAGAAAGCCTGCTGCAATCCCTGTGAAGAGGTCAACGTCGAAACTGGGCCACGTAATTTGCCATCTG
This sequence comes from Tyto alba, assembly GCF_018691265.1. NCBI lineage: Eukaryota > Metazoa > Chordata > Aves > Strigiformes > Tytonidae > Tyto > Tyto alba. The sequence goes on from NW_024881317.1 coordinate 6,682,099, forward strand.
AGAAAACAACAACACGCAAATAGAAAGACTCTTTGGACCTCTCCTCATTAAGCAGGGAAACCATTTTGCAGAGGCAGTCTCCCCTTGGGAAAGAGGAGAGGGCAGCGAGAAAGGCAAGTGAACCGACACGAGATTGCCGCCACAATGCGTGACCCTGTGGCAACCGAGTCCCTCTGCTCCGCGAAACACTTGGAGAGCGTCGCTGCCCACGGGGTGTTGTGGGAGAAAGCCAAATACAATGAGGCAGGCAAAAATGAAACCTAACAGCCCACGCAGAAAAAAAAAAATAAAATAAAATAAAAAAATAAGGAGAGTGAGGGATTTTCCCCCGCGATGAGATGCTGAGGAACACTTCAGTCCCGTCAGCCTTTCAGCCAATTTATTCAATCAGCTTAGGCTATCAAGGTGGCAATTGTGTCGCTTTTGTTTCAGGACTGAACTGCTGCGGGTCAATTCACCCTAAGCAAACCTGCTTATTTGCTTCATAGATGCTCACCACTTAAAGGTTATTCAGCTGTACAAATGCTCAAAATAACGTGTGGGGCACTCAGGGTGAGACTCAAGCCACCCAGGACAAACAAGGCTACTGAGCATCAGCATGTTGGGCTCCAACAGAGATAGCTACCAACACCCTCTGCGCCCCAGACAGTCCCAGAAAGAAAAACAGAAAAGAAGGGAGAGCTTGCCAATACACAGATACGAGTGCGTATATTAATACTGCCTAATAGTATCCTCTTCCCTTTGCAATGCCACCCTCCATGAGAAAAAGAAGCAAGCCGCACTCTTGGAGACAGCTCCCACAGAGGACAATGCTGTTCTCAGCTCCCATGAAAAATGAGGGATCTGGATGTGCTGCCCATGTCTTGGGAGTCCGCCCAAATGTGCGATGATTCCCTTCTAGCAGCAGTGAAAAATATATACTGTGTAATCAACAGATAGCTAAATCATCCAGCTCAACAGCTCTTGCACCAAAATGATTTAAAAGACAGTATTCAGTTGCTGAAATCCTTCCTGCATACTATCTGTAATGAATGTGAGGCAACCATAGCTAGACTGGAGATCTCATACTGTCGCTGTTTTCATTGTTGTCTGAAATGTAGCCTTTTCTTCAAAAAAAAAGGAAGCTCAGAGGACACACAAAGAGTGTACGGTATCCACAACAGCCCAGGTGAAGCCCTTCACCAGCCTGATATGAAGTTACATCAGGTATTAGTGCCATCAACAGGGGTACTAACCATCTGGGGTGAATTTGGCAAGCCAGAAAGAATCCTGTGATTAATGTGAAAATCTGAATGTGAAAATGTGACAAATCTGCCATAAAATAACATAAAATGGTCAAATTAGAGTATAGGCAGATTTCTTTCATATAGGGAATACAGGTTAAAAAAATGCTGTGAAAGTTACATTCATTTTGTCCATCCTTAAAATAAGTTATTTTCCCTGTATTTGTAGAAGAAAGGAAGCTAAGTATTGCAATAGAGGTCGTCTATAGTTCAGCACAAAAAAAAAAAAAAAAAAAAACACAACAGGAAAACTATTTCAAATAGAAAACTTTTATTTGCCTAAACCTATAGAGATGAAATTTAGATCTGTCTCAGTTCAGCTGCTCAAATGGAAAGTATACAGCCTTTTCTCCTTCAACAACCAACCAGAGTCATCTCAGCAGCCAAAAAAGAGATGAGTTTGTGTATCCATTACAGAGCTCTCACCATTTCCCCTGCCCCCCTTATTCCTGTATCTTTATCTCGTCCAGCAACATTGTTTTCTACCCCATCATACTCTCTGGCTATTCTTCCATAACCTCTTGTGCCTTCCCTAGACACCTATATTCCCCATGCACACAATTTTTCTTTCTAGCCTTTATGTTCTGCCACAAACTGCTAGTACTGCTTCCACAGACCAGAGTTTCCTAACTAAAGATGGTTATTGATGTACAGTACTAGTGTTTTAGTGCAGTAGCAGAATCAATAAACTAGGAAATACTGCTTTGTCAGATTTTTCCAGCGCATGCTGGGAAATATTTTTACTGCCTTTGGATGGTCACAGAGCTTTTCTTTAGAGATCACACTGGAGCATGAACTGTGTCTTCCCTAGGAAGAACTGAAGCTCTCCTACCCTCTAGTGACTGGAACAGAATAGAGCACAGGGTTGCAGCTTTTGTTTTGTTTTGTTTTGTTTTTTTTACCCTCGTCTTTTGAACAATACTTTCACTTCTCCTAAATCAGTACTATGCTTCAGCATCTCTTAATTTCATTTTAAAAGATTCTGAGGCACAAGTCAGAGTCTTGAGAACTAAACCCACCTGCTAGTATGGCTTACAGCTAGAGGTCCAAAAACATGTATGTAAAAAAATTATTCAAAATCTAATGAGATATAGCTTACCACTAAAAAAAAAAAAAAAAAAAAAAAAAAAATCCAGTGACAGCAACCAAGACAGAAAAGACAGAAGTTTGGCTATTCTGGACAAAAAGGACTAGAGTTTTAAAACCTGGCTCCCTTTCCCAGGACGCAAAGCCAACCAGCGTCAAGAGACAGCTGTGTGGGCACGCATGAGAAAAAGGGGGATCAAGCTACACTGACTGAGTGAGGGCATAGTAATTTCCAGAGATTTAGTTAAAAACTAAAGTGCTGAGCTCTTCAATTATTCCATCACTTTCTGTCATACGGCATTCAGGGATGCCTGGCGGCTCTCCGCGCCGAGAGCCGCAGGAAGAGCTGCAATATCCCTGGAACCAGGGCTCGCCGAGCCGCCGTCCAGCTCCACGGGCTGTACTTCGCACTTCTTCTGTTAACAAAAATATACTTGCTGGCACAATACCTGAGTGGGCTGGCTCCTCTACACAGCACACCAGAGTTGTAATGAATAAAACAAGAGGAGGTTAATTATTCAATTTATTTAGGCACAAACCAATAGTTATATGGGGAAAATATCAAGATGCGTATTTGTTCTCGAAAGAGCCAAATTCTGCTTTTCAGAAAGTTCGACTGTATAGCTCTCAAGCTGGGTACTGGGGCCTGCAGTTTCTATATCATTGTTATTTACTCAATAGCAAATTAAAGCTTTACAGAACAAATAAAAAGCCACAGTCTGTTTCCGGAACAAGTTAAAATCTAATGCAAAAATGGAACAGTACAAGAATATAAAAGTAATGGAAGCCTGCAGGGATACTACAGAAGACCAAGAGAAGCGAGTTATGTAGATACGTAGCAACACACAAATCTTGGAAATTCTGTTACATTGCTGGCACTGAAAACTCCCTGCTCAGTCTCCACCCCAGAACCAAAAGGAATTTCAAAACCCACAGGAGTGACCAGAAGAAATACTGTCTCACAAATTCCCCCCCATGGTGAGAGGCAACGCAAACAATTAGACTGGGAACCAGGAGCCCCCCATTCAACTCCGGTACCGACTACCGGCCACCTTTCAGGTATCCTTAAGCAACTCAAACCTCCCATTGCTCCTTTTTTTTTGGTTGTGTTTACACGCATTGCCCTAGAACAGATTTCTTTCTACAGCTCTTTGCTGGGTGGGGTCTTACTGTCACTTGCCACTAGACACTATAATAGTACCTAGAATAAGAAAACAGCAGCAATTTCTCATCACATTAAAAAAAAAAAAAAAAGCAAAAATATAAAAGCACTGCCACCACATTTAGACAGGCTGCATCTTGACTTCAGAGTTTTCGTATTTTTACACTTTCTGTTTCAGAAGAGGGCACAAAGATTTTGGGAGGGGGCTTTTTTTTTAAAAAGAAAAAAATATGGATTACCTTGGATGTTCGCTTCTTCCGACTCGACCATCTCTATTCATGAGTCCCCACCATTGTACCATAGAGAACCCAGAAAGAGGAAAAAGAGAGGAAGTAAATCAGAGAAAGTGTTTAGTAAAATAATTCAAACAGCAGCTTGTCAAATGTGTTAGAAAAGCTTATTACTAAGTAGGGGGCTGGATCTACTACTGCATTCATCTACCTCTCCTCACTTATGGAACATAACAATCAACAAACTCAAAATACCTGCATTGCACCAAAAAAAAAAAAAAAAAAAAAAAAAAAAAAGAGGAAATTAAAAAAAAAAAGAGAAATCAAGAATAAAAAGTGGAGAGACCCAGAGCCATTAGTAAGAAACATGGCTTATACTTTTGGTGCCATCTGGTTCTACAGTAAGCTAATTTAAAAAGGAAAAAAAATCATCTTGCTGTTAAGTGCTAATGTGGACAGAGCCATTTCACTATTCTGATTCCACTGGAAATGGCTGAGCAATTTGCATTTGAAATATGAGGGCTTAAAACATCGTCTTTAAAAAAAATTACAGTGTGCACCAACTCTTCTATCATCTGCACTCTGAATGTTAACTAAGCACCCAAGAGTACCAAAAGCTGCTACTTTAAACCAATGTATTTTCTGTCTCACTGACTAGGTCCACTTCAGTCCATGCCTTCGTAAAAATCCCAGAAGAACTTCCTGAGGTTCTTTCAGATAAACTGCTTTTTCTGCTAAAGAAACTTTATGTCTTTGTTTCCCCCCTTCCTATAATCCAGTGACATGTGTGCCAACAACACTCTTGTACAAGTTAGAGGGGGAATTCACATCCCAGATCAAAGCCATCTCATAATACAGATATATAAATACAACAACGTTTTGAATGTTGTCATTAAGCTTTTAAATAATCACATGCTGAGGTAGAAATAACTCTACAATTATCTTAAGATTTTACAATTCTCAAAAAAGGCAACTTTTTGAAAAATCAATAATGAATGGCAGATGTCCCACGTTAGCTTTTTTTATTTTGCTTTCCAACCCCTTTAAACATTTTTGTTTCTATAAATAATCCCGTTCAGACTGAAATTCCATACCTACAATTCAATAAAGTGCTGTAAACAGCAACTTTCATGCTAGACTACACATAAGACTTATGTAAAGAGAAAATCTTCCTATGTGTATTACACATTTAAAATTGGACCAACTTGAAAGCCAGAGCTAAGTAAATGCCTGACCTTGGCTTTTCCCCACCCCTTGCAGGACATGAACAGGATGAGTTCACCAACACAGATATGCTCCATGCTCTGTAAAACACTAGTAAGAATCTTAAAAGACAAAAACAAAAGCAAGAAGCCACCTGCAGGATCTGAAATTTTAAAACTATCAGCTTCAATTATGGCATTCGCAGTCTCTGCCCAGGTTTTTCTGGGTTTCTAGCATCACTAAATGTACCACATTTCAGCATCAGGAACCAAGTTCAACTGAACTCAGTCTACAAACTGTCAGTGGCAAGATCAGGGTTTTTACAAGCCATGTCTTCCTTTCTGCCAGTGTGCTACTCCACAAGATTGGTGCCGTTTAAGTTATAAAATCTCTGCTTTTAGGTTTCATGTGCATTTTTTCATTGTCATTGGGGAAAAAAAAAAAAAAAATAACCCAACAAAAAAACCCATTTTTTTGTTGTTTTTGATGTGTTCAATGCCTAGGTGGAAGTCAGAAAATACTATGTTCTGGAACAGCAATCACAGCAGGTATGGTTCATCCATTCACACCGGCAGCTTGCACGCTGCAGTGGGGGATACCACATGCCCGGCACACGGAGAGCACTGCCGCAGTGCACGTCACAGCTACGAGACACGAGCATCCAGCTGCAGCTGTCTCTGCAACTTTTACCCAGTTAAATATGAGGCTTTTTCTAAAGTTATGATCTATCTTGATTTCAATACTGAGTCTCAGAGGATGAAAATAAAGGTGGCATTTCCCAGTAAATCAGATTACGTGAGCTCTTCTCTTCTTCCCCTACACATTCCAGCTATAAATTTGATTTCCTAAGCCACTTACATTTCTCTTGAAGTCTCCTTGCTTGACTGCTAGACTCAAGTTTAATACAATCACTCCCATGTCATCTTCTAAACTGTTGGGATCTTCCAGTTTTAAAACCTGTTCAGTAGTTCTACAAGCCAAAAAAAAAAAAAAAATGTGCATTTATTGACTCCAGTTAACTCGAGTTGATTATTAAAGGTCATGCTGAGCTGTGCAAATTTCAGCTTCTTGTCTGAAATTCCCAATATTGAGTTTAAATGTTAAAACAGGAAATCTGGAGGGTTCCTTCTTAGTTTTGAAAAAATACACCACCCTTTCAATAATGCAGCCCAGCATCTCTATAGCATTACTTAGTACTCATAACTCTCCATATGCAGATGCACGCTGAATTAAGTTACTACTACTTCCACTTCGCAGGGAAGAAGAGTGACAGAGAAACTCATCCAAGTCAATTTTCTGACGTTAGTGGCTGGGATTTGACTCAAGACCTGCATTCTGCCTTACCTCCACCTCTGATTAATCTCCCTCCGTGACTTAGTTCCCTCTCTGAAAAGAGGAATGGTGGCATTTACCTGGTGGTACTAGCTCATGGATAAATTCATTAATGTTTCTAGAAATTCAGACACAACAGCCATAGGAGCTATAATATACCCATACAGGGAAAACTCATTTTCTTAGGGGGAAAAAAAAATGTTGCTCAGCAAGGGAGTATAAAAGAGAACTAAAACTTGAATTCCTGGCTTCCAGCTCCACATTGAGACCAAGCAGCAGCAGCAGCAGACAAAAGGCGCAGGGCTTGCCTCCACACTAAATCAGGGCCAGATGAGCTGCCGCGGGGATGGATGGCTGCGGGGGGAGGCTGGAAACGGGGCGCTCCCAGCCAGGCAGGCAAACTGCTCCCCGGCCCAAGGATATACAGAAAAAGAGACCCTGCGCTGCCTGGGGCTAAGAAGGGGTCTCAACCTTCTCCCCTCTTTCTTCTTCCACCTCCACGAATTATTCTGGTGTAGCTCTCCCTAAACAACGCTGCATATAGAAACTCTTATTCTTATCCCCAGACATGGGAAGGGAAGGGCCTTCTGCCGAACTGGGCTCCATCCAGGTTGGATTTGAACCCCGTACGTAACGCTGGATAAAAACATGCGTGTACAGGATTTATCTCAAGCGATTTCTTTTAAAATGTGCTTCCCACCCTTCTATCAAAACAAGTTCTCATGAATAGACAAATTCCAAGCTAAAGCAAAAGCATTTCATTATTTTCCTATGTTTCTCAATTAAGCTGCATTAGTAAGCTTTAATTAAATAAATGTATTACCTATTGAGTTCAAGTTCAGCGAGTGCTACAAATGCCGAACCCATGAAGTCTGAAGAGGTTAAATCTCGATCATACACCTGGTAGCAAAATAAAATAAATATTTCTAATTTTCATATCATAAGCCAATTTTATCCCAGCTGATAAAATAACGGATATTTTAAGCCATTTCAGTTCAATTTTGTATTTGAAAGATCAAAGCTTAGATATAATTCAGGGATAATTTTCCATCTCCCTGCTTTAATTTGTATTTTTAACTAAATATTTAAACAGCATTTTGAAAGTATCTTCTTAATATTATGTAAACAGAGACATGTGTGCTGCTATGGATTGTGCCTGTTCCTTTATGCTCTGTGCAATAGCATAATGAAACGCTGCACAAAAAAATCAGGTACTTCTGGCTACAGATGTTTTAGCAATTAGTGCTCACAACTGGTAGCTTGCAGTTCTGGTAACTGTAACGTTACTCATAATGAGAAAAGGCTTTGCTACTTGTCACGGCTGCATCCCAGGTAATAATTCTGTTCAACCCAGCCAAATTACACTCTTAAAACGTGCTTATGAAACCGCTATTGGTTTCACTGAGTTTGCACAAGCACAGTAAGAGCGAGCAGAATTTAGCTCCATAGCTTTAAACATATCCAGTCAAGGAGTTTTATTTCAACTTGGGCTTTTGCAGATGGAAAGCAAAACATGCAAGTAAAATCTGGAAAAGACATATGTGCATTTTAATTTGAAATTGCTGAAACTCTTAAACCGGATTGTGTTTTATGTTACACTGCTACAGTGAATAAAAATCAATACGCTTCTAAAGTCAAAAAAAAAAAAAAAAATTACTTAAAAAAAAATATTGACCCATCTTTCAAAAATCTAAACCTAAAACTTACCTTGATCCAGAGTTTTTGATCAAGGGTCTGTACAGGCAGCACAACAGTCTCATCCCAAACTGGGTTGAGGTTCTTGTAGACTACCTTGCTTTTGTATAGAGTTTTCCCATTCAGTTTAAACTTCACATATGGGTCACTTGTACCTGTGATAATTAATAAAAAAGTAGATTATCACTGCCCCCACATAGCCCCACAATCTCAAATTATACTTTCACAATACCATAAGTAACAATAATAAATAGTAATGAGTTATTTTATATATACATGCATATACTTGTTTACCTACATAAAAATTGCGAGTTTATACGGGAAATCTACTGAACAAAAACAGAAAGTTGTCTGAAAGCAGGCAACAAAAATTCCTCATAGTTTGCTTGATCTCCACTCTGTTATTCTTAAAGAATGTTAATTATTCTTTCGTAATTTAGTTAACATTTTAATTTGTGAAAAGAGCAAACAGAAGGCAGGGATGAAGGGCGATTTACAGGCCAACTAACAACACAAACCGTGGAAGAGAGAAAATGTGATCCACTGACTATGAATATATAAAAAGACCAAAACTCAAAAGCATCGTAACGTGGATAGGAGCTCCAAGGAAACCAGTAACAATAGCTAAAATACCCATCAGAATTTCATCACTGGTATCCCTTGCCAATTTACTTAAAACCAAATTTGAAGTTTCAGTGAAAAAAATACTGACACTATTCACTAGCTCAGGATAAAAACCACACACAGAATAGATTCCATGAAGGCAACAAACAATATTCAGGTAACGCATTTTTTAATCCAAGTGGCACAATTTGCCGTGGCAATAATGTCCCATATTTTTATGGAGCAGATGTCCACAGACAGAGTGTGAGGCTCGTGCCACTCGGCAGCAATAGAAAAACTTGCAGCTGTCAAAGGAAAACAGAAGAGGGAATCAACTTTTTATAATCGTTATTAAACCAGTGGCATCTGCACTAGCACCAACCACCGTGCAGGACACCACACAAAGAGGGGAACAAGGTACGTGAAGGGTTTAACTAGATGGTCGATTTAGTAGTGCATACAGACTTTGCAAAAAAATCTCACAAGCTGCAAATAAGGGAAAGAATAAAACTGAGGTGTAGTAGCATATGCAATTAACTGATCCCAGGCGCTGTACATCTGTCATATTCAATATTGTCTATGTTATACCTTTTATTTGGAATTAAACTTCCCTCCGAACAGATCAATTTCATTAGAAGAATAACAGCTAATGAGACGGTCCTGGCTGCTCCCCCAGCCTGCAGAATCGGCTGCCAGCAGGAAAAGACCGACTCTTACACCAGACTTCAGATTCAGAAATAATCTGAACCTGTCCTTCCTGGTTCCCGCTGAGATACTGGCCAACAAACGCATGGCAGTTCAGGATAATCCAGTGTAAGACCAATACTCAGTCCTGTCAGTAGTTTGGTGAAACACTGAGAATGTGAAAAATCCATATTTAAACATCCAAAGCTCCGATCACTGTTATGTGGAGACCGATTTAGGCTCCAGAAAAAATAGCTATGTGTTAGCATCTATTTGAAATTACATAGTACTGTAAAGTACTGTGCTTCTCAGATATACAGACTTCTTTTTAAGAATTACAGAAAGTTTTTATTCTGTTTTAATATCAAAAGGGAAGGGCTGTAATAAAGCCCTGGCCAATTCTACACATAAAGGGTATTTCATTCACAGAAGAAAAATACCAGTTGGTTTTCAAATACTACCTGCAGGTGATCCTTCTCCTAAATAGTAATTAATGAAATAAAATCCTTCTTGTGAAAAATGCTGCAAAATTGAAAAGAGGTTTCTTTTCCTTCTCTTCTAAAAGAGAATAATAGTAAGGGCCTGCTCCAAAGCCAGGGAAGTCAGAGGGCAGCTTCTCATTGTTTTCAGTGGGTTAGGACTAGACCTTTCCCTAGAATACTTCTCAGAACTATGATTACACTCATATAAAAATGTACAGCTTAAAACCAGTGCATTTTCCACAATGAGTGGGAACACACAGATAAGTTGTAGCCCCACAAGGTGGACAGTACCCCTCAGAGGATGCAGAAGTTAAGAAATAACAGCGTTTTGCTCTTTGGTGTTAGTTTCTTCCAGCTCCTTTAAAAAGGAAACAATCAAACAAACAAAAAAAATAAAGAACTGGCTTTTATTTATGGTATAAGCAGGAGCAAGCTACATTATTAAAAATAACAATAATAGTAATAAAAATGTCCACGACCTATTTTGTGCATGAAATAGCAACTGGCTGAGACAAGGAAAGCAACTGATGAAATGAAAGCAGGAAGAGGGTGACGGAGGCAGGTGGTCTATGGCTGTAACTCATCTGCTTTTGGCACAGAAAACCCACGAACAAGGGCAAAACCTTAAAAGAGAGAAAGAAGCAGGAGCCAGAGTGACCAGCCGGCAAGTTCAATATCTGCAAGTACAGAACTCCAAGCCCTTTCTCTACAGATGAGAAGGAGGAAGACTATAGCTAAGCATCCCAACTGCATTATTGCTCTGAAAGCTTTCCAGCTTGTTATATAGTAAAGGAAAATAAAAGAGGGGGTGGGGCTGCCCACCAACATTTATGTTAGCCAGGCTTTAGCAATCATTCTTCCATATATATATCTCTATAAAAATATAATGTCTTCCTTTATATTTACATATATTTTTCTATATAAAAGCATATATATGTATATTAAGGAAGGTATATATTTATATAAAATACATATATTTATATAAAAATTTATTAAAAAGTGAGGGGGGAAAAAAAAGCTGTATTAAAAAGAGGCCTTTAATTAAATAAGATTGCCACTCTGGGATCAGGCCTTCATGCTTGTCAGCTTACTCTCAAAATAAACATCTCAAATCGGGGCCTCAGTGGTGTCACTTACCCCAGCAAGGCACACTGGGTAATCCCTCGCTATCTTGACAGCTACATAATGTTCAAACTGTTTCACGGGTGAACGGCGGCACTTGCGTGAAGGAAAATATTAATGCCGGGAATTAATAGAAAAAGGGATGATGGTTTACAAAAGCCAAACAAGGAAAAGGTGTCAAGTTAGTACCAGTGTTAATTGTTAGGGAAAATAATTGTGGAGGGGCGCGGGTTTCGGCAGCGCTCGCCTGTCTGGCTGTCAGAGGGGTAACATCTCAACTAGTGGCGGGGGGGTGAGGGGGGGAGAGGGGTCGGTGGCTCCCGGATCATACAAACGACAGGCTGACACCTCCGTGCCGGCAAACAGATGGACTCTCACCTCCACGGCAGGAGCTGGAGAGCACCCCGGGGCTCGGTGGCATTCGCTGGGTGGCCCGGAGAGAAATGACCGGGGTGGATATGACACCCCACAGCCCCTTTGGGGGCTTTCAAGGCTTCCCCCCATGTTGCTCTTGGGATGCTGATGAAGCTCCTGTACCCCCCGCCCTGGGTCACTGTGTCCATTTCTGGTTTTCTTTAAGTCAGCCCAGATTGTATCCAGGTGATCAAAATGGGTTAAAAAAGGAGAGGAGGAATGTGAAATAAGGCAGGTGGACAAGCCTGGCCTGATGGGATCAGCAGCACAGACTGCAAATTAACTTCATTTGAATACAAGGCCTTAAACCGCCTGGATTCAAGATCAGAAAGATGTCTGGATCTATTAAAAGCTATTAGAGACAATCTACAACCTAGATAGAAAAGCATAACTTTTTTGAAAAGTGTCTAGTGATTTTAGAGATCAAGCGGTGTAAGAAAGGATGTATTTTCTATAAGTTTCCTTTAAACATGACAGACACTCAATAATTTTCTGAAGAAGTCGGGCCATTTAAGGAAAAAAAAAAAAAACAAAAACAAAAACAAAACATTGCAGCAGCCATTTTGTAGCAACAGCAACCGAGTCAACAACTTCTAAGCACATGCACCCAGGATCTTCTGCAATGCAAGGTCTGAACCTGTTCTTCTCAGTCACATCAGCTGTAGTCATGTGTCAACAGCGTAATGCAAGGAGGCTGATTATTCTTTAAATCAGTTGAGAATTAGATCAAGAAAAACAGTTTTCTGCTGGGAAAAGCAAAGTGTGATGCTTTGAGGTTAATTTAAATGTTATGCCATGACAAGAAGCTTCTCACACAGTAAAATATATGGACAAAATATATAAAGCAAATGGGATTACCTGCTTCTCAGCCCTAAACAAACCCAATAAGAGTAAAACGAAAGGATGAACTCTAAAAAACTTGTTCCATCAGCTGCGCCTGTTTTCCGAATTAGAGAAAGAACATGCATCTCAACAGTGATGTTCCCTGGAATTCATTTCTCTAATCTCTATCTCATTTCTCTTTTCTTCCACTAACACTAAAAAACAACGAGGGCACCAGACCAAACACCAGCTAAAATCTGAGCAAGTTCCAGTGAGCGAAACTTGCTGGGACACAGCAGCAGGAGAGGGTTTAGTAGCCCAAGAAACTGTTAATGGTGTTTTTAAATGGATACTGCTGCCCTCTAGCAGCTACCGAGAGATGTATCACACCAACTGTGTTTAATACTACTGCACACTTGCTTCATAATTAGGAGAAAAAAAAAACAGAACAAAACAAAACAAAACCAGAAGTCCCGGTATAATACCAAGCCACACACTATTTTACAGGAGTACACTTACTGGAAATGTAGCATATGAAACAAGTCTCATTACATAAATAAATAAATAAAAATTACCACCAAGTTGCCTTAAAATCCTGGAAAAAAAAACATAATCAAAGAACAGTGTGAAATATAATCTAGACCATCTTAAGTTTTGGTTAAAAACCTAAATTTTAATCTGAATAAGGAAATGAAGGATTTCTTTTATATGCACATAAAGAATAAATTTCTTTAAATCTTCCTAGAAATAGAATTACTGGAGTTATTTACAACAAGAAGTAAAATCCATGTTAAAATGGAACACACACTTTTCTTTTTAAGTGGAAAACCACCATATTCTTGTAGTGAAATAGCTGAGATCAAGGTTTAAAGGGAAACTCAGGAAAAAAAAAGTATTCTGCTGGCAGGAAATTCAGGTAATTTTGGAAAGTTGTGCCCAGCTAGTTTTACGTGGACAGATGGAAGTGAAACATTGCTTGGAAACAAGTATCACCAATAGGTTCCAAGCGAAAATAAACCAACAGACATGCAAAAAAATCCAAGACAAAACAAAGAAAAAACAAAAACAAAAACAAACACCACCCCCCAAAAACAACACAAACAAACAAAAAAGCCACCACAACAAAAAACAATATACCAAAAAGACCAGAGAAGTGTGAAGAATGTATGCAAACCCACAGTTGATGGGGGAAAAAAAAAAAAGACGTCTGAACTAAAGGACGTCTGAACTGAACATTAATAGAACAGAAGCAGCAGATATAGGACATTCTACGCAAGACACTTCAGAAACAGCAGTTTAAACAAAACTAAAGTAACTAAGGAAAACCGCAAGACCCTACACCAAAGTGCCATGTGATGTATGTCAGGAACCCAGTGACATGAAGAACAGACCACCTATGACAAGAGCTAGTCCAACTGATGGTCATATTCCTAGCTGGGGCTCAGGTATGTAAGCACAGGAGGGCACGGGGACAGGGCAGAAACCATTTTAACATTACTAGCCAGCACTGAGGACTTTGGGGTGTAAAGAGTTGCATCTTCTTGTGTTCTCAGACTTTGGCTTTACAAAATCTCCGCATAGGAGTCCCAGAAAGACGCAGGGTGAGCTGTTAACGCAGGCAGCTGTCCCCCCCACAGCCAGCTCTGAAAACTGATAGAGCTTCATCTGTTTAAGAAACTTGTTATCTAAATTAAAATTACTCACAAAAGAAGAGTCATAGGGTAACTGTCTCGGCCCTACACGTTCTCTTCCTGTGCTGCCATCCCTGTATTTCTTAATCTAACATTAATTTACCAAAGGTGGCTATGCATATAATGGATTAGTTGCTTTTGTTTGAACACAGTCTATTTTCCTGGGGTTCCGATCTCTGCGCATTCATTTCCCACGGCCAGTCCTGGACGGATGCTCACAGGGACCACTGTGTGTAAGAGCAAAGTTGCAGCCACACACGTTGCACTTCCAGTAAACTGGACTGGGTGCACGTAAACGCCTGCAGCACAAGCCCTTGTACGCAGAGCTACATGGGATCCAGAAAACATCAAAATAAATACCCAGCACCATTCAAATTCTTAGCAGTTGTAAATTAGCCATGATTACGCCTTTCAAAAAGAAGTGTGAAAAGTTGCCTAATGCATCTCAATAATTAATAAATCTGAATGACTAATGATCTAATTGCAGATACCCTGAAAACAGAGAAAGTCTAAATTAATCAGCGTGTTTGCAGAGAGCGATTCAGTCTAATTGCTCTGAGCATTTGCTTTCCAAATAATAGACTTGCTCTAAGCTGACAAACGCCCAGCGCAGCACAAACACATCCCTTCCTCCAGCACCCTGATATCAGCGTGGACCCAGGCAGCGGACAGCCCAGAGTTTGGAGGGGTGGGCTACTGCAGGTTCATTACTGCTTAAAGTGAAAAGGACACGTTACTCTGTCCTCTTCCGTTTTATTTTGCCCTTGGGAGCCTGAGCTTTGGCACACCTTTCAGTGATGTCAGGAACTGCCCATGCAGAGCAGCACAGCCTCTCTGCCAACTCCAGGAGCCCACCAGGACCCTCTGGTAGTGGGTGGTGTAAGATGTGAGAGCAGATGATGATGTGCTCTGGATGGGGGGAGGTGGGATGCACCCAAAAAGGTGACAGCTTTTTCTGTACTTCTGCAACCCACTCTGCTCCTGTCGCACGTTCAGCTGTATCGTGAAAGAAATGAGAGCAAAACCAAAGTGCAGCAACAGGAAACGAGGGAAACCTGAAGGAAAGAAATAGAGACAGGGCACAAAAGATCCGGTAAAAATACAGAAAACACAAAACCATGTGGAAAAGACACACACACACACAAAATTCAGGCTGGAGCAACGCAGCTGGAAGGGGGGCAAAAAAATAAAAGACAGCAACCACAATCACTCACCAGCTGACATCACATCCAAGAAATACATTTCTTGTAACCACACCATTTAACAGATGAAAAAAAATATACTCAAACTTTGAAAGGGCAGGATTTGGAAGCAGGAGGGGCTTCTCACCCTTACACACACTCAAACCCCAGTTGCTGCTTTTTCTTATACCCATAGAGCTGGCTTTGTCAACTCAAGGACTGCAACACTTCCTTACAGCTGTGGCATCACATTGCTGCTCGGTGTCACAGCGTCACCGTGGTGCAAACGCGACTCATACAAGCAGCAACACGCACAGTCAGAGCATCTCAGAGCCTTAAGGGAGCAGGACATTTCACATTTCATTACACTGATTCAAATAAACATCAGGCATCACCCTGACCTGTGAAAGTAAACCAGCAAGCAGAAGTGGTCTTCAGTCTCTCCCAGCTGAAAGCATGTGGAGCTGGAAGTTGTGAGCGTCACCAAAAAAAGGCTCAAGAAGGCCATAAAACCACTAAGGGTGCAACAGTGACAACAGTTTGAGCACTGGTGATTAAGAGCGCTTAATACGTGGTGGTCTTAAGCCAAATAAGATATAATTATCTCTATTTTCTGCACAACTACCAGTACTCCACAGATGTTTAATCAATAAAACGCTTTTCTGCTTTCTTACAAGTTACAGTATTAAAACTACATAGATCACAAACTCCTTACCATCACACTATGACATATCATGTCATCTATTAACAGTAACACAAAACAAAGTACACAAACCCCCAAATTTTGGTAGTGTGTAGGTACACACAGCTCCATAACCTTCAGTGTTTGGATCATCAATGACAAGAACTATAAATACGGGAAGCACCAAATGCACATGCGGGTGATGTGAACGCCACTTCCTCACCGTCTGCTGTGACAGTTTCTATCGTATGACTGGGTTAGACCGTATGCCAAGCACCATCGGTGAGAAGCAAATAAATCAGACTCCAAGCAAACCCATGACCTCTGCCATCCTGCAGCCCCAAGAGGGAACACACTGCAATTTTAACCAAGAGGGATTGTTTTGGAGCCTCCCCCCTTTCCACCAGAACCAAGATCCTAGCAGCAGTCCATTTCCTAGGTTGGAGAACATATATTGGGTGCTGCTTGATAGAGGGTTTTTCTTTCCCTTCCACCTCCAAAAAAAAAAAAAAAAAAAGATAAGGAAATGTTGTAATTCTGATTTTTTTCCTCTATTGGTTGTGCACTTTACGGGAAGCAACAGGGAGCACATGCAGCTGAGCCAGAATCCTGGGCTGATGCACTGCACCCAGTCTATAGAGAGCAGGTACATGGAGAGGAGCTACAGAAAGTCAGGGACTGTAGAGACGACAGACAAAAAATGATGTAAAAAAACCCAAAAGATTAAGAAAAAAGCAGGAAAGAGCAGAGGTTAACAGGGATGATATTATGAAGGAGAAAAAAAAAATAAAGCAATAAAACTATAGTAATAAAAATCTGGTAAAGTGAAGGAGGAATCTAAATCACAATAAAGGGAACATATCCTGGAAAGAACAGTCCATAGGCGAGTCAAAAAGTCTGGAAAAATAACTGGAAAGATTAGGAAAAAGTCACATGTTGGCCTTCTAGCCTGCAGTTACCAGCAGAACTACGGCTCACCTTTACTCAGCCAAGTGCATTAATTCCTAGTTAATAACTATTAAGCATATAATGAGTAAATTCAGGGAGAGCCCTGTGAATTTGCTGAGTAGCACCAAGAGCTTCCAGCAACAGCGGCTTCCAATGGCAGAAATGTGACTCCTTATTTATTTTTATGCACTTACAGACACGCGCAGGTGTCTTGCTTTGGGACAAAACGGGGGCAGACACGGAGACCGAACGCCACGACGGGAGACCCGGCCGGTCCCTCCCGTCCCGAGTACACCCCGCGTACCTCACCTCGTCCCCCGCTTCCCGCCCCAGGAGCTGCCGCGGGGCCGAACCCCGCGGCCGAAGGGCTTCCGCGGCCTCCCCCCAGCTCTGAGGCCGGGCCGTCCGCGGCCGCGCAGGGAGGCGGCGGCGGCTTCCGCGGCGGCGGGCAGCGCGGGGAACCGCCACGAGGGGGCACCGGCCCCACGCGATGGGGGCCGCTTCCCTGCAGCGGGAGCTGTTGCACAAGGCGGGAGTTCGGAGGGAGGGGGGTAGGACCCCCACACCTCAGTGCCGTTTGCTTTGAGGAGATACAGAACTTCCCCCCCACCCCCCCCCCCCCCCCCGGAAAAAAAAAAAAATTAAAAAAATAAAAAATTAAACTGATGGGTTTGATGACCGCTTTGAGTCTTTTTTTTTCAGAGCAATTGAAGATCTCTTAATAACTGAATATTAAAATTTAGGAAACTTACAAAACACGTTCAACCTGATTTAGGCTAAAGGTGCTGGCATACACCCTTCGCTCTGTGGTTTTCATGCAGACAGTTTGTTATTTAACGTCGAGCGTACTCCACGCAGTATTTGGAATTACTTTCCATCAATGACCAGGCAAGAAGTTACCTCTAGGTACGACCTCTTTATTTCAATAAAAGGAGGACACTGCTACTCCTACCTACAAACTCTGCCACCACTCCTACCTAAACCAGAGCTGCAGTTGCCCACACAAGGCTGAGCAGAGGAGGCTTCAAACTCCACCGTACACAGAAAACACGGGTCAAGCAAACACGATATTGCCCACCGGAGAGCTCCCGGGCCTCCTTGCACACAGAAAATCCCAGGGAAGAGCAACGGAAACCCTCTCCCCGCCGCGTCAGGCAGCATTGCTCAGTTAGCTCTGAAGGTTTGCTGTTCCTAAAAGGTGAATGAGGATGACTTGGCCTTCAGCCCAAGCCACAGTCTGACTCGCAGGATACGCTGGCTGCAGACATCATGTTCCTACATTCAGATTATTCGGAGCAGGTGGGTTCACCCCAGCGCAGTGGCTGTATCCAGTGTCATGGTGGGCTAAGAGGGAAGTCACACCCTCCCAGCCCACAAGTTTTTTCTGAGGTTTTCTCACACTGGAGAGATGAGCAAAGCTGAAAACAACTTCCCGCTCTTAAAAGTGCATTGCAAAAAGCACAGTGGTTTCAGGTCAAGCCTGAACGTCACGCAATGATCCTAAGTAACCAGTATGACAGCAGAGACCTATTAAGATGTGCACCAAGGCATCTGCAGCATCCTTTTTTCCTGAGAAGCCACCACTGCAACATGATGGTGACTGAAGAATAATCATTAAGTCGCTATTTTCCCCCCTCTTACTGTCTGCGCAACGAAAAGCAGAAATTTTATTGAGTGATGCATCACTTCACATACTCAGTTTACTAATGAGTGGTCATTTGCCACAGAGCAACAGAGACCCATCAAAATGCTTTTTTCCCCCCTCTTGCTTATGTTGTTTCACTGTATTGCCCAATGCTTCACCAAGACAAGCATTTGCTTTCTTACGCAACGAAACACAGCCTAGAGCAAACTATGCTTTGTCTTCTCTGGAAATACAACTCTGCTAGAATTACACACTTATAGCACCTTTTCCATCCACAGCTGGATGTGTCCTGGCTTGTGCAGCTTGCTAGTAAATCTGATGAACTGCTACACTGTTAGGAAATACATGCTTCTGTTTAAAGAGTAAAGATCTTAATCTAAGTATTCATTCACTCCTTCCAAAAACTAGGGGGGGAAATGAGCACACACTTGGCCAAGAGTTACTGTTTGGTGAAGAAAAGAAAAACCAGCAAGAGAAAAGTTAACAGATAAGGGAGATCCCAACAACAAGTACCTCATGCAAGGTTTCTAAACCCATGCGGGTCCCTCCAGATGCAAACATTCACAGGCCTTCAAGCTGCGCCAGCTTTTTTTCTTTAAAACACTATGACACTACAGCTTCATTTCAAAGGAGAGAAACTGCTCATACATTTTGCAATGCAAAAGTGTTAGAACTGTTTCCACGTGCAGGGGAAAAAAAAAAAAAAAAAGTAGAAATCAAGAATAAATCTAAAATGCAGAAAGATTGGACATATGGAAGATCTCTCTGACAGGTTCAGATCAGAGGTCCTGAAGCAGCTGCTGCTGCAGAGCCCTGCAAGGCTCCGCAGAGCCTTGCGCAGGACGGCTCTTCCCTCTGCAGCAAGCAGAGAAACTACCAACTGGCTGCTTATAAGCATTTTACTCCCTGTTGCAACAGTCTGAAGAAGAGCCAGGCTGACAGCAGGCACTTTCACATGCTTTTTCCAGGAATTCCCCAAATTTTTTCTAATTTGTTTGATAACTTCTTTTTTTTTTTTTTTTTTTATGTTGTCCTCCTCAGGTTGCATCCCAGATTAGAGAGGGGAATTGTTGGCTTACAGCCCTGCTCCCATGGTTTCCCTTTTATTAAAATCTTTGAAGATAACCTCAAAAGCATTCCTAGAGCAGCTCCATCATTTAATAAATTTCAAAATATTCTTTGGTTTGTTTTGTTGTTTTTTTGTTTTGTTTTGTTTTTTAAGCTCAAATAGAATTTCTCAAGGTTAATGACACTGCAGTTCCTGAATAGGTACAGCTGCTAAATCAAGCCCAGGAGGTGCTTTGCAGCTGCACAGCCAGACAGAAGGAGCAGCAAGCAGAGGGCAGCTCCCTCCCCTGTGTATCTAAGGCAGATAAACCCAATCACTGAGTGCTCTGACCCAGGCAAGGGACACAAGTCAATGACTGGCTGCATCAGAGATAAGAAGAGAAGCCAACTGCTGCCAAACTGAAGTCAGTAAAGGGAGAGTACATGTGAATTTTAAAGGAAATCAGCTGAAAGGTGGGGCTCACCACAGCGGTCTCTGATAACCAGGTTCCGGCCTTCCTTCAGGTGGATGGTCAGCAGGTAGGCAAAGGGGCTGGGCAGGTCCCTCAAGCAATCGTTTGCTTCCTCTAGAGCCTAAGGAGAACAAAGAAATCAGTCACCGCTGCACAGACAGCTCCTGAAGCGGACCATGAACGAAGCAGGTGTTATCTCGTTTTGCAGAGACAAAGTTCTTGTCTTTCCTTAGGGCAATCTTTTACAGAAAGAAAAACAAAAACAAAAAAAAGATTTCTTTCCCAGGCTTTGTTTCATTATGTAAATAGCTAATTATCAACATCAGGTACATTGAACAAAGCAAGGTGTAACACAAGGGAGGGTTGTACCTGAAAATGAGTGGTAATATTAACAATCATAAATGCACGCACAGGTTTGCCAAATCCTGCCAATTTACTGCATTTTCTTTCTAGCTGTTTCTTGCACATTCATAGAATATTTCAGGTTGGAAGGGACCCGCATAAGGATCATCAAGACCATTTGTACTCATCTGATGACCTCATGAGGAAGTACACGTTTCACATAGCTGCTGAGAGGGGCAGCATTTCTTTAGACAGTTCTAACAGAGAAATGCAGCAGTGGGCAATGCTAGTTGTGAGGTTTTGCAGTAGCAAACTTGAGAGGATTCTTGTTCATCAGAGATGCTGCTGGGGCTACACACCTCGGCAGCAGCATCCAGCCGGCACATTCCGTGAAAACAGCCTCTGGACAGCACTTGAGTGGTTATCAGAGGGCAAAGGTGGAGAAGGTCATCTGGAATTGGCAAATATGGTTTACATGGGAAGAGCACGTGTCAAAACTGCCAATGCCTTTTTCCGCTGCCCTAAAAATGTTTTTGTTGTCTGCCAAACCCTACAGCCATGTTAAGGTATCTGCTGTCTTTATTTTAATCCTGTTTGCTCCTGGGCTGCCAGTTGAGAATTCATGCTGATGCTTTCATCAGTTACCAGCACAACATAGAAATTACAGAATACTTTAAAAAATCCAGATCATTTGGATCCATTTAAAACATTAGCAATTACTTTGCACTGCCAAAAAAACAAAAAACAAACCCAACAACAAAAACACAAAACCACACTAAACAAACAAAAGCCCAACAAGCCAAAAAACCACAATGGAGAAATCTGTAGAAGGCTTCTTCGTGTGCTGGCATTTTAAATTTGTAAGAAGCAAAGAACCAAAACCTACAATAAATTGTGCTTCTGATCAACTTTCAAATTCTTTAAAATGAAAGGACTTACCATCTGATCATCAAAAATATGAGATGATATGGAAGAGTCTAAATCCATTTCTCCACTTGGGTACTATAGAAAGATACAATGAATTAGGCAACAGTAATATAGGGGTCAAGAAGATACTCCTAGTATCAGTCAAGAAAGTACTCATGTGTAACCAGTGAAATTCTTTTACTTCTGCTTATAGAACCTTCCCCTCCATAATTTAAATAGACATTTCTTTTTCCTGTTTTACAGTAACTGCATTTATTCTCTTGAGTTTAATTTAAAAAATAGGTGCCTTCTTCCAGCTATTGGAACAAATTCTTCTCTTCCCCAGTAGAGACCTGTGCTGTCAGTGCCAAAGGTCCTTACTACAAACCTTCCTGATGCCTGAAGGTTATTACATCTGGTGACTTAGCATTGAAATCCTGATCCCTATTCCTGAGCAGAATTTCATTTGCTCAATCTCCATGTGTCCTTCCTAAATGACATAAAAAATGCCAGAAGTGGTGGTGGCGGCAGCAGCAATATCCTGGGGTTAGAGAGCCAGCTGCTTTCTCACTTGACTACAATTTCTCCTTCATCACTCAAAAGGCAAGGTCCAGGAAAAGTTTTGTTTGTTTGTTCGTTTGTTTAAAAAATAAAAAAGCCCGGGGAAAAGTTAGAAATAAATAGTTAAAGGGAAAGGGGAAAAAAGATGTTGGTCAGGTACTTCTTACCACTTTCTGCAGTAACTGGAAGATCCAGAGGATCTTTATTTAGTGCTGGGCCTAGGAGAGCAGGTCAAATGTTTCTTCCTAAATACTGACTCATCTAAAAACTTGAGGCTATGGTGGCATGGTGCCTAGACTGTCTGGATGCACAGAAGGGATCCTCTGGTCAATACACCTATTTTGACTGCTAGAACAGTCTATGATCATCATTTTAGCGGAATAGGACCTACGTGCCTGGGCAACTGTTTTGGTCTAATGCAAGGCAAATCACAGCCCATTCAAATACAAAGATTTATGCTAAGAATAACCTCAGTCTACAGAAATGCACACAAGGTGGAATTTGATCCTCATGTGAAAATGTTATGTATAGTGTGGTAACATCCAAATCTCTCAGATGAGAGTTGCATTGTGTGGAGCACTATACAAACATGAAAAAAAGAATCAGCTCCTGCACCAAAGATCATAAATCTTAGAGATACTGATAGGCTGAAGTAAATATAAATACGCTTTTGTGTAATTCTTCTCCTCCTTCTCCCCCCAAATACATATATTACATATCATGAAGTACAGTAATCCAGCATTGCAAGTAAAATTTCACTTACATGACAGACGAAATTTAACATTATGGTTCCCACAATAATCGTAACTTGGATACCTTGCAAAAACACATTAAAAGTAG
The DNA here is from genome assembly GCF_018691265.1 of Tyto alba. NCBI lineage: Eukaryota > Metazoa > Chordata > Aves > Strigiformes > Tytonidae > Tyto > Tyto alba. The sequence continues at coordinate 6,704,533 of NW_024881317.1, forward strand.
AAAAATTATCATCATAAAGAGCAGCAGAAGAGTTTTCTCGCACAACAGAGCTGAGTTACAGCTGCTAGGGGAACCCTAACTTTGAATTTCTTGACTAGTATGCATAAAATCTCACTTGTGTGCATTAAACCTAGTATTTCTTGTAGTCTCTGGCTTCACAGGAATCTTCCTCAGGCACCATCATTGGCACTGATAATAGTTTCTCTTTATAGCTTGTTTTACGTGGCATAAATAAAGAATCAAAGAACTGTATTGAAATTACAATATTAAAAAACTACCCTCTCTGATAGTTTGATGTTATTTATAATTAAAAAATTACCCTCAAAGATATTTTTTGCCTTTATTCTGATTTTTGTTTACTTGCATTATATTGACAGATTTTGAATAAAAATTATAATTTTAATTTAGAAAAGCCTGTTTTTTCATTTTTTTCTCCATATAATGTAAATTGATATTAGTCTAGATAACTAACTGCAATGAAATCACTGAATATAGATGAGAGCCTCACTCAAAACATCATCCTGAACTCTTGATTTTTATCTAACTACAGTCATGTTTCTGAGCTTTAATGTGTAAACAAATGTGGCCACATCCACCAAGAAGGTCACAGTCCCAAATGTATCTGTGTAAAAACTAATCAAACAAGAGTGTGTGTATAGATATATATAGATATAAATCAATAAAGTGTTCCTCCTGACAAGATTTACAGCTTCTCTCTCTCGTTTTCTGCAGAATGATTCAAAACACAAGGGCACCGAGTACATCGGCAGCAGGACGAGGCTTTGGGTTGGCTGCCAGTGACTCACTGCACGGTGTTAGTAAGAAGACGAAGAAGTGGCGCAATGACGTGTGACCACGGACAAAACCCAACTGGGAAAAGGAGCATTAACGGTGCCCTTTGCAACCTGAATCAATCGAGGAGGGGTTCAATGCAACTTCAGTTGCTTCTTCACTCTTCCAATTTGCCTAGCCGGGCTGCAGCAGAGAACAGATAAAGTGAATCTCTTAGCAAATGGAAATACGGTACCCGTGGCAAGAGCCTTTACCGAAGATGGTGAGCTCCAAGCACTGACAGCTCTGTACTGAGAGTTTAGATGGGTGTAAAAACCACAAGCCCACACTGAGCTCAGGAACGAGGCTCGGAAAGTATCTCATAACACTGGGTGACCGAAGATAACCAGGAAATGAGTAGGTGGCATGTCACAAGCAATTTTTGGGGAAAAAAAGCTCAACCTACATTTTTCTTTTTTTTTTTTTTTTCAGTTTGTTTTGTTCCAAGGATCTGCCTTCCTTCTGATTTACCACATTGAGCAGCAAATGATGCTCTCAAAAGAGCAATGAAAACTACTGTCATGCTCCTCACAACAATCCCACCCAGTATTAGGAGACCAACAACCCCTGCAATAAACTGTTCCCATTTGAGACACACTGGGTACGAACTTTGTAGCTGTTCAGTGAAGTGCAAGAAAAGCCAGATAGAGGTTTTTCACCAAATTCAACTTAAACATAATTAAATTTGTTCAATATTTCTTATCTACTTCTACTTTCCTTTGCTACACTGTCTCTTATGTATTCTTTAGAAAAAAATCTTTCTGCATTTAAAAGCTGTAATTAGAGACAGATTACAGGAAGGAAGGTAGCACATTCACATAGTGAGATGATTTTCCATAAAAGTAAATACTAAATGATTTACACACACAAGCACGTACACAAATACACACTTTGGGAAAGATATAAATGCTCCAGAGAATAAGCCCGACTCAGACTGCACTTCTGGAGGAAACTTGACTTGAAGTTAAGCTATTCTATCATAATACAGGTACCTTCTCCCCCCCTAAAGCACTTAGTTTGCCCGAAGTCAAAGCAGGATTTAAGATTAACTTTGGTGCTGCTGTGGTAAATTTTAGGTTAGAGTTTCTGGTCTACAGCAGCAGGAAAGAACTGCTGCTATCATTAAAACAACCTGGGAAAACTCCTAAAATAATGACATGTTCATAATGTCCGATCTAGCATATACTGAGTTACTACAATTTTTAAGTAAAGTTTAAGCACCGAAACAAAGTGATATAGTATTTCAGCTATTTTTTCTTATGCAGACCTCTGAATAATGGTTCACTCCAGTAAGTTGAAGCCAACTTGTTAACAGTTCATCAACACTAAACTGGAAGTGATGGTCAGTAACTACCAGTATGACACACTTTACATCACAACAGACTAGGAGCTAACACTGATTTGCTAAGAATACACAGACCTTTGAAGTGCAGAACAAGCAGTTCTATATTAGAAAAGACCACTTTCCCCATAGCAGCACTAACCATAATTTTGAACATGCAGTTAAAAAATGTTAATTAACCTGTGAAATCACCACTCCCAAAGGAGGACTTTAAACCAAAACGTCTGTTTCCCATTTTTGCATCTTGGATGACTAAGCAAAGCAGCTGCAATAACTGCAACAACTAGGTAATGGAAAAAAAAGGCCTCAAAACAAAGTTCAAAATCTATCCTTTCCAATGAAAGCTCGACAGGAGGAGACACACTCCCACAAAACCAAAGTAACCCAAATTTTGCCTAAAATGTTTAATGCAGCCACAGTCTTCACCTGCTGTCTATAGTATAAAGCCATCGTGCAACTCCACTTTGCTCGGGCCAGGCAGGAATTACTGTTCCATGCCAGATTTGAAGCACATTGGTCTCTGATCTTCCTACATTATATCTACCCACAGAAATACTGACCACAGAGGCGGGGGTAAGGGAAGAAGGAGGAAAAGAGGGGGAATACGGTGAAAACACTTTGGTTTTGCACCTCCTCTAAATAATCACAATGCAAGCCCAAAGGACAGCCCTGAGCACGGTGCTACATGTTCAGTGTTCCCCACACGTGCTTGTTTTGGTTAATTCCAAGTACAGGCAGAGTTCACCTCACTCACCCGTCATCTTTCACCTCTTGCCTTCAGCTGGGTCTTGAGTGGGCAGATGGTAAATTGATTCTGCTATATAGCAATCCTGGTAAGCTGTATTAACTAGAAAGGGTAGCTATGACATGCACCAGCAGCACATTTCAGCGCTCAGAGGGCTGCAACTTTTGACTTAAGCAAGCTATTCCAACCAATCTGAAAAATCTGAAGTATCATAACCTTGTCAGAATAAAAAAAAAAAAAAAAAAAAAATGGAGCAGGATTATTTTGCATCTCCAGGCTGACAGAAAGGATATTTGAATTAGTCTCCAGTAATTTGTATATCATGTATGGTTTATGCTTATTTTTATCCGCCCCATTCATTCCTTGAATAAAGCCCCCCCTCCTCCATCCCTTTATAACCTAGACAATTAAGGAGAAGCACAACAAGCCCGAGGCGGCCACTGAGCCTGGCTGATGCCCGAGGCACCTACCTCTGCCCCCTCGTCCGTCAGAGCGGCACTCAGGCGGGCGCTCTGCAGCAGCTCAAAGAGGTCGGCGCTGGATTCCCTCCTCCCCTCGGACACGGGGATGCCCGCGACTTGCGCGTCCAGGTGGGTGACTGTCACCTCCGTGCGCGTTGCCGGTTGCGACACCCATGAGCGGTCCTCTCCCCCTGGCCTCACGGAAGCGCTTCTGCTTTTCAGAGACACCACAGACCTGGAGAAGCTTTGGGGGGAGCAGTTTGACAACACCTGAGTACTTGAATAAGTCATTTCTTCTTCCGTAAGCGTCTCCACGTCCAGCATGTCAGGCACCGACACACTGAGGCGCCGGTCCAAGGAATGGACCTTCCTCTCCACCATTTTGCTAGACCTCTTCTTTGTCTTCTTCACGCTTAGGTTCTGCAGGAACGGTCTAGTTTTCTGCTTCAGGGATCCCCAGACGGATGGTTTATCCAAGTCCATTGCTGCAAGGGGAATCTCAGCAACGCCTCCTGCACAAAACGGCTTCAGCGATTCCCAGGGTGACTGAAAGAAACATAGGAAGAAGGCAAATCAATCACGAAACTGAACAGCCGCTGAAGATTATGATTCATGTTGTCTCATCTTGAAACTTTCAGTCATTTTTCTGAACAGTTAAAACAAAGCATGCCGCATTAGTAAGTGCTTCCAAATACAATCTGGTGGGTAGGCTTGATTATTTAGGAGGAAACCAGCAGGAACAAGTATTTAAACCTACACTAAAATGCAATGTCTGCCCACTACTTTATGATTGCTAAGAGGAGACATTCTATTTCTTCTCTGCCAAGTCCTGATTTGTGCAAATTTGAGATTTATCCAATTTGAAACTGTTTCTCTATGAAACTTACTGAAGGGCGTTAAAATGTGATAATGCTAGCACATGAAAAATGCTGGCAAAGCTGGCACCATAAATTCTGATGATATTTCTACAGCTTATGTAGGGATTTTTGACTATTTCCTAGGCTACATGGATTCTTACATGACATGTTAATGGACAAGCACAATACGAAAGACAGCTCCACAAACTAAGTGGCTGAGGCTGAAGAGGACACATTGAACATGGGAAATCCCAGCCAAGATGCCCAAAATCTCTGTTATGTTAACCCACTGCCAGTGAAAGTTGCCATTGCAGAATTAATTTTCCTCAAAATTAAGGCAATTGAGAGAAAATAAGGATAAAAATAGAGAGATGGATAGATCACTTACAGATTTTGAAAATTTTCTGCTGGACTCTTGTCTTTGAGTTGATTCATACTAAGCATTTATACAGTAGGAAGGGACAAGAAGAAAAGAGCCAAAACAAAATCACCTACTGTATCTGCATCATAAGGGAGCAGTCGAATGGACACATCTGTGCACAGGAATATCCTCACGGACAGCGTCTTTCGTGGTTAACAGCTGAGCAACCATCCTTATTCTGTGAAGCAGAGTCAAATCATCATCAAAACTCATTGAGAAAAAAGCTGATGAAACCAGCAGATTTACTACTTTACAGTCCTGAAGACATGCACAGAGAGGTTACAGTATATACCTATGGCCTTAGAAACATATACCCGTTAACTACATGACTGATGCTTCCAAAACTCACAGCATATTCACATTCTAACAATTGCATAAGTTGACCAAAAATTACTTATCCCACTGTTTTCCTGATCACTAGCAAAAACGCCAGAACAGGCAATAGAAATACAACCGTTGGATGATTCCAGATAGAGAAATCATTGTCTGCTTTCAAGGAAATCCACTCTTACGTTCATTAATTTGAATGAAGCTGTATAGCCAGTTACTTATTAGCTTATTTAAATAATTTTATGACTAAGCCCACCCTATTTGCAAAGTGTTCACGCATCTACAAAAAATGCTCTAGCTGTACTACTACATAACTAAAGCTGCAAGATCCTCCCCCCATTTATATTGGTATATAAATTATTAATATCAGCATCATTATATTCCATGCAAAAAATAAGCTTTAATGGCATTACATGCATTTACAAGCAGTAACAAACTTTGCCCAAATAGGAAGGTGTGTTAGTATAGACATATCAGCTTAACACAGTATTTTCATCTCCATCTCCAGAAGTTAGCCCCAGTATCAAAGTACACATGGGCAAACAGAAATTATTTTTTCCCTCACAGCAGCACTGAAAAGCAAACCAATATACAAGCCTCACAGTGAGAGATTTGAGGCACAAAAAGGCATGGCAGGGTGTTTTCTCACTGAATTCAGAGCGAAGTGCAAGATGATCAGATTTACAGGGGGAGGAGAAAATAAATAAATGCCAACCCTAACACATTGGACTGGAGATGCAGGGATGCCCATGTTGGAGCAGCACCTGATGCCCTGTGCAAGCTCAGAGGTGTGGCTGAATTTGCTCTCCTCAGCTGATAGCTTTCATTTAGGCTCTTCCCTCTTTAAATAAAATCTTAACAAGGCAGCCGCGGGCCTCCTTGGTAGTGTTACATTACATTCCAATAACAGACACGATTAGGCTAAACACATTTTCACAAAAGATTATGAAATGCACTGATGGGACTCATTTAAACAACTCATCTATTGCCAGTGCTCTCTGCTTTGCTCGCCTAACACGCACAGAAACCTGCTGGAGTAAAGACATTGTAAATAAAGGCAGAACGCAGCTCAACATCCACTTCCCAAGGCTCTTACTGCTTCCTATTCCCTTCCTGTTATTCTCCACCCCTCTCATTTTGATGACCCACTGCTGCTGTTTTGATTTTGTTTGCTTTGAGATTTTGTTTCCTAGCAGCAGACTTGTTCCTGTAGGTTTTTCCAGTTACTTTCCCCAAATTGAGTGTTTTTTCCAGTTACATTCCTTCAGTTGTTGAATAGAAATGCCCATTCAGCAAGGATGGTCCAGGGACCATACTGTATCTGAAACCCACTTGAATTTATGTCAGAATGAGCAAAGTCTTCCTCAAGCCAGGCAGAATCACAGTGAAAGGGGGAAAAAAAAAAAGGTGAAAAAATGGGGGAAAGTTTCTGGGGTTTGGTCAAGACAGCAGGGATGGCTCCAGCTGCCTGCCATCTAGCAGCTCCTATTCCAGCTCCCATGCTGGGGGGCAAGTCGATGGTGATATTTGCTACATAGGGAGCACCAGATTGCCTGAACTGAGGTCACAGAAGAAACAAACCCATTCCTGGATTGCTAAGGAGTATGGCCATACTACTCTGCCTCTGAACCTTTACACCCACACTCCTGCTGCAGCTATAGCTTTTCTTTTAAAATTACTGTATTTACAAACAAATTAATCCAAATGATGGCTATAATACACAAATAAAAACAAATACACAATCTCTTCTAGTCTGAGAAAAGGGTAAACGCAGCCTCTGAAGGGCAAATACACTCTGATATCAGCCATTTTCTGGCACTTTTTTCACTTCCCCAGTTCAAGTAGAAAAAAAACACATCACCACCATGACCAGAAATCTGCTTCCCAGAGAGGTCACTGGAAGATCAGGGATGGGACCACCCTCCCTCCCCAGCACGGTGCTGGAGCCAGGCGTGCCAGGCTTTCCTGGGGTGCCCCCCAGCCTCACCAGCACATATTCACATACACAACTGTTCGTTCTTCCTACATTAACTTTTCTCTGCTTTTCTTTTCCATGCTGAGGAACATCAATAGAAACACATAATTTTAAAGACAGAGAAATCCTCCCTTGCTTTCAAAAAGTGTGTTCTTGATACCACCACGTTGTTTACATACTCCTTATCCTCCACAGGCCAGAGGTTTCCCTCTTCCTTCCACAGCCTCAGAAGTTTGGTGCCAACCACATCGCCAGATATTCCCTAAGCAACCACAGGGAAAAGTGTACTTTGCCAAATTCTTTATTCTTCACCTGCATCAATGGCACATTGTAACAAAAATCTGCAAACAATAATCATTCAAGGAGAAACATTTCCTGTTATCAATTTTCACTTTGTTGTGTTTTAGTTTAATTGAATGGCTCCTTGTTCTTATGTAATAAAAAAAAAAATATATCTTTTTAGCCTATCTTCTTCTGCCTTCTCTTCAATATGCTACTAAATTTCAAATGTTCAGAAAAATCCATAGGGTTTAATCTCTTCCTTCAGGGAGACCACTTTTGATTGCACCTGTCATTTTTATTATATCCTTTTCTTTTGCTGTCTCCTCTTTTAGGGCCAATAGGGGCAAGGAGGAAAGGATTAGTGACAGAAAAGTTGGTCACAGCTCACCACCTGACTAATATAACAAATATTTCTAGCATTTTATCCTCCCTTAAGTATCTTCTAATTATGGTCCTTGGGCTTATTTCTTTTTAATGTGCTTTTGTTTCTCTCGCTATAACACTCCCTGCATACACCCACAAACTGTTATCATATTTAGAGCTAAATGATTTTTTTAGATGTTCTAACAGGTGGCTATAAGAGATATTTCAAATGCCATTGAAAGCCTAGAGAAATCATTCTGCAATTCTACTTCACTTACTGTCTTGTCAGGAAGCCAGAAAAGCCACAAGTGAGAAATACTGCAAGACACTCTGAAAACATTGTACAAGTGTTGAATATAACTAAACTGACAAACAAAACCAAATTGATTTACATATTGGAAATTATGGAATACATTGTCTTTCTCCACTGAGTAACCATTCCCTGCACACGCAGAAGTGCACGATGCTCACTGATGCACCCTGAAACGCTCCTCTCTAACACTTTTAAGAAGCATCCTCAAAGTCAGCAAGAACATAAAAAATTCAGCTGACCACACCACCATCACTATTACAACTTTCATAAATCTAGTAGTCACTGTACCCAATTTGCTTAGCCAGTTAAGGTGAAAACTTTGGGTCAGTTTGCATGCCTCTGTCCTTGTAAGGCCTGATTCAGTCAGTATGGTTTCAGCTACAACTAAGTGCTACTCAACATTTAAACCCATCGTAGCTGAAAATACTGGCATGCATTAGAAGCTGTTAGGAAGGTGTTCCTCACTTGCATGCATCTTAACGTAAGTTCAAACTGTAAGGAACTAATGAAACTCCCTCACTCTAAAAGCTCTATTGTTTCTGGACGTCCTGGCATAAAATATTCACCTCAATCCCTGCCTGCCTGGCACAGATTTGCTGGTTTAAAACCTAACACAGGAGACATTGTACCAGTTACAAGCAAAGGTAACTACACTTCTGCTATGCAGCATAGTAACTGGCTATAGAAAGTAATAATAAGAGTATAACCCCTTTAGATTTGTAATTTCTGAATTCAGGGCGCTGAGAAATGAGGCTGACATCGAGGAGATAAGGGAATGGGGGGGATGAGACTAAAATTCTTGGTTTTCCCATTATTGTGTCTAGAAAACAGTCAATTATGAATCGTTACTAAGAGTGGAATTACTTTAGAAAGAAACCTACACTTCCTTCTTTGCAATGGCTTATTTCAATACCTTATCTGGAAATGAAGTAGGTTTGTTATAAACATCAACAGCCACAGATATAAGAGAATATCATCCAAATAAAGCAACACTTTGTTCAGAGTTACCAGTTTCTCCTGGAGCATTTCAAACCCAACATCAGTTACAGTCACATATCATATTTAAAACATTTAAAATAAAAGGGATTATCTTACCAGGGGCAGGATGTCCCTTGGATTATTATCACCTTCAAGCATTCCGCTTCCTTTGCAGAAAAAAAAAAAAAAAAATCCAAAAGAAAAGGCTAGGTGGGCCTGAGGCCATTCTTCTCCAGGTATGATCACAGAAGCTAACAAGGGACACTGAATTAGATACATACATCACAATATTGAGAAACTGAGACAGCCTTTTCTTCCTGCAGCTGTGTCTTAGCATATGCTAAATACCTGAACTTAAATTTGACAAGGCACCAGAAAAAGTCTAATCTCAATCTGACTCTGCACAGGCTAATTACCCTGGGGAAATCAGTGTTAGAATTATTTTTAGCACTAACAAGCATCAGTGGGAGCGCACTGCTGAAGTGTAGCTAACATCTTCATTGCACAGGCGACTTGCTGCTAAAGCAGGGTCATGTCTTGGCCAGCTTCCAAATCTTACCACTGCAGTTGAGTTTAAGCTTCCCTGTAGGGCTTCAAATAGTGCCAGTCTGTTGATGCAGATCCTGCTCTTCTATTGCTCTGTTGTTACAGAATCATTTGCAAAGCATAGTGGGATGCTAAAGTTAAATATACAATAAAAATTTGACCTGTTGCTGCCAACCAAATTAGTACAAGTGCTTCATAAAAGACAATTTTATACACTTCAATGCTTGAATGGAAATGAGATGACCAAAAGAAACCAGCCTTACTTTATTGATATAAATGGGAAGAAATCTACAGTCCTTGTAAAAAAGCAGAAATACTATCTAGGGTAAATACAAAGCTTAAGAAAATCTTGTTTATTATATGCAGATAATACAGGCATCTTAAGTAAGACTTGGGGGGTGGGGGAGTGTTTTGGTTTGGGTTGGTTGGGGTTTTTTTTTCATTTTCTTTTTTTTTTTTTTTATTTGAGATCCCTGGGTTTTTAGGCTTTGGCTGTTAGATCCCATGCTTGGCTTTTCATTTTTTAATTGGCTCAAATGTGATGAGCTCCATCTTTCAAACACATGAAATGAGCACACATCTTCCTCCACTTATCACACAAGAGAGAAACAGGGATGCTCTAACTCCTTAGAGACTCTTTGCACAATCTGGAGAGCTTTTTTCTCAACATTTATGAGCAGACAGTAACTATGAGAAGTAACAGAACGACCAGCTGCTACAAGCATCTTAAAATATCATCTGATAGTGAAAGTTGCTGGGAAAAAAAACTTGCACCTGCCTCCATCTTATAAAAAGTATTGCTTTCAGTTTGTTTCTGTCTATTCTAAAACAGAAGAAAAATGAGTATGTATGGGAGAAATGAAGGAGGATGTGTTTGGGTGTATTTTTACAAAAATATTTCACAAGTTCCTTCCACTCTTTCATCTTCTTTCAAAATACTGTAGCTTGTAATTATACCTGTGCAAGCCAGAAGGCCCCTTCAATCTTTTCAATCAAATTCACGGGACTGTACCAAGCTGGTACAACCAAATATGATCTCCACAGTGCAATGACACCTCCCGAGCATCAGACCTCTCCGGCGACACCTATGCACGAAGATCTGCTTCCTGCAGCCCTGAACCACGGAGGATGATGTACATGTCAAACCAGACTCTAAGAAAGGTCCTGGAGGGACAGACCCTGCCCTTGGAAGGCACTGTGCCATGTGCTGAGATCATGCCAGCAATCGGGATATCTCTTTACCAGTGACTATATCTGTTTTATAATTTGTCTCATTGTTCCCAATCACGTCGGGTGATCCCTGGGAAAGGTGGTACCTAGAGCAGGGCACCTCCAGGAGGAAGAGGGAAAACTGATGAGCAGCAAGGGGAAGGAGAGATGTAGGTACAAGCAGAGTAAGAGTGAGATAAGGAAAGCTCTAAATAGAAAAATAAGAGGTTTATCAGGGCTCACATGAGGAGCAACACAAGATCAGGAGAGAGGCAGGGACCCACGTGTTGCAGGAGCTGGTGCCCGTCTGGAGGAGCTCCTGTGGGAATGCAGCCCTGCAGGCTCCTTCCTCCTCACTCCCTCCTTCAAGCCCTTGTTCATCTCTCTCATAACAAAAGGTATATTTTTATAACAAGAGGTGCACAGAAATAGATTATCCCTTTTCACAACTCCCAGGGAAAACAAACCTAGGAAGGAAATTGGAGACTCATTTCCACTGGGGGCCAAATCAGCCAGTGCCTTTTACTAGCACTTAAGTCACATATTTAAATAAAAGAAATTTGTGTTTATATGCAAATTACTTGTGCATGTGCCAGCATTGCTCCCTAAATAACTATTACTGTCACACGACTTATGAAAACTCAGTGACTATAGAGGAAAGATCTATTAAAAGCTCTGCACGATTCTTTAACAACAATTTACCAAAGTGGCCTAAACAGAACACTTCTGATCTGTAGAAATGGCCTGATGCTAACTTGAATAGGACAAAAGTCTGTGCTAAGCAGGATGTTAGAGTTTGCCCTCTTTTCTTCCTTACCACAGCGTGTTCCTCTTCCCAACAGCAACGTGGCACATGCCAGGGCCAGAGCTTATGGTGAAAGTTGGGTACGTAGGAGAATTGAGATTACTTTGAATCTGTATTGACCTCTGTGATTAAATGTCCTTTCACATTTAACATCTCTACATGGTTTGGGTGTATCTGTAGATAAAATGACCCAGTTTTTTTACAGTCTCTTAATTCACAAAGGCAGGAGGCAGAAGGCAATTGCCCCTAAAGAAAGAGAGATTGGTGTGTTGTAGTGTATCACTGAATAAGGAAATTGCACCAGTAATAGCCCTCATTTTCTGCAAGAACCACAAGTCTAACAGAAAAATCACTGCACTTAGATTGCCACCGAGAAAGCTGAAAGGGAGACTGAAACACCCACATACAAATAAAGCTCTTAGGAAGTTCTTGGTGAAGCCAACCGTTTGAGGGTTTCAGTGCCATGTCCTGCACTGTCACACGATCATCAGTACAACTAACTTGTACCTAGTTATCAGCACAGAGACTGACAATGGATGGAGACCACAGCCACAAATTAAATGGCCTGGGAGAAGCACAGGGGTGTTTAAATGAAGAATAAAACAAATATTTAGCATTCAAAGCAGTCATCAGATCCTCAGCCTCAGAAGGCACTTATTCATAGTCACAATTAATCTGTTAATCTCTTAATCTGTTAATCACAATTAATCTGACCTCCAGGCTATAATTGGTAAACAAGTGTTTATAAGGGGGGAGACAAATGCCCCTCTTTGTCACTGGTGTGTTTTCCTAGGGAAGTATTGCTGGAAGACACATGGTATTTCTTAGATTTCCAAGAAATCAGCTGTGAGTCTGCAGAACTATTGCCCGCTTATACCCATGTTACAAACACAACAATTTAGTCACAAAGCTCCCTCTTTTTTTTTTTTTTTTTTTCCAAAATACATGAACGTTTTAGTGGGCTTCACAGATTCTCAGTTACTCCAAAACTGAGTTACAAAGGGTCCTGAGAAAAGACACTCAGAAAAATACTGAGGCAGGAGCAGGTAATGACTTGGGAACAACTCCTGAAGATACAGAGCTCTGAAAGCCATGTTTTTGTATTGGCCAAATGACAATAAAGACATGGTATACCTGCTATAGAAAGGGGGAAGGCAATTTTAGGAGAAATTTTAACAATTAGCAACAAACTATGCTTTTACAGATGACTGTAGACCATAGGTGATTTGGCTAATTTCATAAAGTTAAGCAACAAGACACCTAGTCTGACAAAAAACAATGTAGAAAAGAGATACATACAAATGAATCACTAATGCCAAGAAAACTTCTCTTGCTTAAGCCTGACTTCTGAGTAAACCTTGCAATAGCACACAGAAAAGCAAATTCATCAATATAGCTTTTTCCTGGACTAAAGGAGCTTCATTCTCCTTATTCATAGCTGTGATTCTGGTGAATAAATTTCATCCTGGACAATAATTTAGTACTTTAAATACGAAGAAGCCAATGCATGCAACTAAAACCAGCCACATTGCTTCCCTGAAGTCAAGCCAGTAAAATGTTCAGTACACAAATAGCAGCATAAACCTAATGCCTCCTTTAAACTTTTTTTTTTTTCCCAAAACTGTAGAGACTAAATGCCAGCACGCATCTCTATGTCAGTCATTTCTCACAGAAGAGAATCAGCTTTGAGATTTATCTTTCCATACACCATTTGAATTTTTAGCCTCCTGGCACTAGAAATATTCACCTTGTCTCCAGGTTCTGTTACAGCATTACTTTCACATTCAGAAGATCAGATAAAGTTGATAAATATAACTCATGTTCATTGGCAATTACACTTTGGCACTTCACAAGTCTTAACACTAGGGTTTCGGTTTGCCAAATATGAAGTCCCTAAATACTGACATCATTATCAATAAAAACATGAACTATGTTTCCAGTAACTATTTTAAGTTTGAATAAAAGGGTCAAAAATTAAAATACAAGAATTTGCTACCACTCCATGCAGGGATGAATATTAATTTACCAGTTCAGGATTTTGCCTGCAGAAGTTCAGAGAACCTCAAGTCTATAGTAAAGCCTGATTTTGTTCATTCTGTGTCATTCCTGGAAGTGATTTAATCAGAGAAGCTCCCCAAAACAGAAATACTGACGTTGCTGAGTTAGGATGATGCCTCTTTTACTTGCACTCGATAAAGTAATTTAAAATTCACTCTCAGTTCTTCTGAGATACTAGGTTTGTATGACAAACCTGCTCTGTAGCTTTAATTTTGTACATATTTGTCCCCACTGTAGTTATAGGCAGCTTTTATCTATGAATTAGGCTCAATGGCATTCCACTGGCATGCTGCTCACTTGATCTGATGTCATGGACAGTTTTCTTCAGTGCTTTCTGTTTCTAACCCAGAATTTTCCAAGATATTCTGTCCTCTATGGGCCCCAGTAAGGGTTTCTTTGATATATTACACTACTCTGACTGCATGCCCTGTCAGTGACTCTCAAAAATTGGGTCCTGGGAACATGGACCTTTGATCTCACCCAGTACACCCATCATCATGTTGCACAGAACCAGTTGTTGAAGCCACTGTCCCAAAGTTGGGGCTAACATGGGTATCACACAGCAGTTCTCGATCCCAGTGCCTGCCTCACCTCTGCATCTTCAGCACAACATATCACTCATCCATACCTCTCTTAAACGCGTTTTGGGGGAAGAGGGAAGAAGGAAACACTTCACACTGCGGAACGCTGTTACGGCCCAGTGATTCATGGCAGAACAAGTGTGCATCTTTAAAAGCATTATTCATACCCGCAGTACACCATCAAATGACAAGATGATTACCTTATCTGGTGGCATGAGACACCCAAACCTCAACATAAAAGCATTTTAAATAGAATTCAAGAGATGCTCCATTTAGAGCCCGAGTTTGCTGGATTTTATTCCACTTCAGTTGCATCAGACTGAAGAACACATATCCTAGATCCAAATAGAAGGCTCCTGGCATGCTACATCCCAGTGGCAGACCCATGAAGACATTAACTTCTGTCTAAATAATACTTTTAATGTGAAAAACTGGAGCCGCATCACACAGTTCTTAAACACTTCGGTCCTGATTCATCTGGGGTAAATTTGCCATAGGCAGGGTGGGGTAAAATTTGCTAAACCTTAAATACCTTCCCTTAAGCATATCTACAGCTCCTCCCCCACGCTGCCCAACCGCACTGGCTGCTCTTTTGTACACTGTTACCACACTGGGGTTTTTTGCTTTTAATTCTTCTTTCAGGCATACATAGCTCCAGGCAGGGTAGTTTAGAACAGGTCCAACTGACCACGCTTGTCATTATCATGCCCCATTCACATATTCTCAAACTAGGTTTTAAGTGAGTAAGTTATGACCACTTCACCCATAATTAATAAACAAAAAGCAGAGTTTACTAATCATGGATGTTTAGTTCTGGTGAACACTAACTAAAAGGCATTTTAATTCAGCTATCATAGTTATACAACCTCATATTCATGGAATAAAACCACTCTGAGCTCAAAACCAAAACTTTTGCAACACATACTAATAAAAACCTCTCAAGATGTAGTAATGTTTAAGGGATATAGGAGCTGCCCACACATTCTAGTTACCTGTGTCTAGCAGATACGGACAAGTGACTAATTTGACAAGTGACCTGAAACACAAACTGACCACAGTGTCAGCTAAAGAAATAAGGAGGTTTTCTGGTTCAAACAACTTTTGCACATAAGTAGATGAATGCTTCATCTTCTTCAGCTTTCATTTGCTTAGTATGAAAGGCTGGAGAGATTTTTTGCTACATGTTTCTATGAGGCATTCAAAGTTGTTTGGTGGATGTTAGGAACCAGAAACCTTCGTGAACCAGAGGAAACAGGTTGCATCTTCCACTAAACCAGTCCAAAATTATAGTTTTACAAAGTTAAACATAATTCAACCACTTACACATTTAATTAATAAAATAAAATAAAATAAAATAAAATAAAATAAAATAAAATAAAATAAAATAAAATCACACCCCAACCACAGAGGTACTATCACAGTTACCACTATCTGAATTTGGGAAGGGAGCGTATCTTCTAAAATAACTGCAGGCAAACCCAAATAGCAGGACTTCTACAATATCCACTAGAATATATAACTGGAATTAGAAGTTTACATTCAAAAAGAAAAACAAGACAAAAAAAATTGTTTCCAAGTACAAGAAGCCAGGAACTAGGCCTGCTATTGAATGAGCATTCATGATTTGCCATTTGGTTTTGCAGATGTTTCCCATGAGGGAAGACAGCAAAAAACACTCCACTTGAAACCCAGGGAAGCAGTGATAGGGAGCTGACTTATGTTACTTCATTTGGATATTTTTATTTGAAATTGCCAAAAACATCAGGTTCAATAGGATTTTACTTTAAAGGGAACTGGTATCCAATAAAATTGCAAACTCCATAATCCCTTCTCACTTAAACCCAAATGATCCAGGCTTTTAAAATAAAATTCACAGCCATGATTATATGAGCTAACAGTCTGCCCTATCCTCACTGACAGCTCCAGGTCATCATCATCACCTCCACATCAATAGCAACAAAGACAAATGTCTGCTCAAATAAATTAGTATAGCCATCTCATTTCCATTTATTTCCATTAAGAGATTATCAAACAATACAGATTATATACCCTGTCCATGCTAGAACTTACTTCTAGAGCAGGATTTATCTATTTTGGAGCAAAGAATGAAAGCACACACTCAAAAATCCTGAAAAGACAACAGAGCTGCTTCTGCATCTTAACTTATGGTGTTACACAAAGCTGGAAATCTTTTATTTCCAAATTAGCTTTTATCTCTGATCTTAAAGCAAAGCTATACAATTCCAAGAATTTCAGAAACAATGAAGTCTGCCCAAACCTAAGGTTTCCAGTAAAAGCAAAATTTATTTTGCAGACTACAAATGTAGTTTCTTAGGAGTGGGCAACAGGAAGAATTTTCAAGGGTACAAGTACTTCCCATAAAGGAAGGATATGAATAAGCTATCCCTTTTCTCTTTCCCCATCCCAAAAGGCCAACAAAACAAAACAAAGATCTCAAAAACCTACGTTACTATTTTCCTTGTATTTTAGCAAGTTGTTTTTGTGGGAAAGTGAAAACAAGCTAGCGAAGGAGCATCTGTGTAAATACATATGAAACAGGCACCCGCCACGGCAGGCAGAAAAGTGACCCTCCGGGTCATTTAGCTCCAGCTCTCACCACACACAAACCAAGAAACCAGAAGCAAGCATCCAAGCTAACTAGTTTTAATTAGGAACCACCAGAAAGCATTACCAAGAGGCTCTCCTGTAAGACCAAAGGTGGTCACACTACGTATCCTATCTATCCACCGAAGGGTCCTCTCCGGTGGCAGAGGGGGCTGGACACCTGCTTGACCAAACTGGGAACCTTCCAACTCCACAAGCAGCCTTGAAGGCTCCCAGCTCAGGGGTCTCTTACGTAGACAGGCAGCAGCCAAATTCTACAGGAAAGCACAGACACACGCAGTTTGTCTCACCATCAGCCCTGATGCAGGGTTTAGCAGGAGGCAGTGTAAGCATCCAAAAAAAAAAAAAAAAAAGTCAAAAAAAGACCTAAAGATCAACAGACTGCTTATGTGAAGATAACCAAAAAATAAGCCTCCTTAAAAAAAAAGGAATCAACATTTCAGAACGTAGAAATCAAAACCGAAATAATAACATCCTCCAGATTTTCACACAAAAATCTATTATTTCATGAGTGATAAAACAATGAAGCGTTGTACCAATAGTGTAGCCTTACAAAATGTCAGATCAATCTGCGCTCTTAGAATACGGTTACAAATAGCCAGTTAGTCAAAACTTAGGGAAACACAGCACTGAGCACTCTATTTACTGCAGGTTTCTCCCCGAGTATGAAAATTGAAGATACATCTAACATTCATCTGCTTGGAACTGTTTTGAACGAATCAGTAGTGAGCTGAAAAAAATCCATCCAAATTTTCATCACATATAGCATGGAGTGCATCACTCTAAATATCGATTTAGCACAATAAGATGCCTCTAACTCTGATCAAAAGCAGATGCTCAGGGAAAGAATATAAGGTCAGGAAATTATATAGTGATTCTGCCTGCAAAATAATCCCCTGGTTTCCAGGAATCTGTAACTTAGGGGCTGTTTCAACTAGAAATTGTATCTGAATCTTTGTGATTAACAGTCATAGCATACTTTTTCTCTATTAATTTGCCAACATCTTTTAAAATTCATTCATATCTTAAGCAATAGGAAGATACTGCAGTAATGAGTTCCATAGATAAGTTATGCTTATGTGAAAGAGTATCTCCTTTTATTGAAAAGTATCTTTTAAAAGAATAATTGAATTTTGCTCCTTTATTCTCAACTCTCTAAAATCTTGAGTTATGTAAACTTATGAGTAATCATTCTCTTTTTATTCTGTATCACTCAAATTTTGCCCACTGCTGCTTTATTCTCCCTAATGAACCCTCTTAATTGAAAAGTACAGATCAGCAAGGGGCCTGGTTAGTGTTATATCGTGCAAACATCTTAACTGACACACACAACAGACTCACAAAATATCTTTTTTTTTTTCCTGAGGTAATTGATTTGTCTGAATTTAAAATGCAGTGCAAAACAATGAAAGTCCAAAACCTTTCTAGGAATGTTTCAAGGAAAATTAATAAACTTCTTATTTTCCACAGTTTTATCATTAGGTGTAACTAAGCAATTACTTTAAGTTGCAAGGATAGGTTGAAGGACTTAAAATTTGCCTGATTGGTTGTGCAGCTTTTTGAAATGACTGCATTTTTTGATAAATAAGAGAATTAGTAATTCCAAAATACTTTTAAAAGTTTCTAGTAAGAGCCTCCTTTATATCAATAGAGAGCAGCTACATGATGAGTTAGTGCAAATAAAGGTACATGCGTGCAGGTATTTACCCCAGCACTGCAGGTGCCGAAAGCCAAGTTTGCTTTAGGAAGTGGCATCCTCAGAGTAGACAGGCAGACTGCACATCCATAGTGCCTTACTACTCACATGATACCCAAAATCCAGGGAAGATGGGGCACATCTGAGAAACAAAGTCTCCATTAATAAGACTTCCTTATTACCAATCCCTAAATTGGACCAAAACCATCTGCCCACACAGCAATCACCCCACTCTGTGGCAATGCTGGTAGACCTGTAGGTTACACCCAAACTAGTTTCTTCGAGCGAGAAATTGCCAAGCATATAACAAGGTGATCAATCATTTGATAAAACACGGGAGACTTGGCCCAGTTTCTCTTCGTTCTCTGTCTTCATCAGGACCCTCACACAGAAGGCAATGGGGAGTTAATCCTTATGTGGAATACAGAAAGAAACCCCTGCTATTGAGATACACAAATTACGTAAATATAATTATCCCCTCTGCTTCCGTAACTTGATTTTATAGCATCAACAGCATCAAAAATACAGGTGCACTCAGGTAGAGCTGTTATGCTGATACTCAGTTTGAAATGAGAGTTCGAGGCGCTCATGCTTCTGACAGCCTCAGGATCCTGCAAAGACCAATTTAGTCTTGAGAAACAGCCCCCCAGACCCAGGGAACACTTAACTGCTAAACTTTAGTAGGAATAGATTGAGGAAAAACATTCCTTTTGCTTATAAACAAGCTTCTATGCAAGTGTGTTATCTAATAAATAGAACTGGAAGTAAAATGGGAATGTGGGAAGGGTGCCAACGTAAATCCTCCAAACCTGAGGAAATCAGGAACAATTTTCCACTCAAGGATGGAAGCAGTGCAGAGGAAACGCAGAGCATATTTAGCATGCTTTGCTCTCCTCTGCTAAGGTAAAGCATCCTTCTCTCCCACACCAGCGGGCTGCTGCCGGGCTGAGGGTCCCCAACGAGAATGGAGATGATGAGACCCTGTCTCTCTGTGCTGTGGGAGACTGAAATTCAAAGCCCCATGCTAGAATTAGTTCAAGGCACAGGAATGAGTGACCAAAATGGATAAAACCTGAGATTCTTGTAACAAAGAGCCCAAGCTGTTACACGTATCCTGCATGACTTTCACGGCTGCTGGTGGAGGCCTCATGGCAACCTTCAGCTATCAGTAAGAAATTAATTTTAGAGATTAGATGGGCAAATCAACACAATGTAGACTAAAGCAGCAGAAGCAGATAATATTGTCCAGAAATCTCAGTGGGAGGAACCGAGAAGCTTCTGGAGTAAAATTTATCCCCTGACTCAAGCCCACCCCAACCACATACACAGCCTGACCCCAACTTCATCACAGGCAGCCCCAAAACCCAGTGAACTTCAACATTCAAAACGTAACCACTATTCTCCTCAGAAGCATTTCTTGGCTGAGCAGGTACATTTTGAATAATTATCTGTTCAGGTAAGAGGAATTTCATCAGTGCAGTTAGTTGTAAAGCAGCTGCTTACATTACTAAATGCAAAAGCCACTGGGGAAAAAACAAAACAAAACAAACTTGCAGTGAAGTTGAGGCAGTTATGGTAGTAATTACCTGGAATGACATGATAAGCAACACTTCTAGCACTCTGTTACAGTTATATGCACTGGCCAAAGAGGGGATGATTACAGGAACACATGTGCTGTTTAGAGACCCACCTTCCACTGACTGCCAACAACCCTCCTCATGCCCTTTGTTCTTAACTGACACCTTAAATACACACATCTACAAACTCTTCTGTAGATTAATATAATCAAAGTAAAATGTTTCTTAACAGCACAAAATTTACAATTCCTGTGAGAAAAAAATGAGACGTGCCAAAACTGTTTAATAAAATGAAAATTTCCCCTGCACTTTCCTCAAACCATTCTTCCCACAGCCATTGCAAAATGAAACTACACATACTGAATCCATCTTCAGACTACATCATGTGAAAGTATTTGCTTTACAATAAGCAATTTTATGATGGTATTAAACAGTAGCAAGAAATCAAACAAATAAGATTATTACTCAAATACACTCATTCATCCTGACAGCCTAATCTACCCGCTCAACAGCATCATCTTCTGAGAATGAATAAAAATCACTACAAAATACACAAGTTCTACAGCTTAATCGTGGGAAATTGATATAAAAATAACCAGGCAAGAATTTACATTTTTTTAATGCGATGTAGTAATTCAGCTTCCAGAGTGCTTTGAGCAACTGACTGATATAAAACTAAGGGTACCAACTGGTTTCTTGCCAGTTATCATATTTGTGCTATTCTAGCATCACTGAAAAGCTATGCTGTTTCTCATTACAAGCACGTGAACAGATTTTAAAGAACTATACCTTACAGCTTAAACTTCCCTCAAAGGTACACTTAAAGCAACTTTGCTACATTGATGTACTTGTGTGAACATTTTGCTTTGTTGTTTGCTTTTGTTCTAGGGATTGTTTTATTATTAAGTGGCTTATTTCTTTAACTAAAGTCAATAACTGATAAACTCAATTTCAGTAAACAATTACACATAGGGATGAATCAGTTCAGTGAAAGTTGGCTGGGAAAGGAGAGGATTTCTCCAGCTTAATTATCCCATACAGATTAAAAAAAAAAAAAAAAAAAGACAGATATTCACACAAGGTCCAAGTATCTCGTGCAGCATCACTAAAGCAATACACAGCGAAGCAAAACGTGGAGTAACCTCGACCCTCCCACTACAAAGTTACTTCTGGATACCGGGGAAAGTACGAACGGCAGCAATTTGGCTGTCACAGCACAGGCAAAATCCGCCAAGTCTCGAGGAAGAAGAAAATAAAAGTAAAAAATAGTAATAGAAAGTAATCCCATAACCTTCCCCCTCCCTCAACTTCTACCACCAGCTGAGTTTTTCTTTTAAAGCGAATTCGCTCCGTAACTAACGCGGGGGCACGACAGGACGCGCTAAGCACCGCGGCAGGCAGCACCGGGAAACAGCACAGCCGCAGCCCCCCGCCAGCGAGGAGGAGGAGGAGGAGGAGGAGGAGGAAGAGGAGGGGATCCCCCCGCGGGGACGTGGAGCGTGGGGCTCCGCGGGGTTACCTGTCCGCCGGTGGCCCCGCAGCCGCGCATTCTCCGCCGCACTCGCTCAGCGACCGCGGGCGCGGGGCGGCCACGTGCCGCCGTCGCCCCGCCCCCCGCCCCGCCCCCCCGAAACCTCCCGGCTTTACCCCAACCCACCCCCCCCGCGCCAGCATCCTCCTCCGGACCATCTCCCCGGGGCACCCCACACTTTGGAGCATCCCCCTCTCCTGGACCACTTCCCTCCGAGCATCCCCAGCCCGCTCCCCCCCCCCCCCCGACATTTCTTTCCCCTTCCCCGCCCCCCACACTCTTTCCCCCAGGGCACCCCCTCCCAAATCCAAACCCCCCCGGGGTTTTGACCCAAAGGCCCGGGGGCAGAGGAGAGGGTGGTGGCAGAGGGCAGGGGGGCTGGCAGCCCTCCCCTGGAGAGCCCTGGGTGAGGGTGGAGCTAGAAAGGAAACTACGTGAATGACCACAGGCAAAGGGAAATAAAAAATCAACAGCAGCACTGCCACGTAAGGAGTTTTCTTGGCTCCATCTCCTAAAGCTTTTTCTTGGCTGCATCTCTAGGTGCCTGACAAGGGAGCCAAGTACCACAGCTGTGCGTTTCGGGCAAGGAAACTGAGGCAGGATCAGGTAAAATGACTGGCTTACCTGGCATGTCTGCAGCTGAAACAAGGTCCCACATGTGTTTCTTCATGAGTTTGCTGCAGCATGGAAAAGCAAATGCTACTCAGAAGCCCATTTAACACCAGCTTAGTTTTTTCTGATGCACCCTGGGTCTCACACTCCACCAGACACCTTCCTGGAGATCTCACACACGTCACACCTCTCGCCTCTGATGTTTAACCTCCGGTGAGTGTGGTATCACTACATGAGGTGCAGAGCAATAAGGGGGAGAAAAAAAAAAAAAAAAAAAACTTAGTGATGAAATTTATTTACATTCCATGCCTATCATTCTGATCAACAGAAATTGCACGTTACCTAAGAGCATGGCTGACGTAGTGACACCTCATATCATCTGCTGAAACTTGGTGATGCAATCATGTTATGCCATTGCAAAACAGAAATTGTCATACACGTGTGGTAAAGGTTTGTCATAGTGCGAGGAATCATTCCACTAACTATTGAATCAAAACATGGGGAAAATATTATGAAGCCATTACTCCAATTCTTTCAACCAAATCTGAAGAGGGGGAAGTCACACATATGCACAGTCCCGCATGGATCCACAAGATCAGGAGCAAGAAGCTAAACATCAGTAATAATATTGCTTCAACATGTGAGCAATTTTACAGGATCAGGGGAAAAAAAAAAAAAAAAAAAAAAGGCAAAGCTTTATTTTGCCTCCTGTCTTAGAGATCATGTTTGAATGGCCAGGTCCTAATATGCAGCAACTTCTAAAGTTCATATAGTGTTCAGAAGTTTTGCTAAATGCTGAGCAGGTCAGTTTTACTCAGCTCATGCAATCCAAAATTTAAGGGGAAGTTGGCTGAGAACAGAAAACTGAACAACGACCTAAACTGAAAACAGAGAAGAATGAATACTTGTACCACTAATATTTTTGTCATCCTTTCATCTAAACTGAGAAAGGTATCAGATTCAGATAATTTCAGATAATTAGGTAAGTTTCAAACAAGAACCGCATAGTCTTTAAAATACTTTTCTGTTAGTTCTATGATCACACAAAATGTGTATCAAAAATAGTTGTGTGTGTTTTGTCAAAGACTAAAGCCAAGAGAAAAACCTGTAAACATGCCCAAGGGCAATCTAATAAAGAAGGCTGCTGAATTTTGAAGTAGCAGAAAAATGTAGAATATGTGTGCATGTCTGCCAAAATAAATTGTAACAGTGCTCCTTGGATGTGACAGGAGGAAGACAGAGATACAAAAATTAAATTCTTATACCCAGTGTCCACCAAAATGAGAAGAACTTGCCATGAGTTAGTGGCAATAAAAAGATAAATCCATTAACTATTACAAGACTACACAAATATGGACTCTTAAAAAGATTAGCTTGGGAATTTTTTTTCTCTTGGGCATCCTATGGCTGTATTATGTTTAGAGTCAATATTAAGGTATCTTTGGTGATAACTGCTGCAGCTGCCTTGGAACGTGCCAGTTATCAGGTCTATGTGTGGCCTTTGTGCTTTATCCCATCAGGACCATGTCACTGCTTATATTTGTCCTTCAACAGCACGTATGCAACAGGTGGGAAACCAGTATGTGTTCACAGCATGCTGTGTTGTTAAAATAGTCGAATGATGGGACTAGAGTAAAAAGATTATTAAGGAAGTGACAACAGAGCTGAAAAAAAACCCTTTTTCTAGAACAGTATTGTTCACAGAAAACATGCCACTACAAAGAGATACTCAGTGAGAAGTCATATCTGGTTTCTAGTTCTTGTAAAGGCTGGTGGATGTGGTGACTCATTATTACTCTTCAGCCCCTGTAGATGCTTTCCCCGTCTGATCTATTCATGGGCCTCTTTCCTCTACTTGATATAGTCATAAGTAATCTAAAACTTTTTTTTCTAGAATGCCCAATTACAGCAAATAGACAAGAAATTAAAACTATTGAGAACTTGTCCCATCTTTATCTTATACTTGAAACAATATACCTATTTCCTAGTATTTATGTTAACTCTATATCTTTATCAAATGCTAATGCTTATTTTACTTATTCCAAAAAAATATCACTGATATTGTGTGCTATGGTCAGACCTCCAATTTGATGGCTTATTTGAGATATTTCTCAGCTAACTAAACGTTCCCTGATGTGTGCTGACTTTTTTCAGAAGTGAGAGTGCACCTCACACTTTCTGAAGGGGAGTTGCAAAGAAAGTCCTCACCACATGAATGAAAGGGAAGTAATGGGAGAAATCAGCCCAAATTTGGTGAGAGCTCCTGTGAGGACAGTGGTGGGATGCTATCTGAGGTCACAGCGCCCTGAATGTTAAAGGTCTTTGCTACTTCACTGCTGACCAAGAAAGGAAAGAGAAGACAATACTGGGCAAATCCTCTGGGGAATAACTACATCACTGGCAGTCTGAGGGGAAGAAAGGAGGGGACGTGATACTTTGGAAATATCACCAAAATCCTAGTGCAGCCAGCAAAATATCGATGTAAAACTCAAGGGGAGCCAATGTGACGGTATCTTCTGAATGTATCCAATGCACTCTGAAGCCATCAAGAGCCAAGATATTCATTATTATAAGATTAACTGATTAAATTGTAGGACTTAGAGACAAACACTAATTAAATCCCACTGTAAATCACACCATCAGGAAACAAATGCACAGCTAAAAACACAGCAAACAAAAACATCTCAACATCCGAAATGTAAGTGTGTATATCTAAACAAGATTCCTTATTACCTTTACAAGAATACTCAAGGATCCACTGTACACCTTCCCTTTCAGGCACACAAATGTTTTTCCTCTAAATTTTATTAAGGATGGCATTATCAATTCCTTTGAGGGAAGAAAAGAGAAAAATATATAATTGAGAACAACAGTTGGCATTTTCAAATCCTACTCATCTTTGGTGTGCATGTCTCGTTTTCCCACAAGGAAAAGAAAAGGTCTCTTCTCAACAAAGAAAAAATTCAACTTTTCTCCTTGGCCATGATTTTTCTCCCCAGCAGTGACTGCTGAAATAAAAAAATGATGCTTTTAGCTGTATTCCTAATGACAGGCTCAGCTGCAACCCTTTAGAGATGTTTCCTGTTCCCAGCAGCACATCTGCAGGGTTATGAGGAAGAAACTTGAGGGTACAGGAGAGCAAGGAGATCAAATCACAGAAGAAAACAGTCCTGCCGTGTATGTTAAATCACCCTTTCTCCTGACCTCATAAGTAGTGTATGTAGTAACATGAGTCTTTGGAGCTCAAACATGTAAAAAACATTTGAGCGATTCCTCCTGATGTCTCCTATCTCACCTACACTACAACGTGTTCACTGGAAACACCACTAGAAGCTTTGAAGATCTCCTTATCATGATTCTGATCAATTCTGTTTTCACCCACCTATTCACCACCAACTTAACTGATTTGTTTACAGAAGTTTTCTTAATAGATTGCTTTTGACATTTGTTAGCCTAGGGCACAAACCCTCAGGTAGGCAACTGACAAAGGCTTTTCAAAAACCCAAGATGAAATCTCCTGCAAGAGTTAAGTGTTGTGTTTTATTGGTTTTATTCCAAAATTGGACAACTGGGTCCCAGGAGTTGGGACCCCAACACAGAGAATTACAAGTGTCTAAGCGCAGCTCATTTTCCTTGCAGCTGAGCACCTGGTTTACAGGCAGAATTTGGAGGATCAAAAGTGTGCTTGCTCTCCAGGTCTGTCAGCATTAAGCCATTCCCAGAATGCAGACTAAGCTAGCTGCAAGGTTTAAGTCATTCTATGCAACTACGCAAGTAAATGTACTTGAGACATTAGGAAACTTAAGCATGTCAGTAGTCTGGGATTAAGACATGAATGATGATAATTTGTTACCGTTTGACTACTCAGTTTCAACTCCAGGAGATTACCCTGAAGAAAACATGTATTTTTACCCCACTTACCATCATTATCATTCACTTTATAGGCTGTGTTATGCATGCTTTAGGGCTGTATTCTCTGCTCTGCAATGTCACTGACCATTTTTTGCCTGAACAGCGGAAACACCGCATAGTGAAACCTGAGCTTAAACTTCAAAGAAATGAAACCATCACAACCTCAGGTTTCCTCTTCTCTCTATCAGTCACATGCCCATGTTTGTGAGCCACTCAACCATTTCAAGCCATTCGGTGCTGACTACATTTTGATCAGCTGTGCCAGGTGAGAAAGAATGAAGTTGCAAGACAATTGTTTCAACCACTTGGGAATTATTTATAGGTTTTTAAAACTCTTTAAGCAGGCTGCATTTTGTGATAGATCTCATAATTTAGTATATACATAGTCATTTTCATGACACACTTAATTGTGCAGCAATGCAGAGGACTGTTTCTTGTGCAAACAATGAACTTAAAGAACATTTGAAAATTCAGCTTCTGATTCATCCCAAAAGCAGAGCAGAGCTATGTGCTCCTAAAAACAACTGACAACTTCTAGAACAAAAATGTACTCAGGGATTTAAATAAATTAATTGTATCCAAGAATCTCCAAGAATTCACCAGCATTAATAAATTCATCCTTATACATCTCAGAAATATTGTCATACAAATGACTAATATGAGCTAAATTTTTGATTTATGGTTGACTCAAGGTTAGATAGGAAACTAGAGACAGTCAGGAATAGAATATGAAATTTTGATTCTTCCAGTAACATCAAAGTGTTTGGTAGGGAAGGAAAAGATGAGTGACTTATTTTGGTTTTTTTGCTTGTAGTTCTTGAACAGGGAAAACTGGGTCCCTGGAGTTTTCAGCTTCTAATCCTGTGCTTTTACCAGAGCTGCAGTGAGGCATTTGGTCCTTGAAACAGGTAAGGCTGGCATCCTCACTGCTTCCCTGTCAATTTTTTCTGTTCAGTAGGTGCTTCAGGCAGTGGTGAAATCTTGCTGTGGGAGAAGGAAGGAGGTCCCAGCTCCTGCTGAGCTCCAAACACAGGAGGAGCCCAGAGCCAGAAGTTTGCACCTCCCATAGTCAATTCACTTTTGCTTTGACCCCAGCTAAACTGCTTTGCACACAGTGCTCATTCCTCTTTGTCAGCTTTAAACATTAAGCCAAAAGGTAACCACAGTTTAAAACATACCGCTGACACTATTAATTGTCTTGTGACAGAGAATACCAAGAGCTCTGGTCAGTGACGTGTTAAGATCTTTTTTTTACTCTACAGCAATCTCTTGCCTAGTTAACTTCTCTTTAAATCTTCAAACTGAATTCTACTGTAACCTATGGCACTGAGAAACATCACCAGTGTGATGATTTGAACACATCTACTGAAGTGAGAGAATCTTTGGTCTTCAGAGCCATATGCTTTTCTTCACATTCTTCCCTTTCTGTTTTTTTAAAGTGTTTGAAGATGAGCTCCAGCAACAGAAAGCACAAGCTATAGAGACTCTGAACAATGCAAGAAGTTATGAAGAAACACAGGGCTGGAAAAAAATAAAAAATAGTCTTTCGATATTTTTGTAAAATTTCCCCTGAATATCCTCTCCCTGTTGCTTCATATATGGAGTTATTAAAAGCAGATTGTTGGTGTACATTATCCCCGCTTTCTTAAAGACATCCTGAGAGGGAAAACATGAAAACGCAAACTAGGAGTAATACAGCGTGTTCTAGACAAATCCTGAATGAACAGGTACAAGAATTTAAGAGTTGTTCTCTGTTCCAGACTCTACAAAGTAAGGTACTTTGCCTTTATATCTATTTCCAGAAAAGAGGACGTTCAAGAGAGTACTATCCTACCTTGCACTACCTCTGTGGGAATTGGCATTTGCTCAAAAATTGTGATCTGAGGTAGCTAAAGGAAGGAAAAGTTACACATTAAAAGTTTTAACACAGAAGAGTCTTCAACTATGTTTATTAATAATTGATAGCTAAGCATCATGCTTTGCATTCCTCAAAACTGACTTGAATGAGGAAAGTAGCTACTTGCTTTCATTTCTTCTACTGTTAATGTTTTTCTATTATAGCACTTATCACTTCATTATAGTACAAAATCTCATTAAGCCTAAATCCAGACTCTGAAACTGGGAGCACAGCAGACTCCATATATGTTTTAATAATACATGTTTCTAGTAAATTGCTTAATCAGACTCACTGGAATTGCTGACTCTGAAGGATATGGGTTTTGCACATACTTCTAGATGTTGAATAAACTCTGTAATATTAAGCGTCCTGGATCAGAACAAGTGTTTACATGTAGATATGGCCATGAGTCTACTTAGAGCCTCACTTAGTGATGCTCCTCAAGTGTTATCCCATAAGTAAACAGAAAGACTTTGTTCTAAAAACCACCAACCTATGGACCCTTTAGTGTTTAGTGTTATAATTTCAATTACTTCATAGTATTTAAGACCCAGAAATGACCAGAAGTTATCTGAGAACTTTTATAACTAAGCTTAACAAGGTTTGATGTTGACAACTAAAGGTGACCAGTCTGCAAAGTCAGGCCAACTGTCACATACACCCTTAGAGCCATTAGTACATAGATCCCTAAGGGTCTTGATGAGGATATTAAAGGCTATCATGTTTCCTGTGCCAAGGATAGCAGCACTTGCCAGAGAGGTTACCAATTCCATCTGCTCACTACCACCCCATGCCAGACATCATCACACACAGAACTGTCAGCAGAGCTGCAGCTGTGAGATCTCATTATTCCTCCTCTGTCAAAATAAACTACAGTAGCAGAACCCTATTAATTAAACTAATTCACCTTCCTCCCTTGTCTGCTGCAGTCATGTCCTAACTAGCTCGTAGAGGAGCATCTCTGTGGTCCCCAGGTCCCTTTCCTCTTCTGAGCAGCTCCAAGAAGGCTGGAGATCACTAAATAGGTAGGAGGTAAAATAAAACTCATCAAGCAAAGCACAGTTCCTATGCTTTAGTGCGATATGATCAGAAATGTTAAAAACAAGCAGTGCCCACAGCAGGCACTATTTGGATACGTGCCAAATATGATCAAAGGCTGTTAACATCCACACAGCTTCTCACCCTGCTCCCTGCCATTGTTCTTCACGACAGCTACTTCTATAGCAGGAGAGGTTCTTTGCAGAGGGGTTTGACAGTCTTCAAAGCAGATCTGTCATCCAGGCGATCTTCAGAACAGCCTAACTGGAGGGCAGGAAATTGTGCCGGAACAAGGAAATTATAAGAATAACTGCCTATTTTTGTAACTGTGGATTTGTTGGTACTGGATCATTCCACTGATCCATCAATTTCCCTGCCCTGCCTCCGTCAGGGACCAATATTTGTCAGAGCTGAGGAAAGCGGAAACCCCAGAGAAGGCATATGGTTGATTGCACAATGCTGGAAATTCAGGGGAATTGTCCTCAGCAGCTTCGGGAATGGTTAAGTTTTCATCTGAAAGCACAATACCCAGGAGCAATTATTCTAGCTGTGTTTTTCCTACTCCATCAATCTATGCGCTTCAGAATATAAACAGTAATGCTGAATTACAGTAACTGGTGAATGCCCATTTCCCAGCAAAGCTGCTGGGCTCCATTTCTCATTCTCTTTGTTTATTGTAAAGCAGATCTAGTGATTTCCCAGACAAGGAAAATCTACCATTGATGCAAAGCAAAGAGGTTTTGGGTTTTTTATTTTTTGAAAAAGTGAAGATCTGACATTATTGTAGAGTTTGTTGGTGGAAGAGGCACAGGGTGGAACCTGAAGTGCTGGGGTAAGGCCTCAGCTGCTATGATTTAAAACAGCCCCTGAGGCTGCTCTAATTTACTTTGGAGCTTTTCCTAGAGCAAGGTTGAACATTTTGCAGACAGGACATGAAACACAAAAGCCTTTTGCAGAGGAAAAGTAAATGAAACAATCCCCCAGCACAAGATGCTAATCTCTCCTCTTTAAAAGTCCAGGTGTTTTGACTGAGAATTTAAACCCTTGCTTAAGTGAGGCCAGGTGAAAACCCCACCTCTGTGTACACAGCTATGTTCCCTTTCCTCCAGGTTTGACACAATCCAGCTTGAGTGTAGATAATTAGGAAAAAGGCACAGAGCAGCTTTTGATATAACAAAAATCAAAAATGAGTGAATTTGAGGTGTAGAAGGAAGAGGTAGAACTTAGATTTGAGAGCACTCATTAAAATTCACCTTCCATATGTCTGAGTTGTTTATGGAGGATCATCACTGCCACTCAGGCCCTATAAACCACAAGGGGTTTTTAGCATAAATGATTTATCCAAGGATTAGGTGGGTGAAAGGGGAGAAAGAGCACTAAAAGTTGAGAGTGGTGTTTCTAGGTAACAGCCGAAGATGGCAGCCAGGTGCTTTATACATCCGGCTTCAGCACTACTGATAAGAGATATGCAAGCATCAATAAGTCGGGAATAAAAGCATATTCTGCTTTGCATAGGGATATGAATAAAAGGTTACGATACAGAATTACCAAAACAGATTCTTATGTCTGTACATTTACCAAGCTAAGATATGGCAAAATAAAACAGGAAGAGAAAAACAACCTGTTGAGTGTGGGTGTTTTAAAGGGCTTTCTAATGCTTAGCATAATACATGCACTTTTATGGCATTTCTGTAATCACATGGCAAGATGTTCCAATGTTATATATCATTTAAACATCTTGTTGTTAATTTTCTTCATGAATCTCAAATTGATGCAAATAGTTTAGCAGCTGAGAAAGATTAGACAGCCAAATTAGAAGAGATTTGGTTCTTCAAAAAACAGGAATTTTACCACTGTAGAAATATACTTGCTCCTTAACTCCTCTGAACATTTGTAGGTACCTAAACATTTTCCAAATTTGTTAAGATAAATTTGCCAGTATATCCCTTCACAAAAGTTGTGCTGCTGCTTAGGCAACTACAAATTTTCATCTCACTCCATGGCCCTTTAGAGAACAAACTACAGAAATTTCGACACTGCAGTACAAGCGTGCTGTTGTAGTGTTTGCTTCACAAAGCATATTAACTCCCTGCAATGCAGACTACCATAGTACAGCCATAACACCAAAGTGTCTTATTTTTACTAAATCCTGGAGACAACTGAAGGCAATTCCATTGTTTGTCTGGTTCAGTAGAAACCAGAGCCCCAAATATCCCACAGTTCCAGGGAAAAGTGATCCCCCATGTTAACTTCTAAAACTTTCTTTCAACACAGCCAGCATTTCCATGTTGCAAGCTGTGATCTAGCAGCTAGTGAAGGAAGTTGTGACATGACACCTCTTACGCCAGGAGGGTAAGACCAAAGCATTCTTACTTTCCTTTTAACCCTCACGTATAACTTTTAAAGCCGCTTGCTGAGTGATGAGCGAGGAGGAGAATAGAGGCAATAAACAGAGAGAGAGTTGTCCAGCAGTAACACAAGAGGTTAAGAGCTGGCAGCAGGCAGGCAAATCACACATCTCCTTCCTGGAATCACACTGAAATAGAGGCATTTCTGGCAGCCAGCTGTGGTTACAGACTGTCTCCAGCTATGTTTTATGAGATGAGGACCAAAGAGAGCAATTCTGTGGGATCAAGAAAGAGGGGAACCAACCTAGACCATTTGCTGGTAAGAAGAGAAGGGATCAAGTATCTAGAGGAAACAAGGAAAGTTCATGAGAGCTTAAAACATCTGTTTTCACACGGCAAGACAGAAACTACACTAGAACATATATATCTAAATATAATGCTAGAAAGGGTCAAATGGTGCCAGTCAAACATCCACATAATGCCAATCAAGCAAGTACTACACTCAATATCTTTGAACTTCAAATAGTATAATTCACTAGGCACCAGCTGGTAAGTGCTTTTATTTGTTTTCCTACGCATATTCCTTTCCAAGAGATGAGGCATTCAATGCTGCTGAAGGCCAAGCGTAAAATTATAATTACAATGGTGTGTAAGTGGAGCAAACTGGGAATCCTTCCAGACTCTGACCTTGAAAACATGAAAGCAACCTGGAAAGTTAGATAGGGGATCATGGAGAGAAAGGGGGTAAGTATTGGGCAAAGGAAACAGGTTTTTGTTTTCTGACAAGGTAAAAGGTCTTCTCCCCACCAACAATAAACACCTCAACATTTAGTTTAGGAAAGAAGGTAGAACATCACCCAGCTTTGCAGTCACAGGCAACCCCACTACAGTTCATCAATCCAGAGAGATGTCCACAGCTTTTACCTGCTATTCCAGATGCCACAAGACACCCTCACAGTACCGTAGGACCAATCTAGATCTATTTCATAGGACACCACAAGCTACAGAAAACAGGGCTCCTCAGAAAATATCAGGTAAAAACATCAAGGATATTTTCACTTATTCTAGAGTTCTTTAAGAGGAAGAAAGTAGCTTTGTAAAAATAGCAGGTAGTCCCTGAAAGCAGACCCTTGTGCCACATTAAAATAAAGAAAAGACTCTAAAGGTCCATGTGAATATTGGCACCAAACCTAGCAACCCACCAAACAAACCTAGCAACCCACCAAAAGTGAGCAATGTCGTCCAGTCAGTACATTAATTACTTTCCATGTCCAGCCTGGGTCACACCTTACACTGTTTCTCTGCCCGTGGCCAGTATTCCAGGATGTTCTAGAACTATACAGGGGGAAAAAAAAAAAAAAATCCAAGAGTCTAATATCATCCCAACGGAAAAAGCAAGACTGAAATAAGCAGGGAATTCAGCATCCTGGCACTTACCTGCTCCACCTGGAAGAAGGGAGAGGACACAGCTCCTACCATCCGATGCCCTGGTCCAGGGCGTGGGACCACGGAGACACCCAGGAACAGACAGCCCCGCTGCTTGCTGGTCTGGGACAGCACAAGGTGAATTACTACAGTACATCACAGTTCCTCTTCATACTGATGCAGCTCAACTTAAAGATGTCTTCAGGCTACCCACCCACCTCCTCTAATCCTGCACCCAACATATCTTTTCCTCCTCCCTTTACGGCATCTGGCAATACTCTTGCTAAATAATTACATTCTGAGGAGACAAAACCATTCTAGAGCCTTTCCTTCTATCAGTATTCATACAAAACTCTTCCCAAATAAGCCTGGCCTTTGAGTTCTGCTCTTTATTCAGTTCTGGAAACCCTTTCAGTGAGGCTGTCCCACTTTGCCTAGTTTTGCATCACTTGGAAAAACCCAGGTGGGTTGAATAAATTTGAGTGGCTATTTTGGCTGATGCAAGCTGATAATCAGGTTTGCTTAAACCCATCTCCTCTGTAGCCATGGAAGAGAAGCTGAGGTTCAACAACATTTTAAACACTGGTGTCAACAGAAGGGGATTCTCCCTCCTCCCCAGCCCCCTTCAGATCCTCCTACAACTTGCTACTCACCCAACTTGGACCAGATGGGGAGAAGATCACTCTGCCAGAGACTCCAAGGAGGTAACCACTTCCAGCAGTGAGATCTGACAGGGATAACCCAGCAAACAGTAATATTTTCCAGCATCTTAGCTATACACAAAGGACCCCACTGATCACACCATAGGGTCCATTACGGTTTCTTCAAATTACACCTTCTCAGTAGAATTATTGTTCTTGTCCTGGTTCCCAAAGACAGAGTAGATTAACTAGGTCAGACATGGAATCTTACAAAGCAAGTCACTGCCCACCTGAAGTGATTTTCCTGTTTAAAGATTATTTATTAATATTTTGATTGGGTTGGTCTTTCCTAAAAAAGTACAAGATTAAAATATTTCCCCTTTTTGGTTCATAGTGCATGGGAAAAAAAACCACACGTGTGGAGTACTGCTTCATTTGCTTTTATGAATATTTCACAGAGCTGTATTTTACATAGCTTTAAATATTAGTATGAAGGAGTGGGAATGCTTGAAAACTGACTCTGATTTGTGGCCTATCCATAAAGTAACTGTTTCCTGACCACCATCACCTTCTGTAGTTTTAGAAGGAAAAGTGAAAATTTGCGTGGCTATCAAATTTATTACTAGAGTTTTTACAGAGAAGTGACAGCAGAGATTTTTTTTTTAAAAAAAAAAAAAAGGTCACATTTCCAGAAGGAAATAACATTCCTTTAAAAGTCTAGAACCTCAAAAACTAGGAAAAGCAATGAACAAAGAATGAAGTCTAAACTGAAAGTAAAGCCAACTACACTGATTTTCACAAATACCACACTAAATGAAAGAAAATGCTGCTTCTTTACAAGTCTATCACTTCTAACAGCCGATACAGTAGGATTGTACATTGAGAACCTCGTTTATAACACAGATAGTTAGCATCTTCAGGAATTCCCCAAATTCCATTACACAAACCCCAAATTATCTTTGAGGACTCAATTTAATTGAAACTGGGAAAGTTATTTTTATACCCGTGGAAACATTACAAACATCCTGTTCAGACTACAACATTAATTTCCTGCAATAGCTGTAGTAAGTCAGGGACTTCAAGGATAAACCTTAAAAGCAGGGAAAACAGTTTCAGAAATAGTACGTGCACACAGTTTAACCACGCTTTCAGTAAGATAGATCGCTTTTTGAGTCATTTTTTTCCTCCATGCTGTTCTTTATTCAGCATCTGATGTTCCTATATGATTTAGTAAAGTTGTAAAAAAAGCATGAAATATTTCTCTCCAGTGTTGGCAATATAAGACAGACTTGACTGAAATCTCTCCTTCTCCTCCCCCTGAAGTGAATATCTTCCCTTTCTTCTTTTGCTTCTCACCGACAGAAGAACACCACATCATAGACCTGTTATAACATATAAAATCCTTCTGGTTACAGAAGACCATGCATTCTGTTGCATGTGTAAGAGGCAAGTGGATGTGTCAAATAGACATTTCCACTATTAACTGCCTTCCCATTTTAGATGATCAGAGCATCTGAACTCTGCAGAAAAATAGCTGCTGTTGTTGAAAAGAAAGCTCAGATTATTCCCTTCTCCTTGAATAGGAATTGCTTTGTACCCAAGATCAGAAAAGTTTGTTAGCCTATACTAATTAGCATCACCAGATTTCTGTCATTTTCTTTACCACTAAGCTTCATACCCATAGTACCCAGGGAAGCAGCAGCATTCTTACATGAGGAAGCTAAATAGAAACACATCTGGAGCATTATTTGGCATGAGTCTCTAAGGCCATTGGCTGGTTTCTGGGTACCTCTACATTTTTGGCATATTTGTGTCTGTGATTTGATGTTGATGGCCATTTCTGCAGCATGCATCAAGCAAATGAGCTTATGGTGTCCTCTCCAGCATCAACAAAACACTCCTCCTTTTTGGTTCAACTGAAATTTTTAGCCTCGGACGAGCTGGAAGGTTCAAAAACCAGAGAGAACAGGTCTGACAATAGAAGAGACAAAAGGTACAGTGGATGAGGAAAATGAAATTGTGCAGCTGTGGTACTGAACGACCATTAAGTGTCAACAAAAAAGATAGCAAACACAGGAGGGAAAAGCAAAGAAATATTGTCTTCTTACTTGTTTGAGGCACTAAAGATCATCAGTTGACACTCAATAGATAGATGACTTGAAAGGAAAAAAATGAGAGTCTGAAAGAAATCCACATTGAATCTGAAAATCAGATAAGGTGGAAAATTGTGCTAACAAATGGATATACAGAAATATTAAAACTTGAGTTCAAAGTGCAGCTAAGGCATCATTAGCATTCAGACTCCATAAATGATCCCATGTCTTAGAAACCTGGCTTTCAAGATACTCTCAGTTTACAGTTGGATGGTGATAAGGTGGACGATGTTCAGATACTTTGGAGAGGACCTGAACTGGGCAATGTGGTACCAGTCACCTTCCCTCAGATCACCAGGATCAAATCTGGGAATCTTATATTTGCATAAGCTCCAAGTACACTGATATTTGGGGTGGGGGATGGGACAGAAATTAAGTTGAGTCACAGGCTGACTTTAAGCAAGGCTAGGAGTTAAACTCCTGAGAGACTGCAGAGCACGTGAAGCACAAGCCTACAGCTCTGAATACCAACTCACCCCCATCCAAGACTACCGCTAATAAGCAGATCCCAGGGCCGTATGCCAGCCAGGAAATACGCTCCTGGTTATGCAAACAGCCAGCAAAAGTTCAGAGAACATGTGCAAGCAGGAATGACACCAAATAACAGGATCTAGGCACATTCAGGGAAAAAGGCCAACCGCAGATTTACTGAGCTGACTGAACCAGGCCCCGGAGGAAGGGAGGTGCATCGACAGCTCACCCAAACCCTTCATGCTCCAAACTGGGCATTGCACTGAGGGGGCTGAAAGTCTGACCACCAAAGGAGGGAGGGAAATAAAATATTTATAATGGAAGTTAAGAGTACAAATAGAAGAAGAAGAAAAAAAGTGAGACTCATGCATCAGGTAAGGTCCAGAGTATTTGTGCTGTCTACTGTACAAGCACCTGTACCTTCCCAAGAACAGCAAGAGGCTGGTCAGAGGATTGATCAGGCTTTCTTAGAAACAGGGTTGTAATGTTTATCTCTAATTCCTTTCTCCAGAAAGAAGGCACCACATGCAAAGAACTGGATAAAAGAGAACAAAGGTATCTGAAAAATGCAAATTGACCAAAGAGAAACGTACCACCATCTCTGCCACTGCAAAGATTGTTAAATCTTAGATTGATGTCTAAAAAAAAAATCAGCAAGTTCAGGAGATGCCAGGGAGGGGTGAGGGTGGTGCTGGTGGGGTGTATGTGTGGGGAACCAGCCTTTGCTCATTATCCCGAAATTAAAAATCACCAGAGAGTTTGACTTACCTTCACCATACAAGTTGAATGCCCACTGACAATCAATTTGTGAGATACCACAGCTCAGAGCAGTTTGTGAGCAGTGACCAGAAAAGCAGTGAGAAAGGCAAGAGGAGCACGGAAGCCCAGATAACCATGAGATGGTAACTGGGTACCCAGTAATTTTTCAGGAGCTAAATTATATATGCTGGCATGCATCAGCCTTCCTCCCTTCCAAGTAGGGGAGAAGAGGCTGCTTCTGAGAGGGATTTTTACTCATCCTTAACAAAGTCTTTGGCTTCCCTCTGCAGCATTGAATCCCAGGGCACCAAGACAGGTCACTGGGCTGCGCTAGCCATACATCTCACCTGTTTGCCCATATATGTGCTCCTCTTGTTCACATTAATGATGACCCTGTTTGAACACAAGCCTCTCAGAAGACATTTCCAAGCACTCCTCCATGCCCCAGCTAGCTCTGGGGAATCCTGGGATTAGCAGACAAGTACACACATGAGCCAGGTGAGCACATTTGCACCCAGCAGTCTGAAAATCTGAACTTTAAACATTGTATGGAGGATTCTTTCAAATACCTAACCTTCCAGGATTATTTTCACAGTCAGACTAGCCCTCCAAGAGCTACTTGCAGTGAAATAACAACAAATTTCATGCTAGAACATGTCATTTGCATAAGGACTCTGCTGAGGCTTTGCTGGTGTTCAGGTCTTGTGTTCAGCCTTGGACACAGATAAGCATTAATCTTGATCTATAGCACCTTGTAAAGAAATTCCTGTCCTTCTAGACAAGGAGAGAAGCCATGAAGATTTATGGACCCTGAGGTAAAAATCCATTTAGGGTTGCACTATTTTTCTTTTATAATAAATGATTAGTGAGAAAAATAAAAGTTTAAAATTGGCAACATGCTCTTTATTCCATCCAACTGTTGTTAGCTGCAAGATAAATACATCTCAACTGTAATACATCTTTTCTGATGAACTTGAAAAGAGAACAAAAGTATTAAACTGGCCTGTGGTGATATGCAAAAACTACAGCCAAAAGTTACAGCCTGTACTATAGGGGTGTAGCACATCTGTATGACTATAGCTTCAGATACCCCTTCCCACAGGACAGGCATAAAACAGTGGGCTGAGTCACTTACTTGATGAGTCATTTAAATAAATTGTACTATATTATTTCCTATTTAAACTAGTAAATTACTCCCTATATAGGAAATGGTGATAATTAAGATATTCAGATTGTCTCCTTTAATCCACTTACAAGGAAGGGAAAAAAAAAAAATTGCGTTGGAGTTCACACACCCGGTGGTGTTTCACCCTGCTTTCCTGTATGACCACATTCCTTCGTTCAAGTGCTCTGCCCATGCTGCTCCTTGAGCCTCATATCTCACTTGGTGATTGCGTAGCAAACAGGTGCTCCTTTAATTAGTGTCCTAAACTAATTACGGCTGCACATAATACACAGACTTTTCCCTTCTGCTGAACTGGACACGCTACAGGCACAGCCAACATCTTTTTCTGGTCACAAAGAAATTCCTGTCCTTCTAGACAAGGAAAGAAACTGTGAAGATTTATGGACCAGGAGGTAAAAATCCATTTTAGGTTGCACTATTTTTCTTTAATAATAAATGATTAGTTGCCTTACAGCCTTGTCTTCATTTGTTGGTTATGGCCCAGGCAGTGGGGCGGCAAGTGGGTCTTGGGACCAGTGCTGACATGGTGGGTGCCAGAGGGCTGTGATAAAATTTTGCTTTCCAATCCCCACCTGGGGTATTTCTAGTACAGTTTTAAGCAAGAAGCATTCAAGTGCTTGAAGACTTCATCGCAAGGGAATTAGGCTCTTTCGAAAGAGACTCTGCTCCTTAGTTGTCTTCAGATAAATCCATAACCTCAAAAAGGAAGTAATCCTTTGCCTCCATGCTTTGGTACTTTATCTACGTTGAAAGTGTCCTTTCCTTATAGCTTTTTATTTAGACTTCAAGGATTAGTTAGGAGCTGGTTCCATACTCTGTTTGTAGAGTACAAAGCCTAACCAGCACTCTGAAGCTGTAAATGATGATATGACCAAACTGAAGTATATTATGCTCCCAAAGACGACTGATTTGCACTATGCCTTTAATTCATCCTCAGAGAGATACTAAAAACATGTTTATTTCCTTGAAAACTCATGCAACTTGACCAGAACTTATTAAAAGTGTCTAGAAGAGTTTGTGTCACTCCCAGCCAGTTCAATTCCTCCAGGAGCAGAGCACAAAAGGACACAAGCTGGAAGTGAATCCCATCAGTCTTTTCCTGCAACAGGATTCATCTCAGTCCAATATTATACTGGGGCAGCGTGGGCTCAAGTTCTCCCCTCCGTGACATATAGATAGGAGGTTTTTTACTTAAATAAACCTTTTCATAGCTTATCAGCACGAACTGGATCTTGTACTGTCATGGACACATTTTTTTTCTGCACCACTGATTTAGGATGGGGAAACCTATTTGGTTTTTGCTGCCACTGTGTGGCCATTGAGAGCAAAGATCTTAAAGCAAGATGCTCTGTCACAACTCCACAGCTACTATCACAGCCTCCGGACCCTGTATTTTCTTATACAAGTGACTTATGTAGCTTATTTCCAGGCAAAACGAGATATTATCAAAGAAATATACATTTTTCTGAGGGGGAAGCTGAGAAATTAGGGCCTGAGTATGAGTCTGCTGGTGAGAATAAAGCAAGGTGTGATATTGCTGGAATCTCTTAGCATCACCAAGGAACATAGTTTTCTGCAGCCCTCAGCTCCAGAGGTGGAAGTGGTGCCTGAGAGACTCAAAACAAGCATGAAAAATAAAAATTTTTTTAAAAAATCGTATCTTCCTTCTACAGTGTAGTTGTTAAATAAGAATCCTCACTGTCTTCCTGTAGCATTTCCTATTCTGTGTCCACTAAACAGTTCAGCATTTTTATAATTCAAATACAGGTAAACCCTTTCCCACCACCATGTACAGCCATCTTTGAGGTAAACATGAAAATTTTGAGCAAGGCCATAAACCAAATTAGTTGAGTGCAAAACAGTGCAGAGGCAAAATGAAAACATGAAATGCAAAAATTCTCATGTCTTTTTCCAGTGAATATTAGCATAGATGCATGGAAATACATAAAACCTTCTTCCAGATCCCATTTCGGCTCTGGCATTGAGGCATAGCCCCCTGCGAACTGAAGGCTCAGTGTAACCAAACCTCCATGAAGTATCTGTGAAGCAGTCACTCACCAATTCACAGATAACTGCTGCCTCCAGAGGAACAGCAGGAAGCAAAGGGCAGCATCTCAAAGCCATCCAGTTCCCAGGTCCTGGGGGCCTACATGGGGCGAACAGAAATGTAGAAAACTGCAGGCAATAAGAACAAATAGCATGAGAGTTTCTAAGTGCAGCTGCTTCCATTTGACTTCTGAACTTTTGCTTCTATTTTAATAGCAAAGCAAACCTGTGTGTTTTATACATCTGTAAGCAACCAGACCATCCCTCCAGCTCTGTCAAGCCCCACCCCCCCGCCCCAGCTCATTAGCTGTAGTGCAACAGAAGTGGGTATAAGATGCCATTTCAAATCCCCCAAGTTTAGGGTCAACAGAACTTGCGCAGCTTACTTCACGTGATTTAGAGCAGTCTGAAATGTGCTTTAAATTACATTGTCAGTACCTGAGAGGGCAACCGAGAGTGATCTACAGGAGGGCTTCCACCAGCCCCACCAATCACTGTCAGCCATGGTTTGCTGCTCTGGTGAGGCAATTTTCTTTGGAAACCCAGTATCTGAGCACATGGGCTTATGTTATAGAGATACATTCCTTACCCTAGCTTCTGTGGTATCAAATCCTGTTTGCTGAGGAAATTAGATGAGGCTTGAAATCCTTTCATATGGCTATGATGCTCCCTCATTTAATCCTGCCTGTTAAACAGCTTCTGAAGATAATTCCTATTGCAAGGTCTGATCACTTAAGTATTTACCTTTTTTTTTAATTGCATGTCCTAGAAGAATTGACAACATCCCTATATCATCAATTTCATGACCCAGGATACATATATATATATATGTATATGTATATATACACATATATATGTATCTTTGTGGGTAAAGTTAAAAATTGCCTCTAAAATAGAACCAAAAATGTTCTATCTTAGAGTAAACTTGAGCCATTAACGCACACAACTTGCTGGCAGTTTCTAATTTTCCCTGAAAGCTAAAGCTTACTGTTATAATCAGGCTTTCCCTATCAAAACAATGTTTTACATGCAATTTGTAAGCAAATTTTAGGAAGAAAGAAGGAAAATGAAAAGCTTAATTTGCAGAGACTTTTTAAGTCTTAAAGCAGCAATTTTGTGCATCATCTCCCATCTGGCCAGTGTTAAAACCTTGACAGTGGTATGCCCAAAATACTACGGAACCCAAAGTGCTCGATCATTACCTTTTTCAGGGTTAAACATTGGCTCAAATTCAAAATGCAGGCAGTATGTCAGCTACTGCTGTGTTTTTACACTGCATTATTCAGAGAAAAACATTTTAGGTTACTTTGTAGAAAGCCAACACCTGCAGCTCCACTATGAAGTTGCATCTTCTCCTTTCATCCTACAGGGACGTCAGAATATCTGAGATTCCTGTATTCAGTAAAAGTTTGTAAGCAAGGGGACACCCCTACCCAATAACGTGAGGCCAATATTTTTTGTGTCCAGCCATCTAAAAAAGATATATGCAGTCCATTATAATTTATGGTCTATTAACATGATTTACTGATAAGTATTCTGCATTTAATTGCATCATTTTGACAAACATGACAGTGGACACAAGTACCAATTTCCCCCAGCACAAAATCGGATGCTGGAACTCAGAAAAACTGGTTTATATATGTGCAAGATAGAGAAAAGCCTCTCAAATTTAACCACCTACTGACCAATGAGGGGAAAAAAAAAAAAAATCCATTCCTACTCCAGTGTAATGCTTCTGCTTTGGCATTACCTATACTATTAATGGTCTGAAGATGGAGAATTTATTAACCATATTTCTCCCAGTTAAAAGGAAGAAGCCTCTGGAAGATCTGTCCAGCAGGATTACTAGACTTGCTTGGTAAAACTGAATTACTTCATTGAATTTCACAGACGTCCTCCTTATTTTTTAAGTCCATGTGAAGAGGGAGGCCTAAGGACTGAAAAATCAGAGCCTAGATATAGCTGGAAAACAGACTAGAAGGCTTGATTACATTTTCCATCAAGTTACCCTGGCTAATTGCATTGCAGTCCGAGAATTTGATTAGCAATTTCTCCTCTTCATTTATCCTCATGACATCTGGATTTCAAAACTCTGATCCATATCTGCAAACGTGCTAATACAGA
Source organism: Tyto alba (assembly GCF_018691265.1). Taxonomy (NCBI): domain Eukaryota; kingdom Metazoa; phylum Chordata; class Aves; order Strigiformes; family Tytonidae; genus Tyto; species Tyto alba. The sequence goes on from NW_024881317.1 coordinate 6,746,671, forward strand.
TTCCAGCTAGGTCTTGTTGCTACCCACTCTTGACATACTAGAATTTAAGTGTCAGAAGCTCCACTTTATTTGTGGTTAACTAGTGCAAGTTCCCTGCAGGCAGAAATAAGGGAAGCCCTGGGCAGACCTGGATTGAAGTCAGAGAGTTGCATGAAGCAAGAGGTTTTTTGGTAGCGTTTACACAAAATGAAATATTACCTCTAAGAAATGGAAGATTTAAAAGTGAATTTCATTACCTTTGCTTTGTCACAGGTCCTGTCTTTAGGCTCATAGAGTGTGCATGGGCACAGCTGGGTCTTTGACACACACCTAAAGGGTGCTTACAAGCAGCTGAGTTACACTTGCTTGGAATTAGAGGAAGATACACAGCTCAATTCCCCTGCAGCACACATCATCCCAGAGCAGATGCCATGCTGGAGACAGTGATGCTAGCTTAAAGCATAAAAACAGCTCTACCAGGGTATCAAGAGTGCTAACACCAAAAGCCAAGGAATATCATCAACTAATGTTGTTAGCACAGTGTATCTTTGCTTGCCACAGATCCCTTTTGCAAGACTGCAAGACAGCAGAAAGGACAAAGTTCCCTACATCCTCTACTGCCTGTATATTCATTTTTGTTTTTTCTGGTCATTTCAGGGATTTATAAAAACATCGAGCTTCCAGTGCTCCAAAAGCTTTCTAGCAGTATCTTTACAGCCTTACCCTTGCAGTATTACTGGTACCACTACCACACCAAAGACAAATCCACTCCCTCAAAACTACACGGATTTGGAGGTTTAGCCCGGTAGGTTACAAAAAAAAAAAAAAAAAAAAAAATCCACCTGCAGGTTCTCTTGGATCTGGGGCTGCTCCCATGGAGCATACAACATTACAGCAGGCAAAAAAGGGAGGTGTAGAAAGCCTCCAGGGCACCCAGCTAAAGAAAAGCTCCAGGAGGGACCATGAGCAGAGCGGTTTTACAGGTGCTTGGCTGCAGGGAACATTTGTTTTGCAAAGCTCAAGAAATCATCAAGAAAGGCTGGTTTGGGTTTATACCACCTGCAAAGACATGGAGAGCTGCAGCATCTGCTTATGGGAGAGAGAAGCTGGAGGGCTTCAGCGCTCAGTGCACAAGCAAGGCACATGCCAGCAGATGGCATTGGGAAACCATAAATCTATGAGCAGGCTGCAGGCTCACAGCTGGTCCTGCTGCCTCCAGCTCTGCAGCAATCCTTCACTCATCTGGACAGCACCGCGTTAGATGCAATACACCGATAAGTCTAATTATTCTACATTAACTCACGCACAGGATTTTCTGCTGCAGCGTAAAAATGCTTCAGCTCCGTTTATTGACATCCTGCCTCTGCTGTGGGAAGGCTGATAATAGCTATCTACAGAGAGGGAAGAAGGTAAGTAGAAATTGGATGGGCTGCCTGCTGATACATAGAAAAAGTGGCATAGCAAGGGCAAATATCATTCTCCTCAGCCAACCCAGCACTCTGCTCACTTGTCTCAGCTGCAGGAAACTCATTCTATGAGTTCAGTCTCGACATACCTGCAATATATGGGCAGGTGGAGAGGCTTGTAAATATTGCGGTTGAATTTTAATCCAATTATTTTTCTTTATTTGCACTGTATTTAGGCACTCCTTCATGAAAACTCCTCTCCCATTTATCGTATCACAGAGCACCTGAAATTCAGCTCACATTTCCACAACCTTCTTGGAAAAATGACACCAATTACTGACAAAAGGTGGGAGGGAATCACTTTGCTAAGTACAACAAATTTTTTTTTTTTTCCAGCTGTTGTCTCATAGCAAGAGGCCAGTGTAATTTGACCAGCAAAGTCCCTAAAAATTGTTCCCAGCAATTGCTTCAGAGGCTGGGGTACAGGTAAACGCTGACTTAGTGACAGCAAAGGGAACAAGAGAAAGCAGCTGCAATTGCAGGGCTAAGCCTTGGCCAGGAGAAGCTGTGTTTACAACATCACCGAATTTCTGAATTTTATCCACTCTGGGTACTATTCTATAGTCTTCACCTCCAAATCTTATAAAGTTGCCTCCAAATCTTATAAAGGCTTTTCCTTATGTTACTATTTCCTTGTATAGATTACCCAGAGGCCTTCCCATTTTAAGGACAGCATTATTTACATTTGCTGCTGCATACCTCGTTCCAGAGCATGTCTTGGGGCTTTTAGGAGTATGCCTGAGCAAACATGACTCTTTATATAGACTTCAAGAAGAGGTAACTCAAGTAAACACTGTGTGACTTAAAACCTTGAAAGCTAATATTTGGCAAGCTCTTGTGTTCACAACTTTGGAAAGGCTTGCCTCTGGAAAGAAAGCAAGAATATCTTCTTGAAAAAAAAGTCAGAGTAGCAAATCCACGCCCAGTGCTAACACTGGAATTCCTGACTTCATACATTATCTTATGCTGGGAACAACCATACCCAAATGCTAGCTTTATAAAGCCAGGTTTTACAGATGCAGACCCCCAGGACAAGACTTTCAAGAGTAGTCTTTGTACCTGCCTGATCTGTATGGGCAAGTTGCCCCACGGCTTGTGAAAAAAAAAACCCTGAGTCTCATCACAGCAAAAACAGGAGGAGTGGAGGCAGCCAGGGATTGATAAAAGAAAACTGAGCACTGGACTTGGTGGAGAAGTAGCTGTAAATCTGCTGTGGGCCATAAAGGGTGCCCCAGCCCTAACACCTTTGTTCCCGGTAAGTTAGCACAAGTCCCTCACAGTTTTAGAGAATATTCTATGAAAGTCTGCATTTGTCAAAGCTGACCTGAACTTTTTTGCAAACTCATATGATTTCTTAGCTCTTCATATGCTAGCCCACTACTGCAGCAAAGCTTTCAATTCTGTACATTAGTGACACGGAGGGAGGAACCACAGAAAATGGGTCCCATCGCTTAAGCAATGATCTTCCTCTTCCAAAGTATTTCAAAGACCAGTAACATCATCCCACTTTTCAAACATGAAAACTAAGGTATAGAAAAGGGGATGGGCTGTACCCGCAACCTAGCTGGCAATCTGACTGGAGCAGATCTCTTCAGATTACGTTGTCTGTTCATTTTTTTGGTCCCAGTTTCTTTCAGGAGTAAAATCCAGTTACCTTTCTCCTGCCTCTGCTTCCAAACACCTCAGCTGACCAGAAAAGGAACACAAAGATTGTTTTCCGAGGAGGATACAAAAAATAACACAGTATAAACAGTTCTCTTCAGCTATCTGGCTTGATGTACAAACCAAAGGGGTCATAATTTGCAAAACAGCTGTACTTAGCTCCATAGAGGTCTTGGGGTTTAATTTCTCACATATGCTGGAGTGGATATTTATCTGAATTTTTCTTGTACTTCAATGGATTTAGGACTCATTTCCAGCTTTCCCAGTGCCCATTTATGAATTGCTTTCACACCGAAGGTGGTCCTACTCTATAACGAATGGCACTTCCACAGGACACTGGCTGTGGGTTACCATAGCCAAGAGCACAGAGCATGCTGTTGAGGTCTGTACCAGGGCAACATAAACTTTTGCAGTGTCACATCTTTGGCAGGCTCTCCAGGGACCTTCACAGATGTTTTGGAAGATATTTTGCAGCAATAGCTTTATTAGGAGAACTCAGCCGGAACTCTGCGCTCTCATCTCCTCTGAGCTCATCTCCTTGCAACCTCTTCCTGCCACATTATAGCAATGATAATTCTTAATTTTGTTTGTTGATTGTGTGACAGAAAGAGATGAAGAGCTGATCATATTGAGGCACTGCTAAAAATACCATGTGTAGATAGCTTTATGCATCACTCACTTTCATTCCCCAGAGACACCAGGATTTGAAAATGAGAAGCGATCAACATAACAGACAGCCCCACATCACCATTTTTATTTGGGCACTAGAGATAATGGTACTAAAACCTTACTCACAAGCAAACGTTTTAATCTTTCTGACACGTAATAAGGGAGCACTAGCAGTAATAAGAAAAATCTCAGTGCATGCAGGTATTTGGATAAGCACGAAAAGCTCCTGGCATCTATCCAACCCAAATTGCTCTCTCCTTTGATGTTGGATTCTATCTACCTCATGTAATGGGCCATTGATTTGGTTGTCAGCAAGAACTGGACCTGAGGCACATACCTTTGGAGGTAGATGACTAATCCAATTAAGTGGAAGCAACAGAAAGTTGAGATCTCTCTTGTATTCTGGACATGAGAGGGAAAGAGGCATAAACAACAGAATTTTATTAACTGAAAAAAGTTAATTCAAGAGTCCAGTTTGGGAAACTTGCCACAAACATTCATGGAAATTATTTTACGAGTATAAATAATACCTTTCCATCAGCTTATCTCCTCAAGTTTTTATGGTAGCTGGTATCACTGCTTTGATTTCACAGAAAATCAAAAGACATGAAATATCTACTCCAAATACCTTCTTCCTTCCAGATCAGTAGCAGAGCCTGGAACAAAACACAGGTCTCGAGTAATACCTGTATGTTTAGATCATGCAAGGCTTACCTTCTGATCCACTTTGAAGTTTGTGTTCAGACAAGCTCTGCAGAAGCTTCTAAATAAACCCAAAGAGATAATTTTTGGATTACTTCACTTATCCACACCTGTTTTGATGCAATTTATTTTTGCACACCAATTTGGTATCCCTTTTTCCCCAGCTCCTCTTCCGTAAGTATTGCAAAGCCACCCATACATTGCCTGTTTCATGAACTACACTTTCTTAGGTGGCCCCACTACTTCACTAAGCAAGAGCAGTCTAGCTGCAAATATAGTCTCAAGTTCTTACATACAAACCCTGAGAACCTCATTTCCTCTTTATCGTTGAATTATTGATTTTGAACATCAATAAACCTCTTCCCTGGATGCCCTTCTCATAAGGCAAGCTGTTTCTTTGTTAAATACTCAGTGATCCTTCCATCAAAATTGCAACCTCAACATGAGAAAACTTTCCCCCCTATTCCCCTTTCCCTTAGCTGAGGAAGGATGCTGCCAGGGATACAAGTCAAAAGCAACAGCTGCTTGGCAGCAACCACTTACACTTTTGTCAGTCCGTCCAGAGTTTGAGTCCTTAGGGTAGTTACAAGGTTCCCTCTAGGAAAACAGTACCTGAATATCAAAGACAAAACTACAGTGTTGAAGTATCATGGTAACAGGGGACAAGCAAAAGCCCTTACACTTACATCATGAGTTGGTTAAGAGCAGTGACTGGCTCTGAAATAACAGACAAGGAATCTGGAATCTGATTTCCTGGATATATCTTTTTACCTTACTGTTGAATGTAAGCTGTTATTGATACACTTTCACTTCTCCTACCCAGCCCCTCTGGCAGCTCTAGATCTGATTTCCCTCCTCTTGGCCCTGGAAGGGATTAGAAACACCTCTTACAGCAAAGCAAGATTCGTTGCTTAAAAGGGACCCAGACGATGTCCTAATGCGAACTGCAGCGATAGTTGACCTCTGCACTGCATGCTAACGCAAAATGCTAGTAGCACCAAGAAACACCAAAACAGCACTTGAACTGCCACATTCTTCTGAACACTTCTTTATAGGTCCACAGGAAATCAGTGTCCTAAAATACCATACAGCCTCACTGCCCCTACCTCGGATGCAATAGGATTTCAATAAACAGCTACTCCACCTCAAATATAGTCATTCATCTCAGCTACCTCTCTGTCACAGCCTACCCCAAATACTCCCATGTTAGCATTCACTGCCATCACTGCTTTTCAACAAGTTGTATTTCTTTTACCTCTCAAAAAGGACATCCCATCAGCTTCAGGCCCTGACAATTCACACGCTCTTTATAGGATAAGTAGTACAGCTACTGCACGTTTGCAGGCTTGGGTAGATGTTCCGTTGAAAGACTTATCAAACTTCGAGTGGAGCACTATCATAGAAAAAATAAAACTTCGTATTAGTAGCAACTTCATATCAGATAAAGCAACATCAACATGAGGCCTGAACGGGAAGTTCTTTTCAATAGGGTCTTCGAATAAGTAACTCAAGTTCACGTAATTCAGTCTGCATTTTTATGCCCACACACTTCTGTGTCTGCCAGGGGAATCCATAACCATCACTGCAAATATTAGCCTTTAACAATTTTCTCCAACGAATGGGAAGATAAGCAGCAACCACAACCATCTGCTAACAAATACAGGTAATGTGAGAGCTAAACTGCCAGCTGCACTTGCAAATCAAACTTCTACATTTTCCCCGGGACCTACATTTTGAGATACAACCCAGAAACTCCGGGAAGATTCTTCCAGAATGTTTCTGCAAAAATTCTTTAACTGATTAATCAATCATCTCTGGCCATAATCCTGCCATTTCTGTTCAGCATTTATGCACATATAGAAGAGCTACACACAGGAGAAATTTTAATTTCACATTTTGGACACTGGGACAAAAATTCCCAGGAGGATTATCACAAGATTTTCACACCACCAGCTTTACTCTCAGTATTTATAACAGCAGAAAAACTGGACAGAGGGTCGGGAATAGGAGATGAATCCTCTGTGGCCTTGTCCTGTGCTTACACTTCCAAATATAGCCACATTCTGTGCCTCAAAGCAATTAGAAAGATAAGCCTTAGCATGAGCAGAAGATTCTTCTATGCTTTTGTCTTGATTTGACTCAGTTATCATTTCTGGGGTCTAAAAAATCATTCCTCAATTGAAGCTCTTCTAGTACATAGGGAATACTTGACATTTCTTCATGAGTGTTCAGGTGCAAGCTCATACAGCAGCTACTATTTAATGGGAGCACTAAGCTTCTTGGGGACCTAACTTAACAGAAATATTAAAAATTCCCTGAAAAATTACACCAGAAACCCCCTAGCCATATCACTGAGCTCACCTTTCATTCTAGAGGTAGTGCTCTCTAACAATTCCAGCTCCCTGAGAATGACTTGGCTTCTGGGTTAAGATTGTTTGACCCTGTCTGACCAAAATACTTAACTACCTTTTTGCTTAGCCTATTTTGGTGATATTGCTCATTAAGGAATTTATTTAAAGAGACAGGAAAGAATCTCCCTTTCCTTTTGTTTTTAAATGGATCAAATGCAACATAACCTCAAGTTCTTTCTGTGGCTAAAACCAGTAAGTACAGGTAGCCAAGATGTGCTGGCAGGCAGCAGATCACCGCTCAGTAAACACACATTACTCACCTCACAACAACCAAGGAACCCAGTTAATTTCAACTTTCAAACGGTAATTAATGACAACAGCATGAAAAATGTAATCTAATGATCCTTCTATAAGTCATCATGTGTTTACAGATGGGAAAAAGGAAAGTTCTAACAGAGCTGGGCAAATGCAGCCCCCACTCCACACCCAAATTTCTGCTCTGCCTCCCAAAAGTCTGCTTTTCATTCATTTTTACCATCACCATGTGTTCACACCAGAAATGCCTAGGTAAGAAACAAAGGTCAAAGACAGTAATGTATTTTAGCAATAGAAATGAGCATGAAACTACCAGAGCTGAATCAATCTCCAGTTTCTAGCCAGCCATTGATAGTGTACTATGATCTATTCTGTATTCAAGATCCAGAATTGCACCCAGTCACTGCAGGATTTGTAAAACCTATATACCTGGGCCTGACAAGATTTCCCACAAGTTTGCCAATATCAGAAATTAATCAAAGCATGTATCCAATTCATCAGATAATTATTTTTCCTATCCCTATGTTCAGACTCTGGTTCCACATAGCATCAGTTCTGTCACAGTTCCTAACAAATTCAGATAAAAATACTCTCTAGCCACCTTCCTTTTTCATAGCAAATGCTCATATGTGACGAAGTCAAGAGTAGAAGAGGAAGCCAAAAATCTCAGAACTGAGAACTATAGTCTTTGGATTCAGGACATGAAAAACAACAACTTCAGAAAATCCCTCCTCTTTATTATTTTTAATATTACTGCTGGCACACATTAGTAGATACTTGCCTTGAATTTTGGCATGGATGCTAAAGGATGCTCTCAGTCCATACATCAGATGAAGCAGTAGTAGCTGGAAGGGAGCTTCTTGTGACCAGCTAAAAACAGCTCTTCCAGCAAGGTTCATTAATAAACACGGGCCAGTGTTACCAGCAAATGACAACTGTTAGGCTCAGGACTTCAGAGCCAGGCCACGAACCAAAAAATATTCCGATGAAAGCAAGAAAATCCAGACTAAGGATCTCCTCCTTTAGATGATCCAGTTTAGTGCCTTTATTTCTCCTCCCTACACAGCCTGAAGGGGGAAAGTCATTGCAAATTCAAGAAAGAAGGAAAAAGCCATTCTGCCTTTGCCGTTCCCACAAACAGCTCTGCCAATGCACCGGCGCCTGCTCCAGTTCTCACCAGACTGGAGTTTGCAGCAGACAAATCTCCTCCACACTGGCACTTCGTTGGCAGCCTCACCAGGACTCGCAGCCCAAAGGCTGTAACTAGCCGTCCTGACTACACTGCTGCCACCCCTAGAAAGCTTCCTTTTTTTGAAGGAAGAAAATGGGCTCCAGTTCCACTGACAGGAAAGCTGGCATCCTTGCCATGAATAAGCAGCCGGCATTCTTCTCCACAGGTGCCAGCTTTGCCCCCACATACACAAAATTCAGCTTTTTGTTTCCTCTTGTTCTGTCATCACAAGTCACTGCCAGTACCGCTTTGTTTCATCCCATTTTATGGCTAACACGTACAACATTGCCTTGTTCAAATTATGAAAGCAAACACCGCCTGCCACTGGTCTGTGGGCTCTTAATCTGCCTTTTCTATGTGTTCAGGTAATCCATGCTGCCATTTTCTAGGCCCGTGATTTCTGGTTGTTTTAACCAAAACTCCATGTCCTGACTCTTGTGGTTATGAGAACCCTAGGTTTGATTTAAAAGAAGAGTAGAATCACCAAGTTACAAAAATTACTTGTAGTAACATGAGTGACCCTGTGCTAAAACCAAAAATAATTGAAGAGAAAGCAAGAGACAAAAGGAAAAGACAGGGAGAACAGAAGGCATCACCAGAAGGATATACACTGCAGTCCAGACTACAAAGGAAAAAACAAAGAGCCCAGATACAAGGTACTTCAACATCAGCTTCATTCCCAGGGAGGTTTTCAAACAAAGGAGAGGGTACATTTGCCCCTTACAAGTACACTTCTATCAGCACAACTCCTCTCAAGGATGGAATATTATCACAACACTAAAGGCCACAGGATCAGGCCCTATAGGAGACATGAATAGCATTTAGCTGTTCACAATGCCTCTTTCTCCTCTGCCTGGATTTCCTATGACATTTATCTGGAATTAGTGCAATATGTCCCAATTTCCAGAAAGGTGCATTGGACACCTAATAAGTGTATATTCTGCAAGGATGTGTTAATAGTGGCAGTCTTGCCAGAAGCACACTCAACTAGCAAATTTTGGGCCCAAATATTTTCCTTCAGAAATGTCCCCTATCCATGCTTCCTATCCTACCCCCTGTGTGCACTTCATTATAAAGAAGTATGCCTGCAGTGTTTTCAGATAACTTTTACAGGAACCGATCCTGCAGCTGAACATGCTTCCAAAAAGGAACAAAGACACATTTACCCAAGCAAAAGAAATATTTGAAAATTCAGATGATTAAATGCAGCTTGCTGCTCATTTTACCTCTGTGGTCTCCAGCAAGTGCCATAAATCCTAGTTTCACTTCAAGACAAATTGTCACATTATAGCCCTTCTATACAGGCATACACACATTCCTTGCTATAAAGAGAAGGAGAGAAATCCATGCCAGATTAGGACATATGGAATCTCTGTTTATGGATAAATCATTTTTAAAACCTCCCTCTCTCTCCATGAGTCATATGTGAATTACTGAAAGTGTCCTGTCAACAATAGTTTATTTACATACAGAACTAATTAGCATTATTATGGCAGACTGGAGAAGCAGGATTATAGCTAGGAGACATCATAAAATGAGCGATGCCATTTTAGGAAGGTTGGGGAACAGAGGTTTGCAGATCTCTAGCCCAGAAGTATATGAATTGGCCACCTTCCAAGGATGTCAAGATGAAACTCATTTTTAACATATCTTCCATTACCAATAATATTACTTCAAAATTAAAAGCCTAAGTCCTGATTTGTATTAGCTTGATGTTTGTTTGCAATATGCATTTCAGAGTAGAGCCTGGTCAGTATCTTTTGCTTACAGTCCACTTAGTTTCACATGTTAACACCACAATGTTTAATGTTTAAGTTTAGATTTACAGTACTACATTTATAATTTTGAAAAGTTTTAAATGCCCCAAAACATTTATATTCCATATTGAAGATTATTTAAAGTCAGCAACTAAATTTTAAACTAAATTAAATTTATTCAGCCTCTTTAAACTACTGAGCATAGTACATACAGCTACTCGGGGACTTGCATAGACCTTTCAACATTAATAAGTGGAACAAGATAATTACATGCTCCAGTAGCTCATAGGGGTCTAGAAGTTATCACCACATAACCTGCTTTATAATGGAAGAAGAAATCGTCTCTGCTAGAGCTGGGAGTATAATTCAAAGACATTTCCATAAATATATAAACACTGTGAAATGAATTCATGTGATGTCTAAGCATTTCATTTTCAGAGCTGCTAATGTGCTCATTAATTTGTCAGGAATATTCACTTTGATTTGCTCCATTTACCTTAGGAGGGTGTTCAACAGAAAACCAGCCAAAACTGCAAAATCAAACAGTGCAAAATAAGGGCATCTTCGATAAGCATTGCTCACATAGCTCTAAAAGGTCCTTGCACAGATGTCTTCCCACCTAAAATAGCTAACAGCGGAAAGACCAAGGACCAGGAGCTGCTTTGAACACTGGAAAGGATCTCCTACCCCATGCACACTTGACTCCTGGAGTTGCCTCCTCATTTACTGCACAGAGAGAAGATCCCCTCTTACAGAAGGCTCTGGAGAAGCTCTCAAATTCTTTGCAGTTTTAGTTCATAAACGTTGTCAGGCAGGTTCCAGATTTCCCTGTGATGATTTCCAGCTATTTCAGACTGTAACAGGCAAGTTTTCCTCGCAGAGCTTCCCAGCGGAGTGCCTCCTTTAGAGGGCACTGCCTCCCCACGCAGGATGGGGCCTTTGCTGGGAGATGGAAAGGCACCTTGTGCTCACTGCTCCCCGAAGCAGCCCCTCGAGGGATGAAACACTGATGCTCGAGCCTTCCTCACCCTACGGGATGGACAAAGCCAACTACAAGGCACACCAGCTCTTCCGCCCCTGCAGATGCGACAGTCGCGGCACAACGTGCTCGCTTTGCTTCCCATCACCCTTTAATCACCCGTGGCTTTCGTACACCCACTGGCACATCTGGCTGCACGGGTTTGCAGGTGGGCCTGCCCCGTTCCCACACGCCCAGCCTGCGCGGGCAGGTCAGCACCGCTGACTCGGGAGGGTGCATCGAACCCTGGCACAGGAGCAAGGGCTGGCAAGCAGAAAGTACGGCCAAGCTCATGATCGAGCAAGTGAAAACTTGCACAGCCTTGGGTCTCTGGAAATGGTCTGAAGAGGTATTAGATAAGAACAGAGTATTTTTGCCATCTGAACAACTTTTCTGCTTGTTTGGTGCAGCTGAATACAGTTTGGGGTGTATTGTTTGGTGGTTTGGATTTTTTTATAAGCATGTTCCTAATATTTCTTGACTAGAGTTTTCCAGTTTCTGACTGGTTTTAATGGTCAACAACAGCTGAGCAATACAAAGATTTGGACCTGGAGAAGTTACATTGCTCAGAAGCCAAGGAATTAAGTTTTACCCTTGTGAAGTACTGAATTTGACAAAAGAAAGGGGCAGAGCCTGCTCCAGCACCATGAGCCTTTCTGTGGGCATTACGGGACTTTCACTGAGGTAAAACCAGTGTAGAGAACCAACAGGCAAGCCGTGGGCTGGAGGCAAGAGCACTGGCAGACCTTGCTCACCAGCTTTGAGATCTAGAGAGTGATCCTGACATTGGGGATGGGAATGGGTGGGAGGAGAAGGGAAACAAATACTGGGAACCTCAAGAAAGTGTTTATATTTCCTAAGTGAGGCTTGGCAAAGCCTGCCAGGTGAGATAAGCATTTCCATACAAGCTAACAGAAACAGATGATCTTAAGATACTTCCTTCCCTGCTCCACCCCACAGATCCACTTGGGATGGCAACTCCCCCAGACTCCTCCTCCCAAGAGGAGATGTGGGCACCCCCCAGCTCTGCAGCACTGCCCTGGATCCAGATCTGTCCTGCAGGTATACAGCACACGTGCTGGGCTGTGCTTCCAGCAAGCACCACTGCTGTTTGCCTTGCATACTGTCCAAAGCAATATTTGAAACTCCAGCTTCCACTTATTCACATCTTTAAAGATATATTTTTGTTCTTTTCCTCTTGGCATTTTGATCTTTAAGCTCTTGAATAAATAGCGTTTTGACTGTATTACAATGGGGGCAGAAGGGATATTCTTCTGTCACTACAGCACATGATCTTAATACACAAGAGGCTCTCAGTGAGTCAGGTTTCACTCCTGACATTGGTTTTTCTGTGTGAACCATTTATTTTGCTGAGTTGGCATTTATATACCCTCCCCTTCTCACCATTTGAAATCTGAGGCAAATATAAGCCTGAAGTCATAACTTTTTTTTTTTTTTTTTTTTTTTGCCCAGAAAGCTAAGCTCACTGGTGTTTACATGTGGCCACCCAAATTCCAGACCAAGCTGCTGAAACCTTGCTTCACTGTTCACAAGGCACGTAAGGCCTGGCTGGTGCTGGTTCCCACATTTGTGATCCGAGCAAGCCAAATTAAAGCTCCTCACTCAGTCTGCACCTCTCCTCCATGCATCTAAACTTACAGGGATGAATCTACACAAAGGAAAGCCTGAACAAGTGCAAACTAATTTTTCCACAAATTTAAGTGCAACATAGCCTCCCCTTCCTGCCTTCTCTCACCATCATCCAGCTGTGCCCATAAACCAGAGTCTGACGAACCAATGCAGGAGTTGAAGGGAGCTATTAAATCCGCTCCCTGGAGCTTTAACACTTGCAGCAATTTGTAGTAGAATTATTCTCCCAGCTCAATTTGCAGCCTACCTCCATGCAGGGTTCAGTGTTGGGGTCGAGCAACCTGCTATCTGCAAATCCTTCCACTCCAATTAAGGTCAGATATTGGGGGCCATGCATGGCTCGGATGGGCACACGTCCCTGTGCTGGCATTCCAGCTGAGGAGTGAAGGCCAAGTTCAGCCTCTTCTCCTTCTTGAAATGTATTATTGTTAGTGTTAGCTAATCTGAGAGATATGCCAACTGTCTGGCAAGCAATTCCAGGCAGTATTGTTTGTTTAGGATAGAATTGGGCTCTGTGAATCCAAGTTAGATGGGTTTTTTTATATATCTACCTCAGCCAGGAATGTTTGAAGGTGTGTTGGCCTTTAGAAGGCAGGGAAACAGCAAAACAGGGCACAAGCCTGGAGTTCTATAGTTATTTCCTTGCCTTCTCTTTAGATTTTTTTGGGAAGCCAGAAACCAAAGTGTGTTTGTATACTAAATTCTCCTTATCACCATAAAACAGATGCGCTGATTTGTTTTTCAGCAATAGACTACAGAAACCAGGTCTGGGGTTTGTTTTTTTCTTTTTTTTTTTTTTTTTTTTCCCCCTCCTTTCAAGAGGCCCTTAAACACTTTACTGGTGAGCACTGGAAAAGTGAAAAAAGGACTTCTATAAATACTCCAGCCCTCCTTCATTGCCATTACTGCTCCAGAGGAAAAGCAGACCCTCAAGTCTCAGCAACGATTAGAGGATGAACTGACTGGTTCCTCAGCAGAGCATCAAACTGTTCTAGATCCCTGGACTCGCTCCCCACCCCACAACACTGCTTCCACAGCTTTCAGATATTCACATTCAGATACGTACACTAAGCATCCCAACAGCTTGACCTCAGCTCTTAGGAACACACAAAAAGCCCAGGCAGCTGAAGAGTTATTGTTATTTCTCTCTTGTTCCAATACCGCCAAGGAAGAGGACTAAGTTGGGACCAGATGGAGCGCTTGTGCTCCCCCCACCATGCAAAGTAGACAAGCTAGAAAATCTCAAACTGACAAATCAACACAGACCAGTCCTCAACTCAAGAAGTAGAAGGCAACTCAATCGTAACTATAGAAGATGAATATTATATTTAAGCTTTATACTTACTCACTCTTAAAAGAATAACCATTCTCAACTTCTTTCCAAGAGCAGCTGCCCTGGGGCTGGAGCAGGACCACTGATAGTCCCAGCCCTGGAGTCCTCCAAGGAGCACAGCCTGCAGACCCCACACCCTCCAGGCAAACTGAAGCTACTTCTTGCCACAGCCCTTATGGCCTAATTAATCTGGCTAATTATGCCTCTCAGATGCTTGATTGCAGATTAATTGGTGCTCCTTAACCCTTTCCTGTCTGGCAACATGGGGGTCATCATCGCATCTTTCCTGCCTGCAAGTGTGCAGGTCCAATCATTCTCAGTCAGGATCACATGTCCCTCCCTCCATATCATCAAAATACTTTAATAAATTTTTGGATATAATATTCATCTTGGCTAATTGAACTTCTGCCGGTTTGCATAAACAACATTTCCAGACATGTACCCAGGCAGTAGAAACACATCTCCACAGGCTTTCTTCAGAGTCCACAAGAATCACTGTAGGTCTTTCTTAAAGTTAACTTAAAGAATTCTTTTTACAAGAAACCTGCATGGAATTGTTACAAAGGGCTTTGTTCACCAAAAGTAGTAGCAGTAAGTACAAAGCACCAGCTGGTCTCTGAATAGCCCAATGTTGTATCTTGAAGAGGTGAAACAGAAGCCCACATAAACTTGCAGTGAACACTCACTGGGGAAAACCACCCTGAAATTACCCTTCAGGATCTGCCTGTTGAGACAGAATGAAGGTTCTATGCATAATAAACTTGCGTTTATTTGGAAATAAATGGCAAATAGCTCAATTTGTCTTTTATTCTCCTGTTAACGCTTGAACCTGGAGATTATTATCCCTGCAGTGCCTAAGGCTTGCAGATGAAGTGACCTCTTCATCTGGACAGTATTTCCTTCATTTGGGGAATACCTTTCGTCAGCCCATTCAGCCTTTTTACCTATACCTTTGTCTGCATACTTAGTTTTCAAGCAACTGTTTGAAGAGTCTGCCATTTTAGCTCCATAACTGTGATTTTGCCTGAAAGTATTGTTACACGGCTCTGGGGTGGTGAGGACTCCTGTGAACACTTATTAACAAACAATATCCACAATATAATAATTAACTCTGTAAGCATGAGCTGTAGCACAGGCAAAGCATAAAGGAAAGAGGCAGACTGAGCTATCATTATTTTTGTATTAGGCACTTCTACACACTGCTAGCCATTTATCTGGTGTCTCTGTTTACCCTCCCTCAGAGTACCTCAAAGAGGAAATGATTGGCAGGATGAACGCAACCTCATAAGGGCATGAACACAAGATTTTATTATTTTGTACATTATCAGTGATATTTGCTACAGATTTGGAGTTTTCATTCCATTTTTATAAAAATTAGATATTTTAGATCTCATCTTACACACCTGGGGGAAAGGCAGGGAATGAAGATTCTCTGGGATGTAAATTATGTGACATACTGGGGATTTCAATTAAAAACTGATACTTTTGGAGAGAAAAATGATGGTGAATAAAAATTCCAGATTCCTGTCAACAAGAACATTTTCAAAGAACCCAAGTTCATACTTTTCTCCTTGTTACCTCTACAGCAAATGTAGTTATGTATATTTTGCCATTTCATTTCCTTCCACTTTTCTCTTTTTGCTACCTACTCCAGCTGTTCCTTTTATCTCTCCTCTCTTGCCTTCCGTTTGTGCTTATAATTAATTACTTCTGTAGTAGATTGCGAGTAAAAAAAATTGAGACTGCTTTTAAACATTTGACCCTCAATAACAAGTATCACATATCAGTGGAATAATTAATATGCTTAATCCTAAAAATTCTGTTTTCATGTTTAAATCAAAAGATTAAGACATTGATTGGTCCTTGGTCCCACTTTTAGTAATGCATTCACAGCTTTATTTTCCAGTGAGGAGCAATAGATTTCTATACCTAGGCTGGGGAATGAAGAAAAGCTGCTCTTTGGAAGGGGTTCTTGTTTGTGATTATATTTGTTTCCCTTCTTTTCATTGACCTGGCCATTAACGCCGAAGTCCAGTAAAGTCACCTCAAAAGCTGCTGTGTTTCTTATGGATTTTTCAGCACGTGCTATTTATTCCCAGCCTGTAGTCTCTGTAGTGATCCAGAGACGTGTAACACCCAGTAAGTGATGTGTCTCTGCTCAACCCAGTTTCACACCAGTGTTTCTCCAGTACTGGACCTCCAGTGCACCTACACCTGATTTATCCTACAGTCAGCAAGAGTTAAAACAGGCCTACAGCTTCAGGTACAGCAGAGAAAGAAAGATGCACAAATAAGCTCAGCTCCTTGAGTTCATTTTCACAGAAACACCCCTTGTAATGAAAAAAAAAAAAAAAAAAAAAAAAAGCCAGGAAACATGCTGAATCTCCAAAATGTTGCAGATAATGATCCAGACCTTGCTGAAATGAGATATTCATTTCTCTGTGTCATTTTCATTCTTTCCTACAGATTGCCTTGACCTTGGACACAGATGGAAGAATTTCTTTCCTTTACTCTAGTTTCTCTTCTGTCAGAGAAGGCGGCACAAACCAGTGAATGTTCTCTGTTAGAGAAATCAGAATAGATGGACAAGACATTTACAGTAGTTCTGCTTTAATATATGTGGCTCCCTACTAAGACGGTTTGCTTTACCCAGAAAATACCCTCTCATCCTGGCAGTTTGATGTTTTCTTTTCTTGTCCCAAAGAAAGGGCTAAGATGTTGGATTACATGCCTTCCAACACAACTCCAGGAAAGACATACCTTTCCAGAGTAACACTTGTCAAAAAGGGTCTGATATTGCAATAAATAAAAATATCAATGTTTTGTTTTGGGAAAGAGATTGTGGGGTTTTTTGACCCAGTGAAAATAACTATAAGCATCAGGATCTTGGTTTTTTCATACATTTTCAGTCCTCAGTTTTTGTTTTCCCTTTTCTTTCTGTTGAAAAAGCAAAGAGTGCACATATATGAACCCTGGACAAAAAATAAAAAAAAAAATTTGAAAATAGGGATTGAGGAAACTTTTAAAATTACACCTGAGATGAGTAATTTTTCTGAAGTTCTATTTTGATTTTCATGGGGATTTTTCACTGAAATATCAAAATATATGGGGAAAGAAAGTTAATAATATTTGGACTATAATAGAATATTGACGTATTTTACCTCTGAAAGAGAGGAGGAATAAACGTAGGAATAAATCTATCTCACAGTACATCCTGTTTCAGTCAGCTCTTTTCCTGCACCAAATAGGTGGGAAGCAGTGGCCATCATTATTATTATCATCATCATCCTTATTATTATAATACTTAGAAATGTTGATATATTATAATGAATGCCAGAAAAAGCTGTGAATTGCATTTTATTTCTTGCAAAATATCCTAGCAGTGCAAAGTAGACAAAAACATGATTAAGTCTCTTTTATCTGTGTATTTCCATGATGACTGTAGACATTTTTGAATTTAAGTGTTAGAGAAAAATCATCGGTGATAGCAAGACATGTTTGTGAAATAAAAATGTTATTTTAAATGATGTAGCTTCCAGGAATGTCTTTCCTGCTTGATCTAAAGGATGTTCTAGGTGCTCCAGAAGGACTCTGGACCAGAGGTGTGCTGTGCAAGGCTTTGTGCTGAGAGATACAAACATTTAACCAAGATAAACTGATTCTTAAATGAGCAAATATGTCTGTTAAATGTTTTCTGTGATATAAGGGTAATGCATGTATTAGCAAACTCCAGATTCAATAAAGGAAAAGAGATAAGCTCCTCTTGTTGATAATAGTCTAATTCACTCACACAGAGGATACACAGGAACAACATATGAATTAAACACCAGGTACTAGAGACCATTTAGGGAAAAATGAGACTGAGGGGAAAAAGTAAAATACTAGGAGTAAAAATGGAAACAGACTGAGGGTAGAGAGTCATGTCAATTCATTGCTTGTAAAGACCTGGTATCAGAAATTATCTTCCTTAACTACCGTACTAAATTAATAGCTCGTTCATTGCATGTGTTCATCTGTGCCAGAAATGGGTCCCTTACCCTACCAGGCAGTCATTGACATACATCCAGAAAGGCAAGACTGTGGCAAAGAGAAGGAGAAATCAAGTTCCCTTGACAGAAGCCTTGAGACCACACTGCCAGTGGGGCCAGAAGATCTAGGGAGGAAAGACAGGAATAGCTCTAGGGATGTCCCAGTCTGGACAGTCTTGCTTTGCCTTGCTCATTTTCAGGCAGGTATGTGGTTGGTCAGTTGGTTGGTTATGATATGTAGAACACCTATACAAGATCCATCACCACTGGTGAGTGGCTAGTGCATGAGTCATCTTGTGCTTCTCATCTACTGCAAACACAAAGATTGAAGAGGCTTTCTCAAAACACCAGGGATCATGGGCAGCAGGGGATGAGGGAAGACTTTAAAAGATGAGGAGATGTTGTTACATCTTTCCATAGTCATATATACATGTAACATATCACTGATATACAAATGTTTTACATCACTGCAATGATGAAGGGTTTTCTTGGGAAAATGGGTAGAGAGGAGACTGCTACTGAAATTAGTCTGGAAACAAAGATGCTTCCATGACCTTGTAGTATACCGAGAGAAGAAGAACCAAATATCCAGGATTTTGTCATGAACAGGGCAGAATTGCTCAAAGTGCTGCCTAAAAAGAGGTGCTCTATTGAGCTGTGGTTAAGATGTGTGAGTGTCCAAGTTCTCCCTTCATTTGACTCTCTAGAACCAACAGTAACGTCTTGTAACATGAAAAGACATGAAGACCTTAATATATGGTCCATAGGATACAGTCAGCACATCTGTTGCAGCAAATACCTCAGCTGCTTTGCCATTCTGTACTGAGAAAATAATATTTTCTTCCTCCCCCACCCCCTCTCTGAACCTGTTTCCTGGATTTACTTGGCATTCTTTTCCTTTGCTGAAACTTGAATTCAAAACTGGGGAAGTTCATACCACATCTTGTATTGAACTTTTAATCCAGTACCATCACATTCTGCGTTGTCTTGTACAGTGGGATGTTTGTGATAATTAAATGAAGTTAATCTCAGTCACTTTTGATTTCATGTCACCAAAAAGACTCAGCAGATCTTCATGAATCAGGCTTCCTTCTGCTTCTTCTCCTCCACTTTTTTCAATGTCCCTCCTGACAAAACCAAGGACCCTTTTGTAATATTTCCTATTTCACTGTCTGTAGCTAATGTGAACAGATGCACTGAGGATGACAAAAGTTAAAGAGCCTGAAAAATAGGTTTCTAGCCCCTGAAACAAAATTTTAAACTACTTTTTTTTTTTTTACTTTTTTTTCCTTCTCTCAAAACAGCCCAAGAAACCCCTTCTGCTGAGCTAATGGTTAATTTAGAAATTGCTGCATTCCCTTGTTTTATTCTTTAACCAGGTTTAAAGTGAAGGCGTTTTGTTTCAGATACAACAAAACAACTACAAGAAGAAGTAATTGTACATCACTGTTGGGTATTACCAGTCAAAGAAGATTAAACCATTTCTAAAATGCTTCTATTTTCCAGGGCTGATGTACCTTGTAAGCCATCTTATTCCTTTGTTACTGCTCTCCTTAAAGCTCACTCATGAAGTTCAAGCAATTCACAGGCAATGAGAACTGTGAAACTTTGACCCCGTTGCCTGCTTGAAGATCTCATGGTACTTTCTGAAGAGTTTCCTCCCAAGTCAAATTCTTCCTCTGCATCTAATTCTTCTTTCCTCATTTTGCTTCTTTGTCTATGGCACAGATCTGATTTGCTTCTGCGCTGGAGTTAACCAGTTCTTCACTCCAGGAACAGTCACATTACAGCAAGAGGCTACTTTGTTCCTATGAAAATCACCAGAACAAGAAATGAGAAAACGTAAAATATCTTTGAACACACATTACACTGTTAAAAGTGAACTAAAATTTCATCATAATCTGGAAAAAAAATTATGAGGGATTAAAAGCACCCTTTCTTTTTTACTGAAACAACACTGTCTCATACTGTCCACATGCAACAATTTAGGCAAGTGCCTACGTGATCACCTAAGAATCTCTGATTTTTCACCCCCTCTTTTATAGTTTTTTCAGCTATCCAAGTATAAGCATATACAGCACGACATGATTTACAAGACCTCCTGAATGTCACACAAATACCACTAACAGCCCTGACTACAGCTAAAAACTACTTTACTACAAAGTGTGTTGAGACATATTTATACAAAATATATATCAAAAACTCAAAGAATATAAATATGTACAAAAAATAAAGCCTGTTCACAGGATCCTGAAAAAAGTTAGACAAGTCTAAAATCATCAAATGTTAGCAATGACTAATTTACCCAGTTCTACTCCTAACTACCAACAAGTGGGTAGCGAGACTCCATCAACCACTTTGTTGTCTTTTGGTTGTTTTGTTTGTTTTTTATTCTAATTAAAGGCATCCATAAATGTATGGAAGTTTGTTGGTCTTTAGAATATAATTAGAGATCAGATTTAATAGTGTTACTCATTTGCAGAGATAAAGGGATAGTGCTATTAAAAAGCCACAACTATCCAGGAACTACACTAATGAATGAACACTTACGTTATATATGAGTTGTATCCACACACACGTCCATAAGTGTGTATATGTATAAGAACATTTGAATATTGAAGATTAAAATGAGTACAGTAGCTATCTCACATTTCTGCTGATGCCAAGGCTATGGCTTCTCCCCATGCCCACTACGAGCAGTCCCTGGAGATGCTGGGTGTGATATGCTCCTGATTGCAGTCCCTATCTCTCAATGATCAGTCAATAAAGACCAAAGACCACAACGCACGGCATAGATCAGGTGTCAGTTACTGCCAAGGTACCTTGGTAACACCACTGCAATTATTTCTTTGCAGCCACTCAGAGCTCACATGTCTTATTTAAAGCCTTCGGAGTTTAAAAGCAACTGGACACAACCAGCTATTCTCAAAGGCAGACCTTCCCCCAGGGACACTGGAGTCCCACTTCTGTCATCACCAGTGAAGATGATGATGAGCAGCTTGGTTTGGCTCCTGCTCTGAACCAGCCTTTGAAGCCCAGCTCCTCTTCACTGATGATATTCATTGTCAATCTCTCTCCAGTTGTAGGTCCCTTGGGCCCCTGTAATGGCCTGATGGAGGAGGCATAGCAATGTAAATCTATCAATAATAGACTTAGTTTTCTTAGTTACCTTCCATATGCCTTGTCTGGGTAGCTCCTGGATTCCCAGCACCAGCAATGTGAAAATCACTGCTGTGAAGGCTCAGACCCACCTTTGCAAATCCTCCTCTGGGGAGCAGGCACTGTGTTTCAGTGCTGAATCAGCATCTGTCAACTCAACAGGTTTGATTAGGCCTGACAGGAGATCCTGTATTATTCATATCAGTAAATGCTACAGATGGGCCCATACAGCCTTCACACAATTTTCTCCATTTGTTATTTTCTTCATCCCTTACCTTGTTCTGTTCTCACTTCATTCATAGCTGTAGATGTACCCCTCTTTCACTCTAAGTGAAGGAAGCACATGTTCAGTAGAAAAAAGACCCGTTCTGCTAGTTAGATACTATCTACTAGAGGATAGTTTTGTTCCTTCCTCATACCTGAGCTAATGCTTCTATAGCTAAATATCTGACAACAACATCACAGGAGAAACGCTGAGGCCACCAAGCTTCAAGTGACTCCTGCTGCTTCAGCAAGAACCTGTGACCAAGCCAGATGGCTGGAGCTGGTAGAATGAAATCTGGGGCCTCAGAACAGATCCTGAAGCATTATCTCATCCGAACACAACACGCCTGGTAGTCCTGATGACTGGGTAAATGCCTTTCAAGACAAAGCAGTGCAGCAAATTTGAACACTTCACCTCTCTGCTAGGAAATCAATGTCTACCTTTAGTATTCAGCTTCCAGACTAGATTTTCCGTTTTTATCTATGCCAAGTCTCTGTCCTTCAGGTGGTTACCTTCTGCTTTCCCAGAAGAGTTCAAGAAAGCCCTGGAGTGGAGGAAAACGATCATCAACATTTATGTCACAATAAGCAGATGCAGGTTAATGATAGATTGGTGACAGCCCTCACATGGCAGGTTCCTCCCTGCACGGTCAACCTGTAGCATATGAAGGAGGTGCTGTTTATGGCACTCACTGATCAGCTTTGCAATTTAAAACACTTTGCGATACTGTTTTCAAAGTCTTCATGCTTAGTGTCAAGTGAAAAGAAAGAAGGGAATCAAATATTAAATGTTTGCAAAGCTCATGACATCAATGTCTGCGCCAAAGAAATCTGACGTGTCTGAACTCCTCAGCCTGAGAAGCTTTTTTTTTCCTTTTCTCCCCCACTCTCTATCTTTCTTCTCGTCTTTCCACCACATCCTGAGGTTTGAGTCACTGTGGGTTGTATTTTTATCAACAATGAAACACAGAGACACCTTTCACATCTGCTGAGCTTTCTTGCTTGGAATTTGGCTTTATAAAGGCTAGTTGTTTGCTTTTGGAGAATTCATGCACATGTGTACACAGCCTCAGACTTGCACACAAAGAATTCTCCATTTGCTTATGCCGTAGAAAAACAGCACAGCCATACACTGTTGAATCCATCATCAGAGGCGATTGCTGCTGTCCTGTCACCCTGAAGCAACGAGGTGATGCCAGATAGGCTAGCAAGCAACTCAGTGTTTAATTAGAGCCCTGAAAAATAAAAAATTAATAGTAATAAAAAAACAATGGATGATGAACCTTTTCAGGATGCCAGATATATTGTGAAGTGACAACAGCATCAAAATTAATGTTACTGATTTGGAATCTTTACATAGAAAACTCTTTTTAGAGCTGCAAAGTCTTTTTAGAGATGCATTTGCAGTTTCTCATTTCAACAAAGTTTCTCACCCTGCTGCATTCCCCAATCACAGGGAAATGTTGTTACCTGGGCTAGACCAATGAGTGGGGCAAGTTATTCTTCCAGAAACACATTCTGCTACTGCCTGACACAGCAGCCTGTTCCCACGTGTTGATACCTCTCAAAACTAGCCTATTTCTGTTGCATTAGAAAACCTGGTTAACTTTCCTGCTTGATATCCCTTCTCCCCTCCCCACCCCAACCCCAGCATGCTGTTTTTCATTTTCGCACTGCCTCTGTACTTCCTGATTCCTTCTTGTACCGAAAATGATGAACTCCAGCAAGAAAAGCTCTTCTGATGCTATTTCCTGCCTGTCAAACAACAGGAAGCATCAGAAACCTTGCGAGAAAATGATTTTTTATGACACCACTAGGTTACTAAGCTGGGCCCAGATGGTTTATATAGGTTTGGACACCACTCACATTAGTATCTAAACATTAGGATGTTTATCTGAACTTCTGATCCTGTTGAGGTTTGGTTATCTCTTTCAGGTTCCATGTAAACTTTGACATTGTCTACTGTGCT
Source organism: Tyto alba (assembly GCF_018691265.1). Lineage (NCBI taxonomy): Eukaryota > Metazoa > Chordata > Aves > Strigiformes > Tytonidae > Tyto > Tyto alba. Next base: position 6,770,224 of record NW_024881317.1, read on the forward strand.
TTCTCTGGCCAAATGTGTTTCACGAGGAGGGTTATTTATACTTCTTGACCAGCTCAGGGTGTACATGGTGCTTTGAGCTGCTCTAGTTGCATAAAGATACTCTCTCATGGCATCGCTTCTTGTAGTTTGCTCTGACTTGTGTGGTTTTAGCTTACACATATCCTGACAAGTGGGGATCTGTGCAAGTATGTCGATAAATCCCTTCACTAATCCCTTTGACATGAACAACCATTTATTCAAAACTCTTCCAAGTAAACAAAATGAAAATTTTCTCCTTCAGTGTGTTTCAGTCATCTAAAACTGGGAAAAGGAATTACATTGTGTGGTTTAATTCACCCATCACGTAAATTGAATAGGAAACAGTTGAATGAAAGAGTGTACGTCGTCCAAACTTGTTAATGAATATTAGAAGAAAAGTCTTGAAAGGGTCTAGGTTCACTTCCCAAATAACTCGTTAATCAGAAAAGGAGCTATGGTCCTAATTGGAAAAGCAGTGGGTTCCTGCTGAATTTATCATCTACCCTTACCAATAAACACATGCTTAAATCCACGTAAGATGAGTGAGACTAAGGAGTACTGAGCTGGGACACTATCATGGAACATTTTCATCTGTTTCCAACCCTGGAATTTTTTCCCCACATCCTGCAGAAACTTCTGTAAATCCCCAAGGCAGATGAGGGCATTTGGGTATTCAATTCTGCGTGTCAAAATTTCCCCGTAGGCTTTGCAAAACTTGAATCAGCTCTGCTCTGTATTTGTCTGAATGACAATGTTAGCTACTGATTTCTCTTGGAAATGATATAGTTCCAATAATCAAAGGTTCAATTTTTCTGTAATGGTAAATGGATATAAAAGACAGGCAAACTACCAATTTCCTGCCTGAAATTAAAGTTGCTACTGAGATGCAATAGAAAAAGTCAAAGATTCAAACTGTTATTCAGCAGAGTTTCTCAGGACATACCTGAAAGTGTCTCTTCACTTTATTTTTCCCATCTATTCCCAGGTAGAACAGACTTTCTTTACTGTGATGTGCTGGCAGCAAATAACATTTCAGGAGACAGATACAGCCTGCAATGTCCTGTCTGCCATTCTTTTTAACAATTTTTCCCCCTCACCTGTGTCTGCTTCATCAGAAATAAACAGTCTACATGTCAGATGTTCATTATATTGATGATGTCCCAATGACAACCAATTTATTTTCCTGCCTGCACCTCTAAGAATTGTGTTAGTAACGATGTCTACCTGCTCTAGAGATGCTTTGTAAAAACTGATGGACTGCCATGATGTGCTGGGTTTCTGTGACACGGTTTTTGGTAGCAGGGGAGAGGGGAACAGCAGTGGCCCCTGTCAGAAGCTTCTCAAAAGCTCCCCCAGCTCCAAGTCAGACCCGCCTCTGTCCAGGGCTGAGCCAATCAGCAACGGTGGCTCTGCAATAAGATATTTAAGGGGACTTGTGAGGAGGAGTTGGGAAAAGGACAAACCCCAGATCATCAGTGGGAGGAAGGAGGAGGTAGTGGGGAAGGTGTGCTGGAGCAGAAACCCCTGTATCCCATGGTGAGATGGCAGGGCCACCCACCCTGTCACCCATGGAGGTCTGCTGGAGCAGAGGCCGGCCTGAAGCCTGTGGAGAAGTCCACACCAGAGCAGGCATCTGAGCTTAAAGGAGGCTGGGACTCTGAGGGTAGAAGCAGACCTCACTGTTGTAGTTCGGTGCTGGGAGTACTGCAACACACCTGGGTGACCCACGCTGGAGCAGCTGTGGCCCGTGGGGAGGACTCGTGTCAGAGAAGGTTTGTGGAGGACTGTCTTCAGTGAGAGGGGAGCCACATGGAGCAGGGGACAAATGTGCAGCACTCACCCCACCTCCCGCAAAGGAAGAAGCGGCGAGCTGAGTGTAACCCCCAACCCCTGCCCTCTGCACTGCTGAGGGAGGAGGTAGACAGATGAGGAGCAGAGCTGAGCCCTGGGAAGAAGAGAGGGGTGGTGGTGGGGGGTGTTTTTGCATGTGATGTAGCTTCTCACTGCCTCACCTTGTCTGTTAAGTGTTGGTTTTGTTAGCATTTGAATTAAAGTGACGTTTTATTTTCTTCCCCTAACAAGTCTGTCTTTTGCCCATGACCTTAACGGGTAAGCACCTCTGAGCCATTGTGCTTCATTTTCTCCTTCCCATTCCTGATAGGGGGAGGGGGTAAGTGAAAGGCTGCATGGTGCTCAGTTGCCCTCTGGGCTCAAACCAGGACACATGAGGATACTTAATTACATCTTTTCAAAGGAACACAATTAAGTTTGCAGGTAAAAAATTGCTCTGGGGTTAAAAATGTATTTTCAAAATAGTTTTCCTAGTGGGTAGGATGTTTAATTTTCATTTCAGTAGCCAAACTGAAGAAATGATCTGAGAGATCTGGTAAGATAAATACTCTCAAAAGCAAGAGATGACACCCACCAGAGCTGTCTGTCAACCTTTAGCCAGTGTGATATTTGGTGGTAAAGCCAGGAAAACAGGATACACATATGACAGTGCATCTGTTGGAAAATGGATGAAGGAAAAAAAATGTTTAGGGTACCATAAGTACTTAAGCAATCAGTTGAAAATCTGCAACATGCTGTCCGTTGCACAGAGGTCCTTGAGCTAGGCAAGTGTGATAACCACCTCCTGGGAAGTGCGTGAATTGAAAGGCTCCATGTGTAAATTGGAGAACTCCTAATCAGAAGCTCCTGTCCTTGAAGATTAAGGCCCTCTGAAAAATAATAAACTAGCTGAAGCTTAGGCAGGAGATAAGAAAGTGCAGACATAAACCAAAGAAAGGCCAATTCAAAAGTGTAGACAAAGTTCAAGAAAGGCATCTCTCCAAAGACCACCAGAGACCACCAATGACCCCCATGGAAGCCCCCAAGAGATCTAAACCTCATGCGTAATGATTATGTAAATATGATGATGAGTTCTAGGAATTTTGATGAATATGTATGTAACAGTGTGATATAAACTTTGGCTATTGTAACACAGTGGACATGTTAGATGGAATGATTCCCTCACGTCCCCGGCCAAATAAAGTAATGCCTGCTCATTAATGCTAAACCCGGTGTTAAGGAGTTTTCATTCCTGATTTCAGTGACACGTCTAGTCATGAGGGACCCCATGCAGTATAGATACTGCATGCAGATAGGGACAGGGCAAGCATCCCCAAGACTATCAGCCAGTTATACAGGGCACTGCTGAAACTGCAACTCTTGATTTGCATTTCTATCGAGGCTTCCTAGGATGAAAATAAGGAAACTTCAGTCCCTACAGAGATCCCCAGTACTACTAAACCCTGTAGAGGAGGTCACACAAAATGCTTATCCTGGACATGGGTGTGTGTTTGCCACTGAAACTATAAGTACGTGGCATTTCCAGCTTGCACAGTCCTCCGTGGGGCACTTGGCCACCTCATAATGGTGTACAGGGCTTGGGGCACCACCACCATCTGGATCCTTTGCCTGAAAAGGGGCAATGTGAGGACATGTTGTCCAGGCAGTGACTGACTCATTCACTCAAGCCAGCAGAAAGTCTATTGGTTCTCCTGAAATCTCCCTTGGGAAGCAGGGGTCTTCCATCTGTGATTTCCAAACTGTCTTGACTCTGGTAAAAGTTGGACTTTCTGCAACAGCTTTGTTTGACTCCTCCTTGGGATCATTTATCATTTTAGCTCAGTCTGCTCTGATGTTTTCCACATCATCTCTGACATATTTAGTTTCCACGTTAGCTATACATATTTATTATTTTTAGCTGAGCAATTCCTTTCTGAAAGCAAATCACTTTTTCACGTAATTTTGGAAACTAACCCCAAAATATGCCTGAACAGAATGTCATGAAAATACATGTAGCAATACTTCCCTGCAATATAAAACATAACTCATTTAACATGCAGATCTCTTCAAATGCTGGAAACAACCTGCTTCCCAAAGCACATAGTTCCAGAGTTCAAACCAGAAAATAAATAAATAAAAGTAGCTACATGCATACATACACACACATAAATCCTTATCCAAGTCTATTTTAGCACGTCAGAGACCAGAAACTGTTGATATAAAAAAGGACATAAAGAAGAAACTCCTTTGTGTACTACTAATTTAAAAATAGTCTATCATAGTTATTTCCAGAATATGTCAGCATATAATTTAAGACAAATGTTTTGGATGAAAACAGAGCTTTTCAAATTACTTGTGGCAAATAATATTTATAATATTGATTTTGTTTGTGGTCTTTTCTCTCCTGTTTTGTGCTGAGCCACTCATTACTGGAAGATATTTACCATACAGTTTGGACAAACAATTGCCAATCTGTTATCTTTTTGCAAATTGTGCAGCAACATACTTTGTTAGTTGACTTTAATAATAATGATTATACTGATTAGCTCAATTTCATGCTAATATTTCTTGACTGGAGAGACAGAAGAGCTTAAAACTTAAAAAACAAGTAGTAAATGATAATAAATGCACTTCCAGGTGCAAACATATTAAACTCATTATTTTCAACTATGAGTTGCAACTTATTAAAACAATATACTGCAGAAATCGGGCAAGTATTAATCACAATGTGACCAAAATCTTCATGCTGACTAAACTTTCCAGTCTATTCAAGAGACAATTTGTGAATCACGTGTTAAGTATTATACCGGTTCTGGCTGACTGAAGAAAAAAAAAAAAAAACAAACCCAAAAAAACCCTGTTCTGGAAAAAGGCTAGATGAGGCGTTTGAGCAGGGCCGTGTTTGGGAACACTGGGAATACTGCCTTCCTGGTTCCCATGGCTGGAGACTCCTCTCCATTGCAGATGTGATGATGCTGTTTATGCCACTCTCTTCCCAGGTTAAAAGTCTCCTCCATCAAGCTGGTCATTCCCAGAGCACCAGAGCCGATAGATCCGATCCACTGAGAAAAAGCCATTCACCAGTGCCATGGATTATCCATGCACGTACAAGAGATTAAATCAAACATTCAGATACAAAAAAAAACCCCTCCTGTTCTTTAACAAAGTTTGGACTGGTGTTTAGATCCAAACTCCATGGCTTGGGATCTTTGCCAATTCTGTCGTGTCTTTCCATTCCTCTTTCTGGACACGATCGATAGCGGCCGTGCCAGTAGAAATGAGTGTTAGAAGATGTTTTTAGAACTCTGCTAATTTGTGTGAAAGCAAAAAGGAGCAAGAATACTCGAACTGAAGCTTCACTTCATGAAGTTTCCATCTCCATTCTGCAGACTTGGGGTTTGGACAAGGTTCAGCTTTAAGGTGCTTAGCACACAACTCAGCACCTAACAACTACCATGCCAGCCAAGACCTGGTTCTGCTCCATTTCAGTACAGTTTAAACTCATCACTGAAATCAATGGATGAACTTGGGATTTTACCATGGTAACATGCAAGAAAATTTTAAGGGCCCTGAGAATTTCCTCCTTTTTGCTGCATTTTGAACGCTTTAGTCTAATTCTTTACTACATTGTACTGACCTCTTGGCAACCTCTTGAAATCAATGGATGTTCTGGCTTTGATGAGCTCTGCATTCAGCCTATTCTGAGAACAGCATCAATCCTTCATACTAGAAGAGGAATGAAAGTGTGTGGGTAGGTATGCTTGTGAGAAAAATGTTTAAAATTATTCTTGTTCTCTTACTCTTTTCAAACATTAACTGCAGAATTCATGTGCTCTTTCTAAGCAAATTATCTTTGAGACTTTCTTATGCATGAGCCATAAATATTGCATTCAATCAGGTTCCTGCCACATTATTAATAGGTATTCTACACCCACCAGATTTGATAGAAAACATTGCCTGCTCTGTTAGGAATACACAAGAACTAGTTGGCACCCATGAAACAAAAGCTCCTTGATCTAAATTGCTTCAAAGCTAGACCTACAAATTGTTTATTCAAGGCCTTGTAACAATCTGTTTGGATACACCACAGCTAGGGAACACGTCACCTACAATGCTGCTGAGCAGAGGTTCCAGTTAAATCATTTTAATGGTAATATAAGCCGTGCTGCAAAGAACCCCTTGCAGAGACTGCAAGCTATGCCATATTTAAGACGAGTTGATTTGTTATTTCTTTTTCTTTAAGGTGAACTGATAAATGGAGGCATTTGGTGGACACCCTCAACAGAACCACGTGGGGACGATTGGTGACAGTGTGTCCCCTGGAGTGAAAAGTTGGGTGCAAATGGCTGGAGACACCCCCTAACCACCTGCCCACTGTAGTGCCTCTACCTCCATTCAACACTTTACCAGTTTGTCTACAAATCAATTTTGAAGGTCTTTTGAGATTAAAAGAAAAACAAAAGAAAAAAAAAGAAAATAAAGAAACCCAAAATCATAATATGATACTAAATTATCTGTTTATCTTGGGGTTTGCAAATCACAAACTTTTGTGAGGGACCAGAACTGAAAAGTCACCTTCCTATATACAAGCTGCTAACAGGCTTTGCTATCTGAGCATCATACAAGGAATATCACATCTGAATGACAATCTACAGGTAGGCTTTCTATTCTCCAGTAGCAGCAACAGCTAGGGCATCTAGGTCATATATTTGTTTGCTCAGAGTCAGTCTCACAAGGATCTAACCAAATATCCCATTAGAAAGTCTGTACACAGTGAAGAGATCCTGACTTAAGGCACTTGCAGCCAGGTGCTGCCCAGGAGACAACCAGGTGACACAAAGCCGTGGTGACAGGAACCCAGTGTCCCCGCAAGACTGTGGTGAGTGGTGTAATTGGTGTGTACTGGTGTCGTGGCACACCGGTTGCCAGTCACAGCTAGAGCGAGCTGTTGGTGAGGTGCAAAGGGAAAAAGCACTAATCTGGAACGAGCCCTGACTACACCATGGGAGAGATCATAGGTTTTTTATTTTGTTTCCAAGCTTGACTCAGCACAGAGTAGGTGCAGAGCTGACAGCCAGGAACAGCAAGGCCTCAAATATGTTGAGCTAAGCAAGGAGAAAATGATGGTGACCCACTATGTAATTGCTCTGTGGATAATCTTTCCTCCCCAAAGACCCTACGGTGCTGTCTGCAGGTGAGCTCCCTCTTCAGTCACTCGCAAACTGAGTTTGAAGGATTGGAGAGGTTCATGGAAATCAGTGCAGTCTCCAAGTTTTAGATAACAGTATTATATATGATGGACCTACCCCATTCTGTGCATGTATCAGAAATATGGTTACTACAGGGTTAGAACCACATCTATCTCCTCCCCTGCTTTTGTTCTGATCCCCTGATTTTTCTATTCCCCATTGCCTTTAACTCATTGTTTCCTGTTAAACTGATAGACAGGCTTGGCAGCCGTGCCCTCTTAAAAAAAGAGAATTAAAAAAACAAAGTCTTGCCAGGCAGATTTCAGAGATGATTCTCCATGCATCTTCAACGTAGCAAACCATGAAATGCCTGTGTCCCCTTGAAGCTCCACTTTAACCAGCCTGAGGTTGCATAAAGACAGTGCTGTAAAGGACCAACCAAACTGGCCTGTAGGTAATGTACCGATGTTGAAGGAAGAACATTTTTAAAAGGCTAGATCACTCTGCTCCATAAGCTCCCTTGTATTCTCCCTGTAAATCTGGCCACACTCACCATGACTGATCTAAAATATTCCATTTTTAATTAGTTCCAGGCTTGCAAATGTGATTGCTACATCTGCACAACACAGCAGTGCCAAATCAAAGTCTGAGGCTGATGAACGAGTACTGCACAGTTTAAAGACCTGTTGAAGGAGAAAATAGTGCTACTCTACTATTGGAAATGCCTTTTGGAAAGTTTGGAACAGCCAGGTCTCCACCTTGATCTCGCAGACCCATTAAAAATGAGCAACTGGGGAATATTCTTCAGCTTCTCACAGATTGAAAAAACAGCTCTCAGAAATAATCCAAATTCATAAAGGCTGTGCTGTTCCGAAGATGTCTCTCTGCAGAGATACTACTAGTAATTGTTTCTGGAGGCTGGGGAATACTTTGCTTCACTGAAGTCATGTTCTGAAGCTGTCACTGACTGTGTCAAGGTCTGTGTTGCTTTCTCACTGGGGGCCCCTCACAACACAGGGATGGAACAACCATCCCATTTATTCCCAGGTGGCATACCTTTGTTCTCTGACACATCTCTACCTTCAGTGTCCTCTTTTGATAGTATCTATCTTGATGCTGTTTATTTTTCTCTGCCGGAGGCATAAGCTGTTAATAAAGACAACACTTAAATGCTGATAGAAGCCATGTTGTCCTAATACCCAGGTGCAACTTTTTCTCCATAAATACAAGTCCCTTTACCATGGAGCTCTGTTAACCAGCTGCTTGAAATGCAAGGCACTTAAGGGGAAGTTAAGGTATTCCTTGAGAAATTATCTTATAAGGAAGACAATAGCATGAGAAAGAATGTATCATAATAATAAAACATACGAGCACAACTGATAGACGGAGAGACAGATAGACTGGGAGATAGTCATGAGTATTATTCTGTGGAATTTTATGCCAACTGAAACTAACATTTTTGCGGTTCACAGAAATCATTGCTGTCCCTAATTAGATGTCATGACTAAGCCATCGTAAGTCTGTGCATATGCTGTACTTTTTTTTTTTTTGAACTTTTATAAATGTTTTATGTTATTCTTTTACCCTCGAGAGCAAGGCTGAAACTCTCTCACAAGGACTAGGAGGTTAAATGTAAACCATTACAAACTGCGGCTTACATAAATCTAACCATATGCACTTTTGAAATGTCTCTTATATTTTAAACTACAGGTCTGTGTGTAACTGTTCTTGCTTTCAAGTCTCAAATCCAATAAAATACAACTCTGAATGTCTCTCTGCTCTAATAATATCTCTCATGCAAGGTTACTAGAACCTAGCTTCCAACTGCATCAAAACCGATCACAAAATCATTTTGTTTCCAGCAGTTTACAGCTCCTGTAACTGTGGACTGCTGACAAAGATACTGAGTTAGAGTATCAAACTGGAGGTTGAGTTCCTGAGGGTGAATTATCTAGAGGCAAAGTGCCTTTGCTTTCCCATAGACCGAGTCTCTGGCTAGCTGGAATACAAGCCTGCTGCCTGTTTCTGCCTTGCCTTGTCAGGATTAGCAGTACCTACCTGGGATCTGCAGTGTTGACCATGGCTGTCAATTAAAACTAAACACATTTCAGAGTGGCTGCCAGCCAAAAACACAGAACCTGCCAAATAGTAAACAGAGAAGCTCTGCCTAGCTTCAAAACAATTGTGCCACCACTGCAAGAAGAGTGTGCTTATAATTCCACTGTAATCCAAGGGCAGCCTGTGCCAATTCCTAGTTGATAAATGAGGTCTTCAAAATGAGCCATCCAAGAGCTCTGCTTGCCTGCTATCAGATCCTCTTTCTTCAATTTGAGGATCTCCAGAATTCTTTATTTTCTAATAACCATTTCCAAAATGTGCCTGATTCATAAGTCTTTGCTCAGTAAGCAATGAGAACAGTAAAGTGCATCAGACACAAATAAAACCAAAGGGCCTGGTCAAAGACCACGACAAGTGCGTTTCAATTTCTAGAATGGGTATCCATTTTTGACTTTCCATTAAAGAATCAATTAAGCTTGTGTAATTAATTAATAAGGGAAAAAATAATGGAAATAAGTCTCAAAGCTACTTGTGCTTGTGGCAGCAGTGAAGAAATGGGGCTTAAGGAAAAACCTCTCATCCCACCTCCATAGGCCTCCAAAGCAAAACTCGGCTCTAATCCTTTGGAACTTGGATACAAACAGTTTCAATTTCCTGAACTATTTAAGAGTAATAGGAAATACATGAAAAGAGATCACAGGTGTAATGGGGAATGGTGACGTCTATACAAGCAGCCCATAACGAGGGCAGGCTCACACAAACTGTTGGTGAGATGATATTAAGATGAGTGGAGACTTATTTCCTAGAATCGCAAGGGCCAGACCTTGGAGTGCTGTAGAGTTCTTTTTTTGGTTTGTAAATCATCCTTAAAACCTACAACAGAGGAAATATGTCTTTAATTTTATATTTAAAATGGAAGCCAAACAAAGATGCCAGAGCACATTCTACTGTGTTAAACTGAACTTGGTAAAGTCTACGACAGCCATGTTTTCTTTTGCCAGAGATATCCACTTGCCTTTTCAATTAGGCTTAGATTCAGTCCAGAAATATGATGGTGCTGGGCCTAAATAGGGCTCACATGTTCCAACTTTCACCATTACTGCTTCAAATCTTGACTGTGAAGATCTGACAACATAAGCAGACAGGTAGATCAAAGGAAAGAAATATGGAGACACTAATAACTAAATACTCCAATCCCTGCCTTACATTCTGAAAGCCCCTAAAGCACATTACAAATTGGGTTCTTTAGCTCCCCAAACTATTTAATTCACTCATGAAACAAAACCATCTCAGGAGGTAGGATAGTGAGGAGGGGATAGAAAGAGGCAGATGTTTATCATCAGCCCAACAAAATAATTTTAGATCAGAGAAAAAAAAAAAAAAAAAAAAAAAACAAACCCAAAGAATTATTTATGTAAACACCAGACACCAGGACTCTCACTTCCTTACTTTGAATTTTCTGTAATGCAGATAATGGTTCCAAGATTCATAATTTACAGTTTTCAAAGTGTTTTGGCAGCCCATAGGGAGTAAAATATTACATATGACTGACAGATCTTAGCTGAATGCACCTCTGCCCATCCAGGAAAGATAAGGACTGGCTTGCTGCAACAGCTTTTCTTCACGGAAGTATTGTAATATAAATTCTCAATCTAGGAGTCATCGAAGTATAGAAATATGCCATGGTCATATGCCATGGTCACCCTGATTTCTCTGATTTTCTGAGTAGGAATAACATCATCAAGGAGGGGAGTAGCATCAGAATCAGTAGTGTAAGACATTTTTCTTTCCGTACGTACCTGTATAGCAGCATTTTCTTTACCATGAAGGTGCTTACCACCTGTCCTTCCATTTGAGCAAGATAGGCAGCAGTGGCATGGTATTTTTGGCAACAAACAGAAAAACAGGTTGGCTGTCTCTAGGCTTGCCCACCTTCTCTCAGCAGCAGTCTCAAACACGGTTTTGTTTTGACACGTGTTTCCAATAAAAACACAAGGTTCGTATTGACAAGAGGAATGCTGGACCAGACCACTGGCATTTCAGAGCAGCCACAAATCCTGCTTTCCCTGAGCCCCCAAGGGTCAATTCCACACAGCACAAATCCCCACTCTCTAATTATTCACGTTCTTCCACAACCAGCCTCATTATCTAGTGAGCTACTGTCAGCTGAGGCTGATTTTTTTCAATTAAAGAGATATTGTCAATTCAACTATGCTCTATTTACATACATAAAATCAATAATCTCTTTCCCATTATCTCAGCTATGTCTGCTTTAAATACTGCTCTGAAATCTGGATACAGACAGTGAAGGTTTTTTTCTTTACAGCAATTACCCTAGAGAGATGCTCTGGTGACCCACATAGGTGCTGGGCTACTGAGACATGTGAATGAAAACAAAGTGTTGCCACTGGGATACATTGCTGGAATGTCCTTAGTTTCACAGCTTAGCTAGAGGGTCAAAGATATATATATTTTTTTTTCTTTTTTTTCCTCAGAGCTGCCATCTAAGTGTTCAAGATCTAGAAAATGTTTTGCTCCTGACGTGAAAAGAGCTCTTCCTGTAACCTAGCAAGGGTCAGAAGATAGTCTAAGTGAGGGAAACTGTTCCCAGGAATGATGGTTCCTGGCTCCTTGTTATAATGACAAGTGATCGGGGTACTAAAGAATCAAAGTCCTAGCCTGTGTTTCTCCCCCACTTCCTCTTTCTTACAAATGAGTGAGGAGCAGGAAAGGCTTTGAGAGTCTCTTGCAGTTTGTCCATTTGGAGCAGGTATGTTCAAGGTCCATCATGGCCTTTTGTACCCTCAGGTTGGATAGAGGGGAATCCCAAATTGTTCCATCTATGCATCTCTTCAGGTACAAAAAAATGCCCCTTGGAAATCCTCCAGCAGGAATTACAATGCCATGAGCTGGATTTTCCTCTACATGTCCAGAGACCATCATCAAAGGTATTAAGAAGAAATGCAGCATGCATGAGCTAAATAAATGTCTCTCAGAATCTTACAAAATCCTAGCAGAATAACTGGGGAAAGGGCATTGGCTCCTACTTATCTCCTGCAGGGGCAAGAGACACAGTTGTAGCAAGTCACCTTTATTCATCAGTCTCAAAGAAAACTCCCATGTGTTAAAAATCATGTCCACATAGGGACCAAGGAATATAGCCAAGATCACTGATACCATGGGCCTTTTACTCTCACGTTCTGAACAAGTAAAATAAGTATGTTTTGGAATTTATTTTTTAAAATAAATTCTACTTGGATTCACAGAAACAACCAAAGGAAAACAATGATAAAGAACACATTAAAAACCCACTCCTGAGACGCATTGGTATTACATGCCATGAATTACCATGTTGTGCCATTTCACCTCACCCTGGCACAACAATAATGGAAGTGAACCATCAAGTCGGGTTCTCAAGAGAACACTTCAGATCATTTGTTGTCCTTCTGCTTTGATGTACTATACAAACTCACATGAAATCAGGGCTTCAGTGGGAACGGCCAGACTCAATGTTCCAAAGACAATGGGCTCACCTCCTAGGAAGCTAATCAAAACCATCCAGTGCCTACTCGAGGAAAGCAAAAGCAAGGAATCAGCAACTAACTAGATAAATACAATTGCTACCCCTTAAATAACCTTGTCACTGAAACACAGAAGTACACAGATAACTCGATCCTTCTTCTGAGCAAACACACTGCGCGTATTTAACTTGACAGGTTTTTCAAGACTCATATTCCATAGCTTTCCATATTGTCCTCAGCAGGACACAGCCGACAGTCTGGAAAATAATATCTTCTCTAACTTCACTACTCCCTCCCCCACTTTTTTTTCTTATAATCATCCATATTATTAATAGGACGCAGCTGGTTCCCATTAATGTTGGGAAAAGTGGTCTATCTCAGGAATTATGGTTTAAATTGGCTTGTAGTCTGGGGGAATTAGCCATCTGCACCTGGCCTAACATGGATATTTTCAACCATACTAATCATAAACAGGGCTTTGTTCTAGTTGTGTCCACTTGGGTCTCTCACTCTGTTTTTTTTCCCCTAGAGTGGGGGGGGGGGGGGGAAGGAAGAAAAAATATCCCATTAACTCTTTCACAGAATTAATAAAAATCTAACTGCTTTGATAGTTTTCTGCCTTTTATTTTGTGCTGGTAACAGCACATCATCTAAGTTTGAGTGAGGCCCAGCACAAGCCCTGTAGCTTTTCAGAGTCTGAACAAAATTGGCAAGAGGAAGAGCCAGTTGTTTGGCAAGACAGCTGTGATTTAGCAATAACTTCATGACGTCCACATGAAGCGTAATACCATGTGGGCAGGAAGGGCTGCGCACCAGAATAAAGCTGGAAAGACGGAGAGTTGCAGTACATAAAGCAAAAACAACAGGACATTGCAAATTACTTTGAAGAATATGTTATAATGTAATAGGAATGTAGGTTTTGGGGTAGGTTTTTTTCCCCCTCCCATTTTACATCCATGTTTGGTAAAATGATCGTTTATCCAGCACTTTTGGGCTGAGATAAGAAAAATGGATTCAAAGGTGAGTGAAAATAAATGCCATATCGGGTCAGAGGACTGCTTGGTTGGAACCCGTTGGAACTGGATCAAACTGGCTGGAACCAGATCAAATCATCACAGCTTCATCTGTTGGGTTTTTTTCTGAACAAAGCCAGCTCTACTGGCCACTTTTTGTTGCGCAGTATCCCTCTTCCACCCAGACTTACCCCTGGATAGGTGCACTGCGATGCCAAATCCAATTTTGTTCCAACAGTCTCTCCAATCCCCTCTTTATCAGATGCCAACCTACAGGTCCTGGCAATGCACGTCTCAAGGGTAAGGAACCAGAGACCTCCTCACAGCCCCCTCATGCTCCCACCTGGTTGAGTAGCTGGGTCTAACGGGCTTGTTTGCTTTCTCATTCATTTTGCAGGATCCAGCTGAAACAAGAAGCAGAAATGCTGACCTCTCATGCAAGAGACTGTTGCCATGCTATTTGCAGCTTCTCTAGGATGAGGAAGTGCCAAAATCTCAGAAAGCAGCCTGGATCTTCCAGGCCAATTTAGAGTCTCAAGAGGCCCAGAGAGCTTGGATAACCTACAGTCAAACATTACAATTTATGGGACTTTATCCAAACCAAACTCTGAATCAAGTCACTCGCCCATCAGTAACCGAAACACCTCTCAGAACAAGGTGTGCTGCCAAGTACTAGCAACCAACTATGAAGTGAGGCCAGGCAGCATGGAGATGGGATAGGGTCAGCTGGGGATGGACTTCTGGAGCCAGGGCTTGGAGAGCAGGGAAGATGCTGTCACCCTTGTCTTCAAACATGGGCAAACAGGTGGCAGCAGGAGGAAACGGAGCATAATGGAGGTAGTTTTTAATAAGCAACTCTGTGAAACCAGTTTAGCTGCCCACACACAGATGTAAATCAGAAGGAACTGGTTCATGAGAGCAGGGAAGTGTGTTGAAACCACAAAGGGGAAAGATGCAAACTACATTCACAATGAAGATCAGTGTAGGTCCCAGGGGTTTGCAGCTGAATGTCTGTGCACCATCCTCTGCTGAAGACTCTACATGAGCACCTTGTCTGCCTGAATGTAGGGTTTAGTAAAAGGGAATGAAAGGGAAGAGCTGGGGGCAGAAAGTCATTCTTAATCTTGGTAAGCTCTAAAGAATTTACTGAGACAGCCACAGATTCCTGGAAATGAGATTTCCCACCTCTTTAGGGAGCAGGATCTAGGTATAAAAGCCACAATAATGAATCTTACACAGGAAAGGTATATTAAAAACAAAATAATAGAAATGACACAACTTTGATAACTTAGAGAAAAGGCACCTGCAATCCCCAGATGTCTGAATCCATGATTCAGACATTATCTCAAGGCAAATGCAAACTAAAAGCAAGGACTCCCTTGAGACTTGCTCCTTTGCCTGACTTCACCCGCAACAAACCAGTTCATGACTTCCACCTGCTCCTTGCTGCCTCTCTTCCTAATTGAAGTCTTCAGAGTCAATCTTCAGAGTAGTTAGTGCTGTGCCTGGTACACTGCAAACCTCCTCTCCGTCTGTACACTGGCTGGACAGTTATGCTTACTTCTCTGCGGCGGTGCAGATCACAAAATCCAGAACAAAAAGTGCAAAAGCCAGAGATGAAGTCTCCTGACTGAAGAGATGCAGCTGTGGAATGAGCTTGCAGAGGAAATGAGACAAATCCAGTTAGAGCACCTTTGGGAAACAATGAAAACCATTCCCCTTTTCCATCATAAGCAGGATGACATTCACAGTATCACCATCCCTCTACATCTGAAGGGAAGAGATCTTTTTAATCATAAGGACGACAAGAACCAGAGATATCCCAAACTTGCTTTTGCTGACTTTTTTTTTTTTTTTTCCCTTGCTTATGGGAAACACTCAGATATAGTATCACTTTGATAACCAGAAGGATAAACCATCCAGAAGCTCAGTATAAGAACAAGGAAAATATTGATGAGAAATATTTCAGGAGATGGTGGATCTGCACACTTCCTTAAACCTGTACGGGAGATGAAGTGAGACTAGGGAGTGTACAAACAAGGGAACTATTTGAGAAGATTAATTTCTGTATCATAGCTGTGTAAAGAGCCCATGGGTTTAGTGCAGTACATGAGTATTTGCAGAAAGGCAGAACAGTAACGAGTGCTGAGGGCAGCACTAACATGGTGGGGTCTGGAGTGTATCACAAGTCCTTGCTGTGGGCCTTTTTCTGCTTGAGCCCTGCTTTCTGATCTCAGTGCTGCGCTCCAGGTTTTTTCCAAGCAAGGTATCTCCCCTCTGGGCCCAAAGGAACTCAAACTTAGCCCCTCAGGCTTCTTTCTTTTCAAGAGTAAAAACCTTAAGACTCATGTTCATAACACTCTTTCCCTTCCCATTCTCCCCAGTTCAAAAGACGCATATCTTTCTAAGCATCTCAGAAATCACCAATGTTTTTGGCTATTTTTTCTCCCCAAAGCTTTACTGGCTGGCTTGGCACTTCTTGCAATTGTTTGTATAGCTGTAACCAGATTAAAATCCTGTTGCCATTAGCAATTCTGTCTGGCTCCCCATATGGCCCTTCTACAATTCCATCAGTGCTTTCCTTCTTTTCCCTTGTGAAGTTATGTCTCAGGAGCCTGCCTAAATAAAGCTTCCAGTTGTGCAGACACTAAAAGAGGTACCAGGTTCATGGGTATCCACCAAGCCAGGGTTCCCGTGTGAGGTTAATTTGACCATAAAACATGTAGTTATTTCTACTCTTCCTTCTTGATCCTTTCTGTCTTTATAGGGAAACTGAGCTGATAAATTCAGCCTTCTTCCAGATGATGTAGCTAGCTGAAGTGTTCTGAGCCACTGAGCTCTGGGCAGGGCTATTGTGCTGGTGAAGAAACCCTGAAAAAGGATTTGCTTTGTAAGAGTGAAAACAGAAAAGATGGATAGGTGCTGAGCAGCACCCAGAACTGAGAAGCCTATGCAATCTGTTACCTGCATACATATAGGGTCAGGAGACCTGTGCAATTCCTGAGCCTATGGGAGCAAACCACAAAGCCTTAAATGTCAGACTGGTAAGATGGAGATAAAATGTGGCAGAGATTTGACTGGGGCAGGTACTCCAAGGAAATAGGAAATAAGTGGCTGACCTTGAGATCAAGTGTGTATGGTATAGCCCAAATGATGAAGCAGAAACTTTAACCAGGTTTAGTGGGGATGGAGATGAAGATAGGATGAGAGATATAAAAGAAAGGAAATCCACATACAGATGGGCTAGCAGGGTTTTTACTTTTGTTTGGGGTTTTCATTTTGCTTCCTCTGTTCAGGAAAATCTTGAAACAAATGGATAATAAGCTGATGAATCCATGAAGCCCAACATTTATTCTCTGTTGTAACAAAAATACTTTGTCTTCAAAGCAAAAGGCAGACAGGCCACAGCTTAGTAACAATCAGAGACTGCTAAAGAGAAACGAAACCACTGAAATCAAGGTGGAGAAATCAAGAGCCTAGAGGGTCATTGACTCCTTAACGTCCAGGAAGACTTGTTACAACTTATTTCTTTGTGTTGTGATGAACAAATAGAATGGAGAAAGCTGTTATATGCACACTTAAGGATAGGAAAAAAAAAAAGCTATAGGGTCTAGGAACACAGTTTATAGCTTTTCAGTGCTACATCTCCTCTCAGTTTTCCCTACATGCTGCTCTCAGGCAGTCACCATCACCCAACAGCTATTTAACAATCTACCTGTAACAAATATATTTGCTTCCATCCCATTCCTGAATTGCTGTGCACATCCCCACCACAAATAATCCTTATCTGTGAATTTCAAACCCATACATCCTAGAACACCTTGGATCTTGGAGACAGAGCTTACCCTCTGATCATAGCTGGTGCTTGAAGAAGACAGCTTCATGTCACCACCCTTACCACACAAGGGCCTCTGAAAACCAAAAGTTTAACATGCTGCTCAGTTCCAGCAAAAATACGATCTTGTAGCAAAATAAAAGGAAGAAAAAGCTCCTAATAGCACAAAGACATAATTCAGGCAGTAGATTTCGTTATGGGAATAGCATGTCTCTTTTACAGACCTTAAAGTATCTCACACACTTTGCTTGTTTCAGAACCTGATTCCATGAAACAAAACACTGCAGGATAATCATATTTATTTGTTTGGTTTTCCACTTTGTTCAGTTATCCCAGCTTAAATCTAAGCCAAATGTTACACTAAAAAAACCCCATGGATATACATGTTTTTTGATTTACTAACAGGAGTAAGAAAATAGGTTACAACAGCCAAGACCAAAGGTCCTCATTTGTAACCATTTATCCTCATGTAGTTAAAGGTCACCCACAAATTGTAGACTGTGGGTTCTAGCACTATTTTATATATATAAATATACATGTATATTTACAACTGCTGCATACTTATTTTCCACAGTGTGGTGCCCAATGTTTCTGCTACAGCCTGAAATGGAGCTGATGTACAGGAAGGCTGATTGGTGCTATATTTAACCCAGAAAAACCTTTTTTCATTGGGTGGAAGTGAGATAGGAGGAGGAAGAGAGGTAACATGGTAAAATCAGTTGTGCCTGAGACAACCAAAGGTAACTGTTGTGGTTTGTGAGCTAAATGGCTGATCATGTCTGAGATGAAATAAAGAAACAAACCTAGAAATCCACCCCATTAAGAAACCACTCACCAAAACAGAAAAAAAAAAAAAACAAAAAAAAAAAAACAAAAAAAAACCAAACCAACCAACCAACCAACCAAACAAACAAACCAAACCTTGTTTGAAACTATTCCTATCCTTTTTTCCAATGAAGAAGAAATTGGAATTATAAGCTGGAGTTCTAAACATCAGAATAGCTAAATAACAATAAGATTTGTGGTGAATTATAAAATTGAGGGGATTTTACTTACATTCTCATTTATGATTCTTTAGGCATGAGCCTTTCAACATTTCTCTATAGCTCCTGCCATTTGAGAAACTGAAAACCTGCATTCTCCAGAAAATACTTGACTCTGGGAATCAACACTTTAAGAAAAACTGCAAATACTGTGAAACTAGCACTAGAACTGTTAAAGTGGGCAATAAGCCTGTATAAATTGATCACCCAGCAAGTTTATATGGTTGGCAAAATTATTAATGAGCAATTTGTAGTCACCTACAAAAAAAGAGATATCAGGTTAAGCAGATGATGTGTTACCATGCAGTGAACACTTATGCAAGTGAGATGTAGCCTCCAGATTATAACTTGCCATTTGAAATTAGACTTCAAAGCTGACCATCCTTTGAGCGAGGGTTTGTCTAGATGACCTCTAGAGGTCTCTTCCAACCTGAAATATTCTGTGATTTTAAGATTTTGGCATATATCTCCCTTCAAGTGTGTGGGGGGTAGAAATAATTCAAAATGCACAGAGGAGACAATCCTGGTTGAAAAGTGAGAGGTGAGAAAAAATTAGGTTTTTATGGTTGGGGTTTAAATAATTTCCTCCCTGCAAAATACATTTTGAAGTTTTGATGTTTTCTAAGGAATTCTTCACTGAAATGATATAGCCTCTTCAGTTCTATGCTGCTAGGTGAGGTTTATTGCAGGGTGGTTCACTATTTTAAGGGACTGAATGTACTCTGCACTATTAGAGACTGCTGCAGTAGGTACAGAATGACGGTGTCTTCCTTTGAACTCCTCCAGCTCCTTCTCCTAGACTCTAGTTTTATTTCTGGTCAGACTTTTC
Organism: Tyto alba; assembly: GCF_018691265.1. Lineage (NCBI taxonomy): Eukaryota > Metazoa > Chordata > Aves > Strigiformes > Tytonidae > Tyto > Tyto alba. The sequence goes on from NW_024881317.1 coordinate 6,789,560, forward strand.
ATGAAACTTCCTAAGTCCCTAAACATAATTCTGGTTTTCTTGCAGACCCAACCGCCCTGATTACTCTCCTCAGGAAAGGCGAAAACAACAAACCTTGCATTTCTTACAAAAGAATCAGATTTGTCTCATTTAAAAACCATCTTTCACATTCCAGCCTTACATGGACATTTCTCACTTCGCCTTTTCCTTAATCTCACCATCCAACCCTGTGCAAGGACAACAGCCCCAACAGAGCTGAGCTGAGGTGGTCAGAGAGCAGCTCAGCGGTTCAGTGGGAGCACGGAGAGCCCCACGCCACGGCTGCTGCCCATGGACAGAGCTGGCAGCCTCGTGTGGGCTGTCTGAGTGCTGTGTGAATCCAGATGGTAAAGAGGTAAAGATACAGCCCTCCACCCCAAAGGTGGGAAATCAAAGCACGGCACACACAGGGCAAATAGAGAAGAAGCCTAGCCCCACTTCTCCTTGCTTTCTGCTCCATTAGAGAATCACACAAGTACAAAACCATGAAAACAATAACCCCAGCTGCAAAGGCAATGAAGCAATTTGTTAGGGAGATGACATTTTTAATGAGAAACACTTGCTGGAGGAGAACAAAAGGCCCTGTTTGGTCAGAGAGATGCTCTTGATACTCTTCTGAAGTGCATGAAAAAGTAATTTCATTTAAGCGTCATACACAGAGCAGCTGAATTTCCTGAGGCTCCAGATGTTGTCCTGTGCAGATGCTGAACAAATGTAACTCTGTCCTGATGAAATTAAAAGAAAAAAGAAAGCCTTTCTAAACCAAACTCCATGCATTGGAGTATTTCATATCTTAAAAGAGGAAAAATAAAAATTAAAAAAGAGAGAAAACCATACAAACTGGGGAGAAAGGAGGTTCTTGAAATGGGCAATGGTGGACATAGGAAAAATGTTCTTAATTGCACTATAGATAATTGAAGGAGACAAGAATCTGGTTTTGCAAAATAACAAGTTCTGGCTCTGTCACCTCTTTTTCTTGGCTTTGCACTGTTTCTCTTTGACAGTTATCTGGCTGTGATTACACTGATTTTGTTCCCTAGGAAGGGGCAGATTCTGAAAACTTATTGAGCCAGAAGTTACTGAAACTTTTCTGGGGTGAGTGACAGATTCAGAATCAACAACTGAAAAACTACAATCAATATTTCACTCTGTTGCTCATACGGTAAAAGTGCAAACCAGCTTTCTAACTTGAGATTACACAAATTTATCTCCTGAATTTTGGGGAGGATGAGGGGTTTAGTGCCTCAGTGGTAAAAGCTTTTGAAATAAGAGATCAGACCAAGATCAGTTCTCATGTTAATGAAGACTAATGAAATATAATGACCTTGTTATTCAAATACTCCACTCCTGAACTTTGGGATGGGTGACAGAAGTAGATGTAGATGATTACTAGGGCTTTGTAAGTCATACAGGGCCTATACAGATTCTGATGCAAATCAGAATAGCCTTAGGCCTGCTGGCTTATACTCTAATTTTTTTCTGCCCTTTTAGGCTCTGAAAAATGGAGACTATTCACTCTTTCTTCTAACACGCAAGTCTCCTTCTGACACAGCATTATCCTTTTGCTAAGTGGTAGCAGATGACAGAGTCTAAGGCACTGCACGAACACTAGAGCATTCTTACCTCTTGCATAGGGCCCCTTCCTAAGAAGCAAGGCCGTCACAGACAACTCTGCCTTTGAAAAAAAGCAGTAATAAAAGCCAGGTTTGTGATGTTGGTCCATCAGCAGGTGGTACTGTGTAGTCAGTTTATAATGAACAAAGTGAGAACTGCATTGTTTTAAAGTGGAATTTAGAATAGGCAGTTAGCATCACATCTGACATGAACCTGATGGGCAAAGCCAAATGACTGACACACCAGAGTACACACTAAACAAGGAGGAAGCAAGCCAATGGGTGTGTTAAGTAGATCTGAATAAGAATAGAGCTAAAACTTTTAAAAAGAAAACAACTTAGTGCACTCAAGTTATGAGAAACTGAGGGCTGAGCTTTTGTTGCTCTCTGTTGAAAGGTAGATATAGCAGCAGGCTGAGAGTAGCTGCCTTCCAGCACAGAGGGAAGAAGATGCTTCCAGTATAGTCTCAGCCAGAGAGAAGTGGTCTCAGAGTTTAGACAAGAAAGCAGATCAGAGGACAAGAACATTCCTTGACTAATTTCTTTTAAAATAAATCCAACATAGGTCAAATGAACTAGTTTTGTCCAAACTCAGTCAAATCTGATTCTTAGGTGACCTAATGTGAGCATCAGCAAACCAGGTAGCAGCCACGGTGCTGGTGGCTCACAGAAGAGCATTGTACTTGGGAGAAACCTGCTCGAAGCAATTCAATAAAAGTGAATTGACCTTAGGATGGAAAAATCAATTTTTACCAAATTATTAGGTGTGATCTAATGACTGTACTACGTAACCCAAATTCCAACAATAGGTAAAGCTTTTAAGCATGTTACCGGGTTTTGTTTCATGCATGCATTGCCAAAATAATCCCTCTGCATACATAGAAAGTAGGCAGTGAAACTTAACGCCCGGTAAGCACTGATGAGAGTCTTCTGGAAGCAAGCAATCTTTTAATTTATATTCTAAAGAGGTTCGCTCTAAGGCCTGCCCCTACCAGCAGTCACTAGTATGACAACCTCTAAGTCTTCATAGCTAATAAGGATGAAAATCACTGGGATAGAGACAAACTAAATATAAATGAGATTTTTTGGGGCTCATTTTTCCTTTAAGAACATCCTACAGCAGAGCGTGCTTGAGCCATGTGGGATACAGGAGGTTTAATCCCACAGAATTTTTGCTACAAAGACTTTGGTGAAGAGAGCAATTTTGCATTTCCACACCAACAGCAAATGCTCCCACATGAGCCACCATAAAGGGGACAAACAGGGAGTGGTGCTGAGGGACCAAGGGCTTCGGGGTAGTAAGAGAGCCAGGTGAATAAGGCAGCGTATTTTGAAAGATAAGCATATTTTTAAGGAAAACACCATTCCAGAACAAGCACTGTTAAGTCCTGCTCCTGGAACTAAGTAACACAGAATCTCACTGCAACCCCATCTTGCCTCTCTTGTATCATCTTCCCCAGCAATCCAAGAATCATCTGCACGGCAGATGCAAAGTCTTCATCTGACAGAGAAGCCAGTGGAGACAGGCTGTGTAGAAGCACACCAACTGCCAAGAGCCGTTTGATGCTTAGGCAATAGTGCTGCAGGAAGAAGTTGGCATGGGACACAGAGGGCAGGTATCCCCTCCTTGTGCATCTCCAAGCAATGAGGATTCAGATAAACCTTTGGTAGTGTAGCAGCATCCAGGGTATCATCAGAAACAACCTGGGTTCAAAATTCCAAGTGCCCATATCCATCTTTTCCGGGACTTCTCTGACTTCTCAGTATTTGATGTGATATTTTAGAACAATTTCAGAAATTCTCCTTGGCATAAATATAAAATAATTCCTTAAAACTATCTGGAATATCTAGCTTCCTCAAGGATTGCTAAGTGAACACGTTTATCCCCTTGAAAACACCAGGGAATTATGATTTCCTCATTCAGGAATCGAATGTTCATTTTCATGGGTCATTAAAGATGGATAGCTCTAAAGGTAGTCTAAACTTTTAAACGCGCCTGTCTTTTAACAAGGGGAGAAAACCAGGAGAAAGACAAAGAGAAAGGAAATAATGAACATTTGCAAGGCCACTAATAAGCTATTGTGGGTCATTACTTTTATTTCCAATAGGAATTTAAATTACAAACTGTTTTGAGAATCACATGCATTAGGCATTTACTTTATAATGAATGTGACTGCAATTTTAAAATGCTGGTGTACAGGATGGTAGAGAGGCCATAAAAATCCCAAATTACATATTGAATTGTATACACATAATGACTGTATTATTTCTAGGGAATTAACTTTTTTTTTCCCTCCCTAACTTTCCAGACTCTGAATCATTTTCTAATAGGATCTCAACAGGCAATAGTATTAAAAATGTGTTAGATGTTAGCATCTGAGCCAGGAAAAGCATGACAATCTAATATAGAGAATCTAACAAGGGCAGTCATCCAAGCCTGCCATCCATCTTTCCATTCTCTGTAGAGTCTCTTCCTCTTCAGGGTACACAGATTGAGCAAATCATTGGAATAATGGCATTTAAATGACGTAAAGCCTACCTCATGATGTTTTCTTGCTGGGCAGGTTGCAGGGAACTGACAACCAAACTACACTTGTCTTCCTCTCAATAATGGCAATTTGAACTGAGAAGTCATTTCAGTACATGGGAGCAGACTAAAAACAGCAATCTCATTCCATTAAAGGGAAAAGAGAACCCCAAAGCCCCAGGCATCATGATTTTGACACTTGATTTTCATTCCACAGTGGAACAAAAATGAAACCTTTCAACAATTCTCATAAAAACTTTCAGGAGAGAGAGACAAGCCAAAGTAATGAGCTTGCTGGGTGGGTAAGATCTTCAAACTGGAACAGCAACATTGGGAGAATTTGAAAAAGGGCCCCACTCCATGTCTTCATACTACAAATTATTCAATTTCAAGATCCTCCTCTAAATTGAACAAATCTCATAGCTATAAGCAGTCTGATCAGCAAAACATCTTCTCTTCCAGTTTTTGATAAAATGACTTCTTTAATAGAAAGATTTTTAGTATAATTTTCTTTGATTCTAATCATTTGGAATATTAAAAAAAAAAAAAAAATCCTACTTTGTCCAGCATTAAAGTCACTGTCTAGATTCGGGATGTCCATTTACCCTCTTCCTATTTATAACAGTAGAACAGATGAGGTCGCATTGGGAAAAGAAAAGTGAAGACCTGAATGAAAAATACCTGTGTATTTCCAGTATGTATAGTTTTCCTGAGGTGTCTAGGGTAGTTAAAAACTAATCAGTCAGCTGCACAGGGTATCACATTTGGATGCTAGTATGCTCAATTAAAGTCTTACTTCAGTAGTGCAGACTGTCAGGAAAACTGTAAAGAAACTGTAGCTGCCTTTGAAGGCTTAAAATTGCCAAAGGCAATATAAAGAAAGAAGAAAAGGCATTTTAAAGAAATTATCCTATTCACTTTCAATAGCTTAGGAATCTTCGTCTGCAGAGAATGAAAGGAAACAAATTACTCTAGTACACTTCCAGCAGGTTTAGTATGCAACAGTTAAGCTCTGTTTGGGATAGATTTGAATAAAGGAGCTGAACTCAAGGTTTGTTCAAAACTTAAAACCAGAGCTTTAGTGTTTAAAAATATTTTGTTTTCCTTCTCAAATATGCAGAATATGATAGGAACAATGGACAGGACAGGACCTCTTTGGACACATCTTCTTATTACAGTCTGAAAAAAACCTTCACCTTAAAACAAGGCTGTATACTTCAGTGAAACTTGATAAGAAGCTCTTCCAAAAGCTCATCTCAGTGACAGTTAAAATCTTTCTCATTTCCAGACCCTGTGTGTTCATAGGCAGGTTCTGACTTTGCTGGAGGTGGCATTTCATAAGGCAGACTCTTAACGAGGCTTGCAGCAACTTGGCTAACAGCCAACCTGGATGATAACTTCATCTGATGCTTGTTGATATTCTCCTCAGCCTAATGTCTTCCTTTTCATTTTCAATCTCTTCTTGCAGCAACATGGACCCAATGTTGCTTTACATTACTTGCACAACAGTCGTCCTTGGAATTTCTAGCAAATCTGGGAAAGTGGAAGACACTTGCTACTCAGGAGGGTTTGTGGTCTAAATAGAGTAGGGGGAAAAAAAAAAAAAAAAAAAAAAAAAAAGGAGAGGAAAAGAGAGACATAAAATAATTAAAGTATTGAACAAACAGAAAACTGCAACCCAGTGGATTTACTCTACCACAAAGGCCAAAAATTTTCAGCCCTAGTTTCCTGCTTATCCCTATACGGCTGTGCAGAATTGTTTGCATGTCAGCCAAACTGTATACAATTTCCACCAACTGTTCTGAAGAAATACTTGCTTCTTTGAAAAGCCACTTAAGACATCAATATAACATCAAGATAGTGGTTTTTTTTTCTAACATGGACATTCCACTCATGACAATCCACTCACCCTACATCAACCAGGAAATCTCTTGCAGTCATTCAATCTGTAGGGAAACATGATGAAACGTGTGAATTTGGAAAACACATCTCTTCCTGTTCCTGGGCTTCACTTATAATTTGTAGGTCTGTCTGGATGACCCCTTGAGAATATATTAGTTCTTCTGGCAATCATATTGCATCACAGCATCATCACTGTACCTCAGCATCACAGTTCTATCTCAAAGTGATAAAATAACAATTTGACCTGCAATGAAAATTTGGTCTAGTTGTGATGCTTGCAGCAAAGTGTAGATCAATCTACCTCAAACAATCACCACCCAGCAAATTCTAACCAGGACATCAGGATGAGAAAGAACTTAAAATTAATAAAAATGTGAGCAGTGGGGTTCTTATAGATTATTGTCAAAAATCAATATAGATACCCACTGGAGAAGACAGTCAGTCTTGTAAAAGGGCGAGGGTACTATGAGATCAGATCTCAGACAGGCAGAAGTTTTAGAAGTTACTGTACCGTGTGGTCCACAAAAGCATCCATTGACAATATTAATACAGCTCTCACTTCCTGTAAACTGTGCAACCATCAAAGCCTAGATGGTCTTTGAATTACCCTGCTGAATGAACCTGACATGATTTGGATATCTGATACAGAAGTGCAGTTGCACTTTTATCGCCAATCAAATTATAAACATCTCTAAAGTCCTGTTTAACGTATGTGCTTCCAGTCAGGCTAGGAGTGCTCTAAAGGCAATATGCATTTAACCGAGTACATTTTGCACCTAGTACAGGGACACCTCTGTGTTTCTAATAACTGTGGTTGCCTACAGAAAGTAATTTCTGTGTTTAGTTTAGTATTGACTCGGGAAATGCCTAACCAACACAGTATGTTTGTTATTATTATTATTGTTTTAAGCAAGAGACAAAACAAGAGGGAACAAAAGTTAAAGCTATTGTGACTGAATGGTGTTTATTTAATTCCAAAGAAAAAAGATTTCCTTCCAAAGCTTAAGTATTTGCAATGTCATTATTAGTTAGAGTGCACAAAAACACAAGTGAGAGGAAACAGCATCTGTAATGGACAAATGAGGCTACCCAGATGTTACAGGACTTTCACAGAATTGTTAACTGAATGTGATTATTAAAGCCACTAAGGTATAAAGCAGAGCAGTGATCATTTTTGTTACAAGACAGACTATGTGTAAACATGCCTGTGTATTATGCCATTGCATGTCACATCCATTATTCACTGGCATTTTCAACATGAATCTTTACATCAAAACAATTTGTGAAGAAGCTGCTATATAAAGTACTCAAACTACTGAGAGTCACAGGAAACATCAAGTACTTGGTTCTGCATTTTTTTTAGAATATTTCCACAGAAACTCCAGTTTTTGCTTGTTATTCTCATCTGAAATCATTCAGTCTCATAATATTTCATAAGAACATTTACAGGCCTGCTTTGAGAAAAAGAGGCCTGAAAATGAGCAATAGAAACTTCATTTTTGCTTTAATTAAACATATTATTGCATATCCAAGGATATTAAAACTAGTCCACTGCAGATGGACTCATGCTTATATACTGAATCACAGGTTCCCTTGAAGTGAAATAATTCATTGGCAAGTTCCTTGTAACTAGTTATTGCTCCACTACAGAGCAAGCCAGTCAGTAAGACAAAAATCTGTTAAAAACAGTTTCTAAAGTTTTCACTCTGGGAGTAAAATACAGTACTAATTTTCTTATATTAGTTTTGCATAAATACAAAGACTGGAAACTTGTCCCTAGAAATGTCTTAAGGCAGGAGTGAGACACCTTGCAGAACCTCTTGGGAGTGCAATGCCATGTTCATGCTGTTGTCAAGGAGGGGAGGAAAGAAAAAATTATTTTTAACATTTTTTTGCACCCTCCTGAATGTAGACTGTGCAGGACTTGTACAGTTGGAAAGCAGAACGGAAATCTGTGGTAGAGTAGTAAAGATCATCTCACTGGGATGTCTCTGCTAACCATCTGTTATGTTCATTCTCATGGGTTCATGTCCCAACTGAAAAATCCCACAGCATAACAAAGCATTGCTTGGTCAAAGAACTGGTAGATCTGGCTTTTAGAATCCCTGTCCAATTCTAGTGTTTATTACCATTGTGGAAGACTGAAGCCAGCAACCATGGGCCCTGTTCACAGTTATTTCTATAATTAAGTTACCTGCCTCCACGAGAGATCCTCGCGCTGTGGGCATTTGTCCAAAGGCACAGATGAGCAACGGAAACCACTGTCACATCTCTGCTCCTGGAAAATAGCATATTTTACTTCAAATTGTCCCTTACAAACTTGGGTAACTGGCCCAAAGTGAAACAAATAACTTTTACTCCAAACTTCAGTAGAGGAGCAGTGGATGAGAGTTAAGTGGGTAAGGCTGGGGTGAGAGAAGGGACCGAACATGCTGAGGTATATGAGGCTTTAAAGGAAAAAAAAAAATTGCCGTATTATTATAATAATCCTCTTGTGTTTCATCACATCCAGTCATGCAAGTTTTTTGTCAGATGGATACTTGGATTCACAACTCTGATCAACAAACTAAACCAATGTTTTCTGTCATAGAATTACAGGGTTTCAGGACCATAAGCCAACATGCTGGAGTCATTTTAGAAACAAAAACTAGACCAGAATAACAACAGATAGCAGTGCTGTGCTTTTACTTTGATGGAGTTTAGGCAGTGGGATCCACAAGCAACTACGACACTCCACCAGAACAGATAAATAACATTTGTTATGCCCAAGATTCTCTCTTCACTGGCCCTCCACTAGCTCTTTTGCATGGTTGCTGACAGTCGCAGCCTCTTCATGGGACAGGACCATGAAATAGGTTTTGCTTTTGCTGTCACATCTGCACCACAGAGACTTCCTGGATCCCCAAAGCAAGAGGGCAGCTTCTTTCTGGTGGGGTGTCCTCATCTCCCATGGCTTCCCTTCCACATCCATCAGGTCAATGAGATCTGAAAATTGTTCCCCGTCTCATCCAGACACAGGTATACCTGCAATGAATAAGAGTCATGGCTATTTATTATCTTTGTAGGTAACTGATTGCTGTTGAAGGTTCCAGGTTGTTCAGGGCAATTCTGTGAACAAGCAGTATTGATTTAATACATCTACACAGAGACTAAAAAGGGAATTTGGGGTGCATGGGGGAACATTCAATTGTTCTATTTCTTTGACTGAATGTAAAATTACCCACAAACTCTTAGATCCGCTTCAAACACTCATGCCACCTTCCATACAGGCACATCCTAAATTTCATCTTCCTCCTCATATATATAAACTCCCAAGAATCCATAATTCTGCCTATCCCGTTGCCTCACCACCCATCTTAATATTTTACACTTCAAAAAACAAATAATAAACATCCTCAAACATCATTATCACTGCATTTTCTTCATATGACATCCCTCCTTCATCCCTTTTTCCAAAGTCCTTTAATCTGATCTTAATGGACATGAATGCAAACACAGAGTATGATTCAGCTCCCTCTGCTCATGCCAGTCTGACCCATGCCAGTTTTAAACTTCTGCTGGTCACTATATGCTTCAAGCCTATGTGGCTGAAATCCTGCAATCAGAAACAGCCCTAGGAAAAGCTTATTCAGCAAAGCAAGCAAACAAAAATACCCTTGCATGCTCAGATATGCAGTGCTGAATGATTTTTGCTTTTGTCTTGTTTTATATCAGCATATGAACATTTATATATCTCCACTGATTTAATTTACAAGCCTATATAGCAGCAGTAGCAGAACGTTAAAATAAGCCCACTATTTTAATAAAAAGCAAATATAACAGAGAATGTGATTAGGTATCTAGAGTTATGTCCCACAGCAGGAAATAAGATTGAGTAGTAAGGATTTTGAATCTGAAATATGTTGGTAATTTAAAAGTCTTTGGGATTTGATGGCTTGGCATATTTGTGTATAATTCACCTCAGTTTGGCAGTTCCAGTACATTCTGAATTTAAAGAAGTCATCCTATAAGAAACTAATATTTTGTGATTTCCATCGGTTTCGAGGGGAGTTAAGGGCTCTTCAAGCTACTAGTGACAACCCGGCAGCTCAGAGACAACCAAGCGCTTGGTTTGACATCAGTGCAGAGAGGTCTGCCTCAGCTGATGCTGCAGAGTCACCCACAAAGCATCGCCCCATCCAGGAGTTTCCTCCTGTTTGAAAGCTCTGTGGGGATATTCAAGAGACAGGTGCTGGTGCCAGCTCAGGTCTCAGCGAGAAAATATCCACACAGCAAAGAGACACACCAGAGCTGTCAGCCTAACGCCTCAGCACAGCGAGAGAGGCCACAGGCAACAACAGAGAGACTGAGTTATCCCTTTGGGTACCACGTGGAATACAGGCACAACATGAAAACAGGAGGGTTGTTTCAATAGTGGCAGGGCAGGATGGCTCTGAGTTCTCACTGTAATAGATCTTTGAAAAACATAAGCTTTGACTATCTGAAAATTTTTAAGCTTAAGTAGTAACTTTCAAAGCTGATCAGACAGAACCAAGGAGTTGTTTGATGCCTGAAATATCTGGCAGAAATCACGGCACCTCCTCTTTGTCAAACTCAAGATGCTTCTCCCCATTTCTGACTCTGTTTAGACATTAAGCAAGTGAAATGCTCTTCAGTGATGTCATCCTGCAGTTAAAACCTGCTGCTTACCTGCAGTGCCAAATGAATAAAACCTGGTTTCACAAGTTCTAATAAATCAGTTTTATACAGATGAATCCTGTCCCCAATACTTTTGATATGCAGAATTTGTACATAGCTGAGGGAAAGTCTGGCAGTAAATTTCTATTGCTCAAGGTCTGATCTCAATGCCCAAAGCAAAGTCTTGAGATCAGAAAAACGTATTTGCTCCTGGGAAATAGTCTACATGCATGAACATGTTAGGAAGACAGCTTCTCCTAGCACTGGATTGTGATCTCTATCTGTGGCCCTTTGTTTGGAAGCAGAAAAAGGAGGGAGAGACTGGAGGTGGTCTGGGTAAGAGGCTTAGGACTTACTGATTAGGCTCCAAAGCAAAGGAGACCAAACTCTGCCTGTTTGCCCAAACTCTGAAAAGCTCTGTCCAACAAACTAAGCAGTCGATGGCAAGAACTGACTAAAATACCAGACATGGAGAAACCTGAGATAACAAATAATTTGGTTGTTGATGTTTTTGCTGATGCAGCAGAGAATTACATGGTGGGAGGGAATAATCTGTGTTTTACAGGAGTTGCAGTTGTTGCTACATTTGCAAACATTTTGAAGTGGCCACATGACATTAGTCTGGCTTTTATGGAAAACTAAAGTCTCATCTGACACTGGCTCTGGAGAGCAGAAAGCAGGGCTTCCTCCAGCTTTTAAGGCTACACATCAGCCATGTCTCATCTTTGCCCTTTGTGATTGACATCTCTATGCTGCTTTCCCCTCCTTCTGGCCCCTGCTCCTAGGCTGGCTGGAGAGCCACTCTCCCTTCTCCACCGCAAAGTCCTCATGTACCCACTCAAGCTCCTTGTCCCTGGCCAGCTCAAATCTCTTGCCATCCCCCTACTTTCATAACTTGCTCCCACTCCTGAATAGGCAATAGACCCACAGAAGCCATTCTCCAAATAATCTCTCAGAAATCACTTTGTTGTCTAATAGTATCTCTTATGACCTACTTAACCAAAGGGCAGCAGATGATAGAGCATTACTGTCTACTTGCTTTAATATATAAACAAAACTAGAGCAGAAGATAGTTCAAATGAAGATTTCTATGCTTGGGTTCTACCAGATTGTTCCTAAAGATTGATTTAATCAGGGCTAACAACCCTTTAAGCATCCAGTCAACCTTTCTTAAGTGATACAAAATAAGCGGGGGCAAAACTTTCACATTAATCTGAAACTGAACCCATAGGCTTTACGAAAGTTGACATCCACACATGAGAAAATTACCCAGGGGTGATCAAAGTTTCTCTCTGACAGGATCTACTTCCACCCACATAGATCTGGGGACTTTATGTCTGCCAACAGACACACATACCTCATACATACTGGGCAGACTTCTCAAGGATCATCCTAGAAACATGCTCCATAGACTCCAGTCCCATATCTCCAGCCATTGCATGAATTGGGAACTAAGATTTGGTAAGGAAAGCCCTTACAGATGCTTCACAAGTGTCCCTCAAAGAGTCCATGAAAGTCAGAGCTACAGTGAGGGCTGCAAAGGGGCTCAAGGTGCAAATGCAGCAGTCCCCAGCATTTCACCTCCTCCAGGGTAATAGAATAGCAGCAAGCTATAACCGTTGCCTGCAGAGGTTTATATTCACCAAACAGTGGCTAACTACCTTTAATTGCTGTCAGGCTCCCAATGCCAATGATGATATCTAAGAGACTAAGCCCTTGAAGCCAGGAATTATAGCTGATTTCCTTAACCTGGAGACAATTAATTTCCATTAGCTGAGAAGGATCTCAGGGAACAGACAAGTTGAAAAGGAGGTTAAGAAAGGTTGCCCCATGATGATGGGATTCATCTGCTTCTTAAAGCATGATGCCCCACCAGCCAGACACAGAGCTTGTCCCAAGTTCCTTGAGTGGCAGAAAGATAAAAGAAGGAAAGCACTGGTACCTATCCAGCTCCTCCTGAGCAGAAAACATATGTCATTTGGGTATCTTGACCCTATATTCTGAACAGCCTTAAGCACACACATTATCTAAAATATCTCCCAATACTTGGCCATCCACAGGCATAAGACAGAAGGAACCTGATGAAACACACTAAACCTGATCTTTCCAAAGGGTTCACAAGTACAGATGTTTTGATAAATATGTGCTGTGACTGGCAAAGTTGTTTCATCTGCCTTCAGTATCACTAGATCTGGAATTACTTCCATATTATTCTCTTAGTTGTTAAACCAAGATCGGGAGGGAGAAATAGAAGGGGAGAAGCGGGGGGAGCATAACAGTCTCTTATGTTAAATCCACCTCATGCGCGAGCACGTAACGCCAGAGAAGTTTGCTGCCTCATGCTGTGAGTCTACGTCTCGGCTTCTGGCACTGGAACAAAACCCTGGAAGCAGTCTGGAGGCATTCACATGTTTTGCTGCTTGCTTTGGCTACTGTCAAAGCAGCCTAAGCCCTGTGTGCTCTTTACAGAAATATATTTGCAAGGCATTTTTTTTTTTTTTAATGGTCACAATGAAAATACCTGCAATTTAGACTCTTTCACCACCTCCTTTAAAAAAAAAAAAAAGTATTAAAAGAGCTGATTTTCAAGTTGTTCAAATAACAATAGCAACCTTATCCATAAGAAAATTAAAATAATCATCTAAAATGGTCTTTTAGGCTACCTTCTGTATACCTCCTTTTTCATTCATAACAGCACATATTGTCTCCTCTGTGATCTTGTGAGGACATAAAATATATTCAGACTCTGACTCCTATCTAAGGATGGTCTGAAAGCCTTTTCAGAGTGCTCCCATGGCAGTGCATTTGGCACCCTGCAGCACACCTGAACCAGCATGAAGATGACAGTTCTTGCAGAAGTTACAAGGCAGCTGCAGATGACTATGGGGCACCAACTCAACACTCACCCTTCTTTTAAATTCATTTAACAGCCTATATCGGTTTCTCTGCTGCCTTGGCTAAGCAGCTTCTGACGTATTTTGAAGTTTTATGTTGCCTTTTGGTGCCATGCAGAATACATTTTGTGCTGGCTTTCTGAAGTGCTGTGATCAGCTGCTTAACTGCCCTCAATACCTGACACTGCAACTCCACATTTTTCCTTGGCGATTCAGGGTTAGGAATTGTCTCCAGTTATTTATGTTAGATTCCATTTGGAAAGAGTGCTGAGGGCAGTGAGAGCACATGGGAGAGGGAGGACTTTAATCATGAACCAAATTACAGTCTGAGCAGCAAGCCAATTTCTCTAGTTAGCTGTCCTGAGGGACAGAGGAAGGAAGTAAACCAAGAGTACATCACCTTGGAGACTTCCATCATCACTAAAATCACTTTACACCTGAAGTGACAGGAGTGAAATTATCCTGATGGTACTCCCCCAGTAGATGAATCAGAAAGAGCTGCTGAAATTTGCCTGTAAGTCTAAGTACAGTTACTCTCAATCCTACTCACTGCTGCAACACTGCAAGTTTGCTCCCGTTTGCATTGGTTCAAATGCTCTCCTAGTGCTGTATGAAGATGTGAAGTATGGCATAAAGGGCAAAGGAGCTGAATTTGATTGTTCTGGGTCCTTGCTCATGGTCTGATTGAAATATGAGGTATTATCTATTTTTCCTTTACATCAAAACAGCCTCAAACTGCTAGCTCTGAGCTGAAACCCCTTTGAGGCTCCCTGATAATGCACTTCAGCAAGTATTTCACAATCAAAATGAAACTTGGTATTTCTGAAAGATGCCAGAATCATGCCAGCACATCTGTTTAGGTTGAATGACGGACTCATTTGGGCAAGTCCTTCTGCCTCCATTTCGCCTTTCTAAAAAAATAAGGATACAAATTAAACCCTTAGTGGACTGAAGTTCTCATCCCAGTTCCAAATATTTTTCTTATTTTTTTTTAATGTCCTTCAAGATAGAAGGAGAACGCTTGATGACTTTTTTCACTGCTGTCATTCTCATCTGTTGTTCATCACAAAACAGACTGGAATATTTTTTATATACTGATATATGTCTTATCTTTACATGTCAAAAGCCAAGGCAGTAAAATATTTTGGAATGTGAAGAATATGGAAAATATAGGGAGGGAATAGAATAGAAAAGGGAAAATGTAACATGAAGTACACATTATTAAGAAAAGTGCTAAGACAACTTATCCCAACCATGGGATAACAATATGTATTAAACAAAATAAACTGACCTCTGCAAGTAGAATACAACAAGGAATGCTCTAGGACCTTTTCTAACATTCTAATATATCAGCTATTTAGAAAAAGGACTGGAAGCTATCACGGTAGATGAAATGGGTAAGAGGTTATTAAAGGGGCATGTAGCAGTCATAATTTTAATTTAATTAGATCATGGGCTGATGATGGCCACTGGACTTTCAGCTGCAGACTGTCTTGGTTTTAACTGCCTCTGGAAGCCAGAGAGTAGGCCAACAAGAGAGTAGATTGGGTAGGTGGTCTTTAAAGCATGCAGCAGAAAAAAAGAGTAATGCCATTTGTAAAAAAAAATTAGAAGTGCAACAACCGCAAGACTGTCTTTGTTTTCCCCAAACCTGTTGAAGCTGTGGTATGTTTT
Organism: Tyto alba; assembly: GCF_018691265.1. Taxonomy (NCBI): domain Eukaryota; kingdom Metazoa; phylum Chordata; class Aves; order Strigiformes; family Tytonidae; genus Tyto; species Tyto alba. Next base: position 6,804,865 of record NW_024881317.1, read on the forward strand.
ACACATTAACCTCTCCCTACCATGAGCAGCACAGGGCCAGACAATACTGAGGTGATAGGTCGCTGAAGCAATAAAGCAATGCCTTATTAATGTCTGTGCTCCTAAAAATGCAACCTCAAATTCCTTCCAGATACTCAACTGGGTGATGGAAGTTTTATTTGTGGGTTAAACCATAGAGCAAACTGCAACCCTTATGCCCTCTTAAATCATGAAGCCTTCTTGGAATGACTAAAATTCCCTCTGAGTTGCATTACCCAGAGTTTGTAAACGTCTGAAAGGCATAAACCACTAATGCATGTAATTTTTCTTTTCACTCCTGCCATTTCTCCAGCTTTCCCACACAGATCGCTGCTTTCTCCCAACCGCTTCAAGAACAGTATATATTTCTGTCTCAAAAACCATGCACTATCTCTCCTGATCCAGGGAGTCAGATTACACGGAGATTCAAAACATACTTCCTCGCTGAACAAATTAGACATTCATTTTCCCCCTACAATAAAATATTTGCTTGCAAACCAGGTGTGACTTGGAGTGGTCACCTCCAGTGTTTCCTTCATGGAGAACTTGAAGGCCTTGGAGAGAATTTATTGATCATCACAGCCTGACTGTAGCCAAGAGCAAACAATATCTCAATGCACATGCACCGCACAGTACTGAGCTGTGCTGGACACAGAGCTGGACCCACTTACCATGTTTCTTTGGACCATATGCTTGGATGAGGTGTTCCTACACAAAGCTGGCTCTGCCTTTTCCTGCAGGCTCCCATTTGCCCAGCACTGAAGATTTCCTCCTGAAGGAGACACACGTTAAGCCACAACAAACCTGCTTATCCGTTCTGTTCTGCTCCCCATTATTTCTGCTAGATTCACTTTGCATGGTTCCCAAGGACTTTTTTCACACACGACAAGCTTCTGTCCTCTTCAATACTCATTAACTCTATCCCAGACAAAATGAGCACAAGTTAATAATCTATTCAGAAGGCATGCATTTCTGTATCTTTTTCAAAGTAAGGCACTCAAAAAACCCCAAATGCCAAAGCCATGGTGATCTGGGCCACTTCATCTTTAATTATCTCTCTCTCCAGCTCACTAATGATGCATTCTGTACCAAAAGTAGATTGCTTGGGTTTGAGTACTTGGATTAATTTTTTCCATAAGCTATTTTTACAGTCATCCTGCAGAGGAGCTTAGCATGAGCTCAGTCATTGCTTTGCTTCCTCACTTAATGCAAACACCAGCACCTCAGACGTGTGCATCCAAGGCCTTCTCTATTAGTCACCAAATCTGTGCTTCCATGCAAGAGTTTTTCATAATTACCACATTAAAATTACTCTCACCTTTGAATATCACATATAATAATTCTGGTATAAAATACCTGTGGTAAAGTGCAAAGGTGAAAAAAAAAAAACAAAACTCTCTGCTCAGTTTTATAATCAGTGATGGCAATAATACACTAACGTTTCTCTTATATGTCTGTGTAACACTACAGCTATCTCAGATACTTATTCTTTCAGTTTAGAGCCCCACATGTATTCTGTTCCAGGCTCAACCTCCAGAAACCTTTGTAACAAGAAATGGACTTTTCTTGTTATCTCTGCACGTAGTGTTTATCTCTGCACGACTGATGACTCTACGGCTGGCAGCATCTCTAAAAGTTAAAAACAGAGTAATCACTTAACATACACAGGCTGAATTCTGATAAGGATATGAAAATCAATGTGCTTTTCAAAACTCACATTGAATAGCTGTAACTTCTTCCATTTATGAAACTGATTCAGAAATGTTAAAACAACAGGGATGTTCAGACTGCTTCTGGTTGTGACAGAAATACACAATTTTGTCACTGTCTTCCAAAAGAACCAAAGATGATATTGAAAGTGGGTGAGGGAGGAAAACAAATGCTTTCCTAAGATTTCTGATGCTGAAGCAGTTTAATATAAATGTAGTTCTGTGAAGCTTGCAAGAGGTTGTTTTCAGCATATGTTTGTTTGCTCCTGAATATTTTTGCTCATCTTCCCAAGGTCAGTGATCTGTAACCACACATTACAGTGTTAGCTTCTGAACCCTTAAAAACCCATCTGTAGGATTTTGGTTTTGTTCACTCCAAAGGCAGGAGCTGTGTGCAGCGCTGCAGCTCCTGCCTGGGATTTCACATGCTTCTACTGTCAGATGACGAATGCTTGTGTGCCAATAAGTTTCTGTGTCTGCTTTCATACCTGGGACTCTTGTACTGGATAAATAAACACTGAAGTGGCACGACTAGTTCTGCACGAACTTGGTGAATAGGCTTGAACTGGTGTTTGCTAACAAATCCCCAATCCATTCATTTCCCCCTCCATCCTCCTGCTAGGAGGATTCCTCTTTCCTTAGGGTCCCTTATTTTTTTAAAAAATCTATTATCCTTTTAAAACAAGTTAGAGTATTTCTCAGTGCTGTGTATTTCTTTGAACCTCCAATCATCGCAACTAATCACTTAATTGTGGGTTGGTTGGAGATACCAAGCATTCCAAATGAGCTTTTCCAGGTACCAGGCAATCAAACCCTGCCAGATTTCCCAACTGCACTCAACTCAGTGGAGTGAATCCAAGTGGGTTTGGCAAGTCAGCTGCTCCCACCACCCACACATACACACGCCTACCGGTATTTTATTTGCTAAGCAACTCTTTCTTCTCCCCCTTGTCCCACCCACCACGGTTGCTTGGCCAGGAGGGGAATTTGTAGTTCAGCAGTTCAAAAGAAAGCTCATTCATCCTGCACTGAAAACTGTGGCAGGGGCACGACTGCCCTGTCCTGACTTGTCTGGAGCGATCAAGATGCTCCAGCACTGAGCTCCCATCTGAAAAGACATGTGGAAGTCCTCCTGCTGTCACACCAAGCAGTGCCTGGCATTGCAGGGCTCCAGTTTGCTCTTAAGGCTGGAGATGAGCGGAATTCTCTGATGACACCTGAAGGAGCTTCTCGCTGCCAGGCAGCTGGGAGCCAAGGCATGAAAAAATTCAGCCTCCCAGCTTTTCCAAAGCAACACATGCAAGCTCCATGGCTACATATAGCTCCAGTGAATAAGATATAAGAAACTAAATAAAAGCAAAAGCCTTCAGCATTAAAAGCACCTCAGTGTAAGGACTTCTTTTTCATGTTTTATTACTTCCATCACTGTTTTTATTCTCCTTGCAAAATGCTCAACATTGAGGCAATATTAAAAGCACCTGAACAGTAAACTTTCAAAAGAACACAGCCAACGCTCAAAATTTTGTTTTCTTCCCTTTTATCTACACCTATGAAAAAAAAAAAAAAAAAAGAAAAAAAAAAAAAAAGAATGGAAACACAAGTTAATATTTCTGGAGAACTAACAAAAACACCTTTATGCCACCAGACTCCCAGCTGCCTTTCCACAGGAATCGGCTACAAAAATGCACTCCCTGAAGTCCTGATGACACGATTTACTGTTTATGGTGCACAGGGATTATCTGACCAGACAAAGCTGTTTTTTTTTTTTCCCCTCCTAACAGGGCAGTGCTCATTTCAGGAGGCAAACAGTGTTTTTCGAAAGAAGCAGGGAAAAGGTATGAAGAAATATTGAATGCTGTATTTCTTCATTGATCATGGAAAATAAAAAGAATATATATAAGTGGAAACGCTATCCTTCCTTCTACCCCTTGCAAATAATCTGTATCTGAGGCTAACTAAACATTTCAGTTGGTAGGTTGTCAAAATGCTGCTCAAGGAAAGGTGATGCCCTGGTTCCAAAGTCACTTGCAACATTTCCCCCAGGAGGCTCAGAAGTTACTCTAAGATCAGACATATCCTGTGTGAAACACGTATAAGAAGGTTGGAGTCCACCTCACTCACCCTGGCTTGGAAATAAACGCAACTGAAACGAAGGGAAGGAGCTAATTCAACTTTGTTGTTAAATGTGATGCCCGTTTAGTGCTCAGCCTTGTGTTGATCCATTGCTGCTCCCTGCAAAGGGCACTCTCCCACAGCTTCTATATGAGCCCATGGGATAAACAGAGGCCCAGGGACGGTGACAAATCCGACTGAAGCATGCTTGTGTTTCTTACATCCTCATCCTACCTCCTACCTTACCTGTAATTAATATCTGTAAAATGCTTTGAAGTTACTTTTTATCTCAGCTGTGGTGCAGCCCCTGGATGAAATGAGTTGAAACAGTCTCCTGAAGGTATCTAGGCTGGCAAATGGGAGGAATCTCCACCTGCTTATCATTTATGTTTTACAGTATTAAACATGATTGTAGTCAAGCACTTCTTGCAAACTAAATATTAATGTGGTTTATTTTGGTCAACAGGCTGTCTATTCAGTTCTGGTTCAGATCAAGCTGTGATTTTTCAAAGTGACCTACCAAGTTTCTCTCAACAGCTTGCTTCTGCAATCACTTGGGTGATAAGTACATGCCTGTGTAATACGAGAAACTTCAGGGAGGTATAAGGAAGGGTTTATGAACCAAACCAATCCGAGACAGTGGTGTTCTTAGCAGTGGCAAAATATGACCCACGTGGCTAGTTTGATTCCTCTGTATGTCTACAAATTTCATTCCATGAGGAGTGTAAAGTACAAACCAAGGTTTTAATTTGTGACAAACAGTTGCACAAAGTAATTTACTACGGAAAGATCCAAAGTAATTCAGCACCAGCCCCTTTCTTAATTTTTTAATTTCTACTATCTCTAATTACAGGCATGAAATCCAGGTAATAAGTGGGTTACATTTTCTGCTAAGAAAATGATGTCTATAATTATAGGCATATGTTCAACTGAGATATTGTGGCATCTAGTACTTCCACAAAGATGATAATTGTCAACCTTTGCACTGTAATTAAGTCTAAATGGGAATCCTAATCATTTTCCAAATGAGCAAACAGTAAGACTATCTTGATTGGCTCTGTTGTGGCAATGAATGAAACTGATTTACTCTATGAGTTAATTAAGTTTTATAAAAGCCCATGCCCCCCTCTTCTCAAAACCCACCTTGTCAGCAAATATTTGAGCTAATTAGTTCTGTATTGTTTCAATGCTGTGTGATAGTATTACCTGCATTATCCTATTAGGAGTCCTGGTTTTCTGCAACCTTAATTTCAAGTTTCCCCCCTCGGAGAAACTACTTTGCCTTTGATTCACCTGTTTCTTGAGTTCACAGCCTTCTTTTCCCTTTGAGGCTTATGATTTCAGCAAGGCTCACAAACAAAAGAGGATGCTATGCAGTTTGGTGCTCAGCTTTCCTTACAAATGCTCTTTATGCCTAACCGTGACTTAACAGGCTCAGTGTAAGTGATCTTGTCTCACAGGCTTTCTTTTCACTGCTATTCATGTGGGATACTCTTTCCTATCAAATGCCCATGCAGCAGGACTCTGCTAAGCATGGACCACACGAGGAGGTCCTGTGGCTTGCTGGATGCCATGGATCATGCCAGGTAAACTGTTACACTACACGAGCCAACCAGAACCAACGTGACCCGCTCTTGCCTTCTGTTCCCACATTCAGCACAACATAATCAGCCACTACAGTTAAAGAGATAATTTAAACTCTTCGTTTGACTTGCTCCACTCCCACAAAGATAGAAATTACATATACGTACACAGGAGAAGAGTCAGAAAACTCTTCCACATCACTTTGCAGCCTGGTCTCCCAAGGAAGCCACACATGTGTCCAGGAGACCCAGACACGGGCTCAGGTACTGGCTGGTAGGAACCACCACAGCTGGGAATAGAGAAAGGGGGAAATTTTGGATCCATTCATCAGCTGATACCGATCAGCACAGGTACACTAAGTCAGTGCAGATACACTGATTTATTATATGTGAAGACCAGGTTTTGTTTCCCCACTATCTCTGTTCTCTCTGCCTGCTTTCTGACCTCAGTTGTTTGCCTAGAAGAACATATTTATTCTTCCTTTCATGAAGGACTTAAGCTGCAAAATAAATGCAGAATAAAACATTTCCAATCCACTTGCCCAAATATAATGATTTGTACAATTTAGTGGAAAAAATCACAGAGCTGAAAAAATATATGTGCTTCCTGTGGCGAGAGCACCTGAAAGGCAATGAAATTCCATTACCTGAAACAAGCCCGTAAACAGCATTACAGAGCAGCCACTTGTCAGTGCTAGATGCTATTTGTGGGAAGCCACTAATTGCAGCTTTCATAAAACGGTTTGACTCCCTTCCAGGCTGATGCACAGTGCATTCCAAGTGGGTGATTTAGAAGCTGCAGAAAGCCAAATGCCCCAGCCACAGGGGAAAGCTGCCACTTTTGGACTCCCTAAAGAGTGCTCCCCAACTGAGCAAGATGTAGGCCACTTCTTCTCAACTGCCTTCCGTGCTGTCAATGTCTCCTCCTCCATCAGAGTGACAATGAAAACCAGTGACCTCTGGGAGCAGGAATGGCAGCACACATTGTAAGGCGCAGCCTCTGTCTCCAGCAAATTCCTGGGATTTAGCATTATGGGAAAACTAGGCAGAAAGACCAACATTGCCATCCATTTGCCTAAACTGAGACAGTTAATATTGCTTGAGATATAATACTTAAGGCCTCATGGTACTAGCAGATACAATGCTGGACCTACAGGAGACCTCCTCCCTCCTGGAAGGACAACTGAAGGTCAGACAGGGCACAGTGAGTATCCCAAGTACTTTGTGAAGACTATGGTTTGGCAACAGAGTCGTGGTACAAATGACTTTCTCATGGCCATACAATGAGCCCACAGCAGAAGTAGCTCTTTCCAGTCTAATACTTTAGCAAAAGATCTTTCTTCCTAATTACCTTTCTTCCTATGTAATATGGTCTCCCTTATATAACAAATAAGGGAAACTAAATTTAAGTCAAACTTATCCTCTTCACTCTGAATCCAAAACACACGTGCTTCACCTCTGACCCTAGGATTGCTTCATATTTTGCCCCGTGAATCTACACAGATGGCACAATAGGATATGCTTGATTGGCAGGTGGGAAACCTGGCATGCAGCACTGTGATTCATCAGTCCTTTTAGAGCACAGGGAGAAGACAATCTGCTGATGTTTGGATAGTTTGCATGTTCTTATCTCAGTGGAACTTGTTCACACAAGCAAGATTTGATTTTATGTTATCCTAAGCCTTGCCCTATACTTGTCCGAGTAGCTGAAAACAAGTTATTTTAGCCAAAGGCTCCAAAATTCTCACTTCTTTTCTTAACAAAAATAAACTGATCAGTGAATTTAAAAAAGAAAAAAAAAAGAAGAGAAAAAAAACAGAACAGTATTTTCAGTGGCTCATGAGCTGGAAAAACAACATTTTTTAATGAGGGAAAAAAAAAAGATTAAGGCCACTCAGCAGCTGAAAAAGCAAGTACTTATTAAAACAAAATATTTAATGTTCACAGCCATTCAATGGTTGGAAAAGCATGTTCTAATGACCACGTTTAATAATGTTTAGAGCCACCCAGGGCCCTGAAAAGCAACTTCTTGCCTAGCCATATAGAGCTGTTGATTCTAATAAATAACATGCATGTTGAACCCATGTGTAGTGGATTCCCTACCTCTTCTGGAGAGAAAAGGGTTAAAAAACGAAAGCTCAAAGTACCCCTCTTCTGTGAACTGAAGGAATTTAGAGACAGATAACTGGTAGAAGGAGAGAGGAGGGAAAGGGAAAGCCTGCTGCAGAAACGAGATGAGCTCTCCGCTATTCTTCCAAGCAGTGAATATCCAGCATCTGGAGGGTCACCATCTTGTCCCAGTATGAGAAACTGGAGAACAAATACAGGTTTTCTATTGCTAGGAAAAGAGGGGAGATTAGGCCACTGTAGACAGTGCCTGCTTCTTCACAAACTGATGACACTGGAGATTGTAACTGGACAAAAGAGGCCAGGAACAGATAAAGGTGTGGCTCCAAGCATCCTGTAAAATAAGATATTCTTCTTCAGTTTGATAATCTAGTGGCTTATTTTGAGGCAGCATCAAAAGTTCATCATATTAGCACAGATGATATTTGCTGGGGAATGGTCTTACTTTAGCTGTTTCCTACTCAAAGATGGCCTGTGCATATTGAAAAATGGTCTTAATTTTGCTTCATTTAAAACAAAAAAATACTCAGGGTCTAGTCCTAAGAGAGCTGAGGTGTTGTGAACTAGCCCTCTGAGCCTTTCAGCAGCATGACTGCCTTGAATTTGAAACAGTGCTGTAATTTGTTGTCAATATTCACACTCCTCTAATTTTCATATGTGGAAAATAAGTGTTTGGGGTCATCTCGCTTTGTTGACAGGGAATCAGGGAGTCGTTCTGAATCTCTCTGTGCATTTGGAGCCTTTCCAGAAGCTCAGCACAGTACCTGCAAAGCAATTTGTCCTTGCAAAAATATTTTGCCATTTAAAGCCACTAAGTGGCAGGGAAAAGCAAGTCCTGAAAATATATGTTGTGCTTAGCACTGGCTCATAGCTGTACATGCTGAGGGTTTTAAACATAATGCAGTAACCCCTCCTAGAGAAACCAGGTCCTAGGCTGCTGTTAAGAGTACCCTTTCCACCCAGCAGAAACAGGAGAAAACAATGTACGTTAATCAAGGTATCAGATATAAGAGAGATCTATCAACAAATAGAAATAGGACCATGCTGCTGGCATGGTGCCAGGCATCAAACAAAGATACAGTACGCTACAGCAAAGGCTCCCAGCACAGTGATGAGATGACAATCAACTGCAGTGTTTCAGCTCATGCTTGCAGAAGTCTCTTGTGCCCATCTGACCCTACATCAATGGCCAATGCCGAGCTCAGACTGTAATTAAGATGATGACAGGAATTGCTCTGAACATCTGACTTCAGCTGCCTCAAAGGAACTGACATTTCTTGGGTAAAACTGGAAGCTTCAGCTGTTTAACTTCAGATGACACTCATTTGCAGTGTTCCAGCTCACAGCAGTAACCTCCAGATGAAAGAAAGTGTCCATCAAGGGCACACTAACCTGAATGCTTGCAGTGTCACAGCCTCACCCTTCATCCCCAGTGATGATGAGGGAAAACATACTTGTTAGTTTTCCCATGCTGAAATGCTGACTTTGTGTTCCCAGCTAAAAGGCATGTGCATCTTTAATGAAAAACCATATCTGCTAGGCGACATCAGGTAATTTGAATCTATCTGCCACTTCACACGCTGCCCATGGTCAGTAATGGGGGCACCTCCATGGAAAGATTTGGGGGTTCTGAAGCTTGGAGAAGAGGGACACCAGTAAATCAGCAAGTTGCACAGTGATACGAAGAGTTGAATGGAGTTTTTTAAGGTGCAGCATACTGGATGATGACAGCTGGGAACCACACATCTGCCACAGAGCCTAAGGTATTTATCAAGAGAGATCAGTTACAAAAGCTGTACCTACAACACAAGTGTCCTGCCTATGCCACAGGAGTCCTTTACAGTCTCCCCTATCTCAAGCTGAACTCTCTCCTCCATGAAGGAAGAATTTAGCACAGACATGCAACACTAGGAAAATTTGCAGCCTGGAAGGGTTGAGGCAGAGCGTGCACACAGGCTGAGGTCCCAGAGCTCCCTGGCTCTGCGCCTGGAAGAGGCTCCCCTGAGACTGGTAGCTCAGCTCTCAGGAGATCCTGGAGCACCCCAGGACAACAGGTCCCGGCCCTGGTGCAGCAGTTCATGGGTGCCTGCCAGGTGCCCCAGTGCCTCAGCGCACCCTCCTGCACAACCAGCCAGTCTCACTGCTGCAAGGGCATCACACAAAGGAGGGCTACCTCTCCACAGCTGCAAACAGGAAAAACCTTCATAAAACATACTGCAAACCTCCTTGCTCCTTCCAGCTGGTGATCCCCGCCATGTCCGCCTCCCTCCCCCACCTCCAACCATCTGATCTTCTGCCAAGGGATGACATGACTCTGTCTTGGTGGGCTCTAGCCTGTGTTCAGCTCAGCTCACAGCAGAGTGAATACTAAGAGCATGGCTGGCAGACATAGCCCTGCCCCTCCAACGGCCCAGGGCATCCAGCCAGCTGGTAAACTTGGGTTTTCATTTCAGTCCATAAAGACAATTACAATATCCGTGCACCTCACACACCCTGCTTCAGACACACAGTATCCTCTGTCAGGAGAAACCCTGGGCAGTAAGGGGAGAAAGGAGCCCTCCTCCCGCCTCAGCATCCTGCAATCAGAGACTGTGAGTTTAACCGTCTTCTGGCTCCTGCATGCAGCTGGGTTGCCCCCTCTCCTTACTGCCAGGCCCAGAATTATGAGGTTTTCCTAAAAATCCTGAGTGCTTTCAATTACTGGCGTTGCTCAGGTGCAACTTCTTTATTTTTTCTGGATACTGTGAAATCAAGAAACTAGCGTTTGCTCCCCCTTCTTCCCCTTATAAATTATTCTTAATTAGATCTGAGGTGGAAGTTAGGCTGATGATAGAAGACCAGGCAGGGCGGGCTGCAAAAGATAAATGTGGGGAAAGTATTAATTGCTGGGGATCAGCCCCAAAAGAAGGATCTGGGGGACAAAAAGCAAAAAAGACTGAAGGTAGCAGTTCAATGGGACACATCTGTTGCTGCTCCCACAAACATTCAAGCATCCTGTAAGAAACTAGTGGTTGCTTCTCATGGGACTTTTTCCCATTTTCTGCAAACATCCTGACAAAATCCTACAGCTTAGCATCCCCAGCAGCTCCCACCACCTGCTCTTTCTAGCCCCCAGCCCTGGGTTCATCCAGGCTCTCACAGATACTGTGCAGATGAGAGCAGGCTACAAGAATCCTGGGGAGGAAGCACATGTCTTTCTGTATATCTAAATGAAAAATGCCCCGGATCCAGTTTCCTACTCTTAAGACTGTACGAAACACATGTGCTGTTTTCTCCCAAGGAGTTGTAGGGAACCACCTTAAGCCCTACAACAGGTTTGACAACAGCTGCAGCAAGATTAATGTTTTAACTACATTACTATCGTTATTGGTACTAAGTGGTTTTTCATATACTTGCTCTTCCACAGTCGTACTGCTTACCCACTGGGAATGCTACACTTTAAACAATAAAAGGATGTGATTCTGTTTCTTCCTGCACCAACTTTTCACTCATGATTCCCAATTAATTTATTGGGATTGTTCATGATTTAACGTAGTGCAAACAAAGCATAAGAGAAACAAAATTCCAGATCTGGGGAGTAAGGAAGTTAAAGTTCAGCAATGGGGAGAGCTGGTAACGAGGAATACTCTGTTACAAAATGACACCCTGGCATCCTCCAAATTTCTCCTGCTCCAAGAATTTTTATGGGGTGAGAGCTGATGAGTAAACAGTATGAAATAAGTTGAGAAGTATAGATCTGATGTCAAGAGAAGCCAAATACAGTAAAGTGAACTCTCGTGGTTAAGAGAAATGGAAGGAAATGGAGATGGAGAGATGGTGCTGTTAATGTGAAACCTGCACTTGCCTTGAGCTCCAGTGATAATTAAAAAGGGGGAATGGGGTCTGGCTGTGGTGGGAGATGACTGGAAACAAGTAGGATGTACCTTGTCCTGAGGACCAAGAAAAAAAAAAAAAACAAAATTAAGTCAGTAATTAATACTCTCATTTCCTAGCACAGTCCTGAAATCTAATTATGACATTTTCTTTTAGGATTATTATGATTTGTTTCATTGAATCTTTGTTTAATGATTTCTCTAAGAGAAAGAAAGAAGCTCTATCTACAGAGCTATGTTGAAATATCATTATATTTTGTCTGTCAGCCTTTGCCAGCTGAGCTAAGCTGCAGAGATAGAGCTTTCCCTGACAACGCTGTCATCGTTCTTTGCAGAAAGAATAATAGAGGGACTAAAACTTGTCAAGAGACACTCATGACAATGGCTTTCTCATCTGCCTTTGTCCTCAAACCATCCCAAAGGTACTTAGCTCCCGGGGGGGATTCACAATCCAAATATTTTGGGGAGGGAAAGGGAAAAGGTTGAGGGGAATCCTTCAGGAATTTGGCCACATCTGCTGCTCTAAATTTACAGCCTCACATCTGAAAAAGTCCATGTAAGGCAAGACAGGACAATTGGTCTTTAAAAGATATTTACCAGGCATAACTTGTTGGGCAGCTGTTGAAGTGGACACCTTTATAACCACATCTTAATATCCCAAGAGCAATTCGTTTGCAGCTTCTGCATCATCAGCCCAACATCTAATAAGATTAAAGTAAATTGGCTGAAGGAGTTTAGGAGCACAAAGGCCTTTTCTGTCATTGTCATACAAATCGGGCTAGTGGCACTGAAGTTAGTAAGCAGGACCATTATGGAGTTAGCTTCTGGTTGCAACCCATTTTAGGGCAAATTCAGGTTTGTGCCCTGAAAAACATTTTAAACTGTCCAGAAAATATAAATTGGGCTTTTAGTAAAGGATTGCTATACATTACAATATCTAAATGGCTCTAATGACAATAATTTCCGATTTCAGAAACTGTTGTTAGTTTAAAAAATGAAGAGACCTCAAGTTATTCAAAGGTTACGCTCAAATTACCAGGAACATAGTGAGAAACTTTAAAGCCTGAGCTTGAAAGGTGAAGTGGGAAAATAGTGAGATGTTACTTAAACATCAAGTGAAAGGGTTGAAAATGTAAGAAAACGTGGTGCTTTGCTGAAAAAAGACAAACCTTTGCAAGGAGTGTACTAGGCCTTGTGTTGGAAAATGGAGGCCTCTGAATCTGCAAGTATCATTACAGTGCAACAAAGGTTCACAAGAACATGAGGAGTTAAATCTTCCTTTCTGTTGACAGGACTATTTTTTCTCCTGCTCTGAGAAATAACCTGGTTAGACTCCTTGGAACAGCTGTTTTCTACCATCCTTGTCATCTGTTTTTCAAATTACCCAGATATTAAGTGATTATTTCTTATGATTTCAGCCTGAGAGCATCTGGAATTCTTGAAAACTCCCATCACTTCAGGTTTCCCTTTTACCTCCTTTACATCCTGTCTTCCTCTCTTAGGTCTCAAAATTAACTTTTCCCCCAACATGCTGATGTTCTTGAACTTAGAGATCTGGCAGGTTCTCAATTCAGAGGGTACAGGCAAGTGCATAAAGGAAAGTGTATTAATTATTTTTTATGAATCCTGAATATTTTCAAAATCTTGCCCTTCTAGTAGTAATTCCAAGGGAAATGACTATCAGAGTGGTGTATAAAATGGCTGCTGTTGTAAAATAATTCCTCAAAAGTCTTTAGGGAACACAAACTATGTGACCAATGCTCAGCCTCTTGCTGAAATGATGAAATTGCTCTCCTTCCCCTTCCATCCAGTGGATCTCCATCACAGTGGTCAAATCCATGACCTTGATGCCTAATCCAAGGTGAGACCATAGGCCTGAAGAGCTCAGTGATGGAACATTAACCAATAAGTATATGACTTACAGCATGGCTGTAAAGGAGTCGAAGGAGAGAATACTATCTAAATTAAAGAAATAAAACATGATGCCCCAGGTCACAGCATGATGCACTTTACAGATCTGTGACAACATGGCATCTCAAGACTTTAAATGCAGTAAACGTATTTTGCTAGTTTTGGACCAAGTTATTGCGTATTCTTTAATTTGCCACCTGCTGCCCATATTACTCAATGTGAATCCTAAATCAGGTATCCCTCACTATAATTGCACTTGGTTTCCCTCTCTCCAAATCTTCAAACACACCTCTGCTCCCCTTACACCAACCTAAACTGATTCATCAGGGCTCAGTGCTGCATTCTCTTCTGCAGTGCAGCAATAAAACAGGACTTGCGATTTCTCATTTAGTTTTTCTATACAGATTCCTTGATGGAATACACCAGGGACTTGAAATGAGTTTTATTTGTCTGCCTTCAGGTCATTTGTGGTGATTGCTTACTCCTTGTAAAGGTTACGACTGTCAGCACTGTGCTGCTTTGATGTAGCAGTCTGCCACTAAGAACAGCACACGCGAGCAACACATAAATGTTTGCAGTCTCTCCTGCTGTCACAACATCTCACCCTCATGATATCACCAAGGCTTAGAGGGACCTTATCTTGCAAGTCAGTCTTTCTCCCCGTGAATAAACAGTGATGAAGTTTGTGTCCTGGGTTGTCAACTGCAATGTAAAGGAGCAGAGGGGTGCGTGATCCCCTCTGTGCAAGCCACAAAACAGCCTCAGCACTGGGTCCTGTTCCACACGTGATGATTTGTTGGTCTGTGGAGAAACTGGGCATTTTTGAATCTGCTTGCTGAGCACGACCGAGAGGAAAATGTGTGAGTGACGTCCAGGGTCTGGGAATGCCAGGTTATCTCACTCACTCTGACACAAAAGTCTTCACCACACCCTCGCCATGCTAGGGCCCACGAAGCTGACCCTTCTTGGAGACATCAGTGTAAGATAATCTAGGAAAAAAAGCTGCACCAGTGCAGCTACACATATTTTATGGTCTAAGGTGGGATCTCTATGTGGCAGGTGTACTGACTTGCTTGAAATGAGATTTAGCACCTGTACCACATCATTGCAGACAGCCCTTAATGAAAAAGTCCTGGGTCAGCAGTCAGAGGACGATCTTTGACCTAGGACCACTGTGGCCTATAGGCTCATAAGCAACTGAAATGAAATAAGACCAGTGTCCAGCAAGAATCACAGAGTGGAGAAGGACATTGAGGAGTATTCATCTATCTGATTGATCTGGATCGGACCATGCTGAGCTTGGGAAATAAACTCAGGGCTGAAGTTAGGCTGTTTTCTAAAGCTACCTGACACCATTGCTGCTGAATTGGCACCACTGAGGTCATTGAATGATGGGTTGAATTTTTGTCCCACCTGAATTTTGAACACTCAGCAACTCCCAGGCACCAACGCCCTTCCTCACAAGCACATCCATCATGACTGGCATTGATGGATTAGCCAAGGAGTGACTGGACATGAACTAATGAGTACCATCCAGCTAAGGCAGACGATTCTAACAGGGCAGCATAATGGGAGCTTTCATTCCACAGGATGCATCTGCACTGGAGACCTTGTCCAGCCACAACTCTGTAAGGCCACAAAAGCCTCTAGTCTGTTTGGGATGCAGAATATTGTACAGCTTCTAACAGCAACGAAGTGTAGGTAGCATCCTTACCCTGCTATATGGCCTCCCCATGATCCACTGAGCCCAACTAGCACAGCAGCCTCGGTGGAGGTGTCCAAACCCACCCGCACCTATTGGGATCGGATCTGGACATGCCATGAATGGTAGTAAAATATCTACTGATGTCGACACCAGGACCATGGCTGGGTGGAAGCTGTGATAATTAGATCCTTTTCTGAAAGACAGTTTAAGATGAAGAGACAAGTGGGTTGAGACAGTTCCCAGGATCCCAGGGGAAAATCAGGCTCATAGGACACCCAACAGCATCTCAAGACTAAGAGCAGAGCTCTAGCACATGTCTGTCTGGAAGAGCAGGTCCTTCCTACACCCTAAGGCAACCATTTCCCTGCAGCTATGCCCTTGGACTGAGCTCCCAGTTTCTATTCTCAGGTTTGCTCTAGTCCTGCCTCACTCCTCCTTCTCTGTTCTGTCTTGTTGTCCTCTCTTCCAGGTCTACATTCATGGATCAACAATCTCCACACGCTATGGTAGAAATCTCCCTGTTAAAAAATTTCTCTGAACTAGAATTACCTAAAAACCTCAGAAGTGGCCAGTTTTATCTGTGAAAGACAAAATTTTTCCCTCTTCACAAGATGCTTTTCAGAATATTTTATTTAACGCCCTGGAATCTGCAGCAACTGTTTCCCATTTGTGGCATCTTTTCCATATGACACGTGTGACCAAAACCCTGATGTAAATACTGTGGCATTGCATATCTTCATGAGTACACACTGTCACGTTCTCTTTTGAAGATAACTGGCAGCATACTAGATGCAAAGAACAGCTGGAAGTAGGGAAGCAAGAGGGAGATCAGATGAAACTACGAGTAAATACCATAGGGATTGTGTAGTGTGGGTGTTAGCTGGGAGATTTCTAGAAAACAGCACTAAAATGACAGTCCCTTGGCTTTAAAAATTATTTACTTGTTCATCTAGACCCAAATATCAATTGGCAGAGAACTGCTAGGGGCAAATAAGGATATATCCAATGCAGATTTGATGGCTGCTTTTTGTCAGAAAGGTACATTTCACACTCATCAAATATTTAATTAATACCCATACAGTTTTAGGAATCCACCACAGGGTTTCTCTTCCCAGAGTTTTGGTCTGGGAGAGGCAGCTCCACAGACGATGTTACAGCAAAGATCTTCCTCAGTGAAACATCTGGCAACAGAATGGTAATTGATGTTGTATAAAAAATAGATCATCTGTATGCTATTTTCCACCCTCCTCAGGAGGGAACCTTTTAATTGGCTGATAATATCCCCCCTTTAGTCTGTCCTCCGAGAGGTTTATATAAATCAGGCATCTAAAAGGTCAAGGGATTCCCAGGGGAGGATCCATAAAGAACAGAAAGTTTATGCCACAGCCATCCTACTGCCTCCCCCCAAGACACACAGAGGAACCCCAGAGGTCCAAAATCCACCCCTCGCATCGCCACGAAGCTCCCGTTGAGCAAAAACTCCCACTAATGAACATTTGCTTCTGTCTCAACAGGAAAATCTCAGTGAGTGGCACCATCCAGCCACCAGCTCCAGCTGTGAGTTTGCAGGGGAGAGGGCTCCGGGCTCCCCTCCATGTGCTGCAGCCCCCGGGGCAGGAGGTGGGAGCCACACAGGCTCCCTTCCCGATGGGGTCTGTGCATGGCACGTTTGATGGGAGACTCTCCTTACACCGCCCATCCTCCTGGCTGCTCCAGGAGCCACCGCTCCCAGCTACCACCCGCTGTTCTTATAATGTCCCCCCCAGAAATGTTTGTTTCCTCTGAGCAGCCGGGCTCCTCCACCACGCCAGACGAATTTGCAAGCTGTGTCTTCCCCCCGTGTCACACACCTATTGCTTTCTGCCGTGCTGGAGGTCTGCTGCCAGCTTCCACAGCAAGCACAGCCTGTTCTCCCCACGTCCCTGTTTGCCCCAGCCAGCGAGTGGCTCACGTCAGGCTGTGCTGCGTGGCCCTGCCACCCCGTTTGCTGCTTGGAGCTGCACGGTGCAAGAGGAATCTGACCCCGGCCCCAGCAGAAACTGGTACCCGGAGGCTGCAGGGCGACTGGTGGTTGCTCCGTGTCACCGTTCCTGCTGCCCTTTTCCCCATCACCCACGGGCTGTGCTTTTCCTATTCTTACTGCTGTGAATGCCAGAAGGCGGCAGCAGCCCTGCTGCAATTTCCTGCATTGCATTCAAATGCTTTGACCTTTTCACTGTTCCACACTTCAACCATTCTGGTTTTGTCTGGTTTGCAAATTCATTAAGCCAAAAAGAGAGAGGGCACGATCTTAATACGGAAAGGGGGAGCTGCATGCAAACGTAGTTTGCCAACAAGCCACTCAAAAAGCACAGACCTGGGCATGCAAATTAAATGACAAGCAGCTGGGCCATAGCAAGGATAAAGTGGGAGGAAATTAGAGGTGAGAAGTGAAAGAGCATTTGTAACCATGATACTTCAGCATAACTGCACCCTCTGCCATGGGACTCCAGCCTAAAGGCAGAAAGAAAACTGGTATGCTGCCCCAGAAACGAGATTATTTCAATAATTTACATTAGCATGAGGATGGGTTACAGATAACAATTTACTTAACTAAGCAAACCCAAAGGTTGGTTTGTAAGCAGCTGCACCTGACCAGCTGCATGGTGGGTTAATGACAGAACCCAGAAGTCAGATCAATTCATGGTCTTTGACTTCAAAAGGGAAATCAAAAAAGAAAGAAAGAAGGAAAAAGAGCATCTATTTGCCTTCATTTCCTGCACTGATGAAGTTGCTTCCAATACTTGCAATTATTCTCCTCTTGAGAAAGGAATTAATTAACATCATAATATATCTTCAAAGTTCCAAGAAGAATAAAGGGATCTGGCACAAAGCAGGATTCTTGGCATGGAAATCAGCCCCTCATCTAAGCAGCAGGGGTGATTGTACAGGCATATTAGTGTGAAACAGGGGGATACAATTCTATTTGCTGCTGGAAGAATTTTGATGAATAAATCAAAATCCTGATCACGTCTGGAGGCACTAGTAAGGCACCTAGTATTCGAGGAGGATCGGTAACTGATGTGTGCTAAGGGCTTGATTCAGCTCCATGGAAAGCAACAGGAATGTTGTCACAGAGTTTGGGGGGACAGAGATCAGGCACCAAGTCTCTGCTTCATCTGAGAATATGCTGCCTTCTCCCAGGGACTAGTCCAGTAGCCTCCATGCAAAACACACATCTCCCTTCTGACCAACAGTCCAAAGTACAACATGTTTTCAGTTACGCAAAATTAATGCATTTATATCCTCAGACAATTTCAGCTACCAGCACTACAGCTGAAATGTAATGTTCTTTATGCCCTATTTATTGAAGCAGCTTGATAACATATCTGGAGACACTCTGTAGACACACTGAAAAAGGCATCCCTGTGTCAGACAACACGGGCCACAGAAATGAAAGATGATGTAACAGCAGTTGAAGGCACTTCATCACAGATCCGCTATTTGCAAAATTCAGAAGAGTAATAAAGTGGTGGGCAGCAAGAGTCACAACCTGCCACACATCTAAATGCCACCGTAGCAGTAGGAGCACATTGTAAATCACAACAGCAGATGATTCGGAGGTGGTATCTGAAGGACAAATAGCCATTGCTTCATCGGCCACTGACACTCAGCCAAGCCATGGCCATGGTGGGTTGTGTCACTCGGAAAATGATAAACCAGATAATGTCAAACCTGAAATGTAATCCTTACAGTCCTACCTGACTTGAATAGAAAAGTCTGAAATAAAACAGATGTTGGAAACAAAGAATTATTTTCTCTCTTTAAAAATAGTGACTGGCATCTGTCAGTACCTCTCACATTCTTCCTTGAAGGCCTTTGGTGACATTAAACAAGAGTGAAGATAATCCTAATCTCATACTTAATAGAAAGGAGGGTGGAAACAAAAGAGGTGACTTGAAATGCAATTACATTTTGCAGTCGAGGGTGAGCAGGCAGGTGCAGGCAGTTACTGAGCAACCCACTGCCTCGGACAGAGCCATTTGAGATGGCTGCACTGCTAATCTTCAATCTGTTTACAGAGGAGTAATTGAAAGTAGAGATGTCTATCAGGCCGAGTGTAACAGTTCGTTCATGCTTTTCTGCCCTTTCAGTGTAGATGAAACGATGGTGGGAGCGATAAAAGAGGAGGATCCACAAGGTGTGAAACCTATCTGATTGGCACCAGGAGATGTTGTGATGGGCACACTGTCAAATTCGCCGCCACCACCACGATGTTATTTTTACAGCTTGTGATTCATTTCAGTTTGTGCAACTGTTACAAAGCTACTTCTGGCCGTGAGGGTACATGCTTGATCCGGGTGGGATTCAGGATGGATTTTGTGCAGGTCACTGTGCCTGCGTTTTTAAAAGGCAGCCCTGGGAGCAGAGTCTGCAAACCTGGGGTGCAAGGGACAGCTGTGCCCAGAGCAGGAGCATGAGAAAGCAATGCCATTAGCTGTGTGCCCAGGAAAGAGGGGCTTCTAGCTTCACTTTGCTACTCCATTTACTCCATTTTATAGTTTCACCTACTGCTTTCTCAGTGCTGCAAGGGCAAAACTCTGTATTAGGCACTTTCAAACAAAAATTGATGGCAAGTATAACATGCAATTATTTTTTTTTCGATTTCAGACCAAGAGCTGTGCACTGGGCAGACTTCCTAGAGCATGCTGCAGATCCCCAAAACGAGACTGATGATGACCATTTCTGCAAAAATGTTTGCTGACACAACGAATTTAATACTGGCACATGTAAAAATGTAGTGAGAAAAAGAATATTTCTGGGATGATTTTTTTCCCAAATTCAGAAACTTTCCTACTTAGAAGATCTTTGAAGCCATCAAACAAAGTGTAAAATCATAAGATGGAAAGTGTAAGGAAACAAGCTGTGGGTAAGACCATCTCAAGACATAGCAAAAACCTCTCTACGTCCAGCTCTATCAATCCTTCTCACTGCAGGCAGGAAAAAAATTTCCTATTCCTATTGTTTCCTTCCACCCCATGTGCATAAATTGCTCATAGGATAAACTACCTTGGAGAAGTAACAGGCAAAACCCAAAATATTTAGCATTCTTCTGCTTTAGTTGCTTTATGCTAGTCAAGAACAATAGTCTGTATGAGGAAATTAGCTTGAAAGTCACAGCAAGGCTGTGTGTTAAGTCAGAGCTGTTGTGTGTATGTGGGAACAGTATCATGCTCACAGAGTAGTGACAGCAACAGCCAAGTAGGAAAATAAAACCATGACTTCTCATCTAATGGAAAGTGCCAGCCATGTAGTAGGGCAGCAAGCAAATGTTTGGAAAGAGCTGGTGCATAGTGAGTAAAACTACTGCTCTAGCTGCAGACTGCAAAATGCCACAGCAGGCATTTGTTCAGCACCATGATTACCAGGGAGCAACACTCAAAGGGAAATCTAGAAAGTAGCATTGAATACTGGAAGGCGTAAGGAAAATTAGGCTATTCTATACGCCTACCAGACTTAGCAGAACAAAGTCAGGCACAGGAAACTTCAGATAGTGTTGTCACTCATTGCACTGTTTAATCCATGGCTAGAAGAGAATTTGAAAAGTTATTTATTATTCAGAACAAGAAAAAAACTGGCAGAAGTGGTAAAGGAGAAGGGCTCACAGTGGTCCTGGTCCTAATTAAATAAGTCCTATATCACTTTATGAGAAAAAATGAGATATCTGAAGTTTGGACTAAGCTCCAAGCATCTCCCTGCCTTTGAGGATGATCTTATCATCAGATTTGGTTCTGGGCTGTGTTTGGTAGGAAACAGTTTAAAAATGAAAAATATATAGAGAAGAAAACACCATCCTACATCTGAAGTCTTCTAAGTAACAATTCAGACGTTCCCTGCATGCACATATGTAAAACAAAACCCACCGGCCATGCTACCCTCAAATCTCATTTATTCATTTTCATGCTCTTTTGTCCTTGACACTCCAGCTGGCACCAGCAGTGGCCACAGCAAGTAGTGGGGAGCATCCCCCACGCCTTGGCAGCTCTGGGGGAAGGGTTGTGAGAAATCTCAGTAGGAAGCCTGCACAGCAAAGATTCTTTTTCACCCCTTTTTGAAGGCACAGTGTGACTGAAGAACTTAGATAAGGCTCCAAATGCCTCTATCCTTTGGGGTGAGTACTTGCAGCCAGAGCCTGTTGTACAGACCAAGGCTGAAGGTTCCCACTGTCACAGATAGGAACTGAATTAGGCTCCAGACATACAATTTCTCCCTAACTAAAAAGCAGTCCCAGCTATAGGGTTGCATTCCCTGCTGATACAGATAATTGTACTGCTCTGGATTGCCCGACAGTCAGCTTACTGGAGAAGGAAATGTAGTGAAGAGAACCCCTAGAGTTTTAACTGATTTAAATAAAAAACAGCATGGATGAATGTGACTCCTTGTGTCCTAGTAAACAAACAATACAAAACACTGCCAAACCTACGAGAAGCTTGAATCTAGGGGTGAGATTTGTGGCTAGCCAGAACCCAAATCCAAACCCAGCCCTGGCTCTCTCCCAAGTGAGTCTGAATTTCATGTCTTTAACTTTTCTAATGCTGTTGCTTGTGCAGGGCCTGAAACTAGCCAACATCCTTACAGTAAGTTTGGTTTCCTTCTTGCTTTGAGGGCCAGGGAATGGCAGAGCAGAGCACAGAGGGCTGTTTGTCTTTTGCAACCTGTCTTCAGCTCCATAGATCAATTTGTGAAATTAAATTCAGGGCGTGAATGGCCCCGCCACCCAACTGCTCCAGTATCGATTTAGTCCACGCTGTCTGTGCCCCGCACAATATTTATGCCAAAGAGCATAAAAAAAAAACCAACAAAAAAAACCGCTGCTTCTTCAATATACTCTGACATTCAGCAGAAAAAGAAATGAAGGCAAGGAGGGGAGGGGGAAGGAAAGGGGAAAACAGTCAGTTCCCAGAATGAAAAGCACAGACGTGTGTCAAATGGTTTTGTCTGGAGCAGGACCAGGTGGCTGGAGGATGCTGCAGTTAGGAAAATACACAGCTTTCCTTCCAAGCAGACGTGTCTGCATAATTGCAATTTAGTTGGGCCATGTTTGTCCCCGGCAAGCTTTGCTGAGGCAAAAATCCCTCCTCCAAGGTTAAATTATTTAAATTACTTATCATGGCAGAAACAAAGAGGAGAAAATCAGGTTCAAAGTTACCTGCTGGAGGGTATTTTGATAAAGAGGAGTCAAGCAGTAGGGAAATCAGTATAAAAAAAAACCCTCGCCCAAATTTTTCCTCGAGGTCTGGATGCTAATCTCACATTGCAGGGATTACACAGACAATCTGAGCAGGCAGACCCCCAGGTGACTTTAACAAGGCTGTTCTTCATCGTGATTTTTGAAGCTTAGCCCCATAGTAGCCACCTGCGGACTCTGGTGAGCTGGAAGCTGCACACAAACCGGGAGCCAGTGGGCAAGGACATGTTAGCACCCAGAAACCAAACCTGCTGCTCTCAAAACAAGGATGTGTGGTAAATCTTTGCAGGATTTGCTCTAAACTCGTACCTCTGAGCCAACATTCACCAGAATATCCAACAGAACGGGGAGATACTGTTATATTTCTCATTTACCCACCCACAACTCATCAACTGGCTTTACCAGGGGAGGAAATGTCAAAAGCAGCTTCTTCCCCAGCCCAGACAAGGGTCTGAACAGATTCACTCATTAGCTTGGTGGCACTCTTATCTGTCTTTTCTCTCTTGCCCTCCATTTGCTGTCTGGGATATTACAATTCACTCCGATCTTTCAACCACTTCCCCTTTGTTCACCTCTCTTTTGTATTTCCTTTTCTGCAAATACTCCAGCAAATGAGCTCCCCAGCAGGAACAAAGGCATTTAAGGCTCATGTCGCTACCCCTGCAGGAAAATGGGTTTTGAATTTATCATTATGTATAGAGCTAGGAAATATTTCATAGACTAGATTTTTTTTTTTTTTTTTTTTTTTTTTTTGCTGATAGAGGTCATCCAAAACATTTCACAAGTTTGGGCTGATTAATGTGAAATGGGTTTCATAGAAAAAAGGGTAGTGGTGGTGGGGAATGTTTGTCTTTCACATTTAGAGAATAAAATACTTCTGGCTTTCAGCTGCAGTTAGGTTTATATTTACTTCAGTCTTATACAGCAGGTCTTTCAAAAATTAAGAAATTTAAAAATTTCAAAAATTTCAGAAATTAAAAATAAAACAAACAAACAAAAAAAAACAAACAAACAAACAAAAAAACCCACATTAATTTGGAATTAAATATCTCTTGACCTGGCTTCCATTTTTCTTAAATAATACAGAAATTATTTCCAATTGAAAGGAGTTATTCTTCCTATTCTTATATCAGTTATATGTCATGAATGTCTTATAAGAATTACATTTAGCCAATGAGCTAATAGGAATAAACCATGTGATTGGCAAAGACAAGTCTCTAGTTAGAAAGACTTCCAACAAATTGACCACAGATGTGGTAAAGGGCAGGATAGGTAAAAATGCAATATAAATTACTTGCTATTAATTATCTTCCAGCTCAAGCAAACTGACATTAACAGACCTAGGCAGCATACTCTGTCACCTTTCATTTCTTAGCCTGATTTTTTCCAGTGAAATCAGTAGCAAAAGTCCTGCTCTGCCCATTAGAGAAAGATATAAGAAATTTAACTTCTATCAGGATAGGTTGTGCATCAGGGATGGCTTTTGTGTCTCAACGTGCAATTGCTCTCTCCTTGCCTTGTACCACAAATCCTGCAGTCCTGAGGATTTTAGTGTGATCCGTCAGGGAGCTGGATTCAGGTCCTGAGCACAGCAAGCACATCATCAGGGATGCAGGTACAACAGGTAAGAGCATCATCTCCAGAGACCGTTGCTTGCTGTTATGGCACTGGTATAAAAACAATTAAAGAGGAGTATTTCTCCATGGATCTATCCAAGAAGAGAGATGACCACAGCAGGAGCTTGTGCCTGGACCGGGAAGCGACAGCACCACCATGGCCACCCAGCACGTCTGTGCTTGCGGGAGAAGCTCTGGGAGCCAGCCTGTCTGCAAGCCTCTCGGTGGGTCCAACTGCCAGCTACTCAGGTCTGCCAGTGGCCTAAGGATTTGGGAAAATATTTCATCAATTTCCAATAGAGCATACTTAAAAATAAAAAAATAATAATAACCCCACACACACATACAAACAAACAAAAAACCTACCAAAAAACAAAACAAAAACAAACAAAAAAAAGCACAAAACTACCCCCCACCCCCCCAAAAAAAAAAAAAAAGTCTTAAAACATCAGAAGTCAATACTCAGTATGACATATATCAATGTGTCCATCCAGGGAGACAAAGGCCTTGCAGACTGCTCTCAGTTGAAAGCAAGGATGGTGTGCAGGAAAAGGCAGGAAAACACTCCTAAGGGTGGTTTCCAAGTCTTCGGTTTTCATGTTGCCAAGAACATTTTCTGCATTGAACAGGGCTGCGTACAGCATGTTAAACAAGGCCTTGTAACTGCTATCTGCGAGGATTGTATCAGACAGCATGATAAATCATCTCAAATAAAGGTATGGGATGATATCCAGAGACTTCAGGCTTCAATCTAATTATGGGTCTGGGAGCAGTGTTGAGCTGCTGAAAGAGTAGGGGGTTGTGCACAGATCCAGGGCACCATAGCCAGTACCTACATTTAAGGCACATCCAAACCTCCCACCCCAAGTGGGTGTGATGCTGTGGCATACCAACGATGTAGGCAACAGAATTAGTGATGGTGGTGGTCTCGGTGGGGAGGGACAAACCAGATAAATGCATTACCTACTCTTAAACCGGTGTATGGGGGAACAAAACTCACCTTGTAATAAGGTTCCAGCACCAGGAAGCTTGTATTTCTTCTGGTGACACGTCAGGACCCATGACATCATGCCTCAGTGTCATGGCCCCACATCATTTTATCATGAGGTAATCGGGTCAGACCCAGAGTAAGCGCCCTTTAAATCAAGTGGCGAGAGGCAGGGGCTGTTTCTGATCGAATGACAGCCGTGGGGAGAAGGTGCCATTCACAGCCTCCAGAACAGATCTGTCATGCAGCTGCACATCTCAGGAGGGAGAAGGGGGGGGTGGGAAACACAACACCCAGGTGTTTGTAGTTTGTCCTTGCTCGGAGGCAGCCAGATGCTTTAGCTTTTCAGAAAGAGAATAGGATGGTGGAGGAAGGAGAAATACACTTTGGTTTTCACAATGAGACAGACAGGAATGAGAGAGTCCATTAAATGTTAATAAATTATCCTGCAATATGCCAGGCAGACAAGGCTAGCTCCTTAACTCTGTGGCTGGGAGCGCTAGGCAGAGATGCCAATTTATACATGTCTGACACACCAGAAATTGCAATATTTTGCAGTAACATGCCAGAATACCTGGTGCTATCCCCTACTGCACCAAATGCTTCCTAAGGGTCCACCACTGGCATCACCAATGATTTAAGACCTGGGTGAATATGTGACCTGCAAGGCTAGTCAAAGCACTAAAATAAATTGCCAAAAGATGGTATGGAACCATTACCATTGGCAATTTTTAATGGCAGGTTCAACATCCTGCCTGCAACCAGAGGGATGGAGGAAGAACCCTTGCACAGTCCTTTTCGATGTGGTTTTCACAATTCCATGGTTTAGAGAAGCAGCATTGAGAACTGTGAGCCCCATTCTGCATGTTTGCTGCTGCCTGACTGGAAAAAGAATCTGAAAAAGGGTAAATATTAGAATATCTTTTATGCTTATTTTATTTGTCTTAATCTTTATCTATTAAATGGCCTTCAAATCCAATTTTAGAGGCCTTCTTTCTTCACAGCTCTCAATATATGGTAGGCCAAGCAAGAAGGTCTGCCTTCACCAAGAGAGATGCTTCCAACTGCAAAGGTTTGTAGTGCTTCCATCAGCCTCATAGATTACAGCCTTGTCTGGAGCAAATATCCTGGCAATGGTCTCGGTTCACACTCTGATACATAAAGCTGCAGAAGTAGTTCAGTCCCAGCCTGCGGTCTGGGGACTGTCCTCTTCCAAATCCACCAGGCACAGAGCTAAATCCTGGAAAGGGCTTTTGTTGCCTCGCACAAAGTTTGATGGAGTTGAGTGTCTAGGTAACAACCTGAACTGGTAAATTAAAAATAGTTTTGCCTTGTTATCAGAACATCCCTCTGGGCTTCAAAGCCAGGAGATGAACTGCAAGACAACCCATGTGTTACTTTTTAATTATGTCAGAACTTTTAAGTTGATCTCCTGAGTTTTGCAAGGTGGATGTATGAGATTTGAAGGTCTGCGTCTGCCAGAATTGAGACGGTGCCAGATCAGAGCCCAACAGTTGAGGTACAAAGTATTTCCCAGGAGGATGCTAAGCACCTTCACCTTGAGTCTAAATCATTTTGCTGTCAGGGGCTTACTCTGTCACTGGGTGCACTCAGAGCCTCACAGGACTGAGTCGACAGTACATCAGTTACACCATTTACCCAAACGAAGATAATGACATGACAAGCAAAATCAATTTTCATATGGTCTCTAAGCTGAGATTTGCTTCCAGAGGTTAAAGACACAGGGCAATACCCTTCAATGGAGCTAAACAATTTATAGCAGCTGAGGATCTATCCTTCAGAGCTTAACTGCTAAAGGCAGGGAAAAATTAATTTCTGAATGCAGTGCATGTTCAGCCAGGCTTAAAGCAAATGGGGATTATTATTCTTTTCAGGTGAAAAGCAGATTATAAAATAAATATACATTGTAGGTTTAAAAGAAAGACTCCAGGGAGACAGCTAGATTCAGAAAGAAATTAGTCAGAAAGCAACTTCTGAAAGCATTGAATATTCTTTGCCATTTCCCAATCGATTCTTAACTCAGAAAGCAAGAAAACAGCCGACACTTCTAATAGCTGCTTTTGGAAGTGCAGTCTGCCCAGCATCATGATTTGTGGGGCTTGCTTGAGTTCCTGGCAGTCACTGCAGATGAATCAGTGGTTTCTTTTTTAACATCTTCTGTGATTATAGTCTGGCAGCGAGGAGAAGTGTTGCTTTTCTGCAATTCAGCTTTGCAGGATGCTGTCCTCTTTGGTAAAGCAGACATTAAGAATCAAAATCCAAGAAGGCCCTAATATAGAGAATATGTCCTAAAAATACCTATGCTGCAGATAAACAGAGAAAAAAATGTGTAAACATGTTGGCAAAGAGAATTTTTTTTTTTTTTTTCATCTGAGATCAGTGCCACATTCTCAAGCACTTGGCAAAATGAATGATACCCTTTCTCTACTTCATGACCCTGCAGTTTTAACTCTCTGGTCTCCCCTGAAGTATGTGCAGAGAAGCGACATAAGCACAGGCTGGCTCAGGGATAGAGGAGGACCTGGGAATCAGACCAGCTGCCACCACTTCAGCTCCATCAGGATATTTTCAATCTTAACCCTGCTTTCTTCCCCACCTAAAATGGGTAATCTGGGTCTTGCTATTAAAAAGTGTAGTACTCCAGGAAAATAAATAAATAAATAATGTGAGATCACTGCTCACCAGCAATCTTTCTATCAGCCAGCCTTCTTGACACAATCTTCTCATTAATTAATAGCTGCACAGTTTGGATCATTAAGGCAAAATCAGTGTAGCTAGCACTCAAAATGTTGGCCTGGGACCTCTCCCTGTGAAAGCTCACACTAATCTCTTAGGAAGGGACTCAAATCTGTCTGAACAATCAAACCTCAATGACTCCTCAATGACTATCGAAATCTGGCAAGGAAAAAGAAGATAAATGGTGACAAATCCAAAACAAAACACTTGCCAGTGCACAGGGGAGTTTTTCCAGGTCTCTGTATTAGGAGACAAAAGCCTCTCACACGCTCAGCTCAGCTTGACGCTATTGACAGCTGAACCTTTGCAGCAGATTTCTCTCAGCGTGAATTTCTGTCCCTGAAGTGTGCTTTATCCCCTCTAAACAGCGAACAACAAAACAAGTTAGCAGAGAAGTCACTTCAGTCCTTGAGGATACAGCCATTGACTGTGGGCTTTACCTTCCACCTCCACATAAACACCAGCCAAGTCCTGCACAAACAAATCATCTAGAGAATGGATTGGAAAAAAAAAAACAAAACAAAACAAAACAGAACAAAAAATCTGCACCAACCAACCAAACAACAAAACACTAAACACAACCTTCTTTTCACCTCCTCAAGCACTCAACCATGTATGCACTCAACAATGTGCATCTAGCACTCAACAATGGATGTTTCCCTAGGGTTGAATTAGTGCTTTACAAACAGGTGAAGTATTTCTTCAAACCTATAGTTTCTCAGCTTAAGGGTAAAATTATTGGTAATATAATAGTACGTATCCCCAGTATTGCTCACATATAAGCAGGACTGACCAAGCATGTTCATAAAAGCAGCTGGTGAGTTGCTTTTCCTTTTGAAATGCTTCAGTGTTTGACATGTTCTGCATGGCTTGCTACAAGGAATCAATAATATTTTCTTGTCTTTGTGCTCTCTTTAGTTTACTACTAAAAAACAATGGGGAAGATCTGTTCCAGTTCATTATTTGGCCCGGTACATTTAGAAATTCAAGGTATGGGCAAGGGTCTTCTGATCCTTTCTTCAAACACTGAAAGTGACCCACTTTTGAGGTTCCTCAAATATTACAATGATCTTTCCTAGCTCTCATCATGAAGAAGTCATGGCAGGTGTTGCCTCCCTGGCCCTCATCAGTCCTTCTTGCAGTCAAAGGCTCACACAGTATGTCTTCCCATACATTATCCCTACCTTTAAAACAGAAAATAGAAACCATGGGTATTGTGGCACCGATCCTCAAAAATCTTTGTACTTCCTCTGACCAGTGCTTTGGTCATTCAGTGCTTTACAGTTGGGGATGAAAGCCTTTGGCTTACTGAACCCAGCTCAGCGCCACTGACAGCTGAATCTTTGATTAGCCCCAAACTGATGTGAGAGAAATTTTGTCTTCTCTGTATGGTCATTCTGGCCTTTACAATTCACCTGCGATTTGGGATCCTGACATTATTTAATGTTCCCAAGAGCAAAGACACTTCAGTTTAATTTAGCCTTTGGCTTGAGATCAGCTGCACTGGCCCATGCTGACCAATGTGTTTCTCTGCACAGCACAAATATGCATAGGCGACAGGGAGAGAAACATCAACCACACTCAGATCTCCTCAAAACATGATTTTGATGACCTCTTTCCCTGTGTTGTTAATGTATTAATTCTCAAGTTTGTTATTTTTATCACTTGAAGCACAAGGAGTAAGAAGTAGAAAGCGACCTTGTTAGGCATCCAGTACTGTACCTTAGGATGTGATTCAAGCCCCTTGTTCACAACCACAGCAAACATGGTTTGTGTAGGGTATCAAAGACAGGGACTAGTGGGGTAAAAACACTGCCTGCTTCTCCTGGTGGGCTTACACAGACCCAGAGCCACAGGGATCAGGGCAGTCCAGCTACTGACTCTCCTCAGACGCATTTTTCTCAGATGCTCACACACACCCCCACCCCCCATAGCCCTTTCTCCATCCCTTGTCTTCACAAGGCTCTGGAAGACGTAATTGCTGAGGCCTTTCACAGAGCAGCAAGTGCAGCACCTACTTGTGGTCCTGAAGGAACATAAGTGAGAGCACAATTCACAGGAAGAGAGGTTCAGAGATGGAAAAATGTACAGAAAGAAACATGACCCGCACCTCGAGCCGCAAGCCCACCCTCCGCTCCCTTGCCAGGAAAAGGCACAGTGAAGTCAGTAACGCTCACTCAGCTGAGATCAGCACTTCCAGAGCAGAGAATAAACTGATCCTTCCTTAAACCATGTCTTTTTCTTGCCCTTCCCAATAGCAAAACACCTTGTGTGCATTAATGACGCACCTTCTGAACTCAAATGTCCTTCTTTTCCAGCAGTACCTGGTGTCTCAGCTGACACCTGGGGAGGATTCCTGCAGACAGGACTCCCCCCACAAAACAAGTGCCAAGTACAGGTGTGAGGAGCCTTTCAGTATATCAGAATAAGTAAAGGCGAAGTCCTAGTCCTGATCCTGGAACCGCTCCACTTCTAGTCTGGACCTCTAGAGTCCCTACTAGAAAGGTTAGAAAGCTGTACTAGAAAAATCCAGGCCCCAGTGCATCAGCTCAAGGATTTTCCCTTTAAGCAGGGTAGACAGTAAAGATGGAAAATCCAGATTTTAAACAGAACCAAGAATGGCTGTTGTTCAGTCATCTGATTTGGATTTTTTCAATGTCTTATTAGAGTTGATTGACAAAGAAGAAAATAAATAAAAGGAATAAAAAAATCCATAGCCTGACTAGCAGGCAGAAGGCAAGAATGCAACAATTTTACAAGACTGATAAACTGAAATGAACACAAACTCCACAGCCATGACCTTTTAAAGTGTCACTTATACTGAGAGCATTGGCATGGAACCGTGCTTTTGAATTGTGCAGTGATCAGAAACACTGAGAAAATCCAGTCTGCACTTTGTCATCTGCTAAGGCCAGTCAGGCTTTGCCAGTTAATTTAGGAAATCCCATGATGGTTTGTGCTGCAGAGTAAGAGTGAACATCTGCCCTCCTTCCCCTTGGTTGCCCACTGGATTCACAAGACGTCTTTAGGGGCTACATAACATGGATGTGACTTTTCCAGCCACTCCACAGCCTAAAGCTGATTTCTCCCCATTCAGTGTATAGGGGTAGTACAGAGGGGTCATTGCCAGCACTACTACCTACTGTCAAACTGGTCCTTCAGAAATATCTGTCAGTTTGGTAGTGTCTCCATCAGAAGCAAGCACTGCTGTTTTCTCTTATGATCCTCTGCTTAACTGTCCTAAGACAAGGAGATGCACCGTGCCAGGTAATGTCCAACCAACCAGCAAAGCTTCCCTCTGCTTGACACTACAAGTCATTTATGATACTTGGAAAAGATCTTATGCTGCCCAAAGTCTGTATTAGATGAGATCACTTCCCTCCACAGATACCTTCTTCAAGGACACGCAGAGCTTAAACAAACATAGGTGCATATGCTTGCCCAGACCTGAACCTATACAGTTAGATTACATCCACAACAAAGTCAGTCTCTCACAGATCTACTTTTTTACACACTGGTGCATGGCGTTATATCAGGAATGACAACATTAATATAGACACGTGCTAAAAGTAGTATAGGGGAGGTAACATGAGCCATAGGGTCCTTGAAGACCCTGACAGTGTCTAGCTAAAAGGGAAAACACTTCTTAATGATGTTTTACAAAGATTCAGTAAGTAGACAATCCAAGTGAAGCATCTTCATCACAAGGTACAAATTCTGGCCTGGGAAGTCTTCTATTCCTATACTTTTTCCTAGTTGTTAACCAGAGATGGGACCCTGCCAGAAATTTAACCTATTAATTTATTCTAACCTAGTGCGACTGGTTTCAGTTGAAAATAGTTTGTATTACTCCCTCGTATGAGTTCAGAAGCTGTATAAAGTAGAAGGGAAAGCTGGTATTTTTAACCATCAATCAATCATATATGCCTTAGAAAAACACAATCTGTATATCTGCAGCCTGATTTTGCCAGCTCAAAAACTGTGACTTATTTATACAAGTCTTGATTCATTTGGGAAAGATTTTCTAGGCTGAACAACAGCTACATACCTTTTGAAGTTAAAACACAATTCTTTCTGACAACGAAGAAAAAGAAAACTGAAAAGCATATGTCACTGTGTAGATTAAATAACGTGATTGCTTTCTGCTAATACAGTATAGGAGAGAGGGGAGTAGGGGAGAAGTACTGGCAAAGGAGAAGGACTATTATGCTAATAGTCAAAGCTGGTGCAAGATCACAGGAGACATAACTGGCCACAAACTGCAAAGTAAAACTTAAATTACAAAATTTCTCATTATTAGAGTATATGGTTCTAGAAAGGCCATCTCATCAGGCCATGTGGGACCTTTTGGACCTCAATTCCCAAATAATATATTAAAGCATTATGGCCTTATAAAGGATTAAACTACACCTCTGCCATGGATGAGCTTGGCTCCGTGGGCGTACCTATCATCTGGGAAGGATAGAGAGGTTTTTGCAAAAAGTCCACTGCACTGGGGATAATTTTAGCAAGAACATGGAAAAAATTCCTTGCCCTCTTCCCCTACAGCCAACTCTGT
This sequence comes from Tyto alba, assembly GCF_018691265.1. NCBI lineage: Eukaryota > Metazoa > Chordata > Aves > Strigiformes > Tytonidae > Tyto > Tyto alba. The sequence goes on from NW_024881317.1 coordinate 6,837,049, forward strand.
CTCAGTCAGCACAAATCTTCCCCTCTCATCTACAATAAGACGTTTCCAGGATAGTAAACAATGAATTGATTTCTCAAAGGACTTTTCACACTTACCAGTCTGGAAGACTAAGATTAATTCAACCCCAAATTAAATCAAAGGGACTGACGATGCCTGGAGAGCCCTGGAAATGTATCTCTCAGAACCTTTTTTCAGCTCTTTACAGACTTCATGAAGCAGCACATCATTTCAAAAGATTTGAAAAATGTATTTTTTTTTCAATAGCAAGACAGCTGTCTTTATCCCACAGATTTTCTCTTCCCTCTTTCAGATTGCCTAAAAAAAATGGAATAAAATTGCAGTATTGCAGCCTGCCATGGCTTCAAGACCCCATCCTCTAAACGCTGCCACTGCATTCAGATGACTTTGCCCACAGCACAAGTAATCCATTTCTAAATTAAAAGGCAGGTGTGATACAAGTTTTCTTCCCTTTTTTTGTGCTCCTGAAGTATGAATAAAGAAAAATTTTTTGAGCACAAGTAGATAATCCATGAATAATTCATCAGTCCCATGTTCTCTTCCAGATGTAGAGACCCATGTGCAGATTCCTGTGCCTTTGAGTCTCCTGGGGGGCTTGGATACATTTGAGAGGCAGACTTCTCTTATGCTAAATCTTATTTCAGCTTTTAGGCCTGTGCTAGCAGATTTCTTAGGCTACAAGCAAACTCCCCGATGAATTTCCTGATCACCTTCTCTTTGTTTGTTCTTCCTTTCATTTACTTTGTCCAAGATACTTACGCAGAATCACCCCCCTACTTCACAACTCTTGCAGAAAAAAATAAAATAGAGAAATGTTTTACGTTTACCCACAGAAATATGTTTCTCTTATCATAGATATGTGTTGCCTCAGGTTTAGTTGTGTGGACACAGACCTGATTGCAGAAGAGTATTACCAGATTCTGTTTTGCATCAGACAGGTCAGAAAAAGTCCAGAGTCCTTCCCTGGCCAATTTACTTTTTAATTTTACAGAAAGATGTTGGCTTGCATTAAATGAATGGCAAAACAACACTGAGAAAGTATTCCTTCAGTTTTTAAGCTGCCTAATATAATAGAGAATATTAATCAAAGCACAAAAGAGAATCATATGCTTCCCCAGTCACAAATGTCATTAGAATTACTTTCCAGCTTTAGAAAGTCCTTTCCAAGTTGTATCTTGAGTGGTAGTTACTAAATTTGGCTGAAAGTCTTCTATCTATTCTATTTTCTCCTCAGAAACACATTATTTTAAAATTATCTCAGAATGATTAGGGTTTTTTTTAAAATCTCGTTTTAATAGTGATGGGGAAGAGAAAGGGGAGGGTGGGTTTTTTTTGTTTTGATTTGGTTTTCATCCAAGAGTATTCAGATTTGGTTCCTTTTTCACAGTGTTCAAAACCGAGAATTTGAGAAGTCTGGTTTTTAAATGAGAAATGTAGTTTTTCTATGAAAAACGAAGTTACAAGTGTTTCAGCTAGCTCAAGGAAGAAAATACCAAATATTAGGTCCAGTCACTCCAAGCACTGCCAAGGGGGTCACCTAAATATTTCCCTTTGCCACAGATCTCACATAACAAAGAAAGCTTTACAAAAGCAATGAGAGTGTGCTACAAGGACGTTTATGGTGAGAAAAGCACAAGATAGTATACTTAGCTAAACCCTTCTCCAAAGTGGAGTCTTGTAACCAAAAAGTGAATCTTAATTTACAGCAACAATTGCTATCAACTTCCAGATAGACCAGGATTAGTAATATTTGCTTCCAGCTTTTTCTGTGCTTCTACTGTATTGACTGAAAAGATGATGTTGCTCTGAGTCACAACATTATGCAAACACATATGCTAAAGGGAATACCATACTTCTTGCTCTCCTTAGATTTTATTCATTTTTCTCAGGGACTTGTGTAAAAAAAGCCCTTATGCAGCCATCCAAGAAAGCAGCAGGACTGTAGAGAGAAAACAGAACAACCAGCCATGCACAAGGGTTGTCAACTGCAGAAAGAAAAATTGAGAACAGATACAGAAAAATATTTCTCTCTATAGTCTCTTATAATCTTCTTTAGACAGTACGAGGAAAGCCAGCACGCACACAAGAAGTCAGTTGCATGTGTGCCTTTCCCGCTGACTGTGTCTTGCTAATCGTGCTCACACCACCACCAAATACTTTTAAGGTTTTACCACTCCCCTTACCTCATGTGGAGGGTTTGTGAGGTCATCAGCTTTTATATACCAAAAAAAAAAAAAAAAAAAAAAATTAAAAAAAAATAAAAAAAAACAAATCTGAAATCAGCACGAGGGAATTTTACAATTGAGTTCATCTGGGAGTGTGCCAGCTCAGGGAAGGAAGATAGATCTTGTTTTAAGATGTGTTTATTTGCAATCCTTACACCTACACACACATTCAATTATTAATGCAGGTATCATAAACAGGGCTTTGTGCATGCCTGTTTCTCTGGGAAGAAGCTGAGTGGAAAGGAAATGACAAAACATTTTCTAGAGTCCCTACTATGCTTATAAAATTACAATTCCAACTGTGAAATAATCCTTCAGCTACTCCTGAATACCACAGATAAAAATCGTGGGTGTCGGTGTACTACCAGAACGTGTCTAAGTGTTAATTTCTATACAACATTAACACCAACAGATTACTTTTACTCATATTTGAATCAGGCCCACTGGGTCTACATCATCGGGTCACCTCCACCGACCAGAGCCACACTTGGTGCTCAGCCTGGCTGTCCACATTGCCATGAGCAAAGGCAGCTGCTAACACTTGGCACCTGGTTATTAGTGTTTATTAGTGGAAATATTTTGTGCTGTATGAGTCAGCCCTACTGAGTGCATGGGTATATTTAGGTGTATTACACCACAGCATAAGCCGGCTTGATCAAGACTATATTGGTGCTTATCGAGTCAGGGTATCAGTTGCCTGTGAAAGCAGAGATGATTTGAGTCTGAGGAGAGGGGCTGTGTGGGTGACCCTTAGGAACAATAGCTGGAGGTGCTCACAGCCATGCTAGCACATAACGCATTTAGAACATTACAAGTTTTACACAGTATAGGGAGAATTGTTATTTGAGAAAATCAGCAGGACATCAACAGATACTCAGGGTCTGACCTCCTTGTGCACTTCTGAAGCCCCCCAGAAGAGACCCCAGCTGGAATTTAAGGCACCTAATTACTGTAAACAGTCCTGGGTGATTCTGTGAGAACCAAGTAGAGATACATTTTTCTTTCCTCTCTGGATTAGAAATGAAACATACACTTGATCAGCTGAATCAGAAGAGAACAATAATATGAAACCTTTTCCAAGTGTCCATTTTAAAACTCCCTGTACCTTCCAGTGAATAAACAGTATCTTATGCCTTGTAGTTTCTTCTAAATTACCACTGTATTTTGACAATCAAATTATTAAACAATTGACGTGGGATTTAAAGCGAGAGGATTAGAACACAGAAAGGTCGGCAGGAGGGAAAGGAAAAAGTTGGAGCCAGCTAGTACGTCAACAGGAATGACACCCTAGAGGAAGAATCTGAGATATCTATCTATATTTCACCATCAAACTAGTGATACATCATTTTGCAATTAATTCTGAGAGCTAAAAACATTAAGTATTGATTCCAATTGGCTCTAGGGTTTAATTAATTACTTTCTTTCCTTAAGATCCCCAACGTAAAATAGCAGTTTACAAGGCTGTGTCGTACAAAAACACAACAGTTGGTAAAAGGAAAGCTTTGGACACTAAAGGGGAATCCAGTGTGCACTTAGTCTGCTTGGGAACTTTCCCCTGCTTGTTATTTAATTATATGCAAAACAAAATTTGCATTTTATTTGATTTTTAGCAATATTAAATCTGTGCTCTCAGGGAATAGTCATGCAATCCAAATAAGCAATTCTGAGAGCTTTCTGATGAGCCAATTGAAAGAGAGAAAAAATGTATTTTTATAGTTGCACACCCAGCAGGTTTACCCAGTGGTTGGGGTGTTAGTCCAGGTGTCAGGACCTCGGCATTGAACTCCTCACAGTGTTACAGACCTCCTGAGGGCCCCTGCTCCTCTCCCTTGGATACCAAATCCACCTAGTGTGGTACCTCAGTCCAGGCAGCACTTTGCTATCCAGTCACCTGTCTTTTTATTCTCCTTTACTGCTTCGTTCTTCAATTTAAGGTGCAGAAACACATGTGCGGTGATAAAAGTAATACCCTTTCCTGAATGTATGTCAGGGCAGGTGTGTAATTCAAACTACAAATAGGAACCTTGTGCCTTGCAGTTTCAAAAGGCTTGGGCCAAGCCTCAGGTGCTGCAAATCCCCAGAGCTTTATTGACTTCTGCACCACAGAAGTAGCCTGCATTAATTTTCTGCTCACCACAACCACACCAAATTACCAAGCAACCCCTGGCACTAGGTGAATAATTATATAATAGCAATGATTTAGACAGCTGGATTTTGCATGTGGATGTGTGTTTAATGAGAGACTGCAGTACAGCAAAGAGGCCTGATCTGAATTTCAGTTGCCTTCACCTGTTCCGCAAAGGTAAAGCCCATCTCAACAGCAGCAGTCACATGCATTTGCCCTTTGGAGGAGAGCAGGGAAATAAAGCAGGTGAATTTCCACATCAGTGACTCAAGTGCTCAAATGTTTCATCTCCTGGTTGCAGTTTTCCCAAGACCATTGTTCTCATTATAAACAGTTGACTCAGAAACATTGCAAAAGATTTCAAATAAAGCATTCCCGCCCCATCCCCTGCTGCTCTCTTCCCAATACACAGAGATGCTTTAAACAAACCAGATGTGCCACATGAGGCTGTTTTGTGATAAAATCCTCAGAAGGCTCTTGCTCTCCCAGTCTGTCCTCAAGTATTAGAAGTGGCCAGCTCATTTCCGTAAGTTATTATGCAAAATAGCCTGACAGGCCAGGGTGCTGGGGAGATGATTTCCCTTCTCTAATGTGACTTTCACACTCTCCTAATGATATACAACTTTAATAAAAAGCATAAGAAGAAAGTTCAGCTGAGTTGGGCATGTGGTGCACAACTCAATCCCGATCCCCCCTCGGGCACTAATTTAAAACATATCCCAGGATGCTGATAGTCATCCAGCATGCTGAGAGCCTGGTGAAAATGCACACAAGTTGACATGCTGGAAGGTCATAAATAGGCAATGTCATTTTGCATAAGGATTCCCAGGTGAGCTTCATTTCCAGCACAAAGGTAGGATGTGTTTAACACGGCTGATAAAAAGACACAAGGTAATACTAATTGGTTATGTAGTAGCACTTTTAATCTCTTAAACTTTTAGACAAGCATTTTTCCTGCTGTATTTTATAATTGGGAGAGTCCCAAGTGGCCTAAGAGGTCTCTGACACAGTGCAGAGTGGAGGACACTGAATCTCAAGGTGTTATCAGGTAGTACCGGATTCAAAACACCACTGCCAGCCCACCACGAGCTCTCGTGGGGCTTGACCAACCTTCAGCAGAAGCTAAAACTACCTTTGGCTTTTCATAGCCCTTTCAAGAGCCCTGGGAAGTACAAACAATACATTACAACTATACCCTACCTACCTACATCACCCCAAGTACCCCAAATATATGGGGAGAAGTTGGGTATGGGAGGGGGAAGGAGGCGATATAAAAGGACAGGAAAAGGGGAGAAAGGAGTAGCATAAGTAAGTACAATATCTACTTGTATTTTCTCAAATTACCTGGAACTGCCCTTTGCTGAAAGGTACCATTCCCTGTAGTCCTCCCCTCCATCACTCCATCATACAACCTTAAATTTGCTAAATTCTTCATGCATGTGTCTGCTCAGATATAAAGACCTTCAGGACAAATCATGGGCCAGGCATGCTCTGTGCAAGGTTTCTCATCCCCCCAGCAGCCCCTCCTCTACAACCAGCCATGCAGAAGGCTCCCATTTGTCAATGTGATTCAAATCCCTCATCAAAATTCAGCCAAATGGTGTTTGCAAAGTGACGATTCTCCTTTGGGTCATTATTATGTAAGGAGATAAATTGGAAAGAGAGACTGAAAAGACCCAGGTGAATGGTCACACAATGAGAAGACTGCAGAGATCCCAGTACTGCCATGTGCTTCATGTTCATCCACAATGCTTTAAGGAACTGTCTTCTCCCCTTTCCAAAAATGGCAGCTCCCTTTAATATAAGAAAAGCGTATGAGCTGCCCCATACAGAGAAAAGAAGGAAATTGTTTCATAAGAGGGAGTCCAATTTTCACTCTAGCTCGAGCAGCACTGGGAATTCATCATTTCTATGATATCACCTAATGCAGGGGTTATACTGAGGCAACTATGCTGAGGAAAAGCTACCACCTCAAATTTAATTTTGGATTTTTGTGGGTTTTTTTCAGTGTTGTAGTCCTGGCACCCTGAGCAGCACCACATTACACTGGGCATTATATAAACATAGGTGGAAATAACAATCCTTGTCCCCAGCCCAAGACAAGTATTAAAATGGAGTCACTTGATGGGGAAAAAATAAATGGTGAAATCAGTGTAGGCTGCCATCAGGGCACAGGAATAAGGATATTTTCTGGTTCTCAGGTAATAAAAGGCATGACTGTTTCAATGCATAATCTCTTTAATGAATCACAGTGAGTGAAGTCACAGATGCTCAAGCTGAGAGGTACAGAGGGTTAAGATCACAAAGTAATCTCACGCTGTTTATAGTGACAGCATTTGTCTTTGCTTCACATCACATTGGTCTGAGCAGTGAAATATGCAACTAAAATAATTTTCAAGAAAGTAATTACTACTTTGGTTTTGCTTTTTTTTTTTTTTTTTTTTTTCAAATTAAAAACCTTATTTCTTTTGGTATTAGTGGGGGGGGGGGGGGGAAGAAAAAAAAAAAAAAAAAAAAAAAAAACAACAGAAAACACCAAAAACACAAGTTCATCTACAGTTCACTTATCGCCTCAAAAAGTAGAATTTGTTCTCCTGAGTCCCTTTTGAAAGGGCATCTTGACATTTGTACAGGAAAGTATTTAGAGATGTGAATGCCATCATTTGCTTTCTCCAAATCTGCTATCTCCCAGTTGTGAGGAATGACAGTAGGTGCTGTACAAAACACAAAACAGAGGATGGACAGCTTCTATCCTGGGGGCTGTAGCAAAGGCTGGATAGAAAAAGACAGATGAGAACCAGACAAAGAGATAAAGAAGAAACAAGGAGAGAAGATTAGGGAGTGCAGGCACCATGGGCTTGCATGGCAGCTCACCAGCAGCCGCCCAGATTGGGATCAAAACCTCAGCTTTCACAAACTGGAAATCATGACATTATCTTTCGTATCTGAAAGAGCCAGGGAGCTAAATAATGATGAAAAATTAATGAGACAAGGGAAAAAAAAAAAAAAAAAAAAAAGAGTGATGAGCCAAGTGATGTTAATTGTTCTATATGTTTTGGTCTTTCTCTTGGAGCAAGAGGGAGCCAGCAGGTCAAGGGGACTGTGTTTCACACCTTAGGAGTTTTTTCCCCACAAAGATGAAGACTGGAGAAAATGGGCTGACAGCAAAGCTCTCTTACTGCTCCCTTCACCTCTCTCCCTTTTCTTCCCCCTGTCCTGAGGCTATCTGGGGACATTCATATCCAAAAATATACAGGCGCATTAAAATAAAAAAGAAGTCCTGAGCATCCAATATCATTCATCAAAGAGACAGCCCATGCTAGTTCTGATGACAATGGTGCTAATCTTATCCCCTGGCTGCTGCCCAGAAGTGACATAATGCTTAGAAATGCGTGTTTGTTTTAGAGGCTATTTACTGCAGGAGGGGAGAGGGGGAGAGATGCGAAGGCAGGAAACTGGCTGGATTTGTGGGCACCACAGACCGGATCCTCGGTCTAACTCAGTCCATTTGCACAGCTCTGTGTCATTTTTAAGATTCATCAGTACAGAAAGAGCTGAGCAAAAGGATCCTTGTACAAAGGACTTTAAGCCCTGTAGAATTCCAAGTATATGAGAGCTGACTACGTGCGCATGAGCAAGAGAATAACACAAACACGGAGCAAAGTGTCAGCTGGCTACAAGTCCCTCTTCAATACCTGGACTAAGGTGACCACATCAAGCAGCAAAAGGGGATCACCTCTTTCAGTAGTCTTTTATTTCAAGGCTAACTTTGTTTCTTCAGCATGAACTCTGGAGTAGTTTAAATGCAATGGGACCTGCTCTTTAAGCATTGCTACAGTAAAAAGAAGTGGTTAACTGCAGAGACATTGATCTGTATGAACTTCAGTCTAAATTAAGAACACTCCCATCAGAAATCCCAAATGCAGACATGCTGTACTCATGCAAAGCAAAACCAGATTCCTAATAGAAAAATTACTTCAGCATCTTACCAGGTTAATCTATGCCACTATAAAGCCTTCCTGCCAAATATAGGCCCCTCATCCAGATCTGTGTCAGGGGCAACATAGTCAAACCAGTTGTTAAAATCACAGCCAGCTCCCAAACTGCTTGTCAAAGGCTAATTTCAGAGCACCCAGGTCCCTCCCGGCCCCAATGTGGGGCTTTCCAAGCTGCTCATCTTAGAGCAAATGGGGAGGAACTGAGCCCCCACTAGCCTTCCACCCTGCCCCAGGGGTGGGAGATGCAGGGACACCCTGCCCACCCACACTGCCCATGCCAATGCAACCACAGGACAGACCATCCAGAGAGAATTCAGTCTTTTCAGAAACAGATCCAAATTTTACATATATTAATATACACACACATACACATTGTATATGTATGCACATATATGTTGTGCTACTGTCAGACACAGCATGATGGGTAGTCTGTAGTTTCAGGGGCCATCAGACAGGAAATGAGGTTTTCACTATTTGTCCTGAAATAGATACACAGGGACTAAGAAACTAAGTGAAACCATTTAAAATTGTGGTTCTAAATACACATTTCATGCCGATTTTACTAATCCACTGGTTCCTAATTAGTACCATATGAGAACAGATAACATTATTTTGAAACTTCAAAATATAATAATCACCATTACATAATGATTGAAGCTCCAGTATGTTTGTAACTAATAAATATTCAGAAAGCATAAAAAGATGGCCTGATTAGACCTAGAGTAAACATTTAGTGCTTCACTGTCTTGATATGAACAAAAAGAGACCCAACAGAGTTGCACCCAAGCATGTTGGCTCTCAAGGCAAATACACTCACCACCTCTCCTCCTCAATTCTTGCACTCCTCTTTGGTAGTGGGAGGAACAGCTACACAGATTTGATATGTTGCCCCTTTCCTCCTCCTCACAGATTCTGGACATGGTATTCTTGTAACAAGGCGTATCTGGGCTGCAAATCTTTCCAGTAGGAAAGCCTGAGACTAAACTTGAAATAGGTGATGAAGTGCGGGGAGACCCTTCAGAGCAGTTTCTGCTGATGTTGCACACCTTTGACCATACTCTCTGCAAACAGACTATGAAGAACAGCCTCTGCCACAGGAATCTTGTAGCTAACCAGACAAAAAATGCTGGTGGGAAGCAAAGGCAAGGAAATCAGGACATAACAGCACCAAAAAGAAAACCCATCCCCTGACTCTAGGACTCACCAGCCTGCCCTGGCTCAGCATCTCTATCAGTATACAACATATCAGGACACAGTTGAGCCCCAAAAAATTAACCCTGATAATTCCTGATTTCTAATCACAGAGAGTCAATGCTCTGGGGTTTATTCTTTTAGGAGCAGTATTATTCCCTAGGAGGAGTGTTTTCCACTATGAATTTAATTGGAAAGAAGAATGAAAGGATGAAAGTGAGTGAGCCAAATTCTTCAGTTACAACCCTGGCAAGATTAATAGCTAGCCTCATTGTCCTAGGCTCCACAAAGAGAAATGGACTGGATAAACTCTGACTTATTGCCTTATCCTCCCATTGCCTTTCAGAACAGTTTTGCCTGGCTTTGTCCAACTAGACTGATATGACATGTAAAAATTACTTTTTTTTTTTTTTTTTCTTTCTTTGAACACTTCATGTAAGACTCTTCAAATCTGGCTTAAAAGTAGGACAGAGAGAAAAAAAAAAAGTCCATTATTGAAAGAATAGAAGTCAGTCCCTGAATCCAGCCTGTTTTAGGTACACAGTCTGTAGAAGGTTACAGAAGGCCAGTGTAACATACAAAATCTCCCTAGAACACTAATCTGTGCCTAGCAATTTGATGAGATAAAAATTTGATAACACATTGGTTGGCTGTGATTGCCCAGGGAAAAACATCTCCTTCATAATAATCTTATTATAGGCTAGTAGAGCTATTTTTGTGCCTATTCTTTGTGCAGAGCAATTTATTTTTATGGCTAGTAAAAGGAAATAAATTTCTCGGAAATGGCTCCTCGGTGAATTGGGGTCTGTGTAGCTCATTTTACGTTTATAGATAAGCAAAAGGTCAATTGAATGTTATGTCTTTTATTGCACGGCCTGCTAAGTCTTCACATAACAGAAAGAAATAATACAACTGCTTTACCATTCCCCTCCAGGAGCCTTGTTTGAGGGGAGCCTTCTGTTTTGTGAAGTCAGAACAAGACATGGAAGATCAGTCACTTGTCACAGGGCATTTGTCTTGCTTGTGAGATTTAATAGAGTGCACAAGATTAGATATAGCAGATATTGCTATTGTGAAAAACACCTGGTAAGAAACACCCTGGGACTCTCTAGCATTCTCATCACACACAGATACACCCACTAACGTTAACTTACTCAATAGTACTCAGTGTCTTCTTTGGAGTTTCCATCCCTGGCCAGAAGAAGCTGCAACACATGAAAGCATATCTTGTCTCATGTATGTTAGGTGTAAAGCTTGGATCCTTACAGCACTGCCTTGCTCCAGTTTTACCTGCTGAGAGTCACCCTACTGAATTACATCTCACTCTTTTCCTACTTTGCCTTTTCTTGTGCTGCTCTTGGCATAACAGGGCATGTGATCTCAACTGACCTTTAAGAGAAAGGATTAATGTGAAAACAGTTAATGCAGCAAGTGTGGCTGCAAAACCTCACAGCATGTTACTGCACTTGTTGGGGAAAAAAAACAAACCAAAAAAACCCACAAAACAAACGAAAAAACAACACAAACCCACTTTCTAGAAAGAGCATCTCTGGTGAACACCTAGCACCACGTGTTTGACGTGTTGAATGTATTCACAGGCATAACACCACACAAAGGGCAGCAAATGCCAGAGCTGGGTATTTCTAAGCTGTACTTTAGGTCTTTGTGAACATAAAACAAAAATACATGTTGAACAGATCCAAACAGTTGCTCATTACACATGCAGAGCTCTCATTCCACTTTCATCCCATCTTCTTTTTAGGAATCCTTGCTCTGAGCCCTCTCCTCTGCCCTTAACCTCTCTTATCTTTAGAGTTACTTCATTCTCTTCATGCACCAGCACCCAAGGTGTGCAGGAGTAGAGCATAACCTATTAGTGCTCACTGAATCTTCTGATCCAATGTTGGTCCAAGTTCAGTTGGAGAAACAGCACAGACAAAAGGTCTTGGATATTTTTTGAGAGTTAATGAGCCTGTCAGTGCATATTTTCTTTATGATCTAGTTACAGTGCTGAAAGAGCAAGTCCCAACTATCTCTTTCAGAAGTTCTGCCAGTTTGATAAATACAATGATTCTCTTGCTAATAAAACTTTTTGAGGAAGACAAACCTTGCACTTCCACCTTTGCTCTGATAGATTTGACCTGCATGTTCCTGGGTCTGTAGAGACACAGGGAAAACAAATGAACTATGGCTGAGCCACCATTTCTCAACAAGTCACACCCTAACCTCATTTTAGATGTAGTTAAATATCACTACTGGGTACTTAAAGCTAATCAGAAAGAGAATTACTCAAATAGCTTTTTAGCCGCAATTCTGCCCTAGAACTTCTATTACATTTGTGTGTGTATTGTCCACATGGCTCAGCATCTGCACCCTGCACCGTTCCTGCTCTCCTTTTTTATTTAGTGTTTGATATCTGAATTATGTGCCAGCTATGCCGTTAAAATGAGCTCTTAGAAATAACCTTTTCCTCATCCACTGAAGCAGTTACAATTCCCTGACATAACTCATCTAATCACCACCTCAATGAGCAGGGCTTAATCTAAATGCATGTACTGAGCACCTGCCACATGTACTCTTCATTTATCTTACACAGCTTTACATTAAAACCTAGCATGGACCTTTAATACATTATAGATGACTATATCAGGCTGTACATGGTGTAAATTAGGACCAGCCACTCAAAGGACATCACAATTATCTCCTCACATACATAGCTTTAATTAAGCTGCTGCCACCTTGAGGGATTAACAATCAGATCCTAGGCCATATATGGCAAGAACATGAAATGCAAAGCCCTGATTATTTTGGCACCCTCGGAGCACTTCAGCTGTAAAAATTAAAATGCCTTGGAAGGAAGAGCTCGTTGTAGCTGAGAGATTGTATTACCTTCCAATGCAACTGACTGCTTATTCACTGCAGTCAAGAAACATCCCCGAGACAAGACTGAATTTTTTAGCAGGAGGAAAGCAGACAGAGTTCACTGTTGACTTGGCTAAGTTGACTGTGTTTCACACAAGAGGTAACAAGAAGTTCAGACTTCTTTTCCCCCCCTCCCATCTCTTTGTTTTAAAGTTAGTCTGTAAGTGACAGAGTTTAGCTTGTCTAATCTCGTAAGGATTTTTCTATACATTTTATATTCTTCTGTTGACTTACCAAGAAGCATTCATTTCCTTAGGGAACAAAAATGGTTGAGGTCTAATGGGCTTGTTTTTCCAGCTCTCACCACTGAGGGAAGAAGCCTGGTTGCGGTCTCTATCTGCTGTAGGGCTGCAGATTGCACTGCAATTTTCCAATTCTGCCATTAGAATAATGACTATGACTCACGGTAACAGGCTTCCACAATGCACATGCGGAACTAAAAACTCCAACTAAAAGCCAAGCCCGCAAAAGCTCCTGAAGGTTTTTAAAAAGGCTGTGTGTCCATGCTCAAGACCATTCATTTGACTCCTTGTCACTGGTGCTGTTGTAGCACCAATGGACAGGACACAACAGAACCTCAGGGTGTTTCTTAGGCTGCACATCAGGTTGTTGAAGAAAACACACAGTTTTATACACCACCTTGAATAGTAGAGGTGAATATCTTGATTCTCTCTCCAACTTGAGCCCTGTTCCCTACAGGCTTCTTGCAATTAAGCACTCATGGCTGCTGGTCAGCCATGTCAGGTTGGAGAGGCCATGATGTTCTGAAAAGGGATTCCAAAACAGACTCTAAAATGCAACTGCCAGGAGTAACATCCATGAACTGAGCTTCAGAGAAGATAGCTCATGGGACTGTCCAACAGAATGTCATTTGGTAAAGGCATTCATATATCTTGGCGTTTAGCTCAGCCCCCAGTAATCAGATGAACTCCCTGCATTTCAGCCTGGATGTAAGCATGCTCACTGCCCAGCTCTACCTCTGTCATATGTTCTTTTCCCCATTCCCCATAGATGGTAGTCAATAAATTTTTTTCTTTAATGACAAGTTTAATTTCATGAAGCTGTAATCGTAGGATGTAATAAATATAATGCAAATGCTATGGCAACACCATTTATTAACTACACAAACTTACTGTGCGTAAAAATTCATAACAGCTACCAATATCAGTGTAATGGACTAAGGAAGCTCACAGATTTGGAGAAAAAGCCATCTCAAGTGATACAGCCAGCTACTACTGTGAGATTAAACCCAGTTTATATTCTTCAGCACTCAAACCAGAATGTATCAAACTGAAGCAACAAGCTGGTTCCCCTCAGAGTTGCCCCTTAAGCATCTCTACTAGGTCTTTCACAGCCTGCTTCCTCCCTGCTCCAGAAACTCCTAAATAATTTGTTTGTGATGCAATTCCCCTCTCACAGGCATCCGGTTGTCCCTAATGGGGCCTTAATCGCACACTCCTTAGTCACACATGTAATGTCCCTCATCTGGAGATGAACAGTCTTTGGAACATAGGAGGATTGGTCTTGGAAACCTTCCTCAGCCCATGGTTGTTCCAAGCCAGGAGGCAAGTACCCACACACTTTTTGCATGTTGCATAGCTAACAAAGTCCATAGGATCACTCTCAACTACAGAGAAATGCACATGCAGTCAGGATACTGCTCAGGGCTGACTGCTGTTAGAGGATTTTGGTTCCTTCACCATATAGGAAAGTTGAAGCATCCTTTTTACTAGAATGGTGTTTGGGGTGGAGGTAAGGAAAAATAAAATAGGGAATATGATGCACACGGAAGAAAGTTTACTTATTTTTCAAATTTAAGTTTAACAACAAATCCTGAGGACTGCTTTTGGACAGTCTCCTCCAAAGATCCCATCCCAAAACATACAAGACACTTTAATTTCCCTAATAAAGGCTCTTCATAAAAGAGGATCTTGCATGTGCCTTTATATTTAGCACACGCTTAGGAATGTGCTAAAAGCAGTTCAGTTATATGATCCCAGTACAAGTGAAATACATCTCTGGATATTTAGAACATATACCTTAGACGGGCAAGAGGTAAGCAATTTTTTGGTGATAGGAGGCAGCCAGTAGTAATTCAGAAGAGCATGCAAGCAGAAAAAAAGGAAAAAAAAAACCAAAATAAAACCAACCAAACAAACAAAAAAACAAAACAAAACAAAAAAACCCCAAGAACAACAAAATGCCCAAGACAATTCTTAGATGTGAATTTCTATGGCCAGCAAAGCTATGTAAATACTATTGTACAGATGAACAGCTGGTCTCTGTGACACTGCTGGAAATTAAACATAACTCTAGTGATGCTAATGACTTTCTGTTAATTTACAGTAGCACCACAAGACTTAAAACCTTATTTCTCACATCAGTGACTACATGTACCTCTCATCACTGTGAAAACCAAGTATGGACTCCTCCCAAAATAAATGGAGCAGAAAAAACATGAACTTCAAAAGGGTCAGCTATGCATTTTCCAACATATACATGAATTCATGAAGGCAACAAAATGGATTATTTTTTTAATTTTCATTTATAATAAATACAATAAAAGACTCTTTCTTGCCTCACACAATATTTTTAATTCCATAAAATAAAGAATATTAAAAAGGAGGGGAAACTGAAGACAAAGCCATATTATTTTGACAAAAGCAGCTATTAGACAGATTGCCAAAATTAAAGTCAGCAAATACTATATATAAACAAGCTGAATACACTTCTACCTTCTCTAAATAGAGATCTGGACGCACATCACAGAGATATTAACATCGCCAGATGTGCAGAATTCTCTAAATTTAGTGCAGGATTGGGTTTCTGTTGTTGTTTTGGGCTGGGAGTTTTTTTGTTTTGTTTTGTTTTAAAAGCTCATTTGCTTTGCTTAAGCGGTAGACAATAAGGTTCTGAAAGGTTTCTGAATTGAGTGGTTGTCAAATACCCAGTATAAATCAAACATGATAGGGCAACATGGAATGCTGATTTTACTCCCCCGCAGCACCAGTTTCTACTCAGATCAATATAAATTTCCAAACATTTAAGTAAAATCATTCCTGTACCATAAACATTCCTTTCATTGTTTTTTCCCCCCTTCTTTTCCCCTAGATGCCATTTGGATGGGGCTCTGCAAGCCCTCCTCCATTTGACACTCTGCTTCCCCAAGCAGGCTGTCAGTGTTTGATTAATGGTTCAGATCATGCACACCACATTTGCCAAAGACATGAAATACACTGTTCAGCTCTGACTTTGCAAGGCACATTCTCCCTCTGATAAGCTGCTTGCAGTCCCACAGCATATTTTCATGCCTTGTTTTCCACGAGACCTGTGAAATTTCTCCCCAGCAGTCAAGCCACAAGCTGAGGTTTTTCATGGCAGGTGGCCCAACTTTGTTATTGTTTAAACTTCACGATGATGTGGATGGAACCGCATTGGTCACGTATTGTACATAAGTGTTATAGACATTAAAAAAATAACATTCCCATGGTGTTTGAGTTCCTCTTGAAATTGTATATGGAAAATGAATATATGTGTGTGTCTAGAATTGTCTTTATATACAGAAAAAAATGCAGAGATATTGTAGAAGTAATATCTGGGCTGTTATATATTTTTATTGCTGCTTAGACTCCAGGGATTTTCATCAATGATTTTTCCTTTAGGGAGAAATCTACTAAATGAGATTAATCAGAGTCCTTGAAAACAGTAATTCAGATAGCAGGTGAAGAGCAGCTATGCATGCCTGCTGAGCTGAACCCGAGCAGTAACCCAGTCCAGGTTTTCATGAAATAGTCTTCCTTCACAGTCAGATCAGAAGCATAGAGTATGAGAATAACTTGTTTTGGTTTTTTGGGTTTTTTTTTTTTTTTGGATGCTGCAATGATTTTTACTCTTGGACACAAGTACTTACCCAAAGCACCTTCACAGATGACTTGGTGAATAAATCCAGCTGGAATAAGCTTTGGAGCTTGGATAGGTAGTGTCTGGCTTGACATAAAAGGAACTGAACTCCACAATTAAACGTCGATTACACTAACATCATTTTAGCTAGAACTTTCATAGGGTTGCTATTTCTAAAGTAGACACAAATAGAGGGACAATAACTCCCTAAAGAACCACTTTACAGCTTCAGGGAGGAAGATTGTGGCACAGAAAAAGAAGAAAAACAAAGAAAATCACAGAAAAATCAAGCAGTAGTCACTGAAAACTTTTATGTGCTCTTACTTACTTCTTCATGTACAGTGGAGGCCCAGAAGGTCATGAACATGTTTTATTGACTGTTGTAGAAGTACTTAAAAGCATACCTGCAGCTTTGAAAGCTATTCTGTTGGAAAGCAAGAATGGCTATTCCCTATTTTTCAAAGCAAAACAGATGAAGCAAAGCACCTTAAATTATCAAAAAGCAGACTTAACATATATTTAAAAAGAGCATATTTCTACGCAAATCTTTATCTTAAAGTGTGGAACTCACTGCCACAGGATATTTTACCGAGCAAAGCAAAGAGGACCGCAACTTTTGGCACTTCACTATGAAAATAAATCAAATATTATTTATTTTCTAAATCTCCTAGGTTTTCATCAGCCCTTCGGTAGCCTAGGCCAATTCAGACATCTTGGAAAACAATGACAGGAATGCTGCAAATTTCCAGCTTTCCCCTGCAGTCTTTTCCACCCTCCAGTTCCAGAAATTCACCTAGACTAAATGTTTACAGGATAGAAGAGTTGTCAGACACTTATCCTTTGCCATCTGGTGGTAATTTGCACCCCCCAAAATAATCTCTTTTTAGGAGTTCAAACATAAAGTTCAAAGGAAAACCTAAGAATAAACAATGTATTTCAGCTGGTATTGAAACCCCATGAGAATTTCAACATTACCTGATTTCATCTTGAAACCATAAATCTCCTCAGGTTTACACCAAGATCCAGGACTTTTCTGGGACAAACTGAGACTTTTCACACATTTTTCATACCAACTTCACGTGATCCTCATCAAGAGCACTGATGAGTTTTGAAGGAGGACAAAACAGACCTGAAAATCCTAGTTTTTGAGAACACTTATAGTTTAAATCTCAGCCTATATTTGAACTGCTTCGATTCATTTTTCTGTCTATAACAGGCTAAAACAGATCAGTACATGCTCAAGAGCACAGCATGGTAGAAGTCCAGATGAAAACATATATCTTGGGCGGCTCATAGAAGCTCTGTGCAACTCATAGTGGGAATGTAAGTATTACATTAACTAACAAAATTCAAAGAATTAAAGTTCACTATTTGAAGATTAAATATTTCAAAGAATAAAACTCCCACAAAACAACCCAAACCCTAAAATCCTACCCCTCCTGCATGTGTCATTTTATTATTCATTAATACCTGCACTTCTGAAGTTCAAATTAGAAATGTTATAGGTCTTTGAGAAGCAGTCATTCTCACTTTGCTAGATGGCCAGAGTTAGGGGCATGAAAGCCCCTTGAGACACTTATTCTTGAAGATCTATTGAGAGAATTAAAGTCCAAATTCTATAATCTCTTTTTTTTAAGCAAACTGCTGCTTTGTAATCTACCTGTCAATCCCAGCTATTAGAGTTCACGTGTAGTTTGATTTATTATCACAAAAAGGCACTGTGAGGACAAAAATACTCATAAAGTAAAGGTTTATTAATATTCACATCAATTGACATTTGTGCAGAAATGCTGTCCTAAGCTAACATGACATGATCAAGCTTAACCTTGTGATTTTTACACTTTTAACAAGTGAACAAGTCTAACATTTATAAACCCTTATCACAAATGCTCTTCAATCCCTGACTTTAGAGCATAATCTCCATCAAATGCTGCTGCAAATGTCCTCCAAGTGACCTTGAAAGGAATGAGAATATGCAGAAAGTCCATTTTGAGGAGGACAACAACTTGTTTTGTAGACTCCAGTGAAAACAGACATCAAAACCAAAAAGGATTATCTGGGGTTGCCTGGGGAGGGTGATGCCTCCCTCAGTCACCTCTTGCTAACCAATTTCTTTGAAAACATGATACAGTGCAGATTTACCACTGAAATAAATACCCTGTCCTACATACTTTGAGGGGGAAAGAGCAGTCAGCTGTGTCATATGTATCAAATGAAGAATCTGAAGGTGTTTTTTTCAGGAAACAGGAGCCTCAGGGGATTAGAAAGAGAAATGAACTATTTCCCATATGGGTTCCCAACCTGCTTATTGAGCAGATCCATATCAACAAAACCTGTTTTCCAAGTTCTGGAAACTTAAAATTAGTTGTAAATGCCTCGTTTCTAAAGATCAACAATTAGGTATACAAGCTCTATTAACATCTACTCATTGATATGCCCAGCAAAATAAGCAAGAGTTGAATTATTTTGAAACAGTGGTAGAATTGTTGTTCCTCTGGCCTCCCCCTGCTTAGCCCACAGTTTATCTTGGAAGGAGGAAAAATAAATTAAAGAAGAACTTTTTTAAAGCAGTTGTCAGCTCACACTTTCTGCTGCAGCAAAACCAACAAGAAACCAAAACACAGGCAGTATTGGTCCCAGTGAACAAGAAAAAACTTAGTGACTGCATTTTATGCAATGAATTTCGCTCTCATTAATATTATACTAATTATATTAATGCTCCTTCCTAAGATAGGTGAAATAATATCATAACCTGAAAATTATATACAAAGACCATAACAATAGCATTCTCTATTTTCTTGCAGAGGTAGGAAGCATTAGGATAAACAAACACAGATATTTTAGGACCATGCTTATCCTTTTAATTTGTTTTAATTTATAGCAGTATATTCTGTTGTTCTTTGGACATAGAATATCATATCCTCTCACTCCTGGTTAAGTACTGAATAAAAAAGAGATGGGTAGGTGTAGGGTTTCTTTCATCTTTCAGAGACTTTTAAGCCAGAAGGAATAATTGCAGATGTGTTGTCCTCTTGCAGAACAGAAGTCATCAAACTGCACACAGTCATTTCTCTATCAAAGTCAGAGCTACTGTTCAAGTCAATGTATTTTACATGAAGGAGGGAAATTCCACAGCAGATCTGGGTAAGTGAATGGTCAGTTACCTTCAGCGTTAACAATATCAGTGTTCGACTTCAACCAGATTTACCTTCCAACCACTGGATCTCCTTACATACTTTACTTACCATCTCTAGATTAATGGAACTGTCTACTATCTATTAGTGGATCAAATCACCTCTTAACCTCCTCTTCAATAAACTTAATAGATTGAAGGAAAGGGACATTTAGCTTTCTCAAAAGGATGTGAAAGAATACCAGTCCTTCCACCTCCCCAGAACAGGGTTTATGCAGGAGATGTGATCAGTGGCAGACATTGTACCAGTCTCCAGGAACAGTGTATTAAATCCAGCTCAGTTGGGAAGTTGAGGAAAATATGTATTTAAATGGAAAATGTAAGGTTACCTAATGAAGATTCCTTCCTTTCTTAGATATTCAGCCTTAGTTGGCACCTGTTACACCATTGCCTCTAGTATTTCCCGGTGTTTGAAAGGTTTTTCCAGCAAAGACAGAAGGGAAAAAAAAAAAAAAAAGTTTGTGGGGGGGTTTGGTTGGTTGGTTGAGTTTGGGGTTTTTGTTTGTTTTCTGGTTGATTGGGTTTTTTTAAACACACACTCCATGTCCATTTTAAAAAGTAAAAATAATGGCAACACACAAGCATCATAAAAGTAGAAAAAAAAAAAAACAAACAAACCTATCTTCTCAATCCATTCCAGTAACCTATAGAACCATATCGTATCAAGGAATAGGCAATTATGCCATGCACATTATAACAGAGATGTGTTGTTTATGATCCAAAGAGCCTAGAGCAACATCATCCCTTTAGACTTCAGGGGACCAATCTCCACTTGCTTGCTAAATTTGCAAGCAGTTGGCTGGACTATAAGCCACCTGCAGCTCAGCTGTGCATGAATCTAGGGGCTGTTACTGTATTTTTAGACAAATACATTCACAAAACTTCAGACCATCTAATACAAAGTCACCTTCCAAAGCAAGGAAAAAAACTATGATATTATTACCATGAAACTTTTAGGCTCTCCTAAATGGTTGTTTTGAATACTGGTGAATCCAAGAGAATAGGCTGGTTTCCAAGTATTTTCTGTTATTTTCTATTATTGGCATGAGTAAGACCAATTGCCAACGTCAGAACTAACCTCACAGTTTACTTATAGGATTTCGCCACCATTGTGTAAACACAGCTGAGAACCAATTATCGGAATTAATAATCAAGTTCCTGGTATATGAATATGTATACAGTTTTCATTGCTTTAATATTCTAGTCTTATCATTCCCTGAGTCCCAGAATATTTCTGCCAATAAACATGTTCATTCAAGTACTTGCAGAGAACCAGCATGCAATGGGCATGAGAACTGGAGAAGTAAATTAATTTAGAAAGAGGAACAACGAGAAAGAAAACCAGCTTGCTTACTGAGCACTCATCTCACCATTTACTCTTCCTTTCGCTTCTCGCAAAGTATTTATCATGTCCCTTAACTTTCTTGTTACAACAGAATCTCAAAAGCAGCAGCAGCATCAAAAGCAGCAGCAGTGGGAAGAGAAAAGCAGGAGGTGGAAAAAGCCCCAGCAATGTATGACTTGTTTCAAGATAGGGTTGCTTCTGAGGATTAATGAGTAGGTCCTGCTCAAAGATGAGACTCATCATGATTGTTACCTTTAATAACCCTGCTTCCTCAGAAGAGCCCTCAGTTCTGAGGATGAGACTGTCAGCCAGCAATGTGAATTATTCATGAGGGCTGGTGGAAAACAATCATCTGCTCTGGCGTTAATGATCTGTAAAGAGTTGCTTTTGACAAAACCATTTAACACCAGCAATAAAATAAATAAATTAATAAGGGTGAGAGGGTGCAGGGAGCATAATAATGATGTACTGATGTAATGCACCCTGGAAAATATTGGTATCTTAGATCACACATCACAGGCTCTTCAGCCAACTCCCTCTCACCAGGAAGGAAAAAAAAAAAAAAAAAAAAAAAAAAAAGAAAAGAAAAAAAAAAGAAGTCTTCTTGCTCTGAAATGGTGACATGTTGAGGGGTAACTGGTTTGGATTTGAACAAACAGCAGATCTTGCAAAGGAAAACATGTAGAGAGGCCAAAGGAAAATATTCTTGGTAATTACATCTCTGTTCTGAGAAGAGGAGGAGGCATGGAAATTCTGGAATGTTTTTTTGGGGTCTTCTTTATACAGCAGCAGGAAAAAGATTCAGAGGGGGAAAGACAACAGATCATCTGGCTTCACCTCTGTCATAGCTTTGGTGGATTTCCGTGGCTGATTTCTACACATAAAAGTGAGACTTTAAGGTCCCTTCCAAGCCAACCCCCCCGCCCCGGGCAGGGTCCCCTTCCCCCAGCCCAGGGGGCTCCCAGCCCCGTCCAACCTGGCCTTGAACCCTTCCAGGGAGGGGGCAGCCACAGCTGCTCTGGGCAGCCTGGGCCAGCACCTCACCACCTGCACAGAGAGACACTTGTTCTCTCATGGCTAAAAAAAGGATAGTTAAGCTTGCATACCACACCAGAGACTTGAGAATTTAAAGTTCAAGTAAAAGTTTGAGATTTTTGATTGAAGAATTTTTTTTACACACTTAGCTAGACTAGGCAGTTGAATTATATGTGTCAGACCCACTTCATAGCAACATATAGAAGACCAACTTTGGAAAGGGTGGTGTTTTGGACTTTTTCTTCTATCTAATATGTTCCAACCTATTTGAGAAGTGTCACTTTTTTGAGGAAAAAAAAAATAGTAGTACTTTTCAATGCTATTGTAGTCTTTGAGTTTCTCAGCTCTTGTCAGGAAATAATGTCAGATTTAATTTTCATTTTAATCTGCACAAAACATTCTGCAATCACGAGGTAAGAGTCCAACAAGACAAATAAAATAAATATTAAATGTTTGCTTGGCTGAAAAGCAAGTCTACACTTAACATACTGCTCATGTCACATTTTATTTATTTCCAAGAAGACTTATTTTGTAAAAAAGGAAAAGATATATCAGAAATATTTGTGCTATTTGCTTAATGATAAAACCACTGGCATGGGAATTGTTCAGATATTTATCAGTGAAACTTTTCCCATGTTCATGAACCAGAGGCCAGAGTCTTTCAGAGGCCATTCTGTTCATCCCCTACCACAGAGCAGGTCTGATCATAGACATCATCCATAGGGAAATTGTCTGTCCTGCTCTTCGAGACCTCCAACAGTAAGGGCTCTAGCATTTCCTCAGCTTATTTTCTCATGTTTTCCAGCCTTCTAATCAATCTTCTTACCTTTTTCTAAGTCATCCAATCCACAAGTGAAAGTATTACTGAGTATCACAAGTGCCACAACAATTAGAATAAATTACAGCATTTATATCAGGTCATTTGAACCACAGACTGGATTATAAATATGTGGCCCTCAATCGTACTCCAACAGACTTGGATCCAGAAAAGCTTTCCAGCATGTAGTTCATTTAACAGACTATTTTCCAATCACCATCCAGGCAAATCAGTTGAACACATGCTTAATTTCAAGCACACACCTAAAACTCACTGCTAATAGTGAGACTAAAGTGTTTACTGTGTTTTGATGAACTAAGCTGTTATGCACAGATCTAACCATAAGCACATGAGCCAGCAGGATTATTCATGTTCTAAAGTCATACACCTGTTAAGTGCTTTATTGGACTGAGGGCATAATTAGTGCAAAATGAAGCTATATTTATTTAATTACAAGCAGGACTAATGACTAAAATTATTTTTAAAATAGCAGGGTATTTCCGGAGGCCAACTGTGAAACTAACTTGTACTCCAATATCTAATTCCTCATCCTCTCTTGAATCCAAAGAGAGACAAAACAACTGCTGTGTTTTTCTCAGTCCCACAGAACTCATACTTCAAATCATCCTTTGTATTTATCAGCTAAATAATTCTGTCAACTGTCCAACAACTGCAGCAGCCCCAGGAGCTTTTGTAAACTAGCTGATGAATGATTGGTTAAATAAATCTGCTACAATTATTCTGGTAATGAAAAACAAAAACGGCAGCATGTCCTCTCCAACACAAGCTAAATCCTATTTGCTACTTTTTGGTAATGGGAGATATTGTATTTCTTTAATAGTGAGGATTTATTTGTGTGGGTAATTGCAGAGCTCAAAATAGCTAAAAAAATCTTTTTTTTTTTTTTTTTTTTTTTTAAGATAGGATCTTAAAAAGCTAACATTCATACTGCCCGGTCTTATCATAATGTAACATTTCACTTAATGAAACTCAAGAATGACTCAAACATCCCTGAATTTATAGACTCTTTGTGCGTTAAGAAAC
This sequence comes from Tyto alba, assembly GCF_018691265.1. Lineage (NCBI taxonomy): Eukaryota > Metazoa > Chordata > Aves > Strigiformes > Tytonidae > Tyto > Tyto alba. The sequence continues at coordinate 6,860,862 of NW_024881317.1, forward strand.
AGACATGAGCTCAGACTTTGACCATAATGAATAGGAGAAAGAACATGAACAAACAGCTATTTATATGAGGGAAGTGTCTCCATGAAAAGCTACAAGGTCTCTAGGTCAAACTCCCAGCTGATGTAAATGCCTCTTTGCATTTTATTAGAAATATGTTTTAATAAAAACACAGCAAGGTGTCAAAACAGAGTCAAACTCATCTCTTCCATAATCTTTCCATAATCCATCTATAACCTGTTTTAGTCGTGTGTCTGGAGGAGACAGAAAAATTAGAATGTCTTTCATCTTACCAGAATAACTTTCTGGTAAGGCCTAAGCTACCGACCATGAGCAGTCAAGAAGTGGTATGCTTCTGCCACTCCAGTATCATGAAATCTGTGCTCAGTCACCAGGATGAAGAGGTTCATCTTGGCGAAAGCTGTTGTTTCTCCATGCTCTGGAATGGATGGCTTGATTTAGAATATTTTTATTGCTTAATTGTTAGAAAAAGAATGTGAAAGGAAGAAATGACTTGGCCTTTTGTATGGAGGCGGGTTTTCTCCAGGAATTATATACATGGATATCCATCCTCCTTGGAAGGAAGAAATAAAAGTGTTGAGCCACTCACTCAACCCAGGACATACACACATTTTGATTCAGCACTTCTACCTTGTGATTTTGTGTGTTCTGCAAGTGTTTCTACAAGCCAGGCTGTATTTAAATAAACAACAGAAAACAAGATTTATAGGCTAGATAGGCCTCATTTTATAACTAAAGTTATTTTATCAAAAGGAAGTTCTCCTGCAGTTTAGAAATTTTATGCAGTAAGAATGCAGAAATAAGGAATAAGCAGTAGTTAACTGAATACATACTGAAAGGATAAGAGAATTTCAGACCTGCTATGTGAATAAACAATCACAGCAAACCTTTTGCAAGCAGAACCGACTTTGAAATTTGCTCCAAAACATTTGTCTGGCAATTTTGAATAGATAGCAACACATAAAAACCATGATCTGAATCACAGACAATTCATGGAGCGAGAAATCCCTGGATGAATGCCACCCAGGTATACTTTGTTCATGAGAAGGTGATGTTATTTGGCCTATAAAGCATTTAGGAAGATCTTAGTTGGCAATCCAACAGTCCTTGAGGAATAAATTTGTTTATTTGTTTTAATCCATGGACAGTTACATTTACTTGCAATGAATGTTGTAATACCATGGACAGAGAATGTATATTTAGGAAAATGGGGAAAAAAGTTGACCACGGTCCAAATGACCTAATCAGTTCTTCCCATACTCTGCTGGGACTCTGGGAATATTACTGTCACTAGTAAGTTCTGAAACAGTGTTATTTTATAATCACCAGTAAAATTGTGACCACATAAAAGCAAAGGATAAGTTGCAATTAACTTCCAAGGGATAGAACTGAAGGGAAATTTTAAGCCACAGACACAAAAATACTGAATCAGAGAGAAGAGCTGACAAAGCGTTCACAGCAGAGTCATAGGTGAGGAGGACTAAAGAATTCAAGCACCTACAATTTAATGTTACAGAGAGGCAAAGGTTGTGGCAGAAGCACAACCTCTAAAGGGAAAAACACTAGCTACACAAGTGTGTTTACATTAAAACATGGAGACCTTTCTTGTTCAAACAATAAAAAAGAGCTTAAGTTTTAATACATAGAGATGCATGGGTTTGTGTATTATTGTCCATTTGTGGTTGGTTGGGTTTTTTTAGTTTTGTTTGTTTGTTTGTTTTGGTTTGGTTTTGTTTTTTGTTTTTTTTTTATTTTTTATTTTTTTTTTTACTTCCAAGGATGATCAAGGTCAGTCTGCAATGTCTGGGGAGTTAATCAAATGCAAATTAAAACATGAACGCACTGAAGATTATAATATTCAATAAGGCAACTTTGGATATAGTGTAAGTGAATTAAAGAGTTGAAGACATAATTCATTTTCAATGGATAATGTAAAGCTACGTGGGAAGGAAATGCTTCTGCATTTGCAAAGCACAGAGTAGGTTCAGAATAGGAAACCAGATAGATGGATTTAGCAGGTAAGACATAATGCATCCCTGAGGTGACTAAATTTCCCTGAGAAATGAACCAATTCTTGCACCTGTGCAACAGGGTTATGAAACCCTGGGGAATGAAATACCCTGTCTAGAAGTTAAAATTTGTTATTACATATGCAAGATTTAATTCATGAATATCTGTGCAAAGAGAACTATTTTCCATAAAACTGCAGCTGTGTTTCAAGAATAGCATTCCCGGCATCCCCCCCGCCCCCAAAAAAAAGACACCAATCTCCAGCAAGTCAGGGAGAATAACATGCTCTCCGATGGCCTCATGCTGGCACAATGTGCTTAAAAGAACACCAAAAATCAAAGAACATCTGTACCCACAGCAAGGAACAGGGGCTAGTGAGAGGCAAAAATTATAGTTGCAGTGGTATAAGATGATGTCTAAAAACTTTCCTGGTACTGAGTTCGCCCACTATTTGTATGCAAAGAGTACTGAAAATTAGTAAGGAGATAATGGTTTAAAAAAAAAAAAAAAAAAAAAAAAAAAAGTCTTGGAGGAATAACTAATTCGCACCCCTAGAAAACAGGTAGTGAAGTTTGTGTGCATTTGTTTCCAGTGATATGTTTTATGATTAAAGGCCACACATTTGATTTCAATCAATTTGCAATCTCAGTTCTCACAGTTTTCCCATGCGTACAAGAGACACCCAGTTCCTTACCAGCCCTGTATGAGATCAGCTGAGTCATAAGACAGAACAGAAAAGAAATAGATTTCTTTTAAAGTATGCATTTTGAGATCATCAAAGACTAAGACTCTCACTGATTCAAAAAAGCATGAGCTTGTACTACCAGTCTATGAATCTTTCAAAGACCTACACTGAAACAGCAGCTCCGCTCAGGTAGCTGCTCCTGTCACTGAACAAAGGATGCTCTTCACCCTTTCAGGCTGAGCTTGGCACAGGGGACAAGCTGCTACACCAGGCCGTGGCAGATACAGCCCCCCCAGACAAGCAAGATATAGTTTGTTCCCTGGTGGCAGCAATCCTTAAGTAGACCACAGTCGCTTTGTAAATTTGGTCCTCGTTAAAATGGGTGATTACATAATCTCATGTTAATTCTTGCAGTAATTCCCTTGCACACAGCTTTCTCATTTCTGGATAATTAGAAGAAAATGTAATCCATTCCTAGAGACACATTGCTCTTAACATTTTCTTTTCTTTATTAAAGATTTTGCAATTAAACTTCTTTGGCAAACAGCCCAGCTCAGTGACCTTGTGCGTTTTACCTGTAGGATATTAAGAAACAGGAAGGGAGCGCAAACATCTATTAGCATTAAGGCTTGCATTTAAATATTTGGAGGAAATAGGAGCTTCTTAGAGCAGGGCTGGCCTTCGAGAACACTCCACCACTGCCATCCCCAGCTATTTAACATGTACTGTTAACAACACCAGTTCTCCTCTCTGCCACTCAGCCACAATTAAATTGCCTACATCAGAGTGCATTAAACAGTACAAGTTTCCCTGATTTACTAGCAATCTCATTTCAGAAGTGTCAGCTTTCCAATTTAACAGACTTACTCATTCTCCTGAACCCACTGTCAGCACCAAACGATTTCCATTTCTCCTATAAACTTTAGTGAATTAAAAAGTCTCAGGCGTACTGAGGAAAATAAAACTACATGCGAGCCCCAGAGGCGGGGATACCCCATCTACCTTCTCTGCCTTAATATCCCCTTAGGTTTTTATGCTATGCTAAAATATATTATCTCCTTGCAGCCTGGGGACTAGGAAAAAAAGCCCACTATTTATATATATATATATATTTCTTTTTAATTAAATGTGATAGCAAGATTAAAAAAACTGGGACATCCAGTGGCTAGTAGAAGCACATTTAATTCAGCAATAATACATTTATATCAATCCAAATATATGTACTGCACAAGGCAACTTGGGAGATTATTGCAAAATGAGCCAATTGGGACTGCAACACAGAAGCAGTTTGTCTCTAAGCCTGTGAGAGAAAGAAAGCACTTTTCATCTGTGAGTTTAGAAGTACTTTGCCAATAGTAATCCACCTTTGCCTCACCCCTGAAAGATAGGTCAGTATTGTTTTCCTGCTTTAGGACTGGAAGACGGAGATGCAGAGAAGCTCGATGACTGTTAGACACCACATGGCATTTTAGTGTTGGAAGAGACAATAAAACTGAGACAGAAGAGCTATTGTGGTCCTCCTATCGAATAAATATATGTTACAGAGACGTGTATGTTGGGAGACTGGTTGGCCACAGCATTAACACAATTTTTTCCTGGTACAGCTGATTATTTTGGTAGAACACGGGAAGGAAGTGAGCATGACTGATGCCTAATGTTTCTCAACATCTAACCCCGTTCCTCAAAGTCAGAGCAGAAAGAGACCTACAGATATCAGATCAGCTCTCGTCTGTCTGTTTCCACTGCTCAGAGCGTAATTAAATTATAAACAAAAGGAGCAGTTATTGATCAGTTTAAAATATTTCATCAAGAAAGCAGCTTGTTTCGAGCCAGGGCATCATGAGAGATTTGTAAGCCTCAACTGCATCGCTCAATCAAGGCTCTGTTGTGCAAAGCCCTAAAACTCCTCTAACACATCAAAACTCTTAAAGAGAGATAGAACCATTTGGAAAGGAAAAAGGGTGGGGAAAGGACAAACACTGACTTACCCTTTCCCTTTTCCACCCAGAATCCACCTGGGGCCCACAAAACATTTTTTTTCCCCTTTATGTTATTAAACTGAAGTGACCTCCAAACTTCCAGTTTCTCTTTTGGTCAAGAGAGGATTTTTACTAACACCGTGGTAACATCTTTGTATTAAATCAAGGTTCAGGCACGGAACACACACAGGCAAGGGATTCAAGAGGGAGCTTACAAGGTTAACAGCTGACAACGGACTGGAATGGCATGAAGGTTAATTGCTATTTGCAAAGCACTTTTCAGGTCTCTTCAGATAAAAGGTTTTCTGTCTCCATTAAGAAACGCTGAAGCAAACTGCAACCAGTGGGTAATCAGTGTCCAGTATCTCAAAATGCTTGAGACAATCAGCTCCTAAAGGCTGTTAGATGAGAAATATTTTGAGAAATAACAAGATATCTTAGTCTGTACCATGGTTAGCTGAAGACAGAATGGGACTAAAGAAATCATGGCATGCTGATCCTTCACCAGAAAGCCTCGGTATAGATAATAAAGTCAGTTTGGGCTTTAGCCAAGAAAAAACCCTCCAAAAGAAAAAACATACACTAATCTAACTAGCACTGGGGCTTCATCCTTTATTCGTTAGTATAAAGGGTATTGCCAAAGAAAAGCAAACAGTATGAGGTGAGAAAAAAAAAGCTCTACAAAACTGACAGTTTTGTAAATCCCATTTCTTCCTCTGCTTTGTAAATTTACTATAATTAGCTTAGCAGAGAAGTAATTTTATTCATTTAATTATGCTAGGAGGGCCAATAAATTATTTTTAAAGCATTTAGGGCCCTAGTCATTTTATCTCAGGGAGGGATTAATGACCAAGAACCAGGTAGTAACTTAAACAGCTGCAAAAGGTAGAACTTGTTTTCCATTTTTACTTTGATTGCACTCCAAGGTATCTTCCCCTGCCTGCTTCATCAGTGCATGTGGGATGCGCCACACTGGATAAATTCGGTAACTCATCTTACCCTGAATACTTGTCACTTCTGAAAAAAAGATAAACTGCTTCAGAGAAAAGCACAAGAAATGGATTATTACCTGAGAAAAGCTTCTAGTTAACATTCATCAGCTAAATATTAGTTTATGGCTGGTATAACACACCTTTAGACAGCCCTGTGAACTCTCTATCTTCAAGGTTTTTGAACTCTGCTGAGCTTTGCTTATGCCCTCTGGAAGAGAATTGCTTGAGCTAATTCACTACTGCAAAGAATAAAGTTTAGGATGTGCACATGGTGGGATCGCCCACCCCAAAACACATCATAGGAGATTCCTGATGAGATCACGTCTGGCATTTCGAAAGTCAAAATTAAGGCATAAAATGGCGATGAACAAAAGTGATACTAGTTAATACTAGCAACAGAGCAAGATAGCCCAGCTCTCCCCAGCCAAAGTCACCGGAACATGCTTTTCCACACGACTACAATAAGATGAAGAATCTTGTGATACAAATTTCCAGCAGAGTGATGACACCAGAGAAGACAAAATGCAAGCAAAGTCAGATTGCAGCCTTATATAAACAATCTTTTAGGAAGAAAGTATGTGTTGTTTGTTGGGTTTTGCTTTGGGTGTTTTTTTTTGTTTGGGTTTGGGTTTTTTTGGTGTTTTTTTTTTGTTTGGTTGGTTGGTTGGTTTTTTTAAGGGAGTAGCAGAAGTTGTAAGAGGAAGTAAGATTTCTGCATCCAGTTCTTACTTACCAGATCATAAAATCAGCCAGAACGTTCATATAGATGTTCATACAGGTGATAGTTTAATCCTTATCTAGACAAATGCAAAATTTTTGGTCAAGTCTCAGAAATTTCAGCTTAGTTGCTATTCCTTTTGAGGCACAGTTTATAATATCCATTTCTGGAGGAAGCCTTGACAATAAGAAGTGCTGTTCTTTTTCAGCTACAGAAAACACACCTTTTTTTTTTTTTTTTTTTTAATATAAACTTTATATAATGCAGCCCTGGGAACTCAGAAGGAACTCCAGCCACTGCCTCTTCCATACCCTATGTCGGGGATTAACCATCCCCAAACAGAGCGAGCCCCACCGATGCTATGGCTGTACCCACATGCTTGCTCCTGGGTGACTCCTGACTCATGGTGGAAGGAAGTTTCCTGCTTGGGGGGCAGGAACAAGGAACACTAAGAAGTGAAACCATCTCAGTGTCCAAGCTCCCTGCCAAACCTGCTGCCAGCTCAGAGGCGTCACAGTGGAAAAGAAACAAACCTGGAGTGTGAAAGGTGAATGACCAGAGATGAGAGGAAGAGAAATAAAAACTACTTGAAGCCAAACCTCATCTTTCCAGGGTTGAATGGCTACACAGCTAGAATTACACAGCAACAGGGGAACATCACTCAATTTAGACCAGTGTCAGTAATAAAATAAAAACCCCTTTAGCTATAACAGGTTGTCATCTGTACTGTTTGTACATTCCAGGGAGAAGCATCCATAGATCAGGATAATCCCCCCTCTTGCTTGTGCATTCAGTCTGTTCATTTTTTCACTGTCAGCAAGTTCTGTATTGTTTGCAAGCCAAAAAATGACAGCAGTTTGATCTTGGTTCACCCAATATGCACTTGCAATAGGACATGTGGCTCCCACACACTAATTCATTTCATCAAGGAGCAGAAGCTGAGACTCTGAGACAGTCCTGTAACCTCACTCCAAGAGTTTTGAGATTTTTTTTTTTTTAAATGTCTCTCAGGCTTGTTAATAAAAAAAAAAAAAAACAAAACCACTACAAAAAAAAAAAAAAAAAAAAAAAAAACACAAAAAGCAAAGCAACCAAAAAACTGAAAATGCACAGGCTAGTTTGGGTACCAGATAGTTTTTTTTTAAAAAAAAAAAACAAAAAAACAAAAACAAAAACAAAAACAAACAAACAAAAACACTTAAGAACATGATCTATGCAAGTCTTTTCCTTAAATCAGAGCATGGGAGAAAAATCTCTATTTACTGCTGTATGAGGGAAGCTAGATAAAATTAAATGCACACTCAGGGACGGGACTGTGAAAAGCCTGTATTCTCCCTAATATAATGAAAAGCTGAGAAGTGTGACATGTTTGCAGATTATTTATTAACAGTAAGACAGAAGCTATTTTAGGCGCATGTCTTTAGACACCATTAACAGAGTAATTTACTCTCCAGAGTGCCCTTTCAGGAAACAGTAGGAACTAAGTAAACCCCATATATCATTCAGAAGCAGGAACAATTCTCATTGTTTCTTTCCTAAATCTATTTCCTTTCTCAGAACTTTGCCACCATATGGTCAACAAGGAAGCAGTGTAACAGGATCTGATAAGATTGAATTATGTATTTTAGCAAGCTTCAGGAGCTGGGCCAAGGCATTTAAATACATCAGTTACTGAATTAGTACAAATTGTTTTCCATCTTATCAAAAGGAAAAACAAAAAGGAAAGACTTCACATCTGATCTAATGTATGAGGGGCCTCAGACATGATAGACATGAAGGGCCAGACACAGGCATCCAGTTGTTCCCCATGTTTGCATTTAAACAAACGGCTCCTTCCTAGATAATGTTTTTTATTCCACTAAGAGAAGCAGGCAGCAAACATGACATAATATACATAGAGGACTGACAGGAGACAGGATGCGTTACTGTAGTCCATTAATGTAGGTGTTCAGTTTTCTACTGCTCAGACAGCTGCGTCCTCTCTGTCGATACATCTTGTGTTAGATTAAAGAAAAATCAATCTAAGAAAGAACAAAAGTACCCTACACACAAATTATGCGTTAATGTGTAGGGTGTGGGTGTGCATAACTGAGGCAGCACACATGTTCTGTGTGCTGCAGATTTTGAACTGGAAATTAAACGGCCTCTACCTCCAACAGTGCAAACAACTTGAAGAGTGAGTGTGAAACCCAGAGAAAGGCAAAACAGAACATTTTTCAACAAGTTCTAGTAAGATTCAGTAGGACAAATAATGTGAACAAAATGGAATTTGTGTTCTGGCTTTCTGCTCAGAAAAGACACATTTGATTTCTCAAAACAGGACCTCAGTAGGGTTTTTGGTGGTCTTTCTGTCCTGCAGGCACAAATTTCATTCAGGAAAGAGACCCAAGTTGAGATGTACAACACAATATGAAATTGTTTCTTCCACTTAAGGGTTACAGCTACTTTTTCTTATCCCTGATTCATTTTCACACCATCCCCATTGAGGCTAGAACCACATGAACAATTTCCAATGTTACGGTCTAAGGACATTGGAAACACATTGTAGAAATTGAAGGTCATTCTGAAGCAGAATAAAAGCATGAGAAGCCTGCCCAAGTGCTCTTTTTTATCTCCTACAATGTAGCTGTAAATTTAGTTCTAATTTTGTCAGGAGATTGAGAAGATGTTACACCTAGCACTGACTTTTGTAATGTGGAAGTGGCCCTCACCCTTTACTGCAGGGCTCCAAAAGCTACCACAAGCCTTCCTGGAGACTGCAGGGAAATCACTGGAGATGTGGCAACCCTTTAAGCACCCAGAAGAGCACATCAGTGGATTGAGGAACTAGATTATGTCAAACTAATGGCATTTTCCCAGCAATAGTAGCCTGTACTGTTAGAAATTAATCCTGAACTAGTGTAAACCACCTAACTTCTAATTGGTTTTGTCCTCACTTTGTTTCTGATAGTCTCTCAAGTTGTGTTTTCATTTCCATTTATCAGATCTTGGTCTTTCCAGCCTCTTGTATCCTTTTGGAAAACCTGCAAAGGCAAAGCATGTAGCTCATGCTCTCAGCTCACTGGAAGAAGCTAAATTATGAAGGAAGCTATCGGCTTTTCTAGCTGTAGCATTGCGTATCTGCACAAACAGTCTCCTATAAGACCAGAGGCTGCAGGTGATGCAGAGGCTGACAGTGATTCTTTCTGTTCCAAACCCAGGGCTGCCTTGCCCTCACAGATTTTTTTTTTTTTTTTTTTCCCCTTCAGAAAGAATTGTTTGGCTACCCCACTTAGCAACAAAACACAGGCAGAGGCACAGCTAGAGTTCAGCGAGCTGCTCCTGTAAGCAAACCCTCACAACTCCACAAAGCACTGCTCATCTTTATGTTCTCCTAGTGTTAATACACTTTATATAAGCAACAAGTATTCATTTAGACAAGGTCTGTTCAGGATCCACACTCTCACTACCAGTAAACTCAGGTTAATTTACTTTTGCAGTACGGTCTTTTAAGAAATTCAACTTCCTTTATCTAAAGTGAAGGGGAGAAAATAAATAAAACCACAGTCCAGATGGAAACAAAGTCTGTTCCTTCTTCATAAGCCAAGCCACAGGCAAGTTATAATTCACATCTCCCCTGAGTCTCATCATTACCCAAATTTGGAAAACAAGCATAAGGGTTAGGGGGTAATGGGGGGGAAGTGGGGAGGTGCAGCCTGCCAGCAAATTACACACTAAATTTCTTTGCCTTTAATTGTATCTGAAATAAATGAAAAACTTCTTGTGGTCCAAGTCATGGGATTCCTTAATCAACATGGTAGAGTCAGGCTTGCGAAACTGAAGTCCCTGGGGAAATGGCTTCACTACTGAAGGAAACAAGTGACTCAGAGCCCCGTTCTCAGGCTCAGATCTTTTCTTAAATGGTTTAATTGAAAGTAGTGATTGCCTGTGCGCAGGAGCACAGGAGCACGTTGGGGTCTTCAGCATGGGCTTCCAGCTGACATCTCATGACCTGCATTTCTTTCTGGTCTTATTAGGGAGTCTACCTTACACATTTCTAGTAGAGAAACTACTAGAGCTTAAAGGTAGCTTTACATTGTGTTCTTAGGAGTTGAGTTGCACTGAGAAGTCCTTATATGTATGAAAAAAAAAAAAACAAGGTAGTATCAAATGATGGGTCCCTTTAACAATCAAGTAAGTCTTCTTAACAATCAGAACAGTTAAGGGTAAAATTGCATCTGATTTGCTTGATGAGTCTCATTTTTAATGCAATTAGCCAGCCAAGGTTTGACAGACTAGACTATCAGAGAGCCAAAGAGCCAAAGGGAATTTGCATATATTATAAAATAATTGGAATGGCAGCATAAAGTAAGAACTAACCTGACCTAAGCCTTCACTCAAATAGAATTGTGAGAATAATTGATTTTCCACATTCCTGACTGAACAGAAGAGGTAAAAAAAAAAAAAAAAAATTCAGCAGCAAGAACAGTTTTTATTTTTCTAATCTGTGACTAAAAAAAAAAAACACTTTGAAAGCAACCCTGAATGTACAGATAATTCTAAAATTAAATGCCCATTTGAAACATCACACTGAAGCATTTCATTTAGAAACTATAAGGTAAAAAGTTTTCAGCCAAAATAAACCAGCAAAATGAATATTTTTAGGGGAAAAACTTTGGACTGAAAAGTTTCACATGTCTTTAATTTCAAGGGGGAAAAATACCAACCAGAAAAAAAGAAACTCTTACTGTCTTTTTTCCCCAGCAGAGAAAGAATATGTGATAAAACTATTGTATTTTCAGAATGCGGTAGTTTTAATGACACTCTTGTCAAGGAAGTATTATCAAATGAAAGATATCTAATCAAATCCATGGAGTTGAAAAACAGCTGGAAACTCATCCTATATAGCCAATAGCAGACACTAAAACCTTTATCTCCCACATCAGGTGAAAATATCTCCCAGCTATTGGCCACTCCTAGATGTGGCACTCCCTCTTTCATTCCTAAACTTTGAAAGTTTTCAATTTCTTGTGGACTGATAAAAAAATGTTGCAATCTTTAAATGATAATAGTATGAAAAAAAACCCTATTCATTCCCCCATTGTGGTTGTGTGCATCTTTTTGCTTTCCAGACTGCAGCTTTCCTATTTACATCTAGAACACAAGTCCCAAAATATCAGGAAAGAATCAATTCTGGCAAGATTCCTACTTCAGTGAGAGCCAAAAAGCTACCAGAACAGGTATTTTGCCTGCCCTCCTCCCTCAAAAACCTGTTCTTGTAGCTTTTTCAGAGCTGATGTCAACCAAATGTACTGAAAGGAAGCACCTGATCTTATTTGCAACACTTAGCTGGACCTGAGATTTTACATTTCACCTACTTGTTATTCCAGGACATAAACAGTAGGTAAATCCAGCTTTGCCAGACTGTTTCTACTTTAACTCTTGATTGACTTGTGGATCTAAACTGAAGCACACATTATTCTGCTCATGCAGTTTAACTCTTCACAGAGGTCAGAGTAGCTCGTACTATTAAATAATGCAGGCTAGATGATGCTGACTTAATAAAACTCACATGTCATTTTGTGTTGGAATTGATTTTCTTACTTGAGGGCCATTTTAGCTTGCAAATCAAAAGTGTCTTGTGTTGGTTCTTTCAAAAGGATGCTGCTATTGCCTAGGCTTCCTTCAGAAACAGAGATTGATGGGACCAGGCTTGTGTTGGGTCAGTGTCTAATGGCCTCCTCTCAGTGGCCTGAATTATTCATAAGTGCTAGAGCACCTCATTATAACATGTACAATGGAGAATATGTCATAGCTGCAATATCAAACTGGTTTTTTGCATTTTGCAAGCACAGTTTTCTCTCTTCCTCCCTCTTTTCCATTTCAGTTCCAATAAATTAAGTTATTTTGAAGGTAGGCATATCCTCTCTTAACATTAAATCATCCCTAGGCAAGTAGATCTGTTTAACCCATGTCACTTGGACTCCACAATCAGTTATGTCTTCCTATTTTCCAGCATGTCTCATCCCAGGCTTCTTAAACAATGGCTCACCTGTATCCACCTGAACTATAAACTTATTAAGATCACCAGACCATTCAACAACAAAGTTGAGAATACAGTTACTGCTTTTATAAAAATAACCTTCCCCACCCTGCCCTCATTCCATCCATCTGTATTTTCATTGGTCTGGTTCTTTTCCAGAATTTCCAAAAATAGTTTACAATTCACACATAGAAGGGTCTTCTTGTGCAAGATGGGAGACAATTGCTTGATGTGTGCTACAGCCTTTCTCACCTTTCAATTCTTTTCCTCTGGACTCTTGTTTTGTCCACTGCTGACAGTGAAACTCTACTGATACACACTGATTCTTACACCAGTTGTAGGCAGTTATGACTATAAAATCATGATCTGTTGTCTCAAGAAATAAGCAAATTCCAAATATAGCAAGAACTTAGAAAGGGAAAGTGATTAAACCGGTTCCAGAATTAATTACCTTCCACTACTAATTTTTCTCTATAGAAAGTAGGGAGCTCAAATCCAGCTTCACCCACAGACATCCCCATCAAACATCATGACCTATTCATCTGCACTTTCCATCCTGTAATAGCACTTCTCCCTGTAATAATGTGTGCAAGAAAACAAAGACAAAAGATACACACAGTATAAGTCTATGGACAGTCCTGAATTTCTGGGGAGCCATGCATACTGCTTTACAGCATGCAGCCCAGGAATATGCAGAAATCGGCCTAGGTCTTCCAAGAAGTTTGCAGGAGATGAGACACAAGGTACTTTTCAGACAAAGCCTGAAGGTACAAGACAGGATGGGAAAAGTTCTGCTCTTATAAAAAAAAAAGCACAATGTGGTTAGATGCAAATTTCTTGTAACTCTTTAAACAGCTAGTATGCAAACAAGAGAAGGAGCCTTCCTCAGAGCAGAGATGTGCTGGCAGGAGCTCCTTGTTTCTCCCCAGCTTTGCTACAGACTTCAGTGCTATGAGTTTGGAAGAAGAATTTTGAACTTCTGCAAAAGCGAGCTTTTGGGCTACAACTCATCCCATCTCAGCTAAAGAGCCACACTGCAGTGGGCATGAGTCAGGATTGTAACAGCTGACACATAAATGTTATCTTCTGTTCCTCACAGGTCTTATTTACCAAACCTCATCTAAAAAGATAAGCAGGGAAAGTGGTAATGACTAAAACAAAATCAGTGTTTAATACTATTAATTATAAAAATGGCATTGTGTACTTGGAAAAGGTAAATTACAGAAGATAAAAGAAGGACTTATGATCTGTTCTGTTGATCAACACTGAAGTCCTAGTTGATGGATCAATTACATATACAAGTGCAGCCACTTAAATAAATTTCTGCAGAGATGAGTCTTCCCAGCTTCAGTCCAAATTACCTAAGAAAATCCAGCCAATTAAGAGTAATATAAAATATACTTTGCACCACCAACAGCTAAATACATGCTTAGGGACTTTACAATTGTAAGGTCATTAGCACTCCCTGAGAACTACAGAAGGCTACCAAGTGAAAAAGCCACAGAAGGTTTTAATTAGGACTTTGTTCACTACTAACTAGTATTGATGTGAAAAATAATATTTTGGTCACAGAATTCATTTTAAAAGTTCATAAGCTAAGAGGCAACAAAACATCAAGGAACTAGGGGTTTAGTGCTAGACATCCTGGCAATTATATATAGTAGATACAAATTTTCTATACTTTAAAAATCAGTTCCAGGCTTTTAACTTAAAAATCACTCTGGGTAAAGTTTTTCTAGAATGACAGAATATCTACAGAGGTGAAGTTCCACTTCTAAATAAAGTGCCTAGCTCTGTTCTGAAAGCAATAATGTGATGCTTTAGGACAATTACAAGAAGAATAGAATATTGAGATTAGACCTAAGACTAGCATGTTTCACCACCCCTCCCCCTAAAACGATCACCGAATGCACTTTTCCTTAATTCTAGTCACTCCTATATTTCAGTTTTTCTCTAGAAGAATTAGAGAAGAATAAAACAAAAACAAACCACCTCGATATCAATTTCCTTTAGCTTCCACCTTCATCATCCACCTTTTAGGATACATTTAGATGCATAGCTGGTAGAGCAGCAAATTCTATCTTGAAGATATTTTTTTCCTTCCCAGCTAGGCTAAAAGACAACCATCCCAAGATGAGCTGCAATGTCTCTCCATCTAAGAGAGGAACATTTCAGTTGCCCTCCAGGAAGCTCCACATCATTCACAAGACCTGACAGATAATCAACTCTCCACAACCATCTCCAAGACCCATGAAGGGCGATTCACTGTAAGTCTGCAGTAGAAGGTAGAGCACATGCTGATTGGTCCTCCAGGCTTGGCTCCAGACCGAAGCAGGACGCCTTAAGTAAAAAGAAGGCATCCTGTAAACCAGGGATGATGCAAAGTACAAGTCCCAGACTGTGGGGTCAGATTAGATATTTGACCTCTCTCACAGGTGAGAGACCATCGTTACCTGAAGGGGACAGATCATGTGTGACAAGGTGGCATGATGACAAGATGGACCACGCGTGGCTGTGGGAGGTGTTGGCAAACAGCTGTCAGGACTGGGGCTGCCCCAGGGCCTGCAAATAGCAATAATTTGTAAGGAGAGCCTCTGCCTGAAAAGCTGTTTGGAAGGATGTAGCATGGCTCATTCAGCAGGAAATCACGAGCAGAGATCCAGGTATAGTTAGAAAGAAGAAACTAGTCATTCAGAAATGTTGCCGAGACCCAGCAAATTAAACTTTCCTATGCACCGAAGTATGATTTGCCTGAAGCCTATGACAACTTTGAGCAGTTGGAAACAAACCCCAAACCTATTTTATTTCTACTGAGATAAATCCTTTGAAACGCCTTCACTGACCCACCAGCCAGGTAAGTGAGGAGACTGCGACACAAGCCCCAGGTTGAAGAACCGCATTAGCAATTCATATTTCAGCATTTCTAAGTTTCTGTTTATCATCCCTAGAGCTCACTCTCGATGCACTAGACTAGCCCCATGAATTCATGAATAGATACAAAAGACTTATGGTCATCATTAGAATGTATTTCCCTCCACACAACCGCTTTTTAAATGTCACTAATCTTTCTCTCTCACAGGTCTGCTGCACAGAGCACCTAATTTGCTTTGGAAGTTTGGGAATGCAGAGTCCAATCAAAGACAGCATATTAAGCATACATGCTTAAACTTGAAGAAATCCAAACATTTTTAGTGTCATTTGTATTCCATTCTATCCTTGTGACTTTCTGGGCTAACAAGAAGAAAACCTGCCCTAACCAAGAGGGGTGGAAAATACTGATTTCATTTATGCACTCCTTTTTCCATTTGCTTTCAAAAACTGAGAAGAGGGAGAAGAAAGAACGAAGATCAAGCTATGAAGTCTATTTACTAACATAACTTTTACTAAGGTTATCTCTGTATTTCAGATGTGAAGATACTTCTTTCTCATTCTTTGCTGAATTTGCTTTAGTAATTTCAACTAAACTTTTTTCTGCTTAGGTGTTTATATTTGACAGGTTTGAGATGTCACCAAACTAAATACATTAATTAAAAACATAAAGTAAAAAATGTATATTTTTTTCAAATTACAAATGCTGAAATAAATTACTAAGTAGGCAGAGGTGATCTGTTATGAAAAGACGAAACAGCACAAAGTATGAAGGAGATTATTTGGCATGGAGGGAACATGAACAGTGTGTGTAATGAAGCAAAGATGCCAAAGGAGGAAAAACACAAAGAAAAATGAAAATACAGAAAGATAGATGGTTGGATCACAGAACACCCTGAGGGAAGAAGAGCGTTAAAAAAAAACAAACAACCCATGTCAGTGTGAAAAGAATAAACCAGAAAGAACTTTCTGAATTTCAGAAAGATCAGAAGGAGAAAAATCTCATAGGGTGACAGGAAAGTGTCTCCTACCAGGTGAGGATGAGTCCATTGTTAAACTGAAGACTAAAAAAAGATTATTTGGAAAGGCTCTGAAATTTCCAGGAAGATACCATAATAGTTAATGCAGCTAAACCTGGTAAATAACGGGAAGATTGTCTTTAGCCCTCACTTTTACAGTCATGCAGGAGGGACGAGAGAAAAGTTTCTTGGGCTGAAGGGGCCCCAGATGACCTCAGCCCCCCCGGCTCCCCTCCTTCCCAGCCACCACCACCACACCTGGAAGGAGGCACGGGGGTTTCCTATAAGAATATCCCCGTAAGGAGGAGGGGTTTGCAGTACCAAGTCCTACTTTAAGGGAGGGAGCAAACCCATAAAAGTGATGGCAGACCAGGCTCTGCTGGAGGCAGAGACCCCGGGGTGGGAGGGGAGGGGGGGAACAACAACACACACACAATGGGATAAGGCTGAGGACAGGTTCAAAAGCTGGAATCACATCCTTGTAGATCAGGCTATGCACTGTAAACAGGATTTCTTGAAGGCTGGAGTAGAATGGGAAAGGCATGATGTAAAAGGGAGGCAGTTGATTTCTCTGCAATATAGGGGAATAAAGACTTCCCAAGAAGATTAATTGTTGGAACTGAAAGGTGATACGCCACTATTATCAGCTAGAGGACCACGAGGTACAAGAACTTTTAATTCTTATCAGCATTTGTTGTTTTTGCCTTCTTTTTTTTTTTTTAATTACAGATTACTGCCTGTATGCTTTTAGCACACAGCCTGTATCTCAGTGCAACAGGAAAACTGCACCATGCTGTATTCTCTCTTTGCTGGGCAGGGATTTTCATGTCATCTATTATTCACATCACAGCTTGCTGCAGTGATTCCAGGAAGACCTCAAAAGAGCCCTGTCCTACTGTCAGAAAAAGGAAAGGAATATGATTTTCCCATAGGAGGGGTCAGGAAGCTGGAAAGCCAAACAGTACCTCCCTCCCTGTGCACAAACCCTGTGTCTTACAGCAGCGTTGTCCAAGAGAGGACAATACTCAGCCAAGTGAATCAGACTAAGATTTTGAAATTTAATTTTGGCATCAAAGAATCACAGAATTTTTAATGAATCATTGTAGGATAAGAGACAAGCTATTTTCTTTCCTACACTGCTAGACAGGAATTTAGTCATGAGAAGACTCCTGTAGACATCTCCCCATAAAGATGAGATATTAGCAATAAAAAGACTTTGTCAGCCTTGTTCTGAAGGAAATGCGGGTGCTGATACCACTCGCCAATCAGTGCTGACAACAGTGGGCTCTAAGTGATGGGGCGATGCAATCATGGCTGCCCCCTCTCACCTCCCGCCGCTGTTTGTTCCTGACCCTTTCTTCCCAGTTATGGCATATATCAGGTGACCTTAAAAAAAAACAAAAAAAGCCAACACACAGGCTGCATTTGTGTTTTGGATACACTTGAAAGCTCCCAAGGAATCCCAGCCCTGTGCTGCAAGTCACAGGCACATTTAGGGGGGGGGGGAAAAAAAAAAAAAAAAAAAAAAGCAAAGCAAACTCTTATGGCTTACTTAGATATATGTTTCATAACCTGAATGTAACCTAATTAACATCTTGAATAATTTTCTCAAATTGACAAAGGAAACAGAGCAGGGGCAGAAAGTGAATCCAGGCTACTTCAAGTCCTAATTTAGTTTAACCTTTCAAAGGTAATTTTATACTTTGCTCTCCTTAATGTTCTCTGCACCCACTTTCTTCCTACATTCCCTTTCTGCATTTGGATGAACTCCATTTCCACTGAAGCAAAATTCCCTTTGGCTTTGACAGAGCCTGACTTTAAACAGTCACGAGTCTCTGTTTCTCTCTGACTTCAGGAAGGTAAGGATTATTTTAAATGCCTTTCTTTTTTTTTGTCTTATTTGGCTTGCAATTTTTCAGGAGGGAGGAAGGGGGTCCCAGATGAGGAGTGGACATTTATCCTACTACTGTACAGAGAATTTGGGCCCATAAATAACTGACATTTTGATTAGTAAGAGACAAGAAACTATAAAGAAGCCTGGTGTGCTACATCATGGCATTAGGCATTTCCAATCATGACAGCCTCTTTCAGTCCTTTTAGGCATAACATTTATTGCTCCTATTTACTGTTATTAGTAACAAAATGCTGCCCATGAAAAACTTATACTAAAAAAATAACAAACATGCAAATACACAAAGGAGAAACATGAGCATCACAGCACAACTGTTCGTAAATACAGCTGCTCCTGGGTTAGGGCTCAGAAGCCCTACAGAGCTCACACTTTCAGTAAACAAGAAGGGAAAGAGCACCCGTTTTGAAAAAAAAAAAAAAACATCATCATCAGGAAACAACAGCTCAGGTCAGGGGGTTCCCACCTCTGAGCTGCCATCAACTGGGAAGCTCATCCCTGGGCCACACTGCTTCCCCAGGTGCAAGGTAAATATGATGCCTTAATTACCACTGCCAAAATAACCCTCCTGTTGATTTGCAAGGTATGATTAACTGGTTCAGCAAAATAGCACCCAACCTGCCAGTAGCTCCCACATGTTCAGCTCCAGCTTTAAGGTAGTAAATATTAAGCAGGATCCAGGGGGTTCTCCTGTTTTCTCCGGTAACTTTCTTGATAATATAGATTAGTTAAAGTCTCATCTGTGGGAGACTGGTACCTCATCACCATGCAGAGTCACCCTGGGGCATCAGCATAGCCAGGAGAGCAAAGTCCTGTCAGGATCATCAATAACCTGGCCTGAAGGGAGAAGAAGGTTTTGCCTGAGGTAGGTTCATAGCCAACAGAGCCAACGAACATCCTGCTCAGTTACAGAGGGGAGTAGTCCTTCAGTGGAGGTACCAAAAAATAAGCCTCTTCCTGAAAAGTAGGATGGGGAATCCAGAGTTGTACTTTAAAAGGCTTCTGGCAACTTCCTTTACCAAACAAATATTAAAAATCCAAGGCTTCTACAAAAGCTGCTGGAGGAGAAACAGTAACTAGTTTCCCACAAAACAAATGCCTCTTCCCACATACAATATTTTCATTATATCAGCAGCAACTGACTCACTGTACAGGATTTGGTGATATTTAAAATTATGAACGTGGCATAAAAGTTCACAAGCTGATTAACACAATTACTATTCATTTGATCCTGATTGCTGCAGCGGGGCCTTCTGATTAAACCAGTCTGCCCTGCAATTTCCCTGGATTTTCTTCCGTGCTTTGAATACCAAGGAGTAAATATCCCAAACTCAGCACCTTGCTCACAGCCTAGATATTTTGCTTGGTGTGCAACACCCTCAGCAATTGCAATTAGCCCATTATAGGAAGTGGCTTAATTTTGTTCCCCACAAACTACACATTCATTAACATCTCTAAGGTTAACTATGTAAATTGCATGTCCAGTCAGTCCATTCTTAACTGGATGTTTTCACTGTCTCCTTCCATATACCTCATGACTTAACTGATTATACACATTCAGTTTAATTAACCGGGAAGAACTGCAGGTTTCCGTTAACTCTCTTTTCTTGCCTTACTTCTTTCTCTGGGGTTGGAGTAAGAAAAAGCAAAGCCTACCATCTGAGTACCACCAAACCTTTTCTGGTTTTCAGATCCCCGCTACACATATTTCCATAGACGTAAGATGGAACAAAAATAATCAATACTTATATGCCAGCTATCAGATAATAATGAATTACCTCTATTTTATATACTTCCCTCCACACACAGCTATTTCAGACCCAGTTCCCAATGTCTTCTATTCCCTGAAAATTGAATACTGATCTCTATTTAACATTGCAGAAAGCACACAGATCTGCAAAAGTATTGTGATGAGATGGGAGGTGGTCTTGGGTTTTTCTCAGCTTTTTGCTTGTTTTCCCCCTCCCTACCCCCTACGTTTTGGGCGCAGTGGCATTCTACAGCCACTGTACTTAGAACTGGAGCAACTCAAGACAGGGATAGAAGAGACAGTGTCCTGATAGTGCCCTGGAGCATCCCTAAGGAGAAGAGCAGCATTAGGACAGCCAGGCCATGCCAAGCAGCACACAGAGGACACAGGGCATTTCCTTATGTCCTTGAGCAGATGATCTTGGTTGTGCTCAGTCAAAAGGCTCCACAAAACTATTGTTGCATAGTGCTTTAATGACATTTCCTATGACAGCTGAGAAAAAGCAATGTGCTCATGAAGTAATTGCTCACTGCCAGAGGAGTCACTTTACTGGGCCCACCTGCAGTTAAATTCAGACACATGTGACAAACTCTGCATTTTAGTATTCTTGCCCTCTTCCCCAAATGGATATTACTGCCTCCAAAACTGTGCTTCAGCTGAAAGCCCAAAAAGCTTCAAGTAGCTGGAAATCTCTTTAAAAGTACAAAGTAAACACATTACAAAAATAACTGAATAAATTGAATATTGTCTTCTTGGCCATGTGTATCTGGTGTTTTAAACACAGTCACATCTTCCCTGCAGCAAATCCTGTAGAAGCTAATTATTGTTTTATTGTGACCCAGAGAAAAACTAAGCTTAAGTTTTAGAACTGGAGATGTTCCATCTTCACTGCAAAGAGAGTAGTTAGCTTCTTGGCTTTTTTTATTTTATTCTCTGCTCTGCATTATTATCACTTCAAATCTCCCATCATCCTTCCAAACCCAAGCATGTGTTTGATCCCAAGGTCTTCACAGGCCAGTTGTTTCACTTAACACTAGTTTAAAAGAACAAAATGCCCTCAGGTAGACCAGCTCCTATCGGTGGCCAAGGCACCAGATCCATCTATACCATTTCTACTTGGAGGAAAAAATCTTGCAGGATTATTTTCCCTATCAGTTTTTCCTTCTACTAGGTAAATCATGTAGCCTATCAAAGCCATTTCTGTGATCTCCCTTAACAATGCATTTGAAGGTGATATCAAAGAATTGCTGCTGGTGTTATACATATTACAGTAAGCCCCTGATAGCAGATGTTAATGCATTTTATGATTGGGAATGTTGTCTCAAGATAAAAACAGGCAGTCTGCAGGAATCAGCAAAAACCCACTTAATTTCACAGATGTATAGCCACTGACGTGTGTGCAATGAGATTAGGCGATGCCCTTGTTGGCAAACTTATCATAACTTTCTCCAAATAGCAAATCCCTAATTAGTTTATACTGTGGCTTTGCAGAGGGTAAGCATGTCTGGGGAAGAGCAAACAGTAGCTGATTTCACAGGAACTTGCTTGCTTAGCTCAGGCTTAGCCATTGTAAAAAAGTAAATACTGCTTAAAAAACCATTCAGATAGAAAGATTCATATGTTTTGTTTCAGCAAGGTTTGCAGATTTATCTAGAAACTTCTCAAACCCACAGCATCTTAATAAAATGATTTCCCCATAGGAGGGGTCAGGAAGCTGGAAAGCACATTATTACTAAAGGCTGTATCTTAATCTAGACGCTATACTGTTGATAAATCTATCAAATTTGTTACTTACTGGACAATATTCAAATCCAGTGACACACTTTCTCAAGCAAGCTCATGTCACTAACAGCTGGAAGAGCAACAGAGAAATATCTGGAGCACCCCACATATGAGGAAACTATGTCAAGGGACAAAGGAAAAGTTCAGAAAAGAAAGGCTGAGCTTATTTCTACAGACAGCAGATTGTTCTTCAAATTAAAGGGAAAAAAAAAAAAAAAGCATCTTTCTGTACCTTCTAGATGCCACCAGGCCTGGGGAGTGAACTGCAAGACTGATGGGGGCTTATGATGCATCAAAGCAGCTTGATCAGATTTTTCTCAGAGATAACTCCCTGAAGGGAGGAGATAAAGGTGATGGTCCTTCTGAAAATGAGTCTGCAAGGTCAGGGAGACCTGCTGGTTGTCACAGCACCGGGAGATCAGAGCAGGGCCAAGATCCTCAGTCACCAGCAAGCAGATGAGGAGAGCAGGGAGATAACCGTTGTAAATAAATGAGTGAACTCCTACATAATGCTCACACCACAAGTTGCATTAAGAATAAAATATGTTTTGATTTTTACATAACAAGGAAGGAATGAAACTTCAGTTCTGCATATTCATTTCAAGAGTGAATACCATTTTGAATAATTATGTTACATTCAAACGTGACAAATCTGTCCCTCAACATCATAAAATCAGTTCTAAGAGGCCAGACATCTGCCTTCTTCCCCTTTCAGTAGCTTTGGTTAATACGCATCAGATAAGTAACTTATAAATTACTTCTCAACTTCCTGGATTTTCAGACTGAAACTGATTCCCTATTGTCTTCCTCTTTTTAATACAGACAGAGTGCTATTAATAACAGATATAATAGGGAATGTACAAGCTAGCTGGGCCATTTGTAGTTTTATATACAAAGTAATTTTCCAAATGTTCTGACTGTCCTGAAATTGCTACCTCCCAAAAGCACCAAGAGCTGTCCCTCTCCATCCACAAACCTTCACCTCCACTTGCTGCAGCCTCCTCAGGTCACCTGTGCAATTCAAACCTGTCTTTTCTACATAAAGGCTAAAAATAATTTTTTAAAATAATTTTGAAAAAGGCTGGTCTGCTCATATGGTCCCTTACTGTCATTTCTTATTCTGATCCCAGCAGAAGCTCCCCACATAGGAGAACAGATACCTTGATAGCTCCTTCAAACAGTGTTTTTTTCATAACCCACTACAGAGAGGTTGAGAAGCTGCACTAACAATACAATATTTAGGATGAAGAATTAGACCCGGATGGCATCAAGGGGCAGTTTTTGTAAAGCATGTTAAGTCTAGAAAGTGATACTTGTGTTGCTGTAGCCAGCAACAAACTAGAGAGGACTACGTGCAAGCAGTAGAAAAGCAAGATACAATGCAGTAACAAACTCACCAGGTAAATCCCAGGCTTATTCTCCCAGGGTTTACATTAAGTATAGTAAATCTGTTTTTCAAAAAGAGAAAAAAAAAAATCCACCTTCTTTTTGAATCCCCTTTCCACACCTGGAAATATCTCTTGGATAGCTGAAAGCTGTCCAAGAAAGTAGAAAATTCTGTGGTACCCCAAGACTCTACTGACATAATCACTTTAAACTCTAAATCATAGTGAAGCACATGATGGATAAAGGTCAAGTCACATTTGTTTACTCATTAGAGGACAGTATGAAAGTTGTTTTTTTTTTTCCCCCCACATGAGCAGTTTTGGGTTTTGGTGTTTTTGTTTTGTTTTGTTTTGTTGTTGTTGTTGTTGTTGTCATTGGTTTGGGGGCTTTTTTAATAGTGGAAAAGGTGCAGTACGCCTTTACATAAAGGCTTTATATCCCTTTTAGAACAAAGAACCGATTGAGTTAAAATTGCCATTCTAATTAAGATTTAAGAGGAAAAAAAAAGAAAGAAAAAAAAAAAAATCACTCTCTGCTTCACTCAAGATCGTGGGCAAAAACCTTCAGTTGACTCCAGCAAGAAGTTTGTCTGAAGACCAGTTGGACTGGGGCTCACAACATGTTTTAGTATTCTGGAGATTACATACCTGGCAGCTCTAGCTTAGTACTTGAGAGGAGCTTACCTTTATCATTTTTATCCTCCAAAAATAAGGCATTTTTTTGAGCAATAACGTGTTGCTGTTCACCCAAAGAACTTAAATGAGGGCAAGGCTAGTGACAGGAAAAAAGTGACATATGCACATTCACTTTTAATTATATTTTAAGTACTGCGGTAATAAACCAAGTTCAACTCTAAGATACTGGGATATTCTTCACATATTGTCTATACCCACATCTCTCATATAATGATTCTCTGGAGTAACCTAACTGTTTTATTATTATTATTGCAAGTTATATTGTTCAGCACTATGGGAAAGAATATGTAAATCAGAAACATAAATGTGCCACTTAAAAGCTGCCAGCTTGAACTAATGAGGATGATGTAGCAATGACACAGCTATGTTTTGACTTATTTAAAGAGCTAATTACGGCTTCCTAATTACCCAAACCAGTGAGATTATTATCCTCTTGGATAGTTATGAATAATTAAGTTAAAGCCATTTTTGAAAAGAAAAGTAATATAAGTTTCAGACAATCTTTGAAAAATCCCAATAGTAGCTGAAAAATTATGTGGAAGCAGCATCTTCCCTAGCAAGCACTTCAGATCAAGAGCAGGGCATACAGGAAATATCAGTCAGCTTGCAAGCACTCAGGGAAGGTGAATAGAACGTTTCAAGATATGTTGAGGATTGTTTTTCTATTCAGCTTTTAGTTAAAACTACAGGGAAAAAAAAAAAATCAACAGGTGACAGAAGACCCCCAATGAGTTTCTGTGAAAATACCTGAGGCACAAAGGAGATTCTCCATCTGGGGGAATTTTAAGATTAAAAGGTCACGGTCTCCAGCCCCCTTGAGAGACAGTGACAAAGACTTGATAAATACCATCAAGTTAGATATCAAAACACTGAAACCAGAGCATTCAAAACTGTCATAAGGGAACAGGAAATGACACAGAGTGTTTGACTAAAGGTGTTGGCCAAAGGAACAGTTCTACTGAAGGAGCTGAGGTCTGTGTCTATATGTGGCTAACAAAGCAGCCAGGTCCAACATCTATAGTTGCAGGAGGCAAAGCACCACAAATTCATGTCCAAACAGTACATTGAATCAAGGGTTAAACACTCATGGTTAGAATCCAAAGCCCTTTCTGTCTCCTACAAACCACAAAGAATGCCTTTTAAAGTCCTTCAGGAGGGTAGAAAATGTAAAATATACACAGAATGTCTTAAATTAACAACTCCTTAGAAAAAGTTAGCATTGTCATCATTGTTGAGAAACTACTTGATCAGCCATTTGTATCTGTGGATTCTACTCGTTCAATGCCACCACATTTCTTCTAGACCAACTGAGGGTACTAGTGCCACCAACTGCAGTAGCATCACCTAGTCCTTGTGTTCTCTGATACACCATGCACTAAAATCAGAACAAGATTATCAACTCACAAATCCCACAAGAAGACTTACCCTAGGTCACGCCACAAGTTCTGCATGGAGCTGAGCAGGGAATCCATCATCACCATGAAATCATCCTTCTTCACTACCATACAAACTCCTCTTTCTCCCCCAGAGTTGCTCTTTTACTTCATTCCTAACCCTACTGATAACCTGCATCCCCTGACATTTACATAGCACACAGTAACACAAGCCAAAAGGCCTCATCATTCAAAAAAAAAATCATGAGAGGGACTGTCTTCTTACTTCAAAGCAAATAAAATTTCACAAATAAGAGTGTAGAAGCACCAGATATCATCTCCTGGCCTTAACCAGAGGAATAATCTCCTCCCTTGCTACTCACTGATAATTTACAAGACTCCCTTCTCCCTTAATCCCAGTTTTGTTGAATTACCAGGCTGATTTACCAGGTGTTTTGAGTTGCTATGAAATTCAAGGCAATGCAGGCTGATGGTTTGCTTAGTCCTGAGTATCATTTTGAATGCTTAGGAGAACCTTTTCCATGCAGCTCACTTGCTAGTTTTCTCTGGCCCTAACCAGAGAGCTGGTGTAGGAGATTGTCACGTTATCATAATGTGAGTTGAACTTTTCTAAAGTCAGTTAAAGACATGAAGAGGGGACATTAGCAAACTAAAAGATATTTCAGCCTTATTTGACATAGCACTAAGCTCTAGTAGGCCAATTCTGGCAGGAGGAAAAGGGTTAAAATAGAAGATGGAGCTTGGGAGACACTCTGGAATAACAGTTTACAGATACACCCACTTAGACCCTTCTCCTGATCTTTAGGAAAAGCCACAGGCTTGGGGGATCCCATCAGAGCTCTCCACTGTACCACCGATGGCTGCGTGAACATAGGAAACCTCACCAGAAGACACCAGTGGTATCTACAGCACAGATCTTACATACTCCATCCTGAGACCTTCTATACTGGCATATTATCCCACACCTCTGTCGAAATTTGACTAACAGCAAGGGAAGTTCCACGCTACTGCTCCTGCTCTGTCGCAAACACTGTCACACCCATCCTTAATGATAAAAGAAGTGCTGGCTGCATAGTGCCAGCTCTGCACCCAGGTGTTGGAGCAGAGATTGTCACAGCGATTAACAGAACGAAAGATCCCAGGCCCGGCTGCAGAAAGGAAAATAAGGCACACATGCTTGCACTGTAAGCTGGCTAAATAGACACAGCCAGCAATGACTGCTTTTATTTTTGCATGCTGCAGCAGACTCCAGGTCTGGTTTAGGAGAAAAAAAAAAAAAGAGTCAGATGGCCAGAAGGAATGAAATCCAACAATATCCCCCCTAATTATCATGTACCTCTAAGAACACATCAATCTATGAGGAAAGAAACTCAATCAGCAGCCCCACACCAGCAAGCATGGCTTGAATATTTTATTGTTCCAGTTGTGTTATCAGTAAAGCCTGAGTGTCCAGTCAGTGCAATGCTCATAATTGTTTTGATCCCCTTAAAAACAAGCTGGTTAGAAGCAGAATTAAATTGATTTGTGAACAATGTTTACCCTTTTTCTCACCACCAAGCAGACAACCAATTAATGACATTAAAGATTAATTAACAGCGAGGCCTGTGCACTACTCTACAGACTAACAATTATATTTGGTGTTACACGTTTTTTTCCTCAGCAAGGCAAGTACCTGCAGTTTCACTTAGAGTTTCTCTTTTGAAAAAATAAAGTGCAGCAAAATCCTGGAAAAAGGCTTAAAAAAAGAAGAATGAGAGGTTACAGGGTGATGTTTTTTCAGCTATTATTTGTTAGTGTCTCATTTGCAGAGAAGGGTGCAGAGTGCTCAGTGGGTTTGGGAGCATTTGGCCTAAAATGGAGTGGAAATGTAGTCAGAAGAGTTGGGTGTGTTTGTGTAAGTTGGAAGGAGGGAGAAAGTATATATTAGGCATTTTTTACACACACATACCCCACACCTGCTCTTGACAGCTAGTTCCATGTTTCATATCAAATGTATAAATAACGTATATACATTTTACATACAGAGTAACACAAGTCCTGCCAACTCTCCATTTCTATACTTAGTCAGGGACGGAAAAGCACAGACATAGAGCTAGAAATCCATGTGCTCTGGGACATATAGGCACCCACTTAACATTTAAATCCTTCCCATCCTGTGAAGTTGTGAAACAAACTCTTCTTGTCCCCTGAGGTAATAAGTCTGTTAAGTGTATTTCTTGCACTGCTTTTCCTTTTATTTTCAGACCAACCTTTTTTTTTTTTTTTTTTTTTCCCCTCAGATGTGCATGAAGTGTGGTGTTTTTATTGGGTTTTTTGTTTTTTTTTGTTTTTTTTTTTTGCTGCTAAAGGATGTTGACAACACTTTGCTTAATTTCTTATAAAGTACCAAAGCAACTGCAAACAAAATCAGATCATGCCTCCTGCTTTTGTGCTACAAATTTTATATGCTGGTTTTATCCAATCTAACAGGTTGCAAACGGTAATCTTCTTTCTCTCTTCCTTTCTACTTTAACTCCAGTCCGCACTTGCCCAAAGCTGTTCCTTTGCACACACAATCTCAAAACACTTCTTTCTGTTTAAGACAAGGGGGACCAGCTTCTGGCTCTTGGTTGTACTCACTGCAGCTGTTTGGCAGTGCCACAGCAGAGACGGTGTGGAGTGGGTAGTAGAAATTATTAGGAAACAAGGAGGGGCGCAAGAATTTTGGACAGGATATGAAAGAGCTGAGCAGCACAGCCAAAGGCTTGATGACTCACTGCAAGTCATCAGCAAATGATCTGGAGGCTGGGACCAAACAAAGCCATCTTGATCTACTCCTGCAGAGAATGCTCTTATTGTACAAAGGGTCTTGCAAAGATTCACAATCTCCACACTACAACCCCTCCTATGCAGCTTTGATCCTGGCCCCAAATCTTCAACCCTCTTTCTCCCACCCGTGGTCCTCTTTTACTTCCCGTTCAAGCTTGCCTTGTCACAGGTTCTGTGCCAAATGCAATTTCCTTACATCTTCATGCTTCCCTGCTCTGAGATGCATCCCATCTGGTTCACCTCTCTCCATCAACGAGGCCTTGAGGTTGCATCAGACCCCAGAGTGTACCTTGTACATGCCACATGTCAACATGACAAACTGGCAATATATTGCAATTCTGGGCTGAAAGTGGCTCTGGGAGATGCTGTCATGCCTGCTGGAGGGTTATGACCCAGTGCAAGTGCTTGGACAGAGCTTTCACAGTGACTCAGGCTGACAAGCCAGGACAGAGGTACAGAAGATACTTCTGTTGGAATGAGGGCAATGACCACAGGAGTCAGCAGCAGGTGACTCAGAGGCTGTTTCAACACTGTCCAGGAACACAAAGATAGAAAAACAGCAGCTGCCATCATAATTTCATTTTTCAATTAAAAAAAAAAAAAAAGCATGCTTTCATCCAGCTGCAAGCCAGCGGGCTTGAAACAAAGAGAGTTGGGTGGCATCCCATGGCTGGCATGTTTCAGTGTGCCTCATGAGATAACAGTCCTCTCTGGCCCTAAAAATCTCTGTACAGACTTGGAGTAGGTATCTCCAGTTGTAGGAAAGGGGCTTGGCACAGAGGAAGCTGGTTTGGTGATCTACATGTAGGGAATCGCAGATCTGCCTCTTCTCCAGCAGGACCCCTTCATCAGCACAGCCACCACCACCTCTCCCCACTTTGGTTCACTGGCTGTACAGTGGAGGTGCTGTGCAGACTTTTGGTTCTCTCCCAGTATTCATCAGCTGGAGAGCCACGAAGGCAGACAATGATTGCTATTAATTATCATCAACTTCATTTTCAGAGTCCTCTTTTAGTTTTGATAAGAATCTCTCGCTACTGAGCTGAATGGTGCAAGGGTCACCCGGGCCAACAGAACTTTTATCGTTTTCTCTCTCTTCTCCAGGGAGATAATAACAGCCAAGATTTTAGTTTAAGCTTATTAAAGTGCCCAGTTATCTGTTTCAGTATGGATAATTTAATCAGACAAGTTAAATATTTATGAGGCTGCACTTTATTGTCAACGAATGATAAAAATGTGCTTTAAGTGCTATTCAGAATAAGAATTATAATGATGATTTAAAAAGCCATTGGTAATGACACTTGATATTATTATTGTTAGCTCCTAGGATTACCAAACCATCACAGAGGACTGCAAACAAGATCCCAGGAGCTGGAATGAAACATGCTCCCTATCTCTGTCCATGCAGATCTTGTGAAGAGATCCAAGGCTCAGGAGATCACCTAGGCATTCAGCCCAAAATTTTATTGTGTGTACTCAGACAATAAAGCTAGCCCAACAGAGGAAAAATCATTTCAGTCCCTCCTACCCTCATTTAAAGACAAAACCCACACCTTGTGACCCTGAAAAAAAGAGTGCTGCACAGCCTGTAGGCACAGTTGTGGTTTGCAAGTCACCAGAATTGAACTGCAAATCTGAAAGGAGAATTCAGCTGTGCTTGTAACACCCCATACACCTTGCAAAACAGCCAGCCAAAAAAGGCCAGTTACGCATACTTTTGAACAAGGAATCAGTTCATTTTCACCCTGGATCGGCAGGAAGGTATATTTAGCACAGGCTTCTCCGTTACAAATGAAGCCTGTACGTTTCCCAAGGCGAACAGTTTCGCTCTTGGAGGTGTGGAGACTTCAGGGTTTCTGCCAGAAGAGGCCTTGATTCAGCAAGGTGTTTACACACACAGCTAACGTTGAGCACATGGAGAATATTCATTGATTTAAAGTTATGTTAAAATACATTATTTTTCTGAGGTCAGAATTTCTGAAATTAATATTTTGCTTGAAGCAGACTTATTTCAAAGAAAAAAAGTAAGAAAGGGGAGAATCCTGCTTTATACTTCACTGGATTTTAATTTTTCCTAACCTTTATGACTATTAAAGCTCAAACAATTAGAAGTCATATAAACCATGTATGCATCAACAGCAGGGCTGGGAGACTGAATAAACAGAAAGCAATACAGCCTACCAACTACTTTTGTTCTGCCTCACATAACTTACATGTTTTTAAAATATATTCACTTCCTTTGTTTGTGTTCAAATCCTACTGCATCAGTATTTTATTTATACGTGCCAGCTATTTAGGTAGGCAGCAAAAGATATATTTTATTTATTAAATATAAATAGGAAGCAAATCTAAATTAACTGGTAGAAAAGCTTTCACTCTGGGAATTTTTTATATTTGAGCTCTTATTAATGTTACATTGATGCTATGTATCTTCTTAGCATATACTTCATGCGTTTGGAAGTGAGACGTAAGTGGAAGATGTATATTAATATTGCTACCATTATTTCTACCTTCCCTACTGATGACTACCACTTCCATTATAACAGACAATAAACCCATTAGAAAACGTCCTCTCATTTACTTTCTTTTCATTTTTTTTCATGAGAAGCAACAATACATATTGTGTAAAAATTTTGGTCACATGTCAGGTAATATTCCAGCTGTTTGTTAGCTTGAGTTTTGGGGAGGGTGTCTGGTGTTAATTTGTTTGACAAAAGACATTATTAAACACTTAGCACAAAAGGTATGACACCTTTTTTCTCACCATTCCCTGTCTCTCAAAAGCAAACGAGATACCTCATCCTGCCTGTCACACAAACTGCACCAGGTGTCCCATGCATAATTATGCAGTGTTTCTCAGATTGAGCCTGGAGGAACTTTTAATTCTTTGGAATCAGAAAGGAAAATTCTCTTGCCTTTGTGATCAGATGAGGAATCTACTTTCAAGAAGAAAAAAAAAAAAAAATCATTTTTAAAGATTTAAAAGCTTTGACTCATTTTCCAATCAATCATCTTCATTAACAAGTGTCTCTAAAATGCTGCTGCTATAGAAAAATATTTCAACCTGTCAAGGGCTTTCTTTCCTTCCTCCATCCTGCACCCAATTAAGGCTTCTCCTGCAGTTATTCCACTATCTGTAGAAGTCTATGCCTTTTCAGACATATCCTTCCCTGTGGAGAACTGCCATTTACTTACAACTCGGAGGCACTAAACCACAACAGCTCCTACTTGAGAGCTATGAAAACCTTCTTGGAGGCAGAACTAGGGAAAACACAGCCCATCAGGCCAATTCTTCTGTCACGTTTTGCTGGGATAAAGCTGCAAAAAAATTTGTTCAAAAAGCTTACCTGAAATGAACCAAATTGCATGTAACTAGTTGATCCAACTACTAATAAATAGATAATAATACATAATAAGCTCCCAGTAAACAAAATAATGAGTTAATGTATTGTATTGAGTCCCAACGAGTACTTTCTTAAGTATGTGTAAACTGAATCAGAGGAGCGTTTTCAGCGTGAATTCATTTAAAACTGTCTTCCGAGACTCCTGCTTGGCTTGTTTATTTACAAGAGCCCCACTGCATGGTTCCTGATTCCTTAGCAAATGCCATTACGGTTTTGAAAACAAAAGAACCAATAAAGGATTTTTGGACAGTGAAAATTCATGGAAGCTTGTGAAACTCAGTTGCACCAGCTGTCATACATCTCCCTCTCCCCAAGCTTACTTGGTCAAAATGTTGAATTAATTAATTAAGAATTTATTATTTCTACTTTAATATTCTCAATAATTCTCTTGAATGTTGCAAACCACTGAAACCCTCTCCAAAGCCTCACAAACGTGCCCTTGGGTCCAAGAAATATTCTTCACACAGCCTTTCCTCTGGCTCTTCACCAAACCTTAGCCCCAGTAGGAATGTTTGAGATCACCATCTCCACAAATGAGGAAATGCATGCTGAGGGACAAATCATACTTTTCCTGGCTATCCCCAAGACTGAAAGCGAACAAACCCAGCACTTCAATTTATCCCAGCTCCTGTACTGAGCCAGTGTCTGTTCCAAACCAGCAAACTTCATGTGGCCTCCTTGCACAATCAGTGTGATTTCCCACCCTACGTGAGGCTTTGTAGGAAGCAATGATGATGTAAAGTCACTGAACAATCTGACCTAATAATATTTCCCTTACTATCACTGACATAACTACTTGCTTCTGGGTCGGGAAAGGAAGAGAGAAGCACAAAACTGGGATTGACTCCACTGTGACTGTTTTGTACGTTTCAAAACTGTATATATATATATATATGTGCAGTGCAAGCAGCAAAGGAACTCTTCCTCTCCTAGCTATCATCATTTACTAGGTACAGAGTACAAAGACTGGTGTCCTTATGCATAATGGAGATGAGGCATAAATAGGAAAGAGCTGGTTTTGTCTTCTTTGTTAACAGTCTCCCTCTCTCCTTCAGTGGCAAGATGTCAGCTAGATAATTTATTAGAAAATATCACTGTAGTGTAAAATGGTATGTACTGTCCTTTGGGGGTAGAAAATCAAATATTCACTTGTCACTGGAAGAGCTGATTTAATTGATACATATAACAATTCACCCTATTGCTTTAAAATAGCTATGTGGGCTGTATTTTTCATAGTAAGAATAGGTGGGGTTTAATTCAGATAACTGGGAGCAATCACCACGTTAGCATGCAATAATTCAGAAGCTCCAGAAACCAAGCACCCCAAATGCAAGTAATACCTATCTCTCGGTCGGTGCAGCACGGGGACCAAGCGCATCTCTCACAGCTGCTGGCATCTCTTTGCCAGCCCATGGGATCCCCCCCAAAATCAGCAGCAGCTCCAGCCAGCTGGCAAGTGTCAGGAGCTGAGAAATTCCTCCTCAGCCCCATGGTTGGGGAAACAAGGGCAACAGGCCATGCTCCTGAAACCTGAGATTTCAGCTTAACCC
The DNA here is from genome assembly GCF_018691265.1 of Tyto alba. Classification (NCBI taxonomy): domain Eukaryota; kingdom Metazoa; phylum Chordata; class Aves; order Strigiformes; family Tytonidae; genus Tyto; species Tyto alba. Next base: position 6,893,851 of record NW_024881317.1, read on the forward strand.
AAGTAAGGATTTTGAGACCAAGTGAGACCTCCCACAAACGGGCATAACACCATTTGCTCTACCCCAGCAGGGAATTTAGTCTTGGTGAGGAGGGATGGGGGGGTTACTTTAATGAGGTAGTTATTAATTTCCCAGTGACTATGGTATCATTCAGAAGGCAGAGAGACACACAGCCTAAATCATAGATTGCTCTTGCAGGGGTAACCAGACCTCCCAGAGCAGAGCTTCTCACATGGTTTTCCCCATAACTCAGCAGCGCCCATCCATAGGGAGCAACAAGAGGCAAAGAGGTCACAGTGACGATCTCAGTGTTCCAATTTCCAGGGGTTCACTAATCCCCCTAACCCAGGGACAAGAAGGATGGAGGGAGGAAGCTGTGTTGAAAGGATTTTTTTGAGCAGGTGTCTCTCTGTCAGTAGGATGGGCCTCAACTGGAAAACCTCCTTCCCTTATGTTTTGGGCAGGCGTAGAATAATACTGAGATTCACCTGCGTTTGCAGAGAAGGAGGGACTGGCAGAGCCAGCACCTTAATTTGGTGTCTGACAAGCTCAGGGACTCCTGAGCTGGGACCCAGGTTGGATATATTTCATCGGAGCAGTGTACTTAAGAGAAGAGTCAGCCAAACCAATGCCTATAATTTTCTTACAAATGTGTGCTTCAGTGAATCAAATATAAACTGCAAGTTTCTGTCAATGTCAGTAAGTTGTTTTGGATGTGGAAATACTTGTATCTAAAAAAACAAACAAACAAACAAAAAACAAACAAACAAACAAACAAAAAAAAAAAAAAAAAAACAAAAAAAAAACCACAAAAAAACCCACACAAGTGAAAACCAAAACCATTTTGAAAATGTTTTCTCAGATGGAAGTGACCTTCATTTCATATCTGTGCTTAAACCAAAAAAGAACCCAAATATTTCATTTTGGATATACAAAACCTTATATATGTTTAAAAACATTTTAAGGAGTTTTCATTTAAGGGAGAGAAAAAACCCCAAACAAATCCTTTTCACAGTAACCCAGAATTAAATGTATTGCCAGTTTTTCAATTTGACCAATGACCTTGAAAATCGTAACTCTAGTTTAGGGTCTGTCTGCCTGTCTCTCCTCTAAGTGACGGCTAATGAATCAGATCTGTGTCCTGGCACAGAATTAGAACTATGTCCTTTTGATAGTACAACTTTTACAGACATTTCTTATACAAGCTCATATTCTTATGCTTCTCTAGGTAGTAATTTTTCTGATGGTGTTGTTCCAAACTCATTCTGTAACACAACTCCAGTATATAACCAGTGTAGCATGTTTAAGACAAACCAGCTCCTTTTTTTTTTTTTTTTTTTTTTTTTTTACAGTCACTTTCCAGGCTGTATCTGTACTGCTAATGAATAGTGACATCAAACACACATAAATTAGACTGTAGGCTGAGGATAATTAAATTGAGCAAGTTGAAAAAAATAAACTATATCAACTAAATCCCCATTTGCAAACCATTATATGTAGTCTTCAAGGTTTCAGCAGAACAATGGATACAATGGGGGGATTATAGCAAGGTTTAAATTTCGCAGGGATGATTTGATATTCTATCTGCGCTGTGAGCAAGTCATGTTGCATCAGATCAAATCCTGATTTCATTCTATTGTGAAAAAAATCTATTGTTGCCACTCTTTCCCCCTACTTCTTCATTATGAGGATGTAATTTATCGAAGTGCCCCTGAGAGTTTGCAGCACGGAATGGCTGTAGTGTTATATATTTCAAATAGCTTCTTTGTGGCAGAGCACCAGTGGTTAATAGGAAGATAATGAAAATATGGAAATTAAATTAGTTTGGTGCCAGGGCTGAAAATAATAGTTTCTTTAACTTGCAATACAGCAAGGTTATCAGCAATTTTTTATTTTTTAAAGAAGAAGAATAATTATGGTTGCTACATTCTTCTAGGGAAGATGGTAAGGTGCATATTTCTCCATTTTCTTGAGCTTGGAAAGAAACCAGTTGGTTTTCATATCATTTACTGATGGTAGAGATCTAGGTTTTGGATAGCATGTGAAAAAAAGATTAGTTAAACAGTATGATGAGAAAAGGCAAGATATTTATCAGTGACACTCCAAGGAGGGAAACCAAAGTTTGAGTGATTAAAAAGAAAAAGAAATGTGTGGACAATCCTAAAATCCCAGCATGATTTATTACTGCTGTGAAATAGAACTTCTAAATAAAGACAAAGTCCTTTTTGACTTTTTCAGACTATGCCTAATTATCCCAGGGAATTCAAAATTCATTATTGGTTCCAGACACTAAGAGAACAGAATTGAAAACTACTTCGCAGCAGTGTGCGGAGTCTTATTTCTGGGTGTGGGCAGCAGTGAAGGAGAGCCCGTGCCCCGTGGGATGCACGGGGGCATCAGCAATCCCCACTGCTCAAGCAGTCGATGTTGCTGGATGCAATCCTACACTGACCACTGTCCTCTTCGCTGGGTCAGCGCAGAGCACTGTGCCGATACACTGACCTCAATTCCAGCAAGTCAGCTAACACTTGAACAGGTCTGCTCCGCTCCATGCCGTCACTGTGACTTCTCTAGTTCATCAGTATCCACTGCAATTAGGAGCCAACGTAAGAGTCCAACTAACTCAGATTCACCATTGAAGCCACATGACGTAGATTAAAACAAAACAACTCACCCACACACACCCCAAGGCATGATTCTTGTTTACTCGGTATGACCACATTGGTCATTGAGTCACTTTGCACAAAGTTTCCCTCAACATCTGATTAAATAAAGAATATCTTAACCGTCTTGGAAAAAGATGATACACACCAGCTTGCATCCTTTTTGAGTCTGGCAGGTGGTTAACAGAATGTTAAATGAAACACTAATCACCCAGGCAGACAAAATGCTACTGCTATCCAAAATTGTGTTTTTCTCATTGAAGACACAAACTAGCTATATTAAACCTGTAAATATGATGACAATCAATAATAACATGACTTTTTGTCTGCTCCAACTGCTGCTAAGAGCTAGCTCCTGTCTATTGCTGGCACCTGGTGCTGGAGCTCCCCTTACCCAACAGATACTGTGGGTATTTTCACAGTTGCTGTCACTGGCTACCTGCTGACATCTTGCAGACCATGGGTGCAGTAGCATTGCCAAGTGCTGTACTTATCTGGATTTATAGCAGTCGCATGCACTCATACCTTTTATATAGTCAAACATTATAAATATGCCAAGGTTTCTAAAGCTGGAACGGAGACTGTCCAAACAACTGCCTCACAAATATTTCTTTCCACAGTTTCAGAAAATGAGAAATGCACCATATTAAGCTCGACAGCTCCTTCTTTCAACATAATTTCTCTATCTTTTCTTCCTCACACTTCTCCAAAAACTGAAACATAAATATGAATAATAAAGAATTCTCTAAATTATGCTAATAGAACAAAATAAATATGAAGATTATAAACCACTGTGCTTCAGAAGGAAAGCCAGTGACAACCAGCCAAGTTTTCAACAGGGCAACAAACAGAGCAATATGTTTCAGTGTTTTGAAAAGGACTTGAGCTCATCTCAGAACGCTGGCCTTGAGGCAAGTGAGAAATCCCTCTTCCCTTTATGGGCACCCAGCATCTTCCATGGATGCATCTGACACTTCCCATGGTCAGAGCAGGATGAAACAGCAGATGGATCCACATGACTAGAGAGACAGACGGTTCCTTCTGGTAATACGAGTAGAAGTACAGGATAAAGAGCAACATTTAGCAGAGCTGACTGTCCCCGACAGGGAAGGACACACACCAGCCTCCAGCCAGCAGGAATCTGTCACCACCTTCAGGCATGATCCCAGACAGGAGACAGCACTTGATGGGACAAGAAGCTGAAAAGTTAAATCAAATTAATTTGTAATTAGTGACTTTGCTAAACTTGGCCAGAATTGCAGAGCTTGTTACTTCCTGAGATGAGCCATAGAAACAACAGGACCTCAAGTGGTAAGCATTACACTTTGTGGAAAGGGTACAAGCAGCTACAAAAATGTTACAGCAGTCATTATTATTTTCCCCCCAGAGTTTTCACCCTCATTTCTGAGAATCTTCCTCAGAATAGTTTCAATATGAAGCAAGCATTGGCAGAAGATCCTCTGTACTTTTTCATTCTCTTCATGTGGAAGAGCTGCTTGTACAAACTTTATTTCATGCTGCTGGAACAATTCTGGGTTTTGTGGACTAGAAAGAACCAGTGAAATGTTGGCTCCAGCAAGTCCAATTGCAAAACACTTGTTGCTGAAATAGGCCCAGGATTTATCTCAAAAGTGAAAAAAAAAAAAAAAAAAAAAAATTATGGCAGGAAATTGCAGGGCAGAAATCTAGCATCTGGGATTGTCCCTTATCAGGAGAAAACTGATGCAAGGATTATATTAACATTAACACTACTGTCGTGATCATTAGAATGGGAGAGTGAGATTCTGATTTACTCAAATTAAGCAAAGATATGTATCTGTTTAGCATATTCGTGACTGCAGTACAATATATTTCATCACTGTGGTTGCAAAATAATCTTTATTTTTTTCCATGGGAGATTACTCAAACCGCAATAATGCGTTTTCCCAAATTAAATAGATAACTTTACAGACTGCTGGGTAATAAAATACGAATAAACATGGAAGACATACCTTATTAAAATATTAGCTTGTCATTTTTCAGACTCTTCTTTTGATTTGCAAGTTAATAAAAACCACAGCCAGTTGCCATAGGGAGGATAATTAATTAGCCATCTATAAAATTAGTGTTATGGGGGGTTAGGAAGCTTTCACTTAAAATATTCATAGTGCATAGCAGAAACATATTCCAGCAGTAGAGATGGTGTTAGAAGTCTACCACATAGTCTGATTTCCTTAAACAACTGTAATTGTTGGGTTTTTTTCTTGAAGGATAGCTTTCACTTAAAATATTCATAGTGCATAGCAGAAACATATTCCAGCAGTAGAGATGGTTTTAGAAGTCTACCACATAGTCTGATCTCCTTAAACAACTGTAATTGTTTTTTTTTTTTTTTTCTTGAAGGATAGTTCTGATGGTGATAAAAGATTGTGAACGGAATGACTCAATTTACCAGTTGTCCTGCTAAATGTAGTCACCTGTCTTTCTCTAGAGAGGCAAAGAACTGCACCACTGGATTGAGACAATGAGCCGTGCAAGCTGCGATCCCATTTCTCCAGTCCATTTTTAAATGTGGCTAGCTCCAGCCCCACATCTCCCTGCAGCAGCGGTACAGCATGTTGAAAACAACCTGAGCAACCTCCTGCCACTCACATGCACGCCCCAGAAGCACGAACTTCCAGCTGCACCCATTGAGCCCCCAGGAGCTGACTCCAAGCATGGCTGGGCAAGCACAAGACTCCCAGAGATGCATCTGGGCATGAAGTCAAGCAAATATCTCCAACATATCCCAAGGATTAACTGAAGAGGTCAGTGAGAGAATTTAGTCCCCAGCCTAGTATTAAGTTTCCCACCCAGGCAAACCAGGAAGCCAGAAAAAAATAATAGGAGGAGATAGTAATGTCCCCAAAAGCTCTGTTAATATTTTAAAATTAAATATTTATTCGGAAGTGAATTAAGGCATTTTTAAACTCTGTATTAAAGTTTCCACCCAGAACATTTGAATAATCCACTAATTCGTAGGTTTAATTAATTCATACCGTTTCCTCTTTGTCCTTTTGCAGACATCACCACATCTTTAAATTTGCACAGATGCAAGTAGGTAACTGTGGAGCAGTTCTTGTGACTGAATGTACTCCCATATCTACTAAAAAATAGAATAACAGTCATAAATAACTCATTGCCCCACAGGACAGTGGAAAGCTGCTAAATAAGTACCTAATTTTTGGAGTCTAGCTTGGACCAGATTTATGTTAAGAGGATGAATTTGAATATTCTTTATCCTTCCAAGTTCTTTGGATATTATTGTTGCTAATTTTGCATCACCATTGCACAAAGTACAGAGACCACCCTGGCCCCAAGGAGGTCACCATCCAAAGGCAAGAGATGACAGGAATGTGCGGAAAGAGGAAAAACTATGGGGAAACTGAGAGATCAAGATGATTACCATGGTACACAGCCTCTGTACACCTAAGCATTATCATTAGGCATCAGGGCAAAAAGCATAGACTTGAGGATAATGGCATTGCTGTGTGCAGGCTGATGGTGGGTTTCCTCCAAGAGTGAGGGATTGCCTGAGAGAAAGGAACAGAAATGCATGATTGAAAACGTAATGAACAGGTGATGAAGGCCAGCATTATGGGCTGATTGGAGGCAGGAACTTTGATCTTATTTGATACAGTCTGTAAGGTAAGCAGGTAAGAGTCTGTGAAAGCTCTGGAAAGTGAAGAAAAGTGGTTTGGTGGAGTGGAGAGGGAAGGATGCAAAATACATGAGCAGTACAGTCACGGTGATATTTTTAGTTCCTGTAACTGAGCCACACAGCATCTGTCAAAGTCAGAGGAAAAATTACGTTGCTGAAATTAAATAAAAGCTAGCACCTGGACATGAGTTTTATTTAAACCAGTAGACAGAAAAGGCCACTGCCTCAAATATAGTACAAGACCTAGACAAAATGTGGATGTAAGACTTGCAGAGCAACCAGAGTCTAAACATTGCCTGGATGAGAGACATCTGTGACAAGCATAAACATGATGATGATGTTTCGACAGTAAAGGCATTTGGGACTGTAAGTTATGAAAATTTCAACAACAATCTTGATCTGATGTCTAGACGTTCACGAGAAGCTGTTAGAGGCCCATATTTTAATTTGGTAGGAAGGAGGTCTGCAGAAGACAGTTGAATGTGCTGTCACACAGAGACAATAGCATCATTCTGTCCACATTTTCACTTACGTGATTGCATTTTACTGCCACAGAACTGGCTGTGACCAGACAGCATCAACCAGAGATGCTCTTCTCCCCATCATATTTCTAAGCAGTTGGGGCTTCACTTTGACATATATTCCAGTGGGAATAACATCACCATGCTTCACAGTAAGAGCACCTGCAGTCATCTATGAAGTGCCTTAAAGGCAAAGTACAAAGCTCTGCTTTACTATTTGACCTCTTTCTGGAGAGTAAGAGTGTTACTAATTATATCTCATTAAAGGGAAAGGATTACATTAGATGACAAAATTTTCTTTCCCGTGAGGCCTAATAATTTCACACTATTTTATGAAGCAAATAAACAAGGCTACCATTCTGAGAAAGAAGCCTCTGTTTATTGCCATACACAAGACTTCATTTATCACAAAATTTCCCCTTCATTCTCCCCTTCCACTAAAATTCTATCACAAATAAGAAGCTGAAGGTCCAGATCTGAGTTAACTCTGTCAGTGATTCATTTTGTTAAATGATTTTTGCATAAAGGTAGATGTATTTTAAAACACATCAAAATAATCACTTGGTCCTTATGGTGCTTTCTGAAGTTGAAAGCATGATGTAAGGGTTGACACTTGCTATCCATCAGAGTAGGCAGCATCCTATCACACCTTCCACAGAAGCCATCTTAAGCGAGGACTTCTCATCTCACTAACCTGCCCTAGCAGCTTCTGATTAACGGGAAGCCAAGGAGAGAAATTATTTGTGTTCTGTCATTGATCCAAGGGATGACAGTGTCCAGCCTAGAAAACATGTTGCCCTGGGGACATTTATTTTGACATTCTCTGTTTTTGCACTTAAGAGGACCTCTATTCATTTACTAAGAATACTTCTGGGTTATACCTCATCCCCGATTGTTAACGTGGCATTTACAAAATGCCACAGTCCTGTAAGAAATGTGTCAGCATGACAGCTCCACAGACTGAAATCTCCTTTTCTTTCCCTCAGGATTCATATAATCTGGACAACAAAGATACAAAGATGATGAGGATTTGGAAGTTTAAAAACCTGATTTGTAAGCACAATTAGGTATTTACATTCCAGAATATCACTGAATTTGTGCCTGCAGGCAAAGATTGTTGCAGAAAGAAAGGCCTTGCAAAGACAGATAACAAGACCCTAAAATTTGTACCACTACTTGGCAGGACTATTACGACCCTCTGCCATTTCTTTGTGCTCACGTTATAATTTACTTCTTCCACCTCAGAAATCCATGTCCAATTGCTTCTCTCAATGCTTTTTTCAGCTGATGGTTGTTAGATCCAGATCAAGAAGAAATTCATCCTCAACTTAATGTTCCCCCTGTTTGAAGCTCTAAGTATATCTTGTGCAAGATCTTTCCCCAGTTTCCCAGCTGCTTCCAACAACTACGCGATTGGAGATGTCCTGCCTGCAGGGGCTGGGACCCTCTAATGTGGACCTACTCCCCTGAGAAACAAAAAAAGGTGAAAACAATTGAATTCATGTTCAAATTGTTCTATCAAGAGGGAAGAGCTTCTGCAATTTGACATTCCCCTTTGCATCCTCTTTTTCCATAGTGTAAACCTGTTATTCATTCCTGCAAAAGTAATTGAAGGACTTTGAGGAAGTAACATCAGATCATTCCCATTTCAAGTAAGCCAAATTAAAAAAAAAAAAAAAAAAAAAAGGAGGGAAAAAAGAGAAAACATACTGTGGACAGGACATCATAAACCTGATTGCTCAGACGTATCTGCTGCTCCTCTGACCACTGTAAAGGATTCTTCAAAGGCACAATGAAGCAGACACGGTGAGCAAAAAAACCCAGAATCCCCTAGTTCATCAGCTTATAACTACACTGGGGGAAAATAGAGGTCTGCACATATGTGACTCAACTACTCAATCAGCAAAGGATTTACTTTAAAAAACAATAATAATTTTGCAAGACACTGTCATATTACCCAGCAAGGACACTGCTCTCTTATATTGGATTATAGGGTGTCTATCCTTGCTTGCTCAAGCCTCTCTCATAGCATTAGCCTTCAGCACAGCAGTAACAAGCTCATGACTTTTCTTGGCAGTAACACAGTAAGACAGGCCCATATTGAACACTGGTTAAAGAAGACAAGAAGAAATGGAAACATTACATTGTATTTTCTAGATAAATTAAGATTTCACTACTGGTTCTTCAAAAAGCCTGAGCACCATTTATTCCGTTCATTCTGCCCTACAGCATGGCTAATGGATATAGATAGCTATGAGTAACAAACCACAGTGTCCCTCAAACAGGATGAATGCTCAGCATTGCAGATCTTGAGCATTTAATTTGTCACGAATAGGCAGATGGTGTTAGCAGAGAGAAGTGCTTCTTCCCCATCTACACCCTTCTTTGCAGAAGGGGTCATAGGAGCCTTGTGCTGAACCACAGCTTACTTTCACGACTGAAGAAATCTGGAGTGAACTATAGCACTGACTTGCAACAAATCTCTACAGGGACCTGCCAAGCAAGAGAAGATTTCATACAATCATAGAATGATTTGAGTTGGAAGGGACCTTAGAGATCATCTAGTCTCAATCCCCCTGCCATGGGCAGGGACACCTTCCCCCAGACCAGGCTGCTCAAAGCCCCATCCAGCCTGGCCCTGAGCCCCTCCAGGGAAGGGGCAGTCACAGCTTCTCTGGATAACCTGTGCCAGTGACTCACCACCCTCACAATAAAGAATTTCTTCCTTATATGTCATCTAAATCTACCCTCTTTCAGTTTAAAACCCTTATCCCTTGTCCTATCACTACACTCCCTGATAAAGAGTCCCTCCCCATCTTTTCTGCAGGCCTCCTTTAAGTACTTTGCATTTATCAGTTATACTGATGTGCTCCTTGCTAAGCTCATAAAGCCAGGCATCACCAGCCACTTCTAGTTATACCAGTTCCTTTGAATGGCTTGAGTTCTTAAGCCTATAAAATGATGTTTTGCTATTCTCCTGTTTCTCTGTCTCAACCATCCTTCCTTTTGCGCTGAGGCTGCCAAAATAGGGTGATATGAAATGTTTATTATTATCTACCTTGTCTCCAGGAGGATACAATGAAAGACAGGAGAGAAGTTGGAGCCCGCAGTTTCTTGAGCTACTCAATTGAGAAAAGACCTGATGTTTAGCTATCAGAAAACTAGCCCAGGTAGAAAACAACTCAAAGCTGTCAGATTTGTAACAACAGATGTTGCAAAAGGTAGGGAACAAAACCAACTGAGGACAATAACAATTTGGTTCGGGTGCACCTACAAATCTAAGTCCATAATTCAACATTTAACCTGGCCAAGAAACAGCTCAAAAATATTCCCTTCATAAAGGCCTTAAACAGAGATGGCGTTAAGTGTAAAAACTGCATTTCCCTGTATTTCCTTTCATGACTGACAGATGCAGTTCATTCTTCCAAATCAAAAATCCAGAAATTATCATAAGAAGAGGGACAAAAGAAAGAAGCATAAACAATTGCAGAATAAGATCTGTAGAGAGGTACCAGTTTGTCGTGCATGGGTAAAGACATTGCTGAATTATTATAAACCTCCCCTCCTCATCTTTAGTATTTATGAAAGATTGTTATTTAATATACCACAGACTTTTAGTTCCAAACCTTTTTAAATTCTTTTTTTCTTATTCAAACAAATCAGTGTGTAGATGAGAAAGTCCAAATAAGTCACACCTCCTGTGTTCAGTCAGATTTTAAGATCTGTAATTGGCCAAAATGACTAAACCCTGTATGTGTTTCAGCACTGCACTGAGCCAATAATTCACTCATGAGTTTCATCATAAGCTAATACACTTCTAAGTAGGCAGAAACATAAGTATATATTAAAATATTATGGAGAAAAATGAGATCTCATAGTAAGCATGGTTCCCTACCCCTCCACACACCCCACAAAAAATGTCCATAAAAAGAAGAGAATAACATTTTTTTTCACAGGAAAAGAGTACCTTGAATGAACAGATAAAAACCCCAAAATCCTCAGCCCTTGAGATTTGCAAAAACCTTCCAGATTTTCACTGAAAAATTAAAGCCAGTTTCATTGCATGAAGGGCACTGACAAGCTTGATTTCCTTCTTCATAAGTATCATCAAAACCAGAAATATTAATTTCCAGTTTGGCTAATGGGTGTCAGATAGAGCTAGAACTGTGCTTTCATGTAAAATTCATAATATAAATCCTTGGAGCCTTCTGATTAAGATCTGTATACATCTGCCTACTAATAAGTCAAATTACTTATCTCTCTCATACAGAAATATAAATAATTGTTGACTAAACACAGCAGCTCTTAGTAATCAAATGCAAATAGTCTCTTCTCAATATGAATTTTATTTCTGACATGAAGTCATGTAGGAATCAGGCTCTTCCAAGGTAGCATATTTCCACTCCAGTTCAATATGGAGAGTTATGCTCATGTCATCTGTGGCATAGTATACTTGCATTAATTACATGTGCAGGAGCTCTGTTATTGGGTCTGAACTCATCTTTACTTTGAGGGTTTAGGTCGATATCCACAGGGACAAGTCAGATAGTGTGAATCTGAACTAAAGCTCTGAGACTATCACACATTGACGTAACATCCTCTAAAAAGATTCACCAAGTCAGGCTTGAGGAATAACAGGTAGACCTTTTCAGCAACTGAAGAGTGGAACCAAAAAGGACCAAATCCAACAGCATTAATCCCCACTGAAAAGTCAGGTGGCTGATTAGTTTAAAAGGGAAACTTCTATTTGTATAACTGCTAATTGCTCTAATGACAGTTAAATTAGTTGTTGGACAAATCTGACTATGCAGAACCACAGACTAACAAGACTTTAGTGGGGGTTATAACCCCAGCCATTCTTAGGGCAAACATATGTTGTGCATTCATGAATAGCCAGTTTCAACCCTGAAGTTGAATTCACTTGTTTTCATTGAATTAAATCAAAGGATTCACCTCCCAGATCACTTAGCACCTAGATGGGGTGAATTCAGGCTAGATTTAAAAACTGGAATGGGAAAATAAAATTATATAGTCTCCAAAGAGGAAATAGAAACACCATCACTTCTCCAGGAGAACAGACCTCAAGAGATAGATACTTTGATTATAAATATACCAGGTCATCACTTCTCTTTTACTACTTTGCTCAGTTTTATAGTACTCAGCTGTCATTTACAAGGAAGTTCAAACAACTGAGGCACACACTCATTGCCTTTACACAGAATAGTGAACTCAAGATTTTACTTTAAATATGTTCTTAAACGGGTCCGTTACTCTCCATCCATTTACACCATAAATTAGAATATTTCAGAACCAGTTGGAGTGTCCAGCCTTACCTTTCACATGGCTTAGCCCTTCAAATTTCTTCTGCTTTCGATGAGATTTTTGACAAGCTTTTTTTAATCTTTAAATCATTAGGCATTCATAGGACCTGTTCGTTTCTGTGCATGTTTCCTTTCTACCATTAAGATATGAATTTGAAAACAAAATGAGAGAGTATTTATGTTCAGAGGATTTATGTTCCAGAGACTGAGTGAAGCCAAGGGAATCTAGAACATGGAGTTAGTTACTGCAAGGAATTACTGAGTCAAAAATGTAAGTGGCTCTATTGCCATCTTGTTCTGAAAATGCAAAAATTGGCATTGAAAGTGCAACAAAAAATCCTTTCCAGGATCAGCAAATACAGTACCTAAATGCACCCCCACCTAGAGAGGCATCTGTGTAAGCCCCTAACCCTTGATTAAACTAAGTTACTTTCTACTCCATATTCTGGCTTTTGTGTACTACACTGACATCCTAAGCTCTCCCAGCACGTTATACTGGAAGTTTGGGCATCTCAGAGCATTTTAGGATGGAGAAAAGGGACAGGACATTGCTTTAGTCTCTTGGGGGATTTGGACCTTTCACTTACCAGGGCTTTTACCTCCCCACATAGAACCTGTGAATATTTGACAGATGTTTATGAGGAATTTCAAAATCTTCAGATGAAAATTACAGTACAGGTGCTATGTTGCTATTTCTCATAACTAGAACAAAGGACTCCAAGTAAGAGTTCCTAGGCTCTAAACACAGATGCTAATGACCTTGGGCAAACCATCAATATTTCTTGGCTTCCACAGATCCACTTAATGTGATCCAGACTTTAAAGAGAGAGGTACAAAGGGGAACAAGCAACTAAAACAGATCAGTAAAATCTTCCTTAAAGTAGACAAGACGTAAGGAGAACTAAATGATTTGAGACCATGGAATATCTGGGGAAAACATGAGGTGGTTAAAAAAGAGATTTACAGCCCAGATATAAATCCTGCCTGATACATATTGTGTTTCGTCATTGGAAAATTCCACAAGGAAAGCACACATGAAAGAATGGGAACACCTTCATTTGCTGCTGAAAGATGATGTGAAATAGTTCACACAGACATATTAATAGATACAAGTTTACATCAAGACAACATCTCTGAATGCATGATCTCACTGGCTAGAAAAGTATATTGCAATAGCGAGAGGGAGAAAGAACAGTGAGGATGACTGCAGATTCTCTCACAAAGATGCTCAGAAGTACTAATAATCTCACCTGACTCACCAACTACCCTTGTTTGCCCAAGAGCATTTCCTCAGTACACTAGAAAAATGTATAACCAGAGGGGAATCAAATCAAGAGAAATTCGATTAGATCTAGTGCAAGGAGAGATAAACAGCCTGTAAGGCAGTGTCCAGCCACAATATAGTCTATAACACACAGCAAGCAAGATATTTTGCAGTGTAAAAGAGGCAAGTGAACCATGTAGAGATAGCTGGAGATATGATCATGAAACCATCAGCAATTGTGTGCAGCTGCAGAATTAGGTAACCATCAGCAGTTGCACATAGCTGCGGGGAGAGGCTCTTTGTTCATTAAATTACCTGTGGTACCCATTATCTTTAGGATGAATTTGGCTAGAGGCCCAGAGAATTTAGAAGATGCCATCTCTGCTTTCATCAGCTAAACGAAGAGGTCCTGCCTACTTGCTTGTATATAAAACAACTCATTGTTATTCCATGGACTAGTTCCTCTCAAGACTCAGATCAATCCCTAAAGCATTTCTGGGAAGGAAAGAAGGAGAAATCCAAAAAGCATAGATAGTGCCACTAAAACTCCATGCCATCCCAGAATTCACTTGCTAGGTGTCCATTCCTTTCTGGTAGGCTGAAAGCCTAAGGCAACTGAGTTAAAGTTGGCTGATGGAAACTCCCGTGAATACCCAGATGAACACAAGAGACAGAGAGGTTAGATTTAAAAATTAGCTTTGTCCAAGTAGGAACTGGAATTTATTCTCTAATTTCTCCCTGAAAATGTTATTTCTGATCATTATTTAATAATTTAAAGACTAAGGATGAAATCTGTATGGCAAGCCCAAAGCATGAATAAATTTTTCTTCCATTTTTTGTTGTTTGCCACAAGCTGAACTTGAAACAATTTGTGACAGAAGCAGCATTGCTATATTAACAAGCTAATACAGTTCTATTAGCATGCGTGTAACCTCATTACAGTCTGAACCAATCTCACTACAATCAGATATTGTCTATTTTACATGTCAGAGCATCGTGGATTATTCTCCTGTAGAGCCTTGAGCTAGCGATAGGGCAAGCTTCTCTATCATGGGATTATTTACAAAGCAATAACCCTAAAAACTTGAGGAACTACTTCACACCCAAAACCCACTGTGGGACACCACGAACTCGCTCCCTCAACTCCACTTTTAACCTTACTTCATAAACCAACTCTCACTCCTGTTCCTGTCAAGCCCAGATAACCACACAGCCTGGTACCACACCTTTTCTCCCCGCACCACTCTACACCATTTCAGGATTTTGTCACAGAGGTTTTTTCCAATCACTACTAACTTACTATTGCTGTGTTTCATTTTTTTTGTGGGGTTTTGTTTCTGTTTTTCTATCTGGAACCTGTTGTCTGACATGCTAGCTTAGTTACTGCCCAAAAGGACCATCTGGGTATGCAGTTCCCAAAGCCAACTCCCTGTTTGTGGGTCACTCAGCCCAAGTCCCTGCATGCCTGGGTTATTCTCCCCTTTTCTGCTCCTCTCTAAAAGCATTTCTCAGATGAGAAAAGAAGCTTATCCAGGAGATCTTTCCATGAGGTCTCTCCACCCAGCTCTTCCCTCCAGCTAGGGCATACTGCAGTCTGGTGCCAAATTCAGCAAGATGCAGCATGTCAAAAAGCACAGTTTATTTTCTAGGGAAATAACTGCAACCTGTCTTTTGACATCCACCCTAAAGGGTGCAGACATCCCAAGCACACACTCATGGTTTTGGGTGTCTTTCCAATTACACTAAGCTCTGTAGAAGGAGCCCACAAGTGGGTTCTGGGAATAGATGTACAGAAGAAGAGATAGGGACAACTTGCAATATCTGCAGGCCCCTGAAAAATGGATTTTTGTACTGATCTCTTTAGGAAATAACTATCTAGCATTCATCCATGGCTACCTCATAAGACAGATGGCCCACCCAAAGAGCTGCAGAACATTTACTCCACGAACACTTATACCATAAAGCCTTGACTGTTTATTGTAGAGGTTAATGAAGCTGTGAGGAGAACATGGTCTTGCTGAGATTATTGCTTCTGGGCAACACAGAGCACTAGCCATTCTTAATCCAAATGAATGGCATGATAGATAGAGCAATTAAAAGTGTTTCTAAACAAGCTTTGAGACACAGGGCAGCTGTAACGTGACTATTTTTTCTATTCCCTCGATTCTACAAACATTATCTAATTGCAGTACCTAGCAGTCTTTGAATCCAACACTCTAAAAAAGATTTGCAGTGCATTGCTCTTGAGACACATTCTTAATGCGAAACTCCTAAAGTAACCCAGCCCAGTCACATCGTCCAGGCTTATGCAGAAGCCAAACAATCCCCATCAGAGAAATTTTGCTGCATTTTTATTTATTTCTTGCCTCAGCAGTTAAAGCTTATTTCTGAATGCTGTCTGGGAAAAAGACAACTATTCAGAAAAGTGCTATCCAGTCCCCTTGGTAGCTCAACATTTTCTTAAACCACCACAAAAAGCTTTTTATCCTGCAGAGAGTACTCACATGCATGCATGGCTGTGCACATATATACACATATTGCTTGGTTAACTCTCCCATGTAAGTCTTCTCTGCTTTGGTATAATGTCATATAAGGGTGTATCATAAAATTCCTCTGAGAGAGAAGTTTTACTCTCATATATATAGTTTGCTTTGGTGAGCCTGGATGCACAGAGAATGCAAAAAGGGGAAGGGACCAGATGTGATCTCTATTTGTAACAGTCTCGGGGTTATTATTAAATAAGCAGAGGAAAGCAAAAAGAAATACAAATTTCTGCATTTGGTTGATATTCCTTCCCCCTTAAATCTTCAGTAATCATTCATACTGCAGTTACATATCCTTACCTAGAGAAGCAGAACGAGCATCTATGGGACTCAACAGAATAGAGGCCTCTCCTAGATGTACAAATAAGAGATATGGCTATATCTGAAGCTACATCATTTCTATCATCCCAAAACTGCAAAGGAAACTCACTAAACAGGTGTAAGTCAGTGAAAGGCGGGAAACTACATTCTTATCTACTACTGGTGGACCATTAAGGATACATTCTAAATTTAAAAGCACAAGAAAATGCTGTCATTGTAACAAATTACGCTTTTCCCCTTCTAAGTCTTGACTGACTTAAGGATTATTCTTTTCCATTTATTGTACAAATATGGGTTGATCCAGATCTTACTAAAGGAAAAAATGGTAGAGCAAAGTTCAATATTCCTATTTTCAAACAGAAGTTAAGTCCTGATAAGCCTCAACAAACATAAACAGTGTGGAAGTACAAAAAGAGGAACAGACCAACTTCATAATGAGCTTCTGATCCTGTATTAACAGATCTGAAAATGTTCATGGAGGACTCGAGCCCAGTGGGAACAAACTTCAAGGAGGGAGAATCCTGTGCCTTGGAACTTGCCTCAGGCTCCATCAGTCTCTTTGAATCCAACAGAGCAAATCCTGGGACTACTCCATGATGTGGTTCAGGATGTCACAGAGTCTCTCAGTGGAATATGCCTCTTTTCTCAGCTCCCCTGCAGTGCTACTACTGTATTTAACTGTGCTACTGCCAATCTCATAGATGTCAGTTTGCTCAGAATAGGATTGCCACAAACTTCAGAGTTACCATTTTCTTAAAAAATACTTTCTTCAGCTATGCTTTACTTCAACATTCCTTCAGAGGTGGCCTCAAAAGACTGTGTTTCCCCATAGATTGAGGGACACTGTTAGAGGAATAAGAGAGTCAGGTTCAGCTATTCAGGACTATTTTTGGCTTCCCTACTTTCTAATAATATTTTAATCTGAGTTACATGCAGAATTCTGAGGATATCCAAAAATGAACCTTCTGGCCCTTGCTGCTGGATGGGTCATTGATGCCTGGTGTGTGTGATAGATACCCAAGAGAAGATGTAAACCTGAAGTAGAAACAAAAATCTCAAGTGAAATAATTTCTATGACCCTCAGGTCTGACCTTGAGTGAAAATAAAGGCCATAAAATTTCACCTAGAAATTTGTTCAGTGTCCAAAATCTTTCATCTGAACCTCAACAACAACATTCGCTTTGGAGTGACAGAGGGAATGACAGAAAAATCCACACCATCCTTTCTTGTGTGTATTGGCACCAAGCTAAGAAGGAATAAAAAGAAATACAGTCTCCCCTGCACATCCTATACATCGGAGCATATTTCCAAATGCTTACTGTTCCACAGTACAACAGACTTGGCAAGAAAGGTCAGCCTGAGGATGTTGAAGCCTTCAGGTTAATTTTTTTTTACAATTAAAATATTTACCTTGGAAAAGACAGTCCTACCCATTACTTACTGTATTTTCAGATATTTTCATGTAGCAATGATACAGCAAATAGATTGCTTTGGGTATGGATTGCTTTGGCAGACTATGTGAGGAGGTTTCCTGCTCCATAAGTGACACCACAGTTCAAATAACAAATAGATACTTGTTACCTTATCAAAAACATGGAATTTAAACACCCGGTATTCTTGATTCATGGATTAACCAATCATGCAAAGCCAAGTCTGAGATCCGGGCTGAACATTGCCATTGCTCTATGCTGTATTTAACCCAAACTCCCTAATCTCATATTCCATTAATACAATAACCAAGTTCATTATTTAAGGGAGCTCCAGAGACAATAGCTTGTTGGCATTAGGCATTATCTCAACAGCTAAATTATTCTTTCAAGGAGAAAACTGAATAAATACATAAAGTACTGCATTGGTTTTACATGGAGATTTCTCAAGAGAAAAAAAAAAAAAAAAAAGCCATTTCTGGACAGCATGTTGCTTTAGAGGTAGATTTTTCCATGAACATCTCTTCCCTCCCTTCTTCCTGGCTCTTCTCCTTAGATTTTCTGGTTTTCTTTGCCCAACGGTGTTGGCTCCTTTTCTCCAGCTTGGCTCTGTATGGGTTTCAAGATTATTCGAAGTTGTTTTTGCACAGCCTCCTGGATCATGTTAGCAAAAGGTGCTTTAAAAACATGTTAAAATAATGTTGTTTTTAAATAGAGTTCAGGACTGATGAAAGGCACTGTGTTGACTGAAATATCCAATTAGTTTCCATTACAAATACATTTCAGGTTGGCCAGTCAAAAACATGTAGACAATATTTATTGACATTCCCATGCAAATTATCTATCATTAGATTTTCCTTAATATACTCATGTTCCAAACCATCTGTACCCTTCAGTTCCTTTACATTCAGCCAGTCATGTACTCTGCATCTGCATGTGCATGGAGGAACATAGAGTCAAGTAAGAGAGTTCTGACAAAAGACAGGTTGTACATGAGCTGCCACGGTGTTCATACCTTCCTGTACCAGGGCTGGAAGGAGACTGGAGGCAAAGACCCCAGACACAGGAGTACCTCTACACATGTGTCTACACTTTGGCCAAACTCATTTAGTGAAGTCTTACTGAAGGATGAATTTAATCCATGCAGGAGGTAAAATATAGGATGAAATACTGCCCTGCTGTGTCATGCTCAGGGGACAGCTTCCCACTCCTTAGTTTCACATAGTTAAGCCACAGTCCAGTCTCAAGAAGACAGTCCCACACATGAAGACCTAGAGAAGGAAGAAATCCAAACATAAGAGTGTCCTTATAGCAGCCTTCCAGTACTAAAGTGTCCTGCAGGAAAGATGGGAAGGGATCCTTTATCAGGAACTGTAGTGATAGGACAAGGGATAATGGTATTAAACTGAAAGAGGATAGATTTAGATGACATGTAAGGAAGAAATTCTTTACTGTGAGAGTGGTGAGACACTGGCCCAGGGTGCCCAGAGCAGCTGTGGCTGGCCCCTCCCTGGAAGGGTTCAAGGCCAGGTTGGACGGGGCTGGGGCACCCTGGGCTGGGGGAAGGGGTCCCTGCCCATGGCAGGGGGTTTGGAACTAGATGGTCTTTAAGGTCCCTTCCAACCTAAACCATTTGACGATTCTATGAATTGTAAACAAACATAACATCCTTCCCCAAAGCAATACCACAGTGTCAATAAGATGCTACCTAAGCCATCCTTGGGCCCTCCTAAGAACAAACTTGTTCCCTGTTTCGCTCTATCACAGGTTTGGGTTAACTCATTGCTCAGAGCTGGAATGTTATATCAGCTGTGACTTCAGGGCCTTGCTGCTCTTCACAGACAGAAAACACCCAACCAACACTCCCTGAAGGCCCAGCCCGGGAAGAAGCTGGGCAGGTTTCCCGAATACACACAATACCCGCTGCAGGGCAACGCCCGCTCTTATCCATCCACTCCCTCCTTCAGAGGAGAGAAAAGCACAGAAATCCCCCTCACACCCGCTGGTTTTTCAAGGGTGTGTTGGTTCCTGACTCACCTCCTCCCTCGTCAAATTATATAAACTTTAACTTCCTCCATGGCTGTTTATTGATCGTGTTTGATGAACTGCATTGTGCCTTTATTGTTGTGAATTGTTTGCTAATTTCTGGGAAGAGACTGCTGTTTCCACACCACTAGGATTATGTAAAGGGGACAGAGCTATACCAGTGTCGGTCATTCACTTCTCAACAGGGAAGCTCATTGATTTAATTACAAAAATTTGCACTGTGCCAAGAGCTCTGCATTTCTCCATATTACCACTTCAAATTGGTGATTACTATCACCATTGTAATTAAAACTGTTTCTGTTCTCAGAAAAGGAAATTTTGCCTCAACACAATGGAACTACTGATTTTTTTTGAATGCTTGAGGTGAAAAATATAGCATTGTTAGCCCCTGAATAAAACGTAGAGATTTGATAGTCTCTGAATTTCACATGCCATGTACTGGGAAAAAAAAAAAATATATATATATATATATATTTTTTAAAATAGAACTAGTCCCTTTTTAGGAAAACAATTTACAAAGATACTGGTCCAGAAGGTAACATTCAAGACATGTGACAAAATGCTGGTTTCTTGATTCTTCCTGACGTCTTTTCTGCCTCCTCATCAGAGGAGATATCATTCTCCCTCATTAATGGGAAGCCTATTGCCATACCTAGCTCTAAAATTTAGCTTATATAATGCGGTGGTAAAAAAGGATCTGAATCTATATGGAGAACGTTCAGAATTAGCACTTAAGACTGTGGTTTAAGGAAAGAACAAAAAATATACCCCACTCAGTAAAAGCATTCTTGCTCCCACAAAATTCCTTTACATAGTTTCAACAATTTTTAAAAGTCCATAGAATTTTAATAATGCAAATTTTAAAAATTTCCTCCAAATTGAAACTTCTTCAGTCAACTGAATAATTTTTTGTTTATCCATTGAACTGGAAAACACCTGGACTTACAGAAACTCTAAATACGAACCCAACCCTACAGCAAACACCATAAGGGCTCAGGTTATTTTATAGTGTTGATTCCTGTGTACATCTGCCCACAACACTGTCATTTCTGAGATGCAGGTCTGAACTCCACGGCTCCATCCAGCTCCTCTTGCCATCCACAATCTCACACTGTCCACCCAAGTCTCCGCCAGCTAAGGATTCCTTTTGGGCTCAAAGGCAGCTATATTGCCAGAATCTCACACAGTACTTAACAGAAAAAGTATTCCAGATAATCAGTGCATCTGACAAACAGGAAAAGGGTCACGGCTCTGAGAAATGTGTTCCCACTGAATTCCCTTCTCACACACAACCTTGTTCTCCCTAAATGAACAGCTGTGAGCCAGCTGAAACATAAGAACTTCTCTCCTCCAGACTACACTCTCTATTCAGGTTTTAAGACAATTACACAGTTATTTTGTGTAAAAAAAGGCAGTCAAGGGGGAGAGACAAATGGTTTTATTTCTCACCCAGCTATATAACAGATTACTAGGAGCACTAACTCATCTGTCTTTCCACTATTTTGCTTTCATTATAGGTTGGAAATGGGAAGTCATTTTTCACAAGGCTGATCTTTAACTAGTTAGAAATTAAACTTCTCAAACTGGTGCATCCTGCAAAGTGGAACATTCATTATCTGGGGCCCATGGCTTTGGTTGCACCTTATTTATCATCACAGCAGGTCTTTCTCCAAACCTAACCTCACTCACCAAGTTCCCAAGCTCGAGTCAAGACACAAAGACAAGCAAAAGGCATGTGATACTGAGAAAGAAATGTCCAAACCCAAAATCTAATTAGAAAAAAAGGCAACAGAGTATCAAAACCTAGCAGTTGTGCTGTAGAGAAACAGAACTGTACCTCACAGCAACCTCATCCCTAGCTGTGTGGGCAGGTCTTTCTTTCAACATTACCAGCCTTCTCCTCCTCAGTACATCCTCTGCTTAACTGCTGCTGCCAAGCTCCTGTATAAAGTAATAAACACCATGTAGGCACACCGTGTGGCTGGTCCCATGCAGATCAAAGCAATCAACACTTCAATAACCAGTCTCCTGCTCCAGCTTGATGTTGCATTTCAGGGTGTGGACTGTCCCCACCACTGGAGAATGTTCCAGGCCCTCAGAGGGCCTGAGCTGGACCAGTTCTTGCAGGTCGTGCAGTGCAAAGGGCAGAACTAGTGTGAGAGTGCAACTTAGCCAGTCTTACCAGATCCTCCTCCTGTGGCTGCTTGAAATGGGCAGGACACTATTACATTTTTACTCCCAGTGTGTGGTGAAAATACTACTTTGTCTTAAGAAGTTATCTTTTTTTTTTTTGTACTTCTTGTTACAGCATGCAATTGAGCTCTGCTTCATCTCCTCAGACCTTAAAAGCACAAGGTGGCTGCAATGGGTGTTTCACTATGACCTCATGTGTAACACATGCTACATAACATTATGGAGATCTCTGCACTCTGCTCCTGGCTGAAATAGGAAATTAGATTCTTAGGAAAAACAAACACATTTGATATAAGTAATGCTTCCATGCAAAGATATTGCCATTGTTAGTCTCAAGTAAATTGCTCTAATAGCAAACTTCCACCATTAGTAAAAAATAGCAAAAATTTTTTTTTTTTTTTTAAATACTCCTGTTTTCAGCTGCTATATGTTGATGTTTTGTGGGGTTTTTCCCCTTGTGAAATTATAGTCATTTTTTTGCTATGCTTTCAAACAGATACTTACTGGCTTTTTGATTTGTTTCAAAAAGTTGATGTCATTGATAATCTCAAATTTTTCACTATGAGATGAACTTTTAAGACTCATTCTTGTCACTTCCCTTTCCATTTTTACCCCTACAAATTTCTTTAAAGAAGGGGAAAACACCTTGTCTACATGTTCCAGAGGCAAAAAATGTTTCCAATATCTCTTTGCTTACACCTGATGCACGCACATCTACCTTCTTACCTACCACATCAAAGACTTCTCTTTTTATCCAGTCTCAGCTGAACACCCTGAAAGCATCCAGTGGTTCAGGACTGCTTCACTCCCTGTTTAGCAAGTGTTACAGTAACTACCATTTACTATTTATGAGACCAAATCTCCAAATAAATTGCTTTGAAACACTATCTTCATGATTACCAAGAGCCCCTAGAAGTAATTACACGGATTTTATGACCAAACACAAAAATTAAAAAAAAAAAAAAAAAAAAAGGAAAACCCAAACCTTTTTCACCAAGAGTTTTGATTGGTTTTTTTTTTTCATAGCCAAAATTTCTAAGAGATACAGGCTGAATTATTGTGACCTTTCTTTCTCCCAACTTTTTAATTAATATAATTGCACAGCTACACTTTAACATACTGTCATCTGGAAAATGTGGTGATTGACTTTGAATTTACTGAATGCAATAGCCATATTTACTACATAAATTGCAGGCCTGTGCACTTCTGAACTACACTTGCATTCATCTGAGCATCACACATCAGATCACTTTATAAACATGTTATTTAAGACTCACAATATGCCAGCAAACACAAGCAGATGTTAGAGGTTGAAAACCTACTCTGCTGCAATTGTTTCAATTGCTCTTTTCATCTTCTATTTTACATCAGCAAAAACTGGAAATAACAGAGCAAGACTCTAAAGTAGAGTGCAGGACTGTGAGAACAGAACAAGAACAACAAAAAAAACAAGGTGATAAAAACCAGAATACTTATTACCAGGAAAAGCTATCTTAGAATAACAAGGAGAATTGTTCTTGCAGCCCAAAGGCTAACTTCCGAGATCAAATCTCAACTCAAACAAATTCACTGGTTTATACAAAGGTTCATAGCTTACACACCTGCACACACCATGACAGCTTCCCTTTCAAAAGGTACCTCAGATACGAGCCAAACATACCATTCAGTAAAACAAGAGGCAGGTCTTGGCCCTGATCTATTGTGATCTTTCTTTAAAAACCTTTTCACATGTTAGTGCTGTTCACAGTTTCAGGTGTGCCCAGTAGAAAGAAGTAAACACCCCAAGCATGGAGTTGAATAAAACAAAGTTTCCTCAACATTTCTCTCTATTTTTTCATTCTGTCACCTCTTGGCCATTAAAATCAGGGTATACATACAAACCAACATGAACAGAGCGCAGAGATGGAAAATTAAGATTTTATTTAACATAGGGAAATTTCTTATTCTCTTCTGTTGTATGTTCATGTGCAACAAAGCCTGATCATGTTTATGCTTATAGGGAGATGGATTTCTTAGAGTTTCTGCTGCTGCACTACTTGCGTGCCACCAGCTAGCAAGGAAAAGGCATTTGGACTACAAGTTGACAATCTGCCTGAAATCCACCCTTTGCTGTGCCTGTGTAGTCATGATCCGTGCATTACACCCACGTAGATGCTGACAACGACAAAATGCAACAGTCCTGGAGGGTCCTGGTTCAGGGCACGCTGCTGAGGAAGGGCTGAACTCCTTCCACACCCCAGGACTTGAAAGTCAGCCGAATGGATCACTGCAGGCTGTGTACTTGCATCACAAACATTACTGCTGATAGCCCCGAAGAAACATCCTTGTTTGAAATCTTACCATGTCATTCAACTCGCCCTTTTAATTCCACCTTTTAAGCACCTTCTCTTCCAATGGCACGTTGCTCTCTTGCTGCTGGGTCTCCATACAATTGATCTGAGCTCCTCAGCACAATTATTTTTTTTTTTTTTTTAATGCATAACAGCATCATCTAAAGATCATCTGTAGAACACTACAATTACAGCTGGATGTTGGGAAGCAAGGATGTCAGGGCTGAAGCCAGTCTGGGCTTACAGGTCTGGTGTTGGGCTGAGAGCAGGCACCCAGCCCTATCAGAGGCTCCTGATGCAACTCACTGCAGGCCACTCTGTTGTGGTTGCAAATGTCTAAGCTGTAAAATGTTTGAATACTCTTCAAACAACACTACCAAGCCCATTGAGAGACTCGATTCACAAACATTTCAGAACAACACTACCTGGAGACAGCTTCCTAGGCAGACAATTTTGCTGGGCAGACTGCATCTAAAAGAAGAGAAAAGGACAAAATTCTCACAACGTCACTTGTGCTTAAGTTAGCTTTCTTTGAATTAATTCACATATCTGCCAGCGCACAGGTATTGCCTTGGCTGGGCTGAGTTGCAAAATCCATGCACAAGGCCAGGACCTCAATGTTTTATTAGAATTGCTTTTTAAGGTCAAATCAGAGAGATTCGTATGAGTTTTAAGAAGTGCTGGGGGTGTCTGGGGCACTTGGCTCTACTCCCCTAGCTAATATAACAGAAACCCAGTATCTGATCTTCCTAAAGGAACTGAGTCATGGTTTCAAAAAACCCATCCAAGCTTTATTACGCACACCTGCACTAAACACTCAGAGGTGTGTTCTGCATATATAACTTTGCCATCTTCTCAGCATGTTACTCAGTATACACTTCCCAAAAATACCCAGCTGGCACAGGTACATGCATTTGGGAGCCAGACCCTGTTGCAGAGTGGCATCACTCCAGGGAAGACAATTTACACCGGCTGAGAGCCTGACCTATATTTACCTGCTTAACCTAGGGCACCCTATAACTCTCTGTGCTCATTTGCAAAAGCCTGATCTGTTGACTACATCACTGCGCTCAAACTTGCTAGGAAAACTCATTTTTAGTTCATTCCCACTGAGTGCATAATCAGGTCTTTGCTTCTACTGTGCATAAGGGGGGAAAGAGGGGATGTATTTTTTTTTTTTTAAGAGGTGTGATGTGATTTTTATTGTATGACTACTCACCTGCTTTCTGTGACCTCCTAAGCGTATTTAAGAGGGAATCTGACACTGGGACCAAACATGAGGCTGGGGGAGAAGTCAGCTAACAAAAACCACATGTGCTCAAGCATTTTGCTTTGCCTTGCTTATATTGAAATTTGTTTTGCTCAGTAAAGCACTTGCATTTCAGCTCAGTCCTGCAGGGAAAAGCTAATCCTCAAGTTATGGCAATACAGCCAGTTGATATGGGGAAGGAAGGAGGGGGCCAGAGAACCATGGGAAGGAGAAAGAAAAGATTCAGCATTTTAGCCTGACCTGACTCCAGGTTCACATGAGTAGAGGTGAAGCTGCAGCTGTCACACTGAAGGGAAATGCAGTCATTTATAAACCCAGGGAAGTCTCCTGGGAAAGAGAAGCAGCACAAAAAAAAAAAAAAGAAAAAAAAAAAAGCATTCCTTAAGACTAGAGCTAAGGGCAGGTTTTTCCCACCGCACGAGAGAGCCAGTGCAGCCAGACCAAACTCCATCACTATTCTCATTGCAGCTCTGGCCAGATTTCCTTCCTGCCTCAGCAGGGGAAGATGCCACCAGCTTTTTCCACAAATTCTTTCTAGGAGAAGACCTCCTCTAGTGTGAGAAGTTCCACCATCAAAGCATGCAAATTCATCCCTTCACAACCTCTCTAACTTCCAAAAGATCTCACGGGAACAGCTACTGTCCAAAGTGGCTGAATGCTGAGAAAAAACAAAATACATCTTGTGTTTTCTTCCCTCCCTCTGTTCTGAACATCACTTTCACTAGGGGTTTGACTCATCTCTGCTTTTGGTGAGCATGTGTAAATTTTTGTCTGCGTGGCTGAACAGGGAATAGCCACTGTGAATATATATGATTTGATATTGGTATTTGTTCAGATATTTCAACACATCTCAGAGGTGAGGGAGAGAAGCAACACTGAGTACTCAGAAGGTTATCAACCACAGCAAACAGCAAATCATTCAGAAAAACATTTGATCAACACAGAGACAGAACACTGTGTACCAAACTGATCTGTGACCTACAGGGCAGAACTCAAATTGCAAGAGGGGCTCATGGGGAAGGGAAAAAAAAAAAATAGCCAGCAGGATTCCCAGACTAAAATAAAAGCTACAGCTGCCAGCTAGTGTGTTCACATCGAATAACCAAAGCGGGCTTTCTGAGCGTATGTAAACTACATTTCATGAGGAAAAATAAAATTGGGATAAAAATACAGTTACTTTCTTACTGCAGCTACTTGGATTCATTGTTTCTGTGACCTGCCAGTAACAAAGATGTAATGGGAATGCTCCTTATGCTAAGTGCCCTGGCAGTGAGTGCTTAGCCTGGCAGGGGAGCCCAGGGTTTCACCAAAGGGCAAATTATATCCTGCTAATTGAACCAGCATCATTTCAGAATCTCCCCATGAGCCTGTCAGGTTTGTGCATGGGCAACGGAGAAGATCTTAATGGATGTAGGAGACTGAAGCAAATAGGAAGACCAAGCAAGAGCAGAGAAAACAGGACACAGCAGGAGGGTATCAAATCCTTTTGGGTTAATAACGCACCTTCCTGGGATGCGAGGCAGAGGCCTAATACTCTGGGCTGTGTTAGTTAATTACCATACAAGAGAAAAACTCAGCAAGGCTCCCTCCACACACAAGGCTTAAAGAAAAAGAAAAAATATAAAGAAAAAAGAAAAAGGAAAAAAAAGCCCTCCCCAAGTAGTGCAATTAATACATTTGCTGCAACTTTCCGTCACGTTCCCTCACCACCACTCAGCTCCAGTTGTCAGCATCTGTCTGAAATGAGCCGCTCCATGAAGCCAGCAGCCTCGCTTGTGCAGAGAGGCAAGGGATAAGATTTCAGGAAAGGCTGAAGCCCACTGTTAAGGGATTCGTCCCAGATAAATTGCCTGTCAGCTACAGCTGAAGTACAACGTTGGCTGCCCTTCTCTTGGTGAGTAATAATGGGACTTTGCTGAGTACAGAGGTACCTGACTTCCATGGAAACCAAACTTTAGTTCTCATGTGATGAGTAAAATGCAGTTCACTTACGTGTGAGAGGAGGTAGCTATGATGAAACAGAAAAGGGGACTCAAAGGAGTAACGTTGCTTTTGCTTCCATATAATCTCTGCTCTGCAAGAGTACAGGCTGAAATGCAACAGCAATATGTGGGTTAGTTAGTGTTGGTAAAAGTCCCAACAAAATCAAATATGTGCACAGAGGCAATTCGTGTTTCAGAGCACCAGGAATCAGAGTAGACAAAACAGAGAAAAAAGGGGGGCTTTTATCACCCCAGATGTACTCAGTAGAGGATCTGAGGTCCAGAGAAGCTAAATGACTTGTCTAAGATGAAACAAGGGGTTGGAGGTGGATCTAGCATATAAATCAATACGCTATTTGAGCCCATTCGGTATTCTGACCATGTTTTCTCTCTCATATGGTAACTCATAAATAGGCTTGGGTGTATACCTCATAATACCGTTTATTACACACATACATCTTCTAGCATATGCAACCAAGCTCCTTGTGGGATTTGACTTCTGTGTTTAATTGGCAGGCTTGTTTGTGGAGCTAACAGGTGTGTTAGAAGTGAACAGAGAGCACATTCTCACTTCACAAAATATGTGCTGCAAACCATGTTATGAGAGACCTAAGCCAAGGAGCAAACACAAAACCATCCAGCACCATCCAGTCCCTCCTGATCCCCAAGAGCCCACTGAGGAGCACCATAGGCTCCCAACCAACAGCCCACGATGCCCTCGGGCTGCCCACACATGCATTTGAGGAGGGGCTGAGTCATTTGCACCATCTTCTCCCTACCTCTCACACCTTTTCTGCTCAGTGCTTAATCCCAGTGAATAAGTAAAAGAGCTTTCATACTAGTTTCACTTTGATTGCAGGAAACAGAAATGTACCAGAAGGAAACAAGGATTTGGAGTAAAGTTAGCAAAGTTGTGGCTGGCATGGCTTATCTGCATCATTGGCCAAACGTTCCTGTCTCCCTATCCTTTTCTGGCTGGTTTGTATAATGAGGTCAAGGAGCATCTGATGCTGCCAATCTGTGCAGACCCATCTATTAACTCAGAAGATGCAGGTTTGTGATAGGGACTGGAAGGAAAAGTATCTTCACCTTTTAATTATTTCCTTCAACTCATCTTAATACTGATACCTAGTGCAAAAAATCTGGACTGAAGGTGGCTGATTCAAAACTCCTTTAAAGGAAGAGCTGTGCTAAACTAGCTGAAAAATTCCCTTGTCCTCACTTTTCCAAAATAATTTTTCTTTTTAAAATTAATTGCTGGGGGAAAAAAAAAAAAAAAAGAAAAAAAAAAAAAAGAAAAAAAAAAAGAAAAAAAAAGAAAAAAAGAAAAAAAAAAGAGAGAGACTGGCTGAAATGGAAAGAAATTATCTCCATTGATTCAAAATATTTTCAAAATGGAAAATTTGGGGCCAAAGAAAAGGTGACATCTCCAAAACATTCATGTGACTGAAACCTTCTCTGACCAGGCCCAGGTGGGAGTGATGCCTACAGGAGTGTTTAAAATTAGTCTGGGTAACAGGACTGCTGCTACCATTATTGGGATCTGTCCTACAGCCAAATTTATTTTATTCTCAGTATGTTTTTTCCTGATGTTCAGTCAAAATCTGCCTCTTTGTTTCATTGTTAAACATGACTGTATCTCTTTGTACCACTCAATGCCTCCTGTCCTGGGAGGTTTTGCCCTCAGTAATATATACTTTATTTATTATTATGACTCCTTTCAGAAATTTAATCATGGCAGTGGGTGAAAAGGGTTGGGAGAGGAAGATAAAGCTTATCACATATATTTTGAGCCTCACTTCTCACTCCTGCTGAGAGACAGTTTCCCATCTGAACAGTAAAGATCCCCAGTCTGACACAGCAGCTTTTCAGCAGACCCAGAAGGTAAACTAGCATCTCACAAAACCTGGGACTATATCCATAGGACAAGATGATACACTCTAAGAGGATTTTACCCTGTGCAGTAGCCCGTCCTTTTTCCCTTAAAAATAAGCTGCAGATAACTGGATAAGAAGTTTCCCATTTCTAGGATACGGGTCAATGTTCTTGTAATTGCTCCAGTTCCTCTGCTGTGACAAACTCATCTTAGATTAGCCCCTCTGCACACACAACACAAAGAGAAATTGGATTGTTAAGAGCAAAGAAAAGATAAACGCCAGTTTTAGAAGGTCCCCTAGTGCTATCCAGGATTCCTTCCCACATTGTGGTGGGTTGTTTAATTTTTAATACCCATTCTTCTCCTTGCTGAACCATCCAACTGGCGTTCAAGAAGACTCAATTATGAAAAAGAAACCATGCCAAAAAAGTGTATGGTAAATGCACACAGAAACCTTTTCACAATGGTCCCTATCTAGTCGCATCTTCCCAAGATGGTATCATCTCCAACTGCATTATGGCTGTCTAAACCATACTACTGGTCCCAGATAGATTACAAACTCCTCAAGGCTCAAATCAACATCATCGAAGTTTGTGCAGATGCCAGGTAGTTTCTTATATTAGCAAGATATTTTCCTTGGGCAGAAGCCTGACCGTGCTCTTTATCCACCACTGCAGGCCCCAGCATCGTATCTCTTGGGATGGGCACCACTGTCTGTCCCCAGTGCTCATTCACATCAGTAGATACTCTATCCCAGGGAAGGACTTTCAGGATTCAGTCCACCAGGCCAGTCTTTTCTGACACTGATTTTCACAAGGGGGCTCTAAGACAAGGATAACATAGCTGGGCTTGCAAAAAGAATGGGATCCAACAATTGCCAGTCTCCCAGGTATTCAAACCCTCATTCAAGAAAAGCATTTCTCAACCTTTTTATTTTTTTTCTTGACTCAATTAGAAAGCTACACTAATTTTTTCCCTGCCTTTAGCAACTCTCTCTGGTTTCTACTTCCAAGGTAAGTTGCAGCATAAGTTGGCAAGCCCCGTTAACAGGAACAAAAGCGTAGTCTGTGATCCGAGAAGGGTTTGAATTCGTGATTTACTCTGAACACTGTTATAGAGAAGCTCTCTCCAGGTGGCTTATGTAAGACTGAGAGATGCTCTTTACATAAGGAGGGTAACTGGTATTTAAAGCACTTAAAGCCATAGGATGTCACAAACCCCTTGGTCAAATAACCCTCGAGTCACCAGGCACCAAGGAGAGGTTTGTCACAGAGGTGGAAGTCTCCTTTCTGAGTTTTGAGAACAGCTGCATGAATAGAGTTCCTCAAATGCCTCCATCGGCACACAGAAGCAGTTATTTGATTTCTGGCTTTCTAAGAGGAATGCAGTTGGTTTTGGCTCCTCTGTCCCGTCTGCTGGGCGAGGAACCTGATGAGGAGCAAAACCCAGCCAGCCTGAAGCAGCAGTGCCCCCATCCCCAGGTGGGCCAGCCCCAGATCCACCTTCATTCCTGCCAGCCTGCCCCAAAGTCAGATCCCAAGGTCTATAGGCACATAAAAACACAGGGCAGGTACCTCTGTGTAGGGTCTAGCAAGGTTGTTCTGGATGCCTTTACATTCTTTGTGAAGCCTTCAGGGTGTTAGTAGCCCAAGGATTTCTTCAGCAAATGGGACCCTTTTATGGGAAAGTCTAGACTTCCTAATGACCTTGGAAAAGCAGCCAAGTCCTCCTCCACCCAGCCAACACCGCCTCCAGGCTGCTGTCTCTGTCCCACTGCCTGGGGAGCCCTTCTCCTCCCACCACTTCCATGTTCTGCAGCTGCCTTTGGTCTTCACTTCAGCAAACCACTTGCTTCATAGAGCTTTCTTCTCCTGATATTCTTCACACATTCAGCTAACATAACCCTTCCACACCCTCAGCACCAAACTTGCACCCTTGGAGTTACCATACTTCACTCTGCTGATCTTTATATTTTTTTTTTGTAAATAAATTCAAGCAACATACATTTTCTAACTCATTTCTACAACCAGCTCTTAACATTTCCACTTTACCAGTATTAGCTACACAGTCATCCCAGCTTCCACTGCTGCTTTCATCTTCACATAGCGCTCAGCCAGAAACTCCCACCAGTCCCTCCATACACCCAGGTAGGTTTTATTCCTGTTTCAGCTCCTTAGCAGCACACTAGATCCATTTCCCAGTGCCAGCAGGGAAACAAATGTAACTAGAATGCAAATAACCCTTCTGCAACCTTCCCATCACCACCCTTGACCTTTTCTTCCCTATCCACCGGCTTCTAGCACAAACCACAAAGAGCAGAAAAGGTGTTGTGGGTAGTCTCTTTGCACATGTACAACATGACAGCATCCTCATGTAAACCCCTCTGCACTGAGTGGTCGTGACACCCACACTTTTAAGGAAGGAAGAAACCCTGCCTGCTCCCCCCTCCCCGCACCCCCCCCCCCCCCCCCCCCCAAAAAAAAAAACCTCCTGGCTGCGAGGCTGCTAACTACCACACACAGATCTTCTCTCCATCTTTACACCTGCTGAATGGCTCAGTTCAGACCAGGAATCCAGTGTTTCACTTCAGCATTATTTAATCAAAGAGCCGCAACTTTCTTTGGCTCCTCTGGCGCTGACGCACAGCTCTCTAACATTATGCTCCCTAATGAAGGCCACCTGAAGCCCAAAACGGTGTCTGAACACAACACAGTGCTCTCTTTTCATGATGGGCTAACAAAAAAAATATTACTCTGAGTATTTCTCACTCGCAGATAAACTTGGCCATCATGCTAAGGAAATTAAAGCAAATAGAGCCAGTCTGTCAACTGGAACGCTCTGCCTGCTGCCTGCTCTGGCTGTTACTTTACATGGGTCTTAAATTAAATGTCAAATAGTGTTTGGCACAAGAGCCTTGTGGCTGCCCTTAGAGAAAATCTGACACCTTTGCTAACTGTTTCCCACTGCTCTCTACTGCTTGGCTAGGGGTAAGGGAAGTACAGACTGTCTCATAGCTCCCTGGCTTTTTCCCTTTAGTTTTTTCCACAAAGGATGCATGAAAACAAAGAAATTTCTTGTATTTAATCAAAACGACTGCAAGGAGTGCGGTGCTTAGTAGCATTAGGCACAGTTTGGGGCAGCTTGTTGGGTTTGGCTTCCTGGCACTTCAACCCCCCTTAAGCTGACATGACAGACATCCAGCAATGCTCAGTCATCTCTGTCCACTCCAGTTTCAGTCCTTTTGACTCTGAGATTTAGAGTCTTTTAACAAAACAAAAGCATAACAGCACTTACTACATAACGTCATCCTGCCACCTTGTAGTGCCAATGCACCTGTGCCAATGCAGGTGAGACCCCTCTGCCACAACTTTACCATCATCTGGCTGTTCCTTTCTGCTGCATCTCCAGAAGATAAACTACGGTAAACCATGCACAACATGCTGAAGACCTCCCTGTGAACTGGCATTCCCTACTAATGCTAGGTTAGGAACAGGGCTGTCACTCACATTCCCACAAACTGGGCTTTGAGACAACAATCAGATTATTACAGCTAAACAGCAATGACAACTGAGCCACGGTAACTCTCTGTGCACACAAATGGAGCCAAAGGGAAATAGAAATGGGATTGCACTCAGCTGAGACCACCCAGGCTGCCTGCACCATGCTAGTCTTCACGCAGAGATGAGTCTGTCCCTCTCTGTCCTTAGCTCTTGCTATTCTCCAGGCTGAGACACCAATCCAAGCAAACCTATCGATCTGCAAAGATGCAGTATCCCATCAGGACTCACGGAAGAAAAGAAAGCATTTAACAAGACTAACTATAAGTACCTACTCCCTGTGTGAGGAAGGAGATGGGGACCAGATGCCGCAGAACTGGGGACTGCAGGACTGTGGATTACCTGTACCCCAGGCAGGTCACCCTTCTGCCAGGGGAGAAGGCAGGAAATGTGCTGAGAGGTGGCTGCTTCCTTGCTGTACATGGAGAGCTTGCAACTGCAGCAGTCTCTGTTTCACATGCCCTCGGTGCCAGCAGCTCCAGAGAACCCTGGGAGAGCTTGGTTTTCCTTCTATCCATCATCCCTTCACCCCCAGGGCACCAAAGTCCTCTCTTGGCTATGCATCTTTTGAAGCATTTGAGTCAGCTCAGAGAGGAAAGTGTAAGTAAGCAGAAATTGTCCACCTGGACTCCAGGAGCTATGGTTCATGGAAACAGCACCTGCTGGGAAAGGGCGAAAGCAAAAAGGAGTTATCCTTATGTATCTGGATAGCAGAACACACCACTGAGCTGATCATGCTGCCTCATGTTTGTCTCTTACACCAGAAATTCATTTTTCTTCCAGGTCTAGAAGTTACCAGCCAGAGACACAGAGTATGGAAATAGCCAACTGCCAATGGCCACAGATTATATAAGTTTTTTTGCATTGTTTGTTTTTTTTTTTTTTTTCTCAGCTGAGGACCAGTTACACTGTTCTTTGTACACACCCTGAATCCAGTTTAGGTTCACATACACATCGTCTCCACCCCATTGCTTTACTCCATGCAAAAGGTTCCTGGCAGCACCAGTGAGGGCTTGAGCTCTGCCACTGTGCTCTGGGAAGTTCACACTGAGCTTGGAGTGCTGCTGTAAGGGCTGTGAGAAGATGAGCCTTTCCCATGGACTTGTTACTATTCCATGTCTGCACCCAGCTGGAGCCCAGAGCTGCAGAAAGCAAAAACAGGAACCAATATATTTATTGTTTTAACCCTTCACCTTCCATGGAAAAAAAAAAATAGAAGAATAATTGCCTGTGGTTTGAGGTGAAATTTGGGCAAAGGCTTAAGGGATGTGAAGGGGGGGGGCAGTGAGTGGAAAATATGAGGGAAGAAAGAATGAATATTTTCTACAGTATTCCAATAAAACTGTACTACTTTAATTGAGTCCTGCATTGATCACACAGGCTGGCAGAACTCATACAGTGATGGTGGTATAAGATCTGTCCTGAATTTTTTCAGCCCCTGTGGAAGTAGGAAAGATTGTTAAAGATGGGGAGGATAAAGGGCTCCTTCTCATTTGAGGAAACTCTTTCATCAAGACAAGAAATCCATGCAAAGCTAGTGACATTCAGAGGCTCAAGGGATGTGTGAAACCGAAGCTGCCTGAAGGCAAAGGCATAAGAAAGTGGCTCCAAACTCTTCACTCTGCTGCAGCGTGTTAACGGGACTGCAGATTATAGCAGCCCCAACACACTGTAAAAAGGCAGATTCTGAGTGCTTGAACTAAGCAGAAATGCAGCTATGTAGTCAATAACAGCCTTCATCTAAGCGTCTTAGCTGATATGAACATACTTAAATATTATGCTCCAAATTGTAAAACTGATGCAGAAAAGTTAAGGGGTGATATCTAAAGGTTCTCCAGCAAATTCCTGGAGCTGAGGAGGGAGCACAGACTGATAGTCACCTACCTGTGCCCATTTGCCAGCACTTCCCTGCCAAGGACAGGCTCAAAACCCACACCTTCCACCCAGCAGTCTTTTGCTGTAATGGAGAGATAGCACAAGCATCCTCAAGTACTGCAATGCTAGATGGCTGGCAATACAGTAGAAGATAAATATTTTCTTCCTCCTTTTTTTTCTTTTTCCCCTCCCCCAAGCAGCATGTCACTCTCTGTGATGTGCTCTGCTGATGGGTTAAGTGGAGCAGGACTCTTAGTACTTCCTATGGAAAAGGGAAGCCTAGTGGGGTAAGAGAGATGCTCGATCTTTTTCTCATACTTACTTCTCCTACCATATTTTCCAACACATAACTGCTTGTTCTGCTGAAAGATTCTCTAATTTCCTACATGCCTCTGAGGGTGTGCAACATAGGGGGGTGGTCTATGAAACCTGCCCCTCCCCACCTTCCTAATTGAGGTGTCCTCTTAGTGGAAAAGATCATCTTGACTGTAGGTATTTTTCTCAACCAATGACAGACACTGACATGCTTGTTTTTTCCTCCATAAAATAAGTTACCATCACCAATGCAATACAGGAGCAGGAAAAAGCACTCCAGCAGCATCCCCTGCAAGCCCCACCGCTCCAGCTACAGGGATTCTCTGAACAACACAGCAATTTCTATATCACATTGCCACAATAGCAGTGAGTGATGTTGCACAGACAGAGGGTCACCACTGGAATGCAAATGTGGGCAGAGGAGATTTTGAAAAAGAAAAAAATGTCTCTCCCGCCATCAACACTGTATCTGATAGAAAAGAAAAACAGGAAGAAGGATGCCAGCTGTTTTGATAGCTGTTCTCAGTTTAATGTTTCTTCCAAGGTAAATATAGTCTCCTAAAGGAACAAGATTATAATAGGACATGTGAAAATTTGCCTCTCAAAGCCCTGGAAAACCTGTACTGCATCCTGCAGTCAGGAAAGAAAGGCAAAGACAGAAAATGCGGCTTGAGGGCTACAATATATTAAGATCTGACATGAGAAGAGACATCCCACACAGCCAGGGAAGAGTCATTGAAAGAAGAGCCAACAACAATTACTGAGGTGATGTCTCAGTCTGTAAGACACAGGCCTGGAGAAAAGCTTGGAGAGCGAGCTCACTCGTGTTTTGCAATAGAGAACTCACCCTGATCGCGTTTCAATGTACTCCATGGGACAGTTGGCAACCCACAGCTGGAGGAGACTGGCAAAGGTCCACCAGTGCTTATACAGCCTTGCCCATGGGCACTGGCCAGCCAAGAGCCCAGCCACAGGGACTGGAGGCATTTATTGCTGTGCAAAGCCAGCCCTTTTAGCACTGCAACAACAGGCAAGCTCAAAATTTGAATTCTCTCCTAGCACCTATGAGCAGCAAAGGATTTAACTGAAAAATGCTAAGCCCTTTTAATAAGATGACCTTTTTGGTCTGTACTTTACTAGTTTTAATGAGCCCGCCTGCAAGGGTTGATTGATTTACTTGCCTGGTGCTCTTAGACTCAAATTTATTATAATTAAGTTGCTAGTTAAAGAAGCTTGCCTTACTCGCCATGTCTGGGACCTCAGCTCATTATTATTAGACTCTCACATGCATCTCCCCCATCATTCCGCATCTAGAAATTAATGAGATATTGGCAATGCCGCCTCTCTCCTCTCCGCCCCCCCGCACGCTGTCCCTGCGATGGTTACTTTGGCAGGAGAGGGGCATGAGCAAATGGAAAGGCAGGACAGAGCGCAGGTTTCTGTGCGAAAGCAAAGTGCCTGACTCACAAAACCACTTGGACTGGAGCGAGCGCAGCGAGGGCAGCCTTCCAGACCCACGCGCTGCCCGCCTTCACGGCACTCGGGGGCAAAGAGCTGAGTGGATGGTGACGATGCACAGAGCCTGGGCAGATTACTGTGCGCTGGAGGAGGGAGGACTGGAGACTCATGCTTTTATTTACTTAATCAGTAAAACAGCTGTTTCCCCCTACCCTTGTCTTTAGAATAATGGGGCATTATGCTTTTAGTGCAATAAAGGGACTGCACTCTCACGATTACATCACGTCACCGTGAAGCCAGGGATGAAGAATCAGCCCAAGAAGAGCCAGCAACAATTGTTGAGGTGATGTCTGTGAGGCACAGACCTGGAGAAGACATCGGACCGAGATCACCCATGATTTGTGAGCTCTACCAGAGGCCAAAGGATGGCAAATTCAAGCCCACTTAGGCTTGATTGCACTCCGGGGATGCAGTCCCAGAGCCTCCATCTATCAGGGAGAACCTGGTGTGCGTCTCAACCCCAACCCTACTTTGAGCCATGGCTGAGTCACCCACAGAGCTGCAGAACCCTTTGTTTTCCCCACTGGCACTGTGTTTCTTCCACAGAGCCAACAGATACATAAACTTATCGCTACTGTGCTCAGCCTGGAGATACCTTGCTATCAACAGTATGTGACACCCAGATTACAAACTCCTTTGGGTATACACTGTACTTCTGCTGGTCTGTTTGAGTTATCCTTACCCTAGTGCAATCTTAATCTGTGATTAGGTTTCTTCATCATTACAGCAATCAAATAATAAAGTTTTATTTTCATAATAATAATAACCTTATCTGCACAGATTTAAGCACGTGTTATCCAGCTTCTAATGAAACTACCCAGTCATTATCTTTCTCTTTCCTCACCCCTTGGAGATGCGGTTGGGGTACCAGGTCCATACTACCTTCCTTTAATTTCCACCAGTCTGGAACTTGCTCATCAGTTGTCAATAATGAAAGCTCCCCACCTGCAAGCATTTCAGCCACCTTGATGCTTTTAGTTGCATCAGAGAAATAGCCCCTAGGAGAACACACACCTCCTTTCAAGCACTTGATTAACTGTTCAGTAGGACCTTATTACCACTAAAACCAATTTAAAAAAAAAAAAAAAAGACAAACCCATAGCAATTTCATGAAAGATACACATACATTAATGCTACAGTCTTTATCAGAGACATTTGTCCATCTTCCAACTTGACCAGACACAAGCCTGTTCCAAAAGAGAAGTTGTGTAACTGGATTATGCAGTGCCCTCTGCAAGCTAGTAAATTCTGCTCAAGTTAACTTTGGCCCCATGGCATTTGATCAGGTCAGCTCACAGCAGGTCAGTGTGGAGCACAGGTTGAGCAAGCAGTTTTTGGGAGGAGCTGGCTGAGTAAACCCTCTGAGCACACTTTGAAGGCAGATTAAGCCAAGCCACAAAAGGGCTTGCACAGTTCATCCTATGAGAGTCCGCTGGGGAAAGAGGACAGAATACACATTAAGTGTATGCTAATTTACTACACAGAGGCCAGGCCAAACAGTAGTCTATAAAGTACCTGAAGGAATCTGCTCTGGGCAACTGCCTGCAGCGGTGAGAAGCTCAAGAAAAAGAGCCCAAGCTGAAGTCCTTCAGCATGTTTTTGATCTGGACACCCTCCTTTGAATGAAGCAGTTAAGATCTTAATTCCTCCTCCCTTCTACAATCTAGCCATGGGGCTACATAACCATTTTTCTGACCCTAAACAAGGTAATATTTTAATGAGACGCTCTTGGCCATGATTAAGTCTGCAGACATGTTTATGCACCCTTCATGAAGAGACGGAAATGATGGGAATGAGTCATGACAGGTGATGGAATGATTCAGCCATCCATCTACCCGCTTTCCATGAACTGTATCACTTCTGACTGCAATAAATTGCCCATAGAAAAATAATGGGCTGTTAAATTCCAGGGCATCTCTCAAAGTCAGGGACTCATATTTCTAGGATGATATTTTCAATAAGCAGGTTAAAAACATTTGAAAAATGGAAAAAGAAATGCTCTCTTGCACATTTAAGCCCAATGCTAGGACTAGTAATGCTATTTAATTAGTCAGATTTTAGCTTTATGGACTCCCAAGTCAGTCCAGCTCAGAGCAGGCAAAGAAATAGAGTCACCCACAGGAATGTGTTGCCAATAAATGTGGACAGGCGAAGTTCATAATCAGACTTAACTATCACACGTGTTAATGCCTGGAAAAGCTATAATTATGAGTTCATTTCTGTGCTTTATGAGATGTATTTACATGTTAATGACTATGACAAGTACAGGAATCAGTCGGGAAATGAAAACGTCTCTGTAGAGAGTTAGTAAGGCTGACAATGTGCTAAGGACAAAGTCATCAGCAAGAAATAAGAAATGTTTTACGGTCAATTATGTGATGAATATTCTGGATTTCAGTAGCTTTTATGGATGTCTCTTCTGATCCAAGATGAGATTTTGTGAGCATGTTATAAAAAAAAATTAGTCACAAGTAATTAAATCTATCCTGACTGATGATAGAGGGACAGTGAAAGACTGAGTCTAGGGAAGGTACTGGCCCAACCTTTTTTGGAGTCAAGGAGGACTCATGCATTTGCAAGGGAGTAGGAAAATCTCCTCGGTGTTTATGAATAAGAAAAGAAAATCCACAAAGTATTCCCCTGAAAACTATGATGGATGGTGGTTCAAAATCATCTTACACCATACTTGACGCATATTTTCAAGCCCTTTGTAGTGCTGTCCCAGCCAAATTGTAACCCTGCTGTGGTAGCCTGCTTACTAACTCAAGTCAACTCCTCATTTTCCTGCCAGGAAAAGCCATCAAACAGTGCTTGTGTATTTCTTTTAACAGTATGTCCTACCCAAGAAAGAGCAGCAGAAAAGATCGTGGTGCACCTCAGTGCCTCCTTCAACTTGCTTCAGTATGCTTCACTTACCAAGTGCAAAGTTTCACCGAGGATATGCCTGACCAACACCTCTCATAGACCCTTAAAATCTTTCAGCTTGTCTCAGGGCAGGGTTTAGCCTTTGCAGTTATTTCTTTGGTGAAAACTTCTCACTTCAGTGGTGATTTTCACTTGGAGTAAACACATCCATCAAGCTGCTGTCCTTGCCATCCACTGTCATTGTTAAATTTAGGTCCAATTCAGCAGCAAAGATTTTCTGTTGACTCCACCACTGGAAGCAAAGACAAATTTTATCAGTAGCAATGCTTTATTTCCATTCTGTATCACAGGTCCCACTGTAAGCCAGAAAGAACCATCCTCCCTTATAAGATATTTTCAAAGCACACTTGAAATTCCTTTAATCTTACTCTGTTCAGAAATAAAGTCCATGCTGTCTTTCCCTGACTATTTGAAAAGCATCCTCACCAAGAGAGTTCACGTTAGTCTCTCACAACACATGTAACTGAATTATGGTTTCAGAAAGTTGCTGTATTGATCTCCCCGCTGATAAAAGAAGGCATGTTTAAAGACATTTTTTACAGCTGACATGACTGCACAATAAGCAGGATAGGATAAAAAACGTGTTCTTCCTTGCTAGCAGACAAAGGGAATCCCTTGACTACTCCCACAATGGAGAAAAGCAGATACTAATGTAAAACCAATGCATTAATCATGTTTGATTAAGTAAACAGAAACTTTGCTACTGTGGTGGCCACATGTCATTTGTAATAGACTCTCTGCTCTGGTTAAACGAAAAGTAAATTGGGCTAAACAAGCAACTCTGATGTCTGTTTTCAGGTAGATCCAATGGGGGAAAATTCTGTTTAGAAGTAGCTGTTTATCTTTTCAACCTAGCTGAAGTTAGTTTATATATTTGTATTTACATGTAGGTAGGTATATGTATATTAACAATGAAATGTATTGATAAAAACGTAGGGCTGAACTGACCAACAAAATAAACATAGGGAGAGGAGGGGACCCTATCCCAGGAAGACCTATGACAGAATGGGATCTCCCTTGTGCAAAATAGAGATTGTGCCAACTTTGTGCTCAGTTTGCCTGAGCCATACTGTCTCTTTAATCAATGCATTTATTTTAAATTCCCCCAGCACCTTGAGCTTGCCAATTACAGCCCCAACTTTGACAGATCAGAGCAACTCAATACCTAAATCAAATCCAAATCAGATCCAAACCCAAGGATTTTCTCTGCCCACAGACACTCTCATCCTTTCCTCCTCCAGGCTTTCCTCTATGACCTCCACACCCGTGGCACCAGTGCACCCAGCAGAGGAGCAGCTTCTAGTTCACACTCAATGCCGTAACTCAGAGACACAAGATATCCCACCTGAAGTCCAGCTTCCCACACCGGAGTCCGGGCTTTGGCTCAGGGCTGCCACACCACACTCTCCCTCTATGTTTTCCAGCCCTGGAGCAAGTCCAAGGACTCCAGGCCACTGAGGTCAGTGGAAATTTTCTCTCGGCTTGAAGGAGTCTCCCAATCCTCAGAGGTGAAGCTGGGAAAAGCAGTTAAGCTGCAGAGACACTAACCAACACAGGACCTTCTCTTCTTTCAAAATCAGCTGCCAGTCCTTCAAAGGGTCACCCATGCCTAGCTTTTCTTTCACCATTACTCCATCATTTTCTCCCTATTCTCCTCCACATCTATACTATCATTTAAAAGTTTATAATCTTTTCATTCGAAGCCTAAAAAATCCCAGTTAAAGATGCTTACTTACCTATAAAAAAAATAGGACCTGTGGAAGTGATACTTTTATTATAGCAGGAAATAAAGTGATTAATATTCTAATGAGAAATTCACTTTCCCTTGAAGGCACCTACTTTTTCCTCTATTTTGACACTTCAGCATCATCTTCAGCAGAAAAGGTAAAATGCCTCTATTTTAATTAGGAATTAATTTGTGGTTATCGTGCTCTGGTGTAGGTGATTATAGATATAGAAGAGAATGATGAATCAAGGACCCGCACTTTAATAGATGGACAGATGAAAAGCCTTCCTCCAGAATCTGAAGGACATTGTGCTCACACATACTGGTCTTCATTATTTCTGCTGCAATGAAGGGAAGTCATACTGCCAAACCAGCATAGTGGTTTATCTGATGAAATATTTTTCAGCTTCAAAACAGGTTGAGAGAATCAACAATCATCACATAAATAAAAAAACCTCTCGGAAAAAAAGATATCCCAGTTTTGGCATCACTGATAGATAATTTCAACCTCTCTGATTTTCCAGATTCTAAATTGCAGGTTTCCTGCATTTTTTTCCCCTCTTCACGTACATTCAGTTAAAGATGCATTAAGATAAACTACAAGATTTCTATCAAGCTTTTCTTCAGCTCCCCCTCACCTCTCTGCCTGCTCTCCCCCTCCTACTTCTACCCCGCTAGCATCACCCTGGGATGGGAGCTCTGATATCAGGCTGAGAGAAAGTCAATAGCTGACAGCAAGGAAATAATCTGAGCCATTGATCGTCACTTCAGGCTTCAGATTCAATACAAACCAAAGGGGAGACACATGCTTATAAACACATACACAAAAGGGAGTGAATATATTAACTCCTAATGTGCTACAAAGGCTAAGAATTGCTAATGCAGTTAATGAGCACAAGAAACACTGAAAACGACACATCCAGAGAATGAAGAACTTGCACGTTGTCCTTAAAAATGTATTTCAAAAGGCAGAGTCAGAGAACAAAATATTCATCTATAAGGATCAGATTTCCTATTTGAATGTCTAGATTCCCATGGCAATGTATAGGATATAAGAATGAAGTGTCTAAATACTTTCAGAGTTGGCATGTTTCACGTCTGCCTAAAGGCAAAAGTGACAAAAAGTCAGTTTTGACTGATGCTCCTCATCTGAACTGAGATGGTGTCTTACCAAGTTCCTTACCAAAAACATTAAAAACAAAAGAAGTTCAGCTCTGAGAAAGGACGTTGATTGCACATTTGAGCTTGCCAAGGATGCCCTGGTCCTGGCAACAGATTTTTATTGGAAAGCAGCTACATCACCCAAGACAACGTGACTCATTTTTAAAGATATTCTTCATTCTATTGTCTGACTCATCTACAACTCTTTTGCAGGTTTGTATCTAATCTACTAGTGAGGCCTTTATTTTACATAAATCTCATTTTTCTATCAGATATTCATATAGAATTTCAGCACACCATCAGAAGCTGAACTTGTACATTGAGATTATTTACTATATGAATTATTCATAATTAATTCACAGAGCATTCTGAAGATTAAGAGTCTCAAGTATATATTATGGTCAGGCAATACCCAGCAACTGTGAAGATGAGTAGATTATTTTTTTTTTTTTACAGGATTAAGCCAATATTAATGAGGTAACTTAAATATATTCTTATTTACCGAGCAATAATAAAATATATAATTATTAGAATTATATAAAGCATACTGAAATCACATCCATCATCCTAACACACATTGCCCAATTATCAGACACTAATTTTCAAAAAATCTGATACGTAAAGGACATGTTCTGTCTATTCTTTTAAAGTTTTTTTTTCACATGAAATGTCCGTCCAAATATTTTTAACAGCATACACAAGATGGGATAGCTTTAATGTCAGCTATAATTTATTATTACTTGTATTTAATACAATAAAACAGTCATGTTTTTACTGGCACACAGAACTGGTAATGATTCTTCTTATCAACAATTAACTCTAATAGCTTAATTCATAAAATGCACTATGAACATACTCCTGAAGTTGAATCTTCTATTAATTTGGACAATGACTACAAAGTGTACACTAAATTAATCAGTGATGGATATACCTGGAAAAGGCTGGTTCTGATATACATCAAGTCTTTGTAAAAAAAAAAAAATATAAATAAAGTGTCTCCTGTGAGACTCCCTAATTCTTCCTGCTTCAGACCATGGTAAAAACAAAGACTAAGCATGCCGTGTTTCTGCAACAATATTTACATAAGTAATCACCCACATTCTGACTTCAAGTTGAGAGAGAACTGCATTTCAGGTAAAAATTTTGCTCCTGAAAAGGAGGCTGCTGGCAGTGAGTAAGGAATCGTACAGACCAAGCAGCAAGCAACATGAAATCCTTCAGCGCTGAGGGATGCGGACGTGCAGACAAAAGGGGCCAAGGGGGCTCTCACACGTGCTCAGCATCAAGGCAGAGCCCCTCCAGGCCCCTTCCCCACGAGGAAGCCTTCAGGAAGGATCAAGTCCTGCACTGAACTCCGTGGTGAGCCATAGATGTGCTGCTCTTTTCCTCCCCAGCCCCAGATTTCCCCACTCCAGGACAGTCTTCAGTGCCTGCACATTTCCGGATAAATCTGGATACAGGCTTAGCCCTTTCTCTTGGAACAGGGATTCAATTAAATCCTACTTTCCAAAATGATCTGTGCACGCATCTGTGTGTAACTGCTTCACCTGTGCTACAAATAACACCTGAAATTGAAAAAGATCATGAGTGATATTCTTGGCAGCGTTAATCACACCACTTTATTGACATCAACTTGTATTATACTGATCTACACCATCTGGTCCCAAATCTAATTTGCTTTTCACTGTCTACTTGCCAGCGGTTTACTTTCAATATTTTTCTGAGCTGGTGGAATGAGAAAAGGCTGCTCTGCTTCATTTTTAATTTGTAGTCCAGCCGCCTCCTGTCAGCTTCACTTCTGCGAGTCCTGCCTAGCATAAAGTTGCTATATTTCTGATGCAATCAAGGCTTATTTCTCCTAGTTAAAAAAAAAAAAAATTAAAAAGAAGTAACTCTACATCTTCACAGACCAGACCTTCAATATTATGTTTAAGAGAAAAGGATAACATCCCAAAGGTCTAGCATGAGACACAATTTCCATTCCCCTGATCTTGGCAGCTGGAAGTTGTGTTTAACTTTGACTGAACATGCTGGCTTCTGTGTGCGAGACAGATGTTATCTGATGCAACCCCTGACACCACTAATTTTATCTGTGGGTTGAACCTTATGGAACAGGTATGATATCCAGGCATCAGGAATCCATTTCTGAACCACTGTCCCATGAATCCACCTCTGAAACAGTCTCTAGCATCAGGAGGCTATGCACAGTTCCCTGTCTGTCCATTTTTCCAGTGTTATTTCAAATCTATGAGTGCAGTATTAGTTACTGGACTCCCAAATTAATGCCTGCCAGTTTATCAGCCCAGAAAAAATTCCATCCATTTTCTGTTGAACACCACAGAGAGTTTAGAAAATAGTTCACGTGAAATATCAATATTACCTACATGTGAAGTGCTAGGATTAGGTCCTTCTACGTATATCTAAAGAGATTCCAAGATAGCTAAAATACATTTAAAATTCAATTCCTTTCAGCGTT
The DNA here is from genome assembly GCF_018691265.1 of Tyto alba. Classification (NCBI taxonomy): domain Eukaryota; kingdom Metazoa; phylum Chordata; class Aves; order Strigiformes; family Tytonidae; genus Tyto; species Tyto alba. The sequence continues at coordinate 6,938,840 of NW_024881317.1, forward strand.
TCTTTACCAAAATACCCATAAGCCTTCTATTTACAGATTTTATAATTGCTAAATCTAGAAGTAAGTAGACCTGTTTTTCAAGGCTAACTCAACCTTCTTATGAATCCCATCTTCTTTTGGCTACAGTTATGTGAGATGACAAGTTTATGATCCTCAGTACATTCCAACTCTCATTCTGTAGGATATTATTAGCACCTTTGTTAGCTGAGTCTTTTCTGTCAAAATGAGCTCATAAGAGTTTAAGCAAACGGGATCATCTTTATTAAAATAAGTTAAAATCACAGGAGCAACCCCGTGAGGGGGTCTATGGCAAGCAGCTAGGGACAGCAACCTCTTTTGCTCACAGACTCCAGCAAAAGAACAAATGTAGAAAATGGGTAGTTTTGTGGGGGTTTTAGGGCATGACTCATCTCCCAGTTCCACCCTTCTGCTTGCATGAATCATTTCCATTTCACCACAACCTATCAAGCCAACCTCTGCCCCCCATTCTCCATCTTCTCAGCAAGAGCCCATTTAAAGACATAAAAGAGCCAACCTCATAACCCTAGACACACTGTACAGTATGATTTGTCTTTGCAATACTGTTTTAATGATACAAATGCTTAAGCTGGGCATGTAAATACTTCCTAAGGACTAAGATGTCAGGATCAGTACTCTAGGTCACACATCCATTTCCAAGCACCTCTGTACCATTTCATTCTGTGGTGTATTGATCCTGGACACTGTTGCAGGCAGGGAGATCGAAAGCATGGCTTGCACTTTCCCCAGTGTGTCAAACATGCAGGTCTGTCTTTACATGGGGCACCCCGTTTTACCTTTAAAAGTGGTGCACAGCAACTCAAGGCTCATTTCCTCACTCCTGGCAAAACACTCAATTGTGGGGCTGCCCAAGACACAATTCATCTTAACAGTACATCCAGTGCTTGAAATAGGAAAGGAAGGTGGTAGATGGGCTAGACAAGGTCTAAATCAACTATCAGATTAAAAACAGCCTGTGAAGCCTATCAGCCTGTCAGCCTATCCTGTATTTCCAGCAAGCACTGGAGCCACAGGGCATAGTGGTGGGTAAGAAAGGGCATGCCCACACTACCCTTAAAACGCATCTGTCTTCAAGACTGGAAAGGGATGTTAAACCTGGTCTAGCAACAACTGTAAGTCTCCCACCCACCGCTGAGGTGATGCTGTGCAGGCAAGACAAACAACAAACAACTTCCTTTAACGGCATATCAAAGCAAGAGGTGAAATCAGGGGCTGAAGAAGATCCTCTGTCTCCAAAGGAGCATTTACAGACTACCTAGCTCAGGCATCTAGGCATGACAGCATGAATAGGCTCCTTGGTCTGTACCTCATCTGGTCAGCCAGCAATAACACTTTTAACACCAGTTCTGTAGAACATGAAAGACTGAATGATCATATCCTACAGTAATAGAACCTGATAAGTGGGATCATTGACTTTAGTTTGCCTTCAACTCAATTATTCATGCTCCAGCTAAAATAATTCCTAATCTTTGGACCATCTACTAACTGAGCGTTACTCAATAATCTCTGACCCTATTACAAAGCCCCCAGGGAAATTTATTTCTGGCAACATCTTAGAACCATCTACGTATTGCTTTTAGCCTCTAAGTTTAGAGGGACCAAAATGAAGCTTTTCCAAGACTACAGGATACTGTGATTAGGGGTGAAGACTTAAGTGTTGCAGAGAAAAGTAGGTCAAAAATCCCATGTCAGAAAGAGAAAGGAAACACTTCCAGGGAAATCAAAAACTAACACTGAATAGTGATGAAGTGAAACTGGCCTATCAGTTTTTGCTTGGCCCAGCTGAATCAAGCGTGCCCTGAACAAGTATATAGCAACTACTGTGTAAAGCAAATGTAACTTTAAAATTCAGTTCTCCTGAATAATTAACAGCCTGATTAATTATCACCTCCATTCAGCAAGGTACTTAAAGACCTGAGCAATCCCATTAACCTCTCTAAGACTACACAGAAGATTGACGTTAGGTGAATGTGTGTTGCTAGACCTTGTTGCAAAGTGAAGGTTTCACAACTATGATAAAGACTGCAGGTTATCTATCCATCTTCCCGGGCTCTCAATCTTGTGAATATATGGGCACCCACATATCTCTATGCTAGAGTATTACTCTTCTAGTCAAGTAGAATAAATGTCCCTCTGTGTCCAAGTGAGGAAGAAAGGAAGAAAAACGTGTGGCTGAAAAGATCTGAGCTACTCAGGAGGTTTATCCAGCAGCCAGGAAGATCTATGGTCTTTATATCCCTCTCCTAGAGGCAAGATTTCATTTTTAGATTAAAAACTTTAACACCCACTTGCTGCATGTGAACAGCAAGTTTCTCCTGTGGCTAAAATTGATAGGATGCCATATGCTGTAAAAGGTTAACACTAGTGCTATTGTAATCGTTGGCCACAACTTTCATTTCCTTAATTTGCTGACACAGAGTAATGTAGGGGTGTGCTGTATGAGAGAATACTAAACAATCTGAGTTACAAATTTTCTCTGAATGTCTGAGTTGACCTTTGAAGCTTTCAATAAAAATATAATTTAAAGAGGGGGGAAAATTGTTAACATGGAAATGGAATTACAGGAACAGGACCAAATTCATTCCTTTGACTTGGTATCTGCTCATGTTTGATGTCAGCTATATAATTATGCATCACAGTTTGAATGAAAAAAAAAATGTTTTGCTTCATGCTAAAAGCAGACCACATATAAATGGTTTATTAACTGGAAAGGAATCAACAGCACTCAAGTGTTTAGGGATAGTCACAGTCATAGCGCTTTGTTAATGATCTGAGCATCCTCCCTCTCACACACAGGCCTGATTTCTCATTTAGGGCTGTTTTACATTACTCTGGGAGCACAAAGGGAACTTTGAGGGCCATTTTTATTTGCACTCATCCTAGGATGCCATGCATTTCCAGAGAGGTGAAATGTGGCTTTTATATACATGACAACCTGGCCTGTGGTATTTTAACAGAGAAAAATCTTCAAGAGGAGCTCTCAGAGTGAATAAGAAGGGCTCCTTCCAGTCCTAAGGCCTGTCTTCATGAAAGCAGAGCTCCAGAGGTTTCCAAACTAGGGATTAAATATGCCACATAAAGAGGTAAATAGGGCTATCTGGTCACAAGTGGTGCTCCCCAGGGATAGGTATTGGGGCCAGTTCTGTTTAATATCTTTATCAATGATCCAGACGAGGGGATCAAGTGCACCCTTAGTGAGCTTGCAGATGACACCAAGTTGGGCAGAAGTGTTGATCTGCTTGAGAGAAGGAAGGCTCTACAGAAGGATCTGGACAGACTGAATCAATGGGCCAAGACCAATTGTATGAGGGTCACAACAACCCCATGCAGCACTACAGGCTTTAGAAAGAATGGCTGGAAAACTGCCCAGTGGAAGAGGACCCAGGGGTGTTGGCCAACAGCTGTCTCACAATGAGACAGCAGTGTGTCTAGGTGGCCAAGAAGCCAACAGCATCCTGGCTTGTATCAGAAATAGTGTGGCCAGCAGGACTAGGGAGGTGATTGTCCCCCTGTACTCAGCACTGGTGAGGCCACACCTCAAATACTGGGTTCAGTTTTGGGCCCCTTGCTACAAGACAGACATTGAGGTGCTGGAGAGTGTCCAGAGAAGAGCAATAAAGGTGGTGAAGGGCCTAGAGCACAAGTCTTATGAGGAGAGGCTCAGGGAACTGGGGTTATTTAGCATGGAGAAAAGAAGGCTATCTACAACTACCTGAAAGGAGGTTGTAGTGAGGTGGGTGTTGGTCTCTTCTCCCAAGTAACAAGTGATAGGACGAGAGGGAATGGCCTCACGTTGTGCCAGGGGAGGTTTAGATTGGATATTAGGAAAGATTTCTTTACCAAAAGGGTTGTTGAGCATTGAAATAGGTTGAGTCACCATTCCTGGAGGTATTTAAAAGTTGTGTAGATGTGGTGCGTCGGGACATAGTATAGTGGTGGACTTGGCAGTGCTAAGTTAATGACGACTTGATAATATTAAAGGTCTTTTCCAGCTTAAAATTTTCTATGATTATATGATTAATATTCTCCTGAGATGCCAGAGCAGACAGTAGTTGACATGGGTACGCTTCCTCCAAATTCATGTCAATTAGCAGTTTTGCTTCAAGCACAAGATGTGCATGAAATAACATCAGAAAGAACAAGAAAAACAAAGCCAGTCTTGTGGCCCTTGTGATAAACGTGACAAAAGAGAGGCCTCGTTTTGCTTTGACATCAGTCAAGAGGGAACAGGAAGAAGAAATAATTCCTGGCAGGGGGAAAAACCAAGTCCATGCCAGTTTCCTTGCAGGGAAAACAGGTTTCTGCTCATTCAGGAAGAACCCATGAGTCAGGATGTTGCCAGATGAAGCATGTAATGGAGAAAAGCAACCACTAGCCTCAACAGGGAACAGCCAGCTTGAGAGTCAATATCCCAATCTCTTCCTATGAGCGTTTTGGTTAAGACTGAATATGATATGCTTGGTTTTCATGACAAAATTTGCTGCTGTTCTCCAGTAAAAGCAAAACTGGAAAGGGAAAAAAAACACACATTGGACATCATGCAAGCAAGAGTGGAAGCAACAGTGGATTCATTGATCCAAAGCAACAGTTAATAGCTGTATTCAGCCATTCCCATGCAGAAAGGACCTGCCTTTACAACAAAAAGCATCTCTATATTAGCAAAGCTGACTCTTAGCTGCTTAAATCCTGGTGTCTGCCAAAATTCCCTCTTGGATCACTGATTATAAGACCCAGTACCACTCTTCTAATGTTTAGAGATACCTTCTCCAAATCTAGCCTGATGAAGCAGCAATAGAGAAAACACAACTCTAAGTGAGATACGGACATATTTAATATTTGGCTTATTCAGGTGTCCACATTTTGTCACCTTTACCTGACACCACAAGTTACACATGGTAGTACAGGAGGTCAAGGTACATCACCACAAACTCTCTATGCACTGAAGAACAGCTTGCCCAAATCCTCCCAGACCCAGTGACATGTGGCAAAACGTTTTTTAAAAACACTTCCATAGTACTTAAATGCACCACAGTTTGCTGTAGCAAGCCTAGCTTTTTATGGTCCAATAGTAGTTAATTTTCTAAAGGTCAAGTTTTACATGTTTATTTAGACTGGTGCCCTGCCCAATACAAAGACACAGCTATATTAATAGTTTACAAATTAAATGCTGAGCTCGTTCTAGGAAACCGTGCAGAGTTTTGCTCTATTTCATCCAGAGAGTGACATTTCATCCCAGAAAAGGCCAGGGCAGCATCCCAGCACAGAACATCTGGTTGGCTAACACAATGGAGCATAGCACCTGTGAACATGCTCAGTGTTTGCTTTGTAACTATTTGTCCCCCATCCGCCTAAAAATATGTTTTTAGGCTGTTAAAATTCATTCCTTGCCAGGGGAGTCTGGTGTGATAATGCAGCCTGTTTGTCTTGGAAAGTCCTCATTTCTGGGCCATGAATGGCTAAGCCAAAATTTCTGGAAGGTGAAAGGGGGAAGAGGAGGTTTTCTTCCCTATTTTTCCTCTCTGCATCTGCTTTTTTTTTTTTTTTTTTCCCCTAGCTTTTGCAGCTTTTTAGACATTCTGCTGAGTGTCTAGTGGGACTGGAGTGAGCCAAACAGCACAGTTAAGAAAGAACAGAGATGGATTGCAGCAAAGTCTGTGGTTTAAAATCTATCATCCAGGGGCTAAGGAAGTACAAACAAACTAATAAAAGCAGAAAATTATGAAATCCTGGCCTTAACGCCAAGCAAAACTTCTTAATTTAGGGCTCTCCTAATGGCTGAAACCACCACCAAGTTGGCACTGGGGGACAATCCCTCCTTCTGCCAGACCCTTCGTTTGGAAGAGAGAAACTCCAGGATCCCAGCCAGCCTAAGGTGTTAGTGGGGGAAAGAGGTTTCAGGAGGAATAAGGCTGGGGGAATGTAAAAGTCTTGTAAAAAGTCTTGCCAAAAGGGAGGTGCAAGATTATAGCTGAAAGTTCAAGATATATTGGGTAGGCTTTGGTTTGTTGGCCAAATTCTCCACCAGTGCATATAGGCTGCAAAAATTTAACAGGACTGACTGCTGAAAAATCCACCCAGTGGCCTGGAAGGAGCTCCCAGAGGCCCAGACATGAAGATGTGTCTAGCACTGATGTGTCAGGGCTGGAAAGCAGGGGACACACAAGGTAGGGAGAAAGGGACAGTGAGGGGTATGGATGAGCCAGCTGCTGTTACTGCTCCACTGCTGGAAGATTCTGAGTTGTAAGAAGCATTTTCCTTTTTTTTTTTTTTTTTTTTTTAAATGAAGAAATAAACAAACCCCATCTTTTTTTTAGTATATGACAAATTAAATCTGAGAAAAGACAACAGTATGGTGAGGATACCAGTGCCTGATAACATCTTCCCAGTATGTCAGACTGATAGACCACATCAGAGAGGCCATTTGCCCTCCTACCCTGCTCCTTTAATTAATCTGTAGGAGTTGCTGACAATTTGTACCACTGAACACCTGAGTCAGTGGTGGTACAATGAGATTTTGTTATAAAGGACATTTAGGGGAATAAAAGGCTATGCATGATATCCTTCCTGTCTCAGTCACTCTGTGTCCTTCAGCACATCAGTTCAACCCTTCATATCATAAGTCAACCCCCAGCTGGAAAACTGGGTGAGAAGTAAGAATCCCACTGAAAACCAGATGTTACATTTTAGTTGAGATTCTTCTTAATAAGCAGTTACCCATGCATGTTAAAACTGCTGTCTTAGTTAAGGCACATGAAGAGGTAAAGCTTAGCATAGCCCTCACTCAAGAAAAATCCAGTTTATAAAACAGAGCTATTGAACAAGAGCTCAAGTTCAAGATGTCCCTGTGATGACTGCTCCCTCCTTTTACACGTGTAATTAGCCTGGACGGGTAAGGCTGTACAGCTGTGGTTGCTTGGAGGAAGATTGGCTGAAGACCAGGACCAGCACAGATGACCATTAGAGCAGGAAAGAACATTCACTAAACCATAGCAGAGTGTAAGGAAGCTTCAGGAGCAGCACATCATTATCTAACAGATAGACTGACCACTCTGGACACACCAAACTCAGATATGACTTATATTAAAGGGAAGTGAGGGGATTCTCTTACCCCCAGGAAAATTTTTGTTCACACAAATTAGATTCTATTCAGATTTTTCACCTCTTGGAGTCTCTTACTTGCTCTGTTGATATCTTTAACAAGAGCTGAGGATTGTTATTGCCATTTTCAGTCCGCATAGATAATTTGGAAGCCTGTTGTATTTATTTTTTCACCTTATTGATAATACATGACTAACCAAACCATACTAGTTTGATAAAGTTAATCATGCTTCTGGGATTGCATGTGACTATCTCCTTTTCTCTTTATTATACATGGTCTCAGTTACCTTACATCCCCCAACACAGAAGCTGCAGCCACATATGAATGACAAAGTTTCCCCACACATGTGTACATCTGCCAGCACAGAGGAGTGGGTAGAGCTCCCTGCACCTAGCTGTAACCCAGCAAAGCATCCATCCCATGGTTTCGGTCCATGGCATGGCATTCTCCACTTTGTGTTGGGAACACAAGATCTTCATGGAAGACGAAACAGGTTTCCGAGTGAATGCTTACTTGGGTTGCCAAATGTGACTTGAAATTAGATTCATACTGCAATTTGCAAAAGCTCCTCATCTTACTGTTCTGTCTTAAGCGCTCTTCTAAATAATTGTAGATAAAACAAGGCACAGCCAGAGTAAAGTACCAAATGAGTTGTGACATCTATTTTTAATTAAAAATATCAGTAATTGAAATGTGTTTAGCTCTACTGAAATATTATGGGTTGGCAATTTTCAGGAGAAATTCAGTATGGGCAACAAAGGGGTTCACAGTCATTAAATTCCTACGTCCTTCCTAGTGTGCTTCAAACCTAGCCTAACAAACCACATTGTTAAAAACAACAAGAAGATCCATTTAACACAGTCCTTGGATGTCCTAGAGACTGCTGGCCAGAGTGTCCATTAAAAAGGGCAAGGATAGAAGAATTGCCCTTTTAACCTTCTTCGTAACCTCTCTCTTTGTCTTGCCTCTGCTATCTTTCATTCTTCCTATCCCCTCGTCCCCAAGAGACAGGAAGAACTGACTTTTCAATTTCCAGCTCCTTCCTGAGCATATCTGCTGTTTGTCAAGCACAGGCATTAAAGTGTAGCACTCTCTTGTCTTACTCTAGTGAGCTTGTTTTGGAGGCCTTATATGAAAGGCAAGTACATGTGTACATAATACAGCCATTTTTCATATCATGACAGATATCATAATTGAATAACATAAATCAGATCTCATTAATTATATGGACAGATCCCCCAAACTGGCTGAAAGAAAGATGAAGGGGGAAAAACAGTTATCCCTATAATATGAGTTAATGATGCATATTTCCTTCTTGTAACATTTTTCAAATTAGAAGTTTGCACAGAATTGGTTTTGACCTGTAACTGAACCATCCTCAACTTCCCAGGGACAGAAAACCTAGTTAAGGATTTCTTGCTGCTTCTTCCTTGTATTGTAAGAAAGCCAAGAAGCCCTGGTCACCCCAAGGCTTTATGTATTACAATACAGAAAAAATTTATTTTTCCTTATGCACAGCATTTGCAATCCAAGCAAACTAGAATAAAAGAAAGCAGTTGTCATCAAAATATCTTGTATAAAAAGCAGTCTGGAGATGTAATGAGGGGCATAAATTTAAGATCTTCCACTCTCACTGATTCCATTGTGGTGAACTGACTCTATTTTAACTATTGAGTCATGTCAAAGTATGTCACACAAGGGAAAATCACTAGCTAAGCAGACAGATAGGCTCACATACAGTTCCAAATGCTTTGATAAATATTTAGATGAGTGACTATAGTGTTATAGCATAATAAAAACACATTTTAGGCTAATGTAAATGTATATATATAATCCTCACTGTGATATTACTATCTACAGTTCCTTAAGCATATATATGCTATATATATTTATCATGATGTACCTAGGTGTGGGTTTTGGCAAACAGTCAACATGTGCAGCTTTCTGAGTTTCAAAATTCCCCTAACCTGCATTATTTCCACTTGTGATTTTAGTTTTCAGTCTCCCATCCAAAATAAGATCAGTCAAACATTTAAATGTAAACTCCTCAAGATGCCTCATCTCTGTTATTTTCCAATGAGGTGTGGAAGTTAATAAACTACTGTTTCTACTGGAGCCATACAGAGAGAAAGCTTTCATACTCCAAGCCTCAGGCAAAGCGACCAGACCAAGCTGGAATTACTAACAAAATCCATGGGCCAGGAGACAAGGTGGGGCAAGAAGATCAGAGCCCTCAATGTTCACTTTGATTCACCCAGTCTAAGGTCAAAACTTATTTCCACTGCTATGTTGGACACAAATCTTAGCAGATACTTTGGCCTCACCGGGACAGCAGCATTCTGAGGTCTGCAGCTGTGGGAGGTACTTGAGAAAGGATTTGTTTCCCAGAGCAAGTGTAATGATCTTAATAGACTTTAATGCAGGGGAAGCAGAGAGAAAGGAGTTCGTGACCAGCACACATGGTGTTAGGGGATTTCTGTTAAAGACATCCATTTAGGAGGGAGGTGGGGAATGGCAGGTACCATACATATCCGTTTATCTCAGCAGAAGACAAAAATGGGACAGAGATGGAAGATAGAAAAGCAGAAATCCCTGACATGTTATTGGTGCGCTTGGCATTTCCCAATGGATTCATTCTCTTAAACCCTTTCACCCATGCCTCCCACGTGACCAGTGCGCACTTTGGGGTGCCCCCATGTTATCCAGCCCAAACTGAGACCAAGGTGGCCAAAATCCTTCAACAGCAACTGAGGCAACTTTCTTCAGCCAGGAAAAGAATAATGTGCATCGCCCCTGGCCTTCTCATCCCTATCTCCTATGCTCCCAAGCTATGCCTCGAGCTCCTAATGTGGACTTAGAAAATCCTGTAATGATGCACAAATCCATTGGGGCATAATTCCTCCATCTCTTTCTGCATGGGAAGAAATACATATGTATATTGAATGGTCAGAAATCACCACGCAGACATAAGGACATGAGCAGGTCCATTCAACTCCAGTTATGTCATATGCAAGGTAAGAGTGTTAACTCCTCCTATGTTCCTCACTAACGGTGTAATAATAATGAATAATAGTGAATTCCACTGACTGCAGAAACATTGGAGTGGCACAGATGTTAAAAATATATTCTTTTCCCCCAGGTTTGTTACACTTGCAAATATACCAAATTTTAAAACAATGACGATAATATTAGGTCCTAAAAGATATTTTTCTGATTCCATCTGCACAACGAATGAAGCATTGAACAGGAAATACACAGTTCTGCATTTTCCAATGGCACAGAAAAAAAGATTAAATAGACCCAGCAGTGAAATTCTACCCAGGCCTGTCATTTGACCAGTAGGGAATGCTGATATTTGCAGTGATCCTTCAGGTCTGAGCTTTCTAGCCCACTCGTATCACATTCCTCCTAAACTGTCTGCCTTGTTCCCTCCAGCTAAAAGGGCAGTTGCTAATCTATTTATGCAGGGCTGACAAGGAAGGCAATCAGATCATGCTCAGAGAGAAAACAGCAAGGGACTTTTCGACTCAAAGACCCAATATGGCGTGTTGGTTGCTGCTGGGAGGCATCTGCAGTGCTGGCTGTATTTACAGAGCTGCTGAGTGTTGATGGCTGGCTTCCTCCTGAAAGCAAGCCAAGCATCATGGGCGTCTGCTATTAACAAGTGAGCAGAGGATCCTAATGGGGCTCTTGTCAGGCTGAACAGTACACACAGTTTATTCTTGCTGCAGCCTCTGAGGGTGGTTACTGGATGCTGAAAGGCCCTACTGAGCCAAGGGTGCCCACAGAAAGGGGGAAGGAAAAGGGAGCAGGAGGCTCTAATCGCCACGCACTGCCGCTTTAGGTAAATCTTTCTCTGTCTATTTGTAAAGTCAAGATGATATTGCACATTTTCAGAGAGGTCCAAGGAAGCCACTAGTGCCTGCAATTTTGACAAGCTCTTTTGACAGCAGGTGCAAAGTAATGCAATTCACCTTCTGTATGTCTTGAAGCTCCTGTACAACATGGCCATATATGATACATTTAATCCAGCTTTATGATACATTAGTATAAAGGAATGAAACCCTAAACAGAACAAGTAAAGCAGCACAGGACCGTTGGATACCTCCGGCTGTCAAAAAATAAATAAACTGCAGCAGGCACCTGGGAAGTCCAGAGGTACCTTCATGGTTGGGAACGTGAAATGTAATTTTTACCTAAGTCAACCACTTGGTCCCTCTGGTCACGGGGGTTACTGTCATGGGTCTGATGTCACCAACATCCCATCAACACACCAAATAGAAATTACACTATGTAATGACTCTCTCGGGCTTTCTGAGGGCAACAGAACAATTGTCAGCCAGTTGTAGAAACACTGGACCAATTCTGAGTGGTGGGGGGGTCCTCCCCTTACACTTGTGCAACTTAGTAGTCCAAGCACAAACTTCATTGCATGTACTGGGCTCGTACACACGGCTATTGCAACAAAACAGGGAAGTTGCATGCAAACCAGCAGCTCTGTAGCTGACTTCCAACTGCATACCCGCATTTGCACACATAAGGCTTTTGGCATGAAACTATTTTTTAAGAAACTAGATTCTTAACATTTCAAGTTCCTCTAAAGAAACCAGGAAAATAAGCAAGTTTGAAAAAAAATAGTGCTGAATTTTGATCGGTTTTGCAGGTGTGAAGAAAACATAACACGGAAGAAAGAAACCACTAAGTGATGAATAAACCCCAGGCTGATACAGAGGAAAGCTAAAGGAAGCTTACTACAGTGATGAAAACTTTCCTGCAACTCCAGGAAAGGGCTTCAAATCTCTCAAGAGGAAGTTCTGTTCCCAGATTTCTCAGACTACTCAGGTAGTTCTGTTAAACACTGTTTTAATACTTCCAAGCCCAACTTCAGCCAGAATTTGTCAAAACAGGCAGTATTTGAGCCATTAGGAAGCAAAAAGGGAAAAAAATATTGACACTACTGAAGTTTTCAGAGACCTCAAGAACAAAACCAGAACTGAACAAAAAGACCCAATTTCTGCCTCCTGAAAGAACGACAATTGATCATTAGCAGTAAAGAATTAAATGACTAAAGAATACCTAGAATATTCTTAAAATGCATATTCCAGCCAGGGGTAATGTGGAGTGTTCTGGGATTACTGTGCAGTGTATGGGAACAGATTAGGTAGATTCGTTGACTCTAAGGCCAGCAGAATCAGCCTGATACCTAGAAAGCTAAATGTCATTGCCAGTCATTAGAGTTTCTGCAACTACATGTCTAAACAGTTTTCAGGAATAGACTTTTCCTTTATCACCTCTTCAAAACTGACTTTGGGTTGGAGTCTTTGAATGCTTCACCAAATATACAGGAAATAACTGACTCCAGTTAAAATGGGAGCCCACCTCCGCTTAAACTGCCTTTGCAGCTAGGAATGAAGAATGGGAAAGAGACACTTGATGTTGTCTCTTTATCTGAATCCATTCAATCATCCCAAATGACAAAGAGGGTTCAGGGAGAGAAAAAAAAAAAAAAAAAAAAAAGTAAAATCAGCCTTTATGACAGATGTTTGAGTGTCCAGATACATCTAAAGCTAGTCTCACACTTCTCATTACGCATTACTGAAACATCTCTAGCTTTATGAGGTATCGACATTGCAGCTCGTTAGTATTATTTACCACTGCAAAGTCAGCAAGGGCTTTAACACTAGCTCAAACCACAGAATACAAATAAGCAACTAGCAGACTATTTTAAAGGGCTGAGTGGAGTCCTTTCCTTTTCATCCCCAGCACCTCTCCCTATCCACTGCTGCTGTGAACAGGGAAAAGGAGCACTGGGAATGGAGTTCAGAATTTGGATTTATACAACAAGTGTCCATAAAAGGGAACAATCCTGCTAATCTCTCTCTTTGGCCCACTGAGCCTCAAACAGAAACATCAGGAACCAGAGACTCTTCATTCTTACAGGGAAGAAAACAACTTTTTTTTTTTTTTTTTTTTTTTTAAATCAAGTCAATCTTTACTTGTCCTGGCCATTTTTTTCCCATTGCAGCCCTTGCACAAACTCAACATTGTGGCTAACCAGAACCAGTCAAGCAATTACAACTTCAAATGTCTCTTGAAATCCACCTCCTTGGTAACCCAATAGCTCCCACTACTGACCTTCTAGAAAGAAAATTGATGTACTCATGCTTACCTCGGCAAGTATATAACAAAGAAGGCAATGAGTCATTTCAACCCACCACTTCTCATTCTGCATTTTGTTTCTGGAGCTAATTTTGTACCACACAGTTAATACCAACAGGTGCTGGGACTTTCTTAATACTGTCTTTCTTCACCCAAGCAAAGTGTTCTTGTAGAGAACATGTATAAAGCACACAGATACTTACTATTATTAGTCCTACTATATTAGCCCATGGCTTACTTCATCATGTGGTTCCAAGCTCTAGTTAAAATGCTCCTGATGTCTCACCAAAAGATTTTTAACTGGTTGCTATCATGACACTAAGACAGAGGCACTTGTCTAAAATACTGATTTTTTTTTTAACCTCACAAAACAGTCCTTATCTTTTCTCCAAAACTTTTTTTCTGAATTTTTGACTTAATACTTTTGATCTTCATAAGGGTCTCTTGGCAAACGTTATACCTAGCAAAATGTTTATGAAACAATATAGTATCCCAAAAATTTGACATGAGAGAACTGGTCCTAGAAAGGCAAACCACTCTCCACTGATAAAACTACCCTGTATTTGCACTGTGAAAATAAAAAGAATCAAAGTGTTTGATATGGAACAAACAGCATCTGTAATTTACTAGCTAGGTCAAGGACACACTTGTTAAAGAAAAACTCAGAAAAATGTTGATCTCATGTTAGATCTTTTCTATAACAGGACCAGTAGGTAATTAGATATTTTTTTTTTCCAGCAGCCAAAGAGGACATCAAATTTTTCTCTTTTCGCTTCTAAAAAAAAGCAGTATTCTTCCATTGATACTGGAGCTGTTCCACTGTGACACATACCATAATCAGACAGCATTTCAACAAATACAACACAGCAGCTACTAACATAATTTTATCTTATCTTTTCCTTCAAGAAATCTTAATCTGTCTTTGTTTGCCCATCTGCTTAAAAAAACTCCAACACAATTACACCTGCCACAAGAGCATCCCAAACGTTATTCATTTTCTATGTCCTGAATGAAGACCTGCCTGGAATTTGAAGGACAAACTTCATCTTTACACTGCTGCTCCACAATTAACCTTACCTCCATCCCTGACCTGAGCACAGCAGACATGAAATACTATGAAAAGTACCTATGAAGGTGGTCAACAAAAAATACTGCATGTCTTCCATCCTACACAGACTTCAGCTCCAGCAAGGCTGCTCCTGAAATGCCTAAACCAGGGCTACCATTTCAGCTAGTGCAAGAAACAGCTTGGGTCTTGACACAAATTCCCCTGTCTCAGAAAGGATAAATAGAGAATGATCCCAGAACAATTCTATCAGCAGGTTTCATCTGTGAGAAGGAAGATTTCATCTAGCCTGATCCTCACTGTACTTTCCTCAGCTGTGCTTGTTTATTTGGGCTCCACTCAAAGATAAGAAGTCAAGTTTAAACACATAGATGTTGTATATAACCATAATGCAATAGACCAAGCCATTTCCCTGTGGTTCAGGGCAGCAATCAGTTCCCAACATATCATATTCCCATCCATATCCTCCAGAAATTTTACTGGCTGGTCTATTCCATATTATGCATTACAGGAAATGGAAGAGATTGAGGAATACAGTGTTAATGGAAGGTGCATGGCACAGAGTTTCATGGCATCAATTGGAAATGCTCTAGGAACAGCCCAGGTTCTGTGATGGAGCTGAGCTTACTTTCAATGTGGTACAGTGCTACGTGATTCAGTCTTGGAAAAATCGCACCCATGAAACACCAGGGTGAAGAGACAGGGGTTACTTGTTCTGCAAGACATTCAGTTTTATGAGTTTTATGAAGAATTGGAAGTCTCAAGAACAAATCCCGCATGCAGAAAGGCATACTTATATGCAAGTGAGGAGAGCATCATTAAGGAAGCACCTGGTTTCTCAAAGGGGCCTAGATAACTTACTCCACCACTTTCTTCCTGAACTCCAAGATTGGAACAGTGGATACACATGTGCATATGAAGAAAAGGAGGATATTTTTGTTGTTGTTGATTAATGTTTAAGTAACCCTTTAAGATCCCACAGGAAAGGTGTTCCAGATTTGCAAAACAGTCCTAAGAACCCAACAACACAGCAAATAGGAGCAGCATCTTAAAACACACTGCTCACCAACCACTCCTAAACAAAACCATAATAAGAAAAACAAGCGAAAATGAACTAAGCAAAAATGGATTAGAAGTTCAGCTTCAGCAGAGATAAGCTGTTCTGCCCTGTTTTCCCAGCAGCTGAACATAAATTTCTCTTGGAAGCAGTTCCCTGAAAAAAATCAGGCCATATTTTCAATCAGTTGCAATTATTTTTGTAAGGGTTCATAGCTTTCTATAGGAGGAAATGGGTTCAAAAGAAACACTCAGATTCCCTTGGCCTCCCTAGTTTTGATACAGAGATGTTGAGAAGCTGATTGTCCCTTTGTTTCCTCTCTTTTTCTATTTGTAGACTCAGAGAAGCATAATCCTGAATTGATAGCCTCTCCCAGTGCTCAGGCTATGATTTATCAGTCCAGAAGACTGCAGTGGAGAAGTAATTGCATTAGCACTGCCACTGATAAATAGTGCTTTCTTCAGACTTATGAGCCGCTGAGGGCTAATTACTCCTCAGATTCCAGATTCCGTTTGGCTTTAATCACAGGGTGAATCATCTCTTTCCAAACATGGCAGATATTAATGGCAGCACATTTATCCTAATTAATCTTCCATGGGGAAGGCCTTTTCTTTTAATTAAAGACATAAAAATGTGCAAAAATGACAAAAGAGCATGTGGCCAAGTAAGGACAAGACTCAAAGCACCTCAGAGGATGGTGAGGATTATTTTCACAAGGAGATAACGTAATAAGCCATATTCATCCTTAGCATCTGGATTTTGACCTTAAACTGACACATTGAGACAAATTCATCTTCAACACTTCAGCTAAGGAAAAGTGGTGTTGATGAAGGAATGGAGGATCCACTTCTAGCATCTTTGACTTTGTGGCTTAGTCATTAGTACTCAAGTCCCCCCTCCCAAGAGCTACAGCTCAATAATGATGATATGCAAAAGCCAGAAAATCAACAGGTTATTTGGCTGCAGAAGCCTCCTGCTGCCATCTGTCTAATCAAAAAAGAACAAACATTAGAGCTCAGGACATAGTAGGATAAAAATTTCCATTCAAATCTAAGCAAAAGTAATGCTTCACTAAATGCTCACTAGTTCCTAAGAGCTGTTCTTCAACCTATCAAGCAAGTTAATAGGATATGTTATATCAGTTCTTACAAAGCTTGCTACTGAGAACATTGTTCACAAATACAGGATTAGATGTTGGTCACTCTGCTGTGAACTAGATGCTGAGAATATGAGTTTCTTTCAAAGGCAGACTTCACATAGGTTTTCTGTAGGCAACATGGAAAATATGTTCTGTGAAATATGTGTTTCTGAATAATTCAGGATCCTGTCTAGGTTATGATGTTTTGCAGCATCAAGAATACCTTTAAATTAGAAGTGAATCTAGATGAATCTATGCTCATGACAGAAAACCCTCTTTGGGCAGACATAAAACTTTTCCTATCCTATGTCTCAGAGACAGGCTGTGGAGGAAAAAAAAAAAATGAAGTCAAGAATAGCAAGAACAACTCATCAGTCAGCCTTATTACATTATTTGGAGTCAGTTGTCAGATTGCTTACCACCCCTGTACGGTCAGTTGATAAATACTTAGCTTGGGTCTGAGCAGTGGGGTTACAGAGAGGCAATTATTCTCACAATGTGAGCAGATAAGATGATAGGATAACATTTTCTTTGAGATTTCTCATATTTTGTTTAACTCGGAAGCTGTTTTGTTTTCAGCATCTCCAGTAATTGCAAAGAAGAGTCCCTTCTGCACTGTTTTCCCTAGGTTATTTTACCTACATTTGTACCTTATGGTTTCCTTAAGCAAAAGGCCATTTTGATTGCACGTGCATATACTGCTCTTTTAGTGTGCAAAGAAAATAAAACCCTGTTCAAAGACCCTCTGAAATCAGACCAAGATGCAAAACAGTTCTTGCCCTGACCTAGCATATTTTAAATTTCAGAGCTTTAGTCTAACCTGATGGTTACGTGGTGTTCCCAAGCACTGAGGAAGTGTACCTACTGGTACATTAAGTGAGACTGCAGTCGATACTTCTAAAGTGCCTGTTTATGCTGCACCAGAGAGCTGATAAACAGCCTTGCTTCTAGTTTCTCTTAATTTAGAATTCATTACGTCTCTCTTTCCATGAAAGATAAACCAATAGCTGCCCTTGACAGCTGTTTTCTTTGGGGTCATTCTCTCTATCCACCCATCTACTCTTTCTTCAGGGGGTTTTGCTCACTGTAATGCTAGCTCTATCAATTTCATTCAATTCTTCCAACACACTCTACAGGGACTGGGGAGGACAGCAAAGCCAAATGTGTTTAACCATTTGGATACCAGGCATCAGTGCAAATTATGATAGTTAAAGGAACTGTGGGCAACAGCAAGAGCTCTATCACAATAAGGAGCACGAGAAAATGAGAAGAGTATGCCAAAAGGCGAGACACTCGGGAAGATGCCAGCTGGATTGACTTGAGATGCTTTATTTTGGTTCAGTTAGCATTGCACCTGGCTGCAAACTCTGCCAGGGTCTAATCTGGACATTCAGTTGTGTTAGTGTGCCAGATAGACACACAGGGCACATCCAGTCTTTTTAGATCAATGATTACTTTCCAGGACTCTGATTTATCCTCAGAAAAGGACTGATATAACTGCTTGAAGAGCATGAGAATCCACTATTGGATCAGCTCCAACAGCAACTGTAGGAGATGTTATTTACAGAATGTGAAGCCTGTTTGATCCCTTCCTCAGCAGATTCCGCCAATACCCAGTGTCACTGCACAAGGGATGTCAAAGAGGACATTCCGGCCTACTCCCATTGCTAACCATTCAGAGACTACTTATTTGTGGAATTATCTTTTCCTTTTCAAGACCACTAATGTTATTCAAAAAGCTCCTACAATTGTTCTCTGACTGAAGAAAACTGCTCAGGTGGGAAGCTTAGGAAGGAAGGTAACAATGCAACTTGAGAACAAGGAGAGCAATGGAACATGAACAACTTAAACTATACTGTCCTCCCTAGTAACTCAGGAGTATAGAAAACATTTCCCGGTGCCTAAAGGCTGGAAAACCACCTTGAAGCTGTACAGAGGGTTCCCAGGGGCCTGATGAGGATTTAATGTCTTCATTCCTATGGTGGCACCACACAGCTAAAACATTTAGACCATCAACACATCAGAGGAAGCAGAGGCAATAACGTTCACATTGCCCCTGTGAAAAATGTCCTTGGTAGAACTTTTCATAATACTGTAAGAACATCGTGATTCCTCATTTTAGGAGGAGTATGTACTATCCAAAAGTTTTTCACTTTATTCGTTCTTCAGTCACCTATTCAGCATCACAAGAGATGGAATACAGAAGAATCACCCAAATTTTTATTTTGTTCACAGCTGAGCTTATTTCTGCTCATATACTGTGATCGGCATTTTCTCACTGAAGCTGTAAGACCTATCTGAAAAACTCACTGTTAACAAGAGGTAATCTGTGATAAATTAGTGCAGAATGGCAAGAACAATATTGACAAACCTTAGATGGTGAAAGTCCCAAAATGCTGATAGCAGCAATAGAATTTCATTAGGTTTTTAAAGTAATCTGAAATCAGAGCGAGCATCAAAAGGCTTCCAACTATGCTGGGACTTAGAAGGAGAGTGGGCTAGGTCTTGCAATTTGTTATTCTTCAAGCTGAAGAGACTTCAATAAAATCACTACAGGCTTTTAAAGCTGTATTGTAAGGGACATCCCAGAATTCCCTCTTGGCATTCCTGGAACAGTTCATCCAAACATTTGTTCTCTGTCTGGTTGGTTAAGACAGTCTAATACTGGCTCTGTTCCCAGATCAGGTGATTCAAAAGACTATAGGGACATGGTGGACTTCAAAAAGCCAGTCTATGACTTTGCACCAACAATCCTATGAGCAGTCTTCAATCTCAAGGGTTTATGGTTAAAGATAACTTGGGGAGCAAACTCTGAACTCATCCTGATAAAGTTTCAGTGGTAGAACTCAGTTCTGTCCTTGTGTTGGTCCTGTTCTACAAAGAGGGGCACGGGGCAGAACATCAGTGGGACTTGGGGCCATTAGCCATAAACTGTTTGTGGCCAGATCAGAAGTCAGCAGAGAGTAGGAAACAATCTTTTCTGGCCTACCAGTGACTGTACACCAGTAGATCCATCTCTGACATTACCAAACTGGAAATGCTAGTCAAAAATTATCTGCTCCTCTCCATCCCACCCCCCAAAGAGTGACAAAAATTCCACCAGATATCAGAATTGGGAACGGTATACCGAACCCATCTCTGCAAAGCAAAATCCTGCTGCCAGAAAGCAACATGGGGGGAAAATGAACCATTAACTGAGCCAAACCTGCCCACTCCCTCAATGAAAGGGGAGCAGCTACTGTTTCTATGGTGGATGGGAAAGACCTTTGTATGGTACTGGAAGGAGACCACGTTCCCTGGCAGCAAAGCCTTTCCCCCTCCTCAGCTGTAATAAAAAGCCACCTCTCCCTCTCTCCTTACCAGCCTCTCATTAAAGGTTCAAATGATCCCCAAGCAGAGAAGTGTAATTAGGATCTAGCTCCTGGGAATTGCTATCAGTTTGCTCACACTGGCTGGTAAATGGCTGAACGTCTCCATCCGCCTGCCAGGCCATGATAAAGTTTCCAGTGTCTTTTGCCACCGCACAGCACGGTGACTCCCAGAGCTCAGGAGAAATACTGCCTGCAAGCCCTCAGTACAGCCCAGCTTCTAGTGTTCTCCTGATAATGCAAACTGCCAGCCAGCATTTTTAATTAGAAAAGCAGCCACGATGGAAGAAAGTCAAGATTAACCCATTGAGTCACTCTGTCCCATTTCCCCACAGAGGAATAATTTTGTTTAGAACCTCCTTTCTCTGAAACTTTAAGTGCCATCATTCACATGGAAAAAGGAGAAAAGAAAATAATAGTGGGTTCACACTACTGAGTCTTATTAGACCTCAAAAAGCTCTGCACTGTATAAATAACCACAATATTGTAAGGAAATGCTCCTCTTTAAAAGACAGGTGGTGAACAATACCAAGGAATCCAGGAGAATTCTTTAGTTCCCCTCAATCATCCACATGGACTAAGCCTGGAAAGCAGTAAATATTTTCCTTCCTTTAGAGCCAGGCTCTGTGTGACCTCAGTCATGTCATTTTGCCTTCCAGACCTCTTTCCCCACCCAAGGATTCAGGAATGGTTGTAACAACTCAGATGTTAAGTCAAAGGTCCCAATATGGTTACAAAAATACCATATCAAATGCTCAAAACACTTAAAAAAAAAATCTGTTTATTTCTAAAAGCTCATGTGCTGTTTGACAGAGATCTAACCAGTCTATAGCATGGTTCCTTTCTGGCCTATTAATCTGGTTTTTTCTTCCTATTAAAAAAAATATGTTCCACCATGTCTGTAATACAACACCTTTGTTGGTAAATGGGAACTCCAATGTCCTCCAGCTGTGACGTTTTGATCTCATGGCATGGATTTCATTCTCACAGAGTTTCCTTTATCTTTGAGTTCTTGTGTCAGCTTTATTCCTCATGTTACTCCACTAGCCTGTCCTGTTATTTATGTTAACGTGTGATCAACTGCAGCACTGCAAGCACTGTAGCATGCTGATATACAATGGCTTTTTTGTTTTTAAAGAGTGGGATGACTTTTCCCAAAATGCATATAATGAGGAATTGCCAGAAATACCCACTGCCCTTTCCCAGGTTCAGAATACAATTCTGTAAGATATTCAATACTGGCTTTATTATATAGAACAGAACCTTGGCAGTTATGTCAAACCTTAACCTGAAGTGAGAGATGGTTATACCATTATGCCGTGGTTCCATTTCTAAGATTGGGTAGAAAAATGATCTACAAATGCTGTAGATCTTTTCTGTAAGGATAATTTTATTTGTCAAGAGAGCGTTAAAATGTGTCCCACCATCACAGGAGATGAATAAATGAGACTACAAGGATGAAATGAAGGTGGGGACATGTTAGACTGAGTATTGGGACAGAGGTCAGGACGGGGATGTTTCCTTGTTTATGGAACAGTAGTGTTCCCATTACTATGAACATTTTAAATCAAACTGCGTGAGTTACTAGAGCAAGCAAGATTAGAACAAACCTCAAAGGGCAGAGAACTGACCTAGTTCAAGCCTTGTCTTTGAAATGCCTGTAATTATGTCTTCCCATTACCCCATTATCCTTCAGCTTATTATTTTAAACCATCACACCTACATTCTTCTCACTCATTCCTCTGAATACAATTAAACTCTACTAAAAAACTCCACTTTAACAAGAAACAAACTAAAGAGCAACATTATCTGTCTGTGCTGCCCTCACTTTCTCTTTGCTCCAGCAGGTAGAAAAACGCCATGCTCAAACTGGCACCCAAGACATTTGCAGCTTTTTTGAACTATATCTTTAACTTCAACTGCATCTGGGTTCAAAGAAACATCAGATTCCTGTCTGCATTTTATATTTCAGGCTCAAACAAGAACTCTGGGTTAAGATGAGTAGATCCTTGCTCTATCTTTTGCAGGTATTCTTCAGGGCATCAAAGTTTCATTTGAACCATTACCTTAGAGTCAAGAAATATATTGCTCATGGATCTCCAGGGAAAATGACACAAGTCAAAGTTATTAAGTGCACAGTCTCAATATTTGTCCATCCCTTCCCAAAGAGACACAAGACAAGGCTACTCACTTCCAGGACAATAAGTGGTCAATCATTTTAAAGCCTGAGGGGGAGCAAAAGCACTAACGGTAGTATTAAAGCAAAGCATCATTAACAGTACTGTGTGTTCACGGGAGCAACATAATGAAAAGGGAATATTTATAGCCAGTATCAGTTTATGCAGCGAGCACATCTGCCCCCCCACAAAAAAAAAAAAAAAAAAGCAGCCCGATTCTGAGGTTTATTACACTTATAATAAGGATCAGCCATAGACTTATAAAACCTGAGGACCTCTCTCAGATAGTGTTTGCACATGGCATGTCAGTGCCACATCCTACGTTGCCAGATATAACTGCTTCTCTGGCTGTACAAGATGGGCAGAAATCCTCCACTGTATCATTCTGGTCAGGCAATAAACATGGTATTTTTTGTATAATTTTTTAAGTCTAACAGCTTTAAGCACACACACCACCTCTCCACACACACCCCCAAAAAAGAAAGCCTATTTTTAACCCCCTACAGAATTAACAAGTTACCTGCCAAGCCAGCTGGCTCTTGGCTCCGTAGCAGCATGGCCTTGCTCAGAAGAATTTTGCTAAGACATGGTTAGAAAGCCAGTTGTCAGCGTCACCATATAACAGTGTTCCCAGTTTCAGGGGGCTGCACAGTCTGACTAAAGTCTGAAATGCCAGTTGATGTGGAGATTTTTGCTGAGTTTTCATTGTCAAAGGTGGAGGAGGCAACAGGCACATACATTGAGGTCAAACCTGAAACTAAAAGCACAAGAATGGAGAGCTGGTTGGAAATGTTATACATTGGGCATTTATCACACCCATAGCTGGTATCTGGCGAGTTGTCAGCAAAGTACAGAAGCACGCAGTGGATTATTTTCAACCATCTTATTTTTGCAGCCAGGAGAAGAGGACAAGCTTGACAATTAACAGCAATCATATTCAGAACAGATACCAGCAAATTAACTCTGCCTGTTTATTATTTTTCCTCCTTGCCATGCAGGCATCCTAAGGTCTGTGGATACAAGCAGAGAATAAAGTGGATGCTGCAGGGGAAAATACAAGGTCTCATTTACAATGCAGTCAGGAGAACTGTAGGGAAAGGGAGGATAAAAGATTATTGCAAGGTAACTCTAGCAGGAAAATGGCATGAGCCATAGCAATGCTGCTGATAAGGCATTTATTTAGAAATTATGAGAAAAAGGAAGTCTGCTTTTTTTCTTAGTGGATTTTTGGGTTCTCAGCCTTTCTTTTTTTTTTTTTTTTTTTTTTTTACTCCTTTTCAATGTTACTTCACAGCCTGATTGAGTCAGAGTTATTGGAGTGGATCTGTAGCTGTGTGTTTAGAGTTTCATAAAAACCTCTTCCTTTTATTAGGGGGGTGGGATGAAAGGAGCCATTACAGGAGAACAGGATAGAGTCACTACTGGAAATTGTTCTTCACCATTGGGGCTCACAGCTCCACAAGCTTTAAAGCCAGTTATAACCACAGCTGTGCAATATGACAAATGCAGGTTTCGTTTCATTGACCTCAAAATCTGATCAGTTCATGCTAATTAGTTCAACAGGACAATTTTCCAGCTCTCAAAGTCTACCTGTTCCAAATGCCCTACTACCCAGCAGCAGAGACCCAAATGTTTAAGGCCTTCAGATGGACAGTGCTAGAAACAACTGCAGAGCTTGTTAACACTGAACACTCCTAACACCCATAGGAGGGAGGCAAGTCTTAAAAAAGAAAATCCATGGGATTGCAGTCCAGAGAACAACTTCTTACGCAGATTATCAAATAAGGCACTGTTCTTTGACTTTATTTTCAGCTGACAGACTTTCAGACCTCTGGTCATTTCTCCAGCAAGGACTTTGTACCACTGTAATAAAATCTCTTTACAATAGGCCACCAGCTTCAGTAAACTGTTATTCCTTATTACCACCAACATCCATTCCTGGCACATCGCACTTTTCAGTACTGTCTTTGGGGGGAAAAAAAATTATGCAAAATGAATCTTCTCATGACCTTTAATGTAAACTTCCCACAGCAAGAAAAATGCCCAAGCTCTTTTGGCCAACATGCTCATGCTCAGCCAGAAGAGGAACCAGCCTGAGACACTGCCCTTTAGGCTTGGATCATTTATCAAGATAGGAGGCTCTCAGGCTCCTGTCTGACATGCACTGGCCCAGGAAAAGGAAGCAGTGGCAGTTTACCTGAAGAAAATAATAGTATACAGCTGAGTATTTTGGCGGGAGGAAAAAAAAAAAAAAATCTACACAGCAAAATTATCCTAATGAAAAATTGGAAATACTTGCTGAACAGAGGCAATCTGATGGAAGACCAGAGAGATCATTATTGTAACCCAGGGGAAGCATACCCTTGAGAGCAGTTTGGGTGGGGTAATAGAAATAACACAAAGAGAGGATGCCTAAACCTATATTTAATGCATTAAGATATTTCAAGCCATTAATGCCTCATATCTCCATTTCACTCATTCTGCCTCTCTCAGAGAACCTGAATTCCACCATGAACCATAAGGAAGGAGGGGGAGTATCACTGAAGGACACGCCTAAGTAAAAATATCTTTCCTCTCCTTGCTCCTTTTTATATTTGTACAGAAAACCAAAAGCTACTTTTCATATTTACTCAGGGAGTGAAGGCAGTAATCCTTCCCACAGCAAATAGTATCACCTGAAGCATCTCACACTACCACCTCACAAAAGTTGCATCAAATTTAAGAGGGTTTAATGCTTTTCCTTTTTAAATTTACAATACTTTACAACACCAATCCAGAAATCCTTGGCTTATGTTTTGTAATCAGAAGGTTAAATCATTTCCTTTATGAAGATGTTTGAGGTGTGAATAAAATGAGTGCAATAAAAATAAATCAGCTCTTGCTTCACTGGTTAACGCATGTAACCTTGCCTATTGTCTCATTCAAACTCTATCCTCACAAAAGGTTTGGAGGCCAGAGAGGCAAACTTAAAAATTACAGTGGAGAGAGAGTGGAAGGGGAGGGGAGAGGAAAGGAAGGAAAGATGAGTTTGCAGATGAGATCTGAAAACAGATGGGGAGCGACTGAGGCACAGAGATTCATTGTTCTTGCAGAAATAGCTCTGAGCAGATTATTAAAAGCAGCCCATCTCATACTGTCACACTGATCCACAGGAGTCTTTCCTAGAAATGTTCCCCATTCCCAGCTCACAGCTTTCTGCAATCAGTTCCACAAGTAACCACATCCTTTCTCTTGAGTTCTTCTCTTTTGCCTGTCTTCTTTTGGACATGGCTGTGAGGATGCACGCAACCTGCCCTACATCACCTGTTTACTGGCTGACAGTGCAAGCAGAAGTAGACCCAGGACTTCTCCATTTTATTTCAGGACACAGACTGGCAATCTAACAAGGTAAGCACATAGTGAAGCTTTTCCCAGTGTTCAGATGCACTGCTGAAATATAAGAATATATGCAACAACTTCTAATTCCCTGCATAATTGAGCACAACATATTTGACTCCTAAAGCATACTAAGACAAGACTCAGATCTGCTTGACCAAGCACGGCAGCCTCTGGTTTGATTGCTGAATCTTGCCTTGGCTGCATGAAGGTCAAGACATATATACATTTTACATACGTATGTTGTCCATCTTTGTTAAAACCAAACACAGTTTATTAACTGGAAGCAGGGCTTTGATGATTTGTAGAAAATTAGAGCTCCTTGGTTAGATTTGAGGGAACTCTGCAGATAAGACTTCAAAAATGTAGTCACCAGTGAGACTATGTAGACAGCTCAGAGAAAGATGGTCAACTCGCTTCATGAATTCATTCCTAAGATATAGTCTTTGCTCAGATTCTTGATCAACTGCTCTATCAACCTGATTGTGTCAGCCAGGATCTTGACTCTCCTAAAAAAGAATAGATTATGGTCTAGGCAAGGAATTTGCTCCTGTTACACCATCTAACATCCTGAGAGGGGAACATAAGCTGTGTTTACAAGTTGCTGAATTTACCACTCCCTGTGCCCTATGCTGTGCTTAGCCACTGGAGCACCAGTATAAATGATATTTAGCAAACAAGTCCATGTATAAGCATGACAATTTATTAATGAGGGATCTTGAAGTGACTTTCACTAGCTATAGGTATAATGCTCAGGCTTATTTCAGCCTTTCCAGTGGAGGGCTACCCTTCTGAAAAGATTTAAGGCTTTTCAGATAATATTTTCCTTTAATGCAAAGGAACAGAGCAAAGGAGACATTCCCCCTTTTCTCCCCCCAATTCACACTGATTATGATATATGACAGGTGATGAAAAAGCAATTTCTAAGAGTATCAAGTATGTTTTTGCTCAGTTCCTCACTTGAGGAAAACTGCACTGCCTGCCCACTGGCAATTGATTTGCCAGGTTCCAATTCAAGCAGCAGATTGACACAGTTACCCAGGCATTTCACATGCCTTGCACGGTCACATGTCAAAAACAAAGTCCTTTTTGGATGCTCCAGAATACACTTACGAGGTAACTGGCAAGTCTCAACAGCTACAGGGCATCTTTGTTTGCCACATCTAAACATTGCCTTAGGTATTTACTTAGTATTATTTCATAACAATTTCAGGAATGCCCTAAGAGTTTGAGTTTTAAAGCTCTCAGAGGAATTTTATCTTTACAACTGGATAGAAAGTTCCATCAAAAGATCTAGGGCTCAAGGTTTGGCATCATGGATGGTGCCCTACAACAGCCCTGGCAGATAGTTATGTACTACTAACCCAAAGAAACAAAGGCACAGTATCTGGAATACCAACTTCAGATACCGCTCCCTAAAATAAAGGGCTTAAATCCTGTCAAGGCATTTGGATATGCCAAGAGTGTCCTATGGGATCACAAAGGAATTGCCTCAGAGGCAGAAATACCATCCATATTTCTAATTTCTGTCCAAGGCACTGACCTCTCCCTTCACTGGATGTGTGACAGAGGGGATAAACAGAGCCACTGACATGTTCAGACTAACCCCTCAGATATCCAAGCCTAGGCTAGGATCCTTTTAATAACTATAGACACCTCAGGAGACGTCTCTGGAGATAACACATTGAGAAAGACATTTCAGCACTAGAACATGACTTAGCTCCATTTTTTTCTAAAGTTGCATTAGTCTGGGCCAGAATCTACCTGGGCAACCAAGCTGTGGAGCCTGCTGATCACCAATCATCGTTGTGACAGCCAGCCTCAAACATAGTGACAGCAAAGAACAAGATGTGAGGGATGATTTCTCTTGCTTAAAAATGCATCCTAGCAGTGCTATTAGTTTTTCATTGTACCATTTAGCTGCAGCTGCACTTCTGCATCTTGTGACCATCCCTGCCTCATGCCATCCACAGCTTTCCTTGTATTACTGCTGGCTGACCCTGATCAAACCTCATCTTTCCTTCCCCAGAGCATGTAGCACAGACCCTCAGCTTTCAAAGCATCAGCCTTCACTTGAATGGCATTCCTCACCCAATAATCCTCCAGTTCTAGACTTCTCCTTTCCCTCATCAAGACCCTTCTCAAGTAAGAAGGTAAGAAAAATAACACTTAACTTGTGGCATCTCCCCAGAGATTCCCATTTCCAGAGATATTTCTGTGAGCGTATGGAAACGCTTTTGTAGTCTTTCCCCAAGACTGCTGCTGCTGTTGTCAGAGGCAAGAAAGTCTCTGCAGAAGAAGATAAATCATTTAACATGTAAGAGGGAGGAAAAATGCAGAAGGCAACTCTCAAGAACAGTGCCAGTTCTGGGAAAGGATCCACAAGCAAAAGGTTAACAGCTCATAGCCATCTCCCTGCCCTGTGAAATCCAGGGGCCATTCCAGCACAGCTACAGGGTATAACAACATTTCATTATCATACAAGGAGGCCCTCTGAGACATCAGCAGGCTTTTCATGAAGACTCTCCTTAATATGTAACAGGCGGAAAGAAAAATATCTTCATTCACAATAGCGATTATTTACCACACTTAGTTGCAGAAGGCCACCCCAGGTGTTACATATAGGCCCAGAGGAAAAAAAACTATTGATAAGCAGCTATTAAGTCTTTCACTGATGTCTCTGCAATCTCTGCTTGTGTTTCCATTCTGCAGGGTCTATAGCCACATGCACAGATTTAAGCAGAACGACAAAATCAGTTGTCCTCTAAGGAACTATTCAGATGATGACTTGGTGCCCTGGAGAAACTGAGACAATATTCACAATTCACACAGCAGTTACTGATGAGAGAAAGGAAATAAGGGGCAGAAGGATGGAATAAGACCAAGAAGGGAAGAGCTAGAATACATCTGAAAACTTCTATTAATCACATTGAAAAGTAGCATGCCTCTTCACCAGAAACCTGATAAAACATTGAGGATGTTGCTTTCAAATGTTTCTGGTTTTGTCACAACTCTTAAAACTTCAGTACAAATATCTGAACAAAGGAATTTAGGCCTCTTGCTACAAAAATAGAATAAAAAAGGCAAACTAAGACTGAATACATCGGTAATGAGGAGATTAATTTGAACTGAGTGCTATTTTTTTTTTTTCTGACATTTCTTCAGTAAATGTGATGGGCCTTATACAAATGATTCATCCACCCAAAAGCTGTTTGAACCAATATGTTTTGACAACCAGCAGCTTGATAAATTTACCTGTGGATTTGAGGTTTTCAGGTTAAGTGCAGTCCTTAAAAAAGAAAATTTCCTCCCCCTGATAAATTAGCTCTTCTGGAAATTATTGAATCCTTGACTATTTTTCTAAAGTCATTCAATGCTACAAGTGCCAGAAATGGATTATATACCATCTCATGAACAGCCATAAAAATAGCTGGAAAAATCACCTTAAAATTGTGTCTGTCTGCCAGAATCCTGTTATCTGGCACCACTCAGCTGAGATCATCTTTTGCCTCTAGAGTTACTCTGGTTTTGTACAGTCACACCAGAACAAAGCGTTTGCTTTTTTTTTTGTGCTCCCACCACCACAGTAAGATTTCCTTTCATAAGGATTCTTATTTCTCACATCTTCACATAACACCACACTCAGCCCTGACTACTTTCACGGAGCCTTCTTTGCCTCCTCTTCCTGACCACTGACTCCCACTGTCTGACAGAGTCAAAACAGCAATGATCTTTGCCATAAGCACACAGAATTTTTGAAGAAATTCTCCAAAGTCATGGACTAAGCCAGAACTTGAAGTCACACTTCTAGGAGCCTGAGGTCTGTGAATCAACACAGTCCTTCACACACTTTCAGCAGAACCAGACCATTGCCACTTCAGTTGCTGTCTGAAGACCCTTCATAACTGACATGTCATTAGGTGAACTCTCTGCAACTGTTTTCACCCAACCGGAACAATTACAATTTGAAGTTTTTGTTTTTTTTTTTTTTTTTTTCCTTCAGCATAATATTTTAAATGCCTTCCTAAGTTCTTGAAATGTATGGACAAGGGTTCAAGGTAGCCATCATTTTGGCATCATTTTACTTATTCTTGGAGAACAACAGCCTGTCTTCCAACAAAATATACTAAAGAATGCCTGTATCTCATGGTGGCCAAACAGAAAAGCCATCAGGATGAAAAAAAAAGCATTAAAGGAATCTTCAGCTTTGCTGTGGGCAAAGCCTTTCATACAGCTTGCTGTAGACACCACTATTCCAGGGATCTTATTTTATGTCAGTAACCACTCCAAACACATGCATGGGGACAACACATGTTGAACAGAATAGCCCATATGGCACCCCTTATACTGAAATGGAGAGGGCTTCACAGATGCATGCTCCAAGGAGACCAGTTGGCTGCTGGGCAGGTCCATTGCTGACCTCTGATGGTCGCAGCCAGACTTACATGACCAGGGACAGTCTCCAGGACAAGGTGGAAGGATCCCCCACTCCTGTGTTTGTCACTCCTGCAGTTAACAAGCAGCTCCCAAGCTGTTTATCTCAGTGCATCTAATCATCAGTGAAAAGTTCAGGGTGGAGAAACCAACTTGGAGAAAAACTTTACACTAATCCAACTGTCGCATCTTTATAGAGACCAGTTTGAATAAAGTCTTGGACCACAAGGGTAGGAAGAGGTAGAATCTCAATAGCAAGACCACCCTTGAAAATGGATAAGGGTCCCACATTGTGCTCAGACCTCATCTGACCACAGTGAATGTGCTCACAACACAACAGTGCCCAGTTAACACATGGGGGGACCTCTGGGTCCAGTATTCTGTCTGCTCAGCTACATCAAGTTCAATGATGGCAGTATAGCAGCTTACTGAAACCTCCTGTCCCAGCAACTGCAATTGGCTCAGGAACTCCAGTCCAGTTATGAACACTCAGACTGGGATCCACCGTGATTGATAATTACACACGGTTATAATCAATGTTCTCTCACTGCAGATCAACACATCAGAAATCTTTAAACAGGAAATACGTTGCAGGAGTTAGGCACTGGAGAAGGGGTGAGGCATTTCAGACCAACTGATCCCTCCCCACCCTGTTCTTCCCCCCATCCCCAAAAGTCATGGGAGCTAAAATAACATTTCTTTCAGCAAATGTCAGAAGGAACTTTCATGACTCATCAGCTGTTGTTTTAGCCTGCAAGGGACTATAAATTACACTAATTAGAACATGGTATTTTTCTTGCAGTTATACAAAACACTGTCTCTTCCTGTGACATCTAAGAGCAGAGCCATCAAGCAGAAGCGTGCTCTCTACATGTTTTAACTAGAATCCACAATTCACTTGCATGAAAATCCTCCTAGCAGCAAAGTGGTGAGAGCTGGCAGAGTACATCAAGAAAGCTGTGCTGAGTTATGAGAGGAGGGAGAGTAAATTAGTGGCCGATCAAACCTGCCCAACCAGAAAGGGAGCCATTCCTTACAGTCAGGGACTACAGCACTAGTATCACTTTCACTCTGAGCAGAAAGAAGGTAATTTATGGGGTCTTCAGTCTCTCACACCACCAGTCCATGTGGATAATAAGTTTAGCATTTGTGACTCTGTGTTTTCTGGGAGCGGCTTATTTGCATTTAGCCATATACACACATGCACAATCTTAGACAAGCCAAACTGAAAAGCCTGGCTATAAGCTGTCACTTCAGTTTTCAAGGCTGAATTATCCCAGCAGAGTAAAAGCAGAGATTTATTCAGAGCCCAACATCCTAAATCTGGCAATTACAACAGGCTCCCGCAGAGCCATTGCCCTGACTCACCTTCCAGCAAGATTTCTTCAGGGACAAATACAAAAAGTTTTTTTCTGCCTCACTCCTAGAACGTGGCAGTGCATTATGGAGCCCTAGTCTATACACCCCCCCAAGGTAGGCATGTATGTGAACAATGTACCCATAGAATAACTGTACTGATGAAGAGGGAGCTGCCCTAAAGCAGAGCTGCTCCTTGCAGTGCTCTATTCATCACAACGGAGTTTGAGGTCTTTGGCTGATTTCCCCTTTCCAAGAAGGGAGAGAATTGCCTGACCTATGAAGGCTCATGGGACTAAGTTGCCCACTGATGGTATAGCTAAGCCCAGGGCCATGGGACAGGCTAGAAGTGGATCTGAAGCAAGGAGAGACACCAGTAGCCTTGGCCAACAAGTTATCAGCTAGATCTAGTCACACATTTTTTTCCTCAGAAAGATGTATTTTTCTGCTTGAGAGAAAATGACCCTCCTCAAAACAGGACTCCCTGGTGTTTCGCAACATTTTAAATAGTTTAATAAGTTCAACACTGGTTATTTTATTGATTGTTTCATAAAAGTCTCATGTGCCACTGCTGAGAGGCAACAGAATATCTACATTTTGTATTGCCACCAGGCTTCTCAACAATGTGAAAAACATGGAGAAAAACAAACTTTTTTTTTTTTTTTTTTTTTTTTTTTACATAAAAGAATGTCATCCTGGTTGCAAAGCCAACACACAACCCAGAGCCCAAGGCAGGACTCTGCCTCCCTCCAGAAACTCCTGACACAAACACTACAGCAACGTTGTCCGCTTGTGCTTTGCGTGGAGATCGCAATCCAGGGGACGGAGGGGAACGGCGAGGGGCAGAGCCCTCCGATTAACGCTGTGCTAAAAAATAAAAACCTTTGGCACCAGGAAAACCCTGAGGAGCTTTTGCCCAGCTGTTCGGAGCAGGGACCTGCAGGGGTCCCTCTTACTGCTCCTTGCAAGCCACCACAACCGAAGCCAAGAGCAGCTGGGGAGCGAGTGCTTCAGGGCAGCTGTTATAACAACCTCCCCTCCCGTCCCGAGTGGGGGGCACAGAGATGGACCCAGCTGCCTGCAGATGCCTCCCCTGGGGCAGGCCCCACAAGCGCTGGCTCTCTGCCCCACCGCCTGCAGGGATGCGCCGAGCTCCTCACCTGCGTGGGGAAGAAACAGCCATGCTTCCTTCACCCTTCCCGCTGAAGTTAGCAACTCGAGGAGCTCAGCAGTATCTGGCGGACATCTGGCCACTTGGATTTCCAGACAGTGACTCATACACACATCCTGGGACAGCAGAACCTGCGGCATGGAGAAGGGATATTACCAAAGGTCCCACTTTCTCTTGATTGTGCAAGCTTTAATTGGCACCTGAGCCTCTTTCAGAGCAGACAAGCAAGGGGCTAGTTTGGGTATTACGGTCACCCCCACCAAAAAACAGCCCCTCTGGCAAGGCAGCAATGCACCGGCGAGAGGAAGCAGACAGAGGTCCGCAGAGGGACTTGAATATGCAGCTCCACAGTCCAGGGCATTACCTAGAGAGTAACAACTTAAGTTTGAAAATTAATTCCTTAAACAGAGGGAAGTATTCGGAAAGTTCGTTTCTGCTGTTTGCCACGAACCACAGCCCAGATGTAACACGGGCAAATCTGAGCAAAAGAAGTCACCGGCACCCTGTCCCAGGTTACCAGAGGGCAGGTCCTTGCCCTTCACACTTTATTAACACAACACAGCTGTCCGTGAGTTATCAAAGTTTGAAGAGCCCTAATCTAGAATAACACTTCGGAGTCAGTGGATTGTGAAAGACAAATAGGACACTGATAGGTGTTGGAAATATCAGTCTTTTAAGTACAGAAAATATTGCTATTCCACTGCTGGCCAAGATCTACATCATCTTTTTGAAGCATGTACAAATATAAATGGGCCCAGCATTTTCTCACTGGGGTTTTTTACATCTTAATTTCACAGTAAATAAAAGGAAAGAAGAGAGGAAAAATCTTTGGCTTCTGTTAAGGTATCATCGCCCCAAAGAGCCAGAGATATGCTGGTCTGGATGGTCTCTACGCACTGTACGTGCCATAGCAGGATAAAGCAGCTAGAGCCACAGCTAGGTAATGCTACCTAAAACCCATGGTGTTTTTTTCCTGTCCTCACACCTGCTGCTCCTCAGACTTGGAGACTGTCAACAATTGCCAGCAGTGCTCCCATGAGCCTAACCCAAAAAAGACAGAGCCCATACACCCCCTTGCTGCCCCCAAATTCTGCCCTGCTCTGTCAAAGGAGCATAGGTCTCCTCTCTGTGAGGCTTGCTTAGTAAAACAAACAGCATATGGCATCCCACAATCGGCTTTATGATCTCATCTCGTCTGACTGCTATTTTTATAGTTTGTTATTAATAAGCATAAACTAGGAATTTGAGGTGCTGTCACATTGGATATTCACACACATACAGCCCAGATGGTGCTTTAGCACGATTACAGATTGCCAGGCAGAGGAGCACGCAAAGGAGAGCCACGCACAGCTGCATACAGACTCTACTCCTTATTCCCAGCTAGGAGTAGGGCATAAGTGAAACAGGACAAGAGAGCAACAGGTCTGTTGTCAAGTGAAAGCAAATTACCTATTTGCAAAACCATAGTACTAGTCCTACCTTAGTGAACTAAAGGAGGATGAACTGGGATTTGCCACTCCTACCAGACTCAGCAAAACAAACAGAGCTCCTCCAGGCCTCTGGGTGGGTATATGTACTCTCTGAGCAGGGGCATCAGCTCAACAGTTGAGCTCCATAACGTTAATTATTTCCACCCACCCTAATGGCTATCACCTTCCCACCACATTAGCAGAGAGGAGCTAAATTATAACACCTATGGGTAGGCTCACCTGTGACCCTGATCTCATCCTCCTCAGACCTACCCAAAGTCCTCCCTGTCTTCAAGTCCCCTCCATCAGTAAACCCCAAAGCAGGGCTCGGGTGGTAATTAGTGCAAGCTTCAGGTTTCACAGATGGATGGGGGAGAAGTCTGCTTCTTAAACCCCATCCCACCCCAAGTCTGACCCACTGTTTTACAAGCTGAATAGATGTATACTATAAAGAATGTGAAGACATCAGGGACTTGTAACACAGATGCCCAGCAGTGGCTGCATCCATGTCATTATCCAGGGTGTTGTCTAGATGGGTTCAGTCGGTCTAAGAGAGCATCAAGGTCAGATCACTAGATGAGTTCAAAGTCCAGCCATCAAGATCTTTTAGCTTGGATGGACACTGAAATCCCTGGGGGCACTGCAGTCCCACCTTGACTGGTTTTCACATTATACCTCCTCCCACAGAGACTGCCCGGAGAGGGGCTGCAACAAGTTCCCTTTGACCAAGGAACAAAACCAATCTCCTTGCTGACCTCATGACACACCGTCATTACAGGGGTCAGCCCTGCTCGCGTCATGTGCTCAAGTGTTTTGACCTACAGATACAGAGAACAAAGTCTCTTTGAAGGCAGCAATATCCATAGGAAGACCAAAAGGGGAAAAATGCCTTCCAACACACGCGAGGCAGTGCACAAGTGAATGAGGCAGAAGCTTCTGGCAGCCTGACAGACTTGGAGGCTGAACGCCTACCACCAAGGCACTGGGGTGGTTTCCACCCAGATAAGCAAACCCCTGCAGTCACTCAGCCTGCAGAACAACCCGTGGCTGCAGAAATGCCTTCGTACGTGCTTCATACAACCTTGGCAGAAATAGGGAGATGAGGACAGAGTCATGAGGAAGGAGGTGAAACACTACTCCCAGATGACAACCAGAAATAAGTGTCCTAGAGATGGGAAAGCATCCCTCTGACCTAAGTGCAAAAGGATGGGGAAAGGAAACATGCAGAAATGGGTCAGGAAAGGTGAAGTGTAAAAATAAGGCAACAGGAGGAGGAACAGGAAGAAGGTTTTAAGGTTATATATAAAGAGGAATGAGGCTGGCTGAGAAAGGTGATGGGAATTGGCTGCTCCAAGCAGCCCAAAAATACCATCCAGCTGTGCACAGCCCTGGGACCAGAGGACAAGATCAGGTGCCCAGCTGAGGGAGGAGGAGGAGATGTGGCTGGGGGGGGAGCAGAGAGGGCTGCCAATGCCTAGGGAAGCTTTACAGACCTCCTAAAGCCGACCAGGCTCCCACTGTTCTCTGGGCTCAGCCCAATATACTGATGTCCAGGGTTGTTTCTGCAAAACCAAGTGATGGAGATGGGTGAACCCCCCGCTCCTGGAAGGCACATGTGCGGTGCAGTGGGCAAGAGCATACGTGTGTGTTGAAACCCCCTTAGTGCTCCCGTGTGGGCAGTTAACTGAGCAGTCCCTCCCTTCGCCTGCCCTGGAAGCGGTGGTGGAGGCTGGAAGAGCCTCTTGTCTTTAACGCCTCTTGCTGACCTCTACATGGGGCCGTGCATACCGCTGATTTATTTTACCCCACTGGGGACACTGCTGTAGCAGTGCATTAAAAACCAGCAGCTTTCTGCTGCGTGCAAGATACTCTGCAATTCGCTCTGAGAGCAAGGCAGGTTTGAGAGGGGGCCTGTGTTGGCTCTGTGTTGGTTTGGCTTGGGTTTTAATTGAAAAAAGTGGTTTTTTTAAATGGGTTCAGAGTTGCCTCTTCGATATGTTTGGCTGATCCTCCCCAACCCCAGCTAACTACCAGAGTGGAGGGACTCCAGCACCTTGCAGGACAGGGCTGCATGACTGCTCAGCCTCAGATTTGTAGGATTTATGTCCCCCACCTCTGTCCTCTGGTCAGTCGGGTGCCTCTGCATCCTCTTCAGCCAATTCCTAGGCCTGAGCTGAATCTGCCTGAAGTGACAGTTTCATCCCCAGCCCATCCTCCTTCTGCTTCCTCTGAGTCGCAGTGAGGTTGTGGCTGGTTTCATGAGGCAGCCATGAATTGTCCATCCCCATCCTGGGCGGAGGAAAAGGAGAGGGAGATGGGGACATGGCAAAACCACATCATGCTCGCAGTGTTTTGGCCAGCTGGTAAACCACCAGTGAAACTGAGGAGGGTGCAGGACACAAGCACCTCTTGGCAAGAGGCTTCTGGATGAGTTTTGGCTATGGAGGACCATTGAGGGAGTTGCTGGGCAGGGAGGAGACAACGTGGAGAGGAACAGAAATGACGAAAGGCTTGCCAAAACTGGGTCCACAGGACAACCAACCCTTTTCCAGCTACCTGGCCCTGAAGGAAGGAGCAAACCTCAGAGGCCCCACAGCACTTTCCTCCCTTCCATCTCCATCCCTGCCCGGCCATCCCAGCCCTGCAGGAGAGCAGAGAGCGGCTCCCTGCCCGCAGCTGGCTGCCTCCCCAGGAGGCCATCTCCTCCTCTCACCCAGCTGGAAAACACACTGCGGAGGGAGCTTGGTTTTGAAAACAGAAAGGAGTGTCTTAATGCACCATTGTTCAGTGGGTAATTGCTTCCTTTCTTTCCCTCTCTCCCGGTAAAGCCAGGGGCAATTCCTTGTAGCTGGAGGCAGCCTCCTCCAGGCTTCTACTTAAGTCCTTAAGAGACACTTTCCAAAGAAATAATTGCTGCTTTTCTACTTCACAGTCTTAACGAATATCTTTCGACCTCATTTCAACACTTAGTGGGTTTTATTTAGGTGATGAAGGGATTGTGTTTTTTTATTTTAGCTCCTGCAGTCTTTCCTCTTTTCTCCTTTTCTGATTCTTTTTCCTCTTTCAGTCCTCAAAAGGACAGATAAGTTTTAAGGTCAATTCAGGACTATTCTTAGGATTCAGTGTACTGGAAATTTAAGATTACTTCCAGCAGCAATGTTTAACTCTGAAAACAAGGTGCTTTTGATCAAATGAAATAAGACTTCTAAGTAAGAAATATTACTTTACCCCCCAATATATCCCTGTTTAATGCAGGATGAAATTTAAATCCTTCCTCTTGACGGAGTAAATTGTCCATCAAATTATTTACTAAACCCTACAAACATGTCATGAGGTGAGGAGGTCTCATCAGCTCAACACAGCCAGCATATGATGGGGAAATTTCAGAGAAAATTTAATAAAGCAAATATGGTTTCAGTGGATGGTCTCGCTATAGCGGCTCTGACACAACCTCCTTTTTCATGCATGAAGGAATATCGCATTTTGTATTCAGTGAGGACTGCAAAAGTGAAGATCGAGGAATATGTGGCCCTCATCTACCTAGAAACCAGAAGTGGTGTTGAGCCATGAGGTAGGACTGGAGCCCATCCACCAAAGCCAGCCAGAGGGGACCTGAAGCCTCCTATACTTCCAAGAAAATTCCTGCATTAGCACTTTATATCTTTAGTCTCCTAGTCAGAGTATATGTTCAATGTCTGGATTTTTTCCCAAGATTCTTCTTTAGTTCCCAGGAGTCCAGGACTTCCTTCTTGCTGCAAACCACTGGATGATACGGTTTGTTACAGCACCTGCTTGCCTGGTGGGCTGTGAACCTGCTGGGTGCTCTGAAGAGAAAGGATGGCTGAGTGACAGTTCCTCCCTGGTGAGAGAGATGAGGAGGGAGAGATCTGGGGTGGGCTAAAACAAGAAGAAAGTACACTGCAGACATACCATACCATTTTGCTGCACAGGGACATGTGCTTTTACCTGGTATCTAAGTGCACAATCTGGGTGGCTCTTTCACAAGAGGAAAGAGGTTGAATATGGGAATTAAATGATCACAAGGCTGCTTAAAAGAATGGCTGGACTGACAGTCTCCAGCGCAACTGGTTTTTAGGAGTATCTTGGCACATGACAAATAAGGACAGGCATAGTGACATCTGACATAGATTTTTGGGAGATCCCATATGACATAAATGTGAGAAAAACCGAAGGCACATATTCCATACAGTGTAAGTAACCTAAAACCACAGACGCACTGAAGACTGAAAGAGAGAGAGACCTGTTTGGGTGCTGACCCCTGGCAACCATAGCAATCTAGCAGACTGGCCATATGTCCCAGTTTTTTTCCCAAAACAATCTTGAAGCCTGCATGCTACATGCTGTCATTCTGCAAGTGCTGAGCAAGAGCACCTGGGACTTATACGCCCATGAATTGGCTAAAGCCTACGTGAAAAGCAGGGAAAAAATCAGGAGGATTCCCTACAGAGTTCAAGAAAACATGTGAACCCTTTCTAGACAATACACAAGTTCAGAGTCAAGCAAATATTTCCCAACACCTCAGTCTGTCACTTTGGTTTTACCTCCTTATCAGCTGTGGATTGGCCACGTTGCATTCCTTCTGCTCTCTAAAAGGCCAGGAATAAATCACACACGAATGGTTTGAATGCCTGAGACTCTTGCTTAAAGTTAAGCATGTGGTTAAGTGATTTGCTGGTGAATTTAAGCTCTGGAGCATTTTGCTGAACTGGGCCTAATGAGTTTGTCCCAGTGGAATAGTCAGATTTGTAGAAAAGCTAAAAAAGAAGTTCTTGATTAAGTCACATTATTTCAGAAGTTCAAAAAAATACCGGGTTTTAAATGTTTCAGGTATAGTTTTTCAGGGAGGGTGGTCCTCTTTTATCATGCAAACTCATCTTTGTTACATATATGGACAATTTATACCTGTGAATTGCACAGCTCTTTTTCTCCTCCCTCTCCAATGCACAACCATAGATAAGTGTTCTTCAGAGTGAATGTATTGGCAGAACGAAAGGTTCTTTGTGAACAATACATTTATTGTTCCAGGTTTAAAAAATAAATATTTTTTTAAAACATTAAAATTGAACCAGGGGGCGTGGGGGGAGGGAATGTAAAGAAGGGATTTGTTTTCCTGCCATAACACCTTCTCAAATGAACATTATTGCTAAACAAAGACACAACAGAAGACACTTTTAATTAAACTGATTTATGGAAGAATTCAATGGATTTCTGCCAGTTTACACCAGCAGAAAATTTGACCCTAGGTGATTCTGTGTGTGGGAGATATTTGTACTTCTGAGTTGGGGTCTTCGGGGAGATATATGAATTTTAGATAATCTCTATTTGTGCTTATCACACAGAAAAACCTTGAAGTATCTTTACAGGGTGATCATAGATTGTCCTTATGTGAGATGATTCCTTGTTTAAATAAAAAGAACCTGAAAAAAAGCCAAAACTTGTATATCTTTGGTTGATATGTTCATTTCAGGAGGGCTGAGAGTGGGGAAGGGTACCACTAGCCTGAAAAGTTTTCTTATTGCAAGCAATGTTGAGGAGATACCAGTCTGGAAATGCACGTGGCAACTTTACATGGGAATACCTCTGCATGCCTTCTCTTAGAAAATCAGATTCAGCCTTTGGAAGTTTTTCTCTGGCTGAGCATCTCTTCACATCTGGCAGCATCTCTTCACCCAGCCCTCTCCCCAGGACCCTCCTGCTTTTTCAAAAGAATAAGGGCGTATAATCCTCGGCAACCCCTCCCTCTTCCCCACTTCAAGCCACTTTAGAAACCTCTGCCAAGAGCCTGTCTCTCTGGTATCGCAGCCAGCTAACAACAGACTGCTGGGGAGACCAGATGTCCTCTCATCTTTATCTGTACATCTGCAGGCTGCAAGTCCTGGAAGCTTCTCTTCTCTGTGCCACCGTGAGACAGATATTCATCTCATCCCAGGCCCATAGGTTGAGAAAAATGACATGAAAATGCAACCTGCCAGCACTGACTGGACTGACTGGTTAAGTCAATGTAGAAATTAGGAGAGTGGTTGCAGAAGGTCACATGAGGTAGGGCAAAAGCCAGTTGATGTCTTGAGAAGTGGGTATTTTCCAGCAACTGCCTCTTGGCCAGCCAGATCTTTTGGACAACCTAAGCCCAAGTTTTTTAAATGGCCGGGTAAAAGATTTAGGCTAACGGCATGTCTCCCCTTCCATAGCCACACAGGAAGTTTGATCACATACTGTCTCAGCACAAGGAACACTCTTAACAGTCTTCTTCCCTGTAGGCATCTTATTTTGATAGGAAATAATACAGTCATTGGAAAAAAAAAAAATTCTTTAAACCAACAGCACCTTCCTCAGGCAGATAAAAGTGTCTTTAATTTTGCTGGAGATTTATACATCTGTTTATTACTACCAGTTATACAAACCATTCTTCCATTAACAGGAGCCCATCCATTGTTCTAGACACCTTTTCACCATATTAAAACTGACAAGCCAACACCTACACTTAGTATAACAATGGGCTGCTTATATGCTCATAAAGTAAAAAAAAAAGCAGGCTTTTTCCTTCTTACCAGCAGTCTCCTTTCTCCTCTCTCCTTAAATTTCTCTTCCCGTCATGCCTGGGAAATAAGCTAGGTCTCTGCATCACAAATTGTTCCAGCAAAACATCCAAACAATCCATGGAAAGAGGCCCGGGACTCTCTTCTCTTTGCTGCAGCCAGGGTCTCATTAAATGGTGAAAAAGAAGACTTGAAAACCTTACTCTCTTTGCTATATGTAATTCGTGTATCACAAAGCAGAGAAAGCTAAAATCTTCAGGGTTGTCACAAAACCTCAAGACGTCCTCTGCACCTTCTCTTGGCACCAGACAAAACACGCATGCACCCATCCAGGAAGAAGAAGACAACACTAGATAAGGTCTCTCTCTGCAAATGAAGGTCTCTCTTTTCTTTGTTGGTGTTTCTTCACTCTATTGTCCAGTTAACGAGTCTTGTCCACACAAAGAGGCAGCTTTGCTATTTTCTTGGAGACTTTCCCAGCAAATTGGCTGCAATTCTCTGCTCTGTTTTTGTTCCCTTGTTTTGAATTGATGACGTGCCCCCTGGTCTTCATCAGATACAACTTTTGTTGCCCTATTTGATGGGGGTCTGAACCACATTGTCCTTTGCCCCACTGGAGTTAAAAGACCTCACAAAACCTCCACACATATGCACTTCAAGTTACACAGCTTGATCAGAGTCATATACGGTGAGGAAGAAAAGGAAACGTGTCAAGGAGAAGACTATAGCTGTGTCCAGGACATATATATTATATATATATGTATATGGGGCGTGCAGCAGCCAATGGACTGTTCAGTCTAGGTGAAGACCTCCTCTGGCCCATCTTACGACACTCTGGAACCCAGAACCCAGCTGCCTTTGAAGATGTCCATGTAAAGTTGCAGGTGCTGGGATGGAGGTTTGCTAAGATGCCCTCTTCTCCTGGACAAGCTTGTAGGGGTCAAGGAGCAGTGGGGAACACTTCCCCCTAGATAAGGTACTGTAAGAAGTTCTGATGAGACCCCGGCCAACTCTCCATTGCCACTTCTTGCATGGTTCTTCCTACACTGTACACCGAGCGTACTCTGTTACCTTGCATGCCCCTAAGAGCTTCAGGGGAAAATGGGATTTATGTTCATTTCAGCCCAGGAAAGTTTGGTGCTAAGGGTGCCAACATTGTCTTGAACACTGTTCATCCGCCACCATAGACACTGCTGCATCTTCACATTTGTTCCTAAAGGATGATGAATAAACATGTTTTAGAGGTGACTTTATTGAAGATACACCAAAAAAAGTGAGGCATCGCTTTTGCTGAACTGGGTAAGGTTTAAATTATCCAGAGAGAATTTAACAATGCCATTCTTATCAAGTGCTTAAGGATCACATCTCTCCTGAAGATAAGATTCAGCCTTACTCTGAGCCTTACGAATTTTTTAGTAATTTTCCTTTGTTTTTCTTAAGGGCACAATAAGTAACTTAGTTTTTTACAGCTGAGTACTAAAAAAGTTTTAAAACAAAAAGGTTTTTTTGAAATGAAGCATCAGAACATGAAACTCCAAACTCACTGAAATATTGAGTTATGCAATAATGCTGGAGCCTCTTTCCTCTGTTTCTTCTAAATAAGCATTCAACGAAATGGTCATGGTCCTGAAGCACGCTGAGCCTGGGACAGAAGTGCACGCTCCAACCAGAGCTTTGCCAGGGGATGGTTCTGTCACCGTGTTTCAATCATCTTCACTTGCCAGTAAGATCACTGTAATGGTCTTTTACGTTTACATGCACAGGCCCTTCATCTCCCAGGACCCCAGAGTATTTTTGAGGTTGTAAATAAAGAGATAAGCTCACCCTCCCCCGTTGAAAGCCACCTTCTTTGCCCTGGATTTCTGCAGCTCATTAAAAGCTGTCAGCACTGCACAGCCCTCACGGCGGGGGCACTGGGGATGAAGGGCAACGTGAAGCTGAGCCCACAGATAGCATTTGTGGAGGAAGGGTATAGTACTCAGTGTGGATGCTATGAAATCACGAAGAAAGTAGAACCATTAAATCAGAAGCCGAATTAGCCAAGACGTCAACTTAAAAAACAAGCTGTAGGTTAAAAAAGAGTTAAGGAGTATGAATTTTCATTCGGAGCAAATGATGTTCTTGGAATATATGAAACATCTATTACCAGACATCGATTTCTACCATATGGCATATGCATTACTTTCCCTTCTAAACACACTTGCAGTTGCAGGCTCATACCTCACATTCAGCTATTGTGTAGTGACAGAAAAGTCCACTTTGATGAAATGCATCAGTCTGGCAAGTTGAAGGTGTTCAGATGGTGGTGTGGAA
This sequence comes from Tyto alba, assembly GCF_018691265.1. Lineage (NCBI taxonomy): Eukaryota > Metazoa > Chordata > Aves > Strigiformes > Tytonidae > Tyto > Tyto alba. The sequence goes on from NW_024881317.1 coordinate 6,981,618, forward strand.
GTTTACTGAGACTCTCTGTTCTTGTTCAGCCTGTGTCTAAGTACTACAACACGCAGCCTGCAGTAAATCTGAGTGAACATCTTCAGCCAAATTATCACTAGGATTAGGCAAACTAATTCAACTCAGATAAGTTCTTCAAATCTTTTCTAAAGCTCCAAGCAAGCTTTCAGTGAGGATTTATTTTGGCATGTCTCAGTCTCTTCTATCTCATGATCCTATGTTGCAATGGAAAAGAAAGATTTCAAGACTCTTTTTCCTGGCAGCTCAAATAGGAGGGAGGCTTCTCAAATTAATTCACAATTTACAGGTTGAAAACATCTAATCTGTATGATCCAGTTGGTTTACATTTCTTAGGCTCATCAAGAAAATACCTTGCAATATTTTCAGTGCAGCTGGAAGCAGAAACTGGTGGATTTTGCGTCTTAAGATACATCCACTTTAACTTCTTTGGATAAAATTAGAAGAGTCGAAGTGAAGCAGAGTGCAAGTCACAGAAATTCTGGACAGTAAAGGTCCAGCTCTGAGCAGGTGTTTTTACTAAGTGAAAATACCCATTCAAATGTGTCTCTTAGTGACTCAGTTTGGCCCAAATATACAGAAAAAATCTTGTGCATTTTTCTCTGGATCATGCCTCTAAACCTGCTAAGTACTTATCCCTCATTAATATGATCAGTCCTGCCTAGGATCCCTGTTACACTGCAAACAGATTCACAGTTTTGATGTGACCTCCTGAGATTTAATTTCCTTCCTCCCTGACAGCAAGATCGTAATTATTGAGGTATTAGCTGACATGCACTGACTGATTAAATCTAAAATAAATACTAATTGCAGACACATCATTAAAAAGGAGAGACAATATCTGACTGGAGGTCAGATGCAAGCAAAGATCCACTTGTAGTTAAGGACAAACCCCAGCCTGGTGATAAGTTTGATGGGGCAGCTTGTTCCTCTTAACAGTGCAAGTCTGCAATTGAGGAGCCTGAAACCTAGGTGATGGCACAAGTCTAGAATAGTCCTGTCTCTGGGGAAACACACCAAACACATGCACATTTACTGTTCCGCACAGCTGAATGAACTGCTTAAGTCCAAGATGACATGAAACAAGTTCTCTGCTGCTCAACTCATCACATGCCACATCCCTCATGTACTGACACCAGGTCTATAAAGACAATATTCACCTGTACCAGCGTGGACACAGGGTGAAAGCTACAAGGTTAATTTTATGTCACTTTTTAAACCTGTTTCCTCACCTCAAGTCTTGCTGTATCCCTATGACATTTTCTCTGCAAACGTCAAGAAGTCCCAGTCAAGAATGAAAAAAATCATAACACCTCTGACAGCCTGCATCTGGGTTTGGCTCCTTTTATTTCTGAAGCTTTTTCTTGTCTTTCAGTATAGAGTTCAAGTCCATGTTCCCTTTTCCCTAAAACTGATCCAGCCACTTACGGGATTCTCAGTGAGATCATTCAGGAAATATTTCCAGTTGGAGGTCTTTGCTTAGGGATTTTTTTTATTTATTTTGTCCTGTGCTTGGCATCAGTTACAGGTGCTTTTCCTATTTTGGATGGAAAGGATATTAAGCAGTATTCCTAAAGGCCCTTTTGGCCTTTTTTTTTTTTTTTTTTTAATTTGCCAAAAAAGCTTTTGATGGAACATCCTCCCCTGGCCCCCAGTCTGACAGGATTCCCTGACCTGCATAACGCTGTCCAGATTGAAGCATGAGAAACATTTCGAAAATGAACTATGCTGAAGTCTGGGAGTTATTAGCTGCCAAGAAATCCCAAAAGCTTTTAAACCTTGTTTGCAGCTGCAGAGTAGGAAACCTAGGTGCTATTCATAGAGGAATTCAACAGGAACTGTAAATTCAAGGCAACTTGCTGCTAAAATACAAAGGTAAAGAATTAAAACAGATTTAAGAAAAGAGCAGCAGCCCAAGCTGTTACGATGCCAAAGTGACTGACTGAAAAGGAAGTTTGAAAAATTTCAGTATGCCTAGCTGGGATATAAAACTCAGACTGAGGTAAAGCAGCACATTCTCTAAAATCATGTGTCTTTTGCAGTCAGTTGTAGATTAGCATTGAAAGAGGAGGCTGAAGAGCTTGTTAGCCCTCCAGGATGGGAGATTTTTGTTATGCACCTGGCACAATAGAACTGGGGGAGGCTCTGGGCAAAGACCAGATTCAATCAGCCAAAAAACATCTTTGTCAAGGAATCAAATGCTCCTCCAGTCTCACACTTTATTTACTATAACGTCAGAAAACTGTCCCTTCCCCATTAAAAAGAAAATGAAATGAGGGAGAATATTAGTTGGCTTCACAACCAGGAAGGGTTTATGAAGAGCACTGGCGCGCAATCAAAAGTCATTGGATTAGGTTGGCTTAATAAATGGTGTTCATCACCCAAGTGATGGCCATTACCTGGGTGTGTTCTCCCAGCCCAGGCTGTGAGGATGGCCACAACTATCATGCCATGGGCAAGCAATTCTCATTTCACAAGGAGGCAGAGTAGAAGCAGGCGTATGGTGAGTTACAGAGGGTCAACTTTCCTCCTCCAATACAAGCCCCATGCCCCTGGCCAGTAAAAAGCATGTGTTATCCTCTTTCTCTGCCAGCAGAACAGCTAGCAGCCCCAGTCAGCGAGGTAATAAACTGCGAACACCTTTAAGGGAATGATCTCATCCTGAACAAAAGTTAAATAAAATAACTTGATAAATCACTGTTCCCACGTGTGCATGAGCAGACAAAGAAATAGAGTCCTTCTGCAAGCTGAAGTGAGCAGCTGCTTCAATTTTCAAGGCATTTTTAGGGGAAGAGGAGCTTGATTTTCAAATAGTTCCATAAATACAACCTCTGAAAAATCAGGTCCCATCACGTTGCCTTACGTTCAATCCCTTCAACAGAAGCATCCCGAATGAACTTGTCACTTGTCACCATCTTTTCCAAGGACTCCAGGAGAGGCAGGACTCTCAAGTAAGGAAAATACTTTTGCACACCTGGCTTGTACTACTTTAAGGAAAATTACTCTCAAGAGCTAATTAAAATGCATGATTTCCCCCCTCTAGCTGTATAGATTAATCTATTTCATTTTCAAAATCTCATTTTTTCCCATCACTTCAAGTATTCAGAAGAGATTACATTATTACAATCACAACTTGGCCTCAGTCCCAGAACACAGAGATGAGAGAAAAAAGGCTTTTGTTGAGCACACACACACACTCACTCACACACACACCCCAAGCAGTCAGTGTAAGGGGCTGGTACTTTAGGCAAAATGAAAGCACATTAATCAGCTAATGGGGGGGGACTGGATCTAAATTCTTGTGACAGAAGCCACAAAACTGAAAGATTTCTAGTGGAATGTAGAGTCAATACAAGAGAAAAAAGACCAGGGAATCTGATGGAAAACTATAAGGTCTTTTTTTTTTTTTTTTTTTTTAACCAGGGAAAAGCACAGATCTTGGTCTCACAGAGGCAATGGAGTGGAAGGGACAATTTTTAACAGGGCTCAGCAGTGCCACTGGGCAGTTCGGAGCAATAACGCATCCAGGTGAAATCAAGGCCTTTTGGTCAGCCAGATCTTTCAGACAATCTGAAGCCCAAAGAGGTTAAAAAACCCTACTAATATAGTAGCTAGATAAAGCAGTTCTGCTGCCATGAAAGAGTTGTAAGGAAAAAAAAAAAAAAAAAAAGAGAGAAACTACATCGTATGTTAAGATGCTTCATTAGCGTGCAGCTACTCAAACTTTCCCTGGCAGAAACTAATCCCTTGAGGTGAAGGGACCAGATTTTATGTCAGTTATGCCAAAGTACTTTCTTTAAAATTAATGTAAGCACTGGGAAGTTCACACAGCTAAACGAGAGCAGAACTGCTGTCCCTACAGGATGCCTCCTCCCAGCGCTGCCGTCCCCCCTCTGCTGCAGATGTTTGGGGAGGGGGAGAGGCTTAGCCTGTGGTTCCACGTCTATTAATATCACATCTGTTGTACTCCCAGATTTCGTGGCAGGAGAGATTTGATCTGGATCAAGCACAAACACATTTTTGTTGAATTAGCCCAAGCACATGATATGATGTGCTCCAGTTTTAAGTTAGTTGGCCAGATTATGTCAGCCTGAAGATGACAGACAGTACTGGACCTGGCATGAAGGCTGCCAGGATAAAGTTATGTCACCAGAACAGTTGAATGCATTTAAACCAGCTTGTGAATGTATATCAGATCAGGACTTTGCATCGCAGGGATCAAGCTCTTTTGATCCACTACTGGGGACCTTAAATCCAGATGAGCAAGGTTGTGAAAGCAGCCTCTGAATCCTAAACCTATGCAAGATAGTCGCCATTCTCAAAATCCCAGTACCCAGAAGTTAAGAAAACAAGTTGGGTTAGATCTGTTTTATAAGAATCTTCCTTTATCTTGCTGAATCAGGGGCTGACCCCTTGTTGGCACAGGTTAAGGCAGAGATGCTGATGACTGAGACATCACTGTGCCCTGACACTGCAGTTCCCCACGAGTCTGCAGTTGAAGGGCTGTTTCAGGGTGGAGGGAGCATCTCAGAGCAGCAAAAATAAATAAATAAGTCATTTTTATATTTCATCGGAAGGATTTGGGTTTTTAAATTATATATTTAGTGAAAACACAAATAATTCATGAGTGTTTTTCAAATACATGAATAATTCAAACTGGAACTGAAATAGCTAAATCATCAGGGCCATCATCCTCATAGAGGCATCTAGGATAGGTTATTTCAAGTACATTTCACTGCAGACTGGCACGTGCACAAATTCACTAATAAGCAGCTGCATACATGCCTTTTAGCCTCCACAAAACCCAGCTAGTCACAATATCCCAGACTCAGGACGCCAGCCCTATAGCTGAGATGCATCTGAGCCCTAATTGAGCCACGGGTTTAAGAGTAGGGACAGAACCAGTTTGAAATCCCATTTTATAGCTCCTCAAACCACATCTGAACCATGTGGTACGTGTGTGGCATTTAAGAACAAATTATCTGAACGTCATACAAATGTTCACTAATAGCTAACTCCAAACTCTAGCAACCAGCACTCTTGCATGCATATTTGTGGCTGACATTGTGTAGACTTTGAGGCATGTATATTTGTTAATTTGAATTCTGTGTATTTTGCGGGCAGTGAGGATGTAATACTAAAACCATAACTTGATTGTGAAAAACTTTGCAGTTATATATATATATATATGGAAACCTGGAGTGAGCTGGACAGTCAGATACATCAGCAGGAATTCTCAGACCAAGAAAAGCTCAGCTTTTTAAGTACCTTTTAATGACAGTTTCCTTTACCTTGACATCAATGGACTTCAATTATTTTTTTTTAAAACTATTTCTTTAATTTTGTTGTCAAAATTTACTATTAACTTCTAGTTGCATTTTTATTAAAAAAATGCATCTTATATTTCATTTATCCTACTCCATCCAGCAGCATCACTTAAGGCCACTCCTGATTTACTGATGCAAACTGAAACCCTATGGATATTTTGCCAGGTAATCAAGGACATGTTTAGCTTCCTGAAAGAGCAGTAGTTTATCATTTAGGTTTTAAGCATAAAGCATTTGCCAAAAACCAGCCCCTGCCTTGACATTTCACTTATTACTAATTTAATGCATAATGCCAAAACTATATTCCAGTGCATGCATCATCCTACCTCCAGCCTCCCACTTACTCTGGCCTTTATACCATGCCTGGTCAGCTTCATGCCAGGAAGAAATTAAAAACTTAAACCCAGAGAAATGCAAATTCAGCATGATCTTAAAAGCTAGGAGCTGTTGTCACCTCAAACTCTGCAAACACTAACCCCAGAGGAAAACCAGTCAAATCTGAGAGAGCTCTGTGCAGAAAGATGGTGTTTGTTCACCCAAAGAGCTCAGTGAGGACTGGGATGCTCTTAGCCACCACAGTGCCTAAAACAAATGAGTCTCAGTCTAGGAAAATGGAGTTGAGTGTTCCTGGCAATTAGCCTTTCAATAAAGGGCAGTAGTCTCCTTACTGAAGTCTTGGTATATCATCTTCAAGATACCCTTGTCCTAGGGGGGACACAGTCCCTCTGCACTCCTGGTACAGGGTGACATTGGTGCATCTGATTGGCAGCACCCTCCCACCACCCCCGTGGCTATAGCCAGAGCCCTGGACAATCAGCAGGGAGGATATCTAACTTTTAGAAAACAATCATTAAGTAAATAGCTGTCCCATATCCCCTCCTGTATCCCACTGCAGAGGAAAACTGTCTGGGATGGGTTAAACAGCTATCCTGTGGTCAGAGATGACAGAATTTTCTGGAAGGAAGCTATAAGTGTAACATTTCTTTAAGAGGAAATGAAGGAGCTATGTTATGGTATTGACTGACATAGTTATATCTGTGATGGCATTTTATATTCTGTTTATCACCCAGCTATGTCTCCGCTTTGGAAAAACTTGAGGTTCAGAACAACCAATAGAAAAATGTTACATGTTAAGTGCCTAACACTAAGCATGCTGGAGCCATGTCTTCTCTAACCCTCTGATCTTGGGAAATATAATGGCTCATTCATTCTCTCTCTTTTTTTTTTTTTTTTTTCTTTTTTTTTTAGTTTTGTAGGAATTCTCCCATTGTAACAAGCCTTTGACCTAACCTCCATTTCTTCTAATACTGTCTGACATCTTCCCATCATATGTTAACAGTGTGTGTCTTCAGTGAAAAGCACACCATCACTGGTGCTCTCAGGCCCCAAAGAAAAGCAATGTGAAGGAAGAAAGAAAGAGAAACCTCGACCTCACTGGTTCTTCCCAGCGATCTGTTGCTCCAGCAACTGAAAGTCAAACAATGATGTCAAGAAGACGGAGCCGGCCACTTTAAACCCTGCGTCCAGTTGCCACAGCAACTAGTTTTTAAAGTAAGTGATGCAGAGAGTTTTTCTTTTCTCGGTAGTAAAAAAAAAAAAAAAAAATAAAAAAATGAGAGAGTAAATGAGGGCAAAGAATGTTTACCTGCGGCTGGGGATGTTAGCTTAGAGGGCTGTGTTATAGCACCCTGCCGAAGGGCTGGGGCATGGAGGAGGATGATGCTGTTCCCTCCCAGAGGAGCAGAGCAGCTGCTTGGAAGCGAATTGCTTTGCTCTTCCTTTCACCAAAGGAAATGCCAGAGAAGCAAACTCCGCTGCCAGATGCCACATGGACACCAAATGTTCCCCACCAGCCCGTGCTGCCGAGGCACTGAGGGGAGGGCTCACCGTCTCGCTTTCATCCCTCCTGCCCTGAGCTCCCTCAGCTGTTGCAGACCCATCTGTCCCACGAGCCGCTGGCCACGCTGGGCAGCTTACAGGCTTCAAACAAGGAGGACAGGTGCTGGGGCAGCGGGGGGACCCTTTGGCCACCCCTGAGCAGAAGCCCTTTTCCAGCCCCCTCTCCAATCCAGCCCTTTCCCCAGCCTCCTGGATAGTTCTTTTGTTTGGGACTGCCTTGGCTTCCCAAGAACTAAAATCCCTGGCAAAAAGGCAGAGATTTGCAATTTCACTCCACATCAGCAAACTCTCCCAGTCCTCTTAGGCTAAGAGGGATGATGGACTAGACCTCTCTGTGTCCTTGGGTGGACAAGACTTGTCTCATTTTGGAGGTCACAACCAACGCTTTGGCTGACCAGACCGTTTACTCACATAGCTTCGTTGCACTTGGAGCACTTTGGTTTCCAGAGCAGCCATCCACGTGGAGCTGGTGCAGAACAGAGCTCACAGACAAGACACAACCTTCAACCATGATCCCCGCTCGGAAAGACCTCGATAAACCGACCAGCCACACCGCAGACCTCCTAAGGAGCCTCTTATCCCCGCATGCCTGCAAGGAACGACGTGATTAACTCTTCCACCGATTCATTCTTATCCATTTATCTAATACAAACCATTTCTTACTCCATTAGGCCCTTGCCCTCACTGAGTAATCCCCAGTTGTATCATGCTTTGGAATTAGTCTGTAAGGTCCTCAGGGCAGGGATCATGTCTTGGAAGGTGCCTCACAGACTTTAGGCCATTGCTAAATTAATAAGAACATAATAAAAGTGTTAGAGAGCTCTACCAAGGGAGGCATTGTTATGCCCCAGAGGCAGCATATCTGGTTAACAACCCTGAAAAGAAATGCCAACAACATTAGCCTCTGCCCCTACATCCCTCTGCCTAATGTAAAATTAAATAGCTACAAATTACCTATCTATTTTTCTATCTGCCTAGGCAATTAGTCCATGCTTATTACTGGACATATGGGGATACATCCAAGCATGCAGGCACTCATCAAGACAGAAGACACAAGACACAACATGGCACGAGTGGATTCTCCCAGGCCTCTTCTCCATTGTAAAATATACCATTAAACCCATAATACATTGGACCATCAGTGGAGGTCAGAAAAACTCTGCTTCCTCCTAGGGGAGGGGAAAAACCTGCAAAATCTGTCAAGAAAAGTGTCCAAAGATCAAACCAAGAGTCAACAGTGACAAACAGGCTGCGAAAGTGCTATCGGAGTACGTGCAAGACAGAGATGAACAGCCAGGGATGTTTATTCATATGGGAAAGACAAACCCCAAACTATAAGCAAATGTGTCTCAGAGCATTTATTTGCAATTAAAGCTCATGCATACATATCCATGAATATGAGGTGCACCCTACTGATTAGCGAGCCCATTGCCAATGGTGCACTGTCAAGAACAAATCCACAGAATTGCAGCAATGGGACATCTGAGCATTAAGACAAATATCCTGAAAGAAAATTCAGCCCGAGGTTCTCTGGACAGCAGTAATGAATAGGACCCCCCCTTATGCTCCAGCACAGATGTGGGCTGATTTGGGCAATGCCACAGCAGACCCCCACACCATCACTCCATTAAGTGAAGAATGCTGTCTCAAATGCTCTTTAATCCAGCTAAGTTCAAACCCTCCGTTTTGCAGTTTGACGGTAATGTTATATTTTTATTCAGCACAGGATCAGGGGCCTGATGAAACCTCATGTTGCCAACATAAAAGTGGAAGGAGCTTTAGCTAATCCCAAGGAAAATGAAGTCCACCTCTTTCTCCCTGCACCCCTCCTGAAAAGAAAGAAAATGCAAGCCCCACATTTGACTCTCTTGGAAGAGAAAATTCCCTGCTGTCCTCAGATGGTTAAAACATGCAGCCTTAGTGGGCTGCATAAGGAATAGCAATTACATACCCTTCACCTCTTGCCAGCTTGGTTTTTTTTTTTTTTGGCGGGGTTTTGTTCTAAATCTTTCAACTGGCTTTTTTTCCAGTCATTCTTCTGGGGAAAACAATCTCACCCTCCATGAGAAAGGGTGGTTTAAGGGAAAGAAAACAGCAGAAGGAAGTTCACAGGCTACTTCCATGTCATTAAGAAAAAAAAAAAAAAAAAGAATAAAATAAAAAAGAGAGAAAGGCAGGCGAGGTCTGCAGTGAAGTTAGCCTGGCCATATTAAAGGAGCAGGTGTTGTACTGAGTTAATTTATCTGGGAGGAGACCTGAGCAAATCCCAGCAGCCCTGCAGAGAAAAAAAGCTTTGTGTGCTGACATAAAGCCCTCCTGGCTGCAGCATTTCTCTTGCTGCTTTGCCTTCCCTTCCCTCCTCTTCAGCTTCTAATTGCAGGGCTAACATCCTCTGACAAGTGCCTCAGATGGTGCAACATCCAGCCCTATCACCCACCCTCCCTGCCCCACTCCTCATCCCTGATTATTATAATTATTTTCACAGCACCCATCCCTGCAAAGCCCAGGCTGTTCTTGATTACTCTCTAGCACAATCATGCCTGCTGAGGAACTGCAAAATACTCCCTCCACCATGCTGAGGACACAGTTGCTTGGCCGTTACGACTTTGCTGCAATGTCTGGCACAAGGAACCGTGCAAACGGGGATCCAAAGATTCCTCTTTTGACGCTGCAAACCCAGGACCCACATCAAAGCAGCTGCTTGTCTGATGTTTGCTTTGAACGATGGTGTCTGAGGGAGGGGGCCTATCTGCCTGCCATGCCATGAATATGTGCATTATTGGCATAGCCTCCAGCCACGCCACAAGCTGTGTGTCAATTAAAATGTGGATCTGGAGAGCAGCAAGCCTAGGCAAGTAACCATGCGAAGCGAGGTTATTTATAAAATTATTAAAATAGGTAGGTGGTCTTCACATGAGGTAGAAGAGGAACAATCTGACAAAGTCTTCTGTTGACGACAAGAAGACATCCAGCTTTCACAAGCATAATCTTAGCATTTCTCACCCCCAGATACATGCCCAGAAACCAGCACTTCTCTAGGATCCTGGGGTTTTACACAGTAATCACCCTTTCCACCAGGGCCACAGCATCCACCCTTGCTGCTGACCACTTATACAAAGCGGAAAATGTAGGGCAAATATTTCCAGCAGCTCTGGGGTGCTTTGGGCTTCTCTTTTTCTAATAGTAGGACTTTATTCTGGGAACAGAGGCCAGCGTGCCAGCAAAAGGGAAACGAGCACCTTCAATAGCTGATTTTCCCCGTGGCATAAAGATGTGCTGCAGCTTCTCTACTGCCCTTACCATTGCTAGTGCAGCAGCAAGGTGGGTGGTCTGGGAAGAGAGAGGGAACAGGCTCTTTGCTACCAACAGATGCAGAAGGTGCATGCAGGGTTGCTTGAACAACCTCATACCAACATCAGCCCCCCCAGCCCGTGCATGGGTCAGACCACAGGGAGCTGCAACCACAGGGAGAGTGTGCAGGAGGGGATGGTGTTCCCTGTCCATCCTCAGCTGCACCCACCCCTTCATGCTACAGGGACAGGCAATTTATAATGGCAGTTTGGAGAGACAAGGTGCCCATCAGACAATAGTTACCCTGCACTGAATTACTCAAACTGAAATCAGTTTCTTTGTCAGGAGCAGAAGGTCCCCTCCCTTGTGCATCTGGGAGGGAAAGGAAGATTTCAGGATACCAGCAGGCAGCAAAGGGCACCTCATTCAAAAAGCTCATGGAGGTTTCATTGCACAAAGTTAAAACAAAAGACACCCCTTCAAGATACAGGGAAAGGAAAAGGAAGGGTAGTAGGGAGGGATGAGAGCAGGTGGAGAAGAATTCCAGGGGGACAGATAGACAGGCAGTCACAAAGCCTGTTAATTATTTAAAAAATAAACTAACACAGACAAAGACATCCTGGGAAGGAGGGGGAAGCAGAACCTCAAAGTACTCATCAATTTTACATGAACCAGCTCAGGGACACTCTGAATAAGGGTCCTGTGGGCACCTTCACGGAGATGTCACCAGAAGCTGGCCCCATCCCACCACTCATGCCACAGCATAGTACCTTTGTGACCCTTCCTTACCCCTGGTTTATTGTGTTTTGTAACTGGAGTTAATATACACAAGAGAAAACAAAGAAACACAAAGCAAGGCTTGGCAATGATCTGTGTTTCTAATTACATTGCAACCACATTTTCACCTGGCACCACTGTGGCACACAGTAAACTAGCCAGCTTGGGAGCCTCCCTCCTTATTTTTGAAACTGTGACCACAACTAACAGTTGGATGTTAAGCAGAAGACAACTCCATCCAGGTTATTGCTTCCAGATCAAGGTGAGCAAAGTTACAAGGCAGAAGACCCAGGAAACAAGTCTGTCCTGTAACGATCAGCTTTCCCGACCAGAGCTTGGATCAATATGGAGCAGCATCTCCGGAGCTGCAGATTGCCACTTTTCAATAGGATCCAGTCACACACACCATTCTTGGGAACTACACAACATGCTTTTTCTTGATTGAACAGCCACCTACACTGTGGGCTTTCGGATTTTTATTTCCAAGAGCTCCATTAACAAACAATAACCAAAATACAAAGTTTAAGTGGCAAAAGTATTTCTTCCCAATTTTAATATTTTTTTTTATAACTCGAGCCTTGAATTGATATCCTAATATCATCAGTAAATCTCTGGTCTGGAAGGTCTGAAGCTTAAGAGGGGAAGAACCATCTCGGGTTCATAAGCAGTAATCCTGCATCCCGTGTCCACTTCTGCCATTTCTTGTTATGATGAGAAAATATAAAATATTCACCAGAAACCAAAAGCACTAATTTGCCTTATGCACACCATTAAATAATCATGGATCAATAACAGCTTTAGCTTACAAATAGGTGAAGCTAGAATTCAAGTTTTCAGCCTACAAGTATGAAGACCCATGGCACTTTACAAAACCTTAACCCATCCAGGTCACCCTAATTCTTCCTACTCCTCTACTCTTAGTTTATACATGAACTAATCTATTTTCTTTGCATTGAGCTCCTCCTTAAAATACACAGAAACATGCAGCTTGCAAGCAAGAAGGGTGATGTGTGTTTGATAGAAACCACCCATATAAATGAAACCACAATTTTTATGATAGATTGGCAAATGGGCAAACACGCAGAAATTGTATCTGCCATAATGATTTATTTAAAATAAACAAATCCAGCTGTGGTAAAATAAGAGTACTCTACAAATACACACACAAATTCTGGCTATTTCATTATGAACATATTAAATCTAGTCCCTCAACTCCAGCTCTTGATGATAATTAAATACACATAAATGTACTGCAGTGAATTTGCTCCTGATAATTTGCATAGTAGAAAATAATTATTTTGGCAATTAGATACAGTACAACATGCTTCTTCTTTATGTGTACTGCAAATTTCTTTTGATGCTTTTGCGTCACCCTTGAAGAAGTTCATGGAGGACCCCTTCCTATTAATAGCACGATACAGCGGGTTCATGATGGCTTGGGCTCACATGTTTGAAGCAACTTTTGTCCTTGTTGCTAGGGCTGGTGTTGCAAACCGCTCGATGCCTTTAAATAGTCAGCTCCTTTGCTGGAACTAGAGAGTTCTCCATTTGTTATTATATTGGTCATTTGTCCAATTGTGCTGGCGTTGTCCAGTGACTAATCAAACAGGGCCAGGGAATCCTTTTCACATGATGCATCTCCGACAGAGGAGAAAAGGCTCAGACCTGTATCCATTCAGGTGAAACTCCTCATCCCAGGCTAAGCTTTATAGTCTACAGGTTTAGAAAGCAGTCCCCAGTCATCAGCAGGAGCAAAGGGAAGGATCAGGCCAAAGAGGAACATCAAGGAAAACAAAGCCACAGAACAGATTTGCAGGGCTGAGTTTTGTACAGCCAGAAAGCCCAGCCTTTTCTTCTCTAAAGGCATTTCTCTTTGAACGTTGGTTTTAAAAGCCTGTGAGAAAGCCTTCTCTCCCTCTTGAGGCTGCTTCCTGAGCTACAGCTGGCCATGCCAGAAGCCTTCCCTGCATTTCAGCCCCCAGCCTGTGCTAAAAAGAAGGAGATGTCTCAAGGTTACTTCCAGCACCTCCTGATCTCTCAAGGGTATTGCTGCTCCAGTGACACTGCTCAAGTCTTTAAAGATGGGAAGCATATATGATAAACTTCGATTAATCAAATCAAGAATGTTGAAAAATATTTGAGAACCAATTCGTTGCCAGTCCAAATCTTCTAATGAAGGAAGAGAGCCCAGGGAAACGTCAAAAACAGACAGCAAGAAACATGTCTGAGAGGTGAGACCATCACCACAGGGAGATTCTCTCCCTGCTCAGACAGCTCCTGGTCCTGCTTCCTCACGGTCTTGGAGCAGTTTCCACTGGTGCTGCCACCGCTCTCACCCTGCTGCCCTGTGCTGCTCCAGCTCCCCAGCCTGCAGCTCCCCTCAGCTCTTGCCCAAAGCCATTTCTCTCTCCCCTGAGCATCTCCCCCTTTTTGTTGTCCTTCACACTGTGATTTTAACTGAGGCTTAGTCTACTTACACAAACTGGTGAGAGAAAAGGTGGCCCAGAAGTGAGGGTGATAGCCTGGTCAGGGGAGTCACATTCAATTCTCCTCTCTGCCACCGACTTCTTTTCTAACCATGGGCACGCTATTTCACCTCTTTCTGTCCACCACTGTCTTCTTTAAAGCACTCTTCAGAGTTATCTATTAAAGGCTAGAAACACTCTGAACGTCATGTTAGCCACCAGCCCCTTCAGAAAATCTTATCCATTATGGCTGGATGTTTATCCTCAGGTGAAACCACCACTCTACCAACATCCAGCGTTGGACTCGGTGGATGGTGGATGTCACTGTCCCTTCCCAAGGGTCACGGTGAACGTTGCAGTCTGATCCAGCTTACATGGCTGCATGCTGTGTGGCACATCCCACCCCACAAACGTGCCGTAGTTCTCCTACAACTAGCCCCAAACCCACCTGGAGGTCAGACAGAGCAGGAGGGGTGGGATATGGCCACCCAACGCTCTCCAGTGCCGAGACCCACTGGCTGCTGCTGGGGTGTGAACAGGAAGAGGAAAAATGTAACAAAAGACAAGAATAAAAAGACTTCCAGTCCAAAGCACAATGAGGAAGAACGTACCCCTTTTTCTCAGGGTTAGTCTTTATTTCTTTTTCTCTTTTTGGCCTGGCTTATGGCTGCCTACAGCTCCCTTTACTGGTTGCCTAGCAGGGCTAGCATTCATGGCAATCTGAGGTACACCATGGATGCTCCCTGGAAGCAGCCTGCTATTTCCTACCCAGATGTCTTTTATTTCGGTCAGTGTCATTGCTTGAAGAGCAACAATAGTGCTTTATTTCCATGGCACTCATCCTCAGATAGTCTAGTGACAACCTCGCCTTACCTTCAGCTATGTTGTACCCTAGATGAATATTCCATACAAAATAATTCAAAACAAATCAAGAAAGCTAAACTTGTTAATCCTTCCGTTCTGCAGGGGCAAAGGGTTATTTTACAAAGCACAAACACTCAGGCTACACAGTTCTGCTCAAGTGCCCTGCAACAGTCAAGAACAGCTGAAGCAATTAGCAATGCCCCATCTCCTCCAAAAGGCACAAACTCCAGGGAAGGAATCAATAGGAAAACTTTACAATACAGAGCCCTTAGCTCAAGACATGTTTTAGAGATAAAGCCTTTAAAAGGCAGGGGATAAGATGCTAGACTAAGACTCAGGAAAGGGCTGAACTCTGTCCTTGAATATTTGGCTGTGCCATAGAATCTTGGGTTCCCCCCTGTAAAATGAAAGATAATGATACTTGTTGCATTCATTAAATCATTTGTAGTCCACTGACAGAACAGGCTAAATAAGAACTCTATCTCTGAGTTATTCATACTCTCCTATTACTTAACAGAATAGTTTTAACACTGATTGTCCTGGGTTGAACGAGTGAGTGGTGGACACTGACAGATGTGCCAGAACAGACACAGGGAAAAATGCTGCTGCAAACTTCTAACCACAGGCACTGATTCTGCAGGATATCTGGCTGGAGATGAACCATCTTTTCCTGATTAGTTTTTGAATGGGATCTGTGATATGTCCAATTGTCCAGGCAGGAGGTTTGATTTGCTAACTCCTCCAGTCCCACATCTCTAAAAACTGCACTTTCTACAAACAGGAAAAGGAAAATTTTCTCATACGCTTGCTGGCTACATGATGGATGTAGAGTCAGTTCAACCTCCCAAACACATTGCATGTATTCTTCTTAACAGAATTTGAGTGCAGATTTCCAAAATATTGCCTGAAAGGTGAAGCCTACCCAGAGCTTTCAAATTTAGAAATTTCACCTTCATAAGTCTGTATTTCACCTGAGAAGATGCTTGTAATTTGTTTATACTTTTCATCATCGTGCAAGCACCTAACACCTCAGCCACATAAAGTACTAAGAACAGGACTTAGAAAGATATTCTGATTATAAAACTGATTTATTGTTTACTCTCACAGGCCCTAGTTGCTACTTCCACTGAAGTCAATGGGAGTTTTGCCATCGACTTCAATAGGGTGGAGCAGAGCCAGGGACTTTTGTCTGTTAATTCCTTGTGGATCATTTACAGCTTTCCAAGCACCACTGCAAAAATAAACTTCAGATTTTTAAAAAACCACACACATACACAACAAAAAAACAACTGGAGTTAAAATGCGTGTAAATACCCAAAGAGAACCACTGGCATAATATCCCTACAGTAATTCAGAATAGCTCATTATTTACTCATTAAATCTGTAAATGACAACTCCATTTTTCAGGATCAGCAGCATGTGCATTTCTCTCATTGGGGATTGGATGATCCACGAACCCAGGTACATAATTTGCTGTTGAATATAGATCAAGTCTCAATATAATGAGTTGGGCTCGGAGCAGAGACGTGGCCAAAAGTGGGTTTGATAAGTGAGAGTGCTCTGGAGGTGCCTAGCAAAGACATCCACGCAGGCAAGGGGAATATCTCTTCTAGGTACCTCTCTGGTGCAGTTCACTTGACCAACCCTAGATGCCCAAGGCTCTGATGAGGGAGAGAGAGGGAGCAGGCTGCAGGGAACAACCAGCCACATTAAGTCAGATAGATATTCAGGGAGCCAAAAAAGGGAGAAAGGGTGAAAACTCATACACCCTCTATTTCTTCCACCTTTAATGTGACTCTTCTATCTCAAATAGCAGTGACAAAACTCAACATTAGGATAGAATTTGAGTATTTTTGCACCCCATTGTCACATATTTTCAGGCAGAACTCTTCTGAAACCTAAATATTTTCCCTGCAGGAGCATGTGAAATGTCACTCTTCTGCAAACTTCCACCACTCAGCTGCTGAAAGAATAAAAAAACTACAGCCCTGGACTAAACTGGGGCAATGCTCCTGGATGAACCTCCACCATCTTGCTGAAACGATTCTCATGTCAACTGCTTGGGAAAAGTAGGGCTAAGACAAAGGGGAGCTGAAAGCCTGGGGCTTGAATTGAAACTATAAAAGGAACAAAAGTAGCAGCAACAAAACTCTACGGACTCCTCTGGCACCCAAGGAGGAAGCTTAAAATACAGCCAGCATGTCTCAGCTTTTTTTTCTCTATCTTCTTCTGAAAAAAAAAAAAAAAAAAAAAAAGACAGCTCTTAGAAACAATCTCTTTCTGTGTAAGCTGTTGCCAGAGTCTGAGAGAATAAGCCAGCATTTCTGTGCCAGCCCATTCACATGGCCAGGTGAAAAGAAACTCATTCCTTTACAGCCTGTGCTGCCCCACACAACATCTGCTGAGAAAGTGGGATGGGAAACACCAAAAAGGGGAGAAGAGAACAGCCGAGGCCTTCAGGTTAGAAGGGCAGCCTGTTCCCACCAGGGAGCCCCTCTTTCACTTGCAGACAACTGCTGCATTTGACATTTCAATGGGAACTGAGGCAGAGCAGGAGGGAGGGCGATGGAGGAGGGGGAGGTGGGAGAGCACACATAAAGGGACCAGAGTGAGAAAAGCAAGGAGACAAAAATTCTGCATCTCTTTCATTTCTGCTTTCAGGGTTTTTTTTCCTCCATAATATGACAGTCAGGAGAAAGAGGAGAGTTTCTTTTAAAATTAGACAGATAGGCAGAAGGTTGGCGCTGTTAAAAACTTCTTTGAGATGAATCAATTTTATGGGGCTTACAGAGAGAAATTCTTTATTTTTCTGTCGTCCCCTTTTTTGTTTGTGTTTTCAATGAGAAGGAAAAAGGATTTACATAAAATAAACAAAAAGAATGAATAGCAGCAAACCCTGCCATGGGCACCGACAGTGGATGCTTTTAGAAAAGTTACACGAATATTGTTTCAGTGTTCAGCATTGTCTGAGGGTTCAACACAGACACATTCATCCTGGGGAGTAATTCTGGAATTCCGATCACTTCATACAAGTCCCTCAATGAGAGCTGCATGCTTTTTTAAATCTACTTTATAGAAACTTTCATCCAAACACATCAGAGTATTTTGTAAAGCCTTCAAAGGAGCCCTGTGCCATAAAAGGGTATTATCTCCATTTTACAGAACAGGAAACTGAGGCCCAGAGGGAATCATGCAGACAGCATCCAGAAATGAATCACTGGTGAAGCCTGGAATAAAACTGGTTCCCTGGAGCACCACACTCATCTGCAGTGAATGCAGAAGTGGCCTTGGCTAAGTAAAAGCCTCTCCACTGGGTTTCATGTCAAGCCCAACTATGCAAACCAAAAATAACACAAACAAGGCTCAAAACACAGTGTATTCATATCTACAACTAATAGATACAGATTCTAGTCACGACAGTCCACATACTGGGAAGCATGGAGGAACCTTTCGGCATTCGGTGAGAAGATAAGGAATGGTTAAGGTGGGAAAATGATAGAGGAGAGCCCAGGAACAGTTTCCTTGAAGGCAGCGCAGGAAGGTTAAGGGTCTCCTCAGAAGAGCGAGGTGCAACTTGAGTTCAGCTTCGACAAATCAAAATGGGAAATGAGGTATTACATCCACAGTTACTTTAGGTTTTCTTCTTTCTCAGTAAGGGTTCCCATGAATTCCCCTCACAGTCGGTAAGAGAGGGGGAAAAAAATAGAAAAGCTTGCAAGATTAACACCACACTCAACATTCAACACGTGCTGTGCAACAGTCAGGGGTGCCTCTTGCTATTTGCTTGCGACTAGGATCACACACAGGGATCTCCAAAAATCCACGAAGCCCTGAATGTCTGAGCTATAACTCAGAAGTGAGGATTAAGAAGTTAAAATGCTTTGTGTTCAGCTGGGATCAGTCTAGAAAGAGTTCAGCACCACTTATCCTTCTGTGTGTCAAAAATTGCCAATCTTCAGTCCTTCTTGACTGTTGTGATTCGGTATCAATTCCTTTCTGTCTCTGCTCTGCACTACACACGTACATACAAACCGGTAAGGGTAAGTTCCTGGTTAATAGGCCAGTTTGCACCGGGACACATTTAAGGGTGATGAAACAAAGTCACAGGTGCTTCTCAGTAACACTGCTCCATGTGGCACGTATCACACATCCCCATGAGCAAGTGCAACCTGCACCCTCCTCCCACCATCCCAGCCTCATGGCTCGACCCACGGCTCTCCAGGTTTTCCAACCTCCACAATGACCATTTGCACTCTTTTACACATCACAGGCATCCACAAGCAGATAGATGTGAAAATCCATAGGGCCAGTCACAAAGCATGGAGACAAGTAACCAAATTATTTTGGAGCAGTTTGAGGGGTTTGTTGGCTTGTTTAAAGTCAGAAGACTGTCTACAAACATTTCTGCCACTCACAAAAAGAAAATAAACTCTCTATCAAACTTTCTGTATCCTTGAAGGTTAAAGCATGAACCCTATTTTAAAAAGGCCCAGGAGCTTGTGTGAAATATGTATTTTATGTATTTGTCACACCTGCAGCAAGTTCAGTACCATGGCATAGCAGGTATCAAAGCCCTGTGCAATCCCCAAACCTCTCTACCAAACTTGGAGAAAATAACAAACACTTTCCATTCCATCTTTTCCTTCCCCCACACCCCCACAAAGAGAGAAAAAGGAAGTTCACCTCTGCTGAAAAGGAGGCTAGTACATTCTCCAAAACTGCAGGGAAAGCTTCAGCCCATTTTCTGAAAACTCCCATTTTTACACAGGAAGAACATTTAAGAGCAAGATCTTACAGCGTTTCCCCAGCACCAAAATAGAGAGTGGTCCCAAGGGTGGGAGGATTTGCTGCCTGCCCAGACTCACCACCAAAGTCCGGTACATGTGAGTGTCCTAAGGGGTAAGTCTGGATGAGTGCAGGGCGATCCAGGCTGCACTCTGTGCTGTATCACTAAGTCACCCAAAGCCAGGAGGACTCTGGATTTCCAGCAAGGAGCTGTTGGCACATCTGAACTGCATGGCTCTGTTTTCCATCTGCAAAACAGGAATAAAAACTACTCACACAAGCTAAGCACATTGAAATCCTGCACAGAAGATAAAGCTGCAAAGTGCTAGTAAGAGGTTAAATCCCTTCCTGATGCCTCATAACCAGCTGTCAGGGAGAAGACAGCAACAGATAGAGAAAGATTTTTTTTTTTTCTTTTCTAGATATAATAAAGTTGCCCTTATTATTACAATTTTGGCAACAGTAACATAAGTCGGGGAACTTTCCTATATTACAGTTTATGCCCTCCCCACCCTTTAATCCCCAGCAGAAGTGACTAATTGAGTGACAACAGAGCAGAGCCACCAAGGCTCCTGCAGCCTCTGTGGCAGGTGATGAGGACAAGTCCATCCACCTCTTTCTGTATGGGGCTGAAGCCACCTCCCCGTGCCCAGTGCTGAGAGGTTTCACTGTTTTGGCTGCCACGTTTTATAACACATACTCAGAAACCAGATATCTATGGGGTAACAGTGAGTAATGCGCTGGCTGCTATCTGCCTCGCTGAAAGGGTGATAAGAGTCAGTCGGAGATAGTCCAGGTTCCCAAATTAGATAGCTAAATGATCAGGCCCTTGGAAAAATAGCACCACAAGCCCTTCCCTACCATCACCTTTCTACTCACTGATAAGTACTGAGCATTGCTAACACAACATTAACTGAAGCATTAGTCCCTGGTCTTTAAAAAGTCATGACTCACACAGACAAGATCATGAAATTGGTTTAGATTTAACATGGCTTTTTACATTAAAAAGCTCATTTGAATGAGCTTTGGGTTATATTCTCATCGCTGGGATAAAAATGGGTTTTAAAACTGAAAACATTATCAAGAGGCAAGCTGCTGCTCCTACAGAAGTCGGACTTCAGTGAAATCTTTCAATCTGCAGGAAAGGTACATTTTTTTTCCCAGCCAAGTGATGTGGCAACAATGTGTGTCTGTCAAAAGCATTCCTCAGGCTAAGTGAGGCGTCTTCTCTGCCCTTGGCCTAAGCCAAGTTTCTAAGCTCTAGTTCATACATACTCCCCCCAAAAAAACTGCCTCAGAGTCACAGCAGTGTTTTAACTCAAAGCACTGCTTGATGATGAGTTTGCTCTGCTGCAGCAGTTGTTCCATGTTTTCACACTGCCAACTGATACGGGCCAATAACTTGGGCAGGCCAGGTACCTAGGTGGCTGATGAGGAGAAGCAATGGCACCTGGACCCATCACTGCTATTTTTCTGCCCCAGCCAGCAGGTCAGGTGAGGACCTCAGATGATTCAGGCTGGTTGGCACAGGCTACTGCATGGTGGTGAGGAACTCTTAATTAAGTCCACAGTGCTGTCCCTAGTGCCTTCTCCCATAGCAAGGGACTTAGAGACGCTTTAAATGAGCACTGGGATGGGGCAGATCTGTTTGGGGGAAAAAAAAAAAAAAGAAAAAAAAAAAAAGAAAAATATCACCCTGCAAGCATCTCTGAGAGAATGGAAAATCATTAAGTACTTGACACTGGAATGATTCTTTGGATTTGGCGTTTTGGTGCTCTGTGCTGTTGTTGCTGCTTTATCTGACTTGGGCATGAAACACTGTAGATCCACATCTCCCAGAAAAAAATGGATATGAAAGATCTGGGGTTCAGCACTAGCTGAAGAGCAAGGTGACCACAAAGTTGAGATCAGACTTCAGCCAAACCTTCCTGCGAGCGCTGTGTGTTGCTCCATGGTTCTGGTATTTGCAAAGTCCTGGAGAAAGGAGCATTTTCATACAGCTCTTAACACCAGCTTAACACCATTTAATTTTCCATCCCAAAAGGAAAGCTCTGGTTTGCTAGGTTAACTCTGGGCAGAACCGCACCATTCAGAGACCTGTGAGCTGCAAGTGCTGAATTTGGAGCCTCCTCCACCTACTGTCCCCCATTCACATTCTGGGAAATCGGGGAGGGGGGGATAAATCAGAGAACAAATTTTAAATAAAAATATAATTAAGTCCTCTGTAAGATGTACATGGATAATTTACCTGCTTGCTGTTACAATTAGCAATTTTTTAAACTGAACTTAAAGCAGATGAAAGCCCTGAAGGGTAAAATCTGCTAACTTCACCCCCCATCTACCCACCAGTTCCACAAATAAATCTTGTGGGTTTGGAACTAGCTCCTTCCCTACCTCTAACCACAGGCTTGACAGTCCCCGCCAAGTCTCTCTATTTCATTAGTTTCTGGATCTTTCATACACATACAAATATGCATACATACGCACACACATACAAAGAGCTGCCCACTTACAAACCTGACAGGTAAAATTATTCCCTCCTTCTACAGCCCTCCTAATTGCCTCCCCTGGGCTCTTGCAAAGTGTAAACGTCACTGGATAAATATTAAGTTCATGCAGTGTCACCGTTATGCCTTTCATTAAAGCAATATCTGTCTCATAGCTCAGCGTATATGTTACTTCTAATTTCACTGTTAGGACCCACATGTAGTGTGCAACTTTCCAGTCCGACTTTAAATCATTATGCCAATTTCCCGCAGTTATTTAAAGATAATTTTCTCAGGAACCACTTGAAAGAAGATGGTGATATTTTTTAAAAACAGAACTATATTTTTTTTCTAAAACACATTTTGTCCCAGCACGTATAGACGTGCTTTCTCCTGACAATTTTCTCAGAAATTGTTGGTAATTCAAGATCTCATTCATTCAAGAGCATTAAAATTGAGTCATGATACGAGGGTTATTAAAAGGTTTACATTATTTACCATCCTAAATCTCCACTGCTGAAGGCTTGTGATCACTCCATAGTATCTGCATTTTTCTTTTTAACAAGAGAATTCTCCCATCACAGAAGGGTCTTCTCCACAAGATACCATTTTTTACATTTTTTTATGTCTCCTGAAGTTCAAATGAAGGAATACGCCATCTGCAAGAAACAGTAATATTTTAATTGGATTGCAGTAACTATCAAGAGATAAATAAGTAACAAAAATAATTAGTGTCAACCGTTTGCAAATTGGAACCTGTCACACTCCTGAGTTCAGGATACAAACCAGCTCTCCCCAAAGACTTTTGAACTCCATTCCCAGAAGTGACAGGACCTTAAAAACTGAGGAGTCAGCAGAGAGACCGAAGAAACTGCAGACTAACTGGACTTAACCAGAAAACAAACTTCAAAATGGAAAAAGTAAATAAATCTGGCTGCTCCTAGCCGTGGGTTACTCAGAAAACAGCAGTACCAAAGTAAGATTTATTGTGTTCATGTACAGAATATTTCTACAGTCTGATAATTTGTAACAGAGTGAATTAACAAACAATTAACCAACTGATTTACAACAAAATTAACTATCTTCAAATTGTTTGGATTAATGATAAGTAGTGAGCAATGTGGTAGTTATTTTCAATTTTTTAAAGGTGCAGATAGCAACAAAGCATGCAAACTCAGATGCTTAAACCTGGGCTCCTGAGTATATATTTAGGCATCCAACATCCTTGTTCCAATTTTCAAAATATTCTCAACAGCTCAGCAGCTTTGAAAACCAAGCCATACTCTTCATACCCAATCAAGGATTTTTGAAGCTTGACATTTGAAAGGGTATGATTAGAAATGTTGAAAATGAAGCACTAAAATATCATAAGTACACACTGACTTCCCAGTTGATTTATTTCAACAGTTGAAGCGGTTGGTTGCAGATTGAACATGGAGTCAATAATTCTCATTTCTATTTCCAACTCCATCAATAACAATATTTGGGCACATTTCTTCCAGGAAAGATCATCTTCAAATCCTTCCATATGGGATATCAATTTGTTAATGCTGGTTTATGACATTTAAGACTTTGCATTAATAAGATAAAGGGAGGAGTCCCAGTAGTTCAGTGCACAGGCTGGGTGTCAGGCCAGTTATTTTCCAGCAACCACCACCATGGAGGTTGGTCATGGGTGATCCCTACAGCCCCCCTGTGCTGCAGCTGTCACAGGCCAGACTGCAACATCCTCTTTCAGGCTGTAAACCAGCACTTAGATGACTGCAACAGATTATTTAGGAAGCAAGCAAGTCTAATAAGACCAGCTGCTATATCTGTAATAGGTAGCTATGAATTTCTATTCCTCCTTTGCATAAAATGCACAACCCTTATCCAAGAATATGGAAGCACGTTTGTTCTCCACTCACCAAATACCTAAACTTAGTCAAAGGTGCAGGTATGCATACATTTATTTCAGCTGTAGGCTGTATCTGCAGATTAAATACCATTTTTTTGGG
This sequence comes from Tyto alba, assembly GCF_018691265.1. NCBI lineage: Eukaryota > Metazoa > Chordata > Aves > Strigiformes > Tytonidae > Tyto > Tyto alba. The sequence goes on from NW_024881317.1 coordinate 7,005,527, forward strand.
GGGGGGTCTGACAGAAAATGGAGCTGAAAAAAAACATAGCAAAGAAGAAAAAAAAAATAAAAACAACCCGGTCAGGCAATGGCTAGTAACTAAAAGCTGATTCCCACCACAGGTGTCTTATTTCCCCTGAGGGCCACCTCTCACTGTGTTTCCCCCCCAGATCCTACAACTCAAGAGGCAGTGGGATGAGTTAATGCAGACTGAAGCAAGTCATGCTCTCCTTCATTCCCCCTCCTCCTGCTAGCAGAGGCAGGCCAGCCACAAAGCCTCTTTCATCTAACACACCTTACTCCTTTCCCCATCCCCAACTGTATAATGATGCTTAAAATACCCCCAGAAGATGCTTTTCACTGGACATAATTATGGACACTTGCAGGATGCTGAAATTAGTAGCTATCCCCCGTGAAGGACAATGAATTAAGGAGACACACAACATGGAGAACAACAAGGGGAGGCAGAAGTCAGAACAAGATTTTCAGCCTCAGGTGTTCAGGCACTTCAGGGTAAAAAAAAAAACCCTCCTTGTTCTAAGTTTCTGGAGAGTTGGAAAAGGTGTGATTTGTACAGAGACAAAGGGAGAGACACAGTTACATCCAACGTGTCCATACTTGTTCCTTTCTTGTAAGAACCAGGGGAGCAGAAACCTTTTTGCAAGTTGGTCCCCATCCCCCCGCTCAAGTTTTGTCTTCCCTTACTGTGGCAGTCACACACTGGCCACACCATGGTGCAATGCCCAACCCCACCAAACCAGGATGAACTGCTAATGCACATCCATGAAGGGGCTTTTTGTAAAAATGGCTCTGGAGCATGTCCTTCCCTTCCCTTTTCTAGAGGAAGAGGCAGAGCCGTGCACTGATTTGGGAAAGCGGAGGCCCCCAAAAAAACAGCTAACTGCTTTTGGTTAGTAATGTGGAAACAGGAGCCTGGCCAGCTCTTACAAAATACACTGACACTGATCTCCCAAACAGGAACAGACTTGTTCTGGCTGTACGTACGTGTACACACACCCACACGCACAGATGTGAGAGGAAAACTCAGATCTTCTGGGCCCCAGCCACCAGCACTAACCCCGCCTCCATCACCGTAACCCACTGCTGTGGCTGGTGGTGGATCAGCTCTAGTTGACGTTTGGAGACCAGCAGACCAAACTGCTGGTCCTGCCACTGACCTTGAAGGGGACCTACCTCCATGGGTTGCAAATGCTGGTAGGACCTGGAAAAGTCAGGAGGACGAGATGAGAGTCTACATCCACATCCATCAAACGAGGCAGCTAAATAAATTGCCCTTTTCAAGAGCTGTGAGTGCTCCAAGTGCAAATCTGTCAGAGTTTGTGGCAATAAATTTCCCCCCATCCTATTAATAAAATATAATAGCAATTCTGAGAATAATGGCCTATTATCTAAAGTCTTGAAATGACAGAGCAATCACAAGTTAGGTGAAATATAGGGCTGGGGGAATCGTTTCCAGGGGGTTTGCAACCTCCCTGCATGGCACACCAGCAGAGCACAATAGATTTAGTCGTTTCTCAGACAGAAAAACACCACCAAACAAGAGTGAATTATTTTTAAAAACCTATCAGATGCGCATTTTTGACTTGTTCTCGGTGCACATATGTCAATTGTTTGCACAGCTCAGAAGAACTACCGTGATCTGCCATCTAAGCCTGCAGAAGAGGCAGTTGGGATGTACCAAACTCCTGCCCCTCCTACACCACAGCTGTCACGAGGCTTGCAGGCTCTGCCACCTGAAAGCAAGGACACAGGTGGCAACAGGGACAGCAAGGATCACATAGCACATGTTGGTCTCTGCTGCTATTCGAGTGGGTGGGGAACACTATTTTTTAATATTTTGCCCCATAGAAGGTACATAGAAAAACTGAATTTAACTAAAGGTTTAAAAAGGTTTTCAGACCAAAAATTATGTCTGACATTTTTGTTGTCACTGGAGGTGGTTTTTTGGAGCCAAATTATGGCCAAGTCTACACTTTATTTTCCATTTTCTGCTACTTTTGTAGGAATTTGAAATTTAAGAAAGGTTGTCAAAAAAGTTAATATTTTTACTTTTTCCTTTTTCTTCTAATGATGCCATCATTCTTCCTTCTTCCCTTATCTTTTATCTTTCTCTCCTCATTATCCAAATAGTGAATTCTCCAGAACACTGTCCTACTCAGTTATATAACCACTAACAAAAAAAAAACAAACCAAACAAAACAAAAACAAAAAAAAACCCCACAACAACAACAACAAAAAAAAACAACACAAAACAAACTAACAAACGAAAAACCACCCTCTGATCCCTCCTTGCATCCAGCCACTAATGCAAATACTGCTTATGACTTAATGATGCTCCTCCATGCCTCATTAGCTTTTATCAGTATGGAAATCAGGATTTGTTCCGAGCTCTGCAGACCTGTCACTGGAGATGGGCATGGAGAAGCAGGATAAGTTTCTGGCTTTCTCGGTGTCATTGGGCTTGTTGCCATTGATTTCAGGGGTGTCAGAAATGTCACCCATGGAGATTTTCAGCGATAGGCCGCTGATTCTGATCCAGCCCCAATTAGCAAGTGCCTGATAATTGTTGACATTGGAGAGCTATGAAGTAAATTGGGGGCCTTAATCCAATGAACCATAAAAATAAATAATAACCATAAAACTACGTCTGCACTATAAAATCTCACACAACTGCCAGTAACGGTGCCTGCTATTTATATATGCTACCTGGCTGGGAAGGGCCCTGCGTTAGATACATAACAGAATCTGCCCTAGCCATCTTTATGAGAGGGTGAAGGGTTTAGCAGACAGTGAATCAGCACTATTATTCTTCCTAGCTCCCAGTATAACCCAAATCAGGGCTGAGATGCTGGGGGTAGATCAGTCACTGTAAGACCCATGGGGTCTTTCAAAGAGGCAGGTTTAAACCACTTTTACAAAGTTCCAGGAGTCAGATTCAGCCCCTCCTCAAGCCCTAAATGATCTATTAAACACAGTGCCAAGTCCAGGGAATATTTTCAAACTTGCTTTGAGTACTTCTCTGAAACAAAACATGACTCCACTCAAACAGACTTTTGCTTTAATTCACCTTTCCCGTCAATTTATCTTCGCTATTGCTTTAGCATGCATAAATACATTGGGAAAAAAAAAAAAAAAAAAAAGAATGTATCTGCCAAAATAATTTTCAAATCAGAACCTGCTATGTTATAATTGCCTTTTCCCAGAAAGCAATATGTGACAACTCACTTGAGTCAACCTGTGCTTGTAAAAATAATCTTGATCTTTGCCAAACCCTGGCTGTGGCTAGTTCTTAATAAACCACCAGTCAGGGAACAACTTAATACTCATTTAAAAACTTCAGTACTGAAAACCATGGAAGCCTGGTCATCTCTTACCAGCTCTTCTGCCAGTCCTGTGCGACTCAGTAGGATTGAGGCACCAGAAAGGCTTTTAGTGGTTCGTTTAGGGTCCAGTACTACACACCTTTGCATATCAAATTCCCATGGCCTTTGAACTGCAGTGGAAAAGCCTGAAAGTTTTCTTAGTGCTACTCTAGTTCGTACAAAAGGGAAATTTCAGTGCTTTCCTACCTCTACCAAGCTTAATACATCAGGGTTTGCAAAGAGCTGTGAAATCCCTACATAGAAGATGACAGAGTATAAAGTTATCATTCGCAAACAGTCTATTGATGTTTTCACCAGAGCAGCTGAATTAATACAATACCAAGTCCTTGCTGATGTTCTACGTAATTAATTCAACACTTAGATGACGTTTCATTTAATCAAAACATATCATATCTTCTCTTTCAGCTGAAAGAAACACTGAAGTTATAATGAAAACAGGTCGATATATCAACCACCAGCAATTTTTCTATGTATTTCTGCTGGTCCCTGAAATCCAAAAAAGAGCTGATGCTTTCCCTTCTCGATCTGCTTGCTCCTTGTTTGATACTCCTAGTGATATGAGAGTCAAGACAGGCCGCGAACTTCTCAGAATACAGAAGTTTTTCGTTTTCATTACATTTGTTCACAGCAGAATTGGTTAATTTTTTTTTCCCCCTCCTAACTAAAAGTGTATTTTCATGTAAATAAAAAATAGAATTGTCAAAGGAGATCTCACCATCTGGTCCTGCATCCTGACTCCAATGGGGATCGGCCCCAGCTGTTCCAGGGGAGGTTTGTTCCCAATCCCCTTCTGTAACAAGCCAATTTGCATCCTGAAACAGGAGGGCTTTCCTCTCCTCCAAGCTTTAAAGAGAAAATTTGCAGCTTTCCTTTTTTTCTTTTTACATTTTACAAAAAAGTTCCCAAATATTTTACACTGTGTATTCAGAAAGGTACTGCAGTTAATAAGGAGTCAGACAGCTTTTCTGGGGAGCAATAGCTGGCTCTTGCACCCTCAAAGTATTTACAGACTTCTGTGACATGTTTAACAGAGAAAAGCTTCATGCTATAGCAGATACATCTATATTTTCCATATCTTAGCCAAGATGATGTGAGATAAACTTCAGCTGCCTTCATATTGTACGTAAAATATTGCAGCCCCTTTCCTGGGGTTTGCTGGAATTGCCATTCTGGTTTCTAATGAGGGAAGGAACTGGAACACTGTAAACTTGCAACTTCGTCCGCTTCATGTAAATCAAAGCACAGCTGCAAAATTTGGGAACAGAAAAAAAGTGAGGGGAAAAAAAAATTCTCCCACCACACACATCCAAAATATAAATACTCCTGGCTAGTAAATGTCACTTGACACTCTCACATCAAACCTGTCATCAGGTCGAGTGTTTAAAAGAAAAAACACTGCTGGGGTTGGGTTCACAAATCTGTCCCTAGTATTAATTTACAAGTAACCCTTCTATATTAGTTATTCCTAAGTATGCCACAATGACACATTAAATTTGCATGCAAAAGCCTAGTTAAAGTCTGAACAAGCCAAGACCTCTGAGAAAGTACCGCACATAAGAGAAATGTATTGTTTTAAATAACTACCTACTGCTGAGCTGGGGCACAGAACATATTTGGAAGCAGTAAAACTGCTGGAGAGAAGCAAGAATATTTTGAAAACAATACATTTGGGTTCTGCTAACATTGGAACAAATAAGAAAACATATATTAAGGTTGGTATAAGGTGGGTTGTTGGGGGTTTTTTAGTCAAATAAATGCAAGTATATATTTGCCTAGTCTGCTGATCCCTGGAGGTGGGAGTTATCTCTGCCTGGTCACAGTCGTAGCAAACACATGGAATATGCAGGTAGAATAAACCATTCCAGCTCCCCAGAGGTTAAGCAGCTGCAGGGACTATCCATAGTTCAGTGAAGCTATGAATCAAATTAGCAAGCACTGGCCCTGTTGCGATGTGCATGGACCTTCCCACAGTGCACCGGGATGTTTTTACCTCATAACAGATACCATCAATGCTAAGCAAATTGCTTGCATAATTATGCATATTTGCACAGTGCCGTCAGTTGAAGCTGATGTCACTTGCTGATTATCTTTCTCCTAATTTTTTCATCAATGGAAGCTTGTTTTTTTTATTTGTGACTCATTCTGCAGCATTTATTATATGCTGTGCCATGCCAGGTGTACTTTTAACACTTGCTTTATTGCCATAGACATGTTGTTTCAGATGAGGATGGGGTGGGAAAAGTGTCTGGCTGAATTTACCCTTCCCACCTCATGGAATGTTGTTATTAATTATAATTTATGTGTCATATTAATCACATGATATTATTATTTATAAAGCAATCAGTCATCCACATACCAGTTATAAAAGTATCAAATCTTATCATGCCCTGATGAATCAGAGTTCAGTATATGTTAGGTTTCCCATAATCAGCTGCCAAAGGCTTGCTTTCAAGAAAGATGCTGTTTATTTTTAGGTTAGCAATGAACAAACATCAGGAGCCCATAGGAGAAATAAAGGGAGAACCACTTCTCTGGGAAATGGAATGATCCTAGAGCAAAAGGTTTGTCCTTAGTGCCGTCACTGAAAGCAGCAATGCAGAGACAACACCTAACAGCTCATTGCATCACACCTTCCATCCGAAAAACAGAATAACATATAAATTTGGCCTCTACATACCCTCCACCTTTGGGCATGTTATCACAAAGATGCTTCCCCAGGGCATGAAGTCACAGGTTCACATACAGGAGCTAGACAAGAAACAGGTTGGCAGGGGATGGGGAAGACCTGTAGTATGCGTTTCATGAGATGATGTCCAAGCCAGGCTGCAGGAGATGGTGGCCTGATCAGATCTGCCATTAAGTAGAGCTTTACTCAAGCCACAACAATTTAGAAAGAAGATGAGGGATGAAGGAGCCTGGCTCTGGTCCACCACAAGCTGCGTTTCTTGCTGCTTCACATCCTACTCTGTTAGCCTTATGAAACAAAAATATGGTGTGAAAAGCCAAAGTGTCACAATGAGGGGACATTCAGGAGCTGCATTCTTGGCTTCAAAAACAAGCAGTTGCTGAAAGCCAGGCTGTACCTGCAGTTCATGGACAACAATAGACTCAATTCTCTGGGGACCAAAAGAGGGTATGAAGCCTTTGACTTGCAGGTCACTGGTTCAAAACCCAGACGGATTTTGTGAATGATCAAATGTCTTTCCTGCCTGATTGTTGTTTGTATCTAAGTAAAATAAATAAGAAAGTCTCGCTCCAACTCTCAGCTGCCCACAGCCTGACAGCCACCTTTCAGCGCTCAACAGCAAGATTCCCAGCAGCAGCTCTGCACCTCTGATAAGAACAAAACCTGCAGTCCAAGCAAGAGACATGCTGGGGTCACTACACCCCAGCTCACAGCAATCAGCAGCAGCCATAGCCATGAAATACTTCCCTTGAACCAGCTTAATACCTACAGTAGAAGTCTGAAATCCATCATTATAATCCTAAGGGAAATAAATCTACGGAAAGACCCCATCTAGTCAAGATGGAAGGATGTTTGCACAGTGTCAGCCCACAGCACGTAAGCCTTCATCCTTCAACATCACCGGGTTGGGTCCTCCAGCACCCATTTAGAAAGAGGATGGAAAGTGCTGGCTGTGTCCCGGGAACCTGGCTCCTCTATGAATATCACAAATTTAGGGCTTTTTGCAAGAACCATGTACGTCTACCACTCACAGTTATCCTGAAACCCGAGGAAGAAAAACCCTTGCTGCTCTCCCAGTGTAACCATGACTCATCCTTCAGAGAAAGGCGTGGACAATTAAGAGCATCTGTCAGTAAAGCCAGTGACAAATGACTCTCTCTCATGGCTCTGAACACACATACTTTGGTCTACAGCTTTGGCAACTCTGGAGTGTTTGGGAAGTATATTACTCCACAGCAGTCTCACCCCCCAGCTTGTTTACTGAGCAAGCACACTAATAAGGAGCCTATTAAAAAGGCCATGGTTATAGAGCACTCCTGGTCTGTCAAGTAATCAGGCTGGATTATAGTGTTGGATCATTAATTATTGGGGAGGGAGGAAGAAGGATAGGTTTAAATTAAAAGCAAAACCAGAGTTCATTAGGAGTGTAGTAAATGCAATATAAAGACAAAGGCACTCAGCTCCTTCCTGTAACCATACCTGAGACCAAGGGATCAGGGCTCTCACACCAGTTCAGTGTTGCTCTTGCCCAGTGGGTAACTTCATATTTCTGTTTCTCTGTGAACATCCAGGGCCCTGTTTCTTTGTCAGAAGAGCGTCTTTGTTATCAGACATAACTCCTTCAGTCTGTAACTGAAGATGATGCTCACACATGATGCTTCATGAAGCATAAACAGCAGGGCTTGGGGCTGCAGGGTGTCCTGTGTCTGGGGAGGCTGTGAACCACCCTGGGCCAAACACCACCTCTCCCCAGTCACTCTTAAACCAATGGAAAACAACCCATTGCACCCCAAAACTGCAGTCACTCCAGGGAGCATGTGGTGCTGCTGCAAAGACACAGGGAAGTGAAAGGAGAGGTGAGGACTGAAGCTGAGCCTGGGGAAGGGAGGAAAGGTGTTCTCCTAAGTGTCTGTCTTCTCCTGCAACCCAGAAGCAACTTGCAGTGATTCTTCATAACGTTTATTATGGTGACTCTTTAGGTATAACAAATGGACTGCTCCAAACTGTCCATTTTGATGCCTCACAATAGAAACACCCCACACATGACCCCCTCCGAGAGGTGAGAACCTGCCCTCACAGCATGCCTGCTTTGGCCTATCCCCCTTTCTCAGCAGGATCACAACAGTAGCACTGAATTTTCAGAACACTGCACAAATGTTGCAGCATCCCACAGAGGATGTGTTGTCTGACCAACAGTCAAAGCCACACAAGTAATAGCCTGTGCGTTTGAACCTAAATCTAGTTTGTAGCAGCATATGCTGTTCGAGTGAAGCTCCTTGAGCTCTTCTTACTCATACATTCAATTCTCCTTGCTCAGATTCAATTGCTTGAGAGATTTATCCACTACTTTTTACCACCCTTCATGTTGTCTTCAAGGCAAAGTTGCTCGTATTCTCCTTGATTCCAGAGACTTAGCACGGGGTTAACTGAGCTCTGGTCTCAACAGTCTCAGCCAAGAGGTCTCATCCCCTTTCCACCACTCATTCCAGTGCCTTACCATCCAAACTTGCCACTACTCACTTGTTTCCAGCCCACGCAGGTGCAGTGCGGGAAAGTCCCTGATAACAAAAATAAATGAAACCTTTTTCCCCAAAAACCTTCCAGGAGGAAGCACTGCAGAGCACAGCAAACTTTTGCCCCACCCATGTCTTTCATGAGTGGCCAGTCCAGCAAGGACACTTGGCTGATGAGCAAGCTCAAGCTCACCTCTGGCCAACCCTTACACAGATGGAAACCACTGACTCAAACCCAGGTTCTGACTTTCTGACTGCTTTCCCCACCCATCCAAGGAACCCAGCCACTTTGTCATCCCCCTGGAGCCCTCTAGTACTCTTTGCAAGCTTCCCACCCTGTTTTCCAAACCAAGCTGGGCGCCTTCTGGCTTCTTCCAACACCAAAAAAAAAATTTCTTCAGCAAGTGTCCCAATACCTTAACATAGGAATTAAAATCTCACTTAGTAAGTGTGCATGCCTCAGAAAAGAACCCTCAGTCTTGGTAGATCCCATAGGGCATCTTTGCAGTCAAACCCCAAGAGAAGCTGCAGTGCTCCTCAGGTCAATACAGGGTGCCATTCCCTCATACCACCTTTTCCCAGGACTGGGGTGGGGAGGAAGGAAAAAGAAAAAAAAAAAAAAAAAAATCAACAAGAGCAAAAGCACAGACAAGTCTTTTGTCTCTGAGCTGCCTGTCATTGTGCAGCCAGATGCAGAGTTTAAAGGAAAGGATTTATATGACTGCCTTGCCAAACCAGGCTCAGATGCTTTTTCCAAGCTTAGGTAAGACATAAGAAAAAGATCAGTTTCCCCGGTCTGCTTTAACTCATGGAAGGAAAAAGAGGTCAACTTTAATTAATTTTGCCTATGAACAAGCTGCACTCCCTTGGTAAGGACTCATAGCAACTTAACATAGAGTTGTCCAGAACAAAGGCAAACTTGACAGTAAGTCGGGTAAAACAGAGCTGACACCACTGTTTCTTATGGAGTCTTACTTGCAAAATAACCATAATTCACTGCACATTGTGAGCGCAGAGGGGTCACTTTCCTTCTAGAGAAAGCCATGCAACTTCCTCATGCCCTGCCCATACACAAGTGTCAGTATAAACAAATGTGAACTGAAATCTAATGAATCCAGCTAATTAATTATTTGAAAGACTTATGTGTTTAAGTTTTGTTTCATCTTGAGGTGTTTTTTTTTTTTTTTCTTCCAAGCATACCAGATGGCCAATACCATTCTCATTGCTAAGTACTAATCAGCCGCTTCCATATGATATTTGCCATGAAGAATTAATACAATTAGGTCAGGATGTAAAGACATCATATTATTCATGGCAATAAGCCCAGATTTACTTTTTATTCCTCCTGCAACTGCCTGCAGCCTGAGTGAGGTCAGAATCCAGGTCCCTTTTTGCTGCAGTGAGCTGAGCTGCTCTGTGTCTCATTGCACAGCACTTTTGCAGCTGCAACTCTTGTTTCCCTTGCATAATATAGTCAAATTCAGCTTCAAAAGTAAATCTTGCTAAGAGATCTCCACGTACATGCTTAGCAAAAGGATGATGCCCTTGTGATACCTCTCACTTTTATTTTTCAAGATTTATTTTTCCTTCTTGCACAGTCACTACAAAGGATGAAAGCAATGTGAATAGAGAACTGGTGAAAAGCACTGGACAGTCTTTGGCTGGCCAAGGCCTCAGAGCCAGGAGCTCACAAGAGCACAGGAGGGAGGACTACTGCCATGCACTTATGCACCTCATCATGGTGTTTCTCCCCGACTGCTCACCCAGAAGTGAATAAGTGGATCAGCTATTTTTCACTGCTTTATTATTTTTTTTTATAAATATTGTTGATTTTTCTTTTTATTTTTTGTATCTAAGTAACTGAAATATAAACAATTTTTCTCGCAGCAGAGGTTGGCCAGGTGGTAGGACCCAGGTTTTTCTGGGAAAGATAGTTCCTGTTTCACTCTCAGGGCATGTTCTCAGTTCTCACTCACAATGAGTTTGATTTATTTTAGGGGTCCTCTTTCTCAAGGTTTCAGGCTGTGAGCAAAGGTGGGATCGCTCAGTGATATATGGGAGATCAAGTTTTGATTCTTAACTCTAGTAAAAACATGTATGAGGCATGAATTTGGCCGAGTTGCTTGCTTTTCTTCTGCGCCACAGACTCCCAGCCCTACCAAAAGTTCAAGACAAAAATCAAAAATGCTCTCTGTGCAGTGAGCAGGGAGGCAAAGGCGCAGACAGAAAGCTCTCAGACTGCAGAACAGACTGAAAGCCAACCTGGGACCTGCTCCCAGGCAGCCGAGGGGCCAGGACGATTGGCGAGTCCCACACAGGGCTGCCCTGCCATCCGCAAAGCTAATTTCCAAGTCAGGCTCTGCTGTCTCACACTGCGGCCAACATCCCGGCAGGCCTGCCCATGAGGCAAACCCTCTTCTGCAAACCACGCAATGGCTCTGCTCTGCTTCCTCTGGCTACTTACAATTCAAGACATCTGTGTTTATTCTGTGACCCATAACAGAGGGTTATTTTCCCTGGAAGGGCTCCATCACTGCCTCTCTCCTGGTGCCTACCATGTGTCCATTCTTTTTTTCCAAGGAAGGTCTGCATGCTGCTATTTTCAGCACCCTCCCCATGTGCTAGAGGCAATTCATGCTTTGGGACACATGGCAAGGACTGCAGAAATATTTCCTGTTGGTCCAAGGAGAAGCTTCTCTAGCAAAAAAAAACATGATAGTATTCAAAGACCCCATTTCCCCTGTATAGCACAGCACACAAGGCAGATACAGTACTCAGAAAAGTTTGCCTTTGATACCACACAAAGTGAAAACCCCATGGAGAGCCAGAAAGCTTAACAAGGGAATTATCTAATCTAACTGCAACACAACTTCTAAGGCAAAATATACTCTTTGTTACTGCACTTCATGTTGTTACAGAAGGGCAACACTACCTTCTTACCTGACTCCTGGATGAAGCAGATTAGAATCAGATTTGGGGTTTAGATCCATGCCCAATGGATTTTGACTAAACAGACAGCTCAGCCACAGCCTTCATAGATGGTCCCATCTCCTGTCGTCATGCAACATAAGGAAGGCATGGTCCCTCTCAGGACTGCCAGCCCTCACTTCTGCTGCTGAATACCCTTTCATTTTTCTCCTGCATGACAACAGGTTGACCGAGTTGTCATCTCGTCACCTCCCTGTGGCAAGGCACCAAGGGACACTAACTCACTGAACAAAACCAACCTCCTGAACCGATGTCCTCCACATTCACGTAAATCCTTTCTGCTGCTCTCCCATTTCACTTTGTGACCCCCCCCAGGGGAAAAAGAGATTAAAGTGTTCATTATTATATAGTAGGGGAGATTAGAAGGCACAGGTGGCAATGGGTGTTGAGTGGCACAGCCCAGTCGGGTGGATGGGAAGACACAAGGAGGAGGGGTTTGCAGGGGACCTGCAGAGCAACTGAGGGAGGAGGGCAGTGCCAGATCCTAACGACCCCTTCCAGCATGGAAGTGGAAGTTTATTCCCCTCCTACGGGGCCCAGTTCCCCTTTTGCCCTGCACTGAGATTTCCTCACCGCTCTGACAACTGGGAAATGCTTGGCTGGGACAGGAGTCCCATCAGCTACACTGGGCCAAACCCCAAACCAGCACATGTATGCACCCTCCCTCCTCCCTGGGGCAGCGGGGAGGGGGTCAGCCCGGGGGAGCACGGGGTGCAGCGCAGAAGGGGCTTTGAAGGCTGACAGCCTCAGGTGCGAGCGTGTGACTGCAGACATTCCTGCAATGCAGGAGCAAAAGATTTGTTACCTGGAGAGGGCTGATGCTTGACGAGTGATGTCTTTATCCAGCTGTCCAAGAGGGGGTTATTCTGCCTGCAGGCAGCTTCTGCTTCATCAGGACCAAGAGCCCACATGCAAGACTTCTTAAGGTCCTTAAGACATCTGTGAAAGAGGGAGAGGACTGAGGGGAAAAAAAAAAAAAAAAATTAGCTGGGGAAAGGGTGCCTCTCTTGTTTCCATATCAGCTGGTGGGGAGACGTGGAAGGCCTTGCAGAGCTCCTGCCTGCCTGCACACTCCTCAGCATGGGACCTGCAGAAACGTGTTCCCCCTCCTAACTAATTCGTGTCACTAATCTGGCAGCCAGCCCTTGAAGCAGGGGTTGCTGAGCAGGCACAGCTCTGGAAAACAGAGTAGGACATATGGAGTTTTCAGCATTTTTCTAATTTCCAGAACTTTTTTCTTCCAGTAGAGAGGCATTCCTCTGGATACAGAATGCCAGGCTAATGATAATAAGCCTGATTTTCCAAGGAACCCGTTAAAGACAACTAACAAGTACCCCATGTACTGCTACATAAAAATCAGAGGGAGAATTTTGGAAGAGAATATTTGGGTGTGTTGTGGCAAGGAGAAAGACCCTGAAGGAAAGGCCACTGTGTAGGAGAGATGGGCTCCTAGGTATCATCCTACCCATATGGCTGGATGGTCCTGCAAACTCAGAGAAAGGAGCCCATTTCTCTGTGCTTCACTCCCCTTATCTGTAAATTCAGGCTGGTTCATTACCACTGCATTTTTAAAGTCAATACATGAGGTTTAATTTATTAGTGCCCATAAAATCCTTTGCATTCCAGGGCGGGAGTTTTCTACAGCACAAACCTCACTGCTGCCTTCTGCTGCCAAAGCACGCCTGTCACTTCTTGGTGTTTACCAGACCACAGCAAGACTCTTTCTGGGTAGCACCAAAATGAGATATTTTCCTAGGATGTAATTCATTTTTCCTTCTTCTCACATGGATTTTAGGCTTCATAAAGTTCACCGCAGAGAATCCCACCTCCCCACCAGGCAACCACAGCTACAAGAGTTGGTACATTGCAAGTCCAGCTCTCACTTGTGAGGATGCAGCCCAAAACATGGCACCTCTGCTCGAGTAGAAGCAAGACCACCCACCGGTACTGAGGGGTTACTGCTCATCCCAGAGGTGGCCTGGACATTGGTGGGAACAGGATGACAGCTACTGGTACTTCACAAGGATGCACATTGCTTGGTCATCAGATGGGAATAGTCTCCATTTACTCCTTACCCAGCCTGGATTTCAGTTAGGGCACCACACTCCCACCTTTCCCCTGCAAACTCAGGGTCAGACAAGGAGCCCTGGAACATCAAGAGGAGGCAGGGAGACAGGCCAAAGACGAGTCAAGTTAAGAGCCATGCAAACAGGCACTCCCTGCCCGCTCTGTGCAGTTGGAGCTGTTCAGAAATACTTTCAGGTTTGGATAATCCCCTTTTAGAAACACATTTCAAGCACTATTTCTAAAGGTCCTCAAGGCAAGATAGCTTCAGCTATAAACCTCTTGGCTAGGGAAAGAGTGAAACCCAACCACACTCAATTTACCTCCTCACCGGAGGACATGTCTGTATTACATTGGCTTCTGAAGTTCCAAGTTTATGTCTCTGCAACAGAGAGGACAGGAAAATGGATGATCTTGCATCTTGTCCGAAAGATGCAAGGCCAGAGGGGTTTTCCTAGTCTACATTAGGAAAAGGATTGAAGATAGTGTTATCAGAAAGGGTAGTTCCTTCTGTTTGCGCTCAGACATGCAACACCACAGATGGTGGGAATTTGCTTTCCAGTTCATTCCAGCAGCCATCGCCAGCACACGCAGGGGACTAGAGCCGGGTAAAGACTGTATGAGCATCAGATAAAGAATGAAAGGAACCAGGGAGAGCCTTGTGCTTTACAACTGGGTGTCCGTTACAGGTCTTCTACTCCTGAACGCTCCCATTTCTTTTCCAGCAAATACATTTCCACTTGATTCAGTCCCCTCAAAGCCAAAGGCTCAAGCAAACCAGAGGTCCCCATGACAGCTCACCCCCCAGCCAGACTCACCACAGGCCATTTCAGAAGGGTTAAAAGGATTCACATATGGCTCTCATTGCTCTTCCTTTTATCCTGGTCATGCCCAGCAGGCAAAGGAGAGCTGGAGGTGGGAAGAAGGAAGGGGGATGGGAGAGGGTTAAACTTGAGGGAGGTAGGGAAACAGCCCAGCCATGGTTTTTTAGCAGAGCCAGCAAGAAGGCTGCCTGCCTGCCTCAGGGGACTATTAAGGGACTATGGTGACTTTCATCTCCAGGTCACTAGTTCAAATATGGTCCAAGTCAGGGACAACAAAGGTATTATGTGAAATTAATTGCTGGTCTCAAGTCCAATTCCTAGTACATACGTGTCCGTTTCAGTAAAACTTGCACCAGCTAAAGCCCACTCCAGCACAGGGGCAGAGAAGTGAAGGGTGATGAAGCTCCTGCCTCATCCCCAGGGGGAAGCCCGCCTTCAGCAAGGGTCAGTGTGGTCAAACAGCGCTTATCATCCTGCTCTCTTAATTTCCAGAGGTATTGTTCTCACACCACACGTGCATTTGTAGAGAAAGAATTTCAAGACGTCTCAGATTCACATGTGCCGAGTCAATAATTCAGACGAATGAGTAATCCCTAACATGATGCTGGAATCTTTCCTTCTCAAAGAAGAATGTCTGAGATAAGTTGGAGTTAGACAGGGAGATTTATAGGGCAGGGACAGTCTTTTTGTTCCAGTGTTGCAGAGCAGCTCCTCTCCCATGAGCGCAGGAATAACTGCAGGCTGGAGAACTCCTCACACACTGCTTTGAACCATAACAAGACAGAACTGCTTCCGGCTCCTAGTGAAAATCAGTGCTGCCATTTCTCTTTTAAAGAAAGCAAATGAAGATGTTTGAGGAAAAGCCACTCATCAAGGTATTTAAAAAATAATACTAAATATCAAAATACTTTTAAACTCACATTAATGGAAAATTAACTCAGTCGCTTTAACAGAACAGGAAACTACTAGACACAGAAAGAGGACCCACAGCAAATTGTCCATGTTAGCAAACAACAGTTCACACCAGTTGTGCTCCAGATGGTACCTCCATACCACCATGTGGGACTAGGGGAAAACACACCACAAACCTGTCTTAGTTGTTCCTGGAGTGTCTGTAGGGCTGCCAGAAAACATCTGTATTGGATACAAAAGGGCATTTCATAGTCTTCCTAGACAGTGTGCTCCCAGACAAGGGCTGAGCAATGACTTCAAGAGCTCCCAGCATTTATTTTCCACCTTTAAACTGGGCAACACACAGCTCTGCCTCACTCCCTCACTGGAGCAGGCAGCCAAGGAAAAACTGCTCTCCAGTCACCAGGACAGACTCACCCTGCAACCAGTGCTCACCCATGATGCACATCAGCTCCCTCATGCTCACCAGAATCATTACCTTGTTTAATTTCTCTGTCGAAAATGACAGCAGATGGTCTCAGCTGGGAAATGTTGCTTGCCCCTGGAGTTACAGCTGCATCTCTCCTGACTGCTCGCCTCTTCCAATTAGAAGCAAATCTGCCTCCTGTCAGGCAGCAGCTCATTCTGCCCCTACAGCCCACCCCATACTGGCTCCCATTTAAAAATAAAAGATTGCCTTTTCTGAGCTGCTTATTGCTGCTTGCACTGACAATAATTCTGTGGAAATTGGTCGTTGCCACCGCTGATGACCATTAGCATGCTGACCTGCTTTGACTTTGCCATCAGCTTTGAATATCAAATCAGTGATTAACGACTTCCAGTAATGACCCTGCCAGGAGCATCCCTGTGTTTCTCCAAGAAGGTACCCTCCAAACTGAATCATTACAGGAGCTTGTAATTTGTCAGCAATTTAAAAGCTGATAAGTCAGCAGTACGCACTCGGGATGAGACTGTGCTGTTTTCCTTGATGTCTGTTGTACTTTTCCTTTTTTACCGGCAGAGGCAGATAAAATTCATATGGTTACGGCCAGTCTTATTTGGTTAACATCTAAGAATAATATGAGGATAATCACTCCTTACTTGCCCCCTCCTGATCCTCTTTCCGAAAGCATCTAATACTGACCATCTAAAGTTGTGATTCAAAAAAAAAAATGCATCAAGTCCAACATCTGTTGCCCAGTTCTAGGTCAAAGACACGATAAAAAATGGTGTAGGGGACCATTCCAATAAAAACTCACTTTTCCAGCTCCAAAAATGTTGGCAGGTTAATTCTGACACATTAGGCATCTGTGTTGCATTCTGTGTTGCATTAAATAGCATCCAACTTCCTACATGCCAGCTTCTTACAAGTGTAAAACCAGTGCAAGTGCTGTACACACCCACAGGTGATCCTGAGCAGATGTATCCCTGACTGGTCCAATGCACAAAGCCAGTACTAGTAAGTATGAAAGTACAGCCTCAGAGGCAGGGTGCTGGGCACACTAGACCTTTGGTTTGCCCAGGTACCTTGGATAGAAGAGTAAAGCTTTAACAATGCAATAAAGCCTGGGCCAGAAAACCAAATCAGGCGCTACTTCCACCCTAACAAAAGCATCCAGTCATTCCTTTTATAATTTTACTAGGGCTTTCTAAAGAGCTCCCTGGAGCAGCATCAAGACCAAGCACTGCAAAGAGCAGGTAAGCCACACTTGGAAACTGCCATCACACCTGCAAGTGCTTTATAGTCCTAAAGAGAAAAAGAAAGAAGAGGAGATCCTCTAATGAGGTTATTACCAGTGCCTGGCACCGCAGCAAGGCTGCACAATGCCTCATGCACTCCCTCCTCCTACAGGAAAGGGAAACCATTTGTGTGAATGATTTAAAGGGCTCCAAGACACTAAAGGTACCATCTCTCAGTAGTCAGGGCAATGGATCAATTTAGAGAGCAAAGGACAAGTTTCTAGTATTTTCAGCAAAATAACCAGCAAAGAATCTCCACCAACAGATGTGCTTGTGTGGTTACAGTCTTGATTTATCCAGCAGAAGGGAGCTAATTTAGACTTGCTGGATTGCATTTGGTGCACAACTACTTCATGCCTCAGTTTCCTCCTTATTTGCAAAGGGTTAACGCTCACAGAGTCAAAGACAAACAGAAGTTCCCATTTCCTTTGGGCCCATCTATTCTGACTGCATGCAACAACTGTAATAACCAGGTCCCAGGAGGAAGGAAACCATCTTATTTTAAGGCAAAACCTGTCATTCACATCAGCATTGCCAGTACATATAAGAACAAAGCTGCTCTCCCTGACCCCATTTTTCCACACAACACTGACACAGAGCCTGATACTTCGCACAGCAGCAAGTACCAAGTTATCCCAAGCTCAAACAGGCTTCCTCATCCTAGCATATAGATGAGCCATACCCTACCACAGGCCTCGGGGACCCTATCTTCGAGCATACACCAGCCCCTGTAAGCCATGTCGACAGCTCTGCATCTTATAGATGCAGCCAAGCGAGGAGGAAGACAGAGCCAT
This sequence comes from Tyto alba, assembly GCF_018691265.1. Lineage (NCBI taxonomy): Eukaryota > Metazoa > Chordata > Aves > Strigiformes > Tytonidae > Tyto > Tyto alba. The sequence continues at coordinate 7,023,421 of NW_024881317.1, forward strand.
AACACCACCTTCCCTACAGCCTGTAGTTGCCACACACTCCCCTCCCAGCCCTGCTCACTTGCTGAGGAAGCACCACAGCAGCAACAGAAAGATGCAGCTCCAGTTTTTTCTTACAGGTAGCTGAAAAAGTAGACACCCATCAGGAAACCTTGCCAAGGCGGCTTTCTCCTACCTGCCCAAAGCAATTTTTTGTTTGCTCCACTGGAATTTCATTCCCCACCACACACAGCTCTCTTGATTTTGCCTTACAATCATGCCACTTGCTTCATAGCAAATTTCCAAATGATAATGACCCAACAAAAAAAAAAAAAAAAAAAAGAAAAAATCAATAACCAAAACACTCCCCCTTTTAAGCAACAGCTATTTCCTGTTCCAGCCTCCCTTTAGTAAGCTTAGAGAAGAACTAACTTCCTCCAAGGATCCAATCAGAGCTTCTTATCAATTAGGGTAATTGGCACCCAGCTGAGCCTGTCTCCCAGTTGGGACCCATTAACACTCAATTAAGACAACCCCAGGCCCTACCTTCCCCCCGCCCTGTGACAGCTCTCCTCTCTATCAGTGCACAGGCCTGCGCACAAAACCCTCTGGAGGCCATGTGGTTGTCCACCCATCATGTGTCTGGAAAAGCATGGTTAATGATAATGAGTAGGTCATGTTCTCAAGGAGCTTTGCACATAGCTATTCTCCTAGCACTTGAGCTATGCAATTAGCCTTGCCCCCATGTCACAGACAGGACAACACAAGCTTTCCAAAGGAAAGGCAGAGATTTTGAAAGTATGGGATGCCTCCAAGCAGAGCTAGCTTGCTCTTGGTGGCATCAGGTGAGGGATTAGTCTCTGGTGCCCTCTGCTATGTGCTAAATCGAATATCTCATTATTCGTGAGAACAGCACCTCCAGTTTTCCCGGCGCTGTGTAGACCTAAGTCACCTTTTCAAGGGCTTTTTTTGTTTTATCTAATCATAAGGGGCAGAAAGCAAATAATAGCAACCCGACACACAGGAAACAGAAGAGCTCGATAGTCTTTAACCTTGTGCTTTCTTTAAAGTCTTGATTCACTTTGGTTGGCTGTTTGGAGCTGATGTCCTGGGACACCTTCACGCAGTTGGGTGAGGCAGGGAGCTGGCCCAGTTGTCCTCTACGTCCTCTCCTCCACCACTTCCACAGCAGCCTCCTCCCCATGGTCCCCCAAGGCTGCAGCCCCTGTTCAACCACACAGCCCTGGGGAGTGGAGAAACCATTCAAACCCCCAGGAAAACAGTGCGTGGTCTTTTTGCCCATAGGGTGTGATCTGCATCCACCTGCATGCCTGTTTGTGCAGGAGCTGTGTCTTGCCTTGTTGCGCAGCCCCGAGGAAACCAAATCTGCCAGGGAGATGTTCCTTCCTTGCTCTCCTCAGTGATTTATTTCTATGCCATACATCTCCAAACAGCACACCAACGTTTGGTCTAGTTTTAATATATACATTAAAATAACCATGTCTGCATTTCCATGTGTATATAAAAGCAGGGGGACAGGGAAAGGGAAATTTGTCAGATGACCTAGCAACTCAAAGCCAGCCAGAAAGCATTTCTTCTCCCATGTTTCCGAAAATAACTGGTGCACATTTGACTTCAAAGTAATAAACAGTACAGACATTTTCCAGCCATATTTATATCACTGTAGGAGGATGCAGCAGGAGACTGGGTTAGTGAACGAGTTTTTCTCTCTGCTGCTCATGTTCTGGATGAAACTGGAGCCGTACTTCCAGAAAAATCATTAATTCCCAGGCAAAAAATCACTCTCTTTTCCCCTTCTCTTGTCTGCTGTTCCAGGAGGTTCAGGGAATTCACATCATCATCAAGCAATAGTCCCATTATCTCACTGCTGCAATTCACCTCACAGGAGAGGGAGGAACCAGTGTTGCCCTGAGACATGGGCTTTCTGGCTCTGCCTGGTGTGTGGAAATGTCTTAAACGTCTGAACTAATTTACTTCCAATTTTCAAGGTGTTTGAACTAATGATACTAATTTATGTCCAGAATATTAGACTCCTAGGGATTCTTGTTGGGACTGACCTTCTGATCACTCTCCTATTTAAGCCTCAATGTATTCTGCTCATGTTTCGAGATCAACCGTGTTATGCCTGAAGCCTACAGTGACTGTTACTACTGCTTTTATGAGCAATCTCTTAATTGATGGTTTCTCCTGCAGTCCCAGGTTCCAGATTTCCCACCAACATGGGCATCACCCTGCCTCTGGTCAATCACGCACAACCCACCCGTGTCCACGATGCCTTGGCGTTACTGGGGATGTTGTGAAGGTGATGTGGATGTGCTCAGGGTGTCGCAGACCTCCTAAGCACAAACAGTGGTGAATTATTAATTCAGAGAGCTCATTCACAGGGAACAGGCTCTGTCCAGCAAGATCTCTCTCAGGAATTTTGAACCAAACTGGGGATCAGGGAGAGCTAGTTCAGACAAGGAGAAATACACCTTGCACAACAGACCCGTGACATTGACTGAGCTTCGTGGCCTCCACTTTTTCCATCCTGTACAAACAAGAACAAAAAAAAGATGACTGAAGATATGGCCACACAGGCCTGGAAGTAAGAATCTCCTGAGATCTATAGCCATCCGCAACTCTTATTCTTTCAGCAATCTCAGGGAAGTCATTTAACCATCCCATCTCTGGTTTCCCTCCTGTAGCACAGATCATCTGATAGACAAACAACTGTAGCAATTCAGGTCATCTTGCAGGTGACTGAGCAACGCACACCACTTTGCTCTCTCCTGAGGCTGCCTACATCAATAGCAGAGCAATCAGCATGGGAGCCTGAACCCCCTGCGTGGTACATCTGAGACTTAACCACCATTTATGGCAAAGCAGCAGCATCTTCTAAAGTCACTTCTAAAAGTGTGCCAAATTGTCATCCAACCCAGCTGTGGAAAAACACAGGTTCTACATAAGGTTTCCTTCCATATGTGTATGGGCCCGGGAGGGATAAGTCTACCCTTCTTGGATGGAAGGTAAAAAATTATTTATTTTCTTTTCATTAAAGGCTTCTTGGTATTTTTTAAAAAAAATGTATAGTTTCAGCTGTTGCTGAACTGCAGCTATTTCTAGGAAGAGCCTGACGAAAATGCATTGCACAGTTCCTCCCAAGGAAAGAAACAGGTGAAGGAGCCATCCATCACCACATCAAAGCAGAGCTCGCCCCTTTGTAGTGCCCATGAATGAGGCTTGTTTTGTCCTCCTAACAAGTGGGTCCTGCGCGGAAGATGGCCGCATTGATTCTCCAGCAGCTACTTTTAACGGCTGAGGCAAAACCAATCAACTTGATGTCATCGACAGCTTTTGAGACATTGACTAAGGATGGCGAAGGGGACAATACAACCTGGAAAGCTCTCCTTCCTTTCAGCCTGCCCTGCACTTCCCCTCTCGCCTTGTTCTCCCTTCTCCTTTTTTATTAAGCTGCTTTTGTGGGGCTTTCACCCATTCTCTCCAACAGTGAAAAAGTCCAAGTGAGTGAATCTCCTCCTCCTCTTTTTATTTTTTTCCTCTCCTTTTCTATCATCCTTTTTCAAAGTAGTGCTTGCAAGGGATGGCAGGGCTTTCAGTACATTGGGGTCCCTGCCATGCCGCTTTGTTGGCTGCCCCAGCATTGTGCTTCCCAAGGCAGTGCAGGTGCAGCAGGGTTTTGTCTGGGTGTTAAACGCAGGCTAATTAGCTGGAGGGAGGGGAACAGGGATTGCAGCGGTAGCGTTCATTATACAGAGACATTCAGGTTCCACAGGAACAGGGATCTGCCCAGTTAGCGCAATCCCAGTTTGTTTCTGCCCCTGCTGCGCGGCAGGAGGGACTTTGGGAGGCAGGGTCACACCCCGCGTGGGTTCGCTCGCCTCCTCTCCACTTGTATTTGCCACTATCCGGGAAGTCATCTCTGATAGGGAGAATAAATCACCATCAGCTCCCCACAGCACTCCCACACCCCCGGCACGGTGAAATGACTTATCAGCTTCAGGAAGCTGGGGAAAGGCACACAGCCCACTAAAAGAAACGCAAATAATCTGCACGTAAAATACTGCAGACAGCCCTGGCATTGAGGGCTAATGAGTGCGGGTCTGCCCTGACTTCAGCAACTTTTCTTTGCAAGCTCTCATGAAAATAAATCTATAACGCACACCATATGCAGTTCATGTGGCATTCAGTCTGGATATTTATTTTGAAAGACTTTGCTTAGTTTCATTTATGACTAAAAAGGAAAAAGAAGAGGCATAAAGTAAGCAAAAACAGAAATACTTTGACCCAAACCTGGAACACCAATGGCAGCCAATTTCACCAAGTAACAGATATGAGTTTCATCCCAGGTATTAGTGTGCACTAGCCCCAAGGTGTTTGGCATCAGCACCCTTCAGAGCAGCACTCGAACACACATTGAATAAACCACACCGACGACCCATGCCTGTGTGCCAGGGAACAAACCTTCATAAGCTGGTGGAAAGAAAATGACAAGTTGCTGTGAGTTGAGAGCTATAGGTCCCCTTGGGACCTCTGACCTCCCATTTCCAGAGTGAAAGTTGCTCCTTATTCACATCTCCCATTTGTAAGCCCAGCTAGGTCAGAGCAAATTCTGTGTTGATTTAGCAGCATTTTACATTTACTTTGGACTCATTTTGTGCTGGTGTGAATAACTGAATAAGTATCAGGCAATCAGGGGAGCAAAGATGTGCAAGTGAAGCAAAATAAACCATACAAAAATCTGCAAAGGAACAGTTCCAAAAAATCAGTCCAGTATTTCTGATATACAGAAATCATGCATCTACATTAAGTCTCAGTCTAGGTAAAAGTTGCTAGATAACCCTATTGCAATTCAGGTCAAAATCAAAAATCTCATATTATGTTTCCCCTGTCAAGCAACAGACAGTTTTGCAAAGCCTGTGTTTGTGGGAGTTTTCCACAAAGGGTTTCAGGCAACATAAAATGTTCCTGGCACCATTTTCAGCTGTGTGTCCCAGAGACACTTAACTCTGTACTTAATTCAGGTTTAATAGGCTGCGATTATATTAAATAAATACCAGCTGAACTGATTATTTAATACATAGTTATAGCTGTTTAACAGCCATGCAATTGACTGTTACATCTCAATAAATGTATGTTTTTCATCGATCGCCTAGTATTTTATTTCACATCCCATAATTTTCCTATATAACTCTTGGACCTCAAAGCGTTGCTGGGGGTCGCCCCAGCCTGCCGCGCGGATCTCTGCAGCCGCAGTATGACCATGCCTTCCCAGGGACTCCCACGCAGGTTAGGTCACCCCGACCGGGCTTCCTTCCACCTCCCCCCTTGGGTTTTCAGGTGATGCAAATGCCCCTCCGCATCCCTTCCAGCCTTGCCCAGCCGCCCCGTGCCCGGGAGGCAGCTGCACCTCTCCACCCCGGCACTGGCCTCCTCGCAGGAAGCCAGAGATCATTCTGCTCTCAACAAGCCGTAAGAGTTTAAAGCTTCAAGAGGCTCTAGAAACATATAATCCGGATCGGATACTTTAAAATTCATAGTTCCCTGCCCATTGATGCTTTCCGACCGATATTTGTGTTTTTCCCTTTGTTATCGGTCTGCCTGCAGCTCCTTTGAATATATTTACTCAGCTAAGAGGCATCTTTATTGCAGTGCTGTCAGGCGTTCAAAATGATCAGAAGATATATAAATAAGAAGTTGTTTTTAAAACCTGCATCTATTTGCAACCCAGCGAACTGAGTAACAAGCTGTTATTAAAAGCACATTTGTTGAGGTCTAACAACTGCACAACAGATACGTACAGTTTCTGCTGCGGAGTTGTTTACCCTAACTAATCACTTAACTTCTCAAAAGACAGTATCAAAATAAAAATGATACATAAGCATATTTAATTACTTTCTGGTGTTACTACGAAGAAAATGGGTCTTTAAGAGATACATTTTACAGAGGCTTTTATCCAAGCATCCACAGAAACTGCAGGCAATGCCATTTCCATGCATTATAACAACTGAATTTCCATGCTCTGCCAGAAATTTCAGGGTGCACAGTAAATAGCAGGTTATTTGTCTGATTTGTGTATGTCAGTGTAAGATCGGTGAGCCTGAAAATACAGCAGTCATTTGAAGAGTGGTAGAAAAAACAACACCAAAAAAAAAAAAAAAAACCCACAACAACAACAACAAAAAAAAACAGGGTGTTTTTCACTGCTTAGTGCTGTCTACCCTTTCAGAATAAAAAAAAACAATGCCCTCCACAATCCTGGCTGTCGTGAGTTGCACTTTCCTATTCAGATCCCAGCCCACTGAAGCCAGTAGTTATAAATGCTCAAGAGCTAATAAACACTTCTCAGGATTTAGCACTGGAGAACCACATGGTAAGGAATAGACAATTCTTTGTTATCATCATACATATCCCCTACCTTAAAATGCCCCGACACAATTTCTCAGGCAATAAATCAGCTTTCTTTTGCCAATGTGCTAAAGCCCATCTACGTACCATAAAAGCTTTTTTTTTTTTCTCCATATTCCATATCCCTGTGATGGCTTTATTCACAAGCAGCACATGTGCATGCAAAAAGAAAACGCAGATCTTGCATTTCTGAGAAATAATTCTTTTTGCAAGTTAATACTCCTCAGAGCAAGTGGAGAAATCTTGTCCTCATCCAGACAGCACCATCTTTATTTGCTCTATATTTTCCTGACACAGTCACAGCTCTGCACCGTTCCATCATATGGTAGAGGTATTAATTCACTATTTCCTGCATTATACAATCCTCACTTCCTTTCCAGTTTTCTCACTCTAATGATGCTATAATAAAAAACAGAGGTAATAATGAAATTGGAAAATAGTATAATTTCTAGCTGGCAAAGGGAGTTGCTGGAATAGAGTACAGCTCTGGAAGCTGCTTTGCTACTAGCTTGTTAGATGAGGGTTTTGAACAGCATTTGAATGACTACTCGTGAGCTGCCTCAAAAATCTGCCAAAGCAGCATTGCTGGATCTTGAGAGCAGCAGACCCAGGACTGGCTAGCTGATGGTCAAAGCCAGGCAGACCGGAGAACAACAGTTGGGGGTTATATTCAATATTGATGGAAAAATTCCTTCAAATGGGGCTTTTCTTGAGGTCGAGTTAAAACTTCTGCGTGCTCCAAAACAATAAGGAGTCCAAGATGCGCGGCTTGACGCTGCTCTCACGTTCCTCCTGCTGCAACCCCGCTGGCTAGTACGGCCGTATTGCTGGGCACGGGCTTTGCTTCAGGGGAGCTACTCCTGACTGCACTGGAATAAACAGGATCTGAATCAAGACATTAAAATAAAGTTTTTAATGAGCAATTTGGAGATAACTTTTCCTCTGAGCACGCCCAGAGGCACACCCTCGCCCATACGCTCTGCCCCTCAGCTGATTTTCAACACTTCATTCACATTCCCGTGACAACTCGTTATACAGATGCCTTTTCCCAAAAGAAGTCCTCATGGTATGGTTAAAGACACCGATCTTCTGGCTGGTTTCAGCTTCCAGAACTCCTAATACCAGGGGAAATGACATTTCAAAGGCTGGGCACCCTTGGGAAATGCAGTAATCTCCTTCAAACCTTATTTATGGGCTGAGCTTGTCGCTGAACAAGTTCTCCAGCCAACCTGAAATGCACCAGGTTGGTTTGAGCTCTGGACAGTGGGTGCCTCAAAGTTGCAGACAGTTACTGCAGTGCTACGTGGATGTCACTGAGGGAAGAGAATTTGGTGATTTACAGAAAATCTGGGCATTTCTCACCCACTGCATCCACCAGTACCAGCACTCTTCAGCCATTAGAAGACAACAGTATCTTGGATGCTTTTCTCAACCAAGCAGAAGAAATACCTTCCTGCTCCTACTCATGGTCATAGAAGCAAACATGAAGGAGGGAACACCGTCTCCAGAAATGGTGGCATGCTATAAAGACAGCTTACTGGTGCATAAGCAACTAAATCAGGAATGGAGAAACTTAGCAGGTACCAGTCAAAGGCAGACCATTCAGGAGGCTGTCCTCAGCCCCAGGGACACCTATTTCAAGGTCTCTGCTCCATAGGACCCTCAAGCTGAGCCCCAGAGCTCACTCTCATCTTCTATTAGTTCCCCCAGTTGCCTAATTTTATGCTTCATCTTGCACCACAGGAGAGTATTCAGCTTCAGGACAAGCGTGGCCTCACCCTTCTCCAGAGGAACAGTGGGTTTTCAGAGGAAAAATGAACTTTTCAGCTCTGTAGAGAACAGGACAGAAGCACAAGATGGGGGATTTCTTTTATGGATCCCATCTGGAGCATCCCTCGTGTCAGGGTGGGGTTAGCCCCACACTGCCCACAAGTAAAAGGCGGGCAGAGGGGAAAGGGGGACGTGGGATCTCACACAACCTGTGAGAGCCCACACTGAGTGGTCAGACCTGTATCTCATACCAAGACACAAAATCCTTGCATGGGATAAAGTGGGAGAGAGTAACTGCTGCGCTCAGCCGCCTCCGATGAAACAGGAGCCTGAAGCCGAGCCCTTTAGTCAGTGCGGCCTTGCTACCTCCTGCAGTTAAAGCTTTTGGGACAATAAACGGCACCCAGATGGTTACAGCACAGCCCCAAGCAGTCAGGTTTCAGTATCTGGAGTCTCTTAAAGCATTGCAAGCACAGACTTAACAGGGAGCCTCAGTTACGTAGGTGAACTGCAGCTGGGAGGAGGGGGCAGCCGGCTGGCTGGAGTGCAGCGTTGGACAGATTCAGAGACACTAGATCTCTCACTGGTCAAAAGGTGGTTGAAAATGAGATGCAGCCAACTCTGATTTCCAGCACAGGTGGAGCTGAGCTCCTGCGGAGCAGAAGGGTTACATACCTGGTGTCAATGCAAAGAAAAGTGGCATTGTGCATCGCCTTCCCACAATAAGGGAGGAATAGATGTCCTACACCCCATCTCCTCACCTGGCTGTCAGCACTCTCCAAAGGTCTGGGCACCTGCAGCAGCAGCTACGGGAGAAAATATTCCCTGTAATGGGAAGCAGATCCCAGATTGCATCAGGGACTCGGTACAGTGAACAGAAACGCGCATCATCCGTCTTTCCTCCGAAGGGAATTTCATGCCACCGCTTCTGCTTTTTGATCCAATAGCTGTCACCTGAAACTGCCAGCGTTTCCAAGCACAGCCACGAAGGGAAAAGCAGTTGCTTGATGCAGCACTATTCAAAATCTGCCCAAATGCATGATGGATACAGTGTCTGAGTGTTTTGACCTTCAAACCTCCCTCTCAGCTTTTCCATAGTCAGATATGATGGTGGTTTCATTTATTCAGGGTATGTGGGAAGAGATAGGTGTCTGTTGACTGATGGTATCCAGTTGCATAATTTGCTTTTAATTTATATCTGTCCTCCCAAAGAGTGTCTGGCGGGGGGAATAAAACAGATCTGAAGACAAAGCAATGGCTTCAGGGCAGGAGGCATGTATAGAACATATAGTCGTCTCCTCATAACACAGGCCAGCCTCTACTAAATATCTGAACAGACATTAGCAGCTCCTGTGGGCTTTGAACTATCATTTAAGCTAGAAAATTATGCAGGTAGCCTAAGTGGTTAGAACCCAGCTAGAATTTTGGAGCAGGTATCAGAAAACAGAGAAATCTGGGGTTGTACTAAACCACAAGCCTGGGCTAAAGGGATGCTCAGGTATGCCAAGAGTCAAGAAAGTAGAGACAGAGCAGGCAAACCAAAGCAAGAGCAAGGTCAGAGAAAGGCTCAGTCACATTGGACCACCCTATAAACTCCCTTGCCCCCTTTTTTTTTTTTTTTTGAGGGGGGAGGACACACGGACATGACCCTGAACAGTGAAGGCCAGCTTGGCACGGTAGGGTCAGCTGACTGGGAGCAGGAACAAGGACATCCATGTCAAGAAGCAGAAATTGGCACAAAATGACCAGAAGCAAGACCCAGGAGAACAACTACAGCAAATGTCACAAGCAACTGGTGGGATCGCCCGACATCTTTGACAGTAATGGGGACTGGCTAGTCCCAGGCCTAACAAGATTGCTCTGAAACTAGTTTGCCAGACAATCTTTCCCAAACTTTGGTTAATAAGACAATCTCTTCACTTGTCAGCCACACAGTTCCTAGCGTTTCATTCACAGCTCCTTCTACTCTGCAAACACAAGAGCAGCTGGTGTTTGCAGAGATTGGCAGCCTGTGTTAATTAATCCTGATACATTGAGAGTTTTCTCAGCCTTTGCAGAAAGACACCCCTCTTTTAATGCACTTATCACCAGCTTTCACTGCAGCCATATTCAGCCATCCTGCCTGTGCAGGCTTGGCCCTCTGGAAGCAGGCTTGCATCCTTTCCTTCCTCTGAGCTTATCTTTTCCACAGACACCAGCAGCTTGCTTTCCTCTGCATGAGGGGAAGGATACAGGCACTACTCTGTACCTTCACGTCTGTGGTCACCAGTCTGCATGGACATATGAGTATTATTAAATTCAGTCACAACAGTAAACGATCTCTGTGCTCTTTGTCCCTTCAGCAGCCCTGCCTGCAAACAGGAAAAGTATTTGCATCTTCTCCATCCTGAGGCCCACTTACATTGCAGGGATGATCATCTGGCTGTTTGTTCTTTCTATAGCTGCTTGTTAACAGCGATGGCTAACACAAAGTTTGTTACCTAGATTTAAGTTGCACTTGTGCAGAAAATGGCAGCAGTGTATTTAACCCACCTGGATTCCCCACTTTGCCATCCAAGACTTCCCTGGATTTGTGATTCAGTTTATGACTGGCAAGATCCCTATACCATTTTGGACTGCAGCATTGTACCAGATAATCATTCACACACTGGGTTAACTGGTCTCAATCACAGTGAAGACGGAGAGCCAGTGTGGAAAAGGCCCATGTAAACCAAATGTTCATCCTGTTTGATTTCATTGTAAAGCCTTGATGTGAGTAGAGGCATATCTGGGATTCAAATGTTTATTTCCAGTGCGATACTACTTACAGTAAACCTAACTATCTTAAAGAGTCACAGGCAAATATTCAAAATCATTTTAGTGGGACCGCTGGTTACTGCCAGCTCCATCCCTTTCAATGGAAGGAAGAAGGAGCCCTTTTCCTTGCTTATCCCCCCACTGTTTGCAGGCACAGCCTGGTGCTGCAAGCAAAAATGACCAGCAAGCAAAAAAGTCTATCCCACCATCTGAACCTCTCTGTACCTTTGATAACTAATTTGACTCGCTACCTTATTACAAAGCACAGCAAGACTGTAGGCAGAACTGAAGGGGAGCCTGAGACCATCAGAGAATTTGAGCACCAGAAAGTAATTGCTGCTTAGAAATCAAATAAAGAAACAGTAAGCTCCGGAGCAGGATCAGTACCTTATGGATGCCCATCAGCCTCTGAATCTCCATCCAACAGGTGAAGACGCCATCGAAGGGAGATGGCTCTGCGAGAGGATGGGCAGCCCCTTGAGCCCAGCACAACACTCAGAGAACAAAACTGGAATTCAAGCAGAGATAGCCAGGAGGTTGGACTGGTTAATATACTAATCATCCCTCTTACTCTTGCACTTGGTGAATGTTGGATCCTGACAGTGGGTCTCCCAGTGTGAAGGGCCCCAGGCTTTCAGGTTTGCTTCATACATGAGTGAACTTCAGGAGAGGTGGGATGGGGTAAGCCACACTCTGTGTGAGATATGATTGATAGCCAGCACTTCCATTTGGTTATTCAAATCTAGCAACGGTGGGAAACCCTTAGAGTCTTCTCCCTGGGGTACCTCCACTAGTTACCTAGAAACCCAGACTGAGTTTTATGAGCAGAAAATATGTTGGGAGGCATGTTTGCCTCATCTGCTTTAAAAAGGAGCTATTTTCCCCTATTCTCCACCCAGCAATTTCATTAGTTGAGAACTATTTATGGGCTTTAACCACCCCTCTCTTCTTTGCAGCCTGGATTTCCCAGCTGCAAGAACTTCCCAGCCCCTTTCACTTCCAGCATTATAACCTCACCCAGAAGTAATCTGTACAAGCTTCTGTGGTATCTATAGGGCTTTCTGTGAATAAGAAACCTTTTATGAGCCTAATACCTCTGCACGCTGTCCTGAGACCTCAGAGAAACCTACTTGCAAGATGGATTTTGCCTGTGGGGCAAATTGGGGTGGGGGGGTGGAAGACCTACCAAACCTACTGGGATTAAATTCCAGACCCATAATTGAACCCAGCGAGTTCTTCACTTGATTGTCCTCTCCTTTTGTCCAGGATCTTGCTGAGCTTTCTTTGTAGGTTGTTTGCTGAATATCACAGAGCAAACAGCCCGGCAGCCAGCATATTATCCCCGCGCACCGAGCAGGGCTTTCATTTAATTCATCATTTATGGGTTGCAGCAGTGATTTCCCAAAGTTAGCGCACCGCCTTAACAAAGCAAAGGGGGCTCAGTGGCAGGGAGGGAGGCGAGCGTATTAGCCTTTCACCTTTGGAGGCCTTAGCTCAAATCCTGGCTCAGGTTACCAAAGAAAGCGAGTCTGATGGGCTCTGAGCACCATCTGCCTCCCTGAGCAGCCAGGCCAGCAGAGATGTGTTACGCCCCGCGCTCGGCCCCAGCACCCCGTGCCCCTCCATAGGTTGCCCATACCGGGGCTCTACTGCCAGGGGGGTTTGGCCAGACTGATAGTTTCATAGCTACAAACAGCCACATCTCTTACGAACACTGCAAAGGCAAGCAGCAACCAAGGCAGCGCAGTCCGAAGGTGAAGGCAGGCTGGGTAACATCTCCCCATTTATTTGCTTTCCCTTGAGTTCGCTGATATTTCTTCTCCAGTCTAACTGGACCAGCTTAAAATTTACTGATCCTTTCTCTTTGTCATTCTGCTTCTCTCTGTGACAGATGATGCAGCTAAAAGTACAGAAAAAATATTGTAGTTTAACTATAAAATAGCTAGGATCATCACTTTTCTTTGGGGGGAGGCTCTGCTTTACGTGAAGCTGAGCTGCTAGGGGATTTATTTCTTTAATTACACTAGAAAAAAGCAAAAAGAATTTATTCTGGGGAAAAAAAAAAAAAAAAAAGAATACAGAACCCAAAAATCATCTCAAACTTTTCAGACTGTTCCTGGAGATAAGACTGAACTTGACACTCAGAAATGTATTTTTAGAGTGGAAAAGTTTTACTATTCTTCCTTCTATATAACCATAACCACCAGCTGTGAGTTTCTGCAACAGCCTTCCAAGGAGAGTATCAGGGACAAAAATACAGCTTTAGAGATGAAGGTAGAGCAGCTTAATGAAAATTTAAGATGTAGCTGCCAACAAGAGCTGGGTTTTTAAATTTATCTGAGATGTGGCCTACTTACGGATCTGAAGTAAGTTTGAATTGTTTGCATCTATAAAACGCTCTGGTTTGATTCAGAAAGAAGTGAAGCGGAGTTTTCTTCCAAACTAGCTGATTTCCTGGCACTCCCTAAGAGGACATCTCCTTCCAGGGACAGTAGACTTCCCAGCACTTCCAAATTTTCTACTTCCTGACTCAAAGAAAAGTGGGGTCGCTGAGGTTTGATGCATGGCGAGGGTAAGCATTCGGATACACATAGCTGCACCAGGGAAGGATGGGGTGCAGGACAGCTAGAAGTGGGCTGCGTAATTGAGTTACCAGCCAGGTTTGTCTCTTCACACATTCTCAAGGCCAGACTCAGCCACCACCCCCAAGATCAGTTCCCACACTTGTGTTTTAGGAGAAGCCAGTCAATCTCAGATAGATCAAGCATGCCAGAGGCTTAGCCCTCCCTCCAGCACAGACCTCAGGGGCTTAGCAACTGCTCCTACAAGACCTTCATGGGCTGTGCAAGGTCAGACCTCGCTCACTCAGCCCACTGTGGGTACTGTTCAGCAGACCTGAATGCTGGATACAGACAACCAAGAGCCACCCAATGTGAACAGAAGGTCTGTGCGTTTAGGGGTCTGGGCTTTTGAACCTACTCAACTGACCATGAAGGCACCCCATCAGGGCTGAGCGTGGACAAGTGAGTTTTTCCCTGCCATGGCTCTTGTCACTGCTGTTTTGCAGGAGGTAGAGACCACCACGGCTGTCAGGCAGATACAGACCACTGGTGCTATTTTCACTTCAGGTATTTCTTTTTCCCTTCATGGAGGAAAAAACAAATACAAGGCCTTTTGCACCTGGTGAGGAACAGCTGTTTGTTTAGACAGCCAAATGAAGTCATCACTGAGAAACGATGCACTCACACACCCTTTAATACTCACTCGCCAGAAATCATAATGGAGTGAAGTGACCCATCACCATCCACAGCTGTCTGATATAACCAAGAATGTCTCTGCCTCTTCCTCCTTCACCTCTTCTAACCATACAAAGGCCAAACTGTTCTTATCATTGTCATTTAACAACAACAACAACAAAAATCATCTCCCTAGGATGAAAGGGAGGTGGAAATTACTGCCTAACTAATTTTCCCTGCAATTTGCCCTGGGAATCTTCTAATGAAGGCTACAGCACCTGAGCCTGCCCTGCTGTGGGGTCTGGCCAAGCACTACACCAGCCCCCAGCCCAAGCAAAGTTGCCTTAGAGAAGCCCCATGCTTTAACACCACTCTGCTCCTCAAGACAAATAGAAAACTCAGCATTTTTAATTTGCATTTTAAAACAAAGGCTTCTAATATCCAGACCATTAACTTGGCTATAAGGCTTTCACAGCAAAACTTGTTACCCACTATGTGTTTTGTTGTCATTAAGATATATTAAATACTATTAATTGTGATGCCTTGCTATTATGCTATTTGGAGACTTGCCACAAGCCCACTTCCGCCCAACCTGTATTATGCTGTGAAACTTGGAGGCATTTTAAACACCTCGTGTAAAATTCATGAACATGAAAAGGAGCCTGTGTATATTTCCAACATCTTGAGGGGCCGGGGAGCCTTCCTGAAACCCAACTCAGTTCAGGGCTGATCCCTACCAGCTACTACATCTCAGTCCAAGCAGCCAAGCCCCCACTCAAGCCCAGATGGTTACCATGCTCTATATGCACCTTCCTTCTAATGAATATAGGCTTATGGACATCTCATGCATTATTTACCAAGGTGTGCTTATTATGATAGCAATGATTTAAGGCAGTTTGTTACAGGCACAGCTCTGAGTGATATCGATCAATAGAAGAAACAAGAACAAGCCAATCTGCATGGAACAACAGTCCCTGTCCTTAGGGGCTGTGCTTCCCTGATTAACCCTTCCCAACCTGGCAGCAGAGGCTAGCACTTGCTTCACAAAAGAGGCTAGCACTTGCTTCACAGACACAAATAGTTGGTTACCCTCCCTCTTGCCCTCCCCACCTCAGTCAAGGGTGACTAGGCATTCAAAGGGGTTATGCAGCTCTTCCAGCTGTTACTTGGGGCAAGATCCCACATGCTGGCACAGCATTCCTCATGGTATTTAATGTGTACCTTGCATGTGGCTATAATCTCCTCATTAGCATGTGTCGTGCCTCCACCTCCAGGCTCCATATATAAAGCCTCCATCTCTTTTCCCAGATACAAATTTAGAAACAGCAGCTTTTGCTGCTAGCTGTGGAGATCCCAGATTCACCCCCCGAGGATGACTAAGGTAGTAGATATGAAGCAACTACTGCGAACAAGTAGCTGGACACTGATCCTTCCTGCGTGAAAGGCAGCGGGAGCTTTCTCAGCAAGAACTGGAAGGAGGAAGGGAAAGGGACAGGGAGCCATTTTGTGACTTCCCAGGTTTAAAGACTGAGAGGTCCCAAGTCTTTGTACCAGATACCTCCTAATATACAGAATTATGGTTCAGCATTTGCTCTGTGCACCCTGGGAGCTGGACCAGATCTCTGAACCAGTCAGGACAACATGGTGATTCTGCTGCAACATCCCACCGCAATAGCATGAGGTCTCAAATGCAAGAAACTTCTCCCCTGTACCACAGCGAGCAGAAAGCTATAGCCTCTGGACATGGTAGCCCAAGGAGTGTGGTTTTAAGGGCAACCAATAAACACTGCTTTAGATTCATCCCAAAACTCCCCACACAAGGTGAGTCTGGAGATGTCTTTCCCCACCAAGTACATGACTGATCTCAGCTCAATGCCTTGCTTTAACATGGGAGCTTTGGATCGGACCTGCCACACAGGAAATATATTCATTATGTCAAAGGGGAAGCAAACAGGATGTCTGGACAAAGCACCAAATAAAAGGCTAATGACACAAATGGATATTTAATACAATGACTTCCTCTGATTATCCTATAAGGAAACACTTCAAACGCTGTCCATTTTGTACATCCTGCATCATTGTAATACGCTTCAGAGTCTGGGAGGGAATTTTCCACACTGTGCACGGGTAAGGTGGGGCTGTGCTCTTACCTGCCTGCTGCAGAGGAGGTGGTACAGCACGCAGAACCTGCCTGAGCTGCCTGGGGTCCCAGGATGCTCTGACAAGCAGCAGGATGGCAGCCCAACAGGCCAGCACCCTTCTTCCTCCCCATCACCGGCTCAGCACGGGGAGAAGGGCAACAAGGCATCGCTGCACGGCTGTTCATGTTACAAAGCTGCTCTTGGTGATACAGAGGAGACCAGGGTTACATTTTCCCCTCTGCTCTATCCCCGCCATCGCCAGCAAGGCGTCAGGAGCTGGGGATAACACCAGCACTGGGATACCACCGCCCAGGTTCAGCCCTCAGACTCGATCTCTCCACGACCATCCTATAGCCTGAGCCATCCCCAGGGTACTTCTGTGCTGGGGGGGAGGCAGTGAGCAAACAGAGTTTAGCTGAAATCCCTGCTTAGATTAAACCAAGACAGAATTCCATTAGCACAGCACTTGTTCCATGTGCTGCTGCTGATCGCTCTGAAGAACAGACGACTAAGACTTTTGCCTTATAGCAACGGAGGGCAGGAGGAGAAAAAGAACAAAATAGTTCAGTTTTAAAAAAAAAAAAATTGTTTCCAGAGTCACTGTGACCTGATGATTGTTTTGGGTTAAACTAAACCCAACCCAACATAACTGGCCAAGAAGTCAGAGACAGCGATATGTAAGAGAATTAAGATTGGATTCCTTTTTGCTAGAGAGACAAGCCTGAAACACTTCTCTGTAGAAATCTCTTTTGATTTCTCTTTGATTTTTGATATGAAAAATTCAAGTGAGAATATGGTTACTGACTAGCAAAATAATGACACCATTAGGAACACAAAGCTGAATGATTGAGGGAAGTTCCTTTCTAGTTTGAACTCGTAGGTTTTGTTATTTCATCCCAGTGCCTAGCCAGCACTTTGTTTAAAATAGGTCTTTGTTAATATTTTGATGAGTTAATAAACATTATTAGACAAACCTGACTATACACAGCCAAGGACGACCTCCTAGCAAAATCAGAAGGAACATTTGACAGTCCTGAGAATTCTAAGATAAGAAAATACACAGAAGAAAAAAAAAAAAGACATTTTCTCAGCCTGAATAGTCTTTAACTATTCCAGCAAAATTAAATACATAAATAAAATTAAGACTAATTAAACAGCAAATTTTATTACAGGCTGTTTTCAAGGCACTGTTCTTCCAATAAAGGATATCTATAGTCTGGGGAGGAAGAGGAATATTTTCTAATGCCTTCTGAAGTCTGTCTTCCTTCCAGAAATTTATACACTGTTCGCTGGGACGATTTCACAAAAAAAAAAAAAAACAAACAAAAAACGCGAACAAACAAACAAAAAAAAAACACCAACCCAAACCCAAAACAACAATCAAAGCCTCTTCTCCATTTCTTAGCTGCATCCTTGGCATAAAATTTGTTTTCCTGATGCAATAAAGGTAGTTCTGACCAGTACAGACATCGCTGTTAGGAATCAGACTCTGGTATCGTTGTACATGGTGTGAATTATAGTTATTTCTGTATCAGTGATGCAATAGCAGTTTTCTACACATCTTGAGTTGTTCCTAAGCTCAAGGGAAAGAGGCTCATTCAATCCCATTTTTGCTGTACAGCTGCTTTAGGAAAGAAGCCAGTTAGTGCTCCATTCCAGTCCAAGAAAAATAATTTTTAGGGATGAGATAAGACAGAATTTGATCCTATGTTTACAGCTCCCATTGCAACCAAGGCCAAGCTAACAGACCTGTGGGAAAGCCTCGTAGTCTCACAGAACGTAGGTGTCACTGAGAAGACAGTTTACCCCAAAGGGCTAACGTTTCTACAGAATGCCTTTCCTAGAGCAACACAAGGGATTAACTGGTCTCATTATTTGATAGCTCAAAGCTCCCTATTGATTCCCATCTACTGCTGACGCTAAGAAATTACAATTAGTTGCAGTCAGTTTTCACACTGGGACAAGACTACTGGCAGCAATATTTAGCAGGCGGAGGGAAAGCCTACAGTCCCATTACCTCCTCAAGTAGCCCAACACCAATGGAGAATTCAAGATGTAAAATCAGGAAACCACCTTCATTCAGGCTCAAGGCCACCTCCTTCTCCCACAAGAGCCCTACACTCCATCACCTCCTCCAGCCTGGGAAATAAACTCCTCTTCCTTCACAAACAACCCATTTCAACAGGCAGCAGCTGATGCTCGGCCACTTACTAGCATCCACCTCCAGCTGCTGGCTGATCACACAGCAGAGGAGGTTAAGTGTCACTGGAGCTTAGCAGCAAGATTGGACCTGCCCTTCTCCAGCTGCATCCGTTGTGCTCTTGGGGCTGGGCCAGGCTCAAGACAGAGGATCTGACAGGGTGGAAAAGGAAATTCTGTGCATTCCTCATCCGTAGCCTACATGCCAAGTGAAATGCAATGATGAGCAGCCAGGCCAGAGCGCTTGTCTGAGGCTTCATTCTAGCTGCAAAAATTGCAATGTGCTTAAAGCAATGTTATTGAGTTGGGTCCAGAGAAACCAGGCTGCTAGGGTTCTGAAATCATTCGCCCTTCAGTACTAGTGCAACAGGTGAAATGTAAGGAGGAGCATAAATCCTGGAATACACCCTCCAAAGACTGAATTCTGTCTTAGGAAAAACACCTGCCCTGAAATGTTCTGAGCATGTGATTTTAATTTTCTTTGACCTTTTCATGTCTCTCCTTAGCCAGGCACAAAAATATCCTCCTCAGAAAAATTTCTGTCTGGAAATGATGGTCCTTTTTCCCCAAGTCCTTTTAAAGGGAAGAAAATTGCTTGTCTTCCAGAAACACGCTGCTATGAAAGAGCAATGCATGAACTGCCTGTTTGGAAAAAAACATGTTCCGCAGAGGGAATGCTCTCAATGCTCATCCATACTCATACCAGCTATATCCTAACAAACACAACTGTAATGAAATTAAAACACAACAGCAGGAAAATCCAATGTAAATGCAATGTGAATTTGCTAATTAACAGTTGAAAAATCCACCTTTTTGTTCCCAGCTCCCTTCTGCCAGTGCATCATTAACTTTGTAAATGGAAATCTCCCATGAGCAGAGTCATGGCTGCTAATCACAGCATCCTGACAAATGCTGGTGTGAGTAGTTTCCCTTCACTGACTCATCTGTCTTCATGGTTTTCTGGGGGGATCACATTCCATCCCAACAATAACACCAGCTCCTTTATTCATCCCATAAAACCCTGTGGGTATTTTGGGGTGCCCCAGATCTAGATCATGTCCTCTCAAGAACTGTCCAAGCCAGTTAGTTTTAATCCCACAGTGTAGCTAGGGCTCTGTGGGCATGAAGAGCATAAAAGACATATGAAGATCATCACTGTTATAAGAAGTGATGGAGAAGGATCTGCTCAATGTCCATGCCCAGGGGTGCCTGTCAGATATCCAGTGTGCAATCAGACCTTTAAAACTTTCAGCATGAGGGAGCTGGAGACAACAATACTCATGCCATGGGGAGAGAAGACTCATCCCTCAAAAAACATAACCTGTGCCTTCCCACCCTTGCCCAGCAGCCAAGACATCGGCCAATGCCACCACGGCACCTCAGCCATTCCATGTTTGCTGACATGGATGGGACATCAGCTCTGGTCCAGGACTGTTTGGAGAGAGCTCACGCAGTTAGGTTTCAGTCCAGGCATTTCTGGCAAATCTACCTTTGATTCAGCAACAACACGGGGTTTGGAGGCCTGGATTTGGAAAACCTACCAGCTCATCTAAAATCACTGGGCAACAGGATATGGCTGGGAGATGGTGCCAATAGCCAAAGTGAAACAAACTGCTCAGAAGAGTCTTCCAGGAAGCTGGTTGAGCTGTATTGGCATTGTCCACACAATGTTTTCTTCACCACAAAAACAATGTTTCTGCCATTGCTACCACTAATTTCACTCCATCGCTCGTAAAACAACTCCTGTCTTCATAAATCTGTATCTTGAAAGGGTTTATAACCCTCCCCTTCGCATCATTCAGTGTGGGACTCGCTTCAAGCCATGCAGGAGATGCATAACCCAAATCCACTCGGCGGTCACCTCTAGTCGCTGCCAAGTGTCACACCTGCTCGGAGGAAGGTGCGACCCTCTTTGGACACTGACCTGCCCCAACACTACTGCAATCCAGGAAGGAGGATGAACTTCAGGAGGGAAAAGCCAAGAAATCAGTGTGAGGCACCATTACAAAGGGCTTTCTCCAGAGCTCTACGTACTGTAGGTACCAGACTAGAAGGACCATAGCATAAATTATCCCCAAGCAATTGACCTAAAAACACTTTTGGTGCCACGTAACGAAGAGTTTCAGGATGAGATGAATCTGAGCCCGAGTGGATCAGGCTGGGGGCATTGGCCCCATAAGAGAAATGGGTCACAGATCAGCGGGGAAATCCAAGTGTGTAGGAGGTAGTTGGTAGGGATGTCACACGGGGTTCCTTTTTCCATCAAAGGGCTTAGTTAACATCTGTAACTGATGCCAGTAGCAATGTATTTCATATGTTCATGCTGGCAAAATGGCTTTTGGTGTTTAAACTTGCCCGCACTGATGCTTCTTTCAGCTGGATATGATATTCGCAACATCCTTCCTAAACCATCCCATAGTTGTCTTCTACAAACTGAAGTTAGTCTCCATTCAGTGCTGATTTCTGCTGAAACACTGCTCAAACTCAAGGTCACAGTCTTCCAGCCTAAATGGCTGATGTAAAACTCTGGGATAAATATCAGCAACAACTTGTGTTCCTTAGGTAAAGTGGAAACCTCCCCAGGAAGGGTAAAGCCTGTGGGTGCAGGAGACAGAGCTCATGCTGAGCTGGCACAGGGTTTGGTCGTTTGTTGAAGGAAAAGTGACATAAGATCCTCAGCTTTTCTTCCACGTTTCTTCACAGAAAACAGTTATGATCCAGGAACAGCCTTGCAACACATGTGCTGAGGGTAAACAACTGCACTACTTTTAAAACAGTGCAACTAGGGCTATGGTAACATGGACCAAACTCCATATCCTAGAAGGGTTTTTCCAGCCCTGTGTCCTATGGTCCTGTTCCTCTGACCTTGCCTTTCTAACATTAACACATACCACACATTTTTCAAAAAGCAACCAGCAAAATGAGATATTTCACTGCATTTGATCCTCCCTGGGAGAGATGAGAACAAAAACTCCTAATGCATGTTAATCCCATCACCAGAGCACTGCTGAAAGATGGTTGATAATTGGGATAGGAGCACTTGCAAGGGATAGGAAAGCCTATAGTCTTAGCAAGGCTCCCACATCCCACCCCAGCAGCAGCTGCCCATCAGTGGTTGGTGAAGCAATTCTCAAATGTAATTTGTTCAGCATAAATAAGTCCGTAGCAAGGCTCATTCGTGATCACAAAGCACTCAGGACCATGGTTCGGGCTCACTCTGTGATCTGCCTGTACAACGTGTCGCAGCGGGCAGGGAGGTGGCCCGGCAGTTTGGGTGATGGACAGCAAACACACACTGCTCTGCACGTGTTGGGTCAAATCCCCTCCTCAGCCAGAACCCTCGTGCCTCAGCCTCAGAAAAAACCCAGAACAAGACAACTTGTGTCCATGGGACCGTCATGAGCCATTCGTCTAGGGGAGAGGAAGCCCTCTACCAAGTACAATGAAATACCAGTAAACACAGCCTAGATGAAGGGTGGCAACTTCAATGGGAGGAAGGGAGAGTCAAGCAGCAATTTCCATCCTGGGGCTGGGGCAGGTGGCAGCAGCAGCCGCCGGGGCTGCGTACAGACTTGTCCTCATTTTTGTTCTTTGACCCTCTCCCCCCCTCAGCAGCTGAGTCTTGTTTACCGGCATTTCGGCAGCCCATCTCCTGTTTCCATTAACCCTCAGAGGAGGTGGGAGGGAGATAAAGGAACGGGCTTGTCACGCTGGGCTCTTGGTGCTCTGCACGAAGGTGCAGCGAGCTGCTCTCAGGCACCACCACGGGGAGAGGCTGAGCCGGGATTTATCGATGGGGGAAGCACGGGCACAGCAACCTGACATGGGCCTGCTGCTTTGCCTGGTGCACAGCACACGGAGGGGGACAGGGCATTTATAACGACTTTGAAGTCGCCAGCTTTGCCTGTGTTGTTGAACATCTGGGGGGATCTTTTGCTGTTCTGATGATTAGATGGATGGTGTCAAAACTAGCCCTGCTCTGCCTTCGGGCTGTGTTTATTCAGCACTGAGATGGGACATTTTCAGAATTCCTCCACCTAGCCTGACCTTGTAAGAGAATGAAATCCAAAAGACCTGTCCCCCCCGCAGATGACACCAGGGAGACTTCAGTACTCCTGGATAACTATGACCCGTGGGTTAAATCCAAGAGTTTAACATAAAATCCAAGGGGAAATATTGTCCTGCTGATAGTCAGCGCCACTGAATTGAACTGATCTGAGCCACATCTGGCCAAACAGATCAGAGATTAATAATACCTGCTACAGGCAAGAAGGCACATCACCCACTCTCCTTGCTCCCTCTGATAACACTGCAGTTACCGTAGCATGGCTGGCACCCAGGCCATAGCTTGGGGTTATCTGTGGGGACAGTCCTGGGACAGTTCTGAGCCATCCCAGCTACGGGCCAGGCCAGTGCTGCACTGTGAATGCCCAAATAAACCCTGTTGCAAGGAGCAGGCATCTAGGAAAAGCCCTCCCAAGTCTTCACATTTTCAAGCCATAATGAGAAATGAGCTCTGCTTACCTGCAAGGTCATCTAGGTTTAGCTTTGGGATATTTATATTTGTGGAGTCTGGCTTCTCTCTTCTTTTTTTTTTTTTTTTTTTTTGTTTTTCTTTATGGAATCTATTGTTAACAACAAAGAAGGAATTTCATCTTTGCAACACTGCCAACTGCACAGCATCAGCCCTTGGTTTGGAGAAATCCCATTAACCGTTTTACAAGATAAATGCTGAACCTAGTGACAAGCTGTCATACAGTTGTTCAGGATGGATAGACAGACAGACTATATCTCCTTCTAATCCATAAATGTCTCAGCCCAGCTGCAGTCAGTCAGCTTGGCTTAGCCATAGGTATATTTGTCATACAGGGACCTGAAGGATAGGGAAGGACACAGTTTTAATCATTACTCCTGCAAATACAGGGTCAGCCTCCCCACCGTGTGCCTGGGAACTACCAAACGCCACAAAGAACAAATTGGGGATTAAAATGACCCCTCGGTCCTTGCGATGCCCTGCTTTGCTGCTGGCCCTGGGGACTGAGCGCTCCCCTTCTCTTTGTCTCTGATCCGGACTGGGGCAGGTGGCGAGCCACTCGCCGGACGAGACAGCAGCCCTCCCTGCCACCCCGCAAGCGGCGGGCTGCTGATGAATATCCATCTAATTGGAATTAGGGATTCTCCAGACCAGCCCTCCAACTGGAGAAATTAGCTAGTTTATTCCAATCAAGATGCTAATATCGGGGGCTTTGTGGAGGGCGAGAAATGCCCATTGTCATTCAGAAGCAATTTGTAGCGGATTTGAAGCCTTTGAAAAGGTGATGTGCTGGTGGCTGGGTTTGTATAATAACCATCCCCGAAATTCACAGCTGAGCATTCTTCCCCTCCATATGCTTCAGTGCTGCCCAATTTGTATTCCCCCGGTGAGGAGCCGCTGGAGCGGAGCAGCGGGCGATAGCAACAGCGAGGGAGACAGCACAGCCGTGCCCGGTGGGGCTCCACGCTGGGCTGCCGGGGATGGGGGTGCTAGGCAAACATCTCTGCTGGGGTGGGCAGCACACAGACTGAAAAAAAGCTGCTTTGGGGGAGAAGGGTCTTAGACGTCTTTATCCAGTGGTATTAATCGTTTAATGCTTCTTCGGGGTCTTCGTGCCATTTCACCCACACTGAACTCCTCTGTGCAGCTCCGTTGCTTTTTGGAGCTCAAATCTCCGTTACTCTTTATCTCTAGATGTAAGTCATCAACTCTGGAAGTGACTGAGACTGAAGTTAACACCGTGTCTCCAGAACAACGCCAAAATCCTTAACTGAAATTTCCAATTGAATTTAATTTTTCCCGAACACTCTCTCTTCAGGTGTAGCCTGAACTGAAGACTATACAGGCTGGTGTCTTGCATGAGGCAGTTAGTGGGACTGAATTATCCGGGCGGGCTGAGGTTCTCCAAACCACTTGGCAGGTGATGTTTTAAGAACCTTCTATCCAGACTTGCCTCTAATGCACCAGTCTCTGCAGTAAACCTAATCAGCATTTTAGGAACAAAGCACTTTTGCAAACTGCAACCTAAATTCACATAAAACCGAAATGCCTCCCTAAGCTGCTGTTTGAAGATTGCTCTAGGAGATAAAATGATATGAAAATGTTTCTCTAATCTAACAGCTGCCTGGAAACGGAGGTAGAGCTCTGTACCACAGTGAGGGACTATTTTTGCTGAGGGGGCATCCTCTTGCCACTGACCTTATATCCTTTGCTCCTTCCATCTCGTGACGCAAAGGCGAGGAGTGACAGCAGAATCCATGAGCAGCTGGGGTCGCTCCCCAGAAGCCCAGACACACTTGACTCCTGTCCATCTCTCTGTCTCTGTAGCCTTATCTGTGTGAAGCCTGGCACTGAATTTAATGTTTCCTGCGGATTGCATCGCTCCGTTGAGTCCATATAACTGACAGGGGTTGCTCTGCTTTAAATGTTACGCTAAGGTCCCGCTCAGCCAGGTATTTGAACTCATGCCTGAATTAAAACATAGGATGGCCACGCTGAGCCCAAGGGACTACTCCCGACCCTGCTGCAAATACCTTGAGGTCAGATGGTTTAGAAGCACAGACAAGGGAGGAGGAATATTTCCATCTGCTCAGGATGCTGCCTTTCCCATGAGCCATGGCCTCACTTAGGAGAGGACACCATTGACCAGGTCAGAACCCATAAATGCTCACTCTTAGCCATGATGAGGAGGACTCCTTGGCTGCAGCCACTGATTCTCTGTTGTACCAAGGCTTAAATATTTTCTCTAGCGATACCTCGCAACAGAAAGGACTTCTGGTGTTTCTCAGTAGCCATGCTGTGCATTTACTGATCAGGCCGCAGTTGAACCAATACCAAATTTTGATGCTTAAAGAAAGTTTCAATTCAAAAGTAATAGATAAAAGAATATTAATAAATGACTGCATAGGAAAAAAGAAGGCTTGGTCCCCAGCCAGGGCAGCTGATGCATCTGTGAGATTTTGCTTGGCTGTGCAGCCTGGCTTGCCGCAGGTCTCTCGTGTGACCAGAGCGCAGATGAGGATCATACGGAGTAGGAGAGCAGTCTTGGCTGAGCTCATCTTTATGCTCTGAAATAAGCTAAATTCAGCTCTAAAACCCCCTGAGTAGGGATTACAGAATCTGTTTGTGATCACAAAGCACTACATAATTGTAACTGTACACTTCTTTTCTTATCTTATTTGCAATGTTGATATGAACTTTAATGAAAATGAGGAAAAAAATATTTCTCAGACATTTTGGCCAGCTCTCAAGCAATGCTTTGCATTATCTACCCAGAAAGAATAGCTCTATTGGTACAATAGCTTTTTTTAAAAAAAACCCTCTTGAAAAATGGAGTGATGATAGTATTTTATTTTTGGTTTCCAGCTGGCTTCATTTCCCACTTGGGGCTAAGAACTGGGGAGTTGTGCCTTTTCCTTGGTCCTTGATCGGGATGGGGCCGTGGTACCTTCCTCCCAAATGCAACAGGGAAAGGAGCAGAAAGGAACCAACTTCACTGAAATGTCCCAAATGGGTAGATCAGGCCCAAGCCAAGGAAAAATGTAAAGATCAGAACAGAGACCCAAGAGCACATGTTGGCAGCACCTCCACACTGAAGCATTCACAGGGGAGAGGGAAAAGGAAAGGCTACCACGTTCCAGGCAGCAAATGCGCAGCCTTGCAGTCCCTCCCACGCTGGTTCACTGCCCAGCTCCAGTCTGGAGACATCCATGTCCTCCCATGGTGAAGAAACCCCATACAGAGCTAAATGCACCCCACAAAACACAGGCTCTGTCACTTGCCTGGGGGTCAGGTCTCGCCTCCTTGCGCGGGTAACGGCAGAGCTGTCGGTGGCTTTGTGGCACTAGAAGGATAAATACATCTCTCTGCTCCTCAGCCCTTCCCCTCCTCCACGGTTCCACATGCTTTAGCTCTGCAGTTTAGGCTCTTGGGGATCCCGTTTTGGTTTAGCCCATGATGCACTAAATACAGAAAGGGAGCTGGAAGGATGGATGTCCCTCCCCAGACACATGGTCCCCACGGGGGGGTTTCTCAGTGCCACCATTAGCCCTACCAACGTAGCTGGGTCATTACCTCCTGAATCGTGCCATTGTTCCTGTCTCCAAAATAAAACAGGCACAGGAGGCATTTCCACCCAGAGAAAACCAGTTTCCAGTGGTGACTTCTCCCTCTTTGCTCAAGAATCCTCCCTCCCTCCCTTTCAGGGCCCCCATAGCTTTTCTTTGTGCCTCTTCTAGGATGAAAAGAGGTAGTCATTGATTGTATTAATAATTCAGAGCCTAATCTCACAGATGGGTGTTCACGACCCGTGAGGTGGCAATCTTTCATCTTGAGATCAGGATCAGCCAGATCTTTCAGAGGTCAAGGAAGATAGCTGAAGCACGGAAAATGCCTTCAAAATAATAGATTGAGGAGACTCTTGTCCGTGGATGAAAACAGCAAATGAAAAGCTCATGTGTCTCATACTCTCCGTTGCCCCTGCATCTCAACCCGGTGATGCCCACATACCCTTGAAGATGACTTCCATCAGCTTCAGTGAGCTGGGGAGTGAGCTCTGCCCCATGCCCCAACCCACCAACATTCCTCAGGTCACCTGAACCCTCCTGCTCTTCAGGAGAGCCACCTGCCTGCTGTTGATGGATCTTGCACTACCATCCTTCTCGCATGGCCAAGCTCCTCCTTTAACGGCCTACTCAGTTGTGTTGTCTTAACCATTTCTAGAAGGTGAAAGTGTACTGGCACTATTTGTTTTGCTTTGTGGCCAAGCAGGTCCCTATGCAGGGAGAGGGGCAAATTCATCTTCAGTACAAGTAAGTAAAACTGGTCACCGGCACCAAACTGAGGATTCCCAGGACAAGCAAAGAAAAGGGAAATCTGAATATTCTGGATTTAATTTTCACCTGGCTGTACTTTACACATCAGGAGTAAATTTACACCACAGCTCTTGAAGCCTATCTAAAAGGCCAATAGTCCATTCTCCATCGAGTCCTTCTCCCACGACCCACAGTTATCTAGCTGCTGCATCTACATTAATGCCCTGATAGCTGGGTGTTGCTCTCACCTCAGGGGCAAAGCTCACGCAGAAGGGTGCCTGCAGAAGGGTGCCGTTACACCTACACCTCTGCTCCACACCTTGCTGGCTGGTTATGGTGGAAATGGCAAGGTCAAAGACATGCACCTTGTACCTGGAACTCAAGGTGCCAACTCCTGCTGCGACGCCAAAGATTAACGGCGTGCTGATAAGAGCCGGGGGGGAAGCGGCCAGCGGGGACTTCTGAGGGTTCCCCTGAGTGCGGGTGTGCTTTGCTGGGAGCCTCCCTGCTCCGGGGCTCCCCGATCCCACCAGGAACCAGGCTCAGCACCAATTTGCTGCCGCCGCGATGCTCTGCCGCTGTTACCGAGGCGCTCCCAGCGCCCTGTGCATTAGCATTTCTTCTGTCTTGTGCTTTGTCTTCCCAGGGAAGCGCTTCCACAGCACAACCGAAGCTGACGTGTTCGCGGTGGCGATGCCCCCCGCCCCCCAGCCCGTGCTGGCACAGTCCCCAAGTGCTCAGATTAGTAACGCTCCAGCGTACGGTATTTTACAGCCCGGGACTCGAGCCCGACCCACTGCGCACACCTGCAGGAAGGCCTGGGCTTGCCATCACTTCTCCCCCCCTCCTCTTTGTCTGCTGCATTCACTTGGGCTGCTCTGAACAAGCAGTTTACCTTCTTCTCTCAGGCAGGGTTTGTGCCTGGTTTCCTGTCTGTGCAGCGTCCCAGGCCTGACAGAAGCAGCTCTGTCTGTTCTGTGGTATCCAGACACCACAGTATCCAGAACTGTGAAGCGATTTGCAAATAATTATTACGGAAGGAAGCCGTTCTTTCTATAGCTGATAACTTATCTGGTATACATCACACTTTCCCCAGTCTTTTCTCTGTTCTGGCTTTAACAGTTCATCCACAGACACGTTGTTCCTTTGTCAGGACTATATATGCCCATAGTATCCACATTTAAGAAAAAGACCTCTTTGATGGCAGGGTTTCCGTAGCAGGGCTGTTTAGATTTGTTGTGATTAAATCACATCCATTTTCTAATTTGTACCTAACACACACTCAAATCCCTCCTTAAGCCTGAGCTGTACAGGCACATTTTGTCTTCACTGCTGACTTAATCAAGCAGCGGAGAGCTGCTGTGTGCCGTAGCAATTGTTGTCTCTTGCACTGGAAAAAAAGAAAGAGAAAAAAAAAAAAAAAAGGGAGAAAGAAACACTTTGCAAAGGGCTGCTATTATCCACACACTACGGCGACAGCGTATTTCGCGTGTTTGTGGCTCTGGGGCTGCAGTAATTAATTAATTGTGTGTCTGACACTTTGGCTGGCACAGCCTTGCACCCAGAGTTTTCCCATCCCAGCAGCAGAAAACCAGGCACCCTGGTACCCACACATGCCAGAATCTGTCCCCCCCAGGCCTCTGTGGGACATGGGTGATCACCCCGATGGTGGGGGAGGCTGGGGTGGTGGTGGTGGGGAGCTGCCACACTGCCCAGCTCCAGGCAGTGCTGGGTGCTGGGGCAGCTGGGGGGGGGGGGGGGGGGGGGGGTTTACGCTAAGGGGCTGTTGGGGTATCCTGGGGTCTCCATCCCTTCCCCATTGCTTGGATCCTCTTCCCGGTCCCAACTCCAGTCCTCGCTGCTACCCTCCATCAGGGGAAAGATGCTCTCAGCACTTCTACCTGCCCCAGTCGCTGGAGAGGGGGTGCACCCGCCCACCCCACCCCAAACCCCGCTTCCCCTCCATACCCTCCCGCTGCAGGTGGAGCATCCCCACCCCTCCGGGAAGGTCTGTACCCTGCAACCCCCCCTCCCCACCCCCCAGCCCTGGCTGCCTGCACAGGGAGATGGGGTGGTATGGGGGGGGGGGGGGAGGCTTGCAGCAGGGGGGACACCCCCCGCCCTCCCCTTTCTCCTGGCCGGGGGGCTGCGCCTGCCCTCCCTCCGCCGCTGCAAGCTCACGACGCTTCTCAGCGTGTGCGGAGGGAAGGAGGGAGGGAAAGGAGGGAGGGAAGGAGGGAGGGAGGGAAGGAGGGAGGGAGGGAAGGAGGGAGGGGACGTCTCTATCTGGCTCTATCTCCTCCGCAGCCTCTCACATGCTCCGGGAGGGCGATGCGGCTCCCCGCGTCCCGCTGAGCGAGGCCGCGCTGCACCGCGCCGGGGCTGCCCTGCGCAGGGCAGGGGGGGCCGCTGCACCCCGCGGTTGGCCATCCCCCCCCCCCCCGCCCGCCCGCCCCCCCCCCCCGCCCCCCACCCCACCCGCCGCCCCCGCCGCCCCCCGCCACTTCTACCCTTGGCGGTTTTGTTTACTATTATTTGATTTGATTTGGTTTTCTTTGATTTCATTTCCTTTTTATTTCCCCCCTCCCGGAAAGAAAAAATAATATATATATATATATATATTAACATAAAAAGCCGCCGCTCCCTGCACCGACCCCCGCGGCGGGCTGGAGAGGCTGATGCGGCCGCTAAGGTAAGCGGGGCGGGGGGCTGCGCGGGGCCCCCCCGGCCGCATGCTGCCCCCGGCTCCCTGCATGGCCCTTCCTCCGCGGGACCTGTTGAGGCTGTCGCTCCCGGTCCCCGGCTGCCTCCCCCCCTCCCGAGCTGTTTTTTAAGAAACCTCGATCCTTCCCATTTTCTCTGCCCAGCTCGCTCCCTCTGTCCGGCTTGTTCCTAGCCTGGCGTGCATGCGGTTATTCATTTATCCTCCCTTCTGATGGTTGCCACTAAAAATGCACCCCGCTGGGCTAAGTCGGTCGAGTAATTCCTTGCAGACCACTGATGGGAACTGAAAATACCCTCCCCTCTCTTTTCCCCTTTCCGTTGCTCATCGCGGGGCTGGTCGTGATTATCGAGACCGGAGCGCTTCGTTTGGGCAGACACAAAGCTTTCCCTTAACTCCCGTCGTTGCAAAGCGCTGGGGTGTTTGCAAGCTCCGAGGGAAAGAAGGAGGGGGGGGGGGGGTGGGATGAGGTGTGTGACAGCTGGACAGATGTGGGACATGGGCAGGGATGGCCACATCTGTGCGCAGGGAGAGGATGGGCAGCTGGAGCATGTGTGGCCGGGGGGGACTTTGCTCCTGATGCTCTGAGTCCATAAATCGCCGACAGCCTCAGCCAGGAGCGGGTGTGGGGGGGAGTTGGTGGGGGGGTGGACAGAATACAGCCCCCAGGCAGGACTTTTCAGAGGCACCAGCTAGAGCAGCCCCTGCTGAGGCTTGCTTCCTACTCTTCGGACCTGCACGTTGCCCTTCCTAAATATTATATACATTTAAGGAAACCGGGCTGTGTTTGCAAGACAGGTGCTTTTTGTTGTGGTGGTGGTTGCAAGGCAGGAGATGAAAGTTTGGTGTTGTTTTGATGTGATTCTTGATTGCTGCCTGTTGGAGTAATTGCATCGCAATTGCTCAGAGGTAGAATCAATTTCCCCAAATTGAGATTTTAATGGGAGCTCGCAAGCTGCTGTTATGTCATGTGGTTTAAGGCGGCGTTGGATTGCATTTATTTTATAAACTGGATACTTTTGCAGACGGCGCAGGGATAACAGCACCACCCAGTGGGGCCGCAGCCCAGCCCAGCCCAGCCCAACCCAGCCCAGCCCAGCCCAGCCCTAGCCCGAGTCCCAGTCCCAGCCGTAGTCCTAGTCCTAGTCCCAGACCCAGCCCTACTCCCACACCTAGTCCTCGTTCCAGCTCCAGTCCTAGTCCCAGTACCAGCCTCAGTCCTAGCCCTATTCCCAGTCCCAGTCCCAACCCAGCCCTTGCCCTAGCCCTAGCCCCAGTTCTAGTCCCAGCCCCAACCCTAGATCTAGTCCCAGCCCCAGTCCTAGTCCTAGTCCCAGCCTGAGCCCCAGCCCTAGTTCCAGCCCAGCCCAGCCCCAAGCTGGGGACACTCGGGAGGACTCCCAGTGCCACCTCGGAGCTGCTCCCCCTTCACTAAAACTCACGGTTTCATTTGTGGAAAAACCTGTAGAGGTGCTGGATTAAAGTTGTTTGGTTGTTGCCTTTTTTTTTTTTTTTCCCCCCCCCCCCAGTAAGAAGAAATGTCTCTCAGATAATCAGGAAAAAGTTTTAAATCAGTTGGTGACACTGTCACTTAGTGTTTCATGACTGAGAGCACAGGAAAGGTGTCCTGTGGTGGGTTGTATTTCTGGCCACTGCTGTCAGGAATTGACAGAAGGGGACCTGGGAGAGGTGGTTGGGTTTCACAGCGCTTTTTCCATAGGATCCTTCAAACACCCGTTTCTCAAAGGGCTGAAGGTGTAGATTTGCAAACACTCGACACCATCTCCCACTTTTAAATGAGATCCAGGAGATGTCCTTAACTGACCTGTTAGTTATAGGGAGGGGAATTAGGGAGCTATGTTTGCACTTTCTCAAGATACCTGTAGCTTTTAAAAGCAGCAGAGAAAGACTGGCCCATTACAGTGACTGGTTTCTGTCTCTGCTGATAAACACCCAGTTCTCTGCAGTTCTTCTGTGCTGTTCATTTTTTGGCAGTTCAGATTTATCCATCTCTTCTTCTGAGCTGACATTTGGCCATTTGAACTTGCTCTTGGGGACCTCCCAGCCTACATTCTTTTATTATTTTAGAGGGGAGCCCAGATGTGAAGAAGATACACTAAAGAGATATTGCTCGATATTTACCTCAAAGAGAAGACTGGGCCAGGAAGACCAGCTCCCTGCAGAGAACTAAATATACAGATGGTGAATTCCAGCCAGCCCTCCAAACACTGCCGAACAAGGGATGGTTACATGCTCCCATCTGTAGGAGTCAGGCCTCACCCCACAGGGCTTTGCAAGCAAGGGAAAGGGAGAGACACGAATGAATGCCACCAGTCAAAAAAAGTTGACGTGATGAACTCTATTTGCCTGAAAATATCCCTGCCTGTTTTGCTTTCTGTCATGGGTGAGCCTGGAAGTTTTCCACCAGCCCATCTTCCCTTCCCTTGTCCAGTCGGGCTGGTTGCGAGCGTTTAAAAGTGATTTTAGGGCTGTGAGCATGGAGCAGGCATTTCAAAGAGAGAGCCCACAGCGGGGATACTCACGGTGACTTCAGTTGGGGCTGCTGTTAATCAGTTCATCTGTGGATGCAAAGATGCAGGTCAACAAAGCATTCTTAGTATTTTGTATATTTATTGGTGTTACAAAGCTGTGTTTTATTCCACCCTCAAGCCACTGGCCTCTTTTTACACAGCCAGATTGGCGAGCCTAATGTTCACAGAGGCAGACGTGGGGAGGTGGATTAGCTAAACCAGCAAACCCTTCTCTGCACTTTGCTATGCAGGAGCGGGTCGCTCTTCAAAGCCCAGCTCCGTGCCATCACCTCCGCCTGCCCCGTTCAATTACTGCAAAAGTTCTGTGTAGGGCACTAATGAGATCTTGGGGGGACGCTTTCCCTGCTGGCTGCTCTACCAGGCGTTGTACTGCAAGGCAGCAGGTCAGGAGGGAAGGGGGTTTAGATGTGTACTCGGCAGCTTCGAGGTGGGCAGTTCAGGGAGAGTGTCTGCCAGGGAAACTGTAAAGTGATAAGAAAATTGAATTATGAGTAAAAGGAAGGTCTTTAAAATGAACTGCAGCATTTTCCAGTATTGTAAACATCAGGGGTGTGGCTGTTACTGCAGAAAGACGAGGGGTTTTTCTTGTTCAGAGGTTTTTCCTTTAGTAAGGGGCTGTTTACAGAACAGCTGTTTGGTTTTACTTCCATGAACATTTTGGGATCAGTTGTCAAACCTCCCCAGACAACAATTTGGGGGTTTCCACTCCAAACTTCCTTTCTTCCTCTTTTAGGAATTTGCTTTTTGCTGCTCGCCCCAAACACCTATTATTGCCGAACGTTTCAGGATTGGCTTCCTGCATGGGTGATCACAGCTCATCCCAGCCAGGCCAGGAGCAGCGTTTGTTGAATGCCTTGTCCTGAGGCAGAGCAGGCAAAGGCACGTGCTGAAGCTGTCCGGAGATAGTTGTGTGAAGAGTGGCCACGCAGAAAGTTCATGGGAGAGTCAGGAGCAGGCCAGGAGCCCTGACATCCATTCCTCTAACTACTAGTTACAGTCCTCAGAAATACCCATGTTTACTATTTTAGCCATATAATTACAGGTAGTGAATAATTCCATTAGGAAAGCTGTAAGGGGAGGTATCGTCTGTAAACCTTAGGGTTCAAATTAGACACGTTCGTTCAGCCCCGTTGAAGCCCACAGCCATGCACGGTGTGACGCGGGGCAAAGGGAAGTTCAGAGGAGCGATCCCAGCTGAGTTCCCCCTGGGAACTGGGAATCTCCCTGCTCATCCTGAAAATACCTCGGAAAATGCTGTCAGCTGACCTCGGCCGTGATTTGCATGCCACCCCCTCCGTAATGACACCAAACGTGAGGACCAACGTGCAGGTGACCACCGAGGTGCCTTTGGGCCCCAGAGCCGAGCCGCTGCACAGCGTAACCCCGCTGTGCCTCAGAGGTGTTTGCATTTTAGCGGTGGGTGGTTTCCCACACGCTGTTTGCAAAGAGCGTTGGGCTCGGCGCTGCCTAACCGGGAAGCCCCGGCCGAGAAGGAAAGAAGCTGGGGAAAACGCAGTCACCCCACGTTTCCACACCTCCGTATCCCCATTAAGCAAGGTAGAGATCCGAATTTCACCCAGCCTGTGATTCAGTAGGTGATTTAAAGCTAATCAGAAAGGTGAAGGTTATTTGAAAAACGTGGAAGGGGGAGCAGGATTTCAGAAACGCACCTTATTTGGGGCCTTTTCCTGCTCTGCAGTTACGGTTTGGACACATCTGTTGTTTTCTCCAGCAAAATCCGCTGCTTTGATCAGTGCCAAAAACAGCAATCCCATTTGCAATGCATGATGCAACTGAGCAAAATCAAGGAGAAATTTTTACAAACTGGAGCCAGGGGCATCAGTCCGTTGCTTTGTGGCAGCGCAGTTTTCCCTATGCCAAAGGCAAAAGTTCCGACAAGGGTCTTATTTTAAAAATAATGCTTCAAACGGGATTCCAGTCTATCATTGCAGTGTGTCAGCTTGCTGCAAAACAGCAGTACCGAAGTGGCGCTTTAGGTCAAACAATCAAACCAGCCTTGCAGCGGCTATTTAGCAGCTGGATTTTAAAAGATCATAATCCAGATAGTTTTTTGAGTTGAAAATAAATGGATCGTGCTCTATGTCATTAGCCAGGATAGTAGCAGAAGTGATGTTTTTTCAGACTGATATAAAAGCAAAAGTTGCATTGCAAGAGGACAGGGTGAGAGCAAGAGGGAGGGATTTGGGGTCTGAAACCCCATCCCCTGGATCCCTCCCCCCTGCCTGGGCTCTCCCCAGCTCATGGACCCTCTCCCTCTTCCCACCAGGCTCCTTCCAGCCTCTCCAGGCCCCTTCCAGCTCCAGCTGCCTACACATCCCATCAGCAGGCATTTCTTCTTGGGTGGTAGCAGCAGCTGGCAGGGTTTGGACATACTTGCCCCTGTTTGACATCCCCCACAAAGAGGTGCTTCGGGTAGGCGTTCCTCCCACACTGCCTGTGCTACAGGTCTGGATCCGGCCTGCCAGCTTTCATCTCCTGCCCAGCTCAGCCCGGTCTGGCAGCTCTTCTGCACACAGAGCTCCTTCTGACTTTAGTGGACATCATCTGAGTGCAGCTGTAGGAGGATCAGGACCAAGACAGATCTCCAGTCAAGCAGGCAAGGCCCCAGGATTTTTTGATCCCATCTGGGTCCCAGATGGAAAAGCTTCAACATTTTACTTCCAGTTGCAGCCTGGATAAAGCCCCAGTGAAGCTCCTCCTTCATTTGGAGGCAAGGGGGCTCAAATTCCCCGAGGAGAACTAGAGAGATGTTGTTAGATCCCTTTGCTTCATGGATATTTACTCCCACCTCCCTCACCTTCCATTCCATGGGATATTTGTTGTAGCTGAATCACAGATTCGGTCCACAACAGGAGGAGATCACAAACTCTTCCTGGAGACTTTAAGCTATCAGAGCATCCTTAAGGGTCACTGTGAGGCAGAAGAGAGGGGGATTTCCAAGGACAACTAGAAGCAAAGTCAAGGAGCATCCCTGGCCTATGCCAAGCTACAGGGGGAAAGACCCACTGTTAAAGGGCATTTAAAAAGCTGGGAGACGAGTTGTGTAAAACAACCAGCATCCTTTTATTCTTTGTATAAGATCCCCAAGAGAAAGGAGATGAAACATTGGGATGGCAAGGGGGCACTCAATCAAAGGAGGGTTAATGATCTAAAACAGGGAAGCTAAAGCATATTAATTAAAGCGTATTACACCCGTGGGCACTCTCATTCAGAAGTGAAGTTGTCTTAGTTCACAGTGGCTAAAACACCCTTATGAGAAATTTGAAGGAGATCCAAGTTAAGGGGATGCCTCCCACCTGACCCAGCCCTTTCCTGGGGGGAGCAGACCCCTGGGGTGGCGGGGCTGCAGATCCAACCCGCTCCTCCTCATGCTGGGGCATCGCAGGAGGTGGAAATGGGCTGGATTTTGAAGCCCAGCAGGCAAATGCCTGTGTGCTTCCAGCTGCTGCTCCATCTACATGGTCGGTGAGCGGGGCGGGCACTCCCAGGACTGCTGTGTGCCCAGGGGCTGCCCGGAGGGTCCCTAAGGGGTGGGTTACAGAGCGAGACCCCCCAGGACAATTGTACCAACACAACTGGTGAGACTTTCCCCCAGCAAAAGCTGATCATCCAGGTC
The DNA here is from genome assembly GCF_018691265.1 of Tyto alba. NCBI lineage: Eukaryota > Metazoa > Chordata > Aves > Strigiformes > Tytonidae > Tyto > Tyto alba. The sequence continues at coordinate 7,059,726 of NW_024881317.1, forward strand.
TGGTGGTGCAGACTGGTCGGTGGTGGAGGTCCTGAGGGAGCCTAGGTACACGTGGGTCCTCTCCATCAGTCCTCGGCGGGCCGGCAGCGGGATGCAGGGACCCCCCCAACAGTCATCCCCCCTTTCTGAGGAGTGTCGTCTAACGATGAGGATCTATGAGACTTGCTCTTTCTGAGTTGTCTGAACTTACTTCACCGCTGCCAGTGCCGGTGCGGGTGAAAGACCTGGAAAGGTTGTGAAATGCTCCCACCTCCTCCGCAGCCAGGGCTGGGACAGCGTGGAGGATCTCCCTGTGCCGGGGGTGGGGGGGGCCATGCCCCTGTGGGCCGGGGGCCCGCAGCATCGCTCCCATGATCCCTGCCCCGCACAAGCTGCCCAGCATCTCCCTGCCTCAGTTTCTCCCCCTCTGCCGTACAACGGCCTCTTTGCCCCCGATTTGGGGGAAATCCCAAAGTGCTCTCGTTAGGCCCACGGGAAGGCGGCAGGGAGGCTGCGCCGGGTGTCGAGACCCCAGTGGAGTGGGAGAAAGCCGCTCGCTCAAATCGCAACCGGGCTGCGATGCACGTCGGTGAGGAGACGGGGCAAAACCTCCCGAGCCCTCCCCATCCCGCGTGGGACCACGGCCACCTCAAACAACACCCCCCCCCCCCCCCATCCCCTTCCCCAGAGGGTTCGGTGGCTCGACCCACAGCACTAACCCCCCTCGCCCGGGTCTTCCCAGGGTTTTTCTTCCTCTCCCTCCCGCGGCTGCGGTGCGCAGCGCCCGTCCCTCCGCCCCTTCCACGCCGCCGGAGGAGCGTGGCCGGGGAGGCGGGCGGAGGCGGTGCAGGGAGAGGATACAGACATTGGAAGGCAGCCGGGATGATTGATGGTTCGGGCTGTTTTGTAATGGGAGGGGAAAGAGAGAAGGAGAAGGAGGAGAAAAAGTCTGTGTAATCTTTCAGTGCGGAGGCCACCGAGCCCGAAGCTGGGGCCGCCCGTCCCTGCATCGCTCCGCGGAGCCATGTGGGGCTTTTGATTTTATTTTTTTTTCCAGTTCTTTCTTTCGATTGATTTATTTTTTCCTCTCTCTTTTTTTTTTTTTTTTCCTCCTTCCTCTCTTCCCTTCTCCTTTTTTTTTTTTTTTTTTTTTTTTTTTTTCCTCCCCCTTTTTAAACTCTTCTTCCAGGGAGAGGATAGTGGTTAAAGCTCGAGCTGGATGGATGGGTATGGGGAGAGGGGCAGGATCCACAGCCCTGGGACTTTTCCAAATCCTCCCTGTCTTTCTCTGCATCTTCCCTTCAGGTAAGGAACAGCCTCTTTATTTTGAAGAATATTTTCCTGTATTTCTCAAAGCCCTTGGATAGCCGCCTCTGTTCCCCCTGTCTCTGGGCCTCTTTCTCTCTCCCTCTCTTTGCAGCAGTTTGCCACATGTTTAAAATAAGCAAGTGGGGCTCAGTTTTGGTGTGTGCTCCCCCTCCATTCCCTTTTCCCCAAGCAATTGCGGTGAGTGTTTTTCCTTGACCTCATCTTCTTTGTCTCCCTGCTGCCTCATCCCACAAGGAAGGAGATGGTCGAAATCAAAGCAATTCCCGGCGAAGGCAGCCGGGGGTCGTTTCTGACAGCGGCAGGCAGGTTACGTTGTTCTCCCGTTCCCGGGTGTGCTCTGTGCCTTGAGAGTAAGGGGGGGGGACACCCGCACAAGAACACCCCCGATGCCAAATTTCTGCCCTTGAATGCAGTGGGGGGGTCCCCGCTCCGCGGCCCCCACCCCACCCCGGGGAGGGGAGAGCGGCTGCGGAGGGGGTGAAGAAGGTGGTGGTGGTGGGTGTGTGTGTGTGGGGGGGGGGGTCGTTGCTTTGTGATATCGGGAAGGTCGCGTGTCCGTGGGGGGATTGCACGGCCCCACGGCGCGGGGAGCGCGGCCCCGGGGCTCACCTGGGCCAGGCAGCGCGGCGGAGGATGCGCGGAGCGGAGCGGGCTCCCCCTTCTCCGCGCTGCCCCCCCTCCCTTCCCAGCCTCGGCCTGGGGTTGTTTTGTTGTTTTTTTTTTTTTTTTTTTTTGGGGGGGGCGGGGGGGAGGAGGGGGGCTTAGCACCATTATTCCCTTAGAAAATTAATTCCGGCCGGGCCGGGAGGTGTTGAGCGCTGTCCGAGGGCGGGATGGCAACCGAGCGGCGAGCATCGGCTCCCCCGGCCGAGCCCCCGCCCTTCCCCGCGCCCCCCCGGCCGCTCGCACCTAGTGCTGGTCTCTGCCTCCCCCCTCCTCATCCCCGGTTTGTTTGTATTGTGTCAGAAAAGGAGAGAATTTCAGAATTACAGCTGAAAACGCCATCTGTTTCCAATGAATCCCCCATAGTTTTTCACAATGTTTTTGGCAGATCTCTGCCTGCAAATTCCTTCAAGCCCTGAGTGCTTGTTTTTGTTGGGGGAGGGGAAACCCAGTCCACAGAGGCGGATTTGTTCCTTCCAAAACTCTCCAGTTTCTTTACCTCCTTTTTTTTTTTTTTTTTCATTTGCAAGGGGGGGAAAGGAGAGAAAGCAGGAGGGAGAAAGAAAAGCTCTAAACGCTTAAAACTTGCCGTGTATCTTTTTAGCTTAGTAAAACTTTCCCTAATTTTTTTTTTTTAATTTATTAATTTTAAAATCGCCTCTGCCTTTCTTTTGCATAACCGTAGGTGAAGCAGTCTTGCACACACACGTAGTAAATAAATAAATAAATGCTTTACGCCCTTCCTCCCCCCTTTGCCCTCTCAGCCCTGTTGCAGGAAAGCAAACGCTGCCCTTAGCACTGAGGTGTCCCTCTGGACCCCACTTCTCCCAGGGGACTTCCCAGAAAGCTGGAAGCCGAATCCCCCCCTTTTTTTTTTTTTTTTTCCTTTCTGGAAACTCTGGAGCTGCTCCCATATGCGTTGCTTAACGCCCTTTTCGGAGCGGTTGAGTTGCAAAGCGTTGAGGCTGTGAGATTTACGGTGCAAGAAAGAACTTGATAGGAGATCTGGCTGGCTGCTTTGTTTGCTTCTCCCTTCAGCAGGCAAATAAGGTGCAAGGAACTGGCAGAACGAGGCAATCCGGGGCCCGCAGGAGCAGGGCACAGGCAGAGACAGTGCTCCCCATGCACAGGGCTGGGAGCACGCCGGGGGCTCTCCTTAAAAGCTTTTTGGGATGGGAAGGTAGGAAAAAGGGGGGGATTTATTCCCTGGCATATCCTTTGCCCCTTTTTCCCCTGTGCTTCCTGGGAATTTGTAGATTCCCAGCAGGTTCCCAGCCCGTCTTGGGAACCCTGGGTGAGCGGGGCCACTGGAGGCTGCCCAAGTGGGTGCTCAGCGTGTCAGACCAGTGCCTCGCCGAGTCCTGCCCTCTTTATTTATTTGCTTAACCCCCCACCCCGCTATGTGCACACCCCGGGCTGGATTCCCACTTCTGCTGCTCTCACACCGATGGCTTCACCCCGTTGCCTCCTGGGCGGTCCCGGCCGTCGAGCACCCTCAGACTGGGGGTGCCGGCGTTGGTTCCCCTCTGCGTGGGTCCCCCCCCTCACGTGGGTCAGGGTGACCGCCGAGCGTGGGGCGGCTGGGGAAGGAGGTTTGGGCAGAGCAGGCCGCTGCTGGCAGTTTCCCTGGCAGAAGTCCTGCTCAGGGCTTGTGCCAAGTCCCAGCGTCGGGTGCTCATGGGCGCTGTCCGCCCCCCCCAGCTGGGACCCTCATTTCCCCGGGGTGCTCGGCTGACCCCCACCTGTGCCTCCCAGTATGGACCATGCTGAGTTTTCTTGCAGATCCTTTTGTACTTTCAAAACCTGGCCCTGGGTGTTTTGCCCCAGAGGGTAAGCCTTGCTTTTTCCACTCCACTTTGCTTTGGCTTTCCCTGTTCGTCTTCAGCTTTGGTTTTTCGGCTGCAATACGCTCCTGCCTCCAGAAAAAAATTGGGATTTTCTGCCTTCAGTCCATCTGGGTAATGCAGTTGATTCTAGATAAGGATCCATCCCTACTGGAGGTGTATCGGTTCAGTTGATAAATGGCTTTTGTCTCAGCGGCAGGGAGGGACGTGATCGCAGCATTAAGCCGAAATTGAGAAGAGGGGTAGGGACGCTGTTAAAACCTCCCCAACACTGCAAACAGGGAGCTGGGCCGGGGGCCGGGGAAGGTGGCAGGAGGGGAGGAGCGCGCCTGTACGGGATGTTGTCAGGGCAGAGAAGAAGGGAGGGATTCAAACGTAAACCTGGAAATATTTTGGCCTCCCTCTTTTGTTGCTCACACAGAGCTGGTCTCCTACTTGGAATGGGGACTTCTCTGTGACTGCCAGCAAGGCTCATTGTGGGGCTGAAAGGAGGTGCCTTGTTTTTAATGCAGATGGGGTGGATATGTTGCTTTTTTCCACAGAAAATCCTGACATTCCCAACCCTTGGTTAGTGGGAACGGGGGGATATTAAGAGTGACTGTGGGTTTATCATGGCAGAGGCTGAGGTTTCCTTCTTTGTGGCCCGAACAGCTGTGCTGAGTCGGATGTGCACATGAAAGTGCTCGCAGGGCTGGGCAGCCATAAAAACTTCCTAACCTGGGGGCTCAGCTCCATCTCTGCACCAGCCTGCTGTCCCTGGAGAGCCGGGCAGCAGCGCTGGATCGGGCCCCAGAGACAATGAGTTTTGCGGTCGCTCTTCTGACTCCCTGATGAGCACATCCCATGAAGCAAGCACAGGCTCTGGCAGGGTCAGGCATGACCCAAGTGAGCCCCACCTCAGCCCATCTGTCCTTCAGGGACCCCCCCAGCCGAGCCATACAGCTCCCAAGGGGTGAGCATTAGGTGGGACAGCAAAGAAGGTCAAAGACAAGGGGGGGTCTGGTCCATCTGGATGTGTTTGATTGGGTTTGATTTGCGTTGGAGCGGACATCAAACTTGGAATAAGGGGGAACGTGGGATGCCAGGACCAAAAGACCATCGGGGTCCCAGGTGGTTTGGAGGGGGGCTGGGGTGAACTCAGGGCTGCTGCAAGCCAGGAGTGATGTGTGCTGGGGCGACAGGGAAGGGTTTTCAGGGAGGGTGGGGGATGCTCGGAGATGCAGCTGTGGAGGGGCACGGGAAGGGGGGTGCCCTGGCCTTTTTCTGGCTGTTCTGGCAAATTCTGTCCTGATGCTGCAGAGCAGGAGCGAGCTGTGCAGGCAGGGTCCTGCCTGGCCGTGCACGGCACCCGGAGCGCACTTGTAAGAGGAGAGCCCCTAAATGCCTTTAAAAAGCTTTGTACCCTGCACTTGGCAACTACTGGGATGAAAAGAAGAGGATATTTATTCCCTCGTCCGCGAGCTCTCAAAATAACAGGGCGTTCGATTGTAGCCTCAAGATTGCTTTGCACTCAAGTGCAGCCCGGCTGAGTAAATCACTGCTTCACCAGCTGAAATTCCTGCAGCAAGGGGGAGAATTGAATTATGGCCAACTGCAAAACCAGATGCCATCCCCTTGATGAAGTCATCGGGCTCTGACTGCGGAGAACAAGCTGGCTCCTACACACACGCAGCCCTCGTAGGCGCAGACTGAGCTGCTCTGTCTAACAGCCTGGCCACGGTGTGCGGGGCAGCCGGAGGCTGGTGTCCCTGCAGATGTGAGAACAGTAAGTCCTTCAGGGTGGAGCACCAGAAGGGTGTCAAGTCCCACTTTCCGCTGCGTGAGCATCCAGGGGAGTTTGGCCATTTAATTCCCAGCAAGCAGAGCTATCCCTGCATATACGGGGATTTTACGGGTCAGGCAGAGAGCAAGCTTCACTTGAGCCCAAAGTATTTTCTCCTCCCTCGGTTTCCTCTCCTTCCTGGACAGCTGTTGACTTTGGTCCCCAAAGCCCTAGTAATGATCTATGGCGTTTTGGTTTTCGCACAAGCTACCTTTTTTTTCTTGCCATGTGACGCACTCCAGCCAACCCTTTCTGAGAGGACGAGGACATGTGGCAGGATGTTTTAGGGATGAATCCTGGCTCTGGGCTTTGCCAGCCCACAGTGATGTGAGAGCATCGCTGTGCTGGGGATGGAAGGGTGCGGAGCAGCAGGACTGAGGGGGGGGGCTGCGTTCCAGTTAGAAAGTTACTTTTTGTCTTAAGATTAAAACCTGAGCCCAGGAGGCCATCAATCAGATGTATTTAAAAATAAATAAACCTCTGAAGGTCTGTGGCTGTGAAGGAAGAGCAGATATTGTGGCTTCCATGGGGCACGAGCGATGGGGAGCGAGCCTGGTGCCGGGTGGGAGCCCAGCCCGCAGGAGGGGATCCACTAGATTCCCTGCATCCCCAGGTGCTGCTCCAGCGTCGGTGGGGTGCCCGTGTGGGTTTTCGGTGGTCTCATGGGGCTGCTGCCTGCCAGCCAGGCAGCTGCCACCCCACGCCCTGCGCGCAAACCAACGCCTCCGATTGAGATGCCGCAGTTTTTTGGCAGGCGTTTAATTGTATAAATTTGCCTCATCCAGATTTATGTGCTCCGGGCTTTTCTCCATCTCCTCGTTTCGTGTCTCATTTACCTCTGCGTTTGAAGGGTTGAAATTTCACAAGAGCACGGCAGAGATGATTATTCCTAGAGGGAATCCACACCTGTGAGCAGAAAGCGTTTCCCTGCCAGCCCCGCCGCGGCCTGGGTGAGGGGGAGGAGGGCGAGGGACCTGCTGCCACACCTGGGGGGCCCCCGGGCGCAGGTGGGTGGCAGCCGTGCCTTCAAAGGCACCCTGGGAAAACAGCTTCGGCGTAGGGAGAGGGATGTCTGCTGGAAACCCGAAACACTCGGCAATGGGGGTGGCTGGCAGAGGTGGCCTTGTCCAGGTACTGCTGCTTCAGAAGGATGGGGACATGGGTGGTGTTGGCTCGGGGAGGAGGCGGAGGGTGATGCTGCATGCAAGGGGTGAGAGCGCGTCTCCACCTTTCTTCCCACTGGGCTCATCTTGAGTGAAACCCTTCACATCCTCGGCGTCCTCATCTGTGAAATGGACCGTTCCCCTCGAGGAGATTTACCGGCTCTTGAGATCTGTTGGTGAGAGCAGCTGGGCACTCCCCAGCTGGGAAAGTCAGGTGTGCAGCTCCGGCATGGCTTTCCAGCCCGCGGCACGCCGTGGCGGGCAGCCAGCTTCGTTAGCACCCTTCTGCAGATGGAGAATCAGAGGAGAGCTCTTCCCTCCCTCCTCATCCTCCATCCACCAGCTCATGGTGGAGAAAACCTTCATCCTCTGCACTATCCACCAGCGCTGCTTCCTCTGAGGAGGTAAAAGCTCAACGGCTGCAGCAAAGGCAACGCTGAAGCCCGAATCCCAGGATGAAGTTTTAAGAGCAAAGTCAGTGACTCTGTTGCTGCTTTGGCTGTAAATGCTGGTTCCTCCTTTCAGCCCATCATGCCTCCGGAACTTCCCAAGATTTGCCAGTAATTCTCAGAGCAGCATCACCAGCTGCTCATGGCCCCGGCTACCAGCTCCGTGGTTGATGCCCTCTCCGATGGTGTCTGCTCACCCATCTCCCTGGAGGGGGATGTCGAGGTGAGCCTGGAGGAACAACACTGGCCGGGAGGGCTGGGGAGAGATGTATTCACCCCCGCTAAGCATGCCGGGTCAGCAGTAAGCTGACTCTCCGAGCCAAAAGAGCTGACTAAGTGACAGGAACGATCAAGGGCTCCTTCGGCAGCATCCAACGGTTTGTGCCGTAGCTGGTGAAGACACTGACTCTGCTTTTTTCCTGCCTGTGCTTGCCCTGTGTCTCCGCAACGCCTCGAGAGGAGAGATGGGGGGCCGTGTACTCTTAGGACAAAAGGGAGTTGGTCATGGCGGGTCCTGCAGATGCGTTAGTGAATGACACAGGTTGAAATGAGAAAACTCCTTCTCTGTCCCTCTTTTGATTTAAAGGAACTGGAGGAAGCTTTTCCCCATCATCCTCTTGGGCAAGACAGGGACTGGGTTAAAAGGAGCCGCACAGATTGAGGTGTGTGCTCAGAGACATCTCGAGTCACTATCAGTACTCCCTTTGCCTGGATTTAATGCATCTGCTGCTTTTGCCAGTGGAAGAGAGCACAAAACCCGGGCCCCAGGGTGGAAGGTGGCCCCTCTGAGCCAACCTCCCCATGCACGCCCTTGCAAAATATGAGCTCCAGCGCTTTAAGAGAGTCAGGTTTATTTTTCTCCTTCAGTTCCCTCCTCCCAGTCCTCCTCCCCCTACTTCAGTGCAACTGAAACCTGATCTAATCCCTTTGCACATGGGTAATTTATTGGTCTATTGGGCTTTTCTTGATGGCAAATTGCATTGTCTTTCTTCCTGGGTTGAGGCTTTGGAGCAGTTTGCTGCATTCCTGCAGCTCTTTTCTCAGGGCTGATCTTTCACACCCCCTCTGAGCACAGTCAAATCAGTTTTATTGGGCCTCTTTGTTATGCAAACAAGGCAATAATAACCAGGCTATTATTCTGCAAGATTGTGCTTGATTAACAGTTCAAAGGAGGTCGCTGGAAGAGCCCGGTGCCGCCATCGCGCACAAATCCTTTCATGAAGCTTGGGTCAGGTGGCCCTTGGGTCTTCCTCACCCCACGGTGCCCGGTGGGGCTGCAGGAGAGCTGCCCCTGCCCCTGACACCCCATCCATCAGGGCTGAGGTCGGCACCGATGGGCTTGTTTCTCTTCCTGGTGCGATGAGGCGCCGGTTGATGCACGTCGTAAAACCGAATCATAGAATAGTTTGGGTTGGAAGAGACCTTTAAAGGTCATCTAGTCCAATCCGCCTGCGATGAACAGGGACATCTTCAACTAGATCAGGTTGCTCAGATCCCCGTCCAACTTGACCTTGAATGTTTGAGGAAGGGGGCATCAACCACCTCTCTGGGCAGCCTGTTCCACTGTTTCATCAACCTCATCATAAAAAATTTCTTCCTTCTATCTAGTCTCACAGCCCATGCGGGCATCAAGGTGTGGGACCAGCATGGCTGGCACGTGGGGTGTCTCGTGTAGACTTCCCTGCTGGGACAGGTGCAGTGTAAGGGGCTGAACACAAAGGGCTGATGTTGTTCATCTCCTCTGTTTTTTCCTTGGACTCCTGAAAACTTGCTGGAAGGGATTGTGTCAAGCAGATTTTTGATGAGCAACGTGATTTATTTTTTTTAAACTTCTGGTGACATGTTGGTGCTGGTGGTGACTGCTGTCCACCCAGGAGCTGAGCAGTTCACATCTCCGTGAAGCTGGTGGATGTTGCTGGTATTTAGCACCTCCAAGAGTCATGCCTTTCCTATTGAGGTGTCAGCATAAATACGTTTATTTAGATTACTTAAATAAATATGTGTTTAGGAGCCTAAGTCTAGGTGCTCAGATCTGAGGCCAAAGGTAATTACGTTTTACTGTGTTCTTCGAAAAAGCCCTTCACTGCATGTGTGAGGCTTGCACATCTACACTTCAATCTATATATTTGGAGAGATGCGGGATGATGTATTTGCATCACGTGTGGGTGATGAAATACTTTCCAGCCTGTTAGTAACCAAAAGGATATTAAACAACATCTCTTAGCAGTGAACGCTTTAAAATTAACAGTTCTGGTTAACACGGACCCAAGAGTCTTAAAAGAATTGGGTTTTGCATACTGAAATTAATTTCGAGTAATTCTCTTTGCTAGAGAAATTACAGAACAGATGAATTGTTGATTTTGTGTTAGTTTTCTGAAAGAGCTTTATTTGGGTAAATGAAATCCAGGTAACCTGACACCAGCTGAAGGGAAAGTAGGGGGCACTGATATTTAAAAGGCTGTTAAAGTTAGATATGTGCATGTAATATGTTTGAACACTTAATTTAACAGTGTGTAATATAATGTACCAACGATGAGGGCAGAGCAGCAGGACCTGGGTCGTGTGGGACCCCAGGCCCCTGAGTGTGTGTTCGGTGGGCCATGGGCTGCTTGCTGGATGCAGGACCAGTGCTTTGCAAACTGGGGAGCTCTGGAAAAGGTCCTGGCCAAACTGCACATCTCGGTGCCCACTGTGGTGACATGTCCCGGCGAGAGGGGCGACCTCGGGAGAGCGTGTCCCGCGGCGGTATCGCATCGCCCGTCGCCGCGGTAGGTTTTGCAGGAAACAAGCCTGCCGGGGGCAGGGCTGATGGTGCGGCTGGGCAAACACCTTCCAGTGAGAACTTAAAAGTGCAAACCGTTTAGCTTATCTAGAGGATTGACAAGTGACTTGATTGCAGTGTGTAAATATCTTTGTGGGAAACATACTGGTTACTAACGGACCTTTTACTGCTTTGGAGAAAATTGCTGGTTCTTTTTATGTCCTTACAATGAAGACAGATAAAATCCACTTATAACCAAGACCCGCGTTTTGTTAAGGTGATAAACTCCTGAAACAGCCCGCTGAGGAGAGGGGTGGCTTTTCAGACCGCACAGACCGCAGAAGTCCTCATGGGAGGTATACCTGAACAAACGTGGGGCACCGGGCTGCGCAGGGGGGGGCTCTCTTAGCCCAGGTGATTTAATGATTTCTTCTGCCTTTAAACGTTCCGAAACTGTTGGTTTCAAAATGCTGAAGAAAATTTTGTCCCTAGTTTGAGTGGCACCGAGGCCTTGAAAGGGGAGGTTGGGAGGTGGCTGGGCTACCAAGGGTTGAAGTCACCTGTCCCCCAGGATGACTTGCGATGGGCAAGGGTGTTGGCATCACCCAGACGCAGGGGTGTCTCACAGATCCCAGGAGAGCATTGCTGGGTGCCTGCTTTAAGAGGGATTTGTTTCCGCGCTAAGTCATCTGTGGTTGAAAAACAGATCCATTGCAAGTCGATGGAAAATAGATTATGCGAAATTGAATAAACATCGTTTCTTGGCCCGGGTACAAATGAGCCTGCCCTGCTGTGCCAAAGCTGCTGCCAGAGGGGGACGAGGCCAGGCGTGCATGTCGGGAGGGGGAGAGGGTCGTGTTCGCTCTCCTCCACATCCTTTGTCGGCCGCGGTCCCTCCCCGTCAGGGTGAGGGGTTTGCCAGTCCAGCGGTGCGGTTGGAGACATGTCTGTGAGAAAGCCCAGGCGTGAGGGGCTGGGGAGGGCGCGCGGCCCCGCTCGCACACCGCCTCTGCCGCTGCGGCACCTGGCTTTGGAAATCTGGCCTTATATGGGGCCCTGAGCGAAACAGCAAAAAGGGGACGGGTGCCAAAACCGGAGCGATAACATCTTAAAGAAGAACGCTCCCTCTTCAGGCCCAGGGAGGAAGGAGATGGGCTTCCCTGCCCATGGTGTTGGGTTGGTTTTTTTTTTTTTAAATTCAGTACCTTATAAAGTCATGCGTGACCCTGGGGCAGTGCGGCAGCGAGGGATGGAGGGTTGGGGGACTGTTTTGCAGCAGCCTGCGCTGCCCGTAGGCTGCCACAGCTCATGCCTCCATCTCCTGCTCCAAGCAAATGAAGCACGTCCATGAAGAGCAGCAGGCTATGGCTTTATTCCTACTAAAAAGTCCCGTCTACATGGCAGTAGAAGGGCTGGAGCAGCCGGTGAGTGCTGCAGCCTGGGCTCTACCAGCTGCTCGCTGGGTGGGATGCTTCTCACAGCGCGTGGGGTGAAGTGGGATGTGTGGGTCCTGCGTGTCCAGGGACATGTCCTCCAGCTCTTCCCGGGGCTGTGCCGGCAAGTCTGTCCGCTGTGACAGCGCATTAGGCCACATGCAACCTCAAGGCATCCTCAAGCTGTACATTAGCATAACTACTAGGAGAGCAGTGATTTTAATTGCCTGATGCCACAACTGTTTGGGATAACCGGCAGTGGTAGCACTGGTCACGATCCTACATGCTTTTTTGACTCCGAGCTTCCACCAGGAGGGTCCTGGGGGATCTGCAAAGCTATGGTTGCAGTCTCTTATCGGAGGGAGTGAGATGCAATTTCCTTATTTTCCACCCTGATAAACCCACACCACGAGCGTCTGGCCCCAAAATGCCCCTGCTTGCATTCCCTGCGCCAGCAAACTCGCTTCTGTCACTCCAACTGTGCTACCATGTGCAATTGCATGCGTTAAATACCATCCCTTACTTCTCCCTCTGAGTTTAGGCACTGTGCTAGCTACAGCATATTGCAACAGCCGTGCTTCAATGTATAGCCTCCACAGCCAAGGCAGGCAGTGCTGGGGAGCTGGGCTTTTCTGCGTGCTGTTAAGAACACATCATTTGAATAGTGTGTCTCGTCTAGGAGAAACACCGAGCAATACACGCCATTGCAAGCCAGCTGGCTGTGATGGGAAGCCCGCTGATAAGCAAGATGTCTTTGGTGAAAAACCACACCGTTGGGGAGGGAAAGAAAGGGATGTGAAATAAAAAATATTTTAAAATTTGATCTGTACATGCAGAAGGCGTAGCAGAATGTGAGCCCATGTCCTGGGTCAAAAGCTTCTTATCAAGTTACCTCTGGTCAGTGATGAGTTAAAGACTTTCTACAGTCTTCTTGCAGGTTTAAATGGGATGCTGCCAAGATGAAACAGCTCCTGGGTTCTTGGTGCTGTTGCTAGCATATGAGTTTATTAAACATGAATTTTAAAACTGTGAGGAACCTGTCACCATTTCCTATTTGCACTTCACTCTTCTTGGAAAGGGAGAGGAGGCAAGCTTGTTTCTTAAAGCTGGACTGCTTAGTGTTTTATAGCCTCGGTCTCCCTTTCTGATTTTCCAGCACCAACTATGTTTAGGTTTCCAGCACTGCAATGTTTAAAACTAAAACATACTGTTTTCCCTGAAACAATACTGGGTTTTGTAACTTTCTTTTTAAACAAATCTGAAATGGTTTTGGCACAGATGCCTTGCCAGCCTCCTTCTAAACAAACCCCGAGACAGCAATATACATGTATGCCTGCAAGAGGCACCACAAAAGCATCTGGAAATGGCGGGGCTTTTCTTCTCATCCTTCTGCTGCCTTTTGTGCCCGAGCCCATTCTGTCTCCAAGCCCTCCGAGGAACTCGATTAAGAGGAGAGGAAGGAAAACTCCATGAATTTTAAGCGGTGTGAGCCCGGGTTCACCCAGCGAGACTCCAAATTGGCACGAGCAGAGCAGTGTCTGGGTGATGTTCAGCGACGGCCGTGTGCTTTCTGCAGAGCTGTGTTCAAGCCTGCTCCAGGGAAGCCACGCTGCCCCGGGGAGCAGACGCTGGGGGAGCGGGGCGGGGGGGGGGGAAAAACAGGATCTGAATTTTCTTTGCCTTCCTCCGCCTTGCCAGCAAGCACTGGGGCTCTGGCTGAGCCCGGCAAAGGTCCTGCTGCCTTTGGCTTTGCCTCTGCGTGGGCAATGCAAGGCGGGTGCGAAGGGGAGGCGGGGGCTCGGCTGGCATCCCCGCACCCTGCCCCGCCGGTTTTTCTCCTCCACCTCTTGTTCTCTCTCAGCGGGCCGTGGTGGGAAACGGCTCCCAGGGCTGGGCAGAGCCGCATAGCAGTCAAGAAAGAGGTTTTTTTGGCTCCTGCTTCTTTCCGGGGAACGGGGACACGGGCAAGCACTGTTCCTGGCACTGCTGCAGCCGTGGGGATGGTGGGGTGGCCGCAGGCTCTGCTGCAGGGCTGTTCACGGCATGGATCCTGCTCTAACCTCCACACGTCGACATGTGGCTGGGGCACAGTGGTCACGCCGAGGCTGGGTTTCCCCGTGCCTGTGGAGGAGGAAATGGAAGGCAGACAGATTTTCACCCTGGTAGAGCTCAGTCTGGACACAATGCACAAGAATTCATGCGGCACAGAGCTTTGAATGTCAAACCCTAAAAAGACATTAAAAACCCCATTGCATTTCCCCCCACATTAATGATTCTGCCTCATCCCCGCTAATGAATACATCCTATTCTTCCCCACCCTGGTTTTCCCCTCCAGGAGCATTCATCTAAAGGCTGGATGCCGTTTCCCTTCTTGGCTTAAATCGAGGCAGATCCCGTTGGTTTCTTTGGCTTTGATGCGTGAGAGTTGGGTCATGTGAGAGGGTCACGTCTGGTGAGCGAGGCCCTGTCACGCGGTAGAGCCGATGTCATGAGTTCGGGCTGCGGGAGGAGGACGCCGGCCTCTTGGTGGGGGTAGAGTTGGCTGTCCCACTCGCAGCCGTGTGAGAATTGACCACCTTGTGTTTTCCTCCCCTCCCGCAGTGACCTCTCCATGCAAGATCCTCAAGTGCAACTCTGAGTTCTGGGCGGCCACGTCGGGCTCCCACCACCTGGGCACGGAGGAGGCGCCCGAATTCTGCACGGCGCTGCGCGCCTACGCCCACTGCACCCGCCGCACCGCCCGCACTTGCAGGGGCGACCTGGCCTACCACTCCGCCGTGCATGGCATAGACGATCTGATGGTGCAACACAACTGCTCCAAGGATGGCCCCACGTCCCAGCCCCGCCTCCGGACATTGCCCCCTGGGGATAGCCAGGAGCGCTCCGACAGCCCCGAAATCTGCCACTATGAGAAGAGCTTTCACAAACACTCGGCTGCCCCCAACTATACTCACTGCGGGCTCTTCGGGGACCCCCACCTCAGGACTTTCACAGACACTTTCCAAACCTGCAAGGTGCAAGGGGCTTGGCCGCTCATAGACAATAACTACCTGAACGTCCAGGTCACCAACACGCCGGTGCTGCCAGGTTCCACAGCCACTGCCACCAGCAAGGTGAGCCTTGGGCATGTCCCCATGAGCAGAGGTGGGCAAGGGCAGAGGTGCTGCAGAACAGCCTTTCTTTCTATCATCTCTCTCCACCGTTTGCACATCTCCTTGGGGAGGGTAAAACCGGGTGGAAGCTCCTCTGAATTTGAGCGTTTGGCCCTAAATATCAGATGCCCATCCTTTCTTTGTCCCCTCCTTCGCTTAAATGGCCTGTGGTTTCTTCCTGAGCACATCCAGCCCCGTCGTGGTTAGCAGGCTGAGATGCTGCAGCTCAGAAGGCCATCGTGGCCAAAGTGGGGGACTGCAAATTAAGAGGGCTCCCACCTGGGGGACTCCAGCTTGCTGTGAACAAACAGCCAGACCGCGAATGATTGTGGCACCTTTTGGGGCACGCTCAAGGTCCAAGCAAACCCAGGACTGCCCTAGCAAGGAGGCCCCAGTTTGCAGGGAAAAGCCTGGAGGGAGCTGAGCTCCTCACACCGCCTTCCCCTCTGCTCAGGTTTATAATTGTGTTTGTGGTTTGCAGCCAAGTCAAGGCATTTTGTTGGGCACAGTCTGTTCTGGAGGTACTTTGACAGCCTAGATAAACACCCTGAAGGTACAAGGCAAACACTGAGAAAACCCAAGTGAAAATGTGCTGCTGTGATACAGCAGGACTTGTGTGGCATGGCCTCAGCTTCAGGAGAGACCTGGAGTTGATGAACTGTTATGTTGCTCCATGGTGCACAAGCTCTAAAGGTAACAGGCTGCTTTTTGTGCCAAAAGAAGGGAGGCTCAGCGGGAGGCATTCTCTTGCTTTTGCAAGATGTCCTGTCCCGCCTTGTCTGGGAGTTCTGCTTCTCCCTATGTGTGGAGAGAGGAGAGAAGCACATGTAGGGCAGGGGCTGCTTCTCAGCTATGGATGTGACCTTTTTAGTCTGAGGCGGAGCTGGCGTTTTGGTTTTAACCTGCCCCTAATAAACCTCCTTAAAGACACTTAATGATGCTCTCGACATCTTACCTATCGAAAGGCATCAAAACCTGCTGAAGCTTGCAAGGAAGTCTGGCTTGAGGAAAGTGGTCCTTAAGAACCCCAGGGGCCTGCAATTTCTAGTCTGGATCTCAGGATCTTAACTGAGCCTTTTCACCCGTTATCTGCCTCACGGGCTTGTGGTGAGGAGGGATTAGTCATGAGATCTGCAGCATGAGCTGTGGAAAGCATTACTGGGCCATTGCTAGAGGACCTTGTGCCGTTGGAAGGGACGGAAGCCTCTCGGTTGGGGCTCTTTGTGTTTTTGCATGATATTCTGTGGTCTACCTTTCTTCCTCCAGCCAGAGGCAGGGCTGGACCCAGAGGAGGTAGCAGGAGGCCCATGCGAGGGGTAGTGAAGCCTGAAACCCAAGACGTGGTGGTGCCTCGTGACGTGGCTGAGGGGGGGGTTAGCAGGGCTGCCGTGGGGCTGGGAGCATCTGGGTACTCAGTAGAGGACTGGGTGAGAGAGGAGGACATTGCTGGGGCTCTGGACAGCCCTGGGCTCCTTGCCAGCGCCAATGGGAGCAGAGGTGCTGGGAGCCACCACCGTGTTCAGCCCAGTCCTTGGAAATTCTCAGTTTTACCCTTGGGGGTGCCTGGCCTGTAGCTGCTGGAGCCATCTCTCCTCCAGCCCTGCCCCACTCTGGCCAAATCTCAATCTGCTCCTTCATGGGGGTCACATGGCGGGAGGTCCCCCCTTACTGCTCCTCCCTCATGGAAAGAGGTGCAAGAAGAAGAGCAAGTCTTCAAGAGGTGAAAGAGGAAGCATAGTTTGCATGGGAAGAAAAGCAAGTTGCTCTTCCTCCCATGCAAACTCTTCCTTCACCTCCTCAAGCCTTCCCCCCAAAGCCAGGTCAGCAAGGGAAGAGCAAATGCTCTGAGGTCCTTCCTCCAGCAAGGGATCCATGTTTGAGCCCAGCCAAGTGTGGGGAGCCATGCTGGGCTCAGTCGATGCCCATATCACCCCTAGAAGGCCCTGCCCACTTGAACATGGTAAAGGTGTGTGTCTGCGGGGTTGCAATGAAGCACGACATGTTCTGAGGCCCGGAGAAGACGACTGTTTGTCTGCAAGTGGCCATGGAAAGGAAGAGGTCCAGCCCTTGGGAGGTAAATGCCATGGGAGCCAGAGGAGAAGCTCCACCACCTCTAAGAGAGTCAGGGCTCATCCTCCTCTGCTGTCTGCCAGGCCCTGGAGGCAAGACAGTGCAGCATGCGTGGGCATGCTGCCACAGGCCTGTGAGTAGTGACACTCCACCCAGCTCCAGCTACAAGGGAGTTCCTGTGTTGGGCTTGGAGATAACAGCACAGATCCAGATGGTGTGTTCAGTCCAGCCTCTGGGTCTTGACTCCATACAAGGTGTCCCTGTCCCTGTGCTGAAGCCGGATGACTACGTCTGGGTGCCTCAAAGTTGGTCATCCTTCTTAGGATGAAACTCCTGGCTGGGCTGAGCAGACAAGTCCTCCACCTCCCATGCCACTCGTGGTGGTGGCCACACGCTCTCAGGTGGTCACTGCTGGCTGTAACTCTGTTCCTTTCCTCTCTCCACAGCTCACCATCATCTTCAAGAGCTTCCAGGAGTGTGTGGACCAGAAAGTGTACCAGGCGGAGATGGACGAGCTCCCCGCTGCCTTTGCTGATGGCTCCAAGAACGGTGGGGACAAGCACGGAGCCAACAGCCTGAAGATCACTGAGAAGGTGTCGGGCCAGCACATTGAGATCCAGGCAAAGTACATTGGCACCACCATCGTGGTGAGGCAGGTGGGCCGGTACCTCACCTTTGCTGTGCGCATGCCAGAGGAGGTGGTCAACGCTGTGGAGGACCGGGACAGTCAGGGCCTCTACTTGTGCCTCCGCGGTTGTCCGCTCAACCAACAGATTGACTTCCAGACCATCCGCTCAGCTCAGGCCACAGAAGGTCGTGCTCGTAGGAAGGGACCCAGCCTGCCGGCCCCCCCCGAGGCCTTCACGTACGAAACAGCCACGGCCAAGTGCAGGGAAAAGCTGCCCGTGGAGGACCTCTACTTTCAGTCCTGCGTCTTCGACCTCCTCACCACAGGGGACGTCAACTTCATGCTGGCTGCTTACTATGCCTTTGAGGATGTGAAGATGCTTCACTCCAACAAAGACAAGCTGCACCTCTATGAAAGGACACGGGATCTGGGCCCGGGCAACATGGCTCCCTCGGGGAACCCCCCTGCCCTCTGGGTAGCACTGCTGTGTTTGAGTCAGTGTTGGTTGTGCTTGTTGTAGGGGTTTGCTCCTTCGCACCGTGGAGAGCAGGGAAAGGGGAGCAGGAGGGAACCAGGGATGAGATGGCAGTGCTGGACAACAGGAGGTTGGATATCAGAGCTGCCTGAGTTGTCCTCAAACGTCAGCCCCTCTCTATGGCAGCAGGTCCTCCACCTTCCCAGCTCTTGCCTGGGAGGAACGTGTTCCCAGCGGGACCAGTCAGAAGTTTTTGCTGGATTGTACCTTCCTCACCTCCCCCTCTCCTCCTCCTTCTCCTCCCAGTAGTGTGGGTGCTGAGGAGCACCCACTCACATCCTTGTAGTGCTCCTCCAGGTCCCAAAGCTGCACATGGTGAACGTGACATTGGCGTGCACGAACGTGGCTTTGTCTTCGGAGAGCAGAGCCCACAAGAAGGGTGCGGAGCAGTGAGATGGGGCCAAGCCTGGCAAGCACAACGGGGCTGGGCTTTCTGCTCAGCGGGGCCATGCTCTGCTTTTCGGGCATGTCCCACTCTTCCTGCAGCCCCGTTGTGGCACACGGTGGTTCAAGGGGCCAAAATGGTGGGGAACGGTCCCACGCTTGCCCGGCTGCTGGTGCCAGGTATCTTCTAGGTGCAAGGAGGACACGTTGCTCAAGCCTCAGCTTGCATTTGCTGTGGTTCGAAGTGCATCTCTTATTTTAGCCAGTTGATTCAGCTGATTCACTCAGTAGTTTTATTCTTGGCTCCCTTGTCTCTTCCTGGATCCACTGAGGACTCTTGATGGCAATGGGAGTAATCTGGCCAGTATTCAAGCGGTTTCTGCAACTTCTGCCCAGCGTTGGATGAGTTCCTCGCACCATTTTTTTCTTCAGTCCCCTAAAACCAGCAGCGGGGAGGCTGCTCAGCGGGAGACCCCATCCACACCTCCCTCCAGCCCTGCACCCACTTGCCTGCCCACAGCTCGGCCAGGCCCTGGGATGGAGCAGGAGTGTCGCACTCTCTTTGTTTGCTGCTAGGTCTCTGCTCCGCTCCTCATCCTGGGGCCACGACTTGCAACCCCATTGCAGACCAGTTGCACCTTAAGCCCTTCTGGGCTTGAATCAGAAATGGGGCAATGTTAGAAATCCAGCCAGGAGATGGGATGCAGCAGAGGACCCCTCACAACTGTCTCCCTTCCTCAAAACCATTGATAATCTTCCCCCATCACGTAGTGTTGCCCATCTCCTCCTCTCCCCTGTTCCTCTGTGGTTCACCTCATTGCTTAGTGAACAAACAGCAAGACCACCTTTGGTCTGCGTCTTGGAGACCTCCTGATGGGCTTCCCCTCCTTTCCTCAAGGGGAAGTTCCCAGAAACAAGCCCCCAAACACATGTCATTCTTGGGGGCATCTCCTGCTCCCAAGGGAGGTCTCTGGGCATAAGACAAGCTAGCACCAAAAGAGGTGGGAACAGGCTACATTTGGCAGTCTGAACTGGTGCCAAGAGGCAGCCTGGTGTAAATACTCAACGTGACTATTCATTGTGTCCTAACAGCTCTAGAGCTCCATTTGTAAAGCAGCAGAGAAATGCAAATTGTGTCAATGGATGTAATTTATATTGTCTCTTTAATATATAGAGCCCTGGCATTGATCTCGTGTGACTGTACAGATGAAGAGTTGTAATTGGTTTTTAAATGTTTAAGGAAAGAAAAGAAACAAAAAGATGTGTTTACTACTTTGCTCCTTGCTTTGTTTGCTGGTGCCCCAGGTATTCTGTTTAGGGCGGTTTTGAAATAAGGATATCACAGTTGAGGCCCTGAGGAGAGCAACCACTGGACCGCAGCACAGGACAGGTTAGTTTCCCAACGCGCTAATTGCTCAGCCAGGCTGACTTGGGCTTTTTGTTTCCTTAAGAAAGAACCAAGTTTTTGTCTTCCCTAGAAATTCAAAACGCAAGTTTTGAAAGCCAAAATTAATCACTGGCTAAGAGGGAACATCTGTTTCTTGCTGTGTTACCCCATAGATAACAGCAGCTGTGCAAAGCATCCCTCTGAAGACACGGTGCTTCTTGAAAGCAGTCTTAGCTGGCCGAGCCACAGCGTGCCAACAACTCAGTACTTCCCTTAAGACTTCCCTTTCCTATAAAGCGATTGCCCTACGGCACGATGTGCTGTGGTTTAGGGGTAATTTCCAGCCAAGGAAAATCTGATAATGGTGTGGCTCATTCCCACTGTCCAGGTGAGCACTCCAGTGGTGGCCGGCCATCGTACAGTGGGTGGGGTATCCCTATTTTAGAAGCAAACAGTGAAGCACTTTATTTTGATTGTGTTTAACCCAGATCTCGTTAAAGGTGAAGTGTGGCCAAGAGAGACCCGACACTTGGAAACAAAAAAAAATACTTAAGCAAAGGCGGGGGTGTGTTACAAGAAGGCCCCCCCACACCTCCTCCCTGCGTTGAGACCCACGGGAGTGTCACCGCGTGTATATACTGTAAATTATTTATTGAGAGAAACGCAAGTAAAGTTTGAGGTTTTTTGACAAGAAATGAGTGGGTCTTGTTTTGTTCCTGGTGTGTTGGATGGTGCTGTTTGCCACGCAGTGTCCAAATGCTGCCCCATTTCTGCGTTCACTCTAAAGCAGCTTTCTTACACCTGTAACCCAAGGAGCCCTTGAGAGCTTATTCTGTCCTAAATTACCCTGAAAATTTCAGCCAAGCGAGAAAAATATAAAAAGGGGGTGGGGGCAAAAATACAGATAACAAACTGTGGGAGCTGAACTTCACTGGGAAAGGAGATGTGCAGCAATGGAGTCCAAGCGGGTACTGTCACCCTTCCCCTGCTCACCCCAGCAACTGGGATGTGCCCCCCATAATTTCCCCTTTCAATGATCAACCCTTTCTTGGACATTGCTCTTGCTCCCAGCTGGGTCTGTTACTGCCCTCTAATGAGGGAAACTGAAACTGCAATTTTTTTGTTAATTTTCCTTTTTTGAAAAGCTGAAGGACTCTCTGCCCCAGCAGCTGGGGCCAGGGAGATGTGGAGGCTGAGTGGGAGACCAGCACCAGCGGAAAACACACATTATTTGGGCAAATGCATGCAAAGATATCCAGCACCAGAAATTTGAGACCCAACCTCCCCCCCCTTCAGAGTCCCAAAGAACCAGCAGCTTTTGGAAAGCGCCAAACCCAACTCCCTTTGCCACCACTTGCACTAGCTCACAAGAGCTCAGCTTTAGCTAAATCTGAAAATTCATATAAAAACAGCCCAGAGCATGGGGGGAAGGGGTCTCCCTCACTCACCGTCCTGCCGAAACATCACTGAAGACCCTCTGCTCAGCAGCGTTGGGCAGTGAGCAGGCAGCAAGAGCACACCTCCATCTCCTGGTGGGACAAAGTGCTGGACGTAAGGGAATGGTGACCCCTGAGTGACCGGGATGCTCCTGTCCTCGTTAATCACAGACCACGCAGGGACACCGGGCCACGAGGGCAGTGGTGACAGCAATGACCCTACGGCATCTCCGAGAGGCTCGAATCGCTCTCCAGGTCATGTTCCATCGGCAGTGAGGGTGACAGCCCCAGGCTCTGCGGGCAGCCCACGGGAGATCCAAGGTCCCATCCCATCCTATCCCTCTGAGGCACACTGTCCTGGGGTGGATGGCTGCTCAAGCGCCACAGCCCCGTGTCTCAGGCAGGTTTTCAAGCCCCTTTTTGGCTGTGCCTGCCCATCCCCTGGCCTCGGGCCAGAGCCTCAGCTACTCCGAGCTTTGCATCTGGCTGCTCGGGGTGAGCGGGGACACTGCAGCCACCCCGCTGCTCTTCACACCCGGCTCTCTGGGAATAACAACTGCAGGATATTGTTCACCAAAAAATAGCTTTTTGCTGGGAACCGGCTGCCCTCTAGAGGGTTCACTCCGGCACGGCGTAAAGCAAAAAACGGGGGTCTCTCAGCCTCCCCGTCCCCTCACTGGGGGTTCCTGCTCCCTATGGCTGCACAACAGCTTTGCCGACCACCTTGGGCAATGGGTCCCCTCACTGAGATAAGCCAGTGGGCAGTGACCACAGCCCAGCACCCCGGGATGGCCACAGCACCGCAGGGACCGTGTCCTTATGGAGGAGACATCCTGACGGGGAGATGCGGGAAGTTGCACCGAGCCAAGGGGGTGGCTGCCCCATCGGCTTTGGCGAGGTTTCAGGATTTAACTGTTTGCAGCGTGGTGCTGCAGATGCCGGGGAGCTGATGCTGATGTCCACCCCCCACACACACACACACACATCAGTCACTCACCTGCCACACTGCTCTGGTTCCTCAGGCCTCTGCTTCTCCAGCTTTCCTGCGGGTACCCCTGGATAAGAGATGAGTCAGCGCTGAATCAAAAGAAATACATCACCTGCTTCAGGTAGATTCACATCCCTGTGCTCCAGGGCAGGGACACCCAGACCAGCTCCCCACAGTCCCTGCACCTCCCTCCAGCTGAGCCCCCTCTCCTTGCCACAGCCCCACAGCTAACAGCCCATCACTCTTTCCATTAGCAAATCCGTTTTTCAGGGGCATGTAACTCAGCTGTGAAATTTCACTCTCGGCTGAAACTTGGCTCAGCAGCAGAGAGGCTGGGAAAGGCTGGACCCAGTGGCTACAGGTGTGAAAAGCCCTTTTTACAATGAGCTCTTACAATTTGGGAGGAATGGCTTCAATCCCTGTGGTGGGCCTCTGTGAATGGGTGGAGGGTAAAGACCAAACCAAAGCAGCCGGCTGGATGGCATCGCATCCCACCTGGGGTGAGGGGAGAGGCACATCCTGCCCAGGAGCAGCTGGGAACAGAGCAGAGAACTCCACCGATGCAGTAGGAGCAGCACTTCTCCTAGAGAAAGGGGAATTCTCCCCAGAAAGGAGTAAAAAGAAGTTACACACCCACGGAGATCCAGAAAAGATGGAGGTTGGATAAACACATAAACATTGGTACCATCCCAGTGAAATCTTGGTGGAAATGGGTGAGGAAATGCGCAGCTTCTTCTCATCAGGTGGAAATTCCCGTCCAGTGGGGTTTCCAAGTCTCTATCACCGCAGACTGAAAAACTATGTAAAACAGCCAAGAAGAACATGCTTATTCCTGCACGGTGAAAATACCCATTGCGGCACACCTGTGGCTGGCAGGGAAGGTCTCTGTGATCCCGTAACAGCCCCGGTTTTAGGTGCTCACACTCTGCTTCCACCAGACATGCTGCCGTACTGAGGGGCTGCAGGACCACCCCCCCCCAGACACACCACGCTGGCGCGGTTCTGAAAATCTCAGTAACACTTTTTAATATACAAGAATCAAAAGTACAGCAGTTTTACAATGTAGGAAAATTTAATACTTACTATATAAACAACATATTTACATCAGAAATCACTAGGACAGTGGCATTTTTTTCACAAATATAAATTAATATTAATTACTGTTTTAGTCAACAGGTTTAAAAGTCCACATTTTTACAGTAAGAGTCCTTCTCTCCCCAGAGGGGAGGTGGAGGTCGGGAGGAAATGGGTGAAAGCAGAATCGTATTTTCCTGTGGATCACTTAAACTGTTCACTAAGAGCGCTGTTAAGTATCCATTTCGGTTGGGCACCACATCGCCTGTCCCCACAGCAGGTTTTGGTCTGCAGGATTTCCATCGTGTGAACTCACAACTTTTCACCATTTCCAAAGGGGTCAGGCTGAAAACCTCTTTTTTAAAAAATAAAACCCCAGCAAGATGCTACTTTTTCCTGCAAAGAGGCTTAGAGGGAATCCCGCAGCTGGTTCGGAATGAAGAGCTGTACCAGATGTTGACACAAACACCGCAGTGAGGTTTATGGCTGTGGGCCTGTCCCACTCCTATCCCACTCACATCCAAGTGACTGTGTCTAGTTATGGTCCCTCTGTTGCGAGGACATAAAAATGCATATGTGTTGTGTGTGCTCACGGAGGATTTTCTCCCACATCTAGGTCTCCAGGTTCATTAAAGCCAAACCCAGCAAAGACCCACCCACCATGAGTGAACAAAACTATATGACTTCAGTATCAGGCTAACATGACAACGGGGACAGCTCTTCAGTGGATACAGGTAAAGCTTTTGCTGTTGCACAAGGCGGAAATCCCACCCAACCTCATACCTGGAATCTGGGAAAGCAGAAACCCCCACATCTGGACACAGAAAATGCCTCTTGCTGGGGTTCAGAGTTTCCCTGCACCAACCGTAACACTGGTCTGGCCAGTATTGCCTTTTGCTACAAGTGTATGGCACGAACTTTCCATCATGATAGCACCGCTTGGTGAACAAAAAGAGCAATTCTCTTTGCCCCTCCGAGGTTTCTTCCATTTTCACATTAAAAGCTAATACCTCTGAAAAGAAAGGACCTCTTTGTTGAATACCACAGCAAGCGCACCTGCAATCACAGCTTAGTGAGAAACACCGTGGAAACATGTTATCTCAACACCTCCCATCACCTGGCAGTTCCACGGGAGACTGTGGAAGACTTGCCTTCACCTCCTCCTGCACAGGTAAACACAAGCGTAACACTTTCTCGGGGCAGCACAGTACCCCTAAGGAAGCAAAATTGCCCTGCATTTGGTGGAAATCTTGCAAAAATAAAAACAAAAGGGGAGGAAAACACTTCCCGGGTGTCCCGTTAAAGCAGTGGGCTCAGAAAGGAGTGAGTGATGACAGCAGATTTTAAGGGAAGCACGGCATGGAGGGGGGACATGGGGTTATTAGTGTCGCTTTGCGTGCGCCTTCCAAGGCGCTGGCTGGAGTCAGGAAGCCAGCCCTGAATACCCAGCTCCCCTCTGTCTTTCCGGGAAAAGGACATCACAGCTTATTAGGGTCAGATACTGGCATCTTAATAGCAGGCCCAGCTTCTGTCCCCCACCAAAAAGAGGAGTCTGGAACAGCCCGGTCTTTAATACTGAGCTCCAGGAGATGACACATCCCCGGACACCACGCTCCGGGCAGCCCGGCTGCTGGGAGAGCTTTGTGGTCTCCCGGGATGTGACTCTATGAACAAAGACCTAGGACCTGAAAAATAATCACCTAAACTACTTCTGGCCAGCAATCTGTGCACTCCTCTCGCCACACCAGTCTCCAGGCTGGACACTGCTCTGCATGGTATGCTGTGACTCACATACTTGGAAGAGCGCTTGCTCTACTCAAAGAGCAAAGTCTCAACTCCACCGAGCTAGGCTGTAGACTCCTCTTTTCTCTCTGACATCCTGGGCTCTTAAGACGTTTGCTCCAAGGATTTTCAAGGACCCAGTCCTGAATTCCTCATTCTCTCCCTGCTAAGTTAGGTGCTAAGCCCCCCGGCACATTTCCAATTTGGACAGACAGAAGGTCTTCCAGTGCAGGTACTTTTAGCAATTCAGAGTTAGTGCTGACCGCTGGAACGGTGGCAGGAAGGTGACCGTTCCCTGAACAGCGATCAGTCCACTGGATTCCTATTTAACTCTGCTCTACCATCCCTTATCTTTTGGTTACAGTAAAGATTTGCGATCAGTGTTTTGCAGAGTGGAGAGAGAAATGGCTTGCCCAAAGACCAGAGCACTTCAGTGGCAGGGAGATCAGGAGCTTCAGGATCCCCAGATGCCCAGAGCCATCTCTTGACCTTGAAGCTCTCAGCCAGCATCTGTTCATCCCTGGGCCATCTGAGCTCTCCATGTCAGAAGAGAGGAGGATTTTTATTATGAATTCCTGAGCCCTGTCCACTGGGAAATACTGTTCTCAACCCAATTTCTTTCCTACTGGTTTGAAGCGAACTAAGCCTTTGCTAAGGAAGTCTGTCTTTTTTTTTTTCCACATATCCCAAAGCCTCTCCAGAGTCAAAATTTGCCAATTCCAGCCCTGGAGATGGGAGGAAGGTTCCCCACACCTCTTCTGTTACAGGGGACACAACAGCAATCAAAGCAGAGCCAGTTTCTTGAAATGGATAAAGACATGAGAAATGATAATGTGGCCAGGAAAGTGATGGATTGTCACCAGCATGGCTCCAACTCCTTTGGAGTCACTCTGCAGGGACATCGAGTCCCTCTTTCAGCCAGGCTTGGCTGCTGAGGGACTCTCCTGCCCCTCCTTGAATACATCCTCCCATTGCCCTATGCTGGTTACACACAAAGCCCAGCCCAACCGGTTTACCCCCAGTCCTAAAGCAGCATCTATCACGTAACATCAAGTCAGAGCAGGCACACAGCCTTCTGCACAATCCTAAGCAGCATCGATCCACCTTCTTGGTTTGAGGAAACACTGGCTGGGGAAAATTCCCTTGGGTCCATCAAAATGGGGAAAACAAAAACAAAACAAAGAATGAGGCAGTAAGGCTGATTCCAGCGTTCAATGATAGAAGAGGGGAAACAGGAATCCAAACCAGAAACGAGAACTAGGGAAACATCTTCCTCCACCTACTCCCCCAAAATCCTCCTTGACCCAGCAAGATGATAGCAGCATGTTCAGAGTTTCTGGTTGCTGGCTTGGAGAAACCAGCCACTGTTGCATCAAACCAAGTATTTCAGATGTGCGCTTTCCCCCCTCGCAGTCACTTTATGTTTTCCTCATATTCCAGTTATAATCTGGATTGTTTTTCTGTTCTAATGACCTATCCAGAGGTGACCTGTGATCAAGAGGTGACTTGGAATCGTGGGGGGATTTCTGAGAGGGGGGTGAGCGAGGGTCCGACACTGCAGGGTGAGGTGGAGGGAGAGGCTGTTTGTAATCTCCCAGTTTGTCTGTGTGGAAGGACCGGTAGTGGTCCGAAGGTCCTTGGCCATGGTATCCCATGGGTGGCCTGTGATCAGACATACGTCGGAAATCCTGCTGGTGGTAGTTCTGAGGCCTGAACTCATCCGATCGTCGACGCTTGGAATCGTGGTGGTGCCTGCAGAGAGAAAACAAATGGATGGAGATCAGTTCCCCAAGGAAAGCCTGCCCACTGCGGCCGGGTGCATCACTGCAAACTCCTCCCAGCCTTTCAGATGAAAGGGCATTACCTGTCATAATAATCCCGGTGGCCTCGGTGGTCTCGGTCACTGTTGTACTGTTCATATGGCCTCTTGCGGGAGAGGTTATTTGGTCTGTAGTTCCCAGAGCTCCTGTGGGGCTCTCCACGAGATCGCCGATCCCCGTAGTGGTGGTCCTTGTACCAGTGCTGCTCATACTGGTGATGCCGCTCCCCACCCCACATCTGGTTGCTGTTGCCACCGTAGTTGAACTTTCGATCCCTCTGCCATTCTCCTCGGTCTGCAATGAGGAAAACACCAGTAATCATCTTTCATGCTTTAGTTTAAGCCCATTACTATGCAGAATTCTCAAAGAAATTATAACTATTGCCGTGCCTCTGTAATTTTCTCCTCCCTAAACTATGCGGGCCCAATTTTATTCTTTGGATTTCTTTATCACTATTCTAGCAAATCTTATTCTGTCCTGTTCTTATACTCTTTTTATCACTATATCCTCTTTTCTAGTCTGGCAATAAGTACAATATATGTGCCATCCCATCCCTTTTCAACCTGACCAGCCACAAGTCCCAGAAGGATTTCTGTCCAAGAGCAAACAGCCATTAGGTTAGAAGGGATGGTTTCTTCCAGCTTGCCAGCGCTCACCTGTGTTGCTGAAATGCCTCTTGTTTGGATGGCCATAGTTGTCACGTGGGTGCCCGTGCATCTGCTGCTGGGCGTGGGAAGGGGGCAGGTGGATCTTCTGGGAATGAGGATTGTGAGGCACGTGAGACTGGGACATCACAGAATCGCGGCTGGAGCCTGAAGGCTCTGGGCGGAATGGCTTCTTCATGCTGGACATGTCCTCCTTCTTCTTCTGCTCCTACAAGGGAGAAGAGAGGATTACAGCTTAACCACTCATCCACCAAAAGACTCAGACTATGTGAGCAACGGCCTTGTCTGTCAGGCCTAGGATTTTTCTGCAGATTCCTCATGCTGTGGGCCACCCAACTCTTTGAGGACTTGGTGAACCAACTGTGCCCAAGCATGGTATGAATGGCAATGGTACAAATGTGGTGGCACAGTTTTGCCCCATGCGGCTCTGCTTCCACATCCTATCTCTACAGGGCAGCACTCCCAGGCTTTTCACTCTAAAGGTCGACACAACACAACGTGCCACACCAAGAAATGCTTTTTCTTGGTCAGCACAGCCAGGACAAAGTGACCAGTGTTGTTAGGTGAAGGGAGAAATGCCACATGGAAGAGGAGGCAAATGCAACCAGATTGTTTAGATGTTAAGAGTATCACAGGCTGCCAACAACAACAAAGAAAGCCCATGAGATGAGGGGCAGAAAGTATTGACACTTCAAGTGCGACAACTTTTAAAGACAGCGAAGAGAGGGGGAAGACACTTCAGATCTCACCTCCTCTTCCTGCGATCTTTTCTTATGAGCCATCTTGTAGAGTTTGTGCAGTTTTCTGGCATCAAATTCTGTGAATTTTGACACAAATATCCATAGGTTCCTAGAAGGACATGAACATTTTCTGTTAATTGCTACATCAGCATTTTAACTACCAACTGCTTTCAAACCAACATCAAATCAGTTCTACCCTCTCTGGAAAACAGTCTCAACCCAGCTCAGGACAGGATGATCAGGAGAGCTGGAACCAAATTCTTCAAAGTAAAATAAAGATGTTTGCACTGGTTTATCTAAACTAGCTCTGAAATCAACTTAAGTGAAACCAGCAGAACTTTCACCTGAGACTGGTCATGGACTGAGTGGGCTACAGAACAGGTTAAATAAGAGGCAAATCACACACTTACCCACATAAAACCCAGAAGCCTCTGACCACCATTTTTAAATATCATAGACCAGCCAAAGAAAACAAAATGATCCCTGACCTTCTCCATAGCTTGATATGATCCTGGTCAGTGTAGGCTTTAAGGCACTCAGAGATGCGGTCCCCAATTTTTAGGAGGCAGTTGCGTGTGTGCTCCAGCTGTTCCTGAACCGTCAGCCCCTTATCAGGCTTATCGAGTTGCTTCAGTGCTTTTTTGACTGGTCTCATCCTCTCCTTGCACTTGAAAAAGCAACAGAGAGCAGAAAGCGATTAATTTGGCACAGGGCTTTACACTGTTCCCTTGTTAATCAGGCAGAGCTGGAAGAAGTTCATTAGCACAAGATATTAGCCTTATCTGACCATTAAGCAAGGAGAAATCAGCTATGAAAATAGCAATGTTAGACATGCTGCAGAAAATAATAAGGAAAACATGAGAGTCTCCCCACCTCCACTGCCCCCGCCTTATAGAGGGAAACAATTTGCTTTGCAAACCATAACCACACATGGTCTGCTCTTGTACTGATCCCACGGCAGGCAGGGAAGCGTAACTGAGCATCGACGTGCTGAACCAACAGCCCCAGCTGAATGAGTGCTCACTCAATAGCCTCCCTGTCCATCCCCATCTGCGGTCGCTTTAATCTATTGCTTTTACCAAAACTGGAAGACATCAGATGAAAGCACCATCTTTTTCAGCTGTGTACATCAACACTGCACACAGACAGTAAATCAGACAGGTTTCTACTGCCTGACTGGATCTTTCTAGTATCACAGAGGGAAAATTAAAGAAAAAAACACACAAAAACAACATAGGACCTGCAGTGAATACATAGATTTGCACTTAGAGAACTGTTTTTAAAAAGTGGTATTTCAGCATTTCCCTGTGCAAGTCAGGCCAAGTACAGTCTGCCTTGACAACTTTTACGAAAAGGCTATTTTTACAACAAGCCTTGCAGGCACGTTTGCTGCAAAAGCATTTACAGAACTAGGGAAGTGCTTACAGCTCAGACAACTCCGTACCTCCTACAGCCATACAAGGTCAGCCTCAAAACTCTCCTGTATTTCCCTGCCTGGAAGAGCCCAACTGGCTCCTTGGCTTCTACAGGAGATAGACTGCCACATAAGGCTGCATGGTCTTCTGTAACCCAGGACTGTCAAATGAGTGGTGGGAATTTATCAGCTGGAGAAGAGAGCCCTTCTGCATGCTCTGTTGACATGCTGCCCTCTTCTGCCCTGGCTGGCATCCCTGGCAGAGAGAGGGGATGAACACGTGCACTCATGCAAAGCTGAATTTTGGAGAGTTATCTGAACCCTTTAACAGTGCAATTGCTTGGTGAGAATCAGGAGCTGAAAGAGCTTTGAAGTTTCTTCCCGTTGAAGTGCCATTTACAGCAGCCAGCTGGTAGGCACTGAGGAGGCTGGTGGACAACTCTTGTACAGGGTTGTTCTGCCATGCTCTCAGATCGGCCAGAGGAAATCACTGTAGGGCACGAGGAGGGGGCTCACACCCTGACACCTGAAACATGTTCTTGGGTAACATGTAAGCAAACCCTGGCTGCCTTGCTGGGCTCTCTGCCACTGCCCTCCCACCTCCTGAGGAAAATACTCACTACGCTGAATGTTTCTTGGTCCAGATCATCATCCTCGTCTTCTCCAATGGGGATCGGTTCACTCCCTGCGGTAATGTGGACGGGACCTTGTGATCTCTTCCCTTTACTTCCAGATTTGCTTTCACCACCTTTAGGCTTTACAAGGACAAATTACACACATCACATGATGAGCCACATTGCCGGATCCCAAGTGATCCAACTAACAACCTCTGCAGTATTGTTACTGGCAGTTGTTAAACCCCGGGCACTGGTCCTACAACTTTCCTCCCAGGATCTCAAATGGTTTAGCTGCAATGCCTCTACTTCGCTTTATGTCATCCCTGAGGGAGTAGACAGAAGTCAGAGCCAACATTTTGGACACAAATACGATACTCATACTCATGGAGAGAAAACCAACGTTGAAGACTTGGAAGAGAGGTTAAGCTAAAGGATATATATCCCTTGCAAAGGACAGAGCTCAGAGCAGTCTCATTATCTACAGGGATCTGCAACTTCATGTGATGTCACTAGTCCTCACCCTCTAGAAAGTAACCTCAAATTATGGCCTGTTAGTGTAAATTCTGACTTATATGATTTATCTGCAGTCAAGATCCTCTAGAATCAAAGTCACGCCAAAAATCACTAGAAAGCAAACTTTCCCCTACATATGCAACAGAACTTCTTGGTTTGCACTTAGGACCTCAGTGTCAAAACACACTGGGCATACAGTACATACCTGTTCCTCGGACAGGTACTTCAGGTCATTATTATAGAAGTTTTTACCTCCCTTCCAATTTGAGCCCAGCCTCAGGGCAGTTGTACCCAAAATTCAAGGGACATTTTAGTCCACAACATACCACTGATGTTGAAACACTTATTCTGGTGAATCCTGAAGAGTGACAAGGACAACTTACAGTCTTGATGGTGTGGGCAGTTAGGTTATTTGGGGGGAGTTTAAATTAAAGGGGAATACAGACAAGGAGCTGCCAACCCTGTGATAAATCACAGCTGAACAGAACTTTGATCTGAATGCTCCAGGCTCTTCCTCCTTTCTTCCTTAACATCAGCTATTTGACCATTTTGCTGTCACAGGGACAGCTGTACTTTAAAGGCAGTCTGACAAAATCTCTTCCTTTCTGCTCACATTCCATCAAGCATTAGGATATATTGCCTTTTCTACTTTTTATCTCAATTCTTCACAATAAGAGTTCAGGAGGGCTGGAAAAGGGATAATACCTCACCCCACAGTGCTTCATTGATGTCTATTCACACAGGGCCTTTAATGAATCGTAAGTCTCATAGTTTGACCTTCTGGCTCAGAGACCTTCCCAACTCTTAAACTGCTCCTGAGAGTACCACATACCTTCTCTTTCTTGTCTTTTGTCTTCTTTTTCTCTTTATCACTTTCCTTTTCTTTCTTAGTGGTTGTCTGTTTTTCCTTGTTTTCTTTGTTCTCTTTCTTCTTCTGTTTCTTTTTCACTGGGCTCTTTTCCAAGCCATCCTCCTAGAAAATCAGTCACAGCACAGAGTTGGAGTCCCTCACCTCACGTACACTTTCTTCCATAAAACTCACATCCTTGAAACACGGGCCATTTTTGAGGTCCATCCAAATTTGCCCTCACACCTCTTTAACCAGACAGCAAGCCCTACTTAACTAGCTGAAATCCACCCAACCCTTGACAAAAGGGCATAAAAAAAATAGACAAGCCCCGGTCTGTAACCAGCTGGCAAACTGCAGATAAGCACTGCTTTCCTATGCCAGCTGCGCTCGAGAACGCTCAGCCCCTAAGGTAGATACTGATCAGCACATGAACAAAAAGCCTTAGACTACAAGCCAAACCACTCAAAGACAGAAGGTTTTCTAAGCAAGAGCATGACCTTGGTAAACTCCAGCTTCACCACTGGCTGACGTATTGAAAAGGAGAGGGAAACAATTCTTCTTTCTCTCCTTTATAAGGGCAACAGACTTTGTCCTGAGACAACCTTTCCTCCAAGTCAACATGTGGATGGATGTGTGTGGCCATTCTAGGATCCATCAAACACTTAAAGCACTAACCTAAAAGAGTGGGTGGGACAGGTCCTCCTTTCACCCCAGCAGCTGCATATGTTTTTGTGAACTTGCCAGTCTCCTGGGGGAATGCACTCTGTAGTGCTCCCCGACTCCACGGGGCATTTGCTAGGGGTGCTTCTCAAGGTGAGATTCTGCAGTAACATAGCTCAAGGAAACCTGAAAAAGCCGCTATCCACCAAGTTGACTCACCTTGACTTCACCTTCTTCTGACTGGTTGTCTGAGTGCCGAGGAGAGGAGAGTTCATTCCCATGCTCATCTTTGACTTTGGGAGCCTTGTTCTCTTTCTTTACTCGTGGTTTCCTCTTCTTTAGCTTGCCCTGGTGAAAACACAGAACAAGTCAGGGCAAGCAAATAGCTGTAGCTACTTCCTGGGGACATACCCCATCTTCTGAACATCCTGCGAACAGCTACAGGTCTCGCAGGGTGGCAAGAAGCCTCATGAGCCCAAGTCCTTCACTAAGTGTAATAATTACCTGCCCCTTACTAACTACCACTTCAGCATCACAATACAATCAGACAAAAGACAAGTCCATATTCTTCCATGCTGATGACATTCGGTGATCTGGGAACACAGGCTGTCTCCCGCCATCAGCTAACCACTCATTCTGAAACCCCCAGAATCAAGCAGCCACATCTCACCTCTTCCCCATCTTTCATGTTTTCTTTCTTGTCCAGATCTTTCTTCAACAGTTTCAGTAGATAATCAACTCTGGTCTGGAGCTGTTTTCCCTGAGGTTTCTTATCTGTCTCTACAGGTAGGATCTTTGATAAAGAAGAAAAAAAAAAAATTACACCCACATGCACCTATCAAACCTTGACAAGAGAAATACACACTAGCAGCAGCCCTTTCAGGCCCAGCAATGGGTTGGAGATGCTGAACCTTTTTGGGGGGAACAAGAAAGTTCAAGCATTTCTTCCAGCTCCCACACAACAAAAACAAAAGTGGAGCTCCTAACAAGCATCCCTCTCCTAGGCCTTTTGTAAAAGTGAAAGAGCCCCAAGGCAGCACTCTGGATTCTTGATGATCTTTCTTGTAAGTACACAAAAAGAAAGAAAAACTTTGCAAACTATATTGGGATCTTGAGTTGCAAAACTGAGTCCACTCTCCCCGATACATCAGATTTGTTTGTAGCAGCTTTGTCACAGCAGGCTGGTCCCCTCTGGTAATCCAAGACATTGTTACAGCAATGATACGGACGCAGAATTTCTAGCAGAAAACAATGCTGCAAGGTGCCACTTTGTGGAGGAAGCATCTCAGTTTGCCAACTAGGTTACCTTCATACTTCACTGGAAATTGGCTGGTATGTCTCAGGCAATTGTTTCCATCATAAAATGCCTTTCTGAACTTCATGTAGGAGGGCTCTCAGCCACAGTCTGATCTTTGCTAAACGCACTAGCGGGGATGTCATGGGAATGTAGCGTATTGGCAGCAAAGCCAGTGTAGAGATTCTCTATGTTCCTCAGCCCTGTGTTGCAGCTCATTCTCCTTCCATTGTGCTGACACAATGGATAGCGGCTTATTTTTAACCTGGAACACTTCAACACGGTCCCCATAAACAGTTCTTATGGGAATGACTGAAGAACAGCGGAACTAGATGGAGGCTTTCCATCTGGCTTTGCTGCCGTAGCCAGTCATGTAACTGTACCCTCAAAGCTAACAGAGCAGTCTTGACATAAGCAGTGTCAAATCTGTGAGAAATTATTTCCACACAGAAATTCAGACTCAGCTTCTTGTGAGATGCTCAAGGAAATATCAAGTCACGATTATGCAATGCACTCTACCCTCTACACTGTGCATGTAACCACACATTAGCATTACCATTTTCTTCCTGCATCATTTCGGTGTGGTTCATATGGTACTGCTCAGAGAAAATTTACTGGTAATCAAATAATGCAACTCTGCTTTCCATCAAGCATGCAACATTCCATGGAGGTCACTATTTTCCTCATTATTATTTATTATTATTTTTGGAGTGGTTACAAACACAAACATCTGTTTCTGGAGTAAATCAAACGTTCTCTGTGAACACTGTAATGGACTCAATGCAAGCAACAAGCAAAGTGACTTACCTTATCAGATAACTTCAATTCCGGATCTGTTTTAATTAGCTCCCAGTTTCCATAACCATGCTCATAAATTCCCACTAACAAGCGAGAATCCTCTTCCACTCCCCAGTCTACATCAAAATGGGCAGCTTTGACCCGGCATGTCAGGCGGTACCTGAAGGCATTTAAAACATGAGCTACTTTTAGTGCTGGGGAGGATAAAGCAAACCCACATATCTAGGCTGTTCTCTTTCTACTACAAAATCCAAATTCCCCGAGCCTCTTTCTGCATTTCCTACTTAGCCAAACTCACTTCTTCCTTTCCTCTGGGTCTGTGGGAATGGATTTATGCAGCATTTCAAACTCCTCTTCATGCTGGATGATGGATTTCACATTGACTTGGACACCAGAAATCTTGATGGTAGGACCTCTTCTTTTTCCAGGTCCTTTCCCTGCTCAACAATAAAACACAGCAACTAAGAGAACTCTTGCAGAAAGAAGTACCTCTGTGAAATGTCTAGACAGACAGAAATCAAGACCTTGCCCACAATCTCTTATTTAAATGTAAGGCTGTCTGCTAAGGCAGGCCCAAAATATAAGTTTTCGTTTACTAACTCACTTAGATCTGCAATCCAAACACCTTCCAGTATCATTTTCTTAAAAATACATCTAAGTACACCAGAGCTGTTGCTTCAGTAGTTTTGTTCAGCTGCAACAGGCAGAGGCCCAGCAGGAAATCCAGCCCAGACCCCTGTATCTCCAAACCAACAGCCCAGAACAGCCCTACATGGAGTAGTTGATGATGACAGCTCTGGGAAGTGCTAATTGTGGATCCAGCTTTACCACGCAGTATACAGCACCAGTTTGATTCCCAATCCCAGGAGCACTTAAAATATGATCTGCTTTGCCTTGTAGCCTAGCATTAAATAAGCTAATTACTTCAGCCTCTCCCTATGAAAACTCATGTTCAGCAGAAGCCAACAGACCCAGATGGCACTTTCCAGTCTGAGCAGAAGACTCAGGGGTTTCTCTCCATGGGTGAGAGCTGCCTGGCAGAGATGGGATGGTTTCAGCGTGTGCTTGTTCTTTACTTTTAAGTCACAATGTGGCACGCCTCCCCATCCAGCAAGGGAATGTATTTCTCACCAGCTCCATGGAACACCCCCAAAACCATCATCACAGCAGCACACAACCCTCTTGCTTACCTTCACCTGGATTTTCTTTCAGCTGCTCCTCGTATTCTTGCATTGCTGACACACAGCTATTGTGGATGAGTTCTCCCAACCGTTTCAGATCAGCCACAGACTTATCCACCAGCTCAGCATCCCGGGCAATACACTCCAGCCTGGGAGACAGCAAAAGAGTTGTGTATTTGATACAGCATACCTCCTCCCAGTCACTTCCTGAGCAATTGTTTCATAGCTTTTAGTAGTCAATGCTGTATATGTATAAATGTATAAAACCTGCACGAGTCTAGTTCAACACAGTTTTAGTCTTTTTTTTAGGTCTAACAGCTGCAGTACAGTGCAGATGTAGTATAACCGATTGAATCCTTTGGAATTTTTAGTATTAAAGCAAAGGTGGGACCTGTCTATCTTGGGCACGACAGAAACCCTCTGTGACTGTCCAGTGTTCCTTCCTGCTTTCTCAGTTCCATCTAACTCCATCTGATGGTCAGAAGCTGCCATCTGCTGCCCCTTGTGCCTGGCTGAAGTTAGTAACGTCAAGGCCCATACACGAGCCTTGTGTTTCACAACAGAAAAGTACAACCAGCTGAAAAAACAGTGTCATTTCTCATACCATATATGCAGGGATCCCTGCCCCAGCTCTGAGACCTCAGCAAGGACTACAGCTTTCCAGACCCAGCTCACGTACGCATCTCCCTTCCTCCTTCATTTACCCTGGGTCCCAGTACTCGTGCAGGGCTCTGCGGACCCACGCTGGAGGACGGCGTGTGCCTCAGGGATATGGCAGCAAGAGAAAGATGCTCCGAGTTCAGTCTTGAAACTAACATGCATAGAGAAACTTGGCGAGCATTTTGGACAGCATTTGCTGTTCAGACAGCTGCTCCTTCTCCTTTCTAAGCAGAGTGGAAATGCCCCAAGGGCCAGGCTCTGCCAGCAGGATGATGCTGTGTACAGCCCGGCGCCACTACTGCTCTAGCTGATTTTTGGCCAGCATTCATCAGCACCCACCAACTGAGACATGAGGGACTGTATGACTTGGGTTACTGATCACACGGCAGCGAAGCTTTGTGCTGTCCATGGAGGTTGTATCAAACACGCACAGCAACTTGTGTATGACTGTGCTTAGAAACACAACATCCCCCTGCAATAACCCTCTGGAGCAGGGCCAGGTTGGGACTTACCGTTCAAGAGGCAGTCCAAACTTCTTGTAAGCCTTGATAAACCTAAGCAAAAAAAAAACAAACAAAAAAAAAACAAAAAACAGAAACTAAATCAACTGCCATAAAAAAGTGGGTCCAATATCACAAAGGCACTTCAATATATTAATTACAGCCTGCCACATTATCAACCTTGCATTCCACACTGATTAGCTAAGCATCACTCAGGACTGGAAAGCCTAATCCATTAACGCCCACAAAGAGTTTTGTGACCTCGGCTGGAGAAGAACACAACATTATTATGTATGTTGGAAGTTTGGCAGATGAGGAAAAAAAAGTGGAGAGTCATAACTGTAGTGTAAAAAAAAATTGAAAGCAAGCACTGGCTCACACCATGCTGGTAATTATTAACTTCATTTTTCCAAGAAGAAAAGAAGCATTAAATCAACGTCATTAGTGATTTTAATGCTCAGGCTATAAGTGTAACAACCCATCAAAGAAGAGCCAAATGTGGTGTAATCCATCACAGAGGTTTGCAGACAAGTATTGCTATTTATTTTTATGTCTTATTTTTATTGTGAAAGTCTCTGCCATGGCTGATGCACAACTTTAGGGCAAGAATCAGACACCGTTGCTGCAACTGAACAGTGCCTTGTGCAGGAGTAGACCCAGTGGCTTCAACTATAGATTATTTTTTAAATTAATTAAGCTTTTCCCTCCTCTCCTTCATCTGGTGCTCTTTCAGCTACATCACAATAACCTAAATGGCTGCTATACTTCACACTGCAACACCTCCTTCCTGCTCTATGGTTTTAGGGCTGGATATGGGGCAGCTACCAATCTGAAAAGTCTGACCATCTCTTGTTTAAAAATACATCAACTCAGAGGGGGAGAGAGAGTCAAGGAAAACTCACAATCCCCTCTTTTCCACCTTTGGCTGAACATCTGGGCAGAGCCATAAAACAAAGATCTTTGGGAAAGGCTCAAGAGTTAGAAGATACAAGAAGAAAATAATGCTCTGGAATTCAGCCCATAGCTGACTTCAGAGGCACAGTGCAGAAGAGGATACGCAACTACTGGGATCAACAGGACCAGTGCTTCTCATGGGATTATTTTGCTAGAGCTTGCCTTTCACTTAAAGCTTAAACCAGCAGCACTACTGCCAGAAAAACGTCAGAAAGGCCAGAGTCCTTGGCTTCTCCAGCTCTGTATCTCATGGTACTTAAGACCTCACGTGTAACATGGAATTAGCTCAATTCACTTGGCCTAGGAAGGGCAGTTACAACAAGGATTAATTTTAGGAAGGTATCAGCTTCAGGGCAGCCTGACTAAAGACAACCCAGTCCATTTTGCACAGACCTGAATCTTAAGGTCCTCAGCTGGGAGCAAAATGAACTATACAAAGATGCAGAAGTCAGCCAAATGAACCAGCTCCACCTAAAACAGTGAGGTGCTTACAGATAAACACCTCCTGGACCAATCTGGGTTTTTCTCCAGCCGTATTGGATTTCTTCATTTTTTTGTGCTCAGAACTGAC
Source organism: Tyto alba (assembly GCF_018691265.1). Taxonomy (NCBI): domain Eukaryota; kingdom Metazoa; phylum Chordata; class Aves; order Strigiformes; family Tytonidae; genus Tyto; species Tyto alba. Next base: position 7,097,842 of record NW_024881317.1, read on the forward strand.
CTCCTGATTTCAGCATCAGTAAATCCTTCCACAGTATCTTTTCTAACACTCCGAGGACGTCCCCTGCGCTTTGGTCTCTTCTCGTCATCAGTATCATCAGTCTCGCTTTCTGATCCAGATGATCTCTGAAGCCTCCTCTTAGTTTCTGCATCTGATTCACTGTCATTTGTCTGAGCCTGTGTGTACCAGAAAAACAGCAGTACAGTTAACAACTGCTCATCTGCCAACCTTTTCTGTCCCTCCCATACAGTAGTTCTATTTCACGTTCAGACTGTAAAGATCTCTTCCTGAAGGTGCAGAAGATAACGTAATCAACACAGAGAGGCTGCACATCCTTGCAGTTTCCAGCTAGCCAAGGCTCTGGTGATCATTGTCCCTACAGAGCCTTCTAGCCAGCAGTTTCACAATCACATTTTGATTTACTTAGGTATAAGATATATTAAAACGTATTGATTATCATGGTTTTGTGCCACAGTCCCTCAGACTGTTTTGAAAACCAGGACACTTCAGAAATGAATCTGTAATCATCGGATACAAGCTATCCTTCTCTCCAGTTTTCACTTTAATGTTTTTCCCCAGCTCATCCCAGAAAGCAGTTCATAACCCCTTAAAGTTCCATATTCCAGAAGAGCTTCCTTGCACAGTCTGCTTTCTGTTGGATTGGGGTAGATCCCATCACCTAAAAAAGAGCTTGGGAAGACACCATCTCTTTTGCCTGCAAGAGCCACATTTAGGCAAGAGCAGCCCAGGAAGCTAGAGAGCCCAAGGGAAAAAAAGAAGTCAGACAGTGGCATAGACCGCAGTAAAACCTGCATCATACAATTGGATATTTTGCCCTGTCCTCACTACAGGTTCCCTTTATTCTGTCTGCTAAGACAAGATGAGTCAATACCAAATCCAATACAGGCCCTCACACTGCATTACAAACCATGGGCCCAATGCGTGAGGCCAACAAGAGCTCAATGTGCTATCTCTGGGCTTTACTCCTAACTAACTTTGGAGGTGGGAAAGAAGCACTCCGATGGCAAGAAGGCTTCCCTGGAGTGTTGCCTTTGCCAACTCTTGCCTCCTGCCTCTCAACTCCCCGAAATGGGCTGTACCTTTTTAGTTGAGCTCCGAATTCGAGGCAGCATGTAGATTTCCTCCAATTCTTTCTGCCTTTCTTCCTCTTCCACCTTCTTCCTCTGCTCCTCTGGAATGATATCGTCCCAGTCCTTCTGGGACCGCTCGTCCAGCTCCGTCTCTTCCTCCTCCATGGTTGCAAAGTTGGCCACCTTTTATAAGCAATGGAACACTTTTAGAAACTCCCTCCCCTGGCAGGAATACCCCAGAGCTGTCTGCTAAGCCTCAACTCCTTCTCCATAGGAATTTTGCCAACATTTCCACAATTACTTTATAATTGATCCCTATGTCACTACATTCCTGGTTCCTTGCCATGTCTTTGAGCTTACAGCTTTTGAGGAAGTACGTGCAGTTTAAGAAGTACTGCTGAGCCTCTGTAAGTTATTGGGTTTGTTTCCAAATTTGGTAAATTCTGCATATTCACAGCCTTCAAAACCACTTACTTGAAATTAAATTAATACCTACCTATCTCCCCGGCTACCAAACCCAGACAACCCTTCAGCAAACTGCTTTCTACAGCTCACCTCTCACCAGGTCTGATTTGTCCTGTCTGTTACTGACCTAACTACTGCGGCAAGATGTGGGGAGCCAAAATCCTGCACCCCACTCCAGAGCTGGGGGGTCCGTACCTTGAACTGAGAGAGGAGCTCATCGGTGGCACTGGTGGACACTTCATTCTCTCGTGTTTCAGCCAGTCGCAAAATCTCATCGATGTCCATCTCCTACCAGTCACAAAGAAAGAGTGATAAAGCGGACGGTGTCGAGCACAGCAGGAAATATGAAGCTTTCAGAACAGACTTGTGGGGTGCAATAGCTAAACACACACTGTGCTGATATGAGCTAAATAAAGTGCAAATATCTGCTGGGTGTCATCACCGAGGGCAGGGATGAGCTATCTCAAGTGGTACAAAAGAGTAGAAATAAGGGTGATAGGACAGAAGAAAAGGAATATCAAGGCTGAGCAGCAGGGAAAATTTCCAGACAGTGAGATATGTTAACTGTGAACTGTTTCCCTCAGGGGAAGCCCTGCTATTTGTGCCATTAAGAGAACTGGTCAAAGCACTCAATACTAAACTGTCAAGCCATGCTGCGCTGAGGCAGGAGAGCAACCTATCTGACTTCACTGTGCTGACTCCCTCCTCTTTATGACAGCAACCAAAAAGGGATGTGGAAGGTGCTCAGAGGAGGCAGGGAGATGAGCTTTCAGCAGGCTGTGCTATAACTAGCTAATGAATCCTCGGGAGCCAAGGGACTCTCTTGGTGACCGTTACCATACAACCCCTGAAAACGAGGCTCTCCTCAACCCCCTGACCCCCCAACCCCAGAGCTTCAGCTTCTCCAGACTCACAAGTGCCCTATTCACCAACCTAATCTCATGCACAGGGAAAGTACAAAGAGGGAGCAAACACACACGATCCCCCATGCAGACCTGCAGAGGACTACAAACAGCTACGTGATTTCAATTTCAAACTACCTGAGGCTCTGACTCTTCCCCTTCGAGTTCCTTGAAGAGATCTTCAGCTCCAAACTTCAGAATAGCTGTCAGCTCCTCTTTGTTGAAAGGATTTGAGCTGCAAACACAAACAAGAAGGAAAATGTGTTTTGAGCTGTTAAGTCAGCACTGCTACAGCACAAAAGCATACCAAAATTTTTCCTAATTAAAGCAAGGAGTAAGTTTTCTACCCAGCGCTACAAAAGCTTTTTTATTCATCTCCTTCCTGCTCTAGCACAGACAACTACTGTAAAGGAAACAACCTCCATCTACTGGGGAGAAATGGGGAGAGTCTGAGGTCACTGTCAAACTGCAGCTGCTGTTCCATAACCACCACCAGGTTCCCTCAGACCAGGATGATCTCTGGGAGGAAGGCAAGGAAAACCAAGCAGTGCACTAAAACTAGATTTTTATTTCTGATCATCATTATGTGTCCAAATTAATGGTTTCATAAGCCAAATCAGTGGTAGCTGCAACTATTTATTAGCCTTCTGCCCTGTACCCTATCAAACAAATGTTGGTAAATACCAGCAGGTGAAGCTGGTTATGCCACATGCTGTCCCAGACGTCTCTGCCTCATGACACAATCACTTACTTGGATCGCCCAGAGTTGTTGTCCAGAACAGTCCGGCCAGTGGTGTCCATACGCTGGATCACCAAATGATCCAGCACCATTTTCTTCTTGGCCCTCTCAATGATTTCCTCCTCTACTGTACCCTTTGTGACCAGGCGGTAAATATTCACCTGAAGGGCAAGAAAAAAACAGAGCTATTTCCTGGACGTGAACATGCTCTGCTGACAGAGTGATGCATCGCTCAGTGGTTTCCCAGCAGACTACTCTGCTGACATGGTCCCTTAGACCCTTAGAATAAAAAACATCGCATACTTCTTGTATCTCAAGCAAATCAGCTAAAATTGGGCTGGTTAACACAGATCCTGCAGTGAGCACAGAGTAAAAATCTTCTGAGACAATCCATCTAAATCCAAACTAGCACCAAACTTTTCACATACCTAATAAAACCCTAGTAAAGGTGGATGTTCTACTTTCCAAGATTTTCAGGGCAAGAAAGAACAGAGTCCACTAGGCTGAGAAGTGCGATGCCACAGGCTGGGTTCTTGGTTTTGAACCATGCCGGGATCCAAAGCCAATAGAAAGACCTGGCATCTGGCAAATTTGGGCTGATTTTTTGTTTCCTGGATTTTAAATGAGCTTCCCTTGAGTTGGCAGTACTCTCTGGAGTCAGGACTGGGGTCAAAAAGACCATGTTTTCAGAAGCTCTGGTGAGGTGGGAGCCCATTTAGATGGCCACACTGACACCACACAGAAAACGACCCAGGTAGCTCTTCTGACCTGCTTCTTTTGTCCAATCCGGTGAGCCCGAGCCTGAGCCTGAAGATCATTTTGGGGGTTCCAGTCCGAGTCAAAGATAACAACAGTATCAGCAGAGGCCAAATTAATTCCCAGCCCTCCAGCTCGTGTTGACAACAAGAAACAGAAGTCCTGGGGGAAAGAAAAAAAGCATCCATGAGTTAGTCAGCCTGTAACTGTGGACATAAAATAGCAGTGGTGACTTCAAAGACGTGCAAGGAACTGGAGGGGAGGGCTCTGCTGCACTCGTGCTTCTTAAGAAAGTAGAAAAAGGATTTCCTTTCCACATCCCCTGCTCATGCAGGTTCACTACCGCTGGTCTTTAAGCCGAGGCACAAGGTGAGGTGGTGCTGGCAGGGGTGAAAGGTGTGCTATTCTAGAGAGGGCCCGGCATGCATCATTATGAGAGATCAAGGCAAACAGCTCAGGGCACTTCAGAGTTGCTTTTGAAGGTCAGACCATGCTGCCCACCTGACTCCTACAAAGGCAGTGGGCAAACACATGCCTTTTGCTGCCTGAAGCCTGCTGGGGGTGAGATCAGCAACTAACAGGCTGAGTCACTCCCCCAAGGGAATGGGGTGCCAGATTAGAGCCAGGATATCTGAGCTCCCATGGATGCTCCCAGGAGAGGGGGGAAAGGGCAGCTTCTGTGGGCATTCCTGCTCCTTTCCCACCCATACTGCTGTCCCCCTTTTCACCTTTATTTGTTACTTTTCCCACTACCATGAAGCACTGAGCTGTATCTCCTGTGTCAGCCAAGATTCCCACCCCAGTCCAGGCTTCTGGAGCAAGGACAGGTATTTCTCAAGGCTGGGCTGACTGTGGCACAGAACAAGTGCCTTGCACCAGTCACTGTGAGTCAGCAAGCCCAGACGAGAGGCTTGAGATGCCCTCTCCTATTACGCTGGAGACTTTCACCTCCACACCAGACACCACTGCCTGCTAGAGACTTAAAATCCCCCTTTCGCCTCGGCCATTTCATATCCAAAACCAGTTTCAGACTGGAGGAATTGTTTAGGAACCATCTCATTAGTCAGACCACGGGGAAAGAATTGCTAAATTCTGGCTATTCCCATCTTCTTTGGGACTTTCTGGAGATGCGACTTGCAGCCCTGTCCTTTGGATGTGGGAGATTTAAAATAAGCAGTATGTCTAGTTGCAAAACCTGCTATGTCTGTGTCTTTAAAAGTATCTGGGGTCCTGTAAAAAGAAATGAACGGAACTGATCCCCCCTCTTGGCAGTCACCACCTGTGGCTGAGCCATCAACGCCCACTGCTCGGGCAGCCCACCCGGACCCTCCTGCGGCAGGACAGCCCCAGCGGCCGTACCTCGGAGCCGTCAGCGTTGAAGTGGTCCAGCGCCTGCTTTCGGATCTCCCCTTTGATCGAGCCGTCCAAGCGCTGGAAAAATCAACAATAATGATAAAAGAAAGAAGGTAAAGGAGCCCTGAGGAACTGCTGCACCCGAGTTCTGGGAACCCTACAGCTCCCTTTCCCTGCCTGGTGAGTTTAATAATTAAAAATAACCGCCAATTAAAAATAACTGCACTGCCTTAGCCTGCTGTGTCGTGAGGACAAGAGGAGGGTATGCTCAGGCAACAGTCACACAGAGGGTGACACTGTGGCTCCCATTACAGGCTCCCAGCCAGGGTCTCTGCATTTGCTATCCTCTCCTCGGGGATGAAGGCCAAAGCAGGGGCCTGTCACAGGAGGTATTTTGTAGAGGCTGGGCCACACTGAAATGAAGGGACTTCCCAGTTCCCGCCAGTGTATTTCAGTAAATGGAACCTGTAATCCCAGCCCCCAAACTCTGGGAATCTCAGTGACTCCCACTGCCCATGATGCCTCTGCGTGTTCCTCAAATTTTCAAGTGAACCCCGCTGTTTTCCATGCTGATGTTTCTCACCTGAAACGGGTAGTGTTTGATAGTCAGGTACTCTGCCAAGATGTCCAGCATCCTCACCATCTGGGAGAAGATCAGCACTCTGTTGCCTCTCTCCCTCAGTCTGGTCAGCAGCTTATCCAAGAGAATTAGCTTTCCACTGCTCCTGATCAGAGACTGAAGAAGTAACCGTCATTCCAGCTGATGCTTTCCAACCTTACCCTTACATACATTACAGAGAGACATGCAGAGATCTGGTTCTTTCAGGCTCATGCTTCTCCCTTACATCTCTAATCAAATCATCCGGATTTACACAGCACAAGCCACACACAAAAAGAATCATCCAAGGTAGATCTTATATTGCATGCAAGTCCCACTCTAGATGGCCACAAAACATTGCCTACAGTGGAAGAGGAGGGCTGGAGATTCAAGTGGGTTAGCTGTGAGGACTATTTCTAATAGAGGAGCTGCAGAAGCTAAAGCTTCACCAGAAGGTGGGAGGACAGAAGAAAGAGGGAAGTTAAGGAAAAAGGGTGGTAACAAAAGACAATGCCCACCTGGAGGGTCTCAAGGCCATTCTCTCTCTCATTTTCCTCGGGAGGTTTGATAAGGTAGCAATGGTTGCAGCACTTTTTCAACTCCATCACAATGTTCAAGAAACCAGATGTGCTCCCCCTTGTTCCCTTTGAAAGAGCTTTGTAGTTTCTCGTCAAAATCCACCTGCAGGCAGGAAAATGCGAAGTCCAGATCATCTCACAGTGTAGAGTGGGTATGCTGGAGTCTTGGAGAAACAGAACCTCCAGGGACATCTTGTTCAGGCATCAATCTACTTCCCTCCATCCACCTATCTTCACTACTTCTTCAGGATACTGCTGTTTCCTTACTAGAAACCCTGCTCTTACTTTCCTACTCATATTATTACAGTTTAAAATTAAGCAGCACCACAGTTTTGTGGGGAGCTTTACTCCCCTAGGAAAGACATAGCCTCTGTCCTGCAAAGCTGGCCAGCTAAATTGTATCACTCTACAACAGCAACTCCAGTGGTCTGGAGATGTTTTTTTAGAAGGCAAGATACCAACTACCCTACCTCAGATTCCCACTGGGAAGCTCCTGGTACTACAGGTGATGGCTGTCACATTGCACTCTGCAGGACACAATACACTGAAACACATTCCCAAGGCACATAGAAAGGTGTGCCCATTTCTACTGGCACTCCCAGTAACTTAGTAAATGACTCACTTGTAATACTGTTTCTGCAAAGCAGACATTTCCACGCGGAGGATCTGCTCCACTTTGGCTGGCAAAGATTTCTCCACATCCTTCTTCACTCTGCGTAGGAGAAACGGCTCCAAGACTTTGTGAAGGCTCTGGTAGCCATTCTCTCTACCTTTCCCGTGATCCTCTTCAAAATCCTCCCAGAACTCAAACCTAGCAACAAAAAAGAGCAGCAGAGAGGGGTCAGAATACCTCTTGTCTTATCACACCAAACAGCATCTATCATATATGTTCCTGCTGCACAACAAGACAGGAGATCATCAACTTAACAGCGATACAGTGGAGGATAAAATGTTCACTCTGTTCTGGCTGACTAAACAGATTGGTGGCAAAGCTAGAAGCTCTCTGGGCTTAGGTGCCTTCCTAACATCTTATCTTTGAGCTCCACACTGACTCCCAGGACCCAAAATTCCAAGTTTCCCAGTATTCTGCTCTGCTGTCTCCTGCTGGCATTTGCCTGGCAGCAGTTTCTGAACTTTACACAGTCCCCTCACCTAGTCAGGGCTCTGACAAATGGACTGTCTTACACGGCTCTGGAGGCTCTTTTGGATTGCTGCTTCCTCCAACAGCTCCTTTGAAATGTGGAGATCAGCTCTTCTCCTCAAACATTTCTTTTACTCTTTCTGTGATCCAACAAAAAGGATTTGGGAGACAGCTCTTTTTGCAGTTAAACATAATTTTAGTGAGTTTTGGGGCATGCTTGTCTTAGCCTTAGCAATGCACATAGCCCATTTTGTTTTAAAGAAAACAAAACATTTGTAATAATGTGGATACATGAACAATCAGATAGACAGCACCATCCTTGAGCAACACTCCCAGAGACTGACATAAAATTGTTGGTGAGGGTGGTTGAACCGCAATGCACTGGAAACCTCAGAAGTGGTTGAGATGATTCTTGAAACAAGTTTAGCTTTTTAGAGATGGCTCTAAGACAGCAGACAGATTTGAAAGGCATGTATTAGGTTTCCCCATTCAACTTGCTACTGGAAATACTACTTGCATTAGTCATTTAACCTCTGATATTCCCCACCAACGTTTGTTCCCCCTTCATTGCTCTAACTCCACTGAGTTTAACTGAGAGATTTCTGCCATTCTGCACTCCCTTGAGTCTATTTAATGGACAAAAATGGACAGAGAGGTATTTTTTGAAGGACTAAGAGGAGACTTACTTCTCTGGCATGATGAAATGAAGCAGCGACCAGAGCTCTTTGAGTGAATTTTGAAGGGGGGTGCCAGTGATCAGCAGCCTGTGGTTGGACTTGAAATCAATCAACGTTTTATACAGCAAAGAGTCATCATTTTTCAAGCGATGGGCTTCATCCACGCCTAGAAAGGCCCAGTTAATACTTCCTAAAACAGCCTGGAGGAAAAGAAGGAAAAAAAAAAAAAAAACAGGCCCCAAGGAGATGCTGGGTCAGACAAGCTCCATCACCTTGCACACTCCCCCCTCTCCACGGCCACAAAGCACTGCAGTGTGTGCTTTCCAGGATGTCCAGCCCCAGCCCTGGTGCCAGGCCCACCACCAAAGGAGCTGGGCTCACAAGAGTTTCTTCTTAACAAAATATGGGGACCAGTATGCCTACACTAGTTTTGCCTCCCTGGAAAAGAGAAAATTAGCCATGCTGTAGAGCACTCCTGCCATATCTAAATAAGTCTTTCAGCAAGTATACCTATTTTAATCCACCTTTGCCTTACCCAGAAAACACAGTCCTCCCCCAGATCCCTACTCCTCCCCTCCTCCATGCCCCTGGGGCCCTTCTGTAGTTCTAGGCCCACTGGAGCAGCAGCAGGAGAGCAGACAAACAAGCCTATAAAGTAATCTGAGAGTTTTGATTTTTTTTTTTTTTTTGCATTAGTATTAAGCTTTCTGTTTTCTGCTAGGACTCAGTGATGTACTGACAGGGTTGATGAGCATTTCCTAAGCAGACAGATTTCTCATAAGTGCAAAAATCCAGATATTGTTAACACTGGGACCAGTAGTTCAGTATAGTGTTTTGTCCTCTTACCTAGCCTAAATTAAACCAGGTAAAATCCAGCTACTGCCCTGTCTGGCGTCTTACAAGTAAAAAGAATAACACAACTGTGCAGTACAAGAGTAAAGACATCCTAACGGGTGTCCCACATCCCTCTGCATTACTGGTAAGCAAAAGCAAATAGTAGCTATATGGTCTCCATCACCACAGATGAGAGAGGTGAAACCCACTAGCTGAGGGTTGGCTTTCCCCTTTGCAAGCAAGAGAATGTCTAAATAAAAACGTCCTTGAACCATTATTCACCTTATCCTTGAGGAGGATCTCGTATGTTGTGATAAGTGCATTGAATTTCAACCTTTTAGACTGAGCGTGGATCCACTCATATTCACGTATCTGCGAGAGGAGACAAATGTTAACTTCAACCCATGTTATCAAAAGGAGAGTTAACAATTGTTATTTTAGTGTAGCTATAGCCAGAGACTCCAACAAAGTCCAAAACCCTGCTGTTCAAGGAGCCATTTCATGAGCTCAGTGTACCCAAGGAGCAGCTTTTTCTAGTGCACATGTGGTTCAACTGCCCTTGCACAGGTAACAAAATGAGGTCAAACAACTTGCTGTTGTGACATTACCCTCATCTGCCAAATGAATGCATCACCTCACTGTTGACGTCACGGGACTCACAACATTTAGGTGCTTTGTCGTCTGAATAACTCAGAACGTAGGAGGCAAGCACTTTTACATTCCTATGCTCCTATCCTGCAGCATGTTTCAGCCCAGCACAGTAGTGGTTTCCAGACTGAGAGAAGCCAGTACTCCTGTGCTCACTCTAAGAGGGGAAATAAGGTGGAAAAGTCCCTGCAGCAATGAATGGTGCCCAGGTGCTCAGCTGCACCAGCTCTAGCTGCCTGCAGTACTGCCAGTACTACCCGCCAGCCTCTCCGGCAGAATGTGTGTCACACGTTACACAGAAGCTGCTGCTTTGTACCCAGCGTTTCGACCCAGCCCCACACCCTCTGCTTTCTGACTACACACCATGTTTCTGCTCATGAGGTCTCCGATGTAAACCACCACATTTATCTCAGGTGCCCACACTTCAAACTCTCTCTGCCATGAGGTGAGAGTGGACAAGGGCACCACCACCAGGAAAGGGCCGTACAGCTGGTGCTGATGGAAGAGGTACGACAGGAATGATATTGTCTGAATCGTCTTGCCCAGCCCCATTTCATCAGCCAGGATCACACTGTTGTTCCTAAGAAAGAAGAGAAGAAACATAAATGCTGTCCGAGTGCATTTCTGCCACTACTAATTTACTGTGCACCAGCATGAATAGCAATCCACAACTGGGACAGAAAGGGGGCAGTGCAAAAACATTTATCTGAACACTTCCAAGTGGATCCCAGGGACATCCAGATGGTAGGCAGCATGATAAATTGCAAAAAGGAACAAACTCTGATCACTCCAAACTGGCAAGCAAGGACAAAGGCAAAGGAAGAGGGGAGTCAGTGGCCTAATTTTAGAAGGACATTTCTCAAACACTTCAACAAGTGTGTAGGCATTCTGGGCCAGAAACCTTTTTTTCAGTTAAGGCAATGGAAAATTAGGGCTGATATGTAGTAGGCTCACACAGCAGCCAAGTCTAGCATTTGAACAGACCCAGACAGGGAAAATGCTTTTTGTTTTTGCACAAGGTTTCTTAAGTTCATGCTTTAGTTCTTGCTTGCGGTGCCTGCAATGCAGCTGGGTGTGATAACATTTAAAATCCTTCAAACTGCAGAAGGAGGCCAGGTAAAGACCTCACTTGAAAACGAGAGGGTCAGATCCTACTGGGACAAAAATCAGGAGACACAAAGCGAACGTCACATAGCATCCGCACATACTTGCACCACGAGTGAGCAAGCCAGTTGAGACCCTCCAGCTGGTAATCTCGCAGCTCCAGGTTCTCACCACCAATGTAAGAAGGCTGTTTCTTCAAGGCAACAAACCTCGGTCTCTGCTTCAGTACCTGAAAAAGATGCTGCTCTAAGTCCATTGAAGAAAAAGACGAAGTAAGGCTGAAAATTCAGCAGTGAAATCTATGAAATATTCAGCAAAGAACATGTATCTCTTCATCAGTTAAAGTCTGTTTGCATTTTCCTAGCCAGTGATTATGTCTGCGTTTCAGATAACTGCTCTGCAGTGCTACATTTTGCCTGCTGCCCTTTGGCTCTGATAACTACAGCTGAGTCCCCCAAAGAGTGCAGTAAGCTGTACATAATGCACACAAGATGGAACAAGCTCCACTTTCTTTTTGTTCTCTTTTGGTTTTTCTCCCATCATTTCTGTCCCTCTCCTCCACTATATCAGCATCCCGTAGGTTCCCTCTTTTCCCAAGTGTGCTGTTTTTTCATCCAACTGATATTAAAACTTTGCATTTCTGCTGCAGCTCCTTCTGAGAAGGAAGCACTTTGCAAGGATTAATTAAGCCTCCCACTCCCCAGGGGGACATAACATTCTCACAGCGTAAATGAAGCTAAAAGGGGTTCACATCTCTGCCTAAAGTACAATACAAGAACAGAAAACAACCATTCAAACTCTGGTGGGAGGATGGGAAAACGTTCTCTGACATTCATCCTGACAAAACTCCACTGTTCCCACTGCTTGTGTCATCACCCAGCCTGGAGAAACCCAGTAACAGGAGAGAAGAGAAAAGCAGCGAGCAAACCTTGCAGTCCCGGGTAGGAATCGTTTTGGAATTGTTACGATTGTTGAAGCTGTCAATGCAGTGCTGGAATTTCTTGCTTATAAGAGCCTCATCTTCCCAGCTGCACTCGGCATAGGGCAGCCCCATCCACTTACACAGGTATTCGGGGTCATTCGAGGACGTTTTGCGACTGTTTGCTGCAAAATATGCAAAAAAGCCCAAACCTCAGCAACTGTGGTTCTGTGGCTGAACCGCAAGCCTGGTTCACAGGGGCAGTCTGAACCACCCATACAACCACAAGACAGGTCTCAGCTAGTAGGAAAATCTTAGAGGGACCAAAAAAATGCTTCTTTACCTGGGAAATCCGAATGTCCTGTCGCAGACTTGCTGGTCTTCACAGCTGTGTTTGGAGACAGAAGGGAAGGAAGGGTTTGGAGTGCTGGCAGCCAGCAGAGGGAGCAGGGCAGGCAGGCTGTCACTGCCACACATCCCAGGCGTTTTTACAGAAATTGTATGAAAATTGGTTCAACAGCTCTCCGTGCCAATTCCCACAGCAACTGGATGCCAGCACCCCTGACTGACATGTCTGTGATAGCACTGAAGTGCTCAGTAAGTCCTGGTTTTATTTTTAATAAGTAATCAGGAAAATCTAACCTCTGAGCTGCCTTGCAGCTTAACCACATCCTCAACCAGGTCACAGAAAGCAGTCCTCACAACAGCTGGGCCTGTACTGCTGCTTTGGATGTAAACACCTTGCATCCAAAGGGCTCAAGTCAAAGAACTTCCACAGCAGCAACTTCAACATCCCCTTGAAAGCCAGTGTATCATCCCATACTCCAGGCAAGGAGAGTGATTTGTATTGCTTATAAATACTGTAATACACTTGGATTTCTACTGCTCACATGCCTGAATTTCACACACTGAAATACACTTAACACCATTTTTTTTGCCTCCAGAGACACTGGAGGACAGGGAAGAGTGAGCCATACATTCATTCTGCTGTGGCTAGAGATTAAAGTTCCCACGTCTTTCTTCACCCCCTTACAAAAATGTTGGGTTCACTTACCAATTACTCTCTCCACTATTTGATACTGTTTGTTCAGTTCTGAAGCTAGCTCTTGTTGGCAGTTGAAATATTCTACATCTTCGGGTGATACCTTGCCCAGCCTAGATGCAAAAAAATCCCAAACAAAAAACCACTATAAAGCTTCTGTCATAGTGCTCATGAAGGCCACATATGGAAATTCTACTTTCCTATATGGTTCTGTCATTCAGACAAGTCACTGCAGCAGACTACTGTTTATGTGACATGTTTCTTAAAGCCTCCTATAATTACAAATTATTGCTGAGAAGCAAATGTCATAGATGTTCATACTGTCTCGCTGTTAAATGGCACCTTATTCTCCTCCAAGAATCAGTCTCAAAACCAGAATCAGACAAAGATGAAAGTTGCTTTTATCAGTTTGGAAACACACCGAAGCTTCCCTTATAGTTCCTGGGGAGGTTGGACATAAACTGATGCAAAAATTTGCATACAGACAAGGGCTAGTAAGGCTGCACCTCATTGGTGTCACCTCCTGGGCCAGGTGAACCTGTGCACAATTTATTTGTTGTCAGCTACCCCAGTTCTTAAGTCTGAGAACAGGCAGTATTGTGGATTTCATGCTTCTTCCTCTCTTTTTCAACACCATGGCCACAGATATCATGTATTTAAGGGGGGATGTTTTTCAGTAGGCAAAGGGAGACGTGAATGTTGTGCACTGAAAAAAACTGCTTCCAATGAAACATACTTTGCAAGAAGAAATCAAATGGGTTTTTTTCAGCTGTAACTCTGTAAACCTCTGGCTAAAAAAGATTCGCCCAAGGCCAAATCACTGGTTGAAGTAAAGCATACCATTGCTTGATCTCCTCCTCTTTTTTCTTGAAGTTTTCTAGCTTTTTCAGGCCCTTCACTTTCTGCTGCTGCAGGGACTCTTCACTCTCCCATGTGCTATGGATGTATGACCAGCCTTTCCATTTGATCAGGTACTGAACTTCTCCCTCATCCTTTTCAGGATCAAAGTCAGCACTTGGGTTGCCATTGGCTTCAGTTGCATACACCGTGGTGGAAGCACCAGTGGCTGCAAAAGAGATCAGGCTGCAGTCAGTACCTTTGTTATCAAGCACGGGACATAAACTGCATTAGAGCAAAAAGTTATTTTACTAATACATCTTTTGACACAGCACAAAGAATAACCTACAGATTCTGCAATCCAATGAGACGGGCACACAAAAGCTTTGCATACACCAGAATCTTTTTTAATCTGTCATGTATGTCTTTAAGTATAATTCAAAGGTCTCTTGAAAACGTTCACAACCATACAGTTTTACAAAACCACTTTTGTAAGGCTATGAGAACAAAACATCGGCTTTATTTTCATTATGGCTTTGTCACTGGAGCTACGAAAACTGACTCTACCGGAAGATCTATTTTATATTTCAAAAAAGGGAAAGGCAAAAAATGCAGAACAATAACTGTACCTTTAAAATGTGTGCATGCTAAATGAAAGCTGCCAAGCACATAACTTGGACATTTTAGGTTTTTCAGTACTAGATTTTACAAAAGCTGCCAGAAGACATAAATAACAGACATACAGGAAAGGGTGAAGAGCACTGAAGCAACCCTTGGCTCCACTTTGAAGTTGCAAAAGCATTGCACCAACTTACGAGAAACTGTGGGTGCACATGATTGACATGAGAAATAAAGGCTTTTTCCAGAACTACACACCTCCTTTCTTTCCAAGCCTGATGTCCAAGACTTTCTCAATAGTTTCACTGTTGTCTTGTTGTTCATCAGCTCCTTCCCCAGTCATCTCTATCAGGTCATCAGAATCCGTCTCAAAATCATCATCTTCTTTGTAACTGAATAAGATCAAAACCAAATTGATAGAAAGCCCTTGACTATTCCCAGTCTAGAAACACACAGAATGGCATGGACTTTAGCAAGCCTTCTCCAGCATTTATCCTGTGGTTCAGTGCATGTTCACCACATGCATTTCTTAAGTTAGCCATTCAATACTTTTCCCCAAGACACTCAGCTGGACTTTATCAGGCTAATACTCTATCTTGCTCATGTAATTTTTCTGACCATGGCCAACACCGGATACTTTGTAAGGAGATGGAACAACACCTGTAGCAGAAGCGAGGCCATTAACAGAGAAAGTCTCCTCTATCTGGTCAAAGATTATTTTATGTATAGCAATGGAGGTTGCAGAGCATCGAAAGGCTGCATGGGTGCTTACACTGCCCTAGGAACTACACTTCTCATCTTCGGTGAACATTTAACCACCAAAAAAGCATTCTTCAGGTGGCTGTCTGCACCTGCCTTACTAGGACTGTCAAAAGGTGAGGAAGTACATCGGGGAATGGATAACACTGCCTGCACCGTGTCTCAATACTCTGTCCCAAGGCATTACCTATCAGCCACTCTCAAATAACTGGCCTAATCTAGCACAGCTGCTGCCTTTTACTCATTTTAATCTATTATTTGCAATTCTTAATCTCATCTGAGAGTGCTTTCGAAACATTATGCAAATATCCTCACATTTCAGTAAGAGGGACTGGTAAATATTCCCTCCTTTACAGATGGCAAAACAAGGTAAAGAGAAGTCAGATGTTCACAGCATGAATCTGTCAAATGAACCACATCTCAGCCAACAGGTATCTGCAGGGCAGAGCAGGGGCTCTGAAGCATCACACAGGGAGTCAGGGCCCTCTGGTGTCCCCTCTATTCCAGCCAGCCAGCTCTCATCATCAAGCAACCCCACACTTCTTGATACCTGACATTTTTGGCTGCTCTTCGTCGAGTTTGTCTCTTGGGGGTCTCATCGTCTTCATCGTCATCATCATCTTCAGATGAGACCTGTTTCTTTCTCTTCTTCCCACGCTGGGGTTTGTGAGGCTTTTTAACAGTGGTTTTAGCCACAGTTCTAAAAATAAAAATTAACAGAAAGCCATACTACAGTGTGGTTTACATAAACATCCATTTCAGTAGACATTTAAGAAAGCATGAATCTCAAATATTAGACTCCTAGGGATTTAGTCTGCTCCCACTACCATGGAAACCACTGCACCACTCACTGGAGTGTGAAATGGGTAGACAAGAGAGTAACTAGGTCCTAGGTTTACCAGGTCAAAAACATGGGCAATATTGCAGAAAAGAAAAAAAAAATTATTTAGTGACAAATAGAGATTACCTCTCCACACAGCACAGGCAGAAAAAACATACACAGAAAAAGAGACAGACTAAACCAACCACTCCTTACCTCCTTTGGGCAGGTCTTCTTGCTTTAACTTTCTTCGGTTCAGGTTCACTCTCTCCACTAGTTCCTTGCTCCCCTCCATCTTCATCCTCTTCCTCACCAGAGACCTCTCTTTTCCATTTATTTCTATGGTCAGAAACGTTGGTCATGAAGGGCAATCATATTTCAACACAAATACTTGGTTAAGCAGACATCCAAGCCATCTAGGTTAATACTAACAGGCCATAATTACAAGAAAAAGTTCAAAACTGCACTCTTGGTTGTTCAGTGCAATGCATGGGGGATTTTATGGTGTGATTCTGTGCTTTTAGGAAGAGGTCTCAGTCACCTAGGTGTTTTAGTTCACATAGTGGCAGTATATGTTGAGTGAGAGTGGCTCCTAAAACATACTACAACAGTGCTTGTGGCAGAGCTGTACTTCTTACAACTGGGTGGGAAAGTGCTCCGATTTATTTATTTTTCTTTACACTTCTGCATTTCTGAAATGATCTGGAAATATCTTAAGAGGAGTGCTCACTTTCACTTATGGAGTACAAGCCACAACATGCACAGTTACATGATCTCCTTGTAGCCTGGAAAATGGAGCAAGAAGTCTCCTGCCATCTAAATTCAGGCAATTAAAGTTTCCAAGCATGAAGCCAAATCACACTGTGCCATTAGTGGAAGGAAGCATGTTCTCCGCGGGCAATTCAGAACAAAACTGCAGCTCCAAAATGCCCTTCGAAGGAGCCCCTCCTCTCTCCAAGGGGATGTGAAGAGTTGACAGGGATTATTCCCCATGCCCAGGAGAGGTCCATACTACCACAGCCCTCCCTGAGCTTTATCACCTTCCCTCCTGCACTGATGTATACAACTAAATGAAAATTTAAAAGACAAGAAACAGGAGAAAGGGAACAGGATCATGTGGCTGTGTTTAAGTTTTCTCCAGCAGGCAGCTTGTAGTTCAGTTCAGTTTAGCATTTGGAAAAAATTAAAAGGTACTTATTAGATGGAAAAAGGCAGTGAAATATGACTGTAAGTGAACACAGTTACGGTGATCAGACATCCAAAATATCCTTTATGGAAGTTCTTCTGTTTTAGCAGAGGGTTATAAAAAATAAAAGAGGGTAATATTTTGGCATTTTATCCTCTGTTAATCAAAAAGGTAGGAGGAGAAGGGATTGAACTATTTTAAGTATCTCTGAAGGAGAACAAATAATCTGGTGGAGAAGTGAAATACTGACAACAGAAAGTGAACCTGACTTGTTCAGATTCTGTCACTGGCAAAGTGAGAAAATATAAACAAAAGAAAAGCTGGGAAATTGCATCCATCTGTAGATCCAAATTCGTATTTCAATTTCAGTCATCCAAAGTATTATTACTGGAAATATTAAATAACTTATTTTACAAGATCTCTGTGTTGACAACACCGATCAAACAATCCAATACTACTATTCTGAAAAATAAAACAAAACGAAATACCACTATTCAAAAACCCTTTCCCTAGAAACTTACGCTTTCTTCATTTGCTTCTGGCCTCTTCTTTTTGGGCTCTCATTTTCAGATTCGCTACTTGCCTTTAATTGAAAAGAAAGAAAATCAGGTTGTAGGCTTCGCTCTGGACTGTCTCCTCAAGGACACAACTGAAACACATGCACGCGGCCTGAGCCTGGACACAGCCCGACTGCTCCTCCACTGCAGCGCTGGAAGGATGTTTTGGTGCGACGGGGCTGCACAGGAGCAGCCGGTTCCCTCTGCTGCAGGGTTAATCTCGCTGCACCCTCAGCGGGAAGAAGGTAACTCTGCAGAAAGGCTGGAGAGCTCTACTCCAACATCTGTCCCGGAGTCCCTGAGCTCAGGATGCACAAGGCTGTGTGACCCACCTACCCCTCAGCATCACCCTCCAATACCTGGTAGATGCCGCCTCGGCAGTGGCCGTGCAGACCTGCAGTGTGTGCAATACCCCACGGATTACAAAAACCACGGGGTGACTTTAACCCACCAAACCTTGCACTGCCCGCTGCTGGAGCCAAAACCCCAGAGAGGGAGAGAGGGGAGGCAGCTCAGCTACTGCTACCTCTGCCTCAGGTGCAAGGCAAGCATTGTTCCTGCCTGATGCTTAAGAATCAGGCAGCAACGTGTCTCTGTGCCTTCTGGACAGCACTTCCAGGGCCTGCCGCAGCACTAGGGCTCAGCTGTTCTACAAGGCTTTTTAAACTGAAAGTGCAGTATGAATGTACTTTCGTAAGTGCCCACAGTTGCCATTTCAGAAGGAATCCTGCAATATTTGGGGGCATTCAGGCTTAGTTTCTGTGATTGCAGAAACTTTTGCAGCCACTCAAATGCATTATGATCTCTGCCTTCATTAGATAAACTTTCTGTAAGGAAGGGAATTCTTATAAAAAGATAATATTCTCATCACAAGAGTGTCTTTGCTTTCCCGAGTCACTGAGGATCTGACTGGGTCAGAGCCACGTCCTGCTGCTTTCCTTCCTCCTAACTCTCCAGTCTCCACCAGTGAAGTCTCTCTGGCTAAATATATCTAGAGATATTCTAACTACTTGCTGTACTATTTTAAATGTGGGCGTCATTAACTCCTACAGACCAAGATAACTAAAAAAAAAGTCTTTAGGCTGGTTGTACACAACCCCATTTTTGTATAAACAAGTCAACCATAAAATCAAATTACCACACAAATAACACCCCTCAACCAACAGATGACTTCACTGTATACACTTGCCCCAGAAAATACAAATCAGCAGGAAGAAAACTGAAGAAGCCAGTGTAAGATTTCTCAAGGAGTGTTAAAATGATAGAAAGTAGCCTCCAAGACTGCTTGCTCTACATGCTTATTGGAAATCCTCCACTTCACACTGCTTTTTGCCGCAGTATTCAGCTTTAGCTGTAGGTGTCCATCACCACAGGTACCTCAGTTTGTATCTCCTGATATGCCCACCACCCTCCCAGATACAGCTAGCAAAGCTTAACAACCAAGAGCTGCTCACACAAGAATTTTGTAATACAATGTCAGCTGCAACATGAAAAAAATCGAGGCTCTGGAGGGCCATGGCCCAACCCCTCAGATTGCTTTCTGCATCCTTTATTTACATTTTCCAGCTTCCCTTCCACCCTCTCACTTGCATCAGTGTTTCCATTAAAATATACTGAAATACTGGATGCCACGGTAGACCAAAAGCTTGTCACATTTACGTGACACAATAACACCTTTTGCACCATATCTTACTATGGATGCCTATTCATCCACCTGTTTGACAGCCCTGCACGAAATCCCTGTCTCATTTACCAAGAATCCAGGAAGCAAGTGACTGACAAACACCGCGGAGAGCCCTACCTACCCTTGCAACATAAGCCAAGCATTCCACAGATTACAGTTTTGACAAGCAAAGTTTAAAAGACCTCAATTTTCTTTTTCTCCTTTAATCTCTTATCCGCTTTCTGAAGCATGCTGCTTTGCCATTCTGATTTTGGCATGTTTTCTGGGAGCTGTCCCTCAGTGCACATTTACTTTTTGCTGTCTTTTGGCAAATGACAAGTAAAGAGAGGTGGATTTTTCTTCTGCTCTGCGTCAGAGAAGATCAGGTTTGGAGAAAACCAACTAAAACCCTTGGCTCTTTAAAACTAACTCCACTTCTTTGCCAAAATCTCGTTTTCCAAGTTTCTAGTGTCCATTTTCCTAATGCCTCTACTCTCCCCCTTTTCTGTTGCTCTCTCTATAAAGCTGATGCTTTTAAAGACTCGTCTTTTCCTCATCTCTTCCTGCCTTGAAAAATTTAACTTGTTACTGCAATTCAGCCGCCTTCAGTTACATTTTTCAAAGACACCATTGTCTTTTTTGGATGCATGTCAAGCTCAGCTCTATCTCCTCTGACACAGCCAGTCCCCAGCCTGAGTCATCTGCCTGCCTTGTGCTCCCACATCCTCCCAGCCCGAGTGCGGGGAAGCGCCGTGCCTGCAGCCCCGCGCGCAGCTGCCCGTGACTCAGCCTCTCCTCCTCGCTCCCTCGCCCACCACCGACCCGTGTCTCCTTCTCACCAACTCCTCCTGGCATCCTGACTCTGGCTGAAAGCTGTTTTCTACCATTTTATACAGAAATAATAATTTTTTTTTTTTTTTTTTTAAAGCATAAGCACATTTTAGCAACCTCTTAATTCCGCTTCAATCCACATTTCAGGACCCAGCTGCAAAACTGTACGCTGACTTGCTCAAATCGGCCCAAGGGTGAGATATACACCTCTGCAGCGCAGAGCTTGTGCTTGTAACACCCCGTTACCAACGCCAACCCACAGGCTCTGGCTGGTGGTAAACTCCTCAGTTTAGGAAGCCCGGATGACAAGCAGGGAGCTGGGAGCACACCAGGTCCAGGGCGCGCAGCCGAGGTCCCGTCTGTACTCCAG
Source organism: Tyto alba (assembly GCF_018691265.1). Classification (NCBI taxonomy): domain Eukaryota; kingdom Metazoa; phylum Chordata; class Aves; order Strigiformes; family Tytonidae; genus Tyto; species Tyto alba. Next base: position 7,118,330 of record NW_024881317.1, read on the forward strand.
CCTGCCACCCACCGTCACCAGGAAGCAGACCAGGTGGGAAACTGCATGCAGCTTGCACGTTAACAACGTCACCTCCCTGAATGACACAAGCTAAGCTGACAAAATCCGTTTCCAGTCCCCACCAGGGCTTTTGTCAGCCCAGCAAGAGGTGCTGGGGACACATTGCCTTGCTCTCAGAGCCTGAGTACCAGCCCTGCCAAACTCTGCTGGGCCCAGGCAGCCCCTCTGGGTGCTGCTGCTGTGGCCAAGGGGAACGTGACTTGCCTTCCCTAGCTCCCCCTTTCCCTCCCAAACGCTACAAACGTGCCCAACTTATTCCTGCACCAGTACTTAACCAACTGGACGAGGCACTGGACTCTTGCAGTTTGCTTTCCCTACCTCCAGCTGAAGGGAGCAGCCTTCCCTCTCCATGCCTCACTGATGCCTCCCATCTAATTTATTCTTTCTCCCTCCCAGCACATAAAGTGTGCACACTTCTACTAGATTAATTCTGCCATGGAGCAACACTGTACAAAACATAATGCTGCTGCACACACAGCACCAAAAAGAGCAATGCAGCAGCAGCTTTAAAGTTCTGGTCCTACAGGTTGTCCACAAGTGTCCTCGCCACTAGCCCAGGGCAGGAGAAATGTAGAACTCAAGGCCATTGGCATGGTCCAGCTGAGCCTCTCGAGCTCATGGTGCCTACTAGGAGATATGAAGACCTGCTTAAACAGAGGCAATGAATGTTTCAGGCTAAAGTCAAAGTGAGGATTTGCTCATTTCAGGCTCAACAGAGGCGAAGCTCTAGTGCTCCAGAAAAGCCGGAGAATCTCAGCTCGCCAGGTTAGTTTTCTTACATCTGCTGAACTTCTCTCTCCCTGCAACACCAGCAGCATTTGAACTTTCAGCAAAGACATAAGGCAAAGCATTAATCAAAATGTAAATGAGCAGATTTTTCTTTTTTTTAATAATAAAACCAACGGTATTTTGGCAACACCTCTGGTGCATGAACTTGTGGCCTCTCACAGAAAAGATGCACCGTGCCATCTATTACCAACTCCAATCTCAAACCATTCTTTTTATAGTAAAAAGATTGTGTCTGTTTCGGGCACATTTATTTCTCAACTGTCCCAGAACATTCTGAATGGCACCTGGCTCCGTATGTCTCACTTCCCCTGGCTGAAACCTGAAACTGATTTATTAACTGCAAAGAAAACGTATGGGCAAGTACTGTTTTTACTAAAAAACTCACATGTGTTCTTATTCCTGGAGACAGCCCCAGCCCTCTGAGCATCTCCGTACCCCTATGCAAAACTGCACTTTCACTTCCTGATCTTTCAGCCCACACCTCAGTATTGATCACAAGTTATCACCCTCTCTGACTGCAGCTCAGACACGTACACGAAGTGCCTGGTGGCCTCCGGGCAGTTCCCAGAAGACAATCATTTCTAACACGGAAATAACCCTGCCCAAACTGCTGGTCTCAGAAGACAGACTAGTGATTGAACAGTGCCCCAAAAACTGAGCCACCTCCACCTACGTGCCATCTCCCCCGACCAGGGTGAGTCACGGGGCAGCACGTGGGGAGGTGTGATAGCTGATTCTTGTTCTGCGCTCTGAGCCTGCCACGCTGCCTGGGCGATGCTGTTTGCTAATGCTGCAGAGAAGCGTTAGGGAAGAAGGCAATAAAAAGCTCCTAGACACTGTGCTGGAAGTCCCAAGCAGCAAGCGACAACAGCAGGTCACTGGCGACAGGCTTAACCCTGTAAAGGTAAAAAGCAATCTTAAGAGGTGTCAAGCGCCTTGGGTTTCTGCCAGCTCCAGCAGCAGCAAGGAGTGCTCAGCACCATGCAGGCTCGAGCTACGCTATTTCCTCCCTCTTGGTGTTTAGATCTTCCAAAAGCAAGACTTTCCATCACCTCCTGCTCTTTGTGAGGCCCCAGCACTGTGCTCCTGACACGTCACACCCTCCATCGGACTCTGCTGCAGATGGGAGTTGCCCTATGGGGACCAGTCAGTGTTGCTCTGGGGGGAGAAAGGGGAAGGGGGTGGTCCAATTTTGTGAATTTCGGCTTTCCGTTTCACCGAGGTAGCAGTGGGGTCATTTGGAGGACTTTTTTTTTTTTTTTTACAATATTTTGTGGTATAGCAAAGTTTTTACATCTTGGATTTTTTTATTTTTTTAAAAACTTTATCGTACCTTAAGTAGTAGGAAATAAAGATATCGGAAAAGAAAACAACATTTGCAAAACCACGTAATATTGTAAAACAAAAAAAGATGGGACTTACCTGAGCCCCTAAGAGGGCACTCGGGTCTGCAGCGGAGGTCTGTGGTGGGTGTGACATCGCCAGCACAGTGCATGCCGGGGCATCGCACAGAGAGGCGGCCAGCGAGCCTGGGCTTTGCCGAACTTGAAAAGGAAAACAAAAGCTAAGTCAATGATGGGCCCCAAGCTCCTTCCTAACCTGCTGCTATGTGGGACATCCAGCACAAGAGTCTGGGGGGGCAGGTGGTGGCACTGGGGGTGCTGCAAGGCTCAGTAATAACGCAACAGAGCAAGGAGCCGGAGACCTGCGTTCCCTGCGTGACTTGGACCCCTCGAGCATCCGAATGTGCATTTTGGTGGCAAAGCACAAACAGCCTGACCATCCGAGCGCATCACCGGGCGCCTGCTCTGATGAAAATCTGGCTACTTATCTCCAGATTCCCAAGTGCATGTTTCTGTAGCTAGTCTAAGCCCCGAGCTTTACTTTCGGTCTAAGCCTCTCCCTGGTTTTCATTCCTCTGTGCTATAGCTCTCAACCTTCCTGAAGACCTGCAGATGAAAAGCCTATGCAGAAAGCTTGCTAGCTGCCACCTTCATTTGCATCTAATTCTTCAGAAAAAAAAACAACACAGTGTTCTGAAAGAAGGTCAATTAGAACGTATTTCTGTCAGGCTCTGACCACCATCATCTCCAACTGAAGCACAAAAGATTCCCCAATATTCAACCAAAGAAAAGTGACAGTTTGTAAAGCTGAACACACACAAATGCATTTATCCAGCGTGAGCCATTCCAGGATGGGCAACAATGACTGTTTTGTTATGAGGTATTTCTGGGAAGCTTCCTTTATTCCTGGTTGGATTTGTGTTGTGTTTTGTTTTGGTTGGGTTTTTTGGTTTGTTGTTTTTTGTTTGGTTTTGGGCTTTTTTTTATGTTTTTTTTTTGTTTGTTTTTGTTTGTTGTTGTTGTGGTTTTGTTTTTGTTTTTTTTTTTTTTTTTCTTTTTACACAGACTCATTCTCTCCAGGACGTTTCTACAGCAGAGCATGACTTGCGTTACGCCCCATTCCAGCAATCAGATCAGTGCATGCAGCTCTCAGCCCACGCAGGGTCCCGCTGACTCCAGAGGTCTCAGGCCAAGAGGATCCAACTGCAGGACTGGGACCTTAACTGTGAGCTCCAACATCCACGCACCAAGCTAGGACTCGGTGTTTACAAGGCAATGCAAACGAGACCTGACTTTGCTCTTTGGGTTTGGTTGGTTTTGTATGTTCAGTAATCCCTCTTTTTTTTTTTTTTTTTTTTTCCTTACCTCATCTTTTATATTAAATCGCGATGGTTCTTGTCTGCTTCGGTTTGACCTCCTAACCCCATAAACATCAGGATATTCTTCCCACATCTGCAAAATAAACAGACCATCAGAAGGCCTGCTTCACCCCAGTTATTTCTGACATTTTAGAAGTTTGATGGTGAATGTTTTAAAAATAAATCAACATAAAACCATTACAGAATTAGCAACCAGTAGATGGACACTTTAAAAAACTGGCTGAAAAGGATTATGATTATTTTGGGGTATCTGGTAACACTCTAAAGCAGCATGTTTTATCTCAGCGTTATCTTTACAGTGGTCCATCTTTCCACCAGGGTACAAATTACTCTCCAGCTCATTCAGGCTGAAGGATCGAACGCTGAGACAGATACACAATACTCTGCAAGCAACGGTGCTGAAGGTAAAGAGGCAACACCTTGCCCTTGGAACGAATGGACCTACCAACTCAAAAGGACAATTCACTGTCACTAACAGGTTCCACCACAATTCCTTTCCATAGAAAATACCCCCATCAGCCGCCTGACAAGCCCGGTGAGAAGACACAGCCAGCAGCCACTTCAAAAGTGAATTCTGTGGCCCAGCCTGGATGGCAGGCGGACCGGGACACCCTGTCCCTTGGCAAGGCACTGCGGTGCTGCTGCCGGTGCCTCTCCTGAATGCACTGATGCGAATGCGGTTTGGCAGCGCAGGACACGTGGACGTGCAGAGCCGACTACTGGGAACGGTTGTGCTCTATTTGCTGTAACCAGGCCTTAAAAAGTTTCACACACTGTGCGTAACAGCGTGCATTTGTTCTCGCTGGATGGACAGGAGAAGGGGGAACACAAGGACTGATGTCCTGAGGGATATGAATGCAGAGCTGTGTTGGTGACACAGGGCACCACAAGATTTACAGGACAGATACAAACCACCAGCATCTCTCAAACACCTACACCCACAATCCCTCTCTCCCTCAGCAGAGCTTATCCTCTTACAGTTTTCTAAATCTATTCATTCTTCTTCTGCTTCTCTCTCCCTCCAGTCCCCAAATGTCTCTGTGAACCACTTGCAGGAAAAAGAAATCAAAATACCCTGCCAGATGCAGCAGCGATTTGGGATTGAGAGCGTGATGAATGCAAGGCTGCAGCCCAGAATTTTTTCTGCTACTGTTAAAGGAGTAATGGGATAATAATGCAAAAGATAGATTGCAAAGGTGTGTATCTGTGGGGCATGCGAGTACAGAGGCAAATTCACATGAAAGAAAAACTCAAAATACTCCTCAAATCGTTTGAAGAACTTGTCTTTTCGTCTTTTAAATGGCACAGGTTTTGCATGAGGGATTGACTCCCATGACAAATCTGAATAGCACTTAACGCAAATTAACCTCACCTTCATGGGTGTATCTAGACAGAAATACAAAATAAACAATAATATAATAATTAATTGCATTGGTTATTCAAGGTGAACAGGTATCAACATGCTTAGGTTAGACCTAGCTAAGGAAAACACCCATTAACAGAGAAATTAAGGAAGGGAGAGGCTTTCTTATTAGAGGGTGCCCTGACCTTTTCATGTTTCATCCATACTAATTATCGCCCTGTGTATGGATGCGCTCCCTCATAGGATAATTTTAATGTTTATTGTTAGGGACATGCTTTTAGAAGCGCACAGAGGAAGATAAAACTTCCTTCAGTCCCCATTTATCAACAATAAAACAGAAATTTCAATATTGTGTTACCACAACTGCTTTATAAATGCATCCTTCTTTGCCAGTCTGAACACAGGAGATTTAGCCAGGACCTGAGCTGGCAGCCTCGAGATTTCTGAGAAGCTGGTAGCAAAATCCTTCACTTCTCCCCTGCAGGTACGTGGGGAGCACAGGCTGAAAGCACGCCCTTCCTGCTCAGTCTTTACATACATAGCAACTTTCTCCATAGAACTCAATCTCATGAGCAAGCTCTGCAAAGTGCAAACCACAGCTAAGGACAACAACAGGATAGTTACACACCACAAACAAACAAACAAACCAACCTGACCTAACCTGATTTTCCTCCCTCCACATAAAATCAGTTCACTGAGTTCCTGTCTCCGAATGCGTATTCGGGCTCCTCTTTCTCACCTCACACTAGGCTGATACTCAGGTATCCAAGGCACAGCTTCTGCACTGGGGAGGTGCTCGACAACCAGAGGGACACCACATGCATTAGACACCTGCAATCCCTTTTCTTCCTGTGCAGCAACAGGAGGAGGGGCAAACTTGCCTATTTGAGGGGGGTATTGCTAGGGTGTAGCTGGGAAGCTGCAGAAAAAGAACACAACAGAAAACCACTACTCTGGACACAATAAATAATAAAAGTTAAATAGCCTTTTTTCCCCTCCTCTTTTTTTTTTTTTTTTTTTACTTTTTTCAAAGAGGAAGACAGTGATGGAAACAAACCAAAGTGGCCCAAATCCTAGACAAGCATTCTGATTATATACCACAGGGAAGCTTTAGCACTTCTGAGGGAGAGACAGGAGAGAGGAGTGGAAAGACAAAGGGAAAGGATGAAATGACAGGGTCATGTACTGATGACAGGCGACTGCCCCTCATTCGCACCAGTCAGCCCCACCACTATCTATCCGGAGCCCAAAGGGTTGGTTCCATCAAACACACAAGCTCCTGCTCACAAGGATGACACCAGCAAGGGCACAGGCACACAGACCAAAGAGCCGAGTGACCTGGGGACACAGAGGTCGGAGGCTGTTTGGTCAATGTGCAAAGTGGCCGGGAAGTTGAAGACAGCTTCGTTAAGGTCCTGCTGTCTGCCCTTTGGTGGTGGGTACAGGGGTAACACGGCTGCGCAGAGCAGCAGGGGCAATACCTTTTTAACATCTGCTATCCTTTCCTTCTTAGAGGCAGGTTTTTCTTTGGTTTCAGGAGGGGTCTGCTGGGATTTCGAACCCGTTGATTCACTTTCAGATTCAGACTGACTTTCAGAGGACTCCGAGCTGCTGTTTGAGTCGCTGCCCTGCTCGCTTTCAGACTGGCTTGCGGAGTCAGAGCCAGAGGCTTCTTCAGATGCTGAGTGACTGACGGTAGAGAAAGAAGAAATTGCATTTTAACTGTACTGTCACAGCTTGAAATATGCAGCAAGCAAACCTGGGCCATGTTCGAGCTACAACAACAGGCTTGCAATAGCCTAAATGCAAGTGTGAACCGTGCAGTCCCAGACACCCTGCACTGGCATACTGAAGCAGAAGCAATTCCTTCCCAGGACAGGCATTGAACACATGGGTGAGAGTGTGGCCTCAAAAATCACTGTCCAGTATCTCCCAGTAGCTCATCAACCAGACCAAAAAGAACGGTGGTACCATGAAGAGAAGCAACAGCAATACCAGCAGCACAGATCCTACTGGGAGGATCTGGCTCGGTCAGAGTGAGCAAGAGTAAGGTACAGTGGGAGCTAGAGCATACAGAGACCATCCTGCTATATTAAAGATAAGCAGTTGCTCCAGCACAGCTGTCCAGGACATCCTAGTACGGCCAGTGGTTCAAAATTCTGACATCCAATTTCTGAAAGAGGCCAGCATCAAATATTGTACGCATAATACTATATATCATAGTAAATATGATGTTTCTTGCAAAAAGAATAAATTCAGCAACAGAACAGCAGAAAGGAGCTTATACAGGCATGTATGTTGGCTGGGTCAGTTCCTGTTTAAAGGATTACACCAGTGCTGTGCAGACTGCATTTCTCAAGTAGCCAATAATGGGAGAGCAGAACAAATAGGTGTATTTTGCCTTTTTTCCCCTTTACATTAGAATGGGTTAATATACAGAATATTCACTTAAATGCAGGCTCTTAACCAAACAAAACAATGAGAGGCCAAACCATTTTAGGTGGCCAGAATACCTTTGCCCAATCACTCCAATATCGATTTCTCATTTAAAATCCAATTAAAGAAAACTGAAAACTCATTACAACATAACATATATGCTAGTAAGGCAGCATTACAAATCCAACTCTATCACAAACCAAAATGCAGCGCAGCAATAACGATACTACAAAGTTCTGGAACAAGGAGTATCTCTTACCAAGTCAGCTCTTAATCTGCAGCTAGATGCTTTTGTAATATTTAAGGGCATACTGCAGATGTAACATCATGAAAGAAGAGTCAGGAAAATTTTGTAGAGGAAAACCACATTTTTTTAATCTTTCTCCTTTTGTACAAAACTATAGAAGTGACAAGATGCATCAAAGGCTCTGCTCAGATTTCTCAAATCAAGGAAGAAATAATACAAGGACAAAAGAGGAAAAGCATGTGTACAATTACATACAATTCTACAGAAACCAAGACGCGCTACAGAGATGGGATCGCTAGACTCAGCTACTGCTCATAGGTATAGCCACGTGCAAACAGGGCTAACGTACACCACAGAAATAAGTTTTCCACTCGAATAAAAAACCCCGAGGATCTCTGTGAAATGGAACGGGCCCAGCCCCCAGCAGCTCGTGCATCAGCGCTGCCGCCTCTGCCTCCCCGCGCCGCAGCTCGGCTCCGGCCGCCGCCTCCCAGGGAGCGGGCAGAGGGCGGCAGCCGAGCGCCGCAGGAACCTGCTCCAGAAATCCCGCCGGCGCAGGGCTCGCAGCCAGGCTCCCCGCCGCCATTTCACGGCCATCCCTCTTCCACCATCTTGCGATTTCGTTGCGGTTGGCGGCTGCGGCGCTGGGGCTGATCCCAAGTGCTAAAATGGAAGAGCGTAGCACGCGCAGGGCAAAAAGAAACAGGGGCGAGCGAGAATTTCTAAGGCTGAAGTAACAGAAACGGAGCCTTTTCAGCAAGAAGTGGAGGGGGAGCTGCCACCAATGGTTTCATTGTCCCAGCTTGGTTTTGAAGGAGACGGAGGTATCGCATCACTTCCTCCTAGCAGGGCTGGAAAATCAAGTTGAATTACCACCCTTCCAGGCCGCCGGTTGCTCCTGCCTATCCCACTCCTATCCGCCACAGCCACCTCACCATACCCTGCCGCTTGCCTGTCCCTTCCTCTGTGTTTTCTGCAACTTCCAGTCCCCTCTTCCCCACCGCAGCCTGCCACGGCTGCGCTCTCCTGCTACACCCCGCTGCCAGCACTGTCCACCGCGTCTCTCCCTGCTCGCCTGCCGCCCTGCCGCCCTCCGCACGGCTTCTCACCAAGCCCGTTCACAGACCCGCTGACACCTGGCCCCCAACGTCCCGCCCAAACACATCACTTCACAACCCAATCTACTTGGAGCAAGTGATGAAACTTCTCTGTTGAAGGATTTTCGGAGTTCCAGGGTTTTTTCGTGAAAACCAAAGGAATTTTATTAGGAAGTATTGCCACACCACTCAAGGAAACCATACTCCAGCAGCTCTGGGGACAGCCGGCTTCCACGGGCAGGGCTCAGCAGGACACCGTCCCACAGAGCCTCCTGCGGGGACAGAGACTCAACCTCCACAAAAGAAGGGGATATGGAGGCATCCAAACCTCTACTGTCACGACACGAAGTGGCAACATCGGGCTGTGGTTGAGTTGTGCTGGCATGCCATGTTCCAGGGGATGCACGAAAGAGGAAGACGCTTTTCTTCAGTGAGATTTATTAGCAATAGCTGGAAGAAATTATAACCACCCAGGCTAGACTGAGGCCAGACAGCTTTGGCAGTATTTGTTTAAAAGCAGAACAGTAATTACTGGCCTCCTCCCACTGTGGAGCTTTCTCAAGGCCCTAAGCTTTATTTCAAGGGCACAGGGACACAGCCTTTCTGCACACCAGTAGCCATAATTCATGTGCTTTATCCACATTATCTGGACACTATAATTCTTTTTTTCAACATGTGAAAAGAGGGTGACTTCTCTAGCGACAGAGACAGATGATGTACACATCTGCATGTACAGGTATGCACACACTTGCCCTACTAAGGAAAGAAATGTAGAAGACAAGTGGTATGTCCCTTTTGAAGGCTGTTGCAAATAAATTTTTTTAATAAACAATCTGTTATCAAGGCAAAAGGATATGTGCTTGTCTTTATTTTTACATGGATAGAGTAAAAAAAGAAGTGAAAAGGCTAATTCCATAAAATAATCCTTTCTATCACCAAGACAATCAGGAAGCACTTCTACCTGCCAACAGAGTATAAAGGATTAGCAATATTATACGTCAAGTAAGGCCTTACACTGTACATAACCAGAGATTTAAGTCCTCTTTTCAGAAGCCATTTTTGGAATATGTCCTGCTTTAATGCCCCTAAGTTAACATCCAAACAAGGCCTACTTGCAATTAAACTGTAAGTGGGCAATAAGCTATATTTGATTGTCCGAAAAATCACGATTCAACCAGTCCACACTCCTCCAAATTCAGCAGAGAAACACATGTGAACATCAAGAAAGCGACAGTTGGACCGTTGGTAACTCCCTTAAGTGAGAAACTCCTATAAAAATTGAGATCTACTAAGACTCAGCCAAGTATGTTCCCCTGGTTTCTAAGAAACACTTCAGGCTATAATTCTGTTTTAATTAAGAGCCTGCTACTGACTTGAGGGGAAAGAAAACCAAATCATCCATTACCAAGAAGGACACATTCCTTCCAAGAAATAAGTAGCTGAACAGCAGCGATAAGACCCTTTACAATCAGGCATCTAACTTTACAAGGCAGTTACAGCGTGCCTGAAGCCTCCAGCCTTAGCATTTAATATTTCACATATGACTTCATTTTATAGGGGATCATCTTTGCTAACAGCAACAAAACATTTTATAAGCTCTCAACAAGTACAAACAGTAGATATGTTTCCAGAATGTGCAAGACAAGCTGAAAAAATGACCCAATACGCATTTCTGGAAGTAAGAGCTGAAAAGGGAATGGCTCTAACTGGGACCATTCTGCTCAACTTTAAAATTAGGCTTTTGATGGACAGATCTTGAATTCAGTCAAGGGGATAAAGGAGGATTAATGACCCAAGACCCTCCCACAAGCCAAGCTCCTCCTAGCTTTAAAAGTCATTGTGATTATTTTGAATCTAAACAAGTTTGAATCCAAACAGCGAGCTCAGAAGGGACTCAGCACCAGCAAAACAACCACGTGCAGGCTCAAGAAGGTCCTTGGCACAAACTCCCAGGGCTGGATAATATCAGAAACCAAATTTATTATTTCCCTCAGGCAAACATATGCTTAACCCTTACGCATTGTTGGATGCAGCTTCACATGTCCTGTGGATAACTGACACCCAGGTGTCCATCCACATCTCGGCTCGCTGCCATGGAAAGGCCAAAGGCAAGCAGCTGGGAGAGAGTCCCTCCCCCCTCTCCCACCCATCCTCACTCCACAGCCCATGTTCCTAGTACTCACCCGTGCTTATACCAGCACTGACTGGGCTGCTGGTCTGACTTCTCCATGAGCCACTTCCAACTTGTTAACGTATCAGAAGATTAGCCCAGAGAAACAGCAAAATAGGTCTCTGCCAGCTTAGGAAGTAAAACCAGGACCAAACCTTTTCAGGAACCAGCAACAACAGCAGTATACTACGTCTGGCAGCACAAACAAGTTGAAGAGGAGAAAAGGGGCAAGCAAGACCCCAATTTGGGGGCAGACGGAAGGCAGCTGCTCAGTTAGGCCATCCCTGGGTCCTCAACATCCCTCTCTGGCAGAGCGCAGCCAACTGCCTGCGCTCTGGCTCAAACATTCCAATTCCATGGCAACCTTCAAACACGTGTGAGCAGGGTCGTGCTCTGGAACCGCAGGTCAGCCCACTGGACCTGCTGCCTTGTGGCACTGATGAACCACAGCACAGCAGCAGGCAGCCAAGCTGCGGCTCTCCGAAGTGAGCGGGATGTCTCCTCCAGACCAGACGTACCTGTCAGATCCAGCTCCACCAGTCAAAGAGGCTTCTCGGCCCCTGCAGCTCTTCAGCAACAGCTGCCAGCCTCACCCATCCACCGCTGGCACCGGCCCTAGATTTACTCCAAAGCACAGATTAGCAAAACCAAGGCAGGCCACCAATTTAAAATTATTTAAACAGATGTGTCTTCCTAAAGCAACCTACACACAAACTGTTGTACACACAAAGGGACAGTGACAAACTACAGAAGACGCTAACGCGCTGACTCAGCTGGATACCCTGTTGTTGTTAAACATTTCCTTTGAGTTTCTGATCCATAAATGTAATCCTCCCAATTATTATATATAAACATACAATAAATGCCTACATAGATTGCAAATAAAAACAAGCACTAGTGAATGTTGATGCATGCACCCAAGTCACACGCTAGCTGTAGTAAAGCACCAAACCACATTAAATTTCACCTCTAGGCTAGACAAGCCAGGGAGAGAAACACAAGACTGATTCTGGCTATAGATTATCTGATGAAGAGGAGATAACATTTGATAAAGAAGTGATAATATGTGGACCACAAGGGACTAAGAACTTCATGGGATCTATCCCTTGCCGTGGAAAAAAACTCATGAGCAAATGCTATAGTAAGTGCAGCCAAAGCCAGAGACAGCACATGGAGCTCGCAGGAGAGCTAAGTGAATGACACAAACCGTGATACTGAAGATAAATTCATTCCTAGCTTTTTAAGTTCCCTTTATTTTATTCTGGAAGCCTATTGTAAAGTGATTGGTGCTTGCCTGTCCGCCAAGGCAAAGATTTTCCGAGTGATAAGTGTTGAGAAGGGTCAGTCGGTGAACGAGCCTTTCCCAACTTATTTCCTGCAGGCAAAGTGAAAATGGGGGAGCGGAAGAAAAATATTCCTGCTACTCCACTATCCGTACCCATGTGCAATACATATTTCTAACAATGGTCTGTCCCAAAGCAGGAACTTACACTAGAATATACTAAACGCAGACAAGTTCTTCATACTGTTTAGAAGCAAGCCTCAGCACTCACAATATAATTTGGCCAACTCAAGTGGTACAACAAACACTCCCAAGGCTACAGGGCTGCCCCTGCAAACATGTCCTTCAAAAAAACCAGAACAATATTTCCCCAACCTCATTTTGTGACCAGCAACTTTTTTTCTTAAATAGGCAAGTGAGAAGCGTTACCATGGCGAATATACACTTCTTCCACATGCGACTGCAAACCCTGCTTGCAGAGGTTGGGTGTTAATTACACTTGCACAGCACTAGGCACAATAGAGCCATGGTGCTACTGTGACAACTGAGGGATTTATGCACTCAGCATGTACCTATCTAAATAACCATCTGAATTGGGCTATGCAGGTTTCCAGCCTGGCTCAGAGGAGAAGGGGAGGAGGCAGAGGGAAATCTTCACACACATTCTGGCCACCCCTACTTGCCCCGGCACAGGATTCCCAAATGCCAAAGGCAATGCAATCCTGAGCACACAGTGAGCTAAATATATCCCTCACTGCTCTGCTGCAGCTCCCTGTAAAGCACATTGGGCTATCCTGAATGCCAAGTATTCTCCAAAAGTGGGATTTTTTTTTTTCCTCCACTACAAAGACACCACATTATGCTTGCATAAGCAAGCAAAACGAGCGGTTCATTCATGATTGGAAGAGCTGGCTTGATCTCGGATCTTTGAGCCAGGGGCTGAAAATGCTTGGGATGTTTAATGGGAAAAGAAAAAATAAAGAAAAAAAGAAAAAACAGCACAGGGACAGAAGGAGTCAAAACCTGTCTGCTTGATTAAGGAGTGCCACTGAGAATCTCCAAACGCAGCATTCTTTCGGGCACAGAAAGGGAAGAACAATCACAGTTCTCAGGGTTTTGAAAAGGGCCCATCTCTCCCTCCCCCAGCCCAGGAAGGTGGTGGAGCCTTTCAGTGCTCCACGCTCACCATCCATAGGACACCCCAGGCTGGCTCCTGGCAGCACCCACCGCTGATAATCTCCTCCCACCCACGCCAGGGAAGGGACATAGAACCTTCCCATAAGACCAAGACTGGAGGCAGGGGTTAACTCTGCCATCCCAGACACAGCTTCTGCTTTGTCACAGCAGGGGCCAGCCTGGCTAAAGCTAATAGCAGCACAAAGGGAACTCTGCACACTGGCAGCATCCCACTTTTTGTAGGGATGTGTGGATGATGTGGATGCATGGGGGCAGGGGGGACACGACACTGGAGCGCGCACACGCAGTTCTGGGTTAAATTACTAAAGAAAGGGTGGCTGTTTTTTCCCCCTTAGCATTTGCAAACTTCCTTTAAGACCTAGCAGAAATGTAGTAATATGTAAATTTAGGACCCAAAATCATTAATAAGAACATGAAGGTGGACAAATTCCTTTCCAGTTCCAGATGACCTGCAGTTCCAAAGAGGGAAGCCTGACCTGGCCTGAGGGTTTTATTCCAAGTGACTTTTAAAAGCTGTTTTTAACCAAGAGAAAGGTTCATCATTAAGCCTCCTTTTACAGACAGCACATGGCATTCAAAGCTCTCAACTGGTAACAACTATGTAGTTAAGAGCAGAGGTTCCTCCCCATGAAAGAGATGTAAATTACTCCCACAATTAATATATTAGCAATTCTATTAAGCCATCTATACCTAGCAATAAAACTTGCAAGAAACAGAAATAGTTACAACACGAGTTTTTCCTAAGGAGCCAGGTGTTCTGGAGTCAGTGGATCCGTGACATTGCAACACTCTTGCTCATAGCTGGGGTAAAGGTTTGTGAGCAATGAAGCCTTCAGCATCCCGTCTGTGAAGCACTTGGTGCTTGGCAAGCACACCCCACAGAAGCCCTGCCAAGATGAAACGCCATACGAGTGTTACCAGCACAATACCAGAAGGGAATCTGAGATCACTCTTTCAAATTTTTATTTTTTTTAGCCTTAGAAGTCAAGACCAGAAAAACACATATACTGCAGCATAGATTATCTCAGGCCACAGCTAAATATATAGCAAGCTGTATAGTGAAAATTATAATTTAACACCAGTGCTGCACAAGCAGTGATGTAGTAAGAGCTACTGCACATTTGGAAAGACTTGTCAACATTTTGCTGATTACATCCAAAAGACACTCCCTCTCTCCAAGAAAAGGAGGCGTTAGCAGCCTGACGGACTTACAAAAGCTTCACTGCAAGTCACTAGATGTGAATTTTTCATCTAGCCGTCTTTGCTTTCATTTCAAGGATCCTTTACAGGATATAAAGACAGACTTTACAAGCACACCACCACCTGTTGAAAGAGCATCTTCAAATGGCATTTCAACACACGTCTTTTAATAAAAACACACCAGAAAAATTTATGTAAGATGCCATGTCACTAGAATAGCACATTCTTTGCTAGAAGGCTGGTTATATCTAATTATGGTAATCCAGGCCATCCCCTTCCCCAGTGCCATTCTGTTTGTATTTATTTTCCTTGAAGGAGAGGAGAGATAATGCAGAACAGAATCTTTCTCCATCCATTATCACCACCTTCCTGAGCTGGATTTCAGCTAGGGGCAATGGGAGACTTAGAAGCGCTTCTCCATCTTCAGAAATTAACAGTCTAATTTAACATTGCAATTCCTGCTGGAACTGTTGTCTGCAACAAAAAGACAAGATACAGTGGATATACACACCTCCAGGTTATGTATCAGGAGACATGATTTCAGCACAAACTGACAAACCCACCCAAACTAGGTTTACTTTAGCTGTCTTGAGTTCAAAAGCAGCAAGGCCATGGCATCAGAAGCTTCAGTTCAGTCCCTACACTCCAGCTCACAGTCCCAGGTACTTAACCACGGGGATAGTCTCATTGCATCTGCCACTGGTACCCTCATCTGCTCTTAAAACTAGCAGTGATAAGCCTGAAAAATAAAGAGACATGCCAATAAAAAAATTCCTCAGACACCAGCTTAGCAACTCAGTAACCTGCTAATCATACGAACAACTTTGAGATGAGCGTGAAACATGAAAACAAAGATGGGAACTGACTTCCCTCTGTTCTGAGTTTGAGAAATTAAACACTACTGCCTTCCTGGCCCTCCCTTTGAACCTTCTCAAAGATCTAATACGAAGTTAATAGGGCAAATGTTTGTACCGGTGCAAATGCAAGTGTGGTTATTGTAGCCCGAATGCAGACAGCCACACTGATGCCAAGACACACATGTGAGATCCCACATTCTCAGAAGTGCCATCCCCTACGAGCGGTCGGGGTATGACCCTGTGGCACTGCAACACATTATTTCTCCCTGAGCCCTGGGAGAGCTCAGCTTCAGCTCACATAGGAAATGGGGGAAGGTGCAGATAAGGGTAACTGTTGCCCTCAAAGTACAGCAGGTGAAACATCAAACCAACAGAAAGCAGAAGAGGCTCTAATCTACAATCTCAGCCACGTCAACTTCTCTTGGCTGAAGGCACTAATAAATTTGGGCAGGAGTGGTGTGCGAGCATGTGTGCGTGCACGTGCACACAAGTATAGCTATGCCCCGGCAGCAGCACACGCTCTGTGCCACAGAAGTATTTTCTGCAGGGTTACAGCATTAACCAGGTGAGCTTTTTATTCCCATTTTTCCATTTTTATTCAGCAAAACAGTCACGCATTTAGAGAACATGAAATTTGATTAATGAGCTTAAGATGTTTAGCTAAAAAGAACAATCCATACAAGATTAAATTTCAGCTAAATGTAGCTTCTTGCAGTTGGTGCGGCTTTTTTATAGCATTGTATATATTGTACCCATTCCTGGCAGCAATCACAAAACAGGAAACAGAGAAGTTGAAAGTCTCAGAACTGTGCATTTGTAATTAGATGAGACATTTCCTTTGAGAGGGTAATGCGAAACAGAAGTAACAAAGCAAAACAAGAACAATCTCCTTTGTGCTGCACACAGATTACATCATTATTCATATGAATTCCTTGCACATTATTCCTTTTGTGTCCTGCACTGATCAAGCATTTTTCCCTTTTCAAAAAAGCCTCCAGTTTCATAAAGGGTTAAAGCTTAAAAAGGAGGGAAAAAAAAATCCTTCTTAAAGAATCCAGCAGTGCAAATGAAACTGAAAGACTAGGTACATACACAATGGTCACAACAGCTAAAAAAATAAACCCCCAGCCCAGATGAAAAGTTGAAACCCGTAGTTGGAAGCATTCTAATAAATGTGTTTAATGTTTCCACTATGCTCAAAGAAAATCAGCTGCAAAATTCACATTGAAAGCAAGAATGAGTTTTAGTGATTTACGGATGCTGCAAGCCATAATGCTGTAAAAAGTGCCAGATGTTCCAGGAATACTATAATCTTCTGCAATTCCTTTTCAAGTTAAAAAAAAAAAAAAAAAATAGGGGGGAAAAAAAAATAATGCCACACCAAAAATAACTCTACTCCTTTTCAAGTCACTTGCTTCTCAAAATAGCCTCCACCATTAAAAAAAAAAAAAAAAAAAAAAAAAAAAAGGAAAGAAAAAAAGCCTGTGCCCGCCAGATGAGAGGAAGTGAGGGGAGGCAGCGGCAGCTGCACGCTCCACAGCCACGCTCCCAGTTCGGCCCAGTTCAGCCCAGTATGGCCCAGTTCAGCCCAGTATGGCCCAGTTCAGCCCAGTACGGCCCAGTTCGGCCCAGTTCGGCCCAGCAGAGCCCGGGGCTGGCGGGGGAGAGGCGGCGCGGCGTGCGCAGCCATCACGCGCAGGCACAGCTCTGCCTCCGCAAGAGCCGCCGCCACCGCCCGCCTGTTACCAAGCGAGCGCAGCCAATCCCCGTCCCCAGCGAGCACAAGATGGCCTTTGAACTCCCCACCAGCAACTTCCTGCTGTTTTTTAGAGTACACACAGTGCAATGCAGTATGTCTGTCAGCTATGCGGCACAAAGGAACAGCCATTTTGTGACTGAACTGGACCCACACCAAAATGCCAGGCGGTGCAGCCTTCCCCTCTCCTTTCATGGGGAATCGGGGCTTCCAGAGCGCTACCAGAAGAAGAAAGGGATGCCCTCCGCTTTTATCGGCAGCCAGGGAGGGCAATTTTTGTTTAACGTTTTTGATTCCTTCCTCCCTCCCCCCCCCAAATCCTCTTTCGTATGTAACTACATCTTCATAAAATGGCTGCCACGTAAAACGAGGGTGTTCTGCTCTGCGAAGGCTGCAGCACACGCTGCAGAGCACTCTGCCTCTGTAAAGTAGCCACTGAGCAAAAAACCCCCGCCATTTCAGACCTCAGACTTCCAGCTCTCTGAACAGAAAACAGTCCAGGAGCTAATCCACCACAGTCTATTTTTTTTATCCCCCCAAAATGATGTTTTAGTGTTAGAGAAGCCAAGAGCTGGATACAGGGTTTGTTCAGCCCTGCAGCTTCTGTACCAGAAACTGTTCCCACACCAGGGTAATTAAGGAGGTACAAGAGCAACTGCAACAGATGGAGGCCAAAGGAAAAGAAGAGCAACGTATCCACTGTGTGTTACTTGCTATCCCCTACAAAATTCACTCCTGGACTTCAGGGGACCCCAGCCTGCCTCTCGCCTCTGAAGTTCACATTAGGTAGGGTTCCACCCCAGACGTACCCTCTCATACCACCTGCCTTTCAGAAACGCAGCACAGAAGATGCTAGAAAACACACCAGGATTTCGTTCAATTATTTAATGCAAGTCCCAGATACACAGGTGGTAGTTATTAGCAACTGCAGCATACCAACTTTTATCCTAGGTGGAGAAAGTTGCATGAAATCAATCAGCTTGAAGTTTGTTAAGATTTACTGTCAATACACAAAGGACAGGTGTTGCCATTCATCAACAAAGGCACTAAGTACACCCCTCAGCTTACAAACTGTACAGAGTTAACACCACTTCATTTCCCAGTAACAATAATCTGTTTTGGGACAATTCTCAGGTATTTTTGTTTATTCAGCATATGCCTTTGTGTTTCCTTAGGACTGGAAAGGTAAGAGTCATTCCAAAACATATTCCCCAGTTAGGACACTAAAGTATATAAGAATTGTACTTTCTTCTGCTTTGCCACCTTTCTCTAGTCCTGCATTTTGGATTCTCCAGCCCAGGTGATCGGCACCAGCCATATCTACCTTTTCCACCCATCTCCACCACCCAGGCCTCCCACCAGGGTTTATGTAATGGTACTTCACGTATTTCCATGGATGATGAGCTGGTCTCAGAACCGGGGAGAAAGCTGGCCAGCAGCACTTGAAGTGCAGCCATCAATGCACTTCTGGGCTACAGTAAAGCAAAGTGGTGGCTTTGCTTCCTAGAAATCATTTCCCCTACAACTTCAAGTCAACCTCAGGAAGTAAAGCCCATTTTACGACATTCAGCTGACTCACAGCTCAGAAATAAGCTCAACAGGGCTCACTTACAAATATCCTGTGCTCAATTGTTCCCACACTTCAGGTGAATGGATGTTACCCACAGTAAGTTTATTCTGAGAAAAAAAAAAAAACTGTGAAGGGGGAGAACGGTAGCCTCAAACAACAGGTGTTACATGTAAATTGATCAATTATGATAAATAACCTTTCAATGAAAACACCAAAAGCACACATGAGACACTATGCAAATACAATACCCCTAAGGCCAAAAAACCCCAAAGGTCTTCTTCCTGTGGAACTACTGTGAGATGACTCCAATTTAATCTCCTATTTAGCATAATACTTCTAACACCGACAAAATACCTTAATTTAGATTTCCTGAACAAATGATATCTATTATTGCTCTTGCTGGTAATCTGCACTTTCAAAAAAGCATAAAGACTTAGACAAGCTGAATCGTAAGTAATATTTTTGAAAATTGACTTTTTAAGCAATATTTCGTGTGCAGTATTTACAGTAATATAAAGGTAGCACAGTTTGAAATTCTGATGTGTTTTTAGACTGCATTGTTATAAAAGCTCTGGATAGGTGCTATATGTAATGCTTCAACAGTCCCTGGGGCTCATTTAGTTAATAATAATTTCAAATTAAACAAACTTACCCATATCCATTTTAAGATTTAAAATTTGACTGCAATTTTAATACATCCAGAATACCATCCGAGTTTATGCTAGAAGGTTACAGTAATTTGATTTTTTATATATATATGTATATATATATATATTCCCACAGTATTTCAAGTTTGTGTGTTTAAGGAAGGTTAAATACTGGACATCAAGAATACTAATCAAACACCTGCAAACATCACAGAGCACATGTGATACAACAGACAGTTCAGAATTCTTTTTTATTAATGTTGGTTAAAAATACTGAAGACAACACTAGAGGAAAGTAAACAGGCCACAATTCAATTGAAATTAACAAAATGCAGAACTCAAGTATATTTACAAACTAGGAAACAAAAACGCAGTTTCATTTCCAATTTTTTAAAAAGCCGACCCCTTAAATACAAAATGAGCAATTCAGTAATTATACTTCTGCATTCCTAGCGAACAAACATTTCCAGTATTTCATGCTTTTCCCACATCACGGTTAAGTTTAGAAAAATCTGTGAAGAATCTCATTCTTCAACAAAAGTAAATAAAAACACTCTGAGCAAAAATACATTAAACAAACAAGCAAAGCATTTGTAGTCTCTTGTTAACAGTCCCAGTGTGTATTTTATGGTACAAAATGGTATCACAAGCAGGAGAAAGTCTGGTTAAATTGTAAAAAAATATTCTAAAATACCTAAACAGTACCAAAGTTCTACAAGCTCAAGTAAAATTTGAAGTAAGGGGTATCACATAAACAGGCACTTTCCAGTTTATATTTTAAAATGAGCTTTTTTTCATTCATGTAACTTTTTCTTGTGTCTATTTACTATAATTTACTACTACACCAGGCTTCTGTATGGCCCTCAGTTAAAGTTTAGACTTCTGAGATTCTTCAAAGAAAAATTTGCCTTGTATGTAAAATGGTGCAATGCAGCAATGGCTAAACCGACAAGGTCATTTTTCACAGCACAAAAAAACTAAAAACTGAAATTCAAAAGCTGGAAAAACATAATAAAGAGGAAAGGGCTCCCTTGAATAAAGGTACAGTACCTTTTGACTATGACATGGGCCCTTAAGTCGCAACACAACTTTCAGAAATTGCTACCAAAAAAAATTAGGGTGTGGCATGCTAACAATCTCAAGGTCATTCCTTAAAAAGGAAGCAAAATCAGTAAAATGTTTTGTATTAAGCACTGACAGTAACCCAAGGCTGTCAAAGTAAACAGGGTATTCACAGGTTTTTAAAAAAAAAAAAAAAAAAAGAAAGTTGATAGATCATACCTCGATGCATTGCTGTGGACTGAACCCTCCTCTCCTTGGCTTTTGTCCTTATTTCTCATCATCTTTTTATTCTTAAATATTAAGAGGGGGTCAGGGGTGTCTGTTTGCTTTGAAGTCCTGTGCCCAGGTATTTACTGTCAAAAGTTGAAAGAAAGGTAAGGTCCCAGTTCGTTTCACTGGCTTTCATTATCAGGAACAAAGTCCTGACGCTGCAATGATATTGTTATAACAATACACAACACTGATCAACACGGCAAAACGGAGATTTAAAACAAATAATCGTTTTTAAAAGAAAAATCTGAGAATAAACACAGTAGAGGAGCATCCTGCAAACTTTCCCAAAGTAACACTGGATGCAAATAATCTCTGTATCTTATTGCGTCATCTCAATACAGCTCAAATCGGTCAAAAATCAAAGTACTCAAAACAGCAGAAATCTAAAAATTATTATTATTAATTGCTCACCTACCTGATCCATGCACCGCCGCCAGGACCAAGTCAATATTAGTTTCGGGTAGTGGAAAAACATTAGATCCAAAATATTTAGTTATAATGATAAAATATGAATTTCAAAGAATGAAAAAAAATATATATTCTAATCCCAAAAATATGCTGCCGATAAAGCAAAAAGAAGCGATAATTAGTACAAAAATGTCCGGGGGAAAAAGCTCATTAGGAGAGCGCACAAAAATGGAGGTACGCCATGGCTTCTAAGCTGGAAAAACAACGACCTGGGCTCTCTCCACGGCTTCTTCTTTCCAGCAAGGCACGAAAAGGGAGCCCTCAAAAGCTGCTTTTCTGCCCGAAAAAGGTCCGCTCGGCCCCCGATTAGTGCCTAGGAGAGGCAAGGGGCTGTGGGGGCCCCCTGAGGCTGCCCGAAAGTTAGGGAAAGTTGCGTAAAGTGTTGGGGAAGGCACGGAGCTGAGCGCGCTCTCTCTAAGGCACAGCCGCCATCTAGAGCTCCTTCCCAGCTCTGAGCTCTGCCTTTGATTGACACTCTCTACATTTACCCCACAACTCAGGTGATGTACCATAGACCCACCCCTTCATTTCTACCAAAAAAAGAGATAGCCTCCACCTAAAGGGTGCCTGCTACCCCCACAGCCCTGGCTTCTTCCAACTACCCCAGCTGAAGGGGCACCTTAACCCCATGTGGCTCAGGCACCCTTTTGAAACCAGAAAGAAATGGAATTTGTGCCTTTTGTTTTAAAGATTTGCTAAATATTTCAGTGCCTGGGCTAAAATTACTTCCTCTCTGGACAGGAAGTGGTGCTCTTACAAGCCATTTTGAAAGAATGGAAGTGGAGCTAGCAGCCATGCAGCCAGCAACAACCCACCTTGGGGCTCACCCCACCCAAGGGGTGGCTTTTTTTCAATTCAGTGGCAGTATCCCCACACAACAGCTCCACCATTTGCCACCCAACACTTGAACTTAAAGCTTGGGGCAAGAGCATCACACGCTCCTGAGAAAGCCCCGCATTGCTGAAAACCCCCTCCAGCTCGACAGCGCCTCCCTAGTGGTTTTCCCCAACAACAAAAATCCAACAGCTACACAGTTTTCATCAGTTATGCAAAGATACTACTGTAAAGTAAGTCTGACACCACTAAAAGGGTTACTTCTAATTCACTTTCTTAACCCATTAATGTTCGTTAACAGATTTTAACACAACAAATTCATTTTAAAGCCGCATAGTAGCCAAGCTGTAGAACTGGAAACCAAGCACCATCTCAAACGCAACATCCTAGTATTGAGAGAATGTAATGGAGGAGATCCAAGCATCCCCTAACCGCTCGTACTCTACCAGTTGTCTTCCCACAAGCAACAGACTCTAAGTGCAAGGACATCTCGCGTATTTGTAAGCATCACAAGACAACAGTGAAATCAGACACTGAGGGACTGCTGGGAGGGTAGAGGGTAAGGATCTAGTTTGGGCTTCTGTGGGGACATCCATGGCACAGCACCCCAACAGCCTGAAAACAGACTTCTACCAGTAGAACCAAGACAGTACCCATCAACTCCTCCACACACTTGCCATCCACATCCTCCAACACCCCATCATCCTTCCACATCAAGGAGTTTGAGTAGGAACACTCTGTTGCCACAGTCCATTTTAAAGAATTTCATCTTACTAATTATTTACAGAAGACCCCTTGCACCTTAACTACAAGGACTAAAAAACACAATGCAAGACCATTCCAAGCAATTTTGGGTAACACTAAGGAAATCCGCTCATCTAAATGGGGATCCCTTTAGGTTGCTCCCAGTATCCAATTCCACCATATAACACATGGCAAAACCAAACCTGAGCAAGTGTGTATCAATCAAAATGGCTGGATTAAATACGTATGAACAATTCCTCATTGGTAAAAATGGGTATTTACAAAGAAATCTGAGCAAGCCAAACAGTTAAACACACAATGGGGCTTTGCTTGGGTTTGTTTGTTGTTAAAAGAAAACACCTATGTTATGTCAGCACCAGGTTTGTGGTCTTGGCCTTCCAGCATAAAACAAAGACAACTATAAATTTCAGGTGAAACACACACAGGAAGGTGGCTACAGTTTAACTATTTGATCCACAAGAAACTTGAAAGGAAATTGGTTTCTGAACATTAGAACCATATAAAAATTCATTTGTAAAGGTTAACAGATCATCTGTAGCAATATCAAAAATAACTCCATTATTTCTCATCAATACATGATACAGTTTCACACAGCTAAGTCTACATTAAATGGCGATGAAACAGATTGGACACTTGTACAGAACAATTTTAAGACCAAATAGACTGTTTAGGAAGCATGTTGTCCAGGAAACCTGTTGAAAAGTTTCTGTACCCATACAGAACCACAGAAGCATACCTAGGAAAGTTGCACAAAACATTCAAGTACTCCTTTATTATCATATTTGCCCAGCCTTCAACCGGTATCAATTCCATCTTAAAATAACTTCAGAAAGTTCAGCAGAAAGACCCTGACAATAGGCCAAGTACTGAAAAAACCCCTAACATTAAGCACCTGAATGAACCAGTAAAAAAAAAAAAAAAAAAAAAATCATTGGAAGTCATGGCAAAGTGAACATAATTTGCAAGTGAAAACCACATTTTAAAATCAAGTATAGGACAAAATTTTACCTTGCTTTAAGCGCTTAGCAGCTAAAGTAGTTCTCACTTTAATATCAACCCAAAATGTAACCCACTTCAATATCAACACAATAAAAAAAAAAATTAAATATTCAGCCATAAAGGACAAACACAAAGTGTGAAAGAAACCAAAACCTTTTATTAAGTCACTTAAAAAAACATTACATTTTCTCCAAACGGGTAGCAAGGTAGCAACAGATCTCTTACCAAATGAATTTGCCTGTTATGCATATACAACCCAAGAGTAAAATTTTGCCACCCACTCCTCAAACAGATCCATCATTGGATAGTCACTGATACAGCCCCCTGATTAATTCAAGTGCAAAGTCCATTTTGATAGGATGATCACAACCCAGATCTTCTCTGGCTTAATAACACGAGAGTCCATGTTTTAACATCCTTTTCTTGGACAGACATATCACAGCACTCATGCATTAGTCCATTTCCTCAACCTCTCAATCAACAGTGGAACTGCCATCTTGGTGTCTCATTCGTAGACTCCTTTTGACACTCTTCATCTGATTGGATTCTTTATGGAAAATTAAAAGAAAAATGCTGTTGGAATACAGATCATATCTTTAAACTAAGACATTCAACTACTGTACCTTGAAGATAATATAAACATGTAACTGATGCTTCATTCCATATTACACATTCTAGAACATCTACTTTTAGCATGAACAATGTCAAATCATCAGTTTAAGAGTCAAAAATATAAACTTTAACCAAAACTATAAAGAAGTAGGGGAGGAACAATTAGAAGTTCAAGAACCCTTTCAGGCTCCATAAATTCCATTTGAAATTTCTCCACAGTGTTAATACACTAGAGAAATCAATAGTGGGAAATTCGAGATATTTGCTCTGGCAACCATCTTTATTGGACTGACCCATCTACTAAAGCTGACACTACTTAGTGGAGAAACAAGTTTATTATAATAAGCCAAAATTTTTAACTATTGTCCATCCTCCTTTCAAATAGATCCATCAAAACCGATGTAGTAGGCATGAAAACTGTTTTCCTATACACAGATGGTGACTGGGGGCAAGACATTCCATCTTAACCCAGTTTTCCAGCTCATGAAAGACATGCAGTGCAACAGCAAACACACACTTAAACAAACAGAATGACTGGTTTAGTTACTGGTGGGAAAGGACATGTCAGAAGTCAGAGGAAAATGGTAACAAGTTACACTAGCTGCCTTCAGCAAGGCCACCATACTACTCTTGACCCATATTCCAACTTTACTCTTCATCTAACAGCAACCAAGCCCATAGGTGAGTGACAAACCAAACTGATCAAATGACTTCTACAAAACGAACATCCCCAGCTTTCCATTTTCTTCCATGAAAAATAAGCTCATGTACTTAAAAAAACCTCACTACTCCTCCTAATATGCAAAAATCAAGCATAGGAAGTTCCTAGGTGCTAAGAACAACATTTTAAAACCAATGCTAACTGTAGAAGAGACTGACAGACAAAACGGGGGTTTAAAATGTCTTCATGATTTTGACTAGCTGCACTCCAACATCAATTTATTCTTTTGAATGTGTATAGCCTTAACCTCATGTTAGTTTGAAAGCCAACTCCACCACTACGTTGTTTCCCTAATAATCCTGGGCAGATTCTCCTAAGTGATGCAGAAACTGCCCACAGTACAGCAAAAATCAGTGGAGCCATCTAGTGGTCTCTGCCTCACCATTCCAGTACCCCCACTCTCATTTCAAAATAACCAGTTACAGCAAACAGCAATGGAACCAGTGCAACAAGCCTCACTGACTTTCACAACCGCCCCTATGTCCTGTCCTATACTCATCTATAGACCTCCTTGTTTTAAATACAATGGAAAATAAGTACAGCACAAGAAGCAGAATACAGGATCTGGTAATTCACATCACATTGCACAAAGTGTGGAGTTGTAATGGTATTGAACTACAAGATCTTAATTTTCAGAAACAGAAATTGAACATTCAAGTTTTCAGAAATTCTTTGTTTCAAGAATTCAAATCTTCCTCAGTTAAGACAGGAATTAAATATTTTGAAAGATTTTTTTTTTCCCCCACGCTAAACTGTATAAACAGTTTTTGGGGGTGGTTTGTTTTTTTTTTTTTTTAGTTTTTACTGGTATAACAGCCTAATTTCAAATCCAGTTAGGCATTTGAAGATAAATTAAAGCTTTGAATAATTTTTAATGCTAATGCCTTGACCGAGGTACCAAAACATGAAAAATAACCACCACAAAGTTGTCCATTATTGTCACAATCAAATATTCAGAAGTACTAACATAAGCACAGTGTAAACCCCATAAATAAGACCATTAAAATAATTTTTATAGTTATTGTAAGAAGCTCAACATAAGGAAATTTAATTACTGGCATCAGCCTTTCCCCACCTCTCAAAAATGTAATTTAGTCACCTATTAGTCAACCTTGAAAGGCCCTTTTCAGCTGGGTTAGCCTTCTGCCTGAAGACACTAATGAGATCTGCCAAAAGGAATTTAAGGGCAAGTTTCCCTACAAGGTTCACCTACATTTGGTTGTACCAAAAACTTCGCAAGTAACCCTGCCACATTCATTTTAAACTCTTCTCTTGACCTTGTAAAATAATTAGCAGTAAACGGAACTGATGATATATAATAATTAAGAACATGCTACAACAGCCCTTGTTCCAGAAGTTATTCATACATCAAAAAGATGCCACAGTAATGGCCAAAATATTAACAGCCATCTGTATGATTTTTCATGTGAAATATACATTTCCTTTAAAAGATTTCACAGCATTTGTTTACTTATGAATTAAGGCACATTTTACTAAGAAGTTTCAATAATGTTGCAAAATATACTTCTTCTCCATCAAGACATATGCACTGATCCTACTCTTTAGGTAGGCATTGAAGAGCTGAATTTTTTTGCTAGATCACATATTTCATTTCTTCTGTAACATCAATTAAGCATCGTCTCATTTTTCAAGCTTCTATTATCTACTACTTACTGTATTTATTTCCAAATACAGTATTTTGGTTGTGATAAGGAACCTGGGTAGCCATGTTATACTTTCCATGTTTCCTTGAAATCACTGGTAACATAGTGACACTCAACAGACAGAAACAATTCACAACCATGCCTAAATATTTAAGGACAAAGTTTTGAAACATCTGAGCTTACAAAGTTTTTCTCTTCAGTTTTTTGTAATTATTTGTTGCTCAACCCATTAACAGACCACAGCAACAAGACACCCTTATGGCCAAAACCATGGCCGCAGCAATTTCACATCAACTGAATCCTGGAGTTTCTTAAGTAGAAGACTGAAGGCCAATAACAACATGTAAAACACCCATGCATCAGTGCAAGTGCGTAAGACACCAATACATTTATAAAATTTTCCAGAGTGAAATCTCTCACACTGAGGCTTAAACTTAAAACCCAAGGTGACATACTGCTAGTAAAGGGAATTCACTTCAACAGAGGGAGCTGAATGGACAGAATGAGGTTCTGAGCAAATCAAAACTGAAGTTCTACACTTCAAAGTTAATTACAGCAAGATTTTATTCTCAAAGACACATCTCTGGTAACTTTTACACTAGAGGGAAAAGCAGATGTTCCCTTTATTGACACCTAAAGTCTATAATGATGTTCTGTCCAATCTTTTAAAGAAACTAAATACTCTGGACAGCCCTAAGTCTGCTTTTACCCCTATCAGACCTTCAGTAAGAACAGCAGTAAAAGCAACACATGTAGGATCAAGTACTTTTAGCTAAGAAAGGCTGTTTGCCAGGTTTTTGAGATTTAGAGATTAATTTCAGGTAAGATGTGACCAGATTCACAGATGCACTCTTTTGAAGGAATAATTTTTAAATAATAAATTTTATTGCATTAAGCAAAGTATGTCAACTTCAATAAAGCTTCTGGTGTTTTCAAGTATTTTCCCTCTTCTACTAAAAAAAAAAAAAAAAAATAACCAGTACTTCAACTAAACAGTCTATATTAACCAAAGAAGATAATACTAGATTTTTCAAGATCCATACATTTGGATGTTTTTACAAATGCATTTTGAAGCAACTTCTTTTGATGGCAGCTGTTTCTAAGTCAGTTAAGAGTTTCACATTCACCCCTTCCTTTAGGTAAGGACTATAAAACAGAAAAGGATGGAAGAACTACTCTGTGTGTAACTGAAAAGCTAAATTCCTGCTCAAGAAACCAGATCTGACAACAGTTTATTTATAACTCAATGAAAGAAAACAGAAAAAATGTACATAGAAATATGTAGGAAACAGATGAAGAGTAATGTAAAAATGGAACGAGTCACATGCTTTAAGATTATAGCAGGTGATTAGGGAAAATAAGGCAACAATGGACATCATAGGAAGAGACTTGAGGAACAGTTGGAGGGAGTATCATTCAGTTCTAATATACCAAGAAATACACTGTTCTACACATACCTGCAGTGTGAAAAATAGCTTAAGACTCCTGAAAGAACAAAGAAATAAAACTTACAGAACACAGCAGTGGAAGAGATGAAGCACTAATCAAAGATCATCAAAGTTGAGCACACATATGCACAGTAAGAACTGAATTCCTCAAACTTCGTGAATTCTACCGTTTTCCTTCAGGACTGAAAACTCAGTGATAAAATCGGTTCAAAATAAAGTGTATCTAAAAGGAGCACAAGGCCACAATAACACGGCCTAGCAAGGCTTGCACCCTACACCCCACATAGTCCTTTTTCCTTTCAAAAGAACTCTACATTAGTCTCCACATCACGTGAGTAGACTGGAAGAAAGCATGAGACTTTGGAGTACAAGCAGGGAGCAGCTGCTTTTCTAGCACCTGAGGCAGCATAGATGGCAGTTTGTACAAGCATGTCTGCTGAAGGTCTCTGCTAACATACAAAGCCATTGGACAGCTAAAAATCACTATCTATCCACCGAAATGAGAGAGCATTTGCATCTTGGAACATTTTCTTAAGCTGCCTGCAGTCTAAGGAAGGCATTACTCAATCAGGTAGCATGTCATGATGAAAGAACTGTCTCCAAGAAACTGTCTCAAAGAAAAGCATATATTCCAAAGCATAGTTCTACAGGAATAGAGCTTCCTACTGCAAAAAAAAAAAAAAGTTAATTCATGTGCACAAAATGCAATGGATGCCCTAATTAAAAATGTAGAATCAAGGAATCTGAATTTTAAGTAGAGAGGAACACAAAGGGACTTGGGTCTTTCCAGACACAACTCCCAAGAGTGTCACATAATGTGCCAGACAGCAAAAGGTCAAGGCCAAATTGCTTTTAGTTAAGGAAGCTGAAGTAAATCCTAACCCCCTATTTATCTGGTATAGAACTGAATTAATTTCTCTACTCAAGCCTGCCAATTTTGCATTTTGACTACATGAGAAAGGATTCCTAAATTAAGTCTATCAGCTAGCAGTTCAATACAGAAAACTGTATCAGCATTACATATCATTTTCTGCAAAGCTGAAACTTTATGAAGAACAGAAACAGAACAATCATAGAACAGAAGACAGTTACTCTCCGCTCAAAGACTTTCACTCATCCTGACAGAAGCGTAAAAGAACACAAGATGCTTGTAAGACAAGTTCTTCTTGCCATACTTTCCATACCATTATCCAAATTGTGTGGAGTACTTCTCTGTAGAGACAGACATTTGTGTACCAAACCTTTCTGAATAAGAAAATTAATAGTTCTCAATGAAACATGGAGTCAAATCACAGAAGCAGAAGACCAAAGAACTACAGCTAGATATGAAAACTATCCTCCAGCAAGACAGGTTGAGAATACTATCCAAGTATAGCTTCATTTCCTACGAGCCCAAGAATGATCTTGTGGTCCTTCTAACTGAGCCTTCTAGAAACACACATACGCACACAGACACACTTTAAGGAATTTCAGGATGTATTCAACCAAAAACCTTAGCAAGTTAAACAACAGTCATGTGTGCTTGTTGGGGGTGTTTTAAAGCTAAAAAGTAAATGTTATTAGGGATAACAACTTACCAGTGCTTCAACCAAGAGCAGTTATTTTGCTTACAGTGAGTAAACCAATTCCTCAACACATCTGTAGGGAAAATGATATATTAAACACTTGAATTAAAATAAAATAAAATAAATTTAAAAAAAGCCCTATCCTCCACATAAAAGAAACCCAAACCATTTTCAGCAAATCACAGCACAGAGTACAAGACATTTTTATAAAAAATTTGAAGTATCGCTAGGCAACCTGTTATCAAAGAACCTGTGCAAACCACCCAAGAAATTCAGACAATCTTGTACACAAATCCCTTGAGAAACAAAGCAACAACTACTTTTTTTTTTTTTAATTTTTGAAAAAAATCAATCAGGCATCAAGTAGAACTATGCCTAAACTGACTGATCTGTCCTTCACAAACATAAATAGAATACTCATTTTACTGAGAGGTTGTATCAGCTAGATGCAGTAGAATTATTTAACACACTAACATGTAATAGGTTATCTGCTTTATCTCTCAAAGTTATCTGCATATGGGCAAGGCTTAAATTTGAAAATTCAACTTTGAAAATGCTTATTGGCAGTTCACATCAACAAACATTTAATCAAAGTCACCTTAAACAGAGGTAGTAAGATTAAAATAAGACCTAAAATTCTAAAACAACTCATGAACCCCCCTTTTTATACTTTAATTTTCAACTGCATGAAGTCATCCGCTATCTGGAACCATACAAGCTATTCACCTAACACATACAAGTAAACTCCTTTTCTCATGATCTCTCAGAATTTACTTATATTGTAATACAGCCATAAATACATAAAAAATTAATGAACCTATTCAGTGATAACATACTGTGTATAATTTTTTACCATCTTCTAAATTCTCCCCTTCAAATTGAGAGCTACCGCAGAAAGAAAGCTGTGATGACAGAACTGTAATTTCTTTGTTGATATAATTTACTTTAAATTATTAATATGGGAATGGATCCCTTTAGAAAGGGGAAATTGTAAAAAAATTACAGTGGTAAAGTGGCACAAATATATAGAATATCCAAATGAACATGAAATTTAGAGGTTTAAAACATGTATTTAGATGTGATCCAACAGCTGCTATTAAATGGAAGAACAAAACCAAAGTACTTCTAAAATGGTGGATGGCCACTTTGTAGAAGGAACACAATATGGTTCCTGGACTTCGATCATCCAAGAGGCACCTATCAGTCATGCAAAGCATAAAGAAATGAACTAGGTAAAGAGGTTTCTTTAAGACCTTTAAATCTTCTGTCCTACATGTACCATTTCACTCAAAAAAAAGCCACTTAGAAACTATGATTTAATATATGAAGACTAGGTAAAGTTTATGACTGAAAGATTCTCAACTTACAGCTCTCAGTCACTTTTATTCATTTACAGCGCAGCTAAACATATATCATCTACATCCAAGTTCAATCCTGTTTTCTTTAATTCTAGAGTTAGAATCCAGTTACAGTAATTTCACAGAAATTTTACTGGGGGTACTTAATATGACTTTGTATCACCAGAGGAACAGCTTCCTCTACTGAAAAAGTTACTAAGGCTCGATCAGAGCATGTTCTTCTAACCTCAGCAAAATTTTGTTAAGGAATCTAGTATTTGTCAGTGTGGTGTCACTTAGTAAGACTTCTCTATTCTGAAGTGAACAGATAAACCAAAGAATGAGCTTTGTAGAAACAGCACCAAGATGTTAATAGAATATTACATTTCATTCGTATGATCACACAAATGATCATTTTTACACCATTGTAAAATATACCACTGTATTCTGAGTTCTTGAATTTTAATATCCAAAACACATTCACTCCCAAACTATAGAATACATCAGAAAAGCTGAAGGCTTTGTGCCAAGAGCCATGACCTACAGCAAGTAAATACAAGTTTCAGCTGAAAAAAATTAGACTTTCAGATTAACACCTGTATCTCCTATTTAACATTAAATTTATTTAATAAATGTCAAACTAAAATTCTTTTCATCAGACTACTCGCAGTAAGTGTTGCAGTCCCTGTGTGATTAAAAAATCCATCCGCTATTTAAAAATAAAAATGGATTTACTTTTTCTTAGGTAGTCTTATATTTGTGGCTTATTTTTATATTTATTCTAGAATACGTTGTAAGTACAGTATGGCCTATGCCATATAAAACACAACTTGCGCCACAGGTTCATGACTCCTCCATCAAAAGACCGGCACCGCTTGCACCAAGAATCAGGAAAGTGTATCTCCTTTTACATCATGAGGTGAAGTAATACTCTCTAAAGCTATCTACCTGACATCAGAGTCTTTCTCAGGATATATTAAGGAACTATTTCAGCAAAGACAGTATGTATCACGACACAAAGTGTTTTTCCATATAAACTGCCAATGCTACAAATTAATTCTACGAGAATACTTAATATGGCTTTGCATCACCACAGAGGAACAGCTTCCTCCACCAAAAAAGTTATGAAGACTTAACCAGAGAGCATTCTTCTGACCTCGCCAATCCTCATTAGTATGCTGTAGGGTGGTCATGAACTTAAATCTTTCCTCAAGTCCCCAGCGGTATGCATCTAGCCTACTAAGGTCTACCTAACCTAAGTATCAAGCTGCCATTTACTAGATAAAAACATGTCATTCTTACAAGAAAAGGCAGCTCCAAAGAGCTCACAAAAGTAACAAGGGACAGTTAAAACTGTTTTTATTATAATATCTACTCAGCACAAACAGCATCATGACAATACAGGAAATATATAAGACCATTAAGATAAAAGTCCTCAATTTCGTATTCATCTTCAAACACTCAGGTCAGTCAAGATGACTCTGCTCTTGAGCACTGTATTTTTTAATTTACTTTTTTTTTTAAGAGCAGGTCAGTCAAAAGTTGCAGCTTTAGACATTTAAGGATTTAACATTAGGAATATAAGTCTTCAGTTTAACAAGTTCAGTCCCTTCATTACCATCAGACTTTTATGTGAATCAGGCTAGTCTTGCCTTTATCGTATTAGACTGTGAAATATCTGATGATTTTGACCCACTAAATTGAAAATTCATGTGGTATTTCAAGTATGTTCTGCTGTTCTTCTCAAGATACCAGATCATCTCTAACACAAACTTATAATTCTCAAACTTCCCATCAGACAGCTATACAATGAAGTTCTGGAGCATAACTAACAGCCTTGTCCGTTAGCGGTGTTTTGTTGCAGGACATTCATGGTGTATGGTACATGTTTGTTATTTATAAATATTATTTGAATTCTGCTTTGTGTATTAGCAGTGACTTACTGCAAATAAAGGTTTACTACAACCTAGAGAGACATTTTTAAAAAGCTTAATTTGGTATATGACTTCTTATATGAACAGGCTAAAGCCTTCATCCAAGTCAAAGAGAACAGCTGCACTCAGGTAGGGTTCACAAGATCTGCATGAAGTTATCATGATAAATTATATAATTTTTAAAAGCAGATTATAAAGAGTATTTTTGAGAATCCTGACACACACATCTTCATGAAGGCGCCTTACGCTTTGAGGTCCTGAATATATACTGAAGTATAACAACATGGTAAGCTGTGAAAACGAACTAGTTAAGACAAGCAAACAAGAT
Source organism: Tyto alba (assembly GCF_018691265.1). NCBI lineage: Eukaryota > Metazoa > Chordata > Aves > Strigiformes > Tytonidae > Tyto > Tyto alba. The sequence goes on from NW_024881317.1 coordinate 7,151,733, forward strand.
CCCCAACTGTTAATTACACAGTGGTGAAACCATGACTCAAATATAACACGTTACTCTGTCTCTAAATGCAGAGCCTTAAAGAAGAAAACAAAACAAATCAAACATTACAAAGCTGATTTGTTTATACTGCAAGAAAGAGCAAGATACTTCCTACCGACTGTGTACAGGCTTAGTCTTTTCAAGTAAAATTTACACTGAAAAGAGAATTTCCATGTTTGTTGTATAAAAACAATTTGTTGGAAAGGAAAAGCTTATGAGTGTCACTTGCTAATGAATCAATACCTTGAACTGAAATAAACGTGTTTCTGAAGTTTGATTAGACTGAATGTCCTTAGTAGAGATGGCAATCCTCATAAGCACAGCTTTATTTTACAACATGTTGACATGGTCATTTCAGATTCTTAAAAAAAGTCTTAGTTATGAATGACCATAAAAATCTTAGAAGATGGGTAAGCAGACATTAACATTACTATATTTAGTATGTACTGCCAGTTTTCAAATGCACTAAAACTTGAAAGAAAATTCAACAAGGTAAAACATTGTAGCTCAAATGTTCAGTGTTTATTTCTTTAAAACAAAAAACAAAATAACCAAAACCTCACAAAACAAAACACAACTTCCGGGGTCATTAAAAAAAAAAAAAAACACACCAACACAAACCACAACACAGTATAACATACCTAGTATGCACAGTACAGAACTTTGCTCGAGGATTACCCAATCAGCCATCTCAATCTTTGGAAAGAATATCCAGAAGCAGCCTTTAAAGAAAAAAAAGCAAAACCAGGTTTGTCTGAAAACAGAAGTAGAGATTTTACATGCAGTACAAAAATGTAATATTCTATCCTTGCCAAGCATTAGCATTCATGTCTCCAAAAGCGAGGAACAGGCCCCAGAAATCTCTCTCTCTCTGAATACCTGAAGCCTATAGTTATTACTGTCATATACAAATTCTACAACATCCCTAAGCGTTAATGCTACAAACTCATTATGTGCAAAGAACAAATAAAGTTCAATGCACATTTTCACTGGTGAAATGGGACATAGTGAACTAGGTTTATATGAAAATTTTTCAATTTTCCACCAAATACAATGCGTATGTATGTGTATACATATATAAAAAAAATACCAATCCACTTAACAGCCTCAGTAAACTAAAATTTATACAGAAGTAGCAGCATAAAAATCACATTGAGACAGTCTACACGTATCTGCAAAAAAAGGCTTTTAGAAAGTCCAGAGAATTTATAAAATGTGTCCCAATTTAAGAATTAGGTATTTTTGCTTCCCGTCTGCACAGCAGCAAAAAGGCAAATCCCAAGATCAAAAAAATAACAAGGAAATGAGCATACTACCACAAGCTATAACCACTCTTACCTAAGAAGTAAGGTATGAACGATTCTTCTGGAAGCCAGTCAGGAAATAACGTATTGTTCATGGAATTCTACCTAAAAAAAAAAAAAGTATGGAAATTTTCAGCATTTTGCTTTAGAAAAGCAGAACAAGTCAGATGTTTGAAATGTATCGATCTTTAGGTAATTATTAAGTTAGGAGAAACTTATGATAGCAGTAACTGTATCTTTAGAACTCAACTCTAAAAATAAAAGTACGGGTAGCTGTACATACTTGGCTGAAGAAAAACACCGAGATGAAGAGTAACTGACATACAACATGCATGATCTATATTTTTGCATTAATAACTGCAATCTGCTCTTCTGTCTCCCATGACTTTAATTTTGAATGACTTAAAGATCAAATGTCTAGCCAATTTAAGACTTTAAGAGTAATTTGTCACACAATCTCTCTCAACCCTTGTACTTTTTTTCACATTTAGAAGTAGGCTATGCAAAATTAAATAAAACCTCTAGTGATAGCAAAGTAATTTTAAAATGGCCTCTGCTATCAGCTTCTCTGAATTTGAAGTCGTAAGTTCCTTGATCTCCCACAAAAAAGATATTTTTTGCCCTTCAGAATACAGTTTTAAAGCCTTCAGCTTCTTTAACCTTTAATCAGATCCCAAATATGCTCTTTAACACAAGGAACACCATATTTGCACTATCTCTAGCCAACTTTTCTCGCCTTTTGTGAAAAGGCTTAACATTTTATTTTGCAGCAGTTATATTTATCACCACTATTTCATACTCTAGAAGTCCGGAATCATTCTGTAAATACGTGGGAAATTTAAAAAACAATTTATATTACATTAAAAGATATCTAAATATAAATTTAAAATCCTACAAAAATGCAGAACCCTTAAATAAGATATGCTAAGAATTAAGAGCAATTTATTTTCAGTAGGTGAAAGAAACAACTCAAAGCTACTTAAAAAATTATCCCCTAAAATATTTAAAAAAAAAAAAAAAAAAAAAAAAAAAAGGAAAAATACAGCAGACACCCACCTAAAGCTAGAACTTTCTTTTCAGCAAAGTGGGTATGTCAGAACGTGTTCTACACTGCAGAACTGTTGCTGGGGTTATAAAACCACCATAATCCAAATCTAAAATAAAGATACCGAACACTCTGCATAAAGGTGACAGAAGTCCAATGGTTGCTGCAACTTGTATTTATATATCTAAAAAAAAGCCAACTTTCATTGTTGTAATGATGGATTCGTATTTGCAGTGGAAGTACCGAAAAATGTAGATTTACCTCCAACTGTAATATTTAAAACCTTTACGGAGTTTTATAATCCTGTACAAGTGTCCACCAGATAAATCCAACAAATGTGGCTATATACAATATCCAATTAAAACTAAAGTTCTTAATATTTACCTCTTGCTCTATTACAGTGACTTTTTATACATTTGGAATTACAATTTTACCCTTAAATCGGTAATTGCTGAATGCGAGCCAACGCAAAACAAACATCAGGCATTCCATTTAAACTTGCGTTTTTAGAAAGTCTTGCAATAGGTGTTGTACAACTTCTAAATTATTAACAATCGAAACAACGATAAAAATGCTACGTAAACAGAAATGACTGCGAGCTCCCTGAAAAATGCATAAACTGAATGCTAAAAAACTTACCCAACAAATGCTTTTTAAAAGCTTTTAATGTCACAAACCCATTCGTTTTCTTATCGTGTAATTCATATTTAAAGTAACTACCTTTTCTTCTCGTAGTGTCATCTAAATCACAACTGTAGTATTTTACCAACTTTAAACTGTAGACTTGGCGTGACCGAGCTTTGGGGTTTTTTTAAGCTTGTAAGTTTTTGTATTGCTGTTTTAATTGCAAAATCATATTGCCCGTAATTCTTAAGAGTTTTCTTTAAAGTTCTGCACGTGAACTGCTGCTTTTCAAGTGAAGTAAATTTCTATCTATTGTTTCAGTAAAGTCCTGAGGTGTCTCATCCGCAGCCTGTTTTTTCTTGCTGGTTTAGAAAGAGTTAAAAGCCAACACCCCACAAAAAAAACACCAAGTTTTATTTTTAAGAGAAAAGGACATGGCGTCTTTGTTCTTACAAACTACGAAAACATATCCTCTTCTGAGCAGCAACGGGCAACAAATGCTCTTTAGACAGATACGGGCTTGGGGCTAAACATTTAACTGATGATGTAGTACAGGCTTCACCTCTCTCCACCCCCCCCCCCCCCCCCCCCCCTTACTGCTGCATTGGAGTTATAAGCTGGTTTGCAGATGCCCCCTTTCCCTGCTGCACTGGAGGGGAACAGGTCTGCAGCCCCCCCCTCCCCATCACTGCTGCGCTGGGGAACCCGTCTGCAGCTGCCCCCCATCCCCGGTGCTGCATTGGGGGCCGGGGTGTGCGGAGCCCCCTCGCTGCTGCAGGAGCAGGGGGGAGGGGGAGCGCTCCGCAGCCCGGGAGCCGACGGGTGTCACCGGGGCGGCCGCCGAGCTGCGGCACCCCCCTTCCCCAGCCGCTCCCTCCCCAAACTACGTGGGTCCCCCCTCACCCAAACGGGGTCACGGAGACGGACGGGGGTCCCCGAAGCTACCCTCAGGGAGAGGCGAAGGGGGGCAGGGAAAGGCAGGAGCCCCCTCCCCCTCCCGGCTCCAAGGACATTTTGTTTTTCCTCCCAAGGACAAAGGACAATGAGAAGCGAGGAGACTCAGGCACTTACCCGGCAAAGAGCAGCCCGCCGGCAGGCAACGGGGGCCCTGAGAACGGGGCGCTGCTCCCCTCCTCGCCCTGCCCGCGGCGAGGGACGGCCCCGCGCCCGCTCGGCGAGGCAGAGGCGCGGGCAGAGCTCCGGAGCCCGGCGCCATTGCCCTCCGCCCGTCGGCAGCCCCGCACGGCAGCCCGGCTCGCCGCCCTCCGTCGCCCCGGAACCCCCAGAGTGCCGGGCCCGACTTGGCCCCTAAGACCAGCACCCAGGGCGCTCGCCGGGCCTCCCCGCTCCGAGCGGCGGGGAAAGCGCCCGGGAGCCCGGCCGCAGCTGCGGCTGCTTCCCCGGCCATCTTGTGCCGTGTGTGTGAGAGAGTCTCCCCCGTCTCCTCTCAACTCCTTCCTCCCCTCCCCCCCCGCACAACATGGCCGCCGCTCACTACTCACTGCGGCGAGGAAGGGGCGGGGCCCGCGCCCCTGCCCCCTACCGGCGGCGCGCAGCGCTCCCGCCCCGCCCCCGGCTGCGCGCGCGCCGCGCGCCGCGCCCCCATTGGCCCACAGCCGCGCCCTCCCCGCCCGCCCACCTCCCATTGGCCGGCGCCGCGCCCTCCTTCGACCTCCCCCCCACCACCACCACCACCCCCCCCGGGGCCCGCGCGCACCGCGGCCGCCGCCTCCCATTGGCCGGCGCTCTCCTCCTCAGCGCCCGCCGCTCCCCATTGGCTCCCGCCCGCTTCCTCGCCGCCCGGCCCCGCCCCCGCCCCAGCCTCCCCTCAGGGGAAGGATGGCGGCGGGCAGCTCGCTCGGCGCGCCCGCCCCGCTGGCGGACCCGGGCCCCGCTGCCGCCGCCCCCCTCCCCGGCTCCACACCCCGCCTTAGCGCAGTCGCGACCCTGCTTGCCCTGAGCGCCGCCTTCTCTTCTAGCCCGCGCCTCAGCCCGCCCAAGGCGCCCCTCGCCAACCTGCACCGATGGAGAGTGAGGTTCAAGCCCCCCCTGCCTTGGGCTTGTAAGAACCCCGCACCTAACGGCCCAGATCGCCATCGCACCCTACACTGCCATTCCCGCAGAAAGCACCTCTGTTCTCGTGAAGTATGGGGCAGCCCGGCTTGGGCCCTGGCACAGCCCACCCGCAAACCAGGCCCGAGCACCGGCTCCACCTCACCACAGAAAGTGATGCCACAAAAGCCTTCGATCTCTTGACCCGAGTACAGCCAACTGCTCTGGGCCTCCTCTGTGTTGTACACCCTCAACCGGCTCTTAAGTCCTACTGGTAGAAAGAGCCTAAGTGACCAAGCCACCTGCCTGTCTTGACCATGTCTTCATCAGCACCTCTCAAAACCACCACAGACACCCAAGTAAAACTAGGTGCTTTTTTTAGCCAAAACCATAGAAACTGTCTCGTATGCCAACCTCACCAGGACACCGTCTCCTATTTTGACTACTGCCATGGAAACCACTTCAGATATCAGCAGGATAGTGGGGCATCCCCCACATTCTTGGTCACTGTCACAAAAGCCTGTCCGCAGCCAGTCATTTATTATGTTCCTCTGCAAGAGGCACACCCAGCAAACATGACAGAACAGAATAATTAATATTTACATTCTTCAGCAGTCACTTCGAATTATATGCATGCCTCCTTATTTGCACAGCTTACTCCATTAAAAGCAAAGAGAAAGGTGTCCCATTCTCCCTTTTTTATACTAATAAAGTGGGTAGTAATGGCAGCAATTAAGCCAACAATGCTTGAAATTATTATGGAAGGTCTCAGGAGCTAATCTGGCACTTGAAATCAGGCAGTTGGACTTTAGCAGTGATCTGGCTTTTCTAGGACACAACTCAACAGAATAGCTGGTCCATTGAAAAGAATCACTCGCTAATGTCCCTGAGGAGAAATGATTCTGAGCTGAGAGATGTATTTCCTTTAAAAATACAGATAAAAGACCACCTCCTTGTATAAGATATCAGGGGAGGAACGCACAAACCTACTGGCTTGTAAATGGTGGTGATAAAGTGGTGCCCATCTTCAAAGAAGGGATGGTGGTGGCCTGCAGAAAGTTACCACAACACCAGAGCCTCCAGCCAAGGAACCCATGGTGGAGCGAAACAGCAGATACTGCCTCTCACTGGAAAAGGGCAAAAGGCCTTTTTTTTAAACTCCACAAGAAGAAGAATTGAAGTTCTGGTCTATGGAGACTATGGAGAGGAGGAAGCCTATTCTGCAACTTCATTCCCATTTGGACTCTTGCAAATGCTAATCTTGCTTTCCGTGGAGTTTCTCACACATAACTGTACGGAAAGGTGTTTGCATGGACAGAACTCAGATGCTGTCCTCTTTGGAAAACTACCAACAGTGGAGAAAGAGGAAAGGCAACCAAGGATAAGGCAGGAATAAAAGTAGGGTGCAGCGAAAGCACTTCTACTTACGTTGACATTTTCAACTGACACTGCAAGGTCTGACTTCACAGTAAGGACCAAGATTAGAAGTTCAGTATAGAATTTCCAGCCTTTCTACTGTTTCTTCTCAGAATTCAAGTACATTTCTAGAAAAATATATAAAGTGTGATCACTTGTAACAACCACATGAAAGGGAGAAAAGAGATCAGGCATTCGAGACATAATTGTGCTTTGTAAGGGTAGTGTGATCCCAGCCAGAAGAGTTTAAGATTGTAACTGAACAAGACCTAACCTTTATGCTCAAACTGCTATCTGATTTTCTCTAACTACACCAAGACTAATAGACTATTCCTCTTCAAAAAAAAAAAAAAAAAATGTACATTTACAGACAGAAATGTTTTTGAAAGTTGCTTACTGTATTGCTGCTACATGTGCACAAAAAATTACTGCAAATCTAATATCCTCATTAAATATATTCAGTGCTTTTCTTTTGCTTCATGGCCACCAAGGCCTAAAGTGGCTCAGAAAAAGCTTACACAAGTATCCATCACCTCTTCTGTTTCTTGGCTTCAAGTGCCTTGTATATATGTGAACATAAGCAGAGAGTCGCAGCACTTGTCTGACAACTTTGTTGTTCATGTACTGGTAACAGTCTATTTGCATTCTTCTTTCCTAATGAAACAGAACAGTGCTAGTCTCCTTTTTCACATTTTTATCTCCCATGGTCAGATCTGTATAAACACAGAATTCTCATTCCTACTGCCCTTGTGTTTATCCCTTTTTTTTTTTTTTTTCTTCCAAATTCATCATTTCTACCCAACTGCAAATTCCTCCATACAGTTTATTTCTTCTCTTTTAGATTACATGTTTTCTTGCTTTGTGTATCATTAGACCAAATACTTCAGCCATGTTTTATGAGCCACATGTCTGATAATAATGAGACAACTTAATGTTTCCATTACTAATTTGGGAACTATTTTCTGAGACTGCATCTGCAGCTAGAATTCCAGATGGAGGCACACAACCTCACTATCTGGTACTCACCCAAACTATTTTATTCTACAACCTTTTTTCCTTCCCCCCAGCTCGCAGGAAGATTGTTATTATCCCTTTGGAACAACATGCAAAAAGCACACTGTAATTTCACAGGGCAGTGTCCCTTCCCTGCCTGCCCCAACGTGCCCTCTGTACCAGAGGATACCAAAAGATGGGTGAAACTGCTTGTTCTTTGCAATACACGAGGTGCAAATGTAGCATACAGATCTTTGGAGACACAAATACAATGGAAAGGCTAGAGTTCTAAATCCAGTATTTGACAAAATGGTTAACTATTGTATCTGCCTTTTGAAGTAGAAAACAGGAGTTGAAACAAGATTGAGAGATGTGCAATATCATCAAACTTTTCTTCAACCAAAACTCTTATCGCTTTTCAGGAGAAATCAATAACAATTTTCTAGGCCCTAAGCCAAACGTAATAGTTGGAGTATTTTGATAGAGAATATGTAAACAGGATATCAGATGCCCTTTGAACACAGCAAGCTGTTTTGAGGTAAGCATTTAACTTCCTGCAAACTGGGTGTTCACAGAAATTGTCACTTTGTCCTGAATTAAGTATAGTCCTATTTTCTATTTTTTAATGTAACCTGTAACATGTTACTAAACCAAACAATCTGCTTTTCCCCCCCTCCCCATTTCCTTCCTCAGTAACTCACTATTAAAATCACAGTAGTCGTTCAGGCGGATGCAAATTACCTTCCATCACCCTTCTGAAAACCTGGGATTTTGGAGCAGCATGCACAAAGACACTGTAAGAGTACAGCTAAGCCTGCGCTGCTGTCATCCATGGACCTCTCACAGCAGTGACACACAGCAACACTGGCAGAAATGTAAATAAAGACAAAGTTCTTCTAAGCATGGAGCCAACTTTCCTGTGTGACTAGTGAAGACTATTATAGTCTATTGATCCTAGCAAAGGCTTTTTGCTACTGTCACAAAAGTAGTAGGAACAACAAGCAGCAAGGATAAAAAACAATTTTAGCCATCAGCTTGTGCTATTCATTCTGCTCTAGGTCTGGAACTGGAATTCAAATCCAGACTTTTGTTCCAGCCTGTAATGAATAATTGCAAACACATCTACACACATAGAGAGAACTTTTACATATGCCCTTTTTGTTTCTAGGATTTAACACTGAAAACTAAGATTATGCTAATATGGTGGGTTTGCTAGCACTTTTATGGTGCTCATGTTTAGAACGATGAACCTTGTGAGCAGCAAGAAAAAGATTTATTGCCATGAATAATTAGAAACAAGTTCTTATCAGTGTCATAAACATGGTAAAGGAAAAAAAAAATCTTTCAGTCTGCTAAGCCAGACTCCAGTGCTTTTTCAGTTTATTCAAAATGAAGCAATTTTAACCAAGGTTCAGCTCTTTTTTTTTTTCTGTTTTCAAATAAAAGTAAGTTATCAGTAAAAAGTATAAAGACATAATGGAATTAAGAAATGGAACCAGTATCTTTTGTGGGATTTAACTATTTCCTATGCAAATTTTTAACTTGTTGGCCACAATGCATCAAAGAATCAGTATTGTTTCTGTACACATGATCTTGTGGCCTAAGCTCAAATTTTAGATCTAAGAGCTCCTGAACAACGTACCCACCTCACTATTTCAGTTTTGCATGAGTTCCTGTATACAGTAAGGCAAATAAAAAGACCAGTAACTGTTGTCTAGTGAGAGGATTAATTATTGTGTTTTATATTACCTTGACTAAGGAACATACATATATTTTCCTTGAGAAATCAAGTCCACTTTTCTTAAGGAGGTTTGAAACTTGAAGTTCTTTGTTATTATTACAGATCGTATTCAAATTATCCCTTGTTGCCATCTTAACTGTAAGAAATAGTAGCCATCTCAGTCAAGTACTTATGCTGTATTTGGTCAGCATTTACCATACAGAGATTGCCTTAAACAGCAGTCTTAGAGGTGTAACAAAAGTGGGAAGGATACAGTAGCCCTTATTTTGATGAAATCTTATGACAATTTAAAACTCTAGACTGTTTCAAACTTAAAGAATTTGGGTGATTGTTTAATAATATGTTTAATTGATTCATAAAGTAAGCCATCAGAGCTTGGAACAATAAATATGTTTCTTTACCACGGCTACTTGTATGGAATTAATTTTTTTTTAAGGTCAGCTTTTAGGTAACAAACTGTTTTGCCAATCCAAGCAGACTTTTTTATAAGAGGACTGGAACATGGTAGAAAAAATAGATTGACTATTTCGTCCGTACCTACTCGGACGCTAGAATTTATACAGGTGCTAACAAGGGATTACATGTCTGCTTCCATGAAAAAGAATAATGCAACTTTGCTTATTACTAAAATTATTTTTGCAAGCAAGTAAGAAACTAACATGTACCTTCCCAGGAACTTTAATACCCATACCTACAGCATGCAAAGGCAGGTTCCTTGACTTGACTTACATGCTTTAACTTCCCTGTACTGATGAAGGTTGCTGCTTGGAAGCTTGCAGATCTGGAAACATGGAAGGATTAGACATGTTGGTAGGGGTTTAAATCTCTTCAGAAGGTAGAACCTGCAAGCAGTGTTCTTTATCATAACATTCTGGCTGTAAATACGGTCTGCAGAGTCGTACGAGCGTTATCCTGAGCTGGTAAATGGCCATCATTTTATCAAGAGCCTGTAAAAAAAGAAAAGCATTGGCATGATTAAGAGAGTAACCAATCTTACGTTTCAAAATACAAAATGTTGTTCACCTGTTTTCCAATATATCACACAATGGTTACATAGAGTCTAACTTTTAAGCAAAATCTTCAGAATATTTGGATTTTAAATGTAGCTGGGGAACAAAAATATATATTTTTTAAGATCTAGACAATGAAACTAATAATAACTTCAGTTTTGTTTTAAACTTACATAATTTGAAAGTCTAGCACGATTACTTCCTTGTGCAGGTTTACAGTTCATTTTCAAAAGACATTCATCTATCCATCCTTGAAATTTATTTGCTACAAACATGAGCCAGTAAAGCTTGATTGCTTAAGTGTTTGAGGAATACGATCAGAAAAGGGAAAACAGACTTGGCGCAAATATGTGTTTACACATCAAAACCAAGGACCAAAAGCACCCCCCCCCCCCCAACTATAAGCTCTAATTTTTATTTTTTACTAACTCCCCATCTGAATTCTAGGGCAGACTTTGGAAAGTCTAGATGACGACCATAACAACAAGTATACTTTCTTGGTACATCTCCTTGGAGGTTTGGAGGCAAAGGGCTTCATACCAGCCTTGAAAACATGATGAATATCACTCAAATTGAACAAGATGAATTACAGCTATTCTAGAACGAAAAGAAAAACAACCCAGGCCTCCAAAATCACAAGTATAGAACTGGGATTTTTATTTCAAGCAAGTTTCAAGCCTGTTTCCATAACAATCTTCATTCTTGTCTCCTGTGTGCAGGTACCACCAAAGGGCATTTTATTGATTGCTATATAATAGTTGACAAAATGATGCATTATTCAGCAAATTGCCACATGCAGTGAAAAGAAACCATGTCTTTTTTTCTGAAATCTTACAAGCATATACTTTTTTTTTATTTTATAGATAGTCTGATGAAGCACTGAATCACCCTGGTGTAATGTACCATATACATAAAAGACCCCTTATATTTGTAGCTCAAAACAAACTTCTTCGTATTTTTCCACACTTGTTAGATGTGGAGTCCAATCAATTTTTTATGTAGTGATACTATATAAGGGATACACTTGGATTAGAATGTCACCTGAACAGAAATAGCTTCTGTGTCAGACTGATGTTTCCCATGAGCTTTTATATTTTCTTCCTATAGTCAATTTGCTGTAAACTGGCTCCTGTCAGAGCTTTATCCAGCTAGGAAAGCTCATGAGCCTAGGGACTAGAGCAGTTTTCTGCATGTCAGGCATCTAAACTCCAGAATTTGCAGCTTTAACTCTTGCAGGCAACATATTTGCATGCTGAAACAAATACTCTTTCTGACCAAGCCATTAACAGTGATACTCATCTCAGCTTGAAATCATTCACAGTGTATTTTTTTTTTTTTCCTATTTAGTCAAAGATTAGTATTAGAAGGTGAGCTGGTGAGAAAATGCAAGCAGCCCAAGAAAAAAACCACTGTTGGTACAGTCCTGTCACAAAATTAGGTCAATGGCTTTTTGTACAATTAAAGCAGCAGAGGGAATGCAAGACATCTTGGGTGAGACATCCACAGCGCTTGAACACTGTCTGAAATATCTGACTGCAACGCTCGCTGCAGTTTCACCCAGTGGAAGACCCAAACAAGGTTCTACGTGCCCAAAATGTGACTTATTTTCTTCAAGATTTAATAGTGGATTTAACAAGAAGCTATTACCTCTCACTACAAACTTATTTTAAGCTTTAGAAACATTTAATTTAATGACAAAAGCTGAGATTTTGATCTCTTCTTGTTACTCCAAACACATAGGTCTTAAATTATGTGCCTGTGACTTTAATTCAGCGCTGAGTAATTACATTTAGGTCAGTGGAATCACTCCATGTTTTTCTTGGTGTGTCTAAACCCAATGTTGTCCTAAGGATTTGGAAGCATATGAAGTGAATTTAGGAATGAACATGTATGTCAGTACTTGGAAAATGCAACTGAAGTGAACTAACGCAGTCCACAGACGGGAAAGAGAACATAAAGCAGAGATCTGAATTTCAGGAGTAAGAGCAAGCATTGTAGTTTTGCACACGTAGGTATAATTGCATCACTACTCTTTGTGTTTTCCCCAACATTTCTTCTCTTGCCTATTTTTATTAATAGTGGCAAAGGGAACAACAGAAATTAAATTGTGCTAGCTACTTTACCTCTTTTTCATGTCCTTCAATATACCTTTAAAACCTTCCCATAAAACACAATATTGACTATCAAGAGACCAAATGTTAGACTTAAGTAGAAGAAAATGTGTTAAAATCAAATGCATTTAATTGGGAAACCATCTAAAACTTTCTTGTAACAAGCCACATGTTACTGGTATTAAACAGTACATTTGAACACTCTGTATGTAAAATAAAGGAGACCACAGAACACTTTGGAGGGAAAAAATGCATGGGGAACATGAGTTTGTATGTGTAGGAGATAAAGTCAAATGATTGAATAATTCAGAATTGTAACATGAACAAAAAAATGAAACACTGGGACTTTAACTGGCAGTCTGGTTTGCAGTTTTTTTTTTGGTTGGTTTTTGTTTGTTTGTTTGTTTGTTTTTTTTTAACTTCCCCCTTAAACTCCAATTATTAAGATACTGTGCTCCTAGCTAGCTTATCAGGTGCTGATAATGAATATTCAGGGATAGAACTTTTGCTGCATGAATGAAAACTGTTCTGCTCAAAACATTCATAAAGGATTATCTTATATATATACATATATATATATACACACACGCACACACTAAAGATAATGTAAATTGGAACCAAAAGTGAAGCTGAATTCCATTCAAGTGATATTAATAAAATGGAATTAAGTTTGAGAAAGTATAATTAAGAGGTTCACACAGGCACGTTAGTATATGCTGGAAAAGTAATTTTTATATATGAAAACTATTTTATGCCTTATATTATCATTATAATGCAGTCTCACACAAACAGATCAAAGTCGTGCATGAACTTCACGCTAGAGCTCTGTACTACATGTATCACTGGTCATCAGTGCACACTGCACCTGTTACATTTGACCTGTGGATTTAATATAACCTCAGTGGAGTACAAAAGGTCAATCAAGAAAATAATGATCTTGAGGTGGCAAAAATGTTTCCTTGCATTGGTATTCTGCAGTGAAGGAATCACCATCTCAGAAATCTTTGCAGGTGACAGGCTTGAAACGGAGACACTCTTTTAGACCCAGAGCGAGATCAAAGATCCTGCAAAATTCAACCACAGCTGATGTGGAGGAATCTTGGTTTAAAACATTACTAATACTTTTTGCAATCCTAGTTTGGATTTGAGTATCATGGTTAGAAGTTATCAAGTGTTTTTTGTGAGCAGCTGAAATAACGAGGCCTGCTTTCCTGATAGCTGTCAGCCACGTACCCAACTAGTGCTGCATCGCTGCAGCATCCCCACTCCCGCACCACGTTCAGGCAGAGGCTGCGACATTTCTGAGCTGTACATTACCGAGCGGTCAACTGGCACGTAGGTACCGACTGCTTTGTCGGCAAGGAAATCAGAAAAGATAGTCTTTGCAGTCATTTTGTAGGTCTTCCTTTAGCTGAAGCACTAATTGGTCTCTAAAACCTGCAGCCTCCCCCAAAGTGCAGAAACTCTAGAACTGAAATTTGTTGAAACGGAACATCAGATCAAAAGCTGAAGGCCTCTAGCAGCGTGATTTCATAAGCCCTGCCTCCTTAAGAAGCCAGGATAAAAATACAGCTACATGAAAAATAAATGAGCAGCTTTTCCTTGCTCCGAAACCAGAAAATAATGACACAAAACCAAAATCAAAGGCAACAATATCACTTGTATTCCCTAACGCCAACATTAACGCTCCCTCTCCTAGCTCCCAGAGGTTTGTTAAACGAATGAGCCTTATAACGTACTTTGCAAGTGAAAGATCTCAAAATGGAGAAAGTAAACTCCAGCACCAAAGACCCTTAACAAAAATGCTGTTGCTTGCTCAACGAGTTTTGCACTGAAGGGGATTCAGTCTGACCTCGCTCCTGCCACAATCAGTATTTTCTCTTTTGATCAAATGAGCCGTTCTGCAGCACTAGCAGTAGTCTATTTTAGATCAAAACTAATATCTCAATACCTGGAGGTAAAGTAAGTGCATGCAAGTCAAAAAGGGCTGGTATCGCGTGTGCACAGACATCTTTATATACTAGAAACAGATACTCTAAAACATAGCTGATGTACTACATTTTCCCTGCACGCCTCAGCTGTGCCTCCACGATGCTGGGAGCGCAGCCGCATTATCATCCCGGTTAGCCTTGCGCTTGGTGGCATTTTAGGAAACACAACTCTAAAATTTTTTAAGTCTCCTGGAGAGAGACCTGATTTTGGTTGCGCACTGTGATCCCCTCAGGAGAACTTTTCCCCTTTTTCCTTGTTTTTTCTTACTTGTTATTACTTTTTTTTTTTTTTTTTGCCTTAAGAATTAAAGCCTCTGGACTAAAAGAGGGTGAAGGTGGAATGAGTAAGCCTCTTGATTAAAGCCAAGGAGAAAACCCCTAAAATACAAACTCCCATGAACACAACATGTCTCCTCTGGCTGCATTAATGCTGCTTCACGAAATGGCGACTGCCTCTGTAGACAGCTGCCTAAAAACGCACACAGCCCCGCAGGAAACCAGAAATGCAACTTTTTTTTTTTTTTTTTTTTTTTTTAAAAGCTTTCATTTTTCTCTCTTTACATTCAGTCCCTCGGGGACTTCCGAGAGCCCTCCGCAAAGCTGTAACCTTACACAGAAGCGATGGGGAGGGCACAGAGCTCTCCCTGTGCCCAGACCAGTCTTTCCATCCGCCTTCACCTTTTGGAAAACACCCGGGGACTCATCCCCACGCTGGCGTGGGGTGAGTGGGTGCCTGCAGGCTGGTATGCGGGGCTCTGGACTCCAGCGCCCTGCACCGTGCAAATAAATCTGCTGATTCAACCGGTATCACCGCGATCTTGCGTTTCCAGAATTTTCTCCCTCCGCTTCCCAAACATAAAAGGACTTTTGTGCTAAATACTGAGCCGGAGCACTGATGGGCTCCGTGTAGGGCGCCATGTGGTATTTGGTTTCTCGCTACAGTACATGTTTTTATAATGATGGGGGAAGGGAAGGAAGGGAGCTGCTCTTACCAGCATGCCAATAATCTGTTGCAAAGGACTGGAGCTCTCAGAGCCAATTAGTCCTGAAGTTAACCATTTAACTGCTGAAATAAAATCCCTCAAGTCTCAGGCACAGACTCGGCGAGATTAAGGACAGAAAACACTGCGAGGGTACCCCGAACCCCAGGGCATCGAGCTCAGTGCAGATTTGTTCGCCGTTGCATTTTTCTACACCTTAGTACTAAATACTTTCAATACAAAAACTGACCACAGAACCCCCCCCCGCTTAGGTCACAGCATGCAAAGGTGGGACGGCTCTATCCACAACACATACACAGCATAATTTTAACAGAAGCCGGATGTGTTTCAGGGTCTGTGGCGGAACCATGAAAGTCACTCCCAGGAGCTGCATTTCAAACAGAGATTTTGGGTGGGTACGAGTCCCTGCCACGGGAACAGCAGAGCCGTGCGGCCCCGCGTGGGGTGGGAAGGGTCAGGGTGCTGCCCTGGCAGAGGGAAGCGGCTGGGTCACTGCTGCCTCTCAGGAAAAACACCGCGAAGAGGGGCAAGCTCTGAGAAAGAAATGGCAGTTTGTCTCTCTGCCTCTAAATACGTCTCCATCATCCCAGGTCTGTGCCCAGACACAAACACATACCTTGGACCTCCCTGAACCAGTCTTGTTTTTCTAACCCCTTAACAAGACCAAAAAAAAAAAAAACAAACCCAAAAACAAAAAAAACAACCAGTTCTTCTTCTATTCTGTAGTTTAATTTGTCATAAACTTCTAATGCCCGAGGCATACTAGCGCATGGCTTGTGTGCTGCTGAACAAGCCGGGGAAGAACATGCTTGGGTAATTCCCAGCCTCAGTCTTTCTCCAGAGGCAAGTCTGAACACAGCCAGGGAGTACAA
This sequence comes from Tyto alba, assembly GCF_018691265.1. Lineage (NCBI taxonomy): Eukaryota > Metazoa > Chordata > Aves > Strigiformes > Tytonidae > Tyto > Tyto alba. The sequence goes on from NW_024881317.1 coordinate 7,167,932, forward strand.
ATTAGTGCTAATGCAGAGCAACAGTAACATGCTCCTACTTGACCCAGCAGGCCCCTAGAACTATTTTTGTGCTCTTTTTTTCATTCCATGACGTACCAGCAAGTATTGGATCAGACTCCCCGGGATGTCGGGAAGACCAGGAGAGTTTGCACAGCACAGTGAAGTGCCTTGGCATACCAAGAGCAGGCTCTCCACCCCAGCAAGAAGCAGAGTTGATCTGCTTGGGAGAGCCTACACTAGTGCTGCAGGTCTGCTTCCAGTCCAAGGAAGCACAGCAGTGTACCCAAAAGGCATATTCCTACACCACTGTGGATGAAATGAAATAAAATAAAATCTCCCTGCTTGCCGTGGAGAAAGTCCAGTGCATGTGGAAGTTGCATGCTGCTCCCCTTGAAAGGCTATAGCAAGGCTGGCACCATAACACATCTCACTTTTAACCTCCAGGAAGAATTCTAACTACATTAAGGTATAACTTTACATTCAAATTATTAAAAAAAAAAAAAAAAAAACACAAACAAAAAAACATAGGGGGAGAAAAATGCATGGCTAAGAAAACAGCAGATTATTTAAGCATGTGAGCTGTCACAGCTCTAGCACTACAAGAGCTCTCTTGTTCCTGTTGCCTCCCACAGCTGCATTCACTAAATATATCCTGGGCAGAGAACTGCATTTCTCCACCCCTTTCTCAGCCCAATCAGGTTTTGCACAAACACCACCAGGCTCGCTTGGGACAAGCAGACAGACAGCAGCGATGCCCTAGATACAGGCATCATGAAGGACAGAAGTGACTAATAATGTCTACAACAGGGTGAAATTGTTACATCCACAGGTTATTGTGGGAAGAGGGAGTGCATGCAGCTGATCCCTGCATGTTAGAAACAGAGTGGTTTGTTCTCCCAAAGGATAAACTCCTTCTATGTCAGAGTCAGTTACTGGAAGTTATTCCCATCAGATGATTTTCAGTAGCTTGTGGAAAAAAGAATTGGTGATCTCAGAGCAAATTCAAACAGAAGTATGGCCACCTCTAGTTAAAAAAAAAAAAAAAAAAAAAAAAAAAAAAATCAGCTCCTGGCAGATTTAGAGGTGAGCAGTGGTCTTCAGTGCCTCAGGCACTGGCTAGCCCACAGAAAGCAATGACAATTTTACCGTCCATCAAGTGAAGGCTCTGTGACATACTGTCTGATCATTTATCTGCCTCCAGGGGAAAAAAGAAAACAAACTAAGGCTGAATTTTCACAGGGCCAAGGTGCTTCCCCACAACCTTAATTCTGCTGTCCACATTTCTCCTATCCTCACCTCACAACTTCTACTTGCAAGGATACACATTCTTTGACCCAGCACAACGGAGCCCTGGGCTCAACTGCAGCCTTGGAACACGGCTGCAATCACAGCAACAAAGAGGAAGAGCTGTCCCTTCTAATACAGTTAATTCTAATTCTATAGTGGATCAAATTCTGGCAGAAAAAGAGTCATCTTGGTGGCTTTCCTCGCTTTCAAGCTGTGAGCCAGCAGGGATTTTGACCCTCCTGGTGCCCGCTTCTTCCTTTCCTCACAGTTCCCTGTTTCTTCAACACCTCCAGCTCCTCTAGCAGCACAGCAAATTTGACAGAATCTGGTAAATTTTTCAAGCTTTCTCATTTTAAGGAGTCAGTGGGAGCAGACTATATCTGCAATCAAACCTCACAGGAGGGAGAATTAAATATCTCATGCATGACCTTAATCCGTAGGATTTTGTAGATAGTGTTTCTTGTAATCTCAATACTTGGAGTTTATCAGGCATTCAAGTCATATCTGTAGCCCTAGAACATTTTGCAACAAAAGGAACCCAAATTCATTTTGATGTAATTATGCAGTCACACGAGTCACATGCTTGCTGTGGAATAAATATAAATACTGAGCTTTTGGGAATAACTGGCAGACTTAAATCGACGTGTAGGAAAAAAAAAAAAAAAAAACAACAAACAACACAACACAAAACCACAAGAAGAAAAGCTATCTAAGGAAAAAAGATCAGTTTTAGATGTCAAACTGCAGTAAAGGAAAATGGCACAATGTATGTATGAAGAGTCTTTTAACATCTCCTTCTTTCAATCTGCAAAACGTAAAGTAACCTAAACTCAAGCATCCACATAAGGGACGGGCCTTATTTTCAAAGGTAGTAACATAATCTGAAGTATTTAAAACCTTTAAAATCAGATAATTCTTTCACAAAAATGGCCACAGGTCCTTAAGCTTAATCAAATAGTCGAAAGCTAGAAAATACAGACAATTAGTCTGTAGTTTTTGTCTCTTTCCTACACATTCGTTCCTTCTCTGCTTATCTTGCCTTCCTAAAACAAACTGTCCTCAAAGACTGTTCTAATTTTGTATTTGGAAATTGCCACTATGTTAATTAGTGACATTGCTGTAGAAAAACTACACCCTGCTGCACCGGTTGTACTGAAAATGAGTCTTGTTCGCTGGGGACAGAAGTGGTGTTGCCTGCTCTGATCTCATAAGGTCTGCTGGATCCCATGGATTTCTGAAAGGCACGTAGAAAGGTGTAGTTTCATCTATGTGCTTTTAAGAAGGAAATACAAAATGTGAAAACAGATGTTAAAAAAAACGAGCCACAGAGAAGCCAAGGGGGGTGCGAGTTGCCTTCAACAGTACTGCAGTTCTAAAAGCAAACAAAGGCATAAGAAACTGGGATGGAAGGTTTCATTCCTCCAGTAAGGCAGTGACTCACCCGCATTCCGAACTGCTCAAACAAGGGAGGCAAACCCTCCTCCTGGCAGGCCAGATCCTCCGCCTTGTATTGTGCAGAGCAAATCCCAAGCAAAGGCAAGCTGTGGTGGTGGCACATTGTAGCAGACACAGCACAGGGCCCCGTGTATTTCAGAAAGGGATCCTCCTTCGCAAACCGCTATATTAGCTTGCCTTCTTGAAAAGATTCAAGAGTTCAGAAGTTCTGCTTTTCACATCTGAAAACACAATGAAAAGTGCTGCTACTAACAATTGCTTTTCAAGAGCCAAACTCATATTTTCTTGGATACCAGGGTTTTCTGAGATTGCTAAGAGGCAGTAGTTGACTTAAAAAAAAAAAAAAAAAAAAAAAATCAAGCCAAGGACAGATAAAACAACTCAAAAAGTTAACTGAACAAAGGGAGCCAAGCAGTGTGTAAGGTGACTAAGGTGCTGCTTCTAACCATCAAGTTATTCACATAGCAAAATTTGACCTAGGGGTATGGAGACTCACCACCCTAAACACAGGCTCAGGCATTCCCAACATATAAGGCAGACTTCACTGATGGAGGACAAGCATGATCCCAGGTGAGGGACAGCTCACAGCCAAGCTGCTAAGCACGCCCGGCTGCACCCTCCCTGCGTGGCTGGCTGAGACGTGGGGAGTGCTGTGCGGGTCCTCCGGTGGCCGCAGCATCAGCCGAGCTGCTGCGTGGCAGCAGTGGAGCCAGCAGCAGCAGGGATGAGGAGGAGGTGGTAGAAGGGCTGGATATAAGGAAACAGGACCAAAAAGAAGCACAGAAAGCAGAGGACATTGCCAGTTTTCAAGAGAAACTCCGTGAAGCCGCATCTTTGAACTATAAACCTCAGAGTGGTTAGGAGACAAAAATTGGTGGGTGAGGGGACTGCAGGTAGGGCTACACCAGTGCTCAGGGAGAGATGCCACAGAAAGGCACGATTCATCGGGACCCCCGCAAGGAGCAGGGCTGAGTAGGTGGTCCCCTCTGTAGATGTGCCAGGGCTCTGCTGGGTGAGGTTCAGTCATCTGTGTGATGGAGGATGCCAGGTTATGAGCACGAAATTCCCCTCTGGCTTCGCACTCCACAAAGCAAAACACAGTGTTCCACCCTATACCAAGTTTTTCAGTTACCAGGTTTCCAGTGGTAGCCAGACACCCCAAAGTGACATTCCTTCTGGGGGCCAGCTCCCAAGGGCACCTGGAGCTTCTTCAAAAAGCAAATGGCAGCATTACCTAACAGAGAGGACTTGTTTACTTAACAGTTATCAGTGTAGGTTTGGCTGCCGGGATAGGGAGGGTCTTTGACAACACAGGCTGATAGCAGAGGAACACAAAGCTGTGCTCTTAATGGAACTATCAAGCCTCACACAAATAAAATAAGCTACCTTGGAGCTGAAGCCATGCTCAAGACATCACGAAAACGCCTGTTGCACTAAGGCTGCTGCTGTGCTTGAAGCCTAGCCCCAGCGAGCAGGAAAAGCATGCAAACTTGATCCTCCATGCTGCCGCAGATTTTGGTGGTGGCATTTGAAATATTTCAGGCATTTCAGACAATCCTGAGTGGACTAGAGCAGAGACTCACCCGTCAGGACTCCAGAGCTTACATTAAAAAAAGAATTAAAAAAAAAAAAATGTTTATCAAGTTGGAGAACAACAACTCTATCTACTTTGTTCGGGGGAAACAACAAAAGCAGGGGAAGATTTTGCTGACATTACTTCTCCTCAGTTCAATAAGCTGCCTCGATTAAGTGAGTATTGTGATCAGCACAACAGCAGACAAACAGCACAAGCTCCTTATAAGCTATTTCCTTGTGCAAAGGCAGAAAAACCATCACAGGAGATGGACCCTGAGCATATTATTATTACCAAGTATTTTGGGTGGCTCGGGCGATTTAGAAACTCCAGTTCTGCCAGGCTGCTTGAGAAAGGCAGCATTTGTCCCCTGCCTTCAGCATGGAAACACAACTCAAATCCCTTCTCGGGAACAAAGGTGCTTCCCAGGAGCCTGGCGTGCTGCCGGCATGCCGAGCGCGTAGCCAAGCAACGGCAGCCAGATCGGGGCTTGCGCCTCACCCGTGATGCTCCAGCCTCCACAAACAATTCTTGCCACGTAGACAAGACCGTGCAGGGTAATGGAAAATTACTGCAGGCTTTTTCTTAAAGGGCGAGAATCTCCGTCGGTGGAGGAGGTCGGTCCGCATCCCAGCGCGCCCCAGAGTAATTTTTTTGTTTCCTGCGAGAACGGCTGTAGTGCGTCACTAGCACGCCGAGGCGTTAATAGAGGCAGATATCATTTGCATGATATTTCAACTGACTGCAGTGATAAAAAATGTAAAGCGGAGAGCTGAGCTGCAGTGGGGGCAGGGGGAGGAGAAAGGCTGAGCAGCCAGAGGCAGGAGGTGAACAAGCCGGCAGCTGCCTTTCTAAAACTGCTTTCGACAGAGCCTCAAACATGGCGATCTTAGCACGGCGCAGTTAATATTAGCTGAAAGCTGATGCCAAAATAATCCTCTTGCACTTGGCAGGCGCAGTGTTTTAACAACTGTCTAGCAAATTTCTGCCTGCAGGGCTGCAGGAAGAGAAAATGCCTTTAAAGAAAGAGTAAACTTGCTTTGCCAGTGGTTAGACTATTATCAGGGCAACAGCAATTTTTAAAAATTATGGCCATGTTTGCCTCCAGTTTCTAGTGTAAAAGAGAATTTATTTCTTAAAACAGCATTTCTTAAGACAGCATTAAGCCAAGCTAGCTTAAAACACCAAGCTAAAGATCCACGCAAATAGCTACAGTAGTGCCAAGCAGCCCATTCAACTTACTGCACTTTTGCCACGTGAAAATCAGAGATTCTCAGACTTACCAGTTGGGCAGGGCAGCAGCTGCCTGGCAGGCCCAGGGCCCCAAGAGCTGCCCACCAAGAGGGTGACAGCACTGCCGCACAACCAGCCCTCTTGGCGGGGTTCAGAAATAGCTCCCGTATCCATTACAAGTCTCCTCAAGGAGCAACCCACGTTGCCTGGTCCTCAGGGCACCTAGGGGGAACCAACTGGGTCTAGCCTGCAGCAAAAAGAAAAAAAGCACGGCTGCTCCTCTTGCTATAACCGTTTTGCTCACTGCATGCAGCTGTGGCTCGTGAGGGCCCTGCTTTGGTTCGAGGGTGCAGCTGTGCTTTCTGCCCTCTCGGGAGCTGCCTGCAATTTAAGGTGTTGCTTGCCGGAGCGGTTCTAGGTCAGCTCCTGTAGCAACAGGGCTTTTGCTTTTTCTCAACTTCATGTTTTAATTCATCTTATCTGTTTTTCTCGGGTAAGCACTGGCTGAAGTCTCAGCCCAAATCTTTTCACTTTGTTGTAGTCAGCAAGTGAAAATGGAGCCCCTGCACCGAGTTAGGGGACTTCTTTGTAATAGAAACTTCCCCCCCTTCCCCCCCCCCCCCCCCCCCTTAAATAGAAACCTTTGTTGTGGAGCTGCTTTCATTGCAAGCTCCACAGGGAAAGTCATTACATTTAATAGAGGTTGACCTCATTTTGTAGTCCTTGATATTAAAGCTTATAAGGAGGGAACATAATTAGAAGCGGTGACTTCTCAACAAAGATATACAGTACTTGTTGTTGCTACCTCCTTCTTACCTAAGGATTTGTTTAACATGGCTTGGAAACAGTAACTTGAAACAGCTTTTGGCAGATAGGTGAACTCAAGTAAAATGCAAAGATCTGGTTTCCAAGAAGCCTTTTACAAGCTGTACAGAGAAATGAAATTAAATCCTTCAACAACACACAAGGCTTCCTACAGAGACTCGCTGGAAGCAGTGCAAACGTGCGTTCTGGGTGAAAGCGAATCTCAGTCTGACTCTGGAGTTACATAAAGATGTCTGATGGTGGAGAGCACCAGTGGTCGTGCATGGACCTGCCCGCATGGCAGCCTCTACTCAGCTGGAGGGAATTGCTGGAATTTTCTACTGCCTTTCCAAGGCTGTGGTCTGAGACAAAGAAAGCAAAAGCCTTTGAGCTCAGATTCACAAGGGAGATGAATGCAAAGATGCCCCAGCTTTGTTAGCTTTCTCGTTTTACTAATGCAACCTGGGTTTCCATACAGTGGGCTCCCCTGTCACGGGGGAATGGGTGAACACAGCCACTGGCCACCACTGTAGGAATTAATACGTTTTCTGAAGCAAGGCAGTGCGCCGCGGCGAGGGATGTGCCGCCCTGTGCCGGGGGCCTCTCTGAGCACAGCTGCACTGGGGCTTTTCACCTTAACGTGTTTTGAGTTAAAAACATCTGTTCATTCTGCCTGCTTTTCGAGTAACCCCTACCGCAGAAGTCCACTTGAAATACACATTTCAAATTCATTTTCCTGGCTCCTGTGATGTCCCCATTGCTCTCCCACCTTCTGAGCATCCCTTGCATTTCCAGTGCTCTGGGTTCTGCTGACTAGGTGTCACCTCCCTGATGAAACACTGGTGTACTGCTATGAGAAACTCTCATTTATGTAACAAGAACAATTTCTTATTAAACCCCCCAGGCTTCCTTAAATTTCCACTTAGATTTTTCAGTTTGAACAAGCGTTTCTGTTTCAGCAAGCCTCAGAACTTCCTGATTTTTGCACAGTTCTCCCCACCGTAAACAACTGTTCAGCTCTGCTCAAAACTCTGCTTTGGACTTGGTTTCTTGAAAAATCAAGATAAATGGTGGAGTCCACCGCTGAAGCACTTTCACATGGTGTTAAACGGCAACTTCTTTTCTGTAGTACCACCTCTGCTGGGTCTGTGTGCCCTGCGTGGAGCAGCGCGGTTGCTGCCCGCACCTGCAGCCGGTTTGCTGTGCCGGCTGTTTGCCCTGTGGTTTGTGGCACAACGTGCGTTTCGACCGGAGAACAGAGAAGGGCAGCTCTCCCAAGAACAAAATCAGAAGCTCCCTCAAGACCACAGCGTGGTGGCTGACAGCACCCAGCCTTTTTGTTCCTCCTCCCCCGGAACAGATTGCCACTCCATACAAGCGAAAGGGGTCAGAGTCATGGAAAATGTGTGAGGAAGCCCAGGGTGGGACCTCACCAGCCTGGCACGGTCCCGGAGGGCTGGGGTGTGGGGCTGGGGGGACACTTGGTGGCCAGTGGCTCTCCTGCAGTCCCACGGGGACAGAAGGACCTGGTGTAGGTAAGACACCTTTAGTCTTGCACCCTACTTTGCCTCCGCCCTCAGCAAGGCCAGGGCTATTCTGGCTCAGCTAGTTTTTCCTCTCTCCTTCAGGAACCTCTTGTATCAGATAAAGAGCATTAATAAATCACACCCAACAATTCCCACCACACCTCAAGCAATTAACCCTGTCCCTGGCAGCGCTGGCTGGGGAAGCCCTGGACACCGTCCTGGGATTCCAATAAATTTGAGAGCAATTTTGCCACCCATTCAGTGCAAAGAAGGTTAGGTCTTTTTGTGTTTATTTTTAGAGCCGTAAGTTATTTTCAAAGAGCCTCTCTGTCAGGCTTGGCCCTAAGCTGCCAAGTTGGCTCCTCCAGCTCCATGGGCATCGTTAGCAGGGCTGCCGTGCGATGAAGTGGTGTCAGCACTTCCATTACAGCACCTTTCCCTTTTTTATGGGACATAAAAATCCAGTTCTGGCAGAAATATTCCAGAGCCAACATGGAAAACAGTCACCACCTTAACCTGATCCTTACTAAAATTCATCTGGCTAGGGAGAGAAAGTGGGGATTTAAAATATATTTTATCCCTCCCACGCCTAAATCCTGAATTTTAAAATCCAGCTGTATCAGACTCAAATTACTCACCAGGAATTTTTTTTTTTTATTATTTTAAACATATCTGTGGTAAATGGAGAAGTGATCCTTTCCCTCCTCTGCTTCTTCCACAAGCCAAACACTTGATTAAAAGTTGCGAATGTCAATCCTACTAATGAAGGCCACAGTTAATAGTCATTTTAATTGGGCACAAATCCATGGCAGTGTTGAATGGGAGAGATGGCTATCCATCTCACCACCCTCGGCCACACGCAGCCACCCAGGGTGGTGGGTCAGGGAACTAATTTAGCTGACAGCTAACCAGGAGCTTCCAGCCAGCTCAGATCTGGCTGAAACCACCCGTCAGCACGAGGTGAGGGCACTGCAGTGCTGGGAAACAGCGGCCGGGGCTGGAGGAAAAGCAGGACTGCTCTTGGCACCAGTGCTTGTGCCTATGGAAGATGTTTTTTTAATAACTGGCTTCTGTATCAGCTGCTGCTCAAAGAGAAAGCGGCCCCTTCTCTTGTGGAGATGCTTGCTATTGAGTGGTCATGCGGTCGGCCAGACTGATGAATTAATCCAGACACAAACTCCATCTTTTTCCTTTTTCTCTCTACTTTTCAGCTGGCTGGGTTCCCTGAGCACAAGGGCCAGCACACAAAGAGTGGGAATAGGGGACTGGGACAGAGGAGTGCAAGATGCCTCCTGCCAGCAGCACCAAGGATTTGGGTTGGTGCGCACTGACCCTCAAACAGCCCTGCAGTGCCGCAGCTCTCAGCTCGGCTGGTTCCTCTCTCCCAAGCCAGCACACGGCGAGTGCACTGCGAAATCAGCAGGGGAAGAGAAAGAGCCTAGAGCTTACTCTGCATTGCTTTAATGCTGGAGCAAATGAGCATTTAAGGGGACAGATAGGTATAGAGGAACTATGGGAAGAGGAACTATAGGAGGGAGCCTACCAACTCTTTCTCTCTTACAAAGAAGTTACCCACTTCTGGTTTCAATGTTTATACATTTTCTAACTCCAGCATGTATTCCTGTGTTACCCCAGAAAAGACAAATTTTGGAAACTGCTACAGGCTCCAGCCAAGAGGAGCTTGTTCTGGTGTGGTAACATCTGCAACTCCAGACTTGCCGAGGATGTTTAGGAGGTGCAGAAGGTAAAGAGATTTTGTGGAGTCAGGTGAGAGAGCAGCTAGCTCAGCCCAGCCCAACCCAGCCCTGCTACACCACTTTCCTATGGGAACACTGGGCTGCACGACCTGGCAGTGCCTCCTACACCACTTTAAGCTCCATTGCCAGGTCCAACCACACTTGAAAGATGCATAGAAGAACTGAAGAGAAGGTTCTACGCGTCTCCTGAAAACCCCTTCCCCCACCTGACCTCCAAACACTGGAGCTCGGGGTAGGAAGGCTGCGAGCACGGCCATCTGCCATCCCACTCGGCTGCAGCTGCCCGGCCAGACTGCATGTGCATTTTAGCCTGCTAATTAGCGTGCATATCATCCCATCGCATACTTTCTGCTTGGTGTGGGTGTGACGGGAGACATGGGGATAGGCTTTTTCTGCAGTGGAGTCTAGTAATACAGGACACAAATGTGCAGGAAGTGAGGCTTTACTTCCTGCTCAGGGGGAATCGTGTCCCGGTTGTCTGTGTTATGGTGTATATCTAGAGGAACATGCAAGAAGATGCATATTCCTTTGCAGGACACATATAATGCCAGTCCAGCACCCCCAAGAGCACTTGTAAGGGGTAACTGGTATTTTGGCTGATGCCCTCCATCGCAAGGGCATTAGAAGATCATAGAGTGGTTTGGGTTGGAAGGGACCTTAAAGATCATCCTGCCCCACACCCCGCCCCGGGCAGGGCCCCCTTCCCCCAGCCCAGGGGGCTCCCAGCCCCGTCCAACCTGGCCTTGAACCCTTCCAGGGAGGGGGCACCCACAGCTGCTCTGGGCACCCTGTCCCTCAGCAGGCTGGGTCAAACATCACCATTCCAGCCTTCTCCCCGTGTCCTGCTGTTAGCACGGCTGTGCCGGTAAATACCAGGACCAGGGCTTCTCCTCCTCCACCGAGGAGCTGCAGTTTTCCCTGTGTCATCCAGTGCAGTGCAGCGGGCCATTTGGCAGAGCTCTGCCGTGACTTTCACCTGGCTAAAATTTGAGCTCCATTGGGAAGGATGACATATTACCCTGGGCAAACAAAAAACCTTCAACAAAGAAACGAATGTAAATACAAAAGGTAGCCAAAAGATTAAAGCGGTGCTCAGAGGACACTGGGTTTTGCGGGAACTCTGACTTCACTTGTAATGATGTGGTTTGCCTCAGCACTGGAATTTATTCCTGTTAAATATGTACTTAATGAGACCATCGACCTCCTGGTTGCATCAATTTTCATCCCTGCTGTTCCAGCTTCTGTTAAAGAGAAAGGCAGTCACCCAGCACGGTGCTGCCCAGCATGTTTGGAGCCTGGCCTATAATGAGATGATGTGTGGTTGGTGTCTCCTCACCATCTCACCGGGGTGCATAAATGCAGGTCTTGCACATGCACCTTTGGAAACTGGTGGACCTCTTTTGATAGGGGTGTGTCAGGAACTGGTTAATACACGGTACACTGGCCCCATCTCCTTCTTTTGGGTGGGCCTGGGACTGCTCTAGCCCCAAGACTTACCTGCTGCTGGCTAAGGGAGATTTGCACAGACAGGTCCACATCTCAGTCCTGTTGTCACTGTGAAATGCTGAGGTCCCCTGTGTGCCTCAGGGAAGTAACTGTGAATTAGACAGAGATTAAATCAGTCCTGAAATGCCATTGCTCTGCCAGGAATTTTGTGACCAAAGCTGACAGGTGAATATGGGTCTCCTAGGCTAAGCAGCAAAACAAATCCTATGGTTTTTGCCACCTGTTCATAAGATTGAAGTTATGGCTTTAAGGGTATGTATTACAGGCCTTCTACTTTAAACAGAGAAATATTCTATCAGTGAATAAAACTATTTCATCAGTCAGGCATAAGATGACTCCAAAGGCTGTTGCAATTACGAGTTGGTGCAATTATGATTTAAGCAGTCATTTTGATTGCATAATTTCCTAGTTCTTGAGACTATCCCAACAGAGAATAAACAAACAAAAAAAGAAATCATGAAAAATGTTCTGCGTTCTTAATGAAATTGTTACCAGCAGACTTAAAGCCCCCCCATTCTGAGCCAAAGGTAAAGCCCTTGAAAAAGAGAAAAAAGAATGTCTGCTTGTCTGGCGATGCTTTCTGTCTAGCACCAACCACAAGAGTGCATAAACATCTAGTATATACCTACATACATATAGGGAGAGGTCAGACTTGAAATCCAGCCAAACCCAACACAGCGTGCAAAAAGGAAACATTCTTTGCCACATACTGCTTTGTCCAGAGCAGTAAATTGGAAAGTAATTCTCACTGATGAGTTAAGACATTCCTATTGCAAAGAAGGAAAAAAAGGTAGTAATTAGGAAGTCAAATGAAAGGGCTCTTAATCCGCCATGCTAGCTCGGTGTGTTAACAGCCAGAAGAATTAAACTACATCTGATACTCAAATGGGTGAGATGAAATGAAGCGCAAAATATGAGAGAAAATACAACTAAACTCCCACAGGTCCTTTTGGGGATCCCAGAGGACAGAGGTAGGAGAGATCTATTTTACCATCCAGCAGGAGCAGCAAGGAGTCCTTAAACCAGGGCCTGCTAAATCAAACCCTAAACCACCCTAACGCACCGCCAGTTGTTAATAATTTTGTCCTTATTGGTGACTCTGGAGCTAAATCATACCCACCCCCCCGCCCTGTGCCCATTCCCAGCCGGCTGTAACGTGCAGTGAAGGACCCTCCTGGGGATACTGAGGGGGAGTGATAAAAAAAGCAGAAAATGAGACGTGTTTGCGTATCGTTGGATACTGCCCCGTGGTGCAAGGCGATAGGATTAAGAGACACAACCAGCCACGTGAACTGTTGGTAGAAGAGGCTAAAAAGAAAGAATGTGTTGTATTCCAGGAGCCGTTGCTGAAAGACGAACAAAATTAATTATATAAACTGGATTTGGTATTTGTTATAGGGCATCAAGGTTTGGTAGTGGATGTTACATTTAGGTATGAGAGTAAACCAACACCTCTGGCAGATGCAGCAGCAGAGAAAGTAAAGCTATATCAACATCTTAAAGATCAAGTTCAAGAACTGATGAATGCTACTATTATTAAATTTATGGGATTTCCTTTGGGAGCACGTGGAAAATGGCATCAAGGCAAATACGAGTTATTAGCAGAACTAGGACTCTCTAGTTCCCGACAGGAAAAGGTTGCGTATCGTTTATCAAATTGGGTGCTATTTACATTGGTAGATATTGTACATACATGTGTTAGTCAAGGGTGGATGGTCTTAAGATTTTAATGAACTACTGTATTTGTAATTGTATTATCTGATTTATTTTTCAATAGATTGAATCTTCCAACATCTAGGGTAAACCTAACCTGCTTCACGATGCTTTAGGGTGGGAGCTGGACCCCTGGGGCGAATAGCAGGAGCGCCGAGTATGAAATTACCGATGGAATGTAGGGACCTGGAATCACGACGTGTCAGTTGTCCTGCAAAAAGCCGTGACTCACCGACCTGGGCGTAGGGGGAGGGGCCGCTGGGTGGCGAGTGCCGGAGCACCGGGGGCTACCGGGCCCCTGCCCGGCGCTGCCGCCTCGCCCGGCCCCGCTGGAGACCGGCTGCTGCCACCTCGCGGCCTGCGAGCCCCGCACCCCCCCGCGCCACCCCGCACCCCCCCGCGCCACCCCGCACCCCCCTCCACCCCCCCGCACCCCCCCCGCGCCACCCCGCACCCCCCGCGCCACCCCGCACCCCCCCGCGCCCCCCCACACCCCCCCGTGCCCCCTCGCATCCCCCGCACCCCCCCCACTCCCCCGTATCACCCGCACCCCCCCACACTCCCCGCACCCCCCGTGCCCCCTCACACCCCCCCGCACCCCCCGCACCCCCCTGTGCCCCTCGCATCCCCCCCACCCCCCTGTACCCCCCGCACCCCCCCACTCCCCCGTATCACCCGCACCCTCTCGCACTCCCCGCACCCCCCACACACGCTCCCCGTGCCCCCCCCGCACCCTCCCTCACCCCCCTGTACTCCCCACACACACGCCGCACCCCCCTCGCACCCCCCCCACACCCCCCCCCCCCCCCCCCGTGGGCTCCAGCTTTAGTTCTCGGCACCCGAAGGGCACTCCGGCTTCTCCCTGCCCGCCCCAGCGCGATGCCGCCTGCGCCGTGGGCTTCCGCGGGGCAGATTTTTGGGAGCGTGGGCGTGGGTACGGTCGGTATTTTGCCTCGGGCGTGCAAGAGGGCAAGACGAAGTGCAAAGCGGCGATGTTACCGAGAGTGAGAAATCAGGGGGTTCCTCAACAGCCCGAACGAAGCATGGTGTGTGATGCTGAAAAAACTGAGCAAGATCTGGGCCAGGAGCTCTGAACAAGGAAAGCGTCCCCAGTTCCTTGAATACTTCTGTTCAGAAGAAAAGTATTTTATATATTTGTAAATGCACAAAACTAAGTCAAATAAATTAATTGTTCAGCCCCTTCCCTTCCCTTCCCTTCCCTTCCCTTCCCTTCCCTTCCCTTCCCTTCCCTTCCCTTCCCTTCCCTTCCCTTCCCTTCCCTTCCCTTCCCTTCCCTTCCCTTCCCTTCCCTTCCCTTCCCTTCCCTTCCCTTCCCTTCCCTTCCCTTCCCTTCCCTTCCCTTCCCTTCCCCTGATTTTTTTTTTAAAAAATATTTAGGTCAAAAAAACAACAATACTTTTATCTGATCTGAACTTTTTTGTTGTTGGTTTTGTTTTGTTTTGTTTTGAATAGGAAATTCTGATAGCAAGTGTGGCTGTGTCTTGCACAGCTTTTAGCATTTTGTAAATATCTTGAAATTATCGGGCAAAGGTTCCCACCTGCAGACCTCCAAGGGCTGTGACAAGTGTACTCTTCCCTTCCTGTGCCAAACTTCTCCAAAAACCTGTGCTGTTGCGTTTAAGTGGGTATGTTATTTCTTCTTGGACCAAATGAAAGCACACTTTGCATGGAAGCTTGTTTTACTATTAGATTTATAGAGCATTACTGTATCTATAAAAAACAAATCACTGCAGCTAAATAGCCTGTGAAATTCTTGCAAACATATGAAAAAACACATAAGGAACAAAATGGTGAGCATACCTTTTCCCCTGACTTTTTTCTGCCTGAAGCAAGCAGAGGTTCCCTGGCAGTTGGTGCAGGGAGAGCTCCCCCTCCTGTTGAAAATCATCTTTAGCCCCTCTCCACCCTTGGGAGACTTGTTGCTCCGACCCGGCATTTATGGGGATCAGGCCAATGACAATGTCAGATGCTATAAATAGAAAATTTTAAATGGATATAGATAAACAGCACAGATAATTTATGTTCATCTCTTTTATTATTTGGCTTTACAAAACAAAAGGTCGTTTTTTGATTTTTTTTTTTCCTACTGCAGCAAGATTATCCGTCAACAGAAATCATCCAGCACGCAAACGATTCATCTGAATGTCTGTCACTTCACTAAAAAAGCCAAAAAAAAAACCCTACCCTGGAATAATTTTATTGTCTGTTGCAAGGGATCAGTCATCTGACAGTTTTTAAGAGGGTGAGATGCTCCTGTCTGGCAAGTAGATGATCCCGTGCTGTGCTAAGGCAGCACGTTTGCATTGCGAGCCGCAGCAGCTGACTCAGGGAGGACTTTCCAGGAGCATCAGGCGGGCACCACGTCGAGTCTCATCCAGAGGCTGCACTATGTAGAAACGTCTCCTATAAATAGGGTAAATGCTCATAATAGGTAGCAAAGCTAGCGGGCTTTTCAGACCGGTTTGAGAAATAATTGAGCCTGCACTGAGTGGCTGTATTGTTCCATGTACCAAGCTGCACCAGCAATTTCAGCTGGCTATTTATGCTTTTTTGAGGACTTTGTTATTCCCCACTTTTTTCATTTAACCTGATTTGTAATGAATACTCCTGGTTTTATAAAAGGAAAGGTATTGAGGTAAGAAACATTTCAAAAAGTTCTGTTTTCCAAGTGTTAAAGATCTCTCCAGCTCACCAAAACATGGCCATGGATGTAAAAGCACTGTTCTTTGATAAAGAGGAGGAGTTGAGAACAGCAACGTGGGGGCAGCAACAGGGCTGGCTGTAACACAAGGTTTCCACTTCCTCGGGACTTAAAAAGGAGCCAGTGATGGTAACTGAATCAGGCTGAAAACAAAAATGCTTGATTTTTTTTGTGTGAATTAGCAGTCTAAAAAAGAGGACAGGGCAGGACTCTGCAGCAGCCCTTTGCCTCCAGGATGAAGCTCAACCCTCCAGTGCACCTCCGCTGCGATGTGCAACAAAATGGAGAGATGTGAGAGCCAGCCTCTGGCAGACCTGAACGCTCAGGGTTCGCAAGCAATGACAGTCACCTTGCTGTAGTGCAGAGTGAGATACAACCCTCCGGATCCCACCCGGGCTTCTGGCCCTGCTCCTCTGAACCTCAGCCAAAAAAACCAAAGCTCTCGGCTGCCTCAACGCCTCTGCCACACTGCTCTGTGACCATTGTCCTCTGGTAAATCCATGCTATAGGAAGTATTTTCCATGCGTTTAACAGATGGGTAAGCTGAGACAAGGGATGAAGTGCATCATTTGGGGCAGAGGTGGAAAGGGAGGTTTGTCTTCCCACTCCTCCATCGTGACCATCCGCTCCATCTGTTAACACTTCAGCATCTCCAGCGTGATTCCGATTAGTCTGCAAAGTGCTGCATGTTGATGTTTTGGTTTGATACTTGAAGAGCTCTGTGGAGATATTTAATTAGACAAAATTAATTCCTTTGAGAACAACCTTCTGGCAGCACTCTGGAAAGTGCTAGGAAGCTTCTGTTGTTCTGACACTTGTTAAAAATTGGCATTAGCCATTTCCTAATTTATTTTTAAGAGGACAATTAAACCACATCATTCCCCAGGTTAAATGATAGCTGCGACTTGCCTGCCAGCATCACTATTGCAAGATGAGGTGCCAGACCTTCTCACCAGAAGTCACTTCCCACAGCTGCCAAGTTCTTGCTGCTGTCGCCCTGAAAGGTTTCCCTTCTGCCTGAGCTGTCGGAGTCCTCTGGCCTCGTTGTTTTCTGTCCCTTTTTTGCCACCTTCGCAGCAATGGTAGGGTCTGACGGTGACAAGACAGGCATGGTAGGAAGGGGAAGCATCGGTGGTGACCTTGCTGGCCAACCCTGCACGGTGACATTGCTTACAGCCACCTGATGGGGAGGCAGAGCAGGAGGTGAATGGCTGCCCCGCTTCATGCCTGCCTTCTCCTGCAGTCAAACAGGGTTACTGGTATTTCTTGTGGGACCATCTGCTGGTATTTCTGCAAACCTCCTACAGATAAGGGCACAGAAAGGCAAAGTCTTAACAGGATTAACCTTTGGGAGCCCCAGAGGTCTGTGTCTGTGGTCGTACCTGGGTTGGAGTGGGGCTGGAAATGGCACAGGCTGCAAGTACTGTGCAAAACACACACGTAAAACCCCAAACAATCCCCATAAGCCTCTTCCATTTCACACTGCAGCCAAGTAGGCTCTGGCTGCTTGGGCCCATTTATACCCTGGAAGGGACCTTTGGGGTCAGTGGTTGGCAGAAGGGCCACGTGGAACTGCACATCCTCCTACCATAGACAACTTCTTGCTCATTCATCTTCTGTCCCAGCTCCCAGTCCTCCTCTTCTCGCTCTGAAGTTGCATGGGGGGCTCCAGGCTTCCACACGGGTTTCTCAGCCTTTTTGCTGCCTGCATCGGCCTCTGTGCAAAATACAATTCTCCTTTTTGAGGTTTTCCTTGGCATCTGTGCACTTACCCTGGAACAGAACGTTTCATGGCTTCATTGTGTGAAGGGCTGAAGCAGCACCAAAAGGTACAATGTTTAGCCCTCTTCTGGCATAGCCAGAGCAATGCAGCAGTAACAAAGGGATGCATGACATGATGTCCATTTTAGTCAGTCTCTTCACTTCCTCACTCGTCTCCAAATTAAATTAGGATTTATATGGATCTTTAAAAATTCCAGCTCATATCATGCCATAAAGGAAGGAGGAACCTATACTTAAACACTTAATTAGGGGATGACTGCAGAATGCTCTGAAAATGGGATGGTGCCGGACTGTGCTACACATTTGGTGTTTAAATATAGCTGTATACACACCCTTGGCCTCCTGAACTGCTGAAAACCTCCTAGCAGGTGATCACAAGCCTTTCTATAATTGAAATAAACTTAATCCTGACAAAAATGTAGCAGCAGCTGCTGTGAAAGCTGTGGCTGCTCTCCAAGTATTTTTTACATTACCCCGGTCTGTATATTAAAGCGAGACCGATTGCTGTGTTGTAGAATCCTGCCACAGAGTGTCTCTTACAAAAAAAGCGGCTGTGTTTTAGATTGAAGGGCTTTGTTGTATTTTTCATAAGGACACTTTTCTCTTGTGTGATGATTGCCACACAAGGGTCTGAGCTGCTCAGATATTAATTATTTAGGGTCTGCAACAATACTCTAAAATGTAAATATGGATATCCTCTCTCTCTCAGACCCACACTATAGTGATACATAAGGGCAGTTGCCTGTATGGTGGGCTGAAGAAGCAGAGCTGTTTGGAGGTAAAGGAGATGAGCTGCCAGCCCGGAGGATGTATGCAGGATGCTGAGAGGAGACAGCAGCCAGCCAGAAGAAGAGATGAGAAATGACTGTAGCTGCCCTCCTAATTTAACCTTCATGCCACAAATCTCTTCTCTGTGGAGACGTGGGACAAAGAGCAGCTCCTCCTGTAATTCCTGATTTTTCACCGTTGTATGAGAACTCCCCAGCTTGCCTTGGCTCCTCTGAGTCCTTCCTCCCCTCTGCCCTCTCCCTGCCTCCTCTCCTGTCCCTGGATCTCCCAGGGCTTTGCTGAGTGGGACCTGGCACTTATGCAGCACCACCAAAGAGCAACCATCAAGCAACTTTTCTGGCAAGGAGTAATGTCTTCGCCTCAAAGGCTAGCAAACCCAACAGCAAAAAGCCGGGGAAAGCCGGGCTCAGTGAGCGTGCAAGATGGATTGTGCAGAGCAGACACTGAGTTCCCGTTCCCTGGAAGCCACCGCAGTAACAAGGGGGTCACGGCCCTTGAAAAATCCTGTAGGCAGGAGTACAACCACCGAAGTGAAGGTACCTTACCTGGGAAACCGCTTGACTTGGAGTGATTTGCCCGCGGTCGCCAGGGTTCGCCGGTCCCTGCTGCCTGCCTCTGCCTCAGTCTGCAGAGCGGGACTCACGCTTCCAATCTCTTGTGCCATATCTGTTTTATGGCTTCGACTCCCAGCATGGGAAACATTAACTCAATCTTATTCAAACTGTTCTTACGCCCCGAGCTAACCAAGGCACAGGCACTCATTTCTAGTGTGACATCTAAGGCTGTTTAAAGGGCAGAACAGAAGATGGTGCTGCCGAGCCAACATATTTTAACAAGAAAACTTGTGGAGCTGCTGGTCTTTTTGACAGCTCCAGTTCCAAAATAATCTTTGTTTAAACTAAAGAGTTGTCAAGGAGATAAGTTTAAGAAGCACATGAGCTACAGAGAAACATCCCACAGCCCGTTCCCTCATGGAGCAGAGATGCAGTGAAATATTGATGGACAAGACTCCCTAATTATATCTCCTAGGGGCTAGCTTGAAATCTGGAGCTTTCCTGCTTTGTATGCGGCACTGTTGGGACAAAGCGATGGGATCCCTTGCAGAGCTGCATGGGCAATTGGGTTGGGATGTCTGTGGCTAATGAACAGGCGTCAGCTAGACAGCTTTGTGGGAGCTAATGAAATGTTCAGTACAAAACGTGTCACCTCCAGGTATCGTCTATGTTGCACTCCTGGAGTTTAATCCTCTTCTCTGCGGCTGCCTGGGCGGCCTCGCTCTCTGTTTACTGAAGCCTGCTCCATGTAAAACAACAGGAGCAGCAGAAAGAACAAAAGCTCTTTTGATCATCAAACTGGGCAAAATGGTGTCAAGCTCTTGAGCTGTGTTTTTTTCTTATTAAGACATTATTCAAAAAAGTAAGGCAAATAATTTTCACCCACAGCTATGTATTTTTAATAGGGAAATATTAGCTCAGACTGAGAACAGCAATAGGAAACAGCTTTACTTTCCACATCCAGGCTACCCCCATGCCTCCACAGCTCACCTGTCCGGGGATTTCAGTGGTTTGGTGGAAAGAGACATCCTAAATTCAGATGCTTCTTCACAGTTCGATTTACTCAGCAGCTGTAAATGAATTGGCCGTAAAAGAAGAGGCTGTCTCACGGTATTTCATTTTCTAACTCACCTGGCACCTGTAAGTGCAACTGAGCATAGAGAGCTGAGCATCTGAACACAGCGATGCTGAGAACCGGGACCACGCTCCCCTTTGTCCCTTCCGGCAACTCCTTACTTCGTGAAGCCCGTGTGGGTTACAGGGCTAGAAATCAGAATTTGTGCTGCATCTCAGCGTGTCACTGTGATGACAAGTGAGGTCTGTACTGTTAATTTCTCTAGAAAGGGATGCCACACATATGTACGCCTGTGGCAGCACAGATGATGACTGCCATCAACAGCCTGGAGTCTTCCCTCCTGGCCTTAACACAACTTTCTGGGTTAGCTTGGTGGAGCCACTGTA
Source organism: Tyto alba (assembly GCF_018691265.1). Classification (NCBI taxonomy): domain Eukaryota; kingdom Metazoa; phylum Chordata; class Aves; order Strigiformes; family Tytonidae; genus Tyto; species Tyto alba. The sequence continues at coordinate 7,188,094 of NW_024881317.1, forward strand.
TCTTCTTGTTTTCACTTATCTGGCTCTAGAGCAAGAATATTTACCTATTTCACAGGCCACACCAGGAAGATAAATTAGCTAATGCTTGTTCAGTACTTTGAAGACACAAAGCAACAAATGCATTTAAGGGGCTGCGTTCAGTGTGCCTGAAATCAACAGATTCTTGGCAAAGACACTAGTGAAGGGACCTGGGTGGTGTGGAAGTACACAGGGACTTGGATAACCAGGTCCTGACCCACAGGGGAGAGCACACATGTCCACGCACGTACCCCTGCCCCCCCCTGCAAATGTGCCCACTGCTGCTTGCAGCAGGGTAAAGGATATGTTGGTACAGCCTTCTGCTACTCAGATAATAAAATCAACAGCAGTTCTCCCAGACTGGGGAAGAGGCTCATCAGACCGTTCATGCCCTGAAGCTGTCTGTGTTTGCAAGGGGTGGGTGGATCACCCCAGGAGCCCAAGCCAGCTCACGGTTTTCCCTGCCTCAAGCAGTTTCTCCTTTCCAGGCAGCATGTAGCAGTTGTGAGCCAGCACAGTGGGAAAAGTTTTAGTAGGCACAACGGAAGGAGAGGGAAGAAATGAATGTCTGAGGCTCCTGGTAAGCAGCTGGAGGATTAAGAGCCATTCAGTGCTAAAACACTGTCCGAGACCTGGGCATTGTGTAAGAACCGGTGGCTGCAGCTGCAATTCAAGAGCGAACCAGCGCGCAGCTGCCTGACGTGTAACTCAGCAGCCTGTGAAGACTTCACAGGCAAAACAAAAAGCCGTCCGTAATTAAGCTGACTTGTTAACTGAACTCCCTCTTTGGCTGTGGAGAAGGTCCCTTCGGGCCAAGGCTGAGGGATCCAAACACAGTCCCTGTGTACCAGCGGCACCCTGCTCCCTGTGCTGTTCCCACTCAGGAGGAAGAAGAGGTGGGCAGGCTGGCACCCTCTGTGGCACGCCGGTGTCGGCGTGAAGAGGCGAAGCAGGGCAGACAGCAGGGAAGGGCCTGCAACCCCGCCAGCACCTGCCCTGCCCGGGCAGCCTCCTGCTCTCCTGCCTGCCTGCTTTGCACCTTCCTGGCAAGGAGGTTCAGCGTCTGTTCCCGGCAACAACAGTCCCCTTTGCGCAGACCGATTTGTGGCCTGCAGGTACCTGTTGAGATACAGGAGTTAAGACCAGACAAATTTACCATCTGGTATGGCCAAGGACACGAGCTTCATTAACCACCACAGGGGAAACCTAATGTTTGCTCTTTTTAAAATATCACGAAGATAAAGGCAAGGTTGGGAGGCCTGGAAGCAGATTGCAGAGATGTCAGGAAGGGCTCTGACCCTTCTGCTTTCCGTCCCCTGACAGGCAGTGCACACAGAGCTCGTTCCAGCACAAGGAACTGGAAACTTCCCATGGAGAGGGGATGGGTCACCAAGTGATGGAGAACCTCCCTGCAACCTTGTGCTCAGAGAAGTGCTGTGGGCTTGTTCATGCATCCCTGTGGCCTCTGTTGGCTTACAGAACTTGGTCTAAGCTTGAAACTAGAAAAATCAAGCAACAGATTTCCTGGCTTTCCTCCACTCCACAGTAAGACACTGCTACCTACCCATACACAGTGTCTCAAGGACAACATGAGAAGAGCCTTTTCCTGAGAAGGGTCAGAGAGGGCCTGCACTGCCCTGTTGTTATTCTGCAGCTCTGAAAGCTCAGAGAGCTACCAGACACGGCCGAAACAGCTACTGTCCATCCGTGTCATTCCGTATTGCTGAAGTATCATGCATCAAAATTTGATTCTTTTTTTCCTCAAGCAGAAATACTAAATCAAAGGCTAGAAAAAATGTTTTTGCTCCATTGAAAAAGAGTCAAGACAGATTCAAAATGTTCCCAGTGTAGAAATGTAGGAACTGTGAAATCCTCATACATCTTCCTTCAAGAAATGCTTATATACCTAACTCCTCCATATTCTAGCAATCAGAAGTCTTGCACTCTGAATACAGAATTGTCTGAAATACTGGTTCATTGCCTCAGTTTCCCCATTGTGTCTCCATAACTGCATTAACTGGGACACTCACAGCCCTTCATTTATTATTCTTGCCCCAGTTATTTATGAAAGGTATGAGAACAAGTATATGCAGATCAAACACACAGACACCAGGCTCAGAGACTGACCCTTGTGCCTGTAGTCCAAAACCACTTAGCAGGAGCCTACATTTGTTAAACAAGACTATCAGTCTTCAGCTATTCCTAGAAAAGCTGCAAGGAGGGAAAGAGACGGCAAATCTTCCAAAACCGTGGCAGTGTCAAGGGGCCACCTCTTCCTAAAGCTGTTGCACTTCTTTCACCGTTTTCTGTGCAGCTGGTCATTATGAATTACTGATTACCAAAGCAGGCCAGTTAGGTCCGTTGCTGACCTGCTGTGTAAGCTGGGGAAAAAAAAATGGATCTGTCCCCACTGCATTGACTCAATGTAAATGTAAAATATGTGCACTGAAGAGGCTTGAAGCTTAATATAGGTCCTATTAAGTGTTCATAAAGGATACTGAAAGCCTTAGATTAAGAGGTACACCAGAGGAGAATGATAGGGTTACAAAATCTATTTCTACAAATAACTCATATTTATATAGTGCTTTTCAACCTAACAGATCCCAAAGCTTTTTTTCAGCGTGACACCCTGATATACCGTGTTCGCTTCACCTACCAGTTCAAGGCAACCTCTGCTGAAGTGAAATGTGGCAGCTGTTTGAAAGCCCCAAGTAGTAGTAACTTTAATAATAGCAAGGCATTTATATGGTCTTACAAACTTCAAAGAGTTAATTCTCTGCCCCTTCAGGAGGCAGACAAGGTTTATTATTCCCATTTCACAAAGGCAATATAACAAGAGTGGACAAGACTGGAGAAAATCTGCACTCCCACAGATTTATAAAGCAAAATTCCGTGCATGAGCCTAAAGTGCTTTTAATTCCACAAAGAGAAAACATATCAACATGTCTTATTAAAAAAGTCCTTTACTAAAAATAATGATCTGGAGAGAGCTCTGATCTGGATTCTAACACCTGCCACTTCTGGTGAAAAAATTACCTCCTCAAGCACATGTTGACATAGAAACATCATGGTCCACAAATGCTTCTGTGCCATGAAACAAATTGGGCACTCAAAATATACTGCCAGGAATCAGACAATCTGTTTTAAGAGGACCCAAGAGTTACTAAAAACCTCTTGAAATATAGCAGGAGAGAAAGCTGCAGCAACACCAATCTCTGAGGCAGGCTGGCATTGTTCTTCCACCACATGCGGCTCCGCTGTTCTTCCCAGCCTGCCTGCATCACATAGCAATGATCCTTCCAACGAGGAGGAAAATTTACTTCTGTTATCCCCAAAGGTTCTGCAAGATGGTCCCGAACTTGGGAAAAGAAAGTTAAAAGATTGCTTGGATTTAACTTCTTATTCATTGAGAACGGGAATCCTGTCCCCCATCGTGTCACTGTTTTCATATTGTTTCCTGACTGCATGCTGATGCAGAATAAAATAGGAGCTTAAAAGGAATATCTTATCCCTGGAGTCCCAAACACCTTTTCACACGGCAGCACAGAAGTCTCCTGTTTTCATTCCTCCCGTTGTTTCCCACCAAGGATTTGCCCTATTGCAACTTCCACTCTTATTTACAGTCTGAACTGAGAAACACCCTCTTCTAGACCCCTTTGCTGCCTCGAAATCTGCTTATCCAGCCCAGACTGCATAGCCTGCGGCATAAAGTCGCTGCAGCCTCCTTACAGCCATGGGCAGCTTTTCAGTGGGGGCTGCAAAGCTGTTTTCAGCCAGGCTACTGAAGCTCCCAAACCACTCTCAGCTGCCCACAAATGGACCTGGACAACCGTCCATCCTTCCAATAGAGACAACCCCACTGCAGATGCTTTGAGTCACTCCTATAACCTGAGCGATGCTTGGGGCTGGCGGAGGGCGAGCTGTGGTCTCTGTGTCATGCGGGATGTAGGGCCGAGGGGCAGGGAACCGGGAGAGATGAACTGACCTATGCCAAGCATCATCGATTCTCCAGCAAAGTGATTTCCATCACGGGAGCACATTTGCTACATGAATCACATCCCATTCATCGCAGCAACTGTCTGGATGTAACTGCCAGCCAGGGCTTGGCCTTTCTCTCCAAAAAGCCCCTGATGTGCCGTACAGCAGCTTCACAGTGCAGGATGCGGATCAGTGCTCCTGCCTGACTCGCTGTCCCCCTTCCTCACTTCACGGAATCTGCTCTCTTTCATCCCTCTGGCTTCACCAACCCCAAAGAAACCTGTGCTTTCACCACCCCGCTGCCGCCTCTGCTGCTAAAGGGTGGCCAGGGAAGAAAGGATTTCTTGACCGCTGTCGTCACTGAGCTGCAGGCAGGTCCTGCATCCCCCATCACCTGCACGCCTACGAAGCGGTGCTGTGCATGGGAAGCCACACAGCCAGGGAAGCTGGTCTGAGAGCAGCACGTTACAAAAAGCAGTTGCAGGGCCCTGGCAAACAAACGCGCCCTGGCCTGAATTCATAGCCTGGGGCTGACACTCATTTAGGCACACGGACAAGGATGTAGAAATCTGGCAGGCAGATATAAAATGTGGGCCTTTCTGACACCGTGAAACTCAAAACCCAGAGCAAAATTGTTTCCTACTGCTGTGGCACTGAGCTCACAGCGAAGAGCTTTTTACCTTCTCCGCTTCTGGAATAATTAATTTAACTTTATGGCATTTCACTACCATGCAAGTCAAACACACCAGCAAGCGTCTAGATGATGGCCCAGGGGAGAAATCTCCTTGACGTATCTGATGCTTTATGAGACAACGCAGATGGTCGTGGAGGAGATCCTGTGACTTTGCTTCCTTGGAAACACCGATGCCAGGAAACCGAACGCACCACCGTCCCTGCACGGCACCGCAGCCGGCTGCCGGCCACGTTCACCTACCGCTACCGCCCGAGAGGGGAAACACCCCAGCCCTGCTGACGGCCCCCGCGCTGACACCGGCGCCGTGGGCTCCTTTCGGGAGCCGTGCTCGCCCTGCCTGATGTTTGCTCTGCGAGGTCCAAGCTCTGCTAGTGTTTGCTGTCAACCCCGAGTAATAAGCGTAATGAAGTGTGTTCTGGTGGGTCTGACTGGCAACGTCGGTTGTTTTCTCAAGATGAGGAGGAGATTTACAAGCTTAAGATAGCTTACAGGTCCTTATTTAGAGCTCTCAAGATGAATCCTAGACCTAAACACTCACATATTTGGACTCAGAGGTTGGGCAAGTAAAGAAAACATTTAAATATCTCTCCCTCCTCTTGATTCCCTGCCTGCAGGATTACTGTTCATCATAGGTACGAGTGTGAGGAGAGAGTTGCCTGTCTATTCTCCACCGATGGCTCTGGGGAATCCCTGAATCCACATTATGGCAAGTCAGTCACTGTCACTGTCCTTCCCCTGGAGAAAGGCATGACACAGCCCTTGCTGGCTGAAATGGAAGGACAGAGTGAAGCCCAGATCACCCTGGACACAATTTATGGGGTGAGGCAGTGGAGCACGGGCACCCAGTTTTCAACTGGTGTAAGCCAGCAGAACTACCCTCAATTATACCATCTGAGAAGTAGGCTTTTTCTATTAAATAAATCCTGCAGTTTTTTCTTTCCTTTTTTCCCCCTTCCTTCTTTAACTCTGAAAGAATCCCATTTAATCTGTAGGGAGCTTTTCCTGAACAAAAAACCCCACCAGGCTTGACCCTGACCTTTGCAAATGGAAATATGATGTAGTGAGAATTGAGACCTGAGAGTCAACTAGCATCTTTGGTTTTGCTGCTGAAATACAGCACATCGTTTCACATTTCTATTATGAGCCTCAGATAATGGGGAAGAAATTTAGGTAATTCCATTTTTTGATTAGTTGGTTTTCTTGTGAGCTGGGAGATGGGATCTGAGGTATGTGGAGAATGACTGGAGGCACAGGATGAACAGCTGGTCATAGATATTATTTGGGATGCTATTTCTGCATGACCTGCTCCTGAGATATCAAAAGAGATTGTGTCTGTCTCCCCTGACATTTATACCTGTTTTCCATCGCTGACTTCAAAGCAGTTGCTCTGCATTTGCCCACATTCGAGTGAATAGGGAATCAGGACCATTGTTTAAAGATAGTCTTGAACTTTACCTCAGCTGTTAAATGATTGAAAATTATGTATGCAGACAAGAAAATTAAAGTACATCAGGGAACTCACAAGCGATAGCAAAATGTGCAGGAAAGGGAGCCTTGCCAGAATTGAGCTGTTTCTGGGGAGAATTAGAAACTCTAGTTCAAAGTCTGCAAATTGCCCCGTAAAAGCAGATCTTCCTCATCACAGAGGCTGACTGGCTTCTACACACAGGTATGTACAAAAAAAGAGTTTGCAGAATCAAGAGCAGTGCTAGCAAAAAAAAAAAAAAAAAGAAAAAAGAAACCACAAAAGATCACTGCATGAAAGATGAATAAGTGTAGTGAGAGACAACTGGATACTAGACAATCTCGAGAGAAAAAAGGCACAAAAACAATGTCTAGAAAGTAAGTCTGATTAAATTTAACAATAAGTTTTTTAAAACAGAAAAAGCAATATGTGTGCTTAATGAAGCAAGGTATTTGATTTCCCATCTCATGGGGCCTTCAACTCCAGACATTCTGGAAGAGATGCTTTAGTGATACCCATTAGCAAGTTCAACCAAGGATTGAAAGGAGCAGATTTGATGTTCTCATGCTTCTTTCTGATCTTAAAAATCTGTGAGGATGTTTGGATTTGGTAAAGCATTTGATATCATATCATAAAATTTAGCTCTCTGGATGATCTGAGTGCAATAGTCTATGGACCAAATCACAGCTGAGCAGCTGCAAACAAAGAGGAATACTAAGCAGGGAGTTACTGTGTTATAGAATTATGTTTATTAGGGCATCACAGAGATCAGGTCTTTGGTCTTTTTGACATTTTTATTGATGACTCTAAAGAAGGATTGAACAAAAGGATGACAGGCATTCACAAAAGTGACATGAAGTTGAAAGGGATCACAAACACCAGGGAAACCTGAAAGATAATGCAGAGGAATCCGGACAGGCTAGAAACTCAGAGTGAAAATATCTCAGTGCAGTGAATCTCAGAGCCGGGCAGGCTGCAAGTCTCTTATCTGCTGATACCTATAGGCTTTAAAGGCGATACTCATTAAGATCGTGCCATGGAGGGAAAAGCCTCAAAAGTGCAGTGTATGGGGAGATCCTCTATCTGAAGTCCTAGAGATACGTGATACAGCAAGCCGGAAGGAAAACAACAGAGAACCCTTTAGCACTTCTGGCAGGCAAGCCATTTAATAAATATGCCTACGAAGAATCTTCTATACTAAAACAGGAGGTATCATTTCCGTTCACTGAGCTAGTGTCATGTCTGCAAACTGCACAAGGCTTTGTCTCCTCAGTGCATAAATTTTTATCCAAATGTCCAGGCAGAGTCTCTATTAGCAACCTATGTTGACAAGAGTGGATTATTCAGGAAAGTGTAACTAACTCTTATTTCTCTGAAATCTATACTTGCTCCTCTGCTGTCGGATGAAAACTCACAAGTGAAAATGTCTACTGTCCTTTCCTTGATTTAGGTCTTTGGACTGGATTTAGAGAGGGATTCTAGAGATCCCAAACAAGATTTAGGATGTGGAATCTGCTGTGGCATGCAGGGAGTCTGCAGTCCCCTTAACTCATCTCCCAGCACCTCTTGGGTGAAGGAGAAGGGGACTAGGAGCAGGCAGAGGTCTCCTGGGGCCCCTCTCAACTGCAAATGGATCATTGATCTGTAAGTCCTAGGGAAATTGGGCAAATTTAGCCAGTCTAGAGCAGCAATTCTGTGCAGGTTTCCCTGCTTTGCTGTGGAATCCCTGCTTTCGAGAGCCTATGCCAGCAGCCAGGGAAGGATATCCTGGAACAGTGGTAGGATGGAGCAGTGCAGCCAGGAAACTGGGACAAGAGAACCTGATGCCAGATTGCTTTAGGTGGCCCAAGAGAACCCGATGCTAAAGGATTTGTATTAGGTGGGAACAGAGGAATGACCTTCACCTGTAGGTCCACCCCACCCTGCCTGGAATTAGCTAATGCCCACTAGGCTCTGGAGCAACTTTCTGCATGATTTCATTTTTTCTGTGACCTAGAAGCACTTTCCAATTTACCACTCGCATCGCTCAGCCAAAGCACTTTGTACAGATCTGCATGCAGAGCATACCATGCCATTGCACCTTACTTGATTGGCCTGCACTGCTCCTGAGCATGGCTTTATCTCTCTGTAAAATAAAGGTCATTATGGTGGTGTGCAGGTAGTGGAAGCTTTGAAGAAATGCTTTGAAGTACACTATAGAAGTAGACATTATTACCCACTGCCCAGGGACTTGGAGAAGGTTTAGTCTGATAAAAAGGTTTTGCATTCTGCTGGCAGGAAGCATGACATAAAGTGGAAATTTTTCCAAGCTGAATTCAAATGAGTTGATTTTTCTATCAGCCCTTCTTCTAGAGAATGGATATGCTGCTCCCTGGGCTGTGTGAGGTTTAATGCTCTAACAAGGTTCACTCTGCCAGTAAGGATTCACTGGGTAGAGCTGTGCTCAAAGTTTAGGACTGAAATTTTAAGGGGCTTGATTTGAGATGAAGTTTATGGTGCGCTGAAAGACAGTAAGTACTTCTGGCTCAAGAGAAGTGCTTGTAGTGGTCTTGGTGCTCAGGATTTAGGGGCGCTGCAGATTTGGCAGGGGACAGGAGTTGGAGTAGAGGCTAGATTAGCAAATCCTCATAGCTAGGACCATGGTGAATTAGCTTCCGTAGGAAGGATTGTGTGCTATGTTTGGCTCCAAACAGTGCTATTAGACTCCTACCTTCATAACCACTACATCCTTTCACAGGTGTTTGGATTGGGGAAAGCAAATGGGGAGAACCAGGATAGGATTATGGACTAGACATCTTTCATCTCAACTGCAATAAACCTATTAGCATCCCACAGGTGAGGAAGGGTTTGTGGCACTCTGCTGATAACAGCATCAACAGCAGATGTTTAGTGTCAAGCAAATTCTATGTGGCCAACCTTATCTGAAGTGCTTGCTTCCAAAAATCATCAGCTATATTTGGGGTGATGCTGAAAATATTTTAAATGGTGTTTCAGACAGCAAAAACAAGAGATGGGTAGAAATTGCAGCTCATAAAGACTGGCTTAAGTGCCAATTTGTGTAGTGGGAAGGAACGTTTATTTAGTTGATTTAAAGTTGCTCTGTAAAGGAAACAAATATATTTTACACCTACTCTTCATGTGTAACAGAAGCTTCAAAATTTAGCTGAAAAAACATGTTTGTTATCTGAGGACTATCAAGGCATTTTCCCTTGCTGTTTTGCTTTTTAAACAGAGTGGAAAGTAGGTGTGAGATTTTTTAAAAGTGATGAGATACCCAAATCTTCTTAACATCTAGATTCCTACCCCGGGTGTCCTTCTGATATTTGAATTAAATAGATGATAACAAGCAACAGTGAGTTTCTAGCAATTTAAGAAATAATCCTTCCTTTCCTGATTGCTTATCTTTTATCATTTGATCTGGTAAGGTTATTCTCCACTCATCATCAGAGACCCTCCAGCCAAACAAAGATAAGGTGTCATGTTTGTAAAGTAAAACCAGAAAAATCCTTCTCTGGAAATCACAGCAAAACCAAGCAAACAAAGCCTCCAACTAATGAGCCACAGCATTCAGCCCTTTTTGAAAGCAACAAGCCACAACAAGAGCTCATGGATTTTCCCCTGCCAGTACACCTTTCGGGATGTCCTCCTCCCGGTATCCATCTTGCCACGAAACAGTCTCAGGTCTGGTTCCCACTGGGGATTTGGAAGCCTGGCTGCAGATGTTAGCAGATGTTTCTCTACTGTCCCCGGAGAGTGGGTGCCACTTGAGCATCTACAATCCTCTGCTCACTGATTCCTGTAACAAGATGCCGCAAGGGTTTAATCTCACAGCCTCCAGGGGAGCTGCTCCACCCGGAGAATTATTCGAGGCAACTCCATCACTGTCATTCCAGGGGAAAGGCTGGTGCTGGGCTGACAGTTACAGACGCTGCTCTGTTAAACCGGCATTAAAGTCTGCTGCTGCTTAAAGGGGAATTTTTCAATAAGCCAGGAGGCAGCTTGCCTCATCCCTGCTCCCTCGGGTGTTAGGATTCCTGTGAACTGCAAGCAGATGTTTGGCAAGGTGCGTTGCTCTCAATAACCAGCTCTTCCGTAGCACTTTGACATGGTACGTGTTTTACAAAAGAGCACCCAGTATCAGCGGGGTCACTCCAATCCACAGGTCAGGTGAGGGATGGGCAGGTAAGTCACACAGCAACTCTTTGAGCTTCAGACTTTCTGGAGACCAGCTACAGGCTCCAAGGGGATGTCTGCATGACAAAAATAGTTGCTTTCATAGTGGCAATGACCATGATGCGTTACTGCAGCATCCTACAAGGGCTCAGGTGGGTTCTCTGCTTCTTACACCCGTGCAGGACTTTTAAGACATAGGTAAGCAGGTACTGATGGATGAGAAACACTATTACAGCACACCTATTTCCCCATTGACCTGTTTTGACTTCTCTCTCATGCGATGACAAAATAAATGCCATGTCTGGGGGTGACAACAGTTCAGCTGCACCAGGAGATAGTACACATAAGGGTTAAAATCCAATTCTGTTTTTTGCACATCCAGGTCACTTGTAATTCTGGATGGAGTACTGCTACTTGGCAGTTACTTTAACATCATCAATAAACCTCCAAAGCAATCTGAGGCTGCAAGATTAGCAGCTACCACCCCAATGAGTTTATTTTATGCAGCTGAGATTAAGAAAAATAGTCTAAGGACACAATCTGCAAATTATCTTGAAAAAAAGAGACTTGAATTATTTGTCAGCTTTCTTCAGGTTGCGCTTCAGCTGGCCAGCCGGGATGTACTGCATGAATAGGCAGTGAAACAGCGAGAGGCAAAGTGATAATCGGTTTTTGTGTTACTTTGATTATTGTTATACAAACTAAACAAAGATTTGTGGTTTACTGGTGTCCTTCCTTTCCCTGTTTTTTTTTTTTTTTTTTTTTTTTCAGATTAACTGCCATGCTGTGACACTGTGTATATTAGTGATATTGTAGGAATCTGCTCAAGAGATAGTCTCTGCACCCTAGCTTAATGATTGCACCAACCTTTGTTTAAAAGAAATCTGCTGCTTATCATGAATTTAAATTGCAAGGCTTTTGCAGGAGTAACACTGGATTTTAAGTGTCTGTAAAAAGCCATAAATGCTTTGGAGGGTTATAGGAATAACAGGCTAATATAATGAGCTAACTAGGAACATGCAAAGGAGGCAGACTTGTCCAAGCTTCTGCTTGCTCTAGATGACTGGTCTTTAATTAGCAATAGGACTACACAGCAGCCCTCAGCTCACTCGTGACAGGTGAGGCACTGGAGTTTTACTGCACTGCTGGTTGAGGTTATCTATCGATATTCACTGGAAGAATGATTAATCCTTGCAATTACCATGTGCTCTCTTGTCTGACATCCAAGTTCAAAGACTCTGTGATCGAGACCTGGTTGCTCCTTGAATTTATATCTCCACTAGTAGCCTGGGTTTTTAGTTTTGAGATGTCAGAGGTGTGCTCACGTAGCACTGATCCCTTACAAGTTACACTTATTTCCTTCCATGGTGAGATGACCCTGGCTGGAGGCCAGGTGCCCGCCAAAGCCGCTCCATCACTGCCCACCTCAGCCGAACATGGGAGAGAAAATATAACAAAAGGCTCGTGGGTTGAGATAAGGGTGGGGGGATCACTCAGCAGTTACCATCATGGGCAAAACAGACTTGACTTGGGGAAATTAGTTTAACTTACTACCAATCAAATCAGAGGAGGATAATGAGAAATAAAAACTAAATCTTAAAAAAACACTTTCCCCCTACCCCTCCCTTCTTCCCAGGCTTAATTTTACTCCCAATTTTCTCTACCTCCTCCCCACCAGCCCCACAGGGTAACAGGAATGGGGGTTGTGGTCAGTTCATCACACGTTGTCTCTGCTGCTCCTCCCTCAGCGGGAGGACTCCTCACGCTCTTCCCCTGCTCCACCGTGGGGTTCCTCCCACAGGAGACAGTCCTCCACGAACTTCTCCAACATGAATCCTGCCCACGGGCTGCAGCTCTTCACAAACTGCTCCAGCGTGGGTCCCTTCCACGGGGTCACAAGTCCTTCAGGCACAGACTGCTCCAGCGTGGGTCGCCCGTGGGGTCACAAGTCCTGCCAGCAAATGTGCCTCAGCGTGGGCTCCTCTCTCCACGGGGCCACGGGTGCTGCCAGGAGCCTGCTCCAGGGCGAGCTTCCCACGGGGTCACAGCCTTCTTCAGGCACATCCCCCTGCTCCGGCGTGGGGTCCTCCACGGGCTGCAGGTGGAATCTGCTCCGCTGTGGGCCTCCATGGGTGCAGGGCCACAGCCTGCCTCACCATGGTCTTCACCGCAGGCTGCAGGGGAATCTCTGCTCCAGTGCCTGGAGCTCCTCCTCCCTCCTTCCTCACTGACCTTGGTGTCTGCAGAGTTGTTTCTTACATATTCTCACTCCTCTCTCCAGCTGCAGTTGCCCGCTTGTGCAGCAACTTTTTCCCCTTCTTAAATATGTTATCCCAGAGGTGTTACCACTGCTGCTGCTGGTGTTATCACCGGGGTCGGCCCTGGCCAGCGGTGGGTCCGCCTTGGCACCGTCTGGCATCGGCTCTATTGGACATGGGGGAAGGTTTGCCCCCTGCTGCAAAATCTTGCCATGCAAAAACTCAATACACCTTCCTTATTGAAACTCCGGTCTTTGTCCAGAAGGTGTATTACTTCTGCAGAAAATCCTCATGAAGGTAGTTTACCTCATTTTGTATACATTTCATTTCTTGTACAGAAACACATATTCATTCCTGCAAATCCTGCTTGCCTAAATCCAGCAATTAAGCCAGCTTCAACTCCTTTGCTTATTTCTTCTCTGCACAATTTCTTGCAAATTCTCCGCTATTCTGAGAGCTAAAAATACATCCGGGTGCTGCCTGGAGGCCATCAGAGAGTACATGGAAAAGGGCAGCCTGAGCTTCATATGCATTGCTAAGCAATGCATGAAGAGCCTTCCCCACAAATGAGGATGCTTTTGTAACAGGCATCCATAAATACAGAAATCTGCCATTCCCAGAAGCGTTTGCATATAGAAACACACTCACTCGTTCCATGTAGCCAGCACCAGACTCTTCTACAGAAAGTGCAATTGCTAGTGAGAGCTCAAACTTATAATGATACTAAACAGGTGTAAACTGGAAGAACAGCTCAGCAGGAAGAAAAGCTACACCAGCTCCCACCCTTGCAATCAGCAAAGCCTTCTCCTCCAGGTTCATGTTTGTATCAAGAAAGAAAAGCAAGCTCTCATCAGAAAGGAAACCAAATCATTTCTGCATTTTTCACTGACTGTGAATTTCCTCTCAGCTTCTCAATGTCCTGTTCATCTACCAAAGCTCTTGGGATTGCAGGCTTTCACATCAAACACTGCTAAGAGGGAGATGAAACCAAGATGTAGTTTCCTTGTTATCCAAGTGGGACTCTGTCCTATATACATGGAAAACGTGACTTGCTAGGTAAAATCTAAAACTCAGAAATTAGTTCAGATCCTCAAAAGATGACTATTCAGATAAAATGTTTATTACAGAATGACTGGTAAACTCCCCTTGCTCTTATTTATTACTGCTCTGTTCAGAACAAACCACATGATGTCATTGAAGAACAGAGTTGCGAAATCCTGCATTCCAGACCAGGAACCAGGAATGATTCCCAAATTAGGCAAATGACATGCGAAATATCAGTAACGCATCTACAAGGAAAAAAATAAACCCACAAAAACCCAAACCAACAAACAAAAAAACCTGAAGCCACATGAAACAAATTATGCTGTCCAAAACTGTTATAACTCGTCACCTCAAATACATTTACTCAGAAAGTCCTCAGGATCTTCAGAATCTGGAGGTAGGATTGCAAAGCTAACTTAAAATTCAGGAGCAATATTTATAGATTATTTGTATAGCAACAATCTGCAAATATTTCCTTTGGATACTGCCATTTGACAGAGATTTTGGATGTCCTGCTTCCAACTTTAACGGTATTTTTAGGGGTAGGACTGTAAAAGAACTTGCACGCTTCCTCTGCTCTAACAGCCTATTTGTTTGAATTTGTTTGAATTCTGAAAGCTGAGTCTTTGAATGGCTTCAGTTTATTGCAGGGTTGAAAACCCAGAAGATCCTACTCCATGACCATTGTTGAGATGAGGGCCCTTTTACCCCTTCATTACAGTTTCAGGATTTCTTTCCAGTATAGCATTTCCTGAGGCTGGTTTAGTATTTTCACTTCTGAGGTAAAACTTCCCTCTTCTGGCTTGGAAGGAAGTTAAGATAGCAAGGACAGCTGAATCAGTTTATGTTGTATAAAGTTAGCTGAGATGCTGGGAAGTCCTCGGGAGATATACTACCTCTTGGGGCTGTATGCCTCGTTCTCAAACAAGTTGAGACATATTCTGCTGGTTCAGCCTTTTTAAGATATGAAGGGGAAGAGACTACACTAAATACTTGGTATAGCTCAGAAAAAAATGGATCAGAGCTTAGATATTCTTAAGAATCAGTTACTTGAGATTTCTATTGAACAGATGGGAACAAAGCCCAATCTGACCTAACTAAAGAACAAAACCAAATTAAATTGTATCTGAGCCGTTCCTCAGCGTCCCTCAAAACGTGGTGGAATATAATGTCCCATTGCACTGCAGAAGGGAGGCACTGTGGCATAAATCTAGGCCCTCCAGGCTCCGAGTATGTTATTTAAGGGCAGTCAAAGAAGGAGGCAATCCTTTGCCAAAGGGAGCAGCAGAATTGCTGGGTGCCACACATCCACCCAGCCATTCCATGTTGTCCACGTGAAGGGGACATTCTCTACGGTTCACTTGGTGAGCCACGGGACTAATGCGGCAGCCTTCCAGCCAGCAGCTCTGCTCCATCTCCTCGCAGAAGGTCACAGACACCCCCAGGCACACGCTCAACTCCTCAAAGCAATACAGAGTTTGATGGAAGGGTCACCTCAGCCAAGAGGAAGATTCCACTTTCTTTCAGAGAGTTTCAGATGCGGCTCCAAGCACCTCTGACATCTAATCTCAGCACCAGCCACCTGAAACACTCTGTGCTTGGTCACATCTGCATTTCTCTGACACCTTTCAGTGGAAAAGACATGCAGGGATCATGCAAGAGGTACACAGAGGTATGAATTATGGGACTTCCTGACTCTGCAGGTGTCTAGATCGAAAGCTAACTGAACTCAAGGAATGCAGTAAAAAGCATCCACATCCTTAAACACCATCACAGAGAGCCTGGTTAAAACCCAATTATGTTCAGACCCAGGCAGAAGAGGGCATAAATAAGAACCTTAGAAGGCAGGGGACAAAGCAATGGTACAAATGGAAATAACTGCACTTTGTACATGGATAACTCCTTCCTTTTCTTCCTCCTTCTGTACAGCTTCTCACCTGAGCACCAAAAATCCCAAGAGCATAAGCCTACTTCTTAGAGAGACCAGAATCAAGTGAGAAGAATATTGAGCTTTATAATTTCTAGACTCTTTGGAATATGTTTGACACCATACATACTGGTACAATTGCACCTTGTCAAACAGAGGAAGTCTGTAGCAACAATAAATATTAATTCCCTGTGCTGGCTTTCAGACTCAATCTTAGTAGATTGAAACATCTGCCACAGGAACGTAAAAAAAAACCCCGAAAGTAGCAATAAAAGTCAAACAAAAGTGCCAGATCCAGCATCTACCACTGCCTGGTTTATGCTAGTCAAGTAACAGATGTTTCAGGCTGTGCCTTTCAGACAAAATTACACTGATCTGCTCATACAATACAGCAAATCCTGTTGCAAATTTGCAGGATATTTATTTCAGCTATAATTCAGGCTCTATTAAAAACTGGATGTGAAAGAGAACACTTGGCTTACAAAGACTGCATTGCCCCTTTGCCAGTCAAGTACCACAGCAGCAAGGCTGAGATATGATTAAAGATGACCACAGGAAAATTGTAGGTCTAGTAATGTCCATTATTCATGCTTTTCAGAAGGATTTTCTGCTGCCCAGCCATCCTGCATAACTCCACAGCAAAGCTGGCAGTACTCTGCTCTGAGCAAGCTTAGTAGGAGTCTTTGGCATCCGTCTCTCCTTGCCCAAGGAACACCAAAGTAACGGACATAGGGATCAGTGTGGGACATCATCTAGTGTTTAACCATCACTCCTGTCTAATGGCTAAGCATGTAAAGCAGAATCCTGAGTGGATTCACACCCAGGATTCCCATACAGCAATTGCGAATACTAGTTTTTGAGGGTGAATAGTGTCTTTGACTAGGTATATGCCCAGTGCATGGCACTGTGGAGCTCTGATTTCACATAGACAAGTAAAAGCCAACGGTTGATGTGGGTTTGGACCCTAAGCTCTGTGACCAGCCGGAGATGGTTCTCGCTTTCAAAGTCCCTCACACCTCTTCCCTCCTCCTACGGAGAAGCACTGTACTGCAAGAGGAATGGCAGGATGCGACCAAGTGAAATCAGATAGAGGCTGAGCAGCAGCTGGCAAACCTCTCAGAACAGGCAGGGCCACCATCAGGGTCAGTGTTTACAAATAATAAATCATGTAAGCAATGCTCACACCAATGTTTGGGAAAGAGCCTGCATCGCCAATTTGACCTCCTGCCCAGCTGGATTTTATGTATTTATTTATTTATTTATTTTCCTGAACGGAAATAAACTGGGGCCTCATGTCGGAAACCGGGAAATTACAGAAAAGCAAGCAATGGAATAAAGCTGGAACAATGACCAATTCAGACAGTCTGTGGGGCCTTCTGCTTATCGTCCATGTCAAAATTTCCTCATCGGAAAGAACTTCATGCAAAATACACAGGATGCTTTTATTACCGAGTGGGTGGCATTTGATACAGCATCCCAACTGTCTGGGGAAGTCGCTGAGCCATGCATTATTTCATGGCCACCTTTCCTACGGGACACTGTCAGAGAGAATACATCTCTGTAGTCTTTTTCACAGTTCAGTCACGCGTTTGTATGGATTATACCCTGCCACGCCAACCCTGAAGTACAGAGATTAATAGGAAGGAAATCAGCTCTTTCTTCTTTCTCCTCTTCTCTGTTCCACTTCATTTCAGCGGCAACATGCCCCTCTCCCCAGACACAATTATTTTGCAGGGCTGAAGCTCATGCCAATACTAAACACGGAGAGCAGAAGTAAGCTGTATCTTAGCAGCATCACAGCACCGCTCCCCTTCTCCTGTGTTTATCTCCTTGTCTGTCTCAGATGACGGCACTTACGCTCAGCACACCCGGGACGGTTTGCAGAACCGCGGCTGGGATTTCCACGAATCCTAAGGCTTTACAGATGTGAAATATCAGTAAATAAGTTAACCTGGAAGCGTAGGCTAGGTGGCTCGAGGAAAGGCCAAATAAATAAATCAATCTGATCTAGAAATCCCTGATTTTAGCAGCGGCGTCACGCAGACCCAGCAGCACCGGCCCGTAGCACGTCTGATCGCGGTCTGAACCCGGTCGATCGGCGGGCAGCTGCTGCGCGCTGGCCCTGAGAGCGCCCGTTAGCGGCGGGGCCGCGGCGGGAGGAGGCGCCGGGGGCCGCGGCACCGGCCCCCCCCCCCCCCCCCCCAGGCCCCGCGGGGCCCCGGCCGCGGGAGGCGGCGCCTCTCGGGGAGGCGGGCCGGGCCGGGCCGGGCCGGGCCGGCGCTGCCTTCCGGGGCTCGGCAGGGCGGCCGGAGCCGGGCAGGATGCGCTCCGCCGGCCCGCTGCTGCTGCTCTCGGCCTGCCTGCTGCTGCTGCTGCTGCCGCCGCTGCCGCCGGCCGCGCCCGGCCAGGGACCGGCGGCGGCGAACGGCAGCCGCCTGCCCGCCCAGCCGGCCGCCGCGCCCGGCAACCACAGCGGGGCCCAGCTCAGCCCCGTGCCCGCCCTGCTCCGCGACCTCTCCGCGCTGAAGGCCGCCGTCATCGGGGCCTGCGCCCTCACGGCCGCCCTCATCGCCTGCCTCCTGCTCCGCGTCTTCAGGTAGGGCCGCGCCGGGCCCTCACCGGGCAGGTGCCGGGGCCTGCGCCCCGGGGGGCTGCGGCCGGGGCGGGCGAGCAGCGCTCAGCCCCGTTAGGCTCCCCGGAGCGGCGGCACCGCGCTCCTCGCCCGTTAATAACGTTCTTCAAGCCTGACCTGCGGCGCAGCACGCTGCGTGAAACCCCGGGGGGGGGGGGGGGGGGGGGAGTCGTAGGGGCGCTGCCAGCCTCGCAAATCTGCATCTTCCCCTGTATCTGTGGAAAAATAGGCCAGGCGATGGTTTTCAAGTGGTGGTTTTTTCTTTTTTTTTTTTCGTTTGTTTTTTTTTGACGGGTCCCAGTTCAGCGTGTGAGGCTGCGGCGCTGGCTGGGGACTGGGGTGGGCACAAACCGAAACTTGAAGCTCCATCCGACAGTATAAAAATACGCGGGTTTCCTTTTTGCTGTGGGGGTGGTGGGTCACTGGGATGGGCGGCCCAGGGTCTCTATCCGTGGAGACGCTCAGAGCCCAACGGGGCTGCCAGCTGCGGGTGACCCTGTTTGATCTCGAGGGGTCCCATCCAGCCTCAGCCGTGCGTGTCCTGTGCACCCATGGGATAATGCAGACGTCACCGCTGCAGTAACTCATGCTGCGTAAAAAAACCCCACTCTTTCTGATTCCTTTTAATGAAGCTCAAGCAGATAAGCTTGAGGAAGTCCAGCATGGCCAAAAGTAGACGTTGATTTAGATCACAGCCCTGATTTGACTGGAGCTGTGATGGGTAACCAGACTCCCTGATGTTTCAGTCAGGTGGATTGCTGATGGATGCATGCTCCTGCTCCCAACACAAAAGGAAAGAAACTCCTGGGCGCTCGGCAGAAGTGCTGGTGAGCAGCAGGAAGCTGGGCAGAGGTTTGCATCTGCTTGGTGCTCGTACCTCATCTGTTCTAGTGTGGCATAACCAGTGCGAGGCCAGTTCGTTCACTGCCCTGCACGCTGCTGGAGTGGGTTGGTGCTGGTGCCTGCTTGAGTTAACCAGGCAAACTGTGAAACTCATGTAATGTCTCCCACGGTGAGCGACAAGAGAAAATTAAACTCAGTCCCTTTAGCAAGCCAGCCTTCCTCTCCTCTTGTTGCCGGAAGAGAGAAAATGAAATATTAAATCTCCTTTGTTAATTGCTATTTATTTCAGGGTAGCGGCGATTGTCCCCATGGTGTACTAGAGGTTGTCCCTGCCTCATCCCGTCTACAAATAAAAAGTTGTTGCTTGTTTGTGCCCAGCTTTGCCAGGAAGATGGCAAACTTTCTGTAGTTAACAGTCGTCTGACTTCTAGGCAGGGGCAGCAGGAAAGAGGCAAGAGCCGGGAGCGCGGGGCAGCTGGCTCTCGGCGGCAGGGAGGAGGTGAGCGCTGTGTCTCGGGTGACAGAAGTAGTTGAACAGGTGGGGTTGGAAAGTTCTTCCTTGTTCTGTCTTCAAGCAGCTCCTTTGTATTTACACGATGGCTGCAGTTGAATGCTCTGCTACTCCTGCTTCTGAATTAATTCTGCGTAGGAAGGGCAGTGTTCACAACAGTAGTATTATAAAGTGTGGTCTTAAAGACCAAAATTATAAGAACTGATATTTTCTGAAGAAAGTGACATTTAACTAAATTCTTCTTAACGTGTTGCCGCAGCTGGCAAAAGACAACGCAAATAAATTTGCTTATTAAAGTGAAGTGGTTTGGGAGAACCCAGTGAAATATTAAAGAGAATTTTTTTTTAATCAATGTAACTGATTTGCAGCTGTATAAAGTTGTCATGGACAAACACAGCAAAATTGATAGTAGGTGTATGAGCTAGAATTGGGAAATCTCTAAGTGCAGAATGAAAAGATTAAATTTCTACTCCTAATACTCTCAGATCTTGGAGAGTTTATTTCCTCTGCCTCAGTTTCTTCTAGGTGTAAAGGAGACCTGGTATAAGACTGAATGTTTCTAGCCAAAGAAATCAAACTGACAGCCTTTAAAGACCTTTCCCTATACCATAATCAGCAAAACCAGGTCCAGGTTAAAGTCACCTTGGGAACGATGGATTAATTCTCCCATGCCAAAGTCATTGTTACACAACTGATCAGAGTTAATGCAGCATTAATAATATGTAAAAAAAACCCACCCTCTGAGATCTCTTATCTATCTTTAATAGAACATACAAGGGAAATGGAGAATGAAGCTTTTGGCTCCTGAGCATGTTTCTTTATCTGACAAAGCACTTGTTTGTAAAGTTACCCTAGTTGCAAATGAGGCAAGAATACCAACAGGTATGTTTGTACAGTGTCACGCTTGCAGCTGACAACATAGATTGGAGGAGATTCTGTTGCAGAAGAGATAACAGTTTACCCTCAATAAATGTAAAGCTTTTCTCCATCAGAACAAGAGCTTTGTTCATACTTAATCAAAAACACTGTGATTTGGGTTTTTTTTGAAGTGTCATGGATTCCTATTAAAGAGATTTTGCTGAAATCCAATCTTTGATTAAACCTTCACTGTGAAATTGCTCTGGGTTGCTGGAAGTAAATTATCCTTTTAGATATGGGCTGTAGAAACGAAATGAATTACTGAGTGGCCAGATATTCTTGTCACAGGCATTGGCTTTATTTTTTTATACATCTAATTTTTATATATTTTTATGTACATATTATTTTCTTTTTTTTGTTTGAGTAGGGATAGATATATATCTCCAGCTTTCCAGCTCTGTTTTTAAGACAACGCTCAGAGGTTCCTCTTCATGCCTTTTGGGAATGTTAGGCTCTGAATTCATCTGATGGTCCCGTGACTCAGAATGTGGTATCACCCAGAGTGGTCTGAATTTCCTTTCTCTCCGTATTTAATAGGGACTATGAAGGCCAGCCAAAACTCTGCTACTTGTCTGCATGTGGCAAGGCCTAATATGCTATAGTGGTGGTTTTTTTTGGCAAGCTCAGTTCTGGGCTTGCTTTCTTTCCTATACCTCTGGGCATTGCATGCTCCCAGACCAAAACCATTTCCACAACAGACAAAATTCCATGTTAGTCTCGGTCACATAGTTGGGTAGTTTCATTACCAAGAAACACAGTGTCTAGCAACAGCCTATGAACAGTTCACACGGCTAAATTCACTCTTTGATCTGTGTTTTGGATTTTGCCTTTTTACCCCCATGTGCTGCCCTACTCTTTCCTGGTACAGCTCAGTTCATTTAATTGAAACACAGTTCTTGGGATCAGCTTCCAGGAAATGTAATTTTTCAGATGTGGCTGTCTGTGCTGGTAGACCGTATGCCTTCTAGGGAAACTGGATAAGTTACTTCTGCTCAAGTGGGCCAGCTGAAAGTAACCTAAAGCTTTAGTTGCGGAAAACGGCATGCTATAAGCGCTCGCTACGTGTCTTGACCTGCCCTTGAATGAACAGAACCCAGGCTGGAAAAAGCTGCTATTTATCTAGATTTTTCGAGAAAAGCTACCCACTTATTTTGTAACTCATTGCTTGTTTATGTTGCTTGTCCAATTTTGATTTTTTCCTCAAATACCACTTTAAGCTTAGTTTTCCAGTATTTGCAAAACTGTTATAAATTACTGAAATTACTGAGATTGAGGAGAAAGGTTCAAGCATATGATCATAGGATACAAGACCCTTTGTTCTATGAGCTGGGCAATTGCTCTGGGCCATCCAAGGCTTAACCCCAGAGAGTTTGACTGATTTAAATTTAATTGTATTATAACTAGTTAGAGTATTCCAGCAAAGACAAGACCTCTGCCAGGAACAGGAAAGAAAAAAATCACAGTTAAAATGATCTTAAGTGGAGAAGAAAAAAACCCAAACCAAAACAAAACCAAAAAACAAAACCAACAAAACAACCAAGACCAAGGCATCCCACATCAAAAGCTTAATTTAAACTGCATGTAGTTTAGGGCCACAGAGAGTGTCAAGTGTCCCCCGCTTGTCCTGGGTCTCAGAGGTCCTGTCTTTGGGAAGACTGGATTGTCTTGATGTGAGCAAGACAGCAAATTGTGAGAATGAAGGGAGAAGGGGTCGCCGTCTCATACTGTTTTGGGCTCTTTACAGCTCTGATATGAACAGTCACAACAGAGGATCAATGTTGTTTCTTGTCGGATTCGCTACCTTGAAGAGTTTGGATAGATTATAGAAGTTTCTATAGCTCTGCCCCATAAAAAACAAGGATACTTCTCGAGCACATCTCAGATGATATTGGTCTGACTGTGCTGTAATGTTTGGAAGTACGTACTGGGTCTAGTACTGGCCACCAGATGTGAGTGGCTGTTTTTTAATTACTTGCAGATATCTGCTTCATTGAACCATGACAATATACCATTTAGGTGTTTCTGAAGTTATTCCCAGTGGCAGTCTCAGATCCATCACTCCTATTAGAAGTGCAGTTAAGCAGGGGGAATGCTTCTGCTCTTTGAGGCTGCATATATTACATTTTAAGGACTTGATTGTTAGAAAACACATCACCATCAGTTTGCTACAGCAAAACGTATATTCAGAAAACATGTGATAACTTAGCTTCATGGTTAAATTGATTGTCTACAGCACTATCCAGAGAGCAGAGGTGCCCAAACAGATCAACAGTAATGAAATATCTCTGATCTAATTGGTCAGCTGGTAGTAAGCCTGGAGTTTCCCCAGGTTTATATTTCCATGTATTTTTTTTTGAACTTCCAAGGGATCCCATTAACATCAAATTATCTGGTCCCAATTTCATTTCTGATACAACATTGCTGCAGTTCTAGGAGAAAAATTGTAGCTGGCTTAACCAGACTTCCAGTAAGCACTCAGCTAAGAAGGGATAGGGGGCTTCTTTGGGTTGTGGTTTTTTTTTGTTTTTTTTTTTTTTTTTTTTTTTTGTTTGTTTGTTTGTTTGTTGTTTTTGTTTGTTTGTTTGTTTTGTTTTGTTTTTTTCCAGGGGATGGTCCTCTCTTTCTACCTCTCTTGGCAGGAAGTGTTGATGCTAAATAAGAAATTCAGAGACCTCTCTCAAGAAAAGCACTGTCTTTGAATATCAGGGTTGTTGACTAAAATAGTTTAGAGGCGTAAATAATATGAACTAGTGAGCTGACTTGAGCATTTACTCCACCATATGATGCCTCAGAAAGGAGGATGAAGTGCTGCATATGACTGGTGCTTGATCAAAATAGCCCCCGGCCAAAATACAGAAACACAAAGTCAGTGTTCTACTCCTGCCCAGCTCTGTATGTTGTTCCTCCCTGCAGTGCACGGCGCAGTGGAGGATGTACATTGATTTCTGATGGACCAGACCCTGGTGTGGTGCACGGTGCCACAAGCATTCGAGCCCAGGGCAGTGCCAATGAGCAGACACCACTTCATTTTCTCTCAATTAAGTGCTGTGCTCACTACGCTTGCCTTCTGTTAACACCAGCGACTTGGTTTTGGTGGGAGCAGCACTGGGTCTAAAGTGAAAGGTTAATATCCCCGGCTGCAGTTAACTTTTTCCCTCCTCGTGATGATTCAGTGCAAGACCTGTAGCATCCCCTTCTAATTACAGGCGGGGTGGCTGAAGTCAGACAGCAGAAGCAACCTGTTTTTTTAAGTGGAGACAGTTTTCTGCACTGAAATAGCCAGCACCACTTCTACCCTGGCTAAACCACTTGGGGAGCATTTCAGCATATTATGCACAGGGCATACTCTGATGACAGCTTCCAGCAAACTTCTTGTTTGCTTTAAAAAAGACCCACACAAAACGAAGGTGTCTGGAAAGGAGATTCCATCTTTGCCCGTGAGGGCTAAGGTGTCCTGATCCTGTCCAGGAGGTCTCCAAAGTTCATGAAACATTTGTATTCTGTAGTTCCTGCCCTGTGCTACTCTGCTGTCTGTCTGCAAACAAAAGTGCTGCCCGGTCCCACCTGCTAGATAAAGTGCTTTTCCTTTTGCGTGGTCATCACTAATGATTATAGGGATCCTACTGAGGGTCAGGAGTTTTAATGTGCAGTGGTTTCCTG
This sequence comes from Tyto alba, assembly GCF_018691265.1. Lineage (NCBI taxonomy): Eukaryota > Metazoa > Chordata > Aves > Strigiformes > Tytonidae > Tyto > Tyto alba. The sequence continues at coordinate 7,212,215 of NW_024881317.1, forward strand.
ATGGGCAGGCTTATTTTGTGTAAATGTAGGAACACTTCCAAGGTTTTCCTTTAAAGTTAGCTTGGGTAATTCTAGTATTTATGAAGCCTAAGGGAGTCATTCAGATGAGCAAGTATGAGAAAATGGATCACTGAAAAGTACAGATTAATGACGAATTAGCTAGGTAATCTGGTGTAGAATTAATTGAAGAAGAAGAGGCAAGGAAAGACCCTTTTGCCCTGCCATTGGCAAACAACTGATTGTAACGGCTTAGCCAAAAACCAGCAGCAAAACTAGCTTCCTCCCTTTTTTAAATAAGCACTGTGTTTAAGTGAGGATTTTGGAAGATTAATAGATCACTGTGCAGTGAGTTCTGCTTCAGGTCCTCTTTAAAGTGGAGGCCAAATAGACTAATTAATGGCTGGAGGCTAAAGGGTTCTAGTTTTCCATTTCTAAAAATACCTATTCTGCAGTAATTGCTTCAAACACTCTGATGTTAACTGTTGTAAGATGAACTCCATAGAGTAAGTTATGTTTTCTAATGGAGGGAATGAGGGACGATATGTCTCAATAAAGTGAGCCTGATACACGGGTAGGATCTTAGATGGGTGAACCTGTGGAAACCCCCTGAGGACTGTATGTGTGAGGCAAAGTGCTAAGGCTGTGTTTGGTTTGTTCTGACAGACGCAGGTTAGTTGTGGTCTATGTTTAGGCCTCACAGCATTAGCAAACGTTTCATGTAAAAGCAGTATAATACTTGTAAGATGAGACCTCCCTGCATCACTTTGCTGCTAGGTCTTGGCTGAGAAGCAGAATAATGTAGAGAAGTGTTTTCAAAAGGATTTTCAAGTGTTTAGGTTAAGAGTCCTACTGTATTGGATATAAAATTGCTTGTTTCAACAACAGCAGTAATAGAACAAACCACCCTGTGCTCTACGTGACACAGCAGCACAGATTGCTATAGAGATTAGACAAGAGGAGATGACTTTCTTCTCATTTCTGATGCAACCTTCGCCTTCAGAACAGGGAGGAAATGCAAACTGCTCCATCCCAAGGGCCGGGACCTGTTTGTTTAGCCTTGGACTACTGCCCAAAAGCAATGCTAGGCAGAGGCACTGAGACTTCCCCATCAGACCTGTTCAAATTTAAATTGAATTTCTTAATTTAAGCGTAAATTTTCTTTAGTTTAAGCTTGGAAGGGACTGTTGCGGTAGAGATGCAAACGCAGAGCTTGAGTCCCAGTCTCTCTGTAACGCTCATGCCTTGGTTCTTGCTGCTGTCTAACTCTTTAAAAGGCATCCATTCTTGGTGCAAAAATGGCAGTGTTGAATCCGGCACATCTCGCATGACATGCCAGGGCAAGACTTCTTGACAGTGAAGGCGTATTCATGGTGTGCTGTCCGCTCGGAGCAGTAGTTGTGATTGCCAAAAATTAGGGGCTGCTTGCTTGTGCCTGCACCAGCGCCCTTCTCATGCTTGGCAGTTGGCAGTTTTGTTTTATAAAAGGTGAAGGGAAAAATTCTGCACTTTGTTAAACAAAAACATCCACTCTTCTTCCCGAAGGCTAGCTGTACACATCAGCACCTTTCTTTAATCACAAAACTGGACTCACGCATGAGCAGTGTGACCTTCCTAATATGCATGAAAGTAGGTGAAATAAAAAGAACCTGCACAATTCAAGCTAGAGGCAACGAATTAGTTGAAAAACATCGCACCAAGTGTTTGTTAATTGAAAGTAAGTGTTAGAAAATAGATCTCAAAACCGTGGGACATGCAGGTGCATGAGCATCTCCATTTCAAAACGAAAGTCGGGGTGGCATCTATAGGAGGAGAGGTGGTAGGTACAGTTAGTTTTGAATGATAGTTTACTATTTTTCATAGCACCTACACAGTGTAGAGCATGGAACTTCTCAGACAAGGCTCAGGGTTGTTGCTCTGGGAGTCCTGAGCTTGGCCTGGTATCAAGGAAAAAGAGCAGGCTGTTTGTACACAAACATCACCACCCCTTTGCTCCTAATCCTGCCTAGAACATTCCCTTGTCTCATCAGAGCTTAACCTGGCCTTTCTCATCCAAACATGTTCACTACACCATTGGCTGCTTCAGGTGATTAAGCCCACATCTCACTTATTGAGCGTGGCAGCAGGAGGACGCCGTGGGCTGCTGCACTCATATGCCTGCTCTGGATGCCAGAGCATCTCTGGTTTGTCAGCGGCTGAAAGAGTGATGTTGATTTGGATTGCAGTTGATGAGAAATTGTGCTCTACACCGACGGGCACAAATGGTGGCCTTGGAAAGGCAGCGGGAGGGGACAGAGGCTGGCTCTGCAGCCTTCGTGTCTGGGGAGGTCTGAATCAAACAGGGCAGTGATTCTGTGTTGGTGAGAAACAGGTTCAGCCTCTCCAAGGAATACTGTATAAAGATGATCCTTCCCTTCCTACCTCTGTGTTTCAGGTCTGGCAAGAGGATTAAGAAGACCAGAAAGTACGACATAATCACCACTCCAGCTGAGCGGGTAGAAATGGCTCCTCTGAATGAAGAAGATGATGAGGATGAAGACTCAACAGTGTTTGATGTGAAATACAGGTAATACTGTGAGCCTGTCTGGTTAGGCGTGCTCACTGAGCTCTTATTAGTGAAGGCAGCTCTTTTTTTTCTCTGCTGGGCCAGCTTGGCAGAGATAAGGCAGTCACAGTCTCCCTTTCACTTTGCCCAAGCATTACCGCTTTCCTTTGCAGCCTCGCTGCCTGTTCTCAGCACACATTGCTCCATACTCTCCTGCTCTTGTAATAACCACGTCACTACCCCTGTGCTGTCTGCCCTCCTCTTTTCTCTGCAGAGCAGCACAACGGGGTACACATGCCACAAACAGCTCACAAGGCTTAACAGACTGAATTCCCCTCCTGGGCATCTGTTGGCAGTCGTTCCTGTGCGCTCTCGGTGTCTACACATGCACTGGGTGGAGGGCTGTGGGTCAAGGGCTGCTTTCCCAGGTGTGGCCGTTGCCATGAGCCTGGGAGGAAAATTATGGGGAATCTCCACCAACCTCTGGGTTTGTACCAGAGTGCTCTCTGGCCATTCCGGGACACAGAGAGGACTGTGGTCCCTTGCTGATGTTGTTAGCAGTTATCCCTTAGCAACAAACTTTCCTTAAATGTGTTTGTTTGAGATAGAAGTGGTGTGACAACCCAAAACTTTTGGTGCCTATTCTGGGCCTGAGATTTATAGCAACCACTCAGCACATAAAGATGCTGCACACTGATTTATGGCATCAGGGTATCCATCTCTTATTTTTATTTTCATCAAGCCATCCACAGCATTCGTGTTGCATTCTCATCCAAATAAGGCCTACTTTCAAATCTGTCTCACTTTGGCTGAAATAAGCTCTCATAATTACAAAACCACAGATCTTGACAATTCCTAACTGGAGATTTTGCAGACTTTACTCATGTGGCCCATCTCCTATCTTTGGAAAGGGGGAACGACACATTTGCTCTGAGCACGTGAGCCAGCATCTAAAACACATACCACCACACGCTGCTGGCTTTTTTCAAAATAACTGTGTTAGTTCTTTTTATAAAGTCAGGCAATAGTTGGAAGCCATGACACAATGAAGGGTGTGAACTGTGCCTTTATGTGTAAATTAGTTCTTGAATTAGAAGACTCCTATCAGTCCTTGCCTGACTGTTGCCATTCTCTGTAGCTGCCTTGGTTTTGCTCTAATAATTTCAGCTTGTGCAGTTTTTATTTTAGGACTGAGCTTTGTTAAACCCAGAGTGCCGAGATCTGTGTCGCCGTGGCCTACTTCAACAGCTGTGTCTCCTGCCCCTCTTCCTCTTAACTAAGCACTTTCTCCATGAACTTTTGGTAGCGGGATTAGAGGGGTTTTCTGAAGAGTGAGAACAGAAGATTCTCAATCATGGCAGTGCTTCAGGATAAGATGCCTAATAGTAAAATTAGATGAACAAAGAAGAGAGCTTGCTGGAAACAGTCTGACTCATGAGAGTTGTAGTCGTGTTATCTGACGTTACTTCCCTGGAGCACACACCGTGCTGATGCTTTCACAAAAGTTATTCGGTCTTCATGGGTTCCTTAGCAGTACAAATGGCTCTTCACCTTGTGTGATGCTCTGTTTGGAGACCTTAGGGCTTTTTGGTTCTTAGCCAACCAGTCTTCTCCAACTGTGGGAATTCCTCCTTTCTGCCACAGTGCAACAGCTATTAAGTTCCACATTTTCTGAAATCCTTGCTGTTTCAGACATACGTTTATTTAGCTCAAACAGAGCTGCCTCAGTTTAGAGGGGGAGATCATATTACAGAAAACCCCTTAGCAGTACTGATTTTGGAAAAAAACCTTCTTTGAGGATACATGTGCTGTAAAAGGTATCAAGCTCTCTGGTTCCTTTGTGTGGCTTGGAGACTACATCCCCAAACAGTTCCTATCTCCTGTCACCAATAAGGACAGTTCTGCAAATTTGAACTGCTGAGTTTGTCCACTGACATCCCCATTAAACCAGGCAGGAGGTTCTCCATAAGTGCTTGTGTTCAAATGGAAAGAGAGGGCTAGAGCTGCAGAAGAGGCACCTCAGACATGCCCACAGTAAGTCAGTGAACTAACTTCTACCAGGTCTTCTGCTGGGATTCTTTCTCCAGCTCCCCCCTCCCGCCCCACCAAAATTGGCATTCAGGAAATAGTGACCTGGAGAGGTAGGTTTGTTTTTGATATTCAGCAAGTGTCTACAGTTTTAAAAGAGCCTTTGTTAATTGCTAAGTAAGGAAAACTACTTTCCTTCTCCATTATCTCAGAAAAAGTAATTAAAATGTGCAAATGCATCAGGTGAACTTGCAGAGGTGTCGCTAGGGCTGATGCATAAAGAACGGGTTGATACTGCTGTTTCAGCTTGTTAGCCAACTAAAGCAACGTGTCATGAGGTGCAGCAACCTGGACGCAGCCGTGATGGGGACAGAGGAGTGACAGGTGTCTCCTGACAAATACCCACAGGCAAGAATATTCCTCACTCTCTCCTTTATCCATTTATTTTTAAATTCAGATGAAGGTGCATACTTGCCAGCAGTCAGTATCGGTTGTGGCAGCTGTTTGGGTTTATTCAAGCAGCCTCCTAGCAGTGGCGCTTACTCGGCTTATGGCACAACAGACCTCTGGCCCATCTTGGTGAGGGGCTTTTGACCAGGTGCTGCTTTGGTGACTGTACCATTACTGGGATTGCTTTCAAAGAGGCTAAACCTTATGCAGCCCCATGCTGCAGCACAAATCCACTGGTGCAGTGCCATGGCTGACGAGTCATTATTCTGATTTCCTTAACTCTTTATTTCTTTGCAACACGCTGGGACTGAAAGATATGCCTAGGGCTGGACTGCTCATTGTTCGGTGTTTTAATACACGTGCTACCATATCTAAATCAGAAACCAGCTTTCCATGGCTGTTTAAACCTAAAATTTTCAAAGTCTCCCTGACTCCTGAATATCACATAAAATTAACTGGAATCTTTTGTCCTGTTCATTTTTGATGTAAAGGCTGTGAAACTATGGAGAAAATGGTCCATTCTCCATCAAGTAGTGATTTGCAATGGTGTTTGCTCAGTGCTTTCCACTAGAAAGTGTTACTTATATGTGCTGTAAGACAATCCTATGCTTTCCCATCTCTAGGGTGGCAGTAGGGAAAAATCTGAGGAGCTGGCTTGGAGTGCCATGACATTAAGTACCTCCTGTGTATAATACTAAGCACATTAACCCAATATTAACTTACTCAGACTGATATGCAGGTCATAAATAGAGTCTTGTTTTGGGTTTGTAGCATAAGTCTTTGCTGAGGATGGTGTGGGTAGGCTCTGGGTGGTTTGTTTGAGGTCCCTTCCCATCACTGAAATATCTATACTGGCACTTGCATCTGTGTTTGGGGGAGTAATTGAGATTCTGTGCTGTCTCCCCCACGTAATGCAAACAGCACTCTAATTAAAAGGCAGTTGGTCTCTAGCAGCAACAGGGGAGAAGCGACATATACCTCCCAATTGTTCTCATGCCATTAATTTTCTTTCCTTTAATGCTTTGTCCTTGTGTGTATTTGTTTCCAGTCTTACATGAGGCATGAAAGAACAGCACAGTGTAAATTGGGTTGCAGTATGAAGGCTGTTACTTTTTAATTATTTTTTTTTTTCAGGAGGCTTTAAGGTTTTGGGCTCCCAGTAGATCCCACCCCCTACTTTACTTGGGCTGTGGAGCAATGAGAAATAACCACCTTCCTTCTGTAAAGCAGACTAATGAGACCACTTCAAAATCTTAACCAAACACAGTCCTTTCTGTGGATGCAAAAACCACCCACTGCCTGCCTCTGATAAATGCAGAAGTGTGCATGCACTGGATTAGATACCCTCTTTGCGATCTCATTTCAGTAGCAGGGAAGCAGTTCTGTCAATGGTCTCTCTAATCCTGCAAGCACAATTTCTGTGTGACAGGAGGCTGAAAGTGTAAATCAAAGATTGTCACAGAGCAAAGATGTGGAATCACTTAGACATTAACACCTCCTTGAAAAGCTTCATGGAAACCATTTTTTTTTTTTTTTTTTTTAATATAGAGGATGGTTTTCTATGAATATTTGCTTTGGTATTGAAAGAGGCATTTGGATAAGAAGTTCAGGAATTGTTCTGAAATTATTATAGAGCTACACAAAGAAAGCAAACTGAATATGGAAAGGGTGTTTGCTTCTTGATCACCAGTTCAATCTGTGCTGCTGAAGGCTGAAAGGTATCCCTGTCCAATTGATTTTTGGACCTTGTGAACTGTATTGGTCATCATTTTCCAGATGTCAGATTTTTTTCATTTTTTATGATGGGATTACACTTGCTGCACAGCTTGGAAAATTAGTGGAGATAGGGGAAAGCTAAATCCCATTCTCCAAGTGTGCTCTTTCTCAGCCCAACAATAGGTCTTGATTTTAAGATTTCCCTCTCCTCTTTGCTCCTTTAGCACTTTCTTTCAAGAGGCAAGCAAAAGTTTCACAGGTTTCATGATCTACCTGATGGAGCTAAGCCATTGATTCATCAGGCAGTTGGCGCTGCGTGATACTGGAGAAGAGGGGAGCGAAGTAAAGTAGGTTACAGGCAAATATCCCTGACAAGCTGGTGTTGGTGTCCATCCCCCATCACAGAGCACTCTGCTTGCTTTGTGTAATAAGAAAAGAGGTTAAAACAGCTGCAAAAAGAACAAGTTTCTGAAAAGGTAAATAAAATTGTTAGCTTATTAAGCTTATTAACTCTAGCATGGCTCATTGGGGGATTTCTTGTCAGCTTCAATAGAAAACTGAAAACAAGTGCTGAATAAATTCTGTGGTGCCTTGCACATGAAAGGCTTTGAAAGTGCTTCAGTTATCTGGGATATCAGCAGTGTCTCCTCTCCCTGCTGGCTTGCAGCTGTGGGAGGCAGCGCTTTCTGCTCTTGCTAGGCTTGCTGAGCCCAGCTGTGAGAATTTCACAACTGTCCCCAAAGAACATTTTGAGTCCGGGGTGATACGTGCCATGTGAGAGCCTGAAGTTGGGGAATAACTTGGAATGTAAATGCCAGAGCTGGAATCATCCCAGTCCCAGTGTCAGGCTCCTAAATAAGTACTGAGAGAAAGCTTTTCTTGGGGCAGATTGAAGCCTCCATCCTTTGTGTCGGCTAAATGAAATTCCTGTTTGTTTTCCACATGGATTGTCATTTTTCCCTCTAACAGCAGCAGCACCAGCAAAATGCAGGAGCAATTTAGGAATGCATCTTCCAAAGTGCTCTTGAGAGCAGAAAGATTTATGTGTAAGGAGTGGTGGCAGACAGAGGAATGAGGACAGGAACCTTTATTCAACCATCATGGAACTAAAGGGCTTCTGAGAGCTTGCAGGATGTTTTAGAGGAAAGATGAACCTCATGTAAAGGCTGGATTCTTGATTCATCCCTTTTTCAGGCACAGGTAGCATTGAACTGCGTGGAAACATCTTCATCACAGTTGCAGGGCTCAGCCTTTGGTGTGCCTGAGTCTTATGGGACTCTGTAAAATGAGAGTTACGCTATTGGTGTCTTCTCTTTGAATACGTCCTTTCCAGATCCTGACTGTGTGCAGCTCTGAACGGAGCATGGTATTGTCTGCTTGCTACAGCAAGGTGTTGACTCTCAAGGGAGCAGCTCTAATGGATTTTTTGCCAGCAAAAGCTGCAGGCTATTCTGGATGCTAGGTGAATTGTGCTGGGGTTTGTAGCAGCTTAATTTTTTTTTTTTTTTTTTTTCCAGCAGACAGCAGTGACAAATTGTGTATAAATGGAGGGATATCATTTATCCTCATCTGAAGCGGGGTACAAATCACTAACACAGCTGCTTACTGTAAATACAACAAATTGCCAAAGCTTTGGTGCTGCTGTTAAGGATTTCCCATGGGTCTACATGGGGAGGAAAGAGATGGTATAAAAGCAATTTTTGTAGGCCAGGTTCTTTCCTCATGCCACTGTAATGGTTGTTACAAAGCATCCCACATTCTGCTGCCTTGTTCAGTTGATTATACACTGGCAGTGCAGTCCTACAGGAGGGCTCTGGCCTCCTTTATGGAGTGTAACAAGTTCCTGTTAAGACTATTTTTTTTAAGCCCTGGAGCAGTAGGGTGTCAGGAGGAGAAACCATAGCGAGGAGGAGAGTCCACATGTGTTGGTTAGGAAGGAACTGTGCTGATGTGAACAAAGCTGTGAGGTCCAAGGTGCTGTTTCATGTGTAGTGAAATAGCAGTCCCCCTGCACACACTCCCTTCTCTGGCCTGCACAGTGGCTGCTCACAGGACCTTTCAGCATCTGCGTTTTATCTGATGTAACTCTACTTTTTTTCTTCACGTAGTCTAGATTCTCCTGGCATGGTGTTAACATCACATCAGTGCCCAGCGTGGGGCATAGAAATCAACTGCTGGAGGGAACTGATGGCAATCACAGTGAATAATGCTGCCTTTTCTTTGGTGGCCTTTTGGATTTTTTTTTTCTACTTTGCACGTGGGCTCTCACCTCTGCCTGTGAGTTATTTAATTGCAAATCTACAGCTGTACTAATTCTTCCTGCTTTTCAGGTAAAACAGTTCCATGGAGAGTTGGTGCCCTGCAAGACGTCATTCTGCTGTCGAGGGACCTGCTGAAGCCATAACTGTGAAAGGGGAGGCTTTCATCTCTGCAGCGTCACAACCAAACCAAGCCTCACCTCCTTGAGGTGCTGTTTGTACAGCAGGCTATGGATCTTCTGACCAAAATGTCACCCCTTGGTTCCCTGGTTTCCAAACCACTGTGTTGGAATGACCAGAGTTCCTCTTTGCAAACCCAGCTCTCTCTTGCTTTAGGAGGGCTGTGGTGTCACTAAAGCATGACAAGACACAGCCCTGTGTACTCACTTGCAGCTCATTATGGTCTAAGTAAGTTTTGCAAAAGGAAGACTGAACCAAGCTGCCCTAAGGACTTACTTCCTAAAATCCTAATTCAATACTTCAGTCACTGTTAAACTTTGGTCGTTGTTAAAGAGATCATGTGTTTAAAAAAACCCAAGAAGTGTATTTTTGGGGCCTTACAGATGTGATTTATGACTTTAGGTGGTAAAAATGTAAGCCATGTTGAAATGCCATGCTGTATGTTTAGTGTAGGATTTTTAGGGGCGAGGGAGTAAGAGGTTGACTCATGTAGAAAATTTTCTTGACTTGCTACTGACTTTTTTTTTTTAAAAAAAAAACAATTGCACTAAGCTTTCATGATGACATTCTCATTGACATTCTCATTGTTCCAAGGAGCTCTGATCAGACCAACTTCAATAGATGAGACCATGGGGAAGTAGGAAGAATCAGGCATGCCCTAAACTACAACAATCTTGGATTAAAGAAGATATATTTTTGTAGTTTTCTGCCCTTCCACAGGGAGTAAAACCAGTGTTTTGTACTGTCCTGTGCTGACTGTAACTTGTCTACAATTCATCTATATTACTCTTTTTCTAAGTAAAATAAGTCCTCATGTGGAATGATTAGATTTCAGAAGGAATACCTTATTTTTCATGAAAGTTTCATGTAAGTGATCTTAATCTGTATCAAACTGGAAGTTTTCCCTTACCACCTGCTTGACAAATCCCATTTAACTCAAGGATGCATTTTTAACCATCATTCCCTGCTGTGCTTTGTGCTGCAGAGGTCAGAGCTGTGGGATGACACTGTGAGAATTAGAATGCTGCATCTGGATAGATTGGGTTTAGGAGACCACAAGTATGTACACTTTCCAGGCCACCGTTCTAAAGGGCAAACCTAACTGGGTTAGTTTCTTTACTTTGTGGTTTTCCTTTAAAGTAACCACAGATGCAGTTCAGACTTTACTGTACCCTTTAACACCTTTTAGTTTGGGTTTTTAAGCTGGCTGGAATCTTGCTTTTCTTGGGGAACGCATGTTTTCTAATTGTTTTAGGTTTGTCCCACTGTTTGCTTGACCCTCTACTAGCCTCCTGCAGTTACAACCCCTCAAGGCGACTGCAGTTTCTGGCAAAGCACCAGTCTTTCAGCGAGCTGCCAGTTTTGGGGTTGGTTTTTTTTGAAGGCCGATTGGGATTTGAGGCTTGCTGAGAACACTGAACAGCTTTGTCATGATACCGTGACCTATGCCAGTTCTGCACGGTTCCCTTGGGCTCTGCAGTCAGGAAATGGAGGTGAAGGGGAATTTTTTTTTTTTTTTTTTTTTTTCTCCTTCCCAGCAGCCTTGCACTTTCATCGGAGAAGCTCCCATAACACAGCTTGCTTTCCCTAGCCGTGACTCAGCAAAGGCTTTGCAAACAGCCCACTCAGCCTGGATGGAAAAATCCCACAGCAGACTGTTGTGTTAATAATAGTCATCAAGGCAATATAAAAATACTATGCTATTTTCATTCATGGAATGAGTTTGAGTCATTCTGTATACAGTTACTAAGCAATATTTAATGTGTCAGCTGCGAGGTGAGGACGAGGCCAAGCAGGTTGTGTTCTGGCTGGTAGAAATTGCAGAGACCAGTAGGTTCAATGATGGTGCGGGTTGAGGTAAGGTCTGGGGCTCTTTCCCCACCTAGGTGAAACAGGTGTCAGGCTGGCTGATGCTGAAGGAAATATATTGTGTCTCTTCAGGGCTAAAGTACTTTGAAGACCAAGTATTGAACTTCTTGGGCAGACTGAGTCCTTTTGAAGTCAGAGAAGTGGCGATGCTGAGAGAGGAGAAGGAGGTTAAAAGCTTCTGTCTGTGTTTGTGGAAGGAGGCGATGGAGCGAGGTGACTGCCCTGTCAGAGCAGATACCATAGCAACATGTTTGTGTCCACTCCTCTGCCAAACTCATTAAGCTGAACATCAGGTGCTGGGGATGAGTGGTGGAGAGGGAATGAAGCCTTCTCTTTGAACAAAAGAAAGGTGAGACCATGTTATGCAGGAGAGAGATGAGAGGAAAAGTTGCATAATGGACACTTCTTTCCAAGGATGTCAGTTCCTGAAATAGGAGTTTTTCCCACAACTTTAGGTCACTTGCTGAGTTAGACTGGCGAAGGCCATCCACTCCCTTTGCTTGTGGCTAAAAAATCCCACTGTCTCTATAACGCGGCCAAATCTCAGTGGTGGACAGGGACCAGATATTTGAGATGTTGTGATGGAGGTGCTCAACTGCCACTGGGATGCTCTGGCTCCTCAGAGAGGTGCCAAACCACGTGCCGTAAGCTAAAAAGTGCTTATAGGGTAGCAGCAGCTGCTTGGTAGAAATAAAAGGCCAACCTCACCAGTTGTTTATGGTCATGAAAATAATCCGAATGCTTTGTTTGATACTCAGTTGCTGTTGCAAATGTGAGGCCATGTTTACCTCTACAAAAGTTGCTGTATGTGGTTTAAAGTGTCTGGTTAAATATTCTATAGCTATATTTAGTTAAGATTTTAAGAGCACTTGATGTGACTCATCTAATAGTGTATATATCTGAATATTTTTTTAATGGTAGGAATTAGTTTAAAACATAGTTTTAATAATTTGAACTGTTTGGTTCAGATAGTTTTAGGAGTTCATCGGAAGAGAAATAGCCATTAACCACTACATGAGTGTTTTACCTTAATGTTCTGTGTATCTTAACACTGCAGATTTAGTCTGATTGTGACTGTAATGTGTCTTAATATCTGCTGCTATTTTGTGTTGCATAGTCAAAACTTGCTTTGTTCAAGAGCATTCTTAAAGGCGTACTTTTTTGTTACAGAAAATGAAAAAAACATTATTACAAATGTCTGCCTGTAGCTCACTCACTGCTTACAAAATCTACCAACTAGAAGCAGAGTCAAACAGAGCAAACAAATTAGAGGCTTTCCTATTTGTGCATGCTGTGCTGTGGAGGAAAAACCCTGCACAGAATTGCAGCTTCTTTACTCCAATCTCAGCCGTTATCGGAGATTACATTTGAGAAGCCAGAAGTTGGTGTGCCATGCCTGCCTGCAGAATTGAGTCAGAAATGCACAGATAGCTTTGTATTTTTTTTTTTTTTTTTCTCTCCTTTTCCTCCTGAAAGATGTGGAGATGACTGCAAACGCTTGTTTAGTACACTAACTTGTGCTATCCTAATACTTATCTTAAGCCCAAACTGACTTGGAAAAGTCTACAGGCGCTAATGAAGCTTCAACATACAAACATAAATGCACTTAAACGTTTTGTTTGGAACTATTCTTTCTGATTCACTGTATGTGGTATAATCTCTGCAGGGTGGCAGGCTATGGTTTTCATTAAGGGCTTTTTCTTCTGTTAGATGAGTTGCTGCTGCTGCAGTTTTTGTGTGAGGAGTTATCAGGACCATGCATTTTGTTTTGTGCAATCGCTTGAACTTTTTAAAACATGTTTAAGAAAATTTGTCATTGTGACCAAAGCTGCTTCTTAAGAAAAAATTGGTAAGACAAGTTTGAATGGCCTTCTCATGTTTCAATAGAAACTGCCATCATTAAACATGTTCTTGAAATCCCTCGTGTCGTGTGTTAAGGAGGGAATGGGAAAGGGGCTGTTGCTTGTTGAAGGTTGGTGAATTTGAGAGCGCCTTGCATGAGCCCTCGTTAGAAGAGGGCTGCAAGCTCCTTTGTCCCCTGACCCTGAACCAGAGCACAGCAAGGGGGAAAACTGGTTTTACCAGCATGGAAAAGCAATGTGTTTAATTACACAAAGTCCCAGATCAACCATCAAGAAGCTAGGCTTATGTCTAGATTCTAAAGGGAAGATATCTCAGTACGTTTGTCTACAACCATGTTCGGTACCTTGGAGCCCACAAACTATAGACTTCTTGGCCCAGACTTCAAGCCCAGTTGCGTGAGCCAAGGCATGTCCCCTCCCTGGGGTGGCCAGGCCATACCACAGCCGTTAAGCAGACTTCCTTTCACTTCAGTCTTGCTTGACCAGGTTCCCTGCTGCTGAAGCAATTCTGCCTTGTGACTTTCAGGGCTTGGTGAGATGCTGAAGTGCTGGAGATAAGGATCAGGGCAATCTGAGGCTTGTTTGTTGTTGTGCACTTTTTAGCTGTGCTCTCAAGGCTGTTTTCCTCTTGTAATGTTTTTACATAGAGTGCAGACCCTGGAGCAGCTACAGGACAGACTGATCCAGTACCCGGTGCATGAACCAGCTCTGCCTCTTTCCCACATACCATGTAATTGCTCCTGCCTTGATCTTCATCTCTTCAGTAACAGTCTAAGAGTAATTCAGTGCTGTGGACAAAAGGCAGCTGCTGTTCAGTTGATGCTTTTCAATTATGTCTTGACAGTAAAGTAAAGCTCAATCTAATTCAAAATACTTAACAAAATGCTATCAAGCCTCAGCCACGAGCCAGCTGTTGTGCAGCAAAGCTGGTTTGTGTAGGAAGTTGAAGACCCATCAAGGTGAGCCCCAACCTGACAGAGCTGTGCCTAAATGGGACAGGCTCCTGTTAGCATAAGCTGCAGAAGTGAAGATGCCATGTGATGGAAAGGCAGCAGCTACAATCTCTGGGTGTTCTTGCCTTTCTGATGAGGTCTCAAGTGCAAGATGAGCAAATGACCAAAAATCTGATGTAAAATATTAGCTAGGAGCTAAAAAGGTAGTACTTGATGAAGGTGACTGCAGCTGAGGCTCTGGGCAGAAGGGGCAGGGCTCAGCTTAGCCCTTTCTGAATTTTGACACGCAGGAAGCCTGCAGCTACAACTAAGTTCTTGCACAACAAAGATTTTCTCAGACAAGTCTTCAGACATATACTTTTTAAATGGATCCTATTAGAGGGTTATTTCTCCAGTATCTAGAAGGGCTCTGCATGGGCCAGGGTATAACATGACTTCCCCTCTCTCCCGTTCTTGGCTGTTGCCACCTTTGTACAAACTGCTGCTCTTATTAGCAAGTCTGTGCACGAGTGTGAGGTTAACTGAACAGAGCTGTCTAATACATATTTATAACCCTGCAAAGGAGAGGGGGTGCCTTTCTTGTGTCTCTTAGTAATCTTTGGATGCCTTAATACTGATAACTGCAAAATTGTCAATGATGTTTGGCAAGTGCTATCAGAGAGATGTTAGTTTAACACAGATAATTTGAATTATGCCTGACAACAGGCTCTATTAAGAGTATGAAACAGGAATAGCTCTAATTGCTTAAGACCAAGTAGTCTGTAACTAGGCTGCACAAAAACATAATTGAAGATAGTTAATCTCCCTATCACATGGCAATTACCAATTTCTAAGAGGCCAGAAACTCTTCTAGCTCTGGTTTCTAACAGACATCTCCTCCCGGTTGAGTCGCTTCTCCAGTGACTGTTTGCTCATGGGGTGTTAAATGAGCTGAAAAACACCTCTTCAGTTCAAGAACGCAGTATGGAATGGGTGGCCATTGCTTTTAAAGCTAAGAAGCAAAGGGTCTTAAAAATCCAGTTGCAGTTCTTGATGGCTTATGAGGCATAAAGCTGGTTTCTAGGCTTTTTGCTCCCCTCCTGCTGGTTTCTCATAAACCATCCTGTTCACTCGCTTCCCTCTGCGCTGCGAGTCGACGAGGTAGGGGAATGCAGGTTCCAAGGGGCATGGCCGGCTGCTTCGCAGCTTCAGCCAGCACGTTTAATTTCTATTTTGGAAGGGATTACAACCTAAATTTCCAGCCTTCAAAGGCTGCCAGTGCTGGTTTGGGAATACACTCCTAGTTGTTGCCTGTCGCTGCCCACTCCATTCCTCCCAACGCTGGAGGGAACCCACTGATCTGCATGTAAAGCAAGGACTGGCTTTCCCTAGCCAGGGGTTCAGCTTTGTAGTGTGCAGATGAGGGACTGTTGGTTTGAAATATGAGGAAGGATAAAGATTAGATGACCTACTGCACCATTTCAGCCAGGTCCATTTATTTTAAGGCTTTTATATGAAGGAGAACACATATCATCTACTTAAAGCTCTCCCTGACACCTCTGGGCTTCTTACACCGGCTCTTTCTAGATAATTTAATTCAATGTACATGTTGTTATTCTGGCCTAGCAACAGTTTAGCAACATATACCTGCTCAGGACCTTTACCAGTTCCAAAGCCCAATGAGACAGTTTGGCCATCTCCTCTGACCTGCGTTAGGCAGCACAGAGCATCCTTGGGGACGCCTCCCCCATGTCTAAAAGCCAGTGAAATAACTGTGCCAGCAGTCCCCCTTACACACGGGCCAGAGAGCAACTCACTCTAGGCTATAGGATCACAGAAGCCAAACTCTCTCCTCTACACTTTCTGGCCCTGCTCACAGTAAATCCTCAGCTGCGAGTTTCAGATGTGCATTCCTTGCCAGGTAACAAGTCTGTTACAAGGTGGCCTGGGTTGATGTGTCTGGTCCTCATCGACTCTGATGCCAACCCAGAATAATCACTGCCCTGTTGCTGAGCAAAAATAAAATGCTGCAAATCATCATCAGGTCCTTGAAGCATCATTTCTAAATCCTTTTCCTCTCCCCAGCTGTTGCCCATTCCCTGCCATGAGTTTCCAGACCGCCTCTGCCCCGATACAAACATATTTAGCTGAAGAGCAGCTCTTCTTTACAAACACTTTTCTCTTCTCCTGCCCTCAATTCATAAAGGTTTACGCTCGGGTCAAGAACATTTGACATTTCCTCACTTCATTTCTGCCTGGCTGTCAGCAGGGTTGTCTCAGCAGCGCCTTTCAGACAGTGTCTGAAATTACCCTGCTCCCTCTATCTCCTTGCATAGGAGCTCCTATGGTACAGATCCCAGTGGCATCAAGATGTTTCTCAGGTAAACGGACAAAAAACAGTCTATTCGGATAATTTCTCCTGTTTCCTTTCTTTGATCTGATAAATTTTTTTGGTGTCATACCAGTTCCTCTTATTGATAGTGCAACAATGTTCTCAAAGTTCAGAAGCAAATACGGTGGTCCCTGCCTTTCTTTCCCTGCCGCCCCATTTGCCATCCAGCTTCCTCTGATATTTCTGCCACCGACTGCCCAGTTACCTTACTGCCATCCCCAACTGCTGTGGGTTACCTGCAGTTACAGATTAGCAATGCCCTTCTGGATAAAGTTATGGTGAAGGAGAAATAAGGCTGTTTCTTTTGGAACAATGAGGAAAATATTGTTGCAACAGCTTCCTGACAAGGATGAGGCTTGAAAAAAAGCAGATTTTGGCAGGAGTGCTCTTGAGATCCTACTAATCCCCAAGGCTGACTCAGCAACACAAACCCACCAGCTAATAAAAGCCACACGCTCAGCCTGTACAGCAGCAATGAATATCCAACCCCCAGCACAGGTCAACCTTAACTCCATCCCTAAAACCACCGTAGGCTTGGATGCGGAGTTGGCAGGTGCGGGACAGCGGGGCTGTGCTACCCCACGGATCAAAACACTCGGAGGTGACACCTGCCACGGTCTGTGCACAGCAAAGCGCATAGCCCCAGGTCACCCAGGCACCCTCCCTTCTCCTGCCCCGCATCACCCTTGGGTGGTACCGCTGGGTAACGAGCAAACCCCAGTGTGACTTAAATCAAGGTTCCAGTCTGAGCTCCTGTAGTTAAGAGTCAGGTCTATTTAAGTGCTATTAGCATTCCTGAAGCTTGCTAAGCTTAAATAAAACAGTAGTACCACTCAGCATACTTACAGACAGGGTGAGATTTTTGCTGAAGAGCTGCTATTTAATGAGCTGCTCAAATGAACAACTTACTCTGTCCCTCTGTGTATATGTAATATTTTAAAAATCACATATTTACAGCACATTGTTTGCTACAGTTCAAGGAAACAAATGATTTGCTTTTAACATAATCACTATCAGAAGTAAATTATTCAGCATTTGCTGCTTGGAAGTTAAAAAAGGAATGTGAATTTCTTCTTAGTTTCTTCCTTTTTTTTTTTTTTTTTTATAATAGATATACAAGCTGCAGGGCACACTTTTATGCTCCTGTAGCCAAGATTTTGTAGAATTGACTAATAATCTATTTTGCATATTTATAAACACTTTATTATTTATTAGTGGAGCATTTCAGGAGTAAATTTATAATTCTGTCACGTGATCTCAGCCTTTCAGAGAAAAATAGTTGCTCACGTCAAAGAGTTGGAAATTAGAGCTGGCATAACAAAGAATTGAATGAGAATATCTCATTAGTGTGAAAGCAAACAGGCAAGAGTCTTTTTGCAAGAATGAATGCACACATGAAACATGGCTCAAAAAACCCACATTAGATGTCAAATACAGAACATGGCACTCAAGATCTATCAATTTCTTGCTCTACTTGCTGTAAACCCCCAAGAACACAGTGCAGCCCTACGGCTGTATGTGAGCACTGGTCCAACACACCCTGCACTCACTCTCCAAGTTGTTACTGCCCTAGGCCACTCTATCTCCAGATACTTTAAGCTTCAGGAATTTTGAAAATATACACGTACACATATGTTTTCTGATACCATTACTGCTTCTCTTAAAGATAAAAAGAAAATACCCTTTAGGTACTCAGAAAAAAAGTCTCCGAGCTCATTTTTTCAGTCTTACCTGTCTCTAGGAAGTCCTTTGGCAAGAACACTGAACTCCTCTGCTCTCCACAAGTTCCTTGCTAACAAGGCACCTCCCAACCACCTTGTACCACTTGCAGTGATTGCTCCACTTGTGCCTTTTATAATTTTCTGGTCTTGACCAGCATCTCATCAAGTGACCCAATGTCTGTCAGGTGCTCTTCTTGCTAAAGACACTCCTTCCACACTGGTCCTCATCTGTCGGGCCAAGGTGGAGGAGGAAGCCCAGTGAAGAAGGCGTAAGGCTACAGATCCAAAACAGCTGGCGGCTTGCATAAAGACACAGTTATGGGCTGAAGGCTTCTGTTAGTCAGACTCCCCAAACCACAGCCCTTTAAGTGTAAGGAAGCTGAGGCTATCCCAGTGCTTGCCCCGTGGCTGTACTTTTCCCAGGGCACTGGTGGAACATGCCATTTTTGGAAACTATGTGTCCAGAACTTCACAGTACAAGACAAATCCCTTCAATAGCTTCAGTGGTGCTGTGTGCATTTCCCAGCCTTAGAAGATGCTTTCTCCTGGCTGCTTCCAGCCATAAAGTGAATGGCACTTGATACCCCTGTGTCAGGGCAGTGTTTTTCAGCCGTTTAACTGTGTGTCTGGATTTGGCATCGCTACCCACTGCACGGCTGGCTGGCTTTCTGCAAGGCTGAGCTTGCAGCTTATGCCAACCTGTGCAGCCTGAGCCGTGGGAAAGACCTCACATAGCTCCATCTCTTAACCAGGGCCTCACAGGTCGGACAGGACATAACCATCCTGCACAGAGGGCTGTAAAACCTAAAGCTCCAAGAAACCACAGGTCAAAAGCCTGGGAATTGCATCCATCTCTTTTCGATCCAGGGTTGGCAAGCAGGGCGTGTGTAGCGAGGTCTCTCTTGGTAAGGGAGAGGCGATTAATGAGTTTGGCTCATGAAAGCTTGGACAGAGAACTGAGGAGACCTGCTGGGCTTGTCAGCAGCAGAACCAGCAGCCGGGTGCAAGGTGGGTCTCTCCTGTCACGGAGAGCTGCTGTGCAACTTGCCCTGCACTGGAGGCATCAAGGGGCTGCTGCTGTTATGGGGCAAAAGCTTCTGGAAGGTGACATTTCCTGCACTCATTTTATTTTATTTTTCTGAAAGGAACTCCGAGCATTTGGAGTTTTCTTTGATTTGAATTTCAGAGGAAGTGGAGCAAACCGGCTGTGCTTTGCCTTCTGACAGGGAGCAGGTGGGGAAGGACAGAAGTAGAGGGGGGAAGGTGAATCGAGCTGCAGTTTGGCAGCGTACACAAGTGTAGCAGCATGTCATTTATGCTGTTTAATTGTTCCCTGCAACTAGAATGATGTGGAAGGCATTAGTAATAATAGCAGCGCCATTATGTTCCTTTTCAGATGTGCTGTCTAAAAAGCTGAAATCTGAGGAAGGACATTAGGAACCCGGCATTTTAGGCTTCCTTTGGCATTTTGTTTTTCTGCAGAACCTGAAAATTCTTCAATGAAGCCTATTAAGTCCTAATATAAATGTGTGCAAACAGAGGAAACCTGCATGCAGAATACAAATAATGAGCTTTTAGCAGGTAGGGTGTTAGTGGTTGCAGTGTTGCAGTACTGAGCTTCTGTACCCCACATCTTTGACCCTCCCGAAAATCCATGAGCTGTTAGGTCAGAGACCAAGAGCCCTTGTTAGGAGCTACCTTTACTTAGCACAGAGCAAAACACATCCTGTTTGGTCAGAAGCCTTGTTGGGATGGAGGTAGGAAGCTGCAGGGGACACATCATGGCTTGAAAAGCTGGGGGAAGAATCCATTCCTGCCACCTTGGCTGCTGTGGAGATCAGCTCAGACTGTGCCCTTACACGTTTAACATGGCCAGTACATTAAATCATCTCACTTGATGGCTTCATCTATCTCTTCATCACATCCTGCTGGCTGGCTCTCATCAGTGGGGTGTTTGGAAATGCGGTGTGGCACTTCTGAGCACCCAGGGGGTTTCACAGCTTGGTGTCATTCAGCCTGCATTAGGCTTCGGTGAAGCATGTACTGACCACGAGTGAGAACAGGAGGAAGGGTTCCTAAAAGAAAATACGGCCAGTTCAGCTGCAGTGCTGCTGAGACAACGGTAGAGGTGGATTTCGTGTGGTGCCGGTTCCCAGCTGACAAGCCCTTATTTCGTTCTCAGTACATGGATAAGTTGTTTTACTTTTTTGGCTTTGCCCACCCAGCAATAAAAAGCCAGGACAGATCCTGCTCCCACTGCTACCAACACAAATGTGGAGCTGTCCCACTGCTTGCAAGAATATTGATGCCTCATGCATATAAGACAAATTTATTTTCTTTTCATCCCAGTGCAAAGAAGAGAGACACGCTAAAGAGACGTTTTAGTGGTACTGGGGATGGTGGTTAGGTGGCTGCATGAAAGATATTCATGTGAGATGCTGGAGTTTGTTACAACTCAACCTCCTTTTCTTGCCAAAGTTTACACTGTCAGAGGGTATTTACCATCACTGCTGTGATGAGTTTTCCTGACACTTGCTGGGGAGCACAGACTCACCAAGAAGAAAGGATGCAACGCAGCAGCAGCCTGGAGAGATGGGAAGTGAATAAATCCTCTTATACATAACACAAGAAGCTAAGCTGAGATTTCACAGTTTTGCTGAGACACAGTCTTTGCAATGACCTACATTTTTACATGATATATGGACCCAAACGTAAACAAGACATGATAAAAGAGCTGGGGAAGGGCAGAAGTAGTGTGTGGTTCTCAGGAATGCTCTGAGAGGCTGCGCTGGTTGGAGCTGGACATTCAGTGCTGGGACTAGTGTTGCACCAAATGTGTTGGTCCTAAATCAAACCGAGGTGCTTGACCTGTTTCCCATCAGCTGATAATGAGATGAAATCAGTGACAGATATGGCTTCCTATGCAGCCTCAGAAAGCTGTTGATGGGAAGAAGAGAAAAGGAGCATCGATGGTGATTTGTCCAGTGCACTTGAGTCTTGAAATAAATAGTTCAGGAGAGAATTTGGGCTATTTGTGTTCCCCCAGCTCTTCAAGTCATGCTGTGTCCCTGATGCCAGGCTGTTCTGGGTTTGGTGACATGCCCTGGGTGAACATCGTTGTCTTGTCAGATGTTACTGTGTCACTCAAAGGCCACTGAGCACAGCTGGGTGACTTGGGTGGCTGCTGTTAGCGATCACATGCCTTCCCCAGGGTATGTGGCACCAGGAATGATTTTTTTTTTTTTTCCATGCCTTGTCCCCAGAGTGCACAAGGATATTCCTCTTTCTCTTTTCCCCCTTTTCTCACCCCATTCCTCTTCCTTCAGATTATTTTGTCTTTTCTTTTGCGTTTAGCTTATGGAAGGAGTTACTAATAATAGTCTAGCACCATTTCAAATGTCCTCCCAAACCTGGGGATTATAGGGGACATGTGAGGGCTTTTCCTTTTTCCCTGTGCACAAAATCCAGTCAGTATTACTCATATTTTGCCAAGACTAAAGATATTCTAGGTATTGAGGTGACATGATGGATGGAGTAAAGACAAGGTCTGAAAGGATCAGTGAAGCTGGCGCTTTCGCAAAAGATGGATGAAGCGTATGAAAAATTCCTGTATTCACAAAAAACACCTGACAGGTTTTTCCCTCCCACACGTGAAGGAAGAAGAAACCTGGAGTGAAAAACCTGCCTCCAGCGAAGCCAACAGCAGGAGTGGCACCGATGGCAGCCAAGCCAGGCCATGGGTACTGGAGCTGCCACAGCTGCAGTTTGCCCATGCCTCTGCCAGGGGCTGCCATGCGGTGAGTGCACCTTTCTTTGCTCCTGCCAGCCCCATTCAGCATATTTGAAAGACAACAGGAATGATCAAGTTCCTTTTGTTGTCCACTCTTCTCCCGTAAGGCGAAAATACAGCTAGTTGTGCGTGCAGCTTTACACAGAGACCTGAGTTGGCTGTTGGCTTGGGCAGGGCATCACTGCAGCCACGTGTGCAGGACACGGCTGGTCTAGGAAGAATCTGCTTAGGCACAGTCATAACTTCCCTCTTGGACACCCAGGCAAAACAAGGCATTCACGTGTGTATTCCAGATTCAACCTGAAGCTAAGAAACATCAACACTGGCAAAAGGGGCTTATTTGGAGCTGCGGATGTAGGTCATGCTGGAGATCAGTGACCTACATTTCCCAGGCTTGAAACTGCAGAATAAAGTATCAGTCACCGAGCCCTGCAACTGTCCTGCTGCTGTCCCTGAGATGTGGGAAACCAGCCTCGAAGGTCCAGAACAGGGAGAGAGATGGCCTATTTTAGGGAAACCTGAGATGCACTGCGCTTGTGCTGAAAGGGCTGTGAGCACCCTGGCGTGGCTATCGGGTGAGGAATCAAGGATGCTTGGGGTGCTAGGGGGAGTTGCACACCTCAGCCCTTCAGCAACAATCAACGCTCACTCCTATGGAAAAAGTTAAATGGCTTGCCCTAGGTCAAGCAGGCCATTTTTTAGCAGAGCAAAGAAGTGAACCAGGATCTCCGAAACAATGAGTCCTACTCCCCTCTCTGAATCACAGCCCTAAGTTTCCCTTCTACCCACTGCCTCCAGGTCAACGTTCTGCACTTCTGCTGCTCTTGCCCCTCCTCGGGCTCTCAAGCACCCAAAAGCTAAAACACTGGCTTGAAAGGATTTGAAAAGATCCCAAATTAAGCTTGTTTGTTTATTCATTGGTTCTTTATTGTGTTTTATATAGAGCTGTCTCTTAATTAATTTGAGCATCTTGGTAGACACCTATTTGCACATCCTGCCACCTTCAAGGTCTTCTACCTAGGATTTTGAAAGTGAAAACTGAGCATGGACTGAGGTTCAGGAGCTGGAGCTGCAGAATAAGACACCTTTTGAAGCAATATGAGGCTCTGAGGATGATCATGATCTTCTGCAAAGGTGTGCTTAGGTCGACAGTGTGGCATGGTCACACGTCACGAGAGCTGGAGCTGTCATGTCTGGCCCAAACACATCCTCCTGGGTGTGTGTTTGATGATGGAGAGATGGAGCATGCTGGATTTCAGGCTGTGTAGGAGTCAAGAGCCAGGGCACAGCTTTGTGTCAGGTTTGGGCAATTAGCAGCCCATTTTGGATCCCCAGCAGTGTGCATGCTGCTGCCTCTGTGCAACCTGTGTAGTCTCATCGGTCTTTTTAACATTTGCAATTGCCAAAGCCATAGCAGGGGATCAAGTGTTACATACCCTGTTCACCTGTCTTGGTGTTAACTGAAGAATTATTTGGATAATAAACATTTTACCTTGTTTTTTTAAGCCTCAGAATAGAATATTTTGTAGCATTTGACTGCAAAGCTGGACTCTGTGGCTTTTGTCGAAATAC
Source organism: Tyto alba (assembly GCF_018691265.1). Lineage (NCBI taxonomy): Eukaryota > Metazoa > Chordata > Aves > Strigiformes > Tytonidae > Tyto > Tyto alba. The sequence continues at coordinate 7,235,527 of NW_024881317.1, forward strand.
TAAATACTGAACTCTCCGCTTGCCTCCTTTCTGATGTTGTTAATGATAATAATCATCCCCCCACAGCTGCTAATCCTCTTTGCAAAATGGTCTACTGAGTGCTGGTTTGAGTATCTCTTCCCTCTGTATTCTGCAGTCATTTATATCAACTCAGTACGACCATGGGAATGACCTGGTGGGACATCAAACTTTTAAACTTCTGTAAATGACCACAGAAGATGGAGGCCAGCAGAGCCAGGCACACACTGTTCAGGGATGGCTTAACCAGTTATTGAAGTTTGGTTGGCTCGGAGTTGGAGCATAGCTGCTGTCCTTCAGCCGTGGCTCGCTGCTCATGCAAGAAAAATCATGGCAGAAGGCACTTGCCTGAGCAAGGATCTCTCCAGAATCCTGTCTGAAACATTTAGCCATACTCACTTGCTTTCATTTTTAACATGGGCAAAATCAAGTCTGGTTTCTCTGTTAAAAACACACCCAAGCAAACAGGTGATTAGCCTGACCCCCTGCCTGAGATACTGATTTATTTTTTACATCTATCTTCTCTTGATGTGCAGGTGATAAGTCTCAGCTCATTTCATGTTCCTCTTTAAAATCATCTCTGAAGTGATGGGTCCCCTCAGACTAATACTAAAGTAATGACTGCAGTATTTCTGGGACAGCCTTTGATATGGACACAGATTAATCAAGCACCAGTAATGGTGCAAATTCAACCTCACAAGAGAATGGCAAGACCTCGAATGCTCCCTTGTATAATGGTAACAGTGTGCTTTTATTTAATGTTCTCCAGCAGTCTATCTACAAGAGCTTTAACAAGGTGGGCTACTGTTTCTCTCTTCCTTTGGAAAATGAAGAACTGCAGCAGAGATACTAAATTATCTCCTTGAGTTCACACATTTTTAAGGCCTGCCTAGTAGAACCAGCAAAAAAAAAAAAAAAAAAAAAATCCCATTAAATATACTTCTGATGAAATTTTTAGTTCTGTGTGCTTGAAGTTTTCCATGGGAACAATATGATTTTTACAGACATTCATCACTGAGAAAAACCAAATTGTGTTGAGATGATCCAATCTGCACATTTCAGGCATGTTTCTCTAACCTGTGACGTGTCCCATTGACCCCACAGCCCCACAGTGAAGTGTTGCTGTTAGCAGAGGAGCACCAGGGCACATTATATCCAAACTGTCATGCCAGTGGGGCATTTCAACAACGTGGGTGAATGTCAGACAGTCTGAAAGCTTTTTAGTCTTTCTAAATCCCCATAAATGGGCATTTATGGTGCTTTCTCTCCTGTGAAAATTGTGGCTTTTGTCTTCATTTCCCAGGAAATCAAATGCTGAGACACTGCAGTAGGAATGCTATTCTCCTGCCTGGTGGGTAGGATGGGATAAAAACTGCAGAGGGATGGAGCACAGTGATTTTCTTATTCACAGGTCCCTTCCCTCCCGCAACAAGTCTGTGCTCTTAAAAAAAGAGCAAATTTGTGTCCTGCCTCAAAGTTTTGAACTGTCCACATTCTCAGCTTTGTGATAACTATTGCGGCAACCAAAAGGAAACAGCGTTTCCTTATGGTCTGCAGAAGATTGCTGATCCAGGTGCTTTGGTACAGTCTTTCCCCATTTCTCCCTCCTGGTTTATTACAACCCTAAGACAAGCCCATGGCAAGACTTCATTCTGTTTTTACGAAATGCCTTACATTTACCAGCACATTGTAAAATCTTATCATAAATAATTAAAACTACAGCTGTCAAAATACATGGCTGAAGTCCATTTTGGCAATGCTATGAAATATTATCCTACCAGGTTGCAAGGGGAGGTTGTTTTTTTGTTGGGGTTGAACTCTGGCAGCTAGGAGCCTGGCAGTGCCCTGTAATCAGCAATGAGTTTCCCAGTCATTAGTTCAAATTAGAGCAGCTCTGATGACAAGCCGAATGGCAACTGCAGCTTCTAATGGCTGAGGAAGGTGCAGGCTGACCCCTCTCACAAGCAGAGCAGAATGGTTTATATTGTCCCAATTTCTGAAAAGAAGAACAGGCACAAAGCAGTTGTATAATGGTGTGTTCAGATGGGTTTGCAGCCGGGAGGTCTGGGGCCAGCAACAAGCACATGGCTTTGGTAAAAGAAGTAGAAATCTCAGCAAGAACCAGCAAACTCCGGGGGTCTGGGGAGGTTGTGACCTCCACGTGTTTTGTAGACCATGGTCTCCCCAGTGCCCTTTCTTTGGGCTTCATTTCATATCCACCTTTCCTTCATTTCCCCCCTCCAAACCAGAACTCGGGAGACATTTTTGCTGCAAGTAAATACACACTGAGTTGGACAAATCCACCAGTGTAGTGTGTGCAGGAAGGACCAAGCTCTTAAGATCTCCTGAACCTCTGGTTTCTCTCCTAGTCATCAGCCTTACCCCGAGGAGATTTTCCTACCTGGTTTCTAACAGAGAAGGTCCTGACCCAGGAGCTGCAGCCATGGAGGAGATGTAACTTAAGTTATGGCTGAGAGTGTGATGTGAGTTCCAGGTAAAAGCTGAGCTTTGCAGGGATGGGGAAGGGGTAGTGCTGTAAGCTTGAACAATATTTTTCACTGGTCATGTGATACGTGGGATTTTTGAAGTCACAGCTCTTGAACATGAGATTATTTGAGACGCTCAGCTTTCATTAGCACAACAAAAGCTGCAAGTTTCTAGCATGATTACAGGGAAAAAGCTTGAAAAAAGACCCTGAGAATCAGAGAAACATAATAAAATAAAAAATAGATGGCATACAGAAAGATTCCCACAGATACTATTAAAAAAAATGTGATTTGGGAGGAAGACTGAACTCTGGAGTTATCAACTCCAAAGCTTGTACTTCCTTCCCAGGAGAGAGAAGCAGCCCAAAATGGCAGGAACCTTTCAGGGGTGTTTGCCCTGTTCTCCCACCCCTGTGCTGGGTTGTGATGACCCAGCAGGTTGGAGATGAGTGTTCCCAAATCTGCTGTGTGCTCAGGTCTGTCAGACTAACTGACCATTAACTTCTGCCTGATCTGTGGTGGGTCACTTAGACCAGGCCACCCTGACCCTGTAATGCCCAAAATGCCATGTCCAAGCACTTGGCTGAATGTTTTGTAGAAATACAGGGCACCCGCCTCCACTCAACACCAAGTTATATTTTTAAGTGCCTTGGCTTTAGCTATGGAGATGATGGTAAAACCCTCCATGACTCTGTTTTCCTTATCTGTGGAGTGAGGATAATAGCATTGGCTCGTTGTCGTAAACCACTTTGGGCCCTTCATCTGAGGTAGGAGTGGATGTTTCTTGGAGAACCTCAGGCATTTGGAAGTGTAAGTCCCAGTGAAAATCAGTTTGCAATTAGTCTTAGATGATTTATGAAATTATTTCTCCCTGCATCTCCCTGGATGTGCAAGGTCTTGTTTTTTTGCACGTAGCTATTGCTTTCACTGCAGAGCAGGAGCACGTTTGCAGAGGTTTTCCCCAGCTCTGCCCCAGCTGCTAAGCAAGCCCTTCTCCAGGTCCTGGAGACCTGGGGCGGGATGCACATCTCATGACTCCTTGTGCCCTCATGGGAGTGATCTCTGGGCACTGCTGATGGCTGGTAGATACTGCTGGCTTCTCAGCCAAGAGCATCCCAAATCACTGCTGCTCTCCTGTTTCTCTTCCTTCACAGATCTTGCTGAGCCCTTCGGGTGGCTTTTAAATGCCACCTCCCCTGAGACTTGTTAAAGTGCTTCATCAGTGCCCATCTTCCTCTGCAGGGATGACCTTTTACTCATGTCTGCTGTCGCTACCTGACTTGGATCACCTCAGAAAAAAGGTTGCCATGGCGATTTCATATTCAGCTCAGCCAAAAAAATCCAGCTTCTGTATCTTATTAAATGGTCCCTTTCGAGGACCCTACACATGGAGAGCCAAGGCCAGGGGTTGCCTGTGCTCGCTGTGGTGAGGAGTTTGGTCTCCAGGAGTTTCCCCACCAGTCAGCATCGCTGTTCCTTACCCCTTTGCCAAGCCCAAGTGTTTTTTTTTTTTTTTTTGTTTTGTTTTGTTTTTTGTTTGTTTGTTTGTTTGTTTGTTTGTTTTTCCCATATTAGGGTAAAAGCTAGGGGTTTAAAACCATTACTATTAGTATGAAAACACTCCTCTGCGAAATGTCAATCTGCCTTTTCAAGGGGATTTTTCACTGCTCTAATCTAAACTGTACTGTCAAATGTCAGGAGTGGATGTTTAATGAGGATCAGTTGGAAGCCCTAATTGGATGGGTATTCAGTGGGCTTCTTGCTTCTTTTTTTCAGTTGTTGTTTTATCCTTGGGACTCTGTTTTCACAGACAACCTCAATAAATTTTAGAATCTAATCTCCGTTTAAACGACAAGCTCTGGGAACCTTGGTCCTCCGGGGCTGCTTGGAGCCACAGCTGTTTTGGGCTTTCATTGAATTCACCTGGAAGGCAGAGAGCAAAACCCATCCAGGATGCTTTTGTGGGAGCAACGAGGACCATTTTGGGGCATAGGCAGATCTTTTCTTGCAAAAAGCTAAGTAACATGAACAGTGAAAACTAAGGTTGAAAGGCACCAAGGTCACAGGAGTGCTGGACAAAGAGACAAGGAGTGCTGGGGTGGTTGGCCCAGGGTTCCCTTCTCCGCTAACAAATGTGCATACACACAGGCATGAGGAAGGGGTCCAGCTCACAGAAATGTCCACTGCATTTATCTCCAGATGGCCTGGATGCCCACAGCAGTAGGCAGCAAACCTCTGATCCCTTCCAAGGGCGTGAACTACCCCAGACTCCTATAACCCCTTTAAAACAGCCAGAGATGATGCCTGCATGTCCTGCAGCTGCCTCTCCGGGCCTCATTAACTCTCTTCCACCTTGTGCCAGCTTTTCCCTGCCATGGCCCCCATCAGAGGCAACAGGTGCTGCACAAAATGATTTTAGCGCATCTGTCACCAAGCGCAAAATGCATCGTGCTGTATTGTCTGGGAAATTACAGCCGAAAGCCCTCTGAGCCATCCAAAGATCATCCCAGCCCGAATCGCAGCATCCTCTGCATCCCACCCCGTGGCATGTGGTCCTGCTCCCCATCCTCTGGCATGCACTGTGTTTCTGGCAGCCAGATGTATCTGATGGGGAAACAGCCGCTCGGCAGATCCCCGTGGCTGCACGGAAACACCTCCCCCTGCACTTTTTTGTCTTGTGCAGCACGTGCTTCCTCACAGGAAAGCCTTTCCCAAAGGGTTTATTTCTTCATGTGAACTCAGTGTCCTGAACGCTTTTATAACAAACAATTGTTATTTGATTTTCTTTCCCCTCCCCCCCCAACCGATTTATATCAGATGATTTTTAAAACCTCCTGGTTTCCTATAGTCATGCTTTTATTGCATTTTTAATTAAAACCTTGAGAAGACCATAAAAGACACATCACAGATGCAAGTGCTTCCATACTCGGTTTCACATACAACGCTCATAAATAACCGCACACCCCGACAGCACCTCCTCCCTGCCCCCTTTGCCCTGCAGCACACTCAGGGGTCCACATTTTTAACTGGTCCTTTGGCTAGGAACTGGCTCCTATTCCAACACACGTGTAACACCTTCTCTCCACTCCTAATTGCATTTCATTTAACACATGCAATTACCAAAATTACTTTTTCCAAAAATAAGCCACAGGATATTCAGGCCTGCCTGGCTTCTCAGATGGTTTTCAGCCAAGAAATTTGTGCCCTCCTGGTCTCCCCTGGAAAGCCCAGGAGCAGGCTGGAGTGCTTGTAAATCTGCCCCTTCTGTAAAATCCTGAGAAAAGATGCTGTGAAGCCCATACTAGAGACGGGTGAGACACACAAGTTGCAAATCATAATGCCTGCCCGGTCATTTCTAGGCATTTGTTACAGTGTTTTAAGTCAGCAACCTTAACAACTCCCCTGGTCTCCAGCCAGGAATAAAAGCGCTGAAGGAAATCGAGCCACAGTGATTTCCCCAAACCACAGTGCTAACAGGCATGGTGATTAATTCTTTTAGTGGGAGGAGATTTTTTTCTCCTATGAGCTCTCCCAGGGGCTAACACAATAGCCTATCTCCTTGTCAGTCATCCCACGGCTTTAACCGCGTGTCCCATGCAGTTCTGCAGAAAAATTCGGCAGAAATTTTTCCGGCATGGTGCTTGAAATTGAGCTGCCAAGGTCTATCCTTCAAAAGAGAGATGTGACCTTCTCGAGCGGTGGATGAAATCATGGTGCTGCTGGGCTTGGTGGAAGCTGCGTCTTGACTTCAGTGAGGTCAGGATGTGTCCCACCACAGGCTGGCTTCTCGATGCAGGGAAAGACATTGCATGCTAAGACCTGGAGTCTTTTGGGACTCATTTGTTTTAAAGGAAAGAAAACTTCCAAGTGCAGGGCTTGTGGTTAATATAGACCTTATAGGAACAAAGTTCATTTTTCTTAGAGTTGTTTTAATTATGGAAGAATTTAAAGAGTCTTTTCTCCAGCTTCTTTGTATTTGTCCTTGAAGTTTTCCTGAATTATGCTTGCAAACCTCTTTAAATCTGATCACAGATGGAGCATAAATGCCATGTTATTGAAGTTGAAGGACACAGCTTACTTTCTGGGGAATAATACATTGCAGCAAGCTGATACAGAGTAACTAGGATGATTTTTGTTTTGTTTTCTTTTAACCATGTTTCCTTCAAAGCTTCCATCCATAACACAACATTCACCCACCCCCGTAACTAATTCATTATTTTACAGCAAGTAAAATCAAACAGGAGACAAATGACTGTTGTTTAGTGCCATTAGTTTCAATGGCTTTACACAATATTTGAGTCATTGGCTCGGCTCTTGCTTTGGAGGAATCCCAAATCTGGATGAATCTACGTGCATTATAAACCATCCATGGGGCCAGGCCAGGCCTGCCTAACAGATGGAGGTCCATATGCTTTGGCTCTGCACCCATATGGAGCACTAATATGCAGTCCAGGAATAGAGCATGCCTCTTCTCCTCTTTTCTAGCAATCTCAAATCCAAAGTCATTTTCAGACACAAGCTGAGTTAAGCAAGTTCATCTGGAATGAGTGCAGCAAGACACTACAAGACTGATGGTCCAAGCATAATATTTTCCTTGCTCTGTGGTTCCTGCTGAAGCCTAAATTGCAACATTTTCTAGAAAGCGGCGAGTCAAGCTTTCCAGAGTGATAGTTAAAAAACCCATTACATTCCTATAATATGCTTTAACCTTTGCTGCCTGGGTTGTGCAAGAACATGGAGTGCTTCATTGTCCTTCGCTGGAGGAATTTCTCCAGGCAACCAAACCAGCAAATAACTGTGGATCTTTCACAATGCCTGGGAGGTTTTGTTTGCTGGAGGCACAGGATTAGCATCAGATGGCCTGCCACCATTTCAACATAGAGGGACTTAACTTTTATTGCTGGCTGCACTCCTCCGCCAGCACCAGCAGATTTGTTCTGGCCAGGCAGTGTGAGGGGGGACAACACCCCCAGCTGCTTTTCAGCATTCAAGGACAGTGTTTGTCCTGGTGCCTAATCCTTGCTCAAACTCTGCATTTTTCTCATTATTACAATGCAACAGATACAGCTCAGTTCTGTCTTGAGCACGTGAGCAGTAAATTCAGTGCCTGCACTGCGTGATCTGAAAGGAGGTTGGTATCTCCTTTAAGATTACATCTCCCTGGCCATCACTGAGTTAAGTAGGGCCAGGGTGAATGCCCTTCTGCCCTGTGTCTTTTTTAGGGGGCTGGAGATAGCCACTGCTGGCTGGGTCCTGAGGATTCCTACGCTAACCAAGAGGGAGATATTTCCATTCATGCTGTTACTTCATGTTTATTCTCAGCTCATGCATAAGGTCATGAGAGTATCATAATGGGAAGGGTTGGTGGGTGCTGATTGTGATTCTTGTAGAAGAGCTTGTAGATTTTCTTGGAGGTGATGTTAAGCAGCTAAATGTTAATGTAATTGGCATGTGATGGCTTTGCTCATGCATTCGGCTAGGTTTGATGGAGCTGAACAGGAGTTATTTCCAGCTGGAAAAGGAGATTATTGCTGAATGTCTTGATGATGCTAATACTGGGAGAGAAGTCCATTCTCCTGGGAGGGTGATGATTTTCTTGATTATCATTCAGGCCTCTGCCCAAGGTCTTGTTCAGTCATTTTTTTTTGCGTACATGGGTGATGTGCATCTGTCTGAGGGAGAGAAATAAGACGTGTAACCCATACCCTGATGCTGGTGACCTCTCCAACCTGGAGTTTAAGCTGGCAGTGCTGTGGTATCCATAGTGAGGGGATGAACCAACATGGAGCTTGGATAAGAGCTATCCCATGATGGTACTGGAGTAACAGAGAAGACTTGCCAGAGCATTAGTGCTGAGTTGTTCTCATAGGGAAAATAAAAATAAATAGAGGTGAAGAAAAGGAAAGCTAGAAAGCATTTGATGTGGTCAAAAAAGGGACCCCAAAGTCAATTGACACTGTTTCCCACAGCATTCTCATAGACACACTGGCTTCTCACAGCTTAGATGGGTGTACTTTTTGCTGGGTTAAAAACCTGGCAGAATGACTAGGCCTAAAGAGCTTTGGTGAATGGTTAAATCCAGTTAGCATCCAGTCACAAGTGGTGTTCCCCATGGATTAGTATAGGGGCCAGTTCTGTTTAATATCTTAATCAATGACAAGGGGATTGAGTGCACCCTCAGTAAGTTTGTAGATGACTCCAAATTGGGCAGGTGTGTTGATCTGCTTGAGGGTAGGAAGGGTCTATAGAGGGATCTGGGCAGGCTGGATCAATGGGCTGAGGCCAATTGTATGAGGTTCAACAAGGCTCAGTGCCAGGTCCTGCACTTGGGTCACAACAACCCCATGCAATGCTACAGGCTTGGGGAAGAGTGGCTGGAAAGCTGCCCAGTGGAAAAGGACCTGGGGATGTTGGTGGACAGCCAGCTGAATGTGAGCCAGCAGTGTGCCTAGGTGGCCAAGAAACCAACAGCATCCTGGCTTGTATCAGAAATAGCGTGGCCAGCAGGACTAGGGGAGTGATTGTCCCCCTGTACTCGGCACTGGTGAGGCTGCACCTCGAATACTGTGTTCAGCTTTGGGCCCCTCACTACCAGAAAGACCTTGAGGTGCTGGAGAGTGTCCAGAGAAAGTCAACGAAGCTGGTGAAGGGCCTAGGGCACAAGTCCTGTGAGGAGCGGCTGAGGGAACTGGGGTTATTTAGCATGGAGAAAAGGAGGCTCAGGGGAGACCTTACTCTCTCTACAAATACCTGAAAGGAGGTTGTAGTGAGGTGGGTGTTGGTCTCTTCTCCCAAGTAACAAGCGATAGGACAAGAAGGAATGGCCTCACCTTGTGCTGAGGTGGTTTAGATTGGATATTAGGAAAAATTTCTTCACCAGAAGGGTTGTTGAGCATTGGAACAGGCTGCTCAGGAAAGTGGTTGAGTCACCATCCCTGGAAGTATTCAAAAGTAGTGGAGATGTGGTTCTTTGAGACCTGGTTTAGTGGTGGACTTGGCAGTGCTAGGTTAACGGTTGGACTTGATGATCTTAAAGGTCTTTTCCAACCTAAACATTTCTGTGATTGAGTCTATGAAATTCTGCTGTCTGGTGCCAAGGGCAATAGAGTAACATTTAGAGATGAAACTAGGTGTTAATAAGCCATTCATAAACGTGAGAAACCTGAAAAGAAGAGCAACCAAAACACTGAAAGAGCTGAAAAATGTGTGGTTTAACAAAGCATTACACTGCAGACCATGGTTACGTGCCTGGTTTTACCTCCTGACATTGAGGGGCACTCTGGAGCAAACCACTTCCCTGCTATCCCCTGTGGGTCTCTCAATGCCTTAAGCTTTAATTTCCATAGTTTTAAGCCTCTGTAGTATGGAATAATTTCATTTAAATTTTAAAAAGGAGTGGTGGTCAAAAAAGAACATTTATCTGTCAAGATCTGTGGACAGTGCAACCTTTTTGAGACTATTTTGCACAAAATTAAAAACTAATTCATATTGGGATCAACTGAAACCTTTCATGTCATCTAAGTGAGACTGACTGAAATCCACAGTGCTCAGTGCTATTCCCAAGCAGTATCCAAAACGCAATGTAAAAATGCAGACAATTTTCATCACACCTTCAAAACATAATATTGTATCTTTCTGGTTTGCAAGATTGGTGCCTTAAAAAAAAAAAAAAAAAGATGATTCAGTTGTTTCTTAGCACTAAAAAAAAAAAACCCAACCCTCAGGCAGCTTGAAAAAAAATTAAAAAAAAATTGCACTTTGATTCACAACGACTATTTGCTCTTTGTTCACTAATTTTCTGGGCTGTGACTGAAGCAGAGGATTAGTTATTGACCCTGCACCAAGCCCTGGATGATGAAGTGTTCAGGGAAAAGTGACTGTCCCTCCTCCATCCCTCCCGTTCAGCAGCTGGGAGGGAAGTGGTGCCTCGGCCAGCCCTGCTCGGGCGAGGGGCTGGGGAGCGCGGGAAGCGGCCAGGGTCCTGCGCCGCGGTTCAGAGGAGCTGCTGCAACTCACCCAAGTCAGCTTTAAATAAGGCAGTGCAGGCATTAATTATAAAGGCTCTTGGCAGCACAGAGCCTGCAGACTCTGCAGCTTGACCAGAGGAGCTGTGTTCCATGCCAGTGCAAGATATGGGCAAGATCTCACCCAGGAGACCAACAGCCGCATCACTCTATATGTCTGTGTACTTTTATAGGAAGAACAGAAGTGCTGTGCTACTGCGTTCCTCCTCTGCACGGCTCTGCAGCACACACACAGAGCAACGACCGTGCCGAGAGGGGAATTTAACTTCTTGTCCAAAGGATCCTCGTTCAGCCTGGACAGGTCTATAATGACGGGTTTGCCCCTTGAGTTTTGTTCACTGGGGACCAAAAATCACTGGAGGTCAAGAGCAGAGGAAAACAGGAGTGAGCATGCCCTTGCTGCCATGGTCGGCAGCGTCAGAGGGTGCGGTGACATTTCTTGGCTGGGCTGGCTCTTAGCCCTGGGACACGAAGCAGCACATGGCAGATCTGAAGGCTGGCACGTAACTAAGTGAACCATGGTTAAAAAGAAAAGCAATTCAGGCAACTTCTGGCTGTGGCGTGGCAGAGCAAGCAAGACAAGACCTTTATCCCCAAGCTGTTGTAAGGGGAAAATGCACCAGCAACACATGGCGAGGAAAAGGACATTGCCTTTGGCCAGAAGCACCCATTAGACTATTGCCCCCAAAAGCCACGGTGGGAAACACATCTCCTGACTCTGGGCTTAGCCAGTAGGAGACTCAGGTTTACCTCTATTTTGCAAGTTTAGGTCACTTGCTACCATCTGAAGGCCTTTTGGCACAAACGTGCCTAACCTGCTGGAGGGAGCTCCCCAACCCTGAGCCACCAGCATCGCCCGTTCGGGCTGGCCTTGCTGCTGGAGGGAGCAGTGGGGTGGATGAATGAAGACCAATGGGAGCTGCTGTTGTCATTTAGGGCAGTGAAGTATATTCATGGTGCAACACATGCACCTGCATCCCTGCCTGAAGAGCATCAATACTCTTTTTTTTTTTTAATCTCACTCTTGATGACAGGAGGGCCTTAATTGGGCATGAAGAAATTCATCAAGTAGCAGCCTGGTGTGGCCATCGAGTCCCTATAGCATCTGGCAGCTGCCGTGCTGCAGCCCTGCAGCTGCTCCGTGCCTGGCGGCTACCCCAAAATAGCCCAAATATCATCCACTCCCTGTGAACCTGAAACTCTGATCCCGTTGCTCACAAACAGCACGCAGACTTTATGGCTTGCTGGAGCCAGGTCCCAGTTATTTGCTGGAAACAGAGATGACAAAAGTACGTTTCCAACCTAAGGAGCAGCTCAGAGATCCAGGCTGGAAGACTTGACGCAGCCCACTAAAAGGGAAATTTCTAGATGGTTTTGTGCATATAAAATCAGCAGGGACCAAGCTGCATGGCAGAAAGGTGAGACGGAAGCTCAGCCGTTGATTTTAATAGCTGCAGGGTCTTGCTCTTGGTTTAATGCATTTTTAAAACAGGGGTGAGCGGGACCCATTCTGGGAATAGAAACACCACCAGCAATTTCAACCCCCTGAATAGTTTGCCCAAACTTGCCTGGGCTTTGTTCCAGAAGCTGCTTCAAGGGCACCAGAAATCTCTTCTCCCATCCCCTTTTCACCCCTCCCAGCACACCCTTCTTGTGCTCAGTAATCTCTGTAGGGACAGTGGGGACGTCCTGGTGACTTCAGATGTCCCCCTGGCCGAGCACTGACATCCACCCCAGAAGGGTAAATAAGCCCAGCCTTCCCCTCTCCTTCACTGGCAAAGAAGGTTTCAGGGTCTCCCCATTTAATTGCATGGCATTTTAAGGTCTTGCCCCTCTTCTTGCCTTTCTAGTCAATGAAAATAAATACAGAATGAAAATAAAAACACTGCACATTTATTTAATTTCTTGTATTTTTATTTAAAAAGAAGGTTTGCTAACAGCAATCAGTACCGTGGCCCGGGCCCCTCAATACAACAGCTGGCTTTAGCAGTCCCTGCGGCTTCATCCCTACTCTGTCCCTCCTCCGTGCCAGGGACAAACCAGGGAATTATCCAGCTTTAACAACCACTCCTGAATCATGGGGTGCTTCTCGGGACTGCAGACTACTTCCATCTTGCAGTTTTACTCTCTGTCTTCTCCTATCTCAGGAAACCCCAAGATCTTAAGCTGAGGTTCACAGCCAGGTTTAACATTACCTTGCAACTAAATTCAGGGAAAAAAAAAAAAAAAAAAAAAAAAAATGCAGCCAGTTTTTAAAAAAATACATAAAAGAAATTTTTCGACTTGGAAAGAAACATCCCCTCAGTGGCAGATTAGCCCACATTTATCCACTATAATGTTGCTTATACCTTAATCTTAGGCATCTTCACCTGACACTAATTAGCACGCTGGAGGCTTCTACGGGTACAGTAGCTTCTATGTCCCAAAACATGAAAGTGAGCTCTTCCTTTTAACCACTTGAAGCACTCAGTTTTTAAAGAGACAATGTCAAGTATTTCAGCCCCAAACTGTACACTTCTTAACTTGAAAAACACAGCAGTAGGAGGAGGCGCAAAGGTGACGATACCCAGCCCTGAAAGCATTGCAGCGCATGTCTGGGGCTTGCCTATGTAGTGTTATTTACGCTCCCACAAATTAAACCCAAACTGCACTCACTGAACTCCAGACTCACCCACATTCTGGCACTGAACGCTAATTAGGAGACAAATAGAGTAGGCTACAGAGCAGAAAATTAAACAGGCTAATCAGAACAATCTAGTTTCTTCCCTCAAAAAACTCAAAGCTTAGAGAAAAGCAAATATGGTTATAAAAACTTCTTTATATTTTGGGTTCTCTCTGAAAAAAAAAAAAAAAAAGGAAAAGATAATTTCTTTGACATTCATTACTAGGCAAATGTCCCATCCAGATCCATCTGACATCCTATTTAACTGTTCGAAGTAAGAGCTAATCGGAGCTTGAAAGAGAGGACAGAGCAGGACTTCAGAAATACAGCGCTGTATGCTGGTTCTCTGTGAAGAAAGTGAAAATAAATTATGTAGACTTGACAAAGTCCCTTGAAGTCCGGCGGTCTTTCTGCTTGGCTGGGTCTCAGGCCTATCACCGATATTTCAGCGGTTATTTTTGGAGGGGAAGAGAAGGCAGGCTGCTTAGCAGGTAGCGTTTGGGAATTAAGAGCTAAATGTACTTACGGTTTTCACAAGCCCTGACAGATGTTGAGTGTCTTTGACTGTGGGACAGTAAGACACTTAATACTAATGTTGCTGGTTTGCAACAGCAAACCTCCTTCCTGCCATGTTCCAGTATCTTTGCTCCTTTCTAAATTGCTCCTTAGGAAAGGAAGAGAAAAATACACGCTCAGCATCCACCTCAGCATCCGCCCGGCTCAACACCGATGTGCCTGCTCTCTGGAGGCCCTCGCATCTCCTCTCCAAGCAAATGTCACCAGGATCAGCTTAGCACAGCTCCCCACCACCTCCTGGAGATCCAGCTGCAGCCCAGGAGGCTTCTCCCCTGTGTCTCTGAAGGCTGTGCTCAGCCCGGTGGTCCACGTTTTGGATGGATCTGTGTGCAACTCTGCCAGGCACCAGTCCCAGCTGGGCAGGAGATGGGTCCTGCTCGGTGCCACGGGCAGTCCCTCGGCTGTGAGAGCCGCCAACAAACCTTCCCTGCCCACCCCGCTCCCTGCCCCTTCCCCTCCCCGCCACGAGCACAGGGCCAAGGATGTGCCTGGCTGCAGAGCGCCAGCGTCCTTGGCCAAACTAACTACCAACCTCGGACCAGTCACAACAAACGGCTTAACGTTTACCCATCACCTAACATACCCTCAAAAACCAAGGTCACCTTCACACCTTTCGGACATAGGTCGAACGCCCTTCCGAGCCCAGCAAGCCCACGGCAAGGGGTCTCGCCCAGGCCAGTCACGCCAGATGCTCCTGCATCTCTCCTGCCCCTTCCTTGGTGAACACCAAACAGTTATAATACTCAGGTCAATATATATAGGTACCACGTATATATATTTGTGTCGCTGTTCTGCGCATTAACAAAGACAACCAACCCCACCAGGCACCACTCGTCCTTTCCACCCCCTCCCCTTCCTCCCGTGGCTGTGCAGGGACGCAGCCGGGGACCAGCCTACGTGGCCCCATCGCACTCCCCCACTGTCAGCTTCAAGGCTCCCTGCTGGTGCAGCGTCTTTAAGGCTTTGAACTCCAAGGGCATGGTGTGCGGGCTGGCCTGCGAGGTGTAGCCGTACTTCAGGCTGTCGTAGTAGTGGTACTTGACCGGGTTCTGGTTCTGGTCCAGGGGAAAGGGCCAGAAGCCGTAGAGATAGATCTGGTTGCAGAAGCGGGTGGCTAAGGTGTACATGAGGAGGCCGGTGGTGGGTCGCTTGATGTGCACCTTGTTTGTTAGCCAGTATCTGCAAAGGGAGAGTAAAGTGCGTTATTCCCCTGCACACAAAGCTCATCTCTTGCACATTTTCTCTCTCCAGGATCTGACTGAGGTACACTGGTGATTCCAAGTGAGAGGTTTCTGACTAGCAGTAGAGTTCTCCATGCCAAGAAAAAGCCTCTCTAGGGCTTGCTTCATGAATAAGCATCCTCCTGCTCCCTGTCTGGCAGTTACATCACACTTGTTGCTATGGCACTGAAGCATCTCATGCCTCGGCAATCCTTTATGAAAAACAAATTGTTTGCAACTGTGGCCTTCAGTACTTCAGCCTACAATTATCTTCCAATCAACCTCAGAGATCAATACCACAGACCAAACCATCCACATGTCAAGTAGACTCCAGCAACCCCTTGAAGCAGAGACACAGCCACACATACATGCTGATGATTTTCATTGATGAATGAAGATTTTTCCTCTGACAGTAAACAAAAGGGCTGTAAAAATGTTTGCCTTGGAATAAAGGGTCACCAGGCTGAAAGAGCTAAAACACACTGCTGTGCTCTCGTTATACCCAGCGATTGCTGCTGTGATCCTGGCCCAAAATACCACACTCTGCAACATTAGCCCATGAGGTACACAGTATGGCATATTGCAATATATGATATGCGATACGGAGGTGAACTGTGCTCAGTGCTGTGAAGTGCGATAGATTTTATGGGGGATGGCAAAAAGAACTGGGAAGGAGCCACCCTGTAGCGATGCACGAGCAGAAACAGTATCAGCAGTTGTATTTTGGGCTGCCAAGAAAATTTACTGCAGCATCACCATCCTGTAAGAAGACGTTTCCAGTGCCCAGTGTTTATTGCACAGGCAACTTACGGGGTTTGCTCAGCAGAAAACCACTGTCAGAGGAGCAAAATCAGAAAGCAAAAGGTTTAGGGGAGGGATGGTGCAGGCAGCACATCCCCCCGTGTCACAGCCCGTTCAAGCCCTTGGACTGTTTTTAATAGATATGTCAAAGTGCTTGAGTTCAGGTGAGTGACTGGCAGCCCTTTGGATAAAAAAACATGAGGAAGTGGATCAAAGCATTTCTGTGCTCTGACCCAGAGGTTTGGGATCCTGAGCTGGGTCCTGCTGTTGCATGTGGAGCCATGGGAAGTGTCTTGCTCCTCATTCGCACTTTCCGCCAGGCTCCTGAGGGTCTGGCACTCAGACAGTGCGATTCCTTGGGAGACCTGAGCCTTAATCCTGCAAATTAGCTTTTCACAAAAGCCATTAAAATTTAGCAACCAAGGCACAAAACGTACTTGCTTGTTCTCAGCCAGAGAAGAGAAAAAGTGACTTTTCTGGTGAATTCTGGCTTCTGGAAGGTGAGTGACAGCCTCGGTGTGTGCAGGAAGGGCACGGTGGGGTTTACTGGGGTCCCTCACCCCAGGGGCGTCCAAGTGCCTGTAGCTTTAGCAAAAGACAAGTTTTGGGGAGGTCCTCCTTGCCTGACTCACCTCCTCGGCATCCAGCATGAAAAAGGAGCAAGAAACTGGGGGAAAAGTGGTGAGAAGCAGTATCTCAGAGGCACAGCCTCAGCATTGGCTGCGCTTGCCCAGCCATATGGGTTGTGCTATGGGGACACAGCAAAGCTTGCTGCGGTGCCAAGGCAAACTTCTCCCACAGGTAGCCATAAAACAGCCTCCTTGATAAGTTTACAGGTAAGCACATTAGACCCCTGATGTGCAGAAAGAAATGGGAGATTATCACAACCATTTAACACTGTGAATTAGGGTATGCTCATGCAGCAGGGAAACTACCTGGAAAGAACTGTCAAACCACATTAACCGGTTGGCTTTGGGGTAAGACAACTGTCTAGGTTTGTCCTGCATTTGCTTTAGTCTTAAAACCCTTCTTATCAATTTACCAGCTGGAGCACAGGAAGATACTGGTGACCTTACACCTGGCCCAAAATATTAATTTTAGGGTTTTGTTGAGAGGCTGTAAAAAAATCTATGAACATACAACAACCTTGACAGCATGATGAAGTGACCCTTGCACACAGGTACCACCCGTGACCACCAATATTTCAAACGTATTAATGATGACAAAAATGACCTAGGTCAAACACAGAAGTGCCCAACAGAAGCACCATCCTCTGCAACCCAGCACGCACAAACAGCCTTACCAAGACCCACAAGCCTGTGCAACCAAAATCCCAAACTAACCCGGTATATCCACCTCAGCACACACAGCTAGTGAGCACACACTCAAAAATGTCGAGATAGGTAACTATGACAATTCAGTTTCTTATAATAAAAATTTAAAAACTGTCTATCTGTAGTTCCCTCTATTGCAGGCATGGCATTGCAAAAACAAGAAGGATGACAAACCTCGCTCCTAGAGCATCGTAAATTCTCCCTGCTGGCTGCAGCTTTGGGATGGGGTGACAGACTCCAGGCTGTCCCAGCCCACCCACACAGACGATACACATAATATATAATGCACAAACCATAACACAGACCGTGCTGCAGCACTTGTGATTTGTTTCATGCACAGTGAAGGTGGCAAATCCTCCAGTGAGGTCTGGGAAATACTTTTTAATGACTGGTTTGTGATGGGAGAGCGGGAGCTATGCAGGAAGATCTCCCTCTTATCTCTCCCACCACTGGCCAACTGAGACAGCGGCCGCATTCCTGGTGCAGGAGAGAACAGCTGGGGATGGAAATAAAACCTAATTAATTCTGTAAACCCAAATGAGGTTGTCTGGGCGCACATGGGATGCTGTGTCAACAGCGCACCTTTAATATGTGAGGTCCGGGATTTTAATTAGGAGGAAAGATAATCTTGAAGCAGGCAGTAATTATTTTTCAAATTGGCTACACCAATCACCATAACTATTAACTGCAACATTTTATGGAAAGAGAGAGCAATTAAGAGAGAAGAGCAAAGAACAGTCCTGAAACCCAATACCTCCTTTCTCAGAGCTGTTCTCACAGTGTGGACCTCCTTCAAAAGCTGGTATTGTGTCATTTCTGGAAATAAACCCTCAGGGGTGGAAGCTGCTACAGAGATAGGCTGGTGCCTCAACGGGATGCAGCTATGAACAGGAACAGTGATGCTATCAGGCAAAAACTGCCTGAGACAGCTCTTGTTTCAGATCATGATAGTGACAGATGGAAAATGCCGTTAGATCTCCAAGGTCATCTTTTGTAAGGAGGAAGCCTAGGTACAAGCCCTAGCACCTATCTGAATTAACACTTGATGGTAGCCAAGGACAGAGGCTTCAAGAAGAGCAGCTCAGAGAGTCTTGTCCTAGCTGGTAGGTGGTTCTAGTTGCTCCTCAGCAACATCAACTTTCCAAAAGGTTTCCGAGAAACTCAAGAGGTCTCCCAGGCAGGACTGCATAGCATTGCTGCTGGCTACCTGACTATCAGTGGGGCGAGGGGGCTGCACTGCAGCCACAGGGGAAGCGACCACTGTATTTGGACCCTAAAGCCCACTGGGAATCGTTCAGGAGGCAAAATGCTCTGAAACTGTCCCTAGGAAGCCTCAGCTCCCACCCAAGCCAGGGAAGGTGGCAGCCTCCATATGGCACATCTGGAGCACACACCCCACTGCACCGACAGCCCTCATCCTCCCCCCAGCATCACTGAATTCAGGGAGCAGAGCCTGGCCTTGATTTGGGCTAAAACACAGGGTGCAAAACTCCTCCCTGAAGGCAGTGTTTGAGGACCACTAGCAAGGGCAGCATTCTCCTCTGTGCCTACTCATCACCTCTTGATGTGTCTGAGAAAACACTGAAGCAACTTGTACCCTCCAGTTAAGGGTTAACCTGCAAGATAAAATGAACAGAAAATCCATTGCCCCGATAAAAGGAATAAAAAACTCAGGTCAATGAAGAAATCAAGCTTCAGCAGTATCAGCTGCATTATTTAGTGGTACAAATCAGAATAGCTGAAATAATGCAATTTCAGACCCTTTTAAAACCGCTCATTCACAAAAGTGTGATACAAACACAAGCTGTTGTGGAGATGCTAGTCCTTGACTGTCAGAAGCATATTATCAGTCTGCCACAAACATCCTGCTCCCATTAATACTCATGAAAAAGCAGCCACAGATAATCTGAGTGGGTGCCCCAACAGTGCTCCACACTCATGCTGGTGCAGGCGAGGACAGGACCTGTTGGTACTGGCAGGGCACAGCATATATCCCAGCTGCTGTGTTGATGGAGATGAAGTGCAGGAGCGCAGGCAGCAATTGCTATCCCCCATCCAGCTTCAAACAGCCCTTTTCTGCCCAGGTATCCAGCCTCCTCTGTCACCTTCACCAAAATAGCCGAGAGCCATGTATAGAGATCTGTGCTGCACGGATAGGAATGGGCAGGTCCCCATCCAGATTTATGCTAATGCTGACTCCAAAAGCTGGATCTGGAGTCAGAGTTGGGCTTTATCCCCAGGCTAGGCAAAGCCCAAACACCAAATCAAGCCTCTATATCCAGACTGGATAGGTACATATCTAGGTGTGGTACCCATACATATATACATATCTAGATACATATATAGGAGTGGCTCGGGTCTGGTTTTGGTGACTCGGCACAAGCAAATCAATGCTGAGTCACAGATAAATTTTATCCTCCAGGTCTTGAGCTCTGTGATGCCAACACACACGGTACTCATACCCACAAGTTAAAGCATTTCCAGACAGAAGAAGAAGAAAAAAGTAACTGGGAAGAGGATTGCTCTATTTCCTTCCCCTTTCCTTCTTATGCCCCTCCCTTTTTTTTTGACAAAGAAAAGACTACATCTTCCCAACTAAATGGGACAAATTAACTGCCTTGGGGTTCCAGTGCAGACACACCACAGCTTGGGTGCAATGTGCCTGAAGTGCAGCTGGGGTGAGAATAGTTGCTTATACAAGGGTTTATTTGTGGGATCCAGTGGGATCTACACATGGCTTTACGGGGCATTCGTAGTGTCTCACATTCTACCCCAGTCACACTTTCTCCCCCTACACCCTTTGGTCATCTTCTTCCCTCACCTGAGCCCAGGACCACTATCCTTAAACTTTCTGTGGGACCAGAGAGGAAGGGCTTTAAGGTATGAGTCCCCAGAAGAGCCCCTGTAAGCATTAAGGATGGTAAGGAAGGAAGCATAAAGTAGTTGGTTTAGGAACTCCACAAGCAGGTTACGCTGGCTGATCAAAAGCAGAACTGATCTTGAGACAGAGAGTGAAAAAAGATGAGGTGGGAGAGCTGCGAAAAGGAAAAGCAGCAGCTTAGGTCTGATATGTTAGAGAAAAGGGGAGTCTGTGAAGGGATGGCAAAAGAGTGGGGTGATGAAATCAAAGCAAAGGGTTAGGAGAATAATCTGTGTACATGTGTCCAGCATGGCTACAAGCAAGGCAAGGCTGTTGGAAAGGACGTGCAAAATCAGCACACAAGACAAGGAGGGACCAAGGGAGGGTTTCCACCATGGCTGATGGATGGGAAAGGCAGCAGCTCAGCAGCATTGCCCTGAAAAATCAGCAAAGCGTTAGACGTTGTTTGAGTGTGAGTACCCAGGGAGACATCTGAGGCAAAGATGAATCCACCTCATGCCCCACCAGGTTGTACTTCTAAGGACATGTGGCAAAGTGGCACTGCGCAAGCTACGGACCCTGAGCAAGGTGATCACTGTCATGAGGAGTGCTCACAAACTGTCACAGCTACTTGGATGTTAAACTTAACAGGAGACCTAGCCAAGGAGCTGGAAGATTTATTGATTTTTTATTTTTTGTTTCTTTCAAGAAGCTCTTAACAAAATCTTATGGGATTAGAATTGGTTACTTCCAAGAGACCCTCGTGATGGACTCAGTGAGAAATGCTAGACTAGATTAGACAAGGCAAACTGAAACGTGTCCATGAATTCTCTGCAAGGAGTGATAGTCAAACCTCCAGACACAATTATTTTCCCCTGCTTCCTGCATTTCATGTTATTTCTCTAACAAAAGCTGCTTGGCAATAGGGATTACAAGGCTTTTTGGAGACACTAACAAGATGACTTGCTTGCTTCCCAGCCAGGAGACGAGCACTGTGCTCACCAGATGAATGGCTCAGGAGACGTTTTATAGAATTGCTCTGAAGTGAGACACGCACCCCCGAAACGCATGGCACCGTCCCCGTCCCCATGAGCTGGCTCCCTGCCATGGCACAGCTTTCCTCCTCAGCCTTAGGTAGAGACTTGGCTTCCTTCTGAGCTCCTCCATCGAAATGCTGATGGCTCTCTCCCCTCCTGGCATGAAGAAGGTGAGTTTAACTGTGTAAGAAGAGCCTCCGTTCTATTGCACAGAACTATCCAGAATCATCAACACAAAAAGCTGTCAGAACACATTTAAGGCACCCTCACAGCTAGGAAGGTGAGGTCTCAAACAAGGATGAAAAAAACAAATGCTTTTTACTTATCTCAGCAACACACACTCTACAAATGCCCCAAATGCACTGAAAAGTATATGAAAAAATGCTCAATTGCCACTGAAATGCATTCTGGTCTGGGGGAAAGCAGAGCAAGACAATAAATACTGTGGTTCAAGGAGAAGTCAAGAACTTACAAATGGATTTAGCTGGTAGTGAAGGAAGAAGAGAAAAGGCAAAGCTTTTGTAGTTGAATAGAAGTTGGCTGAGATGTTAGGCTTTATAGAAAGTGCTATTCCTTGAAAAAAAAAAAACATAAAATATAGAAGAGTGTCCTGGCTGAAAAGGCTTTCCCCATTTCTTTGTAATTTCCAAATCAACTTAGGATAGATTATAAAGGGTAGCTTTATTCAGCAAAGGAGAAGACGGGACATCTCTGCAACAGCAGCCCACTGCAGCACAGAGGGAAGTTCTGCGGGGCTTTGTGGATTATCAGTTCTCTGCTGCACGCTACATGCCACAAATGTATTTATTTTGCAAATCTCAGATCTGTCAAAGAAAAGTGTAATGCTATGAACTGGCATGTTCAGGAGAGAGAACTGGAGAGACAGGGGAGGTCGTTGGAGACCACATCCCTGTAACAGCAAGGAGTTCATGAGCAAAAACATAGGATGATTGTAGGAATTAGACAGTACCACAGAAGATCATTAAGTAAGATCCTAGTGATTCTGGTCAATTTGATCTGAGGAAAGGCTCCTTCTCTATCTCAAACTACATCATATCAATTACCCTGAGGGGATGGTCAAGACAACACTATATTTACCTGTGAGACTTCCTATATAGCACCAAGAACATCAGCACACTCTGCCTCTTCCTCCTTTCCCCCCAGCTACAGCTAATTCATTCAATACTGCCTGAATAACTCTTAAATCCATTCAAATCCGAACTTGAGGAGGCTGCACCAAGGAAAAGGCTAACATTGACTCTAGGCTTCCCCCAGAACAGCACAGCCCTTTGCCCCACAGCCCTGGGTGGCCCCTCTGCACAGCTCCTTGGCCAGACATTGAAGTGTTCCTCTCAGTTCTGGCTTTATGAAGGGGCTGCAGTTTTAATTATATTAATTGTTAATTAGTAGGCATCTTTGTTTTCTTGCTGGTAAGTCTGAGAGCAGGAGGACAGGTCAGGCAGCAGATCCTTCGACTTAGAGGGCAACCCCTGACAAGGATTAGCACCTGTTTCTGTGGTTATAATTGAGTTAGTGCTGCCTCCGGGCAGCCATGACCCACCTTTCTCATTGCCCCACAGCACAGTGACCAGCCCAAAGGACAGGATTGAGGTTTTGGCTGTAGCTCAGAGCAGGTACTTCCCAGACACCCATCAACAGTGGTCACTTCATTTGCTTGCTGACTGGTTGCACCCCTCTGAGCCCTGAATCCATGTTCCTTGCACAGGACCCTATTAAAACCCACGGGAACCCTAACACATGCAAAAGGAAGACACTACTCCAAGCCATGGGGGAGAAGGGTGACTCACTCCACGCGCCAAGGGACAGTGTTGAATCCCTGGGCTTGTCCCAGAATCCCTGAATCCCCTCTGGCCAGGCAGGACCTGCCAGCCACAGTTGGTGGCTCCAATGCTGCTCTGCAGGAGATGCACAGGGACAACCAGAGTGCCTGCCAGCCCGGCTGGACCGCCGGGCGGTAGCACAGAAGGGCCAGGAAGGTGCTGTGAGTTGGAAGATAAGCTCAGCAGCAGAGCTTATCGAGGCATCCTTCTTCTCTCCCATGGGAAAGCGATGCCCAGCCCTTGCCAATCCCTCTGCAAAGCTTCCTACAGGAAGTTTCTGGCAGTGGGAATGGCTGCCAGCACAGGATTAGCAGCCTGTTGATTTAAAGGGCTTATTACAGGAGCTTAATTCTATTTTGACAGATGAAAGTAAGTCAATTACAGCTAGAAATAGCTCAGAATTTGGTTTTTTTTTTTTTTTTTTTTTCTTTTTTCCCCCTCCCTTTCTCTGAGTTGTGATATCGTTTCCTTCCCCTTCTTTATCTCAAAGCCAGCATTTTCTGTAAGATGCCCAGGGAAGCCTCAAACACAGGCACTTGGGCAGACACAGCTCTTCTCGCCCGTTATTGCTGCCTGCAACGCACCGTGGCACCAGAGCCTCCACTCCTCCCAACCCCCCCCAGGCTGCCTGAGAAGCTGCCCTTCACACTCCTCACCCTGGAGCACCCCTTTAGGCTTGCTCCTGTGGGAAACGACCCCAAAATCTATCCCATGCCCACCTCCTGTACTGACACGCCACCTGAGTTGGAACAGAGCAACACCCAGCTTGGACCAACTGAGCAGAAGAGCTCAGGCTCAGAGGTGAAGAAGTGCTCAAAGCAATCAAGAAACATTCATGCTGAGGCTTAGAGGTGGGAGCACCAGCTACACAAAGGAATTCCCATCCTGGGAGATCAAACAGGGTCTAGTCAGGATCAGAAAGAACAACTACTGCCACTAAGCCATCTCCAGCATAAGCCACCACCTGCCTAGACTCCCAAAATATTTAATGAGCCATGATGCTCCCTAGAGAAATAAAGCAAGTGCCAACCCCATACCCAAGCCATTTACATGGAAGCATCCCCTCTGGGGCTCTCTCTCTTTTATAACTTCCCCATCCCCACCACACCTGTCTCCCACACACCTGAAGTTGCAAGAAGAGAGCAGAATGACCCCTTCCTTCCCTCCCAGTAAGTCCATTCACCACCACCTGGGCCCATTTACCTGATCAACAGGACTAGACCATGTCAGTCCCCTCCCCGCCTTGGCTGGTCATTTAAGATGATCAGAGCAATTAGTACCATTACAGGAGAGCACAGGCTACTCATGAACAGCCCTTGGACCTCTGCCACTGCTGAGCCCATCCAGGCTGCCATGAGCTCCACGACCCGAGGAGCTGTGCAAGACTTGCGTGTGTCACTCAAGCACAAGGTGACAAACCTCACCTCTAGCTCAGCACACACACATGTCTCCAAGGAAAGCCCTAACCATAGGTTGGGGAGCTATCATGGTGACACCCAGGCTTACAGCCAGGAAAAGCACCAGAAGACTTAAGGCTTGCTATATTGCATGGCTAAAAGCCCTCACACTCAAAGAGCAGAGTGGGGAGCCCCTGCTTGCGAGGTGGTCTCCAGTTCTCATCTAGGGACCAGCCACTGCCCACGGAGTCCTCCTCACAGCCTGCAGAAAGAAAGAGCTTGTGCCGTTTGCCTCCAACACAACCCCATCGATCGCTCTCCAGCTCAGGAAGCTCACAAAATCCTGGCTCCGAGCACACCAGAAACACTCTCACCCTCGGACAGCGTGCAGCAGGCGCAGCGAGGGGTAGGCAGTCCTGACGTTGATGTGGTGCTTCAGGATGAGCTCGTTCACCCACTCCACTCGCTCCTTTCCCCCCTTGGCCATGAACGCCGGGATCCAGAGGATGCTGCCATTGAGGCTGTGGAGGCGTTGCAGCAGCTTCTCCCTCCAAGTCTCGTTCACCAGGTCCTCGAAGGCCCGTTGGATGACCGAGGGGTTCATAGTCACCAGGTCTGTCTTCATGCCCACGTCCTGCGAGTACTCCTGGACAGGGGCCAGATTGCACCTGCGAGGGGAAACACCGAACAGCCCTTTACAATGCACGTGAGAGAAGGCAGGGACAAACCCGAGGAGTGTTTGATGCCAAAAGCTGAGGCCAGTGACAGATGTGCCCATTTGCCCTCGTTTTTGTGAGGAGGAGGAGGAGAAAGAACGAGCCCCTGCAATAAATTAGAGAGGCTCTGACCCGGTAATGGTGAGCCATCCTAATATAAGGTCACCATTCCTCAACACGTTGGTATGTGTGTGCATATTCCTCCGGGGAAATGCTAATAACAGACATAACTTTGCTGTCTGGTGGGTGGGTTTGTACAGATCGGCATCTCTTCTGGTGTGGCTCAAAAATAACACAGAGCAACAAACCTCCCGTCTTTGCTGCCACAGCAGATCTGAAATTAAACAGCCCTTCCCACGCAAGGAAAGCGTTCGCCTCTTAATTCTAGCCCTGCTGGGGTAATATTATCCCAAGTCCCTTTTCCCTTCCTGATGAGTCTCTGCTTAACAGCAGACCCGGTGGCACCGGCAGCGATAACGACACCAGCAGGCAGTGGGTGCCAGGACACGGTCTCCACAGGGCTTGGCTGTCTGGAGGCTATGACCTTCCAAAAACATCTCTTTCTGTCCTAGTAACTGGTGCTTCTTCTCAGGCTGTGCATGCAGATACGGGCACAGACGTTCCCCTGGGAGCTCCCGTGCCACGACCTCCTGCATCACACCAGGGACAAGGGCTGAGGGGCTGTGGGATGAGCTGCCAACAAATCACCCTTGTTATACGGTGGTTTCCTGCAGCTCCTCGAGGGGGGATCCGCAGCCATTAAAGCTGTGGCCATGCCGGGCACGTGGCACTGGGTAAACGGCACCAGCTGATGGGGGGGAGGCAGAGATGCTCTCCTAGCACAGTGAAAACCAGCAGGTACCCACATGTTAGTACACTGCGTGCTCTCCTGTGGTGCTCTACAGTGAATTTACAGTATTTAACGAGCAGGAATTGCATCCTAACCATCTGCCTTGATAATCAGCCATTACTACTGTTTTCCATACTTTACAGATGGGGAAACTAAGGGAATGGTGTAAAGAAAATCCAGCTACTGGCACGCAGGCCCCTTCTGATCCACTTGTCACAGGAGTAAAATTGCTGAAAATAAACATTGGATCTGAAGAACGAAGCTGTATTCTGGACACAGAGCTCATCGCTGGTCACTGCCAGCCCTGCTGAAAAGGCTGCGTGGGTGGAGCAAACCTTCATCAGGAAGATGCAGATTCAGGTGGTGGCTCAGATCACTGCGGTGGGAAGAGCACGCCCACGCGACCTGTACAAGCATACCTGGCTGGAGAAGAGCCGCTCAAAATCCCAATACTTATACCCAAAAAAGCTTTTCTCCTGCAACTTTGCTGCCTGACACAAAAGCCCCTCCCTAAACTTTGCCAAAACTGCAATAAGCAATTTTTCCCTTTGTTCACCGTGGTTACACTTAAGGACGTGACCGGTAACACCCCGCGCCCCGCGGGTGGGATGGAGCTGCTAGCAGCCAGGCAGGCTGGAGCAGCCGGGTTTGAGCGGGGGGCAGAGGTGACATTATCCTTGTTCCCATGTCACGCCTGGGACTGCCTCTGTGAGCCGCTGATGGATTGGGCTGTCTTCATAATAGACTCGCCAGAAAGCAAATATCTGCACATACATAAATCATCAGCGGACTCCTGTAGCCCCTCAGCTAACAGATGTACACGGGGGTTGGGGATGGGAGGGCAGGCGCGCTCCTCCTCTCCACTTCACGCACCTTCTGTAGCGAATTGGGTGTGTGTCCCAGTGGGACGGGTCAGGATCTGCTGCTGCAGGTCCACGGGGCAGCGCATCTGCAGGGACATCGGTGCTGGGGATGGAGCAGTCACAGGGGAGCGTCAGAGCCGGGCGTGCACAAGCTTGGTGCCAGGTGCTTGAGAGCAGGAGCAATTTGGGGAAGAATCGAGCTTTTGCCCATGGGAGAGGCCAGGACAGGGTTTGTTTGCAAGAAGGCAAGCACGTGGGAAAAGAGGAGGGAGTGCTTGGGACTGGAGTTGCTGGGGGTTAATGGTGCACCATGAGAAGACATGGGGGGTGCGTTTGCAAGAACACTGGAGGAGCACTTGGCAGTGGGTGGAAGAGTTTGCAGCAGGGCGTTTGCATGAGAGAGCTCCACGCATGCACACGGGGCTGCAAGGCTGCGCTGCACTATGCGATGGGGACTCCAGCCCATTTCCCCTGCTCCGAAACCCCCTGAGACCCCCTCAGCCCCATCGTGCAGCAGGGTGCAGTCCCCTACCTTATCACGAAGCTGTGTGCATCGATCTCGGGGCCGCAGCCGCTGCTGAGCAGGACCCCCGAGTTGCCCACGATGGCGCAGGTGGGGAACTGTTTGCCCTTGAGGGGCGAGGTGCGGGGCAGCAGCTCGTACAGGTTCTGCGAGACATTCATGGTGCTGTCCCTGTCAAAGACGTAGTGGATGACGTCCCCTGGCTTCAGTGTCCCCTTCAGCACAGAAATGTCCTTCTCTGCATCCAGGAACTTCAAGATCTGTTTCCTGAGGATGTGGAAGAAAACAGCCCCATCAGTTGGGTCATACACAAATCTTGCTCCTGCCTGCCCTTGCTCCGTGGCCAGGCCCAGCCGACTGGTGCTCTCCAGGAACAGCTTTCAAACAGATAACTCCACCTTAACAGCTGCTCCTTCTCCACCCATCCCTTCCCAGGGCAGGCTAGCATGGTCACCCCACCAGTAGCTGGGGGGGTTCCTTCACTCACCCTGGGCAGAGGCTCTCTTTCCCCCCACCATGACCTGCCACCAGTGCACACGAGTTCCACTTGGCCTGGAAAATGGGGATTTTGTTGTTGCAAGGCCAGCATGTTCAGCTGGGAATTCATTTCCAAGCGATCGCTTACAGATATGAAGCCCAGCTCAGCAGGAGATAAGCCTTTTATTTATTTCTCGATTTCTTTAAATGATATACAGAGGCAATTTGCCAGCTTGCACTGAAGAGGACCAAATCTGTCTCTTGTCCTATAGGTAATTACCAGTACCTGATCTTCAAAGAGAGTGTCTGGTTGTGTCTCCATTTGGATGAGGCTGGTTTAATGTTGTGCTTAATGCTTTCATTACTTCTGTCAACAACAGCTGGAGACGAAGAGTCATTTATTACTACTTCAGCTCTAGAGAAAAGAAAGACAGGGAGAGGGAGAGAGACAGGATCCGTTAGCATCCCAATGGCACTTCTAATCACTGTCTTTGGCTCTGGCTGCTGGAATTCAAACTTCATCAGAAAAGCAAAATTGTAGTTATTAGCTAAACAAGAACTGAAAGCCAGTTTGTATTCTGCTACACTCAAGCAGACAGACACAAATCCTTAAATACCTGCTTGCTTACAAGAACACAGACTTACAGCCGGGCACAGCTCTACAGAGAACACAGTCTTACACACCTAGCTGTAGAAAGGCATGCACACAAAAACACAAGCAGGTTCTGCAAAGACAGGCTGGCAGATGGACACTTGCAGACAAGACACCCCAGAGCCCCAGGGAGCCCCCAGAATTCACCAAGACATTTCCTACATGGGCAGCCAAGGTTGCTGCCCTGTTGCCTCACGGTTGCACATGAGCACCCCAAAGTGGAGCCAGCTCAGCTCCTGGAGAGGGTTAAAATCCTCGTCAGAGAAATGCAACCTTCACCCAAAGGAGAAATTAATTTAGCTGAGCTGCTGGGTGCTGCTTGTGAGATTGGGCTATGAGCACCCCGTCCCAAACAGGGGGAGGCTGGCTTGCTGGTAACTTCTTCCCCCATTAGAAGACAGCACAAGGATTTCAGCATCTGTACCACCTGCTCCAGACCCAGAAATGAGCAGGCAGATGGGCAACAGCCAGATGCTGTGGTTTGGAGATGATCACTGGGAGACCCCAGCTTTTAATCCCTGCTCTGAGAAGCGAATCAGCCCCAGCAACTTCAGTGCCATTTACATCAAATGGCATGAATTAAGGGAGCCTCTGAATATCTGATTCCAGCCAGCCGCCCTCCAAAGAGAATACCCAAGTATCTCATCAAGAAGCTGAGCGTGTATCTGCAGCCCTGAAAAAACCTTCACACTTCAGAGCGCTCTGAAAAATACACAGCCAAAGCACTCGCTATCAGCTAAAGGGAATCTCCCTCTCCGGTGCAAAGGGCTTTTTCCGGCTGGGAAATGGTTTATAAATAAATATAATTATAAAAAGCACGTAAACCTCAAGGAAGGAGAAGAGTGAGAGATGTGGCAGAGAGGGCAGCCCAGGCTTATGGACAACATTCAGCTCCTGGTAGCACATCTCCACTCCAGGGAAGGAGCTCTGGAGGACACACCATGGCTCACACTATGTGATGTTTCAGAAAGGGAAGGAAACGTGTTTATAAATGCTGGCTGCCAGTGTCCTTGTGTGTATTTGTACAGTTCCTCTCCAGAGGCTGCCAGCTGAGGTTGTTGGATTTGTTTGCATCTTGTCTTTTGCCATATCACCTTGTGTCTTGCAAATACTACTTACAAGGTGTCAAAAATCATAAAGGAAACAGGGTAAATAAATCTTGGGAATAACTGATTTTTTTTTTTTTTTGGCTTTGTCCATTTTCTGTGTTTTGATCATGAGTGGTGACATCATCACAGAATGACATCACTCTTTCTCACGTGCTGTCACTAAGCTCTGCAGCCATGCCGCTTGGTAATGCTGGGCTGACATGAAATCATTGTAAAAATAACACAGAGAGACACTGAATGAAGCTGCGATGCCATGAAATGACTCTGCAATGGAACAACGTTACTGGAGTGCATTACGGTAAAACCGAATGAACTTCTGATGTCAAAGACAGCGATCTCTCTTCTAATAGCACGTAGTAAAACTACGAAAATGGCAACTCTATCACTGACTTATTTTAACAATAAGTAACTCTCTGTTTCTCATTCTCTCAATCACCACAACTTGCAGATCCTTGGTTATTTGCAAATGATTATTGCACTGAGCTGGGGGAAGGAGGGGGAGAAACGATTAAGAAAATGCAAAGCAGAAGTGAAAAGAAACAGATACATTTGCTAAATAAGAACAGCACTATCCAGCAAAGAGGAGAAGCAGATTAATAGCTGCCTTACAGCAAAAACAAATGAACACAAAATCTAATTTACAAACCTATTAGATTTGCTATGTAAGCTGTTCACAGCTGATCTGATTGTACCTCTGCCTCCAGAACTCCTGCAAGACAAAGGAAATACATTATTTATAAACCCAGCTCCTCTTTGCCAAGCATTGTTCAACAGTCAAGAGATCCTGCTCTGAAGGGCTCTGAACGGAGACACTGCAGCGACGTTCGCATCCCGTGCCATCCAGGAGGGAGATGTCCTGATGCCTGTGAAGGGCTTTTCACATCCATCGTCATTGCTGCCCTACTGCGACTGTAAAATCATTCCGGCAAAAAAGCTCCTAACTAACTCAATTAATAATACCTGCATGATCTAACCAGCCATCAAAGACATCTGGTCTCCGTCATCAAAGCAGCATGCAGTCTACAGGTTGCATTAAATACATCTCTACTTTTTTTTTACAAGTCAGGTGTTAGCA
The DNA here is from genome assembly GCF_018691265.1 of Tyto alba. NCBI lineage: Eukaryota > Metazoa > Chordata > Aves > Strigiformes > Tytonidae > Tyto > Tyto alba. The sequence continues at coordinate 7,266,048 of NW_024881317.1, forward strand.
GTGCACAGAGAAGGTCTCCTCCGTCTCCAGGCTGCCAAGGGACCTTCCCTGTCCTTTTCAGGTGGGGACTGGGCTGAATGATCTGGACAGGATTCCCACCACTGTCTTCATCTTGGGCTTTCAGTTGAGACCACCCAACATCTCCATTTTATCCCGAGTGAGCCACCAGCTTTCTGGGTGACCCGCGGAGACCTCGTCCTCACAACACGTCTTCTCCTGACTGGCAGTGACCCTGGCCAGACCCAGGGTCCCGTTCCAGCCCCCTCTGACCCCATGAGTGCCCTGAAGCCCCTTGTCCCCACCTTTGGTGTAACCTGGCTGAAGCTACGAGGCCAACTCACCACAGTCATTCGCATGCTGGAGCTGAGACCTGAAGTGACAGCCTTGTCACTCCCATGGCCTGACACCACGGCACAAGGACGGGTGCCAGACTTGTCTGAGCAAGACCTCTGGGAGCGGAGAGCCAAAGCTTCCAGCACCTATATGATGCTATAATGAAGAGTAGGTGGGACCAAGCCCCTTCAGAAGCCAATGCCACCCATACAATGTGTGAATCCTCAATTAAAAATAAATACATACAAGTATTGGTCTGCATCTAGTTGGCTGCAGAGCCCCTTCATGCGTTAGCCTGCTATTTTCAAAGGGGTCAACAGAATGAGTTGCCCACTTTGCAGTGCTCAGTGGGAGCCGGGCTCCTAGTCAGATACATTTTAACTGCCACATGTTCATTGCTCTGTTTTATTGTTTCCATTGCACAGATATCCAAATGTACATGCTCATAAGGAGAAGCAAATTCTTTTCCAGCAGAAATACTGTTACCTGGAAATATATACCTTAATGAAAATGTATCTCAGAAGCATGTATTTCTACCAGTCCTGAAAATATCCCAAATGCATTAGACATAAATGGAAAAGAAATAGAGTGCGTTTGGTGCCATCAAATTTTTTTCAGACTTGTGGGATGTGATGTAAATCCCTTTGTTAGGCTGAGCACAGCCCTCAGCACCACATAACATCAAACCCTTGGAAATGCCGCGACAGTTGTCCCTTTCCTCCCTCCCGCTGGAGACCATCTATGGCCAAGTCAGAGCGATTCCCACTCCGACACTCTCCTCCTTCCTTTGACAAACCTGAGAGTCAGCAAGCGGTTTCATTTTCTGGTGCATCAAGGGAACAGCAGGACTAGCTTATTCCAAGAGCCTACTGGCATTTAACAAGCCTCCGCTTTAATGGGGTTCACCGCAGGATGTGGGAGCAGACTGGATTAGTGTGCAAACCACGCATCCTTTCAGAGACGTCTCCTCTGAAGGAGCCTTCCAAATGGGATTCACACTCCTTCACACTTGCTGTAAAGCAGACAGGGACTGGATTATGGGCTTAGAAAAAGAAATGCTACTCCCTGAATAAGTGCTCATTCACAATCTATGTGAAAGAAATTAGGAAGAGGACAAGACCTGTTTGCTCCCACCTCATCCATGTCTTGCGGCTATGGCAGGACTGAACTGAAGTATCACAACGTATTATTCAAATGTATTTATCCAATCTAACTTTACAGACTTCCAGTGACAGGTCTGTGCATGTCTCCTCCTGAAATTAAGGCAGGCATCACAGCTGGAGATGCTGGGTGTGAGGAAGACAAGCTGAGAGCACATCTCCCAACTCACTGTGTGCAGAGGTGGTGGGGGAGCAGACCGGCTGCCTGGATCCCCTGCCGAGGAGACCCTCAAGGGCAGTTTCAGGAGTTCCTCTTTCCCCCTCACACACCGTGAAAAGCGAAAGTTTTCAAAATATGGTAATGCATACAGAGCACAAAGTGTTCTGCTGTCATATGTGAACATGGAGGGGGTGGCTCATAGCTGGAGGAGAGAGCAGGGCTCTGCTGGCCATCTTCCCATGACTTGCTCCCTGGCACTGGGCTCACTGCTTTGCTGGCCAGCAGCAGCCTGGTGGACACCCGAGATGATGGCAAAGACACTGCTCCCTGCACCAGGCTTGGTTTCTTTCTCTGAGCCACGGAGATTGCCTGAAGCTGGGACATGATACTTGGCTGAAGGTCTCAGCTGGTTTAGTGAATCCTAAAATGCTCCTGCGGCTTCAAAACCATCAGCCTTTGGGCCTTTTGTGTCCTGCACTGCAACTTTTGGACATCTTCCCTACAATCTCCCTTCGTACAGTCGAAGACAACGTGCACTGTGAATATCATGCCATGGGGTGTATTGCCCTGTCCAGCCATCCTGCTCAGCTCAGCCCACTGGTGGGTACCAGCCAAGCAAATCAGCTGCTCAAAACACCCACAGTTTAGCCAAGAGTGGTATTTTCTAAGGTCTGCTATACTTCATTAGCAACACAGGCAAGCCGGTATCTCTGTACTGCTTCACTTCCCCCACCTGGAAGAGGAAAACATTAAGAAATGGAAGGCACTAATTAAGAGGCACATGTTAAAAACAAAAAGTCAGCCCATTTTATTATACCTTGCTGACCTGGATTTTCAAATCTTTTGGCTTCAAAAGGCAAAGACCAACCTCAATTAAAATTGCAGATGGGCATTGATTTTGAAAAGCTTTCTAGTGCTATACTGTGTTTAGACTGAATTGCCTTATTAATCTAGTTGTTATCAGTTTGATTGTATAGCCAGCTCCACAAAGTACCAACCTGATTCCTAAACCTATTATTTATAAAATGCTCTTCTTCTGACTTCTGCTGGGATGTTTTCCAGTGATAACTCACATCTTACGTGCTAATGCCATATTACTGGCTTATGCCATCCTTTCTCATTTTTGCTTTGAGATTTTCAAGCTGAATTTCCACTATCTAAGATATTATATAGGTCAAAACATTCTGTGCTCAGATGTAAAGTGACACTGATTCATATATCAGAGGATAAAAAAGAAAAATTGTCTTATGGTTCAGGTCCAAATTTTCTTGGATGAATAATTTCTGACAAATCAGGTATGCAAAGACTTTTCTATTCACCCACTATGAATGGGCTGTTTAGGGTTTTTGCTTCCCTTTTCATCGTTTCCCACTTTTTAAATGATTCTCTTAATTGTTGCTAGGTATGGTTTGGTCTTGCTTTGAGCAATTTCAATATGTGAAATCAAAGCTGCTTTGACTGAACAAGTAGGTCACACAGCCTCTTTGGGTGAGCGGATCTCTAAGAGCAGGCTTTATGCGTCCATATTCTCAGGCTTAGAAATTAAAAAATGTGTTTTCCATGGATATTTTACAATGCCCACCTCCAAGTCTTGTTCTCCCTCAGCATCTGTGACAGACAATGCGCATGGGAAGCAGCACAAGAAGCATGAACCAACTAGAAATTTCAGCTGTACCCAACTGCCCATTTAGCCACATTTGTGGAGTCCATTCTTGGTGGAACAAAATCTCTGCCTCTTCCCGACCTTGGGCAACCCAAGTCCTCCTCTTCTCCCTCCTCCACATAAAAGAGAGATAAAAATCCCTTGGGGGATTGTTAGGCAGAATTTATCCATCTGAATTCCTCAGAAAGAGAGTTCAGACTGCCACAGTTTTTATCTGAGAGGTTAAAATGATTAACACCTAATAATTAAGTTTTCATAACCTGTTCTTGTGTTAGGTGCATTTTATGATCCTTGTTTTACAGCTGAGACACTGGAGGTGAAGTAACACCAAAAAAAACCAGTCCCACAGGCCAGGACAGGAGCAGTCACTATGGGCTTACATCAGTCCTGTCCTCTTGAAAATGCTGCTCTTTACTTGCCGAGAGTGAGTATGGCTCTTGCTGGGTGAGAGGGTAGGACACATCACCCATAGGACCACGAGAATCGGTCTGAAAAGGTCTCACTGGCCTGAAAAGCACATGCAGCCCTTGGTCTCCTGAAATGGCTGCAGGCCGTACCCATAAAGGCAGTCTGTATCTATTAAAAAAATAAAATCACCACCGATATTTGCTTTGCTTTTTAAGGATTACTCTGAAGTTGTCCTCAAGACCAGAGTTTCTATTTTTTATCTGAAGAGCACGAGTGTGATGCCAGACCTGGTCAGGGACCACCCTCTCAAAATCACTGCCTGTCCTCCCGACCCACGGGCCCTCCCCGAGGCAGCTGGGTGGGGAGGGGATGCGGAGCAGGATGCTCACAGACCCTCTGCAGCATGCTGCTTCGTGGCCAGAGGGACCCAGTCACTGTAACTAACAGCTGTGGGGAAAGGAATACACTGCCCAGCCACTGGAAATGAAATACAAACAGATAGATCCCCCTCCTCCCAGACTTGATAGATTTGCTCCTGATGATGCTCACAGTGATATATAATCCCGTGTGCATTCATGGGCACAAGCCAGACCTTGCAACATCAGGGACTAGCTGGCACGCCACCTCACTAGAGATGGGCTTGGGTGCACCGACTGCCCTATTAAGTGAGTGAATTAATTTTGCTGACTAAGACCAGCACAGTCATTAAGCTAAGTCATGTGCCCCCCAAGTCCTCAAAGATGGGGCAGGATTCGCTCAGGCCAGTGCTGTGAAATGTGGATCAGGATACAGGTTTCAACGCTCCCTCCTCTTCCCTGAAATTCAGGGCTTGTGTTGAGACCAGCAGAGAAGTAAACGTGACTCCAGGGCTTTTGGGGGGAAAACAGCCACATTTATAAGTTGACTATGGAAGAGAAATAATTGGCTTTGAAGTGCCAACCTGTCCGGCCTGTCCCACAGGGTGGAGAAGCAAAGGTGTCCGAGGAGCCCAAATTGAGCAGGAACTGAGCCCAGAGGCTGGAAACCAAGATTCCTCAGGGACTGTATCCTGGTTTTCTATCTGCGCACCAGGGTCATGCTGAAAAGATGGAAAAAGGCCAAATTCATTGGCAAGTCCCCTTGTGGGCTTCTCACTTGACACTCAAGTGGCTTCTATGGGATTTAGGTCAAAGCCCGCCCATACCCATAAAATGCTATCACAGAAGAGACAAATTTGGAGCTGAAAGGCATCATCGCTGGTTAGTCCCACACGTAAATCAACTTGCAAATTAGAAACAAAAGCCAAAGCAGGCGAGAAGCGATGGGATCAGAGATGCATTTCTGAACCTCAAGATCATGTACTCCAACACAACATCGTGCACTTTCCCTAACACCAGTCTTCCCCCTTCCAGAAATGCAGCTCTCACTGGCTCGTTTCTCATCTTGCCTCCTTGCATCACATTTCATAACACACCAGGAGGAGCCAGGACATCTGACACTTGCAGATCATTCCCTGTGACATTTCACCAGTCGCTTTTGAGGCTTTCACCCCAGGGTGTGGAGGAGATTGTGATTAAGAGAAGCGGTGGCCATTGGGCACCCTTGCGTACCCACACTCTCCTGGTGAGCAAGGTTCCCTCTGTAGGGATTAATTTGGAAGACACTCCTAAAGTGTTTGTCTGCTGGGATGAAAGATCCTGCAATACATCTTGATGAGCCGTTTGAAACCGCGCTTCAATGTGTTTAAAATCTCACTTGTTCATATTGTCACAGCTTGGCAGTCTGGGTGTCAAAAATTTCCTAAATATCAGGTGCTATTTTTACTGCTCCAAGCTTCAGTCTCGCTATTGAGTCATACAACCTCATTTGGGAGACCGTGCCCGTATCCTGGCTTTCAGGAAAATCACTTTGCCCCACTGGGGTCCCGATGCAGCTCTGGTATATGAGCCACAGGGGCAGTGCTTGTGCAGCCAGGCTGGCAGTATAGCATCTTCCAGCAAGACAAGGAGACTCGGTGTAAAAGCGCCAGCTGACGGCCTCACTGTTGCTCACAGCACTTGCTATTAACCACCATGGGAAACGCAGATCTGTCAGTCTCATGCAAACCGGCACTGCTAATTTGGTCACCTCCTCCCATGCCCCAGTCCCATCTCCATCACGACCACAACAAGACGGGAAGGTCAGAGGCACTCTGCATCCCTACCTGTCAGGTGGTAACCGTGGCTCCACATCAGCTCCCGTGTAAATGAGAGCAGAGTTTGGCCCTGAGATTTCTGCCTGGCTGCAAATCACCGTGTGTAATTATTGCAAGCGTACGCTGAGGGCGCAGGAACCAAGACACATGAGTTTGCAAAACAGAGACACCTATCGTTTAATAGGGAATAAACCAATTAGGCTGAAATGCTTATGTGACAAAATGGGTGAAGAATCAGCAGGAACGGCGCAGCTCTGACAACTAAAGGACACGAGATGACACCCATGGCAGCCTGCCATCAGGATGCTGCCTGGGGATCACTGCACTGGGGTAATTGGAGCACCACAACCAAATCCCTGTCCCTGCCTTGAGCTACCTCACTGAAGGACCTGTAAGAGGCAGGAGGATGCTTGAAGAAGCCTGATGGTTACTGCTGGGTACTATGGTCCGGGACGCTCAGGCTCTGTCCCCAAGCCAGCATGAGCCTTCCCTGAGCCAGAAAAGTCTCTCTTGCACCTGTAGAGTATCAGGTCTCACGTCCACATGCGTTTACCATAACGTCACCATGGCCTGACTCGATCACCCCGTGATGCTCTTGTTTTATCGCTGCTCTAAAGACAAAATACTCACACGCTCACAGGGCTCAAATGTCACACACTTCACCTCTCTCCATCCTGCATACTGGCAGGACCTTATTCCTTCCTTCATCTCAGGTCTTCCATTAGAAGTTTATTCCTGGCATTGGTTCAGTTTCTTTGGCTGTGTTAAGGAAACAGCCAGCAAAGAAAAAGACATTGAAGCAGGTAAAAAGGATCCAGTGAGGGGCTTGGGATTGGTGTGTGAGTGTGTGTCTGTATTTAGCTTTCCCGTTCTGGAAGGGAGTAGGAAAAAACCCCAAGAGCCCAGCAAAGACCTAGAAAGGAGCTGAGACAAAAGCCTCACTGCTTAAAAATTGTGCCTACACTATACATTCTTCCTGAGAGAATTTTTTCATGCAACAGAGCAGAGCTATCAGGGAGTGCAAACAGCAGAGCATCAGTCTTACAGCAGATCCTGCCATGCTGAGAATTCACGTCCCAGAAGACAGAAATCCCAGTGGCTCCGGCAGCATCTTGGATGTCATGTACCTTGGGAAATGGGAATGGTACAATATGAAAAGATGCCACGTCTGAGGGCCTGTGGGTCCGTGGGCTCATCCTCTCACATCCACTTCTTGCCTATTTTTCCCACTGCTCTGCACAGCCCCTTGGAATACTCAAGGTCTCATATGGTTTCTTCTTTCACTGCTGACATGGATGCTGAGGACCTCTCCTGGGCAGTGACATCCTTCTGGGGTGGTTCTCCTGCATGAGCATCCTCAAAATAACATCTGGTGCCTACAAAAACAGGGCTTGAAGCACCCCACAACCAGCAACTGCCTGAGCTCTTTGCCCTCCATTACAGGTACTCAGCAGCAACGAAGCTCTCCCAGGACCTTTGCAGGGACTTAGTCTCCAGATGACGATGTCCTGATGCTAAATATTGAAAAGCCAATAGAGGTTTCAGAGCTCGGTCTCCTCTCTCCTCCCCTGGCTATAAAGCTACACCGTGGAAATCCAGGAGGCAGTAAGAAGGAAAAGTTTAATTACCAACTGAGCAGCTGCTGGTTGACAGTCAAGTGTGCTTCTGGGTGTCTGAAAAGGCACTGGAGATGCCTTATTATGATGCTTAACTTTCACAGGGGAAACATGTCCCCTGTCCTAGCTGCTGGCCGAGAGCTGAATTATAATCCTGAAGATGCTGGTAAGGCCTGGGCTGGGAGGTGGTGGGTCACGGTGGAAGATCCATCCTTCGATCTGGAGCTGCCAGACACACGAGTGATACCTGGAGCTCACCGTGATGCTGTTTGATTGAGGGAGGCCTTGAGAGAGCAGCTCAAAACTGTGTTGTGAGCATGACCATATGTGCTTTTAAAAGCAGCCCTGCCTATGGAGAGCGCTGGATGAGAAGGGACAGCGTGCTCAGCATGCAGATGGCCAGCCTGGGTGGTTTTTTTGTGCTTGTTTGTGACATTCCCAGTGGATTTCTGCATGCAGTAACAAGGACTTTATTTGCAGTAGCAATAAGAGAGTCCAGCACTTAAATTTGGAAAGAGCTGACCTCGTGCACGAGCAGCCAGTTTGATGAATCAAACACCGTGCAAACAAGGAACCTCAGAAGGGTCGATAGCGGGGCCAGCAGAGTTAGTGGGATCAGAGCGATGAAGCTGCTGACTGGCTGGCGAAGGGGAGCATCCCTAAAGCTGTCGGCATTTCTGCCTTGTAGCTTTACCCCCAAGAGCAACAATCACCCCTGGGCTGGTTCAAGGGCTTCTAACAGGCGGGGCTACCTGATGGGAGGACACAGCATTTGTGCTGTGGCATCACTTGCTGCTTCAGGAGGACCGTTTTGGTCCCACCACCCACACACTGAGCACCTTCACCACGTGCTGCCCTCCAGGCCCATCTTCCTTCCTGCTCCCAGGCTGCCGTCAACCTGGATCAGCCCCGCCGCTTTCCGACAGGAGCCAGCGCTGCTGTTCTTGATGAGGATGCATCTCCCAAGGCCGACGCCACCACCACCAAGGCTGCTGCTCAGCCAAGACAAGTTGTTTAGATTTACAGTGGGAACACAAAGGAAAAGGAGCTGTGAAGATGCTTTTTTTTTTTTTTTTTTTTTTTTTAATTTCTTTTTTCTATTGTATTGCAATGGGCAGAGCTGCTGACACTAGCCTGCTCTGCTGTGATGTTTGCTGAAGGACACCTGAAACTGTGCTGCTACAGTGAATTTACTGTGCCAGGAAACTCATGTTTCCAGAGGCAACTGGGGACAGAAACTAGGGAAAAGTCAAAATAATTATTGTCTGATGTTGTAGTTTGGGCTTATTTCTTGCTGCTGAGAATGACCCAGGCCCAAGTAAAACAAATGATGGAGGCAATTAAAAGTAGTCTGTCTTTTGAACAACTGTTTTTCACAGCAACTGTGCCTGTAAATCTATTTAAGTAGTGCTGGTCTCAGGGATGAAAAAACAAAATACCTGTAGCCTGAAAGCCCAAGGAAAGATAAGGGAGCTCCTGTTAAATGCTTTCTGGGGAGATTGAAAGCACATCTGGCATGAAAATAGGCACTGATGAGCAGATGTCCACACAGAGTAACCATGACTGCTGCAGAGAACACAAGAGAAAACTGACCCCTTCATCCATGTCTGGGAGAGGCCAGGAGGGCTCAGGGTGGCAGCGGGATCTGCTGTGTCACTGCTGGCCGTGGGTACAACAGTGGCATGGAGGAGTGGGCACTGTACTGCCAAATCACTTAACCTCCCTGTTAGCTGCTCAACAAGTCTTCGCTAAATGATCCAACATTCGCAGCTCCTTGTTCTCCGCAGGGAGAAAAAAAGGTTTCCTTTGCTTTCCAGACTGGAATAGTGCATTTGTGGGGTTAGAGATGGGAAACAAAAAGCCCACCTGGGCAAAAGGGAAAATCGAAGTCCTTGCAGGAACTGCTTTGCTCTCCTCATTGCACTGGTTGCTGGGGGTGGGACTGGCCATGACTTCAGCAACGCTGCACCCAAGAAGCGCTGGCTGGTGATGTGCATCCTCCTACCACAGGCACTGCCCTCCTTGCTGGCAAGCTTGGAAATTCCCTCCTTGGGGGCCTTGCAAGGTGCTGACAATCAGGGCGGAACCAAAGAGCAACTTGTCACCAGCTGTACTGGAAAGCCCTTTGAGGGACTGGTTACGTTCGTGGCAGTGGGTTTTCTTTTTGTTCCACTGGTTTGCTCGGGGGTCACCTAGTGCTTTCCATCCTGCTGCTCCCAGCCCTCTTGCCCGACACCGACTCCCTGCAGGTACCACTGCTCCCGCCATTCCCTCAGAGCTCAGGTTAAGGAAACAAGCTATGGAGATTCATCTGTGTCAGCCTGCTCTGGGCAGCAGCACAGGGGCTTTGGATACGTCTTTGTGGCAGCCACCCCTGCTCCTGTCAGGCAGCAGGAGATGAAGAAGCACTTTACAGGGAGGAAGGAGAGCTCTGCAGCCAACCTGCAATTGGCTGCTTGAGCTCAAGTTATCATCGGAAGAGTTACAATCAAGCCTACACTGAGTATTTTCTTACTCAAATCAGTGCTCCAGCATTGTGCTTATTTTCCAGCCGCATGTATCATGGGGGGTTTGTTACAGCCCTGCCATAGACAGCAACTACAAATGTCTCTCCATTGGCCCCATTTACGTGAAAAGTTACAGGGTGTCTGTGGGCTTCTGTCCTGCAGAGAGGTATTACTCCTCCAGACCAACCCAGATAATTGTTGCCTCGTGTGTACCCACCGTGTGAGTGCACAAAAGTGTATGTTGGTATAACAGAGCACCTTTTTTCAACAAAACTTTCTGGTGGAGAGCCAGTCTTAAACTAACTCTGGGTGAGGCATTGTAAATCACAGCCCGAAAGACCTAAGCAAGACATTTATACTCCATGGACCAACCTTGACAAGAAGTGTTACGACTACAGCACACTACAGACCACTCAGAGCAAGCACATCAGCCACCATAAAGGACACAAAACCTCTTTGTGGCTTTCCTGAGCCTCTGAAAGGCAGGCGTTAGAAAAGGGCACATGAGGAAAAAGTAGCAATTTACCGACAAGCTTCCAGGCAGGCCAGCAATATTAGATACTCCAATTCATCACTTAAGAAGAGCAGAATATAATTCCTCTCATAATCAGGATGGAAAGGCATGTGGTCTGGACTAGCAGAGAAAAGGTTGACTCCTATTAAGACCAACCCATTACCAAGTGTCAAGCGCTCCCTAAGATGGCTCATGCTAATTTGAGAAGTCACCTGGTGGCAGCAGGTCACCAGCTCCCTCTACAGACAATCAGGACACAGCCGGACCCCTGCAGAACGCCTACAGCAGATGCATAATAACAAAGAGTCCCTTTAAACTGCCACCAAAGAGCAGAATTTTCCTTCTCGTCACCAGCAATAATTATTCCACTCAGTGCTGAGTCCTTTGTCATCCTCCGTGGCAAGAGGTCTGGCCCGCTCCCCTGTCCTGGGGCGGATGAAGAAATGGCTGCGATTGCATTAGTGTTCCCCAAGACAGACGTGAATGTGTCTTTTGTTTCCTTCCAGGGAAACAAAGAGCCGGAGCCGGAGCAACGGAGGGAAACGTAGGCGCCACCGGGCTGCAGGAAAAGTTCAGCAGCCCGGAACCAGGTGGTTGTTCAGAAACAAAGTGCCAAGACCATTCGCAACAGCAATACCTCACTGCGGCGGCACACGCCGGCGAGCGCGAGCCAAGGCGAGCGGGACGAGCGCCTGCCTGCTCGCTGGCACCGCCGAGCATGCAATTCAAGCTCTGCATCTATAGGTGAGACATAGATAGATATATATATATATGTGTGTGTGTGTAATGACAGCAATGTAGCAGGATGAAAGCCCGCGCGCAGGGGTGGCTGCAGGGTGGGAGAAACAGGCTAACAAGAGAGACAAAGCGTTGGGAGCAAGAAACTGCTGAATTTTCATCCTTGTCCTGACACCTCTTTGTTTCAGTATCGCCTGGCTGCAGGAGGTGGTATAGGAGTATCTGGAGGAGCAAGATGGGACTGCTTAAGGAGCAAACATCTTTCTCAGAAGCCTCTGGCAGGCAGAGCAGCTCCAGCTACCCTTGGCTCCCACCTTCCTTCACCTGCAATGCCGGGAACTTACTGACCAGGGAAACAGCATGAATTTTTTTTTTTAATTTTTTTTTTTTGGTCCTTTTGCCAGGAATATTATATTCTTACTTTGTACCTAATTAACGTTTTGTTCTTTCTTTCTGCAGCTTCTCAGTATTTGTAGGTGAGAGAAATATGTTCCCCCCTGCTCCCACCCATATGAGGCATATTCTTCCAAAGACAATCCAAATCACAGGCAGGGGGCAGGGTATGTGTAAAAGTGGGCAAGCTGTTCACTCCTCACAATAATTAGAGAGTGTTTCAATGCCAAGGAAAAAGAAGAAAAGAGTTGCACCTGCCTGCATTTCCCAGCCCCCTGCAGTGCCGTGAGCCTGCCAGGAGACACCTGGCCAGCTCTTTGCTTCCCTTAATGCTTGGGCTGCACTGACCAAAGTGAAGGTGGTCTATGGGGTGTGGAGGAGGATGCTGAGCCACACGAACCATCAGCCAAATATTCCTTGACCTGGGGGAGGGCTGTATAAATAGTCAGTACCTCCCAAACCTCTCAGAGAGAGGAGCTGTTCCCTCCTGGACGCACAGAGAGTTTCTGGAAGACTTTGGAAAGGTCTCTTTCTCTACACTGTTGTGCACTTTTGCTGTCACACGGTCCCCTTCACCTACAGGACCTGTTTGCAAAAGATGCTGCTATCATGTGGCCCTCAAAGTTGAAAACACTTTATCATCCCCTGACCTGTCATAGACCGGGCATTCCGCTTTTCCACATCTCCCCAGAAATACACTTCAGCCAGGTCAGAGCACTGGTACCAGGGCAGCACACATGGATGAAGTGTTCTTTGTTCCAGGCTCCTGTGCCAAGAGCTTATGGTGTAAGATGAACTGTTTGGCCCCTTGCTTTGTTTGGGATGAAGGAGCTCATCAAACCCAAACCACCTTGGAGATGCAATGGGGAAAAGAAGCAGGTGGGAGAGGGCAAAGCTAGAGAAAAGGTCAGTTTGTCCTACTTCATGATTACTTCATAGAGCAGGGTCCCACCCTTGCTCTGTGCATCCCTGTATCAGAAGCACAGCTGTTATCCATGAATGGTCTGGGACTAACACACAGCAGAGGACAGAGGATTGCAGAACCCCTCCTTCCCGCCCTGGGGTGTAGGGTGCTCCTGTCCTTTGCTCATTACCTCGTGCACTACACCTTCTGAAATGCTGTGTGAAACAAGCTGCTCGCTGTTTTTGCAGAACTCATCTGACCCTGTTGCCATCTCTGCCGCTGCACTGCTTGGCAGTACTTCCTTGGAGGAACTACAGCAACAAACTCAGATGCCAGGGCTCGACACCAGCAAGCACCCAATTTCCATACAATATACAGAAAAGAGGAGAAAAAAGCCACAACACTGAGAATCCCTAATGAACCAGGGTGAAAAACAGGACAAGTAAGTAACAAAATAGAATAGATTTTCAATAAGGGCACAGCAAGTTCTAGCAGACAGATCTAGCAGAGAGACAAGGAGAAAGAAGAAAGAACAGAAACCGGAAAAGAAGATGTGAGGGAAGCGAGGGGATCAGAGCAGCCTGTCCGATGGGGAGGATGCTTCAAAAGCTTTTAATTTCCTTTATTATTATATAGATAGTGCCAGCTCCTTGCAGAGTGACAATTCATCTAGCCTAGTAACCTACAGTCTGGTGCTGGATGTTTCTGGGCAAGGCTACTGACCTTTAAGCACTTCTTGCCTGTGGCACTCAGTATAATGTAACAATGAAACAATGACAAACATCACTGCATTTCATTTACAATTTCAGCCTCAAGCACCAGGTACTTGTTTTGACTTAACACCCTGGGCAGTGCCACCTGCTCCCAAACAGAAAGACCTTCTACCATTTGGGCATGATAAGCGCACCCCACATTTTTAGAATTTTCATTTGTTTTCCCACACTGCTGTAGTGTTTTCCTCAAGTTAACGCGAACCCTCCTCTCCGCATTTGTTCCTCATCCCCTAAGTTTCCAGGCAGCCCTCGGAGATGGGGTTTATGGGGTGGGTAGGGCGTTGCTCCTCTCCCCAGACTTTGGGGCTGCTTTAGCCCCTGCCACACCGGGCACCTACAGGTGAGCACCCACATGGTGGGTGACCGGGAAGGGGTGACCAAGAAGTCCCTGACACAGCCCATGTGGACAGATAAGTGGGTTGAGTTCTCCCACCTTGCTCCACCACCCCCACCCAACTCGTCCCTGCTCAATCTCTCCCACCCTGCAGACCGGTCCCTTATCCATCACCCCCACGGGCTGGTGCCCATTCCGCCACGTCCACCCAGACCAGCACTAGCACCCAAGCCCCCTGGGCTGCAACTTGCCCCACCACCCCCGGCCAGCTAACTGCCTGCACCGATATCCCGCTTAGGGACCTGCTCCATCAGTCCAGCGATACCTGAGCACCGCCCGTGCCCAAACCCCTCTCTCCAGACCACTGTCTGCTCCAAAACCTCTAATCAGGCTGGTACCCGCTCCAGCACCCCTATCCAAACCTGTACCTGACTGAGCATCCCTAGCTGGACCAGTACCTCGGTGTCTCTATCGGGACCGGTACCGGCTCCAGCATCCCCGCCCGGACCGGCACCTCAGGGTCTCTAACGGGATCGGTACCAGCTCCCCCCACCCTCGCCCAGACCGCCGTGGCTGCCCCCCGTCCTGCCCGGCAGCGGGGCGGTCCCACCCGGGGCTGCCTGCGGCTCCGCGGCGCTGCGCGGGAGCGGAGCGAGCTCCCTTCCCACTTCGGCGCGGCAAGAAACCGGGAGAGCCGGAGACAAAGAAACTGTCCGGGCGCCCGCCCTCCTCCCTCCTCCGCCGCCTCCGCCTCCTCCTCCTCCGCCTCCAGCACCCCTCTCCTCCGCGCCTCTCCGCACCGCGGAAGGGGGTGTATGTGTGGGGGTGTGGGGGGGTATTTACCCGCTCTCCTCCTCGATCTCGGAGATATCGGCGAAGATGAGGAAACCCACAAGCAGCGTGAGCAACGCCAGCGTCCAGCCCCGGCACGGCAGCGGCATGGCTCCCGGGCTGGGGCCGGGCCGGGCCCCTCCGCGCCGCTCCGCGGGGTGCGGAGCGCGGTCCCGCCTCGCCGCCGCCCGGCGGGGCCGCCCCGCCCCTCGGCGCCCGCGGAGCGCCCGGCCCGCCCCGCCCGCCGCGGGGGGGGGGGGGGGGGGGGCGGGCTCTGCCCCCACCGCCCAACTTCGCGGGGCGGCCCCTCGTCCCGGGGCGGGGGGGGGGGGGGGGGGGGGGGCACAGGGACCCGACCGCCGCCCGCGGGGAAGCGCTTTTTGTTGTCGCTTCGCCTGCGCGGCCGCGGAACGGCCCCTGCGCTGCGCGCACCGGCGCGGTGTGGCGGGGTCAGTCCTGGCTTGCAAGAGGAAGGGCGGGGGGGGGGGAAAGGGCGCGCGGGCGGGTGGTTTCTGCCCAAAAGGACAAAAACTGTAATAAAATAAGACAAAGCGAACTCCTGTTTGAGATGGTGGTGACTGTACCTTTCCCTCTCTTGCAAGGTGCAATAAAGCAGATGATCTGGGATGGAAAACACGGTGTAAAAAAAAAAAGATGATGAATAATTAGCCACACCTATCTCTATTACTACTAATTCCTATTTTAGTAACAATAATTCATTGCATTACTATAAATACTGACTGTCATAATCACACCAGTCCTGCCACAACTCTAAATCTCGCTGGAGTTTGAACAGGCGGAATTTATCTAAGCACGAGGGGCTCTGCTTCGGAAGGAGTTGGGTGCATCTCTGTCACACCGACAACCCCTGCCAGCAATCTCCTGCAGAGCTACTGCAACACCCTGAGATTTGGTTATGGAGAGAAAAGGCTGCAGTTTCCATCCAGAAAGGGAGATGGAAGAGTATGAAAGTTGGGAAGAAGGAAAAAGGGACTGGCTGGATCAAAGAATGGCCAAAAAAAGACCAAGAGGTCCTGTCCCCATATCCCTGTTATCTGTTAGTCCAGACCCAGCCGTGGAGAGGAGAGGCCGGCTGGGGCAGGGTTAGGCAAGGCCAGCCTGGCAGAGTGTCTCCAAATGCAAGCATAATTCTTTCGGACGAGAAAGTTGCTGAAAATCAGAATATCTGGTGATATATGCACCGCCGAGCTGGAGAGGGATGCAGTGGATTTATAATGCAGCAGATAGAAGAAGCACAGATGTGTTGAGAGAGAGAGATACTAATTGCTTACATATTTAAAACAGCATCTTTAGTCTGAATGGGAGGCACCATTAAGCAAAACAGAGCTATTAACTGGGGCCACTTGGAAAGCTGCCATTTTCCCTTCTGTGCACAGCTTTTTGCATCAATACAAAAGTAGGTTGCTCAGGGTGTGCTACACTGTCAATGTTGTGTGATTCCTACCGAGGTGCTTTGCATGGGGGTAAGCGTGTCCATACGTACAGGAAGGCATACTCAGCGGAAGACTTTTCTCTTTATCAGGATTAAATTGTGGAAGGAGCCTGTTATGGACGATGTGCTTTCCTGGGGATTCTGAAACTCTTGTAGAAAGAGGAGACAAACAAATCACTGTTACATTTATAGGTAAAAAATACAACATAGGTGAGACTGGTACAATTACACTATAGTATATATGGCAAATTTACAGTCCAGTATACAGCTTTTATAATAGAGCATATTCAGTCCCCTGGGGAGAAAGTGATTTTAGGTGGTGTAAGTAGCCTCATAATTTATCTTCTGCATAAATCTGAGAAAAGCCTCATTTTCCTTCTGTTTTATTCTTCTTGGACTCCTTTTGCTCACCTTGTGCTGGAGTTTATCAGCAGTGTGACTGGCCTGAGGATGAGGAAACAGGCTTTGAGGTGACCTTGCTGGTGCAGGGACTGACATCGGGGTTTCCCGAGATGCAGCAGGGCAGAGCACCAGTCCCCTGTGATTCGGGAGCACCACACCGCAGCTGGCTTGCACATCCTCGAGAATACAGATGGAGATATCTGCTCCTGCATCTTTTCCAGCTCCATCCCAGGTGGTGTTTCAGCTTCTTTTGTCTGATCTGTTTGTTTCGGTTGCCAGTCACGGTGGTGATGTGCAGGAACAGAAATCTCGATGGAGGCTGAGCAATAAGTGGGGCGATCATTTGGTGACTGGTGGGAGTCGGTTTGCCTGGATGAGGACTCTCGCAGGGGCAGGGACATCCTATCTGCTGAGATGCTGCTTCTGCTGAGGAGTAGCTTGTCTTCAAAGACATGCTGGGATTTGACTCTGCTCCTGCTTAAGTCAATGGAAATGCCGCTATTAACTGAAATGAAAAAACCCCTCCTTGCAGGGTGAGCTGAGAGTTAAGCTTGATGCCCTTCACTGAAGAGCTCCACTGCTAGGTGCTTGCACAAAGAGCTCTGTGAATCCTGTACTTGGTGTCATCTGTTGCTTTATTCCTCTGAAAGATGTAGGTCGGACAGAAAGGTCATTCTTCAGCTGATCAGGCTTCAAACATGGGGACTAGGACCTTGAAGTACAGACGGTTTCGAATGAGGAGGCAGCAAGCTATATGCAAGGTGCAGAAACAGTGCAGCTTGCTGAGTTATTTTGTAATCAATTAACAAGGCTGTATAACATCACCAAGTGTGACTCTGCGATAAAAACCTAGAGATCTTGTTGCACTGCTGAGAACTAAGTTCTGCACAATCAGGAGTCTTACCGTAGTGATAGAAAGAAATTAATACAATAGGTACTGACTACAGGAGAGGGTATTTTACTCTACATTTGCTCCAAGTCCGTCCTTTACAGCATCCTGGCCAGATTTGGGAGAGGAAGAGATAATGCACCCTAGTTTCATGCATTGCTCATTATGCTGAAGAACTGCAAACTGCTTTGGAGCAATTGCCATAGTTCCTCAAGTGTTAGTCATTCTGCACATTCAATTTGCTATGAATCCTCACATGATTCAGCCTAAACAGGTGCATAAGTGTTGCAGGATTGGGTCCGTAAGCGTCCAGAGCCTCAATTTTATGTCTCATTTGTAAGATGGGTTGCAGGAAGATGAGAGCAAACTGCCACAAATATACTGTTGTGGTAGAGTAATATGTTCTGAAACAGAATGAAAGGCTATTATATCTTCTAGTTGCTAATAATTTGAGGAAATAATTCTGTATCCAGAACATTTGCAGTAAATACAATAAGGTGTACTTAAAAAAAATATCTTAGCATAACGGCAAAAGTAACTGCAACAGAACAATATTGCATTTTGCTGCTTTGAAGGGAGAAGAGAAAAGAAATGGCATTTTTACATTTTCTTTTGACCTTTGAGAAATACCAGGAATATGTAATAGCCATATTCACCAAAAATAGCTCAAAGGATTCAGAGAATAAGAGTTAAACACCTAGGGACATTTACAAACAACTGTCAGAGAGGAGATGAATTTAAGATGTGGGTATGAAAAGCACAGATTCACAGAGACTGCAAAAATAATACATATTTTAAATGCTTTTAATCTATGTGAGAAACATCTCTGGGAAAGGTAGTGACTCCTGAACAAGCAAAAGAGGGATGAAAAGATGACCCATGAGGTCTGTGCCATGCAATGACGAATGATAAGACCCGGTACAGCGAGAGGTCTCGGGGGACCTTTCTCCATCAAATTCGTAATGCTGTAAAACACACATAACCTTTATCATATCTGTCAGCCAAAATGAACAAAGTTTACAGCCCATTTTATCCAGCTAAACAGTACTCTGATGGGACGAGCGGGCATGACAAATAGTCGCGATGTTTCATTGCCTCATTATTGGCAATGAAACTGCCTCGAGGTGCTTTCTCCAGTGAAACTCCCCAGTCCCTCCTGCAAAATCCAGGTGACTCCCGAGGGGCATGAAGTGTCTTTTCTTCCCCAGTAAGTTCATTAACAGGAAGGAAGGATTCTGGTTCAGTAGGTTTGGTGCCCTCCATCTTCTCCTCCATACTCTTGCAGGTCTCCATGCAGAGTAAGGGATCGGAGGGTACCACTCCATCATCTCTGCTCATGGATGGAGAAACACTGGTAATAATCAAGCAGTTTCCAGACCTGTCAGTCACCTCGCTTGGCTATATTTACCCTTGGGTAAATGTTTTTCAGCCTGATCCTGAAGCGGCTAGGTCCATTACTAAAGTGCATTTACCTGCCTCCTGGAAGAGCGGTGAGTCTTACTAAAGGATTCCCAAATTCTGGACAAATTATCATAGGCAGGGGGATATTAATATGGTTCTTTTTTGAGCAGCAGACAGCACTGAGATGCAGCCCTAGCAGAGGCATTTAGACATGTCCTAATGTCAGTGAATCTGAATTTGGCCACATCAGAGGAGTCCGTAACTTTCTGTGGTCCATAACCTATTGACCTGAATGAAGAAGCATCCCTGCTCCTCATCTCTTAGGCTGGAAGGGAGAGTCTTTATTTTCTTGGAGAAAGTGTCAAAACCCTCCTGATTGTCTCTTTTCAGGGATAATTTTTGCCATTGGAAGGAGGACTCCAAGTCTATCATCTTCTTTATACCCAGAGCGGTGTAGCAGCAACAAGAAAGCTTTGGTGGTTCACAAGAAAGGGAGAAGAAAATTAAATTCTATTAATTTCAAGCTCTGTTAGGATTTTAAGAAAGTAAAATCAATAGAAAAGAATGGACTCAGTAGGGAATGTGACCTTATTTTCCCAGTGTCTGAAGAGGAAGTGCACACAATAGAGAGACAAAAATACTCACTTCTATAAAACCAGATCAGTTTCTTTGATGTTGAAGAAGAGAAGTTAAAACACTTACGTAAACTGGCATCATTTGACTGGCATTTAGGAAAAGTGTCCTAAAGAGAAAAAGAGCAAAAGCAAAAAAACCCAACCCCAAAACCCGCCCCAAAATCCCCCAACCCAACCCCAACCCCATCCATTAGTCCTTTCTGTTTCTTTCTCTCCTGCAGTAAATTGCAAAAATGGTGTGATCCATGCAACATTTCATCAAATATGACTTGCCACTGTCAGAGCAAAATGTTTGATATAAAGAAAGAACGATCTTTCTTTCTTTTTGGTCAGGTAGGCTGGTTTGGATTAATAAAAATGCCACATTCACAACGATATTGATAATTTGCATGTGAAAAGCCTTCCACCTTGTAATGAAAACAATTTTTCAATTTTGCCACCACTAGTCGCAAGAGATAAGGTCTGCCGTCCTCCTCCTCACAATTAACCATGCGCACACAAAAAGGGAAAAGGTAGAAAAAAAGGGGAAAAGGTAGAATGTGTGTGACAATTGCAAATTGCCTGTTATCTGAACCTGATGCTAGGGTATTGATATTTCCAATTGTGGCTGCACGGTTGGCATGCTTCTACAGCCAGGCCGTGTGTGCGTGCCAAACTGGGCACCTCCACGTTGGGAAGGCAGAGCTGAATACGTGCTTGTATGAAGTTTTTATACCAAATTAATGGAATTTGGGAAAAAAAAAACCAACCCACAACTAAATCAAGTTTACACCCCCCCACACTTTGTGGTTAGCAAGCCACTGGGTGGCAGTGCTGTGTGTGCACATGTGTGTATATACACAGAAATAATGGGGGGGGGGATACCCTCTTTTGGGGGAGATTCTCAAACCTGAGTATGTTTTGCTCATCCTTGATACGCTGAAGGCCACCACGGTGCCCAAGGCAGAAGGCAGGAGAATAAAGGGCTGAAAGATGCTTCAGCTTTGAAGAGCATAGGTGATTGCTGCGTATCCATTGACCTGCGCAAAACTCGGCAGCCAGGAGTGAGTGCCTGGAGGTCAGTCCCAGTATCGGCTCTCCAGGCTGATCCAAGCTGTCCCAGCCTTGCCTGCAAACCTGCACTTGCAGCATTTGTCTTGCACACTCATCAGAAGAGCAAAACACCCTTTTGCTGATAGTCCTGAAACAGAAACAGCATAAGATACCTGCTCTGTTCCATGCCTCTGCCCTAACCCACACACTGCACCCTTGTCCTTCCCACCCTACAGCAAAATAATTAACCCAGCAAAGCCATCTGCTCAGAGACTCAGAATATGCATGTGTGCCAGGTGTGTATGAAACATGCACATTTCTTGCATACAACCAGCAATGATTTGAATTTAACAACCCATCCCCCCAAGATAATTTCAAACTGATAAATATTTCTCACTTACAATGGTAGATTTTAAGTGTCTGATAAACATGAATAGGTTTCAGATGCCAAAGCGAGACCTCATAGGGTTTTGAATTTTGTCTCTTATCTCAGTTCAAAGCTGCTAAGATGTGACACTTCTTTTAGGTTTGTTTCTGCAGCACACCTTCATCATGGTACTTCTGTCTGCGTTTCATGGCCCTTAAAGCACAGGTCATATTTGACTCTAGTTTTGACCTGTTTCAAGTTGAAAGGTTTGATTAATCTTGTCCTATACTGGACAGAAACCCAATTACTCTCCAAAACCGTGTTGAGGAGGTAAATCTACCTAGTTTGGATAAACAAACCTACACGTGGGATGGAGAAATAAGCTGTGTGTGAGCACTGTGAAGTATGGGAGGGGGTTTCTTGCAGGATTAGCTTGAGATTTCAGATTGTTCCAGCCTGTGAGAAGTCAGAGTTAAAAAGAGGGCTGGAGGAGATGACATGAGAATAGCTAAAAGAAGAGGTCCTTCCAGTACCTAAAGGGGGATCTACAGGAAATCTGGAACTTTTTACAAGGGCATGTAATAATGGGAGAAGGGGTAATGGTTTTAAACTGAAAAAGAATAGATTTAGATTAGATATAAGGAAGAAATTATTTCCTGTAAGGGTGGTGAGGCACTGGCACAGGCTGCCCAGAGAGGTTGTGGCTGCCCCCTCCCTGGAAGGGTTCAAGGCCAGGTTGGACGGGGCTGGGAGCCCCCTGGGCTGGGGGAAGGGGGCCCTGCCCGGGGCAGGGGGGTTGGGACTAGGTGATCTTGAAGGTCCCTTCCAACCTAAACCATTCTGTGATTCTATGAAATCTTTATAACCCTCCTGTGGGGCCAATCTAAGACAGTGCTGCTAACCACCTGAAAAATCTATCGCCTTAGTGATGAGCACACCCGAGAAAACCTACAAGAAGGCTGTCTTGCTTTTCCTCATCATCTTATGGTCCTTGGGAAAATTTTGATCTAAATCTTTGCAAAATGTGCAGATTACAACAGCAAATAAAACAACCAAAAAAAGAAAAAAAATCTCATGCACACATGGCCCTTTGCAAATTAGAACTTTTCTGCAAGGAAAACATGAGATTCAACAATATGTTCCATTTAGCAAAAATGACAAAATCTTAAGGGGCAATGTAAAGAATGTAACTTTTTCTTCTCTCTACCTCTTGTTAACAGCTAAAAAACTGCTGTGCAAAAGGCCTTTAAAGTGAAACCTCATTTCAGCTCTAGAAAGGCACTTGATTTCTCTCTACAGCGACTGTAGTTTTGCCCCCATCAATAATAAATGCTTTTTTCTCCTCTTATGTACTAATATTTCTCATCCTTTGTGTCCTTTGTAGTGGGCAGAGCTGTCGAATGAATTGCTTAAGCTTCAGAACAGAGGGAATTATAAGAGAGTAAAGTAGGACAGAGGGATTTCCCCCAAAGAGCTGTAAGCCAGAAGCTGCTGGGAGACCATGGCCCCCAGGTTAGCTCCTCGTGTGGGATCAAGAACAGAGCTACTTTGCCTGGAGCTCACCTAAGATCTTGCCTCTTGGTGGTCAACACCAAGGTAAAATAACATACGCTTGATCCAAAATGCTCTTAGTGCATTGCAAACACCCAAGTCACAGTAGGAGCAGCTGGGGCAGGATATTTTCAACATCATACTCCCCTTCTGGATCCTAAAATTGTTGAATACATGACCCTGGTTGTGCAACACGACACACTTGAAAACCCACCTCTCTGGAAACCTGTTTTGTCAGTCCAGCGAGCACATTCCTCAGGAAGGAAAACTTCGGTGCAGCTTGTGCCTAAATGTGATTTTTGCTCTGATCTTAGATCATTAGTGTCCTCTGTGGCGAGGAATATGAATGATTAATCTGCTGCCAGATTGCACCTAGCACAGCAAGATACCAGCTGAAGGGGACGACTGCACGTAACAGTCCTGGCAGGTTTAAGTGCTCCATACAGATGTAGAAGGAGTAAGGAGAGAGAAAAAGAGCCAACGTGGGGGAGAAAGACCACAGGCATGTAACAGCCTTCCTGATCAAGTGATTTATTTATGGCATTCCTAGAGGGGAAGAAGCCATGCAAAGACCATGAGCCTGCATGCTGCAGTAAGTGGTATGCTGGCATGTGTTTAGCAAGCAACAATACAAGGCACAAAACCCACAGAGGATGGGGAAATGCTTCCACTCTGTGTGAGGTTAGTGAAAAATTAGAGTCAAGGAATGAGAGAGTTTCATTTGGGGGAGCAAGAAAAAATTCCCTTGCTTCTTCCTATAAATAAATTACAGGAAGATTCTTGGTTTTGCTTCCTTGAAAGCCAGGGTGTTTCCTCTCACAAAGAACACTTCATCATGCTTTCCTCCTGGTCCAGTCAGCTCGTTCAAGGGCCTCTGCAGGGAATTTTGGATACTGATAGCCATCTCAGGTCTGTAGGAGAAAAGGCTTTGTTCACCCCAAGATGCCTGCGAGATATATTTCACCGCAAGCTGCTGTCTCCAAGGTAGGTGAACAATGAAGGGAGCATTGCAGAGAATAGGCCTCCGATACAACACAAAAAAGGGCAGAATCTCTGTTGGTTGAAACCAGTCACAATGATCATCGGCCTGACTTTCACTGGCAAATGGGAACATTCATAAAGTACAGTATTGCATGAGGGAACTGCACAAAGATTAACTCTGGACTCACTGAAAGGCCTGATTCTGCAAGGTGCTGAGTCCCTGCAGCCCCTGATGGAGACCTCATTACCATGGCCACCATAAATAGATGTTATCTAAGTGGTTTACCTTTGCTTTAAACTGGAGCAAGCTTTGGATTTCACCAGGATGGTGCAGTCACAAGTGGGACCTGCAGTAGCATAGCTGGGCTCTGCACCATGCCGTGGGGAGAGCAAGGGGGGATACAGGGTGTTCATTAGCACTCATCAGACCTTTCACATCACAAAACATTAAGCCCTAAGTGAGGACACCATCCATAGAGCTCTTGACCCTGTTGTCTAAATTAGACCTCATCAGAAGCAAGATCTTACACAAAAAACCTGGGCCACTCAATTTTGTTTCTGAATTTAGTTTCTGGACATCTTTGGGGATTTCAGAAGGAGGTAGCCCCGGTGGCCTGAGGCTTCTGGAGATCTGTGGGGACAAAGGGCACCAAGTCTCCCAGCTGCCTCCCCAATTGTGCAAAGCTGAGAGTCTGATGACTTGCAGGAAGCTCAGAAGCATCAACATTGATTTGACTTGAGAATCTGGATTTAATTACTCCAGGAGTGGACTTAACGCTTGGACTTGCATCCAAATCAAACTTGTCTGTTGTTCATAGATTCCCAGTGGAAAAAAAAACAAACCCAAAACCAACTCCATTTATATATGGGAATATAATAATCAATCAAGCTTTATGGCTTCTGTTTCCGTTCTAGCAGCTTATAACCACATAATAAAAGCACATAATGAAAACATCATAAAAACACACAGTAAAAACACATTCACCGTGCAAGTATTGCCATCTTAGTACATCCCAGATAGAAATGCCAAGGAGTTCTTGAGGCTTCTGGTATGTACTAGTAATCTCCATAACACTACATCACACCTACCCTTTCTACTTGAGGAGTGCTATTTAAATGACAATGGTTATGGAAGACGCATGTAAATGTTTGGGTTCAGCAAACCAAGAACATAAAAGGTCTCCAGAAGACTTCTGCTTTCCTGACTTTACAAAGTTGGTTAGAAAATTCTGTGAGAAAAGCCTCTTCAGCTGCTTTTGTTGTATTATAGCACTTGTTGGAAAAGCCGCATGAGATGGGCATTAATAATCTTCTTCCCTGTGGTTTAAATTAAGGTTCGTCTTCACAGGCACTCCTTTGCTTTACTTTGAAGGACAAAACCAGCTCCCTCTGCCTCCCTGCTCTAGCTTCATTTCCCTGACACTTTTTCATATACCCTTGCTCTAGCAGAGCATGGTTTGCTCTCATTGTAGATGAATCAACACCCTGACCTTGCAATAGCACCTGGACTGGGGGATGATTCTACACCCTGACAAAAGACGTTGGTCCATGCTAACTCTGCTTTATACCCAAAGTAGTTTGATTCAGGGCAGATGACTCTCACCGTGTTGCACCGAGATATCAGTGGCAGAGCAGTAGCACTCTTGGATTTGTTTTTCTACTCCATGTAGCAGCCACTCCTTATCTGGGGAAAGTTGTTTAGGTCAAAGCCTTGTGTAGCTGGATACTGAACCTGCCCACTTGTCCCTTCACATATTTTCCAAGTTTCTCACACAGTTATTTCAGTAGGCAAATAAAACTGAAATTAGTCATCAATCCCTTCAGTGACTTTATCCTTCACTTCAATAGTGCCAGAGTAGTCACCTCTCACTTTAATAAGAGCCTCTTGAATTCTTCTCACTTTCAAAGATTTTGTTTTGGGTTTGAAGCCAACATTACAGTGACACTGTGAACTTAATGACTCAGCTACAGGTTGATTTTTGTATTTTTTTTAAAGCCGCAGATGTTACTAGTAACATCTAAGACAACTGAACCTGGTTATCTTAGAGATCAAAGGCAATATTGTTCCCAGTTTTTTTCCAGCTGCTTATTTTGTGTCTTTGGGAAGCACTTTGTACTCACATGGCTTTTCTTTTTTTCTCCATTACTTCTCTCTCCTTTGTTTGCTTGACACTTTCATGCAGAGAAAGTGGAGAAACATAAACTAGGCAAATGTGATTTAATCGCAGAGCTGGTAGGGGGCAGGTACAGTCAATCACACTGCCTTGAACTCCTGTGTGTGCCATCAGCTGGAGTTTGTTTGGAGAGAGTCCCCTGAAATGATGTAGCACAAAGATGCCGATCCAAAGCCCACAATCAAAGGATGCCTTTGCACGGACTCTGGATCGAGCGTAGTATGTAAATATTCCCCCATATAATTTGCAGATATGGGAAAAGCTGGAGGTGGATTTACCAAAACCTGTAGATTGATTCAGCCTCAGAGCAGAAATTCCTGGCCCTGGTCCTTCAGTTCTCCTCGTGAAACATAAAACCACCCTCAGAGGCATTCTTTTTCTAAGTTCTCAGACTCTTCAGAGACACACTAAATTAACCTGGACTCCCTTGACTTCCCTTAATCTTACAAAAATGCAAGATGCAAAGCAAGCCCCTCGTCAGCAAACACATTACAGATGAAGGCAACAAAGCTGCCCCCTTTACACCAGCTCTAAATTTGGTCCCTAGGATTTTAACTGTTCCTTTATCTACTGAAAAGGAATGTTAAAAAGTTTAATTGGCATGTAATGAGATAACTATAACAAGTTAATTAGTTCTCAATTAAATTGCGTTTACCATACGTTCTGAATATGTTGTTAGCAATTAACGACACCTAATGAACTTGCAATATCGACTGAGTTTACAATGATAAGGAAAATAATAATAATAATGCTCACACGTGGTTTCATAGCACATTAGAAGCGACAAATGATTTAATAAGTATGTGGTTAAATCACCATATCTTGTGCAGCCGCTGGAAGGGAAACATCCAGGAAATTTATTCTGGCATATCTAACAGGGTTGGGGAGGAAACAACTGGCTTTCAGGATGAGTTTTGTTGGGAAAAAGAATTCCCTGATAGCTGTAGGGGAATTGCAAAGGAGAAGGAAAAGCAAAAAAAACACAGGATAAGGTCAGTTATTCAGTTTTGACTTAAGAGATCATGACAAAGAAAGATCATAACAAACAACTGAAATAAAGTCGAAACCCTGGTGGATGAGGGAAAGGGTTAAATTATTTTCCAGAATCACTTAAGCAGGTAAGTATACGGAGAGCAATTTGTCTCTGTGCTTCCAGTTAACCCCCCCTTAATGCTTTGTGCCATTAGAGTGCCACACTGAATAGGCTTTAGAAGAAAAAACCCTACAAGCTAATTTACATTTTAATGAATTTTTAATTGAACCAAAATCTGTTGTTTCTGTTTAAAGATGCAGTGTTGACTTTGTGGTCTGTGCTGCTGAGAGCCAAGTGGGATCTTAATGTGATAAAAACAATGATAACGCTAAGCTTAATTAGGTCTGAAAGCGTGCCTGGTAAAGTGGTGTGGAATGGGAATGTTCCCTTCCTGCATCGAAGCCGAGCAGTGGGACATGGACAGAGCCTGGACCCTCATCCTGGCTGTGATGAAGCAAGAACCAGAACTGCTGCTTCTTGCCTGTACAAAGATCAACTGATGGCATGAGTAGGGTGGGAGAGAAAAACCTGATCCCATGTGCTGTGGGACCCCCCACGGTAACTTTAGCTTCCATCTTCTGCCATCAGATCCAGCTTTAATGACAGGCAGGACCTGCTGGGTTTCTCCAATCGCTTTTCTCTTCACAACAGGCTATATCAAAATGCTATATCAAAAGGCCAGGACTTGGAGGCATAGGGTCTCATGCCCTTCTCTGTCCTGGAGCATGCCTCCAGCAAAATAATAATAAAAAAAAGCCTTTATGCAGGCATTTCTGACTAGCTGCACTTGGAATTAACCAAAAATTCTCCCTAGTATTGAGGTGCACTCATTTGCTCTCTCTGTGGGGTACCTGTATTCCCGTTCCAGGCATTTTAAGGCATTTTGTTGTGTTTTTAATGTCTTGTACCGAGCGATTTGCCAAGTTGACTGTGCCACAAACATACCTAAGGAGCTCAATGAGATGGCACCAAAGCAGATATTTTAACACTAGTTTCTTGCACATCCTCTTCTTTCATCCTTCCTCTGGCTGCTGCTCCTACGAGGATTGCTCTATTCACAACATGCTCAGGGTTTCACATAATTAAACCTTGGGTTTATTAGCTATTATTTCTAAGGTTATTGTTGATTTGGTTGTACAATGAGCATAAGGTGAATACACTCCTCACCTCTACAGAAAGCCCGAACATCTGACACTCATAACAAGCTCAAATAAAAATCACAGCAATCAAAACCAAGATATGGCAGCAGGTTTCAAAACCTGTTAAAATCGCTATGTGAGCTTTGTCTTCAATATCCTGCTGCTATCTACCA
This sequence comes from Tyto alba, assembly GCF_018691265.1. Classification (NCBI taxonomy): domain Eukaryota; kingdom Metazoa; phylum Chordata; class Aves; order Strigiformes; family Tytonidae; genus Tyto; species Tyto alba. The sequence goes on from NW_024881317.1 coordinate 7,293,785, forward strand.
GGCCCTGCATTTTGCAGCAATCTTCTCCACTATCGCTCTGTTATGACACTTGAATTTATATTGCGGATGAGTCACTAGCCTTCGATGCTCAACTCTGACCTTTACATTATATGCCACGTTATTTCTTACTTTTAAAAGTAAGGGTTCCCCCAACCAATTTGTTTCATACCTCCTTCTGGTGCCAGTGGGCAGCAATTTGGTTCCCTGTTAGCATGGGCTGGAAACATGTTAATTCCTAAAGAGAGCAAGTTTGTCACTAAAAGCATCCTTGCATGCATAGTGAGTGCAGAACAGTTAAGACAAAGACCTTCCACCTCATCACATGCCTGACAGCCTCCTTATTTCTAGTCGGAAGCAAGCAACTTTTCACTGCTCCGTCAGTTTTTCAGCTGCTGGTGGTTTTGCCTTCAGAGGCATTAAACTCCAAACGCTCTTCCCCCACTTTGCTGCTGTATCTCAGCTGCTTCTCTCTGGAGCTAGATCATCTGAACAGAGGGTGCCACAGCTCTGCTCTCATTGTCCTTGGATTGGGAGATTATTCCTGCCTGCTCTTCCTGTTTTAGAAACATCAGGAGCTGTCAGTGAAGGCTGCTGTTACTGGGTGTGATAAGCAGGGTGGTCCAAGAGTAGCCCTTGGCCCTGCCAGGGCATAATCCCAGAATAGCTGTGACATTAGGAAGTTAATGGAGGGGGAATGAAGTCACCAGGAATTTTGAATTTCAATCAGGGACACCAGGACCCCCAAAGCCACACATATAAAGAGAGGTAATGTACTGAGCACAGGACACAGCAGGCTTCTAGCCTTTACATGAGACATCACCATGAGGATTCACCTGCCCGTAGCAGTTATCAGGACCTCTCTGGGCAGGCCAAGTGCTGAGGGGGGGGCTATCTTCCCAGGAGCAGATCTGCAAGAGGTTAGTGTGTTTCCAGTGCATTGTGGTTTCTCTAAACATCTTTTTTTGACTTGGCCGTTGAGCATGAGCAGTCTCAGAGCTGGAATGCTGGATGCAAATCCAGTTAGCAGGGCTGGGAAGCTCTCAGAGACCAAGGAGAGGCCTTTTTGCATGACTTTCTGCTGCATTTGTGCAGGAACTTGTCACTCTCTAGCCCACATAAACAAGCTATCTTGAAATCCAGGAAACAGCTGCTAAATGGCAGAGATGTCTTTGCATTTATACGATGATCATTACCGGAGTGTGTGAACTCAGGCTTCTGCAGATAAGCTCTAAATGTGGGTGGGTGCCACTTCATTTTGCTTTTTGCTTCTTCCTTCAAAAAGGGTCTTCCAGTAAATTGTACTCTTCCTCCCCTGCCTTCCTCTTCTTCTTTCTCCTCCCCCCTCCCATGCTGCTGCTGTGGAAAGTTAAATGTCAAGTCAACTGAACAATTTTCCATTTTGCTCTGATAGTTGCAGACATCTGAGGCCACCTGGAGCTCTCCTGTGCCACCAAGTGATGGACCAGGCCAAGGGACCGCCGTCTCCCTTTCTAATGAGCCTCAGCAGTGTGACTGGAAGGCCCTGATGAGCACTACAGCAGAGGAATCTCTCTGCCATAAAGGTCACATCCAAGTCAGTTTAGGACATATCCTTGAAGAGATTTGTAGTTGAGGGCTGTGGCTCTGAATTTAGTTTGATCTGGGTGATACAGGCTCTCAGACCCAGATAACATTCAGTTTCCTGCTTTCAGAAACAGAGTGATACACAGTGAACCACCGTGGATGCTAGACAAAAGAAATGGAAGAGATAAACCACCATTATTTACTGTCAAGGTCTTTGCTGTCTGGTGGGTCCAGCTGTGCTGGCACTTTCAAGACCAGACCTCATTGCAGAGCCAAGACAGAGGAGCTGCGTGTGCAGCCGTGGATAAGTTTTTCAGAGCAGCTCAGGGGTTAGAGCACACCAAGATATACCTTGGAGGCTTATCTACTGCTGGCATCTGCCTACGAGCAGGGAGAGGGTAGGATGTTGAGTTGACCATGCTTTTGCTGATCTTTCACGTTGAGTGGGCACAACTGGTAGTTCCAGCACAGTGAAAGCTGAATAGCCATTCCTGAGTGCTACCAGTCACAATTCACTCGCCAAACACCTATTACAAAGTTCCTTTTGTGATGGGCTGGGGAAAAAAAACAAAGAGCTGGTTCCTATGGCCCAGCATTACTGAAAAGACACTTCTAAAGTGAAGGATCCCTTAGAGATTATTTATTTCCATAGCTTTATGTAAAATCTCTCTGCTTCTCCTCCACAGTTGAATCCGATCCATTGATCTTACACTGCATGCTTTGCCTCTCCCTTTTCACATGCTTCTGCCTCTGTTTCACATAGTCTGGTAAAGATTTCAAGCTATAAGAGCTCCATGCCTCCTCATAATGAGTCCACTTGTATCACAAAGCCTAATTTTGGGTACCTGGATGGAAAATATTGTCAAGGTCCCATTTATTAAAATGTCTTTAGTTCTGAGAGAAGGATGACTTTGCCGTTCTATTTAGGAAGATGAGGACAACAAAGGGAATTTAGTGCAGAAGGGTCTACAAAGCATCTGTTCCACATGCTGCAGGCTACAAAACACTTTCCATCTCTCTTTACCTAACTTAATGTCTGCAGGAAAAAATAGGCCCACAATGCATTATGCTGCAGGAGGTCTCCCAATGTCCTAAGTCAGCATCCTTGGGAGAGAAAGGTACCTGAAAGATGGGTTTCTGTGAATGTTGCTGCAGTGGTTTAAGATGTTGCCTCCTCTTCAGAGGGGAACTTGAACCTGGACCTCAGCTGCACCCAAGCAGGTTCTGGCATCCTTCTTCAAAACCAGCATCACCACCTGCTGCAAGATACAGACCTGTGTGCAGAGGAGGCTGAGGTGCTAAACAGATGGGAGAGAAGCTTTGGCAGATAGGCAGCAAAACAGCTGGAGGCTATAATTTCTTAAGATGTTGCAGCAGGAATTCATCTGCTAGTGCTCTGTAACCGGGAGGTCCTAGTGGGTATGTGGCTGTACGCACATTTCCAACAAGGCTTAGGTCAACTGTGAACATTTTGTTCCCCAGCTCTGTAATGGGGATGGGCATAGAAAAAGCTATGTGCTTTGATATAATTGACTCAATCAGAGGTCAAAGACTCCTAGGAGATTAGGAATATTATCTTTGAATGTGGATAGTTCCTAGTACAACAGAACCCTGACTTTGGTTAGGCCTGCTGCAAATTAATACATGTAATAAATTATATAATGAGTGGAAGAACTTAAACAAAACACTTCTGCCCAAGAAGGTAGAGGTGATTTTTCAATAGTACACTTCCCAACAGGCTTCAGCTGGTTTTTGAATAATGAAATAGATGAACAAGTGAAATACATATGCTTAAACCATGATCCTAATTGAAATACATTATGGTCAAATGGGGCATGTTCTACACAGGCGGAGATTAGTGTGATAAAGCAACAAGCAAGACGGAATAGTGCTTCAGAAGTGTTTAAAAGCTCTTCCCATTCGTCAGGAGTGGATCACATTTGCAAAACATTTATTCAAGTTTTAGTTGAAAATAAATCATTGCATGTACCTATGCTATTGAGAGGTTGCAAAGTGGCAGTGGCCTCTTTAATCATTGTCCCCTTCAAGCCCTAATCAGGGCAGCATATGCAGGAATGAGTGCTAGGAGCTGAGAATTCAGCTCCTCAGCAGGGTGGGGTTGTGTGTGTGTGTGTGTCTTCTTTCTAATTAGAAGCTCTATTCAGATGTTAATCAGCAACACCATGGTTAAGGAGGATTAGAGAGAACACTCGGACATTGCTTCACTGATGTGGCTAAAAAGGTTTTTGCTTTCTTGTAACAAATAAGGATGTTCTGGTGGAAGTCAGTTTGTTTTCCCAGTGTTGTCTGGCCTAACCTTAGCAGGGAGGATGCCACCCTTCCTCCACGATGCTGCAGTGATGGAGAGTAATTATTTTGCCTCCAAGACCATCTGGCCCTTGGTAAATGTTGCTGGTCTGCTGAGGCAGTGATAAAGGACTCAGCCACCACAGCTGAGAGAAACATGGGAAATACTGAAGACAAAGATGGCCTGAGAGAAAGTCAGAGGAATAAGATCTCTACTCCTCCAACGCTAGCTTTGATCTCTCTCCTCAGTTATTCCAGTGCTTTAATGCCCTTCTCCCATCTCTTCTGTGCTGATATAGGCTCCTAAACTGCCCTGCTTGGATTTTTCTTTAGAGAAATGAAGAAAATCACAGGTGGGGTGAGATGAAATCAAATTAATCTGAGCTGAATGGGAGAAGTCAATGAAGGAATATTCTTATAATTGATGGAAATGGACATAACCCTACAACTGGGACAAAACCACTGGAGATTATATCAGGATGACTCCAGGCCAGACAGAATGAAGATGGACAGAACCAATGAGCACTTTTCCATCCAAAATATCTCTGCCTTCCTTATTCAAAGGGAAAAGTTTCTACACAACTAGAGACCATGTCCTTCTCCAATAACCTCTCCTGAAGTGCCTGCATTACGTGCTGTGCCTTGCTCAGCAATACCATGTCATTCCCAGTGCCTTCCCATGCCCCATAATTAGGGGAAACAAAAAAAATCTCTTGTGTTTCTTCCAAGGGATGAGCTCAGCTGGCATAAAATGAAACTATTTGTCTAATGGTCTAGTATTTGGAAAAAATCCTGTCAAAGAGATTGTACTGGAACTGGCTAGTCCTCTAAATACATGAAATGATTTAATTAAAGGTGACAATTCAAACAAATTTTAGTTGATAGTGACCTCATTACAAGTCTGTATTTCATCATTACAAAAAGTTATCAGCAGGTAAGACTGCCCTCCCAAATCAAATGTTGTAACATAACCATAATTCCAACACAAAAATATTCCTCCTAACTCTGGGGCCAGGGAAAATTTCCTTCATTTCCATCTTTCAAAAAAAAAAAAAAAGAAAAAAATCAAAGCAATCAGTTAATTTCTGGTGGAGAATTTGGATGCTACCTCCTGCATCCATGCATAATCCTCAGTACAACGTTCATTAAGCCGTGATGATTCATGACTCTCTTCTCCAGCTGAGACCCGGGATGGGCTCAGCCCTGAATTGCCCTCACTGTCTGGAGGCATTTAACTCCAGGGGTGACAACATACAGATTGCTGTGGGTATTTTTGATGCTGACTCTGCTCTGCAAATTTAAGTGTTGACTTCAGCTGAGTTTCTGACAATGCAAAATTAAGCAAGCAGGGATTCAACCCTGCACTATATATTATATATGATTGCTTGGGGCAAAAACCTACCAGTGTCTTTAATTCTTCTTGGTATTGTACAGGGGAAAAAGTGGTGGCAATAACAGGCTGTGTGCTTGCAGAATACTTACAGGCTGGATTCATTTTTAAAGTCAGATAAAGGTTAGCACAGAGTCATTGGGGACTTCTGAAAATGAGGGGTTTTCAAAGCGTACAATTCCCATGTTGAGATGGTGTTAGCAGTTAATATCCAGTCTGAATCTTCAAATACCAGCTAGCGCTTCAACATACCTTTATGTCACACTACTAGACATTCACATTTCAGCCACCACTACTAAAATAGTGACTCTTTGAACTGGAGTCCTGTCCTACCTAATGGAGATAGACTGTAATCTTGGGAGGCATATCTATGCCAGGTTTGATGTATCCAGCATGGACAACAATGATAGCAGAGGTCCAGTGAAATGGGCAGTTGTGCAAGCTACACAAACTTACGGTCTACTGACCCATGGCAACATCCACATCCCTCCATTGTCACTGCTTGCTGGTACCTGCATGGAGTAGATTAAGTGTGGCTAGAGCAACCTGCCCACATGACAGTATAGCTACAGCGAAAAATCAGGGGAAAACTGGAATTGTAACAAAGTGTGCCAGAGGGGAAGGTGAGTAGGAAATAAATGTTCACGCATCTTGCAGCAGAACAAGGGATCATAAAATTAAATTCTCATATTGCAGAGTTAAGCAAATAAGCATTATACACATGGTTAAACTGGAATATACTGCCACAGGATTACATGGAGGCCAAAAATACTCATGGCCAGAAAAAATTGTCAAGAGTCATTAAGAAGAAAGACTTCAACATCGCCTAAAGAAGTGCATACACTACTACTGCCTAAAGGTGAAAGGACACAGAGAGATGTTTCCTCTCTTCCTATACAAAAAGCTTCTGCTGCTGCTGCTGTTACAGACAGAAACCAGAACAAAGCTGATGTTTGGTTCAGCGGAGTACAACAATTCTACATCCTTATAAGAAAAAAGAAAAATGTTCTGTTCATGGACTGGTCCTTTCTGGGGAAGTTCAGGGTCTCCAGATATTATTTTGGCAAATTTTGGAAACTAAACAAATATGCCTTTGATGGACAGTCTTGTTTGTTCACTGCAATCAATCCTGAGTCCTTCCATAACCTAACAGATCACCATGACTGCTAAAGGTCATTTCCTACCACCAGATCACTCCCAGGGTTGATGAACCCCGCATTAGCAATGCCACCCATGTCCTTATGCAGCCAGGATGGTGTTGTGTGCTTCTCCTCGCACTCAGGGTCTCGGTTCCTCTGTCCCTCAGCGTGAGCCAGCAGACTGAGAGGAGCCTGCCTCAGCTTCACAGCTGATGGGTCTCTGACATTTTACTGCTGCCACTGTGGCCATGTCTATACAACGTAATTCAGTGTTCTGCAGAGTTGTATCAGCTCTGAGTGAGGCAGCATCTGCACTATTGGCATCTGAGCTGCATGCACATGGAGGTCCCTGGAAGTTAACATATATTTTTTGTCACTCACAGGGCAACTTTGGTGTCTCTTGCACATTTACACCACAGAGACACAACTTTGCCTAACTTTAAGCACACAGTGATGAGGTCTAACATCCCCTTTGCTCATCACTGAAACTGTAAAGACAAAAAAGTGCAAGGAGCAACCCTTTTGGGCTATGCCATCTTGACACATCTTACCACACTCCCCCCCAGCCTTGGGGAGGTGAGGAGGAAGACTGGCAGAATTAACAATGCACCAGAAGTACAGACTTACAGCTTCAGTTGTTAGCACAGCACCATCAGATTCGGAGATGAAGCTTAGCAGGGTAAGCAGCACATCCCTCGTGGTTTCTGCATGCATAGCCACCTCCTCAGCAGCCTGCAAGAGCCCTGTCATCCTGCCTTGTGTTGCAAACATCCCAGGTGGTCCAGCAGGCACTTTCTGGCCACACCAGAAGCCCACACATGGAGACATTTTGTCTGCAGCATAGGTGAGTCATGATTTTGGGCACCCTCAGTTCTCTTCCTCTGTTCACTGTAGTGTTGTCATTTCAAGAGCTTGGACTCCTGTGGGCAAGGGTGAAATACTCTCACTAACGAGCTGGTTCTTCTTAGCTAGACTGAGATCAGCTGGTGCCGTTTAGCTAGGGACATCCAGTAGATACCACTGCATGAGCACTGTCTTTGAGTGCTTAGCAGAAAGACTGGGAAAGGATAAATCCCCTATCTCCATATCTTTCACTTAGTGAAAATGTGGCTTTGTATCAGAGTCCTTCCATATGCCTAAGTATTGGACACTTTCATCTGGCAATAAAATTCCCTTAAAGCATTTAAAATAAAAAAATCACAGAGCTACAAAATGCTGAGGTTTTGATCAGAAATCATTATGCTTCCCACATGCTTAGAAATATATTCATATCCTTCTTGCTTGCTTCTTTCAGCTTACAGTATCTCCAGAGGAGTTCTTCTAACCCCACCTATTTCTTGGCTTGCAAAGAAATAAAAATCATATTGATGATTGCAGGCAGATGTGATGAAAGAATCCCAATCAGAGATACAACACTGTTGCCTGAGCAATGATTTTCCCACCCCCACAGGAGCTAGCACCTATTGAGTGCTGAGCTTGCTCTTCTAACTGGAAAAATTCTGCACTACCAGATCTACATAAACATCCACAAGTTCACCTCATAGGGCAAGAAGAAAGCAAACAGATGAACTCGAAATACCTCCTTGCCTTTGTCTTTAGTCCTGTTAACATCCAGGTGTGAGCATTAGTCTGTTGCAGTAGGTCATTTGTTTTAAGGTTGTATTTGGCTCAACAGGGAGTCCAGACAGACGAGTACTCCGTTAACCTGACAAGTTCCCATTGCTCTTCTATGCATCGAGGAAATCTTGGAAGAGCTGCCTACTCAAAGGCGCAACTCGTCCTGTTGGGAGGCTGAGGTAGGGGCTTTACTGCAGAGCAGCCTAGAGGAAAGGTCCTGGCTGACTATGCCTGGTCTCCTCTGGAAGCAGGGGAGGAAGGTGCTCATCTTCCTCTGGAGCAGGGCTGAGACTTTTCAGGGTGCCATGACCACAAAACATCTCTCCAAATCATGAGTTAAAGGGCTGGTGGATAAGCTGCTAAAGCCAGTGTGAATTAATAGGTAGTTGCTTTTTAGGGCAGCAAGACTTTGCTTTACATACAATATAAAGGTTATTTCTGTGTAAGGCACTGGGTCTTACCTCAACCTGAACTTGAACCCTGGTGGGACCCAAACTGGATCCCTTTGCTGCTTGCAAAAATCAGCACTAACTGGAAACAGCTGCATTTTATTGACATGTCTTCCAAGATCCTGTAATTCTCACCCCCAGTCTGTTCTTTGCCACCCAAAGACACCCTCTTAGTACATCTTCTTTGGCACATGTAGGTAATCTCTGACATAAAGAGGTCACTATGTGGCTGCTTTCTTGCAATACCATCCATTGTCATGGGCCCAGACAGCCTCTGGGCAGAGACCAGCCAACACAAACCCTTGTGGGGGTCACCAGGCATTCTGGACCCCCATCCTGCATGCACCGTTGAGAAACAGGCAGCCCACCTGGTAGAGTGGTCCCACTTTAATGCCAGGCTCCTAATACTGATTCAGTAGTTCGTACAGCAGCAATAATCAGCCACGGATCCACGGAAAGAGAGGCAGGCCAGGTTCATTTTAGATAAGGTAACTGTGGAAAAATGACAGTGTGACAGACAACTGCACGAGGGAGAACTCTCTCCACAGTTAAGGCTCTACTGACAAAATGATGCAGCTTCCCAGCAAAAGCTGCTCAGTCAGCTCCAGAGCTTCAGCTGCTGGTGTTTCTCAGATTACACCTTCCAGGTGGGATTATTCCCTGAGGAGAAGGAGCGAGGGAGTGAAATTTGTGAGAGATGTGGCTATTTTAGCATAAAGAGCTCTGGAAGTCCTGGAATTAAGGATGAATGTGCCCATGGCACTGCACAGTCTGGTTTGGGTTTGTATTTTACTTTGTTGCCAGAGGTGAAGTGCTCTCTCAGTGAGGTCAGGAACCCAGTGCTCATCTACAAGCGCCCATCCTCTGTCTTCCTACCCCAGTTCTCCCCACTATGCATACACATGCGCAAAATTGTCATCAAATTGCCAGAACCTGCTTTTGAGGGCCAAAATCTAGTCCAGACCCCCAGATGTTGCACAGGGCAGAGTGCACCAGCTTTCTCCAGCTGCTGCAGCTAAGGGCAGCCTAAAAAAACTTCTATGTGCTGAGTCGGGCGTGATGCCAGGTGAGAAGCCCACAGCTCTTCCCAGTGATGCTCCTGGTTTGCCTTAGCTGTGGTCATCATCCCTTTGCTGTGTGGTGTCCAGAGCTGGTGCGTGCTGCTGCACACATGCACCCCTGGGGGTATGTGAGGGAAAGGGACCAGGGAGGCGGCTCCAGATAAAGATTTTTGGCTGCAGCTCTGAACACTCCTCTGCCGATGAAATATTTATGATGACATGTTGCCTAGCAATGACCAGATTGCCCTGAACAGGCAGGAGGTAAAATATACTATGGGATTTGGGAACCAGGGAGAGACTATGAAGAGGGAAAAAAAAAAAAAATCGATGTCAAAACAACTCCAAATGGCCACTGAATTTGCTGGGCTTAGAATATTTTATTAGGAAGAGATGAAAAAGAGATTTTGTTCAGTAAAGTGTTGGATTAGTCGGACTAATTTCACCAGCTAGGTAGAAAGCTTACAGGGATATAAGCAGGCAGTCAGGAAGCACTTAGCTGTTATGTAGCAAAATGGTTTATTTTTGTCACTGCTTGGTGATGTGTGTCCGGACAGCAGCGTTCTGTGGTGTTTTCGTCCCTCTTGTTGTCAATGTGCCAAAGCTAATTAAAGTGAGCTGGGTCTATCTGTGAAGTGGGATTTACTGAAACAAACTAATCAGGAAGGCAAAAATAGCATGTATTTTTGTCATTTGGAGGGAATTGGTTGGCTCAGAAAGAGGATAGAGGGGAGAGCTGACATTGGATGTTGTCTGTTTTGCCATCTGATGCTCCTCATCCATCCTGGTGTATATTCAGAGCACTTTCAGGTTGTTTTTTTGTTTTTCACCTCCTAGATTTAACCCCATTTCTAACAAGATGAATAGCCAACAGGTGAGCAAGCTAGCATTTCTGAAAAAAACACCACTTTTAAAAAGCTGTCAGTACCTTTGCTTTTTGATAGACCCTGGTATAAAAGAGGGGCAAAAGGGAAAGAGAGAAGTTTTTTTTCTGTGAAGAGAGATCATCTTGCGACTTCATTTGCAGCATTTGTTTGCTGGAGCCTTTGCAGAGTCCAGCTGTTAATAGATGGCCTGCATGAGCCTTCTCATTCAATTTATCACCAGTCTTGCACAAAATGATTCTGCTGCGTTCATGGAGGCACAGTCAAGCTAACTATCTATCTCACATATCTGGAGAAGCCCTGGTTACTTTACTGTCCATTGCTTGGCAGTCTTTATTCTTTGAATAACTTTGTGGGGACGGGGTAGTTGCTAGCTCCATTTTACAGATTTGCAGAGAAGTAGTGCCTAAAGCTAGAAGGGAACTTTGCATCATCCAACCTAACACCGATTGAGACATTTCATCGCTTACTCAGTTCTCTGTGTGTGACTGATGCTCTCTTTCCCCATGGTACCCCATCCCACCACCAAGCGATGGAGACTCCCTGGAGAGCTTGTTGCTGTTGGTTAACCTCCTGGAAAACTGTGTTTAAGCTCAAATCAATGCATATCTTCCTTTGGCTCCAAGCTGGATGGCTGAGGCACAAAGATCCTGAAGCCATGATCTTCAAAAGCAACTAGGCTCTTCCTTTTAGTTTAGGATTCAGAGGGCTTTAAACACCTAGAATTTCTGAGGACTTGAATATGCTCTGCAATCCTAACGAATCAAACCATGGCTTCTGGATCGGAAATGCCACACTGAGGTCCCCTTTCCTACCCTCAAGCGGAGCTCTTTGAGAGTTTAGTTTCAAAAGTTTTCACAATCCTAAGGGATTCAGTCAACCTAGGGGCTGCTTGCAACGGCCACAAGTTTAGTTGGTTTGTCTGTTTTGTTTTTTTCCAAAACATTTCAAAGTAATCCCCAGAGGCTGTAGTGGAGACTAGAACGTGGTTGAAGTCCAGGCTCAGAAGTTATTGATAAAATGAGGAGAGTCATAGAAGGGGAGTGAAAAATATTCAGGTCTGAAATGGGTGATTTATGGTGACGGATGAGGCAGAGCTATCTGTGTTGGCTAAATGATGACTAAGCAAGAAAGTACTAATGGGAAATCTATTTGAAAAAATATAAAATATCAAGGGCAAAGATCAACTGTCTCAGATGGGTGCATGGCAGTGTGCCAGGGAAAAGTGTGGGCCTACCTGCAAAATTACCTCCTCAGCAGGGAGGTTGTGATAAGCTGAGGAATGGTCTCCATAGGGGTCAGAGGAGATAATGTGTGACTTCCACTTCAATAATCAGCCTGGAAACAAACCAACAAACAAAACCCCAAATGTATGGGAGAGAATTTCCTGGCCAGACCAAGGGAGATGCTGTGGGATGGGACTAGTGTTTTCCCTCACCAGGTTTCAGCATGCCCACGGGCTCTGGTCCCAGCAGGCTCCTTCAAGAATTATGTCGACAGCTTGAGTTTCTGCACCACTCTGGCTTCTTAGAAGCTTTTCCAGCTTTGTAATTTTGACAGGCCAATTCTATGACATTTCCTTCTCTGCTGGGTTTGCCAGGCAGAGGTGACATGCATTAGTCGAGCTCCCAGCACTGTCCTTCTACCAAGCAACCCCTGAGCACTTGCCCGGGTTGTGGTGATGCTTGCCAACCTTGCAGCTTTTTCCCCCGGCTTCTATTCAGAGCAGATGTTTAGCTGGGCCCCTTGGGGATTTTCACTCAACCACTTGCATGGTGCAAAAGAATCCCTTTCTCCAAGGTGGACAATCTTTGTGGAGCTGTACAAAGGCGTTGGGGTGTTTGTGCCGTCCTCTTGCAGCAGTTTTGGGGACAAGGTTACCTCGTCCCCTCCCAACCCTCACTTAGAGCCAGTGTGGGGGAACTAATTGCTGCCTTCTTTAGTAGATAAGCAAAGGGCTGTTTAACCTCTGATGACTGAGAGGATCTGGGAAATAAATTGAACAATGTTAGACACAACAAATTATATTGTCAAAAAGAAACAGAATGCGACAGCAGGTCTGTTCAGCTGCTAAAATTGAGGCGCAAGGGGCCAGAACGTGACCCTCTCTCCTCCATCCAAATAAAAGGCTGTCCATCAGAACAGGACAGCCTTTTCAGGGGTGGGGTGATCAGATATGACACATCTGTGTCAGGAGCCAGGCTCCTCAATTACCATTGATGGACTGTCACTGCAGAGATATTCCCCTTGGCACAGAATCAGATAATGCTGAGTCAAAACCATGCCCTTTAGGAGATTTCAAAGGCCCTTGCTTCTTACCCAATGCTATCGCTTTTATTAGCAGCTGGAAGTGTGAGATGCAGTGAGGAAGCACCAGCTCCCCCGAGTTCAGTGCCTGGCTTTGCCAGTGATTTGCTGGATGCCCTTGGAAAAGCCAATTAAGTTTTTGTTGCCTCAGATTTCTCAGTTGTACAATCCAGAGCTGCTCGCAAGCATAATTAACTCATAATCTGACCGCAGTTTCAGGCACGTGGTTTGTAAGAGGAAGGCATAATTATTTCAAAAATCAGGTATTGAAAGTATTAATAGATTTTTAAGGCCTGAAGCAATGACTGTGCTAATTTATTTATACAGCATTTTTTAACCAGACTGCAGAACCTCTTCCAGCAGTATCTACACTGCAGGAATGCCTATAAGTCCTGTCTCTGCTACAGCACACCCTCCAAAGAGATGTTAAGCCTTGATTTAAAGATCTCAAGTGACAGAAACTTCATCACAGCTGTAGGTCAGCTGTTGAAAGGCTTATTTACCTGCATTGCTAATGTATACCATATTGCTAGTCTGAGTGTATCCAGGATCAGCTCCCACTGCGAGAAGATTAAAGAGCCGTAAATGTGAGCAATCTCTAACCCAAATGGGAAGCTGCAGACGCTGACTGAGTGATCTCTTTGCATTCTGGTGGATAAACTGAATAGATTAGGGTTTAAGCCTTTCAGAATAAAGCAGGTTTTTGAGACCTGAAGTCATTCCTGGAACACTCTCCCATTTTTCCAGCATCTTTCTCTGAGTTTTAGCTGTCCAAAGTGAAGAAAGTACTAAAACTGATCTCACTGACATTGCATTTAGATGTAACATCTCTGCACTATTTATAATCTCCTTCCTTACTCATTCATGGCCCATAGTTGTGGTTTTAGCTACAGCTTTGTGCTGGTAGTTCATGTTTCTTTGGTTTTCTACTGAGATGCCTTATTTCTATTCCAACAGATTTTTTTGAACACTCTCAATATGTTTACAACCTGATCCATGTTTAGACATAAGAGTAGGATGAGTAATTTGATATTTTGATCTAAAATATCTTAACAAGTGCCCAGAAATCAGTCTGAGTTGGAGAAGAGGAGTAAAATTCACAGCTGGAGTTGTTCAACCAAGGCCTGAAAAGATACCCTGGATGGAGACTGGAATTAACTTTCAAGGTGGGATTTGCTGCTGGAGCACTTGTCATTAAGTTTATGAAGTGCATTTTTCTGTTCCTTTTTTTTCCCTTACTATGGCTTTGAACAAGAACCAGTTAAAGGAATTACACAGGATTAGATGCTGCAGTCATTTATTCTAAATTTTTATTGCTGAAGTGGAAAGGTAAGGAGGACCCCTGGCCTCAGCTGAGACAGTAGACCAAAATACAGCCAGGACCAGATGAGCTTGGGATACCCATATAGGAGAGAAGATGGACAGGGAGAACTGAGTTTTACTGGTGTGCATGTTACATTTGGTTTTTGTTGGCACCTTATTTAAATACAAAGTCTTTGCAATACTTTTATGAGTTGCTGTGAGACCACAAATGACCTCTCATACATCCATAAAGACCACTCTCAAGTGCATGGCTGTGGGACAACAATGCAAGAAATCACTGGAAAAAAATCTTTGAGTCACTAGGCTGTAGAAGTAAATTAGAAACAAAGTGAACATTAAAAATTAATTAAAAACATGCAAACTTACTGCTGCAACATGATAAAGGAACTATGGCTCTCAGATGTGCCCTCTTGCAGGAAAGAGGAGGGTGTGTTTTTACAATGAGCTGTTGGAGTTCTCTCAGAGGTTGCCTGCACCTTCTTTCGTTGCTCCTGTTCTGATCAGGTTCCCAGCTTCTTCCTTTCGTTTCTGTGGCTTTACATCCTCCACCACCTGGCTTCTGAGGAGTAGCCTAAGAGTTAAAACAGCAGTCCAAGGCCCTGGCTTGCCCTGGGATACAGCACAGTAAAATGCTGATGCTCTTGTTTTTCTTCTGTTGGTCACAGAGCAATTAGTTGGAGACCGACCTGGGCAAGAGGGTCTAGAGCTTGGCAAGAGGAGCCTTCCTCTGCCAGTCTGTGCCGAGCAGCTGGCACACATCCTGCTGTTCCACCACAGCCCTGCTGAAACCTGACTTAAAGCAAATTAATTCCCTAACAAGTATTGCAAATGCTCCTAGCAAAGATAACCTTGCGGACTGTGGCACCCAAAATCTGCCAGGAAGAGGTGGTGATTGCCCCAGCTATACACTGACCGCTTCTAGAGCAGCTTGCACAGAGATGAGATGGTGCAAACCTCCGTGGAGTGTCACTCTGAAAAGCTGTCATCCATGGAGGGAGACAGGAATCAGGACAAGGAATGCAAGGAAGACGCAGGACAGTGGAACAACAGATTGAGGAATGGTCTCCGGGAAAAAGCTCCGTGGGAAGCAAAGGGTGTTGACAGGTAGGAAAAGAGGGGTTCGCTAAATAGAAGGGAAGTTCTGGTGAGAAGCAAAAAAGCCAGGACTTGCTTTAATTAAAAAAATGAAGAAAAATAATGAGTGGTAGAGACACCTGCAGAGAAGCCTAGAGTTGAAAACTGCTTGCTTACCTGAACTTAACACAAGGTTGGCTAATTCCAGTTAAGAAACCCAAGTTGAGAAGTCCATTTTCTTGCCAAATGGATATATCCTGATAAGTAGAATGGACAATGAAAAAAGAGTGGGCAGAAGGAATAAAATGATAGCGTACACTGAGTGTGAGGTGTCAGAGGAAAATACTAAAGGCTATGACAAAGCAGCAACAGATCTGAGCGTTCATTTTTGAGGGCAATAAAGGGGAAATCGGGGGAACAGAAAAGTAGAAATGAGAATTGTCCAAACCAAATGATGACTGAAAATCAGGAACTGTGAAACCACTGGAAAGGAAAGCTGAAGGGAATGGGGACAAAATCCTGTATGACAGTAGTGAAAGAGAGGGACTGCTGGCAGAGGGAGAAAAGGGAATGGTTTGCAAGGGTGAAAGGGAAGAACAAGTTCCTCTGCAAAATCTTGTACTGGAAAACCATGATCAATCACATCATGAAATGTTTCAACCTCTAGGAAAGTCCCTGAGGAGCTTCATACAGAGCTTCCAGCTGCTGCATTCAGATAGACAAATATCATCTTCTCAGAGGTTTTGTATTGCTGTGTATGGAGCTGGACCATGGGAGGAGGCAGTGCCGTGATTTACCATCTTATAATAATAGTATCAAATTATGGCTTTGTGGTTATTGGGGTATATGGTGTTTGATATGTTTTACTCCTGGCAATAAATGTAGTGTTTGCCTTGGGATGTCAATCAATAAAATATCTACCCTCACTGCTATCAATTTATTCATTCATTATAATACTGTACAATGAAAACCACCATGCCTGCATTGTCACAGCCCCTGCAGCAACGGCGGCAGAGCTCTCACAAAATCAATTTTTCATGGCAAAACTCAGGATTTCAGATAAGGACAAACCTCTGTGAAACTTCCAGTAACTTCAGCTCTCCATTGGAATACCAAGGGGCCACCGTCCATCACTTATTATAGCTGTGGACAAGGGACTGATGTTTACTTTTGCCTCTTCCATCGTCTGCCGCTGAATGGGAAGACAAAACCTCTTTCTCCTTTCTACCTTAATTCAGCAATGGAGAACAAAGCTTTCCCTAAGTGAAAGTGTAAGCTTAGATATCCCACTGGTTACAAGGCATACTTGCAGCCTGCAGAGATGCTCAGCAGCACGGTGATTGGCTTTGCTTAATAACGGTGGCAAAAGCTCCTTATCCTGCCAAAGCAGCGTTAAAACCTCCCCTGCGCAAAGGGCCGGGCGGGCAGCAGCGGGGCTGGCGGCTCTCTCCCAGAGATGCCCGGCTTCTGCTGTGCTGTGTTTACAAGGCGAGGGGGTTTGATGCTACTTTTGGCTCAGTGGGATCCTGCCAATATAACAAAATATCCTCTCTTTTACCTGGGAGGAGGGAAAACACTTAAGTCAGAAGATTAACTCTGACGCGGCTCTGAAGCTGCTCCGGAGGGGCAGAAGTGACACAGCAGTGCCTCCAGCCCGGGGTCTGCAGGCTCAGGATGGGGCCGAGGGCTGGCTGCTCATCTCATGGCTTTTTATTTTTTATTATTTTTTTAGATTTAAAAAAAAAAAAAAAAATCTGGTTTTTGCTATTTCCATACTTCAAACAATGCTCTGGATATCAGGCAGTCCCAGAACAAGGCTGCTGAGGCTTATAGCATGTTACAGAAAGAAGTACCTTGTTTCCTCCCTCGCTGGTACCCTCAGTCATGGCTTCTTGCTTTGTCCTGCGGATGCCTCTACATCCTCAACTCCTCCAGATGCCTCTCCCAGACACGAATGTATGTGCTGGCAGTTAGAGTTAGCACAGACAATTACACTTCTGGGGTTTCTCTCTGGTCTCACCTCATCTGAGCAAGTCAATTAATCTCCCTGCATCTCTGTTTCTCTGCCTGTAAAACAGATAATAATGTGGGCACCACCCAGCGTGGCTTAATCGAAGTGCTGGCATCTCCCTGGCTGTGAGGGCTGCAGAGGTACAACAGGCTTTTTATCTGAGGCAAAGTAAAATGCTGATGTCTGACTGGTGGTCATTATGTCTGTGGAACTGCTGGCAGCCTGTGCCCACCCCCGGGATTCGGTGGGTCACCTCCCAAGGCCTCCCACCCGCTGCAGCTCTGAGCCATGGGAGAACCTGCTAAAAATAACAGTACCGGCACTTCTGCTCAGAATGCTTCAGTTCATCTATTTTTCTTTTTTTTTTTTTTTTTTTTTTTTTTTTTTAAAAAAAGTGCTGATTTCACTGACACTTCTTTAACAAAAAAATGAGGAAGGAATAGAGGGAAATCACTCAATTAGAGATGAAAATAATGGCCCTGTTAGGCAGTCGCTGCTGGATCGGTCAGGAGGAAGGCGAACTGCAAACATATCATGTTGGGAACAAGGGTGTGCAGGGCATAAGGGTCTCTGTTGCAAATAGTTGCTGGTCTGATGTGAGGAGAGCAAGGCTATGAAGGGAAACAGCCCCAGAGGGATGTTGGAGCTTGTCCAGAATTGTGCACCAGGTGCAGGAACAGTGTCCAGCTCTCCTGGGAGGAGAGGCCATCCTCCAGATCACAAAACCTCTCCCTTCATCTCCCTCATCCACACCGTGTTATTCCTCACAGCACTAAGAGCTTTACTCTGAGCCTTTCTTGCACTGAAAAGCAACCCAATTAAATTCTAGGACGAAAATTTACCAATTAAGTAACTTTTCTACAGACAAAACTGCTGCACACATACCATATCTCTTCAAGAGGAGATGTCCATTAGTGCTAATTGTGCTGGTGGCTTTGATAATGGAGACACTGGTCTGTTTGGAGTTGGAAGGACAAGCTTAATCCTATTTCAGTTATGCTACTGAAGAGATAGCGGCTGTTAATTACTTTAGTCACTAATTCTCTGGATCACAGTGTAACCCATGATACAGAAGGGAAAAGTTTTGTACCCTATTATCATATCCCTTGCACCAACTAATGACTCCAAAAATAAGCAACATGTTTAAATTAATAGTAATTTCTACATGCTTTGTGACAACTCTATTTTCAGTATACACTCTTTAAATACTCCATATTTTACTGCAGAAAATGTTTTGTGTTAAAGTTGAGGAAGCTACTTATTGGGTACTTCTGGTATTCAGTGAGTGCTTTTTTGGCATTAGTCCATCTTATGTCCACTTGGAATTTAAGGAGAGACTAAGTGGCACGGGCAGAGGAAGGTGAGCAAAGTGAAGAAAATGTAACTGGAGTAAATGAACTTTCCAAGACTCAGAGTAGACTGTAAGAAAATCCACCACTCTAGAGTTTGGAGAATCTCCACATTCACTAATAACAACTTAGTCCAAGAAAAAACCTGTAGCTCTGAAGCTCATGGTGTGTATGCAAACAAGACATGGGAGTTGGGGCAGGCTGGAGCCCTTCTCTGAAAAATTCTTTGTGTTCCCATTAAAACATCCTTCCACCAAGTATGCTGGCCATCTTCCCAAATTTCAATTTTTCTTTGGAAAGCTATAGATTTGTCTATGGAAACCAATTTCTCCTCATAATTTGTGGCTTAAGGGCTGAAAATATTGGTTTACTATAAAATAATAAAAAAATGTTCCCAAATTCCCACCTCTTTTAATTTTCTCATTCAGTTCCCTTTATTCTGTGATCATCCATCTTCTTAAAGCACATTAGGAAGAGTGTTTGGGGTTTCGGTGATTTTTTTTTTTTTTTGGTGGGGGGGTTGTTTTGTTTTTTTTTTTTTTTTTTGATTGTGGGGGATTTTTTGTGCTTTTTTTTGCTGTTTGTTTGGTTTGTTTTTTTGTTTTTTTTGGTTTTTTTTGTTTTTTTTTTTTTTAATAATGCAACCCTAAAACAACATTTGAAACTCAGGTGCTGACATGTCTGAATGGGTGCACTGAGCCTTCAGAATAATTTTTATGACAAGCAGACAGGTAAAAAGGTGAAGTCACAGGAGGATTCAAATGTCTTATAAAACACAAGAACCAACCTGAGAGTTCACAGGATACTGAAACAGATGGCTTTCTGAGAGGTAATCTATTTTCTCAATTTGGTGTTGTGGAAGGCACATAAACATCTCCTAAGGAGAAGACGACTCCTTGTCTTCTGATAAAAGGCACCTCTGCCTTCCATGCAGCCAGTACCTGAACAATGAAGAGGGGAGATAAAACTCAAAAAAAAAAAAAAAAAATCAGGTTGCATTTTTAAAGTCTTTGTTGGAAAAAGGATGTAGAGAGGGTGAATACTCCTAATTATTACCTGAGAAGCATTCACAGACGCTAGCTTTGGGGAAGCCTGTGGCAGGTTAAGAGAGCACATGAGCAAGTGCACACAAATGAGGACGTAACTGCTCAAAGAAAAACAATGCATAAAACATCCTGCTTATGCAAATGTATGATGATGACATTACCAACCACTGATTAGGAAATAAATCTGCCTTGCTTAGGGCCCTTGTTATCAACACTATACTGTTTTTAAGGTATCTGGTAGCTGTAACCTTGGCTCATACCTCCTTATTTTTGGCTGCTCCCTGAGGATAGGTCCAATACTTTGGAGATTAGCAGGGGAGGGGAGGCTCCTGCTCCAAGGGTGTCCTGCAGTGAGACTCCAGATATGGCTGATGAACAGGTCAGGGGGCTTTTATGCTTGCCACAGGTGAAAACAGCTCTTTATCCATCCTGTAAGCTGCATTGTTCTTGCTCCTAAGGATGCTCAGGAATACATCAATTTCTCTCCAGTCTCGCCCCACGAAGAAGAAACTAGTCACGCAGCAGAAGGAAAAATACGGAAATAACTTACAGAGTAGGTTGGTTAGAAGTTCACTTCTTGTCGTGTTTACAAAGGATTATATCCTTCTGGTTTTCACTGCAGGGGCAGAGACGTCAGGAAATGGCAGGAACACTCCACCAGTATCAGCTGATGTGGTCCCAGACACCAAATAGCAGCATGGACCTCCTTCGATGGCTTTCATTGCTAGAAAGATTTTTCTGATAAACAGTGGCCATTAGCACATTCTGCAAGTGCCTTTTCTAAGCCCATCTCATCTTGATATCTGTGACCTGCAGAGACTAGTTCCTAGCTCTAGAAATTGGCAACAGATCACATTAACAGATGGCCTTGAGCACACATGTGCCAGGACTCATTATGCGCCTCTTTTTCTTTTTTAAGAGCTGTGTGTGGACTCTATCCAAGTATGTGGCACGTCTCATGTCTGGGATGATGCTGATACACCTTTGTTATACAAGAAAGGAGCTTTCTCCATTTCCGATGCACTCTGAAGTCCTCACTCACACTCAAAAGGAGCGAAGCATCTGTCTGGTTTGAGTAAACAGCTGTGCCATCATTTTGGGTAGCTTGGAGTGTGCTGCTGGCAGCCTACACAAAAAGAAGCTGCTGGGATCCATGCAGTCCTCAGTAGACTCCCAGTCTCGATGGGTTTTCCCAGCCAAAGAAAACCTCAAACACTCCGTCAGCTGCTATTCCCGTGACAGCCACAGCACAAGGAAAACGGGGCGTGGAGTAGGAACTTTCTGGCAAGGGGCAGCAGGTTGCGGGTAAAGCCCTCAGGAAGGACGGGCAGAGCCTGGGGTGTTTTAGTGCTCAGGGTGAATTGCTGGGGCTGCCTCCACTGCAGAGCTGGGCAGGGAACATCTTGCTGGCAACAGCTAAAGCACATTGGCACCACAGGCACCTCCTGATCTAACAGACACTGGTTTCTAAACTTTTAGTTTAATTTGCATAACTTCAGGTCTGTGTTATTTACCTGATGGAGAAAGACTCGTCCCTTTGTCTTCCTGAAGATCGCTGTGACTCTGCTGCCTCTCCAGTTGTGTCATCCTCAATTTTTTTTTCCTGGGAGAAATATGTCATGCTCTGATCTGTCAGTCACTTCTTCAGCAATACTGAATCTATTAAAAAGAAAAGCCTGGTTTTAAATGACATGTCATACTAAACTGTCTTATTACCTCAAAAGTGAGATGAAATGCATTCTCTCTACATATTATTTTTTCTCCCTTATGTCTCAGTATTATTCTTCATTCATAGGAATGATGTTTAGCCTGGAAGATTATAGACTGGTCATAACCAAAGAAAAGGAGGGAAAGATTTACTCCAATCATGTCAAAGGGACCTCAGTGAATATTAATTGATAAAGTATACAGAGATCTCAGTACACCCTCATTGCCCGCCTGTGAATTTATCCAGCTTGATAAATGGGAGCAGTTTATAGAGCAGGCAGAAATTGATACGGAAGAGGTTTCTGTCTGGAATGCTCTGTATAAATTACTGGATGCTTATCTGTGAGTAATTCCCTTGCATATGCTAACTGTCCAGACGCTTACAGACTATAGCAAAGACATTAGATAACCTTCGATTCACAATTGCTGGGGGCAATCTTCATGCTAAATAAATAGTTCGTCTCTTTTGGACTCAAATGATATATCTGTTTGCAAGCATCACAAGTACTGGTCTAGAAATGGATACTTAAGCTGTAATTTTTTGGAAGCCGTCTTTCTTTTTTTGTGCCTGCAATTTGTGACTGCACTTTATGTAATTTAGCAGCCTGCTACTTCTGCCTCATCTATTTTATCCATCAGGTTTCTAATGTGCCCGTCTAGGCGCCTGTCAGGTAGATGGACAGTTAAAGACAAGACTTTTTAGCTTACTCTTTCTTGCTATACACATTCTATTGAGGGCACAAGCTACCCCAAGCGCACTCCTGTATTTACCCGTTAGGCAACTTTGCCCACAGTTCTTTCTTGCTACAGACCTATGTGCTGAGCTGAAAATAAAATATTTTTCTATTGAGCTCTGCCGTCTTGAGATCAGAATTCATCTGAGCAAAAAGTGAGGCCAGGATGCAGGCAGTGTGAAAATCAAGTACTCAAGATATAAAGAAAAGAGCATTTCCCAGCACTCAGACAGGTGAGTGACAAATCATCCTCTTTTGACACAATTCCCTCCACCCCAGCTTAATACAGACATTGCATAGTGTTTGTTTGGCATAAACTGAGTTTATAGCTCTATTTTTTTGGAAATAAAATCACAATTTCTGCTGGGAAGTCAAAGCATTTTTTTTTTTTGACCAAAGGAATTTCATTGGCACTCACAGCCCATCTTGGAGGCCCGTGCCAACCAAGTGTAAGTGAACCAGGAGGGAGTTCATCACACAAATAGAAAACTTCAGGCTGCCGAAAGGCTCCAGGCAATTTACAGCGGCAGATCAAAACCAGATGGTCAGAAGCCACTACTCCTCTAGCTATCAAGTGCTAAACCAGGGATGCCCTTCCTGTTGTGACCCAGCTCCTGAGCCAGGGAAATTTTTCACCTCACGGTGAAGGTGAACCGAAGCTGTGATCAGCGAATTGAGAGCATGTGGCCAAAAGCCGTAGTGTGCTGGGAGACGAGTCGCACACAGATCTGCTGTCCCTGTCTGGAGGGACGTGGCCTCCCAGGGAGGGTGGGCACAGGGCTCAGGTGGTCCCAGCCACTGCCTTTGAGTTATATCTGCTGTTACACATCAGTCAAAACGTGCACCTTCAAACTAACCTGGAACAAGTCGAACAAGAGGGTCTGAAATGGGAAATTATTATTAAAACCTGGGTTTAAGTCACTGTTCACCCAACAATGTTCTTTGCTCTAACTTTTGCTGCCTAACAGGTTGTGCTAATAATTGCAGTTTCCCTTGGAAGTTATCAGTGAAGCTGGCTCTGTTTTTCTGCTGGATTTGTATTTCTCAGCTCGGGAAGAGGTGTTGATCCCGTGCCTCATTCTTGGCATTGCCAGGGTGCCTGCCAGAAAGCTGTGCACAGATCTTTCCGCAGGGAAATACTTCATTAATTAAGTGCTGACAGACATGCTAGCTATTTTTTTTTTTTTCCCCTCCATGATGGTCAGATATGTAATTTTTGCTCCTAAAAGATGTTGCCTGCAATTCTGCATGACACAGGTGCACTGCACAAGCCTCAGTGATGGCAGAGGGTCTGGCACTCAACCTGTATCTTTTGGAAAAGGAGTAACACTTCCCACCAGATGTCTGGGTTCTCATACAGATGCAGACACAGACCTTGTCTTTTGACAAGCTTCTTCCGCCTTCTGGGGTTTAACAGCTAGTGACAGTCCA
The DNA here is from genome assembly GCF_018691265.1 of Tyto alba. Lineage (NCBI taxonomy): Eukaryota > Metazoa > Chordata > Aves > Strigiformes > Tytonidae > Tyto > Tyto alba. Next base: position 7,317,174 of record NW_024881317.1, read on the forward strand.
TTTCTCCTGGTCGGAGCCTCTGTGAATGTGTAAGCTATGGTATCATCCCAGGCTTGGCTGCACTGCCTCTCAAAGCCAGAATTAATACATCCTTTCCCCCCGCTTGCTGTGTGAAAGCTGCACCCAGCTGCTGTCCACAGCTGCAAAGCAAAGTTAAGTACTTAGCATCCGTACCCCCAACCAGGGACATCCCAAGGTCTCACACGGAGGAAAAATGGCACTCTCTCTCTCGTTCTCAATAGCCTTCATGATGATGTCCAATATTTTGCAAGACTTTTTTGGCTACCACTGTACATCGAACTAATGATATTAGAGAACTGTCAAGAGCAAATCCAACTACGCCCAGTCCAAGCTCAGCACAACAGAGGTGGCTCAGACTATTTCCTCCTAAATTCATTATGGTCAGATACACCAAAGCTCAGATTTACTTATTCATGCAGGTTTCTGAGATCTTTCTGAGGTTCCCCAGCATCGTGATGGAGTTTGACCGCCCAGAAGACCTGAGCTCTTCCCCCTCACTCCAGCTGTATTGCTAGCAAAGGCAGAGCTGAAGGGTTGCCCAGCTTGTCTGGGCATCAGAGGAGCAGATACCGCACATGGGGCTCAGCTCTCTTTGGGCCTCTTGCCCACTCATTGCTGCTCATAAGACTCTGAAGGCAGATTTTACATCACTAATATTGTTTCATAAAAAGCTGACATCATTGACTATGAAGGTCAATGAGAGATAGAAACCTCTTTGCATTAGCATCTGTAGCTGAAATCTGGGAGCTACTGGAGATAAGCCCACAGTCCAAACTGCAGCAAGCTATCACTCCACTAGACCTGGCCAGTGAAATGACATCTCTTGCCACTACGGCATGCCTGTGTTTTGGGTCAAAGAAATATTTTCCTACATGCTTTCGACAACAGTTTTCACAAATGTCTTTAGACCCAGGGTCCAGCGAGTGTCCCATGCAGAAGAAAACTCCCAGTTTCTGTCTTAGCAGAACTGTACACGTTTACACCTCAAAGGAGAGAAAAATCTAGATGCTATTTATGCCTCCTCATGGCTTGTTGCAACAAGGACTCTCCCTGATACCTTTCCCAGAGGGAAGAAGAGTTGCCTTAATTTCTAAATTTAGCTTTAATGAGCACAAAATGAATAAAGTAACAGGGGAACCTAATCCGGTTAGCAGAGCAGCAGCAGAAAGCACAAGATGTTTGTGTAGTGTTGGATTTTGATTTCCTGTGCTGAATCCACGGGAGCACTGAAAGGACTAAAGGCTCCTGAAACTTCAGTGGTTCTGTGGATATACAGTTGGGAATGAATTAGGCAGGTAGTCCTTACTGCCAGTGATGACAACAGAGCTGTATTTGACCTTGAGCAAACACATATGCCTGCTGACTTCGCTGCTTGGATGCTGTTTATGAGGGAAGAAATAACACCCGCTAGAATATATAAAGTTCTGTGCAAAATCATCCACTTGCCACATCTTGCAGCTGTACCTCACTTCCAACACGTACCCTCTGGCTGTTCCTGTTATCATCCATGCTCTCTGGGCTGGCAGTGCCTGCGTTGTCTTTCTCCTCCAGTTCTGGAGCTCTGTTCATTCATCTAAGTTTGAAGCAAAACTATTTGCTGCATCTATTCAACTCCAAGATCCCAAAATAACACTATCAACACACCTCAGCTTTGCTCCAGACCTGATTCTCTGTGTCTCTACTGATAACCTTTGGTCCTGACTTGCGTTATCCTTTCCACCCTTCACAGCCCAAGAGCACTGCTGAACTCAGCTAAGCTGCATGACAGCATAGATCTGCAAAATATCTAAATGGCTAGGATGCTCTATCTGACTTTTGCAGCTGGAATTTACATCAAATGTTTTGTCCAAGGACCCTAACTACTCAACAGACCTTACAAACCCAAATTCCTTGGTCCATTGCTAGGAAGAAGTAACACGGCTGCAAAAAAAAAAAAAAAAAATTGGCACCACTGTAACCAAAGTAGCTTCACTGCCCAAAAGCACAAAGAAGAACATGTACAGAGAGATAAATTATTCAGATGCCACTGCAGGGCATTTTAAGCCAGGACTCCAGAATTAGCACCTGGCACGTGTCAGAAATGGCAGAGGATGGCTCATGATCATAAATGATCAAGGCATTTCCTTTGGTCTCACATGAAAGCTGAAACTGTCTTCAGAAACAATAAATTCCACTAGTCACGTGCCGATGCCACCACTTTCTGCAGAGTCCTGGGGCTTCCTTGGAGGTCTCTGGACCAGACACACATAAAGGATGTGCAGATTGAATTTCAAAAGCATCTCTGTACCCACAACTTCTAGTGATGTCATCTGAAGAGATGGCAATGCTCCGAATCCCTTCCTAATTAGATCAGCAGTCTCATCACCTCCTGAGAGGAATTGATGCATCCTCTATCTTTTAAAGGAATTCTGTATTAAAAGCAGAGATCTGACAAATTGGAGCCTCCCTGAACACAGAAAGAAATGTAAAGACAATAAAGCCCTTCCCCTTCTCCCCCATAGTTTTGAGTAATGACAGAAATAACACTTGTTTGTAAATAACCCATGACCCTTTTCATCCAAAGGGATTGTAGTAGCAAATGAATCTTTTTTTTTTTTTTTTTTTTTTTTAAAGACACAGAGGGCATTAACAACATGCTTGTTCAGTTTTTGCATTCTGATTTCAACCTTTTCAAGGCTAGATGATATTATCTTTAATTTCTCACTAATTTATATGGACTTATTTTCAGGGATGAAGCAGATTGAAAGTATTTTTATACACATTTATATTTCAGGGGATGAATGAAAACAGTAAACACCATCAATTATTTAATCAAGCACAGAGGCAGCAAGTCAACTGAGTATGAGTAAACTGCTCATATGAGCATCAGGGTCAGTTATCCCCCTGTATAAGGTATTTCAGCAGTATATAAATTAATACAAAAGGATGGATTCACGTTTCATCGTTCTTACAGTTGCTTGGTGTTATGTAGATACTGCATGTTTATTTACTATGGTTGGGATGAGGGTTCATTTGTATGAGTGGACATAAAGTTGATGATGGATCTGTGGCTCATAGCTTTTGCAGGGTAGGTTGATAGGACAAGGAAACAGTACCTGGGAAAGAAGACATTATTTTTATTGTTCTTATTCCCATTTTACAGATGAAGACCTAAGGAAGCAAGGGCCAGTTGAAGTATATAAAGGACCAAAAAGTGAATCCTGTTTTTTCAGTGCATGGTTCTTTAGTCACAAGGTTTACGTCTTCTCAAGAAACTCTACACCTCACAAATTCAGCAAATCGCTAGAAACCCACAGCTTTACCCTCGCTACCTCCAACAAAACAAATGTGATTTAGAGATGCCCAGAGATAACAGGTGGCCCAGAGGTCACCAGGGAGCCAAAACCTCACATCCATAAACCCCACAGGTGAGACCCTAGAAAGCCAAAATGAGCAAACAAGAGCAAAGTGTTTGTGAAGATTTATATAAATGATGTTTGAGTGTTTTCCTTGGAGATATTTTTGACCTTTGCCATGAATGTTCATACAAATTATATTTTTGTTTACAAGAAAAATTGTATAAACGCAAATGCTAAGAAATATGCATCTGAGTGAAGTTTCACAACAAAGGGGCTTATACAGCCATGCAGAAATCTCCTTGCTGCATATAAAAGTTTCAGTCCCTCAGGAAATGAATTGAAGTAATATGATATAGGTAATACATTTTACAAAAGAGAAAATAGCAGCAAAAGGCTGGCAAACAGCCAGAGGCAATTGAAATGAACTCAAGGACTGAGATACATCACGGACAGTCTTTGAATAAGGGACACTGTCATAAAAACCAAGCCCGTTCATTCATGAATAATACAGGATCAAGAGACAGGTCTGAATTTGTCATGTAAATTATTTACTGTAACTATGAAGTGGCCACCTGTCTAGGCTTGCGGCAGTATTTGAACTGAGACCCTTTAAATAAAAAAAGGAAAAGATAAAGTTGCTTAAGCTAAAGAGGAATTTCTTTGCTACTGCGCAGTAGTGCTCTCCTGCTCTCATGCACAGAGGCGTGAGTGGGGGACATGACCTCCATTGGGCTGAGCCCTCCATGTTATTAAGCTGGGGAGCATCTTCAGAGGGAGCTTTTCACCTTGTTCTGCTGGTGAGGTCAGTGATGATTTTATCCATGGGTCCCAAGCTTGGGATCAGGCCACCAAAGGGACCCCAAGGTATCCCAGATGGCTGAACCTAGCAGCAGGATGATCAAAATTCCAGAAGGTAGTTGTATGACCCACATTCAGTCCAGATGGCTTTCTCCAGAAGTGGAGTTTGGGTTTAGGCTTAGTGAGATTATAACTTTTAAGATAGAACAGCTATGAGCTCAGGGCAGAGGTACTGCCTATATGGGATGGACAGCAGCTCCATGGGATCCATCTGCCAAAGCCAGTCTGATGTAGCACTCATGAGATACCAGCTCTTAGAAACACAACACCTTCATGCCCAGTCAATAGCAATTGTTAAAGATGAAATAAAATCTGCACTGGAGGAAGTCTAAAAGACCTTTCTAGGAATTCTGGATACATCCTTACACACCCATCCCAGACCGTTCCCATCGTCTCACCTCAGTCAGCTCCTCCACAGTGTTTTGCAGCTCTGTTCATCCTGAGCTAGAAGAGAGGCAAACTGCTCAGGATTTCAACACGGTGGTGTTGTGTTGCTGTTGCTTTACAGGGTGCTTCCAAAAAATCCCAGCAGATATATAATAAACAAGAGCGGCTTTTGAAGTCCACTAAACATACTTTTTAAAATAACCTCTCTTACTCTCCAACTTTCTTGTTTCTCAGGGTTGTCATAGAAAGGACGATATTGATGAGTTAGTTGTATGTCAGGGAGTAGAGATGAGAGTGAAGTAATTTACTCTGCTTTTTAAAGCATGTATTTTTGACCTATTTCTCCAGCATGTGTAGCTACAGTGTCTCTCTGTTCTGTCATGTCAATTTGGACGTTGGGAAGAGCATCCTGCAGTAGAGGAGGTGCACAGACATGGTTGATGCTGCACTGCCTGGGACTAGAGAAGTATCTGTCATGTTCAGTGCATCTTGAGACAGCAGACACCTTGTAGCAGGGAAGTCAATAGGTTGTTTAGTTATACTGAGCTTCTAGAAGGCAAACTCATTTTCACGTCTCAAGAAAGGAAAGGGCTTGGACATCAGTGCATTGGATCTTAAGAATGTCCCATCAAAACACAGGCAGCTGTAGAGGTTGTTACCTTTTAAGAGAAACATCTTACTGAAATCAGCAAGGTCTTTTCTCTCTCCCTCATAAGAAAAATGTGATGAATGAAAGCAGGCAGTAGGTTCTTGGACTGTTTCCCCCAGAAATAACCCAAAGCTTTTCTTCCTGGTGCATTCCAGCTTGCTTTGCACTTAACTAGAAAACTGGGGAAAGAGATAAAAGGTGAATGATGCCAAGCCAGGCTGTCTCTGAGTTTTATCCATCAAAAGGCTTCTTCAGCAGAAGTACCATTATGAAAAGTCTAAGTCAGCACATATAATGTGGATCAAGAGCTACCTACAAACTCCAGCCCTTCTAGAAGGTACAAACACTGTTGAAGACTTTCTTCTGGATATTTTTCCCTGTCATTTCTGAAACACGCAGCTTTATCCCCAACCCACACAAGACAACTGTCCTTTCCATATTTCTCTAACAATTACTCCATTCACACTGAAAGGCAGCATTCCAGTAGAATAGTTTTGATTGTAGCAGTACATTAACTAAAAATACTAATTAACTGATGCACCCTTTTATTGTCTCACATTTCCACTAGCATATGGCCTGCTGTGCTCTAACAATATTTTAAAATTCTAATTTGTTTTGTCTCCCCTGGCTTTTAAATATCCTCGCATTCCCATTTGCAGTTTTGTATGGGGATACACATGCAAAAACAAATAAACATGCATTTTGCATACACCTTCACCTTCTTCTGAATGCAGCTGCCAAAAGGCAGCTTGTTTCTAAAGCTTTCACCCAAGTGATCACAACATTTAAATACAGCTACAGTAATACTGGGTAGATAATTCCAGTGATGGTAACAACAGATCAGGGAAAAGAGGGAAGTAAAAAGGAACCAGCTCAAATAATATTTGTTGAAAAGATGATCCTAAACGTTATTAACCTGATTCTCCTCTGCCATCAAAATTATGCCTTGGTACCTCTGGTTCAATGAGAATCAGACCCTGAAAGGCAACAAAATCCTTACTGTTAACAAACCCATAAACTAATGGCACTTGAAAAACTCAGCACACCAGGCTTTGTGACTCGCAGTGGAAACAGATTAGAAGTGACACAAGGGCAAGGAGAGTCCCCTCAAACCTCGTCTTCAGCTGCAACATGTGATCCTGTAATGAGCAGGCTTTGGTTCACAGCTTGGTACCCTCTTCTGCATTTCCACATGCATCTGTGGCTCAGCAGCATGTTTACAATATTGGGAGGGAAAAAAAATAAAATAAAAAAAAAAAAATCAAACACCTTTTTGTTCAAATGGAATTTCAACAAAGGCTGGGTTGTATTCTGATTTCTGGCTTCGTCCAGAATTCTAAATGTCTTTCAAGTTGCTCTGCTTCTTTCCGGAAGGATGTTAGTGCTGGATGAGCACTGATTTCAGTGTGGAATGAGTACATGTTCTGAATGGAGAAGATATGCTTTGTATACACACAGAGCTTGCAGGAAAGGTCTCCAGGATTTCAGGTAAATGCATTCCTAATTAATCTAAGGGGAAGGGTAGTATTCAGTGTCCTCTAAGGGCTGCCATGACAACATCATCTTATCAATCATTCATATCATCAGTTGAGCAGTCTCTTCTTGCACGTGAAGAAAGGGCTGGAGAGATAACAAGTTTAATCTCAGAAACCATCTCCAAGAGAAAAGCAGGATGAGGCTCCACTCCAGCCTGAGCATTTCCTCGCCTTCTGAATTTCTGGTTGCCGAGTTTGCCAGATTTTTGCACTTGCCTGCTGGAAGCAGCCTGAGGACCTTTGTTCGTTTTGCACAGGCCATCCTGCAGCCTTTAGGGGCACATTCACTCTTCACTGCCATCTTGAGTCCATCTGAGAAGATAAAAGTCGCTGTCCCTCTTTCTCTCCCACTTCTCAGTAGAAATTTTCCTAACTTGCTGTGTAATGAGACAATTTTTATTCTTTCTGGTCATCTCCTAAAGGTGAAAATGAGACCTCTGCTGAGTATAATCATCCCTGGCTCAAGGCTTTCAATGAAAACCTGAAATTCCTTCCATTTAAGGCCAGGGAGGTGACTAATGGACTAAACAGCCTGAGAGGTGAAAGAGTAGCTCTGCTGAAAAGCACTGTGGCAGCCAGCATGTCTCATGAACCTCAGACAGGGGACAAACTCCCCTGATTCCCACTTCGTCCTCCTTGATCAGCTTTTCTCTACCTGACAAGGCCCATGGAAACAACAGACTTCTACAACTGCCCTTCACCCTCGTGGATTTCCACCTCTAAAATAACCATCCTCCCACCGAGACCTCTGTATTCTGAAAAACATAGGCTGTAGCTCCGCAGTCTTTTGCGGCCCACGCACAAAGGCAGTGGGACATGACCAAGGTCTGCCCAGTGCTCCCAGTCTGAGGGTGAGCCCAGCTCAAGCATCGTACTGGCAGGGCGGTGCTGGCAGCATCTTCCAATCCCCTGCTGGGAGCACCAGGGGAAGATGCAAATTTGCCAAAAAGCAGACACAAAGCCAATTTTAAAATGAACGTTGGCCTCTAACAGGGAAAATGCACCATTTGCTTTGATTTTTAAATACATTAGTTCTCCGAAAGACTGGATCAATGGAAAAAGGAAACTGAGTGATGGATAACCCTTCACTTGCTTAGGAGTAGGATTTATCCTCATGCTGTCTGGCAAGAGCATGGCCTGTTGTTGCATGACTGCATGCTCTTGCATTTCCCTCACAGGAGCCGTGTCTACTCCCACATCCCAGGTAACAACCAAGCAGGTCATGTACTAGAAGTATTTACCAGTGGGGTCTGGAGTGTTGAGAAACATCTGTGAAAAAATCCAGAAGGTCTATATGCACTTGTATTTCAAAATAGAACAAAATATTGAATTTCTAAATTTCCACAGAAGCGTAGTGTTAAGCAGGTAAGACTGCTTGAAGGCAATCAAAACATTTCATTCTGATAAAAGTCCAAATACTGTTTTACATGCTAATAGAATTCAAGCTACAGTTTCCCAAAGAAAACTCTAAATGATCCAATTCCAACAAGACACTGTGAGCTCATCAGATTTTGTTTGAATGAAATGCCACTGAAATGGAGATATTCCCACAAAAAGTCATAATTTTGAGAAAATGACATTTTTTTCCTCATTGGGAATATTCTGACTGGCTGTATTTAGCAGTTTGGTTTTGCACTTTGCCTGCACAACTCAAAGGCATTTATGTAGAAGGACAAGTGCCACATCATGAAAGAGCTGAAATCCACCACGTTCTAGAGGAGATACTTGTCAGGGGCTGAGATTCCTCCTTGTGCTGCTGAAGGTTGACTCATAATAACCAAGGTAGGTCTTGATGCACAACACCTCTTCCAAGCAGGCTGAAAAGATTAGTCATTTTTCCCTCTATCCCTCATTTATCAGCCTCTATCTGGTTATCTTTTGTGCAGATCACAGGCACTTCTGTAGTCAAAGTTTGCAGAGCACTTGTGTCAGTTATGGCTCTCTCGGTGTCAGGGACTGGAGGTATTCCTGCAGCATGGCTCACAGATAACAGCATCACTTGGGAACATGCCAAGCACTTTCCTTCTGCCTTGCACAAAAGCAGCCTTACGCTGGGTGTCTGTATTTACTGAGCTCCATGTGCACATCTCCCTGCTACTTGTGTGACATAAAACGTCCTTTGCCATACAGAAAGCAGTGAGCCCATTTGGGAGCAATGAATGGGGAGGAATTTAGCTCAGTTATGGAAGCAGTGATGGCCAGTAGTACCACAATAATGAAATGGTAGGTAGCATGGCAGCATTTTGAAGACCTCTAGGTATCTGCAAAATATACACGTGTCTAAGACCTTTGTCTCAGCATCTGAAGCACAGGAACACGATTCAGCACAGGGATGTCAGGAACACACCTGCTGTTTAAAAGCAAGATTTGAAAGAGAAACCTTCAGGCTCCTAGCCTGCTGAAAGTACCTGTCTGATCTCATTACCTCGTACTAGCCATGTGAGCCAGGATCCATCCCCACAGAGCTAAGAGGCAGCAAGAGGTACAAACAGAAAAGCCACAGATCAGCAGGCAGCTGCCTCTTGCAGAACAACTCCTTTCTCCTGGTAATGAGACCTCTGCAGATTTGCAGTGAGCAGACAGTATAGTCCAGGGCTGCTCAGGGTCAGCCAGGACACAAGCTGCAGTTCCTAGTCTTGCAAGGCACTAATCCATACTCCTGCCTGGCCTGTATTTGTCCCAGGAGCGATGGAAAAACCAGAGGCAAGAGATAAATACTTAATTTTGCCCAATTATGAACAGCATGGGACCTGTCCATCTTCCCTGACTGGCTGAACAGGGCTCTTCAAACAAGGTTGGTATTACAAAAGTTCACAACTCTAATGACGTGTTTTATCCTTCCAATATTCTCCACTCTCGACCACCTGATTGTTCTTTGCATGATCCTTACTCCAGTAAGCACACATCCTAGGGCATGCTCTGGTTGCAAGCACAGGAGCATCAGAATACCAAACCAAAACAAATTCTTTCAATCCCTAACAACTACTTCACGCCATTCAGCCAGCTCAGAGGATGAAACTCACCTGAAGTTTCAGGATCTGAGAAAACTTGGTGCAGAGGTAAGACCTTCCACTGAGCACAGATACACAACAACCTTCCCATCTTGGAGCACTACAGACTTCACCCCTAACTACTGCCTTAGACCAAGCCCATACTCAGAAAACCACAAGCAGGCTGGCTTTGGGAAGACTGGCAGGATCACACCCTGCCTAGGACAGGCAGAATAACAGCAGGACTTACCAAGGTCCAGGGACAGCAAGAAGACACATCCAAGAAGGCTGAAGGAGGCAGATAAACTTATGCTGTTGATGTGACCCATCTGTGAGTTCTTTCTAATTAAAGCAGGGCTCAGAGCACAGCCACACACAGCCCTGCTGCTAATTAGGAAGGGCTGAGCATTGACACATTAACCTTCCCGTCTCGAAACATTAACTTTACCAGGTGTAATATCTTCTAGGTGACATAAAGGTTAATAATCTGCATCCACAACAGAATTCAGCTCAGTAAATAGCCAATTAACCAGGTTCTGTCAGAGTTAGAGGCAAAATGCAAGGTCTAGGACGGCTGAAGGGAGGCCCTGAAAAGCTGGTTGTGATGTGTGTTGGTGTGCACACCCACTGTGGGGGACCAGTAAGGAACAGTCAGTGGAGTGTGCAGGAGTGCTGCCTTCAGAGGGAGTCTGTGTAGGCTCCAACATCAGCAGTAGATAGGCTGAGGGAAAGTAATAAATTGAAATAAATAAGAGTCTTCACTGTTGACATTTAGCAAAACATTTTTTCCAGCCTTTCTCCCTCACTCCCTCCTTCTGAACCATTCTCCAAAGCTTCTGTTGTTTGAAAGTGAATTCAAAGCAACAGTGGTTGGATTCAAGTTGTATGCAGTAAAATGGAAGGGTTTTTTCTAACTTTTAATCTTTGTTTTGCCCTCTGCCTTCCAGAAGAGAGAACTGGAACAGGGAAGGATAAAAAAAATGGAACAAACAAGGAATAACTGAATATTCAACACAGTTTGAATGTAATTGCCTCATTTAGCATCATTTTGTAGAAGCTCAGGAGAAAATGATTCTTTTCATACAACAGATTTGAAACATTTAAAAATAATGGGTCAAATAAGTGCTTGCTTTTATTTTGACCAATGCAGCAGCTAGAACAAGTGGAAATGGGTATCACCACATTCTCACGAATGTGCCACTCCGCTGCCCTGACCCCACAGCACTGGGCACTTTGATGGAGACAAAGGGAGAAGCCTCTGCAGCTCTCGGAGCACAAACAGGTGCAGGGGCTCAAGATGCTTTGCAGGGCCCAGCCACTTCACTGAGCTGTTGCTATTTTAGATAAAAGCTCTCTTTTTTTTCAGTTCCACAGCTGAACTGAGACAAAGAGTGTCAGACACATTCATCATCAACAAGACATCCAGCATTTTCCCTAACTGCTCAACTCGTGGTCCCTCTGAGGTCCTCATCTTAGTGTCCTCCAGGTGTTCAAGTTCCCCCATTCTGCAACCATCTAGGGTGTCCTCGTTCTCCCTTGCCTTTTCTACAACCATTAATTGAACTTCATCTTTCCCCTTCCAAAAATCTGCCTTACCTTCTCTGTCACAACCAATTCTTCCCTGGGACCTCTCCTCCGAAGTCACTGCATATACATGGGAACACATTCAGCCATGCTGCCATTTCTAGTAAACTTTCAACCTCAACATCAAATCTCCAACCCAGTCTCAACTCCACTTTCACTGAAACTGAAAATTTTCTGGGAGAGACAGAGTACCAGCCCAGCCAGCCAAGCTGGCAGAACCAAAGAGATCATCCAGTGAGACAGGAGAAGAATGAAAATAGTGTTTTTAATATAATTTACAGCAAACTTACAGTATGTATTTCACATCACATATTTCTAAACTGCTCATCTGGAAAATATAAGCTGCAAAAATACAGAACACAGTACTCAAAATATATCGAGCATGTGGTTTCTCTTTCCTTTTTTTTTTTTTTTTTTTGTTTTTTTTTTTTTTGTTTTTTTTTGTAAATCAGTTGTACAGTGAAACATTTCCTTTTCCAAACCAGGTTTTGGTTTATTTTGTAAGTGCTGCTAAACATCTGCAAAATTACCAGCAGTCAAACCAGCACACTCTGAAGACCTTTCTGAGGACCACTTTCCCTTGGGCACTGTAGGGAAAACACCAACCTACAGCCCGAGGCAGGGGAGAAGCACATGGGCTCATCCAGGTCCCACGCATGCTGCTACAGACCATCTGTAGAGATGTCCTGTCTTTCTTCACATACAACCACCCACAAATGCTGCTTTGTCCAGGTGACTACGAAGAACAGCAATGGTATGAGGGACAAACATCACCAACTGGTCTGCTGTGGAGGCAGGTAGATACTCCTCCGATATCGTGGACCCTGCACAGAGCTACGTGGGGGAGATTTGAGCCATAGGTGTAACGAACTGCATGGGGTGGTCTTGTTCCTCCAACAAGACAATCAATGTGGAAGCACCCTCTACACACTGATGGGAGACTACATCCACACACCAGTGGCAAACACCTGCCAGAGAATTCCTGAGCTTCTGAAGACTGAAGAAAACTCTTGCCAAGAACTTAGTTAAGAGATGCATCAGGATTTGGAGGGCACATGACCTGCCTCGCCAAAATGTGTTAATTCTGTTATTACACCATGGAGAAACATGAAGATGGAGAAGGGAGTGGGTTAAGGAACAAAGTAAATTCCTAGTATTCTTATTAGTCAAAAAGAGAAAGCCCCTCAATGTTTGCCACAGCCACAGAGGGGCCAGCTGGTTGATTTAAGAACAGGAGAAGTTCCCAATCTGCTCTGAATTTTAAGCTCTCAACTTTGCTCAGCTGTAGCTACTGCTAAGGGATCTCAAGGGTGGAGAATAACCAGGTTACACAGGCAAGGCATATGCTCCTGATCAACCTCTGCTTCAGGAAAACAAGCAATGAGAAACCAGCCAAACTAAAACTTTGCTTTTCCTCCATCATGAATGAAGCATGGCCAGGGACTGGCTGGGCATCGTTGTCGCTTCTGCTTACAAACCACGTCAAGTCAAGAGCTGCTCTCCTGTATATTTAAGCTGCCTCCACTCTGGCTGGTTTTCATATGGTGCTTGTGTCTCATCTATACAGGGCAAAAGGAATTTTAACAGTTTCTTATTGCAAACATTTCCCATCTAATGCCATTTATACATTACTAGCTCGCACAACCCCACACGTCCCCACGCCTGGAATGTGATATAAGTACATACAGGAGGGAAAAAAACATTTCTGCAGACTGCATTTGACTTGTATCAAAATCCTAACGAACATCACATTTATCGTACTTTATTTACATGGTAGTCACGTGTAATATAATACAATACAGCGTTCCATTTGCAGTGGTAGGCACTATGGGTTTTAAAAGGTCACAGTTCTTCCCCTGCTCCCCTCCCCACCCCTCCTCCCCACGGATGTGGTACCAAACCAAGAGCTCCCTTTTGCACGGTCCCATCGCTGCTGCAGTTTTTTTCCACTGAACCCTGCTCTGAGATGGCTCCTTCCCAACAGTAGATGATGGGAGCTGCTTTCACGTGCTAACATGGAGACTCCCAAACTTTGGTAGTCGTAGACTGTTGGCAAACCTTAACATTTGTCAGGAACAGTTATGCATAGCCTCATCACCATGCTTTGCACCGAAAATGTCGTGAAGGCAATGTGGGGCTGTAGAAAAGCTACAGTCCTCTGAGCACAGCTTATAGGCCAGCTGTGATCAACGGAGCACAGTTTTCATCTCACTAGGTGTAAGAGTTTAGGAAATGCCTGTGAGTCTTCAAGAGGGATGATCATCCTCTGATCAGGCAGGAAGCATCGCAGGTGAAGAATGGGGGGGTCACTTTTTCCTTTCAAGTTCACACAGTTATTGTTGTGAGGCACCAAAAACAGCAGTGAGATGCAGTTTACATTGAGGGGTAAAAGCACTGGTATTTGTGCGATGCCATACTGCAAAAGAAAAGGGGTTTGAAGAGCTAAGAGATACATGGTAGGGAAAGACGCCTTTTGCTGTCCTACCAACTGGCAATTCACTTGGGAAAAACCAAGATATGTTAGGCCATATGTGACTCTCCGATTCCCAAGAGATTTTTGCATCTGATCTAAGAGCTGTGCAAACACTGCAAATAAAATTTGCACCACCTGCTTCACCTTAATACCAATTTAGTTTTGTCTGGGTTCATACCCTTCTCATATTTGCTCTCAGTAATTACTCGAATGCATTAGCTGGTAGGAACACTGGGAGAAGCAATGAATTTCAAGCATCTGTGAGAGAATATTCTTGGAAAGTGAATTGTGAGCTGGAAGCCAGCACTTTGGCTGTCCTGGAGCAGTGTACATCCAGTGGCGCTCTGCCCATTGGCACTGAGCAAGGATCCTCTCACTCAATTCCTTATCACATACTTCTGAACTAAATATTTGTGCTGATGAGAAAATTCCGGTCTAGGAAACTCAAGGAGCAGAAATATCCCCCATGATTTCTATGCCCAGTCAGAACAAACCAATGTGTATGAATTATAAGACAGCTTTTCCAAACCCCTCCAGACCACAGAAGATATGCAGAAATGACCTTGCAAATACACTGGAGGCATTTTCTTGGTTTTCTCAGCAATTCACAAGGAAGAAATAAAAAGGAAAATTCATTTATGAAGTTGCTATAAATTATTTGCTGAGTTGGATTTGACAAGTTTCTTATTGCTTTCTGCCATCTGCAGACACCAACTTCGTGTAGAACAAGCCCAGCACTACAAACTGTCAAGGTATTGCTAATCTTTTCCTTCCTAGGATGTGACACTCTGTTCTGCTGCACTTAATCTGAAGAAAGTGAAGGAAACATCGCAAACTCATAGTATCCCACGGGCCCCATCCCTGGAATCACTCCATTCATCAAACAAATAGAGACTGAAGCAAGGTTTTGACAAGCAAAACAGCATATACACTACATACATCCTACGGTCCCACTCTTGTAGCCATCTAAATGGATTCCTGTGTCCATTCAGGATCCTCCTGAATTCCCTGTGTTCTTTTGGGACTGAGGGATGCTTACAGCCAAGCAGTTGTGGCAAGACTGATGCTGAAAGAAAAGCTGTCCATGTTCATATTCTGTCAAAGAAAATACCAGTATTGCTTCTGAGAAGACAGAGCCTCCTTCTGCTCCACTGGATTCATGGAACAGACAAGGGCCAAAGATTTTACTTGGTATCACTAGTTAATAAAGAAGTACCTAATGTCTAAGAATGGCTGAAAGGCCATTTTTCAGCGAAGCAAATATATTAAGACTCAGATTGCTAGAAATGTCAATGGAATGATAGAAAACATAATTTGCAGCCTAGAAGTAATAGATTTAGTGTATAAAAGCAGAACAAACTATAATATTTTGAGCATATGTTATCCTAAGTGAGACCTGCTGGCATCCTGGGCAAATTTAAATGCCATGCAATAACTCTGACCACCTCATATTGACTTGGTAGAGCTGAGCTGTGCTTTGCCATCGGGAGGAAGGAAGAGCTGCGGCTGGAGGAAGAAAGCTGACAGTCAGTTTGGAAGAAATGTCCATGAACTGTGGGTCTCAGGGAGGTAGGGCAGGCAGGCTCATCCAGCAGCACTGAAGAGCTGGACAATCCTTTCAGGGACTCCGGGAGGCTCAGCCACAATGCCCTGGTTGCTCCTTTCCTCCTTGGATCAATCTCAACCATCAGATAACTGAAGCTGAGCCTGGCTCATGCCAAAGGCTCCCATCATACGATTGCCTGTCTTAATAAACTGCTGCCTACGTTCACACCAATTATATCTTGGCTGCCTTGTTGGGACAGGAGGGTGTCGTGTTTGAAGGAAAGGAGAGTATTGAGAGTCTCCTGGAGTTGCTGCCAACAAAAAAGGCAAGTCACAGCAGCAGCATAGGATGTTGGGACGGGTGAACTTGGATTTAGATAAAAAAAGCAAAAACTCCTAATGCAAGTGGGAACAGGTCAGTATTATTGCTTATATTCAAGGGTGCTCTGCCCTATGCACAGAAAGTCTGTGAACTTTGCAGGCATTAAGCAGATCTAGAGAGAGATCAACAGCAAACTGCTTGTGTCTGCAAAGATAGTCCACATGAAATTAGGGAGATAGATAAGCATGGCTGTGTCCAAAGGCAGAGTGGGAATAAGTCTGGAAACCCTTGTGAGTAAAGTAACAAAGCTGTTATCACATCAGTCCAGGGAAACATTTGCATGTCTTTAATACTGACCATTCCTCATGCCACCTGCCAAGAATAAAACAAACTTCACACCAAGATTGTCCAAGCCTTAAGAAAATACTGAGCCCAACACACCCAGCTGTGAGAAACTCTCACACAGCAGTAACAGCTGTTACTGACTTGGGGGCTGAAGCTTCACAGTGCTGGTAACCTTCGGGTTGTGTCAGGTTTGCTGTGGAGTGAAACTGCTGGTTACAAGATGGAGTCCCCTTTCTGCTTCCCAGGACCTTGTTTACTGAGAAAAAATACATGTCTTGATCACAAAGGTAAACCTGAAGTACATTGTCCCCATTGATGGGGATAGGAGGAACTCCAAATCTCATTAATTTCCTTTTTTTTTTAATATAAAAATGCCAATGCATCTCAGCCATTTGGAAATACTCCAAGCACTTTCCAAATGTCTGCAGATCATCAGTTGAATTCTGAAGCATTTTGAAGCATAGCTAATTCAGCTAAATGAAGCTAATTCCTCTCTGCATCTTTCCCTTTTCACTTTCTCTGCAAGGCGAGACCCAGCTGAGATTAATAGTAGCAGTACTGAGTAGTTCAGTGCATCTTACAGGGCTATGGCAGAGTGAGGCCCCTATTAGTTGAATTTCCAAGGAATGGAAGGTTTGTCTAGATAATTCAAGTGATGGCCTTTTTGGTCCCACTATACATCCGAGATGTATTGGGCAAAGTCAGAAAAATGTTATCATTTCAGTATGTATAAAAAAGAAGGTTCTGAAAATGCATCCCCTTGATAACAAGGATGCAAAGAAAATGGTTCTAGTGTTATCTGCACCAATTTTAGACTGGGGTCCCCTTTTGATTCCACTGGGGCTACACCAAGGTGGTATCTGTGCAAGGGAAAGGAAACCCCAACCTGAAGTCATGCAAGGCAACTGGACAATCCCATACAGACTGCTAAATCTCAAGGAGTTTATTTTTTTCAAACATCCCATTCCTTAGCAGACAGCCATGCAGGAAACACAGTGCTTGGAATGTCAAAATAACATTTCTGCTGAGACTGAGGTCTCAACAAAACCCTGAATTTCAATGCTCCTGAACATGGAGGGAAAGTTTCCAACATTGGATCTGGACTGCACAGCTCAGACCATGCCCCTTTTTCTATTTCCAGGAATTGACATTTTTCTAACTCCATCCTTGTTCTTAAGTTTCCTGCATGGTTAAGGCAGTTGCGGGATGGAAGCGAAGAGCTGATAGGCGAAGGCTCATACTGCAATTTGGGAAGCAGGAGGATGTCTGAGACTCTTCATTTGTTATTCTGTAACAAAAATTGGGTTGCAGGCAAAACTGGCTTGTGGTTTTGAAAACAGGAAAAACAAAGAGCCTGGTGGGATGAATGAAGGTTTTGGTCTGTGTATTTTCTTTAAACTAAAGCTCTGTTCTTGAATCTGTACCAAAGCACTGATGGGAAAGCCCTTCATGATGCAGGCATATGATACATCCTTAAAAAAAAAAAAAAAAAGAGTGGGATGGAGAGAGAGCTTTTCAAAAGTTGCATTATCAAATGAAATAAAACAACAATCATGCAGGGATTTCAAGTTACAGCTTATAAACAGTGTAAGTAACCCATTCAACTGCATCTCCTATACATAGCAAGAAAAGAGATTAAATGAAAAATAATAAACAAAAATAAAAATGAAAACACTGAGTGCCCTGGAATCCTGCTTCTGTAACTCTGGTCAAGGGGGACTTTTGACTGTACTGACAAACCACGGCTCTTGAACACCGGGAGTTTGTTTTCCATCATGTCAGCATGCTATTCTCCTCTACCTTGGACTTTCAGAGGGGAAAAAATTGAAATTGTGAAAGGGGTTATAGAATTTCAAGCGATGAAGCTTTTAGAAAGGTTCTATTCTGTGACATTTGTGTTCGAGTCTGAATGTGTGTGTACAGTATAAAATTATGAGCTAACATTTGAAAAGACAGCAGTCTAAGTAATAAATTTGCAGAATGAAGAGAACTGTACAGAATGATTTCAAAGGCTTATACTTGACAATTATACATATTTTATGAGACAGTTATGCACCCTGTGCCTTTTTTAAATTAATTGTTTTATGGATGCAGTATCTCTATTTTAGCAGACAGGATATACTAAACCAATCTAATGGTCTAAAAAGCATCATTTACCACCCAACATAACAATGGCACTGCATAGCTTAATAACTTTTTTTTTTTCCCTTACATTTCTTCATTAATCAAGTGATTCTTAACGTGGCTGAAAACCAAGAATCAAATATCTGCAGTTACAATATCTGTTGAGTATTTGGCACAGTGGAGATTATTTGATACACCCTTTTCTTTTTTTTGCCCTTATTGTTGCTGAACATATACCGCTGTGCATAAATTACAAACACGCATGTAAAGTCAGTCAGGTGGAAGCAGTTTGATACCCCACACCCATGTTTCAATGCCTAGATAAGAGCAAAGTCTGCTAAAAAAGTGTTGAACATGAGTGGCAAGTTATCAACCTTCTGGTTTTGTGCCAACTCTGGGGTGTCCACTGCCAGCAATGGACAAGGACTTGGGGAAGATCAGCCCCTCTACCAGCTGCATGGAAGTGACGTTCAGCACTCGGTTCAACATGCCAGGTTACTTCTCTGAACATCTGCAAGTTCACGACAGCTTCAAAATACAAACGAAAAAAAAGGAGCTTTTTGAGTATGATGCTAACCCTTAAAACCCTTCTGACATTTAATCCATTGGAAATGGGTCTGGTTCCTGGGGAAACCTCATCAAACACAACTAATTTGTATTGCTTCCCAGCAGGAATGTTTTGGAAAAGAAAAACATGCATGCAAAATAAGCCTGAACCCATGTTTCCCGAAACTAGATGAAAGCTTCCCCATGATTTTTGCAGGCTTAGATAAGACTGCATTGCAAAAGCAAAGCCAAATCTGCTCCTGCATGGGTACCTCTTGAGAATCTGAATGAACATTTCAGAGAAGCTCAATGCTGACCAGCCCCTGCTCCCATAACCTAGCCTTCCATAGGAACACTTTTTGCACATCTAAGGGCAAAACATGGCCTCCAGGAGAGGAGATTATTCTACCTTCCTCACGTGGCTTCCACTGAAGTCAGTGGAATTTCTCAGGTGAAAAAAAATAAATCAAATGTGAGTGTCGCAGGATTAAGGTCAGTATTCATTTCATCTTGTACACACACACACACACACTCACGCTTACTTTAAAGAAAACATCCACCAGACAATTTCTAGATTGCAAATTATATATATATATCTTTAAAAACTAGAGAGAACATAAACGCCTCTCCAAATATATATATATATGTGTATTCACTGAGTCACATAGAATATGAAAAAACTATATTATGTAAATCATCATATTATCTATAATTCTCCAACTGACAATTGTTTTCATAGAGACACAGTGCATTCGTTCTCTTTTTTAAAAACATGTTATGTGTCTTCATTGGCTTGGTAGCATATTAGAATGAAGGCGTATGGATAAAAAACGCAGAGGATTAAACAAACCCCTCGTGTCACATTATGTTTGGGTGAATTAAACAGGATTCCTCCCCAAAATAGCATAAATAAATCCTCCCTATGGAAAAGTGTCAGCGATTTAAGGGTTAACACAGATTTGAAAATAATTTTTAAAAAAATTCTTTTTTAGAGGACTACACAGACAAGTATTTGGAATTCATCCCCCTTTAAAAATGACAGCACGTTTGGCAAGTGTGAGCAAATGTCTTGAACTTTACTGGATTTGAGAGATCTGAGCACAGCTCTTCACAGACAACCACAGAGCTGCGATCTGCGAATAAGCCTCGGCTGGAAGGACTTGGATACCTCTGACAGCATTGCTCGCCACCTGGAAGGTTTCCAGCAGCTTTCAAGGTATTTATCGTGGCCTCGTGGCTGGTGACAGAGTGTGACGGGTGGAACAACTCCAGCACTGCTCCCTCTTTGCCATCACAGAGCGCAGCGAGTTTGAACAGCACCTAGCCTGTCTAGCCCCCCAGCCCCTGCTGCGGGGCTCCACGTATCCCTGGGGCCCTGTTTGCAACCGCAAACGCCTATTCCAGCATCGCTGTTATCACCTTGCTCTCTCTACGCCCAAGCCTGTCAGTTTGCCGAGCTCGCTGGTGAACCTCTGCAGACGCCCTTCCTGGAAGCTCGTGCTGTCATCAAAGGGGCTGGTACCCAGCCACAGCGGCTCCCTGATGTCTCCATCACCCCGCAGGATGTCACAGATGATCCCATTAAAAGATGCTGTTCTCAAGAATCCTGGCTGGGTGTGACTTTGAGAAAAAGACAAAAGTTTCCTGTGTTGCCATTGTTGTTTTGCAGTCGTGTTTCTTCATTCGTTTTCTCTTCTTGTTTTTATTAAAAAGGACCCATGTATTATTAATATAGTTCACCCCTCCACAGTCACTATAAAACAGACTCCATATTTTCACACCATTCATGATCTTCAAGGTTATAGATAAATTTTGTCCTATGTGGTTGATTTTGGGGCACCGAGTCCCGCCCCAGATTGTCTAGGGTGAGAGTAGAGGCAAAAAACTCACTAGTGCTGAGACCACCTTCGTGGTTCTTGATGTATCTTTTATAGTTTTTCCTCAAGCACTGCCAGGTGGTTGTATATAAGATGAATGCAAAAGACTTCAGGGCTATAGCAATACTAACATACAGGTATCTATAGACCACGTTGTCATACAGCGCACAGGCTCCTTGCTCGCCACAGAACGTGCTCCAGAACAGACACGTGGAGTCAATTCCAGCCCCAAAGATCAGCGGAGGTGGGATAAAACCTGTCAAAATAAGAGAGACAAATCATGCTTTTATGATCCTTACAATAAAGAGAAAAGACGTGATTGCAGTGAGTGGAAAGAGAGGATATTTTATCAAGGTTAAGACTCAGCTACAGCCTGTGATTCTAATTTTTTAAATTCTAAATCAACCTAAACAAAGTCTGTGGATGAGTTTTTAGCTTGGACTCAATGTCTACAGAAGAGATTCCTGCTGATATCAACATGCAGGAAGGATTTTACTCCAGTTTAAGTGGCTTTTATTAAGCTTCTCATTTGCCTAATGAGACTGAGCGGAGGGGTAAATGAAAGAGGAGGAGGACAGCCTTTCAGCTTGCTCTCTGTTTCAATATTGGCAATTCTGCACTCTGGAGTGTTCACCTGAAGGTTGTCATAGGACTCCAGTTCAGAGCCTGAAATCAGCTGAGGCACTGAGGTCTAGTTTTGGACCTTTCCCTGACACAGAAGAAAGTTTTCTGCAAGTCTAAGGAAAATAAACAATGGCCTCTAATAGACGCCAAAGATTAAATCTGAAAAGAAGGGAAAATTTCAGTGCGCCATTAAATGAAATATCACAGCAGGATTCTCCCACAGCCACTGCAGCTAACTACTGATGAGTGTTTCTCAATCATAGATTGCAGCAGAGCTACAATCTTAAAGCAAAGTAATCATTCAAATCTCATTTAACTAATAAAGGCAATGTTTTTCTTCTCTACTTTTCTCCATCCTACAGGGACATCGTAGAGGCCCCCTGCTTCACATTACCCCGATGGTGGTTAGGACATCCACATTTCAGTTTTGCACTCTCCAGCCAGCAAACATGCACCAAGTGTGCAGCACTCAGAAGAAAATGTGGATGTTCTACATAATGTAAACCATATATCTTCTTTCTGTTACATTTATGGGGGGGAGGCTGGAAGCACATAACCCCTGGAAAAACCTCTGATCGATAAAATCACTGCTGTGTGTTAAAATAGCAAGCGAAGAAGAGCACAGTATCTGTTGAAACCAAATAGCAGGTGGGCACAACATACCCTTAACAGTATCACTCCATTAGTAAGTGCTGTGATGCCTGAGATTCTATAAATACACGTGCAGACAAACAGACACAATGGCTGCAGTTTCTAGACAGAAAAATGTTTCATCTTGGATCCAGTTTCATCATTAACTTGGATTTCCAGGCTTTAAAAAGATATCTTCCTTGAGCTTGCCATGAACAAAATCGTGACATTCATGACATATATCCCAAGACTACAAATAAATTGGTTGTCTTGTATTTTATTTTGTTGACGACTAGTGCTCTGCAGATTTTGTTTGATCTCCCTTATATGTAAATAAAATCAGGAGTTAAGAAAGACTATATGGGCTTTTGGTACTCATTTTAACCAGTCATTAATAGCACAAATGTAGTAAAAAAACCCCAGATGACAGAAAAGCAAGACAATCCTTTTGTTATAACACTAGTTCCAGTCATCATATCTAAAAATCTGGTTATGTTCTGGAAAAAATGTCAGCACCAGCCCCCTGTTTGTCATTTCAATGACTGGAAATTCCACACTGGGCTGTTTCTACTTCTAAGTTAAAAGATGCTTTTTTTTTTTTTTTTTTTTTTGAGACCTGTGGATAACTACACCCTCAACCTGAAATGTAAAAATACAGCTGGGCTCCTGCCAGAAACAAGCAAAGAAACTGTGCTGCTGAATGTGGTTTGTGTGCCCAGTGCTGCACTGGCGCTGGATGCCACCTAAGGGGGTAACATCCAGATGTGGCAGTGACCAACCAGGAGCTGCACATTTTCTGGACTAAGAGAAAACTCTATTTGGATCATAATTTTGAGGTGTGAGCCCCTACTTGTTAACATGATGAGAGATGCTGATGCAAAGCTTTGGAGATGTATAGGCTGAACTTCAGAGAGCGCTATCATCCCCATCTGCTGGCTTCAGCTGGCTTTCCAGGTTTTCAAGATAATTTGGCCTGGAAATTGTTCCTCATAAGACTTGAGGAACGACTTGTTTCATTGAATTCCAAAGCTACACCTATGTGGATGAAGGCACGGATGTGGAAACCTTAAAGAAAAATACATGAAAAACTCTTAGCAACCAGTGAGTGTTTCAGGTCACTTTTATCAGAGGAGAGGACAAGAGACTCATAGAAACAACTCAGTGCCTTGACCCTCTGAGACGTGGGAGTTGAAGGGCTGCACTGCAGATTGAAAAGCCCTTCTGAGAGAGAAACACTGTGTTTTTGTCATGTTGGAAGAAGAGAGGCAAGCAACGTGGGCTTGTAGGAAAAACAAAAGGAAGTGCCCTGGTAAGCAGGGGCTTTGCTAGGATGCGTGGTGAACACCATCCAGAAGGGATGTGTCTGGGACCTTACAAGTCTAAAAATCTGACATTCCAGACATTTCCATTCCAAGCCTTTGGCTCCAACAGCATTGCTTTACTCTCTTCTCTGAGAAACTGCAGTAACACTTTTATATGAAGACATTTACGCTGCCCTCTCACAGCAGAATTCCTGTGGAATAAGATAATACATCCAGGAGAATACCAGGAGAATTCAGTCTTGTTTCATGTTATTACGGTGAATATTAAAGAGATTCAATCATATTTTACCTCTTACTGCAAAGTGTTGCAAAAATTTCTGCTATATATATATATTTCACTGAAGAAACTGTAGGGCTGTATAAAAAAAGCTGCTTCTGTCTTACTGAAATCTATTAGCTACGATTGCACCTCCGAGTCTCATACCTCCTATATTTAATACTCTCCTTTGGTTCAAGAAGCAGCTATTATCACTCTCTTCTTAAGTCAGAGCTTAAAGGTGAACTGAAAAGCTTTTAAAATAAATCAGTAAAGCTATTCTCAAACCTCAGGTTGTTAAGGACAAAATCTGGATACCTTTGCTCGTATTGAAAAGTCCCTTGCTCTTCATTTTCTATGGGTTCAAGCTACATTGCTGATATGCTTCAGGATGTATTGTCTTATTTCATGGGAATTCCTTAGTGACAAGGCAACATATGAAGATTTGAGTTTAAATTTTTACTATGGCTTCTTTATTGAAAGGAAAAAGCAGGTCTATTCAACTTCAGCATACATGTCTGAGCCTGATTTTGAAGGAATTCAAGATGCCACTATCTCAGGAGGTTTCTCTCTTTTGAAAGGAAAAGAGAAAAGAGAGAAACGGTCCCCCCTTAAGTACTTTTTTCCTTTGGAAACAACAGCCCACAGCCCCTCTCCTCGCACACTTGCCTGCTGACACTCTGCATTCAGCCAGTGAAAGCTGAAGACAGGCTGGAACCTGAGAGCAGCCCTTTGAGCTAAGGAAAATGCCATCTTTGCAAGGCTTAAACCAGAGCTGACCCAAGTCAGCCCAGGAGCTTCCCTTTGAGCTATCTGAGCTCTGGATAAGATCGCTTGATGGAGCTTTCTGTATGACCATAGTTAGCTCACTGAAAGCAATGAAAATCTAATTGAATTTGTTGTAAATTGGTCTGGGACCACCATGTCTCTTTCAGCTAGTGGGGAATAAGGTGTTACAATAAATAAGTAAATAAATGAGGTCACTTACTCGAAGCAATGTATAGTACTTCAGGATTTTTGGTTCCCTACTTCCTAGTGCCTTGCTGCAGCCTAGGAGGTGGCATTTTACTCTCCAGATCATTCCTTTTAGACTGGGGGAGGTCATTCAGGTACTGCCCCTGCCCTCCTAAAAAAAAAAGTAAATTCCACCTCCACAACACACAGAAACCCCGTGCATGAGGTGGACCCGCACAATGACAGATCAGAGAGGATTTTACCCTGAGTCATTGAGATTAATGAGCTGAAAAATAGGAGCTTTAAAATAAAAGCCATCTCTTCAAAAGGGGGAAAAAACCCTCCTAGTCAGAAACAAGACACAGGTGAATAACAGCCCAGTGTGTTCCTTTTAATTCATACTGGAGAAGCACATGCCGGTCCAGAGGAACAGCCATATGCATTTTAATGGGATATTAACCCACAGGAGAATACAAGGACTCAGCCTGCCTCATTTCACTGCTTCCCTTCCTGAGAGACCCGAAGGAAGGGAAAAACACACCATGTAACAGAGGTCCTGTACCTCAAAGGAGGACGAAAATACATATCTCTCTACTTCAGCAATATGCAATACAGCAGTAATTTTGCAAGCTGCTGACATGTTAATAACAGCTATAGAAGAGTAACGGGTTGCGTGGGACCATGGCAGAAACGGTCATTTCTCATGCAACACCACATTTTCTTCCATTAGCACAATTCAAATGAAAGGAAAAGTGCCTTCAGGAGCCTTGATGTGATATCCTTCATTGAGAGGGCTCGGACCCTGTTGTGTCAGAGCCCACTCATGACAACCACAGCACTGCACAGAGTAGAAATCAACATTTTTATGTTAAAAATACAATTTTCTGTGAGGGAGGAAAGAAGGACATGAAATTTTTGTACCTACCTAGCAAACGGAGCAGCAGGAAAAGCACCCCCAAAGCATAAGACTTGAGTTCGGGGCTCACGGTTCTGCAGGGAGGAGGAAAGGAGAGAGTGAAATCGATTCTTGTTGTTCTGCTTTGATTAACACACCCCATGGCCATTTTGTGCTGTCAGCCAGGATGCCACCACCACCACTTTAAAAAGTCATTAATGGGGTTTTTCTTCTCCCTTTGCCTGAACTGCCCACAGCCCCAAAAGTAATTGCATTGGTGATAAGTTTGGGAATTTAGCTAAGTCATTAATAACAACAGCTAATCTTGTAGTTGGGGAAAATTTAAATTACCATCCCAATAAATCATCATTTACAAGCTCCCCATCATGCTTTCAAGGCCCCAGATGTTGAGAATTGGTGGGAGAGAAAACTTGTTTTTCTGAGACTTCCCAGACTACTGGGAACAAGAGAGAGAAGGGAGGATGTCAGACCAAAAGGTTCAGTCAGCCTGTTAAATCAAGCCTCCCAGTGAGGACATGCTCAAGAAGGCTAGTTTTGAGTTTAGCATGTGAATTTTTTTTATGCTGGGAAGACAACGGTTTTGCTGCCTTTTGCTACAAACACAACCCACTCTATTGCATTAGTGTTATCCTTCAAAGGTGCTTTAAAAAATAATTCATGGCTTTCTAATTTGCTTAGCTCAAGGACACTACTGGCTAAAGTCATCCTCTTGGGGTAGGCTCAGCAAAGCCTTTGGAACTTCAGAAATCATTAATTTGGTCTTAAGTCTTATAATAGCATTTTATTTCCCACAGTATATAAAGGCTGGGAAATCAGGGCAGTGATCCCCATGTGAATAGATTCATCACACAGGGGAACTTTAAAGGCCTAAGCTGCCTCTTCCATTAGGTCCTCACAGAGATGTGCAGGCAGCACTGCTAGTGGTTCCCATGGGGGCAGTGGTGGTCGTCTGTATAAACACACTGGAGGGGCATCTGACAATACTGAGAAAACAGCAAGAAAGAGCAACAGGTTTTAAGTTGAGAAGACCATCCTGATCACCTGCCCTCATCACACACATTATACTGGCCATGTAACATTGTACCATGATTCCTGCATGAAGTCTGTGACCTCTCACTGAATTTCAGCAGAGTTTTCAGGCAGACCCCCAGGCTCGATAGAAAGCCTTTATGCCATGAAGCATCTATCCTCGGAAAAACGTTCCAGTGGTTAATGCCTTGGCTCAAATAGGATTCCACATTAGAGTGGGAAATGAAGGAAACAGGAGGAGTATTAAAGTTTATTTTATATATAAAAAAAAATTACCATCTGAAATATTCACAGTGGGTTTTTCATCAGTGGTGGTGTCCATTGGTCCACCTTTTTGTGTTTAAGACCAAACTCAACCCCCATTCCTTAGGGTGGAGTACAAGTTGCCACCTGGAGACATCTCCTTTTCTCACCGACTACAGCAGAGAACAAATGACTTGCCTAGACAAGACATCTAATTTGTAGGCACTGAAGTTGATTTTAAAATTAACCATAGGAGCCATTTGTCATTGCCATGGACACCAGGGACAGACTCATACACCAAAACTTTCTTTTAGCAATCCAAGATGGCAGTTGCAAGGGAGCACGAGGTGTTATATGACGAAGAGCTCTTCCCCATACATTTTAGTAGCTATCAGTGATTCTGAGGGGGAGCATAGTTACTAATTTAGATGTGTGAATTGCTTATTTCCTACAGCTGTGAGCTGAATAGTTTTAATATTCCCTTCACTTTTCTCATTCCCTTGTATTCTTCCTGGATGGCAACTGGCTTATCTCATTTGAAGTTGACACTAAGACGTCTCCATTCAGGATCTTACAGGTGCTGGCAGCTCCCTTGAACAAAGAACTCCTCAAACTTCAAATTACTTTTGCCACAATATTTATCATGAGAAATTTGATTTCCCTTTAGCTACTGTAGATGCAAAGAGAAACGAACTAGTAGGTGGAATATTTCATCTTGTATCCTGCAGTGAGACATGCCCTCACAGAGCTGTTCTGTCCAAGATCCACTCAAGAGTGTGTTTCTAATACAGACCTTATTGATTGAATTTTATTGGAATTTTCCAGGCAGCAGAATGGATCTGCTATTTATGCCTCTGGTTATTATTCTCAGCAAGTGACAGCCTGGATAGATAAGTAATTCTGGATAAATGTGGGCTTAGATGTATACGTATATCATAAGGTGAAGTGTTCCGTGTGTCTGGAAATAACACAAGGTCAGTTATTTGAATAAGATACGTTTGCTCACCTATTCATATTTGTTCAACTTAGAGATGTCCTTCAGACTCTCAAGTTCCTTCTGTTCTTGGACTTGGTCCAGAGTGAGAGAAGTTAAACTCTAGCCAGGGAGGTATTGACCTAAGCTAGCCTTTCATTTTTTCCATGGTTTCTGTGATCTCCAAGCCATCTTGTTAGGCCATTACGTGCTGAGAACATGGGGCTGCAATTCTGCCCCTTTCCTGATGCAGCTGTAATGTCCTTACTATCTGGACTGGAAACTGCACATGTATTTCCCTTCCCATGCTAATCCCAGCCTTGGTAAGAACAAGCCTGCCACTTTTCTTTGCAGCATCCCCGTGGAGATCTTTTGTGGTTGCAAGCCCAGTCCCCCCTCACTCCCATTTTACAAAAGCTGTACTTGAGCACTTCCCAGATTCTCTCTAGCCGGTCAGTACTGTTGGCAGGGAAGGTGGTGGGGCCATGCCACAGACGAACTAGATGCTACCAAGTGAACTACCGGCTTGGAGAGAAAATTATTTAATTAACACTTAAGACAATGGGGCTGAAATTCAGGCAGGACTGCTTGGGCTTTCACATCCTCAGCTCCTGTCTGCACGGAAAGGCAGTAATATATGCGAGAGCTTGTGCCTCTAGTTTCTTATTTGCTGAGGAGGTTCAAAATATTTTGAAAATACAGGCAGCTCTTTAAAGGTATCTCCACCAGAGAGTGCTTAGTCAAAGGAGGATTTTCTGATGCACTGAACCTCTGCTTAAGCCAAAGTCATTGATATGGGGATGTGCAGACAAAGCCAGGAGCTGTGAAGGACCCTCGGCTCCCTGTAGCTCCCAGCGATACCCCACAGTCCCCCCACAAGCCCTGCTCCCAGCCCAGGAGCAGTCCCCAGCAAGCTCACCGCGTCCCCCCGGCAGCGGCCCTACCTGATGAGTATGATGACTGAGGGCGTCTGCGCCATGGCCCCAATCATGCTGCAAACGCACATCACGCAGAGGAATGTCAAGAAGGCCTCTTCGCAGCCGGGACTGGGACATTTGCCAGGAATGACGGTGGCATTTTCGGCAGGGACCGAGGTGAGACACGAGCAGCCACTGAGGTTCTGCGGAGGAGCAAAGGGGTTCAGGGGAAGCGAGAGCCAAGGTCCCCACCACCTGCCCTCTGTAACGAGGGCTTGCCAATAGCGACTCTGAATCCTCTAATGGTCAATTAAGTAACTCCTAAGTGCTTATTCGAGGGGGGCTTGGAAAGGATTTCAGAAGCATATTAGCTCTGATGCATGTTACCAGCAAGGGAAAGCTGTCCCTTGGCTTGTTTCTTTTCTTCTGCTCCTTTCAAGTCTCTCCCATAAATGTCACTCTGACAAAATTATTACCAAGTTATACCCCTTCAGAGGAGAATAAAGAAACAATCTGTGTCCCTGTGACAAGGAAGATCCCCGAATTATAGTTCTAATTACCTTCTTATTTACCTCCGTCCTCTTGGCTGATGCAATTAAACCGAAGTACATTAAAAGCAGGTAAATCTGCAGCCCTTTTGCTGGCAGCAGGTTCGGTGCCTGCTTCCATCACCCTGAATCCCTGGAAGGAGGCACCCACGATGGGTGCTGCAGCTCACCAAGAGCTGAGCTGTCACAGCTTGGTGGCACAGGCACTGCTGGACTCAAGTGCACTACAGGGCTAGTAAATGACATCTGGTTCAGAGGGATTTGTATTGAGCTAAAAGCTGAAGTCAGGCAAGATAAACTTTATCAATACATGATCAGAAGGAGGGTGAAACGACTGCATTTTCCTTTGATCTCTCCAGCAAGTGCAAGATGTCAAAAAAAGCTTTGTTTGCCAGTCACAGATTTAGGGATTTTTATTTTTTTTTCTTACTTTCCAACTCACCCTCCTGAATTTCTGAGTGGGGGACGTCAGTGCAATTAAGGCACACAATACCACCAAGAAATCCCTTAACGAATACAGAATGAAACAATCATAAATGATTCATGACTTCTCTTCATCAGCCCGCTGGGTTTGCAGGTCACATGTTTGTAAGAGGAGTAACGCCATAAAATAAAACATATTGAAAAACAGCTAGATCTCCTCCCCTTCCCCTCTATCACGTTCAAGCAGAAATTCCTTTGCTTTTCTGCTGGGGTCCCCTTAGGACCATACAAAAGCTCACTTTCTGGTTCACTACCTCCAAAGATAAGGATCTGTGGGGATACTACTTCAGCATTTCTGACACCAATCTCTTTCTTCTGCATAGGAGTCAAATGATTTTCTTCCAAATAAGTGCACAGAGGGCAAGAGAGACTGCAGTGCAGAACTCCAAGATAGCCAGAGCAGACATGCAGGTGCCTTTTTGGCCGGCAAGCAATAATTAACATAACAAATTTCCTGTGTTGTGAGTTAGAAGCTGCCACCTGAAGGCTTTGGGATGGTGACAATTAGCACCACTGCAGTGGTGCTTGCACAGAGATGACAGGAACTTGTAGTTCCTGGTTCTTACTGCAGTGCATTGCTAGCAACTAGCCTGGACACAGTCCTGTGGATTAAAACCCATCTAAGTCCAGGACAGAACATATCTGCACCGAAATATCCTGGGACAAAATTCCCATCACAGCAAACACGCAGTACTGGCAATTTATTTCCCATGGGCTCTCGTCAACGGAAAGAAAATACCTGTTTCTGGCAATTGTGGGGAAGAGTCTAATCCCATTGGTGTGATTTTTTACTAACCATGAGGCAGGTCCCCACCTTCATTGCCTAAACATTTGCCCCTCAATCCACTTTTTCGACCACTTTGCACCAGGGTGCCAGCCCAAAGCAGTGTGAGTAGTTTGTACCAACTACATCTGCTTGCTTAGCGCTGCACTTCATCCTTACCTGGCAGATGTTTGATCTTTTATTACTGACACACTCTACAACTCACAGACATCAAACAAGGAAACATCAAAGATGGAGTTTTATCTTTGTCCTGTGGAGAGGCAACTTTTTGCTACTCATGCCAAATTGCTATAGATTCCCTTGTCTGCAACTTCGCTGCATTCAACCACACATTATCACAGCCCTCCACTGCCCAGCAGCTTGCACATCCAGATTTTCTGTGTGCATGTGAAGCTGCACAGATGCAGTTTGTGCCTTTAACAGCATCCTGAGTTTGGGGTAATTATCTATGTAAATTACCCACGTTTTTAATGACTCATTTTTTTTAAACCCTGGCTCTGACAGGGAAGGAGCAGGCTGGTACTTCAGTGCAAAGCAGTGAGTAATGCCAGGCTGAAATTCGTGTGTCTCCAGCCAAAGGGGTTAGAGAAGCAATGGCATCAAACAAACAAGATGCACGATCAAAGACTTCATACGCAAGGGTGACTCCCAGAAATGGCTTGAAAGAAAAATTCCTGAGGGTGCCAGAGCTCTGTCTATCAGCACTGATATTCGTACAACTTTTTGGACATGTGCACCACTGCAACAAGATCAGTAAAAGAGAAGAAATCAAAAAGAAAAAACTGAGCTACACATTGCTTTTAGAAATTGTTCACAGAGGAAAAGTGGAGAGAGGCAGTCAGAAACATCCAGTGCAGTAAAGTTAAATAAAGCATTCAGAGAATTTTATGTCCCAGTAAAAAGCAACCCTTGGCTCATCACAGGAATATAACATTCACAAGACCCTCTAGACAGGTCATTACCTGGATTATGGGTTTGAAACCTGGTTTGGCAATTTGGCTTTGCCTCAGGGCCATTGTATGGTCAAACTGGTCCATAACTCTTGATAATGCCTTTTCCAGAGGATGCTACTGCTTCACTAATTTGTGCTCAAATTGTTACTGCAAAAAGCCCCACAAAACAAAGCGACGAAAAAAATTCCAAAATGATGACAAAAAGGCAAAATAAGAAAGAATGAGTAAGGAGACAAGGTGAGGGAGAGAGAGGTTTGCTTTTGCAGAGCACAAGGTCAGGCAGCTGCAGACTGAAGGGTCAGAGCTGAATTTTTATTGCTGTGCCCCTTCCAGAGGAGCCAGAGCTTTGCCCCAAACCACACAGTGAGGAGGTTGCTTCTACACTCCAGTACCACACTGGCTGTACTCTTGTTAAGGGCTTGGTGAACTGGCGAGACACGCTTCTGTGTGCTCTGTACAAGCTGGCTTCTTGTTAAAATAATCATGCTGACATGTCTCTTGTTGAGAGGTGGAGGAGGAAGAGGGCAGGAGATAACAACTTCACAGGTGCCACACATTCTTGGAATGCTCTGTGGGGTTGCTGAAAGCACCTTGAAACTGCGGGTATTTCAAAGGGACACCTACGTCTTTGAGGCTGGGGTGGGAATTGGAGAGAAGAGGTTCAAGCAGGATGAGCTCCCAGGTCATCTGGGCTGTGAGGCTGCACATGCTAGTAGTGAGCTTGCACCTCTGCTCACCCGCACTCGCAGGCAGTTTGTCTCTTTAGAGCAGGAAGGGAGGTTTGATGTCTCCTCAAGAAGGAAGGATGAAGCCGTGGAGAGATAATTGCGTGTGGTGTGCACTGATGTCCCTGCAGCCACGAACTGTCACTGCAAACAGGCTGACCTCCCACGGGTTCCACACAGGCTGAGTGGCAGTGGTCACTGTGCCTGGCATGGCCCGGGGCAGGGAGCAAGGACTGCAAGAATCCCACAAGTTACCACCCATGGGAGAAGCAGGCACTCATTTTCAGCATAACTCAGAAGAGATTAGAATTTCAGCAGCAAAAAATGGAAAAGCAGGCTTTTAAGATATTGTTAAAAATTCTCCACATCTTCTTTACACACAGATGGTTTGGTCTTTCGGAATTTTCTAAAGGAAATAAACTCTTAGATATGGAGAAAATGAAAAATGCAGAATGTCTTCGGATGGAGTCTTTGCTCCCTTGACAACTGCTCTTGCCGCTGCTTCAGAGCAAAGCAGGGAAAGAGAGAGAAGCAAGAGGAGTGCAAGGAAAGCTTAAACAAGGGTGAATAAAACCAGGATCTCATAATAAGTGTCTAAGAACCAGATTCAGGAGAAGAGAAAGGGGAAAAGGAATAAAAGGATTGGGCAGGGCAAACACAGGCAGGTGAAGTGAGGAGATGAGGAGCTGTAGGAGAAAAGAGAAGCTGGTCCCCCAGCAAGGACTAGCAAGCTCTCATGGAGGATTTGTGTTCTGCAAGTGGACAACCGTGCAGATCTCTCATGTTCCTTGCTTCCATGCTGAGGAGAAAGACCAGAGGAGGAGGAGGATGGGGAGTCCCATCCCACTCCGTGGGTGACTCTGTCAGGCTGCTGTCAGAGTCATTGGGCATCTGTGCAACACAGTGAAAAACGACAGCGGCTCAGGCCCATCTGAGGTATGACGTTAGCTTTTGGGGGTGTAACCACTGCTGGCTGTAAATGAGCTACTCTACAAGATCCACACTAATCCCAGTCACTCATGCTCACAGAATCATTCCTACAGGTGAGAGGTCCCGAGGAAAGCCCACTCACCGTGCTGCTGCAGCCAGCAAAGCAGGCAGATAAGTATGTGACCCCGTCTGCCCCACAAACTGGAGTGAAGGAATCAGTTTGGCATTCACAGTTGTTATTGCAGGGGGAATATGGGTCCAGAGATGAGGTTGGAGTTGAGCTGTAAGAAAAACAGAAAGAGAAGTTAATGGGCAGTGTGATTATATCAGCCAGCTTTTCCAATTGTTGCCACACAAAGATGGCTTTGAAGGGAGGTATTTAAGGCAAACATTACAAAAAGCAGTGGGCAGGCTATCTGAGTCCCAGCTTTAAGGTCCAGGCTATAGCCTCTCCTTGGGGACAGAAATGCCATGGCCATTATCCCTCTGCAACAGGGAATTTAATGTGAGGCTTGGGCTGCCTTGTTAGCCAAATGAGAAGCCCCAAGGAAACCCGAAGAGTTCATGTGGAGGTTGCTTTCTATTCTTCTAGAACAGTAACTGTGAGGAGCTGAGAACCTGAAGTAGTCATTTTCTAAAGAGTCACCACTGCACACTAAGGAGCACCAGAAGAGAAAATACCAAATAATTCTAAGTCCTGTGATTGCTCCAGGGCACTGTGTGCCTAATTTCTCCTATTAAAATGGAACTGGAGCACACATACTCTCTTCTTGCCATATCCGAATTTCCAGGCATCTAAAATCTGCTTCTACAAATTTCCCTCAGGCACTGAAACAAACACACAAAGCACTGCATGTCCCTTGCTGCCAGGAGAAACCAGACGGTGCAGTGGAACCGATGCTACATAGGTGGCCATCGGTGCAGTATCAGGTCTGGTACCTTTTGATTCAGTTTGACTGGTTTTAGTAAAAACTCTGTTGTCAGCTGAGGGTACTCAACTCTCACAGTGACGAGTGGCACGAAAACATCCCAAACTAAGAGCCCTATATGACATTGCCTTCTATATGCTCATGGTTGTCTAGGGGCCTGAAGGCTGCCTGTCGAGGACAATAACATGGCATTTATGTTGGTAAGGCTGCGTGAGACCCTGGAACTCTCTGGGGACTCACTTGTTTCCATAGGGAACAGTAACCCCGGCCACAGGTCCTGTGTCGCATCCCAGGAACAGGAAAGACACGTAGCAAGCTGTGGACACCAGGTTCACCAGCATGGCCATCCTGATGGCTCCCAGAGCAGACAGGCTGAGCTTCTTCACCAAGAGGCCACCCAGGAATATGCCCAGACATGCGCATGGGATGGCTGTCATCCCTGCAAGAGGAAAAATCATTTAGAAAGAAGCATGAGCGCGTCTCAGTGAACCACACTATTTCGTCTTTTTACTTTCCAACAGAGAGATCTGTACGCTAGAATGGGGAAACCTTGTGATGATCAACTTCTGGAGTAGCACCAAGATCAGGCTGCCCAAAAAGAGAGGAATGGATGCAAATGGGTACGCTGCTTTGCACAGAGGAACCAAGATCTTCTTCTAGTTCTCATCCATACTGGAGGGAGATGCCAAAATTGCTGAGATTGGCCCACCCTAACCTAAGCAGCAGCATCTCTGATGCTTTCTGCAACAGTTGGCAGACAAATCAAGAATTTTCCAAGGCTTTGGATGATCCCTGCTTGGTATGCTTCACGTCAGTCTGATCTTCATTCACATTTGAAAATATGAAGTCTCCCTTAAAGAATCTTCTTAAACTGTGAGATGAAAAATCACTGCCAGAGTGACTCACTTTCCAGGCATTATCACACTAAGCTTGTCTGGGTTCACTTTTATCCCTTTGCTGCCAATTATCCTTCAGACCTTACCTAAGCTTAGAAGCTAAGCTTAGAAGCGCATCCAAATCCTGGCATTTCTGGACTCCCATAAATGCCATGTGGGAAATCTGGTACCAACTTTGTTTCAATTAAAAAAGTTGTTGTGAGGATCATGGATGTATCAGAGTCTCATTTCCTACTGCTAGGTCAGAAGCAGGACGTACTCTGGCTCATGGTGACTCCTTCTTCACTGACCATCCAGCTGGACTCACAGGCTGACTGGCCAGGCATCTCCCATCAGACAGCGTAGCGGTTTTCCTTCTCCCAGTAGGTGAACAGTGAAATTGCTTTCCTTTGCCAAGCCTTTAATTTTCAGGAAAGGTAGAAGAGCCTAACATCTCTGAGATCCCTGCCCTTCTGTCAAATCCTATTAAAATTAACCAGTGAGTTCCTGTGTTGCTGGAGGAGGCGAGATTGACTGCAGGGGACTACTTCTTTTGGAAAACCAGGCCAAAACCAGAAGATATCAATGAGTTCAATCAGAAAATAAATAGCTATCAGGAGAGCAGCTTGCAACCTCCTTATTTTGATATTAAGATCCACCCATTTCACGATGCCCCAGTTTTTGACAGATCACTGCCAGCTGCCTATCTGGTGAGCTGAGGTTGCAGATCATCCAAGATCAACTCACAGATATCTTAATTGGGTGCTGCCAAGAGAACAGTTGTCAAAAACAAATCTTTGGGTCTGCTTGGGAATGAGCAGCAGGAAAAAAAAAAATGAAGATCCTGCTTGTGCATCAGTGTCCTGACAGGGAATGAATGAATGTTGAGAAATATATATATATGTGAAAACGCAGTAGCATAGCATGATCAGAGAGAATGGGCATTTGAAAGACAACCAAGCTGCACAAGCTTGGGTATTTAAACTGCTGGTTGCAATCCTGTCATTTCCAATTCAAGGGGAAAGGAGAGACTAGAAGGAGAAACTGGGCTTCCTAACCCAAATGGAGATGGGCCGGAGAACTCTGGGATACCTGAACCATGAGAGAAGCAGTTTAATGGGCAGCCCTGTCACTCAGCGGACAACTGCAGCCTTGGGCAACCAAATGGCTCAGTTTGGTCGGGATTTCCACTCTGCTTCAGGGCCATCGCAGATTTTCATACCCTGGCTGTATCATACCACTTCTCACACAATGGGCTCGGCGACAGGGGAAGTGACTGCAGTGGGCTGCAGTGGAGAGCACAGTCGAGAAGGAAGGATGCTCGAGGTCTGCTCTGGGCTCTGCAGCCAAGGCACAGCTGGAGCCCAGCCTTCCCACTCATACACACATATTTCTAGATGTTGGGCAAGCCACTTTTTGGGCAGCCTAACCAGTGAGACTGGTTGTGGTTAACCACACTTTTAAATGCCGTTGGATGCTGGATATTTGGTGGCCCCTGTGGTTACTCACCCAGGAGCTGGTTGGCAGATGAGGTGGTGAGGTTGAACTGCTGCTCCAGGTATTTTCCCAGGAAGGCAGCAAAGCCAGCCACCACCGCGATCTCCATGCAGGCCGCCAGGATGATACAGGTGAAGACAGGATTGGAGAGCAAGTGCTTAGTTACTTTGGGGATCACTAGAAGAGAGCAAAAAGGGAGAGGTGTTTTTGCACAGGCTCTGCTTGAGGCGCTGGAAGTGCTTTGCTGCTCTCCTACAGGACAAACTCACTTCAAACCAGGAGTAATCTTCTGTTCTGCACCGACAAGCTGGTTGAAATGTGGCACCAGCAGAACAAAGTGAAACACAAGAACAGTGTCACCTAAAGATTTAGATACCAGGAGGGTGCAAAAAGAAGTCACCTGTTGTTATGTTTACATCTTACAGACGATTTTGAAATTCTGAAAGATGAGTGCTTTCCAATATTGCTCGTTTCCCCCACAGGAAGTCAATCAAAGCCTAGTATTGTCTTTCTCCTTCTCCTTTCCCAACCTGCTCCCCAGGAACAACACTGAGCCAGCCGATGGGTGTCATGACTACTGTACTCAGCACCGCACAAATTCTTGCAAGGTTTCAGACACAAGCTAACCCAGCTCACACTTGGCCTTTCCTTTTCCTGTTATCCAGATTTGCTTCATTTTCTTATTCCCACGTAACACTGGATCACTTGCTGAGGGACACCTTCTTGCAGCACATCTGGGTGCAAGCTGAAATCCTTCTGCTCGGCCTGGGGACGTGGCTACCCATGGGCATAAGGGACCTCATGCTTGGGACAGGCATGTTAGCCTGCGTGTTCCCATAAACCAGAGCTTCAATAGCCAAGCAACGCCTTCCATGCAGACCCTACTGGCCTTGGTGGCTGCAAGAGTGGAAAAGGACATGCTGAGCTATTCACTGTGTAAGGTGCACACACACTTGCTTTAGCTTCACCATCCCTTAGCTCCTCCCTCCCGAATCATTAGCATCCAGAGTCCTCTTCTCCACGCCGGTCTCTATTTCCGATAAGCAGACACGAGTTACCTTACAAAGGGAAATCTGGCTAATGAATCAGGTAGCACATTTTCTACTTCAGCGAACATTTTAATTATTGCCAAGATAACACAGCTTGAAGAGGAGAGCATCCCAGTACAGAAGAGAGCCTTGCTTTGTCTCAATATCTGATGACTAATTTCTCCCCGAATTAAATGTGAAAATCATTAAGTTTGAAAATTACCTTGCAGAAGTGTAATGAAGCCTCAACGGACCCCTATTTGCATTTTGAAAATCATCCCCCACATCCCCTGTGGTGTACCAGGGTCTGGCAGATGACAGATTTCCCTGGTGTTGGCTTCCTTTTCCCTTAGGGCTTTTTTTTTGGTGCAAAATCTAATTGCACTGACCTCAGCAAGTGAATGCACAGCTCTTTGACAAGGCTCTGCTTGGGTCCTCTTGGTTCTTTCTTGGATGGGGGAGAGAAAGGGCTATAATTAGGTTCGAACTAACCTTTTTGGAAGGGGCCACTCCACAGTTTCTGGTTTCTCTATATCACAAATGTTTTTTTTTGATGCTGTATAAAATTCTTGCTTCCTGAGGATTTGCTGAACATAATGAAGGTGCAGGAGGCATAGTATATTTTAGTAGAACGGGGGGAAAAAAAAAAAAGAGAGAAAAAAATACTGGGAGGGAGGAATGGGGCTGAGGGGATTCAGATGTGGATAGATCTCAGAAACCACCTGCTGCCTCCTTCAGTTCTTTAGTGCACACCTACAGAATTTCCCCTTCTTGCCAGGAAAGGAGGGAAAATGCAAAGGTGGACTTGGCAGCGCTGAGCTTGAAAAGACATATTTAAGGTATTAATGAGTGTTGTGCCTCTGGAGTTCAGTTTGTTTGAGATTAATGGATTCCTCGAGATGTAGCTTTGTGCCAATTCAAATGTAAAGACAGAAAGGTCTACCTCTAACTCTATCCACAAAATAGTAATGACAGCTTGTCTTTTGCAGGAGGGAGTTAAAGATCACGGACATTTATTTCTGAAGTTGTCAAGGCTGATACCCAACCACCATGCATTACCAAGGTCAAAATCCATCCTTCGTACTTGGAGATGGACAGCAAAAATTTTGCAGAGTTACTGTATCATCTCACATAAGAAAGGAGGCCCTTATGACTGCCTTGCCTAGCACTGCTGGGCTACAAGTCATCATACACTTCATCACTTCTT
This sequence comes from Tyto alba, assembly GCF_018691265.1. Lineage (NCBI taxonomy): Eukaryota > Metazoa > Chordata > Aves > Strigiformes > Tytonidae > Tyto > Tyto alba. The sequence continues at coordinate 7,355,591 of NW_024881317.1, forward strand.
CTCCCTGTGCATCTGAGTGTGAGTTTTCTGGGACAGGTCCTGTCCTCCACTGCATGTTTGACCACTGTCTACTGCAACAGGGCTCTGTGCCTGCTGCAGGGTACCCAGTGCAAAGAGTGAGGGGGCAATGCAGGCAATGCCTGGCAGCCTCCACCATCTCCTCAGCCAGGGCCAGCTCATTCCTTTTCATTTTCTAAAGGAAATGACAGGAGGCTCTCCGTAGAATGAATATCCTTTCATCTTGGTACTGCCACCCGTTAAGATGAATCATTTGACACCTGCTGCTGCCTTATCTCAGTTCTTGGGGTGAAATACCTCTGGGAACAAGATTAAAAGTCAGCAGTGAAGTTTAAAAATCTCTCAATAGATTAGAGTGACGTGCTTTCAGCTGCCTGGCATATGGTGCTGGGTATGAAGGGGGAATGCAAAATGTCTGAGGTGGGACAGTAAAGCCCTGGGGAACACAGCAGCTAAGCATGGTGCTTCTTCACTGGAGCCGATCCCAGCAAGAGTCATGATAAATGTTACCCTGTACCTTGTTGGCCCAAAGGTTAGCTGAACACTTTGTAGCAGCACTTTGGAGCTATAAACCTGAGGTTGAAGCCCATTCACCAGATGAAGAAAAGGGAAAGGCCTTTTGGATTCAAAAGAGTCTCAAAAATCTACTTGGAGAACCCACAAGCTGTATCAGACACAGCACAGAAAGACATCCTCCCACGCTCAGAAGGACCAGCTCATTTAACATCCTTATCCCAATGCAGCCAATACATTACAGAAATGACAGCAGAAAAGCAATTCTCATTGCCATGGCAAGATACACTGAGAAAAACAAGAAACCTCAGCCTCTTTTCACTGCTGTAGTACTTAAAACGCAACTCTTCAGACCATCCACGTGCAGTGTTGGTCACAGGATCATCTACAGGTTGGAGAGGACCCAGGAGGATGTCCCAAAGCTCTCCAACACCCCTGCCAATCCCTTGACTTCCCACCTTTTAACATCCCAAGCAACACCCATGCCAAGACATCAGGCAACCTATCTCCTGCTGTGGGGCCAGCTATGGGTGACAGGCCATGGGCTTGACAAACAAACACACTTATGCACACCAAGTAGCTTTGATTTGTCACTGAACATCAGGGAGTACCAGGGATAATTGGCAACCTCATTACATGAGGTTTAACTACTCTCCAGAAACGACAAACTATAATCATCACGTTGATGCTTGAAATGAATTGTTTGGAACATTACAATCACCAAGGCCCCTTTTTCCAGTTGGAGCACCCTACAGAGACATGTTTTCAATTTGCAGTAAAGATGAGGAACACAGAAAGCAAAGTAATAAATTAGAGGGAGGTTTACAGCCCAGTCCACCTAGGACAGTGGGGTGAGGGAAAGGCGAAATGTAGTGTTGAGCCAAACTGCAACTTTCTAATAGCGATGTAGGCAGTGAGCCTCAGATCTGAACAGAAAACAAAAGGCACAATCTCCATGTGACTTGAGGAATAAGGGATGAAGAAAATAGTGCAGGCAGCAAGAAGAAAATACCTTCTGGAAAGAGGCAGCTCCTATAAAAGAGAAGATGGAGTAAGACAAGAGGTGCTGAAGATATCTCAGATGAGTTTAATATGCCAAAGTCCACGTGGCCTTGCCAAAATCAGTATCACAAAGGATATGAAGGAAAAGGATGATACACATGTCAAAGAGTCTTCTTGAAAGATACAAGCTTGAAGCAAGAGTAATGTTCTCGTGGATGGAAAGCACGTTCTTTTAGTTTATCATTTTGCCTGCAGCAACCGCCTTTGCTTGATTTCAGAGGGGGAAGTAAACCTCTCTCACTCGCATCATGGAGATCACAGCAAGGTACAGTATCTTTTCAGAGAGAGACATGCTCTGCCTGACTTCAGCTGCTGCTCAGCTTCTGCCTCGGAGCGTGCAGGCTGAAGGCCTTTCTGAATTAATCAAAGCTTCTGATAACAAGGATGCTGTCTTTGAAATGGTCAAGAAGAACCTGCCAACAAAGCCTGCATCCTTATGAAATCCAAGCTAAAGGAACTTGGAAACTGATAGGACCTGATGTGAGGCATTTTATGATCAGTCACCTCTCCCTTATCTACGATTAGGATTTCTCAACAAGCCTTCTAGATGTTGGTAAGAAGCCAAGACCCAAATCCAAAAAGGCATTAAGGTCATGATACCCATCAGGATCAGGGCCAAAGACTCACTGCTATGGCCATGAATAAAGGTACAGATGGAGCCCTCTCCAAAAATTTGTCAGCATGACTTGTTAGAGCTATGAATTTTAAATCAGCTGTTAATCATGCTCAATCACATAAAATCCCACTGATGATTACAGGCTCTCTATGGCCCAGGACCCCCCAGCACATCTGGGACCTCCTGGCCCAGTGCTACGTGTCTGCTCCCAGAGACCACTTTTGGGGGGAGAAATCCAGGATTCAGAGCAGCTCCCTCTCTAGGTATTCAGCAGATTGGTACACAGAGCAGGAAGGAATCGAACAGAAGACAAGACAGCTGTCAGCTGTACATCCCAGCTCTCCCACGCTCTTGGAAATTAAGCTGGACAGAAACCAAAATGTTTCCAAATCTAGGGAATGTGCAGTTTTGAAATCCATTTAATTCCACAGTGGGTTTTCTTTTAATTCTTTGTGAATGAGCTTCTCTCTCCAAACCTGAAAGATTCCATATCAATTTCAATCCCTTTAGTTTTTTAGTATCTCTCGCTAGACAAACAGGTAAGAGGTAATGAATTTCTGGTTTAAATCATTGCAAAACAAATGCATTCAGAGCAGAATGTTTCAGGGGTGTTAAAGATACATCCAAGGAAGCATTCTGAAACCAAATTTCATCAGAATGACCACTCAATTCAGTAGAAGTGACGTTTCCATATTAAAAAAAAAAAAAAAAAAGAATTTTAACAAAACCTTTCCAAGCACGTGCTGGAGCAGCTGGTGGGTTAGAGGCGGTGTGTTAACACCAAGTGGGAGGGCAGATGCTGGACAGACATGAGTAGAGGGCACAGGTACCCTGACACAGCTAAGCATCATCTCCAGCTCTGAATAGCAGAGAGGTCCCTGAGGCAGACCAGAGGTGGGAATGCAAAGCTGTGCCCCCAGGACAGCAAGGATTGCTGCAGCCCACGCCTGAAGTGCTTTCCAGACCATACGGAGAGTGCAGGGTTGAAAGAACCCAGCCAGGCTGCCAGCCAAGAGCAAAGAGCAATGGCAGCATTTATCCACCCTCTCCCTGCTATTAATCCTTCATTACCCTGTGCTCCCAAATGGATTTGCGTTGCTTAACTGAAATGCCAATCAGGTAAAGCAGCACAGCATTCACACACCAGTTCAGCAATGGTAAGCACCTCCCAGGACCGTCCCTGAGCCATCATACCCCTGCCAGTGCCGCTGTGCAGAGCTGACACCACAGCCACCTGCCACCTCTGCTGCTTTTGATTGCCTCTTCACCTTGTGCCATTCAAAGGCACAGTCTTCATTTCACGTTCAAAGCTCCTCTTAAGGATGCTTCTCTTCCTGGCATGAAAATATCCCACATGTAGAGATGCCATGGCTTCCCAAAAATTGAACCCTCCTGCCTGTTTAGACCTCGATAGAGTTTCCAATATTTTGAGCTGGTTGCTTTTATATTAGTCTTAGCTTTTCTGCGTGCTAAGACTGGAGACAGGTGAGGAATCTCACCCAGCCCTACATCTCACTGTCTTTCAACAAATCTTGTAGTGTCTTGAGCATCCTCCCACATGTCAGCCAGGCCATGTTGCTACCTGACAGCCATGACCCAGCTAGGAGCATGTCTCCAGCTGACACCACCCCACTTCCTCTCCTGCCATGTCCACTCAACTTGCAGCAGTCTCTGCACTGCTTAAAAAAAAAATCAAAAAAAAAATCAAAAAAAATCAAACCCCTTCAATAGCCAAAAAGGTGACTGAGGTCAGCCTCCGAGGATGCACCATTGACACACTGTGTGTTCGTATGATTGGTACAGAGAAACAACTCTTTCGCCCCACACTGTGCACAAAAGATGGGTGACCCCACACCTCCATGCAGACACGGACTTACTCCTGACACACACCTGCCCAGGACTGAACTACAGAGACATTTGCTCAAAAGGAGCCAGAGTTACGGCCACACAAACCCTGATGAGCATTTCCACCCACAACCCCTCATTCAGGCACATCCTCTGTTGTTCAGCTTCACAAAAACATGCAAACCCCAAACTCCATGATAGGACAGACAACATGACTTTGCATGCACATATATATTTCTAACTTCTGTATATAATTACTAGTCCTTTTTATCCTAGAAAAAAGACTAACCAGTCTAACTTTCCCCAAAGGAAACTTTATACAATCAACAAACAGATTAAGGATACCAGGTCCCCACATAAGAATGTATATATATATATTTCGGCTGCTGACAAAATAATGTATATACACAGCAAGATTCAACTCATCACCTTGAACACTGCCCATGAGGAGTGAGTGAAGCACGTTCGCCTTCCCTTGCAGTACGTGTTTGAGCATCTCCAGGCAGGCACTTTAGCAAACACGACTCTTGACCACGTTCCGACCGTGACAATAGCATCAAGGGACTTGAAAGGAGATGTCAGCTACCAACACCGTGTCGTCTGTGACAGCCTCAAAGGCATAACTAAAAAGGTCATTCCCCTCTTATTTGATGTGATGTAAATTGTATTTCAAAGTCCATCTACAAAGAGACTTCTGGAATACTGACTGATTTGAGATGGGGTTACCTGCAATGAGAAGGCTAACGTGGAAAACTGTGGTGCCTCCTGATGTAATCAGTACTTTGAAGCATATGGATGAGGCGGCTTAATTTCTCTGCTTCAATAAGCAATAGTTGCTCTAGGAACACCCCCCATGGCCTCCCTGTGTACAAGAAAATCAGCTTGCTCAGCACCATCCTTAGCCAGAACTGCTGCCCCTCCATGCAGCAGGAACATGCTATATTTTTTCATTTTTCTATATGAAAATCTGCAAAAATGTCCAGTATCCATTCTAAAAACTCAGTGGCCAGAAGCAGACGCACTGATGAGTCCATGAAAAAAGCCACAGTTTTATCCAGATGGATGTACCATGGGGAAAGCACACTCCTCAAACTTGAGAAAATCCTTGCAACAAGGATGAAAGGATGAAGAAATTAATTTTACTGTCAAATTTTCAAACAATTTATCCCTTTACCTTTCTTTTGAATTTTCTCATCAAGTCAAAACTGCACATCATTGGCCTTCCCTTAGTGAACAACCACATCAACTATTCAAGGTATTTTTATATTTAAGAAAACACATTTTTTCACAAAGTCTTTTTTTCCTTCCCACCCGCACCTCATTCAACTCCAAATTAAGGCACAGGGAGTAAGTGATTTTCTCCTCATTTATCTAAATGCATTAGGCAGTAATGAAACCCGTTCTGCCAGTGACAGAGAGTGGGAAGCAACCACCAGTGCTACAGAACCGCCCTCTCAGATGAAGGATTTTCCAGTGCAGCCTACAGAAAGGATATCTGCCCACACTTTCCCAGAAAATGCTGGATCCTCAGCTGACCTTCATTAGATCCAGGTCCATTTCCATCACTGTGAGACGTGACGTGGGGTTTTCTATTCTAATTCGCTACGAGCCATGCTGTGCCCTGCCACTTTCCTGCTATGTTGGGCTGGTATCTACCTCTTCCCCATCCCAATTTAAGAGCTGCAGTGGTGCCCAGCACTCACTGCCTTGTATCTGGGATTGCACTAACATGTAACTCAGATGCTGGGAGCTCCCAATATCTTTTAACTGCCCTTGCTGGCTTGCTCTCTGTTTTGAGAGTCAGAGAGGAGCAGGACAGTAGACTGAACAGAGGTTCACAAATTGCTCTGGCAGCTGTGTTCGCCTTCATTTTTTTATTAACTCTACAGAACTATTGTGCATTTCTGAAGCTTCGTAGTTTAAAAAAACCCCAAACCTTTCAAGTAGAACAAAGTCTCTCTTTAAAATTAGAAGAATGCCAGAAATAATTAGAAGCTAGGGACTTCCTGAAATTTCAGGATACTGAGGGGGCTTTTTTTATTTTTTTGGGGGGTAGAGGTGGATAGTCCAAATCAGAGACCAATTACAAATCCAACCAGCTGTTAACCTGTTGCTGACCCTCGCGGAAAATATGACAAGAGCCCTGTCTCACCTCGCAGCTGCTGGAAGCAGGTCGTGCTGCTCTCCCCGTCCAGTGCGTGCCGCAGGACCCCGTTGCTTGGCTTGGGTCTCTCGTAGTCCCTCTCGGGGAGCATGGCCTGCTCGCTCTCCCCAGCGTGCTCCGGCCGCGGGGGCAAGGACTGTGGGAACCCGAACATCGGCAGGGATGAGAAGAAGAGTAAGGCACCACACAGCAGGAAGCCTCCCCACCATGCACCGATCCACCGAGGGTCATCCGGGGTTATGTCCAGCTTACCTGCAAGGGCACACGCACACATGTGTCAGTGGCTTGGCCGTGGGGAGGGAAAGACGACAGTGTTAATGATTCTGTAGGCTGGAAGACGGTTGTTGGGGGCTTTGTTGGCTGGTGAAGGGCTCCCAGACGCAAGGTGGGGACCCACAGTGCATCCCACACCCAAACAGTGTGAGCCACCAGTGCATAATGACCTCCGCATCCAAGAGGCCCTTAGGACAAGCAATCCATCACCTTGTCTATCTAGATGGCACATCCAACTTCTGTAACACCCTGTAATCAAGGCTTCTCTCCACTGTCTTCGGCTCTGCCAGCTCTAGGAAGCTGCCATATACCAGTCAGTGTCCCTGGCACCAAGATTTTGGACATCCCTGTTCCAGCATGTCAAACGTGCACACACAGCTTACCTACCTAGTGGCACAAAGACCTACATGGAGAAAAAGCAGCACAGACAAGGACACTGCATTTCCATCCCAGCTTACCCTTGTTCTCCAGGAGGTCAGTGCTCTCCCTGCTTTGACTTCACAGCACTTTTCAGCAAAGGAGAGATGGGCAGTTGGGTTTTATGGGAACTTGTGACTGTGTGGAGGGTGAAACAGTACTAAATATCGTAAAAGAAACCCACCCACTGCACTAAATGTTCTCAGAAAGGTAGAAAAATCATCAGAAAATGAGGAAAAGCAAAGTAAAAGGCTAGATCATCCTGTAGGCCATCGCTCAGCAGAGATAAGATAAAAAAAGGCTCTGGAGTCAGTCTGGGGGAATAAAAATAAGCAGCAGGAGAGAAGAAACTGGAAGCTGGCAGAGGGTGCCCAGTGCTGGGGCTGACTCTCAGGGGACACCTGGCTCTGCGTGGCTGGAATAACAAGCTCCTCTGTTCATAATGTCTGTCTGGTTACCGCCACTCTGAAAAATCTGTCTCAAGTGAGGCAATCAAGTTGTCTTTCGAGCAGAGACAGAAGGAAACTCTTTTTTCCTTAGGGAAAACAACACATAGCTCTCAAATCTATATAAAGTTTGAAAAATAGTGTTTTGGAGGGATTGGATTCTTCTGCTGTTATTTCCTCCTGCCTGAAGTGCATTTTTTTCAGGTGCTTGGGAACACAGCCATGTGGTGAGCCACGTAAACCAAGGTCTTCCTGCAACGTGGAAACTCTTTTCTATACAAGAACAGACAGAGGCCATGAAGCCTCAGCCTTCACATGACGGCAATGGACCATGGCCAAAGCCACCTGGACCTGCAGCTGGCAAGTGCTATACCCTCCCTATGACCTGCTGAGCCACAGCCCCTCCAGGCTTCTCAGTGGTAAGACTCCACCGTTCTCCTCTGTGGCTCTGTGTTTGTCTAGGATTTTTGAGCTGTAAACATGGAACAACATCTTATGTAAAACCAGCAAGATCACATTATTACTGCAAGGCCAGCATCTTGCCTCTGAGCATCTTGTCTCTGATAGTAATCAGTTGCAGATGCCCAGAAAGTCCACAAGAATAAAGTCAACATATACCTGGTATTATTCTTGTGATTGTGGTTCAGGGACTTTCTAAGCTACATTTGGTGTCATGTTCATTTTTTCTTCTATAAACTCATCCAATTGTTTTTAAATCCATTTGTAGACTTCTGACCATAGACCCTATGGTGACAAGTTCCACAGCTTCACCTTCTGGGAGAATAAATGTCTTCTTCTGCACATTTGTATTTTGGAGTAAATTATACTTAATGGTCAAACATGTAACTGGGTTCAAACAAACTCTTCTGCCTACAGAACCAACTGACTCTTTGACATATCTTTGCTAAAGCCAAGGAATGACAAGGAGCCATATGGTGCTTGACCAAGCCGCAGCTAGAAGTCTCAGCCATCAAAAAAGATACTTCTTTCCTGCTCATTTGATATTATTTAGATTTCTTCAGCTGCCATGTGCATGCAAGACCAAGAAAAGGCAGCAGCACTTTTCCAGATTTGCACAATTCTGTTCTGAGTCCTGCAAGGTTCAACTCCATCAAAATGCATCCTGTGAAGATGTGTTTGCAACACCACACAACTGGAATGCATCCTCAAAGGGGACAACACCCCTGCGGCAGGATAAGAGCCTGTGGGATCAGATGGAGCTGAGAGCTGTAGAAAAAGCATCGGAACAACAGGGAAAATAATGAAGCATCAGGTTTGCAGCCTAGAGCCGAAGGGCTTGGGGAGCAGTGGAGAACAGCCTGTTACACATTGCCCTCTAATGGCAAAGAACACGTAGTGCAGGTAGCAATAAGTGCGGATTTTTTTCTTAATGAAGAAAAAGACAATTTGCAAACAAATTGTTTTAACCCAAGTGCAGAGTCAAGGTGGGCAATAATTAGCACTGCTTTGGGAAAAATCAATAATGCTGTGGGACTGAACCGCCCTCCCAGGTGCTGGGGATGGCAGCTCTCCAGATTTCATCCCGTGCTCTGGACACAGCTGCTCCAGCAAGGCTCCGTCCAGGGCTAGCTGGTGTGCCCTGCCACAGTGATATTTTAAGGTGTCCTCTAAGAGCTGGGATGAAACTCATCTTGCAGTACAAAAGCCCATAGAAGGGAACAAATTTTATCTACTACAAATTTATCTATGGGGATAGAGTTGAAAACTTTTGAATCCCAGTCATAAAACCCCTCTAAAAGTGACACTCGTTTGCGCAACAGGCACTCAAGATGGAACAAGAATCATCTTCCTGCTTGTGAGCATCAACATTTTTGTCCTGATAATACATTAGCATATTTTATTTGAAACCAAACCCAGTTCTCCTTACTTGTGTCAATGAAGACAGCATCCACGTAGATTTTGGTACAGAAGGAGCCCAAGATAAATCCACAGGCTGGTCCAAATACCAGCATCGTAAACAGGATCCCTACAAGGAGATAGAAAAGAGGAAATTAGTACTAGTCTCAGATTATTCACTGCATGTTGTTCTGCTTGTCTCCTGCAAGATGCTATTGCCCTGCTGATGCCAAATAGATAGGGATACATCTCTGTGTCGAATGCTTCAGGCAAAAGAGCACCCTAAGTGCTTTTTGCTTTTCTTCATCTCTTCAGGAAAAAGGATAGATGGAGCTGTGATAATGCTGAAGGATTTCTACTGAGCTGAGAAGACAGTATGGATGTATACTGTGTTTTGGTCGGCTGGCTGCTCTAAAAGATATCTTACTCAAAAGCACAAGGTAAAGCAGATCTGCCTTCTCCTCACAGGGAAGTCTTTACCTTCGCCACCTGCAGCTAAATTCCTGGTAGAAATGGATATTTTCAGACTTTACAGTCAGCAAATCTGTGAAATGCAGTGTTGTCACAGACTGCTGGACAAAGTCCCTTTACAGAAGTAGGAGCACTCTTCCAAATCTGTGAAGCCCTTCTCCCCATCATAGCCCCATGACAAATATTCCCCAAGGTGTACAGCTCTTCCAACTTCTCACAACTGCTCGCTCCTGCAAAATCTGCATGGAATTGCCAGTGTAATTCCATGCAAAGAGCAATTATGAGCAAATTACTTATTTACTTCAATACAATATTTAGAAGCTTTTATTCTCACTCCCACTTTGGCCATCCAACAGGAATGCTACAGGTACACCGCCAACTCTCAATTATCCAGGACAGAAAGGCAGGGGGACACGTGGACAACCCAGAAAAAGAAGCAGCAAAGATAACACAAAACTAAACAGACAATAAATTAGACAAAAGGAACACATTTGGTACCTCCACATTTGGGATAGAAAAAAACAACAGAAAACCAACAAAGACTCTTGTAAATAGCTTTCTGAAGGAAGCAGGGCAAGTCTGAGCAGCATTGAGCAGAGCAAGCGACTGCTTGTTCACTCTGGGGCAGAGCACTGCTGATGGATCCGTGTGCCCGGCGAGGCAGGCAGCTCTTCGAGACCCTCAGCCAGTGATGTGCCAGCCTGTGCTGGCACCAGTCTTGGTGTCTCTGCACTTCAGAAATGCCCCATGAAGGAGCTTATTCTCATTTGGGTGCTTTGCTTGCTCACCTTCGGCAGCAGGGTACACCTCACATCTCTCCAAATCTCTCTGGGGGTGCTGCCTGGCACCTCAGTGCATTCGTAGTGCACTTCACAGCTATCTCAGCCCTCAGGTTCCTTAACTGAAAACTTATAATTCCCAAGTTCTCTCTCTGTGCATTTCTCAGGAGTTGGAGAAATGATCAGAACTGAAAAATATTGTCAGGAGACCACCAGCCCTATGCAAGGCAAACCACACCTGCCCATGGCAGCTTAGCCAAGCAGAATAAGCGGCTATGATCAGAAATAACTTCACCTTCATTTTTGAAATGCAGAGTCCAAACTAATTCCTCCAAGCCTGTGGCACCATGACTTGGCTGGATTAATAACTAGGTACAGAGCAACGGTGTCTCCAGCCAGCCACTCGTGCAGAAACCCAGCACATTAATGCCTTCACGGCTATCACCTACAGAAGCCAAGAGGGAGAAACAAAGCTGGTGGGAGGAAAAAAAAGTGTCAGGTAATATGAGCCACAGTAACAAGTCACTGCTGTCAGGACAGTGGCAGAAGCTGCCATCCCTTGCCCCCATCTCAGCTAAACTCAGAGCTGCAGCAATGGCACTGTGTTGTAGCCCATGCCACCAGCTTAAATTAGTCCTCAGGGTCTCTGCCCATGATGTCCACGTCAGTAGTGGAGCAAGCCATCTCCTCCCCTGCAGTCATCTTGTCCCCGGACATTGGGTTTGTGCTCCATAATCCAGCAGTAAATCAGGGAATTTGTGCTCCTCGGTCAACAGAGCTGCTTAGGAAGTCTGTGCCTTGCTCCCTTGGGGACCTATAAAGCCTCACATGAGAGATCCCAGTCCCTGGTTACCTGCAGAAGCACTTCGTAGGATGTGAAATGAGGGCTGGGTGAGCATGGAAAAGGGACTTCTTTTCCCAGCACACCAAGCACCATCTCCCTCCTTCCCAGCCCCATGGCCTGCCCCACTTGGGGCTATAAAATTTCCAGGAGCGTTTTATAAAATATCCACATTGCATTGTTTTTGGTCACTAGATGGCATTAGTGCCTGTCATTCATCCCACAAGTGCCATGTGGAGCTGGCTGGGTGATGGAGCAGCCCACCCTGGCTCCTCAAACAGGACTGTGTTACTGGGGGTCCTACAGCCCCCAGGAGCATCGTGCTGACAGCAGGGTGCTGTCTTTACCCACACATCAGCCATACCAGCAATCAGGCTGTACCCTTTGGCTGTCTGCACGCAGGAAATCACAGATTTTAGAAGAAACTGTTGAGATTTTGGTCAAGAGTTTAACAGACAGCATCTAACAGAGGAATGGCCGTGACAGTGTGATGAACAAGCTGGCAAACAAAGATCTGGTTTACCTTTGATGACTGAACATTAATCATTAATTTCTGTGTAATTATGGTCAAACATGCAGAGACACACTGGGCCTCACATGAGTTGGAGTGGTGCCTGGGGCAATGGAGCCCATGTTTTGGACGAGGAGCCCTTGGATTTCAGTGAGAGTCACAACATTGCTCCGCTTTTCTACCCTAGAAGGAGTGAGGGGAGGGAAAACCCAGGCAGAACAAAGTACCTCCTCCTTCCCAGTCCCAGATCCTCAGCCCAGACCCTGATACCCAGCACCCAGGGAAACCTGCTCCTCCAGAGCTGCCTGAGGGTTCACATCCTCAGGGACAACCCCCTGAGGGAAGGTTGCTGTGGGCACCAAAGCACCCACCCCGGGCCACGACAGGTTCCCACAGGCCCCAAGGAGCCGTGGGGGCTCTGCTGAACTGCTGTGCCATTGCCCTGATGGGACCTGTGTCTGCAAGCGAAAGGACTGCGTGGCCACCAGACAGCTGATTCAGGGTACCCACAACCCGGGGGAGGACAGCTTTGCAGCTCCGGGCAGAGCTTAAACTGCAGGGCTTGTTTAAGTAAGACCTTGAGGATTGGATGAATCGGGCATGACCTGCTCTCCACAGGCAGCAGATACTTGTTTTCCTTTTTTTTTTTTTTTTTTTTTTTGAACCGATTGCTGGTTGATGATTTTCTGTAAGTGTTTAACAGCTCTGGAGAACTGGGAACACACATTTGGCGTCAATGCAGGCTCACGTGGCTAAGAAGGCAGAAAGTCAAGGACCAGTTCTAACCCTTTAGGCAACACCTTTGGATATACCAGAGTTGGGCTGAAGAGGGACAGAAATTTATCCCGTGATGATCTCCAAACCACAGGCAACATTGTCAGACCATGTGTATACAGGCAAAACCACAGAACCAAAGTGTGTTTCATGGAGCAAATGGAAAGACAAAGAACATGGAAAAAGACCATCCTTCAACAAAAAACCTCAGGGAATATTTTCCCCTTTTACCAAAGCAGAAGGGAGCAGGGACCCTTTGCTAGTGATCCAGCAGCAGCAGGGAGATTCTTGCAGAGGGAGTTAGCTCAAACAAAAAGCAAATGTCAAGAGAGCTGTAGCCAATGCAGGTACACACACCAGCACCTGTGAGAGACGATTGCTGCCCCTTCTCACACTATTTGCATCACATGACAAACTACAACTTCAGAAAGAAGCCATGGCTTCAGTTATTAAAATACCACATTTTACATCCTGGTAGCTGCAGGCTGGATGGCATTATTTGCTCTGCAATGTCATCGCTAGAGGGCAATGTGGGATAGAGCATTCATCCACCGAACAGGGGAACATACCTAAGATCTTACAAAAAGATATTAAATTATTCTTCATCTCTAGGCTAGCTTAAGAAACCCTCATGTTAACTGTTTTTTTTTTTTCCTATATTTTCCTAAATCAAGAAAACAATTGGCTCACCCCGTGCCCTTTTTGTTATCTTTTTTCAAGACTCCAACAGAATCCTACCTTTGTAGTAACAGTATTTTACACCTTATCTCACAAATCAAGCAGGTTTTGCAAAAATCTAAGGCATGGACTGTCACGATGGATAGTCTAGGGCCTGTACAGAGCCAGACTGTGCTCAAGAATCAACAGAGCACACCACTGGGCACAAAAATCAGGCTAAATAGGTGATTGGGGTAGTGCCTGTGGTTGAGCATTTATGTAGAATTGAGGGCTCAAGGGGAAATTAGCCAAGTTAGAATTAGCTTAAGACATCCTTTCTCCTATGAGAAATTCTGCATGATTGCTAGTCGCCCCATTATTAGGAAAACACTTTCCACATCATTCACCTAGTCATGCAACCACGAAGCTGCTTCTTAGTAGATAAGAAGGTTTAGCAAAACCCCTTTTCCTAGTATTGGGGTTGCTGCTAAGGATAAAAATGTGCTAAACTTGCAGATGGCTTTAACACCACTTGCTACGTCTTTTCCTATGTTTCCTTCTAATTTTTACATCAGCCTGATTTGATAGAGCCAGAGGACATTAATACCAGGAGCAAACTGATCAAAGCTGTAATCCTGGCTCCATCAGTCTCTTGCAAAACTCTTACTGATGGAAACATAACTGGCGAGCAGTATGGGATAGTGCAGCCTCTTCCCTTTCATTCTCAGCTTAAAATTTACTTCTATTGCTCAGAGCAGTACATTCAGTAACAAACATTCTACTCGAGAGGAATAAGGGAAAACATGCAACACTGTCCTGGAAACAAACGCTTCTTGCTCTGCAGGGCTGGCTGAGCCTCTTCAAAGGGTCTGTGCTTGGTCCTGCATCCAATATTTCAAGGAGGAACAGGGCATTTCCTCAGTGCCGTTAGCCCTATACGCTAACAGTGAAAAGTAGGCTAAGAAACGTTTCTCCTTTATGCAATTTGGTGGGGTTTTTTCTATTTTTAATCTTAGAATTATTTTTAAAAATTCTTTCCAAATTATGGCAATTGTTAGAAATAAACCAAGACCCCTGAATTAATAAACAAAATGACCCTGTTTGGGGATAATTCAAACGTTTTGTTTGGTAACTCACAAATACTGCTTTTCAGTTTGGGCCCTTTTAAAGCCAACTACACTTTACTTTGAAAACAGATAATCATTTTCAGCTTTCGTGCTCTATCCCCTTCACCATTCTCCTTGCCCCCAAAAAGGCAGGGGAAAAATTAAAAAAAAAAAAAAAAGGAAGCAAGGCAGGATGGACTGTGAAATCAGAAATATTTTCCTCCCCATCTTTTCAAATGGAACAATTTGTCAAATCCTACTTTGTCCTGTCAACTACCAGACATTTTCCAGGGGCTGAGGAAAGAATTGGGACAGAGGGGAGTATTAGATCTGACATTTTGTGATGGGATTTTATCACTAGTAAGGCCCAGGACTGATAATGCAGTTTTCCATTAGAGCAAAAGAAGGAGCAGCGGCAGGTACCACTACATCTGTGGAAGGACTGTGGCACACAGGAGCTCAGTCAGTCAGGGAAAATGCACGAGATCCAAGTTGCAAAGACAGGGATAAAGGATGTCAATATTTCAGTCATAAAGAGCTGTCCCTTGGCCATCCAAGTTGCTTTCCAGAAGCAACAGGTTCCTGAAACACAAGCAAACTTGTGTTGTTCGCAGCATGAAGCGGGCAAAACACAGACTTGATTTCTGTAATGAATTAAGCAGAGACAGTAACTCCCACCAGAAACCCTCCTAGATGGAAATAAGACATTGAGGGAGATGCAGCAAGGCTTGCCAGCCTTGCCAAGGTGCAGTGAGGAGGCATCACAGGTACAGCTCACCAGGGAATAAGAGTAGGTTCAGTGCACAGTCACAGGCTGAGAAAAAAAATAACACAGGCAGCTAAAGGACACCAAGTCACTTTGCTTTGAAGTCACAGCCCCACCAGGGTCTGAGGACACAAAGAAATTTATTTCGGAGAGCTGCCAGTAAGTGCCAGGCAAAGGTGAGCTGGGTAGGTGAGACAGGAGGAGGAAAAGCAGCATCTTCCACGGCAGGACAGCACACAGGGCTATCAGAGCAGGAGCCATCCCTCTTACTGAAGCCACAGATGTTTCCCATCACACCCCCATTTCTACTTCATAATCCCCTTCCACTACGGTGTTTCCTATGTCTGTCCTCTTCTGCCTGCAGGCTTTGTTTTTATACATGAAACCCTAAAGCAAAATGGTCAGCAGTCTGGGTTTCGGTTTTGCTTTATAAAGGAACTAATGCAGTTTGTAAGGGGATTTAGTGAATAGTGGTAGGAATGTCAGAAGTACTCTATAATGCGGAGAAATGAGAAAATGAAAAAGTCATCTTAAGCTGTCATCTCACATCCCTCCTAAGTGCTGATATGAAGCATTATAGCATCTGTCATTTATTTTGCCCAACAATAGACTATGCAATAATCTATAACAGCAGGATACATATTTCTGACTTACACCTCACGATGTTTAGATACAAGTTAAGGCCTGCTTCAGGAACATACCTGAATCAAGCCCTTTGGCCCAGGAACACACAAGAAGGTGATAAACCAAGAGTTTATCCCCAGAGACACTGAAGGCTTCTGTCCTTGTCTGCCTCGATATCAAACTCATCCAAAGATCAAATCTCCCAGCCAAGAGTCAGTGCTACCAGCACGGTGACCTTCTCCATGCCTTTGCTCTGCGCATTGGGTGCCACATGTCTAACGTTCAACTTAAAGCCCATTTTTCGGAGACAGGAAATTCGGTGAGCATCTCAGCTTGGTACCCGAGAGTCCACCTAGCACTGTGGACCCATCTCACAGCTCTGCACAGGCATCCTGCTGCCAGGACTGAACTGCTATTCACATTTGTGCTAGCCAGTTTAAAGCCTACCTTGAGCACACCTTCCTGAGCTCCAGTCACCAGCACAAGCACACCCTGAGCCCAAGGGTTACCAACCTTCCTGACATTACCAAGTGGCAGACTGAGATGTGATTGAGAAGCACTCACTCTGGAGAGCTGGAGGAGAGGAAAAAAAGGGATGGGAAGTTACACTGAGAAATGTCAACATTTCCCCAGTGTTCCCAGCTGCAGGATGGGGCTGGGTACGGAGCTGAATTACAGTTCCTGTGGCTCCTGCCCGCTTACTTCTTCTCAAAGCCCCCCTGTCAAAACAGCCCTGCTGCCAGTCCCACGAGAAGTCAAGCAAGACATTAGCAAGAGAAGTCGTGCTTCAACTGATCCCAAGGTGAGGATTTATCTGATGGTGAGAGGAAGGAGAATGTTCATCATGCACTTTGGAAAAGTTTGGATACAAAGCCCCTGTGCAAAGCAACCCTCTGCCAATAAAGCCCTAGAAAGCACTATGAGAAATTTAAAGTTTGCTTGAGTCATCCAGACACTTCTGAAAAATACTGCTTACAATTTCCACAGCAACCCCTCTAGGAAGACCTGGGTCCAAGATGCACATGCGCAGACTGCATTGCTCCAGTCTGTTCTTCCATGGGTTTGCAGGCAGTGGAACTAGATGTGCTTGAGCACCAGAGAGTTAAATAACCTCTATAACATGGCTTGAAACTCCGGCAAAACAGCGACACTTTCAAACTGATCCATAAAGCCAGGGCCCAGATGCCCAAAGCATCTTCACTGCTCTTAGCTGTGAAGCAGTTAAATATGGACCATCAGCAGTGAATTACACAGTGTTTCCCAACCATGGGGAAAGCCCTGGTGTTGCAGAGGGTCCTGTTTTATTTAGCCATGGAGATGTCGCTGATATGTGCTGGGCTTATGATCCCCTTGAGTCAGGCTGCTCCAGTCTTGGCATTTCCATTAAATTAGAGCGTAGGAGGTTGCACACTGAGCTCCTAAGGAGCAGCACACCTTCAGCAAAGCATATGGCCAAAGCAATGCCTATTCCCTCTTGCACCACTCCAAGGGACAGCTTTGGTGGATGAAAAGCCCATCAGTTTGGAAGACGTGGGAAACCCTCTCCACTGCAAACCTGGCACTGTCATTGCATCATCCCTGTGGAGGAGTGGATCGGGGAGCGAGATGTGATCTCTATCAAGGATGACAGCAGCCAGGTGGTTCAGTGACCACCACAAAATGCACGTATGGGGTGTGCAGAGGAGGGCAGAGCACATGTATGCGCTGCCACGGCCCTGGGGGTGCTGCTGCAGACATGGGAGAGCATCCCGCTGGGGATGTCATCCCCAGCTCCTGCCTGCTGCAGGAACAAGCTCCTTCTAAAAGCACAAAGGGAACTGGCTTTGCAAAGCACGAGATAATCTCAAAACCCTGCTTGTCCCACATTTCCCGCTGCGTGGAGGACGGGGCAGGCCAATGCAAAGGGATTACTGGAATACTGTGATTCGCGTGCTCTGTGACCTGCCCTTAAAGAGACACCACCCCAGCACAGCCTGCGGGAATCAAAGGCGTACCAGTACAGATGGGAGATGCTCTACTCTCCTGCACACAAGGTACTGGCCCTCAAGGCTTGGAATAAAATCTTCTGCACTCACACCCAGTGGGCAGAGCCCGTCACTTCAGTGGGTTTTCTCTATCAGTTGATGTAACCTCAAAAATGCACAGTGAGGGTAGAGAGAAGCTGTTAGTTGGCCAGATTGCTTCTTCCTGTGGCAAAACCCACTGGAGTCATCCGACGCTGCCCATCCTCCCCAGCAGACAGTGTGCCCACGACCCGCCCCATTCCCGCATGGGCGCAGGGATGCCTGCATTCCCACAGGGCCCAGCAGCAATGCTCAGCCTCCAGTCTCTCCTTCCCAGATTTCCTGCAGACAGCTTTCCTCGTTTACCATGGAAAGATGTCATTTTTCCTGCCGCTCGACTCCTTGTCTACACAAGCAGCTGCCCATTGCCACCTCCTGCTCCCTTACTGCTCCTGCTTATCTGCACCTCTGCAATCGACCGTAGGAAGCTTGAATAGGTGGTGTTGGACCGACGGCATGTTTTGATTTGTTCTGCTTCCTCGGTGCAACCACTGAAGCGAAGGCAATGTTCAAACAATCCTGACAGATGTTTCCAAGTGCCTGCAGCTGTCGATTAATGAGGAGTAACTTTGGGATAATTCACTTTAATGTTTAGTCTTTGTTCTGATGGGGATCAAAGCAGTTCCAGCCCTGTATTGGTATGAGATGAGGTGGGAAGGAGGGAAGAGGTTGGGGGGGTTTCTCCCATCTGTATAGTAGCACACATATTATTTATTAGTTCTGCCTTCAGGAGCTCAAAAAATGTAGACCACTCAGAAGGGGGCATCTATTTAGGGTTGCTCAAGTGATGCCAGAGACTGGGAAGGATATCCTGGCACTCCTGAGGCAGTGAGAAACTAAATTCCCTGCTCCACCATGACCTTCCCAAGGACCGTTTGCTGCATCATAATTTTTCCACCTTTTAACAAAGGCTAGTCCCTCCTCATGAAGTGTTGCAAGATGCACAAATATTATGCAGTGCTTTAGTAATCAGGGACACAAAATGTATTAGAATAAACATCTGAATTTTGATTCTGAGCTCTTCTCATTGATTCCACAGTAACACCTCATTGCCTGCATTTGTGTGTGCAATACAATACCTGGAAAAAGCATCAGCAATGCTGTCCTGAGACATCCTATTTCTCACTGTTGGACCCGCAAGCTGCTTTTGGCCAGTGAAACAGGTTCAGCAAGCAGCAAGCCTGCAAAGTAGAAGTGCTGGATTGAATCTGAGTTCTCCCATTTCCATGGAACCACTCGTGATGGGAATCCCATAGAGGGGTTCAGTATCTGCCTTTAGACAGTGAAATAAATCATTATCTGGTTTGAAATCAGGCAGCCCTGGACATCTCCCATTCAGCTTCTTCCCCTCTTCTACTATCAAATTTTTCCATCACTTTCTGCAGACTGTAAAATCAGCTCCTGCTTCATGAAGATTTATTTTTTTAATGCAAGCTATTCACCACTGTATGGAAATGCTGCAGAACAATTTATGTACCCCTGTGTTTAATAAGACTTAATGGCTGTATCTAAAGCTGGTTGGGGGAGTTCATTTACTTATCAAAAAACAGGAAAAAAAATGCACCCATGTTACAGCTATAACAAACTTCTAATGCGATTCTTCCAGGGTTGCAGACAGAACTCATGGTGGTGGCCTTCCTCCTGCCTACTGGAAAAGACTACTTAACTTCACAGCACAGTTCTTTGTTCTGGCCTATATTTAGCATTTGGATTTTAATCCCTAAAAAGGTTTCTAGGACTTGAAGGTATGTTACATGGAGGTTTCTCCCCAGACTACCAGTGTCCCTTTAAATATTGATTTCCATCAGAATTCAGGATTTCTCCAAGGAAATGTCTGCTGACTTTGAGATGAAATCTGATTCCTATAAGCAGGTATTTTGCCTGGTGAACTGCCCTGCATTTTCAATTATTACCAAGCCTTAAGTTTGTTTTATCAGCAAATCCCTGTCCCCAGCACTATCAAGGCTACATTTGAAAGGATCAATGTTACACCAACAACTGACAGTCCCAGGGGATCCTGATGCACACACATAATGTTTGCAGAGTGGTACAAGAAGTGACTGGACTTTTGCATTAGCAGCACAAGCTCAGCGTCCAGCACTGAATTTTCCATAAAGACTAAGTGCACTTCTGACAGCTCAAAAACACACCCATTAGCTGGCGTGTGCCCTCATTCTGATAAGCATGGAAGTAAAGAAAACCAAAGCAGAAAAAAACCAACCCCAAATCAACCAAAAACCCAGCCCAGAGCCCTATTTGTATTGGCTTTTATGTTACTGCTTTGCCCAGCTGCTGAAATAGGATGACCAATAAGACTGCAGAGAAACAAGTCACGCAATGACAAAAGTTCCACAACCCTCCAAATTGCATTTGCAAGCAAAACAAAAATTAAACTAGCCAATTTGTGAGCTCTGCAAGGTAAACTACGGGGATGGTCCCACTACAAATGCCCTGGGATTACTTTGGCCCCACTGGTTGACAATAGGAGCAAACTATTCCCCACTCCTGAACAGTTTTACCCCTTAGCACCCCAGTACCCTTCCAGGCAGCAGAGGGACTGCTTGCTGCATTTCTCTCCTTAGTGATGGGAAGCTGGAGAATAAATTTGCTTATGCTAATCAATCTCTGGCACCAGTCATATGAAACACTAATCCACTAGCAATCTCCATCAGTCTCTGCATATTTAACTAAAGCAGTGAATACTCATGGAGGATTATGAACGTAGTGGTATTGTTGCAGCAGTGTTTTCCTACTTAAGCTGCAATCACTCTGACGCCCTGTCTCCTAATATTTACATACACCCTACGTATAAACAACCTGCAGAATTGCACCAGTCCATGCACGCATCCTGGTCAGACACTGTCTACAAAAACGCACGCACCATGCAGTGATTTAGTACATCTCCCTGCAACATACAAGGCTGTCCCCATTACCCTCTGCCAAAATGCTTATGTTCATGGTGGTTATTTATACAAAGCAACATCCTTGAAGGTATATATATTGCTTAATGCTCATAAAAGATATGTCTCTTCCTCCAGAGGATTTACAGGTAGTTTGGACATGTGTTGCAAGAGATTAGA
Organism: Tyto alba; assembly: GCF_018691265.1. NCBI lineage: Eukaryota > Metazoa > Chordata > Aves > Strigiformes > Tytonidae > Tyto > Tyto alba. The sequence goes on from NW_024881317.1 coordinate 7,376,474, forward strand.
GACTGTGTCTGGGTTAGGCAAACTATTTTTAAAGAGTTTAATAGTCCAGTTTTCCTACATTAGTCTAGTCACTTCCTGTAAAAAGCAGACAAACAAATAAAGAAACAAAAAAACACCAAAACCCATGCCCTGTCCAGTCAGGTGTATCCAAAACGCCGATGCTCAGCAATCTCTGAAATCTAAGGACAAGTCACTTGCTCCACCTACCCTGCTGGCTCACATTCTTGTTCCTAAAATCTGCTTGTTATCACATCAGAAGTAGCCAACTCAGTTTAAGAAGCAGGTGTAAGAACATACCTAACTATAGCATGCAAATCCAGTGCAGGCTATATACACCCCGATGCATGAGCCCACGAGACACTGATTCCACACCTTCAATGTACGGTGCAAATACACCAGCCATAGCTGTGGGCTTGGACCACTGATTTCCACCTTTCAAGCAAATTCTTTTTGTGCTAATTACCCTGGGAAGCAGCTACCAAAGAGACTCTGGAAGAAAAAAAAATATGATCAAACACGAAGTACACTTTTTAAAAGGGTTTAAGTTGCATGCCTTCGAGCTGTGTTCATCTCCTCCCAGCCATTAAACACCTGTTTCACCAAATCTGTGGTGCTGCTTTAGCTGAAGGCAGCCAGATTTATCTATTGTGCCAACAGTAGGTTAGTATGGAAATGTACTTCCAGGGCACCTTCCCCTCTATACAGGTCTGCAATTCTCCTCTGCGTTTGCTGACCCATTTCTCATTTAACACTGGCTGGTTTTGATCCTACATGGGAGTATAGGGATACATTAGCAACTGCACAAATCCTTCCATCCCTCTCTCCCCTGTTCAGGCTAGCTGTCTACTCCACCTGTCATCACAACCTGTGTTTGCTAAATAGACATAAGCCCCTTTTGAGGCTCTTGAACATTTTTATCTCCATCACCTGAATTCTGTAACAGCCAGCACCTCTCATCTTCCTTGTACGCTAAAATACACTAGGAAAAAACCCCAACAGATCACACGACTGAGAGTACAATGAGCTGTTCACACATACAGGGCAAATCTCAGAGCCTCAAAAATGTGAATTTTGGCATTTGTCAGTTTGGAGGTTGGTATAACACCACCTTCCTTTTAAATTTATTTATTTTTTTAAGCTGTGTACTGAGTTCAGCACAGACGTAACACATTTGAGGATAAGGCTGCCAGGACTGCCTCCCTCTCGCTTTAACCTCAGACTTGGGGGTATCCCTTCCCGTCCCACATACCTTAAATGAGGAAACGGCAAGTGCCATTTCTAACTGACGTTTTATGTCAATATAGAAAACTTGCTGCTTTTCTAGGCAATGATTCAGTCAGGAAGAAAAGTTCAGCTCCGTCTCCTCCCTGTTGGACCTCCCCCACGCCAGCCTCGTTGTTTGAAAGGCTCTTCCCTGCAAATCTCCCCCCTCCTCCTTCCCACCTCTCACCTGACAGCAGCAGAGGACCACTGCTGCATTTCCAGTCCTTTTAATGCCTCTGACTTAGTGTTTAGCATTTCTTCCTTGTGCTGACAAGAGGTGGGATATCAAGACCTCCCCTCTGAGCCTCAGCCAGAGAAGGCATTTTCCAAGGTTAGAGGACACAGACTCATTCAGTCTGGTATGGTGCTGGACACCCCAACAGCCTGCAGCTCCCCCAATGCCCCTCTCCTCCCAGTTGATCAAGCTGTTACACACACACACACACACACACACACACACACACGTGCAGAGTTCTCCATCCCAAACACTGAATCTGCGACAGAATCTGGCTCTCTGAAACGTAGGTGAAAAGTTCGTATTTCTGCTGTTCAGGCATTTTTGTGTCAAGGAAAACCTCCCATTGCCTCACAGTCCCTATCACCCCTGCTCCAGAGCTGCCAGCGCAGCCAACGACTCCCTAGGAACACTAGATGTTCTAATTTTTTTTTTTTCCCCCCTTTGTTTAATGTTTTATCAAGAAGTCTGGGAGGAACAACTGAGGACAATTAAAAAGCAGCATAATATATGGTTTGCTCTTCTGCAAAGGAAAGCAATAAGAAGAGAGTGGCTGAAAAGCAACAGTTCCCCAAGAACTGTCTAGGCAACCCCTTGCCCTCCCAAAAGCCATTAGCAAAGCTCCCACTTTTAGCAAGAGCACAGTTTTCACATCTTTTGTGATGTTTCTTCAAATCTCCCTTTGCCTGGGTGCTGCTCAGGTAGAGACTATGTTGCATGGTGGAGGATCACTCAGAGGCAACTAGTACTGGGTAAGCCCATCCTAAATTCCCATAGCAAGGAGAGGCCTGGGAATCACCGATGACGTCAGGCAAGTTGCTGGGAACCTAGTGCTGGTAACAGTTATCTGTACCAACCATTTAGGAAAGTGCTGCATTTTCTTCTGCAGAATAGATTTAATCCAGTGTAGTAACGGCTGAGCTGTCAGGAAGGAAAGGAAATTAAAAACAAAACTTCTGTTGTTCCGCTTCCTCATATTGCAGACACCATTAAAAAAAAGTATTTGTTCCGGACAATAGTCATTCTTTGCACTCACCCAAATCTCACTGAAGTTTATGGGAACTCTTGCACTGACTTTAGCTGGCTTTGGATCAAATCCACCGTTTGCTTCTTACGGAGGATGGCCAGACATTTAGGGTGCCAGCCTGGGACTTGCCAGACTTTTACTAGTGAGCAGCCATGGCTTGATGCCAGGATCCTTGCACTTCTTTCCACCCATCTCCTGCCTCTGAGGTCCCTCACTGCAGGGTCTGCTCTGCCCTCGGCCATGCACAGGTTGGAGCTCCAGCTGCTTTGTTGGGAAGGTGGCAGGAGTATGCCAAGGTCCCCCCATACCGTCTGCAGTGATCGCCGTGGGCAATGCGAGGTTGTGGCTCCAGACGTGCTTTGCTTCATGGCAATCTTAATTCTCAACAGGTTCTAAGCAAACTTCTCAGCAAGAGAAATTTGGGAAGTCTTAATACATACTATTTATGGGTGGGACAGCACTATGTTCCACAAAACACTTCAGAGCAGGCAGTGGGGGCTGCCAGACTGGGCAACCCCCTCCAAATATCCCCCCCCCTCACCCCACGTGGTGAAATGTGAGGGATGCCAGATGTTAGTCTGCTCTGGGGGACGGGGAGACTGGCTGGATGCAGGATAATCCCCCAATCTAAGATTACTTCCAATATAATTTCTAGCAGTCAGTTGCATTATAAACACAAACCCTGGAGGCTGGTTCCACAGGACTGTGTTTCTGATAGGGTATTATTCAACATTTCATCCCTAGTGCCCAGTCTTCCCTCCACTTTCCAAAATTACAGACCACATGAACATTTTCCTGAGGTGTCTTACAAAGTCAGAAACCATGGGGAGCTGCCGGCCTCTCCAGTGCTGCTTTCATAAAAATATTTTCTTCTGTGCCAAGGAGGACCCTGTCCCTGAAGAGTTTCTTTCTCCCCAGGGGAGAGAACAGCTGCTGCTATCATTATGGGTTTGTCTCCCTTAATTAAGCATCCACAACCACAGATGAAAGGTAAAAACAAAGCCCTTTTTCAGCCCTCCAGGAGAGGGATAGAATGGAGGCTCTGGAACAAGACAACAATTCTCTCCCATAGTAGACTTGGGATAGCCTTTTAAGACAGGAATTAAAAGCACCTGAATATTCCATTTAAAATCAAACACATCAGAATGTCCCTATTAAAGGTGTTTAGTGGGAGGTAGCCCTGGCCTGAGGGAAGCAACCCTATTGGGCCAAGTAGGATGAACATAGGAAGGTGCCTCTTGTTACTGAAATAAGACCTCCAAAAAATTGTGCCTTTACTCCTCCTCTTCCCAGCTGCTCAGTGACCTTTCAGGAGCTGGTGTAGCTCTGCAAGGTTACTCTCCTGAGAGTAATGGCTTAGTGGTATCTGCCCAATTTCCACTTTGAGAGATGTCCACCTCTGGATTTGCTACTTTTTGACAGGGTTCATATTCTCAAGAGGCTGGAGGTGCAGGTTTGTTTATTTGTTTTTGTTTCTTGTTTTTTTTTTTTTTTTTTTTTAATAATTTTAATTTGTAAATTAATACAAGCCCCTTAATTCCCAAACCTTTGGCTTCAAGCTGCTTTTCTTTTAAGCATCCCTTCATCCTGGTTAGACATGAAAGGGGTTGCACCCAACCAAGTAACTGCAAATGTCTTGGAGTAAAAGACATTGACTTTTACTTCTAAAGTGACTAAAAGTCATGCTGGCACTGTCACTCACTGGCTCCAGCCCATCTCCAACATGGCTCTATTAATGAATTCATGGGGACTCTCTCATTTCTCTGTTTATTACCCTGCTTCTAGCAATCACCTCCTGGAAGAAGTTAACCCCTTGAGACCCCTTAGGTAAGTGCCCAGAAAATGAAACCGATTTCAGACAACTGAACTATTTTGGCTGGACCTGAGCTGGATTAAGAGGTTTATAGAGTTTGTTACTACCCATATGCTACAAGTCCTGCCAGACAGACTCCCCGTGCTGGCATTTCCAAGCCCAGTCCTGCAAAGCAATCCAAGTTAAGAAACTCATACTTTTAAAATAATTCAGCTGAAAGAACTGCTACTGGGAGGAATCCTACAGAGCACATGACAGAAGACTGGAAACAGCAATTTCCAAACCAGCAAATAGAGCCTCCTGCTTCTTATATCATCATTTCATAAGGTTTATCTTTACTGCAAAGTCCTGGTAAGTGAAACTGGTCATAAAGCCTTTGCCACTGGAAAAATGAAGTAGATGAAGTCAGGAGGCTTTATGAGACTATGGTTCCTTATGCTTATTTTCATTTTGGGGTGGGGGGGAAAAATGGACAGGATTTTGAAAAGTCACCTTCTCAGAATTTCAAAAATGGAACACTTTATTATTTTGGGGTTTGAAAAAACATTGTAACTTTTATGTGATAAATTTTCATACTGCATGACATACAGCCATATAAAAAAAAATTAAGAGGTAATAAGACCACTGATCTCAGACATTTCATTCTCAAAATATTCTGTTGTAGAAAATTTCAAAATTTGCCACATCTTCCTCCATGCAGGGGAAGGAAGAGCTATTCCATGAAAACTCAGCACCTTGCAGGAAGCAGAGCTGACTCCTCCGGGGAGCACCAAGCCCCGCAGGACCTCGCTTGGCTGACCCACGCAAACTGCCACGTTTCAGCTGGTGTGGCTTTGGATGATGATCTACTTTTATTATTTTTGGCAGAGTTTGTTGTATTCTTTTAGACGGTAATTACATTTTCCAGGGCAGGCTTTCTGCCAGAGCTCAAAACGATGACCAACAGGCCCTTTTTAACCACCTGCTATGATTCCAGCCTTGATTAGTTATTAATGTGCTGTTGAAACCCATTGCAAGAACCACCCTTTCTGGTTAAGTTACTCGACCGGCTTCAGGGAGAGGTAGGCTTGAAAGGAGAACAGGGCCTACCCGTTGACAAATACCATAAGCAACAAAGACAGAAATTTGAAAGGTCTGAAATAACAGAGATTTTGTACAGTGGTACTTGCCTTTCTGAATATTCAGACTGCACCAGCCTTATCCCCACTGTTCCCACATCAGCTGGGATTGAGCAGCCTTGACATGATATGAACAAACCCAATGCTAACAACAGTCAAAAACGATAATAAAACTTCTTGTAAAAAGCTGGGGTCTTTTTCACCTGACAAATATCAGGCTCTCATTTTCTTATTGTGCTCTAGCTGGCTCCAGGGAATGAGATGGGCTTGAAAGTGCTGGGTTCCTGCAGGTGTATGGGTGCCTTCTGACTGCCTCTTCCCTAACAAACACTGTCTTCATGGACTCATTTACATCTGACAGAGAGTAAGGGTCTTAAATATACTAAATTCTTATGACTGTCATGACTATGTAGTTATGGAGAGCAGCAATAGCTCTGTGCTAGCTCCAAAGGTCAAGTAGCAACAGCCTGGCCACAAATGTTTGTATTTATAGGTATTGTAGATAATTATTATGTGATTTCACAGAGAGATCTCAAAGCAAAGAAGTTCATCTGTGGGTTGGTAGGATGTAGAAAGCTCGCCTTGGCAGGAAAACAGGTCTTTCAGTCCAAAGAAGACCTCTCATTTCCTCTGTCCTTTAATTTCCACCCTCTAATTTTTACCATCTCCTAGTTCCCAAAAAAGAAATGATGGTTTCTGACAAGGGGGATCAAGCCTTTCATGAGGAAGACTCATACTCTCTTGCTGAAGGGAAGTAAGAGGCCCCTGTCACTGTATCACACACTTCGGGTATTTTCTTCACTACACCAGAGAAGACAGAGGATTGAGGCACTGAGAGGCTAAGGGATGTAGCCAAGGATGTTCCCACTGTTTTAGGGAACCAGGATCCTAATCCTACATCTCCTTTCTCCAGCACTACTATCAAGAAATGCCCCGATTCCACATTCGATACTTCACAGTCTGCTCTGATGGATCCCTTCTCATAGTCTGTGCACCCACCTATGGAACTGTATGTCCTTCTCCTTTTAATAATCATCAAGTCTTAATTTTACCTTCAGTCATCAAACACAGAAACAAGTCAAGGGCTTGGCACGCAACACAGGTACAAAGGACACAGACACCTGGCACCTTCACAATGCAGCAGTCCCAAAGTGAGTAATCACACTCAGCATGAATTTCTATTCTCTACAGGTACCATATATTAAAAGAAATATGACTGACAACATCACTGATGTCCTGCATAGGAGCTAAAACCCAGAAAAAAACCACTTATCCTGATTTAGGACCACGCAAACGGCAGATTTCTTTGTAGACTTGGTCATGTGCTTATATTGTCCAGGCTGTATCAAGCTCCCTGACACCTCTTGCGTTCCCTCAAATCCATGGGGATTTCTCCAGCCGGGCTTCCCACAGCATCCTCCCAGCCTCTCAGGCTGCTAGGGCTGGTTTGCATCTTCCCTCTGAGTAGACCTCAATAAAGTTACCTGCAGGATCTTGATAAAAAATAATGCGTTATTCTGCCGTATGTCACCAAATCCACATCCTGCAGGGGATATGATATATGAAAATTACAAACTAAATTTTGTGGTAAAGCATCACCAGCGAAATGGCCATCTCAGGGGAACATTCTGCCTTCACTTTCACTCTGTTCTTTAATCATCTCCCAGAAGGACTGTATTATTCAAGCTAGCAATATGTTTAAAACGATCCAGAGTGGACACATAGAAAGCGCTCGGTATTTATTGTGATCATTTCTGCTTTGCAAAGCAGGCATATGTCTGCCAGAAAGTGCTGTGCTTTGCCTCTGCCAGTGTAACCCGAACCGAGGGGAGGAGAAGGGGACTTGTTTTTTTACATTATGCTGTTTGTTCTCCTTTTCTCAATGAAGCTGCAACTCTAAAATTTAATTCCTCTTGTCACTTTTTTACTTTACATGGTCAAATTCCTGATTTAAACAGGTTAGCACTCCATGGAGAGAAACATCTACAAACATCACAGTGGTTCCTCAGTGCATGCCGCGTCGCTAGGAAAAGTAAAGCACACAACTCTCAGCTTTAAAGGCTTAGGTTCCTTTCTGGGAAGTTTGGCAAAGCAGTTTAGTAAAAATAAAAGATTTTTCCACCCCTGTGGAAATACTTCCTGTAGTCCAATGTCGAGACAAATCATCAGACCTTGTGATTTTTTTGCCAAAAGAAACATTCCCAAAATACTTCACTGAAATTATTGAAACATTATGCAATGATAGAAGGAAAAATAGCTACCTAGAGTTTGTTTCATCTCACTATTACGTTATATTAAAAAATCTTGTTCCCTCGTCCAAATGACGTAATGCTGACAATCTCCTGTTGAATATTTGGATAAATTTGATACAATCCTGCAAAACCTCTCAATTTGAATGAATTGACCTCATAGAAAATTGCCAGAGTAAGAAGCATCCAGCAGACGCAACCTAGCAATCACCCTGCAAGTTTTATTGTGCAAACCTAATGTGTCTTGTTTTCCCAGCTGAAAGGTGCAGGGATGACCACGGGGGTTTCTGATCTGAATGTCGTCCTCAAACAAGCAATCTGTAGCAGAAAGTTTTAATCATTTCACTGTTGCATTTTGGCAAGATTATGCAGAAGACTGTAGCAGGGCATGTGTCTAAAGGAAATTAACTGGGCACTGAAATCACAGAGGCATTCATCTCCAGTGCACTAATTGAAGCCTTGGGGCAAAGTATTATACCTTTCCACTTAGGAAAGAGAAAAGTTTTCTTTCCCGCTGAATGACCATTAACCCTGTAATACTAACAGGGGATAGTAGCCATTCAGAATGATAATTGAAGCTTGTGTCATGAAGGACAATTTGGCAATATGCAGTTTTCAGAGTCCAAACAGATTAGACTCCATCTAGTTCATAACTACAGGAAAGTGTATCTCTACTCATCAGTATCATGGCAAAGCTGTGTTGGGTCACATGTATGTTATCACCATGGTCAGTGGAGGATTGCTCTTCCTGGCTTTTGTAAGGGGATAATTTACAGATGTCCGCTTGTACAATTTTATTACACAAAACTGAGCATTTATGCTCAATATTGAACTGGTGAACAAGTGGAGAAAAGAAAAATAGGAAAAAAGTGTATTTGATGTTGTATGTGAAAACTACTATTTCTTTCAACAGCAGGTACTATGATTCAAGAAAAAAAGTGCTGACTGACACGGTCTGAAATTATAAAACTCTTCTGGGGACACAGATCTATGATGCTGTTTATAAAGGGTCCTTCATCCATCCTGAAGTGACAACACTACACAGGCACTGCTGCAAAAGGTGTGTTTAATTCGTGCCTTTTGACGGCTCACTAGCACTAATCCTGCTTTTTACATGCTGCTTGATAAGAAATGTGCTGCAGCCAACCCGTTTAGTGATGGCAGGCAGTGAACAAAGTCCTGGCCCCCAAACCACTGCTTTGTGCCATTTCTCCTCCACTATGTTCTGCAGAGGAAAGCACTTATGGTCCTGTCCCAGCAAGAAAAGATAACGTGGAGAAAAACAGGTCACCTTTTGGTGCACAGAGACAAGCCGTTCCACAAACTCTGACAGACCTTTAATAGGAGCATCTGAAATAATGCTAGGCTTGGACAGAAGTGTTGGAGATAGAGAAAGGTTTTTATGTGTTTTAAATGGGTAAAAGGAGCTTGATGAGAGACATCCTGCATACCACAGATACAACATTTACAGATCACCTGTCCCTGGAGATGAGCACTAAAAGCCCATCCATTTGCATGGAGGAGCTTGCTTTCATTTCACAGTTCTCACAACTTTTGCCATGGGTGATTATGAGATCTGAAAAACCCTTCAGACTGAGCAACTCCACTTCTAAACCTCCTGGATGTTCTTGACCAAGCACTTCCAGAAAAAATTCCCACTGAGGACTACATTTTTTTTGTTTTGTTTCATTACAGTAATCAAAAATGTCTAACCTGTCCCATGCCAAACTCATGCTTCATAACCTGCCACAGAAAAAAGAGGCAGCATTACCATCACTAGCCCAAGCACTGGAATATTCCTCCCTCACCTGCCTCCAGGAGACCACATTTCAATTCCTTCCCTTGCCGTGGGAGTACCTGCACCACTCCCTGTCTGATCCCAGGTTTTACATATGATTGACTATTCCTGAAATGTAACGAAGCCACAAGTTCCCAAACTTCTCCCCAGTTCATACACTGGCTCAGGATCTGAATTTTATAGCTCAGGAAACAAACTGGAGAAAAAAAAAAAATAAGCAGCAGCAGCAGTCAGAAAAATCACATTTGTTACATACTAAAAATCTACCCCTTTCACTACAACTGCTTCTCTCTCAACGCAGAGGTTCTCAGACACATCTACATAAGAGGCTTGAGCGGGCTTAGCTCTCCAGAGTACGTTCATGCCAGACCCGAATCACAGCACTGTGATGTCACGGCCAACAGCAGCTCAACTCCCAAGACTCGCCTTTTTTGCACCAAAATAGCAGTTAAGCCTGAACAGGAAGTTCTGAAATATTCATAACAACAGAATTAGAGGTAACACTTAATCCTCATTACTCACTGTTGGTATTTAGGCAGCATACTATCTGGTTTGTGAATAATACAGAGACAGAAGGCAAAAGAAGTTAATATATGTGAACAAGGTACTGTCATTTCAGAAAACCGACTCTGCTGCCTATTGGCCCCACCTAATCTTTGTGGGCAGAGAGAATGCAAATTGCTGAAGAAAAAGTAGAGCTGGCATGAATAAAGAAGAGAGCAGACAGCTCCATATTCTGCCTCCAGCTGCTTCCAGCTCCCTGGAGCCGTACTTACAGTGTATGAATCGCACTGAAATTTTCCTGGCTTTTTAGGGACAGTTTGGTGGGTGGTTCATCATGTCCACACCACCATGTCCGCCCAACAGCAGTAACAAATGCTGCTGCAAGACCTGAGCCACAGACAAACATTTCCTTCCAAGTGCAGCCATGCCCCCTTTTGCTTCTCATTATTTCTTTTGCAAGCAGCAAGGGCAAGGCCAGCTGGCTTAGCCACTGGTGCCAAAGTATCCTACCTAGTTCAAGACAAGAGGAACCAGATTAGCAAAGACCTGTTTATACTGCTCATGGTCACCTGGCTCATTTTGGATTAGGGAGGAATCAGATGAGCAATTCGGCCTGCTGGGATGAAGGGTCAGCATCTCCTAACTACTAGTTAAAGGAATATACCAGCTAGAGCAGTAAACTCCAGTTGATGTGGTAGAGGATAGAAAAGGTCATATCTCTGTGGCCACAATTTAGTAATAACACTCATTTCAGGGACTGCACACCCTACCATTCTTGATCGCAAAGTATTTTTTAAAAAAAAAAAGTCAAAATACTGCCTTTTTTCCCTCTGAAGACAGAATAACTGAGCCAAATATACCTGCCTCGCTTCCCACTGCTGGCAAATGGCAGAGGAGATGATACAGTCCAAGCTTTCTGGGCTCTCCCTAGCACTCCATCACCAAATATCTTATCTTACGCATGTGCTAGGTACATTACTGTCCTTTTTGGCTGTGCTGCATCTCCCCTTTGCTTCTACGAGGACAGGAAAGCAGCCGGCAAGCTGAGGATTGTCTGCCCCCCTCCAGCCATGTTCTCTTCTCTCTCTCCTGGATGAAAGCACCTGTTTCATCCCACTGTCATGACCAAGGCATCTCACTTCTACTCAACACTCTAAAGCCCTTCAAGAACAGAGGCTGCTACATTCTGATAAAGTCAGTAAGCACCAGGATTTTGAGCAGAAGGTTTGAGTTTGCTGTCTGAGACGTCAGCCGGCCAGGCTGTCAGCCTGCCAAGTGGTGATGGGAGTGAGGAGGCATCCACAGAGGCTATGTACCAGCAAAAAAAATGGCTTAAAAAATGGACTTCTAACTAATAGAGCCCTTCAAAGCAATATGCAGGGAAAACATTTCTCCTTCCTATTCTTGGGAGTATAAAGATTCATGTTTCAGTGCTGTCGCTGGATACTCTGTAAATGAGGACACGCTGGGTCCCACCAGGTACTTCACAGGTTCTGCAAAAGTCATCTCAGTGATGGGGTGACAAGGGCATGAGTCCGGGATATTTCTGCCACAGACTGGGCTGTGACAAAGCTGTGACTACAGCACAGTCGCTCCGGCTGGCTTCCAGCCTGCCAGCACTTGGATCCCTGCACCAGCAGCCTGCAAAGGGTCACAAATCTCATCTCCAAAGCAAAATAAATGATAACAGTAAAACCTGACTCTCAACTTGTGAGGCTCTTGCATGCACCAAGCAAATTTAAAAAGCAGTTCAGCTACCCGCCACATTGCAGAGCAGTCTCTGTCTTAAAATGACAGGTGACGTAGGTCAGTGCTCAGGTATCTCCATCTGGTTGTGAAATGCTTTGCAGATGCGGGATAGCAGACAATGTGACAGCCCTCTAGTTTGTGCAGAGTGTGCTGCAAGGTAGCAGAGAAAGAAAAAAAGGAGATTCACTCATCAACATGCAAGAGTGTCAAACTGTCAGAGCCTGTCCTTCCCACCATCAGATTCTGCCCTGTGGAGACAGAGATGTGTAACCACAGAATAAAGCAGGATTTCCACCTCTGACATTGAGGGGAAAAAAAAAAAAAAAAAAAAAAAAGAGCAAAAAGCCTGCTGCTTACTCACAGCTCCTTTGTGCAGTCCCTGTTGTGTGGGCAGCAAAAGCTGATTGCAGATTGCTAACAGTAGTTGCCACTGCCATCTTCAAAATTGCCATTTGCAACTGATTAATTAATGCTGCTTGGGTATAGACTGTAATGTTAATTAAGCTAAGGGGGAATTTTAGAAAGCAATACTTGATGAGTGTTACAAGGCACTAGAAGGGGCTGAACGTGGCTGTCTTTCCCCTCCAGAAACTGTGAAAACAAACAAACAAGTAAAGTATAGACCTGAACAAAACGGGTCCTAGTACATTTTTAAACAGACCGCATTTGTTAATTTCAAATAAATGCTATGCAATTTAATTTCCAGGGCCAGAGGCAAGAATAATACAGCCCTGCTGTGTTGTCTTCATCTGTCTTCTAATAAACTGATTAGAGCCCAACACGTTAAAGCCCTGTGCACCATTATCTATTATTCAGGTCCCTAAAAGATGTTAATTAACCCGCATGTTCTGAGAAGCTCCATTGTAACACATACAATAGGGAGGCACATGGCACAGTCAAAGCACGTGTTGCTTACTCGTTTTGACTTAATTACATGGGCATGATGCCAAGGTGGTTCTGGAGGAAAAAATACAGTAATGAAGAGACAATGTCCAGATGCACACATCAGTTTACAGTTCATTATTTTACCAGGGAAAAAAAAACAAATAAATCCACCCTTCTCTGTTCTTACACAACAGAAAAAAATCTAGCTTGGTCAGGACTAGGTTATGTCAGGCAAATCTAATACTAAACAAAATAAGTTTGAGTTCAAAAAGCAGCACTCAAAGAGTTAATCTGAAAAACAAGTGCTTTGTAGGTTGAAATACAAACTATAAACTAAAGCAATTGTGGAGTGAGATGAATGGGGTTTTGACTCAGCTCCTGGTCCCTCAGCCACTGAGAAAGAAGAAAGATTAAGAAGAAGAAATCTCTTCGCCAGCTCCTGCAGCCATGGCACGTGCACGCCCGTCACTGATGAAGATTCTGGAGAAGGTGCATTACCCCAACCTCCACCAAGCATATACAAAATAAAATCTTTTAGAGGTCCAGCACAAAATAAAATCTTTCAGATCTTGAAGTTAAGCAAACTTAGCAATGACAAAAGGCTTCTCTAAGACTACAAAATTATCTCTCCCCAGATTGCAAGGCATGGGAGTACATGGTAACTGTAAGAATATTACTATTTGAACATGATAAAATAACATGTGTTCAACCAAAACCACTCAGCCACAGCTGTTTGTGCTGAAAATTATTCTTCTTCCTAAAATCTAACCCTGAGGTAGACACTCTGCATGGAAAACTTGGGATCAAGTTTTGAAAGTTGACAGTTGTAAGCACTAAAACCAGTGCGGTGCAAAGGGATGTGATCATCTGGTGGTGCTGCTTGCCCCATCTCCAGGGCGGCACCACCCAGATTTAACAAGACATCAGGTAGACCACCCAACCCCCTGTAAAGCCTGAAGTACTTGAACCCTGTCTTTTAAACCCAGTCATCAAACATAGGGGTAAAGTCAATGAAAACCCGGAAGGTTTCTGAACTGCTGGTGACTGGTTTCCTGGGGTGGGGTCTCTGGTTTACGTGGCGGGCAGCTTGTGCTGCACTGATGAGAAAGCATGGTGCCAAGTGTCCATGTAAGGCATGGGTTAAAATACATTACCTGTGAGACAGATGATGAATATCAACCCAAATCACTTACAGGTGTTAACTGGTTTGGGGCCAGTCCAATCATTACCAGAGATAAGCAAACATCACCCTACAATAGATCAGAGAGGATGAAAGACATAACTTGGGACATTATGTTAACTCATCTCTCTCTTTTGCAAACCTCTCCCTATTTCTTTTGTTATAGCACTTTCAAAAGAAAACAAGAGGAAATAAAAAACCCCAGACTTTTCCTACAAGGCTCTGAGGATCAGGGGCATGTGAGGTTGCAGGAGCAGCAAAGCAATCTCTGGTAGAAACTGGCCCTCGGGCTGGGGCTGCACCCAAAGTCCCAGGGTGGGCTTGGCTAGGAGCACGCCAGGCTCTTGTTTAAAGGAGTCACAAAATGCAGCTGGCAGCACATGAGCTCAAACCACCCTTCTGCAGCCAGGCTCCTGGCTCAGAGCTCGCTGATAAGGGCAGGACTTTGCTCTGGGGCAGGAACCGACTCTGTCCCCCAGGGCCTTCATGTTGTGTTTCTCTGCCATAAATCTAAGCCATCTCCATAAATCTGCTAACATAAACTGCTGGTGGGAGTTATGCAAACCCGACACGTGCAACTGGAGGTTTGGAGAGAGCCTACCTTCCTGTTCATCTCCTAGCACTGCTGGTGTTTTTTTTTAAAGGCGTTTAAGAGCTGCTAGATCTGCCAAGCTTGCATTTCAGCCAGCATAACCAACAGCCTTTGGGAGCACATTACTTTGTGGGTTATATTTTATGGCCATACAAGACCTTTGTGATGGGGTTTTAGATGTCTCTGGTGTCAGGATTTTGTACTTAAATGCAGGAGGACAATTTGTTCCTTGTTCTCACAAAGAAGGAACTTGAAGACGTGACAAAATTTGTATTAGAATTTAATGTTAAATAAAAGCTCTGAAAGTGTTACTTAAGTCAAACTGTCCTTAAGCCCTTGTGTGATGTAGGAAACCAAGTATCAGGGACAAGTTATCTCATGTATATTTATCACAGATCTCATACCCGTCCTCACACACATGGAAATTTGGAGACAGAAAAGGTAGTTTGAGGTTCCTTTCCATTTATCCTACTGAATCAAAGATTTCTCTTTACGTAATATAAATGTCAAGCTCTCGCTGTGCTTCCCTCTGAAGCCTCAGTAGTGCAGCCTTTACAGATGGACCACTGGAGAGGTCATGGGTTTGACTCTTTTTTTTTTTTTCCCTAAAAAAAAGGAAAAAACCCAGAAGAACTTGGTAGTTGCTGAAATATCTACTCAGCGACATAGTACCCATCCGAGGTTTATTTTGCTGGCAGAACTGCAAATGCCGAGCAGGTCCCCTGATGGCAAGGGAACGCCTCTAGCCAAGGACCAGCATCACCAGGATTCTATTGTATCTTATGTGGATGCTTTTGCACATCCACCCAGCAATTCCTACCGCTGACAACGGCAGTATTTTTATGATCAACCAATATCAATGCAGATGCCATTAATATGTCTCTGTATATCAGTGTAAGTAATAGTGCAGTGTTAATTGAATGGCTCAGTGTTCATTTCATTGTGCATTAACACTGCTGAGAATTATATAATTCAGTTCCCAGGGAACATTTTACTGTATACCATAAACTACCTCAAGAAAAAAAGCAAAGACAAAGCAAATCAGAATATCAGAAGGCTGAAAGCTCCTAGCAGCTTCTCCCCTTTTGGAGGGCTGTTATTTAATCAGCTTTTATTTCCATTATTTATCATGTGGAAACAACTGTGCTGTTTCAGTTGCTGTAGCTTAAAATGTAATAAAATATGGTTGTGACACAACAATACCTGGATCCTCCAGCCAAACCCTGCATTTCAGTGTCAGGATGTACAAAATATTAATCATCTGATGCAGCTGCTGCTGCCTTTGTGAACAGAGCATATATTTCACTGCACCCTGGCACATCTCTTCTCCTGAGGGCTTTTGTTAAAAAGAGCCCGTGAGTTACTGAACTGTAAGGTTTGCAAGCCAGAAATTTGACCCAATATCCAGGTTTATAATGCTCTTGGAAAATATTTAAATCAATGAGCAGACCCAGACCCTTAAATCACAACAAAACAACACCTGACACACCATTATACAACAAATCTTTTTTAAGAAGAGGCGGCTGATAAAGCTTAGCTCCTGGCATCATTATTTGCGATGTTTTGTAACCAAGGAGGCCAGGTTCCTACTTATGGATTAGGTCAACAGACAGAGTCAAAAAAAAACATTTGGACTGACAAACCCCTTCTTAGGCTTCATCTTTGGGTCGTTTTGCAACACTTTCATTAACGAGAATATTAGCACAATGCAACTGCACAGTAATAACACATGCTTTGCTTGGAGGGGAATGTCAAAGGGAAACTCTCCTCTGATGGTGCTGCTGACCACGCCCCGGGCTGCCGAGACCAGGGCAGGGCTCTGCTCTTGCCTTGGCCCGGCACAGCGGTAGGAGCCCAGCATTAATGTGGTGCAGCTCCTTGGAGCTCCTCAGCTTTCAGACCAAGCTCATCTGTCTGTTCACCTCAGACTTTAAAAAAAAGTAATACAGCAACACAAAGGAGGATAAGAACATTTCTTCTGGCTGCAGTGTCAGTCCTGATGAGAACTGGGTCATTAAAGAACAGCTATTTCAGCCATTATATCTAATTACGAAAAGGAATCTGTCTCCAAAAATAAAGCTTCAAGTGCCTGAACTATATTAAAGGAGGATAATTAACAATCAAATAGAAGAGGCCGTCTTCCCCACCACGTTGAGTCCAGCCATCCTGCTGAGACGTATCACTAAAGTGTATCAATAACATGGACACAGCCCCATACAAAAGACAACAGCCACAGCTCCTGACTGATGATACCAATATACGGTAACCTCTTTCTCGGAGCTTTTGAAAACAAGGAACACCACAGTATTTCTCTGTTTTTTGCTACTGAAGGAAAGTCGTCTGAAACTGAATTCACAGATAGAACTGACCCATAAATTGGCCAAATATCTGTTATCTCTCTGAAGCTCAGATGCATCCCTCCTATTTAGACACACAAATGATGCATCTAATTTATAGATACTCCATTCTCCAAGGACAGAAAAACAGGCTCAGAGGCAACTCAGTCCCCCCGAGACACAAACCATCCTCTGGCAATGCTTATCTCTTTCCACAGGCTCCACAATCAGTCTTCTATCTCTGAAAAAAGTGCCAGACATTGAGATTGTCCCTCCAGATGAGGCTGTCTCAAGGCCACCCTTCACCCCAACTTTAGCAGGGGCCACCAAGCCAAGCTTCCTGGTGGGAGTCAGGAGCAAAACACATTTGGAACAAGAAAGTGGGAAATGGTGCAAGATTGCGCAGCCAATGATGGGCAGAGCCTCAAAGCTTGTTTGACATATGTAAACATGCCAAAGATCAGATGAATCTTTGAAGCACTTGGAATTGCAAAGCTGGAATGGAGTCTCACAAAAATAATCTTTTTCATGGTACATCTTGTTCTTCCTATTTCTGAATGTGATGGGAACACTGCGAGAACAGCCTCTGCCATCACAGAGTAGCATACTGTATTCCCAGGCCGTGTGGCAACAGAAAAGCAGAAGTGAATGGAGCAAAAAAAAAGCATATCAATTTGGCATTATCACCCTCAAAAAGACTCTATGTTTAAAAAAAAAAAAGGTCCAAATTGCCTAATGTGCCATTTGAAAGTTTTTCGCGTCCATTTTATCATCAGAACACTTCTCTTGAGTACAATTTCACAGAGACGACCCTAAAAGCTACATCAGATTTGAGAAATTCATCCATGCTGGCGTGAATACCCTCCCTCTTCTCCTCTTCTCTGGAAGAGCATGGATGCACTTTATCTGTGAAAACCCAAGAGAAAGGGTAGGGAGGACAGGAGGGAGAGATCCAGCCCAGCAGCGATGAAGGAGGGGCATCAAACACATCAAGAGCAAAACAGCATCCAGGCACTGATGAAGCAGATCTTGACCAAACCTGAGGGAGTGCAAAGTTAAAAGCTGTATCTACTGCCTTCTTCTCTGATCCTTCCCCCACAAAAAACTTTTCCTCTCTTGCTCATTAAAAAAGAGTACGGCTATTAGAAAAAGACACAAGTTGATAGCACCTTTGGGGGATTCGTGTATGGCCAAAAGGGATCATTATAAACATACACCAGAGAGCCTGCACAAACGCTGAGAACCTCACCTAGCAATTTCTATGTTACCCCAGAGCTATGGCACTGCTTTTAGATTAAAATCTAGGCCTGGATTTAGAGATTTCCTATGACAGAGAATTGTTCAGTAAATTGTTTTAATGGTTAGTTAACCTCAGTATAAAAAAAGTGCATCCTTTATTTCCTATCTGAATATGACCAACTTCACTTTCCAACCACTAGACCTTGTTTGGCCACCTCCTGCTCAGCCAAAACACCTACTGCTATTGGATATTTGTCTTGTTAAAATAATTTGCTGGGTGCTTGTATACCACAGTAATAGGTGATGTAGAATATGAGATTAAAAAAGGCAGGAGATGAGACAACGCAGACATACGCATACCTACTGAGCTGGAATACCCAGGTGTAAGAGCCGGCATTTGCCAGCCCTCCCTGCCCTTGTCCCACGTCTCTGGCCAGGCACGCAGTGCTGGGAGAGCAACACCAGCAATCATCTTCAATATAAACAATGCTCCAGCTCAACAAAAGTTCCTTTATGAGGCTTAATAGCACTTCATAAAATCTATTAAGTACCTTTGGAAGCTTTTGTGCTGCTGCTTTCAAGCTCTCTCTCCGGAGGGAGTGTGGGACCCCCACCTCTGAGGCTGGGAGACACGAATGCTCTGAGGCATGGCTAAGCTGTTTGCTCATGCCATTTCTTACAGGGCTAAAAGAATCATCTGCTTTCTGTGTAGGCATTGCTCTCCCTTGGGTAGTGACAGACTGAGGCAGGACAAGCCAGCTCATAGCATCAGTTCAGGAGAGGTTTCTACTGTGCTCTACCCATTGTATACTGGTGACATGAGACAAGCTGCTTCAGATCTCTGTGCCTTGGTTTCCCTCACTGTTAAACCGAGGTGAAGATTTGGTGATGAACTACATAAAACATGGGTATTACCACCAGTCAAGCGAGGAAAAGGCAGTGTACTTGAGTCCAACATTTGCTCCTTCGGTATGATCAAAAATATGCACAGGAGGATGGTCAAAGTTCCCTTGAATGCCACCATCCTTGGCTCTCTCTCCACCCACCCCTTTCCCAGCCACACTCAGCTCTTCATTTTTCAGGTGTTACCTGGGCATATAAAAGCATTTGGATGAAAAACCGAGGCAACAGGCAGACTTGAAGGGGAACAGACACTCATGGTCCAACAAGCTGCTCAAGATGACCAAGCCCTGGGGTCATGGTGTGAGTGTACCGAGATGCACTCTTAGGAAAGATAGCAAGGATGAATCAGGCAAACAAAGTGAGAAGAAACAGATGCAGAAAACCCTCAAGCGGAGATGTCCAGGCAGATCATGCAGTTTGTCACAGCAGCTTTTTCAGCCTGTTGTTCAGGTTCTGTTTGAACCACCCCCTCCCTCCCTTAGAGTATCATTATCTTACACCCTCCCCTCTCACTTTTAGCCAAACTCGTTTCATTCTTCTCCATCTCCTTCTCACACACAACTCATATGCGCTGTTCACCTGCCTGTATATCACACCCCTCCCCACTCTTTGTCTATCATGTCTATTCAGATCCCAACTCTACAAAGATGCTCATTACGTCACACCTGCAAAGACTTTGTCTGCCAGACTTTCAAAAGCTTACAAGTGGGATTAAACAGCATCTAGTAGATAGTGAGTTGTGGGAATCAGCAAGTTTTTCACACAGGGCCATTCAGGGTAATTACTAATCACACATTCATTGCAGACACAACCTTTTCTGACCCAATTCTCAATAGGCAACATCTGTCTGCCTGCAAAAACGTGCATCATTGTGCTACAACTCTTCTGTATGTAAAAAGGAGCTATTATGTACAAAAAGCTCCCTTTTTCCTCAGAGATCTTTCTACAGATTGGATGGGTTTTGCCACTTTTGCACTGCCTTCCTTCGCTTGCCAACAGCCAAGGGACTTACATCACTTGCCATTGCACCTCTTGCTTTCCTGGTCTTAAGAAGCAGAAGTGTCAGGGCTGTTGCTGGGGCTGAAAGCTCTTGGGGGTGGGGAAGAAGCAGGGGAGGGTTGTGTAGCATCCCATCCTTTTTACTACTCTCCAAACATCTCACAGCTCCAGACAAGCTTGTCTGTCTGTTTAACTACCTGCTAATCCAAATTTGCTCACTGCTGACAGGTTAGCTGACTCCTCTGAGAGTGGTACTAAGGGACGCTGAAAGATGAAACTAATATATACCCATTTTGTCCCTGGTTAACCCAGTGCAATTACCACAAATTTCATGTTCCATAATAGGCAACAAGCTCTTAACAAAGCGATGTTGTACAGAAGGCTCCTGTAGATCACAGCTGGGAGCACGGCTGAGAGCTCAGAAGCACTCCTAGTTAAAAATAGGACAGTACATGGAAGAGGTAGGATTTGTAACTTCTGAAAATAGCCTTCCCTGAAAGGATGCTTTTTACCTTGCTCACATGTCAAATGTGCATCAGGCCTCTTGGCTAGTATCAGCAGCCATATCAGGGTTTTTGCCTGGTCCTAACTTATTATTTTAGAAATGTCTAATCCTAACTCACAAATTTTTTGAAAAATAGTGTTTACCATAATGACTCATTCTGAGAACTACATTCACAAATGCTCCCTTCCCCCTACCAGGAGACACATTCCAGGACCATGTGAGCAAGAAAACACAGTGGCGGTCTCCAAATAACACAGGCTCCACTTACTTAACAATTCTGGCAAGCCTCTGTTTCCTGATTCAGTGTTTCAGATTTGCAACAACAGAAGTGAGAGATTACAGAGCAGGTTCACATGAAGGCTGAGATAAATGTAGGTCGACCAAACTGAATTTCCTAAGTAGTGCAGGAAAGCAGTGTTGTCACACCATAATGGTCTCCAGTTGTTGCGCCACCAAAATACACAGCTAACGTTTACAATACATGCATATAGTGCTTAAAAGCATGTAGAAAGCTGGCTCGTCTGACAAGAGGTCTACAGGGCAGAGTCACTAATGCAGGACTGAGTATTTATAGAAAGCAGAGAGAACAATCAGTTGGTGACTCTGTTTACACAGGTCTGTTCCTTCTATGTTAGTACCTCAACTAAATCATACCAGGGTGAGGGGGATTAAATTAAATGATTCTTGAAATTCCTGCTGCCTTCTATTGCTCTGCCAGCATCCCTGGTAATGCATAGCATCAAAGTTGTAATTCCACAGGGACAAGGAAGGCCCAAACTGCACTGCTGGGCAGAAAGAAGGGGGAAGCAATGTGGTCCAGCAGATGTAGCACAGGATTAGTAATGTTACTGCTGTTCCCAGACCTGCCACTGGCCTATGGTACATCCCTGTGCAAGGAAATCTGCCTTTTTGTGCTCTAATTTCCAGATCTCCAAAGACAGACTTATCTGTTAAGATCTTTAAGATCCATGCATGTTCAAGAGCTAGACTGGTTTTTGCTAAAATGAGGGCAACAAAGCCTCAGGGCCAACAAAGACCCAGGGACCACCTGAGCAAAATACATAAGTTGGTGGAATTCCTCCAGTTTTTCATTTGTCCATAATAACCAACAAGTCATGATGCTGGCAGGTTGCCACAGGACTCTGACAGCAGCTGGTAAAAATTACGGGTTTGGTTTTTCCCTTCATTTGGGCATAATGAAGGAAGAGCGCTGAATGTATTGATCTATTTTTAAGCCATTGCAGTAAGCAGCACCATCTGACAAAAGCGCTGGGCATTACAGATTTTCAAAAGGAAAAGATGCCTCAGTTTGGACTGTTGAAAGGATATTGCCTTTATCTTAGTGGGCTCTACAGCTCTGACTGCAATACTGGTGTGATTCCACAAAACACAAGGTAGACCAAAGTCAAAGTAACCAGAATTAGGTGTCTTTTCAAAACATGGGTCTAAAGACTCTTTTCATAGGTGCTTTGACAGAATAGGAAGGAAAGACAAATACAAGCATTTCTTTCTCTTCTACATCCTGGGCTGGCTGTACTTATAATACCACACAAACTGTTGACAGGTTGGTTCAAATACCATAGTAGCAACACCTGAAAAAGCCTCAATTTTCTCAACAGGCTCCTTCAAGCAATACACAATGATAAACTAAGTAGAGTATGATACAGTTGCTCTGTAACCAAGACTCAAGGTTTGCACTCTGGGTAGACAAGGGATGCATCTACGCTATTTCTGCTTCCCACATGGGCTCTAGGCAGCAGCTCAGGAAAAGTTCACTTGGTACAACTTGCCTCAGGGCTTTTCTTTCCAGCTTTAACATTTTACAGGACAGAATGGCCTGGGAGCAACTTGACACACATCCAGTCACAACCAGCTGCAGGTAACTGGACTCTCCTTACATTGAAGAATTTCACTTCCCAGTGTTTAATGCCAGAACAGATCCTTATATCAGCTAATCTTAGTCTACTTTGTGGAGTCAATAGCTTCATCTATGCTTTCATCTGATTAGCCCATGCACCACGACTCCAATCGCTTTTGCTTAAACACCATCTCTCAGAAAGGTGCTTAGTCTTGAATTGAAGACTTCAAGAGATGGAGAAGTTTGTCCACCGGTTAATCATAGAGCACTGGAAGGAAAAGCACTGACAAAGCTGACATATGATGGACAGCTTTCCTGCTATGTAATGTCCTGGCTCACTGGTTACTAGTCTGGCAGACCAGGTTCTATCATTTGGCATTACAGCTTTGCCCAAGAGATGAAAGGTTATCAGAATAACAAATGGTGGAGGCCCGAGGAAGACATCTGCAAACAAGCCTACTCATGTCATTATGCTAGAAAAAAGCAGAGCTATCAACTTGACACTACTGTGGGTGGGGAAATTTAGCAATTCTTCTATACTACATAATAAACTGATAGACTCTGAGGGAATTTGAGGTGGCTGAAGGAAAAAATTACTTGTTCCTGAGATACGGGTGTAATTGGGGCCCCATGTTTGTACTTCAAGGTAGAAAAAACAGAGCAGGAGAACATGTTATACTGTACCTGTAGGCAGAAACACCTATTGCATCTCATCAGATCTACCACTGAAACAGAAGTGACCATGAGGCACTGATCTCCACAGAGTGTAAAAAGCCGCAAGAAGATTTCTATATTTTGTTTTCTTTAGTTATAGCAACAGGCTACTGTTTGGGCAAGCAGCTCTGGTGCCATGTAAATCTATGGCCTCCCTATGTGTGCAAAGGCACCGAAAGAGAGAATTTATTAAAGGATACAGTGACATGCCTTTGATGCATCAAAACCTACGCTGTCTGCCTCTCTGAACAACTGAGTCATAATCACAAAGGAAACTCTTCTGAAGTTTATTTCTTCTCTAATTTGCATCTTGTTTTCTTGCTCCTCTCTTGTAACTTGTGCTTTGAAAGCACACTTCCCTGCCAGCAGCAAAGCAGAGCCTGGGAGGTGAGAAACCTCCCTCCCACCATTGCAAGGATTCCTCGCTCGCTGCCTACGTCTTCTCACGCTGGGCTGACCCTACAGAGAAGGAGGGGAGCTCCCTCTCAGAGCTCACCCATTGCCCGCCTGCAAGGGCTCTGGAGAGACCTCCAGTCCGTATGTTGTACCCCTACACTTGGAAATAAATTGTGCTTCATCAGAAGGAAAAACTATAGGTGCTTACTGCCCGTTCACACCCACCCCATTGCAATGGCTCCTGTGCTTTCCTTAGCCTAGTGTTTAAGAGGACAATTGGCCTAATGCAAACTTTGCAGCTGGCTGCAATTGCAGAGCTGCACCGGTTACTCTGAGCTCAGTTATCTGACCATAACGGAACATCATATTCTTGGGCCACAGTCTCTGCATTTGATTGGAAGAGACAATAGTACATTCAATAGTCAAGACATTTGCAGAGTAAGGGCAGCTAGGTACCGGTCTATGAGGAAGTTTTCCATTTTTCTAACAGCAGTGTAATGGAAGTACATCACAAATTTCAACATCTCTCTAAGCCAAAATGTTTTCACTTTTGCTTTTTCCAAGGGACCATGTTGCAGCCCTGAGTGTATTAGGGTGGTCCCACTCTACACCCATACCCTTGAAGGGTTCTGGGACTGTGGCCTCCTAGGATGTGGTTTAAAACACATTTATTGTTTTGTGAAGGGATTTTAAATACAACAGCATCTCATGCTGCCAAATTCCAGAGGAAAAAATGCAATGGCAAGGCATAGTTTTTCAGTGTCTCTACTACTGCAGGCCACTCTTTGAACCTAGGACTCATTTTTAAAGAAAGTCTATTCAAAGAACTAGAAGACCATGACAAAAATATACTTCAGTTGTACATTCAGACCACTGTCTGCAGTGTCAGTTTTGTCCTCAGGAGTTATTACTCTAACATTCACACTTCTCCTTGAAGGGGTAACACATAGGCTGGACAGAGCTGTACCCACATCTCCAAGTTCAGTGAGTGACCCTAGAAGTCAGCAAAACTGACAGCTCCAAAATTATGCAAAGTTTTTGCATGAGAAAGACAGGTTTATCAAGTTCCTGGCATCCTAGCAACATCTCCATGGCTACAGCCTATATATCTAACCCTAAATTCAGAACGAAAGGGGAAAAAAAAAGGGACTTCAAGGTCAAAACACTGATGTTTAATTTTCTAATGAATAATGTAATAGCAGCAGTATGAAATCTTTCCTTCTGCCCCAATCATAGTTTCTCAGTCATCAGAATTCTCATAGTGCCTTTCCATTTCTCTCCAACTCTCATAGGTAGATACTTGACAATTCAGTAAACTAAACTGAAATGAAGGCTCAACAGAGCACAAAATTTGAGGCTAGTTGCAGCCTTTGAACCAGACCATTATGATATTTTGGGTCAGTGAGTAGGAAAACAAGTTGGGATAGAGAAATGTCAAAGTGTAAAACTGTCAGGAAAAAAAAAAAAAAAAAGATGTCAGAAACAATATACTTTCATTCCTCCCTTAAGTTGACTCTGTCTGTGATACAATACAAAAATCATTTTACACACCAGAGATCCATAAAGTCCTTTCAGATGGAATGGTAGCAACTGATATCTCGCTCTAGAGCAAGTACAGTGAGCTTCATCATTCTTGATCTCATGTTTCAAGATTTGGCTTTGACCATGAAATTTTATTGATAACACAAAAAATATTTTTCAATATGCTGATAGTTTTGCAGTGCTGAGAAAAGGGGACACATTTATTTTGATCATTTTATCTTCTCAGAGACAAAACTAAGAATTTAGAAAAAGATGTAAACTTCAAATCATAGATCTTCTACATAAGTAAGTTGAAAGTTACAGTGTTTCCTTGGCTAGGAAACACATAATTTCAATTAATTTATTGATAATTTGAAAAGCCTGACAGTCAGCCCTTCAAAACTGTCTTGGTTGCTTGTTTTTTTAAGCAATCAACCCTGCAACACTGTCTTGTGTTGTTTTTTTTTTTTAAGAAAAGTGCAACATAGAACCTATAATGGACATCACTAGAAATATCCTTATGTAAAGGTAGCAAAGATACTTGCTAAATCCACTCAGGATAAATTTGCACTTACTCATGTATTAAAATCAATGACAGATGGTCTTAGCTCAGTTCCACCCCAAAATGACTTGGCTGACAGCACTAGGATTCAACAATTCACTTTAGCCATTGTGTGACGTATCTAGTGTAACCTCACTGTAAAAGAGCAAATCATCTATAACTGGAGAAACAATGTGTCTCTTGACAAACATTTCTATGTATATATAATATGGGGGAGGAAGAGGCAGGTTGAAGGCTCTAAGTGCAACAGAAAATCAGAAAAGATGGAAAGTTTCAGATTTCACCTAAGAACCAGATCATCAATAACCACAAGTGAACATTATCATCCTATGGCTACTAATGGCTCTAACTGGGGTCTTTGTTGAAAGCTTGGTGTCAATGCCAAAAAAACCTGAAGAAGCACAAAGTTTGAGTTCGCCCTGGGATGGTCACTGAAGGACCATGTAGAGGAACATCAGCAGCTGCACTTGGGGAGCTCTCCCCACCACCGCAGCTCTCTAGAAGGAGGAGGATGCTCTTCAGGACAGACAATGTAGCACTCAAGCATTAAACTAATTTCAAATAGTTTAAAATGATAGTTTTAAGTTAACATCCATTTTCTTCTGTACATTAACTACTGAATTGAGTAATCCCCTTCCTCAGCTCCCAGGGGAAAGCTAGCACGACTACACTTTCTCAATCACAATCTATCAATCTGCAGCCCAGACTTCCCAAGGGGTACCTTAGTAAACGAGCCATTTAAAACTGGACTGGATGTTCCATCAGCATACATACTGTTGGAAATCATCGTGCATTCAATCCTGAGAGGACAGGGTTATAATAAATATTTTCAAACTCTTCCTTCTCTGGTTCCACTCAATGTACTTTTGTTCAAAAGATAAAAGATAAGAGAAAAAGCAGAGTTAAAATAGCCACTTGTAGAAAATGCTCAGCTTGATCCATCCAGGTCAAGGATCCTGGAATGTAAATACAATGCAATAGAAAGCTATAAAATAATGGACTTGATTGTTTTTAAGTGGGTCTTTCTCTTTCCAGGAGAGCTGCCTTCATATAAGTCATGGTGCCTTCAGAAATACAGTGCCCTCAATTAGCAGAAGTAGTCTTTGAGTGCATCTGTTGAATTTAATCTAGGATCTAGAAGTCTGCTCTTTTCTCATGCTTATTTCCTAATCAGATAGTTATTCAGAAGGATAGAACAGCAAAGACAATTGTCAAGAGTTTTCATCAGATGAAATGTGTCTCTGATGCCCTGTAGATGATCCCTGACCCTCCTGTGATCCCACTGCCTGTCACTCCCCCCACCCAGATCATTGTGCCAACCAAAGTAATTCCTTCCCAAGAAAAGTAATGCTAGGTATATATCTGGCAATGTATTTTAGGGCACAAGTGCGAAGAGGAAGACCAAGCATCATGTAATCAACCAGGGATGAGTTAGCTGCTTTTTGCAGATAGCTTACAAGTAACAGTTTGGCTTATTCTAATATTTATTGTATTACTGTATTCCCAAAGAGCTTAAATAAATGGAAGAAAATACCATTTTTCGCCAATTAAAGTTATAGAACTCACTGCCACATGATGGTAGCCAAAAATTTAGATGGATTGAGAAAGCAATTGGACAAAATATGAAATCACTCTTATTGCCAAGTAACATACTATGGGTGTGAAGACAGGAGAGAGCAGAGTTTCACTTAACCTGCTATGAGGTGGGACAACAGGCAATGCAAAGAGGCGTTAACATCACACCAAACCACCAGTGTTCAAAATCCTAGCTCTGATCAGTATATGAATTTGAAGAGACAGACACTCAACTTACATGTCCCAAGTGTATTCTGCTGTTTTACATTTGCTCAATATTCGGCCCATGAATTTACCATCATGGAGATGTCCTCATACAGCCACAGAAACATGACAGCACAGGCAGAAGCTCCTATGCCTCTCTTGAGGCCCAAGCTTGTATCGATGACACTGAGTCACAGGTTTGTTGATATTCATTCTGACTGGCAGAACCCCAGGAAACCTCCCAACAGCTTATGCAAATAAAGAACCATTACTAATTTTGCATAAACGTATATAGGGCGAGACACAAAGGTATAAAGATATGGAACTACAGGTCACTAGCAAGAGGCAGTAGCAGAACAACCACCTGGATGCCAGTCCAAGAATCCTCAATCCAGTAATTTAGGCATATCAGCATGAAACCTTGAAGTGAGTTCTGGCTGCAGCCTCTGTGGTAAGAAGTTCTTTTTCTTTGTCATTCCTCTCTAATCAAATGTTTTGTTTTGCAGAGACAAATTACATTCCTAGCTCTTATTTACTTGAGGACTGCTGTGACCCAGCAATCAGCTCCGACACTCTTCTGTCAGGTTTAAAATGCTGATGGTCAAATAACATGAGAGGTGATTCATCTTTCAGATATATCAAGCTGCTTGCAATTCCCTGACTACTTTTCACACACCAAGGAATGGCTGGCTTAGGAGTCTGATATTCAGAAGAAATAGGATTCCTCCAAGTGACATTTACAATACACTCACAGATATCCCACACCAGTATATGTAGGCTCTTATTTTCTTGAGTTTCATTGCACAGGGGAAGATATGGAAGTCAATCATCAATAGGCAGCATCTCTATAAAATAGTGAACAGGTTCCAGGAACAGTTAGATCCATCAATGTCTCCTGCCCCCACATGCTCCAGATGGTGGAACAGCCTCTTTTTGTACCCAGCCATGGTCAAACTGTAGTCTCAATCCATGATCAACAGCACAGTGGATTGAAAACATACAAGCTACAAGCTGGCCAAAATTTTCTCAAATAATATTTTATTAAGAAGTATTTTTTCTATAAAAAGTTAAATAATTCCAGTATTTTTTTTACGATAAAAACTTATTAAAAGAGAGAGAAAAAATAATTATTGGGAAATTTGAGAGGGAAATGGTGATTGTCAAAAAATTGCTTAAGTGCCAGAAAGAAAACTCAGTCCATCCCCTTCCTACTGCCATGGTGGGTGCGCGATGCAATTCACTGGAAGGCCTTAGCCCAACAAACTGGCTGCTCATAACCACAATTACACTCCCCCAAACCCAAAGTCCCTCTTTCAGTCCCAAGTGCTCCTTCCACAACAAGAGGACAAAGCTGATACACAAAGATATGGATAGATGTCTTTGTTCTAGCTGTTCAACAGACAAAGAAATCAAGACAGTTAATTAGTGCTCACAGCTGGCACAAATTCAACTTTTCTTTGGAGATATGGACTGTAAAAGACAGCCTAAACCTCCATTTCAAAATCAAACGGTAAGGGTTGAGGTATGATTTCCAAAGGATCCAAGTCAGAGAGGCAATGGCCCAGCACATCCTCTTAAACTTCTGCAAGTGAGGGGGAAAAAAAAAAAAAAAAATATCCAGCACTGATTCTTTTCTTTATTAGAAGCCAGTGCAGACCATATGTGCTCCAACCTTCTGGACTCAAGACAGCCACCTGGCACCAAAGCACTGCACCCAATTACTGTGATGGATTGATTTCTCCAAGAGGCCAAATTAATGCAAAGCATTAGTGTTATCCAGCTTGTATCAGCATCTCACAGTTCGCAGAGCAGGTGACACCAGCCTGGCAACACTATGAAGATACAGGGGAAATGTGCATCCTTAATGCTGGCCGGCTGGTCAAGAGCAGAGCCAGGATTTGAGGAAACCTCAGGTGACTGCCACGAGACCTCTGCTTAGGGAGGAAACTTCACTCAGCCCCTGATGTCTGAAACCTTCACTGCAACCTGCTAATAAGTCTTCTCATTAACAGTTGCTCTTTGCCCAGCAAATGCCATGTCTTACATCACACTTCAACATCTTGCCAAAAAAGACTTCTTTTCCTTCTCCCATTTATGCATGGAGAATACCTTCCTCTGCCGCCCTCCATTATTATAGGCAACCTAGGGGTCCCCTGTTTTGTTCACGTAAGGAGTGCTTTTTGGAGGCAAAAGAACAGGCTAAATTCATCTGCCAAGCCTTCACAACAGCAGTGACACGGATCACACTCAAAGGGTCCCTTTGCAGGTCACAAAGTCTTTTCACACTAGAAGTAAATGAAAAGCACTTCAAGAACTCACACTATAAGGAAAAATAGCGCTGGAGACCCAACTGACTCAACAACTATGGCTTCAAAAATGAGGCAGAATTTCACTTTTTCATAAATCCAAGAGCAGATTTCTTTTTTCTTTTGCAAAGTCCAAAGTGGGAGCAAACCACATGAAAAGGAGGTAAGGCAGGAAAATGAGGCTCTCATCCCCCCTCAAGTTTGTAGGCATTGCTGCAGTATACTTCACTGTGTGAGAATAATAGACTCTTCTTGTGGTATTTTGACTACTGCAGCCCCAGCTAGAATAAAGACATGCACCAAAAGCCACAGAAACAAAGAAAAATCACAATAAATTATTGATTTTTAAAAGCTGAAACAAATAATTTGAATATGGCATATATGTTTGTTTTCATTTAACACTGCAACAACTGTACCAATAAACTTATTACAGCCTCTTCACAGATGGCCAGGTTCACGGCAACATCAAATGTTATATTATGACCACAAACCTTCAATACTGCAGGCTGCTAAACACACACCCAGCAAGTGAAGTTCATGTTTAAGAGTAAAGCCCTAGTGACATAACTGTAATTTAAGCAGGTGGGGGAACAACCTAGATTTCCAAGAACATCAACAAAAATACATTTGTTTTGGTTTTGATGGGTATACCTTTGGCCAGACCAGTATGTACTCTAACATTGAGTGTTTTACAGTAAATGATGCTGCAAACTCTGCAGCACAGAGGCATTTTTCTCCCACCTGTGAGTCCCAGGCTCCCCAAGGTAGTTGGTCTGGTGTGATTTTGTAGCTAGCAGAGCATCACAATGAACAGAGA
This sequence comes from Tyto alba, assembly GCF_018691265.1. Lineage (NCBI taxonomy): Eukaryota > Metazoa > Chordata > Aves > Strigiformes > Tytonidae > Tyto > Tyto alba. The sequence continues at coordinate 7,406,822 of NW_024881317.1, forward strand.
GAGCAGGAACCAGCCTGGTCCTTTGGAGGAAATGACTCAGTACCTTATTCCAAGAATCAATTGAAAGCAAAGCACGGAAATCAACAGGGGTACCAAAAGCCTGATTTACTGATAAATTGGTTATTTCTTTCCCCATGTTATCCTTATGGGACAAGAAAAGGAAGGAAAAATAGGACCAAATAAAATAGGAATTCACAAATGGAATAATTTGCTCAGGCAAATATCTTCCTAGACACCCCCTTAACAGAATGGCTAAGCAAGATAAGCCAAGCAGAGATCACCAAGCCAAGCAGACTAACTCCTTACATGCACTGATTTATCTGAGAAGATATAGGATGGGAGGGGAATAAGCATCACTTAGAGCTGAAAAGGGGAAAATTATTAATGGTTTCATAACCCAGAAAAACATGAGGAAGGAAACATCTACAAATTTATCCTTGAATAAAGGTCACCAGGGTTTATAACCCCCATGTTTCCTCCTTCCTTCTCCTCTCTCCTAAGATCCTTGCTAAAAAGGCATTTACAACTCCCTTGCATGGCTTTGTTGGAAGACAACTCCTTAGTTTCTGCTTATTTAAATTCCTTTTGACAGGTTTGCCCAAGGGCACGCTGGAGCAGTACCTCACAGACATCTATTGCTCTGGATTCCTTTTCAAGCTTGCCAGGAGACATCAACAGGATTGCTTTGCAAATACAGATGGGAGGGTGAACCTACAGGTATAACCCACGTGGCATCCCTTTTATAGGTAAAAAGAATAAAACCCACCTATGTGCAAGCTCCAGTCCCCACCTTTTTATAATATCATGTTATGGCTACTTCTGCTAATGCTCTGTTCTTTGGCAAAACGGAAAACAGAAACTTATCTACAGAGATCATAAACTAGAAGGCTCTCATCTCCTGGGCACCATGCACACCAAGAACAGTCATGATGGAAAAGTCACCAAACGACTGTTTGCAGAGCACTGACAGAAAAATGCCAGTTCAGCCTTCTCCACAGCACCATAAACAGAACCATCTCTCTCAGATGGCAACCACTCAGCTCTCAGCTTGACACTGCTGATATCATAGCTCTGGCTTCTGCTAACAAGATGCCTGCACTCAGGGTAATTCTTCACAGAAGATGCAGCTCCCTTCTTCATGTGAGACTGAGGGGTCCCACCATCACTGCCTAGTGCAGATGCCACCTTCCAGAAACAGTCTGAGGACATTGTGGTGACTTCTACTCTCAGATGTAAAGACAGAATTAAAACTGGCTTTTGAAGGCAATGCCTGAATTACGCTCTCGAAGTAGTTCAGTCGTTGCCCATGGGGTTGTGCTGCTCATCAGCCTGAGCCAGGAAGAACAGCAACCATGAGGAGCGCTGATGTGAAGTGAGACAGATGGACAGAAAGGCTGCAGACAATCCTGTGGAGAGGTAGCAGGGACTGATGGAGTGCCAGATGGTTACACAGTAAAGTTTTGCCTTCCTTTGTGGCTAACAGCATTGTCCTTTGAGCAGCTCCGCTGTCAGTGTAAAGTCTGCTCTCATTCAGGGTCTCGTCGATCGATATTTGCTCTCTGGTCCTCCCGTGCTGGTGCAATGTAATGGTGTACAAGTCCCAGCTGCTGCAGTGGCCATGAGCAAAAGAGGAAAGAAGGCTCTCAGTCACCTACAAAAAACAGTGTTTGTCTTTCAGTTTAGACCCAAATAAACCATTTGGAAACCTGCCCCAGTGATTCTGGTATTCTATAGACTCTGTCAAATGCCTCAGTGAAAAGCTGGGTGCCTGGTTTCTATGGATGGGGAAGGTTTGCCTAAGTACGTTTGTGTGCAAAAGCGTGGGATGATCCAGGCTGCCTGAAATAACTGCTTAAGCACTGGCAGTCAGAGACAGATGTCTCTGATGACCTTGATACTGAATTTTTTGGAGGTCATGGGAAAACCTGTGTTTGAGAATTTAACAACTGAGACCTTGAGCAATGACTGGGGGAACGGTCCACTATCAGACCTAACTTATACAGCTGTACATGCAGGATCACAAAAAACAAGTCCCTCCACACTACAGGATTTGGGAGACTGCAAATACCATCACTTTGCCCTGCCCTATCTCACCCCCAAGGCCTGGCTCGCAGTCTCTGGCACCTACAGGAGCTTTGGCACTGATGGGAACAGTACAAGGACTGCCCTCTTGCCTTGATGCAGGCAGCTTTTTGGCTGCCATGTGATTGAAAATCACAGAATCAACCCTCAAAAGTCCACAGTAACCCACTGCACAACATCTATCATTAATGAATACTACTGATTCAAAAAGTAAATTTAGTATTTGAAGGGACTTGCAGAAAGTCAGTGGGGAATACACCACAGTTTCTCATGCAGATAGTAAATGTTATTTCCACCTCGAAATTCTCTGGCACAAGTATTCCTAAAACCTCATCCCCTTTCCCAGGAGAGGCAGCGAGCAGCACATTAAAACAGGCTCCTGCACACAAAAATCCCAGGCAAAACTTCCAACTTCTACCTCCACATTTCTGCACTAATGACACCACAGACTCTGTGATCTATAAAACCACAGCTATAGGATTACAGCACCGGTAATGATATAAATAGATGGTGATGGGCACAGATAATGACAAAGATGAACGGTCAGGGATTTATCATCCATCAGGTGTTGCACTAGCAGATGACAGCCACCAGCAGCAAAGAAATCCGCAGCCGTCCTGGACAGCTTTGCCCCATTCATATCTCAAGTTCCAAATCTGCTGTAAGAGTTTCCATTTCCTGAGCAGCTCCCCAGTATTGGCACAGTGGTATTTCCAGTCCACACTATCCATAGACAAAGCTGCTGCCTGACCTCAGCTACACCCGAGGCAACATGCCATCAGACCCTATCGCCTCCCCGCAGGGCAGGGATGTGCCCTGACCCCCGTGCTGTGTTTTAAAGTCCAGTGCTGTGCGGTGACCTGTATCAACCAGCATGGCCACACAGGCAGGCTGCTTAGAGCTAAATGAAAGGCCTAAAAACTTGAAGATTTGGAGGATTACAAGGGAGATGAGGGCGAGTTAGGTCCTAATCCTAAGTATTTGCCTGATTTTGTGTGCTAAAATGAGATTTCTGTAACACCACGTACTACAAGCTTTCTTGTTTGTATTTGTTCACAACCTTGTAGTGATTACCATCTCAGCTCTCCTTCCCTCCCCATAAATTTCATCAGTAGAGCCTGTAAGGCTATGCATTATGAGCAGGACACCCTGATTTGGCCCTTTGGATTTAGTGTTATATTGAGATAGAGAGAGACCTGAACACACAGATCCTCCCTTTCTCCATTGCTCTGACAATAGCACTTCTTCATACCAAAAGTCAAAGTAACAAAAAACTCCAACTGCTGAGTAAGGTTAAAAAAAAAAATGTTTCTTTTTCACAGCATCTTCTTGACTAGGTACATGTACAAACATCTTCATGAGGAAAATCAGGATGTAGAGCTGTATCCCAGAGGTGTTGGTAAAATACCAGTTGCTCAAAACATGTAGAACTGGATGCATTTATTGTCCCTCAGAGCTGTTCCAGTAATACAAGGGGTCTAATAAAGAAGATGATGCTAATTTCTTCTACTGTATTTGAAATCCTCATCAGATTAGAAGAGCACTATAGGCAGCAGTGCAGCTCGGTCAGCACAGGTAAGGTGTTCGTCGTGTCTCAACTCTTCCCCTGTTGTCACACCCTGGGCATCCCCAGGGGATGAAGCCCGGTGAAGTGGCTCTGATGGCATTTCACAGCTGTACCACGTGGCATAAGCAGTCCTGCCTGACACCATGCAGTGAGCAAACAGTCCTCAGCGTAATAAAATTTCTTTAATTACCTTAACTAGACACTTGTCCCTCTATTTAGTGGCACAAATACCACAGGACAGGAAAATGCAAGTCGGCAGCAGAGAGGAGGAGGAAGCTCAAAAGATTGGAGAGCCGTCTCAGACATAAGCTGCCCAACGAAGGACATGAAAATTGAGTGTGAATTTTGGTTTAAGCATCCTGTTTCCATTACATTTTCATGAGAAAAGAAATATCCATGGTCTGAAGGTTCAATTACTGACAGGACATCTTCAAAGTCAGAAAAGCACTTAGATTCCCAGAAAAGTCAGGAAACCTTAACTATGGTTTAAAAACTAATCTACCACCTTCACATTGTAAGACCCTGATGAAACTTGTACAGGGCTTTAAGGCCTTCAAGGGAAATTTTAGACAGAGCACTAGCATTTCGTGGACCAGACAATCCAATTTAAGTGTTTGCCTATGCTAGGAAGCTTGCCGCTTTTACTTGCCTGCGGTGGTTAAAATGGCATCCTGCTCACCTGGCCACATGCCTCAATATGGGTGCAGTTGTGCATGTAACAGTAATTGTGTTTGTATAGCTTATTCACTTCTCTAAGCAAAACAAACTATACCAAATAAGACAGTGTTCCTCTTATCCCTGCACTGGGAAAACCATGAGTACAAAAATAAAATCACATCTCTGACAACACGGTTATTTATCAGTCTGTGTTTTCCAGTGTAGGCAAATATTTGAACACTTATGGAGACAGGAGATGAGCAAAGAACCAGGAGAGAAGATGAAATACCTCACTTTCCAATTTGCATGGATTTACTAGTGCCTTAGCAGTGATGTTTCACGGTGTATTTTCCCCCAGGAAAGAAGGAAATAGGCTGACATCCCACTATCTTTTCCAACTTGTGCTGTATCACCTACAAATTAGCTCTACATGGAAATAAACTCTCTCCTAAAGCAAATAAACTTTTCCTCATAGCACAATAAAAGTTTTAATTCTAACTCAAGACTCTCTAGTTTAAACACAAACTTCCTCCCTTTACACTGACTTCTTAACATTAATGGTGTGATACACAGGCACAAAACAGGATTCCTGATAACACCTACTCTTCATACAGCTTTGAACCTTGGTCAGGATGTGATATTAGAAGAGCCCCAGCTAACTTTTTTTTTTTTTTTTTTAGTTATTTTCACATCATAAAAATTAGGTTCTCATGGTACAAACTGAAAGGGACAGTTTCAAGTCCTTTCTCTTCCAACCACCATTTGGAAACATTTTTGAATAGCCCATGTATTTTCCCCAAGATGCTTTTAAAATGTACAACATCATCTTTTTCAGCCTGACACAAAGTTCTGCTCAGAAATTTCAGATGAAAAGAAAAATTAAAAAGTATAGAAATATTCCAAAAGTTAATCCTTGGTTTAAATATCTGGAACATACTTTTTGACCGCAACACTAAGATTTTTAGGGATTCATTCCAGCTCAGAAAGGAAGAGGAGACAGCACTGCTGTTCCAGTCAGAGTATCCCAGCTGGGGGAGAAGAAAGACTGGTGGTAGTGCTGCAAGCTGGGCAGAGTGGTGGCATTCTCCTCCTCTCCCACTAAGTGACACCTTCATTTTGGAGGATGAAAGCCAGGCAACCAGAAACGCCATCCTGACCCTCTTGCTGACTCCATGCTTTATCCATTTGGTTGCAAAGTCTCCTCCGACCACAGCTTTTGTGGGGTTGCTGTGTGCGTGTGCCCAGACACCGTCCTGCCTCCTTCACCCGCTACGACAAGCACAGGCTCTCACTGCAGCACATGGGGATGACAATATTCAAAGTGCAGACAGAAGTTGCTGGGTGGCACTGCCTAACCCACTCAAATTAACAACTAATAAGTATTTTATTAGCCAGCACTGTTTCTGCACTGGAGCTATTTAGCTTGTTAGCCTCACAGTGCCTCTCTCTTTCCAAGCAGATCCACAATATTTCTTTGCCTGGTGTGGCTTCATGGATTGATGCAAACCACTAGCCCCCTTTGCCACTTTTGCCTTTCCCCTGGGAAACCCAGCCAGCAGACAACACATAACCTACAAGGTATCATCGTGCTTTTCTTTTCTCTTTGTTGTTTAAAGTGCTCTCTACATTTCTGGGATCCAGAACACCCTCTTTATTAAATAATGTAATTAGCCACTTGGATCTGGAGCACTATCATTAGTCTGCAGCCTAACAACATAGGTTGGGAAACATGCAGTTTATATACAATGTGGCGTGGGTACTCGGCTGATGGCTCAGTGTCAGGGTGTGCTCCAGTGCTGCAAAAAGCATCTGAGCTTCCCAAGTGTCCAAGTCCCGCTTGTCCCACAGAGCTGGACTTGCACACAGTTTCTGCCCTTCCTGCGCTTCACCCCCTGGTCTTCTCTTCTCCAGCCACAAGCTGCAATATCTACAAGTCACAGAGGGCCAGATGGCTGGTTTTTGAAGGCTCTTCTGAGCTCACACCTCCCCACAAGAGCAAGGAACAGCTGGTCCTTCCTTTCCAACACTCCCCTTGCATCAGCAATCACGCAGCTCTGCTTCACCAGGTAGACTCAACACGCACACAAAACTGGGCTGGGATAGCAGGACAGTGCCCTGGCCTGAGCAGCAGACCCTAGCACAGCACAGAGAAAGGGCTAATTCAAAGTTTGTACAGTTAGAGCTTGGTTCAAATTATTTTAAACTTCCTCTGTGGTTTCTCCTTCCATTCCGTATGATCTTGGATAATTGAGATTCTTCTTATCTGGGTACCCATTTCCACATGTGGTTTCATTAGGCTGGTGGATGAGGTTTTCTTATCCTCTGCAACCCACCAGAGTGGTGAACAGAACTGGCTCATGAATAATGAATGCTCAGAGAGAGAAAAAAAAAAAAACAAAACAAAACCAAACAACAAAACTAAAACAAAACAAAAGAAAACCAGGGCTCACTTATCCTTGTTTTTTGGTGTTATTGAAGTTTTCATTAGCTGATAAACATTCTGACAGTGCAATTACTCCAAGAGAAATCATCATGCAGAACAAATCAGTACATTCACAAGGCCGTCTCCATTCTCCAGTCTCCAAGGGGACTGCTTCCCACATCGATCAATGCATAGGGGAAGGAGATGCTAATTCTTCCTAGTAATACTTTGCCTTTCATCCGAGATTTTCAAAGCACTCAACACAGAGCATTTGTTCTGTTAATGTTTAGAGGACCCAAGAGAGCGGAGGGCCTCACTGCGTTAGGAAACGGATACAGTCAAAACAGCATCATCCCTATGCTGAAGACTATGGTCTGACCAGACTGGACAGATAAGGTGTATCAGAGGAAACCAAGGCAAAGGAACTTGTATGTAATTACCCATTGAGATGATTATGAAGACAATTCTGCTTCCCTGTGTCTCAGTCTTACTCACTGGATCAGACTGTGAACGTTGCAGCCAAGCTCCCCGCACCAGAGGCACAATATCCCCATGCAACAGATGGGTGAGGCCAAAGGAACTTTGATTTGCAAGAAGCAGAAGTCAAAGAACAGAGACTTATTTCTCTGGCCTCTAGAAAAGGCTCTCAGATCTCTCCTGATAAGCTAATGCTCAAATACCTGCACAGAGACAGATCCACCATAAATGCCAGGAAGAAAGGTGTGGAAAAATGTGTATGTGAACAACAGTCACTACTCTTTTCAATTTCAGTATTTTCTTCCAAAGCAGAATGTATTGTATATTACTTGGATCTATAAATAATTTATGTATCTGAAAGAAGGAAGGCAAGGTCTTACAAATTTAGGTACCATATGCCTACATACACATATTTCTGTATATAAATATATGCACGCACAACCCTCTGCTATTCTGGCGCTCCATTTTCTTCAGATAGCTCATTTCTTTTCCCTCTCCTCTCCTCCTCTGCAGGATCACAATAATGAAGTTCGGCCTGGCAACATTAGTGAAGCACTTATTTAATCCACCCTTTCAAATTCAACTGATATCTGCCCAGATAATATCAAGAGAGCAGCTGAGGCCCCTTTGTCAGCAGCCCTGAAGGAGTCATAAGCAAGAAGATAATAAGAAATCTTATTACCAGCTTGGAGAAAAAGAGAAAATAGGGATTTGGAGAGAAGTATAAGCCAAAATTGACCCTAGGTAAATGCATGTGAATGGGGCTTTCAAATGCAGTACATCAGGAGAGCCCTATAATAGGGTTTTAAATGTGTACAACACACCTAACCAATTAAAACAACATTATATCAGACGTTGGGCAGCTCTATCTCTGTCAGGACAGAGAACTAAATATTTATCCTCAGCTGAAGAAAATAACTTGCCTTTCTGTTTCTGCCCTTCTGCAGTATCAATGAACAAAAATGGCACTCTTGGTTTACAGAGGATGCCTTTATATATCTCTTTAGAAACACAGAAACTCTCCACATACATCTGGAGAGGCCATCTAAATCTTAAAATGCATCCTCAAAGCTGATTTCAGTAACAAGATGCTTTTGAAATAAGCTATCGAAGAACGATAGCACTACATACTTGCCTGCAAAGTAACTGAACTCACCTTATTTCTTGGAATTTCTCAAGAACCAGAGACATGACACATTTTTATGAATTATTTAACTCTTATTTCTCACAGAATATTGGGTTTTGGCAGATTTTGACCAATTGGCATTTTTATACTTGAAGCTGGATATCACTTCAAAAAATGTAAAGGTTTTGTAGCCCTGAAGAGACAGACACGTAAACAAATCACAAACAATAGTCTGATACCTAGAATGACCTACACAAACCCTTATGGTAGCTATTATGTCTGAATTAGTGATCCCTTCACCTCTGTCCTCCTTCCTTAAAACAGGGCTGGCACTCATTACCATCTCCCAGCAGAGCTCCAGTATACCACCGTTTAAGCTTGCACAAGATGGGAGAGGAACTTCTGCTAGCCAAGGCACAAGGTCCCATCATCACTGTATCTTCAAAACCAAGACTAAGCAATGCTTTGTGGAAAACATTTTCACTGATCTGAGTCTAAAAAGCAAAATGGAGAAAAAGACAGCTCATTATTAATGACAGACGGCTCTCAGTAGCGGATCTTCTTCACAAGGGGAAGTCTGTATCGTTTCCCAGTTTGGGGGCTTGGAAACCTGAGACACTGTGGAGGTGAAGTGGTTTTGCCAAGAGGCTCTCACGGTGACTCTGCTCCTTCTGATTTATTAATAAACTCTATATACACTGACGCAGCTGGAAAATATGATGGCCTCTAAAGCGAGATGATAGCTGGTTTGTGGCCTAGAAAGGTAACACCGGTTGAGCATATTTCTAAGCATGTTTCTAAAACCAAAGCTATATCTAAGTGCTTGCATGTTATTGCTGATCTCACCCTAGAAAATAAAGTCTATTGTGCTTTGCAGTTTGTCCCACTGGGGGTAGAAATAGTTCTCTCAAACAACTGCATGTGGTTTTTCTTTTTTTTTCTTTGTTTTGTTTTTTTAACCTCAAAACCAGAATAAGTAGCATTTTAAGTTAGCCCAAATACTTGGCTTCACATGACCCATTTCTGACTATGATGACCGTATACACATCATTTACGGGTCACGAAACTGTGACTTGCAGTGAGGAGCACAGCAACTGTGCAGCAGCCCAGAAACCGTGCAGTAACATCCTACCCTTGTACCTGACCATGAAAGTTGGAAACCTCTTCATCACCACAGATTTTGCTGCAGAATGACCATTTCCAATCGCCACATGAATGTGATCAAACACAGTCAGGACACAGACCCACCTGACCTACTGGCACAGCCAGCTTGGATTTGAGGATTTGTCATAAGCTTGGGATATGCTCACTTGAAGAATCTCAGCCTAGCCCATATCAGTTCTCCTTCTGGCTGAATCCAGCACAGGATCTAACACCAGTAAGAGAGAAAATAAAGGTGGATAGTGGCCTCCTTGGCTGCTCTGACAAAAACTAACTACAAGCAGTAACTCACAATGAGAAAAGCTCACCCCTGCACCCCAACCTACCCTGACCTAGGGGAAGGTGTGGACTGCTGAAGATGGTGATGGGTTTGCTCTGCATCAGGTCTGGGATTTAAACAACAAATGAATCAAGTTTGTACTAGCACTATGGACTGAAACTGTAGGTCTAGTAGGCAATGCAAATATGGCATATGTTGTTGCAATAGTATCCTTATAGGGACTGCTATGCAACCCCACATTGTTCCAACTCCTGTGCCAGCTCTACCTGTGTGGTCACATCTCTGCCTGGGATACATCTGGGAGCTGTACTGTCTTAGTTCAGCTCTGTGCCTAATCAAAATTAAAAGCCTTTTACAAAGACTGCAGTCCGCCAAGACTTCAAAGGAAAGGTTAGTTAAACAGCACAACTACTTGCAGACCCAGAGGAACAAGATTTTCTTTTATTGTCATAACTGAAAGTCTACAACTGTTTGTGGCTGCATGCTGTGGCAGGAAGCTGTGCAAAAAGCTCCTTTACCTCTCTGTGTTTTGCCCATCACTGAAGAGTTATCCCTCCTGCTCTAGCAGTTCTCTCCTATAGCTATTGTGTCAACGAGGCACTTGTCCAGCCTCAAGGACATGATTATCTTCAGTCTCTCTACTGTTAAGAAGCACCAACTTTAAGAGATGACAGCTTACGATAACGGTGGATGCTTCCTGTCTCCACACATCTGACCACAGACCATGCCTTGCCAACCCCCAGTAAGCACTTCAAGAGGTGTTTCCCTGGAAAGGCACTGCAGAGCTGTGTGGCACTTCTGCAGTAATCCCATTCACTTCCAGCAAGTGGATGTTTCTGAACAATATTTGAGAAGTTACTGCATTCACCGATGCATTTGCACATTTTTCCATTGACTTCTAAAGATGCAAACACATGTAGCCTGGCTTTCATGGACATCATTTCACTCCGTGGGCATCAGATCCCAAAGGGCAGAAAATGTTTGAGCACAGTTCAGTGTACTGCAAGCCCACCTTATTCTGCTGCAGGCTTCAACACCTGCCTGACTTTTCACAGCCTGTCTTTGGTTTCCACAGAAATTCATCAAGATGCTTATGTGCCTATCCTAACTGGAGCCTTCCTGACCAACTCTGAATTAAATCTAATCACCAGCTTATTACCTAAACCTGATTAGTGTCTATGAGTGGCAGGAAACAGGGAACATTCTATAAAATTGAGATCAGGGCCAGGCTTGATAAAACTTGATAAAAATTATCTCTGGAAATAAGTGTACTCATGGTGTCTGAAAACAGAGGCTCTATAACAGGGTAAAATAGCCTGTCCAGAGCTCTAAGCCTATGCCCTGCATCTGGGCTAGCCTGTATAAAGTTCTACCTATAAACCCTAAGAATAAGATGACAGTTAACACTTTTTATCCAAAAAATCTTTAGATGAATGATAAAACCAATGCAGGAGATAAAGACAGGAAGAAAAGACAACACATAGGGAAAAGTAGCAGAGCAGCCAACACATCAGAGAAGCAGCCCAGCTATACTTTCAAGACAAAGGATCTTCTCTGTCATGCACACTGTTTTGAAGCGTAATGCTGGATTGCAAACCCATGCCAGTGACACTAGCATCCAGGGAAGCCCAACAAATACCTGATACCAAAGAATACCCTGAGCAGGTGCATAATCTGTCCTTAACAATGGAGACAACATTTGGAAATTGCTGTCACAGAATGGGAAGTCATCACACCTCCATCAATGCAGAAGGCACTCAGCCCTTTGCGTGTTACTGTCATTGCCTCCAGAGCTCTACGGAGGTGTCCAGGTGAGAATGCAGTTGGAATAAACAAAAACCACCTCATCAGCTTAGCTGTTCTGGAACATGGTTGTTTGCAGAGCTAAAATATTTTTAGCCATATATACGAAATCCGATTCAGATCTTCCCCAAGTTCAATTTTGATAATTAGATATTCTGACAGACCCTGTATTTTCAAGAAGGGCCGTGTTAGTTTTGGGTATAAAATGCTGATTATCAGCTGCTTCCTTCATAAGTGCAGACAACTATCCTGCTTCCCCAGTCTCATTTATCCCTAGATCCCTGGGAAAAGCAAGCTTGCTTTGTTCAAGGCTTGTTACAGCAGGAAACGAGACACGCAGTAGTGCTGAGGTCTTGTCATGACACAAACTACAACTGCTGTCAGAGTTAAAATGGCAATCTCCCCAAAAGCTTGAGTAGAGAGGCAATGCCTGGAAATGAAGCAAGGAGGGGCTGTTTTTTCTGTGCAACAGCTGGTAAAAAAAAGCTACAAGCTTCTTTTCAAGCCGAGCCCTCATTTAACTGAAAAGATTAGAACAAAATCAAACAGTAAGCCACTCTCAAATGGCTTGGATGACACATGGAAGCAAGCAGCCTGCATGCAAAAATCAGACAGTTGAACAAGCAATGGCCTTAGTTTCCTCCTAGAAAGCAGACTGGGAGTTAGACATAGCTTGGCTCTGTAAAACTTTGGAGAATATCATCTCCCACTTGATCATCATCCTTTCCCACACCCTTTCCATAGCAGACTTAAAAAGCAGCTTTCAGAGGATCAGTGTAACACTACAGGGAAGCATCACACAACAGAAAAGCTCCAGCCTGGATGGCAGACTCCCACTTAGTATTGAGGACCTGAATCTCAACCCCACAGCCCAGCCATCCCTCCTACATGTGAAACCAAACTGGCTGGCAGCTCTGGGTGGAGGTAGAGTTGTAGAAAGCCAAGGAAGGAAAAACACATTTATGAAACATACTGCTTGGGGAGAGCTACAGCATCTTACATTGACACAGCTTTACGGAGTAGCTAATTAAGCCCAGACACGATGCAAGAATTCTGCTCTGATCTCATTCTCTGTGCCAGTGCTATATAGACAGTATTAAAAACAGTAAGTATGACTGATACGCCTCTTTGGCACAGGGGATGCCCATTGCAGTTGGTGAGCTGTGCCACTAGTTCATTTGGCACTAGCAAAACTGACTCTTGGGCAGATGACAATAGGAAAGGCACCTGCTGCTCCCGTCTCCTCAGGGCACAGCTATAGCTCTAGGACGCAGTGGAAAGCAGAGAACCTTTGTTCTGCTTCCTGTATGAAATGAGTGGAAGGATCAGGTATAGAACACGTACCTCAGTGAGAAGTTCTTGGACCTTCCACCACTTTTACAACTCTTCCAAACCACATCAAGTAGCACATCTCTGGTTTCAAGGAAGTGCCACGTGTCACAGCACTTTAGTATTTTTTTGTCTTGACTGTAAGTAGAAAACACATGGATAAACTGAATACCAATGATTACCATGACCATCAAAGCATTTGACAGTATCCCAAATGAGAGCATTTCACCACCACAAATAAAACCTTCACTAAAACCAGGAAATGTACAGCCACAGCCCATGATGAACAACTGGTAGCTCTCTGTGGTTTGACAGATATTTCCATCCTAGTAGCAACCACTGCTTTTACCACTTTGAAAATATTACTCAAAGCCCACAACACTCTGTAAAGTTTTATAAACAGGGAAAGCATAATTGTAATAATTCATCCAAAGTCTTGGACGAGTGGTGTCTCTACTGGACTATAATCCAAGCAGTTCTTCTCCAACTCTCCTCCCCGAACATGAGCTCATACTTGGTTGCTGAGGATTCAATAACAGCTAATTTTTGCACCACAAAAACCTAGCTGTCTTTGCTGACAGAGTTCCCATTCTGAAAACTTTATTATTGTTGTTATAGGAACAGAAAGAAAAATACCTGACAATGAAAAATAAAACAGATTCCACCAAGTGCCTCAGCTCCATACAAAGAGCAGACGTTAAAACCTTCGAGTGGTGTCAAAATATCTCTCTCAAAAGTGGCAGGTTTTGAATGATTTGGTAATTAAAAACTCTGAAGATCGTTGGCTTTAGTTCAGCACACTTCACATTCACAGAAAGGCTTTCTTCCCTCCACAGTGCCAGATATTGATGCACGACTGAGATATTTAAACAGCCAGCCAGCCACTAACTTCCATGAGAGAATGGCAAATGCCAGCAATGCTAGAATCCCAACATCTGCAGAAACTATTCACATATCATCAGACTGCCTGGGTAATAAGGAGACAGAAACTTGTTAAACAACATAAAACCACGACCAGTGTTCACACCTTGCAGATGAGGAAAGGGTTTCTTCCCACGGGCGTTGACAACTCTGAATGGGGAATGAGTTAACCAGTACCTCAAGGATGACTTTCCAAGCATGTATCTCAATGCTGTAGCCACTGTGTGCCCTTTACCAGGGTAAGTTCTCTGATGGGGTACCAAACCCTCTCATGGCACAATCTCAAAGATCACCATCTTTCCCCTTGATTTCCTTTTAGGCCTTATTACTACCACATCATCTTCTTCACTGAATCCTTCTATCAGAAAGAAACACCAAACATCAATGCAAAATTGTAGGCAGACCAACCCACTTTATCTTGAGGTGCATCACTGCAACACAGTCACTCAGAAACATCTCCAATATCAATTTTCAGTATCAGTGTCACATGCTTTCTCCCCAAGGTCGCTCAGAGTGCACAGCAAAGCCATCACCTACCTGAGGCTACTCCAATTCAGCCACATGGTGAGGTTGATTTTGTGCAAGGCAACAGCTTTGGCTTGGAAGGTTTTACCCTGTCTTGAATATGGAGGAAAGCAAGCTGCCCCACAGGGACTTGAGGGCTAAAAATGTGAAATTAGCAGGCACACAAAATCATCCAGAGATGAGAGAAGCCACAATGATCCAATTCACTCAGCAGCAGAGAAAGAAGACCCCTCTGTCCCAGCAGCTGGAGACCAAGTATCTCACAGAGATATTAAACACAACCCAAAGGGGAAGAGCAAAGGAAGCTCAAGCAGGACATGGAAGCAACCAAAACCCAGTCACCTTAGGAGCTGGAGCTCTGCTTTGAACACACTGAATAGGAGGCTCCAAAGCCGTCATACTTTGGCTGAACTCCATCACTATTTTAAGAGGAGATCTGGGTATACTCCTTCTAGGATATACAGAGCATACTGAAACATGCAAACTCCCCCATAAATATGTTATAGATCAAGGAGAAAACCAAGTCCTCTTTTTACACCAAAAATATTTTCCACACAAAAGCCATGTTAGCAATTACATTTTTTTCCCTAAAGTGATGCACACCAAGGGTTAGTCATATACCTCCCATTGACTCTAATGAGAGCCTTATGGCTGGAACAGCAAACAGCTTTTTCCAGAACATGGTGGGTGGAAGTAATTTCTATTTTAATAGGCCAAGAGTAGTGAGAAAGACAGAAAACCAGAAAAACATAATCCCCCTGCGTGCTTGGAAGTGGAAGAGATATGGCATATGTGTTCTCTGCCTCATTTCAAGGACTTGAAGCACATCGTCAGATTAGTTCTTAAAACTTTGTGACAAGAGAAGAAACTAATTTTCAGAAGAGATGTCATTTGCTTGACTTGCTCCTTCCTATAGGATAAACAACTTTCATATGGAAAGGACAACACCAAGATACTGGCATGGAAGCTCATAAACACAACTTGGGTTTGAGAAAGATCATATGGAAAATGATATACACTGGCAGTGGTTCAAGGCTGGCATATCTATAATACCAGAGCTGGAGGGGGGGAAAAAAGAAAAAGTAATTTTCTCCAAAGAGCCACAATGTTTCAAGCAAACTTGAATTCTGAAATGGAAACTCACCCCCTCGAACCTATACTTAGAAAGAAAATCCTTAAAAAGTACAGTCTGAGATTTCATTTAGGAAAACTGAAAACTATTTTGTAACTGAGGATTTTCCATACACTTCTGAAGCTCCTTAAAATGCCTAAAGCTCAGCTGTTTGCAAGCTGACAGGCTGGGCAACAGACATGAGAACTAGGTTGTGAAGGATATTTTAAAGCAGAGCTGTCTTGCATGGCACACACCTTTGAGCAGGGACACGGGAAGCCCTACAAATCCCACCTCCAGAGCAACACACATGGTGTAAGCCTGGAAGGCCAGATTGCTGCAAAGCATGAAGATAGTTCAAATTTTAGCTTCTTTTATTTGAGAGTTCTGTTATTCTGAAGGGCCTATTAAAAATAACCTTAATATTTGTGTAAGGTTTCAAAACTCTGTATAAAACATCAATTAATCCTCTCAATGAATTTGTGAGGTAAGCAAATGAATATTACTATTTCAATTTCATGGATGAGAAAGCTAAAATACATAGAAGTTAAAGCCAGTATTTTCAAATGAGCAGGTGAACGGAATGAACCCATATTTCTGCTTGAGTGAAAAGCCAGGTTGGAGACATACACAGACACACAAACATGCTTTTGCGCACAAAGAAATCCAGTTAAACTGGAGGCACAGCTCATGGGTGCTTCACCAGGCTCAACTACCTTGCTCAAGGACACACAGCGAGCAAGCTGCAAAAGCAGAGGAATCCTGCCTCGAATTCTGTCCAGTGTTCAAACTCTCATTGATCTCAACTCAAGATTTTTAACCAATTACAACAGAGGTGGAGGTTTAAATAAAAGTAAGTTCCTACAATTTTTACAGAAAAGGCAGAAAGGCTCAACTTCTCTCTCCAAGAGAGAAAAACTGAAGTGAGAACCCATATTTTACCAAACACCGGGGACTCCACAGTAGAGAAAACCTTATAAATGCATCCCAACAGGAAAGGATTCAACTAAACATGTTAACTCTGTAGACAAAGTCAATGAATCTCAGTCCCAAATCCATGGGAAAATGCTCTTTGCTAGTTCCTGTGCTCACAAAAACTCTTAAAGTATTTTTAATGATTTTTCAGTGACTATGTAGGGAAGGCAGCATCAGGTTGAAGGGAGCATCACAAAAGTGTAATAGAGATCTCTTCCTCCAAACTATTATATTACTTGCAACTCTGGTTAGATATTCAGGTTTCTGCAGGAACAGGGTGCGCACACCTTCATACAAAGGGTGACAAGGTTTTCTGCTCAATATTAACTCTCCTTACCATACCTGTTACTCATCTTCATGTGACAAGAGGTAAATTCTGCTTGCATCTGATGGCAATAGGTAAGAAGTTGCTCGGTGAGTACAGCAAGAAATGGGTCCCAGGATCTTCCTTCCAGAAGATATTGAATATTATTCTACCAAACACCACTCCAACTCTCACTGTAAACAGTTCATCCTTTGAATCCAAAAGGCCAAATCTATTGATAAAGCAGTTACAGATGGGATGGGAGGTTTGATTCTCACCCAGGAGTGCTCTTCAGGACAGACTACACTGTTTGCTTCCTCCCCAGTGCCGGGGAGCTCACTCAGCTATTGCTGTACACAGTAGAGGTGGTCACCAGATTTGCTTTCCTGTCTGGTTTGTTTTGAATACATTTGTCAAGGGCACTTAAGTATTTGGGCTGGGAATTTTGCTCATCATCTTGCTCTTATAAATCCAAATAAACATCACGTCTGCTAGAAAGAAGGATTAGTTATTAAAAAGCACAAACATGAGCAAGCAAGAATACTTTTTTTTTTTTAAAGACCTCAAAAAAAAGGACATGTCCAAAAGTCATTAGTGTCTGGAAGAATAAAAACCCAGAATGAACAGTGCATCAGGAGCAGCACAGGCTAATTTATATAAGCCAAAAACCTTTTGTACACAGTATACTGAACAATGAAACAGGTTTGATCATGGGCCAAGTCATGTTTCCTAGGCTGATGTGTGATTATCCAGCATGACTTTGCATTATAGCACAAGGGCACTGGTGTGATCTATGGTAGGGAGGTGCAGAGAAATCACAGGTGAAGAGCCAAA
The DNA here is from genome assembly GCF_018691265.1 of Tyto alba. Taxonomy (NCBI): domain Eukaryota; kingdom Metazoa; phylum Chordata; class Aves; order Strigiformes; family Tytonidae; genus Tyto; species Tyto alba. Next base: position 7,424,396 of record NW_024881317.1, read on the forward strand.
AGCTGAGCATTTTCAACACAGAAAAAAAAATCCACATTTTCATTTCAAGTACAAGAAGCTTTGAGTAAGGCCACAGTTTTTAATTGTGGGGATGGAGAGGAAAATAGTAAATTAATTCTTGCTTGTTTTATACTAAGCAAGAATCTAGTCCCTTATATGCTTTTACTGCTGAAATATAAACAGATTAGATATATTGACAATGACACTTACCTTGAGAGTCAAAATGCAAAGTAATAAACATGGATTTGCTGTCAGAAGCACATGGAGTAAGACCTAGAATTTCATAAATCTCAGCTGTTGCTCAGGCAACAGCCACTTTTAACCAGCTAACATGCAGACGGCATTTTCACAAACCTAGCCCATAGCATCTCTGTGGCTCAGTTTACCTGCTGCAAGCAAGGATGGGAGCCTCAGGGTGAGAGAAAGCAGCATGTGCTTCATGGTCCCTGCATGAGGAAGGTCTCCCTGGGACCACTATAAAAGCTGATGCATCCCAGTGAGAAAGCTTTGCTGCTCACTATGTAAGCAAGAAAGACGGATCTGTTCTGTTGCCCTCCCTGGGTAGAGGCATGATGTGGCAGGGCTGCGGGGAGGAAGATCTGTCCTGTGGTTGTACAGTATCCTTACACACTTGTAAAAGCCCTGCAGACCAGCCCTGCCAAATACGAGAATTAACAGACCTGAAGCAAAATTCCTCCTGATCTCCGTGGCTACAGAAGCCCCAGACCTAGAAAGCAGCTACAGGGCAGGGGGAGAGCCTGCATTCCCCAATTCCCTGCCTCTCCCTCTATCGGAGCGCGGCATTTCTGTCCTTCAAACACAATACCTTGGCTATTTAATTTTTCCTCCCTCTGTTTCTTGCTGTCCATAAAGAAGAAACTCATTCCCTGACAGCCTGTTCCTACTCACCTGATTCTATTGTTTCAGCTCATTCTGACTGTCTGCGTGGGAAGGAGTGCTTAGTAAATGAGCACAAAATGTGTTATTACCAGATTTTTCTTTTCGTTTTCTAGCAAGGTGGTACATGTATGTCAGCATGTTTCAGCTTCTCTTGCTGAGCAGTTTTGGTATAGCGTCAGAGATGTTTGGGATGGAAATGTGACAGCAAAGCTGTTTCAAGTTTGTTCTGCACTCGGAACGCAGAGCTGAATTACTTCACATTTAAGTATCATACCCCAAAAAGATACTTCTTGCAATAACCCTTAATGCTCAGTGAAATGTAAGTAGCCTGCTTTACTCTGCATACTGTAACAACAAAGCCCTTTAATTTTTTCTCTTCCAGTCAAATAGCACTGGAGGTTTTCAAACTTGGACACCATTAAAAATCTGTATTTTCCACTAGTCAGTAAAAGATGCATGAAAAACTGAATGGGGTAATAGGACATAAATGATTTTTAGGTGGTAAGTTCCACCCATCCGTACCAAACACACAGGACAATACTGGAAACTGTGACACCTTATGCAAGGGCTGTATTTTCAAATTGGAACAAGAGCTCTAAATAACATTTGAGTAAGAAGAGAAATGAATCATAGATAAACAAATATAAGGAATAAGTGACAGTCTTCCCACAGGTGAGACCATATCAGGCACGCAAAACAGTCTTAGGGCTGAGTAGAGGGGCCAGAAAGATAAAAAGATTCAAATGTGGAGCTAAAGTCAAAACACCTAACAAATGTTGCTTTGATTTGCCTGTGCAACAGCACCCCGGTTACCTGGAGTGACCCTATGGAAGGAGCCCAGCAGCAGCAAGGGTTATGGGGAGATGCTGTGGCCAGATTGTCATAGAAATGCAGGGTATTTTACCAGTTTAAAAAAAGAAGACAGTTCCCTCTGTGCATGACAGTAGAGTAGCAGCCTCCGAGCTGATCCTGCAGAGGTAAAAAGGCAGAAAGACAGGAGGGTTTAGCTGAAATTAAATAGACAGTGGATTAATATGGGATTTTTATCTTTGACCTGGCTTTCTCTATTGTAGACAGCTTACACTCAAACACATTGTCAAAGAGAATTGGGAAGACAAGTGATACAATTTTGCCTTGGCACAATCAGAGGAAGGAAGGAAGTTATCTGTGCTTTTCATGTACACAAGGTAAAATTTGTTTCCTGTAGTCACAGGAAAGCTTCTCCTTCCTCCTTTCCTGAAACCACCTAGCAGTATTCAACACAGCAGTTCCAAGGCCTGCACAAGGTTGCTTCCACTCCCTCAGGAATACAAAAAGAAACTAAGCAATTTTTTTTTTTTTTTTTTTTTTAAATTCACATCCTCCACACGTCCAAGATTTATATTTGAAAACAAGAGGAAAAGTTAAGTGCTGCAGACACTGCTATGATGCAGGATTCTCCTCTACTCAGCCAGTTCAGAAAAACACACATGAATCAGAAACAAACCCTAGGAAGTTTGTTGCCATCCTTTCATTCACAGCATGAGGGTTTCCCTTTCCCAGCCACTTTTCACAGACAGAAGCTGCATCAATAACCACTTCATCCTACACTCCAAGATGAGACACTGTAGGCAGGAGTTGGCTTTCAGTTAAAACACAGTCCGGAGCATTTTCTGCATTTAGCCTAGCAGTACAGCCTGCAGCCCACCCTGCACTGGCAGGCTGTATGAGGAATGTTTGCCTAAAATAGTTGTGTATCTTATTAACTACAAACCAGTTCTTCTTCAAGTACCACAGAGACAGCCGCTACTTTAAAACTTATTTGGAGTAGGTAAAAATCCTTAGGTCGGGTGAAAACTTCTTTTTTTAAGCTGTGGCATACAAGAAAGCCTCTGGCACCACTTACTTCCCCACCCCAATCCCATGCTGGCTCTGCAGCCCAGCAGGATAAGGTCAGAGCAGCCACCTCAGCACCCCTTTGGGATCCCAGGGACCAGGAGGACTTTGGGGTCCCCATCTCACCAGCCACCACAGACCCGTGCAATCAGAGTAAGAGGTGGCACTAAGCCACCAAGGAGGCTTTGGGAGGCAAAGCTCTCCTCCCCAGGCACCAGCTCTGCCCGAGAGCCACAGGGTTGGGAGATGGTGACATCTCTGTCAGTGTGAAGGCTGACGCAGGTGTGAGGAATCGCAGCAGCAAGGCAGCCCCTCCAACCTTTTTGACAAAAGATACACCAACATTTCTTGCTGTGCAATGAACTGAGATTGTCCCTCTTTTTTACTATAATCAATTTCAAAACAACCTCCAGAAAAACCCTTGCTGCAACTACCTTGGAACATCCCAAGCAAGAAAAACTTTGACATACTTTCTTTTGAAGCCTTTTTTCCTCCCTTCTTTTTTCAACTCTTGAAATATTGACTTTCTACTCAGTAAGAGTGGCCGAACCCACACACAGCCCCAGCCGTGGACCTTCCTTATCCCAGACCACCCTGCTCCCAGCAGTTTGAAACTCCATCAGAGTTACTAGGGTTTTCAGAAGAAACAGTGCCAAACCAAGGTGTGACCCTAGTCTCAGGACAGTGTGTTCTCTGAGTAAGCAACACCTGCCTTTCCTGAGAATTTGAAAATAAGGATGACTTTGCTACTCTGTCACAAATCCCTATTCAGTATTTCAGTTTAGTGGACTTAAATTGCCCTGGCATATAATGCAGCAGAAGGAAAAATGTTCCCCTGAGCAGCTGCAGTTTCTTGTTTTAAAGCAGAATAATCCTGTGTAGCTCCTCAGGATGTATCACTGGAAACGTTGGGATTCTGTGATGTTAACAATCCATCCCAGGAAAACACATGTAATCCTTCAGCTTTAAACTGAAAGCAAACTGAACCACGTAGGGGACATACTCCTTCAGGTCCCGTCATCCCCTGGAAACCACAGTCCAGGAAATATTTTACTTGCTTCTGCGCTGCAACCATCTCTATAGTGTAGTGAAGCAGCAGATTAACTTCCTATAGAAGCATCCTAGGAGGACTTTGAGGACAAAACATTGCTATAACATTTTCAACCGGGGAGGCAGAAGAGAACAAGAACTGCACACTCACTCAACTCTAGGGCTGTCCCCAAAGCAATAGTTCAAGATCAGCTCACATAAACTGCTGGAGCAGCTGAGCTTTCTGGGGTCAGAGGAGGGAATTTCAGTCCTTAAGCAGTTTTGCTTATGAGAGACAGATGCTCATGGAGCAATCTGTGTACACACATGCATTTTTACATGCATCCCCTTACCCATATATTGACTAACAGCAGCATGCTTTGTCCTTTCTTCAGTTCTTTAATGCCGACACTGTGTCTACAATTCAGCTCTGCAGAAAGGAGGAAGCTCTTACAAAGCAAGGGGAATCGATACATGACAACTATAATTCTCTGCTCAATAATTACACAGAATTTACACTGCTGAGTAGGCTCCCTCCATTGATTTTTACAAAAATATTTACTGCAGCAGGAACACAGGTGTAAGGCTAAGCTATGAGGCTCTGCCTTTTCAGTGCATTGATTTCAAAATAATAACCAATTTCACACTGTACAATGCTTTAATACCTTCAGAGACACACCTCCACACAGACAGGAACCTGTGCCTACAGTGTTCTTTTCCCTATTTCTCTTCCTTTGTCCAAAAAACTCAAAGAATTCCCAGTCCAATTGCTCACAAATCCTGTCCTCAGCTACTTGTCGCAGATTTCCCAAACAAATCACATTCCCGTTTAGCATCTGTTAAGTATTTATCACAGTCTCAGTAAGAAATGAGTCATGTCACAGAAGGACTTGAGTCCAACAAGAAAGGAGAAACATCCCTAGAATCAAGTCAACCAGCTCCATCCCATGACACAATTATGGGGCTGTCAAGATCACTGGACAAGTATAGTGCTTTAATATCTCAGTACCAAGTTATTATAAAGCTAGACAATGCTCAGGCTGTAAATTACACTGTAATAGGAAAAAAATGCCACCATCCTGACACCAAAAAGCCGCTCAGAGTGTGTTCTGCAAAACTTGGAGGGAAATTGAGAAAGTTAGAAAACACCATGATGTCACTGTCTATCTCTGAAGCAAGCCTGTATCTTATGTCAAATGTGAATGTCTGGCCACCCAGCCTTAGAAACAATAGGAAAGAACAGGACTAGGAAAAAGAGACAAGACAAGGAAATTAAAAATAAGGAATGGGAATATGGAAGGAAACAGCCACTGAATTGGGAATTGAAGATGAAGACCAGAGATGACCGCATTGCATGGAAGAGGTGAAACAAAACCCAACTATTCTCTCAGGTCTTGTGGGTACTTAGGCAGAAGATGTAAAACTGATCTGAAAAGAAAAATTTAATTTGTGGAACTCACTGCTGCAAGATATTGCAAGGCCTACAATATAAATCAGCTTAAAGTCAAGTTTGATACATATGGAAAGTATAGGCTCACTAAACACAGCAGTGGTCCAGGAGCAGCCTCCAAACCAAACCACTGAATAGCCAAAAGCTGGTTGTAAGTACTCAGGAGAGGATCATCCTCTCCTTGTGTTGCTTCTTCCACACTTCAACTTGTTGCTGGTTACTAAGTGACACAGAGTGCAGACAAGGAGGGACTCTGGCCACAGCTGTGCCCAAGTTTAATGTGGCATAGAAATCCCTGAACTGTTGCCACTACAAATAGCATGAATGTGTGTACGAAGTGAAGGGCAATTCAGAAGCTCCACAGAAAGATGGACATAAACTCCCCCCAATTTCAAGGAAAAAAAATGCCATCTAATTACTTCCCTGCTGTTGATTCTGTTCAGAGGAAAAAAGCAAGATGGACCATGAATCCAAGATTGCTCTTCCACAAAACACCAGTGTATAGCAGCTCCAATGGACTCTGAACAAATGACACTGACCTTTCTCTTTAAAATGAGAAGGTGTAAGCCTTTGATCCAAGAGCAGAGGTCTGGATCCAAATTAATAAATCACACTGGTACATACAGATGAAGAGTAGCTATACGGCTTTCTGTATTTTCCTCTTGATTGCAATCTTCTGAATTTCATTTTCTATATGATGTAAAGAAACTGTGTTTTAATTCCAGGAAAAAACAAAGGCAAAAGGTCAATACAGCATAAGAAATCTCACTTCTTTTGGTGTTCCCTCCTGAGAATGCTGATGCTACTAATGTGCTATGAATTTTATAAGAATGACTCATTATCTAAAGTAATAAAACATTGTTTCCCTCTCCCACCCCCTTAAACTTCTCCAGGAGCAGGGACTTTTAGGAACGTGATGAGGGTAACTGGTTGCAGAGGGCACAGGGGCCACGGCTGGATGTGCAGCGCCGGGTGCAGCGTTCATGTCTTGGAAACTTCTTCCAGGCACTTTGCACAGCCGTGCAATGATAAATGGCAGACTAGCATTGGATGTGCTGGAGGAGAGCTCACTGTTGCCCACTGCAATTACAAGCAAAGCAGAAAGGCAGGAGCAAGGTTTCCAGGAGACAAGCATTAGAATGGTTTGGTGAATGATCTTTCTTGGGGTGGTGGTGGGCCCCTGCAAAATGTCCTGAAAGCCCTTCATATGTTTTCCCTATGCTGGGGACACACCAAAGCCACATGATAGGCTGCCACAGGAGCAGTGAAAGAACATAAGAGGAATAAAACCTCCAACCAGGTTACAAAGTAATAAATATTTATTGCCTTTCCTTTTTGCACATTGTAGAAATAGATGGAAAAAGAAGTTCAGTGACTGTGGGCAGTGAGCCAAAAGTCAGCTTTTCTGCTGCTGTAAATGACCAGAGCCAAAGGAATGGCTCATATTTACCTTCTTAGTGGTGCAAAATACGTCTGTCCATCCAGGTCAGACCTGGGGTACCGTACTCTTCTCCTAACCTCTGACATCCCTGTTCCACTCCATGTATACCAGTCCCACATGCTCAGAACAGCAGATCCCTCTGTGCCAGGCAAGACAATACACTGACAAGTGGCCCTCTGAAACACTGAGATGTATATTACTTATTTGTCAAGTATTGCAAAGACATAGTAGCTGTTGCTACTTTCTCAGGAAGCCAAAATTTTAAATAACTTCTGTTGTCCAAGGCCCAAACATCAGATCCTTCTCTTCTCATATGAACAGAACCTGGTTTGTACCTTCACTCAACTCTTTTCAAGGAAGCCTGCTATCTTCTCAGACCTCTTTCAACATAACCACGCACTAATGAAGCTGTTTGTTCTCTTGTCACACTGCCAGAAACATGCAAATACTACAAAAAGCCACACAGAAGCAACAAAACTACGTTCTGTTTGTTGGCTTTTATATTTTTCTCCCAGAATAAAGGCAACTCCTGCCATCCAAAATGCAGCTATTAAAAAAAAAAAAAAAAAAAGCAACTGCAATATGGAGGGAAGAGGCTTAGGAACAACTGGTGTCACGAAGTTTGAATCCAAGGATCCCAAAATCAAACTTGACTCATAGTCAGTAACCTGGCTTCAGAAGGGATGGGTGGGAGTTTTAATTTCCACCATTTCTCATGGGTTTTTGGTTGCTCAGTGTAGTCACTTTAAAATTACCAGTTCCTAATATCTCAAGTGACAGGTTCCTGCTGGCTCATACCTCACTGGGTGATACAGAGGCACAAATGGATCTTTCTGATTATTTAGCTGATGATGCATCAGGCAGGAAATGAATCTGGCAAACTCTTTCCAAGGAGCTCAGGCTTTGAGCACCCATTGATCAACAGGGCGGCAGGGCTCACGCAAACCCCCTCAAAACAGATGGGATGAGGAAGAAGAGTCCTTTTCATGAGTGGGCCACTCTGAACAGCCTCGTTAAAAGTGAGTAAATGGGGTGGAAAAGGTGAGGAAAGAGACCATTGGGGAACAAGAACTTTGCTCCCAGGACATGATGTTTCTTTGAAGCAAGAAAAGGTGGGGAGACAAGACAAGCTATATATGTTGTTCAAGATGCATTTCTTTCCATAAATGAATGGCTGAAGTGAATCATGCATTGCCAGAGGGCATCAGAGAAGCATGTAATGTGAATCTGTTCAAAGAAACAGAAACCTGGAGCAGGAGTTGGTGATGCAGAAACCAAGCAGGTCTCTGGGCTGGAGAGAAGGACAGGCTGAACACGCTGGGAAAGGATCACACTTACTAAACAAAGGTCTCCAGGTACCATCGGTTACAGCAGGTGAGACGGGTCAGTGCAGTTTCAGATGCTCACGAGAGGCCTCTGCCAAGAGCAGCACCTGCCAGACGGTGGAAGCTGATGCTCCATTTCCATGCACACTCTGCCCACTGTTTCCTAATGCAATTTGTTTTTTGTTTTGGTTTGATTTTATTTATTTATTTTTTTCCCCTCCTCCACGTCTGAAACATCTCCAGTTGATTTAAAAAGCCACTTTCTTCTTGTGGAAACATGAAAGCTCTCCATTATTCAGAACTTATTCCACATGGATGAAGGTCATAGGCCTCCTTAAAGATCTTTCCCGCAGTATGCAACATTAATAGCTGCACCAAGATGAAATTAATTTCATTTTCTGAGATTTTACTTCTGACACTGAACAAAGTGGGTGGGATGGGAGGGAAGAGCAGCGGAAATCCCTTGCATGACTCTAGGGGAATTACACCTCAGGCACCAGGACCAAACCCCACGGACCATTTCTGCTCTCTCTCTCAGGGCATGTGAAGGGCTCTGAGGTAAGCTGGTCCATACTGGTTAGCACCAAATCCAAAACTCCTGCTCTAGCACATGATCTTGAATATATACAAATCACAGCCAGGGATCTTCCATAAATGACATTCACAACATTTGAGAAGACTTCCAGGAAGTCATAAAAACCTTAGGAGCTTAATAAGGTGAATTACTAGGTAAAAAAAGTACTTCAGCTATTAGGAAAAAAAGTGCAAGACTCAAACTATGCCCTTAAAGGAGGGAAAAATGGAGGAAATGAGAATAAGTTGCAGTGAATGGTATCAGCTGCCTCTTCTCTCACCGGGAAAAGACACCATTTTCATCATATTCCCAGTGTCAAGGGCTGGGTCCCAACAGCTGCATCTCTGCTGGAGATATGGGAGGGGGGTGAACAAAAAAAAGAGAAGAAAAAGAGGGGGAAGAAAAAAAAAAAAAAAAAAAAAAAAAGGACTGACCATCACCACCATACAGTTCTCATTGCAACAAGTTACAGCATTCAGAGGCCTGTGTGAGCTCTCAAGCAGAAAGTAATAAACCTCTGGTGGTCCAACTGATGCTCATTATGACAGATCAAGGCCATACAGCTGGTCCCAGGGAAAACTCCATCAGAGCAGCAGCTGAAGTTATGATCTGGGCTGAGACTCTACCTCCACTTTATCCAAAGCTTGGCCCTAACAGGAGAAGGGCTCAGAGGTCAGGAGCCCAAATTCCCCCGTGTACAGTCCCCACACTGAGGGATACAGCACAGAGGACACATCAGTGCTGTGGTGACACATTTTGGCAGAGCCCAAGGTTCATGGGCACCGGTCACACTGCAGCTGAGCACTACAAAAGGGTCCTTGATCCCAGCTGCTCCTCAACTCTCCCTACCAGAGGTCACCTAGCAAAACCACTTAGCACAACCACCCCCCAACCTGGTTCTGCCTAAACAATCCAAACCAGCTTTAATCCTTTAAACAACTGATCCTCTGAACCTGGACCTTTTTGACTGAACAGGGAGTGGTGACACAAGCAGCTCTGCTGGGAGTCCTGGTGGGATGGGACATCTCCCCTTGGTCTGTCACAGGCAGAAGAGAAACAGAGCCAGACCCTTAGACAGAAGCACCTACCCAGGAAGGGAATGATAAAGCCACCAAAGGGCTCAGAAGCTGAATGCTCTTAGGGGTGGAAAGGGAGAGAGTATGGCAGCAGTGAGTTGCAAATGAAAGACTGAGCCAAAGGAGTGTAAAAATTAAGAGGAAGGCGGGGAATAAAGCAGTGCTGTGACCTGCTTTTTTACTATAGGTAAAGAAAGGGTAGCAAGGAAAGATAACACCAATGCCCTGCTTTCTGCTATGCTAACCTATCCCTGTTTAGGTCACCAGTATCAGATGGTATAAACAGCCCAAAGAAGATTTGCCATCATGGTGTAGAAATCACATACCATTTAGAAGCTCTGGAATTATGTTGACTTTGCAATTCAACAACAAACACAGAAGAAAATAAATAAAATAACAGTGGGTTAAAAGTCAGGATCTCCCTCAGTGCTGGAAACAGCTTGCATTTAGCTGTGCTGCACAGCTCGAAGACTAAAGCTTAAGCCGTGATATTAAAGTTCATATGGCTGAGAAGATACTGGCATTTGGGCAAGCGTCAGCAATTCTTTCAAGCGAGTTACAGATACCAAGGGCTAGAAAGTCAGAAGCATTTCTGTAGTGTAAAAATAACTTGACATGCCAAGATATTTATTCCATTGCAAATGATGCTCCACATGAACCTGAAATACTGGGCTACCTGCAGCTGAAAAATAGACACCCATCCTATATACACACAGAGTTTTTGGTCCAGGTACACTGATGCTTCTGGCTTCTGCTCACCCCAGCCTGTGGTCTCTCACAGGGCATTTGGAACTTGCACAGCATCCAAAAGTCCTAACACCATGTGGCTCCAGGGAGAAAAATGATAGGAAAATGCCTCTACATTAGCCATAATAAGGCTTGTGAGCACAGACTGGGTGATGAATGCATATTACTAGTGCTGAATACAAATCAGAGGCAATGTTCAACCACATATTGCTTCTTAAATGATCAGCTCGTGTTTTCAGCAAGTCTTTTCACCCTACACGCCCCCGGGAAAGGGCTTCTTGCTTCTCTGAAGGGCACGTGGAGGAAGCAGGACAGGAGAAGGGCAGCCCGGGACACGCTGCCCACTGCAGAGCTCCCAGTAGGAGTGCTGCCAGTTCCCACGGCCGGAGAGACCCCTGCCTGCAGGGGCTTTGCTTTAAAGACCTGGGCAAGCTGTGACCCTGGAGGACAGATCAGCCCGACTGAGGTTCCTTTTAACCCCACTGAAAATAACAGGCATTTTAGCTGCTGGCCAAATATTAAATGTCACTTTCATGCTAATTTTCAAGCTTGGACACAAGCATTTGTTTTTCAAAGAATGCTCCAGAAAGCCTCTGCCTTCTGCACAGATGAGTACAGCCAAGATCGAGAAAACAATCCACCAGAACTGATGAAAGTTGATTTTATTCCTTATGAAATTATTATATCTGTGATTTTGTTGAATGGAAAAGGTTACAATTAAAACTTGGAAAAATGAAAGCAGAAGATGGCTTTCATAAATAAAATAAAATATTGCCAGTACTTCTGCTACACAAAAAGCCTATTAAAGGCATTGCTCTATTCAGAAATTAATATTCAAGTTAAGCATTTGACTTGTTACCTTCAATTTTTGCAAGGGTCGTTTTATTGTTTGGTTTTTGGTTGGTTGTTTTTTTTTCTTTCTTAAATAAATTCTCTCCAATTTGCTGCTAGAAAACCCTGAAACAGTGGAAAGAAAAGTGAGCCAGCATATCCTGTTGAGTGTTAGATCAAATCCAGCTGCATAAGAAATACAGAGAAACAGGAGGGAGGAACTCAGCCAATGGGATTTTGGGCCTGTGGGATGTCACAGGTCTGGGAAACACTTTTTGCCTCCTTGCCACGATTCTAGATGCCACAAAGAGCAGAAGATAAAGGCACAGCTCCTGCCCCATGTGCTCTGGCTGGGTATGCAAGGACACAGTCACTACTTTCTCCACTGCACATTAAACTCTACATCACTGTTGAAATGGGCCAGGACCATAAGGTACTGATGAACCTTCAGTTTATTAATAACTTTTTTGCTCCCTAGAGAAATGACATTAGAAATTAAAAAATCCCATTTTAATTTCCCTTGAAGTAACTTGGGAAATGATCATTCTGATTTAACCTTGGGCATTCTTTTTTTTTTTTTTTTAAATAGTCTACAACTTCCCCTGAAGGGAGCAATAAACTGCTTGTCTGTAAATGGAGATTTACTTGGTCACTGGTTGTATGCAAGTGGGATTAGACTGTCATCATCATTTTTAGAGCATCATGGGTGTATGCACAGCATTGCACAAATGAAGAGCTGCACCAGACAAATAACAGGTCGCCCATCCAAAAGGGTTTACATTAATTACGTTAATCCAGTAGAGACAGAAGAGTGATTAAACAGTCTCTACTGCCTGGGATTTGGCTGTTATCCAGCAGTAATCCTGCACAATCTGTGTTTGAAGTGTGCATGTAAGGGGGATACTCTAACCACCTACCTTCAACACTAAAGCCAGAGACCCGAGTAGATGACCCGAGCAGATCCTTAGATGCAGGAGCAGTTCCTGGAGAGCAGCATCTCCAGAGATGAGCCCCGAGTCCCCCAGCTCAGCTCAGCTCCTGCAGAGCAGCTGGTCTCTCCCGCGACTGTTGTGAGCCCAAGGACACTGGGGACTTGAAGTTAGGTAGTAACTTTAATTAAACCCCAAAAGCCTCTTTAGCAAAGAGCAGTAGCAGATGCAAGAAACACAAACTTGGTGCTAAACCATAACACTGTTTCCTACGTGCCTGATACAGGACCAAGTCTCTTTCAGAGGGGAGGAAGACTCAGCCACACTGACCCTGCATGGACAGACACCTGAGGTTAGACTTGGACTCCCTCTCCAAGAGAGAGGAAACCCCATACAGGGGGTGGTTCATCCTCCCGCTGCACAGAGGAGTCTATTGAATGACAACAATTTAAGTCTCTCCTTCAAATCTCCCTTTTCTTCAGCCATAACACAGTGGTTATGAACACAACTGGCGGAAAAAGGATACAGATTCACAGGCAGCAACATCGCCTTGGGCATCGATGGAGTCACAACCTGTGGTCTCTACCAGATCACATGTTTGTGACCAGCAGAAAAGGAGAAGATCCTTCAGGCAACTGAAGCCACTTTGTGCTACACAAGCAGGTTGCAACTAAGAAGGCTTTAGCCTGGGTTGGAGGCGATAAGCCTCAGCGGTCTAGACTGGGACCTTCAGCTCCTCTTCCACGACCTTCCCGTGGAGGGCCAGAGGTGACGAAGAACAGAAGGTGCAGACCCCGCAAAATTGGGCCTGTGGCTGCTTCGTGCCACTTCCCCACCTTGCAGCAGAAATCCCCCCGCGATGCCCGCCAGGCGCGCTCACCTCCCCGGGGGGACAGGGGAGGACGCGCAGCGACGCAGCAGGCTGCAGCCCTGGCTCTGCTCCTGCAGTTTCAGCACAGAGAAAGGTTATCTCGGCTTCTGGCCCAGCTGGCCGCAGACCCTCAGGGCTGCTGTGAGGACCCTGCTGATACACTATCTACCTCCTGTAACTGGAGCCCAGCTCATTTATTTGCTCTGTCTCTGGCAAGCTGTCTCCCACCCAGAGGCACCTCCCAGGGAAAGGGATCAACAGCCCCGAGTCACTGCTAGCAGTCACGGGGAGCTCTGCTTACCCACTGAGCAACTTTTACCAGCCCATTCGGTCCTAAACATCACCTTTGGCAAGCAGACAGCAGTTCTGTGCTACCTAGCACAGCTTCAGAGAGAAGCTGGTAGGAAAAAGAATGAATCGTCTGGTGAACTTTAACTGATGACAGTGCTAGCATGGACTGCACCCTGCAGCAGCTGGATTCAGAACTGAAGGCTGTGAGGAGCAGTACCAGATGCACAGCTTCTGGGCTGTGAAATGGGAAAGGTCCATCCCTAAAAATCAAATCCCATTTCTACACTCACAGCTGACAACGAAGCAGGACTATATATTTAAAGAGATCCATTTAAACAAATCCCATTCCTCTCTCTCACACATCCCTCTCATAGAAATAAAGTCTCCTGGATACGGTGGAAAAATCCAAGACGCGTAACAAAGACTGGGGTCCCAACCCTCCTTTTCCCTTCTTCACACAACAGAAAAATAACAAATGAAAAAGCAGGTCTGAGAAATGCTCTGTTGCCAAGTCTCCTGGACAGAAAACCAAGGTAGTAACTTAAACATAGACACTTGCAGGAGACGGCAGGAACATGACTAACAGCTATTTCTAAATTCCCAGTCTCATTTGTCAACTGAGATGCTACACACGGCAAGTCATTTCTCTATCTCAGCATGGGAGATGGAACAGAAACCTAGTAGATAATGTGGAGAAATGCTCCTCAAGCAGGAATCAAAGAGTCAATGCTCGGGAAGAGCCTGGATAATGCACAGTGCAGATCACTGCTACGAAAGTCTTGTTTGTAATGTGTTCTTTTATACTATGATAGAAAACCCCACTCATACAAGCAGGGAAGAATGTGAAAGTATAGCCATCCTACTACCAACTTTGTGGTGGATAAACTCACTGCAAACTTTTAAAAAAACCCAAACTTGTGGGTTTGCTGTACCTGTCATTCCCAGAACCTCAACTCAAGCAGAGGTGCTTTTGATGAGCTGCTGACAGCTGATTTGTTCAAGGTTTGCATTTTGTTTGAAAAGCTCAACATCCCCAGCATGAAAAGCAACAATGTTTTCCTTGGGTCAGCAAAACAGGGCAAATGCAGTTTTTATTTTTTACCCTAACCCTAGATGGGGGAGGTATGGATCACGCTCAGAGGCACAAGTACACTAGGCTACACGGCTGGGAATGAGTTTTGCTCTGTAGCTGTGTAACATCATCCAACTCACAGTTGGAGGTTTTCCAGTTAATAAAACAGCCATATGGGGCATTAAAAAATAAACCAAAAAAACAAAAGCATTTCCTTCCTTTGCCACCTCCAGTCTCAAAAATCCTCCAAAAAATGACAGCCATAAAGTAAAACAGCAGTCAGTGGTACTCATGAAATTCAAGAGTATCTTTTTTTCCCTGGGAGCTTTTTACTCAATGCAAGTGTTATCAGCACCTTTGATCAGTGTGCTAGGGACAGAAGACAAATAATGATGGGTTGGAGGCAGTAATTAGAGTCTTCAGTAAACATGAGGATCTCTTTGGGAACAAAGCTCCTAGCACACTCGCTTCCCCTCCTGACACCACCCACACCATCAAAACACACTGTTTATTCACAAAACAAGCTTGCTTTGCAAGAAAATGGAGAGCACTTGTGTCCTGTGGTCTAGGAGGAGGCACACAGCAATGTCCTTGAGAACTGGCCAACAACTGTGATACAGAAAGGCAACATTTAGCCTAGATTCTATTTAGACACCTAATTCCCATGGTTATTGATTAAAACAAAAAGCTTGAATTTTAACTGATATTAAAGAGCCTTTTGATGTGAGGATCCAGATTTCTGTAGACTTAATGGAGATGGCCCATACCATGTTTCTCCTATATCAGCTTACCTCCCATCTTAACTTTAGTTGCTTCACTACCTGCCTCCCCAGCCTCAATATGTTGCTGCTCACCTCTACATTCCTCCCCACTTCACCTCATTTTTGCCAACATCCTTATTCTTGCCTTTGCTGAATGCAGCCTTCACTCATGCAGATTTCCCAAATCCTTACCCCATCCTAAGTTACCTCCAACAGCTCCCTGGTGCATTGTAGATTCAATTTCAAATTGCCTTCCTGGGCTGCAGTAAGCAGTAAGGACTTTCTCGAGCATCTCCTTACCCAGTGCTACACTTCCTTGCTTACCTCCTCCTCTCGCTCAGCTCTAGAATTTACTGCCCCTCCAGGGCTAATAAAGCCCAAACTTGCTGATTTTAAGGCACTGAGTAAGTCTCATTTGTTTACTCGGAATACCACAGGACATCGAGACTGATTTATTCAGAAAGTTTTGCTCGAGCTGCTCTAGTCTCCACCGTACTACAGTTTTGAGGGGTGCAGAATGTGAGACAAACTCAAGGAGCTACACATGGGGACATTTTACCCAGTAACACTGAAGAACAGCACAGCTTCATTTTCACTTGTCTTGTTTACCTGAAATTTTCACTTCAACAGGTCTTTTTATGCACCAGCAAAACCCATTTAAGACTATATTTTTTCACCTAATGGGGTGGCCTGCCCTAATCTTTGCCAGCTGCACCAACCTGTGCCTTAACCCCCCCAACCCAGTGCGCCTTCTCACCAGTCCAAGGAATTCCCGGAGCACTCCTATAAGTGGTGGGATGTGGCAAGACCAGGGTGATGGCACAACTGCCATCTCTGGCAGCCACAAGATTTTTGTCGGGCAGATGTCACTTCTAAGATATCTTTACCCCAGGAGAAGAGTTTCACGCCCACTTTACCACCTTCATAGCCTTAAAGCCAAAATCCTAAACATCCAGGAAAGAAAGTAACAGATTTGGGAAGTAAAATGCACAGCCTAACTAGGAGATGAGAAAAGCCATAGGGAACTGTGGAATTCACTGCCATTTCTGTTGCACAAGCTGTAAGATAAGCGAGGTTCAGAAGTGGACATGGCCAGGGCATGCTTCCCCTGTGCTGGTAGCTCCTGGTAGTGGGTTATGAAGCAGCTTAAGGAGCACATCAGGGAATGTCTGCACCCATGGAAGACACATTGCTTTGCAGGAATGCTGTGAAATGTTTTAGGTCTGAGAACAGTTGCAGGCCACTGGAGTCAAAAATTCCTGGGGTCTATTCTCACCTTCCTGCTAACTTGTTTTATAACCCTGGAGACATTTCTGGAGTAAGAGTATTTGTTTAACCCATGCTTAACTTGAGTTTTGCTACTACTTATAAATCAAGTATCTCCTGGATGCTAAGCACCTAATGAGGTGCAGTATCCAATTGCAGAAGAGACGGGCTTTTCCATTTGATACATAATTCTCACCAGCACAGGAAGGGCAGCAAGGTTTGGAGAGACAAGAAGTATATTTTACCAGATCAGGTGTCAGCTGGGAAACAAAAAGTAAATCCTTAAGTATGAGTAGTCACACTGGTCAGAACAAGATCCACCAAGCATGAACATATGTGCTTTCCAGCTGCTTCAGCTGATCAAATAGAAGGTGTTATCTCTCCCTACCAACCTCTTGCCCTCTGGCACCTGTGGGAAACTCTTCACAGCTTACACAGAACTACTACAAGTAGTTTTGTTTCCTGAAACACTGCTTCTTGCACAGTCTACAACACAGCGTGCTTGTCTACCACCAGTACAAAAACAGCATGCTTTTACAGAGGACATAAATGGAAGATAAGCATCAACATAAAACAAAAGCACAGTAAAACATCTTTACACTTGCTTTGCAGGAATGTAAGTTTTTATGTAAAATGCGGAGGAGGAATGTTGAAAACACACACCCCCCCAACACAATAAAACCAATGAGTACCCAAAATGAACAGAAAGATAAGAGGCAACCCACAGCTGAGGACAGTAAAGCATTAATCAATGTTCAAGATGCCCTGGCAGCATGCCGAAGTACTCTGTAGCTCCCTTCCTGCATGCTACCACCCATTTCAGTCCCCCCTCAGCACACAGTTTATAACTCTGTGGAGGGAAAGCTTTCTCTAACAAGTATTATTCTTTTGATGATCAGTCTGATTGAATTAGGACATCCATATGTTGTTAGCTGATGGCTAACAAGATACAGGTGGTCTTTCATCACAAGGGTAATTGGTCTCTGCAGCAATGACTAATACAGCAAAGTTGTCCCAGTTGTCTTTTTTTTTCCCCTGAATATTATTTCTTTCCAGCTCTAATAAGCAGTATCGCTGTCTTGTACAAACAGTTACATCAGGAATGGTTTGTCCAATGCTGAGGATAGGAATGTACAGAAAACCACCAGGAAAATGTGAGGTAAGCAGAGGGAGACAGTGAGGAAAGAATTGGTGCACAGTGCATCTTTCTCTTCTACCTGTTTGAACTCCTGAATTTCTTCTATTGCTTTGATCTGCTGCCTTTGTCCAGATCCTGCACCCTGTAATAGTGGCGGTCTTGTTTAGCTGCAATGAAGTACTCTGAGGTATTAAGTCAAAGAGCAATGTGACATGTTGTTAACATCGATCCGAAAAGGTATTTAAATCCTCTCATTTTAATTGAGTAATAAAGGGCCAAATTTAGATGGCCTCCTCTGAACAAAAATCCCTATTATTGAAATCAAAAGGGGACTTAGTGAGAGCAGGCCTCCCTCTAAGGAAAAGCCAAATACCTCATTAGGTGCACAATTAATGAAATAGCTGTACCTTAACAAAAAGAAATCTGAAAAAAGACTCTCCAAGTGCTTTCAAAAGAGCTAAGTTTGAAGGAGCAATTTAGAGACCAAACCCCAAACTTTGAGAAGGCAAAACCAGAAGGGTTTGTCCAAAGCCAAGGGAGAAGCTCCTAGCTGAACAACCCCAGACCAACCAAGCACAGGGCTTCTGCAGCCCTGAGTCCCTCTCCAGCTTCCAGATGAGAGGTTTTAAGCCGTCACTGATCCCGTGCATACGCTGCCTTCCCCCTGAGCCCACGCACCACACCAGGGAAGGGCTCCCACTGTGGTGGCTCATAAGGTGACCAAGAAGCATGTCAATTAATGTTATGTTTGTTTTGCAAGGTACGCACCACTTCTGGCCACACTTTTTCCTCCAGGCTGGTCCATCAGGGGTAACTGGACACTTGCAGTTATTGAGACTGCACTGATGTCTCCACGGCAGCTCTGTCCCAGGGCCTCTCAAAACAGGTTCTACTGGGCTGTCTCATACCTTTGATTCATGGCACAGCCATTCCTCTGGTGTTAACACCATTAATTTTTTAATTACTCAGGTTCATACCCTGAACCCACCACATTGGTCAGGCACCTATAGGACATCTCATGCCAGTTACACACACAGCCTTGAGGAAATTCATCCAGGGCCTGAACTGCCACCACTCCTTGATGTCCCTCACAGCTCCCTCAAAGCTCGTCCTGCCCCATTTCCCACATCCCTGAAGGAGCTCTGCTCGTTCAACCAATATGTTGGGGAGCAACCTGCACAGAGCTGCCAACACATGGCACAGCAGTCATGATAAAACTGCAACTTAACGGCCGCTGAGTGCTGCCAGGCCCCACGTGTCAACAGACCTGTGTGTCTGTGCCACGGCACTGCTTGGGACTTCGTAAAAACAAACACTTTTAGGAGGTTACTCAGACCTACCTGGCACTCAAGCGGTGTGAACACCGGCAGGCCCAGCACTAGCTCAAACCTGCAGCAACTTCTCCAAAGGATGGAAAAAAAATTTGGTGGAGCACCTCAACCAGTGACAGAAGAGGCAGTTGTGAAGGAGTGAAAGCAGGAGTTTTTTGGGAAAGAGTTCTGTGTTCTCCTATACATTCATATAAAGACCTTGTCCCACAGATAGCTGAGTAACAGCCAGCCACAGGTGAGGAGGTGTGTAGCCAGGCTGGCCAGCTTTGCCTGCAGTCGCAGCATGGCAGACATCACCGAGAGCAGCAGCAACAGGGGTCTGAAGCTCTGCTGGCATGGAGCAGGATGCGTGTGTCAGGATATACAATAAAGCAGTAAGTATTTGCAACTTTAGGGCAGTGATTATCTTTCAACACTACTTCGGGTCACTGCCCTTTGTTGCAAAGTTACAGTGGTACAGCAAAATTCATGAAAGCCGCCTCTTGCTCACTTGACTGAGGTTGAGTGGGATAATCATTTCTGACAAGTCCTAAAATAACCTCCTTACCAAATTCTTTGTTTCGATAGAAGGGGACAACACAAGCCTCAGTATCAGGCAACAAGACTTTCACCACTGCTTAGAAGCCAGTGCCCCGATTTGTGCTGGCAGAGGGACAGATCCTGTGCCTTGTCCCGCAATGGGAAGGCACATGCTAAGCACAGCTCCGAGTGTCTTCAGTGCCAGCCTGTAAACTGGGACCAGAACATCTGAAGGCTCCTTACATGCAACGAGCTGGGGAGTGTCAGCCAAATTCCCAGTAGAAGGGCCAAGGGTGACAGCACACGCCAGTTCACTCCTGCTTGCACCATCAAGGAGGCACAATACAGCCTTCAGCTCTTGACACAGACAACTCAGCACCTTCCAATCTATTTAATTAATTTTACGAACCTTAGGACTAGTATGTACTGTCCTCTGCACACCTGCCATTTAAATGACAAGGGCACTGCTTTAAAGAGGCTGCCCAGGAATGATGTCCCTCACTAGACTTTCCCAGCTGATTACTGTTTTAAATATACAACAGAAAGAAACTAACATGCTCAAAAAATTAAGTGATTTTTAGAGGACATCAGAGTCAGCAAATCCCAATTAAGCCAAAAATCAGCTGCAGAGTACACAGAGAGCACAGAGTAACATGGAAACAGCTCCCACCCTCAGTATGCTCACACAAAGTCATTTGTGTTGGATTCGAGCTTTATTTACTCAGCTTGTAACAAAAAAAAAGCTATTAGCAGAAGGTTAAGGTAACTGGAGCAATTGCTGTAAAATAATGGAGCCCATAGCAGTTACAGCTTTGTGCATATATACATTTAATTGAATAAATACATCCATTCAGCTACCGCCTTTCACAACTCAGCTTTCCTGCCTGCAGTGGGGAAGGTTATTCCCATTAATTGATTATTGTTACTGCTCTAATACACCCTACACACTTGTTTATGTTTCCATTTAATTTTCCAGGATATTACCACTGGCACTGTTAAAGGGGACGTGTAACTGAGCCAGCCCCGCTGACACACAGCAAATGAGAATACAGATCTCTCCCCAAAGGAAAATAATTATAAAAGGCTGCAGGTTATCAATGGATCAGTGGGTTAGTTAATGTAGTTAATACCTGTATATCCTCATGAAGCCATGCGATTTAATCTGATCATAGTTAGTCCTCAGGGAAGACAACTCAGTGAATCTGATGCAAAGACACCTTTCAATAATGAACAGGCATCACAGCACTCACACTGGCAACAGCACTCCTTTTAGTTTAACACTGTCTCTCTCTCAACCCTTCAGAGACTGGCAGAAAGGAAAGGCTCTCCACATCACCCGTAGGAGGATGCATTTACTGAACAAAACGATTACAAAATTCCATCAAGTCTTCAGGCTAAAAATATTACATACCTATAAAATTACATAAACCAGCAAGGAGAGGAGAAATTCTCTGGAACAAGTAAGTGCTCACGCTCCACAAGTGCACATGCCCACATGGAGGTGGACAAATTCACCAAGTAGCTCATGGGTACTGAGTGGGCACACAGAGGAAATACAACAGATAGAAAGTCAGCTAAGATCCGCTGTAAAAGATCTAGTAGAAGCAGGCTTTAAAAGGAAAAGAATTAAGGAAAGCACAAGGCTGGCAGAGCCTTAAGTGGATGAGCTCAGAGAAGCATGTTCCAGCAGGAAGGGCTAATGTGAATAAAGTACCCATGTTGTTTGCAGACCACACATGAGCACAGAAGGAAGGAGCACGGTTAGGTGGGGAAGGCTGTGAGGAGTGAAACGGAAAAGCAGCCAGGATGGGCAGAGCTGTACAGACCTCTCAAGTGGGTCCTAAAGACCTTCCAATCAATATGCATCAGTGGAGGGCCTCAAGAGGCTGGTTATGTGACCTGTATGCTATAAACAAAAAATTATTCTGCTTGCTCTGGTTTAGGAACATATATTCAAACATACACTTCAAGAATTTTTGGAGATATTCTGAAAGGGCAAGACTGAGCAAAATGCATTCATCCTGCATGCAAGAGACTTTTCAGCAGTTAGAGACAAAATTAGTAAGTAGCTACTGGAAACCAAATTAATCTCTTGACAGGGGAAAAAAGGAAGAAAAAAATAAATCACAGAATGAAAAATATATTTTACAGAACTGAGAGGGAACAGAAAAGACGTCCATCTCAATGCATTTTTGTGGGTACCCACTAATTTTACATAGAACCTATTGTGCTGTAGATGTCAACCTATGTAAAGAAGAAAACAGATTTCCAGCCTGAAAGCCAAACATCTGCAAAATCTGCTCTTCCAGTTCCAAAATACTCACATTTCTCAGAAATATGTGGTGTTACCAGGAAACAGAATTTTAAAAGCTTCAAAAAAGGGAGACATTTGCTATTATGAAAGGTGCTGTCACTGACTGCCCATTCTACAGTCCTTCAATTTCAGTAAGTGACATACAAGAATACTGGTTAGACAATAGGGGTACATTCTGCTGAGGGCTGGGGTTTTCAACTGTGATTTCTATGGCTTTTTCATTAATGGCATTGGATACATTTTCATTTTTGTTTATAAAACCAGAAACATTGTTTCCCTTTTTATTTTTTTTTTTCAGTATTTACTGATGAACCCTAATGTATGTAATATCAGATACAGCAGTAGATGAATGGTTTAAAAATTCACAGCAACTTCTTAGATTACCAACATGAGCTTCCTAACAGAAATACAAGTACTTTTTCTTTGTATTACCACATACAAAACATTGACTCAAACTCTGATGATTTCAGCATCCTATGATGATAACTTGCTATTAACTCACCACCATAGACACTAACTCTCAGATTTAATTCTTGTCAGTTAAGAAAATGCTCCTGCTTCTCCAAAACACAATGGCTGCTGTCATTTTGACTGACGTAAGCTACCATGAGTGATTTTTCAAATGGACAAATTTATCCCTGGAGACATCAAGATTCCAACTAGGGCATGTTTGTCTTCCTCTGACAAATCTGGAGTTGGTGCTTAAAGCAAGCAAGAAAGCCCCAGAAGTGAGAGTGAACATTTCTCTATGACTGTCATTGCAAAACAAAAAGTGCTTCCACACATTCCATGCAAGATAACCCCACACTACTGCAAAGGTCAAACTCAGCAGTGACAACGCAGGGTCCCATCCTTCTTACTGGGTCACTCCCATCTGGGCAGATGTGGACAGAGAACACCTTGCTGCATTCTCCTCAAAGGTGTCAGCTAAAACAACTGTATGATAAACTAAAATACACACAGAAAAGGTCAGACAGAAGCCTGTGAGATGAGACAGAAGAAAGCAGTTCAACAGACACATTCAGCAGTGCTGAGTTTTCTACTTTTCTGTTCCTCCACCCTGCCACGAAGCAGGCCAAGAACAGCTCTGTGACCCTGAGCACACCACACTCAGGCATACCCTCACACCACCTGTAACTCAGGAGCACTCATCACACCTCATCACTTACTCCTTAACCCGAGACTTGTCGCTTCTGAGATTTCCTCAAAGTCATTTTTCACATTACAGAAGTTTCTGCAAGTCAGCGAGGAGTCTGACATGGCAGGTCCTGAATGTGTGGGGTAGGTGTCCATGAAGTTAAACACTGAGACAGCTTCAGCAAACTTAAGGAGAAACTCCAATGCATTAAAGATCAACACAGCATTCTGAATGAGCCACACAATCTGGAAGTGCTCCCTCCAACATCAATATCCATTTCCTCCATCAACAGGAGACAGAATAATAGCAACTTCCTCTATATATGCAGCCCTGAATTGTGCCACATCAAATACTGGCTCTCAGAGGCTATTAATTCTGTTCTATAGGTAACCGTGTGCTAGGCAAGACGCAACAATTTTTATCAGCAAATGTTAAATGCTGCAGAAAGCCCAGAAGGTGCATATGGAGACTGCTAATAACATTAATCTACCACATCACTGCATTGGCTCTAACTGAACACACAAACCACTGCTGAGAGCAATGTGGGTTACTCCAGTGACCAGAAAAAACTTGCAAGCTCTTGCTCATATGAGAGGCAGCAAATCCATACAACCACTGTCAGATCAGTTTTTTTCCCCCTGTATCAGCTCCACAGTGCCTCTGAGCTCTCTCCTAATGACAAAGTCTTCATTGATTTCAACAGAACTCAGCAAGACAGCATAAAACGAACGAAAGAAAAGAGGGAAATGTCAAGTGAGTCATTAGCAGGTAGAGAAAGGAACTGTGTGGTAAGTGGTCTTCAACATACTTTTCCTCCTTTAAAATAAACGATGCCACAAATTGAGGGAATGATTTCACATTAGTGAAGCAGCAGCAATAATGAGCCCGGAACTCTCTGCAGGA
The DNA here is from genome assembly GCF_018691265.1 of Tyto alba. Classification (NCBI taxonomy): domain Eukaryota; kingdom Metazoa; phylum Chordata; class Aves; order Strigiformes; family Tytonidae; genus Tyto; species Tyto alba. The sequence goes on from NW_024881317.1 coordinate 7,448,177, forward strand.
GTGAGGAACTCCTCCATTCAAAGGGGTTACTTATGCCAAATGCCAATAAATACACAGGTAAAATTAACCTGCTTGTTTGGAAACCTCTAGATGGGAGCTCAGATCTTAAATACAAAAGCCAAACAGAAAGAAGCCAGCAAACCAGCACCAAACCGGAACATTTTTCTCAACTTCAAATAGCTAAGGAAATTCCTTTATTTTTTCATCTTTTTGCTGCTATTGCCAATGTTATGACCTTTGTGTTGAGTAGGCACTCAGATGCTGAAATGGGAGGAGAATGTAGTTCCCATCCTTAGCAGGAGCAGGCAAGATCCAGATAACTTTCTAACTCTGTTACGGCACAAATGAGTTTTCTTTTGAGCATTCTTTGGAGCATACTTCCATGCATGCGTCTTTTTGGTTTGATTTGAATTGCCCTCGGTTACCACAACACAGCCCTTTTTCCTATGTCTGGTTAGTATAGCAACAGAATCTGAGTTTGGTAGCAACACATTGCAAGCATTAAAAAAATCTGCTATTAGCTCAAGAAACATGAAACTACATGTCAGCAGCCCATGCCACGGAGATATCTTCCTGTAATAACTTACCCCTGTCTCTCTAATTACGAAACTTCATGAATCCCCGCCTCCTTGGCAGAGCACAAGCCTGAGCAACCCCTGCCTTCAAAGGATGCACAACAGAGGTGCACTGCCCACCACCTCCTCTGTGCCTGTCACTGCAGAGAAACCGCAATGAGACTGATTTGATGGACTTCATGGCCAGAAATATATTATATTCCACAGATGCTGTTACACATCTGCACTCTTCTGTACACATGTATTAGTACTAATACAAAAAGGAAGAACGGTTTAGGGGGATGTTTTGGGGTTTGTTTTTTTCGCCCCCTTTTTTTTTTTTTTTTTTTTTTTTTTTTTTTTTAACTAGAGGAGTCTTCCTGTGTTGTCATTTCACTACAAAGAGACTGTGTCAAATATTATATTAAGTTACTCCACTAAACTCTTGTACAACTCGGGAGGAAAAAACCTCTCAGTGCACAGTTATATCTATCTAATTCACTGCCTTGGGACACGAGAAGGTTTTTATTGCAGCAGGGGAACAATTACTAGTACTTAGCTGTCAGGTGGGAGACTGATTCTTACCCCCCAACTACAATACAGCCCAAATGCAGCATATATGTACTTGACATTAGCGATATACTAAAGACAGCATGGACTGGTCAAGCTGATCATTTCTCAGATGCACCCAGCCATGATAGAAAGTTCAGCCAGACTATTACCGCTGTTATTAATTAGTTTCTATCCTCAGAGAACAACCTATTCCAGATTTGCTTCTAATTTAAACTGAGGGAACTTACCCAAAAACGTTTTATCCGGTCACACACACTGTAGCCCCTACTGAGTGAGCATGCTATTATGAGAAAGTAAAGTGATACAAATATAGCACAGCAACAGTATACACTCTGCAGTTATTTCCTCTGAGAAACAGAGGAGAATGGAGTGGGTAAGATACTCAGCCAGCCTTCTGCTAAGGCCACTGAAAATTGCATTGATGACATCAACAAAAATAATCAGTTAAAGACAAATCTGAGCAAATAATTCTCAAACCACATTTTAAACTGAGGAATTTAACTTCCTCTCAAGTATTCACAAATCTGAGAAGACACGTAGATTTCCACCAGCTTCTTCTCTATTTATATTCATTCAGAGAATAGACTTTTTTCCTGTTAGGTTTTACTTCTACTAGCCAAATTGATTGTAGGTTGATGTAAGAATTAATCATCCTGTATCTGAAAACCTACTTGTGATGGACAGGCTGGGACAAGGCAGATATTAAACTTCATTGCTGCTATGGCTGATTGGTTGAATGTGCATACACATGCACTCTTCTGCAACGCATAATTCATACACAGAAATTCAGGTTATGATTTTCATCATTTAAGTCAGTAAAGCAAACAACCCCAAAATGCTTGGGCTTTTTTTAAACTCTACATGTAGAAAGGAACATGGTTAGAAGCATATGTCTGAAGGAAAAATAATGAAGCAGCATATAGTAAGCAGAAATCATTTTCTGGCAGTATTTTCCCAGCTACAGTTGAACTGCCAACTTTAAAGAAGTTATTTTAGCATACAAGATGAATGTATCTCAGGAACAAAAAGAATCACTCTTCCTAATCCTCCTCTCATGCACCCTCCTCAGTCCTGTTCTCAGACATGAAGCATTGCTTTAAAAATGCCCATGGAACAGACTGAAAGAAGTTGCTGCTCCTCTATATAGTTATTTATAATGGATAATCTTAGAATCACTCTTAATTCCCGCTCATCATTTATGGTGTTGGCAAAGTTACTCCAGTGAGTTTAGTCTCATTATTCACCTTCCGGTTGTACAGTATCTTGCATTTTATATATCATCCTGCTTTATCCAGTGGATCGCTCATAAGCATTTACAGAACCAAGTGAAGGTGAATAATTACCCAAGTACAAAGCTAAATGTTGAAATACTATGATTTTTATGGCCAGTTACAGGAAAACATGGACACACTTTTACTGTAGAGAATCTCTTTAAGTAAAGTAGCAATACATCCAGGAATGCTATATAGTTAATCTTTCTAATAGGCCCCTGCACTGTCCCAGGACACTGAACACCATTCAGAAACTCAGCGGGACTGTTCAGCTTTGCTGTCTATGGTCATACCCCCGCTGCATTCAGTTACACTTGGGAACTTGATAAAAATATCTTTGCAAAAACAAAACAAAACAAAACCAAAACCAGTAATGGGACCATCCATTCAGCTGAAAGTCACGTCAAGACAGGGATGATGGGTCAAGTACACAGAGTTTTGGTTACTAGAAATTATTCTAACAAGTGTAGAAGGATCACATTAATGGCAGAACACACTTCACTGATTTACTGCATTGGAGCCATTCGTCTAGTGACAAGTCCTGCAGAAAGAAGAAGGAGCCAAGCTTGTAAGTTTTTTCAGAGAACAAATTCACCCACAACATCCTCCTTTTAACGTGCTGGAGAGGGTAGTACCGCTGAAACCCATGAGCACTTTACCCCAATAATAGAGATGTTTCATTGGGTAACTGAAGCCAAATTTCATAACTTAACCATCTGGAAGAATTTTGCAACATGATCACCAGAATCATGACTTCTACTTCAGGCTCATCATATCTCAAAATAGACCTCACCGGCTTCTACATCCCATTCCGTTACAGGGATCACATTATCTGGGGTCCTGCCACAGCATGCTGGGTCACAGCAGCCACTCCGTAACAGGCACTTCCTTCCTAAAATGTGATGGTGGTAGTGACAAGGTATGTGTCTCCTCCTACTACAACGATCACTCAGACACAGACAAATGCTTTGGAACAGGAAGGGAACTAGGGTGTCTTGGGGAAAAAACCCCACATCGCCACTTGGACATTCTTCAGCTAAAACTCAACCATAAGCCGCTAATATCAGAATTTAAAGCAATCTGGGCAAACACAGTAGAAGGAGTGAGCATCTTCCTAATCATCCAGTAGTAGTCACCACAGCTCTCAACCTTTACCATTGCTACAATACAAGTAAATATCCCTGTGTTCCCCTGCTGCTTACAACTGCTTGGTGTAGAGACCCATGCCAAGTTATCTTCACAAGCATAGCAGCACATGGAGAAGAGGCCTCAAGGCATCCCATCCACTGGCATCAAACAGAAAACAAGAGTGAGATGCCAGCCCGCAAGGAAAGCCTTCAGTGAGAAGTTCAGAGAGCCTTACCTATGTACAGGGAGGAATCTTTCCGCCTCACATGGTCATCAATGTAGGAAACTCCCAGGGGCTGGACAGGGGTAGCACCAATGCCCAGGAGGACTTGTGCTCCAATGAGCAGCAAGTACATCATGTTGGTAGCAGTCCTATTCCTGCAGATAAGGTCCGGGTCTGGTCCCTCATCACTGGTGGACCCGTTGGCAGCACACACATCCCTCCCTTCAGCCCCCCAGCGTATTTCTCCCGATTCATATTCATACTGATGGGTCAGAAATTCAGGCAACGCGGAAAGGAGGGCACCCAAGGCCATGACTATCCCTCCGCATCCTATCAAGCGTGGCCGATGTCCTCGGGCTCCGAAGTAGCTCACAAAGAGGATGAGGGCCAGGTTGCCAATCTCGAAGCTGCTGGCAATGACGCCCACGTCAGCACTCTGAAGATTGAATCGTCGCTCCAAGGTGGTTAAAACACTCACCTACAACAGAGAAATCCAGAGAAAATTACTGAAAGGGAATACGACCTGTCTTCTGTTCTCCCCATATGTCCTGCTAAAGTGTAAGTTTCCTTGACTTTCCCTTGGAGCCAGAGACATACACATCAAGGACATCCAAACTACAGTACAGTAGTAGTTGACCTCCAAGTATGATCTAACTATGCAAATACAGCCACATCAGAAGGTCCTAATACCAAGTGACATTTCACAGCCTACCACCTGCCTGAGCACATGTTCACTTCCAAATTCCTGCGTACATCAATGTATATTTTGGGTGACTGAAGAGACCCAGGGCTCCATGACTGGTTAGCCTCTCTTTGGGCACCCTTTCTGTTTGAATGCACAGCATCCGCGTTGCAAACACTGTCCAACAGAACCAAGGCACAAACCACACCAAGTCTCATCTCATGCAGGGCACCCCACCTTTCTCTTAGAAAGAATCATGGTTAACAAGCAGCAGAAAACCTTGTGGATACTTGGCTTGCACACCAGCACAAGGCCATCAAGTCAGGGACAGTGATGCACAAGTAGGCAGTGTGGCCATCATCGAAGGATTCTATTAAAGTATATAAATAAAATGCTGATCAAAGGGTTTAAACTGTTTGTGGATTAGTTAATGACTGGGATCATCACTTGCAGAATATTTTTGAGAAGACCAGCCAATTAAGCTTTACATAGAAGTTTTAAATCCACCACAAAGGGAAGATTTAGCAAATAGTGGTTATTTAACACCAAGAAGAGAGAAGCACATGAATAGTCTTCGAATATTTAACGTTAATGCAAAAAGGAATGACCTGTTCTTTTTATTCAAAATGGGCAGGACAAGAAGTGGCAGGTTTAAACTGCAACAGACGTGATTCAGGTTAAATACAAGGTGGGAAGAAACCAGACTTTTACTGGTAAGGATTTTGAAGAACTGAAATATGCTGCCTGGAGAGGCTGCAGACATCTTCAAAAGAGCATAGACTGGCATCTGTCAGGAAAGACACAGGTATGACTGATCTTGCCATAGGGCAGGAAAATGAACCAGATCATCTCTTGAGAGCTATTCCAGTCTTGATTACATGGTGCAATGAAACACAATGTGGATTTTCTGCAACAGTCATAGCACTGATCAGAGTATGAAGATGAAACGTTAGGTACCTCACTTGCTGTCATTCCTGCTCAAGGGAGAAAACTCAGTGCATTCTCATATCTATAGCAGTGTCCCCCTTATACAGGAAAAAAATAACAAAAGAAATCTTGAACATGTCACAGAAATGCCAAAACTTTTACCTTGGATAAAAGACTATCTTGTTTTTTCAGATTGCAAAAGATATTTAAGGTTGTCCTAAAACAGGCAGTTTTCTCTATTAAAAAAAAAAAAAAAAGTGATAAAGACCTCAGAGCAGAAGGTAGCCCCTGGATAGAATAAAAATAGCCTCCCACTGGAGGCACTGAAAATCTTTGCTGATAAACCTCATGAAACAGAAGGCAGTCTGACCGACTTTAAAGTATTCTGACAGCAGCTCTTCTCTGGGGGCAGTTAGCCTCTGTTAGGGTACACCAGGGCACAGTTGGACAAAGACAGTCCCATCGGCAACAAAATGAAAAAATGGAAACAACCCACTTCTGCTACTTTGCATAAGCAAAAACTCCCAAACCTGACCCTGATGAGGGTCCAAGTCAGATCTCTGAAACTGGACTGTTTTAATGATTTCTGAAAATTCAGCCTTCATCCTATATAGGCAGTTATCACTTTACACTACCACTGTAATCCTTCCCCACTTAAAGAGCCAAGGGGAAAGAAAAAAAAAAAAAACAAAACCAAAAACCCTAAAAATCAAACCCTATGACTGAAGGCAATGCAATAGCAGTAATTTTTCCCCATGCTAAAGCCAAGTGAAGTGCATGTCAGAGAGAAAAGAGATCACCACTTCATCTGAAACACCAGGCGCAGGTACCTGTTGGGATGAAACAGCTGTGATTCACCAGGGGAAATTATGTCCTCTCCTCTTGTTGCAAGGGCACAGCACGGCCTGTCCCTGCTCCAGTGACCTTGGCCACGCTGCTCAGCGAGCAGCGCTTGAGCACTGGGCACACATCTAACAGTGACTTCACTGTTCCCAACCCTCCACCGGAGCCAGAGCGGAGCAGATGGGCAGAGACACGCCTCGAAAACCCTCTACTGGCATTTTTAAAGGAATGCACACCAAGGTGGAGGGATATGGACAACATCCCATTGCCCAAGGCAGCCCCACCAGGCACTCATGGGACAGAACTACATTTATTGTCCACAACACAGGACTGGTTTTAATGCAAGGTGTGATCTAACAGAGCTGGTGCGCTCAAGCTGATAAGACTCCAGACTTTGACACCACACAGCCAACACCAACAAACTCTAAGCAATGCAAAGCCCCTGCTGTAGAAGCTGTCCTTCATAATACCACCTCCAGTACATCACTAGAGCAACTCTACAGTTGAGGTCCCATGAACACCAAACTCAGCAGAATGGGGAATCTCTATGAGATGATAATATAATTCTGAGCATGCAAAATCATGTCTATGGTGCTCACTGCTGAGTTGTACCTAGATAAGAAACCCATGATTACTCACTACAGCTGTATAAACTGAGGCATAGAGAGCCAAACATTAATGAGACAAGTACAGTCAACAAAATTAATTTGCAATGGAATAATTTAGGCTGGAAGATTGAAAGCCAACAGAAGTGATTTCCCAAGGCCAGCCGGTATTAACTAGCTTTGGAAGTCTCTCACATTTTGACCTGGATGCCAAATTTTAGGCTTTTACCATACATGTATACAAGTGGCTAGAACGCAGGATGGTATTTAGAACCACTTGGATGCCACACCTTACAAGGGCCAGATTTTGGATAGCTGGATTTCAGATAAAAAAATTCCACCATTTACGAGTGCAATTCACAGTGACAGGAACAGTAAATTGGTGACAAACCTGGGAACTAAAATCAGAAGCCCCAGTTCTCATTCTGCTCTTACTTCAGTGGGATCTCAGTTGCTCTCCTTTTTGTAAAAGCTAAGCCACTCACAGTAGGGGAACAGAGTCTCACCATCCCCTACCAGCTTCTTGCTTTGCTTTGGTGAAGAGACTGAAACAAAAGGAGGAGGACAACACAAAACAAACTCCAACCCTTCTGATAAAAGCTGGCAGGAGTTCTCCTTACTCCTCTGGCTGGACCGCACTGCGTTTCCCAGCTTGCTCCTTCTGGCTGTAGCATTGCCACCCAGTGCTATCAGCTCTGCCTTTATTAAGCAGAGGATGGAGTGCAGGGGGAGCATCATGAAACTCACATCAGCCTCCAGCACCCAGAGGAAAACAGCATCCAAGTACAAAGCACCGAGAGTAGTATCAGCAGAGTTGCCTCCAAATCACTGACAGTCGTGGGGTGGAAAAAAAAAAAAAAAGAAAAATATCCCCAGAATAAAAATAGGGCTGGGAAATAAACTGTCAAGGTGCAGCTTTTTAGCCAGAGAGCACCAGGAACACAACTGCATTACATCCAGAGTGGCTGCAGCTCAGACAGCACAGCCCAAATTCTTGCTTTGACATTGGCTGTGACCTTAGACAGGCCGACTACAAAATTGACATTAGCACAGCAGAAATGTTACCTGCATTTGTTCAAAACAAACCTCTGCCCATGGCTAGAATCATTCTCCTACACTCCTCTACAGCCCATCTTTAGGGGGCTTCCTGCATATAAGGTGTAATCTGACTAAATACTTGCAGTTTACATGTGGGATGCTCCCAGTGCCCTTGTAACTGTAAGATAAAAGAGCACTGTACTATCCATATTTCATTTCACAAGCCTGCTCCCCAGCAGATAAGCCATCACTGCTCCTAGACACTAACTCTATTTATTGAGAGTTACATAAAATGTTGCTAAAGACATGACAGGTCCCTGTAATATACTGACGTCATGTGAAAAGGCTGCAAGGATTTTAAAGAGTCCCTGTGTGCTGAGACCAGGTTGGGCACTCAAGAGTGCAGCCCACATGGGTGTTGGTTTAATAGGAGGGATGCGGGGAATGGAGTGGTGTGGCAGCACAACAGCCTCAGATGGACAACCTCCTGCTAAAACACAGCTGGAAACACCAGAAGCCTGCATTATTAGCTGTGAAGCTGCTATTTCCTGGCTCCTGTCAATTTACACAGCTGTTTTGCCAGGGCTGGAAAGAACAGATTAAGAGGATATTCAGTTAAAAAAGCTTCTAACCGAAGATGAAAACAGTTATCAGGAAGCTATTACAACATCCAGTAAAATTCATGCAGGCAAGATACATGAGACATGTGACTTGACCCCCAAAAAGTTAGTGGTGTGAAACTACCCACTGGACCAGACAAGTCCAGATGAGGCATGAGAGGACAGAAGTAGAGACAGAGCAGTAATCGTGGCAAATGTCAGTGCCCACGATGTTGAGAACTGCATTTAAACTACAGCTTTGTACGGGCATGTGCCTGTGCTAAAGACAGCTGTGCATTGCCTGCTACATTATGGCCTCATGTCTGTCCTGCAGATCAGTCCTTAGCAAGTCATCGAGGCTCTGACCACCAAAGTACTTTAGCTGCAGCACTGTACACAGCTCTCAACCATGCCAGCCTTGTTGCCTTTTCCCACCTCTCAAGGCCTCCACCACCCCCTTTGATAGGAGCTGCCTTTCTGTCTCTAACTGCATCCTCTGTCTCCAGTGGGATCCCATTGCACCCACTCCAGACATCCCCCACCCAGTTTTTAAGAGCAACTCCACTAAGATTTAGCTATGGCATTAGCGAGATCAACAGGACCGTGCAGCTGTTACACCACAAGTTCATGCTCCTCCTGACTAAGTCTACACCAGATCAGTCAACTGGACCACCCTAAACTAAATCAGGTTGGGCGTCTGTCCACCTTGCTCACACAGAAAGCAGGCTCAGCATCTAGGAAGATCATGTAACCCAGCCTTCTGTCTTTCTGAGAACACACTGCCTAATATACAATAACAGGAAATAATTAAAACTTACACCATGCTTGCACTACCTCCTCTTCTTACAGTGCCATAAAAGTCTGCACATACGTGCTTGTCTCGGGTGATTTCAAAGGCTGACCTCAAAAGGACCTGGGCTAAAGGGGCCTCCTAAGTCCATCCTAAAACACTCTCTGATGATTGAAAAAGGAAAATGAGCTCACATAACACAGAGTGATAAATGACCCACGTTAAAAAAAAAAAAAAAAAAAAAAAAATTAATCACCCCCTTAACATTTTCTAAAGCACCTTATATTGCAACCCCTGTAACTAAATCCAGGGAAGCCTTTGTCATGTCATTCTGGACTTATTTCAGTAATACATGTTCACATTCATCATTCCTGTTTGTCCCAAATCTATAGATCTTGGCATTTCCAAACAAGGTAAATTTGTTCTCTCTATAGGCTGTTTATTTAATATTAACGCTCAGCAAAAATACAATCCACAAACCTGTTTGGCACTATTGCCCCAGTTTATCACTAAGAAATGAACTAAAGGCTGTGGGCACCATTGTGGAGTCAGAGACACAGTGCATCAAAAATGAATATCATATTGTTCATATCTCCAGTGATCAAGTCATATTCACCCACAGAGTCTACAGATAAGTTCATTGTATTAATAATACAGGGTTATATATAGAAAACACATTGACTTTATGCCTGAAGGGCCTTTTTAAAAGGCTTCTCTTTAATGTAAAATACATTTTCTCAGTTTTGTGGTAAGAGATTGGACTTGAAGAGACATGTCTGCAGTGCTACCGGGTGTAAAATAATTGCCTGGCAACTATGTTCCCAAAGGAAAACAAACACGAATCGTCTCCCACAGTCGCCATTACAGAACCAGGAAACACAAGATTCCTCGAAGAGCCAAAGCGACCATCCCAGAAACAAAGCTGCTGCTTCCACACACCTCCACCCACTTCTTTAGATGTCACCTTGTCCTCTCCTCCAGCAGCCATGAGGGATGGGGCAAAGGATATCCCATAGCTGGAGGCAAGGTCTCCTCCCCGAAGAGCTGGTACCCGTGGACTCAGCCCCCCCTTGCCACCCATCCTCCCAGCTGACAGCACAGCCACCAGGCTCAGGCTTCAACCCCAAGGGGACGATGCTGATCCTCTGCTCTGATGTTGTTCTCCTCTGCAATTCCAGCATTGAGATGATCACTTGTAGTTGAGCCCAATTTTTTAAAATACAGATAATTCCCTTGGTTTTTGCCCACTCCTTCTCTATTGGATGGCCGGGAGGAAGGCGACAAGCTTAACACCCTTTGCCCAGACCCAAGCATCAGCATTCCTTGCTGCTCCCCACCCTGATGAAATACTGAGGGTATCAGGACCTCCCATCTCAGGCTGCTGATCATTTGTTTCAACACCATTCCCGGTCCAAGAAAGTCAGTGGAAACTTAAAAGATGTTCTCACCGCAGATGCTGACACCCATGCTGGCTTCGGACACAGGAACATAAGGGAAAGCAAAAAAGGGTGGCGATACAAACGCACCCAAGCTGGCTCTGCTCAAGGTCTGGAAAACATTTCTGCATAGAAATTTGCATTCACATGACAGGGATAATAGACGCCGCAGCTGAACCACTGCTGAGAAGTAGGGTGTTATTAGCTTGGCTGTTGCTGCATGTGCCTATGCTGTTTCTAGGCCAGCAGTGGAAAATCTGCAAGTTACTGTACTGGTGCCACAAGGAGTTTGCAGCTCAGATCTATGCCTCGCTGGTGTGAAAAATTCATTTTATATTCTAGTGACCAGCTCTGAGATTACTGACACGGTCCAAATTAAGCACACATTCAAGGTCAGGATTTTCAGGGGCCTGAGAAGAAAGAGTATTACACCGTGCAGCAAGAGAAACAGCACACTGTACTCCTGGTCAAGGCAAGGCACGTATGTTTGGCAACCCCTCCTTTTTTGGCACCACGTAGAAAACTTTTCTGTTACCTCCTGTACCCCACTGTGCATCTCCTCCCCTCATTTCAGCAGTCGCAGCATCCTGTGCCACTTGTCCTCAGCCACCACAAGGCACAAAGCAAGTGTACCTGGGTAATCCTTTGCTGGGTCACACAGCTGTGCCACAAACACTCACAGCAATGCTAGATGCTATTGCACATTGCAATTGGAGCGAAGAGCAGTTGGTACCCACAGAAGATATCCTGTTTGGTCAGGAGTTGGTACATCAGTGCAAAGCCACAGTTTGTTTCAAAATAGCTTAAACCAGAAAAAAGTCACATGCCTCTTCAAGTTAAACGAGTGTATTTTCCACTACTCTAGTGAAATTGGGATCTATACTGATCAAATATGCAATGTAAAAACCTAACCTCTAATCCAAGCAATCATTGCAGCAAACAGCAATGCAGCTGGGCTGCTGTTATCCTCCCCAGTTGCTTCCTAAGGATCCCACATGGGACACAACAGACTGACTCCTTTCCCTGCCTCCCCTGAGGAAAAGAAGGAGCACTGCCCCACTTAGAGAGGCACGAACAAAAAGATTGTCAGGGGTGTTATTTGCAACTACCCTCTCACATCCATCATGGAAAGTAAGCGTGAGTCACCAACAGCTCAAAATAGACCCAGGTACAGAGCACCAGGCCACACTGAACTTCCTAGCAAAACTTGAAAGGCTTTTTCTGTTGCTCTGAAACTGATGTGCACCACAGCAGAACTCTGCCTTTTTTTAACCTTTTGAAGTCCTGACCTACGGTGATATTATCACAGCCACAGACTGAATGTCCACGCAAGCTTTCTGCCTCCAAGTCTGCTGTTCAAGATTCACCTCACTGTGGAAGGCAGGTGATATTTTAGTGTCTGACACGGTATCTACATAAATACATCCAATGCCAGAATCCATTTGTAGCTACACTGTTCTTTAGTAGCAGACATACAACGAAGCTAGTGGATATTTGCATCCTCATTTATTTTTAAATGTTATGTCATTTTCACTGTCAGCAAAATAACACATCATAAACATGCAAAGAAGCACATACCTCAACCCTGTAACTGCATTTTTGCGTGCTTTAAACACCATATCATAGAACAGTGCTGCCAGCACAACTCAAACCCAGAGGATGAAGAATTCCATGTGGAATAAGTGTGCAGCAGCAGGGGCTTGTGAGCAAGGGCTGCCACTCGGCTCCATCAAAGTAAACAGCCAAGGGAAAGCAGCTGGAGCATCTTTGACACATTCAGAAATGGTTCTCCATTTTTTTCCTGTGGCCAGAAGGTAGGTGTACAAAGCCAGATGAAGAGGAATTTGAACTGTTTATGACGCAAATGTAGGCTCCTACAACATGAAAGGCACTCTTGGCCATATACAGGACTGGAAACAAGATTCATACATGGGTCCAGGACTCTGCAAGCAGAGCACCATCACCCTGGGTTCACTTCCAGTGGAGAAGAGATGATGAAACTCATGTTTCTGGAAGACTTAACAGGAAAAAGAGACCATTTCTAAGTACTATCAAAGCACTGGAGAGGCAGGCTCCTAAGCTGTCACACTTCTACATCTCCTCAAATCACTGCAAGTTTGCTTGTTTACCTAATAAAATACTTCCTAGCACAACACTTTTATGCCAGCAGAGGCGGCTTTCTACTATAAACAGGACTACTTACCACAGCATAAATCATAATGCAAGCCTGACAAGAAAACCTGTCATGCGAAGGACTTTATGTTATCTTAATTTATGTTCAAGAGCTGAATTCAGGGCTAAGGGTTGCATCCGAGTTATGACACAGTGCAGATCAAGAAGAGAGGCCCACGGAGCTGCTTGCAGAAGCATTCCCAGCTGCCAGGCATGAACCAGGGTAGAAGTGACACAGGCAGGACACTCTGAAGCAGCATTAATAAAAGCTTTGATAGAAGCTGAATTTAGTTTTCACGGTTGGAGGACAACGGTGATTATATAAAGGCTATATACTGAAAGAGGAGGTTTTCTGACAAGTCCTACTACTTTTTCCTCATCTGCTCTGGCTCTGCCGATATCTCTCGTGCTCCATTCCCTACTCAGCAGCAAGGATGCCTGGCTGCAGCAAATGGGAACTCAGCTTAGGGAGAAGTTAGAGGCATTTCTCATCAACCAGTACACGAAATGCTTTAATTTAGTAAGCCCTGGGAGGAAGGAAACCATTTAAAAAGGAACCAACAAAATGGCCACATTGTATTGTCAATCCACAGCACTTCATAATAACTCATAGAAGAAACACCAAATTACTGTAAGCATCTGCAGGTGGAATTAGGGTCTCTCTAGCACCTAACTAGCAACACCCCGAGCTTGTCCCAAAGCCACGTGAGCTGCTTGCTTATCCCCATCTCACACCCTGCAGCCTACACAAGAGCTGTCCGTGTCATCCTGCTTATTTGCTAAGTAACACCCTCCTACAAAGCTGTTCACAAACAACTCATTTCTCCTTCCACGTTGGCTCTGTGCAGGGCCAAGGGTATGAACGGGAGCTGCATGCTGGCTGCTGCCAAACGTCCCGTTGAAGAACGGGGCAGGCTGGGAGGTGAGCAGAGGGGGTTTGTGGTGTAAAGAGACAAGGCAGAGTTGAAAGTGATCTCAAATCTATTCAGATCCGAGAACCTGGTTATTATCTGAACATTTCCTGTGTGAAGAATGGGGGGTGGAAGTCACAAAGGGCAGACTTGTGACATCTACATGTTTAGGTTTGGCAGTCCTGAACACAACACAAGCCATGCATCTTTGTATCCTGTACCATCATATCACCTCCCCATTTTGCCACTTCTCAAAGGTAGCAAGTCCCTTCCCTCCTGAACAGAAGGTGATTTACAACTGCCTTTTAAAATAACACACATATAAGGAATAAAAGAATTCTTACAGTTAAAGAAAAATTAAATGGGAGATCTAGCTAGAACTTGCAGACTTGCCATAATCTCACTTGTCTCAATGTGTTTCCTGTAAAATGGTGATACAGGCAACAAGATGTCTTACCAGGTGATGGAAGCTCTGTTCCTTGGGATTCACTATGATGTGAGCTATCAAAAAGCCAATGAACAAATGAATCTGCTGAGGCTGTACACACAAATGTCTGAATTTCACCCCTGTGTCTGCAGGATTAACAATAACCCATGACAGAAACAGGCACCAAACAGCACCTGATGGGGTCCCCTCACTGTAGAATCACCAGATCCTGCAAAAATTCAGTGAGCACACGCAAGGAAAACAGAAGTCACCACCTCTTCCACTTATATGCCAGAGTCTGACGTGAGCAAAAGCACAGTACGAGAGGTTCCCATGGAAGACAACTGCTCCTACAGCAGGGGCACATCAAATTCTAGGAGGAATCCAGAATTCAGGCACTGAAGAGTAGGAATGGTTTTACATTCAGTGTTCAACACCAAGCCAGAGACATTCAATAACCCATCATTTAGTGCAGCCAACATGAGCACTATCTGTTTTCTTCTACTTTCCCTACCTCTGGTTTCTCTTAACCCTGGTTTTGCATGTGCATGACAGACCAGCCAGGTCAAGAGCTGCACACGTGGCTGCAGTATCCCCATCACCAGCAAGAATCTGTCACCTCCAGGAGCACTGCTCAAAGCCACACTAAGCTTCACTGGGAGATACACAGCAGGCAAAGGGAAATGAAAGCCATATGCATGAAATCAAGCAAGACAAGGCCCCTCATAGCTCAGCAAAGTGGCCTGTGCAGCCCTGAGCACGGATTTCTCAAACTGGGAAATGACACTAGTGAACCTGTGAGAGAAACCAGGGATGAGTCCAGTCCAGCTTGCATGGGGGAAGCAGGAAGACAGGCACCTGCATTAGCCTGTCTGCAGGTTACATTAACTGAGAGGGTTTGGCTGGTGGAAGGATCATTCTTCATCCAGTCTCACTACCTGCCATGCTACATCTTGTTTCCTTTAACCCAAGCCTACAAGTTTTCCTTGGAGCTCCATGCCCATTTTTTTCCCATTGCACATATCCTCTGCAGCCATTTCAAATTCCATGTTTTCATCTCCTTCCACAGTTCTTCACTCATCCTTCACAGACATCTTCTATAGAAAGTTCATTCTCTTTATACTCAGCTTCTCCCTGGTTCCTGCCTCCCCAAGGTATTAATTACAATACAGTTTATTAGCCAGGCACATAACATTTAGACTCTAAATCTGGACTGCTTTAAATGAAGCTAGATACCACTGAAGCAGTCCACTGCAGTCAGTAACAGGGAGGGGAGATTTTTCAAAAGTACTTCAGTGGCTTTGGAACAAGAGTCCCATTTTCAAAGAGATGCTTAGAGTAAGTCACTTTCGTCAATGAGAGCATGGCTCAGAAAGCATCTTTGAAAAATAATACCCTCAGGCTCTTTTAAAATCCGTCACTACCAAAGAGCAAATAAAGCAGCCCTAAATTGTCTTTTCATGTGAAGGCTCAAAAAGCATAGGGCTAGATGCTTCAACCCTGCAGTGTCAGGCAGGTGTGAAGGAAGCAGGGATACCATTCAGCTGGCAACAAGGCTGCATCATATCTCAGGGTGAAGGGAAAAGCCTCACAGATCAGCCACAAGTAGGGTAACACAAAATTACCAGCCCATTAATTCATTTAATTCAACTTACTATAATAGCTGATAGAGACCTGGTTCAGGGTCCAAGCCAGGGTGACTCTTTCATTCCAGTTACCATCACTGTAGCAGCCGAGTGCCCATCATCCCACCCCACAAGATGCCCACGAAGCCAGACAATACCGTAGCTAGCACATTTGCCAACAGAGAGAAAAAGCCCAAAGGAGGCCTGGGGAAATTCATGACAAAGCCAGGAAATGAGCCCAAACATCCCTGGTCTGCATTTTCACCAGAAGGTACAAATAGTAGTTGTTCCTCAGCCAACAGGCATTACCCCATGAGCAAAGCTGTCCTCTCCCAAGTCTGCCACATGTCGCATTGTCCAAATGCGAATAAAAGCAGATTTACCTGGGCATGAGCATTAGTCTTGACTGATGAAGGGAGTCAGTTTGGACATGACAGCCCTGGACAGCCAGCTGCAAAGTAAGAGCCTGACTTGAAAACATTACCCATGTGTGGCAGGAATGTTGCTCTGTCCCTGCCAAGATGCCACCATCAACAGAATCTGCCTAACCAGTATTGGCTCAGAGGAAACAAGTTGCTGTTCCCCCATCATTTAATCTCTCGCTTGCGTGAGCACTGGAGGCAAGGGAGAGGTCAGGGAAATACACAGTGACATGGACTCTTGGAAACACTCCATGAACTTAATTTTTTTGTGATGCTGTCTGGATACCAAGAGTTTTGAGCATAATCAGGATGCTGAGAATCAAATTGAAAGTGTCTGAATCTATACACCATGCACCATAGGGGGCAAATAAAGGAGAAAGAAAAGGTCATGTTAGTCTGAACTTGCATTTCCAGTGAAGCAAAGTTCTGTGCATCTCTTAAAGACCTCATACCTTGAAGCCTCAGTGAGACGCCTAACAGAAATCCATGATGTTTTTGTCAAATTTGACATTGGAGTAACTAAATTCAACACTGGAGTAACCAGACACACTCCATACGTGCCAAAAGGCACTGTTAAGTAAACCAGAAGACCCCACTTTACCACAGGCCAGAACATTTTTGTCAATTTTGGCCAACTGCCCCTAAAACAGTAAGTAATTTTGAAGATAGGGACACAGAAGTATTGAGCTGGGACATTACAGGAGAGCCTGGAAAAAAAACTTCCAGACATGAGACCATACAACCTTATACTGATCCCCAGACTCACTGCATCTTCCACAAGAAAGAAATCCAATTCAAAGTAGCCATATAATGACTATTTGCTGCAGCCCCACTTGAAGGATGTTCTCCATATCTAAAAGGAGCTCTCCAATATGTTAAATCCTGCCTTCCTACCTCCATGCCAGACTCTCCCACTCTCCCTCCCTTGACCAAAATCCCAGCTATGCAGAGTACTCAACTGGTTTCAAGCCCTGACCCTGAAAAAATAAAAATGTTGTGTCCTGGATGAAAACAAGACAGTTTCTCCTGCCAGCAACCCTCTGGTCCCAGCAATGAAGTGAAAGCAGAGACAACTTTGCATTCAGACTTACCTCCGAGCTGTTATCCTGCTAATCAATTCTCATTGTATACCTGCCCACAGAATACCAAAGATGAAGATTAATGCAGGAGCATCTTGAAAACTCCTAACGACAAGGGACCCTGGGCACTGTTCAGAGATATACTTCAAAAGTTTGCAATTTGAAAATGGCACAGAACTGATTCTAGAGGCTGCATCCAATATTTCCCAAGAGTCATTATACACAACTACAGTAATTCATTAGGGGTCTATTTAAATAAAAAGGCAAAATAAAAATTCTGGCAAAAAGTTTGTCCAGCATTGAATTAAACCGAATGATTCAAAACAATAAATACCATCTCAGCTACAAGAGGCTATACCATAAGCTCCAAATGCTTCCATGAGACACAGTGAGAAGAAATTTTAAACTTCTGCCTTCTTGGTAAGAGCTAGCATTGAGATTAAGAGCAACACAGCAGCCTTGATGCATCCTAATCCACAGAAAACACTGGGCTTCTGTATAGGGCCAGCATTTAAGAAAGCTTGTACAGTTGCGCCAAATGACACAGCAAACCCACAAAGCTGTGCCTCTAGCACATGGTTTGCTAGTGTGGCTTAACTTCAATTGCCATCAAATAACTCCCAAGCTGTTTTTGGAACCTATTCATTCACAGAGAGATTTGTCAATGGAGAAGTGGCCTCAATTGAGCAAATAAACTTTTGGAAAGAAATGGCTTATCCACCTCCATGGAATACTTGAAATCTTCCATTTTCAGCCTTTGCTCTTGAGTTCTTTAAAATTGGTGGGTTTGAATCCTAAAGACTATGGGAAAGCTTTTCAGCAATCCCAAACCCAGCTCCCTTGATATAAATTTTTTTTTAGTAGTGTTAAATATCACAGATTATAGCAAGAGAAAAAACAGAAAACAAAACTCAACCTCGACTAGCATCATAGCACTGTGACCCAGGGGTTCAAGCTAGCCACGTGGGTTTGATACCACCTTTTGACGACAGAAATACTTGGGGCCAAAGCATCCCTCTTCAGACCGAAGCTGGAGAACACGAGACATGGCAGGTTTCTGCAGGAACACAGTTGAGCTCAGCGGGCATTCACTGCACTGAGCACCTCAGACGAGACCGACTACAAGATCACCCAAGCTGGCTGATATTACAAAACTAACACCACTACCCTTCACAAACAAGCACCCCAAGACAAGGCATCCCTTCAGCTAAAGCTCCCGTCCCTCAGCCAGCAGCTGCGCTGACTTCAGACATAAGGACCTGCATTATAACTAGCCATAGGCAGCAGGAAACAAAGTGTGCATCTCATGCAGAGGCTGAAAGGCCCATTGTAATTAACTGCTCTCAGCTCTGTACATTGAACAAGAGAAAAACAAAAACCACAGTTTTCTTTTGCTGGTAAGCCCTAAAAATGCTGCCCACTATTTCTCATAAAGGGCCTATACGCCCAATGCTTTCTCTGCCCATCACACAAACTGCAGCACTTGGCATAGGCTATGGGGAAGGTTAATTCCCACAATAATCAAATTTTACAGACAGC
This sequence comes from Tyto alba, assembly GCF_018691265.1. NCBI lineage: Eukaryota > Metazoa > Chordata > Aves > Strigiformes > Tytonidae > Tyto > Tyto alba. The sequence goes on from NW_024881317.1 coordinate 7,467,021, forward strand.
GCCTGCAGGACAGAAAAAATATCACCATGTTTTAGTCACAGAGACATGTGTTTCTCCTTGGGCTGAACCTGCTTGCTGCCCAGTGGCACACCACAAAAAAAAGGTGACTGACCACCAAGTGCAGACAGAATCCAAGCACAGGGAAAACCATTTACCCAGTACCAGCCAACATTTCTGCAAAGAGCATATTGGTGTTCAAACACGATTAATGGTTTACTTTAGCTCATGGGCGAGGGTGGATGCACTCCCAGCAGAACACCACGAGCATCCAATGGAGACGTGCTCCCAGTGAGCCTGGGAAGAAGGGGTGGGATGGAGGGAAGGTGGTGTTTTAATTTTTGCCAACTCTATTTTAATTGGCAATAAAAATTAACTTTTCCCAGGTCAAGACTGTTTTGCCCCTGACAGTAATTGCTAGTCTTTATCTCAACCCACGAGCTTTTTCACCTCATTTTCTGCCCCCACCCTGTTGAGGAGGGGTGAGAGCAAGGCTAGGTGGGCGTCTGGCTGCAGTCCAAGGTTAACCCACCATAATACCTCACCAAACGAGGTGGATACTCTTTAAAAAGAAAAAAGAACTTGGCGAAAATAGCTTTACTAAACCATGACAATTACAGCTCTTCCTGCAGCTCAGAGAAATGATGAGAAGCAAGCCATAGGACCGAAAACCTGGAAATTCTAACTCAAATTTTTCCTCTTTAAAAATCAAGACCTACTTACATATTGTTATTTCCCTGCAACTGGGAAACAACAGAAAAATAAAGGATCAACCCCTAATTTGGCATCTCAATACATCACACAACACTCAAACCGTGTCAGGATGAGAAGTAAGCATGTTTCCAGCAGATGAAAGTCATTAGCATGGCACAACAAGCAGCAGGACACCACTAGGGGCATTTCTCCTTCATATTTTTCAAAATAATTTTCTTTTAGTCAGTATTTTTAGCTTCTCTTTTGGAAACTTCAAATGCTGCCCGTCTTCTCCCTTGACATTTCTCAATATAGATGCGTATGCGTACGTACAGGTCTGGTATTATTCAGAGGCGAAGGGGACTTGTCCTGCTACTGTACCAAGCCAGGCACATGCTGGTCCTCCTGCAGCCTTTCAGAGATTCCCTTCAAGCCACAGTGTAAAGTTTAATCCACACTCCGGCATCATAACGCTCCCCAGCAACATCCTGGTCTACTGCTAATGATGTGCCAAACTATGTTTGCACGAAGCCCAGTAGAGAAGTGGAAAGAGGTAGCAGCTATTTCACATCCTCCTTTTCAGAAATAAAAAACAAGAACCCCAAAACAACCTTTCTGCAGCTCTTCCTGTTGAAGTTCTACCAGAGAAAACAAAGACCATTCATTGTTTAACACAACTAGTTGCATTCCTATTAAGTTATGGTGTTTTCTCACGCCCTGTTATCGCTTCGGAGAATTACCGGGATGAAATAAATCCAAAACTACAGAAAACTCAGAACTCTGCCCTGATACGGCAAATACACTCATCACTGCTATCCTCTGGCCATCCTGCATTTGAGTGCAAGTGCCCCCTGCCAGCTGAGAGCATGCAAAGCTCCATCTAATACAGGTTCCAAGCAGACTCCAGGAAAAATACTTTTCACCTTACATAAATTTATAGAATAATTCATCTGTTTTGGAACATACAGGGAACCACTACCTGGCACCTCAACTGTAGAGCAATTCCAAGGCATTTCATTTGATTCTTCAGGCATTAAAATGTTAAGTATCACCTTAAAATACACATATACACTTCAAGGCTGTTCCTTATAAATTGATCCAAAACCAATGATGATTTCAATTCAGCCAAAAATCTGTTAATAAGGAAAAAAAATAAATTATTACTATATGTTTTTAAAAATAAAAATTGAAATGTTTCTAAAAGGTTTCTGCATTCTTTCACACTCCACAACTCTTCCCAAACAGCCAAGCTTTCTTTCAGTTTCTTTGTGGCAGAGTTTGTAGTTGCCTTTTTATTAGGAAAACAACCCAAACAAACAACCTGAGAAAATGTTGGGTTCAGATGTAAACATCAAAGCACCAAAAAAAAACTTGAAAGCAAATCTGCCATAGTTGCTTCAGAAGCCATAATGCTGGGTGAGTCACGAAGACCTCAATACAACTGAATTATCCAAGTTCCTTCAAACCTCACTGTCATTTTATGGATCACCATAAAACTGAATTTTAAGTCTTCTTCCACTTTCAGTAAACTAAAGCATTACAAATTATACAGGTGAACAGCATGATTAGTGTTTTAAAGGGCATTTAAATATTAAAAATAAGATAATCTAGCAATCCTTACCCAGAAAACAGATCATTATGTAGCATGGAAAAACAACTTATGTGCTTCCACACCTGCCCTTACAGCCACTTATCTAAAAGTCACTGGGCCTGCAAACATGCAGAAATCATCCATGCGATAGCTGCAGATACCGAAAAAGATAAAGATGTTAAAAAAATATAGGGAAATAATCTGCCTGCTTGGTGAAGAGAAAGGAAGGGAAAAGCAACACAGAGGAAAAACAAAAACAAACCAAATCAAATTGGTTTTCTTCTTCTCAAACCACAGAAAATAAATAATAATGATGATAAATATTCAAGCATACCTGAAATAAAGATTTTGCTTTTACACTGCAAGCAGTCATCTAAAACTACCAAGTGTGTTCAGGCACTGCTGCAATATGAGCACCCGTAAAAGACCTTAAACTTCAATACAATGGGCACTGTGCATAGCAAAAGGAGGGGGCCTGCCTCCCTCACTTCAGTAAGGAATATTTAGGTATCAAAATGCAGAAGCACATCATATTCAGAATAAGGCTGGCAATGAGAAAGTTGCTAACTGGAGAGTTTAAGAAATCTGATTTTAGTTCTGAGGTCTTTCCTAGACTGGCTAAGTGAGGAGGGGCAGGTCCGCTCACATCTGTGCTGTAGGTCTTCATCTCTGCATTATTAGAACTGCATCCCCACTTAAAAACTGCAAAAAATGAATGGCTCCTTTTCTCCATCCACTCAAACTGGAACATCTTGGATGCAGGGACCATCCATCTAAACATTACTGAATGCTTCCCATAGCAGGGCAGAGCCCTCCCAGCACCCCTGGGAAGAAGTGCCAGACACCCCAGGACCTCCCTAAACAGCTTGCTATCGCTACTGATTGTATTGATAGTGCCTGAAACCTGGCAGTGTGAAACCTCTACTTAGCAGAGCAGGCAACACTGTTTGAATTGCAGTATGTATGTACAAAGAGACAGAGAGTCTAGTGGTTGCTCCAAGGTGACCTGGAGAAGGGACTCTTGGGGTTCTAGTCCTGGTTTTGCTGCAGAGTTATAATGAAACTTTGTAAATCAAAATCAGTGCCCCATTTTTCTATGCAGTAGGAAAAATTAATTCCAAACTTCACTGGAGCCCTTAAAGGAGTTATTACACAAAGTATTATCATGTGTTCATTTAAACTTCCTTGGATGATGCTTAAAATATATCACTTTGCAGCTTCATCTGGTGTTGGTCAGAAGACAAAGCTACACTAATTCATCCAAGCTGCAACCTCACCCACTAAATAGTATGCCATTGTTTAATCTTGCTACCATGAAGGAATACCTAGAGACCAAGGAGTGTACAAGTAAGGAAACATTTTAGATTATTATACACAGAGGACAAATTCTTCTTGACAAATTGCAGAATAACTCTTTTGAAGCAATAAATTTACACTGCTGTAGCAGAACAGAAGCTGGCTTTTGGTCCTTTGCAATATCCTGAAAGTAAGGGAAAAGAAAACCCATGCAATCTGAGACACACTCCTTTCTGGGAAACAGGGAATCTCTGCTCTCCCTTGCAAAGAAGGAGAGGGATCACAGTTCAGCTGAGCCCTCTCCGGGACAGGGGCTACATTATGATTTAAAGAATCACACTGCATACTAAGCAAGAACAAGACAGACCTTCAGACCAATGTATTCTCTGATATAATTCAAGATCCCTTTAAACCTTAGCCGCATTAATACTGCAGGCCATTAAAACTCAGCTAGTTGTCACCTAGGCACACAGAAATTGCTAAAGGGATTCTGGAAGTGAAGGCTGGCCAGAGGAAATGAGACGTTGGTTTTACGATGGATCATAACATTTCTAACGGGTTGCTCTTTCTTTCTGGGCTTACAAACATCACTTGGCCCTTACAGAGAAAAGGAAGAACTGCCAAACTTTCTGCTAAAAATAATTTAAAAGTTAAACACTAAAATCAATTAGTCCACACACTTACACATCAAGTGTGTTTTGCCTTTAAATGCATTTAACCAAGAAGGCAGACTGCAAGTTTGTATTTACTCTGCATATGACACACAGTATAGGAAAGAAATGTTGATACATCTACAACTTCTCATTTATTAGTAGTAGGTAAAAGAAAACTTTAAACCCAAGTATAAACGCCAATTACTCACAATCCTTCATGGTACTCCAAAATCAAACCTACACTGGGATTGGAATTTGTTTCTACTAACATATATAAAGTTTTTATGTTAATGAGTCAATACCACACTCCCAACCCAAGCCCCACAGTCTGAAGGCAACAGAACCCAGAGCTGGATCTGTTTTCTCCTCCACCCTGCAGTCAGAGACTCGAAAAACATCAGAAGGCTTCTTAGAAAAGAAATATGAATGTAGTCAAAAGAGCTAGTTTAGAATAACTTTCTGCGCAACTCAGCTGCAGAACAGACAATATTCTCTAATGGGAAAGGCATACTAGAAACAACTTTCCAGAAATAACATTGCCAGCAAAGATATATTAAGGGAAAATGAACTGTAAGCAATAACCAGCCAATGCTTGGCAAACTTCATCCCCACTAAAACATTTATTTTCACTCCATGTTTTTTTTTCCCCTTAAATACCCCAGTGACAAATAAATTATGAGCATTACAGCTAATTTATTACTCAGCACTGCTGAGGATGGTAGGAAAAAAATAAAGACAGCAGTATTTTAAATCTGATTCTTATTCTAGGAAAATAAATACTTTAATAAAAACAATAATAAATTCAATGGGGAAAAACTGCTCTTGCAGTTAAGTCACTGGGCTGAAGCACCTGAAACTGGAATTCCTTGCTCTGCCAGACTCTTCTCTGCCCATGCCTATGCCAGTCGGGCTCTGCTGCTCTTAACCAAGCAAAAGCTTTATCAAAAGCTTCAGCAACAGAAACAAGCTCTTAATCCCTGCCTCAGTTTCCCCACATGCAACATGTTTCCCATCCAGCCTAATTAGACTACAAATACTCAGGGGGAAAATTCTATTGTACAGCACCAAGAACAACAGAAAATTTTGAAGCATTGCAGTACTCCTATATTAAAATGGTCTTTAATGACATCCTCCATGCAGACCTCTCCACTGACTTCAAGGAGGGTTTGACTGCGTCTCTACAACAGGAGAAAACTGCTTTCTGTAATAGGAAAACAGTATTTTATTTGTGACATTTAACATGGGAGGGGAAGGAGCTGTGCACCAAAGCAGCTTAAAAATCCAAGAGCCAAACTCTGCTCTTAATCCCTCAGTTCCCTGGTGTCCATCTCACAGGACCCCTATTTCTGTTTGTTCCAGCAGGAACACTTTGATGATTGATTTCTGTATTTATCTTTGATATTTGTTTTTTTGTCTTGAATATGGATTTTCAAAATTTTCATTAATATCCCAAACCCCAGTAGCAATAAAACTGAACACGAGTCTGTCTCGGAGATCACACACACACACACACACAATCTCACCTGGACTCACATGGTACTATTTTTTTGCTGCAAATACATTAAGAGGGATTTTTCAAGCTGCAGTCAAACAGTGCTGCATGGGCTCTAGCTGGGAAGTTAAGCATGGCTCAAAAGTTTTCATTCAGCAAAACAAGAAACAATTTGGCATTCATTCCCACGCAAACACCAATGCACCCTCCTTGGGAGGGACCAATTATTTTCCTTTCCATCTCATGCTCAGGCCAGTCATCCTCTATCACTTGATAAAACACATGAATAGCTGCATTCAAAGCTGCAGCAAACAGAGACATCTCAGTAAAGCTCTGTAAAAACAGCTATCCCAAGCACACCAAATAACTGTTTTTCAACGCGCTTCCCATATGCATGTCCTTTATCTAAAGAAGCCCGTGACTTTGGCAGATGTTGGGTGCTTGCAACTAGGTCAGTTTGAACTGGAGCGAGCTGAGGCTAAAGGCTAGGGAGAGAAAATTAAATTGCACTCCTGCTCCACAAACAGTGGCTGTCAAACCGAGAGCTCTTTGCCTTCTGCTAAAGCAGCGATTTCACCAGTGGATAGGCAAAAGATTTGACTGGCAGGGTGATGAAATGCCCCTGTGATAAACTGTCAGGAGCACTTGGAATGTTATTACCAGTTAAAATATTCCAAAATATAACGAACGTAGGAATTCAGGGGTGGGGTGGACAGGGAGGGAAGTGTTGCCAAGGTATGTGAATCAGCCTTATCGAAATCCTCATCGCTGCACGGCCGGCATGACTGATCACACTGCTGCATTCGCCTGAAAGGCACAAGGCTCCGGCTGGAAAACAGAGGTTCCAGCCTTTCCCTCCTGGTGCCATCTGCACCAGAAGCGCTTGGCTCTTTAATCCGTGGACCTACGCTGCAGGAGAGCAACCAGGGGTGGCAATCATCTGGGCTTTTAAAAGTTGCTGCGAAAACCCTGAGTAACTTCTGCAGCAGGAATGCCTGCAGACTACAAGCAGCCTTCTCCCCGCTACCACTGCGGTTGCTGGGAAATTCAAGTTTCCAAAAGCACACAGGAGTAATTAGATGAAACCAAATAAATGCATACACAAAACCTTAGAAGAATATGCAAATAATAGGGTGTATTCAGCAGCCCCAGAAATTAAGGCAACAGCACAGGCTTGCATTTGCATAAACTATGCAGGATATGGCACCAAGTCATTTGGAACATGTGCATTTTGCAAACAGCGAGTGCAGTAATTGACAAATATTTTGGAATGTGACATTGATCAAATACTCCCTGAAACTTCACATGAAGAACCTCAGAGATATTGTACTAATTAACCACAGACATCCACTGTTGGCATCCTGGGGTATTTTCACTGTTGAGTTCTGTGGGAAAAGAATTGGACTTTATAGATTTTTATCAGTGTTTATTATTTATAAAGCCCTGTTGGCAAGCACAATGTTTTATGAACAAGTAAAAGTGAATGATCTTTGCTTCAAAACCACATAATGAATGAATGTATACTTTGTACATATATTCAAGTAGGCGCTGCTAGTTTATTGTGTAGCGAACATGGAAAGAAGAATTTTTTACATCTCTAAAAAGAAATAATATCCACTTCTAAATATACTGACATGAAAGCCAAGCCCAATCAAAACTGAGATATTCAATCATTCCTAAGAAGCCAAGCCCCTGCCTTGTTTTCTTAACAAGCTGAGTTTTTGCCCTCATATTCTCCCCATGCAGAGCAAGGCAGACAAAAACCAAGGAAACCAACTTGTCGCCGTATAAGGCGAAAAAAGGTTTCTCTTCCTGAGTTACAAATAACTAGGGAAAGTCACACGTGTGGCCAAGCAAAGCAGAAGTATGAATATAGTACTTGCTCACTGCCGACAGGCTAAAATTAGTAGTTTATTCAACTGCCCAGAACTACACACTGTGTCTGTCCTCTGCAGCATCTCCCTATTTGTCCGTCTTTCTGTTTGCTCTCTGCTTTGTCTCACCTGCTAATTTGTCCCTCGGGGAGCAGCCTGGCATGCCACCACTGAGCCCAACAGCCCCTGCTCATCCCAGGAGCCTGAGTAAATGAATATCCACTTGCAGTTACACCTGGGCAACTCTGCAGTGCCTCCACTGATTTCACCCCAAGACAGCACCTGAGCACAGCACTTGGCCCCACGGGACACTCGGTCTCCAAAAACTATTAGGTCCTCCATACTTTCCACCAAGCATCTTTCCTGCTCCTGCTCTCAGGACACCTGTAAGCACAGCGCTTGTCCAGATTTGCTTTAAGCACAGATTTACCCTCCAAAGATAATTCCACATTTGCATCTGTTCATTGTATGAAGAGCGGTGTGGTATTTGCAAAGACGGCAGATAAATTATACAGGGAACGGAGGAACACTTGCCCAGTGCAGCTGGGCCACTGCTTACGCATGCTGGGGATTGTTTTGAGTTGAGTTTTCTTTTTTTTCTTCCCCCCACTGACCGGCTGTCTGTTATTGCTTGTGGATCCCGTTGGCCATGGGGGCATGATGTCATGTTGGGCAGGATTCAATCCTGGAGAATGGCAGAGGGTAGAGACAGCAGCACCTCAGTCGAGTTAACCCCTCGGAGGAGGGAGGTAGAACTCCAGGAATTGCAATGGCAGCGGCGCTTTCCAGCCGGTGGGGCTGGGGTGCGTGAAACGCTCCAAAGGAGCGAGAGGAAGCGAGCGCGCTACTCCGGCACAAAGCACACCGAAGAGTTGGGGAAAACAGGAAAAGAAACCCTAAACTGGTGAGGAGAGAGCAACGCAGAGGAGTTTGAGAAAAATGCCACACTAGGGACTATTACTGCTGATCCCATGCTCAGACACTGTAGCGAAGCATGCCAATATACAGTCTGCTAGCAGATCTATACGTTTCCAGCATACTGGTGCCCACGGGGTGACATCACCTCAGTGGGCTCTTCCTGACCATTTACTTTGACAGAGGATTATCCCGCAGTCATTCATGTTGACAGCTCACCTTGCAAACAGCACATCAGAAACAATATATTTACTTACTAAGATATTACTCACATAAAAGAGGCATGCCCCTGTCTGGCTCCTACAAATTAAGTGATATTCACCTATACTCACACAAGGTATAGAATCGCTGAATTTATCTCAATAGATGTGATGTAGTTTCCTTAGGAATTACACATATGTTTCAGACTAAACTTACGTTTTTTATTATATGAAGATCAGTGCTAATTTCCATTGCATATTAACAGGGAATATTAACCATGGTTAGTTTAGCCACATACTTTGAAAAATTATAGATCACGTTCAGTAGAAATTTGCATAAGTAGTTTGAGCATGTGAGAGAGGAGCAGTGCTAAATACTGAACACAAGTATTGCGAATGAGATCTTACACTTACTGTATAATATATTACGTGTATGGCCTCAAAAAGCCTCAGAGATTATGAATACATTTCTTTTCCATGGAAACTATAATTCTCAAATCCAGCAAGCTATTTTGAGAAATTTAAATCAACTACACACATCTGCTGGAAGAACAACACTTCATTTTCACAGGCTGCCTCTCTCGGTGTATACTCAAAGGCACAAGCACAGACGTATGGACATCCTTCCAACTCTTCTACTACAGTTCTGCCTCTGGCACCAGATCTCACTATGCAGATTCCGTGCAAAGTCGGATTTTGACTGTTCTCTACCTAACGCCAAGACTTCACGGGGCTGCTGCGCTTAACGCGGCTGCATCGCTTGAAGAGGAGAGGGAGAATTAGTAACGCAGGAGGCACGAAGCAAATACCCCGCTAGGTTTTTCTCGGTATTTACTCGGTATAAACTGGAAAGGCTGGCGTTCTACCCGAGTTACCGGCCAGCTCGGGCACCAGCAGCGGTGCCGGGCGGGCGGGCGGGCTCCGGGGGACCGGCCGCAGAAGTTCCCCGCGAGCGGCACGGCAGAAGGGTGACCCCCTCCGCGCTGCTGAGTCATTTAAAGCCGCGAAACGTTGTAAAACCCACCCGGCGGGGGCGGCTGCCCCGGCTGCGAGGAAACTTCCCCTCCACTTCAGCCGGCGCATCCCCCGCCCGGCAGCGGCTCGGCAGGTACCGCGGGGGGGGCTGCGCGGCCGGCTCCCACTCACCAGGTAGGCTCCCACGGTGCCCTGGGCCAGCATCAGGGCGCACTCGGACACCAGGAAGAGCTGGATGCTGGAGAAGCAGGAGACCTTCCTCCGCCGCCTCCGCTGCCGCGCTGCGCCGGCCCCCGGGAGCTCGCCGCCGCCGCCCGCCGAGCCCCGCTTCCCCGGCATCCTCCCGGGCACCGCCGCCGCGGGATGGCGGGCCCCGCGGCTGCTCCGCGCCTTCCTCCTCCTCCTCCTCCTCCTCCTCTTCGGGGTGCCAATCACAGCGGCAGCCCGCGGCGGCTGCCTCTCCGCCCGCGGGCTGCTGCCATGGCCAGCTCGCCGCCTCCTCCTCCTCCTCCTCCTCCTCCTTCACCACCACCTCTCTCCTCTTCTCTCCTCCCCTCGCCCTGCCGCGCTCCTTCCCTCCGCCGGCCCCCGCGCAGGCCGGATCCGCGCCCCCCGCCGCCCAGGGGCGGAGGAAAGCGCGGGGCTGGCGCCGGCGGAGGCTCCGCGGCGGGCGGGGCGGCCCCGTCCCGGGATACGCGGGGGGCGGCCGCGGGAGGGGGCGGGAACCGCAACCCACGCGCCCCCCCCCCCCCATCCCCTGGGCCGGCTCCTCCCGGTGCGGGGCCGGAGCCCTCAGGCTGGGGGCGCGGGGGAGGTTCCCGCCCGGGGTTGGGAGTTTGTCACCGGAATTTGATGGCAAGATGTCCCCAAAGAGGCCTGGCCTGCCACCCCCTTCCCTGGCGGCCCCCCCCCCCCCCCCCCCCCAAGCTTGGGCGCCCTGATTTCATACTCCTGCAAGTGCTCCTTTCCAAAGGGTGAAGGGAGGCTGCGTAAAAATGGGCATGTTCAAAAAATTAAATGGCAGTAGGTGTCATGCGTGGCAGCGCTGCTGCCACGTGGGCGAGCATTTGCTCTCCGTGCTTCATGTCCCCAGCCACGCGTCTATCCGAGCGCGCTTTTTGTTGTCACTCCCACCTTGAGTTCTAATTTCAAGAGATACCTTCTTTTAAAAACCACTAATCATCACTTCTACTATTACAGATCACATTCCTTGTTGGCGTAATAGCAAAACCTGATCTGCTTTGCGCCTCAAGCGTGCTTTTCCAGTTCGTTTCTGGGTCCACGCTGCGGGCTGCTCCCTTACTTCCTCAGGTTATTAAACTTCCAGATAAGTGGAAGTTTAAGTACTTGGTCCATTGAGTACCGAGATGTCTGTGGCCTTTGAGAGAAACAGTTTTCTGTGGAAACAGGTTACATTTTACAAAAGTACCTATATTAATTTCAATCCTAAATGTCATTTTCAAAGGTGGTTGAGGCTTCAAAACTCCTGATTACGTAGGAGTAAAAATTCCTTTAAAATTGGAACTTAAGAACATTGTAATTTTTTGAGGCACAAGCCAGTCATCACCAGTCACAGCAGGAGGTCTAATGAACTCACATTTTAAATGATCCCCTTTTTCCTCCTGGTACCCTTTTTGAGTTTATTCTCTCAAAATACTGTAATTGTTTGAGGGCTTTTTATTTTGACCTTCTTTTATATGAGAATCTTTAATAAATCCGATACCGAAAATTAATCTTGAGCAGAGTCTCCACCCAGGTTGATGAGTCTTTACCAAGCCCAGCTGATGCACATTGCCCCCGCAGAACTGCAGACCGTTGCTGGAAACAAATGCCAGAGACCTGGCATGCTCAGCTGTTGCCCTTTGCTCATCAGCTGCCAACAGCTCCCTCCCATGCTGAACTTTGGCTGGCCACAGCTTTTCCAGCAGCTCTGGGCCGCATCAATAGGTGTCAATAGTCCCCTCTACTCCAGGGACACTATCTCCAACACTGATGGCCCGAAGCAGCATTATCAAGCAACTAGTGTGGGGAACAGTCTGGTGCTTGCAGTTGAGTGGTCTTCATTTTAGTGAGATGCAGATCAGTCTTTCAGACATTGTGCACCTCTCAAGATGCACGTTAGAAGTTACCTGAGGCCTCAGATGCCAAGGGTTTTGCATGAGGTCATGAACAACTGGCTCATCCATACAGAGTTCTGCCAGTTCCTAAAGTGTTTCCTTTCCATCCAGGGAAAACTGGTTCTTCCACCAAAAGAAAACAAACAAACAAAAAAAGCTAATTTTCCTGAAATTTTAGACTACACAAGTGCTCATCTCCTTCCTAACGTGTTCATTTAGGGACATCTGATATAAAAATTCTGAAGTTTAGAAAGCTAGAAAGGTCTCTATCTCTAGATGGGTAGATTCGCAGACTAATTCAATTAGCATGGCTAGACAGATGCTTTGCTCCAGATGGCTGCTGTGGTACATTATAAACAGGATGGACAATCTAACAGACTTTTCAGTAAGTGAAAATGGAAGGGTGTCTCTTAAAACACTTGAGCATGTAGAATCATGGCAGGGGAAGTCTTAAAATTCCTGCCCCCCCCCCCAAAAAAAAAAAAAAAAAATTGGGGGGCATGCTGGTCTTTCCAGTCAGATTTTGACTGCTCTACATTAGGTGCTAAAGGCAGCAAAGCTCTGAAAACTCAAATAACTCCCCATATGTGTATCTAGAGACCCAAATAAATTTCTGCACATGCTACCGCAGTTACCAATATTTGAATTGATGCTTTAAAGCTCTTGTATATTCAAGTGCCATCACGTGTCTTGATCACGTATTAGACATCCTTTGCAAAAGTTTGTCAGGGCTGAGGAAGCAGATATACTGCTTGTCTGTCACAAGGAAAACAGCTGCTAGAAAAAATTGACTCTAATACTAATTATCTGAAACATCTGGTTGGTTAGTTTATTGCAGCAGAATACAATTATCAGTTAAATTTCTGTCCAGAGGAGACAGAATGCCTGGATTTTTTCCCTCTTCTTTATGTTGTATACTTGTACTTACTTCCTTTAGAAAAATTCCTCCTGGTTTGCTCTGCTGAAAGAAAGAATGAGGGTCGTGCATCCCCACTCAAGTATGTCAGTAGTCCTGAGTTTGCTTTCTGCCACCTTTCAACACGCCACATTCCTGAGAGATCTCAGTAGAGTGCTTCAGGGATGGACAAATGACCTGTTTGAATTTAATAGTTAATTATTGTTATACCCAAACAGTTTTTCTGGTCTAAATTGACCCAGCCTTAACTACTAATGTGTGGAATACTAATGTTCTTGGATTATCATTAGCCTAGAACAGAAAGGGACTTTATAGCTAGTATACTCCCTTTTCCTCAGGCCTCAGTAGTTTTGCCAGGGCAATTCTCAGCTATTTCCCCAACCAAAGCATACGTTAGCAACTTTTTTCCCCACAATAATTTGTATTAAATTTCTTGCAGATACCATGTCAGATTTTTATAAACACTTGAACACTCATAGCTGGGAGACAACGTTCTGCCATAGATAAGGTTGGACACAGCAATCTTTAACGAGTCATCTCCCCTGAGACAGTTTTATTACATCTTGTCTGGTAGACATCTCCTTGCTAAGTACCTGTTGCCCTATGTCAACATTTACCTTTGAGTAACCTTAGCAGCTGGAGTATTCTTGATCTGTCACTATCCTAAAACAATTTTTGCCTTTAGTTCATTTCTTTCCTCCTATTTGTGGTTAATCTTATTGAAAATTAGCTGTGTAACCATGTGTTTTGATACTAGACAGGCATAACCTTTTTCATTCATGTCAAGAATCAGTGCCTACAGTATATGTGGTTTATGGCTGGCACAGAAGAGCTGAAGGAGAGCTCTGAAGGATGAGGATCTTAGTGAAGCACTCAGTATCTTACACCTCAAGGGACAAAAATGCAAACATAAAAAGAAAATCTAAGCTTAACCATCAGCAGTGTTGGTAACAGGAAGAGGAACAGTAGAGGATGATTTTCCTTAAGCAGAGCTGGTGGAAACCTCTTCTGTGAAATGTGCCAAGGCAAGCAGCTGATCTGTATCATTAGGCATCTCTACAGTTGCCATTGGAGTCGTATTCCCAAACCTTCCGGACGTGTTTTACAGTCCAGGGAGCTAATGTGTGCCTCATCCAGTACAGCCTCACTGGAGCACTGGCAGGCACCCAGTGTACCTGTTCTTACTGAGGATACAGCAGAGAAAAACAAGGATAGGTGCTAAGAGATGATGGTCTCACAGGAGACACGTTGGTCCTGTGGTGTATTTAAAAAAAAAAAAAAACAAAAACCAAAACAGCAAAATTCATACTGTGGCCATAACTATTATCTTCTCTCACCAGAACAGCTCTAGGTGTTTTCTTACAAGGCAACTGGATATTTCCCTGCTCTCCTTTATACTGCTGTAGGTCAGGAACAGCTATTAGGGTTTGATACTCATCCAAGTATCTGCATCCTCACCCTTCCCCACGGCTATGGTTTTATGGGAGGTGTTTGTGCAGTGCAGCTTTAGGGTTTCTCTCCTGCCGCATGGCCTGGGGTGCCAGCCTAGCTGCAAATCACTGTTAATCTGGTGTAATTGCAAGACTGACTGAAGAATATTTTCCTGAGAGCCACCTTCGGGGCATGCTTGCTTCTGTCTGCTGGGTGGACACTTGTTCTGCCCCTTGATGAGGGGTAGATGCTTTCACCTGGCTGTGAGGATGTCAGAGCGCTGCATTAGGTGTTGGAAAATAACGTTCCTGGGAGGTTTGCATTCTGCTCCATTCAAAATTATGGCAGTGAAGTTAAAAATCAGGCACAGCTGTCGCAGGTACCATTCTCATTTGGGTTTCTTCTCAGGACAGTACAGCCATGTCAAGGCCAGTTTCCATTTGCTGTAAGCCATTTGGATGAAAGGAAAGCTCATGTGCTGCATATAGCATAAATCATGTCCCCTGAGCACCCCTGCTTGATCCTAGTTGGTGCATTTGTCTGAGAGAAGGCTTACATATTAAGAAAATGAGGAATAACTTCAGATATGTTTAAAAGAAAGACACATAAATAAGAAATCCCGGGACTCTAGCAAAGAGGCTTTTCCTTGGGATGGCTCTGAAATTCTGTTTTGTGATTCTGTGGTGCAAAATCATATGGATCAGCTGGTACAGAAAGGAGGCATCAGGAAAGGATTTTAATCATCTACCACTGTAGAATGGAGGTATAAGTATGCACATCAGCCATGGGTGTAGAGCAGTAAGGAGGGCTGAGATTGGGACAGCTTGTGGATATATCAGCAGTTGTCATTTCCAAGATACCACTGCTAACAGTTTTAATGCAATTTCTTTCTATAAACACTTCTGCCTTGCTATTTTGAGTCCTGCTGGAGACTTGGACTCATTAAAAAGGCATTTCCTTCAGACAAGCTGATTAGATAGCTGTTCCTTCCCCCAGATGATGAAAGGCTGGAGAACACCTTGCTGAAGCTAAAAATCGCAGAAAATTGAGACACATTAGTTTAACAAGAGGTGCCGGTTCACCTTGAAATCTCCCACTATTAAAACAGTTAAAAATGAGGAGATTCTTAAATGCAAGAATGGGATGACTTCTCTACAATCTACATTGCATAGACGTGGCTCCTAACCTCTAATTATGGTTTTCCCAAATAAATGAGACTCAGATCTGAAGGCAGCTGAGTAATCTTTAATGCCATTGACTCCATGAGACCTGAGGGCATGTGAAACTTTTACAGGAGAACTAAGCACCCAGCAGGATTATGGTCTAAATGGAAATCAGAATGACTTTTGAATTAAAGCAATGTGATTTAGCAAACACAGTATAATTGTGGAGTACCTGCAAATATTGACATCAGCCTAACGCCTCATTTAGTAGGAAAGTTAATTTGCAGAATTAGAAAATGAAAAGCAAATTACTGGACAATAGACTACCACTTCCCCGACTGTTAATCAGCATCTCATAAAGCAATGATTGTCCAAACTGTACGTCAATATACAATAAAAATATTTAATTTCTTTATTGCAAGGATGAGACCTTGAAGCTCTAGTTCTAGAAGATAATTCTGTTTAGTAAATCAAAAAATCTAAAAGGCAATGTCACCTGTTTGTGTTGTACAAATTGATGTGCATTCATGAAATAATAAGATACCCATGGTAGGAGCACCTTACTACAGATTTTCTGCTTTTCTGCCACTGTCACACTCTGGAAAATATTCTTGGCCAGACTCATCCATGGCTGATGATACAGCAGAAGGCAATGTTCCTTGGGGTCAGTAAGGATTCATCTTCTAGGTGGTGGGGTAGTACAAGGAGTGATGGTGTCATCTTTTGTGTAGGAGTCACACCAAGCCCTTGCACAGTCAAGGGTGCTGGTGGCACACGGACACTTCTGCCCAACACTGAGCATTAGTCTTAGCAGGTCAGCCTGAAGTTCATTCCTGGGATTTAATTTTGACATCTTTGGGAGTTTTTTTGCATTAGTTGGACACAATTTGGTTCCTTCTAAGTGCTTCCACCTTGTAAGTAACTTCCTTTAATAGCAAAATGAATCAGAGATTTTATATAAAAGTTTGTAAAGTGTTTTGAACCAAGGGGGCTATAAGCACTTCGTAAGCAAGTGGAGTTCCAGCCAGACACTGAACAGTTGTGCCTGGATGCGTCTTGCTAGGCCATAACCTGACAGACCCAATACTTGTAAATCAAACTGTCTCCTTAATTGAGAAATTGTTTACAGAGGTCCTCAATGGGATCTTGAAATCTAGCCATGGGTGCACAGACTGACTTCCTGCGAGGCCTTTTATTTACTGTCCTTGACTATATTCTCTGTGGATCTTGCAGTTTTGCATGAATGCTTTCAATCTACCCTGTGTGCGTGATTTATTCAGCGCAGTCATATTTTTTTCTCTAGACATTACGTGCAGCATGTATGTGTCTCATGGTACTAGTTCCTGAGTTTATTGAAATTACTGGTGTATCTCTTTGTAGACTAGATTTTATTAACATCTCTGAGCTGGTAAAAACATGGTTTAAGGCTTTGCTGGATTAGCTGGATCTTCCCAATGGAAGTGACTTTCCTGTGTGATTTTGGGGTGAATTTATAGTACTAGAGTCTCTGTAACAGACAGTGTAGTTGCAGATGAAAGACTTGCTGTATGCTACTGTGGAGGATGTTACTTCTGTCAAACTGTTCATGGGACAGTTTGAAGCTAAATTCTGAGCAGATGACAATTAAAATAGTGTCCTATGTGATCAATAAAAGAATCAAGACAATTAGCAAACACAAAGTTGTACCAATACGCACAGAAAAGGGAGGAACTGCATTGACAGTGTCGTGATGTTGCACAATAGCTTCTCAAAACAAAACCACCTCCCTTAAACCAGCCATTTTGTTGCCACTTTTTTGTCCAGAACTAAATTCTCTCACCCCTTCAACTAATGCATGATGCCAGTTCAATTCAGTAGCTGCTTCTTAGCAGCAGCCAACAGTATTGTTGGGTGTTACCTTATATACTTATGTAATTTCAGTTGAGCTAGCTTGATGTAAAAGAACACCCTTTTGTCACCTTAGCTATACCACTGCCTTCACGTACCTTTAGGTCAGTCACAATCTTTTTGACAGGACACATATCCCCGAGTTGAATAGTAATCTTTTAGGTTCATATTAATAAGCAACAGTGTGCCTTTGGAAAACAAGCAGCAATATGAGTTTATAGTGAGCATTTTTGCCAGATATATGTTCTCCTTCTGCCTTGTACTCAGAGAGCCTGTAGTAGTTGACTTTCAGCATTCTTGACAGCCTCAAAAGGTATCACACAGGCTAAAGGAAGCAAATAAGAACCCCAAGAAAGGAGTTGGATATTTTTTTTTACTTATTTTATTCTGGAGAACACTGATTAAACCTTACTGTGGTTTATTGGTTCAGCTTTTAGAATTAACAGGATCCCTAAATTACTCTAGGTCTGTGAAAGCATGTGAAACTGAAACACCCTGTCTATAACACCCTTTTGTAATAAATAATGCCCGATTATACTAATATATTTAAGGCAATGGTTATAAACATTTAAATCAAATGCGAAGGGAACCTTTACTGAAGTCACTGCAATAGACTAGCTGAAGCTGCTGCAGATTTCCTGTGGATCTGTATGCAAACTGTATCCAAAGAGCACCCGAGTCTTGCTGCATCTTTTTCATCTTTAAGGTCTTAGAGGCAGGAACTTCCTCTTATGAAGGATCCTTACCGTGTTTGTTATGAAAGAGTCTAATATCTCTGAAGTAATGGTAAAAATGCAGGACAGAGGAATGCAGGGGAGAGGGGAGTTGTTGACCTCACTGGAATTTAGATAAGTCAGTGGAAGATAAAGAGAATTCACTTGCTCTTGGACTGACCTCCAATATGAAAACAGGGCAATGCAATGGAAGGTCAAAGAATAAAAATAAGTCATTTGATAGCATTTCAGTAAGGCAGCAAAGACTTGCTGTACTTCACCTTCAAATAAGAAAGGCCATCAATAAAAAATGTCCAATTAATTTACTTACCGTAAAGGTAACAGAGCCCACATTTCTGGTTGCTGCAACAGAACAACTCTCTTGTGAATCCCCCACAGAAAAGGCAGGGTATGGGAGAGGAAGGCGTTATTAAAGGAGATTTGTGAGCTTGTTATCTTGATGCTTCTCAAACATAGCCTCATCTGACGCTAATTCTAGAATGTTTAATGAGCACGGAGGAAATGAAGCAAAATAAAGAGCAGCAACAAGGAGAAGAAAAGCCTGACAGGTTCTTAACAAAGTTATATTCCTGCTCCACTTTTCACTGCTATTTAAATAAGAAAATAATTTGGTTACAGGAAATATCTTGAAAGCTCTTGCGTGAATGTTTGCTGTTTAGGTAGAGTGACCCGCAGATGAGCCCTTTGCAGTTATTTTTCATTGAGAAAGCCACAGTTTTTATCTCCTGCATTTTCATAGTATGACGAGTTGTCCACAAGCCAAAAATGACATTCTGCTAACATTGAGAGTGCAGCAGTGGAGGTTTGGATGTTAATTGTTATCTCACAGCAGAGAATGGGATAACTAGTTCAAATGGATTAAAAGGTAACTAATCTTTCACTACTCATTTAAATTTCCCTCCACTCTAGATTAAGAAATTGGTCTCAGCTTCTTATACATATGATGCGACATCAAGAGACAGGGTTCACTCCCCCACTAAAATTATTCATTTTGCCTAAGGAGACCATATGCACTTACATAGGAAAGTTGCAAACAGCACCTAACCCAAAGAAAGAAATGACCTTGAAACACTGTTTTCAGAGACATTCCCTAGAGTTCAGTGGGATTTGATGCCATAAAGCCACCACAACCAACATTGTCACTACAAGGATGGGAACTATGTCCCATTGCCTACTCTATCCTGCAATGTAATTTCTTCTTCTGATCTGCTCAGGAGATATGTGAATAATAATAATAATCACTTGCAAATATCATCCAGTATCAACCTTTGCACCTATACCTTAGCTTCCTTTTCTGATTTTCAAAGTCTCTTCCTGAAAACATCCTAACTATCAATTACCAAGGATATGTTTGGCTGCATAATTAGGATGAAGGACAGTTGTTCAGAAGGCAACTGTTATTTTTATATATCTATGGTAATATAAAAGTCTCCTTTTAAATCAATCATAAGTGTCTCTTCAGTGATTTATGACCAGTATGGGGAAGCTGAGAGATGGCTTTGAAGGCAGA
Organism: Tyto alba; assembly: GCF_018691265.1. Taxonomy (NCBI): domain Eukaryota; kingdom Metazoa; phylum Chordata; class Aves; order Strigiformes; family Tytonidae; genus Tyto; species Tyto alba. The sequence goes on from NW_024881317.1 coordinate 7,486,465, forward strand.
TTTTGTTATAAATTATTTCCTTGATTTTTTTGTCCTAAATGCAATTATTTAATATTATTAATAGTCTGTGCACATCACATTGAAGCAAAATGGAACACAACTTCTTAAGACAAGCAGTGTACTTACACAAAACTTTCTTGCATAACTTCATCCATATATCGTTAATCTTCTGACAAGGAGAAGGATCTTGATTTTTTTTTCCTCTGTTAGCACCAAAGAAAAAACCGCAATACTGGAATTGAACGCTGAAGTTATACATCTGCTAAAGGGATGAGAATCAATGTCTTAAAAAAAAAAATTCAACTTTAATAATATTCAACTTCATTGACTTACATAAATTGCAGTAGTGTTGAACTGATCCACTGTGAAGTTCTAGAGGCACCACTCTCCTGAGTCTCTACTCTCCTTTACATGGATATTCATTTACCACCTGAATAACATGATATGATAATGATCATTCAAGAGGGTGATTTTAACTACAGCCATTAAGTTGTATCAACATGCCTTTTCTTGATTAAGCTGAATAGCCTGTCAATGGACTAAAGCTGTTGTTTGCCTGAGAATAGCTCATTACCAGATCTGATCAAAGTATTTCTATCATATTTTCCTTACTGTTGTTTTTAATTTTTTACCAAAAGCAGTATATTTTGTTTACTAGTTTTTCTATCAGAACTCTTTCAGTAAGTAAAAACTATGATGAAGATTTTAATAACTCTTACCTGTATTTCTCTCTGCGTTTATCTGGGAAGTTCAATAAAAATATAAAAGTATGTCCATTTAAAGTTTCTGTTTATCTGGGAAGTTCAATAAAAATATAGAAGTATGTCCATTTTATGTTTCAAAGTGGAAACTGAAACATCAACATTTTTGTCAAATTGCTTTCTCTGTCTTGACTAATTAGCCAGCTGTAAGGGCGAAATGTATCTTACAGCTCCTTGTGTGTTATGAATTAGTCTGATATTGCTGACATTACCATGGTTTTCACATCCTACTGAGCTTTTTGTGGTTTTAGTTTTTCTAATAGAGGCGTTAGAGGGGCACATTTACATGCTTGCCCTGATTTATGAGTATATTTTATTTGTGGGGAGATTAAATTGTGGTGGGTTGGATCTGTTTGGGTTTCCTCGATAGCCTCTGATTAGTTTTAATACAGGTAGCCCTCACAGTAAATCAAGTATCATCTCAGCTGATCTACAACAAAGTGAAGCTGTGACTCATTACCCGGTAGACGAGCCTTTCCTCCTGTGGTAACTCATTATACTGAGGAGATTATTTACGATGTTTGCAGTCACCCCAGCTGCTGCTTTCATTTAGGAAACTCAAATGCACTGTATAGAATGTGAAATATTTGCTAGTTCATAGACGACTCATTAAGATCTGAAAATATGCTTTTCTGAGGAAAGCTCAGCTGGATGACGAATGTGACCATCAGTGGGCTCCAGGGGTCACCTGGAAGCACAAAGAATGTCCCCTGCCTTTGTCCAAGGTTAACATACATAAGGTTTTCTTGCAAACTCAGTATCTCTGCAATTCTGTAACCTGCAAAGCATAATGAAGAAAGTGCATTCCTAAAGATAAGTAGGTCCCAGCCTTGGCTGTCAGACACATTTTTTTGGAAGTCAGGAATGTGAGTCCTACAGAAGCAGCAAAAGGACAGACTTCAAGCTGGAGATGTCATAAACACTGCTGAAATAAAAATGTTCCTGAGTTTGGAAGCATGGCTAATACAAGCCTGGGAGCATGCAAGACTTAGGTACTGCCCAGTGTTCGAAGATCATCTGAACCCTGTCTGAAAGAGGGAATTTACAGCAGCATTTTTGTTAGTCTATCATCTCTCTGTTATTTACCACCTGCAATCACCTTGGTGTCCATGCTAATAAAGTATCAGTGCTCAAATACACACCTTGAATCTTTTTGCCACCATGACATTCTTAAAAACTTACAGCTGTACCATCATGTTTATGCTTCAACGGCAAAACCAAACCCCAAATCCCTCTGTGTACCAACGGGCTGGCCTGCCTCTCCTGAGCACCCACACAGCCATGCTGAGAGGATCCTGACCATACTCGTGATATGTGTTTTATTGTCACTTGCACATCTAGTCCATCACTCGAATGGCAAGCAATCTGAGACGAGGTCTGTACTCGTGTTTTCTGTTAAGTAGCTAGCACACAGGGGAGGCAGAGGGGGATATTAAATAATAATGACTATACTAATACATCTGATAGAGTTCAGTTCCGCTTTTGCACTAAATGGAAAGCTGAAAGCCTCCCTATGGATCTTTTCCATCTTGAGCACCAATGATTGTAACAGATGTGTCAGTTTTAAATCAATGACTTGCATGACAAATAATACTGATACATGTATTTAGGAAATCTGTGCCCAAGTGGCAGGTTTTCATTAGCTGCAGATGGTGACATTGCCATGTCTGTAATGTAACTCATAAAATGTATAGATGTGGTCCACTATTTTAGTTGGAGGAAGACAACATAGATTTGTTAATGTGGTGTATGTCCTTTGCCTCCAACTTTATAAGAATCTTATGAAATAAAAATAAAAGCAATGAACAAAAGGACTTTATGATTTTAAAAACACCTGCAAACAGCAAAGGATTAGTAAAAACCGTAAGAGGAATGAGGAAACACTGAACATGAAAACCATTGATCCATTTAAACACAGATGAAATGATTTGACAATGTACTGGAAAGGAATATTAAACAGGTACAAGCTATTATTTTTCACTGAGGGTCAGCTTGGGAGCTTTAGTAGCACATGAGGTTCAGGTAAACCCTTCACAGTAGGGAGGATCTCACCATAAATCACAGCTTCCTACTCTTCTGGGTGATGTTGATACAGCTCATGTAATAAATTGGAAAATGTTTTGGACAGGTGATAGTGTTTATAGAAAGGAGGGACAGTTTGAAAGACAGAAAGAGGTCAAAAATTGCAAGGAAAGCTAGCAAATGGCCAAATTAGAATGAAGAAATATCGATCCTTTTCATTTATTTCTTAGAGGCGTGGGGAAGATATTGCTTGTGATATTAGGGCTCTTCATGGGAGCCAAGACCTTTCAGCTCATAGGTCAGCATCTTATATTGCAAACTCCCTATGGGCTGGGCTCTCCTGGTCATTTTTAATGTCTGTATGCTGCTAGAGTATTTGAGCATCTTCCCTGTTGAGCTTAACAAACATGAAGCTTTTACAAGACTTCAGCATCTCACTGACTCATCCCACATTTTGAGGTACAGACTCTTTGCTCAGTGCTTTTGGAGGGGAATGAGGATGATGGGAAAAGCTGTATGAGCCGTTAATGTGAGGAATTTTAGTTTTGATGCCTCTATTCTGAGCACTCCACCTAAAACATAGCATTTGCCTTCTCTCAGCTGCCTATCCAGCCAACTTTTTGTCCTTGTCCTTAAAAAAAAAAAAAATTATGCTGTACAACAAATCACTACATTCGTCCACAGGGGACAGTAAATGCCACTTTACTCATACCTTACTACTCCTTCAACAATCCTATTGCCTAGTGCTAGAAATAATGATGTGAATACCTCTATATCAGCCTTTTCTATCATGATTAAGACTACGCCAGTCATAAAGGTCACCATATGATAGACTGCAGACCACAAGTCCCCACAAGCCAGTGTGACTAACACATTTAACATTGGATTGCAGCTTGGTCAGGTGACTAGTGTAGTGTGAGAAATAAAATCAATACTCACTCTGGTGAGAAATGTTAGAAATGAGCATTCACTGTCGGCCACATTCAGATGACTGAGAGTCTGGAGTGCCATATTTTTGTGTTCATAACCTAGATGTTGCTTTAAAAAATCGCCCTGACACTCAGTAACAGTGACAATGCTGAGCACTTAGTCCTGCAAGTCTTTCTTCAAGTTTATCAGTGTATTCTATTGATCGAGCCTCAGTCTCCTCCTTGGAGGTCCTGAGCCATCCTGCCCCTGCCATGAAGGACCTTCTTGGCCCGGGCACTGACTCCAGCAGAAATAGCTATACTGGGGAAGATTTGGAAAATGGAATCTGCTTGGAAAAAATACCCCCAACAAAACTGTTGTAGCTGTTTCAAGGGGATTGTATTTCTATCCCTCAGGAGAGAAATATTCCAGGTATAGCTAGATGCATTTTTAATGACTCACATGCATGTCAGGTGGAACAAAAGCCTATTCCTCCCATCCTTTCTCCCTTCTCAATCTTCCCCATTTTTAACATGTGCTCAGCACCAAAACAGACAAATCTATCATCGGCAATTTCAATAATCTCTGTCACTGTGGTACCATGTTACATCTTGTTGAATTGGAATTAAACATAGATGTTTATAGAGGGCAGGTTAATGTCTGTCTCAGTATCTATTTTTCAGTTGTATCCTTCTCTGGTCTTCAAAGACAGTTCGATCTTTTTTCTTCTACATTTTATTTTGGTTTCAAAGGCGCCTCAGTTGAGCAAACAGATAGGATTTCAGATTGATCTTATTATCTGTTTACAGCAGGTTGATCTTGAGTTCAGAAACATCACTGTTTAAAAAAAGCATTGAAGTTGTAGTCATGAATACTGGAGTGTGTTTTATGTACAGCCTTCTGGTCTTGAAAGCAAAAAGAAGTGCTGAAGCATTTAGCATGTGTGCTCCTTGAATATATATTTTCCAGGTTAAGACTGCTTAAAAGCAGCCTCTTCTATACAAAAATGACTCCAATACTGAAGCTGTAAGTCCAGACACGCTCTTAAATCTTGGTCCTGTCTGAAAAATAATTAATAATAAGAAATAAAATTATGTTTGCAGAACCTTCCTATAGAATAAGCCTCTAATTGGTACAAATATCAGTGCAAAGAAACACTCAGAAGAAGCATTGATTAAAATCCACATTGGGACACTGCTCACTAAAGGGTAATCACTTCTTTTGTTAATTGCTTTAAAAGTAAGATTTAGAGAAAGTTGCGTGTGAAATAATTATGGGTGTCTAATGATTCTTGTTGTAATCTATGGCAGTGTTTCCATTGACTTCAGGGGGAGAAAGTTATGCTCTCTCTCTAACAGTAAAAGACAAAGCCACAGCTTGGATAGGCCCTTTTAGTCCACCTGGGTTTGGTTGTAAGGAAATTGGCTGCTGAAAAGGTGAGCGTGGCAAAGAAGTGCCAAAACCACAGGTCTTGTTATTGGCTGCTGTACTGAAAACGCATTCATTGAAAACACCTCAAAAAGCGCAAGAGAGAAAATTAAGTCTGGGTATGTTTCATTTCTCCAGGCAATTTTTCTTCCTAGGTTACAAGAATCTATTCTTTTCAGTTGTTTAATACAAAAAGTCACAGAGTGTAATTGTTAAAACAAGCAGTGGGAAATGCAACAGCTTGACAAGAAATTACATGTCTTATTTATCTCCGCTCAAGTTGCTCCTCCAGGAGGTGTGTGCTGGTGAAATGTATTGCATCGGACCGTGTGCCTCTGATGTATATCAGAGGTACTTCCCCATGGCTCTGCAGCAGTTTCATCCCCACTGTAAGTCCTGAAGGTAAATGCAAACCCAGGCCTGGAATAACCTATGAGTCTTACCAGAGACTTGTTCCCCACCTTCCCTTGTTATTAATGCTGAGGTGGAAATGAAGCAGGTCAGGCAGAACCGGAGATCTGCGGGTGGCCTCTTGACTGTAGGAAAAATTAAATCAAAGCTCAAGGAATAGTTATCTCTAGGGAAGAAGGTTGGTGCTTACATGCTTTCTCTGTAGATGGTTGGAAAACTGCCCGAGTGCAATGTATAGTGCATGGTGCTAGAACAACGAGCTTTGGCTGAAATGGAAATCGGAACAGGTAAGACAAAAAGTAAATAATGTTTTGGGTACATTTATTTCATGAAAGTTGCAGTATAAAATCAGATCCTGATTAACCATATTGGAATTCTTCTGTGCAATGATTTAACAGCATGCTGATGTGCTGATAGCATTTACCATCAGCTTAGTTAATGCTGGTACACTCTGCTGCAGTCCTACAAAAATTCACTCGTTTTCACAGATAGATATCTGAGGGCATCAAGGCTTTTCTGAGATGGATGGCTTTTTCTTTTGAAGACCCTAGCTACTATTTCGATCAGTGCAGTGTAAAAAACCTGAAGGGAATTTAAATTAGATTTAAATTATTTCTTCAATTTTCCTGTCATTATGTATATTGGGAGGAAAGAGAGCGAGCAAATAATGAACAATATTGCAATTATACCTTCAGAGGGTTTGGCTTATGTAGGGCAACTGGGCCAACAGATGGTGAATGCAATTTGATGTACAAAAGTATGATATAACTGATCTGGACAGAAGGATTAAAGTGGGGTGTGCGTATAAATTGAACATGGATCACAAAAAGTATATTGGGCTATTATGGGAAATCACTGAAGCCTGAGCACAGATGTTGCAAAAGACAGCAAATCAGACTGCACTGGCACAGTAATAGAAACAAAGACAAAAGGTGAGAGTGCTATTGTTTTAGTCTTTTGTGAGTGGTACAGGCTTTGATCTGCTGCAAGGAGAAAGTTGCCTTGGGGGAGAAGCAGTGAAGGATCTGGTAGGGAGCAGAAAGTTCACAGGGGCTGGGCTAATTTACACTAAACTACAGGACGATGTGGTGATTTCAGAGGAACACCTTTAAGGACAGGCTCCATCAGGGCATTGCATTTCTTACACTAGCACTCAACAAGACAGAACATCTTATTAGTGTTGGCAAAGCAGGCCTGGATGAGGCAAAAAGGCCAGGCTGCCTCTTCCAAAGCATAATGCAAGCACAGAATAAGTAAAATGAGGACATGCACTTGAGAGTACTTAATGGGAAGCACCAAGTTTTTAGTTGATAATAGCCACTTAATCAAACAGGCCTTATATAAAGTCCTTCTAATCCTAGCTCATCAGCTGAAGCTATGCATCACTGGGGTATTCCCAGGGCAGAAGTACAGTTTAGCTGACAAAGAAGCCTAAAAGAGATCAGGAAATTTGGGCAGTGCTTCTGGCTGTTCTGCTCTCTCTCTGAGGGCATCTGTGCACCAGGCAGGGGTGCACTGGGGGGGATCCCCAGGCAAGTGCTGGCCCAGCTGTTTCCCAAGGTGGGCTGGGGCATGGCATACACTGATGGGACTGCACCGCTTTGGGAGTCACACCTCTGCCTCTCAGCACTGCTCTGCACAGTGCCCTGTGTTCCACGCAGGACAACCCACTCTGGATGTGCCCCCGAGATGACCACCTCAACCCAGTTTACCCATCTGAAAAAAAAACCAAAAAGCATTAACCTGCTTCAGATGGATGTTATGAGGAAGCTGAATGGGCTGGCAACACTGTCCCTCCCTAATTTTAGGACAAATTGCCCCAGGGCATCCCCTTACCTATGCATGGGACTGCAGAGCTGCCAGCACAATACAGGCTCTGGGGATTTGTTGCTGTGATCTAAGAGTATAAATTGTGGGGCTACCACTGGACAAGTCCAGTATAGAAGGACCCCTGAAGGATTCCCCGGAAGAAGGGAAAGGCTCTGGGATATCTGAGCTGCCAAAGTAGCTCAGTGCAGCTCTATATATGTTTAACAAACTATAAATTGAATATGCTACACCAGAAAGCCATGACCAATCCTTCTGTCTAAGCCCAGTAACACTTGTGTTCACTGTTAAGCTCCTCTAACAAAACTGTGGTGCACGGAGTCCCTGCTGATCTGAACTTTCAGAGCATTGCCTTCCTACCTGGGGAGGACAATAGCATATGGCCGGCCTGGACCATCAGGACATCACTGTTTTCCTTATTTTATAGCTGGCTAAGTTACTTTTGGCTGGGCATCTGGTGGGTGGAGGATTGCCTCACTTCATTTCCCACCCATAACAGAGTGAATCAGCTCATTTACTATTAGAGCTCCGATTAGCAGAACTGATATAGAGGCACGAGGAAGTTCCTGTTTGCTTTTTCATCCACTCACAATCACACAGTCCAAAATCAAATTAAACCTTCACCCTAGAAATGTGTCCTTTTGTGAGATGCAGTTAATTCCCGCAAAGGCCCTTGAAGTGCTGAGGAGCCAAAATGGTGCAGCCTGAAGGGCTGAAGCACAGCAAAAACCTGACTTTTGGATTTAATGGCAGAAATAGAAAATAAGAGCATTGGAGAAAATCAGTTTAGGGCAAGTTATTTTTTAGCTAAATTTTCTTGCTGAAAATACTTCATCTGGATCCTTCCCTGGAGCCATCTTAGGTTCCAATTCTGATTTATCTTCTTTTGTATTCCCTTCTTTTGGAAATTTTGAGTCTGACGGCCTGAATGGAGAAATTTGCCAACTTGTTTGACCATTTCATGCTCTTTCTCTTCCCCTCCTCTCTCACAGATGATCTTCACTCCCCCAGATCCCAGAACCTGCCACATCTGCAAATAAGGAGCCAAGGTCGAACACAGGCCAGTAATACATTAAGCAGGATTATAGGTAAAGTTATGGTAATTAAGGTGGAGTCCTGATGCAAAAGCAACCCTTTAGGGATAAGTTACTGTTAGTTAGCTTTAAAAGAAATTACAAGAGTGTGCTCAGACCTTATTAGTAGATATTCCCTCGGTAGAGAATATGTAAATCATCTTAAGAGTTAAGCTGAAAAAAAAAAGCTTTAGTAATGGCTACTTAGCTCTGAGGAAGGACCAAGGATTTAATGTAGATTTAATCTAGCAAGAATTTTCTCATTAAGAGATCTTACCTGCTCTCTTTGAATGTTTGTGCATAGAGCAGAATTCACTAACATGCCAACTATCGGACACTGTCTGTAGGTGGTACATATAGACCATGATAAGTACAAGCCAGACAATGATGTGCAGGACAGAAATCCCACTGTTATCACCAAACTAAAGCTGAGATACCTACACCAACAGAGAAAACATGTAGCTTGGTTGTTAAAGCAGATACTGAAAGGAATTTTGATGGCATTGGCACAGCATCTGAAATGAGGCAACAGGGAAAGGCTGGGATCCCAAACTCCATGAAACCAGAACGTGTAGCAGAAACAAAGTACTGATAATTAAGTGTTATATTGGACATGCAGTGTCTCCTGGCTCTCATTTCACTTCTGTCCCTTCATCTTGAATTTGGAAGACAAAATACAATGTAACCCAGCAACTGTGGGAAGTTCTTGATCCCATATCTCCGTCCCCTTATGGAGATACTGAGATGGACCCAGTGGCAGCAAATCTGTGTTACTGGGCTGCAGCACCTGGGCAAACAGCCTGTCCCTCCCCAAGCCATAATTGCACAGGGTTATGGTGTCCTGAGCTGGCATTACTGTGTGGGCACAGCTTAAGCTTCTCTGCATGCACAGTGTGGACGCTCCGTTAGGTATCTTTCCATGCCAAAGTTGGCAATGTCATTGTGCCCCAGTGTAAGCCATTACAGCAATGCTGAGTAACCCAGTCCTGGAGCAAAGGCTCAGTGCGTGCTGGGCGCTGTACGAGGAAGGAACAACGTGGGTTTGTCCCCGAAACACGGAGGCCGGGTGAGCAGAGGAGAAGGAGGTGTGACCCCAGCAGACGCTTGGGAAGGAGAGGGGGAGGATGTGCCCTGCAGTGAACCAAAGTTAGCACAAAAGAGAAGGTGTTAGCCTCGTAGCTGTAACAAATGCATGCAAATCTGGAGCGGGGGCTGGCAGCAATTCTGCTCTCCCAAATGTTTAACCACGCTGCCCTTGAGCTCTTCACTTCACCATACCCTCAGCACTGCTTGCTGTCTCATGTGTAACCCAAACAGAACCTTCCTCTTCCCTGAGCGCTACAGGCATGTTGTACGTGTATCCCCCACCTCTTCTCATCACCGTTGAGAACAAGCAGCGTTTCTGAAGCGTTCTACTTCTTCATGGCACTTCACAAACATTAACTTACATCAACTCTCCAGACAGTCAATGCTCTTTGACACAAATTTTTCTAGTTTTAGTACAAAAGGTTGAAAGGAAAAGGTGTTGGTACAATGCTCTCACTGGCAAAAAGTCAAATCAAGTGTGGAAAATCCAAACTGGGTATAACGAGAGGTAAAGATGAGCTTCACTCACACTGTTGGTGCAAGAACTCTAGTTAATATTTAAAGACACAAGCCACTGCTCCTCCTGCAATGTTTCTTATTCTTCATAGATAGTATCTTGCAAAATGTGATGGTTAAAAAAAGTAATAATAATAACACTAGTAACTTAAGAAAAATCACTTTTTACCTGCATACAGTATCAATAAAATAAAGTCTGCATGATCCCACACCCTGGCCATATTCCCTGATGTCAACCCAGATGAAGCATCTCTGTCTTCCAGAAGAAACAAAATGTTGTCAGATCTGTCACCTTTAGGAAGCATAACAGCCTTTTTTCTTTCCTCCTGCTCATCTCTGAAGTACCTCTCACTTGAATGACTCCAGTTTTGATGATTAACCAGCCCATTTTCAAACACCTATAAAATTTTTTTCCCAAACAAGGAAGGATCTGGATATTAACTCTGGCAGCGTTGTGCTTGAATACAGACCCATTACTGCTGTTTGTTAATCATCTTGGGAGACAGTGTCTGCAAACATAAATGTGCAAGGACTCTCTGAGTTCACAGAAGTGTTTATAGCTTCTTCTGTACTTTCAATGAAAGACAAAAGCAATGTTCATTGGTACATTAAATCTTCAGTCTTCATTTTGAAGTCTTCTGCTGAAGCATAACAAGATATAACAAAAGCACTGTTTGTGTGCTGCCTGCTGTACCTCTTCAAACTCATCTCCACTGGCAGGTCGGATGGATGGGGGGGTGCAGCCATTTGGGTTTTTAAATAGATAAATACAATAAAGTGAAACTTGGCTTTCTACAAAGGTGTGCTTAGCGGTTGGATTTTGTAGTATTTTGAGAGGTTTGAACTCTGGTCTGATCTATTGGTGTCTCTTTTCTGAGCACATTTCCTAGGGGTCTAAGAAAGATTAAGACCATGGTTCCACCTTTCCTTCAGCTGAAAGCTGACAGAATTTGACCCTCAGTTTCGACAGTCTGGGGGCAGGTTAGAGGCAGACGTGTAGATATATGGATACGCAGAGAGAATGATCTCAGGAACCTTCAGAAGCTTAGCAAGAAGCAAACAGTAAAGAAAGAATGCCAGCAAACAAATGCTAAATTCAGAGAAATAAGTGTGTCACCCAAACCAGGACAAAGTGTATCTGTAGGGGTCATCTCAGGGAAAAGCCACATAATTGGATGGATGTTCCTGCCCTTCTCCTTTCTCCCCTTATTGTTTTGCAGCCACAATCAGAAATGATCCCCCTCCACACTTTCCCGGGCTGAATTCAATCTCCCACCATGTCAGCAGCTGGCACCTCCTCAGCACTCACAGAGACATTTTGGGCACTGCCAAGACTATTCACATTTCCAGAGGAAGGATTATTATCGCCTGAATCAATGAAACCTGTGTCAAACTCGACTGTCCTTCCAATACTCTGAGCGCTTTATTGCTGCATGTGTCTGAGGAAATGGGAACTATTTAGTGATAAACACTGAGACACAACCTATACACCGTTGCTGCAGGTGTTGTATGCTCTAGGTTGGAGTCATCTACACAGAGCTTGAAATAGATGCAATAGGTATTTGTACTTGTTGAAGCATAAATTTTGAGCTAGTAAAGTACAGAAAAAAACCCTCCCTCTCTGGAAATGAAGGGACAGTCACAAAGGTTAAAAATTCTATAGTGGTATCATTTGGGCTTGAGTTATAAAACAACTACAGTGCTAGAGCTATGTGTGGAAATTTTTCAGGTGACCTCAGCAAAGAGAAGTTTGCATAAGTTCCCTTTCCAGTAATGCTTTATCCAAACACATACTCACACATGCTACATAAATCCTGGCAGTTGGCCTCCTGAGTAGAGGGCTGAACACATGGCAGGCACCATGTGTGTGAAGTATACTTTGCCCCAAGCTGCTTGAAATCCCAAAGATTTCCAGAGAATTGCAAATGTTACACTGTAGGTTGGCCATTTCCACCCTACGCAGTAATCTGAGTTCTCTCTCTAACTTCTGCCAGTATTTTTAAACAGGGCTGGAGCAGTCCATATCTATAAATACTCCCCTTCTACACCAATATTTGAGATTCCAGCTGATCAAATTCTGTCTATTATGACACCGTTTTGTTTATTAGGTATTAATGCTTTTCAGTACCCATCTCATTTCTCTCCACTCTTATCATTGCTAGGTGGCTCTTACTAGGACACACTCAGACTACAGAGATTTAAAGAAGAAATGTGTGTTTTTCCCAAACCGAGAGTCCTGTAGCTCACAGCCTGCAGTGTTTCCAGGATATGAAATAACACAGTCAGCAGGACAACATGTCAGTCACTAGCACAAGCCAAAAATAGCACGTGTAAGGCCAAACTCCAAGGGCTAAAATGGTGCACTTAGAGCAGATGTTTAAAAGCTTGTGCACAAGCTATATGCTTATTAGCCAGCCTGGATCAACTGCAAAAGCCCTTTGGGAAGTATTAAAACTATTGGCTAGGACACACACTTCTCCATTGGAGGCACTGAAGATTAGTCATACTTAATAGTAAAAATAAAAGCACTAACCTGGGCTGAAGTCTTGCTCAGAGATCTCCTGGACCTGGCGTTATTCCTGTTTTTGGCCAAGTGCTCATTAAATGTAATAGGAGTTTGATCTCAGAAAGAACTAAACAAGGATATTTATGGCTCAAGAGTGTTGTCTTAAGGAGGATGAGGTAGAAGTAACTGCTTGAGAAATGGAGAAATTAAGTAAGGAAAGAAGGATAATAGATGGGAGGTCTTACAACTATAGAAGACAGTCTATTAAAAAAGCATCTGAAGAAAGAAGACTGTAAGATTGCTGGTTGAGACAACCTCGATGTCAGGACTCAGCACACTGGAAATCTCAGTCTCATTTTGATTCTACTTTGACATCTGCAGAAGGACTAGATACTGGCATATTTTACTTCAGTGAGAATAGGCAATAATAATGACTTTGTCATTTTTTCCATTCCCCCTATTCTGTATCTCAGTAACACTTCCTGATGAGCAAACCATTTCTGATCCACCTTTACTGTTTCTGCTGTAGCTTTACTTCTGTACATTTTCTAGATATAACACTGTGTCTTTTGCTTGTTACCATGGCAAGAAGGCGCCCTTATGTGTCATTCACAGTGAGAAACCAGAAGCCCTAATACTCCACTTAACAGTTTTACAGACTAACGTGTAAAAACATTAGCTAATTGGGAAGAAGAAAGCCAACTTTCACCTTGAGGTATGGATGTTTGGAGCTGATTTCCTCAGTCGCTAAGCTTTTGGCCAAGCAGCACCACTTTTTTTCCCTTTTTTCCTCATCACAAGAAAAAATACCATTGAAGCTTTTCCTAAGTGCCAGATTCTACAAGTAACAAGCTGGAAGTAATTACTTCATTAGTCTCCATGCCCTCCTTCCCACACCTATCAAGACCAGCACATAAAAAAGGACTAGTTGGACTCAAGAGTGAATGAACAGTTTAGTTGTATAAAGAACAGAGAAGAAATATTTTGGGGTAGAATGGTGGAAGAAAGCAAAATAATAGTTTCTTTATTTTACCTCTTTCCTTTAACAGAAATGAATCAGATGTATTATTTTCCCTGGCCTTAGCTGAAGATAGGTGAGTGCTTGGATGCCTGCTGAGGGAAACCCCATAGTGATGGTGCTTGCTCTTGGTCCTGTGAAGAACAGGAATTTTTCTTCTGATAAAAAACAACTGTGATATTACAAATCCCACCCAAATATGTGAAACTGTTTTCTGACCTATCTGGCACAGTTGTGTGAGAGCCCTACTGAGGGTAGATCACAGAAGGCAGGGTACTGCAGAGCTATTTTCTTACAGAATAGGGCAGGAACTGAGAAATGATCACTGGTGCAGCTGAAAGATCAGGCTAAGTGCTGGAACAAAAGCCCTCTAAGGAATTAATTTGTAGACCTTGCAGAGTAAGGAAATTAAATCTAGATAAATGGGATATTCATACTTTTTTTTCCCTTAACAGGAGTAAGCATGAAATACTGAATTGTAATACAGTGATGAACTGATACACCATCAGTGTGTTAACTGGCTCATTCATACTGAAGCAAGGTTGTGGATAACAAGGAACTTTCATTAAAGGCTGATCTCAAAAAGAAGCGGGTTTAGTCAGCATTTACCTTTTTCAGGTATTAATGAGAAGACATGAAGCTTGCTTGAGCTGGGAGGCATGTCTTGGGAAACCTGGTGGTATGGGCAAGCCAGGAGGTCTGTCTCCTAGTGGTGCAGATTCCTAGAGCTGTCTCTGCATTTTACACCTCCCAGCATATTGGCTTTGGTTCCCTGTCATCACCTGAGCTACCTACATTGTTCTGATTGGATTTGGCACCTGGAAAGAATTTCTTTCAGGAATGAGGAACCAGCAGTACAGTGTGGTGCAGCTGGTGTCATCCTAGGAGTGAGAAAAAAGGCTGGCAGAAAACTAAAGTTTGACCTATATAGAAAGATCCATCTGTCTAGGGAAATATTGCTACACTTCCTTGAGTCAGCTTCTTCACCTGCTTTACCTGTTGGTGTTCCGACAGCTTTGCAGAAATTGTCTCTTTTTGCAAACAGGTCTATTTTTTTCCCATGCTGGAACCCCTTTCTCCCAAAATAGTTGCCCAAAGCATGGTGCTAGGGAAGACCACCATCTGGACCTACCATCCTCACGTGGATTTCAGCAGCATCCCAAGAGCTCCCTTGAGGCTGTCCTGCTCTGTCATTGCACTACCTATCAGCCTGATTTTTTTTCTTTCAGCTGCTTGAAATTCACATGAACTGTTGTACTAATAAATGGATCTTTCCCTACACAAATCAGAAAAACATATAGAATATGGAGCAATAAATGACAAAGCACCCCCACATCTTTCATACTGTCATTGGCCTTCATGTCTTGCAGAAGAGGAATTTCCTCCAGCTGGTTTCATCATGGTTGAATGATCTTCAGTATTAGATGCAGGGCAAAAGTTAAAGATCACAGCACCAGAATCCTTTGTACGTTACATTACAAATGACTCACCTGCAAATGGAACAAAATGTCAGAAGATGATATCAAATAAATGAAGATATCACCACAACTACTTATGTGGAGCATAATGTCCCAGACCTTCTCTCTATTATTTCAAAAGCACTCACATTTTGAAAGAGTGGGGATTTTTTTCCTCCTCATCGTAGGGGAAACTGGTGCTGTGGAATTGAAAACACGATTGTGGGGCACGCTGTGTGAGAAGCAGCCACTTGCTGCCTTGGAAACCTTGAAAAGACTGTGTCTCTGATTCTAGTTTCTCTTTCTTTTGCCCTCTAATTACGTAAGCCCCACTCTTTTAGGTCTGGATTCAGCCTGCTTTTCTTCCTAGTATCCATTACACCATTAGCCTGTTACGATGTCAGAGTGACCTGGTGGGAGGGTGAAAAAAACCAACTGTGGGTTAACGGAGGAAGCAGGATGTTTTTCCTGGATGAGCATTAATATAAGTGGGATACAATGGAAAAAATTCTCCCTGTCAATGGTGGTTCCAGTGTTACAGCAACAGCCACCCCTCCCCTTCAGCCATCAGGGTGGCTGAACTGGTAATTTAGATGTAATTGGGCACCACTGATTCTATTTAATGGGGCTCCTGATAAATAGCTCTCCTGGCTAATTGGTACCGTTACCATAGAAGGGACTGGCCCATAGTGTGAAGCAATACAGGCACCTAACTCCCACTGAAATCAATTACGCTGAAATCAATGAGAGTTAAACAGCTGAATAGCTTTAAAAATCTGGCCCTCAGTGCACCCCAGAGCTATAATTTATCAAAACACCAAATAAATGGCATGCCTGGTTGATTTCAATGGGTGTGATTGGTTTATGGGAGTTATTACTGGAAAGCCCTCAGCTTTTAATACACGTCCCCTCTTATTTTTCCAGAATCTGAGTCTCCTGATGCACAAGTGCAAAGCAAACGTACTTGTGTTTGACTCAGCTTCAGGAAGGCTATCAGGTGGTGTCTAGCATATCTTTTGATTTTGGCCGTGATGAGGAAGGGGATACAGGATTAGACAGAACTCTGCTTTCATCCCATGCAGCCATTTGTGCAAGTTCTTGTCAGGGCAACTGATATGAGGCAAAATTCTGAGGTCTTTATCCCATCAAAACTCTCCTGAACATCCCTGGACACAAAATCAGCAGTGACCTTGAGGATGGAGCCTTTTCTGTATACTGCAGTGCTGTGAAACCACCTGCACACAAAATCAGGAGACTAGCATGAGTGCATTGTTCTTTCAAAGAAAAAGATAATTCAATTAGGGTGTACTGGTGCTTGCTGGCATGACCTTAGTGCTCAGTTACGGCTGCAAGGCAGAGTACCTTATCTTTTTATAACTGTTGTAAAGTGCTTCACTGCTTTGCATGTTATTGTATTTCTCAGTAGCACCAGATACTAAATAATGTCTCAGTCCCTACATCCCTGCGAAACTGAGAGTCACACCAAGACTGCTACAGAAAGTGCATTTGCTTCTACAGGGGTCAGTATTTAAAAATGTCCTGCATTGAATGGCATACTAATAAATGACTGATTTATGTCCCACTGGAGTAACACATTACTACTGTATTTGGTAGTTTAATCACGGTACATTTCAGACTATTTTCTATCTAGTCTTCTATTTCCTCATGCCCGTTGACCCTTTGGCTTCAGGGTTTTCTCAGAGGTGTGAGTTGAGAAGAAGAAATTAGAAGTTCTCTTCCCTGATGTGAAGGTTGGGGTGGCAATATGTGGGGTGGCCTTGGAGGTCAACTGGTCAAGCTCACCTTTCCTACACTGTCAGAGCCCTTGGGTGTTCCTGAGAATTCCAGCACCTCCAGGATCACAGCAGGGTCATTTGTAGGCTCTGACAGATGATCTGAATTTCTTCATTTATGAGGGTGTTTTTGTGATGTCTCATCTGTCAAACCAGATGTCAAGTGTCAGTCTTTTACAGTGTGACAAATAATTTCCATTCTGAGATGGCTTCATGTTGCTGATTAGACTGCTGATGTGCTATCAAAGACATAAGATTCTGGCATCCATACTTGATGACAATATGTAAACTCTTCAGTGATCTACATATTGGCTTGGTGACTGACTTTGTTCTTTCCTGCTCAGAATAGCAGTATTTCCTCACCCTTCCAGTGAATGACATGTTTCTCACATTTTTGTGGTGCAGCTTGGTCAAAAGGCTTGAAGGTGTGAAAAAAAAGTAGCAACAAAAAGTTGCATCACTCGTTCCCAACATAACTCATCTTGGCACTGTTTATATTGTCCTTGTTAAACATGCCAGCATGCACTTGAGTTTGTCACGTCGCGTGGCACAGTCTGCTCACAGCTGTGCTGCCAAGGATAAGCCAGTCATCTTCTCCTCTCACGATACCCAAGCATCTTCATGCAGCTGGCCAGCTAGTTTGCTCCAGCCCTGAGCCAGACAGCAGGCACTGAGGAGACAGTGTGGTTAACAGTGAAGACCTGCTCAAGCGTGGGCTGAAGCCCTAGCTGCATTGGATGGGCCTTACAGTCCCTGAAATCCTTGTTGGATGGAAGGCAGCTAAAGAAGCAAGTAGTCTCTAGTTGGATTTTTTGGAAAAATCAGAACAACTCATTCCGCGTGAGGAGAGATACAGGGCCTTGGAAAAGAGCCATAAGGTGCCTTTTCATACTTTGGTCTCTTTGGAAATAGCACCTTGAGTTCCTGCTTAAAACCTCCTGCTGGAATGTTCAGTTTTGTGCAACCGATACTTAGATGCTGCCAAGAGCTGAGCTCATGATTCAGGTGGGTTTATTTTCTCAAAGATACCTGGAAGGGGAACATTTTAAACAATAATTGTGTATGTTTGGATTCACATGCTTTTCTTTCTTTCCTTCTCCACCTTAAGTTTTTTTTGCTTCTTTGAGGCAGCAGGCATGCCCTTCAATATAATCTGATCTGCTATTCCACAAACTAATCTAGGTCACATTGTTCCAGTGACAGCAACTGAGAGGTATCCATCAATATTTTGCTTATTAATGATGTAACACACCCACGAAGTTCCTTGAGATCTTCCCCACCTGTACTCACAACAGACCCCTAATGTTTCATTCTCTCTTCTTTTTTTTCTTTGCTCCTAAACTGATGAATTTCTGGCACTGGGAAACATCTCTGTGAATTTCTGTATTTCTTAGAATGACCTTGCTGGCATTTTGACCACAGTATGTGAAAGACCCGAAATGTTTGCAACATAGTAAAAATGAATTTAATAAATATGTAAATCAATCTATGTTTATTTATAGTCTGGCAGAACTCAAACACTCATATTCCAGTCAAAAACTCTGTGTTATCTATTATTTCAGGTGGCTTAACACTTCAGAATCTCAAACACCAGGAGATGAATGTGTACAAAAAGGACTTTTTTTTTTTTTTTTTTTTTTGTAAAAAACAATTAAATTGGCCATAATTTCCTCCTGTGCTTCAGTTTTTTAAAAAAATATTACTTTTTCCTTTCTTTATTTTTACCTTAACTGTTTACAAACCATTAAGCAGCACACCCTTGATGACACAGAGGTTGCTCAATATGGGCAGGTGTATCTCCATCCATGTGGCAGTTCACAGAAGCTCCATTCAGGTGGGCACAGTGACTGACATGGCACCCTTGTTAATGGTGTTGCCATAGGGGCCACTTACTTGCTATTTATTTATTTCTTTGTTATAAAGGGTGCCTGGATTGGAGGATTACACTGAGGAATGAAATCAAATCAGCTTAAAAAAAGAGAAAATTACAAGTCTCGAGACGAATGCAACACAGAGCTTTCAAATTCTGTTTATTTACTTTTTTTTTTTTGTGGGTGGTATTTCCTTCATTCCCCATAAATCATGCCAGCTATTGATATTTCTTCTGTCAGATGATAACAGTATCTGACTGACATTATCTGTCTATTGACTGTCTCAGTTTTCAACCTTTTTGGATTTGCAGCCCCCCTAAGCATTTCCCAACTGGGGAATTTAAGCCAACTGACAAGGAGCATTAGTCAGACTTACTCTTCATGGACGTCTCAGAAGTAAACTAGAAACCTCAGAAGCCTTAGGTGCATAAACCTGATTCTATAGGAAAGATATTTACATAACACCATTGATGTCTCAGGCGTCATCAGTCTCTAGCTGGATGAAATAGTCAATAAGAAACTTGTCAGAAAATGCAGAATGAGATTGTTCTGGGCATTAGGAAGCCAGATGCATACCTGGATCCATTTTATTTCTCTCTGGGCTGAGATAGAGTTTCTGAGGGGGCCATTCCCTCATTCAGGAGCATGGATGTGATCCAAACATCATTTACACCCTGTGTAGGTGGATAAGGAGGAGTTAGGACAGCCCCTATAACCTCACACAGTCATGGGAGACAACATGAGAGACTCTATCTTAGATCTTGTCTCCATACTCAGTAGTTACCTCTTGGGCTTGATTACACTTTATTTTGCACCTAAAATAGTATTGGAGACATTTTTTCTTGGGTTCCTCACTAGCAACAAATTGCACTTTCCTGAATCATGCTAATTTAGTGTGTATTTCCAGTGACTGTAGGCACTGCCTAATGTGCAAGCTATGACTTGCGCAACACTTAGGGGATTAATTTTTAGAGGTACCTTTGCCCCATGGATATCAGCAGGAGCATAGCATATTGCTCAGTTTTCTCTTCCCCTCATTTCTTAAATAAATGTAAGAAAACTATACATTCATGCATAAAGACTCAGCATTTCTGCAATGTTCAAATGTCAGTCAGATTTGCCACATCTGCTAGACTGAAGAGCTTTTTCCCAGTCAAAACCTCAAAGATTGAAGTTTTGAGAAGATCATGTCCAACCATTTGATAAGGGTTCTTCATAGTCAAGAAGTTTAAGGGTATATGGATGTATGAAGTTGTGTTGGTTTAATTTACAATATGACCTAGTTTTATCAACCTAATTATGGTTTCTGTGATGGTTTACATTTCCTTTACTTAATTTAAGATTAAATTACTAAATTACTGATTTAGGCTGGAATGTGATAAAACAATTTCAAAGTAGAAAAAATGTTTTGAGGTGGTAGAAAAGAGCACTTCAACTTATAGCTGGGTTAGTTACCCTACAGTAATTTGTGTGTAGACTAATCCTGGGAAGTTTAAAAGCCATTCCTTTCCAGAGATCATGTACCAGTGATGAAGAAGGAAAGTTGCCCTCTACTCATGTTCCAAATGTTCTTATGAGGTGTTAATGAAACATTTCATCCTTTAATGGGACCATTGGGATTGCAGTTGTCTATATTTTATTTTTAATTGTTGTTCATTTTTCCAGGGATCAATAGCTAGTTCCTAGAAAAGATGCAAAAAATTCCAGTAATGTAAGGCAAAGAATTACTATGTACCTTGAGGACTGATATGTAGGTAATGAAATCTACTCTGCAGTGTGAGCCAATTTAAAATTCTCCACAACATTGATCTTCCTTTTCAAGATGCAGAGCGGAAAGAAAAATCATGTCATGTAACATAAACTATCAAGACAGAAAAGGGGCCCAGTAGCTTATCACATATATGTTTTGGACTTGATCAGCCGTTTAACAACACAGCTTCAGTGGTGCTCTGGCAAGTGAGATAAAAAAGCCAGTGCACAGGGCAATCGGAGAGGCCACTAATATCTCAGGCTGATGTCAGGATTTGTTGTCACCAACTCTGACCTTCTCCAGAAGAGACTGTGTTTAATACATGCAGCAAGTGTACCAGACAAAAGATTTTTTGGCAAGACTTTGATTTGGTTGGTTCAGTATCCAGTTGCCATTACTTGAGGTCTTGGCATGAGCAAAAGCTGCAGGATTTAGGCATTTTAAAAAAAATGCTGATATATTTTCTGTGCTCTAGTAGTCTGTTTTTAATTGCCTGAATCTTCTAGTTCAAGAGGCTCCCATGGGAAATTTTTACCTCCCTCAGGAGTTACAGTGAGATGCTGTTAGAACAGAAACCAGAAAGTTCTCTGAGTAAAACCATGATTTCCATGTGTCATTGTTGAGTCCTGTCCCCAAACCAGGTTCATCTCTATCATCTGGCTTTGTGAACTTTCCAGCATCATATGGCAAATATGCTTTTCATTTCCTACCTCAAACCATCTGGGAGAACTGTTCTCAGCTGCTATGTAAAATATAGTAGTGGAGGCTGGAAATTTTCAGACAGACTTTTATTCCCCATCAGAAATTCACCAATGCAGTGAAAAATCAGCACCCCAATCTGCTGGAGTACCTGTGCAAATCCACCGTGTATCTGAAGAAACCTTCCTTACCAGCCATGTTTAAACCCTGCCTGGTTTTCTGCTGGGCTGGCACCTCAAAGGCCTTCTGGCAACCCTGTTAATGCTTTGCTTGGCTTCAGCTCTATTTTAGAATTGTTTTTATTAAAAATTATGGCACATACCCCAGAATGAGAATTTCAGCCTCTAAATTATGGTACTGCACTGGTGTGGCGGCTGTGTTTCCATAACTCCTGTAATGTGATCCTTGTACATATGGTTGGTAAAATTATTTGTAAAGATTTTCCCCAATCACTTGGAGATCTCAGAATCAGACACATTATTTTCCTGCATCATTTGTTGTAATACTAATTGTTTGATTATAGCTGACAATATGCTGGATACTGCTCCACGTACAGCAAGACAGAAGAGCTTGTAAGGCATGAAAATAAACTATATGTTGTATTGAGTCAGTATGGAAATTCATCAAAAAGATATGGTCTGCTCCTCTACACTGGAATTAGAAATAACCTGAGTATGATGGTCAGAAAGGAAGTCTGTCCCTCATATTTCTGGATGACAAACGAAATAGTGGTGTTGTCTATGGTATTTTAAAATGTGGCTGAGAAAGTCTCAAAGATTTGCTCCTGCCAAAGTAAGCCTGTGGTGACAACCTGTCATTCAGGAGAGAGGTCAGAGCGAGCCTGAAACCTCAAAAGCAGGTTCTGAGCAGAAGGGTGAATCTCTGAATTGTGATCATGAGGGCAATGTGTGTTTCAGTGGAGTCCAGGTTATAAAAGCCAGAATGCAAAAGATCTAAGAGAGGTTCAGTAAGATCCTATCCCAGCCTTCTCCAAAAAAGGCAGGAGTCCCACCCCAGGTCAATGCTCTGCATCATTTTTCCTTTCTACTGCTTCCAGCAAGATAAGATCTACTCCTGTGTCTCCACAGGGGCCACAGACACTATAGCATCTCTTGCAGACCCAGAGATGGTTTCTCATTGTTGCCTGTGAAAATCAGATGATTTGTGCCCCATTATAATGGAAATTGCAAAGTGCTCATGGTGCTCCAGTAGCAGTCCAAGCCCAGAGGACAGTTGGCAACTTCCCCCTGACATTTCCAAAAAAACTCGCTGTATTGTCATTGCTAAATGATGCTATGGGCAGAAGCACTGAGAGCATTCTCCCTGTCAGTCCCACGGACGGGTGTTTCAGAGAGATGCAATTAATCTCTAGTGATTATTTTTTTCCTAGCCAATAACTCCAAGGCAATTAAGTTTGGGGAAGGGAGAGCAGGGTGGCAGCAAGAGTAGCTATGAGGAAGGGGACTGTCAACCCCAGTGCCTGGTGATGTTAAACTGTTGCTACATCACCTGTGAGTTTCAGTTACCAAAGCACTACATTTTGATACACGGTAATTATGCTTCCATCTCGGTTTTTGTCCCTTTCATTTGTTGCTGCCATTGAATTTCAGGCATTATGTGTCACGGCTGAGAAAGACTTGAGAAATCCATTAAAAGCTTCCACAAAGAGAGCAATTTTTCAGACAAATGTACAAAGAAGGAACTGGTCCTCTCCAATGATTAATACCAGTAACTATTCATCAAGTCAGGTGCCAGGCTTTGCAGTAGGATGGGAACATTAAGAGCTGTGATGAGTAAGATCTTCTAGCCCTGAACCTAGAAACTAAATACATCAGAAGATGCACGGGCAGCAGCTAGCAGAAATACAACATTAGTTTTAGTCACTGTACTGTTAAAACATGTATTTTCACTGGCTGGCTGCGATTGCTAAACCTTCATAAATCTTTCCATGGAGCCAGTGCCGTAAGCAGCACTGGTTTAACTTTAATCTTTTGGGTTGTTGTAATCTTTCACCCTCAGGGGTATGCAGATGACCCCACACCCAGACTGTGTCTGGCTGATGTCAGTGGGAGTTTTGGAAAAAAACACCTGAGAGGTTTAGTCAGACAGATGTGTAACCAAGCTATAATAACCTCTAGCTATAGGTTAGGCACTGGTGGTGAATATTTAACCCACTGGTTGATATACAGTACAGAGATCAGGAGTTTATTGTGGTCACTCTTGAGCAGAGCTGGTTCAGTCTGTGAATTGCACTGGGATCTGGAGAGTGGCACCGGTTCGATGCTTTGTGTGTCATTAGGCAGCACAGTGACCCCCCCGTATTCAAAGAGAAATCCCCCCTCTTTGAAATGTCACTTCTTGTTTCTGGCTGCAGGACTTAATTTTGTACTGCACAAAGTGATGTCCCAGATTTCCAGTGCAGAGAGCATCCATTAGGTCAGAGCTCTGTGTAATTTATCATAGAAGCTAGAGAACAGACTTTCTGACTATGGCTTGGATGAGTGATCTGTTCGACAAAACATTTTGAGTAGTTATGCTGTGGGGTTTTCTCCCTTTCAGTCTCCTTCCCAGAAAGAGGAGCCATGGGGAATGAAACACTTCTGGCATCCTGCCAGCCTCTACTCCAGAGCCTCCTGCTCTGAACCCATGTAAGCCAAATTCTCCTTGAAGTTACACTTGGGTAATTTCACTGAAATTAATAAGATTTTTACAGTGTGATCAAGAAGAAAACTTGTAATACAAGTTTTTTAAAATATACTTACTTCGTTCTCTTTTTTTTTTTTGCTGGCAAAAGATGTATTTAGAGCAGTCTCCTTCCTTCTTGCTCTCTTGTGGGTGTACCTCTTGTGAAACTTTCCATTGTTGGAAGTGTCTGTAAAAAAAAACACAAAAAGAGACAAGCTGAATGACTTTTTTTTTTTTTTTTTTTTTTTTTATTTAAGAGCTTTCCACTGCAGAAGAGCTTGCAAGAAGTGTAGAGAGAACATGTGAATTTTATGCTGCCTTTAGATACAAGTAATTCTAAAGTTAAGGTAGGGGTGCCTTTAGGATGTCAGCTTAAAAATGAGTGCAATTTCTATCATAGTGCCAAAGGGAATATTAAC
This sequence comes from Tyto alba, assembly GCF_018691265.1. Lineage (NCBI taxonomy): Eukaryota > Metazoa > Chordata > Aves > Strigiformes > Tytonidae > Tyto > Tyto alba. Next base: position 7,510,696 of record NW_024881317.1, read on the forward strand.
TGTTCCCTAGTGATGGAGACCTAAGATATGTAGAAATTAGATACACCCCTAGTCTCACAGACGTGCACATACACACACAGTCACTGAGAGCTGTGATCACCAAGCCATGGATTACATCGGCCACTGGCAAGTCTTCATTTGTGGTTAGCCTGTTACTAATAGGAGTAAGCCAAAATATCAATTTCCATCCAGAAGTCTGTAGGAAGCCAGTGTTACTCTTGAGCTAAACTGGTGTATTTGATCTCTAATTGCAAAGAAGGGTTTTGACATCATGTTGATCCAAAACACCTCACCAGCAGAAGATACTTTGCACAGAGACTATGTCTACATTAAAGCCCAGCAGGAGCCAACACCCCCCAGTAATTTCTGTTTAGTTGATTATAATGACAGCAGCAGGAAATTCAGCTAGCTATCATCATCTGAATTCTTGAATGGGTTTGCAGAAGGTTGTAACGTGGCAATCACACTGTTATCAGAGCCTAAGATAACTAAACACGGTAGAAGGAAGAAGAAAGCAATTTTTCATGGAACAAATGAGCAAGGACAGGGAAGTTGTGCACCCCTGTTACATTCCCATATTCATCAGATAATTTCTCTTTTTTATTGTTAATTTTATTTCAGAGTTTTACAGCTCTCTTAAATGCACAATATTGAACATGTAATGGTTCATTTAATTTAGAATAAAATCTATAATTCACTGACATGTAACCAAGTCTCAGAACTATCATCCTGCAGCAAAGTCAATCTTTCCTTGCTGTCTGGTGTTTGAGAGCTACAAACCACAGGTAATCATCAGCCTTCTCGATCATTATTCTTAATGGAAAAAGGAAGGACATGGGAAGATACTGCTTTCAGGAAAAGCAAACTCCATCTCTTTCCTTGAAATGTTGTGCCAATGTCTTTCTTTTACTTCTCAAAATTAATCTGCCTCTAAAAAGCAAGATTTTTTTTTTTAAAGGATCTAAGGGTATTTCTCCATAGTCTGACCTCAACTTGGCACTGTGCTTAATAGACAAAGCTCAACACAGAGTAGAAACAGCTTATTTCTTACAAAAGTTTATCATCTCTTCCCAGGTGAAGGTACAGTGGGGCATATCTTTTGCAGCTGAGCCACGTCAGGCCTTAACCTGAGACTTCTCTCACTAAGAAAGTTTGCCTCTGGCTGTCTCCTTTGCTCTCTACCTGGTGCTGACTTGTTCTGTGTTCTTCCATGAACACAACTCTTCATACTGCTCATTCTTCATCTGTGAAATCGTCTTTAAAAAACAGCATTAAGAGGACATTAAGACTGTATAGTCAAGTGCTCCATGTGTAAGATATGCCCTGAGTTCAGTTTGCCTAACCAATCTTAATTCAGTCACCTTACACATATGAATTTTGGATAAATAAGCCCCACATTTTTCCCCCCTACAGGATCTGATCTGCAGGGTGACTTATGAGGAAAAGCATTCAGCAGCTTCACCATGAACATCACCTCTAATTCTGCCTGTAATGAGAGTATCATTGTTCTCCAGGTAAACTGCTGGGGTATCTTTGTGAAGCACTAGATGTGAGCTATCATTACTGCATAGACATACAGTGTTATTAGTGTACCAGAATATGATTCTTTTTCTATCATCTATAACCCTATATTCAATATTTCACTGGATCTCCCCGGGGGAGGGCCTTTTCAGGCTGAGATAAAGACTCTACAACAACAGAGCAGCACTATATAGATGGCAAATTTTTGCTGTTGGACCTCTGAAGATGGTCATGATCCTGGATCCCAGCTGTCTTCTAGGATGACCAGTTTATTTAGGCTGACTCAGATAATTAAATGCATGAATAAAATTCTCCTCACTCAGCCTCTATCGTTTCCTCATGCAACTGCAGATCTCTGAACTTTTCTTGCACTGTGTTGTTCAGGGATTATCTATCTTCTTCATTTAGGCAGCATGATGTTAAGTCAACTGAAGATTTGGTCTCTTCCAAAGATCACAAGGTGATCTGTCCTTCAAAATACTAGTAGATATTCCCTAACAACAGTGGAAAATGGTCAGCCACATGCAAGAGACACTGCATAAGAAGAACAAAGGATGAAAGTATTTGATCTGAAGATGACAGCCAGTGAGTCCATGCCCAATGCTTTAGGAAGATTTGCTCTTGCTTTGAGGAACACAGCCTGAACACCTGCCTGTAACATCAGGGAAAGAGTCCCATGATCATAAAACATAACCTCACTGCTTGCCCATTTCGCAGCCCTCTTTCCATCCTAGGAACAGATGTTACCTTAATTTTAAAGATGGTGAATTGACAGGGAAATAGCCTCAGACCCAGCAAGCAGCTGTGAACACTGCTGGGATGGCATCCTCAGGACTGTGCCGAGTCTGTGCAGGGTCCCAGCCCAGAGCTGGAAGTATTTCTTCAGGGAAGAGAAGAAATATTCCACCCTCAACCCCTTACCAGAGTGTAAGTGAGCATATCAGTGTGCCTGTGGGGTTTGGGTACATGTCTCTGCCAAGATCTACTCAAACCCTCATTTTCTTACTAGGCACCACATAAATTTTGCCCATTGATTTGCAGCAGACTGAAGAGAGTGGCCGAGGGAAACTCCCCATGTCTACTGCCAACCCACTAGCAGCCCATTGCTCTGCAAGATCCTTGTATCATGCTCCCCATGTACAGGCCAAGGATCTTCCTTGGATATTACTGGGTGAGCTTCAGGTAGTGAAGATGCTTGAGAATATCCTGCAGACAGTTTACAAGAATAAAAGAAGAGAACTCAGCTCTTCAAATAAAATAGCCACCTAAGGGAATAAAATTGTTCATTAATTTATTTCAGGTTGAATGTTTATACAAGTTTATGCACTTATTTTGCCTCACAGAGACCTTTCAAGCATCATCAGCTCTAATCTAATAGGAGGCACATTTCTATTGGTGCTTGACAGCCCGTCCCAGTCACACCAGAGCATTCACAAACCATAACTGACCTTACACTGCTCTCTCCACCCACATCCAGTACTTCTGCTAGTCATCAGCTCCTGATCATTTTCCATTCCTGCTACCCTTGTGTTCAGATTTCTTCTCCAGAGGTACCACAGCATCCATGGACAGCAGGTACTGGTCTGAGCTGAAGTGCTCTGGAGGCAGATCTGAGGGACCAGCCTAGGGCCCTGCAGACGACACGGGTGATTGGCAGCATGAGGATTTGAGCTTCCCAGCCTGATGGAAGCTCATCTGAAAGTCCCCTGTGTCCACTCACCCTGAGCACCCCACAGATTTGCTCTCTTCTTGTTGACAAGCTAAAACTGATGAGAGCTACACTCAGGTCCTCCGAGCTGCACCTTCCTTCTCCCTGTGAAAGTCACTGCCTAGTTCTTACAGTCAGATAGATTTCAGTGTCCTGACACATCCCTTCTAGCAAAGAAAAACCCTTAATATACAAAACCCCTACACCAGCATTTTGAGAACATTTTCCAATAAAATAAATCAAATAAAAATAGAGCGAAATTTCCAACCGATAAAATTGACCCAGCCTGTCAGTACTGCTGTCCTAAAACAATCAGTCATACCTGGAAGCTAAGCTCCCATGAAAGGCAATTGCATCTTCATGTTGGTAATGCTTTTTGTCATTGCAGTATGTCTTTAAGGTACCTCTGGCCCATGTATGGCTAGTTTAACATAATCTTTTCTGATAGGAAATAGGAGTTTTAGCTGTAGTCAAAAAGGCTTGACAGTGTTGCTTTCATCTTTGTACCATCCATGCTAAGGATATAAGCAGAAAAATATCATGAACAATACATCATCTGGCTTATATTGTCACAAAGAATTCAAAAAAGACACTACCACTTTCTGATGACACCATTAAATCCAGCTACCCTGCAGCACGATTAGTGCAAACACAGACAAGGCAACATTGAGGATAACAAAATGAACTAGCAATATCTACTGTTTGAGTAATTTTGAGTCATCACTGATTATCTAGTGCACGATCAGGGAAGGAAACAAGCAAAGCCAAGTTGATTTATGCTCCAGATGAAATATACTCTGCTAGATTCAGGCTAGTGTGACTACATTGTCCTCAGAACTAACTACAATGGCTCTACATTAAGGAACAATTTGGATTAACATGTGTTGAGAAATTAGTGCTTGCCAAAAGGAAACAAGATAAAAACTGGAAAAGACACTATTTTGATTCGTTTTGTGATGTGACGTTTTATAAGTTCCCTTGGAAACAGTTTGGTGTTTGACATCTGATGCTTTCAAAATACGTTGCTGTGTTTGTAGCATTTTGAGAGAAAATCTGTAATCATTATGACCTCTTTAATGCACCACAATGAGATCTGACTGTAGCAATAAATCATAACTCATCCTATTCTGTTCTCACTGATTTTGGTGGAATAAGGGCTTTGCCCAAAGGAATAAAACCATGTGAATAGTTTGTTAGCTTCCCATCACCTCTTTCTCAATTCATTACTACTTTGATTTCTCTTTTGATGACTGGTCATGGAAGGTAATTTGGTAAATAATTCTGGTGAAAGATTCATGTTTTTCTTGTTATATGTGAGAAAACTATTTGTGTATCATACTCAAGGAGATTAGCAGGGGTTAAATATTACCAAATATGCATACAACATGATATTGGTTTTGTTTCCTGATTGGCTGAGAATAATGTATAATTTTTAATTTCAGGTACAAATATTTCTAGCTGTCTCATAATCTACTTGCTGGGAGGCTCTATGTGTATGTAGTTCTGCAGGGACATAGACCATGAAATGGCATTTCTTCTCATATTAACTTTTCCTGGATGTCTTTAGTATGACCCTGCCATCCATGTCACAGCTGTGTACTCTCAGATATTGCAGGGAACTGTTGGGGAAATACCAGGATGTAATAACAGAATTTTGCTTTTGAAATCATTTTCACAGCAGCGAGGAGTGATGCAGCCAGCTGAGCTAAAAGTGATAGCTGTCACAATGAACTAACTTTGATTTCTTACACACTTTATTTTTTCAGTTTACTAGACTTAATACTCTGGCACAGAAATGTAGACTGTTGGAAAACAGGCTCTGGCAACCAATGAGAATGCTGAATGCATTTGTTTAGATTTCTATTTAGGGAGGGATATTCTTTGGGAAAACGAGTCTCACTCCTAGTTAGAGACTGTGATTCAAGCTTATCAGCCTAGAGGTTTAGGTAACCTTTCAACTAAACAGCTGCCAGTGGTAAAATGATCCCTGATTTTAAAGGAATACTTGCTACATCCAGTTTAGACTTAAAAACAAAGAAAACCAGACTCACAAGGCACAGCAAATGAAATATCACCTTGGTTTTAAATGGGAATCAACAAGGAGAAAACATGTCCTGTGGCTGTCAGTGGGATCTCAATATCTGAATCCGAAAAACTCCAAATATTGGCATGAAGAAGAAGCAACAGCACCAGTTCTGTGCAAACCTACATCTCCTGTATGGGGAAGTGGAGAGGAAGTGTCTGGTGCTTCCCTCTCCCCCAATTCCTACAGCCTGCCACAAACTCTGTTCTCTGCTGGCGCAGGTTTAAGAGGTGAGCAGAGCATCCTCGCTTATGCGTTAGCACCCCAGATCTGCACCATGGAAAAGTCTCCATCAGGGTGAAACCTATCTCACAGAACCTATAATTCACCAGGGATTAAATTGACACAAAGAGTACCCTAAAAGTATCCTGTTTAGCTCAGGTATTAAGCAGCAGGTGAGAGGTTAAGAGGAGCATTTTCAGAGAAGAGCAGAAAATTTAGTGATGGAACGTCTATTGACATTAAATCCCAGACATTGTTTTGAAAATTTACCACCTAAGTGCTACCTTAAATCTATAATGCAGTAAATGGAATTAAACAAGGCAGGGACATTAAAGCACTGGCTTAAATCTAAGATTGCCATAATGCTATTAAATAGGACGATAGCAAATCTAGCACTTGGTCTTGATTAATTATGTGAGAGAGATATGCTGGACTGACCAGCACTGTCATAGGCAAATTGCTTATTAAAAAGGTTATGCTCTTTTCTCTTCCTCCCTAAATAACTCTTAAATGATCCATCAGCTCCATCTGAATGGAAAGAAGGTACATCACTGAGCCCACCTGCAGGTGAGCATTTCCCCAGGACAACCTACAGGTTTTCCTTTACTTCTGGTGATGACAGGAAAGCTGGACCAATCTTCCTTATACCCATAGGTCCACCAAGCAATGTTCTTTATATTCTTAAATTACATCTGTTTTGTAAGGTGAGGAGCAGACACCCACTCTGCTGGTTTTTGCAAGAGAAGATGAGGGTCAGGAGATGCCTTGCTGACCAGTCCCAAACATCTGCTTTTGTTTTACCTTTTGCTGAATGGTCTCCAGCAGTAAATCATTTTGCTTTATGATGGAGAGCTGAAGGGTATCAAAGACAGAGGTGAGAAACATTGGCATGAAGGAGCTCCACAGGACTGTGAGTAATTCTGCTCGTACCAGCTAGAAAGCTGGTGGTTGAGAAAAAAAGAATCAGTGGTCCCAAGTGGCAACCTCACCTTGACCGCATGTTATCTCCTCCATGGCTCAGCTGGTGTTGGACTTCTGCCTGCAGCAGAGCAAGAAAGCTTCTGGGATCCTACTGAGCATGTAGAGATTTCGTGTTCAAGAAAAAAAATCTGTGTTTGCCTATGTTCAGTAGTGCTGGTGTCTCTGTTAGCTGATGGAGGCTCCTGGGAGGTAATTTGACCCAAAGGAAGTTTGCACACACCCAAATCCCAAAGCTGACCAGAGTGGGTAAAGGCTGCTGGACCACAGGGATTACCCAAAACTGTTTCTGACATCTCTGGATCCTCCTAGATTTTGGATATCTTGAAGGAAAAGGTAAAAAAAAAACCCAAACAACATTTTCAACCCATGATTCTGGACAAGCACATTTTTCTTTTACTGTTTACATTCTTCCTTTTCTCCTTCAGTGAAGTTTGCCTGAAGAACGATGCCAATATTCTTTGATGCTGCTTTCATAAAGTTGAGCAGAGCTGCTAAAATTTTTTGACTACTTAGAAAAAGTTGTTTTGTTTTGTTTTGTTTTTTTCCCTGAGAAATGCAGTTATCTGTTTGAAGCTTCTGAGAAGCCTAATGAAGCATGGCTATGCCTGTAGCTTTTTCACATTTGAAAACTTTTGTTGCTAATTAACTTCATTAATAGCACTTAGAGGCACATTGGCCAATATTTACCGAGTGCTAGCATTACTGAAAAGTGCCAATGGACTCAGTTGCTCAGCAAATGGATTCCCTACAGAAAACTCTACCAGAGTTGAACTCATCACGGTCAGATTGTTTCTCCTTCACAAAATAATGAAAGCCTCATTGACGCTGTTGTTTAAAAAACCACAATGATGTTAAATGAATAGAAGGAACTTCCTAGTCCTGCTGTGGCTGTTATTGATAGCTGCGTTCCCACAATGAATTTGCAGCGTGCACAGAGAGCTCTCTGCAGGACGACGGCCTCGAGCTGAACACGGCTGCATGAGAGCAATCCTGACTCTGCATAGACATTTCAGTGCTCGAAGGAAGATGCTGCAGAAACATCTGTTCCTGAATAATCCCATGGGCCGAGATGTGCTTGGTGGCACGGAGGGGCATCACTAGGGAGGCTGGCATGGCTCTCAATGCCTGGCCTGTTTTGGTCTGCCTGGATGACTTCAGCATCAGTCTGGCAAAATTTTTGAATTCTTGATGTCTGCTGAGTAGTCGCTGTGCACAGTGGGATGGTAGTTTTTAATGAGATCACCCTACAAAAAAAATATTGCTTCCCTGAGCAGCTGAAGAGGGGAGTTGCATCAGACTCATCTTTATGTTACAGCGGTGCCCTCTGGAAATGTGGAGAGGCTTCTTGGGTGCAACTAGCTGAAGTCCAGCATGAAGTCCAGTGAATTGAACATCATTGCAGCAACTAATTGATCTCCTGCAAAACTGCCGAACTGTGTCATCATTAAAAGAGAAGTATCCAGAAGTATTTCTCCTAAATATTTTCACAAAATTCTCCCTATTCCTCTTTCGTTTCCTGTATTTTTTTTTTTTTGTGTTTTTTTTTTTTTTTTTTTGTCATCTTTTACCTCTTAACCTCTTATATTTACAGTACATCCTTCAGGGGACACTGTTGAGCTATCCACTATAAATCTAAAATATATACATCTAGGTTGGTGTATATATATGAAAACAGATTAGTCTCTTTGACTTACATTTCTAGTCAGTTTGCCAGATTACTGTGTTCTGTGAAGGGACTTCTATTGAGCAGAAAAATGTTTAAACTCTTTTATTTTTAATATCACAAGAGCATTTCTATTGGTATGGTGGTTCTGAGCTGCTTCTCTCCAGCCCTTTTGGCTCTTACTCCACTGACAGGATTTCAGTATGTTCTGAAAGCTGCTGGGAGAAAAATTTGCTGAAGTCCTGGGAGCAGAATCCTCTCCTGGTTTTGCTGCAGCTCTTCTCTTTTGTGACATGAGAACCCAAATCACAAGGGATTGCTGAGATGGTGAGGGCATCTAGAAAAGGAGGAACAGTCTAGTGGGTGGTGGCTGCAGAAGCAAGGAGGTTTGTTAAAACTTTATTATCTCCATTATATTATCCACATCACCAGATCCTCTTAGGTCTGATACAAAAAGGGATAGCTCAGGATTTCATCCCATAGTATATTATACTGTGGATGGCTGAATTTCTCTTAAGAATGATGATTTTTCCTCTTTTATTTGCCATGAGGGTGACATGTGGAAGAAAGCTAGAAAGACAGGGAAAAACATCCTTTTGGATGCCATGGTTTTGCAGCATTACTGAGGGTCCCCGGGTCCTGTGTGTGCTGATATGAACGAGGCCTGGATCAGCCCCTCAATCTCACATGTTTTTGGCAGATAATGATTTTCCTGTGCCTGCAAGGCCATGCCGACATTGCCCGAGGTCCATTAACACGCTGCTGCCTGTCACTGTAGTTGGGATCATATTCCACTTCTGCATGAAAAGCAGAATAGGTCTGTGCACAAATGGAAGGTTGGATCTCTGGAGAACAATATTCCTCCAAGGTTTGCATTGGGTATAAACACCCCATTTTCATTTTTCTTCTTAACATTTTTATTCTGAAAAAACGGAGGAGTTTCAGATATATTTTTTTTTTTTCCTGAATGTGAAACCTCACATTAAAAAATGTCTGGTACCTTACTTAATAACTTAAAAGCCAGGATTCATGCTGGTAGTTTCTTAAATGAGAAGGGAAGGATCAGTATTAAATACTGGTTTAAATAATCCAAGAGGTATGTGGAAGGAAGACAGGAATTTAGGAAATGACAGTACTTTAATGTAATGTATCAAAATGACTGAAGAAGAGTCCTTATGCAAAAACCAAAAGGAGGAAACACTTGAACTGCCATCTCGGGGCCCAGTTCTGTTCATGCCTAGTTGTCATCAGCCAAACTCCCAGAAAATGATTCTGCAACACTGTACAAGGCACCTCATTTCTCTTTGTGTCACTGACTTCAGCGGTCCGGTTCTGCTGCTGACTCTGCTACGAGCAGGACTGGACTGCTGCTGTCACGATGAAATGAAAAAGAGATGAGTTGCTTCAATTACATGGGCTGGAAGAGGTGCTTGATGTAAACAGCAGCAAGATGTTTGACATACTCCTATGGCATTTCCATTGCTAGCCAACCTTTGCGGGCTGTAAACGGGTCTCGGGCTTTGGAATGGTTTAACCATCTCTAAAGGGCTGTAGGGGTTTTATGCACTTCAGCTCTCTAAGCCTTTAGTGCCAAATCCTGGTCCCTTGTAAGTCTCCAACAAAATCACCAGTGGTTTCAATGGGTGTAGGATTGGGTCCCTGAAGCACTTTAAGTAATTTAAACCACCCTAAATCCTTGAAGCAGCTTAAGTGATAAGCTACTTGTTCTAGAGTTTTCAGCTCTCAGACCCAGCTTGTAAAATACTCTAGGCAGCTCATCACGTACTTGACTGTGAGCACGCACAGATGCATCTGCTTTAAAACACAGAGATAACGTGATGAGCCTCTGCTATCAAACTCTCAAAGTGTTTTACTTCTAGAGAAAGTGGGACATTCTGTTATTTTTTAAATGTAGAAAATAACAATTTCCAGCAGCTATCAGATGAAACGCTGTTCCCCGAGCTCAGGCAGGAGAGATGATGCTGAAGGCTCTGGGTTCAGACCCTCCTAGTGACGCCTCTTGCTGCTGTATTCCCAACCAGCCTTTGTGCCCCCAGGAACACCAGAGACTCTTTAATGTACCTTGCTTTTGAGTGACGATCAGAATATAAGATACCTGGAAAATCCTTCACAAAAACCCTTCTGTAAAAAAGTCCTTCTGCATCTTTGACCCTGTAAGAGATCTTGTGTCCCTCAAACCAAGTGACCTGGAAGTTTCCAAATGAAAAATGCCCTGTAAAGTGCCTCTGGCCTCTGCTAATAGCTCTGGTGTAACAGATGAGGGAGGGAAACTTCCCTCTCCCAGTGCAGGTACATCTGTGTCAAGATGAGGCCTTGCTATAGGAAGGAGGTTGAGTGATGAAGCTGCCACCACCAACCACCCAAGTGGCACCTCTGAGACAGGTATGCTTCTGTTACAACTAGGTCTGTATTTCCAGGGATTTTTTCATTGCTTTCAATAGCATCAATCTCTGACCAAAAAAGAATGGCAAAACTGTAACTGCTTCAATGTGTTCCCAGCAGGAACTGAGGCTGTAGCGATGAGCTCCTCTATTTCCCATGGGAACGGTGGCACTTGCAACATCTCCTCCATGTCATGGTTTAGGAGGGAAATCAGGACCCCCCAGGGAGTCCTTGCCGTTTGTGAGGAGTTATCAACCCTGGTTATTAATGTTTATCTGATTGGACACCCTCACTTCTGCATTAAGTTTGACATTACGTATGATGGAAGAAATTAATGTCTTGGTGGCCAGTAGGAGATGAGTACCTGTCAGTCTGTGGGCAGTGGTGCATTTGAGGGGCATCGCTTTTCACGTCGTGGGCAGAGGTGCTGCATCTTCCAAGCCCTAATTCAACATGACATGATGCCTCCATCTCTTTGTGTAGGAGATTTTAAGGGAGCAGCAGCTCTGCCAAGTTGTCCCTGAAGCACACAGAGAAGGAGTGAGAAGGCAACAGATGCTCGCTAGCAACAGTTAGAGACAAAGCCACAAACTTTTCTGAAAGTTGATGGTAAACTTCAGTGCCTGAAGGTTAGAGAAAGGTGAGAATCGAAACACTGCCCTTTTCTCCAAGCCTTGGGAAAGAAAGGGGTCAGGCACTGCAGAGACAAAATAATATTTCAGTCTGCAGCAGTTCCAGACACTCTGACAGTCCTAGCAGATCACCAAGTGGAGTTTGGGTAGGACTGCTGCAAACAGATAAGCGTCTTTAAAGGGAAAGGGAAGAAGAGAAGCCAGACAAAAATTTCACTGCTTTCCCATCCTTTTATTTGCATGGAGCACCTGTTCCACACTTGTCTTTTCATCTATTTTTTGCACATCTGCAAATCAAGGCAATTATGGCCAGGCCTAGTCAAGGGGATATTTTAGGGAACTTATTAAGTCTTGCTGAAATCACAGCAGTTTCCTACTTAAAGTATAATGGCAGAGACTGAGATGTTGTCTGAGACTTTAGCCAAATTGTCTCCCTGGAGATGGATATCTTCTTTCCCTGCAGGAGATTCAGTGTTCCTGCAGTAATGTGGGAGGCTCTGGTGGAACCCAGATCACATCTTAGTGAGCTCCAGGAGCAGATACAGAGATACAGGGGCTGTAGCTCTCTGTTGGCTACTGCAGCATGAAATCTTTGATGTGTCTGTTGTATAGCACCATATCAATATTTCTTCTCTGTCTCCTAGTTCATCTCTCTTCCCCTTCTAGTCCAAGCTCCTTTCTTCTTCCGATTCCTATTAATTTGAAGACACTAGAAATTTTCCTTCCAATTTTGCATACTCTACTGCCTCTTTCTTTTTCCCCTTTCTCTTTCCTTCCCACCATATTCATCATTCCCTGCCTTTTCCTGCTTCCTGCTCTCTTGTGTCTTCATCAGCCCTCCCCTTCTCAAACTTTCTTGGTTGTCTCTAAAGAAATATCATATACTGAACTACATCTGCAGACTGGGGCCCAGGACACCCAAGTCTGATTCCTGACAGTGTTTGTGAGCTTTTGTGACTCAGCCTCTTCCTGACACTCCTTCCCCATCTATAAGCTAAAGCTGGAAAAAAAAATAAATAGGGGCCATGTGTCCCTTCTATTCAGGGCACGATATCAATGCAGGGTATGATTGCCATTAACCTCTTCTGTGAGGAGATGTTGGACTGGCCAGATTTTCTGGTGGAGGCCACTAGCTGCCCTTCCTGGCTGTCACGCATGCCATTCTCATGCAAGATTTTACTGAATTTATTTCCCCCCCTTTTTCCTCCCAGGCTGTGGCGTGCTTGGCACAGGAGCTGCAATCCATGCAGTATTATTATTAGGAAATAAACAGTGTCAGTGAAGGATTAAAACCCAGGCAGGGCTGCTGATATTGATTTTTTTAAGCCCTGTAAAGAATTGCATGGATTTTTTTTTTTTTTAATGGGTATTACTAGGTCATACATGGGGAATCTTCAAAATACCACTCTACAAGAATGCAAATGGTGAAGCTTTTGATTTTCAGAGGCTCTTTTGGGGACCCATGCCCTGGGTTGACACTGCCAGCAGCATTGGTAGGGATAAGGCATTGGATCAGGAGGTATAATTTCTGTAATTTCTACCCCATAATGAGAACAAAACTGCTGCCATGCTGGGAAGAGCAGAAAGTGAAACCTGCAGAGGGGATGCAAGAACAGACTGTGCAGACACTGATCGATGTTGGTAATATTTTCTGCCCTTCTCCCTAGAGTTTCACATGCTGAATGGCTTCTGCAGAATCCTTCCTCCTCTCCTGCCTGCTTTCCAGTCCCAGCACTCTCTTTTTCTTTATTGCCCTCCCACTTTCTTCTTGTCCTCGAGGTAAACTACCCCTGTTGGCATGATATTTACAGCCATCCACTTTCTCACTCTGTATATACATCTTGTCTCCACTTCTCATTAGCTCTTCAGGACAGAGAACACCCACTTGACCTCCCTTAACAAGCGTACCTACACCAGTGGACTTTGCACTGAAGTAGATGAGGAACACACACTTCTTTACAAGCTCACACATTACACCAGGTGGCTTTTCACTGTTTAAGCTCACAAACTTTCACAAGGTGATAACCTCCACCAAAAAATGGATAACAAGCAGCCTGATTGAGGGGGCTCTTTAACCACCACTATTATTTGTACAGCATTTGTCTAAGTGGGGTGCCTCTTACCATCAGACTCTTGTCTCTAAAAGCTAATAAAAAAAAAAAAGGACTTTACATTCAGATGTTCTCTGTTCAGATTAATTCACAGGTATTTTTGTGTGCAGAGAGATAAAGAAATATTGCAGAAAAATGCCTAACGTATATATGAGAATTGGATCCCCAGCCCCTATTAAAAGTCAGGAGAATCGGTGCCTAAGAGTGGTTTGTGTCTTTGAAACATTCTCCTTTTGATTTCAGGAGAAGGCAAAAAGGAATGGCTCCCCCTGCATTACAATGTCTCAGTTAAGACAGAAGACATACAGCTTTCAACACACCTTTGTGACTTAGAAACCAAATCTCATTTTAACAGTCATCTACACATCTCCAGGCCCAGCTTGGAAAAGTGCTGGGAAGGTGCCTCTGCACATGTAAACCTCTCATCCTGCACAGCTTTTGGAATTGAAAATTTAATGCACTGGAAAGCAGCGATCCTCTGGGCGTTGGATGTAATCTCCTGGATGCTGTCCTTTGCTCCAATAAATGGTAAAAAATAAAAATAAGCTCCTTTGCAGAACAAGATATCTGAAAAGCAGGCCTAAAACCCAGACCGCAAGCAATGCCAGTGAGAATTTGAGTTATGCATGTGTGGACAGAGGAGCAGAAAGACTGGAACAGTGAACAGGAGCAGCAGAAGCCCCTGCTGCCATGCAAGAGCTCACCAGGGGAGAAAGGGGAGACCTGAGTGACATATCTGTAACTGGAGACACTTACAGTTCCCAGGGGTCACTCAAAAAGAAGCCTTTTGTAAAGTAGAGTTAATTTAGTTAATCTTGAAATAATCAAAAGAAAAATCACTGCCAGCCATATTGCTCTCAAATAAGAAATACTAAATAGTTCTGCAGATTTCAGTGGGCCAAGATTTAGCATCCTTTATAGACCCATCTGCCTAAAGGACTGTATCTTATCTGATCATTTCCATAGCAACAGCTCTGGGATTAGAAAAGGATGAATATTTAGGAATAGTTGCTGGAATTTCATGGAAGATGATGAATTGAGGATTACTTCACTACCTACGTGTTACCATGGAAATGCACATTTACAAATTGCATAGGATTTAAAACACCATCACTATTAGTATAAATTTGTGCTGCTTTTCTAAAGAGCCCCAGAAAGAGAAGGTACCTCTCCTGTTTTACACTTCTCTGCCCCATTGAGAACATACTTGGTGCAGAACTAGAGTTGTGCTGGCTGTGGAAGGGGAAACAATTGTCAGGTCTTAGACCCAATTATCTCTTACCTGACAATCTCCTAAATGAAACCCAGGTAGTGAAAAGGGTTAAAAAAAGGAGTGTACTTCACACACAGAAAAGCCACGAAGCAAAACAAAAACCTCCTCTCTTGCTATATGTGTATTTAACAGAATTTGATAAAGGAGTTAATGGGTTTATGAAATACCACATTTGATGACTTGGAAGACCCCTTTCAGTCTTGTAAACCTAAGGTAAATTTGAAGACTGTTTTCATTGCTTTAGTGAAATGCTTATTTTAAGATTGAAACTAAACTACAGTATTTTTTTGTAAACTATTCATAAAATATTCCATATTGTAGTAACCTGCTATGCCCTACCTCCAGGACTGAAGACTTGAGACTAACTCTTAGCAAAGCCTCAGAAAATAGGCAGTTTACATCTTTGAAGCCCAGAACAAAAGAAGACAGAGAAATAATCCCCACCCTTACATAAACCATGAAAATTCAGAGGGTCAGATAAATAACTGCTGAAAATTCTTTTATCACAGACACACCTATTCTTCTGTAGGGCCCAAGGAAGCATGTTACTATACAAAGAACTGCAGATATAATAACATACAACAAAATGACATAATAACTCAAAGGAGGATATTATAGTTGAAATGTGAATTTAATCTAAAGGGCTCAGAGCACTTTTGAAACAAAAATGAAGATTTGCAGCCTCTTGAGAAGGAAATATTATTAATATAATTTTGTACATCAGGAAACTGAGTCCAGAGAAGCTACCCTGAGGGTCAGCAGTCTGGCTGGGGTTGTGGATCCATTCTGGCAGTATGCAAAACTGATTTTTATTTACTGGTTATAAGTCTTCAATAAGGGAGGGGTGTTGTAATGATGTATGATGATAGTGATGCAGATATAAGGATCTCCTTGGGGGAGAAGCAAAGGTGTCCTCTAAGGAGCTGTGTGGCTGAGACTGCTCCAGAATTAATTCATCAGCACTGACTGTCCCATCAATGTCAAGTCTGTATTTAGACTAACATCCTCACTCTCTAAAACTGGGCAATCTGCTCCATGGTGAGGTCTTTCTAAGCAAGGACAACTTCTGTTCATACAGCTGCTACCTTGCACTCTTTGTTATTCTTCATGGCCCTTTGTAGATCCTGGGCTTGCTTCAGGTACACTGTGATGATGCCAGTGGGCTATGCTGGCTGTCTCAGTGACCTGAAGATGGGATGGGAGGAGAAGATAGGCTCACACCCTCTGCACAGACATGCCTATGCTGCATTTTTGGTATTAGGAACCAGTCAAAACCCAGAGACACAGTGGCTCTGAGGACATGTTACCCACTTGATGTTCCCAGGAGAGGGTGAAGCACTCAGTGGTGCTCAGGCATGAAGTTAGCCACCTTTTTGGAAGCTGTCATGGTGTGGATCTCATCCCTCCTTTGCACTGTGGAGGAAGTCTCATCCTTGCTAATGCAGCATCCTTCCAAACCTGCCGGGGAGCCCCGCCGTCCCTAGGTTTAGTGAAACATTTGGGTGTTGGTGGGTGGCCAGCTCAAGACCTGGCACACTCGTGCTGGGCTTGCTGAGGAGCAAAGGCGGCAGCTGGTGCTGTGTGGGTGAGGAACCAGCTCTGAAAGTCCCACATCCTCACCGCTCAGCCTGCCAGCAGCTGATGGCTTTCGCCCGGCCCCCAACCTCCAAAGCACAAAACTTCCCAACAAACTGGGGGCAAAGTTGCTGGCAGCAAAGTAATAAGGGAGAAGTAAAGATTTCTGTGCTAGTCGTTATCTCCTCAGAGACATCCAGGCAGCCATCCCTTGATATCTCATCCCTGTCCCATGGAGTGCATGGGGAGGCATGCTGGATGATGAGCAGTTCACAGAGCACCCTGCTCTCCATCCTGCACCCACTTAAGGCCCACTGGCCGTACACACAGTAGCTTTGGAGCCCAGGGCTGCACTTGCAGCCTCCTCTTCCCTTACCCATGTGATAGGCGCTCAAATTAACACAGCTGATTAATTAGCCAGATTGCATTACACCCAATGACATGATTTACAATGGCTTTGTTTGTTTGTTTGTTTTCCCTTCCACCTCTTTCTTGCAGATTTTCTGCTTTCTTAAACCACCTCTGTTTTCTTTCACTTGAATTTATTTTTTTTTTTTTTTAATATCAGATAAGTGACTTCTGGGGCTGTGTTTCTCTGGGAGAAACGGGGGGGGGGGGGGGGCGCAAATTCCTCTGCCTGGCTGGAAGCCCTGCTCCCCCCAGGTCAACCGCCTGCAGATTTTCTCACAAGCGATTAGCAAATACCTGGAACAATCAGAGCTGCAAGGCGGCTGCATGGCGTCCTCCCAATGGTGAGAAAATCAGAAGTGAATCAGCTGTTTGGAAAACCTCCACCCCTTCCTCCGAGATAAGCTTCACCACTGGACATAAAACCAAAGACAATGAAGGAAAACATCCTTGGTGGGGTGGGGTTTCCGCCTTCCCCTAGGGTCTGACCTTTGGGAAGTGCATTTCCAAAAGCTGCAAGCCCCTGGCTGGCTTCACTGCCCGGCTTTAATATGCTCAGAAATACCCCTAACACAGCAGAGTGAGTGTGTTATCCTGGAGCCCAGCCAGCCACCGGCACACAGAGCATCCAAGTGCCGCTACCTCTCTCAGTGCAACTGCTCTTTTGCTTGCTTAGGACGTTCTGCAAGACTTCAGGTGTCCAGGGGGAGAGAAATTGATGCAGCAACATGGTTTTGCCCATGGGAATGGGTGGCTGCCCAGTCCCCTGCCACCCACTGCCTGGGGGAAAGGGGAGCAAGCTTTAGGACAAGTTACTGGCACACTTCTGAACTGCCAGCTCTATTTTTGGCTGCTGCAAGCTGGAGGGACTGCCATAGCAAAAAAAAAAAAAAAAACAAAAAACCCCACAACTCATTAAAGCTCAAGCAATTAAATTCTTCTGGTTTTCTTAGCAGTTTGTTGACAGTTTTTAGCTACTGAAGTTTAAATATTGCAGGGCAATAAAAAGACTATTTTGGGGGGGATGGGGAGGGGAGTCAGCCAACAGCTTGAATAGCCTTTTCTTCCAGTCCTGCACAGATAAAACACTTATAGCTTTCCACACATGAGGAAACAAATGGATTTCAATTACCAAAACCACTGGCTTTGAAATCAGTGAAATGAAAATAGAATGAGATGAGCCTTAAGGACAAGTGTGCTTTTCTGCTAAGAGCAGGGGTTTGGGACCAACCTGAGCCCAACCCTGACATCTTCCAAAGACTTCTTGAAATCTTGGGCAAAGCCCTTGATTTCAGTGTGCCACACTGTCTCTTGTAGCACAAGATCAATCACTGTTTTGCACTTGCCTTCCGTGGTGCAGTGGGACATGCTTTGAGAGACTAACTTTTCCTGCAAGACTACTGCAATGGGAGCTGACCTCAGTGTCATACACTTCATGAGGGAGTCAATCCTCCCTTAGTTACATGCAGGAAAATAGGCAAACCTATTTTAAAATCTTTTTCTGTGAGTTGCTTTGTGCAGGAAAGAAAATAAATATTTTCACATGAAGAGAAGGCAATCAAATACCTGTAAGATGTTTAACCTTGGGAGATGAAAAAGATTCCTAGTTGTTGTCACCTTCCCTAAATCGTTATCAGAGCAATTATGTGTGATTTAGTAGTTTGCTCTGTTGCAACGCAATTTTCTACGTTGTCTGATATGATAAATTGAATTGCAGACCTGGCACCCGTACGACTTCCTTGAATCTGCTGCATGGGACAGGTGAGAAATATTACAGCAGAGTAAAAAAAAGCACTGGGTGATACTTGGGAATGAGCTGGTTCCTGCAGGTTTCCCTACATGTCCTTAGCAGTCAGCAAATTATCAAGGGGAGAGAAGTTACCCGCAGCTGAAGAGGGAAAACTGGCTCTACCACCCTTGAACGGATGGGATCAGGGTGCTTCCTGGGCACAGCAGTTCTCCTGATCTGAACTGTGTTTCTCGGATGGGATCAGGGTGCTTCCTGGGCACAGCAGTTCTCCTGATCTGAACTGTGTTTCTCGGTGGTTTCAGACAATGACGACTGCCAGGCTGCTCCCATTGCAGGTAAGGTGTAGGAAATGGATGCTGATCCCACTGTGGAAAAAAGTCACTCTCCCTCCAGCAAACACTGCTCTGGGAAACGATTTGTGACATGCACAAAAAGGTGTTTATATGGGCCTGATTTTCAGAGTCCAGGATTTTTTCTTTAGTTCTTAGCAATTTAGGATTTAAAAATAATTCAAGTTCTGTATTTGTTCCTCTGGAGTCCTCAGGATGCTGTCACAAGCTTTTTTCCTCAGCCATGAGGGTTCAAAATATAATTCCCTTTTCTAATTTTAAGGAGATTGCACTCTTTGTGTATCTTAACTCCAGGAGCTGGACCCCACTAAATATTTCCAGCTCTGGTAATCTCAACACCAGAGAAGGTCCTCACTGAATGTCCTGGAGATATCCAGCAATGCGGAGCAGACAGACTTTGTTTTTAGAGGAAGACAGGGAAGCATTTGGCATGAAAGAACAACCACCTTGATATTTACAACTTCAAATTTACTTCTTTTCAAACACAGACCTTGTACATCCCACTACAGGTTTCCTATACTAGTAACACTCCTACAGATTTTGGATTACTACTGCAAAACAGTCACACCACCACAGGCATGACTCTACAGCATGTTGTATCTTGAGGTTCTTTATGTCCATGCAGAGAATCTTTTACATTTACACAGTGACGTTTCATCCCTACATGGACACTTGTGACTGAGGTTGGGGATACACAGAATGCTACAGTCCAGGGACCACACAGGATTGCCCTCTTCACTGATGAAGCATGAAGTCAGACTATATCTAACTCATAAGTGGAAAGTCCCTGGGGAGAAACAACAATAGAGGATGTGGGGTTCAACACACCTCCCAGCAAAGACAAAACACACTGCAGTTTGCTTTGGAGTGCTAGAGACAAACTGAAGAAATGAAACAGTGATCCAGGCTCTCACTGAAATGAAAGGCAAAGCTCCTGGTGACATTAGCAATGCTGGATTAAAAAAAAAAAAAAAAGTCTTTTTTTTTTTTACTACACACTCTTCGAAAATAGCTATAGGAAGTAGAAGAAATATGACTCAAAGACAGACTTTTCCTCTTAAGGCCCAGCTTCCTTCCTTGAACAGTTGGGAGAAATTTCAGCTACACATCTCTGAGCAGAGGCTTTATTTGAAGTTCTCCTATTGTTAAGAAAACCCCACCAAAAAGTCCACGGCTGCTACAACAGACATCCTGGGTCAGGTAGGTCAGTCACGGAGTACCGGATCTTGTTGCTTTAGGATGCTATTTTATCCAAGAAAGCAGGATGTGAGATTTACCCTGGCCTTTTACAACTAAAGAGGCATGGACTCTGTAAGACAACATTCTGGCACAGGAGCTAAGTTTAGCCATACAACCTGGCACAGGCAGCATATCTTCCACTCACATAACTCATGTCAAGCACATAACCTGTATTATTTGGCCTGCCAGACAAGATAGCCTGATCTTTGCTGAGTGGGGCTGCCCAGTGGCAGCACAGCCGTGCTCTGTGTGAAGTGGGAGAGTGTGGGAGCTCTGTGATGCTGCTGTACACAGCTGGAGATCAGCATCCTCCCCGGGGTGTACGAACAGCTTCAGACAGATCCACTGAAGGAAAAACCTAGAGCAGGATTTTGAAACAGAGTTTGAGATTTCAAGGTTGCACCAGTTCAGGGATTATTAATGGACCTGTTTTGGGGTGGGGATTTTTTTTTTTTTTAGCAGGAAAGCTTAAAGCCATTTCTGAATCATTACTAAAATGTTTTCCATTACCAAAGATGACATTTTTGCACTGAAAACCTAGGTTTTTGGTGAGATACAAATCTTGAGAGAAACATTGAAAGCCCTTAAACAGTGTCTCAGTAGAGCTCAGACAGACACCAATAGCATTTCAGCAGGCATGTAGGATTTCAGGAGTAATTACAAGGGTTTCCCATTCCTCTTCCAGACAACTCTTTTCTCTATTACTTCTGGTGCCAATTGAGCCCCCAAGTCAGGCCAGAAAGCATGCTGCAGGGAAACTGGAGCAGCTCTGAAGGAGTAGGCATCTGGGGGCAGCGACTGACTCATCTTCACACTGGGAATCCCCAGCCTTTATGTCTTCTGGGACTGAGCAAATGTTAATTTCCACAGGCAGGTTAAATTTTACTTAAGTTAAAAAGACAGGGAATATTCTCAGGGGCTTTAAATCCACCTGTAAGTGTGAGACCAAGGAGAATTATACCAGTCAAATAAAAAGTGCCATTTCCCATTTCACAAGGCAATACTGATCCTTTTATTGTTTGATCCTTCTTCTTGGGGGCTTCTCAACCCTACCAAATGGCAATAGCACTGCTTTAGTTATGCGGCGCTTACAATCACTATATGCTGCCAACTAACTTTATCCTTGAAACTCAGCTAAGAAAACCTCCCTGAATAGGTGAAGGAGTCAGGAAAACTTCAATTACTGAAATCATAGATCTCACTCCAGCTCGCTAGGTTATGTGCCCCTCTACTCAAACCAAGCATAAGGATGCTGTAAAGAATAATATCACATCATCCAAGTTTAAGAAACCTCTTTATGTCATTACCAACCAGCAGTGGTCATGGCAAGCTCTGAGGAAAGCTGGGTCATCATAAAATATGCCCAAAAGATACAATAAAAAGGCTTAGTGAAGGACACCAGAAGGAACCTTGAGTCTAGTTGTTCCAAAGCTGAGGAGTCTCTAAGAGAATCTGCAATGATGTTATTACTCAGAACAATCCTGAATCCCTTGACCAATTCTGGTAATTACTCTGTCTTGTGATTTATAAGATATCTCACAGGCAAGGTCACTTTGGATTGGTAACATGCTTTTAATTGCAGCACTTTGTCACTTGTTGAGGAGGAGCACAGGTCAGCTCAGGACGATAAAGTGTAACCAAATTCAGGTGTTTGTGCCTCTTGGAGGTGCCATCTGTCTGTCAGCAGAGCTGGGTGCAACCAATACTCCCACCCTGCAGCCATCTGCTTCCACCAGCACCAGGGTGCAGGCACTTGCTGGATGCACACAGGTACCTGCATTGCCATGCAGCCTGTGGGATGCTCAGGGTCCCAGCGACATGTATGAAGACTGGTTGGAAGAGATACTGTGCACCACCAGATCTCCAGAGGCTCCCCATACCACTCATTGAAATAACATCTCTGCCTCTTTTTGTGTCCTTCAGCAATAGGGCTGGAAATAAGTCAGATCTAGTTCTGGAGTGGTTTCCCTTCATCAAGTCCTCTACCACATGCCTTCTCTGCACATCCCAGGCTGGATACCAGCTCTAAGAATACAAGCTTAGCCTAGGACTTTTGTCCTTGGTCCCTGCTGTCCCAGAGAGTTTAGATGCTGTGAGCAATCAGTTAACACACAGACAAAAGGAATAAAAAGCTTTCAGAAAGACCAGTCAACTCTGAAATTTATTTATAGTATCAAGGGTATAGTTTACCATGAAATCAGGGAAGCAGAGATCATAGCAATGCATCTGTCAGTCCTTCCCTAGCTCTGTATCTGAAGAGGGTTACTTCTGCTTTGAAACTGGGGTTTTTGGCTTTGTTCCCTGCAGTGGATCACTAGCATACAGCCAGAGTCAGCACCTCAGGAGTTCCAAGAACACCTCTGAGTTTGTAAGAGTTAAAAAAATCTTTGGTACAAGGATAAGTCATTATGGCATTGCTGAGAAACTGAACAGAAAAACCTGGGAAGAGCAGGAAAGTGTGATTTGTCCTCTTCACATTAATTTTCTCATTTTTTTTCCTCCCTAGAAATGCATTGCAAAAAAGAACAAACAAACCGTTCTCACAGCTGAGGTGCCAGTTCTCAACCCTGTTATTTAGAACTGATTTGGCTTAATTTTTATAAGATTTGATGAACCATGCCTGGAGCTTTGGAAAATAAGTATTTGAAAAAACATTTATTTTTCAGTTCATAGCAATTTTTTTGCCACCTGGAATGTGTACACTTCAGTTTTCTGTTGCACTGGTGTCATGCTGAAGAAACATGGACAGTGATGGCAAAGAACAGTTATCTGAGCTTTCCACAGTTAGGTAAATCTAATATTGATTATAGTTTTTTGTATCTGTACAGCAGTTCACCTGCATACCATATCTCCTTGTAATGCTGTAGAGAGCTCAAAGCTTATTCTTCGCTCTGGGTGGATAGAGAAACTGAGTCATGCAAAATAATTACTATTTAGCTCTGTATTCAGCAAGGCATTTAATGAGATGCTTAAAACATTGTTTCATAAAGCATTTATGCATGTCCTGTATGGGATAAGCCATCACTTGGGAGCTCCAGTTGAAGTAAAGTGTGGCCTTTAAAATGAAATTTATCTTTCATTTCCAGCCTTGTAATTCCACTTTACTGAAATGAAGGGGTAAAAGCATGGTAAGCCTTAGTGGGGTTTTTCTATTCCAGAGTTTGGGGCCAAGTGGAACACCACCCAAATTGAGGCCAAAAATATCTGAAATTAATCTGTAGAAAGTGTATTATCCATGTGAGCACTAAGCATTTTTTCTGATCTGAATGGCAGTGTGAACTTGTAGAGAAACAAGAAAAAGGAAAGGCAAGACTCCCTTTTACCAGGCTTTAGACCTGGAAAGTTTACTCCATCCTTCCCTCCTCCTTGTGCTATATAGTCTAGTAGAGGCTATTTCAGAAGTTACGTCTTTCAGCAACCTCATATTCACTTAGTGAATGCACCACAGGGCGACAGACCTATATATAGTAATAATATTTTCTGCAAGATGATGTCTCCAACTAAGTATAGCCTATTCCCTCTTCAAAATGCCAGGTGGGTAAAATACCCCCTGACTTATTTGTCACTATAAAACAAGACTGTTTTCACATTTGGGAATAAAGTGAAGACAATTAACTTTTCATATACTTGAAAAGGATGTTCCACAGCCACCCGATTGCTTTATCTTCATTATTTTTAGTTGTAGAATTATGTAAATAGCAATTTAGAGAGCCCAGAGGATTCTGAAGATTCAGTTTAATGATTTGTAATTGTTTAATTAGACTGTAAACTGGCCCCTGCAGGGAACTGAGCACAGGTACAAGTATATACTTCATGTGCCTACCAAAAATTGCTAATTGTTAGCTTTTATATAAGCAACAGGTTCTAACCTCTCCCAGCAGCAGTTCAGCACTGCTGAGTATTAAAACCACATTAAGTTTCAGCTAGGGAATGCATTGCTCTGCCTATAGATTAGACTGGACATACAGATATTCAGAGATAGTAGAACCCAACCACAGTGTACCCACCATGAGCAGACCCTGAGGACAGCATGTAGAGGAGAGATGTCATTAGCAGTGAGAAAGAGTTTTAAGCTCAATTATTTCACAAACACCATTGTATAGAAGCAACACATGGTGATTTAAGCAAGCAAGAGGAGCACATCAAATCTACCAGTTTCTAGTGGAGATGTACCTAGAATTTTGGAGGTGTTCTCTGACAAATCCAATTCAATACACCTCTGGAAAAATATTTCTTTAGCACTGGCCAAGGTCTCTCAAAAAAAAAAAATCTTTATGCTTTCTACAGAAGCGGCAAAGATCTCAAACCACAATAAAAATGGGGACAAGGCTTGCCTTGGAGCTGAGGGTCCAGCTACACTCCCTAAACCATCCTCTCTCCTTCCCAGCAAGGATGAATAGGACAAGGGGGTAAATCACAGCAAAAGGGTAGCAGGTGTCTGGAGGAAAAAAAGGCCAGTGAGCCTGAGATTATTTCTGCAGCAAGACTAACGGGCTTGACAAACAAAACATAATGGAAAGTGCCGACTCCGCTCCACTCTCCATCTGCCTCTCCTCTGGTCATTTAATTTGCCCTTCTTCCACAAGAAAATAAAATGAAATGCATATTTTACTGTAAGCCTCTTTACAGTGCAGGCTGCAAGAGCCTGGAGGACTTCCCTAGGGGGAATGAGCTAACCAGTGATTGCTTCATCCTTTAATTTGAAAGGCCAGGAACTTTCATTTTCCATTTCCTTTTATCCAGGGTTTTTCATTGTGCTCAGGTTGCTCCTCCACACTCTTTACTGAGTGACAAGTGTGTGCTGGAAGGTGACAGACCCCACATGTGTGGCTGGTACCAGAAAAACATCTCAAAACCTGCTTTGCAAGTGAAAAGATCTTGATGAGTTTCTTGATTTTCTGCTAAAGTTTGTCTCTGAATTGAGCCATACAGCTGGACATCTTCACCATCAAATGCAATTAAAAATATCAATCAAAAGCACTAAGGGTACCAAGAGATCAGAAGAGTGGTTATCAATACCCTGTAACCCATTTTATTAAGCAGAAAGCAGATCTGGTGGGTATCTGGCTGTAGGTTTTTATGGGACTTTGTGACTCCAATACTTATAGGTTAGATAGGACAGAGCAAAGGATGCCATAAGGATACAGGATTCGCATCCTTGACTGTCTGCCTCAGAGAATTTTACTTTTCAAGCCGTCCATCTTTGCAAAGTATACATTATCCCAAACTGTACATTACATTAGCTCCTGTTACAGTCTAAGACACCATAGACCTTCACAACAGGCAATTACAGCACACCCTGCCCAGCAGGGACTGACTTCCTTACCATAGGAAGTAGTAATTTCCACAAAAGGAAGATACCATAACAATTTAATACCATCCAATGTACCTATCCTTGTATCTAATTAATGGCCAGGCAGGCCAAGTCTGATGATACTGTGTTTGACTCCAAGACAACCAGAATATTTCACTCCATAAATTCCTGTGACAGATTGCTGGCTCTGATCCCACGTGTTGACAGAAGACTATCATCCACAGCAATGCCATAAGATGTCACACATGTGCATGCCATCACCTTTCTCTGTCCGTCTTGACAAACTTGTTGCCAATCAAGTGGATTAACCATCAGTTAACTTCATATTTAGAGATTTCCATCCCCACCATATCTCAGAGACTATTGCAATTTGTTCCATTCAAGAGAAGAATTCTCAGAGGTATTTTGAAGTGGCACAGAGTATTAGAAACTCTTGCTTGTCAGACAACACTCTGATGAGACACTTATTCAACAAGTATGACCCCTGGAGAAGAACCACTTGAGAACCAGCACTGGAGACAGTATTAATTTGAGCAGATCAGGTAGTCCAATCCTGCACAGCAATTATGCATTATATAAAAAAAAATGTACATTATATATAAATGAATACATATTACATACAACAAGTGTAATTTTAAAGAGATTACTGCATTTCTCTGTTGGCTTGAGTTAGCCAGAGGTCAGCTTCCTATGCTAGCTCTAAAAACTCCCAAGCATGGTATAAATAAGCAGAGGGGAATTCTTAGTCATCTTCCTCCATAATTAATTCTCAAAAATATTGTGTTGCATGGCTATCATGCGATTATTTGTAAAAAAGAAAGCTGTAATCACATTATGTTTCCATGAATGGAAGATACATCTATTTTACATTTAAACAATAATTGAATATGTGAAGAACTAATTAATGCGATATACTGAAAATATCTACATCCCAAAACTTGCAATCCTTTGTCTTAAATCAGAGAAACTTGGACTTTCCTTACATGTGAAGGTTTTTTTTAAATTTCCTTTTCTTTTCCACTTTGAACATGCCTTGGCTAATTGTGAATTTTAAGGACATAACAATTTAGGGGAGTCCATTAGCCTTTTCTTAAGATCTTCATGCCTTTAAATATTTCAGCCAGAATATTGAAAAGCCCATGAAAACCCTCAGCTTTTTTCAACCATCGCTGACACACACTTCAGCATAATGTTTGGTGCTAGCTGAAGAGAGATTAAGCAGCAAGGGCAAAGGAAAGACACCGTCAAGCAAATATGTAGAAATGTATGCTGCCTTCCAGCTCTGCTCTCCCCCATCTCCCATGGCTCTGGACATGTTTGATAGAGCCAAACTTGCCTGAGCCCACCTGGCTCAGCCTGGATTAATGCCACAATCAGGCTAGGAATATTTTCCTTCCAGATTCCTTTGAAGGCAGTGAAAACCCTGCGTAAACAGGGAGACTAAAAAGTGACACTGTTCAGTAGCCAAGCTCCCTGCATTTGCTTTCAGCTCTCAATTACAGCATCACATCCAGGAGCCAGCCAAGTAGTCAGAAAAACAAAAGCAGCCAGCCAAATCCTGCCCCCAGTTTTCAGAGTATCAATCCTAAACAATTCAATAGATTTGTACCAGTATAATCCCCTTGTAACTGATCAGAATAGGAACAAACAACCAAGATCTTCTCTCTGTTACACCACTAAATTAGAAACAAGTCAGGTGTTCATCAAAATGATATTCCACATGAACACAGCACAGGATCTACTCTACTTTGCAGTGAGCCCAGGTGGCCCCAAGGTCTGTGGCATCCCCAAAGCCCTCACTGCCTGTGCCGAGCTCAGCCTGCTGGGGCCAGGGTCACTGGCAAGCCTCACAGGGAAACCTTATTAATGAGTATAGTGGTTTCACTAGGTAAGGGAAGAGGAAAGGGACAGAATCTTTGTGCAGCCATGCCTTGCCTCACCTGTGCAAATCTTAAATTTTTTGGAACCATTTCCTAATCTGTTATTGAGCTTCTGACCCAGTAGAAGGCAAGCTGCACTGCAGTGGGAAAGCACTGCCCTAAGAGTATTAGCATTAAGTACAACAGGGACTACAATCACCAAGATCCTCACTCACAGAGCAGTGGAGTGTAACTGCTAAATCCTCAAGGTTTTGTGGCTGCACATTTGCCCTGATTTCTTAGAGGCCAGTGCAGCTGCATTTCAGGGAGCAATAAAGTAATGAGGATTATTCCGTTTTTCTTTTGCAGATCAAATCCTTGGTCATTCTATCTTAGAACAAAACCAGATGCTGCAGACTCCTCATATTTTTGGTGAAACACCCATAGTGCACCAACATGCAGTGTTTACACAGAAGCAGGCCTGCATGGCAAGGCAGTTCCCTGAAGCATACGATTTAACGTCATTAGCTTGCCTTACAGAGCTGCAAATGTCGTTAGACATCATAAAATTATCCAGCCCTATTTAAAACCCAACTGGAGTATTTGGCCTGCTGACCTCTCCCAGCAACAAATTCCACAAGTAAAATTAACCACTGCTTTCCACAGCCCAGAGAGGTTCAGTCCCTGATCCCAGCCAGCAGCAGCTCTGCACTTCATCTGTGGGAGCTCAGAGTTCCTCCTGCCACTTTACCTTTCCTCACTGAGTCCACAGACATGTCTCCATTTTAGTCCTCAAGAACTGAATCAGTCCAGATCATCTTTAAAAATAAAGACAAAAAGCAGCAACAATGTATCCACCTTTAAAGTGATCTACAGACTCCAAGTACTTAAGAGCTAAAGATTGAAGAATTAAAAGCATTATTCTCTGAAACTTCTCTCAAAGTTACACAGCATTATTGTGGCTGACGATCTTCAGCATCTGTAAAAGATTTTCTTCACTAACATACGGAGAAGTACATTGTTACATACCAGTTAAATCAACACACATATGCCTACGTGTATTACCAGAGTATCTGATCCATTATTCGTATTCATTATTGACAAACTTCATTTCTCCTAGTCTAGGTCAAGACCCAAGTAGATGCTTCAAGCAGCAAAACAATAGACCATGCCTGACAGCTGAAGAGTTTCTAACCTAAAGAACAATAACAGAAGTAGTAGAAAAACATAGTGATATGGCTGTAGGGTTGCAAGAGCTAACAACACGCACAGCTGGGCAGCTCCAAACTACATGGAGGCAGTTTCCCCCCACTTCTCACCATCTTGCTGATTTTTCCTCCATCAGCCTCCCCTCTGATTTGCACTGGATGCTCCTTTGGGCCCCATTGGAGCTGCCTGTTGCTTTCCCTGACTCACAACAATAAGCATTCAAAGCCCTTCCGTAGGAGGCACACAACAAATCAATTACAGCAACATCATCCTTCTTAATCAAGGTTAATTTTGGTGGA
This sequence comes from Tyto alba, assembly GCF_018691265.1. NCBI lineage: Eukaryota > Metazoa > Chordata > Aves > Strigiformes > Tytonidae > Tyto > Tyto alba. The sequence continues at coordinate 7,539,296 of NW_024881317.1, forward strand.
TAACATTTTTCTCTGTTGGAATATTGTCAGATGTTTTTAGATCTCCAATTTTATATAAATTTAGCCTCCGAATTCTCAAGGAGAGAGTTGCTAAGGTAACCAGAGCCAGCCATATTGCTGTATGTTCTCCCCATGGAGCTTCATTAGGGCCAATCAGTCATTTCCAGGGTAATAGAATGTTGCTTTCAGAGAGAAGGATACGTCTTTTTATAGTGACAGAATATTTTTATTAAACATGTTAACCCCTTGCCCTCTTAAAAATCAGGCACTGGCCCTTTCCTTAGAATTATAATAACCAATAAATGAGTTTTAGACAGACTAATTGCTAGCAGTTGAACACCTAAGGCCAGATCAGAGGAAGTCAGCATGCCTGGAGTATGTTGTCTTGTGACAGTAAAACCAAGGGAGGTTGTGGATTGTTTTCTGCTGGCACAGAGCCAAATCAACTTTATATCCCAGTACCCAGGCACAAAGCCTATTTCTGAAATAGATCTAACCTGCATGAACCAAGGGGTTTTGTATGTATTTTTTGTTCCAGTCTAGACATATGGACTACCTGCTATGTTTGATCTCATATCTGAACATCATTGTCTTTCAGATCTAAGAGCTAGTTCACACCTGTTCATACTATTTGTTCCAAGCAGTCTTCCAAAGTAGCTGCTAATAAGCTGCTGGTATCAGACTAATTCCTAGACACAAGACTTTGATCTCTTCCCCAATACCTATAAACCTCCCCAATTTCAGCTAGCTGAAAAATGCACCTTCTTTGGTCAAAAAGACCCTGCCTGTTCTTCTCACTGTCACTACACCACTTAATTATTAACGCTGATTTCAGAACACATTCTCAATTCATATGCAAGCTATTTTCCAAAATTCATTTTCTCCAAGACTTCCCAGCCAGTCCTAAGAAAATCCCACTGTACCTTCTGCTGGCAGCTTTGGAAGAACAGCTAACATTTGAGTGAGCCAAACTTGCTTATCTTCTCATGGTTATTTCTTCAACTCTTAACAGTTAGTAACAATGCATTTACCCCTGTACCTCCTTCTTATCAATAGTGTATCAAGAGTATCTGAGCTGGACCTGACTTGACTTCACCTTATGTAGACAATTTCTGAAAAACAATAATAAAGACGACATTTGCTGCAGAAGTGGTGGGAAAACTTACTAGCAGCTTTGTGCATCTCAGTCTTCATCCTATAGGGCTTCTCCAGAGTCCTGTCCACAAACCAGAAGCTGCAGTCATAAGACACCAGAATCCCAAAGGAAAAGTTTCCCCTCCTTCTCCTCTGCTAATCTCTTTGGAGGTTCCTCTGTGGTACAGAAAGATACAGTTACACATCATCACTCCAGCTCTCCTGAACATCATGTCTATCTTACTAAATAATGGATATAACACTGCAGCCAGGAAGGACAGCATCTGTCAGCTGATACCATATTTATTGTTTTCCCTTGAAAGAGTCCATTATTGTAATCCTGTAGCAGGTTCACCTACAGACACACAGAAGTATTACTTAAAAGAGGCAGGATCTTTTGTGCTGGAGAAGCAAAGACAGCTGGGCACTGGCATATTTTGTCATCTAATGATTTTTCTTACTGTTATATAGTCACTGATGGGATAAGAAAAGCTGATTATGTGAAATTTGAATAAAATTAATGAGATGATCGCAATACTGGTTTATAAAAATGCCTGAAAAATAAGCATTTGCAGCACAGAGGTATTTAATGTTTATCCAAGTAATAACTCCACTTCTTCCAGCATGAATTCACAGTTCACGCAGGCACATGAAGATCAGTGAAATTCAGAGCAATCACCACATTTACATCTGGTTTGAATTTGTTTCTTTAAAATAGAAATGTAGGGCGTGAACATACATTTAAATATGAGAACAGCAGTAGTGATGGTTGACACCTAGACAAAATGCAAAATGGGCAAGGTGTTTAATTTTGGTAGTTCTGAGGACATAATGCTCTGCCAGGTTTTTTTTTTTTTTCCTTCCTTATGATGTAGTCTCATTTGGCTCCTAAAAATGAGATTTGCCCCATAAGAGAGGCTACAATAAGCCTATAAGAGTGGATCTGAAGCTTCATCCCAAGGGTCTCAAGAGTCCATTTACCTGTGGATAATTGTCACTGCAATGGAGGACAGGAGTTTTATGTGTCCATTTGCAGGAGGAAGGATACCTCCTCCTTACCCCTCTGCTCTGACCTCCCTGCTCTGCTTGCACAGCACTACCATGAGGTGTGGTCCTGCAGTGTGCATCAAGGAAGATTATCCCCCTTCATATGATTGCTGCCATACAAATCTAAACCATCCTGCTGGTGCCCCTCTGCTCCCCCAGCAGCTTCTGATCTTCCTGCTTCTCCTTTCCTTGCACATGTCTGCAGTTAGTTCCCCACACCACAGAATCCAGCTGTGATATTTGATATAAGCACACATCCTTCCTCGCTAAGGAGAGCCCAGGCACTGGCAACTTTCCCCTTACTATGATTTTGGGAGGATGCAGTATTCTCCCCCGCCCCCAATGTACATCACTCAGCCTTTCACTTATCACCCCATCCTAAAGCAGAAGATAGGGCTGGCAAGATGCGGATGCAAGCTCAGTAACATCCCTCTTTCAGTTTCCCAGAGGAGAAAGGCATCAGCAAAGAAAGATGGAGGCATCTTCCTTGTCATCATTGCCCATACTAATGGCTGTGTTCAGCATTCAGATCTTGACCAGTGTTGCAGCTGAAGTAACACAGATCTCAACTCAGATAGAAAAGGCCCAGCAAATTGCTGCAGGGAAGACTGAGCCAAGGCTCCAGTGGAATACCTCTCCATAAGTAATCATTAAGCAATGAAAGGAGAAATTAGAAACAGAACCAAGTCTGCTTCAGTCATCTTTGCCAAATTCCCTGGTACAATGGCTACCCAGGTTCTCTTTAGCTTCTTGTCATCAGTACTCCACTAATCTCCAGACATGCATGGAGATCCCAGGCAGACTGCAGCTGTTTGTGAAGCCATGGGGAGCAGTTTCTCAACCTACACTCTCTAGAATTGCACCCCTTCAATAGCATGTGATGGGTCTCTTTGCAAATTAAAACACCTTTCTAGCAAAGGAAAAAAGTAAATCAGTAAAGAAGTAAATTAACCCCCTGCAGAACATTGGTGTTCCTGGGCCTGAACATCTGCCTTAGATGTTTTGTGAAACAGCTGAGTGCTACTATGAGCATAATCAGCCTCAGAAGCACTGTGGGGTGAAGCTGCTTGACTTGAGGGGTCCATGGTGGATCAGAGATCACAGCTCACATTTGAACTGTTATCCTTTGGTGCAGAAAGGCAACCGTTTCTTCACATCTTGTTTTATAACCACCAGCAACTCCCATTTATCTTTTACTTAGGGCTCAGTTTACAGAGGCCACTTGACTCCTACATATTCTCCCAGATCTGTTGCCCCTTAGACATTACCCACCACATCTTGGCTGCCTGTTGTAGCCCTTCTGAAGCAAGGATTTCCAGGCACCAAGACCCTCCTTCCCCACAAACATACCTCACCTCCACTTAAATACAGGCTGCTTGCTGCTAAACTGGATCTCTGCAGTTTTTCCTGACTGCTATAATGATAGCTGTTCTTCATAGGAAATGAATCTAGGATAAATATAAACTGAAAAGCACAAGTTCAATACAAAATGCAACCCCACCTCATTTATACTCTATCAATGCTTTACAAAACCCCTTGGGACAATAGGATGTTCTTTGCAGCTCGATGCTGTGAAACAAGTAAAAAAAGCCCATGGTAATGATGTGATTGACATGAGTTATCTTAGAGAACACCCATCAAAAGGTTTTTTTCCAGCTGTTGGTTCGATGAAATAAGTAATCTCTAATTGCAGTTATGCCTGTACCAGCTGAGAAGTATGAAAAATATCTCATGGTTTTGCCATGTGAAGATAATCTCATGGGGTCTGAAAACTAAGGTAACAAAGCTAATAACCAAATAAAGGCAGAAGAGAAAGCACAAGTATTTTGGGGGAAGTTTACATTCCCCTTTTTCTCCAATGAATTAAACTAGTCTATTATGTTTCCTTTTATTTTTCAGATGTGGAAGTAGAAAAGCATTCCACTTTGTGCAGCTTTACAGATCACAAATGGAGCTTCTTAGGCACTTTTGCTCAGCTGGAGATTATGAACAATTTGCCAACTGTTTAGGATTTTGAGCATCCTTCATCCCTGCTGGAGTTAACATCATGCTGATAAGCACCCAGAAAGTTTGAAAGCTTATGCAAAACTTGTCCAAGTAAACTATCTAAACCCCTTTGATCTGCAAACCACAGCAGGAAAATAACAGCTAAATCAATTTTTCTTATATTCCAGCACTTGTGCTTCTGTCTGGAATTAGGAAATGCACATAACAGTTTTTTCTAACCTCAGAATGAGACCTTTCAGAAGAAGTACCACCTTAGGCCACCCTCTTGTGGCCAGGGATAATTTTACAGCCACCTTGTCCTGCTTTTCCCTCTCCATCACACTAACAGCTTCCACTTCCCCCAGCATGGGGAGTTATTGAACCCATGCTCCTTCAGTTCCTTTGTGGGTTACCCCCCTGCTGCAAAATGGGGCTCCTGAGGAGATGCACCGATGGTAGAAAAGACTTCTATATGAATAAACCCCATGCCTGGCACATCAGATTCCTAAGGTGGAACAAGGTGAGTGGTAAAAGCTGGGAGCACAGGGAGTCTGTGCTTCCCTCCAAGCACTTTGCTACACCCAGTCTCACCACACTGCTTTCATTAACTCCAGAGAAGCCAACCTTCTCCTTGCCTTGGCTAGTGCTTGCCTACAAGCAACCTTCTCAGCACATCTTTCACCCTGCAGCGTGGCAACAGCCTGGGGAAAGATAGAGCTGTTTCTGCATTGCAGGGCATTCAGCTGCTAAGCCTGAATGAGTCAGTTCAGCGAGCTGATCTGGCAGGAGGGGGAAGAAAAAAAAAAGTCAAAAAGTCTCCCAGGAGATCTGTTTCTTGACTTAATTTGCCCCGAGTGGGTAAAAAGAGAGAAGGGAAGGGGTGCATCTGAGAGATGGTAGGGAAAGGTGATGGCTGCACTTCTCAGTAGCAGGATCGTGGTTAGATGCAACATCAAATCACACCCTAAACCCCTCCACATGTTTGTTTTCCTGTCTGGATAGCATAACCAATTCATACCCACATTGGCACCACATCATAAACATGTGCTTTTAGCCAAAGGCCATGGTAAATTGGAATTTCAGATAAGCTTCCTTTATTCTTTTAATTTAAGCCTGTTTATGTAACTTTTGAAGAGTAATAGCAGCACCTCTATCCTCTCCACAGGGTACTTAATACCAATGAAAGGGAGTAAACAAGGCAGCAGGAGAAACAACCAGGGTATTTTACTGTGTCTAATCCTCCTTTTGCATCATTCATATTTATACAGTCCAGAGACTGATTTTCTTGGCCTGCCAAGCATGGCTGATATACACACTGCAAACAGAGAACAGACCCTTGCTTGCAGCCAGGTTTCTCTGTCTCTCACTAGAGCCCTTTTGTTTTATCTCTCTCTGCACCTTTGCAGTGAGACAAAGAATTACAGCTCAGCTGGATGGGCAGTTGTTAAAGGAAGGAGAACCGAATATGCAGTGAGGCCAATCTAGTAAAAGGCTATAGACAGATCTAAGGACTCAAGACAATTATATTTGATTTAGGCACCAAGGACTACGTAGAACATTTAGGTACCAGCAGCCATTGGAATGAGAAAGAATTGATGTCTAGCTCCTTTGAAAAAAATCTTAAACCTTTGCCAAAAGTAAGGGACAAAGGAAGGGGACAGCTGCCTTTATGCTGATGGTAAAAAGGTGACAAATTTCCTGACATCAGGAAATCCTTTTGCTGCATAAATTCAAGGCAGCAGCTTTTTGCTCTCTAGTCCTCTCTGCACCTAAGGGGACCTCTGGATCAGGGCCCTGCAAGCAGTCAGCGCTCCAGAAGAGCTGCTCCAGTCAGCAATGCTAAGGGCTATGTGGTGGTACATGCAATTGGGACCTAATTCCTGACCATCCAGCAGCAAGGTCTCCACTTATATCTACATTCATGCTGCCTTTTTCTTACCTTCGAGCTACTCACCAAGCTGTGATGCTCTCCCAGGTGGCCTTATAATCATGTTTTTCCCCAGAAAGCAGCAACCCTTGTTTCTTTTCACCTTTTACTTCACATCCTTATGTGCTCAAGGTACACCCTGCTTTCAAACACCTAGTCTCAGACTAAGAAACTGAGCAGCAAAAAAACCTGTTCAGAGTTGTGTAACGCAGAAATCCATCTCAATCTTTCTTATTTCACTGTGTGTTTAATTTAAACTCCCCTAGACAATGCAAAAAGTTAACTCCCTGGTTCTGTAGAGATGGATAGATCCGTTTGTGCAAGACAGAGATAGCTGCTCAGATAAAGTCTTTGTCAATACTTTCTGTTGTCAGATCCATCTTGTATGCACAAATAATCTCACTGCCATATCTTTCCCTTTTGTATTGCTCTTGGTGTAAGGAGAGAGAAAGATGTGCTTTAAAAAAACCTACTGAAACGTGAATTTACACTACTGAAACCTACTTCCCTCAGGGAGAGGAAAAAGATAAGATAACAATTTACACCTCCTCTGAGGCCCTCTCAAGAGGCCTCCACTTTGGTCCAATGCAGGCCAGCTGAGCACCTGCACTCATGGAGCTGAACAACTCTTGGCTCTTATGGTCCTGAGACCAACCACCCTAAGCAGTAACTGCTGAGGACATCATCTCTTTAGATCTGCACATCCAGGATTATCCTGGTCTAGGGGAATCAGGGCCACTGCATAGGAGGCTGACAGGGTGCTCTGCAGGGCAGAAGCAGGTGGTACTTATTGCTCTGGACTCATTAGAAATAATTTGCTGAGAAGAGCTGCGCAGGTTGTAATGAAATGCTCAGCTCTGATTGCAGTGAGCACATTTATAACAGCTGGTGGCACATGACAAGTGTCTGGGCAGAGGCTAACAGGATAACTAGGTTTGACTCTAATCACCCCTTCAAACCAGCTCCATGTGTGGTAACAACACAGAGAAGCTTTCTGACACCTAGTTACCTATGTCTAAAGTTGGGCTGGTGTTAAGCCAGGCTGTCTGTCTAAATCCTAAAACCTAAGTCAGAGCACACCTTCAGACCAAACACAGTAATCTTCCCCTTTCTGGGCTGCCCAGAGGGATGCCTGTGTTGCACCCTTCGTTCTCTGGACTTTATTCAGAGAGGATAGCGGGGGTCACTTTTCCTGATGCATAAACACAGTTGATTTTGGCACTGTTATGTGCCAACTCCATGTGTAGGATAAACAAAGCACAGAAGTTTATCTCTGATCTGCCAGGATTAGCCCTGTGAGGGTTGAAGACTAAGTCCTGGGGAGCAAGCAAGTCTCCAAGGGGGTAACAGGAAAGAGTCACCCAATATAGAAACTAGTCAAGCCTAGAAGTCATATGTTTCTATGTCAACTGTCTTCTTTATCAGAAGTGCCTAGAGCAAGAGGATCAGGTCTTCCTGTCTCCATCCTTAGGGAAGTGTGACCTCATAAGAGGAAAGAAATATTGATGCTTAAGAGCAACAGAATATAAATAACTTTGCAAAGGTCTTTGTTTTTCTCTCAAATTAGGTACTTTCCATTACACTGATTCATCCCTTTTGCTGAGACTCATTCTCATTGCTCTTAATTATTCCTGACGAGTCATAAGAGCTATGAGGGTTCCCATAAAGAAGTATAAAAGAACTTTCTCCCACTGAAGAAAAGAGGTAAAGTTTAGTAAACCTGCAGGGTTTAGTGCTAGGGAAAGCAGGAAAAAACAAAAGGTAGTAGGGAAATGCATTTCTGCATGCCTTGTAGCCCCAGGCACCCAGTGGGGACATGAGATCTGATCCCAGTTCTTTAGAGCATCATGGTACATGGGGAGATAGAAAAAGCACAGTCCTAACACCAGGTCATGGCTCATCCCTGCCAGCAGGAAGGACAAGTAGTTGTGACAAGTGAGAATGGCTTCACCAGGCACCTGTCCAATTGATGACAGCCAGTGGGGACAGAAATCCCCTAACCCCTTCCCAATATCTGGATTTCCAGGCCAAAAATATCCATTCTCTGCAGCTACATGGGTCTGATTTTGCAAAGGGTAAACTGCACACAGCAGTACAGGGTGAGACCAAGCACACCACTGCATCTGTCCTAGGCTTGTAAACACTTGTAGGCAGCACACTCAAATCAATAGCCCCTTCCAGGGTCTTAAGTTTCACAGCAGGCCATTATTTGATCCGTTAATACAACTTCTACGGTTTATTACTGTTGACAACAGAAGTAGAGGGAAACATGGTTTTCACCCTAGCTGTGACCAATGCGTTACAGAGAAGGAATATCCAGAGTAAATGAATAATTTCATTAGGGCACACGTTAAACACTGATTTTGTTCTCTGCAGGAAGAAGGGTGCTTTCCAAGGAAAATGTCAAAACACAGCAAAAGGAGTTTAAGAAAAAAAATAGCCTGAAAATATGGATAAGGCTCCAAAGCTAGCACTGTTAGAGCACTCTCTAGCATTGCTCCCATCCATATCCTACTTCCCCATCCCCTTTGGGGCACAGGCAGAGGAAATAAGCTGTCTGAATCCCTACTTTGCAACTTCAGAGGAGAGCAGAGGTTTCTTAGCCAACTCATTTTCCAAAGCTCTTGCTTCAACACCTGTACTTACATTAAGCTGGAGTCACAGCTCTGCATTTCCCTCCTGCCCCTTTAATACCCAAAGTTCTTTCAGTTTAAGTCACCTATGTTTGACCACCCCTCACAGCAACAACCTACCTAGCATACTGTATCTAAGCCCATAGAGTAGCCTAGAGCTGAACATGAGATGCCAACTCAATTTTAGCTCTCAACACTGAAGTTTTCACTGTTGTTTCAGTTGAAGGATGTTTGGAGTCAGATACAGTTGGGAAGGGTGCAGCAGCCATCTGCCTCTCTGCTGGATCTGTTGCAATTTACACCTCAGCACATTCACAGAAAAAACTCCACTTCTCATTTCAGCTACAGTTAATTCTTTGCCTATAAACTGTAGCACTCAGGAGCACACACACATCCCAGTGAGATGCCCTATTGTAGGGCAGGACCCTCCAGCAGCACTAATGCTCACACCAGGGAAAACATATACATTCTCAGCTACAGGGCGACTACAGCTATCCCCAAATTAGCTCATAACAGGCGCTACCCTGAGCTAAAAACAATCCTCTTCCACTTTTATCTTTTTCTTGGTGTAGATATAAGGCACAGATCCAGAAATGTGGTAAGAAGTTCCCCAACTAACACCAAGAGAAAAAAAAGATTACTAAGTCAGCACCACTTGTTAGAAAAAGCTTTTTAAAATAAAGGGGAGCAACTCACCAAAGCTGAAATACAGATGTCCTCTCTGCTTCTGTCCTGACGCTCTCCTCCCCTACTAATACTTCATGGATTACAGCTCTCAGGTGATTACAGGTGGCCTTACTGGCCCTTAAAAACACTGCGGTGTGAGCTGGTTTCCTCCTTTCTTAATTGAAAAAAGGCTGGGGGCAACACCTGAGAACAGTTTGTAATTGCTCTCAGAGCAGATGGTTTCATTGGTCTTAATCAAGCCAATTAGGAACATATATTCTCCAGAGTGGTTGTGGGTAGCATCCCTGAGGATGGGAGAGAAGAGAGGTTATTTTCTTTTGTGTAATTCCCCCAAAGCTTGTGAAAATTCAGTTTCTGGATATGTTTTTTTTTAATTAAAAATTTTGCTTTACTGGAATTAGTGGGCTGGGCACAAAGTGTTGAAATCTGTCTGATATCTGTCCAGAGAACATGGAAATCTGACATGTTTGTGCCACAGCAAATCCTGTGAACACATTAAAGTGCACAAGCTAGGTCTTCTGTGTGTGCAACAAGTCTTGGACACCACTGAAGGAATTTTGATCCAGTAACACCTGAATCAGATGATTCTTATGTTTTGTCTTACACTTCTCTTAGAAAGGGTTGCATGAATTATAAGTTCAAATAAATTGTTTTCCTTCAGTGTTTGCTCTAAGTTTAATGAAACTGCTCTTATTTGCAAAGATTTCTTGCCTGTAAAAATATTGGCTAAGTCCTAACTCATGATCTCTGGCTTTTGCAAGTTGCTCACTGTCAGAAAAGTACACAGCCCATTAGTGAATAAACCAGTTCTCATCTCCTCATGTGGGTTCAGTGACTGTTATTGGGAACAGGCACAATGCAGCCTGCAGATAAGAACGTGGATGTCCTAATATTCATCCCAACAAGCGGGGAGAATTTGTATAGAATGCTGAAGACCTAGACATAATAACAGTATAAAATTAATTAATTATTTTTAACAACTATAGTAGAGGCTTTAACTCAAAGAAACTCTGAAATGCTGCACACAGCTGTATGCTAGGGACGATGAAAGGAAACATGTTAAATAAATCTTTGTAAGTTTTATTGTCTCTGAAAAAGGACTTGTTGCACAAATCTTTGTACATCTGCATAAATGTTCATTCTTTGCCTAGCTCTTTAGGCAGCCACATTTTTAGTGAAAGACACTTCACAACCTTGTTTGGATAAAAAAGAAGATTGTGGCCAGACAGATGGGCAAATACTTTACCTTGGGAAAACCACCAGCTGACTTTTTCTGCCTTCACACTGCTGATAAGAAATAAGTTTTCCCAGGCTCACTCCCCATCTCCAAAGCTGTCTCCAGTCCTGCAGTGCTCGTGCAGAGCTGCTGAGTAGCTGCAGACCTGCATGCACCACAGGGTTAATGAGAAGCCAGGCTGTAAAAGCAATTCCAGCCCTTGCTAATCCCATCCACTGAACTGTATGTCTGTTCTCAAGCTTTCCCGGCACAGCTCATTGCTGCGTGTATCTTTATATCATAGAAGAGCACTTTATCCTTTGGCTGAATTTTTCTAGGGCTGTTGAAAATAGTGATGATTCAAGCTGTTCTGCCCAGATAAAGGACTGGGGCTGGACTTCTTGGAAATGCAGGATTTGTGTCCCCAGTCAGAATGTTTTTCCTCCTGGCATGTGCTCAAAGTGCCCGTAACCTGTGCGCTGAGGGAGGAGATCAAATAAAGTTTCCAGAGCAGGATGTGCTTGATTTTCTCATCATAGATTGATCTACGTGGTGGCCTTTCTGCTGCTGACAGCAATATACTCTCAGATATTTAGAGATGGATCTTTTTCTTCTGGGTTTGCTCCCTCAGGGTTACCCTGGACTTCTCTGGCTCATGGTTCTCTCAGCCCTGCAATCTCCCTGACTCACATGTCTTCTGGACATCTCCTGTGCTTGTCACCCATGGGAGCCACCTCAGGGTAGCTGTCCTCTGGCCATTTTGGACTGGTGCAGCTGGAATAACTGTGCCAAGGATGCTGATGGTCAGACTCTGATCTGTAACTGTGAGGTACTGAAGGATCTGGGAAATTGGTTTGAGGCAGGAAGAAGCCAAGGGATGGGGACCATAGCTGTCCTTGTGGCTGGTAACTATCTCTCCCTGTAGAGAGAACTGGGCAACCATTAGGCATAATCTCATTTCTCCTTGGTCTTTCTTACTCTCTGGCACCTCTGACCACTTCCCTCTAGTTTAAAGCCCAGCCAGAGATTTCCATACAGAGGACATAACTTTGTGCCCAGTGCAATGACCTCTTCATGGGTTTTGGAGCCCTGTAGGCTCTACTGCAACTACAGGATCAGTTGTGACATCAATGTTAACTGAGGTCTGATGACAGAATTAATTTTGGACTTCTCTGAAGTTAAACTGAGTGCACTTCCTCCATATTTCTCTGCAGGTAGTGAAGGTAGGATGACCTATGGCAAGGTTGTTTTGAAAAGTCAATCCTGTGCTGATTTCAGCCGGGCTGGCCAAGGGCAGCATCAGGCAGTCTCGGGAAGAGTCTTATCTTCGGTGATTTATATACTTTTCTGTGCACCCAATGGGTGTGGATGCTCAGGGCACAGATCAACTCAGGCAGTTCTCAAAACAATTTTTTCCCCCTATTATTCCCCTATTTCTTGATTTTATCCTAATCATGAGGAAATGCTAGCTTTTTTTCCTCCTCAAGTATTCAATTTACTCTAAGAAGACATGGATTGCACTTAAATGCTTCTCTGAACTGAAGGTGTAAACTGTTTAAATGATTCATCCATTAATATTCAAGGTGGATACTGCTTTCACATGTTGCACTGTGTGGAAAAATAAGAGATGCATGTTATTTTAATGAATCAATAATTACTGCTTATAAAATGCTATGAAGATATAATACGCCACTACTTATTAGATCATTATTTTAGGTTGTTTCATTTAATTTGGTGACAAGCACTATAATTTACATGTGAAAGGAAGGTGCATTTCCACAGACCCTCATGAGTTTGTTTCTGCTACCCTACACAGATAGTGATGCACTAGAGCCCCATTAGAAGAGGCAGGGCACCAGCCCCCAGTAGTGATATGCAGACCTGTTCTTACGGAGTATTCTGCCAACCCTGAGAGCTTACAGCCTGCAAATAACTTCGTTCAGGCCCAGTAGTTTCTGAAAAAAAAAAAAAAAACCTAACCCAAACCAACCCTGATTGCTTGCTGAGGCACAATGCAGGGTGGCTGGACAGAAAATGGCTGGCTCAGCAGAGCATCTTGTTTCAGCCCACCTCGCCCTTGTCCGTGCTCACTCCACACACTTAGTGCCAGGGCCCCTCTGTGTTTTGAACAAGGAACAATTCATCATGTGAAAAAGGAAAGCGTCAGGCCATAGAGTAATTGCTGGGAACATGGGGATTGAAGGAATAAAGCCCCATTTAAGTGACAGGAATTTTGCCTTTCATTTCAGTGTGGCCAGGGTTTGCTTACAAGAAAAGAGGGGTAGGTTTCTAAGATTTCATTCAGTTTGGATAAGTACCAACAGTTTGTTTGGTTATCCCAGAGCCTTTCATCTGCAGTAAATACAAAAAGAAAAGGCCTTTGAGCAGACAGATTGAGAGGGTGTTAAATAAGTTGTTACCCTTTTGCTTATTCTGAGTTCAAGTAGCTGATTTTCATTGATGGAGGCTTTACAGGGCTGCCTACATAAGATCAAGAAGTAAATTGTATTTGGGACTTTAATGATGAAAATTTAACATGCTGTTTATGGCTTACCCTAGACAAGCCAGTGGATCGATGCACAAGGGTCATGCATTATTTTAGCTGAAGAACTGCTGACAAATAATGATGAGGTTGTAGAAGAGATTCAAGAGACATACCTGCATAAATAGCTACAGGCAAGGCATGTTTTTCCTTTATCAGAACTTGCGAAAATCTCATTCTGAGAAGTCTGTGCTGCAGTGAAACTTTACCTCCTGTCTTCTTACCTCCAAAAGTCTCAATTTTTTGCCCAGAATGGAATTTGGTGTGATGCAGTGATCTGGTTTCAGTGTAATTCTTCTCCCCTGTGGTGCCAGAGAGGTCTAGTAGCAGCTATGAGACTGAATCAATATTTGCAACAATTACATGGAACTTTACCTTCAAGCTTTCTGAGTTCAGATGTCTTTCAAATTTGGCAGAAATAATTCTCCAGCATCTACTCACCATTTTTAGCAGTAGATCTGAACAAACAGTCCTGGCGAGTAAGCAGATGATCCAGACCCAGGTACTGGTCCAAATATGACTCTGGATTTGCATGGTACCACTTTAAAAAGAAGAAAAAGACTTTTGGGAAGCTGAAATACATCTGCATATTGGGTCAGGTGCCCTGAGCAACAAATATTTCCATGCAGCTAATTTATTGTGCTTAAGAAAGATGGTTGATTGTTCATGAACATTTTAAGGAGTTTGCTATATGGCAATTCTTCTTCCTTCTGATAGAATATCGATCCAGTCATTCTGTTAGCTCCTGTCCCAGTTTAGTTACTACCACAGTTACTGCTACAGCAGTAAAATTTATTGAACAGACATTCTTGCTCTACAAGGTGGAAATGAAGCGCTGTGTCTACTCATTCCCAGAAAGTGTGCTGTAACTACCTTAGGAGGTGAAGAGCTCTGAACATTTATGGAGATTCAGCCTGTATTTTCAAAATTGGGTGCTAGGAATGACAACCCCCAAAAAATCATAGAGCAAGCAGGAAAGGAAAAAATTCCTTTTTCTGTCTCTCACTAACCACTGTTCTCTTTTTGTGTTTATACAAATTCCTTCATGCTCCTGACTAGTGTAAAACTCAATGTGAGCTCTGCGGGATTCTCCCTCTCCCTCTCTGCTTTCGCTCATACTGTCCCCGATAAGCATTGCACAAGCTCTGCAAGGCAGCTGGAAAAATCCATTCGTATGCAGTGATATGACTGCAGAGCGGAGACATTTGGGTGGAGGCATGTTCTGCTCCCCAGGCCAGGTGCCCATTTTGCATCCCAACACATACCACCATAATCGCCAGCTCTGCCCCTGCCGTGCTGCCGGTACAGACGCGGAGAGGAGAAGGCGGTGAGGAGGACTGTGTGTGTGCCGAGTGGGGAGCGGTGGCATTTGGCAGCTGTTGTCTCATTAGTTTTCCATTAACCATCGAGAATAACATGTGATGCATTCCTATACCCCTCTAGCTGTCAAAGGTATTAAAATGCCCAGTGCCATCTGACTGGGAACGTGTAAGGCAATGGTGGAAAGACAGGTCACATTAAGAAACTAGGAAGCCAGAGGGCCAGCTGGTATCTTCAGAGGGTATCATTTGTAAGGCACAGATGGGTCAAAGTGAACACAAGGGAGGCTATCACCCTGAGCACTGATGCACGTACTTCTCTGTAAGCAGTTTGTAATTCCACTAAATTCATTGGCAACAATATTTTTGACCAACCCTTTTCTATGTCTAACGTTCCGTAGATAAAAAATAGAAGTGATAATATCAGCTTGCCAGTTGTTGAGGCTTACAGGCTAAATGTTTGCAAACTGCTTTGAGATAGGAACCTAGGAAACAGGCCCAAAGGGGACTCCAAGGGTACCAAATCTCATAGGCACATCCACTGCTTAATATCTTTGATAAATTTAGCAAGCTCCATCCTGAAACCTGTTAAATTTCTCACCCCTAGTATTTTAGCTGGCAAACTATTCCCAAATGTTACCTTTCTGAGGATTAGAAGCAGAGTTGTTAGTATGGGCAAATGATGAAAAAAAGAAGAAAAGCCAATTAAAAAAAGATTATCGATTATATTATGAGCCAAAAAGAGCAAGTGTACTCTGAACAGTCCATTTGCTTCCTGCCTGGCTCTGGACACCATCCCTCCATCCTCTGCCACCGTTATGTCCCTGTTCTCACTCCCTTGTTATTTCCAGGCATTAACCCCCTCATTACTCCTTTCTGCTGTCTCCAGGCACCGCTTCTTCCCCATCTTCTTCCTACCAATTTTTGGATCCTTTCCTCCTCCACTGCCTGATTTTGAACATCAGAAATCCAGTCTCCCCTTACAGCACTGGGAAATGGACATATACCCTGTTGCACCGAGCTTCTGGTACCCCGTTTGGGCTCAGCCCCATCCCAGGCTTGGACCAGGAAAGCCTCTGGCTTCAGAGAAGACCCTCTACATTTCATTAAATAACATTTCTTCTGTTCATGCTGGCTGTATGGAGAAAATGGAGAGCCTGATGGAGGAGTGTGTGGGGGGAGGGTGGTTGTACCATCAGCTCCCAAAAGCTGGCAATAACCATTAAGGCAAGATGATGGCTGAGCCAGCATCAGGAACCATGAAAACAAGAAGGAGCCAAAACCACAGTAAAACCTCATTATTTTTCTTCTCTTTTCAGTCATTTTTTCCTCGGATGAGAAATTGCTTTTGTTAAACATTTTAAAATTGAGGCCACTTTCTGCACAGCAGTCATGACCTGCTTGTCATTCACATCCATTGGCGGGGAGAGGACCTGGTTTTGGATATCATCCATCAACGACAGATTCACACCACCGTATGATGAAGGGCAAGGCGGGAAGGAAGGAGAGGAGGGGAGTGGGGAGTACAGAGGGCTGGTAAATAGCATACAGAAATTTAATTTTCAGTTGCCAGATCAAAAACAACCCCAGCTTGCCGTGGCCCAACGCCATTTCCTGTTGAGTGTAATGACTTTGGTAGTTGCTCTGCACTTATTAGACATGCAACCAAAAAAAAAAAAACAAACAAAAACCAACAGCAAAACCCAGACTTTGAAAATTAAGCAGACATTGCTAACAGCAGCTATCCATTTTAGTCTCCATTTCCCTCTGGAAACAAATCCCAGTAATTTGCAGGACTCCTGCATCTCTAATGAAAATAAAATAAAAAAAAGTTAAATAAACCCCAAACCTGGTTCCATCTCCCCATGAACTTCATCAGAGTGAGTGCAATCCGGATGATGCGTTCACAGCAAAACCAGCAACTGGAACCACAAAGAGTCAATTTGCTCCTCGGCAAAAATATCGTGACGGCCCTGGTGCGGAGCCCTGACCCAGGGCAGGGCAGCTGTCAGAATTACAGCCCCACAGCCTTGCCTTCCTGCATGAGATTAGATCAGGGCAGTGAAGCAAAATACCCTTAATCCTGTCCTGGCAGTCTTTGAGGGAGTCACTGTGCATCTGCTGCTTTGCACACAACGCCTTTACTTTTGTCTCCACCTGATGAGCTCCAAACTGGCAGCCAAGAGCAACAGCCATGGCCCCGCAGATCATTTCCTAGTCAAACAGCTGTGCTGGCAGTACCAATTAATGTTTCAGTATAACTAACTTCCTCCTCATCTGTGATTCCTCTGTACCTCTTAGTCCGTTCATGTGGAAACGGCTTAGCACTGAATTTGAACAGCACTTCTTCTGCAGACTAACTTTGCCTGGTATTTGTCCATGTTGTGGCATGTATCCATGTGAAAGAAAAAGCATGTTGAGGGTAATGGAACAGAAGGACAGAGAGTCATCATTATTTTTTAAGCTGCTTTGGGGATTCCAAAGAAATCACTTACAAGTGTCAATTATGTAGGCATTTTGATGTGGCTGCCTCACGGAAGGAAGTTTGGCTCTGCCACACCTTCCCCTTGTTCAGATTGTTCTCACCTGAATTTTAATGATCTAAAAGATCCTTCAAGCTTGTGAAAGATAAAACCAAGAAAATGTTTGATGTGGAGAGATGGCATAGAGTGACCCCAAGTGCTGTCCTCTGTGGATGAAAAAATGTCTCATTTAAAGTTTTTCAGTTTGTGGATCTCTCCCAGCAATGACTTTGTTTTCCTGGCTTTTCATTCACTTCCAATTTCAGTAGAAATTGGCTCACACCATCAGACCAGGGCAGGGAGGTGGATCCAGCCTGATTTTGTGCACAGACACTTCACCATCACCCAACAGAGGTGTAACATGGTCTCCCTCTAGCAGCCTGGGTCAGCTGCTCCATAAATGAGAGCTGGCATGCTGAATATTGAAGCTGTTGCCACCACCAAAATATTCACATCAGTCCTTAAAACCTTGTTAGCTAAAGAGGTGGTGTGCAAAGGGCTGGAGATCTTCAAGAGATGAAGGGATATTTTGTCCCCACCAGAAAGCAGCTGATAATGCAACAGGAAAGCACAGCCCCGGCTACACTGAACATCTGCATTCAGGTTTTAACTTCTCCATCCCTTTAGAGTCCAGATTTAGTTAATTGTCCAAAGGGAGATAAAAAATTATGCCTACTTTTATCATGTTTGTGAGCTGTTGGCAGCAAGGTGCGCCTGTGTCTTACAAACTGATGTTCTCCCTGATTTGAGGAGTTGGGCTGCTCGGGTTTCTTGTAACTGCATTTGCTTTTGGCCCAGAAGAGAGCAGAGAAAAGATGTCATTTTGCTGTTTCAGTTAATGGAGAACCAGTCAAACAGACTGGGATCCTACCCAGAGCTCTGCATGGGGGACCCTGACTGCACAGGGCTTGGTGCTGCCCTGCTCACTCAGTGAGATGATGTCTATTAACTCGAACTGTGCATGATCTCATACCCCTTGGGAATAACCTGTGTGAATCTCTTTCAGTAAAGGCCTTTCACAATTTTTTATATATTGAAATACTCTGCAATCATAATGCAAAACCGGCATCCTGGAAGAAATTGATGGAAATATTATTTATCCTTCAGTGCCAAACAGAGTGAAACTCGCTAACTCTTACAATATTTCATGTTTTTCCTAGCTCTGAAACTCCTGAAGATGCATGATTAGATAGAAATCTCAGCTATTGATAAAAAGGAGGAGTACATTTCTAGCCATCAAGATGGCACAGAAAAGCTTGAATTCAATGTTAGAACTTAGGAAGCAGAAGGTGCATTAAAAATAAGTGAAAATATCATGCTTTCTTGGAATTTGACTCATGCTTTGGGGACCGGAAATTCTGGAAGTGGTTAATCAGTAAAAACACTTGGGACATTCTCAGCTAGAACATCTTCTGTGCCAGGATCATGAAGGGCTAGGATTTAATCTACATGTACCACAGCAATGGGAATTACGCACCCTGCTGTATTTCAATATCCAGCAATACATCTCTTTGGCACGTTGAGATACCTCCATAGCTCTGCACATATGCACCACAATGGGATTTAGTTTCCTTTAAACCAAGCCAATCGGTACCTTTAGAAGGCACAACAAATGTCAGTATGATTTATTAATATATAATAGGTCATGACTGTTTTATTTTGAGCAAATGAATACCCTCAATAATCGGTGGTATTGTGTTTAGTTAACTTTAGTTCCTGCTTATACAGGAATCACACAGAGGTGCTGAGCACTGGATCATCAAATCTCAGGTTTCCTGGACCAGAAGGTACCTCCTCACAAGGGGATTGTCCATCTGTTTTGAAAGCGATGGTTAAAAATTCAAAGGTGCACACTTAAATCTTACTTCTATTTTCTTATGTGAGGCCACACGTTCTATGTGAATAATTAAGAATCTGTAAATCCAAGAGACTCATATAAGAGGCTGAGTAACTATCAAAGCTTTGAATCAATCTCAAATTTAACCAAACCAATGAAGAATGGATAAAAGATTTCTGCTCACTGCTATATAATATCAGTTTAAGACTTAACTGGATCAAAGGAAATAGGAAACAAAATCTCTGACAGTTCATTCAAGACCTACCTTTATAAAACATGATTCCTGTCATTTATTTGCTTTGTCCTTGATAAATACACATAAAAGAAGGGAAGACTTTACAGCAGAAAATATCAATAATGTCTTCAGGGAGTCAGGCAAAATTGGTTTGTCTATTTACAAATCAATACATAAAATCCTTCATAAAGATGGTACTTATTTGACTTTGATGCCTGAGCATTATGTGTCATGTAATTGCATGGAGCAAGGAAGCTGGCATTTCTGGTTTCTGTGTTTGCTCATGTCAGTGCAAGACACACGGTTCCATCAGCACTGTGGGCTACGGAGGTGTGCTGAGCCAAACACCATGCTGGGAATCCCACGGGGATATGCTTCATCTGTGACTCAGGGTCCTCCTGAGACCTTTCTTGCCTGGCCAAACGCTCCTGCCATTTAGTGCCCCTGTCTCATCAGACAAGTCCATTGCAGTATTTCCATCAATAATTCCCAGAGGGGAAGAATTTTCCTCCATATGTTTTCATTGCCTTGTGTGAGGGAGTAATTAGACACCAAGCCCCATGGTAGAGCACGAGGTTAAAGTCCCATTGTGTGCCCTCTGTGCGGAAGGCAGCCCTCCCTGCCCCTTCGTGCTGCTCTGCTTGCTGCGTTGAATGAAACAGAAGGGCTCGGGCTTACCCTGGAATATTGGCAGGTTTTTGCATGGTGTTGTTTTCACCAGGGCTGGGGAGACCCAGCATGTATTCCCTAGGAGTTGGAAACAAGTGGAAAAGGCTGAACAGGCTCAGCTGGGACAAGTGAGGTGATGTCAAGATGCTTCCACCAAAATACAGGGAAGATATTATCTATAAACTCTGTTTCCACTTACTTCAGGGAAGGCTGAGATCTGTCCCTGGGAAAAGGGATGCTTTTATATCTATGCAAGACTTTAACTGGGAAAAGGAGCCCAGAGAGCCTTGTATAATTATTAGGAGTCTGAAATGTTGCCCAGAAAAGGAGTGAGGAAAGATGCAGAGGGAGAAGTGATGCCTTTCATTAAGTTAGCCGAGAAGAGCAGTTGCAGTACAACAGAGGAATAGATAAAAGACAGCTGACTCTCAGGCACACGAACCCTTCTGCAGGGCTGAGAAAAAGATGGCAATCTTGATAAACATAGTCACTAAACAGAGCCAAGACTCTGAGCATCAATTTGAATGCTACAATTATGAAAATATTGCCCTTCACAACTTGAAAACACCACTTGCAGGATGCGGGATCAAGCCTAAGAAATCACCAAGAAAAAAACTAGTTGGATAGAAGTCCCATAAAACAGGGGTCAACACCTTTTCTATTTTCTCTATCAGGATTTTAAAAGATGTAAAATCTGGGATATAAAGGCCAACAGCAAGAAAGAAGATTTTTTTTTTTTTCCTCAGCCAGCAGTAAACAACACACATCTTTCAGAAAATGAGACATGTCCCAAGGAATTTGAGATGGATCATTGCCTTTTATGAAACATTAGATGTGTCTGGAAGTTAACACTGAAAATTAGAATGCAGAGAATAGACAGACCACAGAAAAATATCTTTATGTGCAACATACTGACTTTCCTTTCACAATAAGAATAGCAGCGTTATTGTTTAGGTAAGCAAAAGGGAATTTAAATAGGAGACCAAATCCACCTTGCATCTTTTTTTTTTTTTTTTTTGGACAAGACAAAATTTGCTGCAATGTCCTGTATTACTGTATTATGCATTACTGCCTGGAGGAAAGTTTCTCCCCAAACAAGCAGATGAAAATATTTTGAGAGAGATCACAAAAAAGCTTAGAGCAATGAGCAAACACCAAATAGGCAGCGTAAGCATGATTAATTTGTTTCTGCCTGCTCCCTCATTCAGAGAGGGATAAGATGGGAAAAACATGGTTTATTTGCAAAAGAAACAGATTCCTATCATGAAGAGAACAGGGACAAAACTGCTTTGAATTCTCTTTGTTGCCTTTTGTGCAACAAATTCTCCAACACAAAGATGTAATACTTAAAACTCCTGCATGCTAGAGTGCTGTTACACTACTATTTCCAGCAACAGTGGTCTGTGTTCAGATGCCTTTGTCCTCTGTATTTCCATTCCCCTCTCTGTGTGCTCTTTATTTATGGTCTTCTACTTGTTGGTTAACAAATTATTGCATTACATGAATGAGGAAGACTGGATCTCTGGTAAAGGATTTGCGATGAGCAGAGGTGATGCTGGTGGTTTGTTTTACAAGGTCCTTCCTAGACAATTTGTGCCACCACACATACGGCCCCAGGAGGACAACCTTTCTGAGTCTTAGAAGTTGCTGTTGCTATGATGCCTGGGTTGGGGGCTATGTGAGGGGTGGCTTTGAAGGTGAAGGCAGTTTAAGAGGCATGTCACCACTCTGCCCTGGTGGCACAGTGAAGGGGGTGGTGGATGGTGGTGTGAGATCAGGAACCAACAGCCGCGATACAACTCAATCTGGTTTTGCTGCTGAATAACCCTGCCCTGAATCCAGGAGCAGGAGCTCGGTAGCTTGAGGTCCCCTACTTTCTGAGGCTGCCCACCCCTGTTCTTATGATGAAGAAGCTGTAGCATCTAACTTGGACACATCTTTCTTGCAGTCTGACTATTGCAGGGGTTGGCCTGAATCCAGCCCTCAGTTTTGCTGTGCTGCCATTCCTGGGCAAGCAGCGGGGATGTTGCTGCTTCTCCTGCCAGCCCCCACTGCCCAGCGGGGCCGTGGGCTTCTAGGGCGGCAGCAGCCCCATGTCCCTGCTCCTCAGGGGGACCTGACCTCAGCTGGCTCCTAGCACACGTCCTCCCGGAGGCCGCCTCCCAGTCTCTCACCATCTCCTCTGTGCTAATCTATTCAGGATGTTTATGAGATGGTTTGTGGTAACCTGGCATTTGTACTGACTGTGAGCCGTGAAAACATGTAAGACAGTACCTTGGTTTTCATAGGGATTCAGTGTCAGTTTGGTCTCTTTTAGAGCTTTGTTGCTCATTTTTCTCCCTGAGAATAAGTTCTGTTTGTGCTGGTGATGTGTCCAGCAAGGGCAGCTACTAGATGAGTGGGAAAATATGCAAATAACAAAGATTTGGAGGAAGGCAAGAGATTTTTTTCAAGGTTTGTGTGCTTTAATGAAGTGCTGAAGACCAGTAAAAACTTTATTTTAAACTATAGTTAATCTGTATGACATCAGATGAAAAGAGATCAAATGCATGAGCCACAGGACTCTAGGGTATGATTTTGGGTTCAAATCACAATATAACCAGCTTTAAAGAAAGCAGAAACACTGAAAACAGTGTTTCTGGGGACAAAGTGCATTGCATATTGCTCAGCTGTGG
Organism: Tyto alba; assembly: GCF_018691265.1. Taxonomy (NCBI): domain Eukaryota; kingdom Metazoa; phylum Chordata; class Aves; order Strigiformes; family Tytonidae; genus Tyto; species Tyto alba. The sequence goes on from NW_024881317.1 coordinate 7,561,725, forward strand.
TTTAGAAGTTTGCTCCCTTTTCATTCCCCCATCCATTGCTAAGTCGTGTCTTCCCTCCTGGTAGTTAGCAATAAACTAATACCTCAGAGATGGAGGGAACGATTGAAAAACCATGAAAACCTTTGAAAGCCTTGTCACACTGCCAGTAAACTACCTTCTACTGCAGTTGCTTGCATTGGAATACTTGATGGAATCTGGTTGAACTCAAATGAAACTGTTGCTGGGAGAGGAATAATGCTATGACAATCTATAGTAATGATCTGAAATAGTGCCATTTGCAGCAATGGCACTGCGTTGCTCACTGCATATCACTACCACATTGCTAATGAGACCACTGGAACACACAGAGCCTATTAATGACGGGGGAGAGGCCTGCAGGGAGCTGAGCACCCGTGGTTTTCGGAGGCCCTTGACTCACATCCTCTGTGCCAGCTGTAGAAGATTCCACTCAGCCTCTCACACGCAGGGATTACCACCCCCTCATACCTGCCAGCTGAAAAGCTCATGGGAGTCCTCCCTAACCCATTCCAGTGTGCAAAGATTGGGATACAAAAAGCCTGGTACTTCTGCAAGACGCATACTGAGGGAGAGGTGGAAAGGCAGGATCTCCTCTCTCCTTTGATGGCTTCTGAAATGACTTTGCCTGCAAATCACTAATCCCTCTTCAACTAAATAGTTTCATTCTCCTATACTGCAACAGTTTTCCTCCTGCTCTCTCACTGTCATACAGCTACCAAAGCCAAAGACAGATCAGTTATACACTTCCTTGAAAAAAAAAAACAAAACAAAAAAAACAAACTAAAAGAAAAACTCACCTGGCTCAGTGGAAGATGCTAAGATGATTAAACCTGGAGCTAAAGCTGACCCACAGGTCATCTCTGAACTCCTGCAATGGTTGAAGATGTGCATCATTCATTTCTAAGATGAGTGAGATGCTACAGAGGTCACTGAACCAGAGGAAAGCACAACTGGTAAGGTGACAAATGCTACCAAAATTATTCTCCAAAGCAAAAAGAGCCAAAGGAGAAGGGTAATCACATCTTTTGAGAGGCTGGCTTCATGCCAAGTGAAAAAGAGATGTTAGGCTGTCACCGCTTCCTCCAGCACTGCTGAAGGGGGATTGGCAGAGAGAAGAAAGCAGACATCTCCTCAAAAACTCATCTTGATCTTCTGAATAATTATGTTTCCATCAAGAGGTGCTTCCTGCCCTCCCCCAGCTCACAGGTGTTCCTCTCTGTGTTTGCTGTCTGAGCACTTGATACCACCTCAAAGTGGGTGGTTGTGGAGGCCCTTTCAGACCTGTTTCCAGGATAAATGGAAAAAGTCTTGTTTTTCCCATTTCTTCTCCCTGCCTCCATTCAGTGTGTGGCGCCGCTAGTTAAATTGATGAGCAGCAGCTGGGACAGGGGGTTGTTTCCATTTGGTTTTCATTAACAGCACTGTAAATAGCTGTAGTGAGTTTTCCACTCCAGATTTCCCTGGATGCAGGAGAGGACGAAACCACTTCAGCAACAGGATGAAGGGAGATGCTCTTATTTCACACGGCAGAGAGCTTGCACAGTACCTGGCAGCATCCATGAATAGGTCACTTATGGACCTACTCCTTGCCAGGCTTCTCTGCATCTTCTCAGTTGTCAGGCTCTGCCCCTCACCTGGCACAGGTCCTGGTCCTAGTCTAAGCCTGTCTGTCTATTTGGGCACTGGTTTCCAACAGATGAGACCTGCCATCAGGTCTGAAGAACGACATTTCTGCCAGCAGTGACCATTTAAATCCAAATTATTTATTCAGGGGCTTTGATAATTTGAAGATGAAATCGTTAGTGGACCAGATTCTGAGAAATAGCATTCACTCTAGACCTGTAATACTGATTTCAGCCTTGTGCTGGCACGTGGGACGTTTATTCAAGCTTGGACCTTGAAAAGGGTCACCAGGCCCCTGTCCGAAGGTATTTCTATTTGCTTTCAATTGCAAATGAATGTTGTATAAGGACTTAACCTCCAGTTTGCCTGTAGAAATTGATTTATCACTTAATAACACCCTTGCTGTGATGGGGCAAGAGGAGGCAGAGCCTAAGCAATAGCTCTATTGTGTTGTCAGTATAAATTAGAGCTAAAGATGTTACTCTTTAACCACAAGCTCTGGGGTTTCTGGGTTTTTTACAAGTGCAATTTTCAGCTGACAAAAGACATTTTACACAACAGATTCTTTCCTGTTTAAGGTTTCATCCCACACGGTTTTCACATCCTTGCTGCCCTCTGAATCTCTTGCAGGCAGCAGCGTGAAGGGGAGAGGGGATCAAACTACAGGAAAGATCGAGTCTGCTTTCTGATCTGTAAATTGCAGTGTACAGCTATTAGTGATAATTACAGGGAAAAGGCTCACTGATTTACACTCCACTTTCTGAAACATTAAGGTTTCAATAGACCCAGGGAAAGGAAAAAAAATAAACTAAGAAATCTGTTCTATTCTATCTGTTATTAGAGAGGAGAGAGCTGACTTCAGGTGTTTGTGAAAGCCACATGAAGGTCCAAGACAGAGATAAGTCTGAAGAAGGAGCTTTACTTCTAAAATACAGACTGTCTTATTTTCAGTAGGATCTCACCCCAAACTGGGTAGCTGAAATCTGAATTAAGAGTCCATCGGCTCTGTAGAGATGGCTTTGTACTGAAACAAGGGTCCAGATGGAGTCAGGAGCAAGAGCAGGACGCAGGGACCACTCCTGGGTTTCATGATTTGAGAATAGCATAAATATGCCGTAGATTTATTCCTCTATAAGTAGACTGAAAAGTTGATACAGTCATTGATATTCGGTTAGTAATACTGAAATTCCAGATATGGATAGAAAGAGTGGTATCAGATCTATCTAAAGCTGAGAGCTCTTGGTTTCCTGCCTGGCTGCAGATAGAAGAATCCTGCTTGATATTCCTGATTTCACCCAGCCCAGGACTTGAGGGTATCATCAATCAACCTGTAATTCATTTGGGATAAACAGGGAAAAAAATGCCATACTCTACAAAATAATATAAACTAGGGCTGACAGGGTTAACTAACCGTGGCATAAAGACTCATAGTGGGGAGAAAGGTTTATTTATAAGTTAACATTTTTATACACACACATGCTTATATATACTCGTTAACTTGCTAGAATGTATATTGGGAGCATTTAATACATTCTTCAACAGCTGAGAAATTTCTGTTCAGCTCACGAATTCATCACCACAGTGAGTGATAATGAGCCTTTGCTGTAAGATGCAGCTCCTGGTGAAGGAGAGACTAGAAATCTGTGCTTTTCTTGATATTAAGGTTAGACTGAGGATGGGAAAACTATGTTAAACCTTGCCATTCTTGCTAAGTATGTCTATAATGAACTGTATTAAAATTAGAAAGGTAAAAGGATTTTAAGCAGAAACCAAAACATGGAGCTGATGTACTTCATTAATGAAAGAAGAACTAGTACAAAGCAAGACTTTTACAACATTTTGTTAAACCTTTCATACTCAGAGTCTCTTTGGTCTGTCAGAAGAGAGCAACAAAATCTTGGGAAAATCTTTCAAATCAATTTCTTCTAGAAAAAAAATTATTGAATGTACATATTCATTTACCATTATTTCACAGTACTTCTTGGATACCTTATTCCAACAGTTATCTAATTAATTTGTATCAACATAATTTCTTTATTCTTATCGTGACTCAGGTTACAGTGACCTTACAAATATTTTCTGAAATTCACTTTGGTTTTCAGGGATTTATTTACTAATACCTTATCCATTTCCTCAATGTCAAAGTGTCTCAGTCTCAAAATGACTTAGGAAAACTTTTTCACTCAGTGCACATTCTAATCAACAAATTAACATTTAACAAGTGTTCAAGGTCTTTTATACAAAAAAAACCAAAATTTTTTTTTGGTGTCAAAAGTAACTTGTTTTTTGTAGGGGGAGGTAAAAGGTTTCTCAGCAGCACCATTTTCTGCTGTTATGACCACTAGTGACCAAAATCCTTCATGTGGCCACACATCTCTCTCTATTCTCATTTTTCAAAGAAAATGCAAATCTGTTATTTTAAAGATGGCTTTACTGGTCTCTATGATCCTACACCCCCCACTCCCCCACCCACCCTTTCATTTGTTCTTGAAAGGAAAACACTATTTCTTAATATATTTTTTTTATTATATCAGATACAGATTTGTATGTCAATGACAATTTGTCACGCTGAACAGGGAAACACTGACCATATTCAATCCTTTTTGCCCCGTAAGTGAAAAAGATCTTTTATTTTTTGAAGTTCTCCATTGCCTCAAAACCACTTTATAGAATAATACAGTATTTCCCTCCTTGCACTCATAGGACAGACATTTCAAATCCATTAAGTTGAAGGAGAAATGCCAATCTTTTATGAGCTGTTGAAGAATGCACCATACTGTCCAACTTCAAACATTCAGTCAAAAATATAATTAAGCCATCTTCTAAGTAATCGTAATGATCTCTTGTATTTTCTCAGATGCTTTCATCTCTTAAAAGAAATGTATTTCAGAACTCACAAACCTCTTCCTGTCCCCATTTCTTAAAAGAAAAAAAAAAAAAGCACAAAACTTGCTTTGATGAGATAATTTGCTCATTATTTATTGATTTATCTGTTTATTATTTTTTGTTTTAATTTAACTTATTAATTTTTGATCAATGAGATCATTTTAGAGGAGAATACAAGGCTGGGTCATGTGTATGTATATCTATGTGTATGTATATGTATGTGTATGTTCAGGCTAGAATGTCTTGTCTTTCTCTAACCGTTGAAGTGCATCAGTCTCTTAATGACACTCTACAACTTTACAGAACAATTTTAATGCAGGAACTGGAGGCCACTTTATTCAGCTGAAATTCAAATTGTGCTTCTAATCCTCCAAATTTTGCAAAAGTATGCAAAAAACCTTCAAACCGGCAACATTTTTTTTTGTACTCGCAATGCAGCAGGCCTCCCTTTTTACTCCCCTTTTTAAAATTAACACATTTTTAGGGACAGGGTTGTGAGTGCTTGCTGAAGAAACTTGACTGGGCAGGACTTGCAAACAGAAGCCCTGAAAGGCGTAGGTGGGCAGCAAGGCGAACGTCACTGCATCCGCACTTCGTGTTGGTAGCCAGCCCACACGCCAGTGGCATCTGTTCATCTCTTCATTTGAGCTTGTCTCTCCCTGCAGTCCCTGGTAGAATGATGCCTTAATGCAGGCAGACCAAGAAAATCAATATAAAGTATGCCCCCTTCTATTTTATTTATTTCTTTTCTTTTATCTTTTTTAAGGGAAGGAAAAAAAAAAAACCTCTGGCTTGTTCATCCGTTATGAGGGATTTTAAGGTAATCTTTCATCAGCTTTCCTTACCACCATGAGAAAAAAATCTCTCTCACTTGCAGTCTTACTTTGGGCAATTGAAGCATGAAATGGGAAATCTCATCTGCAGTGGAGAGCAAATGTATCACCTTATTTATTAATTTCATGATCAGCTGAAGACTTTGATTCATTGGACAAACCCAGCCAGTGTTTTTGAATAAAAGTGACAATAAGGACTAGCTCTGGAGAAGATTACTGAGTATCTCCTTTTGATTATTTACACGGAGATGAAATGACAAATGTAGTTTAAAATCAACAAGTAAAAAAAAAAAACCCAGCACTGCAAAACTAGAAGTCCTTATGTCATTTTCCGTCCTGTGGGAAGTTTGAAGGGCTTTCCCTTTTTCTCTGCCAAGTGTCTCATTATGGCCTTGGTCACATCACATTACAGCTCATGCTTTATGCCTTAACCTGTAGACTGTCGAGTACTGTGCCTTGGATTTGTTTGATTTAGATAAGTTCGTCTACCAACATGGTGGGTTGAGACCCTGGAGTCCTGGCTTCAAGGTGTCGTTGAAGTAGGATGAGCAGAATTTAAAATATTTGCTAAGCGCTGACATAGATAGTGCTTTGAGCACTCAAGCACTGTGGAACTGCCTGGTACTTTCTTTGCAAATGAGATTTGTATATATCTGAATATTTAAAATCTTGCAAGAAATGGAGAAGTGACCGCAATCAGATACAGGGGACAGACTAGCAACTGACTGTCATGCCAAACCCAAATATCTCTTATATTACCTTTAGAAACTTTTACAAAAACAGTCTTACTGAGATTTGAAAAACCCTTTTTTTTACTCAATATGTACACATCATGGCTAAAAAATAACTGTCTACTACTGTTGTGTCAAATCATCCACCTAAGTAAATTCCTCATTTTCCTGGGAAACACTGAACCAAGAATTTTTGCATCTAATTCTAATCTCTGTAGTTTGACACTATTATCAAAGCACCTAGTTGTACCTGATGGCCCCAGAAAAGATCTTGGTGGTCTAACTGGCAGTGGCAAAACATGCTTGAGGTCTTGGCAAAACCACAGACTTGTGAGAAAGAGAATTGGCAGGTACAGGTTTCTGTAGAATAGAAAGGATTACAGAAGCACAAAATTAAGATATCCTGTTTCCATAAAGACATCTCCAGTGAAACCTCTGAGAAATAGCCAACGGTGCATGGTAACATCTATTAGAAAGATGACTTAACATTTATTTTACTGTATTTGGGAAACAGAACACATAAGCACTATATTTCAGAAATCTGCATTTTCCTCTTTTCTAAAGCAAACATAAGGTATCTTGCACACCAAGCCAGCTTCATATAAATGACTATAAACTTTCAAAAATAGTAATATGTGCGGGAGCAAACTCAAGGAGCTCCCTATGAAACACTGTAGCATGAGGTCTCAGATATAAAATCAGGAGAATAGTAAAAATAGAGACTGTAACAGGCATGGATGTTGGATCAAGTGGGTGCCATGTCCCAGTATGACGTTCCTGCTTCAGGAAGAATGCTGAAATATTAGAGGCAGAAAAGATGTGAGGATTGAGCAACCTGATAATTGTTTAAAAGCATAAGGCATCTAATCTGTTTAGTGTATTGCTGATGAGCTTAAAGGGAAACACATCATAATTTCTAATAGCTGCAGATGGAAGAAAAACTCAGAAGTGAGGGTTCTTCAGAGTTGCAGGCTAGAGGAGAACAAAATCAAACAGCTAAGAGCTGAAGCTAGATCTGTCTGCCCTCTGACTAAGAGATGGTTGTTAATCAACATGGCCACTAACAACATCTCCCCAGGGTTGTTAGTGGATTATCCAGTGATGGATACGTTTTCATTAAGAGTGGACATGTTTTCCAAACCTCTGATCTTCATCCAGATGTTAATTCAGAGACATTTTCTGGTCTGTTTTATACAGGGAATTGGATTAGATGATCCTGGCAGTCCCTTCTGGCATTATGATCTGCAAGCCTCATCAATAATTCACGCCATCACTCCAGAGTTCAGCATGGAGTCATGTATGCAAAGGACGTCATGAAGAGGAACAAATCTAGCCCTCATCTTAGTTCAAAGCTCCTCTCTTAAGTGGAAATGCATATAACGGTTAATTCACCCAGGCCCCCCTTCCTTGATCCACCATTTAATCAATTAGGGGGGAAACACAGGCTGACATTATGGATGTGAACATATGCAAATCAACCTGGTTTATGTCTATAAGGCAATTAAGCTTATAGGTATAAAACAATTATGCTTTAAAGTTTGCTTCTTTCCTTAAAGAGAAGTCTGTGTCATTTAGAAATGCAAGTTTAGAATCTGACAGCCATTGTTTTTTGTGATGTTTAATGGATGTGGGGCCAGAGGGTTAACTGAGCTGCTAGATGGCTTTTCAGTAGGCATCAAAAAGAGCATGAATGAGTCCCCGTTTGACAGCTTGTAGATAAACTGTAGATGGGAGACATAATTTATATGTATTTTAAAAATTCAACAACAACAGCAAATAATTCAAGGGACTCTAGCCAGCTGGTCTTCCTTCTAAAACTGAATATAGAAAGCAGGGAGTCTTTGCACAGTGATGATGACATGCAGAAGTCTTCTATATAAATTTACACATTTATCAAGCCTTTGTGGAATAATAAGCTACAGTCTAGCCAGCCTGGGGCAGCCTGCTGTAATTGTTATGATTCGTTTTCCAGATACAGTACAAATTCCTTGGTAATCTTTCCTGAATTTTAATAAGAGAAAGGGAAGACTTAATTAAAGAATCCTTTGTGCTGTTCTATAGTGACTGCCATCTGCGAGTGCTTCAGTTCTGGGTCTTATCTCCATCGTGCAGCCCACAGTTTTGCCTTTGTAGATGGTGGTGGTAACTTAGGCTCAAGGAGTGAAATAACTGAGCAGCATGGGTTTGGGCGAGCACACACCATTCTGGCATCTTCAGTAGCTGCTGCAGAGAGGCAAGGACCAGAGTCCTTTGATCTGCCCTGCTGCATTACAGGCTGCTTAATAGCATTTATTCCAAGATAAATTAGGGAATACTCAGTTTACATATAAAAGAAGCATGAACCTTTTCTTTTAAGGGGGTACGTACAGCATAATTGACTTCTATCAAGCATAGTTTCTGGTGTCAACAGGGCCTTTTGTACATTGAGCTAAATGGGCTTTTATTTTTACAACAATGAAATAGGGAAACTTATCTTTCTAGGGACTCATGGGGCACATCCCAGAAGCTGGCAGAAAAGAGGTGAGCTTCTCAGCTGCAGCGCTGTACAGGCAAAGTTTATGATTTATTCGGAAATAAATCCTCCCCCTCCTGTGGTTTTGGGAATAAGCAACTTTTATAGCAGCAGTTTGTAATTAAGGCTGGATGCCCCAGTTTACAAGGCCCTGAAAATCCAAATAAGATGATGGATTTCTTCACAAATGTGACCTGGAAACTGGCTTGGGTTTCAGAGAGGGTTGTGTCTGACAACTGGCAACAAGAATTCTAGAAACTAACTCTGCTCGGATTGATGCAGTGAGAGCAAACTCCAGGGACATCTTATTGAGCCCTTTCTCCCTCCTTTTTCCCCTATTAGAAGTTTTCTGAGCTTATGACAGGTTTTTGGGCAACTCGGTGCACTGACATAAAAGTGCCTTAATTTAAAGTATGCAGGTATCAGGGAATGAGATATAAGGGTGAGATTTATTCCATTGCGTGTTGTACATTGCATACACTCTGCTTCTGTTGCAGGAGGGGAGTCAGATAAGTAGCTCTGACACGTCATTGGTAATTTATAGACTACCCTATATCCACGTGTTTAGGGTGGAGGTCTGTCTCAGAATACAGACAAAGTATGGGATCCAATTCCGATTTACACCAGGAGTCCCCATCAGGGCAACACCTGCCTGTCCACAACCACTAAGGAGTTCAGGTCTTTTGGTCTGAAAATAACCTTTACCAAGGGGTGTCCTTTTGGCATCTGGCACATTTCCCCTTAAGAGATAAAAGTTTTACAGGTCTGTCCCTCTCTGTCAGTTGAGTCCACATTATCATCTGCTGGTTAAAGACAAAATCTTCACTTCTCTGAATGTGTTTACAGCCAGGATAAGTCAGGTTTTCCATGTATTCAAATCAGTCTTTTGAAGTACAGATGAAGTAAATAGCTGCAAAGAACTGGCAGGGCCATTGGTGCAGATTGTGCCACCTTTCCAATGAGACACAGGATAGATTCTAAATTTCCTTTTCTAATGAAAAAAACTAAACAAGGCTCAGCTGAGAGGGCACAGCTGATTTCAGAAACCTGATGAGAAAAGGCATCCATCAGTCACGTGTCCAAATCACAAGGCAGGTGAGGTTTTACAGATAAAAATAAAGAGTTGGAACTCCACCTAGTTACACACAGAAAACTGTGAAACGGTTTGCTTTGATCACAAACCTTAACGTATGTTACTAAAGGTACTACTGGGCTTCCCTAAAATAATTTTACTGGGAAAAATGCAAGTATATATATTTTTATGCACCTTTTGCTGTAAAAAAATAAAAGTTTGGCAAACATCTCATCCTCTTATCTTTAAGGATGCCTAGTACAGTTCTGAAAGCTTTGCTATTCTTCTCTCTTTGTTATCTGTCCTACACCTCTCTCTCCTATCCATCTACCCTACATGCCTGATGGGCTGAGCTGCTATTGCCCCCACTGCTGCTTTCTGTGTGGGAATCTTCAACACTTACATTGAACTTGCACTGTAAATTCTTTCCTTCCAGGTTGATCCCCGCTAGGAGTAGCCAGGACACTAATTATTAATCAGTCAACTTGGTGACTGGAGAGCCAAAAATATGATCTCTAGATAACATCTGTCCAACTTAATACATGCGTGTTGGAGAAGTGTCTTGGGACTTTCTGTTACACCTTCATACCACAGCACAGGGTTCCCCAAGGGAGTAGAGAAAAGCAACAGCAGACCTGATAGCCAGGATTTCGTTCTTTCTTTTCTGAACAGAGATTGCACATGTGGCATGATGCCATTCCTTTAGCTGATGGGTGGATAAAAGCCTGAACTGTGGACAGAGGGGTTAATTTGTTAAAAGAAAGAAGAATTTCCTTTGCCTCTTTTCTCTCTTCTTTTTATTACATCAAAACCTAATCAAGCAAACATCTTTTTTTCTACACCTAAAAACATTGTTTGTATTTTATTTTTACTGCACTTTTGTGTCCTTCCAGCTCTGTTAGGGTAGATCAAAACAATATAGGAACATATGTTCCTGTCAGATTTAATGTGAAGACCTTCTTAAATCCCCCAAAAGCCTTTTTAGATGTAGACCTACATTTAAGTAAGCAATTAATTATAGCTCTTCCAATGAAAACACAATTTGTTTGCAATTTAAACTGCAATTCTAGCTCTTTTGAAGTTTTCCTGTCTGCTCATTTCCAAGCTAAGGATTGTGCAATCTTGATCTCAGGCAGTACCTGTCAAATAATCAAAAGGCACTGGGGAGCCTCCATGTGTCAGGAAGAATCTCCAGTTCTTCACTCACCCCCGTGGAGTTCAGGGATGAGGCGAATTCAGTCACACATATCTGTATGCAAACCACTGAACTAAAACCTCTTTCTAAAGAACTTAAATTACAGTATCTCACCTAAAAAGACACAACCTTCCTATAAAAACAGAAAGAGAATATTTAATTAATCCTATGACACTATAAAATGTCAGGCAAGAGGGTGTGATTGGGGAGGGAGAGGATTAGGGAGTGAAGGGTTGGTTGTCCTGGTTCACAAGTCAGGGGCAAAACTCTGGAGTGATTTTCTGAAGAGAGGAGGTATCTGCGATTCAGCTGTCATGTTATCAACTGTTCCTGGAGACCCAGCACCCTGACAGGGCAGGGAAATACTACCCACCAGAGCTGGGGGCGAAATATGTCTTTCCACTGGAAAACTACAGGCGGTACAATAGCTTGTCATGCAGTAAATTGTCTTCCCTGTGCAATGCATCACCTGCTCCTAACCCAGCAGAAGGCACTACAGCACAAGTACAGAAAGCCCCATAAATACACAGAGAAAAATCTGAGGATTAATGAAGGGCTTGTTGTGTTAGTTTTTGAAGGAGGGTATATAATTCATCACTTGGGGGGCAATCATGAGAGGGATATTTAAATTACTCAGAGAGCACAGAGCATATAAATAATAATGAACAGAATAAAATGCAAATGGCCTGGAAGGAATCAATAGTCATGAATGAAATCAGCCCTCAGATCCTAATTGAAATGAAAATTAGATGCATATTCAATATGTGCTTAATAGAATATACATAATATGATCATCCTAAGCTAATGAACAAGACCTTTCCATCACACAGATACGTACAGGCAGGCACCCCTCCTAGGAAGCAAATGCCAATAGATGTGCCCACCCTCACCATACATCCATGTATTGCTATGTGTGTATATATATACACATACATATAGTATAATGGAAAAAATTAACTTTTAACCTGTGCTAGGTCTCAACCACGAGCATTCATGAAAAGACCAGCTGTTGTTTCTGAATATCTGTGAAGCTGTGATAGGTATTTTGCATACTGTTCCAATATTAATTGGAAGCTTTTGTGTCAGAAATAGCACATGTCAAGGCTTTATTCTGCTTAGTATTTTAGGTCATTTTGCAGTAACTGATTGGGTGCTCATGTGCTAACTGTTCTGGCTGGTTCCTTGGTAGCCTTTCATTGGACCTCACTGACCTACAAGGAGGAGTTAAGAGCCATTGTTCTTTGAATCTAATTACAAAGAATTGAATTATTTCCTGACACAGGCCTGAGCTGGGGATCTCATGTTATCTCAGCAGAAAGCACCTGTGCACTTTTGTGGGGATGACTTGCCCCAACACGTTAAACACTGGCACACTCCCTTGAAGTAAGAAAAGAGCTGCCTTTTAAAAATAGGTTTCTAGTGTTTGTGTCTTGGAAGAAAGAGCAGCAGAGACAGGAACATTGGTGTCACATGCAGAAGTGCCTTCATCAGGGCTAAAAACATTGGCAGTCATTAACACAATACTGCTGAGACAGGAGCACAAGATACTCCATGGCCCTGGGACCCAAGAAATCACAACATCTGGGCAGGTGTGAGTCATCACGACTCACAAAGCACCACCACCCTGAGGTCCCATCCTTCTTGTGTTGGAGAACAGAAGATGCCCAGCTTTCTGCTGAAATACTGATTAGCCTTTGCCATGCTTGTTACCTCACCCAGCAAAACAGGATTAGACATATTCTGCTCATGGGTTAAAACCTCAAAGCCCAAGTCCTAATTGCAATTATTCCATGGCTCATCTTTGAGGTGTCTCTCTCAACTTCTCTGCCTCCATTTCCTCATCTCCACTCCACATCTGTCCTAAAGGCTGATTATTTAACATTGCTATGGGGTTTTGAAAACATTCTGTGCTAAATCCTGTCTTAAAGTACCTAACTGTTAAGTAGATTGAGCTTATTTTATTGCTTTGCAAAGCAAATGTCATCTGTATTGAATTTCTTGCCTCATCTGCTAACAAAATGCTCCTCTCTGATTTTTTTTTTTTTTTTCCCCTCCATTTCTGTGGAGGCAGGGTTGTTGGGGAGGCTGCTGAACACAATAATTTAAGGGCTAGAATTCTCTTTATTGCATTGGTATCCAACAGTAATGCTACTACCTCATCACTACTGAGCCAGGACCCCAACTGGATATCAGACTGAAGACGTCTTTATCCCAGACCCATTACTGGAAGGAGGCACATTTTTCTGAATCTACACTCACTTTATGACTGGATGGAGGCACTCACCAAAAGGGAAAAAAAAAATAGAGAAGGTTTAATTATTTCTTACATTGTGCGTATTATAAGTGTAATAGAAAGCTGAAGTAAAATCATCCCTCCCTTAAGACAGAACAACAGCTCTTCTGACGTAGTGGAAGGCTTTGTTAAGGGCCACTCAGAGTTAAGCTGCAATAGAAATCTCAGTGGGTTGTCCACATGAGAAAAATGGGTCAAAATTATCACTGGTGTAAACTACACTGGTTTTAGCTGCTGTCTCAAGCAGCAATATAGCCAGAAATCTTTACAAATCTGTTGACAAGACAGGGTGCAGCTTATGCTGTTTCCCCTTGCTGACAGTTTGGCATGGGAGAATAACTGCAGTGAGCAATGCAGCGATCCTGGCTGTGCTGCCAAGGTGGGATTGCTCTTGCCCCTCACACTACATCCCTCTGCCTGACCTCAGTTGAGGCATCTCCATTCTCAGAAGTGAACACAGCCATTTGGGATGACCTTGGACCAAAAGCTATTCTCTCAGCCATATGAGTAATTCTTGCAGTTATATTCCTTTCTCTTCCAGCAGATGGTTGTCCATAGATCTTCCTTTGCAATTTTTCTCCTTATTTACTGACTCCAGGCAGTGGGAAGCCAAGAAAATGGAGACCATTGACATGATGGATCTGTCCTTGTAACGTAACTTGCATCCTATCACCCTGTTTGCCCAGAACTGGTGTGCTGGATTCCAGTCCTTCCTCCCACAGACCATACAGCCTCTGCATCTTCAGGATGGTGGGTTTCAGTCATATGCAATAAGCTTGTAAGAGTTTGAATCTCTTCTAGGCTACCACTGCCAGGTACAGCAGATGCTATCTATTAGATTTTACTTTCCCAGAAATTCCTCTGATTCATAAAACATTCAGGACTGTGGACCTCTATTTTGTTCATTCTTCCTCCCCACTATGTAGGTTTTGGCAGTGGAATTGTGTATGAATGACTACAGAGCTGGTCTTCTCCAATATCTTTGTTGGGCAGAGCAGTATTTGCTAATCCATGAGCCTCCAGTCCTGGGGGGACTTCAAGGCATCAGGAAGTGATTTTCCTGATGAGAGGAAAAAAGAAAAAAAAAAAGAAATAAAGATGTTTTAAGCTATACACACAAATTCCCATGGGTACAAACAAACAAAATAGAGAGGAATGAATCCAATTAAAGAGGATTCAAAGTTCAGCCTTGTTTTAGGCTTTTATAATTGAAAACTCATATAACTACACTGCATCAGAGTGTCCTTGGACTTTGTTTCTTTGCATTTCTTATTACAAAATTAGACAGCCCTTCAGTTAAAAAGGTCAGGACACTCTGGAATAAGAGCTGAGAAGAAATTCCTCTTGCTGTCCTCTCTGGGGAGCAGCACTTGAGGGTAAGTGCCTGTGCCTGGGCAGCTGAAGACAGCAGTAAAGTGGCTCTTGGCACATCCCATACTGCTGGGATGAGGCAGAGGAGAATTACGTGGGTTGGTCTGGAGCAGCTAGCCCTGGCAGGGACAAGCAAGAGCACAGGTTGAATACTGACAGCTCATAGTGCTTGCAAGGAGGCCACATTCCTGACATCTCTGTCTGGGGTTGGGGGGGGACACAGCAACACAACTGAGACCAGACCCAAAAACCTGAACCCACATCTCAGCTACCAAATGGGCACAGATGCCGATGCTAGAAGATACCCAGAGTCAATTAAAGGATGGAAGAATGGCTTTACATAAAATGACTGTTTAGCTGAACCTTTCCTCCTTTTTGGAATATCAAATATTCATACGTGATATACATTAGTAAGATACATCTATTTCTAAATCTACTTATTACATTTATAATAGGGATGGGAGTTATTCACATAGAACTCACAGGCTGAGGGAAGGGGGTTGCTGGGAGTTTCAGGGAAAGGTCTTACAATAAAAACTGATCTGGAGTCAGTAAAACATTCAGGATCACTGTCAGCCCCTTTTCCACCAAGTAGTCCTCATCTTCTACTACTAGACTTTGCATGAGGATTATCAACTTATCTCTGCCCTACACTGATGTCACCCTCATCTTTTGGAAGGCTTTGTTGCAATGGTAATATCAAGATCAGTGTATCGCTTGTTATGTTGGTTTCATATTTTTTTCTAAGCAGAAAAAATTTTATTTTAAAAAGTAAAATTACCAGATGGGAAGCTAATTTAATAAGTTGATAGTATCTGTTCATTTTAATTAGAAGACTGCACATAGAGCTGTCTACTTGAAATATAACCTGACACAACTGAAATATTCCAAAATTGCCAGATCTGATTTTGTTTTTCCAAGTAGGAACTTGAGAGTACTTTAATTTCTTTAAAAAATGCATTGGAGAAGATAATATTTCATTTACAAGGGCATTCTTTGAAGAAGACTGACTCAGGCACTCAGACATGGAAAATGACAAAGATAAAAACAACTGAGTTGATAAAGAGCGAAGACCATCAAATGAATGAAGCAAAATCTGCAAAGAAACATCCAGGTTTTTCCATCTAAACCTTTGTTACTTTTCTATAAGCCATGTGCAGAATGCTACTGTGATTCACAATACAGAACTTATTTTAATATTCTGCTCTCTCTATGCATGTATTCCATGGTTGGGAGAACTAGGCTTTATCTCAATACTGTCAATGTGTTTCCATCATAAAAATAGTGTACAGAAACCAGATTGACTGGAATTGAATACAGAATTCATGGAGAGAAAAGAAAACAAAGATCCACAAATGTCTGATAAAAATTAAGATGTACCTTCTAGAGAGAAGATTATGTAGACCCCCTGAACAAAAGAGAATATTCTGTTCTTACACGTACCTACTGTCTAACTCTGTTTCCATTGGAGGAAATAAATTATTTTTAAAATTCCATTTTCATCCATGCAGCAATCTGAGGACTTATTAGTGGACAGGAAATGTTGGTGGACAGTAATGTGGTTAAGAAGCATATTACTTTATAATCATTTTACTTGAGTTCAGATTAAGATTTTAAATCCGAGAAGAAATGATTTCTTACTCTTTTCTTTGTCAGAGATTGAGTACTTGGAATAATTTAGAAGGGAGATAATCCTTGCTGTAATTTACATAGGTAGAACATGTCAGGGGGAAGTGTTGAATAAAGTTGCATCTATTTTTTTTTTTTTTTTATGTAGAGAGGGAGAAAGAACACAATCTCCAGATGTGTTTGAGTTACAGAGAAGACAGATTTTTATCAAGAAAAAATTGAAGGGTAGTTTTCCTTGTTTCTAAATAAAAATACACATTTTTTTTTTTCCCACCGCCTAATATATGTGACATATTCAATGTGAAATGAGTTATTATTCTTCAGCTGCTTCAGCTTGCACGTCTGCTCTGACAGATCTTTCCTAGCTTGATTTCATTGCAAAGCCCATGAAGACTGTGTTTTCTTTCTCTCTGCTACAGCAGCTGTAACAGATGCAGGTTTCAAGTAATACTTTGATGTTTTCTCTCAAGAGTAAACATCGGAGTTAGCT
The DNA here is from genome assembly GCF_018691265.1 of Tyto alba. Taxonomy (NCBI): domain Eukaryota; kingdom Metazoa; phylum Chordata; class Aves; order Strigiformes; family Tytonidae; genus Tyto; species Tyto alba. The sequence goes on from NW_024881317.1 coordinate 7,578,378, forward strand.
CCTTCTGTGAGCGGTAGCTGATCTTCACATGAGCTAGAGGCAACCCTTAGGATTCATTCCACACACAGTCTTTCATATATGCATCTGGTTTGATTGCAACATGCAAAAAAGTGTCACCTATACCTGTCATCACTACAACACTACCACTTACCCAGGAAAAAAGTTTTGCAAGCAAAAATGATCCTGGGAATAACTGTAAATCCAAGAGGAAAAAGTATAAGTGACCTCCTTTAAATACCACAGGAACTTATTGGCAAACCTTTACAGTTAGACTGTAAGATAAATATCCATCCAGTCATGGTTAAATTTCAAATGAACATGATTAACTAATCAATTGTTGTTTATTTCGCATGCTCTAACTACTCAAGTAAATCTAAATTAATGGGATGAGTAATTGGATTCATTTAAGACCCTGTATTTCCTTTCCTTATGCTCTGCTGCTCACTGCTGCTTAAATGGGAGCAGCCAAACAATTTTATTTTGTGGGCCACACAGATAACACACTGATCACCAGAATCTGGGTGCCAGCTGCCCTTCTCAGGATTATTCCTCCACAAGCTAAACACCTCATATGTGGCACAGCTCATGATTAAGCCTGCCAGGTAACTCTGAGCTCCAGGACAATTAAAATCTGAGATTTCTAGCAAAGAAAAATCAGGTGTACAGAAGAGAAACTAGACAGGGTTATTCCCACTAGTGGGAGAGTGAAGAGGTTAGTTTGAAATTACAAACAAGGCTCTGGAGGCCTTGGCATGTGTTATAAATGCCTTCTAGCACACAGCTGAGTCTTTGGGCTGTAGCTCAGTATAAGTAAGATGTGATGTCTCCTCCTGCCTCTGTTGTAATCCATGAAGTGAGACGCTGCTTATTGGTGATTGGACTGGAGACCAGGTATGCATGGGATGGATCTTCTAGACATTAAAGTCAATAGTTCTTTGTACCTCAGGATCTGCAATCCCTTTAATACTTAGCCAAGTCTGTTCTCCTGCAGGTCGCCTCCCTTCTCTCAACATATACTCCCCATCTCTGTCCTGTCCCATGAACCTACGTGCTGTGATGGGTCTACAGATGCACAGGGTCTATTTCTCCACTCTTTTCTGGGGATGTGGTTCTGCAATACTCTTGGAAACACAGGATGACTATAGGAACTTTCTTTGCAGTATAGCAGATAAAGTGTGCAAGTCCTTGTCTCAGGAACCCAGAGCTTCACACACTCAAAGCAGGTTTGCACTGCAGGAATTTAAAAAATTTTTTTCAATTCCTCCTTTTTGGAAAGCTAAGGCTTGGAGGAGTTCTTCCACTTACAATTTGCTAAAGGGTGGTCTTAGGAAAGAATTGTCCCACTTTGACTAGTGTTTAAACTGAAGTGGCCTTACAGGTCAACCCTTTCCTATCAATCCTTTTCTGCCAAACTCATGGTTGAGATCTTAAAACCCTTCTTCTATGAGTGGACTCCTCTCCTTTACTTACTCTGCAGTCCTTAACATTCTTCTCATCCAACAGCTTCTCCAAGCAGCAATAGGGAGCCCTGCACAATCTGGTGTGTACAGCTGCTCTATTCCCTTTCTAAGCCAAAAGCACACAGACTCCAGGCATTTAGCTTTACTCCAGTCCACAGAAAAGGGGAACACAACTCCTTGCTCTTTTTTTCTACTGCTACTCTAACTAACTTGGTGTAACACAGGTCTAGGCCAGCCAAGGGTAACAATTCAGATCCAATACAAGATAGCAGAGGCAGATACTAGAAATAAGAATGTCTTAAGCATTACCATCATTATTATTTGAAACTTTAAGTATCCCTAGAAAAATCAGGAGTAAAGATATGCATATCATTTATCTGAACCTTAATCAAGCAGGTATATCAGCTGTCCAGCTCTTCCTTGCAGCTCCTCTCTTCTTGAAGCTCTACCAGTAAATTACAGCTGAGTTTGGAGTCATCTTCACTGCCACCCCTAGAAGAATCACTTGGTGCACTAACAGGAGTCCATAGCTAAACCTAGCATGGTTCACACACTACATCCAACCTCTGCTGCAGGAGGGGAAACAGCTACCTAGAGAAGCTGACTCTCTAAATACGCAGTGACATCTCTTCTAGAGTCTCGACTACAAAAATTAACTTCTCCCTCCCTTGACTCTTCGCTGCCTAATGCTTATGGACAACAGCTGCTGGGAAGTAGGGTCCTTTCTGTTCTCCTGGAGGTGAGGATAGAGAGGAGGAGAACTCTTCCACAGCAGACAGCACCACCTGGGCATCATTTCACCAGGCCTGGGGTTTCTGTGAGCTCGTAATTCAGTTATTCAATTAGTAATCAAGAAAGACTGCACTCTTCTTTTATCCTATTGCAAGGAAATCTGGTGCTGCCTGTTGCAGCTCTATTTATATCTTACCTACACCCCTCTGCTCTCTCTCACAGGAAAATAGAGGAGTAAAAAGCTACATTTGGGGCTACTGCATGGAGAAGAGTAGTTATTTAGGTAGGGGCTGGGATTTTGACAATATTATGTCACTGCCCCTAATATTTCTGAGAGTATCTCTAGAGGCTGTCCATTTTCTCTTAACAGGTCTCTAATAGACTAGACCTTTTTATGGAAACAGATTAGTTTTTACCTAAAACACTGAGGTTTTTTGTAAGGCAACGTTGGATCCAAAAGAGAGGAAAAATGTTACTTCTACCAGAATATTTCTGGGAGACAACAATCACCTTCTGGACCTTTTCAATAGTTCTGTACTCTCTATGTTTGGTTAAAATTGCTCAGCAGTAATGAAAATTTCCTGAGCCTGGACCTTAGCCCAGATGGGTATGTGAGTGTGTAAAGTGAATGAGGATGGACAATCAGGAGAGCAGGACAAGGCAAGGGTTTTTTTAGTCCAGGAACAAGCTGGAGTGCTAAAGCATCAGATTTTCTAACTGGCAGCACAGTTGCTGACCCTGTTTTGCCTTATTGTTCCTCACATTCCATGAGCACTAATAGGCTTGTGGAATGAATGAACAAACCTACAAAATCTTACTGCCAGGGCAAGCTAATGCCTGTTTAGTGTTTTTTTAATGGTATTTAGGACTTTCTTTTCATGACAGATGAAGTCACTGGAGTGTTTGCTGTAGTTTAGCACATAGTAGCTTAAATCAGAGCTTTGCTTGAACCAACTGCTGGCACTCCCTTGGTTGTTTGATCAATGATCCTAAAAGGGATTTGCAAATGGCCAAAGGAATTAGGTGCCTACACTGACTTATTTTGGCTATTGGCCTGCCTGGGTTTACCTGCAAACTTTGAAAAAGTACACCCTATTCTCAACACAAAAACTACTGAACCATCTTTTGAACTAGCGGAATTGTTTTCCCCTTGGACTCTTACTTGAAATCTTCCTTTGGCTTTTGGTCCATGCAGCAGACAGGAGGTGACAGTGTTGAGAACACCTGAAAAGCAATTAAAGGCAGCAGCTGCTGAGGGCCTGTTTCTTTATTGCCCTTCGCTGAAAAGGTTCATGGAAAACTATTTACTTTCCCTGAGCCGCTAAAGAAAGTATTAGACAAGCTATGGCTCTGTGCAGATGTTTGTGCCTGCCCTAACCTCTCACATTCATTTGATATCTGCAAATCTATTGACAAATTATTTCCTATCTGCTTTTCACAGTTGCTAGATTCATGGGATGAGAGAGTCTTTATTTCTTTGCAGGACAGAACTGTAGTCAACTAGATTAGAAAATGTTACTTTCTGATAGATTTTTTTTTTCCTTTTAGCTGTCCTACAGAATGCTATACTGAGGTGCACTGAAAAAAAATAAATTCCACACCAGAGATATGATTTTTCTATTAACCTCCTCACCCCAAACTTCAGAGACATTTTTTTTCCTATGGATTTTTACAGAATTTTTCTATAAGAGCTGAAGAAGTTTGCAGAAATCAGCCATTCTTATAAGAATTTTCTTATACTCATATAACTGTTCATTACTTTTAAAATTAGACTAGTTTTAAATATACAATCACATTAGAGATGAGGTCTTGCGAGGCTCAGTGGGTTACCTTACAGACCCCTTCATCACCAGGCTTTGGTTAAACTCCAATCCTGTGTGTTACTGGTATAAGCTTCTAGAAAAGGCTTCCAGGAGCTGCTATCACACATGGTTCTCTATGGAAAGCTGGCGTTTAATAAGAACTAGGATGGTAAATGAAATGGTGCAGTTGGGACTGGGTATTCACCAGCCCATTTGGAGCGAGTCTGCAGCACTTATCCAAGTTCACCAGCAAATGAGTCTGCCTATAAAACCCCCTTGGTATGAGCAGGGATGTGGAGACAGGTACTATTAATCAAACTTTCTGAAACATGAAAAAAATCCATTTCGTATGCAGCAAGGGCTGAAGACAGCCCTGCGGAGGAGTTTGTCCCTGTTCCAAAGGGAGACTTCCCACATTTTGATTGCATGAATACTTAGAAGAACAATATGTGGAGCTCTGCCATCAGAGTCATATTTGCAATTTGCAATCAAACACAGCCTAATGCAACTCCGCTCCTTGGGTTTGTTTTTCTTTTTTTTTTAAATTTTAAATTTTATTTTTCTCCCCTGATATTTTATCTTTCTTTCATTCTTCCTTTGTTGTTTATTGTGTCCTTTCAGGCATTAATTTCATTGCTGCTAAATATAATTTCCTACTGACTGAGATGCAATGGCAGTCAGGCCAGGATTTATACTTGCAATTTGGTAAAACCTGTGAGACTGATTTGTTAAATCAATGCAAGAAAAGTGCAGGAGGGGAATTTCAAGGATCCCTGAGTTCACAAGTGTGATTACATAGGATGGAAGCCATAGCTTTGATTTCTTTTGATATGAACAGTGTTCTCATGATCCTTGTACAGTGACAGTTGTCCCATAATGCTTCTTTACAATGTCCTTTTTAATATCAGTGCCTTTTACGCCCATTAGGATGACCTCAGACCAGGAATGTCCTTCCTTCACTGCTTTCTCTGCTCAGTATATTTCACTATGCTTTTTCTTTGTCAATGTGTTTTCTTCTAAAATTTGGGGTTGGTTCAAAGAAGGCTTTTATAGATATTCATTTCAATGGGCAATTGTGTACAGTATGACTTAAAATGATCACATACAAGATATAAATTCAGGATCATCAGGGCTGGGGGAAAAAAGGCACAGTAAGTCTTTAATCCATCTCTTCCTTGCTTTTGTTTTGCAAAACTTTAAAGACTGGCAGATTTTTGTGACATGCAACTAAAATTTGTTGCAGTAATCAGATGTTTGATGTTTATTCTCTAGGGTTTGGGATTTGTATCCTGAAATCTGGAGAACTACTTAATTTCAAGATAGCTTATGACTACCTCTAAATGTAATGATTCAAGATGGCTTTCAGAAAATGGCCTATGTAGCAATGTCTCCCTTGAATTCTGGGTATGCATGTAAGTAGCCTGACTTATTTCTGTTCAGAAGACACCCAATAAATTTGTTAATCTTACTATAATACTTGAGGTATCAATGCTTGTATCAGTGTTTTGTGGTGTTAACTATTATATTAGAAAATCAGGGATTCAGAACTATCTTTAATTGTTAATGGTTGCTGTGGAGTAACAGGTATTTCTTACCATTTGGACTAGACCATGATTTTATCAAGGTAGATATATTTGACTTCACACTGCTTTCCTTCTCCCTTGTGCATTATTAGTTGTGCTCTGTTGCATTCATTCTTCTGGGGAAAAAGATTCACCAAATAAAACAGTTTTCACTCCTGTCCACATGTCATTGTGATTGTAACACTGTTATTTTTCTCTAAATTTTATCCATCCTTTGTCTAGCACATATGGGATTTTGGAGACAAGTACAGGAAAAAAAGGGTGCTCTGGACACTGCTTGAAGAGGTTGTAAGGAGTTGTATAAAAGAGATAATGATTTGGTAGACAGATGTCTTGTTTGGTTTTCTTATTCCTATGCTTTTGTTAACTTACTCAATTTACGTTTATGCCACACCCAACCCCATGGCAGCTCCGTATACACATACGTGCAGACATACACAGATGCTGTTACCAAGACATCAGCAACACACAGACATTCTGTTGCTATGATGACAGCAAATGTTATATGCTTTTTATATGTGGGTATATCTGCATATATACATATTTGTGTGTACACATCTGTTCTGGCTTTAGGCCTAAATTCAATAAGGCTATAGAACACATACTTAAGTATGCATACTTAAGTCTACTGCCTTATAGAATTTAGGCTTGCTTTTTGATGGGAACCTTATTATCCTAGTAAAATTGGGAGCTCAAGGACAGTCAGAAAGCCAGGAGCAGTCAGATCACCCAGAGAAAATGGGTACAAATTGTCGCCCTCCATCACAGCTTCTCACGCACCGCTGGTGCTGTATGCCAGTAGGGCCAAATCCTGCACTCTTAGAGCTTTGTCCTTCTTCAAGGACACTCGCAAGTCAGTGAGGTTTTCCTTGGCCATGTCTAGGTTATACACAATAGTGTAAATACTTCTGAATTTTGCCCACAATCCAAAGAGCTTGTCAAATTATGTTTCATCCAAATAGATACAAATATTGTCCTTCACCATCCATAACCCCCACAGTGTTTTTCAAATAATTAAGCCAGTTTGCAGTTGGCAGCCATCACATTTGCCTATACAAAGCCAAGTCTTTCCAGGTTTATTAGGTGAACATAAGAAATAGCTTTCATAACCAAAGGTTCCATTAGTCCTGAATCTGTTTCCCATCTTATCCCCAGGTTGTTGCCCATGCCAGATTCCCATGCGAGGCTGGGCTCACATTACAGCAAGAACCTCATTCTCTCTGGAGGACCTCTACTCCCTCTGACCCCACACAGATATAATGATGACTGTAAAGCACAGAGTGCAGCAATTACCCATGCAAGTGTCAGAAGCCCTGTGTGCAGAGTTATTTACTCTCTCCACTTTTAATTTTGTCCTTGTTCTGCACCCTATAAAGGTCCCTGTCATGCTGCCAGGCTTTTGGTGCCTGTTATTTATTTTATTTACTGTTGAGAAATACAAAGTTGTGTAAATCCATAAATAGCTAATGCAAGAAATACTGCTTCTGTGACATAAATCTGAGTCTTTCATGGCTCTTGCATCAAATGTACAGTCCAATGGGCCAGGCAGCTCCATCTGAGTCTCCCAGGACCTGATGACATTTAAATAAAACTTAGCTTTCAGGGTTAGGGGGGAAGAGGGGAGGGGGAACTGAATGAGTTATGAAAATACAAACTAAACCACACTACTATTGATTTATAACAGCCTGGGCCACATTAGACAGCTGATGTGTCTGTTCCAAGACCTTGCCTTGTTACTTTTACATTTATGTAAACTTATTTCAGTTAAAAAGAGAGCAAGAAAGGAAAAATCAATTGAAACAGGGGACGGAGATTTAATTTAGCTGGGGGGAAATCAGATCAAGGAAGGAAAATGATGGAGATAAAAGTAACCCCTATCCCAGTGCAGAGAGAGGAGTTGGCTGTCTGATGTTCATTAGAATTAATTAACAGTGTTCTGCTCTGGAGCCTGGGGGGCTGAGAAGGGTGGGATTTGCTGCTCTTTTAAGAACAAATTAGAAATACAGACCAAAGGAAAAGGGAGCCAGGCATTTTTGCTCTTTTCTTTTTAAGACGACAGTGGGTTGGAAGATCTAGATTCAGATGGACAGAAGCAAGGTGGTATAACCACAACCTTTCCTCGCCACAGCTGCAGTAGAAAAGGGCTGCGACTGATGGATTATTGTAGTTTACAGGTAAGAGAGCAGAAGATGTCACTGAATGTTATGGGGAAGACAAAGTCGTAATTAACAGAGGTCTTGCAGACCTGGATGGATCTGCAGCCAAGCAAAGGAAGATGGCTTCCAGACAGCATACATGAGAAAATGAGGTTTACGTGATCCACGTTATGTATGTGACTATCTGTCTTTTTGTCTATGGCTCCCTAAAAAGCGTGATGACCACTGGCTGATTTGAACCAGATATGTGAATACTTTGAAAGATATTAAGTTCCCATAAGGAAACAGGCCAGCAAGTAGAAAAGCATCTGTATGTTCAGGATGATGCTATGGTTGAACCCACATTCCTTATTAGACACTAGAGAATCGACATAAACCAGAGCTATTATTAGCATCCCAGCAACGGGAAAAGCTGCAATCCAGCCTATTAAACCCAGGATAATCCAAACACCAGACACAAAATGGCAGGAAAGAGGTTTCATAAATATATGTTTTTAATTTTTCCCCTCATCACCAAGAAGTCCTGCCAGGAAGTCTGTCTGTGCTAGCCCCAAAAATACTGCACCTGCACTCCCCGTGTGCTGGAGGAGGAAAGGCAGCCAGGCCGAGAACGCAAGCTCACCAACAGTCCTGCTTCCAGTAATGTGGTACGCAGCTGAGTACAGAAGGATGCAAACTTTGTTTGTTTGTTTTGGATTGAAAAGGAAGGCTCGTTTTTAAGCTTCATCAGGATTTTTTGAGGGATGGAAGAAATCAGCCTTTACCAAATGCAGGGAAAAAGTGACTTTTCAAAACCTGGAGGGGATCAGGGCTTAAACAAACAAACAAACAAAAAGTCACTGAAATTAAACCCTGCAAATGTACTTTACAGATTCTCTGTTCAGAAAATGGTGCCCAAGAACAAATTGTTCTTTGGCTGTTGAAATGTTACAGGATATTGGCAACCTAAAGTAATTAAAATAACACCCTGAATGAAGACATTCTGCATAGCCTGAGCTGCCATGCTCCTGTCCTGTGGTCAGGATGTGTGAGGGCTATCAAGACGGTAATGACTGAATGATTAACAAAATCCCTTTTTCAAAGGATGCCTTGATAGGTACATCTGCAAAGCTGATCCCAGCCAGCTATGACATCTGCCACCAAAGACTGTTCCCATATGATGTCTTTTCATTACAGAAAAGCCACTGTGGGTCACTGAAATCTTAATTTTCTGCCTTTCCCACCAGTTTAGAGACGGATCAAATGTGAACAAGGTACATGTACTGTTCAATCCAGCGTACAAGAAAAAAAATGAAAAGCAGGTGAAGCAAGAGGATGGGGACAAAGTAGATCACCATATTGATGCTCGACTGAGAGCTGTCTCTCCAAACCTGCTGCAGCCTCAAGCCTGCAGAGTTGCCCCTTCTGGGTGAGCAAGCTGATTTCAACAGTTTGGGAAGATATGATGTTGCTGGGGGAAAAAAGGTCTCCTCATTAAGATCATTTGCCCAATGGAATAACATACACAAGAAATTCTTTAGCTGGATTCTGACTTGAGAAATGGGAAAAAGAGGGAGAAGGAGCAAGAAGCCTCTTAGACTACACTTTGACAATCTGAAAATTTGCCAGGCATTTCAACTATCAACTGCAAACACACAAACAGGATGAAGCATGAAAGTGGAGCAAGATCTGAACTTGACGGGTAAATCTTCAGTGATTCTATCACACTAAATTCAATCATTATTTCAGAGAGGTGACACAGAGCTGAAAGTTGGAGCTTGGCTATAGAAATTGAGTCTGAGTAAGGCAAGAAAGCAACAAGGTACAGAGGGAAAAGAAAATAATTTCTTAAATACCTTCCTCTTTGATTTCTCTAGCTAAAGCCAGGGTTTGCCAAGAGATAATCCATGCATAGCTTTCCCTCCTGTGCTTAGGAAAGTAATCCTCTGGGGGCTGGATTTTGAAACCCCAGCAGCCAAATATGAACTACATTGCCTAGCCATTTCTCTTGTGAATAATCCCTGCTGGCTGTTCTGGTAGGAGGGGCAGCTCTTCCCTCCTTGGGGAAAAAGAAACTCAGTCTGGACTGTGATTTTCACACATAAATGATATTGAGGGCATGGTCAGTTTGGTGCCACTGAGATGTTCCCCTATCAGTTGTCAGTAGGGTTGGAGAGGGAATGGATAGAAGGTAAATAGCTCTCCTGCCCCAGGTGTTGCACAGAAAGCCCAGACAAATTGAAGAGCTCTACATAGCACCTTTAACTTCCAGGGCAACCACCTACCTTGGAGCTGCTGTGGTTCTCCAGGATTCAAGGCTATGGCTCTGTGTGGTCCTTGAAGCCAGTTCAGGTCTTAGTGTGAGGAGTTCTGCTTTGTTCTATGAAGACATAAAAGTTTGGTCATAGACTTTTCTGCACTCAAAAATATCCAGACGAGAGAAACTCTGAATTCCTCCTTTTGCAGGAGCCTTGGGATTACCTCATTTTCCAGCCTGAGAAAGTCCTTTCAGTCATGGTAAAGATTATCAGGAGTAGTTACAAGAGTATTTTTGCATTGTATTTTAATATATCTTGCTTGAAGCATTCTGCAAAGAACTGATATGACAATAATAAGCAACAATTTAGAAATTATAATCAAAGTGGAAAACCAACATAGATAAAAACTAAAGAGCCAAAAGGTATCATTAGAAGGAGAGGGAGGCTTCCCTTTGGAATGCAGCCATGATGCAGAAAATGTATATTCATAGCAAACTTTCACCTGATCCCTCTTCCCTTCAAGGAAAATGTGCATTAGAATTTAACACTGCAATTTCTGTGTTCAAATTCAAAAATCAAACACAGCCATGAGCTTCTGGTTGTTTTGAGATCTCATTTGCTCTAGTTCTCTTCTCTTAGATCTTATATATGGTTAACAGATTGTAAAGGAAAACACAGCTGTCTTGACTGCACCAGAGGTCAGAAATGGTTTTTGCTCTTACTTAAGCGGAAGATCAGAATTTTCATGGACTTGAGGCAATCGTTAAATTATTACCAGCCACAGTTTTACTGGATATGAGCACATAGCCCAATAGCAGTGACACAAGGACAGAAGCAGGATAGCTTTAAAGTATTGTTGACCCAATTTACCATGCTTCTGGTGTTACTGTGACTACAGAATCTTACAGCAATCAAGGTTTTTCATTAAAACCTAATTTTTAAGAGAACATTCATTTTCACTGGTGGGAAAAATGCAAGACGTGTCTATGTTTTCCTTCAAAGTTTGGGCATGTTCCTAAAAAATAATTGGAGTCTTAAGAGAGAATATTTTAATTTTCATATGGAAAATACTGTCCATTTACTGCCAAAATTTCAGCTGAATACAGAATGTGAAAAAGCAATTAAAATATCTTTGCAAGAACATCAGCATCTCACTGTTAAAAAAATCTTTCTGACAAAAAAGACAAAAATGTTTTGTTTTCCTCTTCAGTGAAGACTTTTTCTTCTTCCTCTGGGTTATCTTTACCAGGTCAGTGGCACAAGTTATATCCCTTCTCTCCTCTTCCTCCAGAGCATCCCTTCCCAATGCTGCTGTTTCCCTAGAAATGCTCACCCCTGCAAGTTTAGCTCCTGTGCAGAGGAGCTGGAGCCCCTCGATGCAGCACAAGCCTGGCAAAGCCCCAGCTGCTGCTGATCTGGAGCAGTGCTCTGTCATGCTGTCAGCTGAGCAGTCCTCCCACCAGCACTGCACTCTTTCTAAGGCAGCTTTTACATCAGTTTCTATGTGAAAAGTGTCCTACACTACGCTATTTGCAGAGTTCAAGGACAAAAGATTAAATATTCTTGTCAAACTTCTCATGTTAGGCATATCTAAACTTCATCCAGTCAAGCTGAACTGAGTGTACAAAGTGCTGTTCAGCTAATGCAAAACTTGTGATAGAGCATCCAGTCTTGTTTTAAAGAACATGGAAGATAGGACATCTGTGACACAAAATTATTCTGCTGTTTAATTACTCTTCCTGTTTAAATGTTTGCATCTTGTGTTTAGATTGTGGGGTTTTTGGCAATTTGACATTTGCTCTTTCTAGTATTTTCTCCAGAACTACACACAAATCTAGTGGTCATCTGCATTGTTAAACTTTTTTTTCTTAATATATTTTAAAATCCCCGAGTTCTGCCTGCTGTGGATTTTTTCTGGCTGTTTTTTCATTCTCACTTCAATTCTCCACAGTTCTTCATGTGATGATTGGCCAGACCTCTTATTCCACATGTAACACATTTTGTGTAGATATGATATGCGTATATGTATTATATATGCTCAGTTTCTAGCAGCTGGCGCTGAAGCAGTATGCCAGTTAAACCAAGATGTCCTCAGCCCAGGCTGTTGAGTGGTGGCTCTGGCCCCATCTATTTGAGGCAGCAGGAGCTCCTCAATTTTAAGACCCTATTTGCATCTACTGAATTGTATCTTTTACTACTAGGGATTATGCTGGTTGTTCAGTAAATGTTGTAGAGAATTTCAAAGGCATTGGCAAAGCCTCTTCTGGAGGTAACCAGAACTGATCCTTTGAGCTATCAAGGGCATTTATGAGTGCAGTGAGGACTGCCTTTCCTCCCCTTATCCAAATGGCTGAGCACCTTTCTGCCTTTAACAGTTTGATGTGGGAGACAGTTGGGCTGGCAGGCAGAGCCAGACCTGTCATGGGGCACGGGGAAGGCTGACCAACAAGCCACACGTTCCCCGACGCCACGCTGTCAAAAGCAATGTTCCCATTTAGTCACTCACACTCAGTGTCTTTCAAGCCTCATTGAACTCCAACAGGGGTAAAAAAGTCTTTGCGATGACTGTTATCTTCATCTCCGGGACGGAGCCGTTTAGAGGATGTCATTTCCACCGCTCTGACTGGGGGTAACGCCGAAATAACTGCTGTCAATCTCATGATGAAAACAGGACCGAGGAATGCTGTTAACAACAGGCGGCTGTCAACACTTCCAGAACTATCCTCTGAAATAAGGCCACTGGGTTGTCTCTAAATCTTGCGCTGGGTGTGCCCCTCGCTGCGAGCTGGGTGTTAGGGGCTGTCCAGAGCAGCGAGCGGTACCGCAGCCGCCAGCACCCCAGCCGAGGGCGACAGCTGTAGAGGCATCATTGCTTCCTACCTCCCACTGCTCCACACAAGCTACTGCTCCTCGCTGCAACCGGATTTTTAGTTTAGTTTAGTTTATATGTGACATAATTTCCCCATAAAGGAGATCTGATCGTAAATCCAGATGGAAATGGAACAGTTTGCATGAAATGCGCTTTAATTAATTAGCTAAATGTTTGCAAAGTGCTTGGAAGATGTAAAACACCATGCAAGTGTTAAACAGTAATAATAATAAAATAACAATAATTAATTTCCCCAGGAAGCATGTATATAGCACGTGCCCAGAATATTCCTATCCGAAAGAAATAAAAAAAAATAAAAACCCACTTTACCTCTGACATTTTATTGAGGACTGAGTACTGCAATAAAATAAATTAATTTATTTATTCATCCATAGAGACTTGAGTTTGGATCTAGTTTAAAATGAAAATAATGGCCACAGTGCCCATTAGTCAGTGTGACAGAAGTATAATTTAGAGCAGTTAAGCAAGACAGGGCTGTTTAACAATGAGGCATCTGATAAGGGGACCAAGTATCACTGCCTCTCAGTTTTCTTTTCCCAGAAAACCAGTATAACCCACAATAGGACAGCCTGCAGTGGCTCAAAGTCTGCATATTAACTATGGAGGAGGCAGACAAAAGCCTGGGCCGTTACGTATGATCTTACATACTGATCCTGGCTGGACTCTGGGAAATGCTGCTCCCTTCTCTTGGAAGAAGTAGTGTTTGTTTCGGCGCTTGCATTCACTTAGATTTGCTTTCTGCAAGCATTTAGACAGATTTCTGCATGCAAGAAGTTGGTGAGAAGAGGAAGCCATTGCAAAAGCTAATGGAAATGTGCATTTGCCAGAGGATTTGCTCTGGAAATATTTCAAAGTTGCCCTAAAGTCCTGATGGGTCTTCAGAGCAACTCTTCATCTCAAGAGCCAACCTTCCTTGTGCAGTATAACAGGATTGCATTTGCTAAAGGAAACTGGGCTAGATCATCCTCACTTTGAAAGGAGTTGACAGTACAGTGTTCTTCCCTCAGCTTTGTGACAAACTTTCACTTGAAATCTCTCAGATTTGTTAACTTACTCATGCCATCCCACAAAGTACATCTGTTTGTGAAGGTCACTACAGACTCTCAAGGGCATAATAGAGAAGCTCTGTAGATCGTCTGATTTTGCCTTGTGTTTTTCATGTTTTTTACAAGTGCATAGATGAACAGTGAAAGTTTATGTCATTAATCAGTAGCTTATACCTAGAGCATTAGAGATTTTAAAGCTGAGAAGATAATGTGACAAATGAAAAAAATGATGTGAATTAGTGGAAAACTGACTTTTCCTCTTGGTGTTAATTCACTCTTATGGCAAGGGTGCACTTTCAGAGTGCAATCAAATTCATTAAGAGGATTTGATGGATATAGAGAGACAGAAAAACACCATTTATCACTTGAGAAAGCTTCACAAGGCACAAGAAGGGCCCCTTTATGATGGCATAACTGCAGGAGCTGTCATCTGCCATGGAGCCTGCGTGATGACTCTCCTTCCCCAGACTGTGGACATGCAGATTGCAAGTGAGGCATTAACTTCTCTCCAGAGCCTCTGTTCAGGAGTTTACTTTTAATCTATTTTAGAAATACAAATTGGAGAAGGAAAGTAGGAGAGCTTGGCTGCTTTCTGCAGAGCTACTCTGCCACCCAATTTAATAATGAAGAACATAGGGCAGATTCACCTGTCTCAGGGTAGAATTTTAGGATAAAAAAACATCTGTTTGGTTCCAAGTACTGTTCTGTAGAGCATAGTATCATATAACAAGAGACACTAAAATGAAACACTTTAACAAAGTCAAACTTGAACTTTTTCTCCATATTTATAAGCAAATGGAGTTACAGGAAATGCCTCTATATATATCCTTAACCTTGTAACCAAAGCAGAGGAGATATTCATTCTCCATCATAAGTAACAAGAAACTTTCAAAAGGATCTCTGAAGCCAGCCATTTTCCCTAAAGCAAATCTTTAGTTCTGTGGCAAAAACTGGAAGAATATCTGACAGTCATCAGTGTGAATTTTCTTGAAGAGGATTCCTGGAGTAAGAAGGAAGAGCCGAAGGTTTTGAGCATGCAAAAATATAATAATTATACCCTGATTCTGAATTCATCATGCTTTTGGAGAGAAACAATTGGGAGTTTGCAGTCTCTACACAACCTCAACAGCACTGACTGAATAAAAAGAACAGGATTGACCTGCTGAATTTGACCAGCATTTTACTGAAAAAAAAAATTCTCACCTAAGGACTAAAGGATTTGGCCCTTGGAAATCCAACTCATATTTGCAGAGCTGTATTCTGACCTTTTCTGTAAGCCAATGTAGTCACGAGCAGTAAGATCAAAGGCCTGATGAATGTCTGATGTGAAGAGAAAAGGCTTCAGGCTCTTTCCCTTAGAGACTGATGAACATTCATTTTCAGTTAATTTAATAGGATATATGCTGAAAAAGGGACTCTTGTATACAGTATATTGAACACAATCCCTTATATTTTCTCTACCTAAGTGGCCGGTCTGTTCTGGTGAGTCTCTGTGTTAGCAGATACCAAATATGTTTGTCAGATGAATGTATCTCTTCAGGGGCTTGGTTTGCAAGGCACGGTGTGCATTGCACTTCAGACATCAGACATCCACAACATGCTGCTGATTTGGGATGGATATAGAAACCCAGAGACTTGCCTGGTTTAGGATAAACAGACGAGATGACCCAAGTCTCTCTGGTGGGGTAAACCAGTAAAGTTTCGTTGATTTTGGTGGAGCCGCAGTGATTATGGTCCCTGATGGTCTGTGTGCTGCTTCAGACCAGTTGACTGTAGAACAACTAATGCAATGGCAGGAAGGAGGAATGCATTTTAAGGCAGTAACACCAGCATCAGACTTAAAGCTGACAAGCAAAATGTAATGTGAGCATTTCCTGACGTGTGAGTATTTTGCTTCCGAGCCATGGCTGAGGATGGGGTTTTGGCATAGGAACTAAGCTGCACACCTCGAAGGAGCAGCAGCAAGCCCAGAGGGAAGCAAACCCCCTGCCTGCAGTACAGCTGCCTGGGACCAGCTCTCCCCGTGTGCCTCTCCACATTTCATAGGAGAGAGGAACACACAAAAGTGTTCCTCTGTGTGTGCTCAGTCATAGCTCCTAGCTCAAAGCCCTCTATGCAAAAGCAAAACTCAGTTAAATAAATTTGAAAAAGACAACACCTTCAAAAAGCTTTTACTCTGGTTCCTACTTGCAAAATAATAATCCGTCCTTGTAGATAATGACTTTGGGAGGAACATAATGAAAGGAAAATGGGAGAAAAAATTGATATTATTAAATGAAAACCATTTGGTGAAGCTAAGCATGTGGTCTAGCACATTATTTTGCAGGTGTTAAGTAGGTATAAAATTGCATTTGCAGTAGGCAACAGCCCATGCTTGAGTCCAGGTAGCTACATTAATGTGACCAACTGCTTTAGGAGTTTCTTCACTGGGATATTATTATGATCTAACCCTTTCAGCTGTTAAATTGCTGTCCTTTGCAGGATGATGAGGAAGGCACAACAAAGGGAGGAGATGCTTAGAAGGGAATTGGGCACTTAACTGCATTTTACTGCAGCAAGTAATTATGAAGTTGCATATTTCATGTGCTCTCTGCTTTTGATGGTTACTATCAACATATAAGTACTTCATAACTGCACCATTTCTTTGGCAGCAGATAGAGTCAGACAACAATGGGAGTCTTCATCTTTCAGGCATCCATGTCCCTCATTCTTTTGCCAAATCCCTGTGTGGATCTTCAATTTGGTGTCTGTCCCCTAGATCCACTGAATGGTGTCAGAGCCACAAAGAAGACTGTTCTCTGTTCTTTTAGGAGTTAAATGAAGACCAGAAAAGTATTGCTAATCTTTGCCAAGGTAGGTGGAATGAACAGGGCTGTAAAATGTTTCAGTGCTTAACTGCATTTTTAAAGCCCTCTGCAAGAGGCAGAGTAATGCCAGAAAGCCTCTGCATTTACCTCTGCAGAGGATCTGAAAGGATACATGCTCCTAAAAGTGCAGTTTACCATGGGAAGCTACGGCAGCTCTATCTGTGCTAGCAAAGTGCTCCTCTTTCAATTTTAGCCTAGGATTCATGCTCTCTTTTTCCCGAGACTTAGACATTCCCACGCTGTATCAAACACATGTGAGATGTTACCAGGCTGGTCTCTGAAGTCTGGAACAGCTCCAAGGAAACCATAAACTGCATCTGTTGTAGCAGATCTTAATTGCATGAAGATGAACTAAAAGTTTTCCATGATTACCCTCTGCAAATCAGGACTGCAGAGGCTGCTCTGCAGATGTCCCTGCCTGTCATGTTCATTGCTATCACTTCATTGTTTTCTTATCCTCTGTTCTGTTTTGTCTTGGTTTATTCTTCAGTCCTAAGCACTTTCACGCCACCTTTATTCTGTCTTTGGATAGTGGCAGAATGTGGATCTTAACAGGCTGCTGTTTTTAAGTACCCATCCTATAGGCTATCTGCTGTGCCTTACAGACACTGTCCATTTTAACCAACTGATAGAAACTCTGGGCCTTCAAACAAAAAAATTTCGGTGTTAGCAAGAAAATGAACTAACTCAGGAGCTTAAATCCTGCCCCTAAATCCCATTGCTAGTCTCAGTCATAACGAATGTTTAAAACACTTTAGCTTTTCATCATCTATTAGACTAAACATCCGCTACTCATTTATTTTCCTCCTGCAGTATCATTGTCTTCCCAAGTCTGAATGAACTGATTTCTTTGAATTGGGTTGGGTATCACAAGAGGGCTAAATATTCCCAACAGATAAGAGCATGAACTCATAGGGGTGGGTGTGTGAAATAAATTCTCATCCAGAGAAGGGGGGAAATAGCAGTTCAATAAAGAGCTAACATTACAATCCTGGAGTGGCAGGAAAACCACAAAATTGTCTGTATGTGCAATATGGGAACAGGTTGCTCAGAGAAGTTGCTGATGCCCCATCATTGGAAGTCACATCAGGCTAGAATGGAACTTTAAGCAACTTGATCTAGTGGAAATTATCCCTGCTCATGACAGAGGGTTTGGACTAGATGATCTTTGAAGGTCCCTTCCAACCCAAACCACTCTATGATTCTATGGGGCCTCTTAGGTAAGTAGAGAATTATCACTATTCCCATTTTATAGGTAAGGCGGAAATCCAGGTTGGAGGTCAAATTATTTGAGAGAGGTCAAACAACAGACAAAGTGCATAATCTGTAAGAAAACCCAGGAATCCTGGATGTCACTCTTGTGCTCTCCCTTCTCAACCATGTTATCATCTGTATAAGAAAACAAAAACTACAATAAAATAAGCTTCAATCATAAGTCAGTGAAGCTGAGGTGACAGCAGGTCGCTTAGTTTTGCCGCTCCAAGATGAATCATAACACAAAAAGAGAAGGGAAATTTAATTTCTTTCCAATAAAATACCATTATTGTGTCTGGCAATGATGGGGTTTGCATACAGAGACACACACGTGCATGCACATGCATACAAAGTTGCTATATAATAACAGGTTTTCTGGTTTGGTTTCAAAGCTGACATAAATCAGAAGACCAGGAGCTTCTCCTCTGCTAGTTTATGGACTATGAAGAAGATCACATTTATCCTGATGATCCTTCGACTAGGCCATCATTTATAACCATAAGATAGATTGCGCCTTGTAAAGAAAGGACATATCCATACAAGGAGATCTGCCAGACAGAGTCAATGTGTCACTCTGAACAGGCCCATGACCCAACCAACACCTATTTGTCTCCCTTCCTTCTTTAATTTAGTCTAGTTTTATTCTTTTCTGATTCCCTTCCATTTTCACCTGCTCAGTGAATGGAAATTGCACTGATAGGAAGGCAGAGATACCAGCTGCTCTGTAACTCTCTCCATTTATCTCTCTTAGGTCCTGAATCAATCAGGTGCTTATGTACATGCTTAACAATAAGCACCTGCTTGAATCCATCCTTATTCAGTGAAACATTTAAAACTCATTGTAAGCCCCACTGATGCCAAGTGGCATTCAACACAGTTAAAGTCATGCTTAAAATTCAGCCCAGATGCATAGTGCTTTGTCAAACCTTTATATGGCACTGGATAGCAATGCAAACCTAAATGACCTGTAAAAAGTTGTTTATTACAGTTGTTCATAGCAGTTAGGGGTAAATACCTTAAGGTACAGTTAAGAAAATGTACCCAATTTCAGACCTTTGCCACTCATAAGCAAAAGTTCAAGGAAGATGAGAGAAGGCGGCTCTCAAAAAGTTACAAAAGCTCTGAGGAATAAATGCACAAAAATGCGGCTGTTAAATTTTTCAGGCTAACAATTGCCCACAGCTGCCATAAAACCCAGACGACTTCCATATATTTCATTTAATCTGCCTAAAAGCTAAATTTACATGTTACAAAATGTGAAGGTTGCCTAGGGATGCTGTTTTGTAGCTGCTTGCCTACAATTTCCAACACTTGAAAATCATCATCTAACGAGACAATTTGAGTGGAAGCCATTCAGTATCGCAGTTACTCTCCTGACTTGTCATGACCAACTGTGGTAACTCATCACTAACACAAACAGTTCATTTGCACATTAACAATGGCAGAAATAACCTCCTGGAGGATGTATAGTGGGCTGGATATGAAAGGCCCTATGCCAGAATACAGGGAGCGAGGACTCCAAAACTGTACCTGCAGCCTATATATCCTCAAGAACATAAAATAACTAAAACTGCCTGTTTCTGGTCTGAAAAAATTTGTCTGTGGCATTTGTAAGAGCCACCTGTTCTCCAAAAGTTCATTGACCATTGCACAAATGGAGTGGCAATGCCTAATGGGAAGTGTCTAATGGGCAGATGAAGAGAGCAAGCTGAACAGCTTGGTCTCTAACTATTAAAAACTGTCTTTGGTTGGGCTGCCTGGCTGAACTGCCAATGGGTCATCCTTTAGAGGGCTGGAGGTATTTATCTGTAGATAGGTGTAGGGCTTTTCATCAATTTTCATCACTCTGTGGCTTTTTCTAACCTGCTATAAACGCTGCCTGAAGCTTTGTGCAAGATCAAGCTAATGCACGCAGAATGGAAGGTGTGCAAGAGCTGTTGAAGAGCAATAGATTTAGTGATGGAAAATATTTAAGACTCTATTTTCTTTTCTCTTAGATGCAGCCACTAGTACCCATATCATTGTAAACACCAGAAAGTCCTTTCAAAATACAAGCAGTCTCTCAGGTTAGGCATTATGTGGAGGGAGCAAGACCCCAGCGCTTGCTGTGCAATCTGCAGGCAGCATCCCTCAGCACCCCGCTTCTTTCTGCTCTTTAAGAAGTTTTATGCCTTGAAAGACCTCCCATGGAACACAATTCATCCCTCTAGCAATACATACATGATGGGTCTGCAAGAGATGACTCTACTTTGCACCATTTCCCCTGTTTAAAATATCTGCTGAGATATCGATGTTTGGCTCTTCCTACGTGTGAAATCTCTCCTGAGGCAGGGTCCTATAAAACAGCATTGATGTGAGGCACTGATGAAGCTCTGAACTGGTGAAACAAGTGGTGAGGCAGGAGGCATAACCTCCACAGGAGGTAAATTGTGACAACACAGATTGGAAAGAACAGCAGATATCACCATGCTCACCCAAAGCTTGCCAAAGAGCTCATTTGTTTGAGCTCCCTCTGTCACCTCTTTATGTGTACACAATTTCTCACACACAAAGCCAAGGAAAAACTACATGGAAATAAACACATACATGTTAAAGCCCAATCAAACTATGTACCTTCTGCCAGCTGGAAAAGGAGTGTTGGAGTGCTTCTTGGTTTCTTTTTTTTTTTTTTTTTTTTTTACACACACAGCAACATTGGGATACCAGATAAGAACCTGTACAGAAAAGATGGAGCAGTATAAATACCTGAAACAAACTCAGCTGCTTTGCCCAGGAGAAACTGCTATTTCACTTCAATGCCTGCTGAAGTTGTGGATTCCTCCCTTGGTCTCAGCAGTGATTTTCTTTCCTTAATTAATCAATTACACGTGTAACTGTGGTCCATTAGCAAGGCAGATGATTGTCGTCAGACTCTGATTACTGGTTTTGGAAGAGCCCAAAAATATTTCACTAGGATGAATAAATTTCCTCTATGAGGTTTTAATGAGACCATTTAGCATTAAAAAAAAACAAACCAAACCAAAACAAAATAAAACAAAACAAAAACCCAAGAACTGAAATGGCCATAATAACCCAACTCCACCTACATCATGCACTTGGGAAAAATAACAGGCCCCAGTTTTAGACCCTGTCTGCGCTTAATTGTACTTGTAAGAGTACATAATGGAGGACTAATGGTACCTATGCATTTAGTTCACTCACCAGTGCAGAGGGGATGATTTCCTACATGCTGTATAGTACTTTGGTTGGCTGTTTTAGAAGATAATGATCAGGACACATACATTAGTAACAGACTGCCAGGGCTAACATGTCCTGGGTTATAAACCCCAGCTGGTCATGATCACAGTTATTAATAATAACAGTAATCTGCATTTCTAAATCACATCTGACTGCAAGAGCTACCAGTCTGTTTATATTATATACATATTGCAGTAAGTCTAATTTCATCTGTGTGTAAATATAGGGGATTTTTTCAGCGTGGGGGCATGTTTTCAAAGAAACAAAAGCGCAGTACTTAGAACAACTCATTTTACTCTGCTGCACACAAAGATACAGCCAGGATTTCAGTACTTACTCTCCTGACATCTTCCTATAATATACACAGTGTGTCTATTAATTTCATTAATCTGTTATTGACAAGAAGAGCTCAGGACCTTGATTTTAAATCTCACCTGAGAGTCTGAAAGCCTCTACTCTTCAGCAAGTGCTTGCCTCTGGATCACTGCTAGCATTGTATGCTGATTTGCATTTACATATTTTGTTTGGGGACTGCATTGTATTTGCTTTCTCCTATCTGTTTTTCTTCCTGATGCTGAGGATGAAAACAGCAATCAACATGGGACATCAGCAAGAGCTCACAACTGTCCTCATCTCTGTTACCTTCCCCCAGCCTTTCTTAATGTTTTACAGATTATTTTTCACACTGAGAAGCTTAAAGCCAGGAAATTCCTGAAAAATTAGTTCTGAACTCAAGTGCTAAAAATATACATTTCATATAATGCTGAAAAGAAGACAAAGTGATCCCCACTCTACATTTGCTAAAGTGTTTCTGAAATCCAGATATATTAAACTTCTTATTCAGTCAGCATTGCCAAGTGGATGAGTACAAGCATCTTGTTCTCCTCTATTATTAACCATTGAATAACAAGTATATTGGCCATATTCTGGGACTTATTCTGGTAATTGTTTTACCACTAATGAAGGCACCAGGGCCTTCAAAGCCTTGCTGGAGCAGTGTCCTACATCCCTGCTGGAACATCTCCAGAGCTCCTGGTGCTGCCCCAAGCTATGGATTCAACTGGGCTTTCACTCCTCTTTCCTCTAAAGATATTCAGACACCACTGAGGAGTGAGATGTCAGGAATATATGGATAAAATGGCCGCAGAACTGGGATAAAGGCAGTTCAGTAAAAAACAATTTGCATTGTAAAGAAGTCTTATAAGTATGCAGCCTATTAATGACTGCCTCTGTTTGTGACAAATGTCACCAGGCTGATTTGAACTGCTTTGGAGGTGGAATGGATAGCAATTATCTATCACCCCAGAAAACGCTATCAACAAATGATTCACATTTGAAGGGAGGTGGAGTGGTGCTTTCTTTTGTTTTGTTTTCCTGATGAGTAATTTCAACACATAAGTCCTGGTTTTCAAAAGCTTCAAACTTAGGGTCACTTCTGAAGGCCAATTGCATCTCCCCAACCCATCAGCCCTATTGCACTTTGTATTGGACAATCCTGAAAGCAAAATGTGAATAGGATCAGAAACTTATGGAGATTAAGTCTTTGGGCATTTACATAGCTTCAGACGTATGATGGCCAAGGAAAATCTTGCTGTGGCACCTGGGAAGGCAGTCTGCAGACAGGTACTGACTTTTGGTTTGACATTAGCTCTGGAGTAGGGGAACGGCCCATGTTACAGCTGACTCCTCAGAAAAGACCAGCTTAGGCATCTATTCGACTATTTTCAAGGCATGGCCATGGGTAGTACCAGGGTGGTAGAAGATGAATACTGATATCAATATAGTCAACACAGATCGTGCAACGTGCTCCACTGAATTGACTCAAGTTTTCTGGAATTGTGTCAATGTGGTGTCTTAGAGACCTGACCCCAAAGGTTTCTGCTGCAAACTGCAGAAACACAGATGAGCTCAAGAAAATTAGATCTAGCTTTGTCATATGAAAATTTGAGTAATTTGAACTCTGTGGTGCCAGAATGTCACATTTTTAATTCTGACACCTGTTATCTACATTTTTTACATCCACTGTCTTGCCCTTCTGCTTCCACCCAATGCAGCCAGGTCTTCAATGAACCAAGTACCTCTTGCATTTCTAAACTTGAGTCTTTCCTTCCCTGCCTTTCTGACAGCTTTCTGTGTTCCTCAGGACACACAAACACTAGACAGGAAATTCCTGAAGTCTGACTAGTCACAGAGTGCTGACTTTAAAACACATCTTTTTCTCTTCCAACTGTGTACACACCATTAATAAGCAATAAACTTTGGATCTTCAGGTAGGGCACTTGGAATGATGAGTGAAGATTCAAGAATCATTTGAATGTGCTCATCTAGCTTATTTATATTTGTGCTTACTTTTGGGAATAAAATGTGAGTGTAATTGAGCATCTGGAGTGTAGTGTGTAGTTGGTGTAATTTCAGATGTGTGTTTGTGAAAATTTTTCAGAGCTGTCTCTGGGAGTCTTCTTCAGAGAAAAGTTTTGCAATTACCTGTCCCTCACTGTAGTTTGACAATTTTAAGCAATGTTCCATAGAATTGCTTGTACTGAACCCAAGACATTCCATGGAGGAAAACTCCCGAAGAGGCAGAAAAATCACTCCAATTCTCCTGGTGGATTCACTCTCAGCAAAAATCCCATGAAACAGATCCCATTACCCTGTCCTTGAACTGGGGACAAGTGGAACAGAATTGGTCACTTCCCCAGATATGACTGTAGATAGGAGCTGTCAGTCCTCGAGACACCATGAATCATGGAAGGCAGACAGTAAAGTCAACTGCAAACATTTCAGCTTCCTCCATCTATCCCTGCAGGTGCATTTTAAGCTGGGATGTTTGCAGGGAGAGCCCAATTTCATGCCACCTGCCAGTGGCTGAATCTCCAAATCCAGTCATATTCTGCAGCAAGCTGAGGTCTTGCTGAAGTCAATGGACTTGGCTCTTTGCAGGACTGGGCTTTCTGCTAGCAGAAGTGATCACAGGAGATGTGACAAACCAGAATCAGATCACACAACAATCCCAGTCCAAGCAGGCACTGACTACAGACTTGGGCCACGTGAATTGTTTTATATCCTATTACAAAAGTTACCATTTTCTCCCTGTCATCCGGGCCTCACCATCTCTCAGGCAGTTTAAGAGACAGTAATAACACAGTTATCAACACCTTCACATTTTCTGTTTTGTTACCTCCAGTACAAATATCAATTACACAGTCTGACAAGGAGAAAATGAAATTGGAAAGTGTTAGGCTGCAGGTATTTAGTTCAATGATTTGGGCTGTCTTTAAAATATTATAATGACACCATCCCAGCTAGATGACAGAGATGGGGTATTATGTGCATTCCTACACTTTGAATTTAAATTAAAATTTGCTGTGATTTAAGATGTTATCTCCTTTGAAGGTCTATACTTTCTTTGGAGAAAATAATTATTCTCAGCTAATAATGTGAGTTGCTAGGCTAGTGATTAGTGTATTTGCAACAGGGTAAATTTGCTTCCTATTATCAAAGACTCAGGTGCATTATTTACTACATAATAATCTCAATCTGGAATGAATCTTTGACTTGAAAGGACACCTATTCTTTAAAGCTCATCATCACCTTGCCCTGCTTTTGCTTATGTCTCAGTTTGGAAGGTACATTTTTCTTTGTGATTTGCAGAAGTCATTACCAAATGCTTGAAAGTCCATCAGGCAGGTTACCTTAATAATTTCTTTTATGCATAGTAATAACAACAATGGCAATAAATAAAAGTAAATTATGTCCAAAGAAAAACAAAGTAGTCACTTGTGAGTTGTGATTGCAAAGACAGGTAGTAAGAAGGATGAAAGGACATAATATAGGTACTGACAGCATCATCCCCCATGTCTCATCTTGAAACCCAATTAATCAGGCCCCCATCCAAGGACTTTAATTGTAAGTGTATGTCGTGGTTTGGGCCTGGTTGGCAGCCAACCACAATGCAGCAGCTCTCTCTCCCTTCCCCTCCTGGCAATGAGAAGGGACAGAGAGCCAGGCTTGGGGTTCGAGATAGGACTGGGATGGGGAAAAATTCCCCTTTTATGATCACGAGCAAAAGGCAGACTTGTTAGGGGAAGAAAAAAAAGAACATACATTTATTACAGACACTAACAACACATAACAGAGTAGGACAGTGAGAAGCATTGCCACATCTTGAGAACACCTTCCCCCCACCCCTTCCCTTCTTCCCGGGCTCAGCTCTGCTCCCGCTATCTCTACCTCCTCCCCAGGGCGCAGTGGCAGGAATGGGGGGGTGCAGTCAGCTCTGCCACTTCCCTTATCTTCGGTGAGGGGAGTGTCCAGAACTTGTTCCTCCTGCTCCATCGTGGTCCCCCTCTCACAGGAGACAGTCCTCCACAAACTTTCTCTGACTTGAAGTCCCTCCCACTGGGCCGCAGCGTTCCCCACACTGCTCCGTCATGGGTCACTAACCTTCTCCGACTGGATTCCTCTCCCACGGCTGTAGCCCTTCCCGAGCTGCTCCAGCGTGGGACTACCCCCTCATGCTGCAATCCTCCCAGCACTGAATTACAGCAGCGGGGCTGCCTTTTCCCATGAGACCCCGGCCTTCTTCGGGCACAGAACCTTGATCATGCGAGCAGGAGCAACAGGCCGTAAATCAATGTCTGCTCCACCAGTAGATCTTCATGGGTGGCGGGGGGGGCCGCCCTGCCGTCTCACCACAGGATACAGGGGGGTCTCTGCTCCGGCACACCTCCCCCCTCCTTTCTTCCTCCAGTTCCTCCACTGACCTTGGTGTTCATGCAGCTGCAGCAACTCCTCCTCACAAGTCCCACTGCCCGTCACCACGTCCCTTCTTAAATACGTTATCGCAGAGGCGCAGCCGATTGGCTCAATTTCCCAAACAGAAGTGGAGCTGACGTGGAGCTGGGGGAGCTTCGAGAAGCTTCTCACAGGGGGCCGCCCCGATAGCCCCCTCCCCTGCCACCAAAAAACTCCACCACTCACTCAACCCAGAACAGTGTAATGTCAGGCAAAAGCTTCTTGTTACAGAGTGAAAAGGGAACACAAGGACTGATAGCTCAGGGCTATAACTGCAGAGCAGCTCAGGACAGAAAACTGTAATGCTTTATCCCTAAGTCAGCTCAAGGGGAGACACCAAACTGGATTAGGATCCCTATATGGTAAACAGAAAGATCTAGATTTTCATCCACATTGGCTTTAATTCTTTGTGCAGTTATACAAGAATGCTTAGTGTGCCCTTTGAAAAGCAGGGTCATTTCAGTAGAAATCTTTGTTGTACAAACATTTCACCTTGTGTTGATTCCTTTTCATGCACGAGGAAATCCTGGCTGAGATATACCTGGTGATTACCTCAGCTCTTATTCCTTCCCTGCCACTATCTCACACAATGGAGGAATTAATTCTCAATTATTATGTTGCTGATAAGGGAATTCCCAGGACTACAGTGACTGAACATATTGGATTTACATAATCTTGCTTAAAAGTCAACATTGAATTTGCATCATGTCACCAGATTCTGACTGCATCAAATGAGGGTAGATACTTGGGAAAGTCATACCTGGAAATGAAGAGAGGAAAAGGAGAGAAAGAAAAGGAGACAGAAGGTGATTTCCCCAGATTTTGCTGTGCCATGAATCACCTCACAGATCTAGTTCAGAAGGGTTTTTTGAAGTGAGAAAGAACTGTCAACTTTCCAGCAAGCCATACCACTACCCTAATTTTCATTCAGAGAACCTGGCACCCACATCTCTGCTAGTTTGGGGCTTGCATAAACAACATAGATCCAGGCTGAGGCTTTTGATTTGTACCTTGACCAGTGTTGTACTGGGAGAAGCCAGAAGCCATGGGAAAGGCCCATTGCAATGCCTCACAACAAATGGATACCAGTGGTCAGAAGAGGATTACTATCTTCTGATTAACTTGGTGATTGCTCATATTTTAGTGTGTCTTCAACGTAAGACCATTGGGTCAGAGACTTTTAAAGAATAGCTACCCTGTTTAAGATCACATGCCTACTTCATCAGAAACAACTATCTCATGCATACAAGATTTTTGTGTATGTTGCCTGTGGTTCTTGCAAATTATTTGAGATTGTTCTGTTTCTTTTCAAGGACTCAGCATTCTGTACTGATAAATGCTACCAGAAAGACAACCCTGGAGAATAAAATGTTCTATTCTTCTGATAAAGTCCAAACAATATCATGTTAAAACTCCTATGCAAGTCTGCCTCCAAGTCTTAAACCAGTCCTAAGAAAGGAAAGGTAGTAGACTGAAGGTCATTGACACATCCCAAGTAGCTCACTCTCTGAGTTTCCCCTCAGCTTGGGCTTGAGTGAACTCAATCTCAAAGTTACTCGTCTTGTCAAATTAATTTATTCAAAACACCATTCCCAGGTGAACAAGATTTCCCCTAAAAGGTCACAAATTCTCCCCTACAAGCCCCACATGTGAGCTGGGAAAGTCTTTCAACTTGACTGTGACACCATTTACTCCTGCAACAGCAGATATAAGCTTTGGTCTTGTCTCTGCCAGAGAGTGTAAAAGGTTTATCTTCTCACTGCTGTGGATCAAGTAGCCTGAGACACTTATTACCAGGCTGTTTAGGCTATCTGTGCTTTGCCAAGGAGCAGACTGGGATGTCAAAATTTGCACACAAGAGTTTCTCCCAGAGGTAAAAGTTGAGTGACCATGAAAAGCTACAATTGCTAGAACTTTGGGCTTAAGACCCGATAATGGTCAGAAAAGGGTTTGGGTTTGAATTTGGGTTTTTTGTTTGTTTGTTTTTTAACATTTCCCTTCATTTCCCCCATGCTACAATACCAGAGATAAATGCCAGCAAAGTAACAGAGCTTCAGGACATTGAATAGTAACAGGAACCCCAATACTGAAACCTCTGAAAATTCACCGAAGAAGGTCTCTTGGGCCCCTAATGTAGGGGTGACCACACACAGAGCAAGACATCTGCCCCAGGGACCAACACAAAGGTGACAGTATTCCTGTCCTCTTTCAGGTAGGATGAGAATGGGACAAAGTGACTTAGCAGGGTGTCGTGGTTTAGGCCTGGTTGGCAGCCAACCACAATGCAGCAGCTCTCTCTCCCTTCCCCTCTGGCAATGAGAAGGGACAGAGAGCCAGGCTTGGGGTTCGAGATAGGACTGGGATGGGGAAAAATTCCCCTTTATGATCACGAGCAAAAGGCAGACTTGTTAGGGGAAGAAAAAAAAGAACATACATTTATTACAGACACTAACAACACATAACCGAGTAGGACAGTGAGAAGCATTGCCACATCTTGAGAACACCTTCCCCCCACCCCTTCCTTCTTCCCGGGCTCAGCTCTGCTCCCGATATCTCTACCTCCTCCCCCAGTGGCACAGGGGCAGGAAATGGGGGGTGCAGTCAGCGCTGCCACGTCCCTTATCTTCAGAGAGGGGAGTGTCCGGAACTTGTTCCTCCTGCTCCATCGTGGTCCCCCTCTCACAGGAGACAGTCCTCCACAAACTTTCTCTGACATGAATTCCTCCCATGGGCCACAGCGTTCCCCACACTGCTCCGTCATGGGTCACTAACATTCTCTGACTGGATTCTCTCCCACGGCTGCAGCCCTTCCCAAGCTGCTCCAGCGTGGGACTCCCCCTCATGCTGCAATCCTCCCAGCACTGAATTACGGCAGCGGGGCTACCTTTTCCCATGAGACCCCAGCCTTCTTTGGGCACAGAACCTTGATCATGCAAGCAGAAGCAACAGGCCGTAAATCAATGTCTGCTCCACCATAGATCTTCATGGGTGGTGGTGGGGGGGCTGCCCTGCCATCTCACCACAGGATACAGGGGGTCTCTGCTCCGGCACACCTCCCCCCTCCTTTCTTCCTCCATTCCTCCACTGACCTTGGTGTTCATGCAGCTGCAGCAACTCCTCCTCACAAGTCTGACTGCCCGTCACCACATCCCTTCTTAAATACGTTATCACAGAGGCACAGCTGATTGGCTCAATTTCCCAAACAGAAGTGGAGCTGGCTTGGAGCTGGGGGAGCTTTGAGAAGCTTCTCACAGGGGGCCGCCCCTATATCCCCCTCCCCTGCTACCAAAAAAACTCCACCACTCACTCAACCCAAGACACAGTGTTCTACACCTGGGCTGATCCAGGGATGTGAACCCTTTGTGGTGTCTTTGGGTTAAATGAGAGCTGTAAAAAAGTTGCTCTGAAATATTTATAGGGCTAAAGACTCAGTACATGGCTGGTTTCTGCAGAGCAATTTGTTTTTCAGGGATCTAACGGAAGGAACAGGGCTGCTGGGAAATTTTCAAAGCTCTTACCTTTATCCTGAATAATAAAGGATAAAAGTGCTGAATTTATCATTCAAAGATGTATTTTGAGAAGCTGAGTACAATATTCAGTTGTTGTGGTTTGAGCCTGCTCAGCAGCTAAATGCCACACAGTCGCTCACCCACCCTCCCCCCACTTGGGAATGGGGAGGGAATCGGAGGGGCAAAGGGAGACTCGCGGGTTGAGATAAAAACAATTTAGCAACAGTAACAGAATAATATGCTGACAGCAGTATCAACAGGTAATGTACAATACAGCTGCTCATCACTTACCTGCTCCTGGCCGGCGATCCCAAACACCAAGGCCCCACAGCCACACCCCCGGAAGTGAGAGCCCCTCCTGGCCCACTCCTGCCTTTATATAGTGAGCACAGTGTCACATGACCTGGACTATCGGCCAATCGGGGCCCAGCCCTCCAGCTGTGCTCCCCCCGCCCCCGCACACAGGTGAGGGCTCTGGGGCCTGGGGAGCCCCTGGGGTCTGCAGGGGGCTGCAGCTCCTCCCGCTGCCAAAACGAACAGGAACTCTATTCCAGCCTGAACCAAGACACCTGTCTGAAGCACAAGATTTCAATGCTAAGAGAGGGCTCCCTCTGGAGAAATTTTACCCACTTCTGCTGAAACCCCACTGTCTGTATAGAGCCTCCCCCAGCTGCTGCCCTGCCCATGGCACTCCACTGTGGAGACAGGCTGCACCCCTGGGAAGATATGGCATCCCTGGAAAAGCGCTTTACTTTGCCAGGGTTACAAAAGAAAGGAATGAAGACACTTGAGATCTGGCTTTGGTCTCCTTGCAATTAGGCCTGTTTGTATTTACTGGATAGGTCTTTTGTTTATTTTCTCGGTGAAGCAAATGCCTTCCAGAGAAACCTGAACTCTTGGTTCTGAGAGAGAGACTGCCAATGTAAAATCCATGGTGGGCAGCAGCTGCATCTAGCTGTGGTGGGTGTGAGTTCATAAGGCTGTGGTAAAGCCCTGCTTAACTAGATCACAGGCCTCAGGTTGGGCTCCATGTTTTCTGCAAGCTGTAAGAACTGCACTGTTTGTTGGTGTTATCTTGTTACTTTTCAGCAGGCTCAGTCCTCTGATCTGAATCACCTACTGCTCATACAGGGAAGGCACTGAGGATTTGTGGCCACAGGTTGCTTTGAGGTGATAAGCAGAGCACTTAGAAATATATGTGTTGTCCCTTGTCTTACAGTCATGATGCAGGGATGCAGGAGGGGTTCACAGAATTACTCTGGAGAGACACTTCTCATTTTAAGAGCTCAGATTTTAACTGCAGAAGGTTCTGCCCGTGCTTTAGACTGGAGGAGGAACCCATGAGGTGACATCTTGCCAGGATTAGCCGGGCTGGAGACTTTGTTTGCAAAACCAATTCATTGCAGCATCTCAGCAGGCTGCCCCAGGAGTCACTGCTTGTGCTGATCTGTTCCTATGTCTGTGGGTAAGGCACTGGCCAGCCCAGAGCTTTTCTCTTCTAACTGGAGTCTCATCATGTTTTTACAATGGATTTACATCACCCTTGGGAAACACTTAACAGATGCAGGCTAAGAAAGCTTGAAAACCATTGCACTAGTCTACTGAAGTAGAATCTCTCATATTTTTGCCCCAACAATTACATTTGGTTTGCTTCAGGTATGCACAACTCCCATTTCAAAAGTTTGGGCACTAGACAGGGCTCTTTCTTATCTAAACTGTCTAATCACTGCTCTTTTCCTCTCTTTTCCCTGACTTTCCTGGAGATCAGACCGCTGTGACCTGTACCTGATGGATCTGGTGAAGAATCCTGTCTGTGCATGGTGTGGGTCCTGGGTGCAGCCTCCTGCAGAGCTGCAGTTGATGCTGAGCAGGGACCAGCAGCCCATGCTGTGTGCAACTGCTGCCATCTCCTGGTATTGGTGAGACTAATTTGGGGCCCGAAAAAGCTGAGGCAGAATCAGTAAGGTCAGGTGTAATCATTTAGTTTTACATATAAATGCATATCTGTACATATATAGATATGTAGGTATAGATATGCACATATTTTTATAGGTTAAACAAGTGCTGAGCAATAAATTTATATCTCACTTGTAATTTTTTCAAATAGTGCTTCTTGGGTTAGTGTAGTAATAACTGTGTACACTTCAAAAGATAAAAATTATAAATAAGCCCTAACTGTTTGCATTACTGTGGGCCAAGGTGGCTGCAAGTTCTTCAGTTAATTCTCCTTGCCCACAGAGAACAGTAAAAAAAAAATGATATCTGTGGGAACTTATTTGAGTAGTTCTTTCTGTTTTATATACAACTGCTTACAAGAATCTGGTCTGAGAAACACACACTGACATCAGTCACAAATCAATGTCTGTGCATTGGAAGGTTGCTCAGTCTCCAGCAATTTCTGCCAGAAGCTGGAAAAACAGGCTCCATTTCCCAGCATCAAGGGCCTGGCCAAGTTGTTGATCTTCCCCTGACTTTTCAACAAATGTGGACTCAAACTGCCAACTTTGATCTCTACTTTCAGAGTCCCAAACCCAGGGTCTGAGATATAGGAGCACTGATAAAATGATGGGCCAGTTTACCATAATCTAACTCAAATCATATTCCCAATATGAAGTCACTTCACAAGTCTGAAGCATCACTCAGACATATTACTGGATTTGGTGGCTGTTGGGAATGTCATCATTTCCAGCCTTCTCCCTCCACCAGCTGACCTCCTGTGACAGCTTGGGTGAACCTGCACATCCAGGGAATTTGGGTCATTTATTGGAGGCTACAAGAATCTATGCCAGAAACTCCACATAGTGAGAAACATGAGATGGTCAAGGTAGAATCACCAATATGGAAAAATAGGAACCCAGATTTGCAAAGGTTTTCTTATCATTCAGTCCATCCTATGCTAGTTCAGGCAGCCATGTCACATAATCCTGCTCTTAAAATCCCTGTGTGCTACTTTAAAATTAGTCAGGGTTTTTTTATGCACAGGTTTTATTAGCAACCTTTTCTGAACATTCAAATATAAGATTTTCCAGCTTACTAAGATTTCAGCCTTATGCAGAATCTCAAGTAGTCTGGAGTAAGGACCACTTTAAAGCACCTCCAAGGCTTTTAGTGCAAATCTCTGACCTTTATTTAAAAGCTCGCTTCTTAGAAAATGCTTTTTGACTGTGTTTGCTAATACACGGTTTCCTACATAAAGGCGGGATGCACAGAGGAGGTTTAGGGACTGTTGACTCCACAGCTCTGTAGTCTGCAGTCAGATACGAGCATTGCAAAATTCACAGCTGGCAGCTCCCACCTGAGACCAGTCCTTACCCGCTCCCCCACACTGCTGCTGGCTTTGCTTCACCCAGCAGGACCCCAGCTCAGACGGGTCCTATGCCACCTGGCTGAACCTGAGCTGATGAAAGATGCCTGATTTAGTCTCCTGATGGCAGAGGTACCTTCATGGTTCCTTTATTACGTTTCCGATATCTTCTGGCTCTTTATCTCTCACTTGAATATTAGCTTTAGCATGTTGCATATGTAGCGTATGTGAAGAGAGGACTAAATGCGGATTGACCTGACAACCTTTCAGCACCTGAATGTCTTATCAACAAGCCAGAGCTGACTCATAATCAAAACCCTGATGACCTTCAGGGGGCTTGAGGGGAAGAGAAGTTGCTTCATTTTATGGTATACAAGAACTTGAAATTAATACATAAACCCCATAGTCTGCCAACCAGTCTCCACTGCTCTTTTCCCACGCAGTTGATGTTGTGCAGGTCTCTATCATTCTACTCTGAAAGCATGGGGTGGGTAGTTAGATGTTTACAAAGAGTTGAAAATAATAATAATAAACAGATCATACATCCTTAGAAAAACATCCATAAGAGTGTATGCTATCATCAAATGGTGTGTCAAGCTACAAGAAGCAGTGCTTTCTTTTTGGACATATTCTTGCTACAGAGCAGAGTTTAGCTTTCCAGTTTCGCATGGCACTTAAAAATATTTCATGCTTCCTCCACCAGAAGACATTTCAGGATAACGTTTTTTCACATATAATGTGTTTGGAAGTACACAGTGTGAAAAAAGTGTGATAGGAGGGAGTCTTAATCTAGGTGGGGTTGTTTGAGAAAGCAGGGACATACAAGTAGCAAACATCAGAGGAAGTTCTCACATTGTCAGGGTACAAAGTCACCCACAGCAGCCCTTGTAAAAAGACTCAATGTGCACATTAAACACAAACACTACAAGAGTCATTCTTTTTCTTCCAGCTTTTTAATGTGACAGAAGGAACAAAAACAAAGTCCATTGGAACAGCTGTAATTTTCAGTGACAACCATAGATCAAATAAAAAAAAATAAAAGAAGAAAGGTTTCAAATGAAGAAAAGGAACCAAGGGACTGGAATTGACTATTACACACAGAGTTGACAGAACATCTAAATGAAACATTTCATTAAATGCACAACACTGGGTGTTATTTACAGTGGAACTTTCAGTGTGTGTACATTTATACAGCACTAGCATCACATATAGCAAAGAAATTTCTTTCATTTTGTTTCCTTCACAATTCTCAGGCTTGATTCTTCCTAAAAGCAGCATTTGCTAATACAAGGGTGAGAAACTGAGGGAGAAACTTCATGAAAATATAATATATGGGGCTCAAATCTACATAAAACTAAAAATATCCTGTCCAGTTTTGTGTGTCCTTTGGAAAGTCAAAGGACATAAGCAGGGAACATAAGGGCCTCCTTATTAGTATCAGAGTATACTCTGTTGTTGGAGGTCTCAAAGCAGGATGTGGAAGAGACCTGCACATCTGCAGAAAGCTCAACTCCATGCAACCTCGTTCTGCACCCCTGTGTAAACCCACCCTTGGAGCTGCACTGCTCCCAGGCTCAGGGAATATCCCTTAGTGGACCTCTCAGCATCACTGAAGGACATTGGGCTGCCTGCTCCACTGTGTGGGGAACATCTGGCTCTGGATATAGTTTTTCCAAAAGTGACCCTTTCCTTAGTCCAAAAGATCCATCCACCACTGTTTGTAAGTCACATAGCATTTCAAGGGGATGAGTATCATATGGGCAAGGAAGGGATTGTTCCATCCAGCCCCAAGCTGCAGCCACCACAGCAGGATGTAGCAAAGCCAAAGGTAGTGACAGGAGCTGTCCTGAACAACTGAAGTAAAAGAATAGGCGTACGACAGCTAGTTAAATCA
Source organism: Tyto alba (assembly GCF_018691265.1). NCBI lineage: Eukaryota > Metazoa > Chordata > Aves > Strigiformes > Tytonidae > Tyto > Tyto alba. Next base: position 7,613,143 of record NW_024881317.1, read on the forward strand.
ACAGGGAATATAAGGAGGCAGAACTCTTCTCATAATACCACTCGTCTGTTGTAATTATAATCAAAAGTGCTCTGAATGTCTGTTTCTGCATTCTCAGAAGCTCAGTAATGAACTCCTCCTGTGACCCGCATTATATTGTTGTCCAGACAAAGACAGTAAGTCACAGCAGGCCAGTTCCCTAGAACCACCATTCCCATGCCACAAAGTCCCTGGCTAAGTGGCTGGACTGGTGTGCCACGCATGCATGAAGAGGTCCAGCTGCCCCCTAGAAGAGGTCTTTGGGATTTAAGGCAAGTCCCCTGTCTTGGTCCTCTGTGCCCCTGTTGCAGTAAAGTTCATGAATCCAAGGAAATAGTGCTCTGCAGGGATCATCAGTGGACTGGTGGTCAGCAGTTCTCCTCTTCTCTGTGGATGATCCAGTGTATCAAAACTCAAGACAAGGAGACTTCAATGCAGCAAATGTAAGCCGGGGAACCACTGGAAGAGGCATGCTGGCCCTTGCACTGCAGGTGTAATGCTGCTTTTACAGTAGAAATAAAGCTGAGCCATCAGAGGAGGTGCCTGATGAGAAATCTCCCCCTGCATGGTGCTCCAAGGCTCTGTGGCTTGGGCTCATCCTAGCAGGTAGCCCATGGCTTGAAACTGCGACCCAAACCAAAACACAGCCAGTGCTGAGGGGGGTTGGTGGAACTGCACCCATCAGCCATTTTGCTCTGGAGAGCAGCAGTGTGAAGCCTACGCTGTTTTACACCATGACAAGGACAATAAACAAACACATCAGGAGTATTGACTAAGCCTTGCTCACACTGAAGTTGGATGGGAGACATCAGCCCAGGTGTCACAAAGGCAAATGCCTGAGCTGAAGCCATTACCCTGGATTTCTCTGTTAGGGAAGAAGAGGAGCAGGGCTATCCAGGGCAAGTGCCTGGGTGTGGTCACATATATTGCCTGTGCCCTTCAACTGAGAATAATGGGAACCCAGGGCGATGAGTTCAGATCCAGACATCTAGCTGGTAGGTGTCTAAGGCTAGGCGATACAGTTTCCCCTTAGCTTTTCTTTTCTGTCTTCTCTGCTCATTGTGGTCTTTTCCCAGGCCCCTGTATACCAGCTGCAGTGAGTGTTTGCCCTGTCCTATTAGGTCATGAACCCCCTGGTCAAGTCAGGGATAGGAGCCTTGTCACGACACACATGCATCGTCTCCTAGACCTCAGGTGACTGAACCATGCATTTTAGGGATGCAAAGAGTTTTTACAGTCACATGGGCAGTCTGGGTGACTGTGACAAGAAGATCCTATTGCTCTGTATCTTGTCCCAGCTAATCTCTTGAAGGTGAGGTTTAGCAGCCTGTGAAAGAACCATTCTGTAAAGAAGAAAAGTTTCTAAAATTGGATAATATTTCCTAATATTACCTTGACTTTTCTATCTCCTGAAGACATCAATTTCTTCTGTCTCTGAAAATTAATAGAGTAGTTTTGCAAAATAAATTATGTCATTAGTGTCTTTGTACATTGCCAATGGAGAACACAAATAGTCAGGTTTTCTGTTAGACCACTGAATGACAGGTAAATAAAAGTGCTTCATAAATTAGAGATAAGTTCTGGCTCCACAAAGCAGCACAAGAGAGTAGTCCAGAAATTGAAACAGTTTTTTTTTTCCCTCAACTGCAATGTAGTAATTGGCATGCACAGACCAGCAAAATGGATGAAACATAAAGATCATGGTGATCTTTTGTGTTGAAATACATATTTAGCGGCTTCTCACCATGCAAAGGGACCAGACATTCTCAGGGAAAAAAGAAACACATTCTGGGCTGTGATTCTCAACAGAAGCTGTGAACCACTGCCAAAGGACATAATTACATTCACTCATACCTTAGAGAAGGAACCTTGCTGTTTTGAAGACAAATCAAAAAAAAAGCCCTAAGCTACCTATAAAATGAAGAAATGAGGCATAATAAGCTCAGTTATTACAACAGCTTGTGATTTTATCAATTTCATAAACCTCAGAATAAATCTTAAAAACCCCAAAGAGCCTATTGTAGCCTAGCTGTTCCATGTTTATCCCTGATTGACACAATGATAAAGATGATGCCTATTAGAGTGTTTTGCCTCATCAGCAAGGATTTGCTTTTTGCGATCTAACCACACTCTGTCTTTCATCTGTCCTCTGCAGCAGCACCAACACTGACTCCCACAGTCGCGTGGGGCTGGCCCCGGTGTCAGCTCTTAGTGTATTTGACTGTCTCTGTGCAGGTGAAGGCAGAGGTATTAGACTTCAGTCCTGTTGGACTTCAGCCCAGCCCTGCATGTTTTTCTTAAAAAGCGAAAAAAAAAAGGATCCAAAGTACAAAAGAATTTTTTGTCACAAAATATCCCGGTGAGACAAGTTCCCTGAATTATGTGACAGTTTCTGATCAGCACTGGTCTATTACTGAGCTTGTTGAAAGGGTCTAATTAGTGTTATCTAGTCAATTGTGAGCACTGGTGTGTTAATTTAACAGTATACATTTCATTCTTGCTTCCCGAGAAAATATATTCAAAATTACACAACTCACTTTGCTTCTAGATGCAACAGGACTTAAGCCATATGATAAAATGGTCTTTACAGGATATCAAACTTAACTGTGCTACTTAATGGAGAATTTAACGTTCTGTACAGCGAAAGCTTGCTGCGTGCATCCCCTGTATAACGAGTTGAATGGCTTTAAGTAACTGTGCTTACAGTGTTTCAATGAGACCCAAGTATATTAGAAAACCAAGCATCATATTCTTTAAATAATATGGCTAGAATGCTGGTAAATTCACAGTTACCATACTCTAAGTATTAGACAAAAATTCCCCTATTTACACTGGATAATATGTACACATTTGGTTTGTGGAATGCTCCAACACCGTATCAATTTCTCCTCTGTGAAAGTTGTAGGAAAAGAAATCTTAATCATCATAGAAATATATATTCCCAGCCAACAATACAATTAAATATTTTGTGTCTGGTTATAAAGAATGTAGTGCCACTAAGTTGGTCATGACTCCAGATAATCTTGAATTAGTGGGATTAGTTTTATAGTGTCTCTCTTAAGACCTTCTTAAGGGTGCAGAAATTCAAAATTACAAATTTCAATAGCGAATCACTTCAATGTGTGTATGTACGTTTGCAAGTATGTGTAAATACATATATATATATAAAATTATGTATATATTTCTCTCCCAGACCAAGAAGGTGCCTAGTGATTCTCTATGCCCATGTAAAGACAGTAAAGGGCTTTGAGACCCCGATTCTTCTGAGAGCGCCGATCACCTACCCTCATATGCTCCAGAAATCAGGACTTTCTCACTCTTGCAGGCAGTTCTGGTGGTAACCCCAAAATCAAAACAGCTAGGGTCACTAGTCACATTTGTAGCTCTTGTCCCTACTGCTGGAGCTCACCTACAGTAGGCTCGTTACCTGCCTCCCCTCCAGGTGGCCCTCGTGTCTGAGCACAGCTGATACGAATTGCCAAGGAGCGCTGGGCAAGGCAGGGAGCATCTCACAGCTCGGCAAAGGCCTAAGGGGGTCAGGATCTGTCCTCCTGTCAGACACGCTCACATCCATGCAGGCACACGCATGCACAAAGCCTCTGTTCGCGTCCTGTGTCATTACACTGGGATGGAGCGAGAAAGGGTAGACTCCCAGTGTAGGCAAGGTTAAACCCAAGCTCTTGCAAGGGGTGTGTGGTAGCTGCATGCACCAGTCATGGCTGTAAAAGGGTCAGAAACTAAGGGTTTCATTTTTATCCCTTTGAGCTCTCCTTTCCCTCTGTCCTCTCTCTTTGAGGTATCAACAGAATAGTATAGAAATGGAATTTTTGATTTTTCAAACATGTCTCTTTTTTCTTCTTCTTTGACATCTGCCCCCCTGACCCCCTGGCCTCAGTTGCTCACATCAGGACCTGTTCTCGAGTCTCTGGCAGGCGTAAAGCGAGCAGGCCACCCCCAACCAGAGCAGAGGAAGCCAGAAGGATGGGAACCACCTTGGTTATACCTACAAAAGAGGCAAAGATTGAGTTCCCCAGGATGGCCCCAAACTTGCAAAGCCCGTTGAGGATGCCAAAGGCTGTTGCCCTGCAGGGAAGAAAAGCAGAAAACAATGGTTAGGAGGGAGGTTCTTGACATACTTACAGAAGATCTAGATGGGTAATTTTGTGAATGCTCTTATGCTGCCCAGGCTACGCTTCTAGCAAGTACAGTCAGGCAGAATAAGTAAATAAATAAATAAGTAAATAGATAGATAACTAGATAACTAGATAACTAGATAAATAGATAGATGGTGCTTTGCATGTCTGTGTGAATGAGGAGAATGTCCGTGTGTACTCATTTCTCCTTTTTATTTCAGCTTCTCCCTAGCCCTAGAGTGACCCACTGTGACAGCCTTTGCCCTCCCCAATGACAGCAGGACACAATCTGCTCTAGAACATGTCAAAGCTGTTCCAAGCACTGGCTGGAGTGGGTTGTCACCAAAGAAACAACCTGGGCTCTCCTCCAAAGTCTGCTTCACCCACCAGCTAAAAGCATACTGCCTTCAAAAAGACAGTCCTTCCCTCCTGGCTTCCCTCAACAACCTGAAATAGGCAAAAATAAAGCTTATAATGATGTTGCAAGGAAAGATTTCATCATTCTCCTAAAGTTGCCTGCGCTGTCTTATCTCCCAAACCATTCTGTGCACATGGCTGTCTCCAGGTTGAGGAGGGGAAGGCTGTTACTGTGATGAGCTATGACAAGAGGCTGAGGGACACAGTCTGAAAGTCCAGACCTCCATGCACATCCATGGAAATGACAGACTCCATATTTATCTTCCTGGAATTTCCATACCTCCCACACAACTCCCTACATACAAGACACCATGCACACAGAATTATGTTTGCAAACGTCTGTGTTGATCCAATATAGCTGCAGATCTACCCAACCCTTAAGGACTGGTGAAAACAAAACAAATACACCTCTCCCATCTGCAGGTATCTAGAGTGAACATTGACTTTTTCCATCAAGAACTGGGAGGCCAAAGTCAGAGAACCTTTTGTCAGTAGGGTAGAGCTCCACAGTGATCACATCCAGGGCATTCCAGGCGGCAATGCTGGCCCCGCAGAAGAGGCACTGCCAGCCAATCATTGCCGACTCGCTGTTGCCAAAAAAGAGAAAGAAGCAGCACACTGCCGAGATCAACATTGAGCCACCTACGGGGGGGAAACCAAGAGAAAATTGTTGGCATCAGATTCCCCTGTCCACAATTGAGCAAACACATTTGTTGATAAAGATGGCTTTCAAGTGACGATGTTTCACCCCAAAACAAATTAAATCTGCAACAATCCAAAAATACCTGGATGCTGCATATCTGTCATATCCTGATGCTGGAAAACAGCCTGAAAATGTTCTCAATGACCATCTGATCTTGCTGATAGTCCTGCTCTACAGAGACTCTGAAGATAGGCTTTTCCAGGCAGGTTTCCAGCATCTCAGACTTCCAGATGGACCCAGGAAGAGCAGAGGCAAGTAAACATGAAAGTCAATGAGGAAGAAGAATCATTGTGAAGGTTTTCCAGCTTGAGTTTTGAGTGAAGAGCTGGTGCATTTCATATCATATTGAAATCACTTGACACATTTATAGTCTCAATTAAGATAATTTACAGTCAGTTGTATGAAACACTTGAGGTCCTTAATTATAAGGACATCATTAGATTTCATGGCACATTTGCACAGGAGCCATAATTTCATGAACACCACCGAGGGAGAAAGTGGGAGCATTCATGCTCAGTTAGGCACAGTTCAGATTCAGAAATATTAATGGCTACATCACTGCCTTTTACCCCATTGGGAGTTTTCACCTGAAAGATGTAATTTTTGCAACATCAACGTATCTTTCACTGGAACTTTCTGCTGGTGCTGAAATACCTCCATTTACTACCAGAAACCAAACATTTTTTTTTGCTTCTTTGTTTGTTTTTTTTTTTTTTTTTTTTTTTTTTGTTTGTTTTGGTTTGTTTTTTTTTAATCAATTTGACACCATCTGAAATAATTTGGATGCTGAGCTGGAACTAAAATGCTTCATTTTGGACATTGTGTTTTATTTTGCCACTGCAGTGCCCTGCCTGTGAAAAGCTGCTGTGCAGGGCTTCATATCCACTTCCCTTCCATGATATCTGGCCAAAATACCTCCCCCACGGTGTGGTGTGGATATTCCCTCTGCTGAAGAGGTACAGTGCAGCATTAGGGTCACCTTGTGCGTACCAAGAGATCTGACATTTGGCACAAGAGAAGGTTTAGCAGAATATAATGAAACAACTGAAGTCCCAGTGAGGCACATAATGCAAAAGCAAAATTCAGTTTTTGTGTTAAGCTGACCAGAAATAATATGTTCAACAGAGTGATATGGGTGGGATGCCAGAAGGCTGTTTCAACTGAAAATTCCACAGTGAAACGTTTCAGCATGTCATCACTAATTTTTGTCCTGTACTTTTCATTCTGCAGAAGAAATAAGCATTTAGAATTCCAGCTGTCACCTCAATTCCAGGCAAAAATGTTGAAATGTTGACATGTTTTCAGGGTGGACAATCTGATTCTCATTCAGTTTTATTTAATTTACTTCCTGAAGACCCTCTGATTTATGTGGATCTTTTCCAAATTCACTACATGAACAGTTATTTCCCCCCTCCCCCAGTGTACATTCCTGACACACTGGTGGGGTCATCCTGCTTACCTTCACCTGTCTGACAGTGAAGGTTAAGCTAACTAAACTTCCTTCTGTTCTCAGAAAAGAGAGGGGAGCTCAAGAGACTGGAGTCATCCCTTACCCCTGAGCTACATCCCTGATTTTGTTAAACTCACTTGGCTGTCCCTTGAGGCATGATTCTCCCAGTACCTGGAGACCAAGGTCTGAACCCTGGAGGAAGCACCAGCAGAAATTCCCAAAGTAATTGTAAAGCTGATAAGCTGATAACTTATTCCCATGACACTAAAGGGTGACATCTTGCTTGGCTGTGATATGGTCAGTTATTCTACCATATGCTCTCTGAAGCTGTCTGTAAAATCATTTGAAAATCAGAAAACCAAAAGAGGGAACTCTGGGCTGTCAGGCAGCCACATCAAATAATCTTTGTGAATATTCATTGCCACAAGCAAACTGTTTATTTATTTATGCAGAGTGATATGGACATCAGTATCAACTCAACAGCACCAAGAGGTCCTGCTTCAGCTCCGACCCTGTTGTACTGAGCACTGGCTAAACATACAGGCTTTGACACAAAAGTCAAAATAAAAAAGGAGGATGTCACAGACACACAGAAAAGCAGGGTGGGAAGGTGGGGAGCAAGTAACTTGCCTACTGCCATGGAACAGATCACTTGTCTCACCCTCGAGACTTTTCACCCTTCTGCTCCATTTGATATGGGAATGACTCACCTCCACCTGAGCCAGCTCAGCTTGCATTGGTGTGTGCAGATGCAGTGACACCATCACACTGACCTTGGCTCTTTGCAGAGTCATGCTCCCTCCCACAATCTGCACCAGGCGCCCATCATCGCCACTCACCGATCATCTTTATCCTCCCTATTTTATCCATGAGTAATGCAGAGATGATGTTGCCCGGCAGCACAGACAGGCTGCCCAGGAAGCTGACCAGGTAGATCAAGAAGTCATTGTCCTCCTCGAAGTCCAGGTGGCAGCCTTCCTTTTCCTTCAGAAACGTGTTGTTTATGAGCCTACAGTTGATGAACTTGTGTTCATAGAGATCTGTGAGGGAAAGAGACAAAATCTTGATCCTGTTTGTCTGATCTCCCTTCATAAAGCAGCAATGGGCATCAGGATCAAAACCAAATCAAAGATCTGAGAGGAGCTCCTCGTCAAACGGAAATGGCCAGGGAGGTTTTTTTTTTCTAGTGGCAAACTCTAGATGTGTGCTTGGCACCTGGGGAGGTGGAATCTCATACACCCCTTTTATTTGTGGAGTCACCTGGACCAGTATCCCCATGCCACAGGGACAGGGCAATGCAGGATCTTGCTTTCATGGCATTATGGTTTGTTATCTATTAGAGTAGAAGTGAAAAGCTTTTTCAGGATAAATTAATTAATATTTTACTGCTTGCAATCATACAATCACCAATGACAGGTTGGTTAAAATTATATTTTTAGATAAATTTGTTGAATTGAGCTGTTAAAGTGTTAAGCATTTTGCCATTACTTTAACCTGCGAAGGTTTGAGTGCAGACTTTTCTCATTTCCTGCCCAGCAGCCAATGACATCAGAAGCCACGTGGTTAAAAACACTGATGAAGCAACCTGAAGACTCCTTCCAAATGTGTCACCCTTTTTTTTTCCATCAACTCCCTCAATACCTAGCACACACACAAACACCGGGATCCCTATCATCCTTTCTCCCAGAATCTGATAAAATAGTTTCAAATTACAAAGATGAAACCACAGCAGGAATCCTATTACCGGTATTATAAAAGACAGTAGAGATGATGGTGCAGTTTTCGAAGAAGGTCTCGCTAGATGTCACATCTTCAAAGTAGCATTCCTCAAATAATGAATCCTCAAATCTCACTTCCTTGAATTTCATGCCAATAAACCTGTGGGTCAGGAAACAGAACTTCACTCTGTGCTTTAAGGTATTTTCTGCACTATATAGCATGTAATGGCCGTTTCAAGAGACAGAGCACTAATGACAATTTCTAGGGTCATTTACAGAAAAGGTGTTCCTTGAATGCATAACTGTCCTTCCAACTCCATGCTTACATATTTTGTGTTTTAGTAGGAGACAAAGGTTTGAAGAGGGGTTTTTTTAAAGAGAGATGGACCTTTTAGGATTTTTGGCAGTTTTTCTATTCCTCAGAATAGTCACATGTAAGAAAATGTGCTTCTAAGGCTGACTGGACACAAATCCTCTCACGTTCAGTACTAGTCCATCTGAAGAAGATATAATGTCACTCAGTGCATGGCATTTTCTTTGGGAGTTGACCTTGCTGTCTTCCTTGCTCTGCCCCTTCCTCCAGCATCAATAAAATCAGACATCATTGGGAGCCCATTGAGTCAGTTGGTGAAAAGCTCCTGACAGTTGTTTAAACACAATGTGATTTTTAAAAGCAAAAATGCAGTAAGGTTTCTAGAGAGAATCAGGAAATTATCAAAGTTCTGTTTGTAACCATCTCTGTCGAGGACTATTGCTTATCATGTAATGAAAACAGATTACAGTAAAATAATCAGCTGTGCCAGGTGATTGATTTCTCCTCTGATGGGAAGCTTAACATGTCTGACCTGCCTGCCTGAAGGATGACACAATATTGATTTACTTGTGAAATGTTGCAGGGACACTGAGAAGATGTATTAGTTAATGCACAGACATGTTTGGAAGATGTAAGGAGCTATTAAGAGCAAGCATTATTACTCTAGTTAAGGACGCCACTACTGTCACCAAATAAAAAGCCTTCTAACATATACCCAGAAACTTAATTGAATTGAGCACTTACAACACAGTGTAGCATGATGGCTGTTTACACCATTAAATGAGCACTGCAGGGCTTCTTAATTGAAGCTACTAACAGATATTATTAATGTGCAAAATACCACAAGAAGACTATTCAAGTCTTTTGCTCCATGTAGAAGGTCTCTTAGGTTACAGCAAAACTTAAGCTGATCTGCATTTGCTCAGTAATAGCCTGTGATATATTTACTCCCAAAGGCTGTTAGAAGCCCTTTTCCTGCAGTTTGCTTTCTTAACATCCATCTTTAAAAGAGTCGTATAGCAATGGACTGGCATTCGATGGAGTTTTAACTCACAGCCAAGGTCTGGAGGGAAAACACAGCTATAAGTAATATTGATATATGCTCTGGGCATTACTGGAATGTAGCTTCATCAGGTTTTGAGTTTTTAAACTTGAGAGGACTGAGGCAAGAGAATAGTGATGTACATCACAGTTTTATGTCTTCATCCCATAAGGTGCTGAGCATCCTCAGTTCTCAATGAAGTTAGTGAAAACAGAGCATCTCCTCTAGGCATAAGGGTCCACAATCCCTAAATTTGACCACCATCCACTTCTCACTAGACTTTGTTTGGCTGCTTGATAGGCAGCAAATTAGGAATTATGGGGCTAGGTCTGCACCATCAAGCACAGGTCCTTGCTGCAGGGAAAGTCTCCAGGAGGACATGGGGACACATGGTGGGATCCCCCACCATTGTCTATCAGATATATGCCAAAGAAATGGAGACAAATAGTTTCTGTGGGGAGAGAAACAACCTGGCTGGGCAATCAGGTATGGCTACACCCATGAAGATTCAAACAATGAGTGTTTTATGTAATGCTGAACATCCAGTGGGACTGCCCCACATAGCGCAAGGCAACTGGAGCAACACTGTCTAGTATATCTGGGGCAAAGGGAGCTCCACAAAATTTACATAAGGGTATTTTTCCACCCGTTTTCTTGGGATTTAGGAAATAAATAATGGCCTGCTACAAATCACTAGGATTTATATTGCTGTGGAGCATAGAGTGGTTGGGGTCCAGGCTGGATGAAGAAGAAAAACCACTAGGTCCAGAGGTCCAGACTTCGAGGCACTAAAAGAGAAGGTGACACACTCATTCTATGGAAAGATGCTGGCCAGAGTGGGAGAAGTACACCAGTACAACTGGCCACGACACAGCTTGCGCTAATGGGCTGCAGGATGGAGACAGGAATAAGTCATATAGAGGACTTCAAGAGAAAAAAGGTTTTTTTACTTTGGAAATGCAGCAGCAGAGCAGTTTCATTACAAGTGATGGTGTCTGCTGCCCAAGACCAGCAGATGTCAGTGTATGCTAAAGAAAGAGAAGTCACCTCTGCATCCAGATCTGCCCAGCACAGCCAGGTGGGCACCCACTGCCCTGCTCCCAGAAAGGGACTGCTGGAAGCAAGAATCCTCACAGGCATTCCCTTGGGTCTGGAGATGCCAGTGTCTGAGTCAGGGAGTGTGAAAAACAGTATGAAAAGGATATTTGGTCTGTGGAAAACTGCCTTTAGGATTTGAGAGATACAGATTGTGTGTCCAAAAGAACAAGAGATTTTTCAAGTTGGTGGGAAAAAAAAAAAAAAGCTTTCTGGAAATGTATTTCAGTTCACATGCATTGAAACAAATTCTGTTCACTTACTTGTCATGTCTGTATTCCCCATTTCTATGGATCTGGTTTTCCAGGGTGAAATTAAAAGTAAAGTGTGACACTTCTTCCTCATCAAAGATCTTCACTCGGGATTCATATGCCTCTTCTTGGAGATACCGGATCATATCAGGGAACCAGACAATAAGGCCATAGTAACTATAGCAGGATGGGAGATATACATTAGGGATATAAGATACCGACACTGCAAACTTTGCAGTGCTTTTCCAATAATCTACTTCATAACTTGTAAACATGTTAAACTCCTAATGCAAATGCATTTCTAACACAAATTCTTGCTCAGCTCTGACATAGAGCCAAGTAAAGTGTCTCCTTACACTCAGCTGATCTCAGAAGCATGTTGATCAATTCTCATTCACTTAAAGCAGGACAATTTGCTTAAGTGTGAGTTCTTGGCTGGGAAATACAGCAATGTGCTAGCCTTGCTGCCCAAGAGACCAGCAGAGCAGTAATAAATTTGGAAACTTCCCCAGAAGGCAGATTTCTGCAAGTGTGATGTGTAAGTGGGAGTTAGACAAAATGTACCTGTATTTTAGATTAGGCTCACCTGAATAGTTTTGATCTAGACAAAGGAACAGCTGAGAATTAGGTAGGGATGTGTCTTTTTCTGTGTGGACAAGATCAAATGAAAGATCTAGAGGTGAGAAAGTTGATATACTATTGCTCTACTGACCACTTCTCAAGTGCTGATTTGCTCAAGGCACCTTGTACTCTCATATAAGCAATCAGATTGACCAACAGTTCATAGGAGGGCAAATCTTAGTAAACAAAGACTCTTTAAAATAAGACCAGGACTAATTTTTTAATAGTTTATTTAAATGTGTAGATAATTATTCATTCTCTGAGGGCTCTCTAGTTTCTTGAAAAAGCTAAAGAAGTACCTTACCTTAAGGCCATTGTAAACCAAACCACAGCCAGCATCAGTGTGTTCATCCTGTACTGGGCTGTTAAACAATATAGCACGTTGTCCCAGACCTACAAATCCACAAGAATGAATTAGCTGCAAGGACACCCCAGCAGATACTTGGCAGGTTAATTTCTGAGTGCATCATAAATCTAATGTCAGCAGAAAGGGCTTTCTGAGGGAAGGTCAAATGTGTGGCTTATATTCAGTGTTTGTTCAAAATTATATTTATCATGATAAATGGCTTACAAAAAGATCACTTATTCAGCTATGTACCAGGGTATTTGATCTGAACCCTCTGTAAGGAGCTGGAGTGTATGACTAGGACTGGGCTGGATAATGCAATGTTTCTCTTAGGTTATATCACTACATGTGGATATGGGCCTGTTCTCAGACCCTCTGACAATTCTGTCTTTTCAAATATATGTATGATCTCAGGGATGCTTTCAAACTGAGCTCCAAAGCTCACTGAAGAGCAAAACCCCAAACACAGCTGGCACATTAGGAAGCATAAAATGAACTCAGGTAAGGATGAAACCAAGCATAGCAGACCAAGAACTGCTATTCTTGACCCATTGCAGAAAATACTGCCAAGAACATGAGGGGATTTGACTCCTCATGCTCTTAACTTGCCACATAAATATAGTAACTGTATAGCACCTGCATTGCTATTACTTCAGAAAACCTCTCTTTTACTTTAAGCTCATCCTCCTAGACTAGAATCTCTAGTAAGATTTTCCACAGCGTCCTGCATGGGCATAGGTAAGCAGCATAGCATGTGTGAAAGGTTAAATTAGCTGAAGAGACAATATAACATTGTTGGAAACTCAGTGTCAGCAGGAACAAGGAGAAAATGCTCTTCTGAATCCACTGTGGGTGATAAATTCACTTAAGCTTTGGGGAGAAGGAATCAATACTTATCTGCTCAGAAAAAAAGTCAAGCGCTTGGGGCTGTGGCTTGTCCTGGAAGCTCTGCACAACCAGACTACTGTGACACTCACAGGGGCATTTCAGGGCCTGGCTGGCAGTGTGGCAGTTTGCAGATGCACACATCTGCATAGCAAGTGCAATTACAGCCCTTTGCAAACACCAGCAGATTTTTTTGAGTGTGAGTCAGGGTTTCAAGATGCAATGACCGGAAGCAAGGAGACACCAGAGCCTGAAGCTCAAAAGGCCCTGTGGGAATTTTTTTCTTCTCTTTACCTGTTTGAAAGTAGTTGTGATTCTGACCAGCCACCGCTGGTACCAGGTGCCTGTTGAGCTCTGGATTTCAATAAATTCATCTACTTGTTTTGGAGTTTTGATATAGGAAACCTGGGGGGGAAAAGAAGAAAAAAAAAAAAATTGGACTGAAGTTTCTAGAATTGGTATTTGGTTGATTTTAAATTCCACTGTCTTCTAAGCAATATTTCCACCTGATATCCCTTACTATCATTTCCTTGAACGTTATCACCAACAGTTGAGTTAACTGATTTAATAATAACAAGAAGTTTTATTATAGAAGAAAGCTGCCCTCCTTCCTTTCATCCATCCCTCCATCTTTTCTCCCTCTCTCCCTTCTTCCATTAAATATTTTAAATGCATCACATCCACTTCAATCTTTCATTTATTGGCTAATGTGCCTGTGTGCTAACTTACTTCTCTATCCCTTAGATTCCCACTAGGAATTAGGACTAGGAAATTATAGTAAAAATTATCTCCAAGATTAGCCACTAGTATCCGCATAAAACTGTGCCTTCAGGATCTCTTTCTTTAGAGATAACTGGCAGGAATATTCAGCACTGTTTAAGTAGCACTGGCAGAACTTCTGTGACAAGTGAATGTGTAGATGGGAATCTTTGCATCTGAAAATGCATCCTGTCATCAAGTGATCCCACATCACTCAATCAATTCACTTCACCAAAACATTCTGAATTTTCAACACTGAGCACCTGAACTGGGTTGCTCAAGAAACCTTAAAAATGGGTCCCAAAAAATATTTGCTCAGTAATTTAAATAAAAGACATATTCAAGGAAACCAAATCTGTTTGTAAACATGAGAAGGAGGTGAAAATTTACTGAATAAATTCCTGAGTATGAATGAGTCTCTTGGCTCAGCTGTGGAGTCTCCATGTTTCTCTTGCTGGCACCGTTTAAATGTCAGATCTGGGAACTGTCCTGCTACCAGCTGACTCACCACAACTTCTGGCCTATCAGAAAACCACAAAATTTGACAGTTTGTGCTACACCAGCCACACTGATCGTCCACCCATGCCAACGGATGTCAGTAAATCTTGATTCAGCTGGTGCGCCATACCTCGAGGTGCGATACTGAGATCAGCTCATGCCGTAGCAGCCATGACACTGTTGGATGGAGGAATAAGCACTAACGGGTGCTGTACAGCTGCTCCTTCGTTCGCCTACTCAGATCAGACTCTCATAGTGCCCTACTTTGAGATGATATAGATATAAGTAGATATATATAGATATCAGCATTACAGAAAAAACAGGTAGGAATTTAAAGAGACGGTCTCTCTTGCCTTTGCTATCAAGGTTCACATTAGTCAAATGGTTGGTAGCCTAAAAATAACACATGCTCATTAAGTTCCTACCTGAACCTGCACACAATTGTCATGCACAGATATTAAACTTTAATTTTCTTGAAGAATCACTCCTGAGGACCCATGTGACAACCCTTCTGAACACAGAGCCTTGCTCTCCTCCTTGTTCAAAAACACGTTTTACACACAACCATAACTTCTTTTCTCCATCCTTTAAGAACATGCGTCCTCTCATCTTTAAAAGCATAAATCAAGATCTATTCCTTGTCTGGCTCACCAGTTTACAACTGAATTATAGTAATTTTCAACTAACCCCAACATACACCTTTTCCTTGATTTTACTATTCATAGAACCATAGAATACCAGGTTGGAAGGGACCTCAATAATCACCTGGTCCAACCTTTCTTGGCAAAAGCACGGTCTAGACAAGATGGCCCAGCACTAGCTGAATCTTAAAATTGTGCGATGTTGGGGAATCCACCACTTCCCTGGGAAGATTATTCCAGTGGCTGATTATTCTCATTATGAAAAATTTTCCTCTTGTGTCCAGTCAGAATGTCCCCAGGAATAAGTGGTACCCATTATCCTTCATCTTTTCCATATGACCCTTTGTAAAAAGGGAGTCTCCATCTTCTTTGTAGCCACCCTTTAAATACTGGAACATGGTGATAAGGTCTCCCCTAAGCCTTCTCTGAACAAACTCAGTTCTCTCAGCCTTTCATCATATGGCAGCTTCCTAGTCTTTTGATCATCTTCGTGGCCCTTCTCTGGACCCCCTCCAGCCTGTCCATATCCTTTTTTGTGTAGCAGGGACCAAAACTGTACACAGTATTCCAGGCATGGCCTGATAAATGCTGAGTAGAGTGGGATAATGACTTCTTTATCTCTGATGGTGACGCTCTTATTGATGCAGCCCAGCATCCTGTTGGCTTTCCTTGCCACTGCAGCACACTGGCCACTCATACCGAGCTGCTTGTCCACAAGGACTCCCAGGTCCCTTTCCACAGAGCTGCTCCTCAGATGGATAGATCCCAGTCTGTGCTGCACTCCTGGATTATATTTTCCCAGGTGCAAGACCTTACACTTGTCCTTATTAAATTTCATAAGGTTCTTGTTAGCCACCTCTTCCAGGTCTTCCTGCAGGGTGGCTTTCCCTCTGAAGTGTCCACTTCTCCACTCAGTTTGGTCTCATCAGCAAACTTCATCAAGGTATACTTGATCCCATCATCCCATCACTTACGAAGATCCTAAACAGCATTGTGCCCCATATCAATCACTGGGGGACCACACTTGTGACAGGTTGCCAGATGGAAAAAGAGCTATTTCCCACCACCCTCTTGACGTATCCTGGCAGCCAGCTCCCCACTCACCACACAGAGCACTTCTCTAGGCAGTAACACACCAGCTTCTCTAGGAGGCAACTGTGGGGAACTGTACTGAAAGCCTAATAATGAAGTCTACTGGTGTGACCTTTTTCACAACAAACAGCAGACTAATGAGTAATAGCCACTCATCCCACTTTCCCTTGGAGAGATTAAAGATTGAGTATGAGGCAGGTGGAGTTTGGGAAGCTCATTAGAAGGCACATGAAGTTTAATCAGTGTTTGATTAGAATCCAGAATGGAGAAAGGAGTGACTCAGATCTCCCATAGGACTAATATCTCTCTTATTTGGTTTTAGTCTGTTAAAGCATACTAATTAAGCATGTATGTAATTGGAAAATCACTAGACTAGACACTGTAGAGTAACACCAGAAATGAAGAGTACTCACTGCAATTCACAGGATTGACTAATTCTTAAAAGAACAGGTTGACATCTAACTTTAAATGCACAAAATGTATCTCAGAGTCCTTTTTCTGATTGCTGCGGGAGGTTACATTGAAAGAGTCCCAAGGAGGAATAAACTGGTGCTGTGCTGCGCCAGGGATGGTGAACGTGTGTCCAGCTTTTCTTTTTACATGCTGATGTCTTTGTTAAACTCACCGTAAACACCTTCTCTGGCTCACCCTTGGCCCGCATGTTGGTGTCATGAACTTGCTTGAGGATCATCCAGGCTTCATCATGTTTACCTATCTGAAAACACCAAAGAAAAGGAAAACAGATTTTGGAGTTTCCAGCTCTGTAATTTATCAAAGCATAGAAAGAAACCAATACTATACGTCCAATATAGTGGAGAAGCACACATACAGCACTGGCTGAATTAAAAACAAAGAGCTGAAAGCATGGTTTGTATTCACAGAATGCAGCATCTCTGTACTGAAGAAAGTAGTTACCCTAAAACTCTCTGAGACAGGAGAGGAGTCAGGAACAGAGCTTTAAAACGAGATGAAAGAAGAGATTAACGAGGAGGCCTGGACTCTAATCCTACCTCTGCTAAAGACTTGCAGGGTTAACTTGAACTAGGTATTGCTACATGTCACATCTGTGAAATGGGAATAAAGAATACTTGCTTAAGATTTCTGAGGTTTATATATTTTACTCAGTAAAACGCACCCTGTCCTTTGCTCTTCAAACAGGATGCAGTAGTTACATGCCCAGACTCTGTGAGATGTTTTCAAAATGCGTTTGTTGGACTTATAAAATTCCCAGCCCTCATCATCTTCTTTCTGTACCACATTTGACAGTGAAACACTAACCACTGTTGATTGACCCCACAGTCTGTAGTCTTTGGGGTTTAAGTAATCTGTGGAGCTAGTACAGACATATAAGAGTGGTTTTGCCCCTGATCTTGTGCTATGTGTGTTTGATGGGACAAAGACAATGGCACATTAGGGACCAGCTATCCTCTGCTAATATCAGACTACAATGTTCAGATGAATCATCTTACCTCCAGCAAAAAACGTGGGCTTTCAGGCATGAACTTCAGTGCCACCAGGGAGGCAATACAGGGCAGAGCGCAGACAAGTACAAAGACTCTCCAGCTGTGGAAGTGGTACTTGGTTCCCATACTGAACCCCCAGCCTGGAAACAGCAAGAGCCAAAAAGTCAAAATACTGACCAGGCATCCTGAGATTTTCTCTCCTAAAGCATCTCGGAACTTTACAGCTCTGTATGACACAAGGACAGGTTGAAAATTTGCTATTCTTAGCAATGATGGCTCTTAGAGGCTCAACAGCATGCTCAGTAGATGATAACAGTAAGTGAGTTCACGTTCATTACAGAAAACGGAATATACTTGCTCAGGCTCTGCTTTTTAAAAACCTTTCATCTTTGACTTTAGAAATCATCTGGTGATAAGAATAGCTCTATGCAGCTGTAGGCAAGTAAGGCTGTGAAAGGATAGAGAAATCAGGGCCATAATTTATTGCTGCTCAGTGAGTTATAGAAATCTTACAAAGGTTAAATGTCCTCTGATCTGAAAGGCACATTAGAGAGAGCTCCTTTCCATCTCGTACATGGCATATGTATTTCACATTTTATAGAAGCAAGTTAGGAAAGAAAGTTTATCTTTTTTTCCAGACCTACAAAACCTGAGCTAGGATTCAAACTTAAAAGAATCAAGATCCTAATCCTGCATTTGTGATTCCCCCTCTCCTGCTTTTTTCCTGATGTCTGACCAGGTCACGTATTCCCCTGTTAAGGACTAGAAAGTACAGCATCATTCTTACATCGCTCCATTTCCTTTTCCTAGGCCCAAATCTCAGAAGGAATGTTTTTAATTCCATATTTTTAAATAAGCATTTTTAGTCACATAATAAGGCAATTGTCAAGCAATGATTTTTGCAGAGGTCTCATCTGGGTTAATCATGGTGTTCTACTCATTTCACGACATTCCAAGATAGTAGGTGGAACATGAGAAATCAGATAGAGAAGCGATAAAAACACAACATCAGAAAGTCATCTGAAAAATAAATGTAATGTAAATACATAAGGGTTTTTTAAAGCAAATGTAGTTGCAGACAATAGAATTATTTCAATGTGACACCACTATACAGTAAATGTGCCGATTTGTTCCAACAGGCTCTGTCATATCAGTCAGAAGCATGAACATTTTTTTATACGGAGTGCAATTTAAACACAGTAAAAATGGATTGATAGATAGGTAAATATTAGTGTTTTTCTTCATGGTCTTTGCAGCCTGTCCTATTTTCCTCAAACAGGATTTTGCAAACAGCTGGTGTCACTGAATACTGAGGGTGTTAATCTTTTCCAGTAAATAGTTGCTTCTGATGTTTTCCTAGATATACACATGCGTTACAAGGAATACCATATGACATGCAGATTTTTGCTCCTCATAGCACAAATATATTTCAGAGTACACCCATCTACTTTTTCTCTCCCACTTCCAGCTCTGGGCAGGGGACTCATTCCACTCCTGAACCCATTGAGGTGACGTCAGATGTGACTCCAGCCACACATGCTATGGAGATGTGTCACCAAATACACAGCCCTGAGAGTGGTGACACTTGGCTAAGGAAAAGAACGTGTACTGTCTTCACCGCTATAATTCATAGCACCCAGTAATTCCCAGATTAAAGTTACTTATTTTTGATAACTGGATCAATTTTTGCAATATAATCTCAGCCCAGTTTTCCGTGAATGCACTGATATTTGGATTAAGAGCTCAGGCTCTGGAAGTATAATTCAAGGGGGGTATTTGAAGCTTTTGATGCAAAGCAGCCTTCATCAGTCCTATTTACAGCCTTAGTATCAGTCAATCAATCATGCAGTCAATTTATCAGACCTTTTGTGTGCACTTCAGGTATCTATTATTTTCGGTGTTTTTTATACTGGGATATGTAACGACTGACTAATGCTACCTGTGTGGGGTTTTGGGGTAGTGTCATGATGCAGGAATGTGGTGTCAAAAGCACAAACCATTTACCGTAATGTGGGATGATGCTCCAAGCCATTGCTGAAGCAAAAATGCCACCAATCATCCAGAACATGCAGAGCCAGCTCAGGTGTTCCCCCCTCTTCTCACGAGATAGGAATTCAGAGAAATAGGCAAACACAATGGGGAGGGATCCCCCAATACTGAGGAGAAAAAACAGCACATGGGAAGAATAAGAGTCATCTTCAACGTCTTCATAGTTAGGATTGCACATATAAAGAGGGAAGGTCATGCTCACAGGCACGCTGCACAAAAGTGAGACTTGTAGAAAAATGCAAATTTCTCTTTGGCTGGACTGGTCCTAGACATCAAAGATAAACAAGTTCCTTCTCATGCTTTGAAAGCTGAATTTCTCGTACAGTTTTTATAAAGCCAGTGTAATATCCTGTTGTTCACCTAGACATCTTTGTTGTTATTTTGTGATCGCTCGTTTTAGAGTGGCAAAATACAGGCAGGTGATGAAACTGTTGAGGGTCTCATTGGAGACCCTAACAGTCAGGATTGTAAACTGAGGTGGGCATTTATCAGTCTCACTCACCTTTCTGCATGATTTAGGCAGTACCAGAAGAATGTCAATGACCAAACTTTCCTACCACTAAGGATCAAGATTGAGGTAATGCAACCACATGTGCTAAATAGCCGTGCCATCCCAGATTGGTACCAGAGATGCATCTCTTGAGCAGCCTTCCTTCTCCCACCCCGCACACCCAAACTGCCGAGCTGTGATGGGACTCCTCCAAGATATGGGACAGATTCAGCAGTTACTCACCCGAGGCCTGAGATAAGGCGGCAGAAGAGAAAGAATCCGTATCCCTGGACGAAGGAGGAGAGGAATGCAAAGGCAGCATTGATTGCAAGTGATATGATGAGGCATTTCTTTCTTCCCAGTTTATCAGCGAGGCCACCCAGCATAACAGCCCCCACCATCATTCCTAAGTAGACTATCAAGCCTAGAAGTGAGAGAGAAAGTGAGTCTCGTTACCATGTGGAAATAGTATGCAATGTAGAAGCCCATATCGCAACTGATGTCAACCTGGTATACTATGCAATAAAGTAGAGAAACCCACATCCCTCTCAAATTATCTATCTCGGGTGACAGAAACTCTATGCATTGATGGAATCCAATTTTCCCGTCTTGTTCCATAAGTTTGCATCACTCCCTACCACATTGCATCATGCAATACAGACATACCCTCATTTCAGCAGACCCACGTATTTCTTTCCCAACCTCACTGCTCACATATCCCCTGCACGTAAGCAATGGCCAGGCATAAGCAGCTTAGGACGCACATGTCCCAGCTATGTGCTGCCAATGATACAACAGAAGTCGGATGCCTTAACTCTGCTAACCCCCCTGAGCACAATGGAACTGAGGATGTGTAGGGAGGAGGCTCTGTCTGGTTGCTGCTTCTGCTCAGAAAGTGGTGAGATCAGAGAGACTGTTAAATCAGGGCTAAATCTCTTTGCAGGTTACCTATCCTACCTTTGCAGTATATCATCTCTTTCACTCTTTGCTTTTCCTAGCTTTATCTGAAAGGATCAGTCTGTTACTGAGACTCACCTTGTGTAGCACAACTACTTCCTCTGATACTGAGTCAAGATCTGGCATCTAACTAAAGGACAACTTACAGAAAAGAGTGCAGTCTTGATCTGAAAATTTTAAGAGAAGAGAGAACCTACTGCTTGTCTTGATAGTTTGCTCTACAGTTATCACTCTGACACTGTTGAGAAAAATGGATCCTTCTTTTTAACTTCATTAGATGTTCTAATATGGGGTTCTCAAAAGACAGTTTCAGTGACTATATTTACTGCCAGACTAAGTAGGAGAGAAAGGTTTTCTTCTCCATATGGGCTCCCTGTACCCAGCTCACTAGATGCTTGCAACTCTGGCCTAGAAACCATGGCAGTTGTCCTTGGCTCTTCTAGTGACACTGCCACCAGAAGGACCACCTACTATATTGGCTTTTCATTTGTGTGGGTACCAGCGAAAGCAGCACTAATTAATAATGCTCAAAGGTTCAGGAATATATATATATATTTTAATTTATTTTATCTACTTTGCAGATGTAGAGACTTCAGTGAACAACAGTCCTAGGAAGAACCACAAGCTATGGTCCTTTTGCTAGCAAAAGTCCTGTTGAAGTCTGCAGGAGTTATGATGTGAAAGGACAGCAGGATCAGATAGTAAGCATTTAAATTCCAATAGCAATCAGTGCTGAAGGGTTGGAAACATTGATCAGCTAGAGTGAAATGACTTGCACTGCTGTTAAGGAATAACACCTGGGAATTGATCAGTCCAGCAGCTGACAGCACATGGACCAGGTCTCTGAAGGCTGTATTGGCCTCTGGGCTTCAGACTTTTTAGTCTTGCCTGTGAACAAATCTCTGTTTATTCCTTTGAGCCAGGAATGATGTAAAGATGGAAGGGATCAGGCGGGAACATGTATCTCCAAGGGTCCTCTGAAAAAGCCCAGATGAGGCAAGACCACAAAGAGACAATCAATCAGCAGGTGGCTCAATGCCACCAAAGTTTCACAGTGCAAAAGACAAAGCCCTCCGTGCTTTCTCCCCTTGCTGTGCGTGGCTGTGGCTGTCTCTGCCTTAACATGGCAGGACCAAAACACTTGGTGACCAGGTGACTTTACTGCATGCTCTGATGGCTCTGCTGTCTGCTGACATAGAAGGGTTTGGGGCAGCACGTCCAAGCACTGGCAGCTCCTTGGCTACTAAGGTGCATGTGTCTCAGAGCTCTCTACTGCAAGTTAATGGTCCACAGAGTAGGAGCAGTGTCACCATCATATTTCAGAAGAAAGTAGTTGCAATCACTGTGTTTCCCAGAGAGCACAGAGGTGCAAGAGACTGTTCCCAGAACACCTATCTCATCTCAGACACCATAGGCAGGACTACAGTCTGTGCCTACAGGCTGCACAGTCCTGCTGTGGAGATCCTGGTGGGACCTGATCACAGCTGGATATGATCCAGATGAGCTGAACTATGGCAGGACAGAGGAGTATCTGCTTGCTAGAAAGCAGAATTTGCAGTGCAGGGAGTTCTTGGAGGAAAAAAAACGATGCTTGGAGACTTGGGGCATGTCAGGTTCAAGACAGGGGCAGGGGTTGAAGGAAACACCATAACTCAAGAAAAGCATCAGTTTCCTGCATCCCTGGCCTCTAGTGAAGGCAGTGGATGCTGAGAAAGTAAATACACTGCTTTAATGGGAAACATTCTGATTTACTGGCTGAAGAAATGCAACTAAAAGAAACAGTTTTCAGGCATGGTTGAAGAACATCCCTTTGGAGGGTCATTCCTCACCTTAAACCAAGTGCTGAATTCTCTTAGAGGCAGCATCTTCCTCAGGACCTGTTCTGTCAAACACATCACTTGGGAAACAAGGTAACGATTAATTTTTTTTTTTTGTAATTTGTTAACATTTAAACAAGATCATCAGTCTCATGGCTGAAGGCTGTTCTGTGCTATCCAGAAAAGCTAAGGACTAATGCAGAGGGTTATTTGGCAACTGGTTCTGTCTGTCATTTGACTGTAAATGCCTGCACTTGATTTGAAATGCATTACTAAATTAAAAAATTATGCAGCAGAAATCCATTGCAGCATTTGAAGGATGCTTGTTTCATGTTGATCAGAAGTGGAAAGTTTCAGACTTTTGAAATCTCCCCCACTCCATAGCAGGGTGGTGGGGTCACCTCTCTCTGAAGAGTTCTGCTTTCTTTTCTATCCACACAATGTCTAATGGGCAATCAGGATTTTGTGTGTAAAAGGTAAAAAATACGTTCTTGCCTCTTAACAGCTTTTGTACAAGAACCATGGCACAGGATTTTCCCAGTACAATTGTACTTCTACCATAAGCATCTGGCTCTGTGCAATCAATACCCACACTCCCTGCCCTACGCTCCTGAGCTGACCTGTCCTGGTGAGGTGATCTGAAGGTGTGCAAAGGTTTCAGATACTGATCTGCAGCAGTTAGAGAAGATACATACACATCTGAGAATCTGGGATCTCTTTCTCTATTAACTTTGGCCTCCAGCTTGTTCACTGAAGTGCAAATTTCAAGGGAGAGCGGAAGCAAAAAAAAACATTTCAGTTCAAAATCTTTCTAAAAGAAGACTCTTAATGCAGTGCTGTAAGGCATAATGCTTTTACCCTGGCTCCTGATCTACATTTAATGGAGCAGCTCTGATGACAGCCAGCAGACAGAGGTGATGATGCACCCTGGACTTACTCACTGGTGCATCGCAGCCACCCATCCAAGAGGGATCCCTGCTACCTCTGTGCGAGCGGCTCGCAGCACAGCTCAGCCCACACCACCAGACCCCCACGAGAAGAAAAATGATCTGCTAGAGTTAGTTTGTTTGTTTGTTTGTTTCCCCAGAGAAAATCCCTGGATGGCAGATGTTTGTCCAAATCCTCTTAGTAACAGAAAATGTCCCAGGTCAGGAGGAGGTGGAGAAGGTAGTTACTATCTTCTAGCTGGTGATTTATTGCCGTTGAGTACCCCAGCTGGCGGCAGGGCAGCCAGCTCTCTGGCCAGGGGAAGAGTGGGCTTAGCATGGGATGTGGTGGTATTTGAAACCAGGCATCAAGAAGTGGAGTGGAGTTGCTTTTGTGGGCAAACCCCTGCAGATTCTGACTGAGGAGCCCAAACTTGCAGTGGAAGTGAAGATTATACCTCTGCAACACACCATCCGTCAAACAGTGAGCAACATAAAACACAGCAGAGGTGTACTTCAGGGCTAAAACAAAATCAGCACGACACTTTATTATGATGGAGAGGTCTCTTTTGGGAAGACTGCATGTTTTGGCCAGTATCACTAAAACTTTTGGGGCAGCTGCTATAAAACACGCTGTCAGCTGATGGATCTTGGGACCCAAGGTACAGAACATCAGGCTTTGCAGATTGCTCTGTCCTGGATTAACTGTAAGGCGGCAGAGACTCAGTGAGGACTGGAATAGTTACTCATACAATCTCAATTCAGGACAGTCAGCCTTCTGGAGAACACAGTGATGGTTACTGCTTTGAAAGAGATCCAGCTCATATCAAGGAAGCTAACATTTTAAGGAGAATTAGACAAAGAAAAGTGATCGCTAAATGCTATTTCTTTTGCCGTGTTACTTTTGTCCACCAAATATTCTATAGAACAACATTACAATGGTCTGTATGAGAAACTTTACTTTAAACCTTGTCTTCAAACCACGCAGACCTAGGCTGTGCAAGGAGGGCTCAGCTTCCAAATTAACACATACAGTGGTTAGGTGAAATGTTAGGGGCAACTCTGAATAAGCCATTATTTGCAGACTATTCCAGGAGTAATTAAGTATAATGAATGCCTGTGGGAAAGTCTGCAACAGCCTCCCATAAAATCGGTAGAAAACCAAAGAGCAGAAATTCTAAGAATAAATTTCAGGTTATGACTCATCCAGTACTGAAGTTATAAGGAAAATATGTCTCCAGTGACTGGGATTATTCCCACCAGAAAAGAGGTAATTTATACAGCATTTTCACACTAAAAAAATTATTAGCCTCTATTGAAGTTGTGAGCTCCATATTAGATAGGAATTGTGGACATAAAAGCTGAAGTTCTAGGAATAAGGAAAGGCAGGTACAGTTTACAACTATGTGTGTGCTAAACTATAGTTTTACTATGCCAACATAATTAAAAGTAGACTCATAAAGGTTTCAGAAAGAAAATAAAAATTCAAGCTTTACCTAAATCTCCATCACAAGCATGAATTTCTTTCATTGACAGTTAATGGGATTAAAGTTCTTAAAAATGAGGCACATCTGAAAACAATCACTTTCAAGTCAGGACAAGGACTCATGCAATAAATGGAAAAGTTGGGTAGAAAAAACCCCAGCTCAGTGGGAAGAATTAGTCCTGTAGTCCTTGGGGCTGTCAGGAAGGTGAGGAGGCTGCCTGCGCCCGGGTGCAGAGTTGTCTCATGGCTGCTAACAGGTCTGCACGGAGCCAGGAACCACAGGAATGTGGAAGCTCCTACCTGCCTTCAAATCCCAGGGTACCTCCAGTACAGCCCTATGGTAAAAAAAAAGCAGCTTTTGAAGACAGGACAACAGAAAGGGGTTAGGACCTAATATGTCTTGCAATTCTAACTCTAATAAAAAAGAAATCCAAACACACTTACTGGTGTAGCATGTGTTATACACGAATGCACTTTATGGGCACAAACAGAATTTTGTGAGTCAGGTCTGGACAATTTGGGAGATGGATGAGGCAAAGCACAGGATACGATTGTGAATGAGCAATTTGAAGAGAAGAATAAACTCGTGGTAGCCCTGACTGTCTTGTGCTCTAGTGATGGCCAGCATGCCCCAGAACAGGGGATGGTCTCAGCAGAAGATGAGCTGAGGGCTGAGTGGTCTTTTTTCCCTTTCTTCCTGAAATTTCTAATCTGCTTTTTCTTGTAGGCTGATTAGTGCTTTCCCCATGAATCTCCTTGACCTTATAAAATGGAAATCAAATGAAAGGGTAGTCTGGTTGCACTTGTCTTGTCGATTAAGTACAAGCAGAGAGACTTCATCTACAGCTAATGGCTCAGTCACTGAGAAATGGATCACCCATGTGAAAGGTGGTTTTCCATTTTTGGAGTTCTGGGGGTGGATATTGGGTGAGTCTGGCTGCTGAGATTGAGGGGATTCTGCACATTAAGGCCAAAGGTGGATAAGTGAATCCACGAGCGCTTTGACGCAGCACTGGCGAGGCAGCGCACGCCAAACACTCCAGCAAGAGCTGCCAGTGAGGTGGGGGTGGCTGTTTACATTCAGTCGGCTCCACAGTCCCCCCACAGGACTTGTCCATCACCACAGTATTCATGGGACCATCTGGTTCCCCCCACCCAGCCCCTCTGCTAAAGCAAACTTTTCAGTGGAGGAAACCAAACAAATCCCTGTTAAACAAAAACTTGCTCACGCTGCCTCTTGTCAGATGAAAAGTCCCACAGTGTTTATAAATGGGGACATAGGCATCCTCATATTGGACCTGTACAAGGTGTGGGGTGTTCCCAAATCACAAAACCACCTTTTTTTTTTTTTCTCATATCATGTCCCTACTGCTTAAGGTGATGATGCTCCTTGGGATGCGGGCAAATTTGCAGCCAGGAATTCATGCCCAATGCTTGGGATGTGGACACAGGTGGGTCTCATCAAGGTTTGGCTGGCTGCTAAGGTCCACAGCCATGGAGGTGCAAAACAGGCAGCCACATGCCACAGCAGAGCAAGGGAGCCATGGCTGGGCATGTCTGAGTTTATCCAGAGGGAAAAAAAAAAAAAAAAAAAAAAAAAAGTGGAGAAAAACAACTGAGCTCTGCAGCGGGGATTAGGATTTACTGTCATATCAGGTGAATTCAGGTCAATGAGAAGCTGAGGCCAGATTTTATCTCAGCTGATAATAAAACATCCCCTTCACACAACTAAAAGCAGGGATATTGTTACACATCCTATTTAACCTGACTCACACAGTCAAGCTTGAGTTGCTATGTAACTGCATAATTACTAATAGGATCTTTTCTCCATTTTTTTAATCTAACATTGTAAAGGTTAAGAGTCTGTAAGATTATATTCTCCTTAAAATATTATTATTAAATCATAAAAAGGAAAAGGGAGCTCTGTGCCCAAAAAACCTATTTTATTCTCAGCATTGGAGTGGTTGTTTTGCAGTTATGGGCAAAGTCCTTAAAAATTTTCTTGTTTCACTTTACTGAACTGTGAAATGATGGTAACACAACTGCAGCTCTGGGGATCTAGGAAGCCTGATGCTTTAACTGTGCCTTGAGTTTTTATACACAGGACATGAAAAAATTTTAAAACATTATTATGGCACCATCTTTTATATTTGCTGCACACTTACAACATCACTCTTGCAATTATGATATTTAGTCCTCTGAGAGGTGATTAAAAGCACTTGAAGATGTACATTTATATCATATTTTTCCAAATTATGATACTGTGTGCCTTTCAGCAAATAAATACGAATTTTATGTCTCTTCATAGGATTATCATTAGCAAATAAAAAAAAAATCTGTTTCTGACAGGATGTATTATAATGAAAAGGACTATTCTGTTTCGGTAAATAAATTAATTATGATTATGACTACTGCTGGTGAAAGCTCAGCAAAGCAGATTTATCAAATGAATACATAAACATAACGTTGTTACAAGTTACTGAACTTATTCTTAACAGCTAGTGTTAAAAACTGATTAAATGAAACTGATAAAATATATACAGTTGTTTTTGGTTTGGTTGGTTTTTTTTTTTTTTTTTTTTTTTTTTTTTTTTTTTTTTAAATACTCCTGCAATCTTCTTCAAAATAGAATTTCATATAAGAGGAAAAACTCCAAATATGTGTTTTGTCCCACTAGTGATATTCAGGGCTTAAATAGTGGTTAATTTGCATCTGATGGTGAGATGTTTATTTTCAGAACAAAATGTAAACGTTTTCTAAGATGTGTCATATTCATTTCACACATTCCATGAAACACTGTGGGCATCTGTTTATTTGTAATTTTTGCATAATTTGGCCATAATTTGCTTGACATTTTTCCATGCTTGATTTCCAAGGGAGGAAAAATATGCAATATACAGAGTATTTAATGCAATATGTCCTTTTAGCAGAAGCTGAACTTCACTAAATTGGTCTTTAGGGGGCATCTACTTTATCTCTCTTGTTCCTTCCTATTTCTGTGAGTGTTTGATCACTTAACTGACTTATTTCCCACTTTTTCCCTCCTGGACTTCCTTGTTACGGCTAAGACCTTCTCACGTGTTTAAATCTTATCAGCTGCCTGGAGGCAACCTTAACTCCACCTGGAGTAACCTGATTATGTTTTCTTAGCAAAAATATGTTGAGACAAATTGTTGTTTGGGAATAAAAAAGAGCTAATTTGTAGACATCTATTGGTACATGGGGATAAGGTAAGCAGCAGTAACTACTGTGTGGATAAAACCACTTCCCTAAAACTTCATTATAATTTGAGGGAAAGCTGTTCCTTCTTTAACCAACCCTCCGTTTGTTCTATACAGACAGTCTTGCAAGATTGCCACTGCACATTGGGCAGAAATTGAGGTGAAGAGCTCTTTGATTGCCACCAAGTCAACCTATAAGTATCATTGAACCCTGAGTATTAGCATGATCAATTTGCAATAGCACAATCCATACACCATTGAGGAAATGGAAACACCAAGGGAAACGAGCATGTGTTGGAAACTACAAGCTTTGTTAGGAGGCATCTTTTTTTCTAGTTGCAGGTAGATGGGTGCTGAAGCTAATCCAGGAAAGGTTTTGAGGAAGATTATGATCTTGTCTCCATCAATAACACTTCCCCAGCCTTTTCCCTCAGGAGCTAAAATCTGTCTGCACTATCATGCCATGTACCACAGCTGTTGAGGAAAGGGATGAAACCCTCTTGCAGGGGCCGTACTTGGGACACCAGGCTGGGCTGGAGGCAGGTCTGCACCCAAACCTCGTGTCCCTGCACTGCCCTGCTGCTGCCTGCCAAACCTCCAACACCCTCTGCTCCCTGCTGCTGCCCTTAGGTCGGCAGAAAGCTCTCCTCCTCCTCTCCAGAATGAGATCTGCCCTTCCCCTCTTAGGCCCTCCAGCAGCCCTGTACCCACTCCAGCCTCCTCACACCCTCACTTCTTGATGCCCTTGGGTGTTCATGACTCGTATCAGGGCATGGCTCTGCAATCTAGGGCTTTCTAAGCCACGCTTAATTCATTATCACAAAGGATCATCCCACCAACTTCAGATACAAGAGGAAATCTACAGCAGAGAAATACCCAGCAGACAAGAAAGTATGTTCAATGAATAAAATGGACTGAATCAGAGGCCTGCCTCATGTACAACACTAATCAGTAACAACTGAGTGCTACCATAAATATCCACTTTCACCTCTGCCTTAAACTAAGTTGAATCAACTTTTACTGTTTTTAGGAAAATTCTTTTTTTTTTTTTTATCCTCATACTTACGCCACAAAATAGTGTGAATACAAGCTTTGACAGCAGATCTCCCAAACAAGCAAGCTAAGGACAGAAGAAACTGTTCTGCAAAACTAGATTCTCAAAAGTTGTCCTTAAAAGTGGGCAGGAGAAGCAGTGAAAAGAGTGCTCTTCCCCTAATTAGCAGTTCCAGATTAGCTTAGTTAATGCGCAGGAGGCTGGAGATGGAATTGGATATGGACCCAAATGTCTTCTTGCTTATTCAGAGCTTATCAGAACATCCTGAACTTTCAGCCCTGCAAATCCTGAGCTGGAAAAAACAGAACAAGATCTCTGGGGAGATTTCTTGTTCATTTTTACCTGTGGTTGGGCCAGAAATACTTCAAAGATAGATTTTCTTGTGACATTTGAAGTTTTCTGACTCGAGTATCTGCCAGGGTTTGAGCTCTATGAAGATAGATATTTATGGGGTCAGTGTTTCAGAAGATCTCAGCCTTCATACAGTCACCAAAATAAATGATCTGCTTTTCAAAAAAGGTCTCATCACTGAAAATGCACCCAGCCTGGTGTCCCACAGGGAGCTGGTGCATTTAGAAAGCCTATTGAAATCAGGATACAATTGTGAGCAATTTGCTTTCAGATATATGACCTGAGATATTTCTAGCTAGAATTTTGAAGTGGATTTTTTTAAAGAATTTTTTTGTGAGGCAAAAAAAGTTAGGAGACTCTTTAAGGCACAAAACTAGGTACAAACCTAGATAACTATAGAAATAAGCATACTGATCCTCAAGTTCAAAGAAAAGAGAAGAAACAGAAAAGTATCTAGGACCTCAATACAGCAAGATGAGAGGTCTATACGAAGATAATTATCTGTCACCTTTGTCAGATAAAAATAATGTAAATAGAATGGAGTGAAAGGCTAGGGTATAATCCAAAATCTGAATTTACCTTGCATCAGGCAGGGCTTCTGGGACAGAATGTATGAACCACAGGTCCTGATGATTCCCCTATGACTCCAGTACATGTCCATCAAGACACACTCTCCCCCTTCTAAAGCAGTTTTTCCAAAAGCTGCTTTATTTTCCTTCCAGATGCGCTGTACTGTTGCATGGCTGGCTCTCACTACAGGCTGTGCTGGATACTTTCCTGATTCTTGGAGATCTGGGAGGCCTTGCTGTCTTTGGCTTATGATGTGCAAGGGAAAAAATTGTTCATCCAAACATTTCCACCTAGTCTCACTCCCAATAACTAAGCCTTTGTATTTTGACCACAGGGAGATGTCAATGGTGATGCAAAAGGGGTGTTGCCAGTAGCCTCAGCCTTTAATCCCCATACAGCACATTAATTGCATTCCACAGACCTAAGAAGAAGCCTCCATTGGCTACTTCTGATCCAGTGTGTATTAGCAAACTGCTTTGACCGAGAAGTTAGCATGCAGAAGGAACCAACTGCACAGCTGATTTGCCAGTTGGGACTTTAGGCTGTAGAAAAGGGGAACCTGGACAAAGTGGGAAACTTTGGAGAGCAAGACAACATCAGGACTCACAATGTAACAGCCAAGTGATTCAGAGCAAACAGACCCATGACTTTTATAACTGTCATACTTGCATGGTACCACTCAGTGGACTTCTCATTACAATGAAATTTCTAAAAGCATTGAAATCTGAGTCACCAGACCCTCAGGTTGGAAAAAACATCTTTAACCTTTCACTTATTTGTCCTTGAACACCCCTATTTTGCCTTGCGGACCTGCTGACTGTCAGCTGCCTTGTTCAGATCCAACCTGCAGTGACAGTACTGGGGCCACAGCACATACATAAGGTGGACTTAGATATGATGCAATTCTGCTGCTTTTGAGTAACTGCCTTCTCAGCAGCATGCAAACCCCTCTTGAGTCAGCTCCACCCAGCCGTGACTATGCATGACATAAAACACAAGATGACAGTCATCAGAAGAACCTAAAACCATCTGGTCACTAGAAAAAGATGTTCTATTGTCTACTGCATCATAAGAGCTGTTTGCACGTAGCACTTACCTAGCATCCCTTTGTTTGAACTGGATAAGCACATATCCTTCTCAGCACTGGGAAGAACAAATCCAACCACAAACACCTCCACCCCGTCTGCCATCAGTGCCAACCCTAAAACAAAGAAGAGGGTCCACTGAAAGCGTCCGTGGCCACACTCCTCAATGATGTTCTCATACTGGTGGGCAAGTTGCTCCTCATCCTCCATCCTCTCTGCCATAAGGTCATCACGGTCTCTGTACTCATCAGCCACGGCAGGAGCTCGTTTCTTCTGCTTTTCTTTAATGTCATCTGGGTGTGGAATACCTTGGTACTCCCCCTCGTAGACCTCATCATCTTCATCATGGCCTTCTGTAACATCACTCTGGGCATCTTCCTCATGAGTGGCTTCATCCCCACCACGGTAGTAGCCATCATTGGGTGCATACCCTTCATAGTTACCATGCTGGTACCTGTAATCATCTGAGATTTGGTTTGCCTCCCTGTCCCCTTGATAGCGGTTTGTGTCTCTGTATCTATCATCCATTCTGAATGGAGATTTCTAAATGCTGGAGATCACTGTGTGTAGATACTCTAATATATGTATTGATTTGTGCAAGTTTTGGTGTTGGTTACTTGAACATAACTTCTCTCTGTTCTTTGGGACTGATGGGGATGCACAGCTTCACAGGCTCAGAAGGAGAATTCCTATATAAAGTTTCTCTTTGACAGAGTCTCATACAGCTTTTGATAATGTTTCACTTTTCAGCTGTCATTTGTGACTTGCTGGCTTCTTCAGTGCTTTGGGTAAGAAGAGCTACGCTCTGGTGAACAGCAAGGGAACAGCAAATTTCACAGCCAGAGAGCTAGGAGGATTTCACAGGTTTGTCCTGATTCATTGTGGCGGTGAAAGTCATGTCCTGAGAAAGAGGAAACAATAGCAATGACACAGCAGTAAGCTTGAAAGTACACATGCATTGAGCTTAATGCCCAATGCCCAACATTTTTCCATTACAAAACAAAATGACAACAGAGTGCTTGAAGAATGCTTTTGTACCATTAAAACCCAAAGCCTCTGAGGAAAAAAGAGCATTAGAAATTACCAACTTAAGTGGGAACCTAAAGCAGAATGTAAAGTAACGTGTGGTCCCAATTTCTGTTGTTCCCAGAAGTCCTGCCTCACCCACATGGTTCTGGTTTCTACAGAGAGCACAACAGTACTGGGCTGGGTTGCTGGAACAGAGCTCTCAGGTTGCTAAATATGTTTCTATCCATCTACCCACAGCACACTTAGCCCTGCTACCTACAACTGGCTAACATCATAATGACACAAAATATGAGCTTGGTTTTCTCTTTCTTCCAGATCCCAAACTTAATTTTATTTAATGCTTCTTTTTCTTCTTAGCGTCTCTCCATCTGTATGACAGATGTACAACTAGTATGCAATGTCTGCCAAGTTAAAGTCACCGAAAGTCACACCAAGCTCTGTTCTTCCCATATCCAACCATCAACGGAGGATGATTTTCACAGGGAGCAAAAAACAAAGATAATATAGAATCACTGCTCTCTGCAGGGAAAACCAAGGGAAGCCAAGTCACATCTAAACATATTCTCATTTTGGACACCTGATTTCCATTATTTTTCAAGCGGGTTTAGGCCAGCTGGCTCCCCAGTGTTCTCCTGCGTTTGTTGCTGCACACAGCTGTAGACAAGGAGTTTGAAAGGAGACTCACATGGGAAACTGAGTAGAGTCACGCTAGAGGAGCCAGCACAGTGTAGGTATGTACAAAATGTGGACTTTCCTTTAAGCTTTGAGCTATTTGCTTAAATAAAGTCTAAACGAGCTATGAAATGACACGGGCAGGCACATGTCTGTATATGTGTAGGCGTTATTACCTACAGTCGGTTGACCTATAGAAGTGTACACAAATGCACACACTCTAAATAACAGCGCTACCCCTGCACTCCGGGATCTTATTTGGCAGACAATATGGGTTTAAACAACAAGGATCTAAAATTACTTCAGCAGAGAAATTCAGTAGAAGCTCTCTCACAAAATTCTCAGAAGGGCATTGCTCCTTCTGCAAATGCTACGATTATTTGGCAGCCCAAATGTTCAGGATAAGGAAAGAGCAGAGGCTTGACTTCTCTGCATGGAGTCATGGCCATGCCTTGCCTATGCTGTTCATGTGAGCTGCTCCAAGAAACTTCATAAAAGCTTCTCCTGCATTTCTGTTTAGCTACCTATAGATTTACAGGCCATTATTAAGACATGGCCTCTGCAGGCCCTGCCAGAGCATCTTCCTTTCTCTGATCCCTCTGCCATTTTTCACTTCATTCAATGTGTTTCCTCTTCCTTTTCTTTATGTTGAAACACACAATACATTTTACATGAAGTTAAAAAATCAGCAAGACATTCTTCCAGGGCTGAAAAAGAGCAATCAATAAAGTAAAAAAAATAAAAAAAATAAAAAAAAATCCCAGAAGCATTCTGACCAAGTTAGAAATCTCATGAGACTACAGTGCAGGTAGCAATAAATTATTTTCATTCACAATAGAAATGTTAATGTGCAGGGGAGTTCATACATCTGACAGCCATCAGAACCACTTAAGTGGGTTTTACAGTTAAGTGGGTTTTTCAATGCTGGAGTGTCACCACTAATGGTTAAAAAATCCAGGAATACTTTTGAGTCTCAGAACCTCACAGTCTTAAAGTAACTTTCTTGATTACACAAAGATTTGTGTCATGACTGAACAATATGTTCTCCAAGAGAGTAAAAATGTAGTTCCACAGAGACATATTTACTTTCGAAAAATAGGAAAAAGAGCCTTTTTTTTTTTAAAAAAAAAAAAAAAAAGAAAAATATGTGCTAACGAGCATTAGGCCTTGTTTTGGAAGTCTTTCAATATCATGTGTTGGCAGGTTATGTTTCAAAGCAACCTCAAATGTCAGAGCAGGAAGTGCAGTGACCTCATCATATTTGTCCCTTTCTGGTTGCTACAGAAGTGGATTGAAAACTCATCTTAGGAAATGAAGGAATAACAACACTAATGATCATTAACAGAACTGATCAGATTCCAGGTCTCCACAGACCCTACCCTTAGCCTTACACCTACTTTTTAAAAAGGTAAAAGTATGTTCTTGAAGACCAAGCACTGGAAATCTTGTCGTTCTCTATTAAAAAGCCATCAAGGCTGGGAGCTGGGCAGTTTGCTTCCTACTATAGCAGAACCAAAGAAGTTCACAAACTTAGAAAAGACCTATTGAAGCATCCGTGCTCTTTCACTGATACACAAAGATTGTTATTTACCATATGGGATCACTTACATCTTGGGCAGTGTAGGAAATAATTAGATGAGCTGACAAGTCTCATAGATGAGTGACAGCCACCTGTGATCAGACATATAATTCAGAAAAAACATGTAATTCAGGAAAAAGGTCATGGCAAAGAGTAGTCAGTGGGTTCCCACTCAGTTTATAGAACGGATATTTTCTGGGATCACGCTAGGAGAAGGAGCAGTGCTCAGAGGCAGGCTGTAACTTAGGCCTCTTGAATGCTTGACTTTGATACTTCACACCACTTGTTTCCTTCCGTTGCCACATCACACAGGCTGATTCACTCTAGACCTGACTCTTTAGCACCCTTTCACTCAAGCTGAGATGCACTCCCTCATATTAGCAGCCCCATTTAACATTTAGATGTGAAATCATGACTTCTCATAAAGATTGCAGGCTTGGATTGCTATAGTTACCCTTCACAGTGATGCATGAGAGTCTGAGACAAATACACACATCATGTCAAGCCTAATGCAACCTTGGGCCCTTTTAAACTGACAACTACCTTTCTGAGACATGCAAGTGAGGTTTAAACACGCAACAAACGCAAGGCTCCATAAGGCAGTGTCTGTAGGGGAGGGAGGGGCAGAGGCAGGAAAGTCTCATTCTGTGTCTCCCCAAAGTAACCTGCTAAACTGATCTTTGGTCACAAAATCCTGAAGTACCTGGGAATACAGTTCATTTCCTCTCTTGTAATTCTTCATAGCACAGCACTTGTTTCTCAATACGTTATCTTGTTTTTTCTTCCCCTCTAAGTAATTTTTGCCCTCTAGCTTTTCCTCTGTAGTCTGCTTCCTATTTACCTTAAACTTATTTCCTCAACAGTCTATCTCATCAGTTATCCTGATGCTAGCAAGCATCCATCACTTAGTCCTGTATCTTGCACGCTCTAATTTATTTAACAGCAACTCTTTAACACGCACTACTCACCTTGCAGCTTTCTTGCACTCCTTAGCTCTTTAGTCAGCTCAGATGTTGCATACTTAGCCAGGAATTAAGTCATTTGAGCTCTGCAACTTAAAACAGTAACCTAAAGTCTTGGATATATTCCTAAATAGAAATGGTATCTACTCCAGAAAAAGGGACATTTAAGAAGGGCAGCTTAACACCTGCACTAGCCCCTGTGAAAGAGCATATAAGGGAGATGCCTGGCATGCTCATGTGATAAACTGTGGGCTGAAGGGCAGCAGAGCTTGGAGGGGATGCAGAGAAGGGTGAGTTTCCTGTACCTGGCACTAAATAAAGAGAGTCCAGGACTTGTTAGAGAGATGAGCTCTATCAGAGAACAGAACTTATAGCAAATTAGTGAGAAGGATAGTCATAGAAAGGCGGTTTCTTATGACATATATTGAACCTTGAGGTATGATGGAGTTTCTGGAACAGCAAAGAGTAAGGCTGTTGCTTTGTGGGAGCTGTAGCCGAAGGGAGCTGCGGGTGCACACATGTATGCAGTGGGGAGAGAGCCAAGGGTAGGAGCTGACACCCAGATCCTTCTCTTTGCCTGCTCAGAACGGGAAAACTGTCAAAGTCAACAGCTGAAGAGAGAGGTTATATGCATGCTAAGGATAAGGAGCAGTATGAGGACACTATAAAAATGCTTTTAAGCAACCTTTAGCATTCACCAGAATAATCCCTGCAAAACAGATGGCAGAGCAGTTTAATATTCAGCCCAAAGGACAACTCCTCTAGCAAAACATCCTCACCCCCAGAGCTGCTTTCTGCTGGCAGCAATGGGAAGGTGCCCAGATCCTACAGTGACCATAAGGACACTCTGCAGTCACAAAGCTGACTGTAAAAAAAATTCTGAAGGGAAATTTTCCTCTCTGAAAGGAGAAAGAAAATTGTGCAGATAGGTTTTTGAGAAGTTCCAGTCTCAGACTCTTAACGAAGATGCAATTGATGGATCCATTTGTACACAGAAAGGACCATGTTTTTGAGATGCTTAACGACTCACAGCTCCCAGGGGAGCAGTATCCTGGATTTCAGGCAGCCAGAAATTACAGAAATATTATTAGACAGACTGAGTACTGTAGCAACGTCTGATCACCGTGTTGCTAGATGGAGGTGAAGTGTTGCAGTGCCTGGGACACAGATCTGTGCTGTGGGCTGAGCATCCTTGGGTCTGTCCCTTGGCTTCTTAGCATTTTTGTGTCCCTCCAGACTGCGCATTGGAGCAGCACAGCCCTCCTCTGGTGTGAATTGCGGATCGGTTGCTCAAAAGCTTTGCAGCTGTGGCTATATGAATAGATGGCAACTTGTGCCCCCAAAAGCCTAAATAAACCAGAAATTGGAGAAAAGAGGTCCATGTGCTCCCTGCTTCACAGCCGAGGCCCAGGAAAAGTGTGTGCTTTGCCCAGAGTCTTTTTCAGGTTTTCACTGAACTCTTGCAGCCCACCTTTTTTTTTTTTTTTGTATTATTTCTTTAACAAAGAGAACTGGTATTTTCTCTCAGGAGAATTGTGAAACTTCCCCTCTTATGAACTAGCATAAATAATAATAATAATAATTAAAAAATCTAAAAAATTAATCTGCAACCTCAGAATTCACAAAAATAATCCCTTCAGATCAGATCTATTAAAAAGTTTTATCTTATACTGTAAACGGTTGTCTTTTTGGCACAAAATTAAAAAAAAAAAAAAAAGGTGCACGGAGAGTTCTTTCAAACTGAAAAACAAACATTTAGTTTAAGA
Source organism: Tyto alba (assembly GCF_018691265.1). Taxonomy (NCBI): domain Eukaryota; kingdom Metazoa; phylum Chordata; class Aves; order Strigiformes; family Tytonidae; genus Tyto; species Tyto alba. The sequence continues at coordinate 7,650,602 of NW_024881317.1, forward strand.
AACGCCAACATGTTAGCTGCTTGATCCATTTTTTATTAGAAACATTTGTTTAGAAGGAATTCTTTTCCCCTAAAAAATTCAGGTTTTGAAAAACTGTCGTTTTCTTATCAATAAAAATTACATCAGAAACTCTCTGATTTTATTCTAATGGATATAATATTATCTCAGGTGCATCTTTAAGAAGGCAGTATAGAGAAATATAATATTGGAAAAGTAATTCTGCTAGTTATATACATATGACAAAAAGTATCTGACCTCTGTGCTGTGAGGCAGAGAAGGGCTTTTCATCCACAGGGCTCTGATTATTCTTTTTTTGCTAACATTAACATTACTGCTGCAGCCACACAATTCAACATCCAGAAGAGCTGAGCAGTATCATCATTTTACTGGACAGATGGCAAGGATGGGTTCTTGGCAAGGATCCTGTGGAGGGAAAAGTGGTAAGATCTGGAGACAATATATATAGGATTGAAGTTAGGAAAAGGAAATGAGGGGGCTTCTAATGCAGAGAGGTAGAAACCAAGTGAATTCAGAAGTCAAGGAGCAAGGACAGGGATTAATGGTTCAAATTGCACTCAAAATAAAGGAGGAAGTGGCCAGGGAAGTATGGAAGCCCTGACATATTACTGATCCACACACTATAGGGAAAAAAATGACACTTACTGCTTAGTAATAACAGCAGCTCTCGCCTTCGTATCTAAGGATTATAAACCCATCTCAGACCATCTCTGTCAGAGCTCAGTGCTAATCCTTTCTAATTCTTGCTTGACTTTTTGCAACTTTATTCCACTACCAAAATAATAAACAGACAGGAGAAAAGTCTCAGGGCATAGGACTCAGAAACACTTTAGGAAGAAGTTGGCTGTGGGGAACATCACTTAGTCAAAAAAAAAAAAAAAAAAGAAAAAAAAGAAAAAAAGAGAAATAAAATTGACAGCTATTTACAGGGGCGATTGTATTAAAATAGGTCACAGCTCTTGCAGGTCTTCAGTAGTTACTTTCCTTACTTTGCCTTTCCATCAAATATCCTAGTCGGATGGTGGTGATGGGAAATGAGTCCCTGGGGAATTTCCAGTAGGATGTTCTCAAATCTGAACGCTGGCCTGTGAATGAGTGTGATTTAATTAGCTGAAGACCTGGTGTCTTCTTTGGAAATACAGGTCTGCTCTTGGGATGCAAGTTAGTAGACAATTGTAGACAGGTAAGGGAGTGTTATATACACCACTAGGGGAAAAAATCCTTCTGATTCCTTTCATTCCCTGTCCAGTCTCACAAGACTGGAAGAAAAATTTGTCCTTGCAATTAATGTCCAAAAGAAACCAGGGTCATCAAGCACTCTTCAGGGAGGACTATATCAGAGTCTTGGGTTGGAAACCCCTTGCAACTGGAGGAATGTCAGCTCCAGATGTTAATTTCTTGGGTCTCTTTTCTGTTCCTTTTCAGAAAAAACAAAGCAGGTGTGTGAATTTTCTAATGTTATTAATCAGTGACATGGTAGCTAGAAGCCAAATGGAGTTAGATCACCACCAAAGACACCATGATTATCTGTGTGGGCATACCAATATGTGTTTTTTTAGGTGTAAAGTTGTGGTAATGTCTACAACAATCACCTGTGGCTGAAAATGCTTACATCAGGCTAACGGGACCCGGACAAGAGATTTAAAAATCAAAGTCTGTAGCAGGGCCTGCCTTAAAAAGAGTTTGCTTTGAACTCTGGATAAAGAGGTGTCTTCTGTGGCTTTAAAGGAGAGTGCTGCATTAAGTGAAAACTAAGGATAAAACAAGTTTCTCCTGAGACTTTTTTTATTATTAAGCAATTATTTGATAGATATGTAACACAGGTTCAAAAACTCTCCATGGAGCTTATTAAGCAAACTCACTGTGCCAGAGATTCTGCATTAGTAGCTCTGAGTGAAAAGAAGAGCAAGATATTTGAAAGTCATTGACTTGAAATCACCTGGTACAAAGAACTAGCTTTCAGCAGTAAAGATGGCACCTAATGATTGCTCCCCTGCAGCACAGGTAGGACGTATAGGGTAAAAGTCCTCTGTTTGGTGTAAAAATCATTGATTTGTTCTAAGATGCTTCTAGGGTCTCTGGGACAGGACTCATTTATTCTCTTTTCTCATGATGCAGATTGGAAGAAGAGTGGTGCAGATGCAGCCCTGGTATATTGAAAAATGCAGGAAAAACAGAGCTGAAGCAATTTAGTACGTTACCAGCAGAACGGATTAATTATTTAACAGAGAAGGCATTTCAGTTCAAAATTCTCTGCTACAGAGTCTATTGAATTTACGACGTCTCACAGTTTCTGGATAATCTCTATTGATCTGTGGTGGGTTTTACGCATTTCTGTGTAGCTGCATACTGTTTATGTTTTGTTACACCGTGTCAAAATACCTACTGTGTAATTTGGTCCTAAACTCCTGCATCACTTTGCTAAAGGTAACACATTTTTCTGCAGAAAGAAGCTATAATGTTTAAAGATGAGGCATCTACTATAGCAGAGCTGGACATGGTATGAACATGAATAGTTCAGTTGTGTTTGACTGAGCTATGATTTACATTAAGTAAGAATCTGGCTGTACTGCTCTAATGCCATTACACTTTTTCATACTAACCCACCCCAAGTGCACTGGGGGAGATTTCTAGTTTCCAGCATATTGGGCACTAAAATGTCATTGTCTTTTGTGGTGGTGACTTTCACAGTAAAGTGGCTGAATTTAACTTGTAATCCACTATGTTATGTTATGAACTAAGGGACAGAAAGTCCCTCAGATTCTTAAAGGGAGATTATATCTTAAAGCCTGATATTCTGTTGGTGCAGATGCTTTAAAGGTCACATCTAAGACAGTATGTGCTGCAGCAAGCTGGCACATTGAATGTGTAGCAGATGAAACAAGGAACAAGCATCAGTCAAGCAGGATAAACAGCTTTTCTGAAGTTAAGGACACAGACTAGCATGTTGGGTGTTCGCGAAATAGAGAGGAATGTTTAACAGTAGGAATTGGAAAGAAACGGTTTAGCAGCACAAAGCTATATAAGGAGGGACAGACTACACATTAGGATTCCAGAGAAAGGCCATAAAAGGTCAATTTGACAAGCTGAATATGCATAATGAGTTGAGACAGATGGTATAAGAGTATGGTAGCTAATAAATAATGAACAGACTTGCTTCAAGAAGCAAAAGCAGGGAGAAATCAGTTAAGAGCTTAGTCAGAAGGGAGGTGGTGAAGGGGAAAAGAACAAAACCATGGAGGATGGGGGAGAATCACAGCAGGACGACTAGTGGGAGACGAGTGTCTGGTTCCAAGTGCTAGAGTTTTGTGGAGATGATAATTAACCCGAAGAAAACTTAGAAATACATATGCCTGAACTGGAATTTGGCCATTTTATTGAGATTAGCAATCTTTTAGCTGGGAAAATACTCATGGTGTCTAAACTTTTCCTATTTCTTCTTCTCCTTCTCTTCCATTATCATAGTACCTAAGCAGCCCACAGTGCTTACAGCTCCCATGAAAGGCTGGGAACACTTCTTAAGTTTGTTTTGCTCATCATGATTCAAGACAGAGAGAGACTATAATTTCATCTGAGCATTGGAACAGAAATGCTGTGCGCCGTGTCCCATACTGCTGGCACACCTTAGACCAGCAAGCTAAGGCCTCCTTCCAACCTTCACACCCAGCTATCTTTGATGACTGAGATACGGGTGAGCATTGCTGCCCCACAAGCCTCTTCCTAATGTGGAGCTGAGGCACAAACCCTGACCTGGATACCAAGGATTACTCAGATCTCCCAATGTAGATGTAAATCAAGAGGCTTTTTCAAGATCACCTGGGGAAGCCATATCAGTGCCAAACATCCAGTGCATGTTTGTTATGTCCTTGTCTTTTTAAATATCATAGAGAGCTAGAGTTTTCAAGGCTTTACTGACTATTAATAAACCAACCTCTATCAGCACTGCACCTGGTGGTATAAACTAACAGATAATTTAGTGTTGCTTCAGGAAAAAAAAAAAAAAACAGTACCCTGGTGCCCTTTAATGAGTTTAAGCATTTCTAGGTGTGTTTGCCCTTGGACAGCTTATTAGGTCTAACCTTACTGGGTTTGGAGGCTCTGACAAGCTCCCAGAGATGCGTGTAAGCAATAACCTTGGAAATAAACTGCCTGCAATTCAGCAAATTCTGCCTGTGTCAGACAGCAAACACTCCTGATTAACTATGAACTTGCTTAGCTTATTGGCAAAGATGGGCCTCTAGCTACAAAGGGGACTTTTATTTCATCACACTTGCAACCTGTGTTATTAAATAATGAACCACTTAATTAACTAATTCATTAATGCATGGCTGTGATGAATAGATTTGCTCCAGCAACAGAGTCATGAAAGCAGATGCAACCCTGAGTGATTTCCAAATACGGCTTTCTTTCAGAATGGATTCTATTTGAGCAAGTATCTTTATTTAATAACCTCATTCTTTCTCCTGCCTCTAGCTAATAGAGCAGCGTTGAGGTCTGCTGTGTCAGTTCCCCCCGCACCCCAGCGCTCCCTGCTCTGGTCCTTCCCTCTTTTCTGCCTGCCTGAAGCCCCCCACCTCCTTTGGCTCCAAGCAGTCAAGATGCCTTCAGTGTGTTGTGTCACAAAATCACTCTTTGCCCAGAGTTACCACACTGCTGTGGCCAGGATGCAGTGTCTCATCATCTCTTATCTCAAGTGCACAATGATTGCAGTGTTTCAGGTAGTGAAAAGCACTGTCAGATATTTTGCATGATCACCTTCTCATTGCTGATGGAACCAACAAACCTCCCCACGAACTGGAGACAGGACAAATAATTTAATGCACCTCACAGCAGCCTATGCAGGGTTGTTGTCTCCTGATTTCCACCATGGTATAGGAGCATGTTAAAGGGTTCTAGCAGAGACATTTCCATAGGCTGAGAGATCTCCCTGTAGCGAACTGTTCCTGCTATTGGGAACAGCTCTCTCCCAGCCTGGGATGCTCAGGCATCAGTCTTTAGAGACAGTTGCTTGCCAGCTCCAGTGAAGTGTACCACGGCACTGACCATGCCAGAATTCAGGATCATTCCAAGAAAACCCTCATGCTGCAGCCTGTCACAGTTGCAGCCAACCTTATGCTTCCATTGTGCTCTTTAATAGGTTTGATACTTATGTTTGCCTTCGGGGCTGCTCAACAATCAAGTCTGAGGAGCACAGTTATTATGATGCTAAGATTGAGATCAGATAAGAGGGATGGTTCTCAAACTAAATTCAGCTTCTTTCTTTTTTTGTGTAAACCCTCCAATACAATTATTTTGTGGCCACAAGAGCTTTCAAAATTGCAAATGCACTGTTCATTATGCACCTTGTCTGTGGAGAAATACAAGTGCAAGCAGCAGCAGGATTAAAGAGATATTCACTCTGAGACCCCTTTCAAGGTTATGTAGCAGGGAAAATAGTGGAGTAATTGCTTTTGCTCCATTCATTTTCATAGCATTTTGATTAGTTTGACCATTTTTTGGATATGAAACACTACTGAGGAGATCTGAACTTTGTAGCATCCATGATCATTCAACAGAGTCCATTGTCTAGTTATCAAATTCACTATTTGAATCATATGTATCACTGCAGCACAAACAAAATAAAACCACAAAATTATGTTTTCTTCCATAAGAAGGCAATGTGCAAAGCCTTAGCTGGGAAGCTACACTTTGAATATCTCAAATTCCCAGATCTTTGAAGAACCTGCTTTTGAAACAAGCATCTTGCAGAAAATCACAAAAATAGATTTTTTTTTTTTCATTGACTAGATGCACAAACTAAAATTGCCATGGGGCCTGGAATATGTTGGCACTGACTTAACAGTAACATAAGACCTCAGATATAGCAACACTACATTTATACTGTTTTATACCCATATGGAGATTTTCAACTCAAAAGATCCCCCGGCAGTTTTTTTGAACTATACAGCAGAAGAGTAGAGCTAATTTGAGCATATGTAGTGGGCCCCCTAACATTATGGAAAGGTGGGTTGCTTGGCAGTGTTTTTTTCCCAGGCATCCCATATTCCTTTCTTTTTCCTGCAGGAGTTTTTAGGTTAGCTCTTTGCAAGAGCAGCTCATTTATGCAAAGCCTTAAGCTTGGCCAGTATCTTCACAGCCCCAAGTCATATGGTTCTCAGTTGTTCCATGGGTCATCTGTCTCACAGCCTTCTGAAATTATGTTCATGCCTCTGTTGGAGAGGAAGAGGAGGAGAGGAGGAAACCACTGAAACAAGGAGCAGATACTGCAGGAGCCAAAGAATGAGAGAAAACTACAGCAGAGCATGAGATATAGCAAAGGAAGTAGGATAAGTCAGGGAGTGGGAGAGGGAAGGTCAGAAAGGGACAGGAGAAGGTGTAACAGTAGCTGGAGTACCCAATCTCAGAAACCAGTGTTGCCTTGAGCCAGTAAAAGGGAGGGAGAAAGAAAAAGCAATATTATGCATGCCACTTCATAGTGGTGAGAAGGCTGTGCATTTGCCTCCCAAACAGCTTAATAAATTCCTGTGTTCGGGTTAGACATTAATGATGAAAAAGCTTCATTTCCCAAAATTAATAGCTACAATACATCATCAGGCTATAGCACCATAGCTCATGTATACGCAGGGAGAAAATCCTCAAAATCACCTTTCGGGGCAGAAGGAAGATTTAGCTATTATTTATTGCTCAGTGTGACTCATGCTTGTGGGTAGGGGCGCGACAGTACAGATGGGAGTTAAAGTCAAATTGCTGTCAGCGTAATTTATGCCAGGAGAGTTGAATTCAGGCTACTTCTACTTATGCTTTACCTGTAATTCTTCTGTAAAATATGAAAAGCGTAAGAAAACAGTTTGAAAAATAAGTGCCTGTGCAGATATTGGTCAGGACTCAGACAAGTTTGGTTAGAGGAAAGATGGCTTAATGTCTTGGGGAGCATCAAGAACTCTGTACAGCTTTCTGTAATGCCACAAATGGCTCGATTAACTTTAGAGAAGACATTCAGTTACTCTTGGGTTTAGCTCTTTGTCTGCAAAAGAGCTGTAATAACTTACTTTCTCTACCTGTCAGAGATTGTGTAGGGAAAATACATGCATAACTGAAAAGTGAAACTTGTAACCACTGATGAAGAGCTCAAAAGTTCAACTTTCTAGACTTCAGATTGTCCTTGCCAAAACCACTGTGATTTTGAAATTATCCTCACAAGGATAGAACCTCCTGCGAATGGCCTCCAATGTGCTGTTTCTAAACAGAATCAATAATACTTCCAGCCTGTTTCATAACTGTCCTTCCGTTCCTCTTATTTCAGCTCTACCCAAAGATGACATGCTAAAGACACTAATAGTCATCAAACTCCCTAATTATGGAAAGGCAACGGAGAGAGATCTTGAAACTCTGGTGTCCCCATGCAAAGGGGCTGCTCTGGCATTCACGGTGGGGAGGGCAAGTATCTCGTGACCTGGGACCTGTTCTCACTGTGCCTGGTCTGAGGGTGCTCCTTCCTGCATACACTGAAATGAGGGGAATCCCTCTACCCCCTCCCAAAGCCCAGACTCTTTGACCCAGCTCAAGCCTTCCAAGGGACTGACTGTACAGCAGAAATTTCAGCTGCAGTCTCCCTGGAAGTGAGTTTAATGGAATAATATGCCTTTTAGCAAGATTTAAGCATTGAGGAACTTGGCATCTCCCTCCCTGCTGAGTGTCAGGGACATAGTGTATGCCAGTGCTGCTGTCACCATGTGCCCTTGTGCATGTCACCAACAGACAGGACTCAGGGCTGTGTTTCTTCAGTAGCTATCTGCTCCCACACAGTCGGCTGGCCTCCGCTTCTCCTTAGCCTGCTTGCAAAAATGTTATTTGGCACTGGGACACCCTCCCCCCTTCATGCCTCTCTAAATCTCAGCTGGAGCATGGCTCTTCTTGTCAGCAGGCATATTGTGGGATTGTGGTGGGCAGCCACACTTGGCCCCTTCTGAAGATTTCCTCTGTCATCGTGTTATTACCCAGCTTCCAGTCCACGTCCTGACATGCCGAGATCAAACCTTGCCAGGCTCCTCAGGACCATTTTGACTGCCTGTTCTTTTGACTGTCATTTTGATAGTCTTGAGATTTAGGAGATCTGGCCATTACACCGTGTGCTGCAGAGCCAGGCACAACAAGCCATAAAGAGCATGGAAAGCTATTCCTGAAAACCATGCTAGGGACTGCCTGCTAGGATTTGGGGTTTGAGTACACCTATTGCCAACTCTTCCCCACAGCAGATTCCCTCCACCTGGATTCTGATGAGCAGATTATTAAGATCAGAGAGTGCTGGCTTTCCTCTAGCTCCTGTTTTCTCCAGTACTCGTAGGGGAACTCCTGAATTTGGCAGAATCTGCAGCCCAGTGCAGCCTGAAATGTGTTGATCACACTTACTCCTACTTTTGATACTATTCATCCCCACCTAGCTTTAGAGATCATGTCCTGCACCACTGCACAGAGCTCTATTTTCATTCCTCCCTTCAACCCCAAGTCAGTTGGCAATGCTTCTGCAAGACACCTCCTCGCGACTGGGTGAAGTCACCCGCTGGCAGATGGTGCTGGTGGCCAAGTGTCTGACAGATCAGCATGCTCCCAAGCCCCGTGTCAGGTTGAAAGGAAGGCATGATGGGCCAGCAGGTTTGGTAATGGGTCTCCATACAGTATCTGCCTTCCTTACCCCTTGTGTGGTCTCTGTTTCCAAGGAATAGGGAAGAAAAATTAAAAATCAGTGTCTCTGTCCTAAAACAGTAAATGAGTTGGACTTGCAGTCTTATAATAGCAGACATTCAGGAAATCTGAAATGCAAGAGATTGAAATTCTGCACAAGGAGATCCCTACCTACACATCAACCTAAGGGACTCCTGGGAATAAAGACAAGGCCTTGGTAGCATTGAAAGTGGGGACTGGATATATTTAAGGGAAAGGAGAATACGAGTTTAATTTAAGTTATACAACCTTTCTTTCTACTGGGAGAAATAAGTTCTTCTTCAAGACATCAGGCAAACATCAAGACAACTTTATCCTGCTGTAGGCTATTCTGTAACTGTCCACTGAGGAGTTTCTTGGGTGTTTTTGCTGGTGCCCACTGTCAGAGAGGGGATCCCAGGCTAGAGGATTCTCTGAGTGGTAAATCCTGGGTAGTAGTAACAGGAAAGCTGTGAAATGGATTTCCCTTGACCCAGCTACATTGGGACTATTCACACAGAAATGACACCAGAAAATAGCGCTATCAGAGCAAACGGCTTCTGCTCCGAAGTGGGAAGAGAGGAGTATAGTCTATCACACCCTGAGTAAAGGTAAGATAAAATAAATTCAAGACTTCTGCTAGAAAGAGGAATCCTGGATGATATACAGGAGAAGGCAGGCAAGAAATGGAGTATGAGAGCAGGTGTCCTCCAGATGACAAGCCTAGGGGGATTAGCTGGCAAATTTCAAAGGGATAACAAATACTTCAAGGCAGATCAAGCTAGTGCCTCTTCAGGGAAAGGAAGATAGAATATCTCAGGTGAAGAAAGTGGCAAGGAGGAGATGATAATCAAAAGTTGTTTATCAAAGTGTAACATCAGACTGACTTGACAGGGAGCCAAGGAATGGCCTTGGGGAGGCACGTGGATATCGAGCCTTTCATCTAACCCAGACTGGCTAGGGAAAAGACTGCTTTCTGATGGCACTTTAGTGACAAATACAAAATCTGCTGGGGGTTGCAAAATCTTTCTGCTTACCCAGGAATAAGCAGCCAGAGTGCTGAAGCCCACAGTGCCAAGCCTGCAGTAACAGATCCCATCAGTGCAAGCTAAGCAGAAGGGGCAAGAGCTGACCAGTTCCCCTCTTGATTTCATGAGATCCCTGGAGGGAAGTGATGGTAAGAGGAGGAATATAGACCCATGATTAACATATAAATTTTAGACATTTTATATAGGAAGCTCTTTCTCTGCAACAGAATTTTTGTAAGGCTCTGTGTAACTGCTCTCTCTGCCTCTATTTCCTATTTTGGGAATAGGACTGAGTGCTTTCTACCTCCCATATATGCTGTGAGATGCTTGGGAACAGACGCAATGTTGTATCTCAGTTGGACAAGGGCAGCCAAAAGGCTGTTGCTTGGGGAAATTGGTATGCTTGTGCTGTAGAGGAGGTTGGTTTTCAGGGCTGTAAAACTGGTGCTTTGCCTGAACACTAAATTCACTTGTTAGCTTTCTCCTGCAAGGTGCAAATATGAGGAATCCAGGTAATGAACACGGAACGAGCTCCGAGTCTCTGCAGTTCCTGTACACAGGAGAACCACAAGTGGATCTAGTGATGGGCACAGAGCTGTGAGCAAAAGGCATTGATGTGTCTGTTATGTTTTAAGCCTAGTGCTGGATGAGGGCCAAGAGCTGCCTGACTCTATTCAACAGTCCCTGACTCTATTCAACAGTAAATGGGTTTGTTGCTGTGATTCAGATGAGATGGGTTTTAAAACTGGTCTGTGGAAGGATCTTTTATTTCCAAATAAAATACATTTTTTTGATTCCCTGGGGAGAAGCAAAGGGTTGGACATGCCTCAAATAGTGAAGGCTTCCATAGTTACTAATAAACCATGACCAGGGCTGGGTTCTGCCCAGACCCTCCACACTTTGCAGCACTGGTGCCCAGACTTTCCCCTGGGGCTGGCCCATGGCCCTTAGCAGGGGCACTCATGGGCCACGTGGCACAACTTCCCCAACACAACATCTGGATATTCACAGCTCCCTGCTTTCGATTGTCATGCACAGCTGTGCAAGCCTGACCCAGATACAATATTTTTTCTGCAAGGCTAGAGCAAAAACCAGGCTAACACACACTACACCTCCAGACTAACCCAAGCCACATAAAACGTCCTTCAGGTGAGGCACTTGTCCCATTATGTGTTTTTTTTTGTTTTTAAGTAAAGCCATACCTCTCAAAAGTTGGTGGCTAAAAGCAGTGTCCCTCCTCTACAAAGTGCACATGGCAGCTTTACCTGCTTCCCAAGTGTCACCTGCCCAGCTCTCCTCATCAAGACTCTCCTTCTGAGGCTACTGGAGATCCAGGCTCTGCAGTTCTCTCTTCAACACCAGCCTCATAGTGCCTGAATTTGGAGTACCAAAGTTTGATGCAGGCTTGAGAGGATTGCAGACATTTCCTGTTTGCAAGCAATATACCCTGAAATTTTACCGTGAAATGAGAAGGATTTTCTCTGGGAAATAACTCCACTTGCTCTTTCAGAAATTAGTCTCCTCACTTGTTGGAAAGTGAGAAAATGTTTCTCTCCAAAGGTCCCCAGTCTGCTGTTATGTGTCTGACTGTTACAAAGTCTGGGGAAACTCCCCTGTGTTCATACATGGGTGGCCAGCACAAGCATACTACTCCCTACAGTGGATCACAAAAGACAGAGGGGCTTCATGAACCCAAATTCATCCCTGATATTTGCCAACTGTAATCCCAAGGGTGCCTCAGTGATGGCACCAATCCTCCAGATCGACACGCGCTTCTACCCAGCTCATTTGGTGTTCCCACCTCTCCCCAAGAGACAGTTCAAGCCCACAGAACCCACAGTCCAGGCAACAAAATCTTACCTGGCTTTTCTTTCAGCTTCTCCCCTCCTGTGCTTTGCAGGAGGGAAGCGCTGCCCGCAGGTCTCTGCATCAAGGGGTTCCCCTGCAGCATGACATCACGCAGAGAGCTCCCTTGGCTCATGGACAGCGCTGAATTCTTCTGGTAGAGTAACCCTGACTGCCAAGTGAGGGCAAAACTGCTGATCCTTCTCTACAGCACCCTCAGCACCTGCCCCCAGCCACAGATTAGATCCTTCTCAGAGTCGTTTTAACACTAACCTGACAAATCGCCTGCTGCGCTGCTGCAGATGGTAGAAGCACTGCTGACTCTCTGCTGGAAGGTGGCAAAGCTTTCCTGGCTCCTCTCTAGCTCTTTAGCTCTCTAGCTTTTTCTTTTTTAACACCTTCAATATAATTTCTAAGAACTTACTAGCCACATCAGCTCATGCTACTTGTCTATTCATCCCTGAGCTCCGGGATGCTGATGAGCAGTGTCTAATACTTCAAAAGATGATAAAAATAATCCATGCCTTACTTGTTGTTTGAGTCTATGTGAAAAGAAAGATGGAGAATCCAAATCAACCCCCTGAGCTGATCAACTCTGAGAAGAGTAAGATCAGAGGATATTTAATTAGGTTCCTAATTACAGCAGTTATTAGCTGTCATTGAAATCACCTGGGTTTGGATCCCAGAGCAATGTGAACTACAGATTTCAGAGATATGCATTACAAAGATAAACATGATTATTCCTTTGGCTTGATCCCAGCTGGAAGAATAACAGGCTGCACTATCAACGACTGAAGATTAAACTCTGATATGTAATTTGTTCTTTTCACAATATAAGCAATATAAAGAAATCACATAGGCACAGTCACAAGATCCACAGTATTTCAATCCTAAAGTAAATTCAAAATAAGGAAAAAAAGGGGAGCACCATTGGAAAACCCACATATTATTTAAAGAAATACCACCTTACATCTATTTTCTGCATCTCTTCTAAAAATACAGCTCTGCTGATAGGATCAGACATTGTTCCTTCCACATGATTCTGAATAAAAGAGTGCAGCAAATGAAGAATCTACTAGAAACTAGAGGAATAACCTTGAATAAGTGTTTTCTGCTCCTTGTTTCTGTTTGTTTCATTCAGGCAGATAAAACAGGGAGAAAGAGTCAAAAAATAGTCTAGTTTTCTATGAAAAAAGAGATGTTAATAAACTTTTTCTTCATATCAGTCAATGTTTTTCTTCAAAATTTGGCAGGTTTTCCCCAAGGATTCAGAATTTTGCATTAGATTCAGTCATTTTCGGAGAAAATGGACAAAAGGAAACATTTGCTTCTCAAACATTTATAATTTGTCCAGAACAGATCTTTGTTCTTTTGAGAATAAAATGTTATGTTAAAATGAATGAATATTCTCTGACCAGAGGGAAGGAGCATGTTTCCTAAGAGAGATGGGGAGCTTCATTTTACATTAACCCACTGGCTTCACTGGATAGTGTAAATTGACTGTCCAGCTGGAGCCAGCTGTGCTGAGAGCAGTGGAAGAGAAAATGGATGAAAAAATGCTCCTGATCTAATGTGAATGCAAGAACAAGAATGCGAACTGGCCAGAAAGACATTTCAACTGGGAATAAAAAGAAAGTTTCTAAGCAGTCAATGAGTCAAAAAAACCCACCCTGTCTACTTCTCAGACAGAGCAGGCCACGTTTGCATGGGCAGTATAGTGGGGAGTGAGCTGGAGTGCTGCACTGCTGCTGACCTACTCTCAGTCACACCGAATGGGCCACCAGCTCGGCCAGGTGCTGGGGCATTTGCAGCAGGTGTGAAAGCCTGAAATTCAAACTGATGATGAAGTTCTGACAAAGTTTCTTGACAGCAATATTTCTGGGGCGTCTGGACAGGACCTTGAGGGGAAAGAGAGAAACTTCATCACTGGCTTTGTTGAAAATCAAAGACAAACTGCTGAGAAGTATCCTGTAAGCGTGAGCCCCGTGCTGACTGTACAGCTGGGCCAGAAGATGTAAGAGACCTTGATTTAACCCTTCTATGAATTAAAGATGGAAAAGACACCAGAGCATGGCAGGAGGGGGGTTAGTACTGTTATTGGTTACCAACTTGCATAGGGTGTGGGGAACAACTTATTTTCTATGTCAGCCCAATGGCAGGTAGACAGCACCAGCCAGTGGCTACTGCGTATGCCTGACTGCTGGCAGGCTCTGAAAGAGCATCCAAATGCCACCCAGCCTCAAGAGGATAAGGCCAAGGCAGCCAGGGGAGGTAAATCCAGAGAGCTTCATCTGTTTCTGTGTTTTTCTTGAGTCATTGTTGCTTTTGCAGTTGAGGAGCCCTTCACTGCAGGCAGAGCAGAGTGCGGCAAGCCTCGGAGAGTGTCGAGATTCATGAAATATAGATAGGAGGTAGGCAGGCTCCTAGAGCTGGGTAAATACATGCATGGTAATTGGCTCCATCCCCAAGAAAGAAATGTTTTGCGTAAGGATGCAAAAAGGGCTTGTTCAGTAAACTTTGATATACAGACTTGACTCAGCCATCACCGAAAATAAAATAAAAATGCTCCTCTATCTTCAGTAAATGAGCAAGCAACTCCATTTTCACCCTTTCTCCATTTTCATTCCACCCTTTTTCCATCACCCACTCAGAAGATGTTATCTCCAATGTCCTTTAGAAAGAGCATCTGATGAAAGCAGACACAGCACAGACACAATATCCTGATCCAAACCACTTTCAGTCTCCATAACATCCCCAAAGAAAACATCTGTCTACCTGGAACTGGCAGGAAACAAAGAGTCGTTGATGCACAGATCTTAGCATGGAGAAAAGCCAATGGCTAAATGGTTACTATTGTAATGAACATTTGTTAACCACTTTTTCCCAGATGCAAGGACAGGCATGCTCGCTGGGATGCTCTGAGTGCATGCAAACCTAAACTGTTGCTCCCTGTGAAATTACTAAAGGCTTCGTGGATCCCGTCTGTCCTTTGCATGTGAGCTAGATCCGAGAGATCTCTGCCTTTATGTACATTAACCATGCATGGCTGCTCAGAGCAAGCCTCTGCTTCTGCAGCCACAGTGAATGAATTATTTCTAGACACTTCTCAGGAGCTTCTCATGCTTAACCTGATCTCCCTTACTTGGAGCAAGCAAGATTCCCCTTCCTAGTGGGAAGATGAAACCTGAATGACCTCCCCTGGCAAGGGCGAGGCAGTCCAGATATGAGCAAACAGGGTCAGATGGATGCAAAATGAAGCCATGTAGGAAGACTCTGCACTGAAATTTTATGTGGACTGAAACTCATGATGGAATTTCATAGTAGAAACAGCTATAGCACCTCCTGCTCAAAACGCTCATTTTGAAACAGATCTTGAAAATTATTTTTGCTAATGATGGGGATGAAATTCACCCCAAACCCACTCAGCTCCAGGCTGCATTTGTGGACAAATTAGTAATGCTATTTTGCCAGCATCCTATATTCAACCACTAATTAACTCAGCAGCCGCTGCCAGAGTTAATCAGGGAAGCAGCTCCATTATCCCCTGTACACCCACGGGGTCAGGATCCACTGGCTGCCACCGCCCTGCCAGCTGTAAAGGCAGGACAAGGAGCTGCTCATTTTTCTGCTCTTGAAAGGCCACTGAAGCACCCACCGGCTCCCCGGCAGGGAGGTGGATGTCTGTGGGTGGGTGGCCCCAAGCCCTGCATCATCACTCCTGCAGCCATCCCTCCGCAGTAGTCTTTCCCATCCAGGAGAGATCCCTCCACAGTGAGTCCCTCCCACGCGCTTTAAACTGAAAGAAATGGGGAATGAAAGCCAGGAAGAAGCTGAACACAGCTAGACTTACTGGAAGAAGGCAAAGGTTTTCTCTTGTAATTCAGATGCCACAGCCTCTGTAGGAGTAGGTTATGCACAGCAGGGCTCAGCTTCTGTCCTGAGCCCTCATCCCACATCCCCCGGCTGCTATCTTCACAGCATCAAAAGGAAAGCATCAAAAAAGGAAAATCCTCTAATTCAAATAGTCCCAGGCAAGGAAGATGCACAGGAGATCAAGATCCCTGGGAAACGTCTGTTCTGAGCTGAACTGCTTACTTGAGGAGCTTTATTGCAACTTTTGGGGGTTAGCAGACCATGCATTATTTCCCACTTGAGGGAAAACCTGTGTATCACAGATGTAATAGACTGCATTTTCCTCTTTATACGTCACGCAATTCTGCTGAGCCACATGGTCTCAGATGTTGTAAGCCTGCCAAAATCATAATATTATTTCATAGCAGGTATGAGGAAAAATAAATCAGCAATGGTTAATTAAATAATTACTATCAGGTCTTGCATTTTACAGTACATTGTTTGGAGATGGAAATTCTGGATGGTTTTTAATCAAATGGCTTATCTAAATCTAGTAGGAATAAAAATCTGTTTCAGAATTTGATTTTTAAATGTCAAAGGAAATATTTTGTTTTGGAACTCTTCCAGGTGGAATACTTCCCAGTGAAAAGATAACTTTTTAATAACAATTAGGAAAAAATAATTTAAACTGAACAGCTACACTAGATGCTCAGAAAGAACAAAGATGCCAAAATTATATCAAATGACTTTCACCATGAACACACATCCCATTCTAATATTACCGGTCTGGAATTTTAATTTTATTTCAAATATGTTATGGATCAGAACCTCAGGGCTGTAGATTAATCCAGATTTGCTCAACTAAGAATCCCTCCATCAGCCTTGTTGTGATTATGTTCTTCTAATCAAGTACAATTAACAATTGTCACGTAACACCATTAAAAAACACTTAGGAATTGATCAATGGCTACTATAAGCTGAACCGATTAATGTAATTTTTGAAATCAAGTTTCAATTAGCTCTAAAGAATAATGAAAATGTGAATAGCAAATTCTCCTGCAGACATACCACCTTAGTCTGAACAAGAAAGATAAACATGATCCCTTTTACCTGACCACTGAAAAAAATTACCTGCTAAATTCCTTGTTAGATTTAGCACTTACTGTCCAGTTCACTCAGACAGTGAGTAAGCAAAGCTTTGCTTGTACATTTACTCACAGACATTTCTACAGGTCTCCTCTACCATGGGATGCTACCATTAGACTCTAGAAACATTGAGTAAAATTATGGCAGATTTGACTGAATTTATGGATGAAAACAACCAGAAACCAATTTTCAGTGATGATTATATATTAAAACAAATGTTGTTCAATGCAAGGACTAAATTCCTCTTGCAGGAAGGATGGAAACGCTGCCTCTCCTTTCTCTACCCAAACCTCTAAATGGCCAGTGGGACCAGCAGCTCTGTACCCAGCTTGTCCTTTTCCCCAGGCTGGACAGGCTGTCTGCCTGCTGGGCAGCCCGGTACTTTGATGGCAGGTTATCCAGCATCTGGGCAGATTACAGCAACGTTAAAATCAAGTGGATAACTATTCTCTGGATGTATTTATACTCAAGCAGATCAGAGAGATTTTTCCAAAGTTTTCCTTTAGTCACAGGACAGAAGATTTGAACACCTCTTTTGGACACTAACACAATGAAGGGAACTTTCTTTTCCAGCTCAAATGTGCCTTCTCTGGCTGCTCAGTGACGGAGTGTCTCAGGCCAAGCCCTGCTGCTCTGCCTGCTGTGACATTCCCTGCAGCACACAGCCCACTGAGAGACTGAAACCACTGCATCCTCGCTGGGGCTAGATGCAGGAAAGAAGCAATTTTGTACAAACCCATGAAGGCACAGAAGGGTGTTACTAGTGATTTTGGGACCTCCATGGGTGAGTCTAATACCCAGGTTATCTGAAAGCTCAGGGGAGTGATTGGAAACCTCTAGTACCCACTGATGAGTGGCTTGTCACATGAAGGCTTGCCCCTTTGGTGCTCTGTCATGAACGCATCAAGCCACAAAGTTTAGGAGGCTCCTGCCTGCGCACAACTAACAAGATGGAAAATGCCCTCAACGTCCTCTCAGAAGATGAGAGTGCAACAGTGGACCTGGCTGGAGAGCGGAAAAATGGTCAGTTTTTCTACTTCCACCTGATGGCAACTCTTCTTGTCTATATTTGAGATTTGGCTGTGCCACTAGTCAGCAAAAGACCTTCTTCCTCCACCCCTGGCTTCCTTTTTTCCACTGCTTAGTTACCCCGAGGACTCCAGTGCCTGATTCTCCACAGAGCTCCCCTGTTGTTTATAAGCAGCCTCCCAGAAACATCCACCCTTTTCATCTCTCCCTCCATCCACTTTTGGCCCCTACCCGTAATCCCACGGGGGATGTGTGGGAGGTGAACCTGGAGCAAGGCTGCTGTGTGAACACACAAACCTCAGGCGCTAGCTCCCATCGCCACCAGCCTTAGAGCACCCACAACAACCTCTGAATGCCACAGGGTCTCTCTGATAACTCAGCCTGACCCACCCCATCTGCAATACCCCCCTCCCTGAGCTCTCCTATACCTTGTCTCTGAGAAGGAGTAACCCAAATCCGCATCCCAATGGTGCCTTTACGTTAAAACCCAGAAACCTATTTTTGGTCTGTTTATGGTCAGCCGTATTTAAACAGAGACGAATTGCACCAGCACAAACTTGTCCTCGCATAACTTCATTTTCATCCAGACAGAAGCTTTCAAGCAACAGCAACCAAACCCTTTCAATATTTAATCAGCTGCGTGGCCTGAAACAGCAGGGACAGGCAGCAGCTGCCAGGCACAGAGCGGGCAAGGGGGGTGAGCGCTCCCATCCCCACCAAGCCTCTCTCCACCCTGAGCACTTGCCTCCTTTGCACACTTGCAGTGGTAGAAAAAGCAAATGGGAGCCCCATTTCAGCCTGCTGCTTTAGCCCCAGAAGCTTTCAAACAGCATGGCTTTGAAGTACCTTATTTTCATGCCTCTCTTCCAACTTCTCAGTTGCCTTCCAGGTGTAAATCTTACTTTCTTTCCTGCTGATGGCTGGGAAATTGCTGTGCTCAGCACCCTGTAATTGTAAGTCAGCAGCACATGAGCTCTCCCACTTTTTTTTCTGGTTTTAAAGCAGGCAGGATGTAAATCTTGGCTACAAACAAGGCTTTGCAGAACTTGCAGTGCATGGGGGCACATTTAGGCTTTTCCTAATCTTTCCTCATTCCCTTAGTGACTTGTCCTGTGTGTTTTAGGGGGATTAGAGTGGTTGAGAGGACACCATCCTTCAGTGGGTTGGCTCTGCAGCATGCAATTCAGACTCTGCTTTTAGTCCCCATGCTAAAGAAGTGTCGCTGTAAAATAAAGCCATAAGAAGGAGCTCCTGAAGTGTCCTGCTTTAGTCAACAGGCATGGCCGGCTTTTCAAAACCACAAGTGTCAAAATACTGAATGTTTTCTAGTCAGAAATACTTCATGAGTGTTTCCTACTAGAGCCCCTGTGTCCTGCACCCTTCCCAGCTTTTTGCAGCAGGATCCTATCTTCTTAGCATTATAAATTAGATACTAATAACCAACTCTAAACACACTTATCTAAAGAAGAAAAAAAATGTCAAAAGCATATTCAATTAGTGATAAATAATAAGTACAAGATTAATTAAAATTACTCTGCTCTGGATTCCCATCCTCTGGGTCTGAGAATGCAAAAGGCATTCCCCATGTTTCCGAGAGTGGCTCGACATCAGAGCATCGCCACAGTCCCCAGAGGGTTAATGAATGGCATCAGTGGTGGGAGATTCACTGGCCCCACTGGCAATGGGCTCCAGACTCCTTTCGCTGGTCAAACTAGTCTTGGCTCACCAGGGAGGGTCAGTTTCCACGAAGCCCAGAAACTTTGGGTCTGTATTGCAAGTGAAAAGGCTCTTCAGCTCCTCCTGAATGCCAGGAAAGCTTAACTAATCACCAACAACAGCTACATATCAGGAGAAGAAACCAGCCGGATTTCTCAATCTGAGTCTGTGTATAAATCATTTAACACCTCATCTACACATGCTTATAGTTAATGCACACTAGATCCCTGCATAGAGACAGCCCTGCTAAAATATCTGTGAATTTGGGCTGTGAGTGCATGTGGCAGGGGGTGCAGAAGGACAAATATACCCCTCCAAAAAGTGGCTGATCTTGCTGGTGCCCACTCTGAGCTTCAGTGGAAGTAGGTGAGAGGAATTCGGATTAGATTTCCTCCTTTGCAGTAGGCTGAAAGCATTGGAGAACCAGTTCCTGGTTGTTACTGGGCTTTGTAAAAACCCACACCTCTTGTGGCTCCAAGCAGCCATGATCCCAAATCACCCCCTCTTCTCCTCCCTCCCATATATCAGGGCAGAAAGAGCCCTGGTCCCCGTGTACAGAGAACAGAATAATCACTTTTAGTGTTTATTATGTTATGAAGTGCCATATCCCTCATACTAGCCTAGGTATCTCTGATTCTGGTATGAGTCCAGAGCAATTTTACTTGTTTACAGCCCTGAGACTAAAATCAAGATCCACCTACCCAGGATAGCTTGTAAATCTAAAAGAGATTTTATCCATCTGTATAAGTGTCCTGTGCAATAGATCCTCTGTGCCAAGTATATCCAGAGAAGTATTTTTGTGTGCTTCCATTCTGTCCCCCAAGACACATCAATCCCTCAGTCATCCTCAGGGAGGCATCCAATTCAGTCTGCCTCTAAACTCATATTCTGGCTTTGCTAATCCCCCTGGGAATGTGCCTCAGAGGAAGATGCTAGCTGCAAAACTAGATGTCACCAGGCTTGTTTGAGGACCATCACTAATTGTAGGACTGCTACATAAATGAGGTTCCTCAAAGAAGCCACCACCACCACCTTTGCCTGGAGGGATGTGGTGGGAGCAGTCACCAAGACCTGGCCGTGACCACTCGTGTCTTGACAGAGGACCAGCCTTCCACTCACCACTGCAGTACTGAGTCCTTGAGAGTAGGAGGGGTGTAAAACACACATATCACTTGGCTCTCATAGCACTTTCCCCATGGTCAAAAATCTCCTGCAGGGATTTTACTCACCCTCTCACATTTTACAAAACACCCCACAGGGATCATCTTCATGCCAGGACTGGGAAACTCTCCATGTTGCAATGGTGTCCAGGGACCTGCTGGGTAGAAATACCAGGGCTGCCCTGTTCTGAGGACATGACTCTTCTCACTCGCTGTCAGCTGAGGAGGATGGGAGGCCAGGGAGAGAGCCGCTGTGCTGGCAGCATGGTGGGAACCAGAGCTTGAACAAAGCCATCCATCACCCAGTCAGGAGTGGATGAGTTCCAGTTTCCTGCAAACCCATCTCCCACGAGAGCTGCTGTGAATCACAGCAAAACATTGAGTTTAACTAGAAACACTGAATCATCAAGAGCCAGCTGTCGCACAGTCCTGCAGCATCTCCTGCCCAGCATCAGGCCTGCCGCAGTCCTCTTGCAGAAGCACTGGGTCTCTCTCCTAGGCAGGGCAACAGCGACTGCGAAGCGGGACAAGGGAAAGGGCATCTCTCACATGGCTGTGTCTATACATGGGCCGTTAAGAGCAATTTCTTCAGTAAAGAGTACTGCTTTGGGGCTCATATACCGCTTTCCATTCTTTCCCAGCATCTACACTGTTCAATATAACATATTCTGCCCTCTGGGCTACTCTGCTCCTCCTAAGAGATGACTGCTTTCAGCCATGGGTGGGCAATCCCCTTCATTATAGATGCTCCTCATTATAGAAAATGCATACCAGGCATGAGTGACTGCCATATAAACTGATCTAAGCCAGGTCATGACACCCCAAACCTCTTGCACACAGTCTCTGGGACCCTCATGGCTGTGTGTATGGTAGCTATCCTGCTGATGTCCTCCCTTAAGAGATGGGAGAAGAAAACACAGCTGAGTACATCTCAGCACATCCAGCTTTTCTTTCTGGAGCATCTTACACAGCACTGTCAGTATCCATACCTTATCTACATAAGGGTACAGATAGATTCAAGCTGGCTGGACGTAGGGCAGTTCTGGTCTGGAAGCCATGCTGGTCATAGCAGTGCTTATTATTTGGAGATGGTAATTTAGATTATGGGCTGGGCCAGGACTGCCTCACATTTGAAGAGTCAGGTAGAGGCATCTTGGATATGTATCTGGCTTTTATTAGCTAGTTCTGATGTTGCCTGGGTCTTGGACTTGACGAGATATTTTACAGCCCTACTCACTCTCTCCATGTCACTCACAACTTTGTAGATCTCTATCACATTCCTCTATATCTATAATCATATCCTCGGGTTTGTCACACCAAGGTGAGCAGAAAACATCTCTGAAAACCTTAGTCTCTCCACTTAAATGAGGCAGATTAAAATACCGTAAAGTACTCTCACATTTCATCCACCTCCAAGAAAGAAAATTCTTAATTTCTTCTTCCTCCCTGGCATTAAGGCAGTCAAGAACATGCCCAGGTGAGTTATGTCACTTTACACATGGAAAAGTCTAGGATGTCTAATTGTAAAGATTCCCTAGGATAGTTCTAGAAAAAGACAAGATTTGTCCTCAAAGTGGCCTGAACTTCCTGGCTCCCTTGTCCTGTCTTAATTCTCTTTCAAGAGAGGTTCTACCCTCTCTTTTAACCCAACTCGTCTTTTGAATTCAATCCATCCAAGGGAATCTGCAAGTCCACCTTGTTCCCCTCTTCCTTCTGCCCCCAACACCAGTGTGTTTCTACTGACATAAACGTGATCACAAAGTCGTGACTGCACGGGAAGAACAAACAGGCTGAGCAGATGGGTTGTGCGGGAGGAAGCCCTCATTTAAAACGCAAATAGCTGCTGGTAATTTAGCAGATGTGGTAAGAAAAATCTGGAGAGACAAGCATGAGGTGACTGGATTCCAATTTCAACCAAATAATGTGGAAGTTTCCCTGGCAAGAAAAAGCTTAATCTTCCATCTCCTTGATTACCTTGGCTTGAAGAGATAATGACATGGATGCCAAGTGTCTTCACAGGAATGATCTGGACTATTCTTTGTTTAGGATCTCATATGACTCCCTGACCTTACCAAATGGATTTATTCACATGGGAAATCCATCCTTTTTATCACAAATGCCCACGAGAAAAGACTAAAATTCAATTAGATATCATAACATTCATTAATTCTGTAGCACATTGAATTCTGTTTCCACTCACAGACAAATACTTCAGGATCTGTCCTTCACTTCCCCAACATCAAATCAGCATGTCTCAGGAAATATCTTTGGGATGCTATAAAAATCTGTACATCTAGCATATTGTAATATTCATTTGGCCCTAGAATTTCATCTTGGCAGATGTACCAAAATTACCACAGATGGATATGAGGAATTTCTCTTTATAAATATTACAGAGTCATTAATTAAACAAGGGAAATTAACCCTTCCAGGAAGTACTGCAACAAGGACCAGGAAAGCACAGTCACTACTGGCAAACATCTTTGACTGTGGGAGAAAAGTCAAGTGGACACAAACAAAAAATGGACATCAAAGATACTCTGACAATATTTCTGCAGGTTTTAGAAGATAATACAACAAGAAAATAAATTTATAGAAATTTCTGGTGCTCAGAAGTGTTCTTCCAGGAAACACAGAATGAAGGATTTTCAACCTTTTGAAACAAACTATGGTGTTTCAGTTAGAGGAAGCAAAACCTGTCATCTCTAAGAAGATTAACCCACAGATATAATAATCAATCCCCCAAAGACAACAAATGTGGCAATTCCTGTACTTTCTCCTTCTTTCACAGTGCTGGATTCAGAGTCATGCAAAGCCCCTTCCACTCACCTGACACAGATTTAGTACAAAAGGTTGTCATCCTGAAACATATGTGACACAAAATTCCAACCCAGAACTTGCTGCTGAGGAGAGGAGGATCTTTTTCTTTATGTTTAACATAACTGGTGCTTGAAACTTCAAGGTTGCTGTAGAATAAGCACAATAACCAGAGTGCCACACTCTAAGTGTCATGGTATCTAACATGAAAGAGTAGGAAATGTGTGAGCTTTTAGCAAGTGGAGGTTTCTGTATGAATACATCATGAGAGAGATATTTTTATAAAAAAAATCATCTCCGCAGTGTTCTCCAGGAGTAGTTTTTAACTCTGCCTGTCATAAATAAATATATAAAGAATTTGTTTTGGTATTTCCAAACCAAATTTTGCACCAGTTTTTGGGTGGAACACAGGTCTGTCAAGAAGGTCATAGCTTTCTACCTGTCAGCAAAATTGCCAGAGCTTCACCACTGTATTTTTCCTTTTTTTTTTTTTTTTTGTCAACAGAGATATATTATGTACAGACCTTTGCAGATTCAATACAGCCAGATTGCAAAGGCTGCTCTAAGATTTATTATTCCTTGATCCTCTTTAAACAAGGGCCCTAAATTCACTCCTAGTGTAAGAGCTCTGCTGTCACTCAACTTAGAAGCAGGACGCCCATTTTAAAAGTCCTTTGAGATAAACTGACTCACAGACCTCTCATTTAGAGTAAGCCAATGTCGAGGACATCAGATAGCTCACAATCCTAGCAGTGTGTAATCCAACTAGACCCTCTTCCTTCCAAATACCTTTATGTGCACCTCTCTATATATCAGCTATTTGCAGCACCTAGGGGACTGGTTTCAGGGAGAAATGCAGTTAGACTTCACAATGGAGATAGTTTATCAGTTAGAAAAGTTGAGGGGCTTTATGCATCAACTTAAGGGCAAGGATTCATGAATGACCTTCCAAAACTCCTGCAGTAAAGAGCATAAGGCAGAAAAGGCAGCATTCGGGTAGCAGCTCGATTAGGACTGCCCTATGGAGAGCACGGCTGGTGCCTGGCTGTGAGCTCTGAATGTGCCCCAGACCAAGCTGGAAATCATGTAGGAAAAAAGATATAGAGTGGGCGATGAAACAGCATTCAAGTGAAAGCTACTCCAACTGCCTAGGCACACACATTAACTGATCTCCTCAGCTCCCAGCCTCTTGCTAATAATAATTAAATTGCTTTGATGAACACTGACCCCTGGAAAAGCTTCTGTAGAAACCGAATGGCCTTCATTGTTTTTTTCCCTCTTTTTCAGCTCTCCTCCCTGTGCTTTTTACCCCTTTAAGCCTTATTACTTTTGCATCCGGACTGATTGTCCAGAAAGGGACCAAAGAGAAAAGCATCGCTTACCAGAACTAGGAAATATTTCATCACAGCCGTTCATCAGCCATTTCCCCTCTTTCTTGCCCGTGGAGCTGCTCCTGAAAGGGTTGCCCCTTTCTGCTAGGATGTCACGAGCCGGAGATTAGAAGTAAATGCTCTGCAAGCCAAGCCGATCATCCCGCTGCGACTGCATCCAGGTACTGAAGCACAGGCAATGGAAAAGTCCATCAGCCAGTAGAAAACACAGGCGCACGCACACACACCCCCCCCGCCTCCCGCACCCCCCCAGCCACAAAGCAATAGGAGCTGAGGGAGGCTGGAGGCAGGAGGGAGAGCAGATGGGAGGGGGGTGGCTTGGGGGAACCAGGCAGCGGGAGATGCTAACGTGACAGATGTGTTGACTCTAAGTTAAACAGGAAATTGAGGATGTTCAACACAGGGAGGAAAGACACTGGCTCACGTTAAAGGCAAAGACTTTCCCTGGTCTTTCCCTCCTTTGCTTTCCCTCTTCCATCCAGGCTTCCCCTGGTGATTTCTAGCTCTAACCTCACATGCAGAAACAAGCCAAGGTTCACACTGACTCTGCCTGCATGTCCGGGCAATGCAGGAGCTGCAGTGCCAGACAAGATATTTCCAGTCCTAGCAGTGAGTTGGGAGACTAGTCATTTATTCCCTCTTCAACTCTAACTCCCCTGAAGTTATTTAAATGGCATCCTCTAGATGACAGGAGTAAAAGAGGGAAAGCTGAACAGCAGGACGAGGCTTTCAATTTGTCCCAGTTCTGGGCAGAGGAAAATACAATAGGATCGAAATCCTGATTTAGGTTATGTAGGTTAAGCATCAGAGAGTAGAATAAATTGATTTAAATGCAGGAAATATAAAGTGCCTTGGCGCACTTAACTTCCCCATGAATAACCCTGACTTTTCAGCAGTTCAGACAAGGGTGGCCAGGGTGAGTCTGGGGGATGATGGCTGTACTGTGAGGGCTCACAGGGTTAGAAACCAGGGGAATGTAACTCCAGGACAAGGTGAAAAGATGTCCAGGCAACAGTAAAATGCAAAGAGAATTGGGGAAATCAAAAGCCTGCCCTGATTTCTTAGTTAAAGCCTGGAAAGCAGGGTGAAGGGAAACAAACCATACTAGTTTTGAGATGTATCCCAGTTTCTAGAGATTAGGGGAGAAAAAAGGGTGACACCACCACAAACCCAGATTGAGAAAATCAGTGGTGTCAGCTGTCTCAGTCTGCTGGACAAGAACTTTGTTTCTGCCTCAGAAGATCCCCCCCTTTTCTGCTGCCTGTGGCACTGGGGGGAAGACCCGCTTTGGCATCCCTGCGGAGCTGGGTGTCAGCCTGGTATAGCACAGCCAAGTCTTTCTCACTCTTTCCCCCACCAAAGCTTTGTCCCAAAACCCACATGTGGAGGCGATAAAAATGTTTCCTCTATGGCATGTACAAATCCCCAGGGTGATATAAGTGACAAGACTTTTTTTTTTTTTTTTTTTTTTTTTCTAGCAGCTGTGCACTATATAAAGAACAAAAATCTGTCTTCTCTACACACAGGGCACTTGCCCCATAACTGTGAGTGAAATATTCAGGTTTTGGTGCAATCCAGCCTGCCTCCCTCCTCACATCCTATTCCCTCCCCACACCCCCACTGTCCCTGAGCTGTGTTATTGGCCTCCCTTCAACATTTTAATGGAGTATTGACAGTGATCCATTCACACTCCAAACAGATGAACTTGAGTTGCATCCCCAGAATCGCATTTGCAGGGCCAGCCCAAGCAGGTGGGTTTGTAGCATCTTCTCAGATGTATTGGCTGCAGTTCAAAAAGCATTCCTTTTTCTGGTTAGAGAAATATCTTGAAAAAGTCTAGCGAGGATATTACACTTTGGAAGACTGCTGCTTTGGGTCTCTTGTCCTTCCTCCTACCTGCTGCTGCACTCCCTCGTCTCCACAATTATTTATAAAGCTCAGTGTTCTTTCCTAATCGGGATGCCATAATGTTCCCTGTTGCCTTGCACGTCACTTGTGTGTCACTCTGTGTCTGGGCCCATGGTGACCTCTCGGAGCACTTGGCAAGGCTGGCAGCAGCCAAATGAGTCATCAGCAGCCTGCCCCCACCTCTCTCCCTCCGGCCATTGCCACCCTGGGTCCCACCGAGCCCGGCTGCAGCAAGGGAGGACTGGGGGAGTTTAAAGCAGTCTAATCCCCAGGCTGGATAATTCATGGGAAGAGGATTACCCATTCTGTGCAGAGTCCTTACCTAAATATAGACCAGCCTTCCCCTTGCATGGCAGTCTGTGTGTCATGGAGACATTTTCCCTGCACTGTTTCTCCATCCAGTTTTAGGGGGTTAACTCTGCTCTCGCTCAAATCTGGGACAACCCGGTTTTAACCCATGGAGTTACAATGCAATAAAACAGGGGTTAGTAAAGCAGAGGCAAGACTGTAGCTCTGTGAAAGCCAGCAGGATCATGGCAGACTCATCCCCAGGAGCATATTTTCTCCATAATAAATGCCAAACTCCTTTAGAGGGGTCACAGCATGTACTGTCTTACTGTCTATTTGAAAACCAGTGTCATGGTCCTGAACTACAAAGCCTGGCAGCGTTGCATCAGGAGGGTAGAAGGGTAAGTGCTAAACTCAGATAATCCCATGGCAGGTTGCAGCAGCCTGCCCCGGGGAGCTGGGGATGGTGACCTGTCTCTGCTGCCTGCCCTCGGGGCTCTCCCGGTAGGTCACTGGGAGTGGGGGTTATCCCCACTGCTGAAGGGGATGGGTATTTTCTGGAGAGCTGCTGAAAAGGAAAAGGAATAGGCAACATGTTACCTTCCCTGCTTGCCCTCGCAGAAAGAGGGATCAAGTTGGGAGCTGTGGAAAGTATCTCGGATGGATTTGGCAGATCTCACCCTTCTCTTGTTTTTCAACTTCAGTCATCTTCCTCCTCCCCTCTGCCCCAGAAGGTGAAGCAAGGCCTGACACAGCTGACGCAGGCTCCCCTTTCCTACAGTGTCTTTTTTTTTTTTTTTTCGGCTGTTAAAGCCCTTATGGGACTTTTAGTCACCGTAACATTAAAGCATTCATTAGCACAAGAGTAATTCCATAATCTTTTCAGAAGAGAACAATTTCAGAGGTTCAGCTCATGATCTGGAAAATCAATTTGCTGACTTGATGATGCAGGAAGAGGATTTTCAAGGCTGGCTTTGGCTTCCCCAGCAGGACTGCTAACAGCCCTGGGACTTTGTGGCAAGGCCAGGAAAAGGCCACCCACAACAGCCCTGAGCAGAGGAGGAAGGACTCAGGGACTGGCACTCTGTGCAGAAAAGAAGGGAGCCAGGCTCATGCTGCATCAAGTGTAGGTTGTGACTCAAAAACCAGACCTGCCTTGCCAAGTTTTGTCCAGCAGTGTGCTGTGTAGGTAGGACAACATCACCATGGATCATGGGGGATATTCGTGCCTTTTTCATCTCTGCTACTTCATTTCACCGAAAGCAATTCTCCTAGCTCAGAGGTTATTATGATCAGGAAAAGGATGCATCTTCAGCATCCTGCATTTTCTCTTCAGGTTCAGGTTGGATCAACTCCTGTTTTGAAACTAAACTCATATACCCCGTGTACTAAACACCAGATCATGTGCTCTTACTCTCCTCATGGGATTCTTCACGTTCATTCTGACCGTGCTTTCAGATTTTGGTGCCCACACCCTACCTGCAGACAATCAGCCAGATCTGCAGAGGTCATCTGCATGTGCAAGGCTGACTTTTGGGGAGCACCCAGCTTGCAGGGTTGGGGACTGCATCAAAACCTGGCACGAAAGCTGCTCTCCCACCTATCTCCCTCAGTCAATAGTTGTCAGGTATCAGTGACTTTCATTCAGAGATGTTCCAGAACATAAATGGGTACAAATTGCATAGCTACTTCATGGGGCAGGCTTCTCATAACTGGACAAGCTGAACAGGAAGGTTGACTACTGTCAGCTGCTTTCTGAGTCTGTCTTTGATGCTCCAGGAGGGTTCCCCCAACACTTGCAATACACATTTGCTGCAAAATCATGTCAGGAAAACCAAAGGTTGTCACTGCATATCTGATCTCCAGTTGAGTTCATCTAATACTGGTGGACATGCCTTTCACAGCAAGGCCCTGAAGAGGGGAGCCATCAGCAGTTAACTAGGACCTCATGGAGCTTTTGAGGCCCAGGGCCCCCATGTAGGTGACTGCTGCCTGTGGCAGCTCTCTTGCAGGGGAGGGAGATGTTCCCCTCCTCTTTCTGCTGTGGGGTGGAAGAGGGCTTTTCTATTGGGAAGAACCTGAAGCAGCCCTGGATGCTGCCTCTGCTCCCACGCCCTCCTCCAGACTGTCCAGACAGGGCAGTCTGGCTGTGGGCATCCCACTGCATGAAGTGTTGGGGCCACATGTTAGGGCAGAGGCACTAAAGCGTATTTCCAAATGAGCAGCAGACATCTGGCTCAGTGCTTTCAGCCTGGGGTGATCAGTGAAGCATTATTGTATATTCAATATCTGGCTAAGCAAGCCATAGGATTAACTCTTTTCCTCTCTCTTCCCCCAAGCAATAACACTAGGGATCCAGAGGAGTCATGAAACAGCAATTTTCATGCCATGTCAGGCACTTGACTTACTCTCATCCTACCTGAAATTTCTGCCATGACTTCCCATGGCAGGAGATCCCTTTAAACTCTAGTATGTCCTTACAAATGCCCAACCTAAACACAGCGAGATTTCCTCTCAGCACGGAGCACCACCCTGCTCCTCACCTACACATTATAACCATCAGATTGTTACTCTTTTTCCCTTTTTTCCTGAGACAAGATCATCCCTGACAAGTAATGTCCTTGTGGAGCCAGTTCCTACCCATTATTTTTAATGGGATCTTGGTGCTATGGATCATATTACTGCAGTTTGACACAGGTAATGAAAATTTCCCTTGAACAGCACTTGTCCTCTAAATGAAAAATAGTCCCTGCAGAGATGTACATCTGGATGTGTTACAGGATGTTCTATAGGCATGCACACATGTACTGGAACTCCTCGCCAGAGAACCTGTGTCCCGCAATAGCCACTGTCCAGAGAGCCAGCCCCACCAACTACCAAAATCATCGCTTTCTCTCTGTGGCTTCATTCAGTCCTTCCTAACAGAGGTGACTAATTGCAGCTTTTAGCTTTAGCTGCATTTAAGCTTTCCTGGAGGCTGAGGAGGACAAGGAAGGGCGGACAATTAAAATGGGTGCTGGCAGTGCGGTAACCGGCGGGGTAAAGGGGGCTGGTGTGTGCAGGTACCGGCACACCCACACCCAGCCCCGGGGTGCCACCACCCACACAGTCACACACAGCTCCCACACGGATACCACGGCCCCTGCCCCCCCACGCAAACACCTTCTCCTTCTCCCCACTTCAGCCCACCGCGACCCGGACACACACTGGGAGCACTGCTTTAAAAACTGCTTCAGCCTGAGTTAAAACTCTGAAGCACAGCAACTCCCCCGCTCCCCGCAGAGAGCAAGGGCAGCGAGGCGGGGTAACGGGGCGAGCTTAAATTGCTGCTTCGCTCACAACTGCTCTGACCCCTCCAATCTCAACAGGCTAACAGAGCCCTTGGCAGCTCCCACCCGTTCATCCCAACTCAGACACCGACTCCGTGCCCTTGGGCATCTTCGTTTTCAGAGGCATCTTTTGCATTAGTTTTTTTTTTTTTTTTTTTTGCAGAGAGCTTTTCCCTGCCCCTTGAGCTGCCTCCCTGCCAACCCAGCGCTCAGCACCGAGACCCCGCGGGCTGCCAGCTCGCCGGCAGCTGCCTCGCACCCCTTTGCAGCAAAGCCGAGGGAGCGACTCGCTCTTACCTTGGGCAGCCCAAGCTGCCGGCGGTGCTGCTGCCTGCGCAGCGCAGCGCGGTGTGCGGCGCAGCGCGGCTCTGCGCTGGCATCTCCTCTAGCAGTGATGCAGTCCTGCCGGGCGCCGCATGCCAATGATGCAGCCCAGGGGATCCCAGCCGAGGGACCCCGGGGCTGGGAGGGAGCCCAGGGCTGCCTGTCCTACCTGTATCCCTGCCTCTCCCACCCCGGCTGCAGAGCGAGCAGGGAGGGAGTGTGCGGAGGCAGCCAAAAAGAAGGGGAGAGAGTGAGAAGCTGCACGGCAGGCAAAGAGAGAGAGAGGTGAAGCTTGTGTAATTTCATCATGGTAATAAAATCCAACCTAGTGCCTAAACATTGCAGCTCCCTAGCAGAGTTCTTCATTACATGGGGGATATTTTTTTTTTTTTTTTTTTTTTTTATATTGCTGTCATACAGGAATGTTTCTAGCTGTAAGTAGAAGGGAATCCCAGCATGACTGGGTATTATGCTGGCATCCTTCATCTCTCTACTTTATATATTAGACCATTGCTACACTCAAGCCCCCTCTCCTTGGGATGGATAGAGGGTGAGGCTGGTGAAGGTGTCCTATTTCAGGGATAATCCTACTGCGGGATAAACCTGTTTTGTTTAAAATACCCTTGTGTTTATAATTTGAGAGTTCACTGCCAGAAGAGCAGCGGCAGGAAAAAATCCTACTGTCCATGTCATTTTGTGCTTACAAGAGACCATGTGGACACAACAGTTGGAACATATTCTGCTATGGAAAGCTATTCACAGTAGTTTTCCATTATTAAAAGGAATAACGAGGTAAAACAAGGAGGAACAAAGCTCCTACCTCCTAAGAAAGCATTGCCAGTGCACATGGGGAGGGATGTTCAAACGCTGCAACACCCCCCCATGCAGAGATGCCCAAATTAGTCCAGATAATGGGAGCAATAAAGATATTCATTGGCAGATTTCCACTGCTGCTTCTGGTAACCTAACACTGAAGAGGAGTGTGGAGATACAGGCTTCTCAGAAAGGAAACAGGGATGGGTTTACAGGGCATCATGAATCCCTCGTACTTGCCAAAGGGATAGAGCAAAGAAGTGGAATGGAAAGTCCAGCCACTTATCCTGGCTCTGTCAGCAGGTGACATCTAGAAAGCTACTTTCCCACTCCGTGCCTCAGTTTCCCCACCTGCAAGACGGTGCTGGCGTTATGGGCCTCTCTGTGATATATAAGCACTAGGAGATATCACTCCTCTGGCTGTTTCCAGGGCCCCTCCAGGCACACACTCCACCTTTCTTCTCTGTCCTGTATTTTACATCCTGCTCCCCCTTCAAATCACCGATTTGAATCTCCAGCTCAGGTGTATTTGTAATTGTTAACAGCACTAAAAACTGGGCCTGAAAATTCTCTCTTCATCTGTTTGCTTGCTGGTACAATTCCTGTGACTGTACTGGTGGTACCAGTTCTGTGTGGAAAATGCAGCAGATGATTAATTTAAGGATTTTCACACCCACTTATTTAAAAATTGGAACTCAAATCCGAAGTTCAGCTTTATTCTCCCTAGCGCAATACATTAGTTTAATTGCATTTTGTGTTTGGTACAGTGCACTCATTACTTTGATGTGGGAGCACTTCAGAAGTCAAATTATTATCAGCACTCCTGTATGCTATAGGCCAAGTATCAAGGCCTTGGCAAAGCTAAAAAGCAAGCTAGTCTATCACAGTGCCACGGACTGCCAGTTTGCTTGCCTGTCATCATTCCTGTGAGTTTTCCAGCTCATTAATTCTTCAAATTCTTCAAATCACAGTAACTCTATTTGTGTGTGTCAGATCTGCTGCACCTTGTGTGGGTCATGCTCAGAAAGTGCAGCACCACTCATAACTGCGTTTCCCCAGAGAGGGTTCTGGGGCAGTCCGGGAGATGCTCTCCAAATTCCATCAAGGCTGTCCTCAGAAGAAGGCTGCTCTGCCCCATGTCACCTTCCACCTGCAGGTGGGTTCTCAAGCGAGAGAAGACATGGTAGGCTGGCCAAATGAGCACCTCAATGTCCCTGCTGGGCTCTTCTCAATTCCCAAGAAAATCCCTGCATCCACTTTGCTTACTATTTCCTGTGCAGGATAGATCTAGCCTGAGTAAATTTATATTAAATCTCATTGAAGGATCAACAGGGAAGGAAACAATAAATCTGGGAAACGTTCTTTACTGTTGCATTGCGATTATCAGTGTTTCTAATTACCTCTGCACCCTAGGCACAACCGTGAATCTCTCCGTTAATCACTGCTGGCCATATCCAGCTATCATCTCAGGCAGAGAAGAACCATCTTCCATAAAGCCATATGGTGCCAGTGGGGAACCTGAGCCTCACGGGCTGCCTGACATAGAAGGCAGCAGGACAGGGAGGCCTAACATCTTTCTATTTAAAGGAGCACATTGATGAAATCTGTAGCATTTCGACTGTTTCAGAGATGCAAGAAGTAAATGGAAAATGGAGCTGAGCTGCAACAAATAAGGACTTAGCGTGGAGATGGATAAAATGATATAATCTTCTATCATGGGGAAACTGGTGTATGTGTAAATGTTGAGGACACAGGTATTTATATCAACATGGTTATACAAGCAAAGGGGGTTTGATCTGTCCCTATAGCTCATGGAGCAGCCCCAGACCTCCTGGCAAGGGGGCAGGATGGGAGATCTGGCTCAGCTGTATGAATGGAGCAGAGCCCCACAGGTATAATCAAGTCATTCTTCTCTTTTATCCTACCTACAGCAACAGGGGCTTCTCTTCTGAGCCCTTGCATGAACAAGACACTGGGGACCATTGCACTATGGTGCAAAGCTGGGCAAACCGGGGTACCCTTCTGCAGCAGTGCCCAGATGCTGTCGGGAAGGCGTACAAGGGAAACCGAAGTAAAGCAAGAAGTTAAGTGGTGATGGAGCAGCCTCTCCGATGGCATGCAGGCTGTCACGTGAAAGGAAGATAATTAGAGAAAAAGTATGGCTCTAAAAACACACAAACAATGCATATTTCATGGCTCTGCCAGAGCCATTGCTTACATGTCAGGGTGCTTGCTGTGAGAGGCACTTGCTGTCACAGGGTGTTGAGACACCAGCAGATGTTCAGGGTAGGGCTTTTTGGCTTGGATTTCAGGGTACCCTCCACACATGGGCCCTCACACATGTGTGTGGGTGCACACACTCACAGGCACACTCACGCATCCCTCTCTCCTGCCCTGAGCCCTCTCACACGGTCTGCATGAGAAGCCCCAGCAGACACAAGGACCCCCCAAAAAGCTGCTGAGCTGTGACAGCGCACATTCCCACACCCTGGCCCTAGAGGTGTCCTTGTCCAAACAGGAGCCAGGAGAAGCCAGCTTTAACATCTAACAGGGGTTAAACAAGTCTGAGGGATGTCATGGTAAACCCTTGAGTGGACAGGGCTTGAGGCTGGGGGGCTGCAGTGTGATGGTGGCAGGAGCTGGACGTTGCCACCTCTCTGAGGTGTGTAGTGGCATCAGGCTGGTGGCTGCTGCTCTCCACTGGTGACAGCCGTCCATCTAGAAACAGCCCTTACCTCCCCCTCCCTCCACCACTTCTCCTAATGAAACTTCGCTTATGAAAGCCAGAATCCAGCTTTAGTAGAAGGGAGAGTCACAGGGAATGTTTGACTGCATCTGCTATTATACCTGATAAGTGGCATCAGTAATACAGTTAATGAATACCATGTAAAAAGCTATACAAGGGTTAAGTCTAATTATTGGTATGGCTGCTATCAATAAAATAGCTGTCAGTCCTCTGCGCTGCTGGTCTTGCTGCAAAGTGATTATGTTGCCAAGACCTACAAATTAAGGAGGACACAGCGACCAGCAAAGGGCGAGAGCCGCGCTGTGCCACATTGCCTCCGGCCAGAAAGGGACAGAGCTGCTGCCTGGTTCGGGGAAATGGATGGCTTAAACATGGGCAAAAAGAGGTTTACGTTGAATACAGCGTGAAATCATACTGAAGTCAGGGTCTGGATCTGTGAAAGCTTTCCATGCCCACGGTTCAGATGGGGTATGCAGGTATATACAAACACATATATACCTACTAGATGGGACATGTTGTTCAGTGCTGGTCAGGAGCATAAAAAGACCCTTACTGGATGCTGTAACATCTGCAGCATGAGATTTGCCACTCACATTACTAACATGCTGCACAGGAATATTAAAAGGAGAGATGAACTGCTGAAACTACAAGAAATGGGGAAAAAAACCTGAATGCATCTTATATTTTCCACTGAAATTCCAAGCTTGTCTGACTAAGGCTCTATTTTCACAAAGCATAATAATACTTCTTTTTTTTTTTCCTGAAATTAGACTGTCACTTTCTGCTTGACACAAGCTCCTGATTATCACAACAACCCAAATGACGGCACAGTTGGCAGCTTGTGGAAGAATGGGGAATCCCAGAAAGACCTGCACTCCCTAACATCAGCTCTATCGCTTCCTCAGAGAGTATGGGCTGCAAAACATGATCTGCATTTGTGTCCTCACAACCCAAGGGGCTCCTGAACTGTCTAAAACCCACACAATACCACTGACATTGAGATTTCCGGGCAAAAGTGCAGCCACTGAGGCAATATCCATTTACCTGAGTTGGAAATGTGAGCTGGAGAGGCTGTACCACACTGGTGAAATAGAAAATGAGCATAATAGTAAGCACTTAGCTGAAAACTATTCGTGGCAGGGAAGCTTTGGTTTTCTAAAGAGCCACTGCTTTTAAAAGGTGCCACTGATACCTGCTGTGACAGGCCAGGGAGATGCAACGTCAGATGATGTCCAGCAGCAGCATCACTGCCTGTAAATGGTTGAATGTGAAGGGATGAGGATGCTTAAATTTCTCTAATCCAGCAGAAACCATTCCATAAAACAGGCCTGAGCCTGTCTTACAGTGGGGACAGGGGGAGGGTGGTAGGTCTTGGTGCAAAGGCCAAGCTAATGAGAGCAGTAGGACCTGGGCTGGCAGCGTTGGACCCACTCAAGTGTAGCGCTGTCACTGTCTCATGCAAGGCCCTGGTAAAAGCAGTGCACCATCTAACAGCTGCATCCTCCTAGGGCACCTTAAACATTATCTTTTTTCTTTTTTTTTTTTTTTCCTTTTTTTCCCCCTCTTTTTCTAATGGTTCTGTTAGTCTGGGTTTAAAATCTCAAGTACAAGTGCAGTGAACCATTAAAGAGCAGTTCATACATCTCTCTCTTCCCCTGTTTTCATCTTTCGAAATGGAGGAATATATTGTCAGGTTAACTCTGACTTTGCAGAGCTCTAATGCATTAGGCAGAGTTTATTTATGTGGAAAGGATGAATGGTTCCCTACATGTTAATAGCACAATCCGAGACAAAATCCTCAGCATTAATATTTAACGTCCTTTGTTATGTACATGCCTGACTGTTATTCAGAGAGGGCTGAGTCAGGAGATCAGAAGCTGCTGGGAATTGAATAAGCATTATTTGCGGGATTTCTCTGAGTTAAAACTGTAAAGTAGAAAAGACATTGTTTTCCTGTGTGTCAGCCCAATCATCAAGAAACTGTGCATTTATGTATAGTGTATAATATATGCAAGAAATTACTGCAATGTCACTCTGTGGCTTTTTTTACTACGTGATTTCTTTAATATTATTGCCTGCTTACTCTCATCCTGTATGCATACATAGGTATTAATTTTATGAGTAACGAAGGAGAAAATCTAACAGACTAAAAACAGTATACATCCTCTGTGAATTAATGATTATTTACATAACAGTGGGGTGTAGAAATCTCAGAGAAAGAGCAGGCCCTAAGGAGCAGGTATTGTATAATTCATAGCACAGTCATTTCTATCTCACAACTTTTATCCAGATTCTCTACGAGTTAGACAACTAAGTACATTAAGAATGTGAATCCTATATCATTACCATTTCTTCTTCTCTTCTTCTGTATGTATCTATAAACATATTTATTCTATATGTTATATTAAATAAATATTAATCCTCAATCTGCTCTTCCTCTGTACCCATCGTGACACAGCTGATAGTTATAGATGGTTCCATCCTACTCCACTGTATAAAATAGATTATCAGCATTGACAGTAGCTTTCCACTTATCAGAGCTATGGCTGTTTTTCAATTTAAATTGCCCATAAACGCTACACCTGTAAAGCCTTTCCATATTTCCATGATTACTCTAACTATAGCAAATTGTCTAAGTCTGGTGTACAGCACTTACTTCATCTGGGTAATTTTCAGGAACACTCTGTTAGATGTGGGCTTCTAAGGGTGTAAGAAAATGCGTTATATTACATTACAGAGAAATTATATACAAACCTGTAATTCCAGGTTCAGGTTTCATTTTTTTCTTACTTGTCTGGAAACCTCTTTTTTCCTGAAGCTATGCTTTCTGGGGAATTTTCTCGAGGGAAGCAGAGGGACCTCCCCCTCCTCCAATAAAAGGTAGAGAAAAAAAGGAGCTTTCGGCTTTTCAATAGAAAATCACCTTAGCTGTTTACTCATGTCTTTGCCTCACATCCTACACACAAGGCTGCTCTGAGCTGTATCAGAGGGGACTTTAAATATGTGCACTGGGCTTCATCTGCATCCTGGGCATCCTGATGGGCAGAAGCCTTGCTGGGCAGAAAGCACCACAGCCAGGCTGCTTTCCAGTAATGCAGCTGGAGGGGGAAAGGGATGGGGAGACATTTTCATAGGATGCAACTGGAAATTGTGTGAAGAAAGAACTGCTGACGATCCTAGAAGTGTTTCAGGTATTTGCACCATTGGCTTATAACTTTGTTGAAATTATCTACCACCATTGAGGCTTGAGATGAACTGGTCGTGTTTGCACTTGGGCAGAGACTAGGTATAAAAATGGAGAGGAAGGGGAAAATTTCCCTGAGTGGAAGTGCTGAGGAGGTGGAGGAAAGCAGAGAAAAGCATCGCTCTGACTCCACCTGTGAGCCGGCGGCTCCACACTGCCGGCGGCTGCAGGGGGACCCGTCTTCAGCAGGTGGCAGCAAGAGAGCTGGGGATGGACCGAGGAGATGCTGCTGCTGCATGGCCAGGGCACCCGGGACACCACGCAGGCCTCGGGGAATTCCTCAGCCTCCTAATGACTTCTGTCCACCAGCAAAAAAGGAAAAAGCAAAAAAAAAAAGGAGAAAAATAAACTCACAAAATCTACAGATCACTCGGCATAAAAAACTGAAATAACAACTAGCTGATGTGCCAGAAGCATTGTTTTATTGTGGCAGCAGATACCCACTAGCAGTTATTTTTTATTTTGAAGTTTTATTTTAAGATTATTTCAGTAGATGTGTTTTAGCACCCAGTCCCCCAGTCTCGACTCTGAGTTTTCCTTCGTGAAGGCCCCTAGCTGAGCTCTGGGGAGGTGCAGGTGATGCTGTGCTGGGAAGGTCAGCCCCTGCCCTGGATTTGCCTGGGTTCAAAGTCGGGTTTGAATGCAATGTTTCTGTTTGGACCAGACTCACTGGTGCAGATAGGAATGCAAGGGTTCAGCTGCAATCCTGGGCTAGCACGTGATCTACTTTCAAGAAGAAAAAAGGAGATTTGCTTTTCTACTTTCAGCCTGACTTTGGTATAATAGTCATGTTATATAATATTAATGTTACATATAAACAAACATAATGAGGAGCCATCCATATTCATTACTTCCACTCCTGTTACCTGAAAGTCCTTCGGGGAGCCGCTCAGATGCAACACTGCATTTGCTGCTCTCCAAAGCTCCATGATTAGCTGGCCATTCCCCAAACCATGTTCCTCCTCAGGATCCAGCTGGATGCCAGTTGCATGTGCATGTGTGCCTTGTAACAGGAATTTCATTAGCAGGGATTAGATAGACTCCTCCTTTCACCCAGCCCCCAGGGTAAGACGAAAAGGAAACCCACAAGCTTTTGGTTTTGCAAAGTGTGTGATGGCTCTTTATTGAAGCTAATGAAGAAAACACACAGTTTGGGAGTTACATGACTCATGCTTCTATCCCCTCTAGCTACATGTAAAACCACAGTGTCAGAAGCTCTCACCAGACAGTGTGACAGGTCAGCATGTGACCACAGACACCACTGCCAAGACACACGGGGTTTGATCTTCTCAGTAGGGATGGGCACACAGGCTTGCTCTACAATAATAGAGTTCTTTTGTCTTGTCCAGCTGGAAGCAGGACTGGTTGGATACCCCGTGAGAGAGCTGGATCTCATGTGATTTCCAGACCATGTTTTTCATATCGCATAATCTGAAATGGCATTAGAAATAGGGCCTAGGCCTGCTGTTCCTGGCCCAAGTTCTGATGTCAGCCCGCTGTCAGGTGTCACTGGGAGAGCACTCAGGGTGACCAGGTAGCTGGTAGATGTTCCACATCATGTAGATGGCTTCTCTAAACATAACCGTGCAGCTGCACTGTAGAACAATCACCAACATTCACACTTAGTGAAAAACACAGGGCTTGAACTGTTAAGCAATATGCAGAAACCTAAATGCATTAGCTAATAGACACCTGAGCACCAGTTGGACAAGAAAGACTCAGCATGGTCTACCAGTAAGACACAAGATCTCCCAAGGAATCAGAGAATTTGAGCTTCTTTTGGCAGGCCCTTGTATGATCCCTAGCTTATTATACCTTTCCTTTCCTTCCTCCTGTGTATGGATCAGGCGCACACTCTCCCAGAAGCTACAGCACAACATAAATCCAGTGTACTCAGCTTGAAGCTCTCCATGGCATGACCTGGCACATGTGACATAAATACATTTAATCTAAAGGCACCAGTGTCCCTGACAACCTCCCTGATGATGGTATTACGCTGCCCATGATACAAATTCCTCATCTCCTGGTGTAATAGGGCTTCCAGTCTTCTCATGCAGGTAAGCTTATCCAGTCTTTCCTCTCAATAAGGGAGTTTTCTTCATTACAGATCCAAAAGACATTCAAAGCAACACACTTTTCATGTGGACACATGCAAGTGAGCCAGAGAGGGTTCTGAGCTCCTGATACCAGCAGAGCCTTCCCTGTCCCTTCAGACATGGGAGCAGACGTATTTTCCTAAGGTTTTGGACGGTGAATGAGGAAAATGAGTGCAGTGGGATAGACAGCACACTGCAGATTCAATTCCTAGACTCCTTTCCAGCACTTGCTTGCAGTCCCATCTCTGCCCAATCTCTCTAAAAGGCTGGGAAGCAGATCATGCAGCAAACCCACACCTTTTACCCCCACTCCCTTAATCATCTCCCTCCACAATTTGTGTCCATCTGCCCAGATGTGTACTCACTGTCTAGAAGTTTTACTTCCAATGCACACAATTTCCCAGAGCTGCAAATAATCAACTATGATGATCCTCTATAGGCACAGCACTTACTTATGAAAAGAGGAGAGGGGAGGCAGAGGACAGTGTCCCCACTCCCGCTGCTTGAAATAACTGACTTGTAGTTTGCTGGCAATCTTTGCAGTATGTCATATCCACATGTAAAACATCTTCCTGGGTTCTTTTTTTCCTATATCTTGGCTGCCTCAAGGTGCTGCAAAAGAGCTGGAAAAGCCAACCCTGAGAAAACGCTGAACACATTTTCATTGCTTTCTTTTTTCTTTAAGAAAAAAAAAAAAAGGAGTTTTGACTCCAAAATGCCCTCATGAAAACATGATCTTTGGTTGGACCAACACACCAGGTCACGAATAGGGCTCTGGTGCCTTTTAACAACCTCTCAGCCCAAGATACAAGCACAGAGCTGGAGCCGGCTGAGATGGCAACACTGGGCAGGATCCATCTGCTTGCTTGGATGCTCACATGCCTCCGAGGTGACCTGAAGTCTTTGGTGTGATCACTCCAACAGTAATTCAGTGCATGAATGATCAGAGAGGTAGAAATTGTGCCACAGCACAGAACAAGGGGCACAAGAAGAGATGGCTGATGCTTCGCACTGTGGGTAGTATCCAGGGGCCCTGCTGCTGTGTGTGTATAGTGGGAGAGAAGAGAGAAGTGAAGCAAATATACACTCAACCTCTTTTCACCTTTCTTTCCCTCTGTAAGCATCTCAGCACTGCTTACCTTCCTGGGACTGCTGGGTCCTTGGATTGAAGATGTTTGTTGTCGCTGGAGCAGCTGCCTGCCAAGAGCTGAGACACTTTGATGTTGCATAGCCCCAGCCCTCATCACAGGGAAGAATCTCATCACCGTCTCTAGCCTGGA
Organism: Tyto alba; assembly: GCF_018691265.1. Classification (NCBI taxonomy): domain Eukaryota; kingdom Metazoa; phylum Chordata; class Aves; order Strigiformes; family Tytonidae; genus Tyto; species Tyto alba. The sequence continues at coordinate 7,691,332 of NW_024881317.1, forward strand.
AGCAGTGCCAGCCAGTCAGCAGCCATTTGTTTAGGGTCCAGCCCTGTTCCTGCTTTGTTTGCTTCTTCTCATGGCAACAGACAAGCTGTGGAGAAGGTTTTTCACCCACATGCTTTACCTGATAACAGCCTTGAACCAGCATCTGTTTGCCTGGAGGCACAACTCCTCACTGCTAGTTGGGACCTATTTCTTAGGAATTGTTGCTAAATGATGTCACTTTGGAATGAGCTCCTGTCAGGCTGTGTCCGTGCTACCTAAACTCCAAAACTGCTGAAACTTGCTACTTCTGGTGTCCGAAAGGGTACAGGGACAGCCAGCGTCGAACACGTGGGCTTCATCCCTAACTCTGCTCAGATGGCACTAGGCGAGTCTTTAATGCTTGAAAATTGCTCTCTTCTGGGGGAGAAGGGATGCAGGTGCAGGGGTCTGCTCACTGCTCACCCGGGTATCACTGTGCCTGCCCCTCTCCTGCCCACGGGAAAGCTCCCGCTCTGCTCTATGCTATGATGCGTGTGCTCCCGAGCAGACAACGCCTCTTCTCCTCCACGGTACGTGCCGTGCCTGGCACAGCCGGGCTGTGAGCTCAGCTGCTCAGCACGGAAGAAACAGCAAAGTAATAACAACGGCAGTCAGTGGCCGGGTAATCACGGCATTATCTGGCTCCTCTCGGGCAGCGTCTGCAGCTGGGGCTGCTCCCTCCAGGCCCCCATCACTGCCGTGCACCCCCTCACCCTGCCTCTGCTGCTCTGCCGGGGGGCTGCTCCTGGGAGGGTGAAGCAGCACCACTCCGGCTGCGGGGCTGAGTGAGGTGGGAAGATGCACTCAGCTCCTTCCTCAGCCTTCAGGTCCTTAGCGGCATTTCACTTAGAAATGCGGCTGTTTCAAAACCTTGCACGGAGCTAGTTCAGGCACAGGGACCCCTGCGACTTCCAGTTTGGTGTTAGTTCTTGCAGAACACCTGGACCGTCTTTTTAGACTTCACCTTCTCTGGGTGATGGCCAGATGTTGATGGGTACCAAAGCACAGCTCAGACATGACTGTGGCAAAATGGGCTCAGTTAGTAACAGGATTAAAGTGGGTCTGGGTGAAAGCAGTAGCTTGGTCACTGCACATACAGGGCTGAGCTGCAGGTCCCAGGGCTGCCTGCTCCTGACAGGGGGGATGCTTGCCCACAGAAATGTCACGCAGGTGCTGGCAGGTATCATCAAGGGGACCTTGTCCTGCCTGGGGGAAGTGGGCTGTAGTAGGGGAAACCTTAAGGTCCTTCACAGTGTGATTTTTTTAAGATTGTGTGATTTTTTTAAGATTGGACCAGAGGTTAATTAGACACTGCAGTCACTCTTTGGACATCAGTGGTGTGGCCAGATGTGGATCAGCAAAGCTACAAAGCACCAAGGGTTCCAGGTCTGGTCAGACTTGCATATCTCAAATTTTCAGCACTGTGCAGCATCATGTTTTAACTCTTGGTTGGATCAGCAGGCCACTGCTGCATCCCCCTATACTGTTGTTACTGTAGTGGAGGTGGAGTGATCTAAGTTACAATACCGTTTTTAAAAACTTCTCTAATATGTTTTGGCCCTGGCCATGTTGGGTGTGGGACCAAAGACAAACATGCAGTCATGCACAGACACACACTCCTATGTGTAGACACCCTTCGCAGTCTCATGTTTCTTGCTGGCTGATGAACAAGGCAGCAAATGATCTGATGGAATGTAATTTAGCACCAGGATCCAGTGGAGTGCAAAATCCCACCCGGTGCCAAGGACTTGTGATTTACGCTTTTGTTCCTGCAACAACAGACAGAGGCAGAAAAAAAAAAAAAAAAAAAGCACTTTGCCGAATTTTCCATCCCCTGCCGAGATGTGAAGCCGAAAGGCAGCCAGTATTCACAGTAACACCCATGGTTAAGCACCAGCACTGTTGCCAACTCCTGCAATCTTATCACAAGCCTCGCAGCGTTCACTTTCTTTTCTTAAAGCCCCAAATCCTGGAGTCATGGGATTAAGTAGGCAACCACCGTTTGATTTTAATAGCAGTTTATATCCCTCACTGTTAAGCAGAAAAGCTTGTGAGTGGGACAGGTTCAAACTTACAAAGAAAATAAAACAGTATATCTACTTCAAATCTGGTAATTTTTAAGCCAGTTGTATTTGGAGAAAAATGTTTGAACATATTGGAAAGCAGAACTTGTTAGCAGCTGAAGAAGACCCTTAAAGAGGTAAAAAAATAGTCTCAGCTGAGAAGATGCTGCAGGAGGAAAATAGCCTTGTAAGTAGTCTGGGTTTTCATTGCTTTATCCTGGCAGAAAGATCAGCAGCGGGAGAACATCTGCGTTCAGTAGCTAAGGTAAAGCACTTTTTGTGTCAAAAGCAAACACTGAAATGCAAAATGTGAAGACTGAGACTCCCTAGAAAGAGAATTAAGCTCAGTAGATAACCCTGCCTCTGTCCCAAGGTTAGGCCATGAGGACAGTATTGATCTATCAGTGCTCTAGAAGAAGGAGGTGTGGAATCTGCATGTAAAACAGCATTTTCCATTATTCAACATTTGCTGTAAGAAGCCTTGTGTTGGAGTCCTACAAAGCAGTCAGAGGGATGGACAGATGTCCCCAATGCTCACAGCCCCCAGACCCATATACATTATGTGCTCTGGCTCTCCTGTTTCAATTGCAACTTACTTGGATCTGGAGCTGCTTCAGTTTTGTGTCCTATGGAGTGCTAAAAGCAACCTCAGTGCAAAGCAAGTAATTATGAGAAATAATTATGCAGATGTCCTCAGAGTGGGGCCATCCCCTGTTTTGCTGAAATTTTTAATCATTTTAAGTTGAAAAAGCTTGTATGATCCTTGAACCCATCTACAGCTTTAAAGTACAAAATGGAGTGCTTTAAAAGACCATGGTGATAAATTGTTCCCATAAATGATGAGAAATGTTTAAATCAATAAAACGTTTGTTTAGGTGCCCATATGGAAGAAAGATACAGTCTGTTGCTCTTCATATTGGATTGATCCCACTGTGTTAAATTGCAGCTGGCTACAGCCCTTCATCGTTTACTGCACAGCTTGACAAGCATGTAAAATATTCACGCTGAGCAAAAAAATTCTGAGTGTCTGATCTCTGCATTGTCCTTGTCACTTCCTCCCAGCCAGGGCCAAATTAAAGGTTGCTTAATATGGGGGGAAGCTCGCCGCAGCTCTCCCACAAGCCTTTAGCCACGTTACCCAATAGCCCCTCAGATGGCCCGGGGGAGCGAGCAGCTGGGGAGCAGATGCAGACAGCCTTCGACACGTGGCCACATCTCTGCCCATACCCCTAGCATTTAGGGTTTATCAGCTGCTCTGGGCTGTTGATCGGAAATACAGAAATACAACAGTAACATGGTCTTAAAGGAGTAGCTGCTGTTGGAAGGTCTGTGCTTTTGGGAGGATCACAGCAGTGACGGTGGGAGGAGCAGCCAAGGCACTAAAAGGGGGGCTGGGAGCTCTGGGTGCTGCTCCCACCCAGGCTGGGTGATGCTGGTCATGGCACTCGCCTGCCCGTGCCTGTCCTAGAAGCACAGAGCAGTGTGGGATGTTCCCCGTGGGTCCCAGGAAGAGGCCAGGAAGGTCCGTAATGGTAGTTTTTAAAGCCATCCGAAATTCAGTGGCCAAAAGACCCATGATTCAGAGTATTAATTCTGGGTAGAAATGGATCTTGAAACCAAGGATGTGCAAGCGAAAGCAGCTGCCTGCGCACCCCGCCGCTCTGTGAAACGAGGGGGGCCTGTCCCTCCTGCCTGCCGGCAGCTCGGGCAGAAGGGTGGCAGGAGGCAGGGAGGTCCCTCGGAGGCCAAGGTGGCTCCTGAAAGCCCCATCCCTCAGGGGTGTGCTGGTGGAAGGAGGGCAGCCCTTGTGCTCCGCTCCGTGCGAGTCTCCTCCTGCACCGAGGGGGGACGGGGGGAGCGTTAGGGAAGAGGCTGCACTGGCACCCTGATCCTCCGGCAAGGCTCGGAGGAGAGCTCAGGTTGGGCACAGCCATTCGGAAAGCTGCATAGCAAAAGTCCCAACCAGTCAGCCCCAAAATACAGCACATCGCAGGTTCGCTTCAAGTAATTATTCAGGAACTTGGACCAAGCTTCATCAAATCCCTCCTCAGGCACATTTTGGATGTGCCAAAATAGCCCTGTTGGTTTAGGGGCCTGGATGAGTGCTGCCGTGCATCCTGCAAATCCACTTCTTCCTTTGTGGTTCTCGCCTTTCCTTGGGAAACGGGGACCTGCGGCCTGCAAAGCCTGGTCATTGCTGCAGGCAGCCCCATCAGAGCAGGGAGAAAAACGGCAAAAAGAAACAAAACATGTCCTGTTCAGAGCCGGTAGAGGCCACTGCTGCATGCTTTAAAAATAACTCCAGGGCTGAGGTCTCTGGCATGGTCTTCACTCCCAAGCATGCTCCTTGCTCCAGCGTGTGTTTTTCTCTCTTCTCCTTGATGTCACATCTTGGCTCCAGGATTCCCAGGCATGTTGCAAAGAGTTGGGACAGAGCCATGCTTTCTACTCTTTGCAAAGGGATGATGTAAGTGGCTGCATCCTTCCCTTTCTCACCTCCAAAGTCACCATCACCAGACGAACCATCAGTAACCAGTGTTAGTAAATACAGGCCCCCAACGGGCTACAGCACTCCAACCCAGATATCCTTAAGACCGTGTGATATAAAGAGTTTTTATAAGAAAGCAAACAAAATGAAATCTGGAGTCTCTCAGACATGGTAACCTCAAATATGTGGCTGCCTTTCACCCGGGTATGGTCTGCTCTCCTGCCCCAAATACTCGGCCTCTGCAGTCTGGGGCACCTGCCCCTCCAGCTGGGATGGTGTTGCTTTGGGTGGATCCTTGTCAAAGCTTTTAACCATCTGTGTGTTTGCTAAAATGATATAAAAAAGATATAAAGTGGACTAAACATCGGAATACATAACAACACTTCTGCCCTGCCGCTGTTTCACAGCTCAGGTCTGTTTGTATGTACCCAGCAATGGAGCAATATGTGAGGTGCCTTTGATGTTTGAAATGGCTTGGATCTGTGAAAATGAAGCCAAGCTGTGCCTTTACTTTAGTGAAATAAACAGAGAGGTGACTATAAATGCCAGTTGCTACTCTTAAAAAAGGCACCGATGTGGAAAAATAAGTAGGGCACCATTGGTAAAGTCAACAGTTCTTTTTAAAACAAGTTAATTTCTTTAAATAGCTTTCAATATATTTTAGAATAGCTTAAAATGTTTTCATTTTAGGAGACAGAGGGCCTTTTTCATTAGATGATGAAAGAGGGTGTTAATTTTTCAGAAATCTGGCATTTTTTCAATGTCTGCCTTTTAGATTTATGAAGACAAACTTGCTCCTTGTGCCTGTGTTTTATCATCTTGTTACTCCCAGTACCACGGGGAACAGAGTGCTCTCACAGTGTACTTGGACGGAGATGTTGTGCCCCAGTCTGTCTTGGTCATAACGAAATGTGGCTGAGCACATTCAGCTTGTTCCAGCTGACGTTACACCTCTTTCTGCTCTCCAAGTGGAAATGTAGTCATTAGAGGGTGTGTATGTGTGGGGGTGATGCCTTCCCAGTGGGCCCTCAGGGATCCAGGCACTGAATTAGCAGTGTTGCCTAATGAAGAAGCTGCTAGATGTGGAGGCAGATTCAGTCTGGCCTGGAGTACTCTACATTTTGCCATCAACCTGGTAGAACACTTAGGGCCAGAACCTAAATGAAGCTAAGGTTTACTACTTTCTGTCTCAGTTTACCCATCTGCTCAGTAATTCTGGCTTCTTTGATTAGCTATTTCAACATTTCTGAATGTAGGTGTTAATTAATTGCTATTATTGATATATAGGTGGATCACTGTTCATTTGCCATCTATGTCCTTGCATAATCTCATTCCCAGTTCAACAACTGAAAGCGTGACTTCACAACCTGCTAGCAAGGTGATGCCAAGCACAGGAGACAATTGACCTCAGTTATCACTTTCTTCTCCATCCCTAAATAGAAAGGACATGTGCAGCAGCACAAGTATTATCTTCTCATTTTTCTTACCTAAGCAGGCAATTTCTGGAAGAGATCAGTAGCTTACTTAACCACAGCATGTTGCGCTGCAAATCAGAAGTCCAAATTTTCAGTCCTCTACCACAGAAAATTAGGCCCAGAGGGACTATCAACACTTTTATTTCTTGGAGATATTTGTATATTTGCCATCACTCCTTATCCATCTTGAACCAGGGAGCAGCATGGGTGTATTGGGTGAAGAACTAATATTAACCAACTGATGCTACACCATCAGTGCTGGCACCTGGATAATTTATACAATAATGTAAAAGTGTTGCTTCTAATCTATAAAATCAAATATTATATGGGTCTGACTATTGCTCTTATTGCATCAGAGCACCAGAGATGATAGTCCTATCTCTGCAGATTCAACCAGAGTGTGTGCCTTCTCACAACAGGTTTTTTCCTGAGGACACCCCTGAAAAGCACTGCTAAAAGCATAGCATAAGTATGGGGTATAAGCCTGGTCCAGAGACTCTATCTAGAGCCCGTGGCAAGGAGAGACAGTGGCCACTTGGATGGGAGTCCAGGGCTCAAGAAGTAACTGATGAGAAAAGTGCAGAAGACATTGGGCTCCTTATGACAGCAGGAGCAGAAGAAAGCAGCAGCAGCAAGACCTGCTCTAAAAGCTTTAGGCACTAGTGCTTTAGGAGGCAGCAAATTCCCTATGGACTAATAATGCTTCCTGCTACCCTATTTTTTAATTCATTGTGCTTGTTTCAGCCATTGAGTTAAGCAGCTGATTCTGACCTCTGGTGGAAATTGCCCAGGGAAGGCATGTGGTGTGCACGTGCATGGAGATAATGGCTTTACCATGAGTGGCTCAGGGGGGCTCCGAGCCAAGTGAGAGCCAAATAATGGATGCAAAGAAAATAAAGTGCTGCTCTCCATCTAGTGAGTGTGGATCACATGCAAATGGCTACATGGCTTTCAAAGAAAAGTGTTTCAGAAAGGAGAGCCAGACACAGATCTGCAAGGTGTTAGATCGCAGAAACCCCCAAGGGGAAAAAAAAGGATAGTTATTTCATTGCTTGAGATACTTAAAGTTCAACCGATAAAACACTGAAAATGGACTCCAGGGAACTAAGTGAACTAGAAGTAATGTGAGTGTGTGGAGAAGCCTGATACATGATCTAACAGATGTTAACTTCTGTGATTCTACAAGGCCATAGTAACGAGACACATCATGCACAACTTCCCTGCCAAACACAACCAGCTCCCTTCTTCATTCAGTCTTTCAGCACACACTCCAGTTGGCTGTATTACACAAGCCATACGTACAGTAAAACTTTGAAAACAACTGACACCTTTATAGATGAGGGAAGGTGACCAGTCTACATCTTCATTCTCACTTTTATAATAATCATCATGGTCCTTTGTTCCAATGGACAACAAAGCAGTATTGCACAAACATCTAAACCCACCATAGCCCATTAAGTTTCTGGAGCTGTCTCTTGTCCTCTCTTTTAGACTTATGATAAACGATATCATGGTGGGTAGTTAGATGTATGCTGTTTGTAGGAAAACCTCTCAGAGGCTTGTAGGGCACTGAATTTCCAGGTTCTTGCTGCTTGTGCTAGAAGAGACATTTGTTGAAAGAAGTGTGCTCAGCTCTGAGGAGCAGGGAACACCATGGATTACTCTCCAGATAACCCATCAGTGCAGACCGAGGGGAATAGCTGGAGGATGCTATAGCTGTAGCTGAGAAGAAGGGACTGCAACGATTCATCTGAAGGTAATGAGAGATGGGAAAAACTGCAGTCATGCAGAGATTGTAGATACCAGCTGAGGTCCAGATATTTAGAAGGGATTGCTCTTCCATCATTAGCAGTCACATCTTGCACAATTAAATTCTGTGTGATAATAAACAGCTCATTATCTAAACAATCATTTGCAGCAGTAATTATCCGACGGCATATAGAGTCACGGCAAATGAGCAGGTAAACTCTGCCCATGGATTCTTAGTTATAAAATTGTTTTTAAAGTACAGGTTATTTCAAAATAACTTTACATATGCATAGCAAGATGTCTTCATCTTTTGCATGTTCTTTACATGCGCAGCTGTAAACTTCTGGCCCAGAACTATCTTTTTCACCCAGGGATTTCAGCATAAGCTGCAATGTCTGCTTTATTCTTCTGGTTGCCACAGCAGCTGAGAGAATAAGTCAGTTCCTCTTTTTCTTTTAAAGATGCTTGAAAAAGGAACTGAATGTGATTACCGGAGTAACCTGATGTGGCCGTATGTTGGCATAGAAAGATGAGCCTGTTTGTTTTACTTTCAGAATCACATACTTAGTGTGGCAGGAGTGCCTGTGGTTTTAAAATCACACAGACGTAAAGGAATTACAAATAGTTTTATTGATATTTGGATTAATGTGTAAATCAGACTAATGATAGAGTGAAAGACCTGTTTATCTACGTATGTACAGGCTTTCAACAGTTCTTCATAAACCAATGAAACAAACAGTGTTACAATTTGTAAAAAGTATAATTTCACTATCTTCAATGAGAGACAGTGATGTTAACACCATCCCAAGATGCTTAATTGTTTGCAGGACAAAGTTTGTTACAGACACCTTTATACTCATCTTGGTGGAATAAATGGGGGACAGTTTCAGGGATGTTAACTTTTCTCCCCGTGTAACACTAAACCCTCAGATGTAGTTTGAAGTTGAATATATGCATGCATGGATGCTCTTGTCTTGTGACAAACATGAGAAAATGGATGCCAACTTTTGGAAATGTAGTGCAAAGAAGAGAGAGAAAATCAAAATCAAAGCAAATGATTTCGAAGGACACAGTTATGGAAGAGAAACCCCACCAAATCCTATGTCTATCTGTGTAGCATCAAGTGTTTTTTCATATTTAAGACTTTTATTATGTGAGGCATTTGATCTCTTGTTCTATCAAGCGATCTTGCTTGATGAGGTGCCTCTCAACTTTCTGATCTGTTACTGTAAGCACATAGGTTATTTTCTGCTCTTGGCTAAACCAGGCAGCCAGTGGTATGGAGAAGTCAATAAAAAGGGAAATACTGCTTTTGCTGAAGTTCTCAGATTACATGGCTGTTTAATTAATCACAAACAAATTCTCGGGGCTGGCAGGTTACCCAAGATAGCTGCTGTCACAGTCCTTGCCTGCCTCACCATCCAGGACAAGTAAGCAATAATATACTGAATCAGCTTCACTAAGAGTAAGATCAAGTATGTCTAAGGATGGTTTAACTGCTCTGTGTTAGCAAAAAAACAACAACAAAAAAATGTTGTGAAGACAAAGACCTCATTAGTTGAAGTCGTCTGCCAACTGCAATGACATTCTGGACACCTGTCCATACTGAGCTGCAGGGATGGAGTGGGCTGTTTGATCCTAATCTCCTTCTTGCCAGTCTGGATCAGTTCTGTTTCTGTTTGATCTATCGTAGGTTTAAATGGCCAGTGCGGTGGTCTGCTCTGCAGCCTGCAAGGCTGGAGATAAGTCTGCAGAAATACCCAGCTGACCTTGGAATGAGCTTTGCTTGGATTTGCTTACAGGTGGTGATCAAAAATACTGTATGATGGCTGCTTAATGTGAAATAGATCCTGTCCACACAAAAGCACGTCAGTGTGTGTTGCAAAACACAACTTGCCCAGCCTGGGATGCCAGAGATGCCGTATCCCATTCCTGACGCAGCCGACGTACTGGGCTTCTTAGCCCAAGCTGCTAAGAATGACTGAGGAGTGGTCTAGCATTACGGGAGTGAGAGGAGCCCCTGGCAAGCCAGAATGCCAACCCTGCAATGTGTGCACCTCACACCGTGTCCCTCACCTGCTGCTGCAAATAGCCAGCCAAGCCCAGGCTGCTCCCAGCATCCAGAGCTATTGCAACTGAAAGCAGAGAGGGGAAAGGAGAAATGATGCTGTTATGGTGGCTCTCCTGGTCTGGGGAATGTGGAGAGAAGAGTGTCCGTGAGCCTAGTTTCTCCTCAAGAACCTCCTTTTGCAGTGGGAACAACTGTCCTACCAAAGCCATGTGCTACTCATATCTATTCAGAATTACCTCTTCAAAATCAGGACAGAGGGAAGAAGTGTGATAATGAAAGTTGATTACCAGTGGCATGTCCTGTGTCACAATATTATGCTTGACATGCTGAACCATACTTCATCACTGCATGTACGCACAGCACCCAGTGAATGCCCAAGTCCCTGTTGTCCCTCCTGGTGTTAGGTTTTGTGGCAGCATATCTTTGATTTCCTAGGACCCACATGGCATTGGTTTACAGTGCGCGGTGAAGCAGCTTTCTTATCCTCTCTTAAGAACTGAAATTATTTTAACCCACTGCCACAAGACATCTGTACTGGCTAACAGGCCAACTGTTCATGCTGCTGAGCAGAGATGTTCAATGGCCTTTTGTACTTTTCTATGATTTGGAAGTGTGTTAAGCTGATGAAAAGCACAGTGCATTTTTGCTGACCCCTGTTCACATCAGCAATTCTGGTGCAGAAGTATCAGGACCATCTGGTGGGTGTTTGTCATCTTGCAGAGCTGGGCTGACTGGCAACGGGTGCAGAACTTGTGTGAGAGAAAATGGGGCTTCACACACAAGGAGAGGAACTTGCTGGCTTTCTAGTACTGGAAATCTCAATGAGAAGAGTCTACTTTGTTCTCAAGACATGAAGCCAACTACCACAGCCTGCTACAGGTGAATGTCGTAACACAGAAGTGTTGGCAAAACAGCTGGTGAGTGGCTGATGATGGAAATTCAGAGCAGTTTTTAAAGAAGTTCCTGTTCAGCCCATAGGTTTTATGAATACACCTGAAGCCAACGGTCCGAGATGTGAGTTCCCAGGCTGTGCTTGAATCTCTGTGAAATACACATGTTCCCTGTTTGTCTTCCTGATGAAGGTATCTCTTTTGGCAATTCTTTTTGATTTGGAAGGTTCATGAACACCAATAGGAAAAGTTTGGGCAGGTATTTAATGCAAGGTTGTGAATGGGAAATGGTGTTCTCGTGTTTGGATAAACTGGAAATACTGGCCATCACCTGTGGGCTATTGGCTCCCAACACCTGGAGGATTCTCCTCTCTTATGTTCTATAGCTTTGGAGGTCTCAACCAGTCTATATACACCTGCAGAGAAAACCTAGATAGTGGAAGTCAGAGATGGAGCATTCGTGTCCTAAACAGAGAGAAAGGTACTGTTGCACATCCACACTATAGATATAATTTTGGCCTGTTTCACCCTTTGTACATGTGCAAGATTCAAGCAAATATTTCCAAGTGACCTAGACACTGCCAGTTTCTCTTACTGCCTCACACAAAAAGCAAATACACCCATCAGCTCTGGCATCAGTTCAAGAGACGCCAGGGATGCCATATGTGTTCACATCCTGGCCACACGTGGTGATGGCAATAAATAATTGGTTGCAAATGCATGTGTTGCTTTCTTGATTAATTTCTTTACTGTGGGATCTGCCGCATTGATTAATTTTAATCTACTTTGTATGTTATTTAGATCTGAAATTGAGTAGAGTGCCAGGGATGAGGAAACTGCTCTAATTTTTAGGGAGTATACTGCATTTGATTAATTTTATATCCTGCATTGACTAAAAGCTTTTATCCTGGTCTGCTATCAATTTAACTCTCTATGTTTGTCATTTTTTACTCCTGGGGTCCCACATAATTCAGTTTTGTAAATTGATTTGATGGATGTTTTCTGATACTTCAATAAAGCCTTTTGGCACAGAATGGCCTATCCCTTACTTTGCACGTAACTGGACAACAACCCTTGCTGAAGACAGAAATAGGATAGTATTAAATTAAAAGGTCTATTGAAAAGAACAGGATGGCCAGAGCAGACGCCTGTTAACAGTGTCATTTGACAAAGCACGAAGTGTAAAGCCAAAGTGCACGAGAAAACCCTCCTAGGAGGCTTAATGGTAACAGTGTTTGCAGCCTGCAAGTCTCTGTTCGCCCTTCCCTTTCTGCTCTATCCAGCACCCACCCGAAGGGCTGGACAGAGAACGAACCCACGGGTAGGGCTGGAGGCTCTCTGTGGGGGCAAGCAAACACTTCCATCTCCAAAAGGGCTGGTGGAGGCACTAAGAGGCTGTGCAAATTCTTCTTGTTTTAGTTATTATTATTTCTGAGCCCAGGCAGGAAGAGGGCAAAGGGGATGAAATGTCACCTTCTTTTCAACACACCTGCACATGTCTTATCCCTGCAGGACAGCAAAGTCAACTGTGGGGCTCTTCTCATTCTCCAGTTGCTTTTATTTCTTGTTTCTGAGTTCAGTGCTTGGAAGTTGCAGGCACAGACTTAGCGAGGCAGCAGGTGCAGGTACAACATGGAGCTCACCAGATGATTTCTTTGGTCTTGAGAATATTTAAAGCAAATACGATGTGAAATAAGATTATCTGTGCCTGTCACAAATGCACGTGGGTGTGGTTCTGCTGGGGCTGCCAGCAGAGATGTTCCCTTACCTGTTTTCAGGTCCTTTAAACATGAGTAACTGGAAATTTTTGACCAGAAGAAAAAGGCAGTATTTATATCCGGGCTTGCAATAATATATGTAAGAGGGAGCTTTGAGAGCTTGGTGCTAGCACAGCTTATCAGCACACGGAGGGGCCCCGTGAGCTGCAAAGGTGGACCTGTTAGATGGGCCCCATCAATTGAGCAACTAACTAAAATGTCATCTGCATGAGCAACTGATAAGCACTGCCTCCCAGAATTGAGAAATAATCAGAAAGAGTGGTGATGAGCAGCTGAGGTACCTGGTGGGTGACAGCTAGGTGCACGACTGCACCCATTCTCCTCCCACCAAAGCCCCACAATCTTCCCACAGAGGGACAGAAGAACCCAGGGAACTTTCTTTGATTTCATTAATTTAATGTAGGTCATAAATGATTGCGTTTTGGTTTGGGTGGGTTTTATTGCAGTTCACCCATCCCAGGTGAACTCCTTTCCTAAGAGAGAACTCCAATGTCTGATGATTGTGACACACTTTAAGAACTTTTACATGTTACCTGAGATATATTGTTCATGGGAATGGGGAAACTTCTGCTGAAGGCTGCTCTCAGCCACAGTCCATAATCTTGCAGCAAAGATTGTACCACTCACAGGACTTTAGAGATGACACTGGAAAAGTTTGAAGAAGGAAAGTTATATTAAAATCTCTTCAGGTGTAGCTTCTGCTCTCTCAACTAGCAGACACCAGCTTCAAACAAGCAGGAACACAAAGAAAATACCACGTGCTGCTGTCAGCCACATTAATGCTCAGCGTCTCAGTTTTGTAGCTGCTTAAACATGATGAAAACAAATCTTTAATAGTTGCTGCTTCCATCATTACATTGCACTCTGTTTTCTATTCAGTTGCAAGGACAGCTAATTTCCAGCAAATGGGAACAATGCGCTCATATTGCTAATTCATGCCACTACACACAAATGTTCAGATTATGTTGTGCAGATCCAAATTCCAGTCTCATTCACGAGTGCAGCTCGCACTTAAATCCAGTTCCCTAGCAAGAAGTAGGGAGCCCTGCAGCAAAGCTTGTGACAAATTAAAACCTGAAAGAGGCAATGAAAGAACATCTGATATATTTTATTATTTTCTTACAGCGTTTGAAAAACAGACCTGGACGTATGGCAAATGGTGAAACCCAGGGGAACCAGTGTCAGAGATAATTTGAAGGCAAATGATTTGTCAGGAGGCTGGCAACCACAAAGCTGCTGCACAAATTTCCCTTCATCTCCTGCCTCTCTGTTTTGGTTTGTGGTTATATGTGGGTGCAGACAGGATATTTTGAGATAAAGAATTTGGGGGTGGATAACAATTTAAAGACAAAAGTAGAGCACAGACTACATCTTGGGGAAGGGAGAGGTAAAAAGATGCATAACGTGCTGCTGAGAGCAGGGGCTGGGCATCTGAAGTGGCTGGTACAGTCTTTTTGTGGCAGATACTTGCTGGTCTCTGGTCCCGGGGCATGATGAGCCCTCCCACAGGCAAAGGGGACCTGGGCTCAGATCTAAACTGAGCCTCTGTCCGACCTCCTGGTAGTCTGGGGAGCTGTCTACCCATCCCACAGCCCTGCCTACCCTGGTGAATTCCCTTCCTAAGTCACAACCAGAGCCTGACACTCTGGGGATATGTGAGCAGCTGGAAAAGCCCACTCTGATGGGAAATATTTCTCGTAGGAAAAATTACACCTTTTCTGCCTTACTGAAAGGGCCATAACACCTTTGATGAATGGGGCCCATCAGCTGATCCTCCTGCTTTGGTGCTAAGCTGCTGCATCATCTTTCCTCAGTATTTTCCATGCTAATTTCCTTGCCTTCAGGTTTAGAACATTTTGTCTACATTAAATGATCCTGGTCAGCCTTGCTGGCAGATTACTTTTGCACCGTCATGCTGAAAAGCCTCCCCCCAAGCATTTCCAAACTATTTGCAAGAGCAGTACATGTGAGCCCATATGCATGGGCATCTATGCAGACAGTACAGACTCAGATGGAAGCTTGAGCCATCTCTTTGGGGCTTCTGATCCCCACAATGTGACTGGGGGGTCCCTACAGCAAGACCAGGGCTGTGTCAGCTCCAGAGGAGACAGCAGAAGGCAAGGCAGAGGTTGACTCTGAAGGCTGGAGTTGACAAGCAGAGAAGAAATGTTCCCTTGATGGACAACCAAGAGGGTAGAGCTAAAGATCTCGGCGTGCGTGTTATGGAAAATTTTAGGCATCTGTTATCTGTTACCATGCTACCTCGGTCATGATTGCCTCAGATGCGATGAGGTAGGTTGGGCTGGGCTGGTTAGTCATTGTTTGGTTGGAGACTTGTAGAGGACAGAGTTTCTGCAAGAAGTGGCTTTTCACTAGATGGTGCTCTTTCCTGAGCCATCACTGTGCCTTGCCCCTCTTGGTGAATCTGGGAACTTCCAAGCGATCTGCCTCATAAACTCTTCTTACAGGGATGGGAGGAAGGCAGCTGAAAATGTATTTCCAGTGTCCCTGCTCTCATGTGCCTTACCCTGTTGGAGCCACATAAGAAAAACTATTGCTTTACATCCTGGTTGAAAGGGGCATATGATGTTCCAGCTTCCAAATGACCACATTACACAAATGTTGAAAGCGTTTTTATTACTTCAGTTGATTTAAACCGTGCATATTTTGGAAGACAATGCCAAGTTCACACACAGGGTTTTCAGCAGAAAATCTTCTGCACTGTACACAGTATTGTTATTTCTGTTCTACCTAGAGAGAACATGGTGTAAAGGAATAACTTTCAGCCTTTTCCCAGTGCTGTGAACAGCAGCAAGGACTCTGGAAAGTATTGTAAGGTGTTTTGGGGGTTGGTTGTCTTGAGGTGAGGCTGCCCAGCTTTATTGGGGCAGGACACACATGTTAAACTCGGTGTTGTCACTGTCTTTGTGGACATGATCACCTGGCCACTGCCAGGGCTAGCAGGATATACACGTGTGCAGTAGGTTAAACTGAATGGAAACGCTGGGC
Source organism: Tyto alba (assembly GCF_018691265.1). Taxonomy (NCBI): domain Eukaryota; kingdom Metazoa; phylum Chordata; class Aves; order Strigiformes; family Tytonidae; genus Tyto; species Tyto alba. Next base: position 7,706,873 of record NW_024881317.1, read on the forward strand.
CACCACATGTACGCCTTTTCAAAGAGCTTCCAACAAAAATGGTAACTGAAGGCAAGTCACCACCACATCATGCATCTACATTCCCAAGGGCCTCCTCGAGCCCAGCCACACGCGGACCACAGGCCACATGAACTCATTTGCTAATGGTGGGTTGACCATCTCCACCATTTTTTGAGGGCAAGGGGTGGGAATGGTATGGGAGATGTTTCTCAATCAAACACACACACCTCACAAAACTGTAGAGAAACTGGGGAAAGACGGTGAGGAGCTGGGCAAAGCTGTGGGCCAGCTTGGTGGGGCTCAAGTTGAGCTGCCAGATTTTGTGATAGGTACAGATGTGCAGCAGGTCACACTGATGGCTGGGCAGCTTGTGCTCTCGGCACCAGAAGAGGCTTTGGAACTGCTGGAGGTGGGAATGCTGGAAACGCAACCCCGAGCAAAACAGACCCTTGAAGCTGAAGTTTGATGCGTGGGAAGGAAGTTTCCCCCTCAAACAAACCCGCGGCTTTAAAAAGTTGCCTGCGTCCTTTCACAGCGGCGGCACAGCGTTATAAACACGTTGATGGAGCTCCCACGGCAGCTGAGTAACCGGGGACGGGGCAGAGGGGGCGTGGGGGGAAGCGGGAGGGGACGGGCGGGCAGGTGAGACCCGCACCGGGCGGCCCTCCCCGGGAGACCCGCAGCCGAAACTCATCCCCGAACAACTTTTCGGCGGTGCCACCCTCCGCCATGCAACAACATCCCCCCCCCCCCCCCCTTTAACTTCCCCACCCGCTCCCCGGGGGCGGCCCCGCTCCGCGCGGCTCCGCGGCCGCGCATGCGGGCTGGCGGGGCGGGGGCGGGCATCGGCGGCGGCCCCGGCGCTGCTCAGGTTGCAAACCCACAGCACACCCCCACCCCCCCCCACCCCCCCAACACCCCCCCTAACCCCGGCCCTCCTTCCTGCCCGCCTCCCCGGGCGGAGAGCGCCCGGCCCGGCCGCCTCTTTCCCCCCCTCCCCATCCCCTTCCCTCTCCCTTCCCTTCCCTCCCGGCCCCGCTGCCAGGGGCGAAGCCGCCCGCCGGGCCCCCGCGGTGAGTCTGCCCCGCCGGAGTTGGGCGAAGGGGTGGGGAGGGGGAAAGTTTGGGGAGGCCTCTGGCTGGGGAGGGGGTTTCTCCTCAGGGTGGGGGTGTGCGGGACCCCCCCCCCTCCCCTTCCCGCGTCCTCTCACGCTTCCCCCGCCCTTCCTTCTCTTCTTCCTCGTTTTTTTTTTGTTTTTTTTTTTTTTTTTTTTTTTTCCCCCTCCGCGCAACTTCGCGTGGAGCCGCTCCGGCCGGTCCCTCTCCTTCGCGTGTCTTTACCCCTTTTCATTTTGTTATTATTATTGTTGCTTGGTGTAAGTTACTGGATGTATTTTCTCGCGCGGCTGCACCCCGCCGCTATTGTCTGCGGGCCGGCGGTGCGCGGCGGGCCGGGGCCGGGCGCGGTTCCCCCGCTGCCGGGGGGGGGGGGGGGGGGGACGGACCGTGCCCCAAGTCTGTGCCCGGCCACCCTCAAACCACCCCCCGTGCACCCCCACACCCAGCCTGGCCCCCAGCCTCCCTCCACTTCCTCGCTATTGGTATTATTGATATCCTGATCTGAAACAAACAAAACAAAACAACAAAACCAACCCAAACCCCTCCGGGTCTCGCTGATGCAACTTTGCATCTCAGTTTATTGCAAAGAAAGTAATCTGGGCTTTATATCAGAATCTCCTAAGCAACAGGCCGCTGTTGTTTTTTCTCACCTTTGGGGCTGTGTGGGCCTTTGAAGTTACTCAGAGGGTCATTGCCATGGGGCCTGTTTTATGCATTCACACTTTTGCTTGAAAATATAATTTATTTATTTTCTTCTCGAGTGGAGACACTCGATGCAAATGCGGGAGTTTCTGGACAAGGATTGTGGAAGGGTAGTTGTTTCTTAACCTGTAAATTGTCTGGGTTTATTAATCCATCATCTGTGACTGTGTTAGCCCTGCAAGTCATATAAAGGAGTTGGGATTAGTAGAGATCAATTTTGCTGACCTCTGTAATTGGTTCTGCTCCAGTGTCCTTTATGGGGCTTCACACTAGCTGGAGCTCAGAAGTGGAAAAAAGTGATTTTTCAGAGTTTTTTTTTGAAGAGTGTGCTGTATTGATTCTGTCATGGATGACCAGATAGGGACTCTATAAAGGGTTTAGAAATGCTGTATTTCTGTAGGACAGTTGGTCGCTGTGGTGTTCTCTGTAATCTTTGTCAGCCATAAAACTTTAGGTACTCATGGAGATACGCGATGCGGTAGAAATATGTAAAGCATGTAGCTTCAGAGCTGAGTTTAGACAGTTGGTCTGAGATCCATGAATGTCTTGTGTGCTGGCAGTTTTGGCTAATGTAATCTAATCAGTTTTAAAGGGCCAAGCTACATTATTTGTGGTGAGACTCTTCAGCTTAAAATCAGTCCCTTGCTGGGTGTGTTTTTCATGTTTTGCACAGCCTTGCTGAGCCACTGTGGAATTGCAAACATTAACCAAGTTCCACATAGTTCCTTAAAGGTGAGCTACTAGTGATTCATTTATTACTTGGTTAGTGGAGGTGTATTTTTATACATAGATACCTTAGTAGTGGGAGTAGGTTTGTGTCAACCTCGTAACATCAGTGTCTGTGGGTAGAAGCTCCTGTCTGAAGTGGAGGAGCATTTGCTCAGAAGGTGTTTGCTGTCCTTTGGGCCACTCTGATTGAGGCTGTCACCTTCTATGGTGACAATATCTTGCTTGGACACTTGGTGTTTGCTTTTTTTTATTTTTTTATTACGAGCCTGATAGCAGGGTAAGGGTGCGTTAGGCAAGGTGGGTATCATCTGGGCATGTGTTGTCCCTTGGCATGTACCTGTCTTCCGCGTTCATGGGTTGAGCCTAATACATCTCCTGTCTGTCCTTCCAGCGCTGCCCGGTGCTGGGCAGACAGGCTAGCCTGGGGCTGTTGCTAGAAGGGCACTGATGCTGAGTTCTGCAAGGCAGACAGGTTTTGTAGGTAGCCTGAATGACGAGTTTCCTGCAGGTAACGTGGATGTGCCGCGTTGCGTGACGGAGTTGCAGCCCGTGTCTGCTGCCTGGCTCCGGGCGGCTGAGGGATGGCCAGCAGAGCCCCAGAGGTGAGGACACAGCATCCTCGAAGTAACAGTCCAGCCAGGAACTGCAGCCAGAGAGAAAGGCAGGAGCTCTATGTTCCTGATTTACAGCTTTGCAGCATCAAAGGAAAAAAAAACGTAGTTAAGAAGTTGAAGCTTCTCGTAGAAACAGAGCTCTACCAGGTTCTGTCTGATGATGGATGTTTTTAAACACAGTCTATATAGGGAAGCTTTGAGGCTCCGGTTTATGCAGAACTTGCCACTAATCTCTCAGCAGGGTAGAGTCCTCTGTAAGCTGTGTTCTGGTCTAGGGTACGCTCCTGTGCTAAGAGGAGGATTAAATACTATTAAGGAATCTAGTTATTCTATCCAAAGCATGAATTAAGGCAGTGGTCGATAAATTATACTAGAGGAAAAAAAAACACTGGTAGGTTTATTGGTGATATACACATGCTTCTGTGTTGCAAAGGCAGTGGGTGCTTTCATGTAGTTTTCGGCCAGCGTAGTAAGTTTCGATAGAGAGCTACTTAACAAAAAAATCATTAGCAGAAGTTGTCATGCCTGCTGTACCCATTCTTTTCCATTCTGTTTCCAGGACACCAATGTATCAGTTTCCTCTGCCTGGTATTTGGTGGTGATCCACTTGCCTATAAAACAGCCCTTGAAGCAGCTTGGAAGCTTTTCTACTTAGCTGGTTATCTCTGCAATCTACTTGAGCGTTATTAAATGTTATTTCTATAGGGGTTCCCCACACAGGCAGTAAATAGCCTGAACTAAACTAAACCACATAGCTGATTAGTATGGAGGAACTATTTGGTTTTGGTTTTGCTCTACTGGCAGAAGGTGATGTTAAGAAGTTAAAAACTTGAGCAAAAGGCTAGAAAGTCCAGGAGGCCATAAAGGCGTGATACGCCCTCCCTGAGTGATTGTGGCCCTGTGTTTTACCAGCCCCCTGGACAGGGAGTTGGCAGTTTCTGTGGTTTCCAGCTGGAGTTAAGGTAAGCAGCATCCTACTTGCAGGCACGTGGAAGGCTGGGGTGGGAAGCACCTTGCAGCCTGCAGCCTGTGATTTCTGGGTGCTACTTGGTGCCAAGTGCTCGTGTGTGTGCTTGCTTGCATTGATCACCTGTAGGATAGGTAAAGGTAATGAGTGACTTTCTGAAGCAACTGATAGCTTTGGGTGTAGATACAGTTCTGGTTTGCTGCTGTGAGGTTTGCTATGGGGGGATATAATCCAGTTGGGAGGCTTGGTTCAGGGCTGGCATGTGCCACCCAAACAGTCACTTCCAGGAAGCACTGCACTTTTTCTAAATCAAAACTTATTGTTAGGGTGTTAGGTGAAATGAGATTTTTATGAATAGCTTAGTCATGCTTCACTTTTTTTTTTTTTTTTTTTTCCCCCTCCCCTTTAAAGCAGCTGTAAACAGTCTCTTTGTGGGGAGGGAATTGGCCACTCCTTGTGCTTAGTGAATAGTCAGACACTTCAGTTGTAGTGTTGCAGCCTGGCATTGCACTTCTTAGTTGCTTTTGGAAACAAAGCTGTGGATGTGGCATAATGTAATCTTTTTTATTTATTTATTTATCTTAAACCTGCCTTTCCCCCTTGCAAATGACCTTTATGCAGATCTAGAAGGCAAAGCCTGTCACTGAGAGTTAGCTGGTTAGTTGCTTTGTTTAGTGATAAGAAAATATGATGGCAGCGCTCCAGAGAAAGCCGATATGCCAGGAACTTGTTGCTGCAGTCAAGCTATACAGATCTTTTTCAAAAAGATATATCTCTGTATATTTATGGCCCTTTGTCACAGAAACAGGGTGACTCCTCTGTTGTTGTCTACATGACAAATACGCTGCGACGCCACAAATCCTGTAAACAGTTTAATGCCCTCCCAGAGAACGCTGGTGCAAGCATGCAATAGGTAAAACTTTTTCAGTGTCATCCTAAAGTTTAACTGTAATTTTATCATCAGTGTAGGTGTAAGCAGCCTCTTCCAGTTCCCCAGCTGGGCTATGATGGAATTTGTGGGTCTGTTCAGGGAACCAGACTGGGAAATAGATTCCAGTTAAGAATACTTCTTTTTTTTTTTTTCTGTACAACTCGTACCTTGGATCAGTTCAGCAAAAAAGTTCATTCTTTACCTGAATAGTTCCTCAACTCATGTTCTTTCATGGTCCCATGAGCAGCTGCTGTGGCAAAGGCCTCGGTGGTTCCACTGGGAGAAATGCTTCTGGAGCTTCACCCTTGGAAGTGCTTTTCCAATTGCAAAGAAAGCATTTGACTGTGGTGCCAGTCCCTGTTTTATAGCATGTGAAGGCGACCAGGCAGATAGATGTGTTTCCAAGATAAGCCAGTGAGTTAGAAGTCCAAGTGTTTCGTTTTGAAGTTCCCTAAGACTGCAATTATTTCTATTTAGATTGAAGATACATCTTCTCTGCAAAAATAAGCCCTGCCTTTTTAGTTGTTGAGGAACAGGGCTAGAAAGTGTAATCACAAATATTTTTAAGTATTCAACAGTCCTTAAAAAGCATTCAGTGTGATATCTTGCAAAAAGTAAGCTTTAATTATCTTGTAGCTGTAATGGATCACATGTTGTGACATGGTCAGGCAGTCTAACGAGACTACTTTGTATATATCTATATTTAAAAAAACCCTCTGAAAATCAGTTAGCAAAGAGTTTATTGGGTGATTTTTTTATTATGGGTGAGAAAAAGCTAAATTCTTTGCTGGTGTAGCGATGTAGTGCTCACAGTCCAAATGCTGAACTGTAACAAAGGCACGTTGGGAACTTCTCAAATGTTGTGCATGGGATTGGAGTAAGTGTAAGGAAAAAATACTCCTTGAACTACTGTCAGCACCTCCTACAGCACTTGTGTCAAGGGCCTGAAATACAGTATATTCCAGGCATGTTTTGTGTGTGAGGTTGGGTTTGGTGCCTCCGGGCAGCCTCCTGGGTTTCTCGCTGCTGCGAGGACTGCTGGTGCTGTGGACCTTGTGGGCTTTCTCAGTTCATAAGGGACCTTGATTTTGGCCTTGGCTGCAGCATTCAGAATGGTGCTTTTACAAAGGTTAACCTGTAATTCTGTATCAGGGGTTCATTTGACAAAGTTAATCCTCCTTGACCACTTGTATTTTCTTTGAATCACTTTCCCCTTCGTAAGGACTAGGAATTCACTTTTATATTTCTTCAAAATGATCCAATCTCTTAATTCAAAAATTTTTTTCAGTGATTCCGTAAGTTGTTCATAATAAATTATTTTCCTATCTGGTCGCTCATGTCTTTTCAAAACAGGTGATCATTTTTTAATCAGTAAACTGTGACAGTTCAGTTGCCACATCTTCTTGTATGCTTGATCTCTGCATGATGTCACCTTCTGGTTTCCTTGGAAATCACGGGATGGCAGCTGATCTCTCATGTCCGTGAGATGGATCCTGTGTAGTTGCTCTTAGATATTATTTAAGATGTATGAGTGCAGGTAATTGCAACTGATCCGTTGCATCTTAGTTTCAAGCACTTGTGAAGTTTTCTAACAGACTATGCAAAATGTTTAGCACTTACCAGAGTAGTGTCTGGCTGCTTCTAGTCTCTGTTGGTGTATTTCTTTTACTTCATTCAGGTGGCTAGAGTAAACTTAATGTTACATTTGCAAAATACATAGTGAGAGAACTCCCCAAATTGTTGTTTCATGTGAGATGTTATTTACAGTGTGACAGCACCACTGAGATTAGCCTAATCCAGTGTAAAAGGAAGGATTTAAGGATTTTCTTCTCTAGCAGCTATTTCAGGTTTTATTTCTGAGTGGGAGGGAAAATAAGTGATGAATTACTTATTTAAATATGAGGCTGAATATTGGTGAGACTTATTCTCCATGAGCATGATTTGAAGTGGTCATCTTAAAGCAGGAGGGTGTATGCAATTTGATGATGATGCTCAAAACTTTGTGTTGAGAGAAACTGCCCAATGTGTCATGTTGAATCCCCTGTGCTTTTTATCACCCATGACTAATGCAAACTGGAGCAGTAAGTTATGTTACAACCCGTGACGTACTTTGTAGCTTCATCTAAATTGTATCTGAGGTTTCTGGCAAAGTTACTTGGGAAAGTAAATCTCTTTCCCAAAGTGTCTCTGCCCCCAGTGGTGTAACTGCTCAGTGAGTCTGAATGCTGCAGTTAATAAAACCATTACAAACAAGGGTTTTGGCACGGAGCAGCTGTTCTGAACCGGACTGTCTTCAGACTCAAACTACTGACTCACCCTTTCTTTTTCCATGGATTAACACACCTGGCATATCACGCATGGATGCTGGCCGACTTGTCATGTTCTTGCAGGTATCCCTGTTTTCAGTGTAGGGAAGACTGAAGCTGGGGTGTGCATCTACACAGCGACCTCCTGCAGGAGATAAAACCCTCCTAATGGAAGTTAATGCCAAGGATGAGTTTGTCCAAAGACTCCTTTCTTCATGTCCGTGATTCTGGGCTGCAGGAGGGATGCTGCTCTGGTCCTGCCGCATTTTAGGGGAGCACAGAGGTGCTGCTTGTGTGAAGTCCCTCCCTTTGGTACAACCATATGAAAAGCTGAGCCGGATCAGGCCACAGTCTGACCAGCCTTATTTCCTGCCCCACAGCATTGGTTGTGTGTCCCTGGGGAGGTGCAAGAGCAAGGCAAGTGGTCCACACTAGTGTCTGTGGGCACAGTGGGGTTCAATACCAGGATGTGTGGCACATTCGGCTTCCCGGCCTGTGTGGTTCTTTCTCAACACCCAGCTGAATCTTGGAAGCTGCTGTCAGTAGGAAAAGAAGAGAAAATAGGAGATGCTAAGACGTGAGATTGCTGAAGAATGAGAGTCTTGCTGGCTTTATACACTGGTTTCCCTCCTGAGTTTCCTCTGGGATGCTGAAGCCTTCAGTCCCATAATAGTGGTGGGACAATGAATGCTTGGATGGAGGAAGCAGGTGTTAAAGGAAGGGGAGAGGGAAGTGGTTTATTTTTTTAGGGGAAGGGGAGACAGGATGGCCAAATTTGACCCTTATACAAAGCAATTTCTTTTGGCACATGAGCTTGTGTACAGCACACTTCCTAATTGCCGAACCCACAAGTAAGGTGGCAGCAAAACTGGGCTTTGCCCTTTTTTTTGAGTTAATGTCACTTAGTGAGTCAGCTGAGGAGTGAGGGTTACATGATGTATCTCTGATGTTATGTGATGAATTTTGCTGTTCTTTTGTTCCCTGCTACCATAAATCTTTCACCGCAGCAACAAGGCTGTGGTACTGATGACACTGGACACCTTAAAGTCTGCACTTTGTACTTGGGGAGTGCTGGGTTTTAATTGTTTTAAAACCAAACTGGAGATGAATGAGTTTACGTGTGACCTAGATTAAAACATTTTCTGTAGTCTGATCTGAAGGTCTTTGGGTTGGTGCAGAGAATGATTCTGGAGATAAAAGTAAAACGCTGATTCACATGCTATATAGCAGATGTGTTTGCATCTGTAGCTGAAAGACTTCCCATCTGGGGAGTAATGACAGCGGTTTGTTCCAATGGGGTTTCCAGCCTGTGCAGGAGCTTCTCTTGAACATGGGAGTCATTTTTTCCATCGCTGAGTGGTTTGCAGCCGCTCCACCCATTTTTATGATGAGTGATCATCGTCTGAGAGCACAGTGGAACACAGGAGGCGGTGAGCAAACCTTTCATTGCCCTAAATGTAAATGTTTATAGTTTCTCTTCTCCTAGCAGCTGCAAAGAAGGTAGGTTGTTTCAGCTGAGTAGAGAAATAAAGACTAAACCCCTTTTTATATGTGCTGACACAAAAGGAAGTTTTGTGTAATGAACATTCATTTCACAAGGTCCAGGTGACTCTACGCTTCTGTGTGATGCAAGGCGAAATGTTGCTGCAAATGTTTCTAACTGCAGGTTTTTCTATATTAAGTAGTGCAGTTGCCAACAGGAAAATAAATATACGTCATCTTCAGGTCCATCATGAGAGGATGCTGGGGGTTACGTCAGTACCTGCCATGCAGCTGCATTTGTGTGCTGGTGGCTCCACAGAGTCCCACTGACTTGGGCATGGGAGTGTGAATCTGCTTGTGCAACAGGGGCTTGGGACTCTCCAAAATCTGGAGCTACTTTTCCACTTTGGCCAGGGCTACTAATTAACTTTTGACTGAGTCTTTTGGAGGTGTAGCCTGAAGAAAGGTGCGTGTAGCATGGAGACCGAGATTTGAGCCCTTAACTAGGTTAAAAGTATGGTCTTGAGTGGGTGTCTTGCTAGTCTCCTCTGTAAGATGCTGGAGGGGAGTGGGGTGATAGGAGCTGATTTCTTGGCAGTTGTCTCACAGCTAAAACAGGGCCTTGGTCCCAATTTTCATGAGCCATGTATTAAGCTAGAAAAAGAACTAGCTCACTGCTTGAAGAGCTTACAAGCTAAAACTGAGGATAATAAATATGCTTGCATGGATGTTAAGAGGATTAGTTGTTTGTGAAGTGCACTGAAAGTGGGGGAATTAAAGAAATACTTAAGTGGTAACCAGCTGCATGTCACGTAGGTCTTTAATTTGCTCCTCCCTCCTTCCAGTCAGATTACAAGCAGCATTTGTCGATCTCTCTGAAATTTGTGTCAGTCTCATGTTTTCCTGTATTTTGGGAATTTTACTCTTAGAATTTACTTACGGGCAGTACCTTCAAGGTGGTGAAATGTTGTCTCTTCAGATGTCACATCTGAAGAAGAGGTACCCTGCTAAATGTGATGTGCTTCCTTTTGAAGCTGGAATTGGCTCTATTTAAACTGTGGGGTTTAGTGCTTAGACCTCCCTGCTTTTTCCTTTATCAGATTAGCTAGGATTTTGGCAGGACTTTGTGCTGCTTTTTCTTAGCCAATCTACTTGCATGTGAGTGTTCAGTAACTTTCTTGCTTTATAATCTCAAAGTTCAGAAGTCATCAGGCTGTTTGAGACTAATAAGAGATCCTATCCCAGCAACAGCTTACAGCAGATGTATAAAAGGAAAACAGTACGCAGAGAGCAAGTCTTGAAATGAAAATTCAAAACTACTTGAGGAGGACTGAGGACTTGTGGCAAAGTGCTTGAAAATGTATACATCTTCCTGAAACTGCAAAACATGACTGCTTTTTTTAAGCCTTTCTTTACTGGATTGCTTGCATGACCCATCCCCTCTGCTATGTCAATTAATACTGTGAAATGGCAGATAAATGGCAGTCATACATTTACTGTACAGTTGCATTGTATAAAAAGATTGAGCATTTCAAGTGCATAAAAATGATAAAAGGTATCGAGTGTAAACTTGCAAAATTTTAATGCTCTGCTTTAGAAGAGTCTTCTTTTTTTTCCTCTCGCCAGGAACTAATTTGTAGAATCTTTGCCAATTTTTTATTAAAAATCTAGTCTCATTGGTGTTTCTGATATTAATTAAAAAAGAATCATACTGTTTGCATAAATACCTGTGTATATTTATGCCTTGGGCTTGTGATATTTCAGTAATTTAGGCCATTTTGGAGGAAGCATGCTTTAAGTCATGTTAAATTTTGTCTTTGGGAATGCTACATCACTTGGTGTTTGCATTGAAAGAGAGAAATTGTTTTATTTATAGGGATTCTTTTGACTCTTAGTTAAGGCTGGATCTGAGCTACTGGATAACTTGAGGATGAAGAAGGAGACTTGGTTTAGAGTTTGATGGAAGTTGGGATGAGGAGTGGGGACCTGTTGCAGCGTGGTTGTGTTAATGTGGCTGCGATGCTCAGCAGAGCAGCATTTTGAACTCTTGTGCAAGAGATGTAAAACTGTGTCACTTCTGGCCAGTTGGTGGAAAAAAAAAAAAAAAAAAAAGTAATTCCCATGATGGAGAGGAGAGAAAGAGCTGTTGGGATGCTGCTAGATGAGAGCCTAGCAGCAATGGGGAATTTGGGAGTATGCCCGAGCTGGGGAATGCGCTGAGGAGCTCTGGGAGTGTGCCTTCCAGACAGGGAGAGTTGCGGGGTGGCGATGGCGTGGACCACCCTGCATGCTGGAAACTAATTGTCACCTCTGCTTCTTGCTCAGCTTCAGCGTTAGCAAGCCGTTCCTCATTCTAGGGCAGATTTTTGGATGTGTCCTGGGCGGGAGGCAGCATACTGTGAAGATACAGGATTAACTCTGTTTGTTAGCTTTCCCCTGAAGTTAGTAAACTTTAATTCACTGCTTAGGTCAGGATACTGATCAGAAGGGCTGTGATGTGCCAGTCCTGGTGGTGTTGCCTTGGCTGGTGATCAATGTCCTTGCCTGCTGAGTGGACATTGATTTTTTTTTTTTTTTTTTTTTTTTTTTTTGGCTTGTATCTTTAACTTAATTATCTGTGTCAACTCCCCGATGTCTGTTATTCAGAAAATAAATCTTTTATGATACGTCTAACCCAGAAAACTGCTTATATATCCAGCAGCCAGGAAATTGAATAAGTCCTGATCTATTCTTAATTTCTTGTGTTTCCTGTGGTTTTGTTGTTTGTGTTACCAGCCCTAATATTTACATACTTTTGAATGAGCTTTTCTTTTTTTGGAAGATACTGCTTTGTTCATATGCCTTGCAGAACAGGTTCTTCAATTTTTTTTTTTTTTCCTAATAACCAAACAGCTTACTTTCTCAAAGGGATATGAGGGAAAAAAAAAAAAAAAGGGAAGATTATAGGAAACACCAAAGGGAGATATCTAAGAATAGAATTATTTTTTGCTGATGATATACTAAGACTCATTATAAACTTGCGTCTACCTTTCCAAATGTCCTTGGGCTCTTTTGAGAGCTTTGTAAAACTTTTTGCATATCAAATGACGCGCTCATAGGTGCTTTATCTGAATAGCAGATGCATTTATAGTTGGCATTTTAAATGCAAAGGTGTTTCTATGAAAATGCTTGTAAGAACAAAGTCGTGCTTCCCACTAAAACCCCAAAGGCTTAGCAGGGCAAGTCAATGGGCTCTGCAGTGTTGATGTATAAAAGTAGTGCTGGTGAATGTTGTCCAGCTACGTGTCTCTGGAAACTGATGTAGTCTTTTTTTTCTGCAAAGTAAGGAAGATTTTACAGTTATGTTCCCGGCCTTTCCTTTGGGTGTGCGGGAGTGATGGAGTTGATGTTCTTTTGGAGATCTGTCCCTTGGTGCATCAGCTGGTCTTCTTTTCCGTGGATATTTGGTTTCCTCTAATAATCTTTTAGGAACTAATTTGAAATTGCCAATTTTTTAAAAAAATAATGTGGTTTCCAAGGAAGTTATGATCAGCCTTTACTTGCAGGTATTACTGTTCTATGTTGATTTTCCAACTACTCTTCAAATATATATTTCTTTTAAGAAGTAAGGCAGAACTTTAGGACTTTTTTTTTTTTTTTTCCTTTTAAATCTGTTCTTCCTGCCATGAAATAAAACGTATTTGCACATTGATGAATAGTGGCTAGGAAGTCTGTCTGGTTCTGCAACAGGATCCATAAATAGCATTAGTATCTGGTTTACTTTGGGGAGGAAGGTGTCCCGTTGTGGTGGTGGCAGCAGGGGAGCCTTGCACTCCCTCACAGTAAATTTGCCCTGTCTGGGCAATGTTCACCAGCACGACACTTTAAAAGAAACATAATACAGAGAGTGTAGCTTAAATATTTGAAGTACGGAACCCCTTTAAAAGCTCAAGCAAGTATTGACTTTAATACGAATGGGTTATATTGACCTTTTTTTTTTCTCTATACCTCTGGTGTGGGCTCAGAAAGGACTTTGTGGATCATAAAGCTGGTATGAAACAAGGCTTTCCCCATCACCCTTCCTATCTCTTGCTCCAGGGACCACCCTGGGACAGGCGGAGCGTGTCGTCGCATGTGGTCGGTGTGTAACGCTCCGGTGTGTTTGGGTGGATGGGATGGATGGTGCTCGGAGTAGCTGTTCTAGTTGCCAGACTGGATCTGGCAGCTAATTTTCAAACCTGTTGGGTCTGGGTCTCAGCACGGAGGTTTGGACGAATGCCTCTGAAATGTGCACTCCCAACCATTTGTAAGGGTATTTTTTGACCCAGGAGTGCCAGGTTTGGTTTGTGGCAGAGTTGCCAAAGGAGAAACTGTCCTCTGTGCTAGATTAAAAATCAGTTTATTCTAGAAAACAGAAGGAAAAAGCTCAGGTAGTTCAGGGGCCACACTGTTAACCATCCCTGATGCTGCAGAAGCAAGTGTAGGTGCACTTCTCTTGCAAAATGGCAATGGCAGGTAATTAGCTTGGGGGAGTCTTGCAAGCGGAAGGACAAGGCTTGGGATGCTGGTGTCCTGTTTCATGATAGTGGACAAAATGAAACAAGGCAAAGTTTCAGAATTGGAATAAAAAAATATTTTCATTTTTGCCCCCTTAATGAAGGCAGTGGTGAAATGTTTCCCTGCTGCTCTGTATTTTCTTCAAGCTGCTTGTGGCATGGTTATTACTGGATGTTGTGAAATGTAAATAACGCCAAGGTAGTGAACTCGGCATTCCTGGCTCCTTGGCAGTGTTCGTGAATGGAAACATCTGTCCGGGTCCTCTCCGGTTCGCTTCCCTCACACAGTTGCCCGCTTTAAGCACGGCTCATTGCAGGGCCATATGTCCTGGAAACCCTCTCCTTAACTTTTGCATGTGTACACCACATAAAATGGAGGAAAATCTAGAGGCTAAAATATATATATATTTTTTTTTTTCTTCGTGAGGATTTTAGTGCGAGTCATTAAAGTATCTGGTGTCCTTGTGCCAGCCTGTGACTGCAAGATCCAACACAGGATAGACCTATCTCGTGCTCTTGGCAGAGTCCGGCTCTTTTCCTGGTCCATGCATCTCGCTTGGATTTCACTCTCAAATCACAACCCCTTGCTTGGCAAATGCATAACTATTCCCTGTCTCTCCTATTCAGATTATACAAATGGGCTCTGGCAGGGTGTAAGCTTCACTTGAAAGGACGTGTTGGTTTGCAGGCTTGGAGATGAGTGATAAGAGTTGAACTGCTTTTACATGAAACCACCTCTTAAAGAGGAGTGGGAGTGAAGGGAATGACACAGAACTGCAGCAACAAGTGCAGAAAGGAGGGTAGGAACCACCCCAATAATTCACTTGGTATTTTTTCTTGAGCTGGAGGTCTCAGTAGCTTTTCACTAAGTGGGCATTAAAAAAAAAAAAAGTAACCAACCAAAAACCAAAATAAACCCCTGAAAGCTAAGAAACCGTGCAAATAGTGCAGGAAATGCATAACAAGCATTTCATGATTGGGAGAGATAGTAACCTGGGCTTCAGAGCTTTAAGTTGGCTACAGGATGTAAATACTGCTTGTGCTGACATGGGTGAGTGGTGTGTATGAGCAACAATTTTGACTCTCTTAATTTTCTGCTTGCAATTTTAATCATAAATTGGGGAAAGCGGAGGGAAGAGGGGACAGGATGCTTTTGTTCCTCTTTAAAGGTAGAAATATCAACAGTTTCCCTCTCTTCTCCCATCCCTTGTGTGTGTGGTGAAAGAGAAATGTCAGTGTTTAAACAGATCAAAGATCTTTATAGTACATAGCATCAGTTTAAAGTGAGACTGGCCAGGTTTTGATGAGTTAGGAATATATTAGGTGAATTAATACAACTGGCTGTGATTCATTTATGAAAATGCTCTTGCTTGTTTTTTAAGCTTTCAGTTATTTTTCTTTTGCTGTCGATATGTGAAAAATTATTTATCTAACTTTTACTGCGTTAGCCAGGGAACAATTCTTCATGTGATATATCCAGTTCTGAAAAAAAGTGGGCTATTCTTAACATAAATTACATACTCGGAATTAACTAAGATTAAAATTACAGTGAAGACAGGCTAATAAGTGTTTTACTCTGCTAAGGAATTTGACTTAAAGCCTGCATTGGAACCTGAAGTTGAATGTGAGCTGCCAATTCAGTTGAAGTGTAAAATGCCTCCCTGTCTCATTTGGAGTAAGCTAATGTAGAGTTTTAACTGAATTAAATATTTTACTCCTTTTCATTGGACAGATTTATAAAGAATTACTCCAATGATTTTGTTTTCCCCTCTGAGTCATTTCAAAAGATAATGCTAAGCATCATTGCATAATGGAGGGGTGTGTGTGTGTGTGTTTGCTTCTGCTATCTCTCTAGTGTCTTTTCAGGATTTCCAGCCCTGTAAATAATTGCTCAAGGCAAAGGTACACTAATATTATTTGATGGACAGGAAGTCTACAAATAGCCATGGTATTTTGCCATAATTACATTTGCAGTGATGCAGGTGTTTAGACTTACCCATAGTCAGGAAAACCAGTGCTTCAAATAGACAGATTTGTAAGAACACGTGGATGCAAAGTTGAATTTAAGGGTTTTAAAAATAAAGGTTTTGTGAGGTGTGTTGCTGATGGCACTGCTACTATGACTCGGCTTTGTAACGGTAGAACAGAACCATCTGAACCCCCATTTCTTCAGAATTGGCAAGATACCTTCCTCTAGATATTTATTTTTTTGTATGGTCTGTGGTGGTCTTAGATTGATGTGTTGTTGGTTCTGCTCCAATAAGGCTCCCACTGTTGTCCCGGGGCTCGGTGGTATTTGTTAATGTCATTGTTTTGGCTCATGCTTCTTGCTTCCAAATCTCTCCTTAGCTTGTGTGATCCAAAAACCCTTTTCTTGGTTGTGTTGGTGAATGTAGCAGCTATGTGTTCACCCTTGAGCAGCTGGTTATGTGACACTGCATGTCTCCTCCAGACAGTGAGAGTGTTAAAAGACTTCATTAATACTTAGCTTGAGCACTCTCAATGAGATGGCTGAAGGAAATTAAATACTGTCATTAAAGTAATGCTGTCAGAAATGCCTGAAACCAACTATGTTGGGAGACTGACTCATCCTGCCCTTGCTCTGGGAGAATGGCTGGATACAGTGGGAGGGTATCCTGTTTTTTTTTTCACAACTTTATGACCTTGTATCACCAGCCCATGAGTTTATTTGGGAACAGACTGATGCAGAAGAGGGGATGATATGCAAACAGGAATGTTTCTGTGAGTGATGCTCATAGCTGAAAGGGTCATGGAGTAGTTATTTTGAGAGGAAATATTGCCTCATGTTCGTCGAGATGAGCTACCAAGAGCAGCCTGTGATGTAAAAGAAAAAGGGATGGGGAGAAGGGAAGCAGGTGGTGAGAGGATTCTTCTTCCCAGAGAAGTGGAGCACCACTCATGTTATCTTTTCAGAGTCCCCTGCTTCTCCTCCTTCTAGAGATGGTCATTATTCCAAATGGTCTCTGAGGTTTAGAAAAAAAAAATTTCTTATGTAATCAGTGAGTAAGTATGCAGAAAATTTCTGTGCTGTATGTAAACTTAGGATGAAAGTTTATAACCCGGAGATGCATGGTGGTGGTGTCAGCTGAGTTCGGCTCTGAAGCTTCGGTGGGGCATGGCAAAATACCTGTGTGCCAGCCCTTGTGGGCTGGTACAAAAGTAAAGAAATAGAAAAGATTGTCCCAATCTTGCTTAGTGCTGTTAATGAGCGCTTCTCTCTATTTTGGATGTTCTTGAAGAAATTGCTTGCTCTTAGCATAAAAAGCAGTACTTAAGATAGACCGAAATGGTGCTGCCTCTTCAGAAAGGAATATTAGTATAAATACTCAAAGGGTCCAGTTAATCTGGCAGGACTGTGAACCAATGCATGACACTGTGCCTGGGTGCATTTACAACTGTAATTATGAATGACTCGTGCTGTGAGACAGAGTGATAACTTCAGTGCTGCCTTTTTGTTATAAGTACAGTGTCTTCTGTGCTATTGTTTAAAGACTCCTTTGGAAGCCTGATTTAATAGTGGAGCTGAGTGAATAATTCAAAAACTTTTTATCAAGTACTTGTTTAAATTCTTAAATGAGCTCACCATAACCTTTTTATGCACCCCTCCTGCATGTGTCATACAAATACTAGAATAATTGAGTTTTACTATCGCAAATGTTTCTGTGAAGCAAATTTTTAGACCTTGATGTATGACTGTTTATGGAAAGGGGAATGTTAAAATCTCACACACCAGTGTCTATGCCAGAAACTTGTGCTTGCTTACTTAGGAAGAGGGTGGGGGGACCGGACCCTCGGCTTCGTTTGAGCAACGTTAACTAAGCTCGTTTGTCAGATAGACTCATATGCAGTTTAAAAACTGAACACATATGTTTAAAGCAATTTCAGATGTATCTCTCTTTCAGACCATTCTACGAACAGTAGCAGTACTTATTGTAAAATATTTGCTTTTTTTCAGATAAGTACTATTTCTGACTCTTTTTCCTTTTCTCCCCTCTTTAAATGAGATGAAGCAGCACATTCAAAATGCATCTGCTTAGTGTCACTGAGTAGCTTAACACAGGGATGCAGACCAGAGAAGATCCATAGACATCTTCCAGGCTTGGACTTCCCTTGGCTTGAAGTCCAGTTCAGGCTGCAGGAGAGCCTTGCAGATAGGCAATCTAGGTGGTTTTAGCATGGATGCTCACATGTATTAATGTTTGCAGACTTGCTGGTGAAAGCTCATTAGTGCTAAGTCACTTTTGAGTACTGATGGCCTTTGCAAGGACTTTTATTTGCCTTTTAACCAGCACATCTAGAGAATTGTCAATCATCTGTCTTTTGCTTCTGTAAGCGAAATGGAAGACTTATAAATTGAAAGCCAGCTCAAGAAGCAGGGGTTGATGATTAGGTAAGCAGCTGGGCAATGCTGTTTTCTCAGTGAAGAATTGTTGCTTAATTGAGTTAAAAGAATTTAGTAGAGGCTGTCTATTCTGCTTGCACACAAACCTTCTCCTGTGCATGCTCTGGCAGCCCTCTAACCTTTTTGGCACTGCTAAGTGTGTGCTGCAGCTTTCCTCCGAGGATGAGATGGAAAACCCATATTCTTTCAACGCGTCACAAGTTTGCAAAATCTTGAATTGCATCTGTGGGGTTTGCTCACTGAATTTTGGATTTCTTTGCTGACTTCCATCTCCGAGCTGTGATGAAACCTCCTTTAACAGTCTAAACGTGGTTACCACAGGATTTCCTGGGAACGTGCTGAACTCCAGCCACTGGTAAGCATCTGTGCCATGTGCCCCTTGCAATGTATGCAGAAATCTGGAATTGCAGGCTTGTGTGGTGAAGCAGATTCTTGGAGTAACAAAGAAAGTACTATTGAAATCTTCCATTGCCTTCAGTTGCAGCTATTCAGAGTGTAACTTCTATCGGTATAGAAACTAGAAACTAGGCATCTGTGTGTCCACAGCCAGGCCTGTGAAGGAGGGAGAAAAACCTAACCTCGTCTTTGGAAGTAGGAACTTTTGTTTTTTTGCAGTGTTAGAAAAAAAACATAAAACCAAAACCCAGCATCATCACAATGACCAACCTTGAATTTGTGGAAGATGGGCAGTGAAATGTAAGAGCCAAATAAACCTGTTCTATTTGGGCTTTCCTGAAACTGTCATGTGTGTAAAGTCATATTTTTAACTGAACAAAATTAGTTACATCTAAGTCTGTAACAGTGAGCATTGGCCTGTTGTGGTTTTCTTGTAGTCTGTCAATTTGGAGTGGAAAACTGGTCAGACTTAGTCTGACTCCCTCACATCAGTTGTAGCATCTGGTTCAGTTGAGCCTTTATCAAGCTGAAAAGAATTGACTGAGGAACATCTAGTCCATGTCTATTCATTTCCTTGCAATGCAGTGAGTATCAAGGGTTCTTCAGCAGTAACTTGCCAGTGTGGGTTCCTCAGACTTGAAAACAAATGGGTAGGTTTGGATGCACTTTCTTCACTTGTTTTTAATTAAATATTGGTGCAACAAGAGTTGTTTTGTGACAAGAAAGACGCAGCAATCTCAAAACGTGCAGAACAAGCAGGCTGTGTCTTGTCTCATTACGACATTCCCACTGTAGGAAACACCCTTTGCGCTTTGATAAACTTGTCCTTCTTAATAGTGCTAAACTGCAAGCTGACGAGTGCAATTGCTTTAGTGCATTGTAGATTTATAACAGTATGTTGTCTCTTCAGATATTGTGTGGCAAAGCATGTGTGAAGATAAGTGAGCAGTATTACCTTTATTTACTATGTGGGGAATATGAGACTTGGCAGCTTTTTCTGAAATACCCACAAAATCTCAGTGTTTGCCAAGTGAGCTGCTGTAGTTTACGATTGAAGTTGGTGATTGCAACAGGCAAGATCTCCATTGCAGCACAAAGTGGGGAGGGTGAGTGCCAGCTGAGGTTTGCCTTAAGTGATGTGTCTGGAGAGATGCAGGCTGGTGGCAGAATAGAAAGGGACTGTTGTCTCCTGGTTTCTAAATTCTCTGCTTGATCACTGAGAAGAAATTATGTGACCACCGAGCAAACTGGAGTGTCTGTACAGTTGGTGCTGAAGCTTTGTATAGAGTTAATAATAATCTAAAGGAGAAACTGGATCAAAATAAGGTCTGGCTTTTGTTGTAGCTTTTTGCTTTTTGGTTGCATATTGGTATTCTGTAAAGCAAGAGGTAATTTGTCAGCCATTTCCCTATTTACATAAGTATCTTTGATACATCACCTCCACATGGCGACCTATGGACCATCTCTGTTGGGTCTTTATGTCATTCTAGGTTTGGTTATTCCCTCTTTCTGTCTGGTAGAGATTTGCACTCCATCCCTGTCTGATTGAAACTGGTGCCTGTTCAGAAATGCATCACCTTGTCTTTTAAGTACTCCTGTCCATATAATAGCATGTTGAAAAACATTTTATTATTTTTGCTTATATTGATCTCATTTACCATTGTCAGAGGGGAAGACAGATAATGACTTGATTTGTATTTGGACTGGAGGGATTAATTATGAAGTACAGCTGAGTTGTTTTCTTTCTTTTAAAGCTGCATACCATTTTCTGCTGTGGGTGTTTTGGTTCTTGTTTATTTTGCTAGTTCGTTTGGAGAAGAATAGTCTGGGAGAAGGGAAGGAAGAGGCAGGGTTTACCCCTGCAACCGTCATTGTTAGCCCTAACTTTTGGTAGAGCTTTGCTGCTTTGGCTTGACCTTTTTAAACTTGAGAAATGTGTTTTTGTTTGTATTTCCATCTTGTTACATTTTCAAACTATTTTAACCATACCAGATTTCTTGAACAGTAATAGGGGGAATGTTTTTCAGAGTCTTCATAGAGTTTCCAGGCAGCTTTTCATCCACCAAGTACTATACCAGGCTCTCAGTGGTGGGGTTTTGCTTGATTAGCTCTAAGAATCTGCAAAGCAACTGTTCAAAATTGCTGACACATGTTAAGTAATGTGAAAATCACCATCCTACTCCATTGAAGTCTGAGTGCTCATGTCAGCAATGAGAACAGGATCTGACCCTGAAAATTATACGTGAACTGTCTTAATCTGGAGAGCATTTCTAGTCAGTGTCTTTCCTCTGACTCCAGGTAGTTTATCCTTTTGGTCTTGGGTATTGTTATTTTTCTTAAAAAAATTTTTTTATTTGCTCAATCTCTTGAAATACCCCATTCTGCCTTGTCCATATATTTTTAAACTATTCAACCGCATGTTTGTATTTGGTGATGCCAATTTAAGAGTAAAATCTCAATTCCATAGTTGAATGTTAGGAGAGGTAATGCCTAGTTATGACAATAATACTATTGGTATAATGCCTATTAATAAGAAATCCGTCATCTTCCAGCTCCCTCCTCCAAACCTCTATTTTTCAGCTTTGGAGCAGCTGTAATCAGCCCGTGCAACTTCCCTTCCTCCTCTCATGAATAAATCCCAACCACCTTATCTTCTCTATCGGAAAGTCTTCCCTGGTTTTAACAGCCTCTCGAGGAGCGTATAAAAGGGGCTTTCACTGGCTAACAGGAAGCGAAATGAATAGAGGAACTTTTGATAATGCCCTGTCTGTCTGAGCGGAGGATCAGCCTGACTAAATTGTACCAGATTAGTGAATTAATGCTTCAGCCGGAACCAGAATTATAAGTTTTTAATCTTGGAACAAGCAGTGACTTCTTCTTAAACAGTGATCAACTCCCTCTTTGATTTGGAGGCTTGCAGTCATCCATATTCAGTTAGTTTGGGTGGGGTGTTTTGTTGTGGTTGTGTGTGATTTTTTTTTTTTTGTTTTTTTTGTTTTTTTTGTTTTGTTTCAGTCTGCATTCGTGAGTTTTAACAAGTCTTCAGTGTTTTTTTTGGTAGTGGTGATTTTGGTATAATACCTGTTGTGGCCATATGCCATTTCTGCCAGTAATTTGCACTGTGCTTTGGATTTTTATGCCCATAATGAATTCTTGTATGTCTCAACTTTCTTAACATTGATCCATGTTGTGCTGCCTCACAGTTTTTTGCAGTTAGCCCTGGGGTGGCTTGGATATTTTTTTATAAGCAATACTTTTGGTTCCTGCCACCTTCAGCCTTACTGGAGAGACCCCACTTGGTTCAAACTTTCTGATAATCCAGCTCGACAGGAGGGGCAAGTGACTGAAAATCTAAATGGGGCAGTTTAACTAATTGCCTTAGGCCTAACTTGTCTGCTGGATAACACTAGTTTTATTGCAGTCCAACATGATTGACATTTTAGGCATTGCACTGGTAAAATATTGGCAACAGCAGTGGAAAATCTGCCCTGTTGTTTCTGATATGTTTGCTGCCTGAGGAGCACCTTTTTGTTACAAATAACTATCTGAAATGCAACAGATGGAGTGAATGTACTTCTTTAAATCACTGACTTTTCATCTTCCTAAGAAAAAGAGTGAGAGTATTATCCTAGTTACTAAAATTTTGCCTCTTTCTGTGTTGCTTTTTTTTTTTTTTTCCCCCCAGGCCTTTTTTTCTTGGATTTTAGTACTGGCAAACTCTCTAATGACAACTTTGCTTAGGTAAGTGAAAATTTTTTTTTTTCTGGGTTTTTTTAGAATCACTTCCCCTATCTTAACTTCTGCATGTTGTGTTGTAATTGTGAGCTGCCAGCCAGCTGTGCTGCTTGTGCTGTGGTTAAGGCTAGAAAGACGTAGTAAACAAAAGTAAGAGTAATGCCTGTAGTATGACATAAGGACCTCATTTATTAATTTAATCAAATGTAGTGGACATGGTGCAGAATAATGAAATACATATTTCATCTGCATGTTACTGCATAATCTCACCAATTTATTCAATTTTTTTTCAAGAGATGCTCTGGTTTTTTTTTTGGTTTTTTTTTTTTTTTTTTTTCTGGAAAGTAAACTTGGTTTATTGGTATCACATAATGTCATTTCATTAGACAAATGAGGCCTTAATGCTTCCAGGTCTGTAGATACAGGTCACTCTTCCTCCATCCCTTTCTCTTCCCCCTTTCCCTCAATGGTTCTAGGCAGGAGTTTCTGGCATGGAGGGCAAATCACAAGAAGTTTGAGTGTTTTATGCTTTTTTTTTATCCCAAAAGGTGGGAGAACCTGAATATAGAGAACCTGAATGTATTTACCTTTCCCTCTTCCACCTTCTGAACCTCATCTACACTTCTAAAATTTTAAATTCAAGCTGATCAGTGATAAACAGTGTTTCTGAGTGTTGATGGCAAGCACGTGGTCTTGTCTACTTCTAAACACCTTTGAAAACCCAGTTCCTGTGCTGCTACATAGCACAGGGACATTCTTTTGAGCCCAAGTCTGGCCCAGAGGTGGCTTGGGTGATGGGTGAGCGAGCTACGTGCACTGCTGTACCAAAATGTACTGTATTTTCCTTTGTGATGGAGAGAAGATTTGGTTGACCTCTGATGCAAGGCAAGAACTTCATCCCCAGGTATGCACCTAATTTGATATTAGTTGGAGTTGCTTGCAATCCTGGATGAGACCAAACAGTGACTGCAGTATTCACATGGGAATATTGTATCCTAGCATCTATGCTGACAAAGATAAAAGTGCTGCTGTTCTTTGTAAAGTGTCTGTGAAAGGGTTTTCTTTTCTTTTTGTGTTTTCTGCTGCTGGGTCCTTAGCAGTACCCACCCTCTCTCCCTTTTGATCTCCTTCCAGTGGATGGTCAGCATGGAAGCTTCTGGCCTCTGTCCCTTGAGATGATGGACCTCAGGGAAGCAACACTGATCCAGCCTTAAACCAGAAGTCTTCTCCAGTCTGCTTCTGCCTGGCATTTGTCCCTCTTCAGGGATGACTCCAGGAGAGTGAATAGGTCTTTAGCCTTAAAACCTCATTTTAGCAAAATAGAAAACTCCAAAGAGGCTCTTGTGTTCCCTTTAGTTTTCCTTTTAGTTAAATAAACTCAGACAGGTTGTCTGCCATTCCTTTGGCAAGGTGCTGAGCTCAGGTACCTTGTCTAGCATGGCTTTTGTCTTTTCCAGAAACGCATGTGAGTTGGCTGGTGGCCTCCAAGCTCTGGGTGCACCACCTAAGGTGGACTTTCTAGTCGTGATAGACGGTCTGCCTGGCGGCGTGCTAAACTACAAGCAGGAGTGGACTGTAAGACAAAGCTGCATTTCACTAATTCAGATAAAAGTTCTTAGCAGAGCCATCTGTGGTATGTGTCTGAGATGTTGCTGGATCCCAAACAAGCTGTTGCTCGTGAGACACGCTTGCCTGTTGCAGCATCGTTGCGGTTCCCCCACGACTCCCTCGACTGCTGCGTAGCTTAAGGAGTGACTAATTTGCAGCCTGAGGCTGTATTTATTGATGCCGCTGCCTGTGCAGAGAGAGGAGAGGACTCTGCAAGCCAGGGAAGTATTTAGGCAGCAGTTTTAAATCCTTTTAACTTTGTATATTGGACACATCTATGAATATATGCAGACCTAGTTAATAAATAACCCAGGGAATGGTAGTTAAGAGGAAAGGACATAATTAATTCTGTCGTGTACTCTGCTTTAAAGTTGGATCCAGAGCAATAATGTGTTACACTGGAAAGGTAAACACTGTCATTATTCAACAACAAAATGCATACAAGGCTGACACTTGTTTTCCTCCTTTTGATTTAATATTTTTTTTTTTTTTTTTGCAAGCGTTTGAATATCTTAGATGGTCTTTGTTTGGTATGGTGGAAGCCTGATGGAGCCCTACCCTTTCTGAAGGGTCATTACTCCTTTATTTGAATTGAGTTTTGTATTAACGGTGCTTTGCTGACACAGAACTGTTCGAGAAGGCTCTTACTGTATTTGCTGCGGTTGGGATGCTTGGCTGTAATTCCTGCAATATAGTTTGGAGGGAGGGTATTTCTGTTTCATCAGGTGATCCCTTTTCAACTCCCCGCATTTCAGTGTTGTCCCAGGTCAAATTCACGTGCGGAATAAAAGAAAAAATATAATCCTTTTTGTGGAGATACTATTACAAAGTCAAAATGACTTTCTGTTAATTTGTATCTCTTTCCTCCCCCTATACCAGAGTGCAGTGAAAACATCTGACTATAGCAAATGCAACTTTACATGGGTCCTTCCAGCTTAGAATTTTTTTCATTTTTTTTTTTTCTCACTTTTTTGTTTGTTTGTTTTTGAATTAGTGGGGAGAGGGATATGGGGGAATCCTTGATTTGCATCTTAAATTGTTTAAAGTTTCTGTGAGAATGATATCTTTGCTAAAAGGTATAGCTGTTGTGGTAAAAAGTTACATGAAGTAAGGTAGTTAACTTCAGCTTATGATGATAACTGATAATAGGAAAAAATGCTGAAGTGATTGCAGTTTGCAGCTCCCTCTTTATTATTATTCATTACACAGCCTCTCCCCACTCCTTCACACTTCTCATTTTAGCAAATTTCTTTATGTACAGTTACACACACAGAAACAAGGAAAGACTGTATGTACCTATTACTGTTCTGTCCATGCTCCAGAGAACCCAGCCCGGCTGACTGAAGATCACTTGAGCTTATACAAATGGAGATGTGTGTATCTAGGGTGGGTTGGTGTTGTGCAACCCCTCAATGCCTCTTCCTGTGGAGTTTTCTTACAAGTTTTGCAGTTCTGCCTCTTCCAGCAGAAGTCTTAGGCAAAAAACACTCATGGAGACACCAGTGGAATAGCTGATGCAGCTCAGCAGCCGCCTCCTAAAATAAGTGGTGGAAGGATGCCTGTTTCTCTTAGCAATATTTGCTTTGGAAGACGAGCATCTCTTCAGTATGTCCTTGGCTCTCTGTGTCTCCCTAGTAAACTATGCTCCTTCTTCCACAGTTTTCAGCTCAGTCAGTTTAAAAGTTCCTGGTTAAAAGCAACATGGTAAACTATTTGTGTGCTCCTTCAGGGTCTGCTGCTTCTGATTGCAGAAAGGTTGCAAAACTCCCAGGAATTTGGAGAGGAAGGGAGTCCTTCCTTGGTACGGATCCAAAAGAAGTTGCGTGTTGTCAACTTGCACAAGCTCTTTCTTCAAAGTATGAAATATACTTTTTCAGGGGGAAGGGATTTGGTAGAAAATTGTTAGCCCTTGGTGGGTGGCATGAAGCACATTGACTGGAGGGGCTATTGTTCTGTGGTTAACGTGCTGTTTATTTTGCAGCCAGTGATCTTTTTATTTTGCTGAGGCAGATGGAGGGATTCCCAATTCCACAAGCATAACCCTGGGAGAGATTATTTGGTTTTAGGTTTCACCACTTGGATGATGAGGTTAGCCTGAGACAGACGCATCCCTGTGTATAGAAATGGTCTTGGCCCAGATCTTGTCTAGCAATGTAAAGCCTGAGAAAGAACCAAGAGGTCAACTTCAGCTTCTTAAGGAATGCAATATATGTTCATTTTGGCATGTGTGGACTGCTGCTTTCTTTTATTTCAAAAAGGGTATAAAAAAATTAGTTAAAAGCTCATGTATTATTTTTTAAAAATGCTCTAATTAGAGCTATAATTAGGTCTGAAGTAGAGCGTACTTTACAGTTGCATAAATATTTATATCAGTGATACTGAAGCACTAATGATAAAGAATCCTAAGAGATTTTTTCATAGCTACAAAGCAAATAACATTTCTACCAGTCTCTGCGTCTTAACATCATTCCTTCACTTTGCCTGTCTCCCTACTACTGAGCTAAGCAATGTTCTCAATCTGTGGACACCAGGACTTTTTTTTTTTTTTTCATCAATACCAGTCTTAAGTAATTATTCTGCAGTTCTCCTAATACTTGTTGCAGAAGTGAGCTTTTCTGCTCGTGTTAGTGAAAGGTCTGATATTTTTGATGGTGTCTAGAAAACTGAAGCTCTGATACTAGCTAAGATGAACAGAAGCTTGTTTCCTCTTTGTTCACATGGGCACTTAATTCACTTCCCCATCTGCTTTGACTTTGAAGATTGCTGAGGTTCTTCCTCTGCCTGACCCACTTGGCATAAGCTAGAGAAGATTATCTTTCTTTAGTAGCCAAGTTTATATGGCTTCAGTGTATTTGTAAATAATCCTTACAGTTTTGAGTGCTGTTTTTCTCCTCCTTTCCCCTGCAAAACTGACTTGCTGTTGTTCATGTGCAAATTAGGGAAGTGCTTTTTCAGTCTAGATAGAGGGGAGAGTTGGTGCAGTCACTAAGCAAGAGGGCATGTAAAGTGTGCTGAGGATATTTCACTAAGTATCCATGATTTTAAGGTTTTCTCTTGTGCAATTTTTATTTGTGGTCTTAGCACAAAAGAGCATCAACTGTAGAGGAGACCTTTGGTCTGCTAGTCCTTGTACAAGCTCAGTTCCAGAGTACAAAATCAGTATGAGACAAAATACAGGACCTGGGTGTGCAGAAACCTCTTTATAGAAGCATGTACTTTTTAAAATGTACTCAACAGAGGAGGACAGGTCTTTGCTTTCACACTTGAGTACCTGCACCAGTAATTGGTTTGCATGTGTGAGTAGTTATTTTAAGGTAGCATTAAAACTCACTTTCAGCTTCAATGAACATAATTTTCTTTTATTCTGAGATGGAAAGTTTCAGTATCGATGTGTTTGGGCTGCTGGGTTACAGTTGTGCTATCCGTGCAACTTTAACTACTTTGGGTCTCTGCACACTGGGGATGACCTCTTCTGTTCCCACAGAGGTGTGTGCTGTGCCATAAGAGGTTTTGTTGAGTAGCCATCAATAGTAGAAGCAGATATAAGATTTCATAGAACAGACGGTTAATTCTTCTAATCTGACTTTGTTTCAAATAATCTTAAAATTAATTTTAAGATTAAAATCCAAAACCCTTCCTCTGAACCAGTCAGGTGAGTCTAACAAACCAAATTTCATCTAAGCACTGTGCTCTTTATAGTTACTAAACCTTTGACTTCTGTGTGTTTGTGGATACAAGTGAATAATAAGAGTTACAGAATAAATATCTTTGTTTTGGCCGTTCGTTAATAAGGGAGTGGTGGGGCAGCCCACACAAATAACATAGGAAAGGCTTGAGGTTGTATTCTTTCTGTCTTTAAACTCTTATTTCTGCATTTCTCGTTGCCCAGGGTGAGCTTGGTTGGCTCTTACAGTCCTTTTGCCCTGAATGAACCAAGGTGTGATTCCACATCTGCTTTTTCCTAGTAGCTTTGCATTAACCAGGAGCGTATGCATGTCTGGGTTTTGGCTTGGTTTTCTCTTCCTTAATTCTCCTGCATCTTCTATCCATTTTACTGATGCCAAAGCATGAGGTGATTTTTAGTTTTCTTCTGTTTGTTGGGCCTGGTGGGCATGGTACATCCTTGGTGGACTCAGAAGTTCTGCAGACCAGCTTCTCTTGACTTCAACTTTCAGGGCTTGTGATCTGCACGTGGTCCTTCTGGCCTCTTGGTAGAAAGAGATAGCAGCCCTTTGCAGAAAGATGGGCCGTAATTTTGTCCTGCTTTGAACATGTGGGATTCTAAGTATTTCCTATTAGAAGTACTAGTAGTATAAACAAACTGTTTTGTTTAGCGTAAGCTCTTTATCCTGATAGGATTGGAGACATTTTATAAAGCAATTACGATAAATTTAAAACTAATATTTGTCATTATTTAAATAAACATAAAACAGGATGGTATACAAACAACAGAGAAGTTCCCAGCCCAGGGACCTGAAAGACAGACATACTTGGATGTAGGCTCTGTACTTTTTGTCTATTTCCCTATTAAATTTAAGGCATTGCACATCTAATTAATATCTTTAATAATTTGTGGTAGGATGGATATATATTGTAACAAACACAGATTTTAGTTTTAAAGTTACAGAGTACACCTAGGAGGCGTGTAGTTGCTGTGTTTATTAGAAAGGACAAAGCCCCTGAGTTTTTATGAAGTTTTCCAAGTTGGTTGAAGCTCTATCACATTAGATGCAACAACAAAATGATCAAGCACTTGTCTGGATGTCAGCAGCCTCATACTTCCAAACTAATTGTATTTTTATGAATCAGTGTTAAGTTTTTGAAAAATAAAGCTTAGGACTTGGGAAAGGCAGATGCCGATGAGCATGGGGAGGGATGAGGGAAGAGAATATAGTGTTCTTGGTAAGGAAGTGACCTCTGGCTCTTTAATTTTGTTTACCAAGTAGCTATTATTTTTCATATATAAAATGTGAAATTTTACCCTTGGGGAACTTCATTTCAGGGGGTGGAGGAGTTCATAGTGCTTTCAAGACCTGAGTTCAGCTCATAATGCAAGAGTGAATTTGGTATCTTCATGCACTGAGAGTATATGAGCTTTTAGTTCATCAGACTTTTCAAAAAATTACAAATTTGCAGATGTGTGAGGGACTTGGGGGGAAGCCCTTGCCTCTAAGTGGTGGTAAAATGTAAAACTCATATGGGTATGGCTCTGATCAACATCCATTTCAACATTCCCATAAAAAGCTTATGACTTGGCATGGTTTCAAGGACTAAAAAAAAAAAAAATGCTCTGTATACAACATGTTTTATTAATGTTGAAGAAGTAACATTGCTGTATTTCAGTGTCTGCCACTGCTTAGAGTAAGTTCAGTTTGGCTCTTGCAGACTTTGGCTTTTCCCCTGAATAAAACAAGGTGTGACTTCACATCTGCTTTTTCTTAGTAGCCTTGTATTAATCAGAAGTATACATATTTCCAAGTTTTGTCTAGGTTTCCTCCTTTTCCTTCCTTGATTCTTCTGTGTTTCAGAGTAAATTCACAATTTTTGACCCTCAGCTAGTACTGTAAAGCCTATTTGTGTAAACCTTGATGTTAAGCACTTCCCACTTACTTGATGTGATGGCTTTTTGCCTCCTTTTAAGCTATATGTAAAGGTGAATTTGAAATTAGGCAGCTGAGAAAGAAGTAGTCTGTTAAAACTTGGCAAATGTGGTTGACCTAATAAAAGCAATTTAAAAAAAAAAAAAATTAAGGGGAATCCGCGTTGTAGAACATGAACTTTAAAGATGAAATTGCTGAAGATAATTTGTGCAGCCAAATTGCTAGGGATAGCAGATAAGACAATTCAATCACAAAATCACAATTTACAACCACATACCGGTGTTACTTAGGTAAGATTACCTCTGCGTTGGTCTTGGCTAGCGATCAAAGAATGGCTTAGGGAAACGGCTGGAGTGGGATCACTTGCGGTGTGCAAGGCATCAGGTCACGCGCTGAAACAGGAGTTTGAATTCAAATACTAAACACTGGCCTCTTTTAGCGCTGTGCAGTGGGGCTGTAGGACACAGCCTGGGTTCTTTGAGGTAGGAGAAGTGTGCGTATGTCACTTCTTAAAAGTAGGTTTTGCTTCCTGAGTTATCATACTGTTAAATATTAAGTGAGGTAGCTATATCTCCATTTTATGCTTCTGATTTGTGGGTACTATTGCTTAATTAATATTTATGAAGCACTTGGAGCACTTTAAAAGTGCTGTAGGATTGTAAAATATTATTGCATTTGCGTGCGCACGCTCTTAAATGTGGAGATTTCCAGCTCCTGCTGCACAAGCACTTGGCTGAGTCACCCAGGTTCTCCCTGACCCGGTTCTCTCCTTGTTTGCTCACTCTTCCCATTTGACCCAATCCATCAATTCGTTTGTCATCCTCATTCCTGACACAGGTTTGTCCGTCTGTCCCTCAAAGATCAAACAGTTCTGTTCCTTCCTCTCCCACAAGTGTTCAAGGTTAGGGTGGACAGGACTTTGAGTAACCTGATCTAGTGATAGGTGTCCCTGCCCATGCAAGGGGGTTGGACTAGGTCGTCTTTAAAGGTTGCTCACTACCAAACCATACTATGATTCTATGATCAGCTCCATAGAACCCCCTTTGAAGCTAATATGGATTCTTATCTCCATTTGCCTTGTTCCAGGGGTGCCCATGGACATCTTGACCCTCTTCCCCGCACCCATGAGGTTGGGTGATGGTTTCTGGCAGCAAACAAAGCATTTCTTCTTCCAGTTCTTCCCTTGTCTCTCCCACAGGCCCTACACAGAGGTCTGTCAGTTGCTCTTTAGGAAAACCATTTGGACTTTTATATTTGCTTCCTCAGGAAGGAGTTGGGTGAGCATTAGCTGATCTTTTCCCCATGGTGGGCATGGAGATCCTTGGAGCTGGAGGAGAGTTCAAGGACAGCAGCGGGACCTGGACTGAGGTTGGGGATGGATGTGTGTGTGGATGAAGGCTACAAGCCAAAAGTGTGTTGGTGCTGCCTATGGCAAGGGCAGAGTGAGAAGGTGCTTTCCTGTGAAAGATTGGGGAAAGGTTCATCTGGAGCTGATGTGGTTACTGTGGCCAGATGTGGTGCTCCCTCTGCAGAAGTCATCCTGTAATGGCAGCTGTTGCCTTTGTGAGGCTCTCGCATTGCCTCTATCTGACCTATAAATGTTTTGAAGCTTTTTTGGTATTCATTGGTACTAGACAGCTGAAAACCATCCATGTGAGAATGATTTGATTAGTTATTTGAAGAAATTCCCACTTCCCAGATCAGAGTGGGCTGGACTTTTAAAGAGGCTTAATATATTAACTGCAGATAAAACCAGAAGTTTAGCACTGGACTGTCTAACACGAGATGCAGAAATACTGCTTGCTTCACCAAAAGCTGAAATCCCTTTGTCTGTAACCAAACTGAAGCTCCCTGGGACTTGCTGGTGTTACCTGCAGTGCTGGCACCAGCACTTATGGCTGACATCCTCTGAAAAAAGAAAAGCTCGTGTAACTTGGTCTGCTTCCCCTTGCTGAGCCAAGACTTTAATTCAAGCGTGGATAAAGCAAGGAATTTGATCGGGCTCCTAAGCATCGGTCACACTTTGAACGAAGTGAAATGGAGTAGAGCCGAGTTACAGAACACAAGGTTTTTCTTGTGAAGTCTGAAGTGTTTGGCAGGTCCCTGAAAATATGCATGAATAGTCCCCATCAAGTTGCTGCATACTCTGGTGCAGCTCCTTGCTGTTACCCTTGTGTGATGAGCTCGTTCCGTGGATGATACAGGAGAATTTAATTTTGTTTTGTTTGGTCCTGACAGCCAATTCCTTCAGCATCTTTCAGTCTTGGATTTTTATGACTTGAGATAAGGTATGTGTTGAGTTGCATTTAAACCTAAATTAGGTCTATACTCAGACTAGCAAAGGAGGAAAAATTTTGTTATGCTGGAACCCTTCTCGGGCGGTTATGTGGGTTTTCTTAAAATAAAAATGAGGGGAAGGGAAAGGAGAATAGATGGTTAAGTGGTTTCAGAAACTAATAATGTTTGCCTACTGTAGCATTAACTTTCATTTCATGTCTTTTCCCAGGGGTGGGAGAGGAAGGAAAGGAGGGAGGAAGTTGGTTGTACAATTTTAGTTAAACTAGGTTAGTGCTTGTTAAACTGGTATGTGTTACAATGCTGTTTTTTGTTTGTTTTGTTTTAATGCTTAGTTGTATCCAACATCCCTAGGAGTCTTGAAGTTACAGTCTCTTGGAAGATCTAGACTAGAATTGCTGTTGTCTTCATGGGGTGATATAGAGCTGAATGTGCAGGAGGACCTGAAGAGTTGACATTTTTTGCTAATTTAAAGTATTCCTCAGTTCCTGGCAATGCTGCAAGGTGTCATGAATGTTGTCAGCACATAAAATTTTGTTCTGGATGCCGTTAGCACTTGTTGCTGTGCTCCTGCCCATCTTCTTTCCAACCATTACCACCTCTTTTTCTGTCTTATTTTTTTTTTTTCCAGCACTTTGCTTAGCAAGGAACACAACATTCTGCAAACGAACGAAACCTCGGTTAATCTAAAAATCTGAGCTGATCCTACTGTGAGTGAAGTTTTAGGTAGGGAGATGATCTCCACGAGAAGGTCATCCCATGATCTCCTGTGCTGTGGCCCAGCCCATAGGTTGTGTGTCTACCATTCACCTTAGCTTGCTGGAGCTGAACCTTTGCTGTTTATGCCCATTTAAGACGTTAATCTTTCTGAACGGCGCTGAGCTGCTTGGCGTGGTGTGGTTGCCTCGGCTACAGGAGTGTCAACCAGTAAGGCTGGGGGAAATGGAGGGATAAACATTTGCTGCTTTTTATTTGCATGGGGAATTACAAGAACCTGAGATATGTTTAGTGACTTGGAACAATTTTTATTTGAATGCTGGCTCGGTCATGACCTCTGTGCATTTACATAATGAAATGAAGTACTCACGCCATTGCAATGCAGTAAGAAAAATCTGCAGTCCCTTTGTATCAGCTGACCTTGGTCTAACTAACAAATCAATTTTGCTTAATCTGTGTTTTTTTTTTTTCTTTTAAATTTAACTTCACATACTTAGAAGGACTAAGTTACTGGCATTTAATCAAAGCATCTGTGAAGCCTGCCCATTGCTCTATGTACTACACAGGTTGAAAACCTTTGCCAGTGCACAGGTTGATATTTTAAATTAAATGCATAAAAGCCAAGGAAAAAGGGATTAGTATAAGAACTATAGAGCTTACTTGTTGGTGTTCCTGTGACTTGATTGCATCTATAGTTTCTCCTAAACTTATGTTCGTATTGCAACATGAGACAGCTGAAGTGCTGCTCACTTGGGGGCTCTGGGGTGACATTTATCAATGTGGCCTCCTAAGACAAAGCTGATTTATGCTGTAAACTGTCCCTCCCCAGTGAAATCACGGGTGTGTTTGGCCTTCCATCCAGCTGGTGTATTTATAGAGCTGAAATGGACTTTTGTGGAGGGGGAGGAGTCGTCTGACAGTTGCAGGATCTCCCTCCTTTGCGGAAGCGCTTCCCTGCTCTGCAGCTTTTGCAGCTTGCTGTCTCTCCCAGCTTCTTCCCAAGCCCTGGGGAAAAGAGTGAAAAGGTGTTGGACACCTCGAGGCTGGAGAGTGTGTTGGGAGGTTGCTGGTGTCATTCAGTGACTTTTTCTTTTTAATGTTCAGTGTTTGAAGCAACTTTAAAAATCAGGTCCTATAGGGAGGATAAGGAAGATATGTGCAAAGGTGACCCCTTGTGCATTGTCCCTTTTTTATGTGATAATTGTTGCCAGATGAGAAGTCCTCTTGTAGGCAGATAGATGGAGTGTAGGTTTTTTAGACACAGAGGTGCAGAATGATGTTTGCTGACATTTATGGATAATACTGGAAAAGCTGATGTTCTTTCCTGACTGCTGTTAGTCTTTATGCTTAGCTTCTGTGCTGCCATGACCTTCTAAGATGTGTGGTCTGTATATTACTTAAAGCATACAGCAAATAAACTTGTCTAGGCAAGAACATGGCCTTGATGCACAATTGCTACCTAGAGCCCTAGGCCTGAAAGAAATATTAAGTGTTAGAGATGGTGGTAAGGAGTAATCTTCCAGGTCTCTCTCTATATTTAGTACTTATAAGGCTTTAGCTATGCTCTTAGACTATAATTTTTTTAATTGCAAGGGACATAAATCTTGTTGTTACACTACAAGAAAATGAAGAAGAAGAAAAAAACCCAAAACTTCTTTCATTTCAAAGTACATTCCTCATATTAGAAAAGAGAAAAGCACCTGACAGTGATGCTGAAAAGCATACACCTTTTGAAGCTGTGTGGAGATGAATATTCAACCTCTGAGCCAGGAGCAAGCTGCAGCAGGGATTATGTGAGAGCTTTGTGTAGGAGGAATTTAATTCACCCATGGTTTACATAATATAAAAGAGAAGACCCCTCTTTACTTATGGGAGTAGCCCCACTGAAGTCAGAGCTGCTATTCACATGAAGGAGGATTTGCAGATTGCAGTCTAATTTAGATGTATTTATTTGTGCAAGACTGGCTTGATAATACAGCTAATGCACAATTTATTATGTCTGTTAAGCTTTCAGATTTCCATCCACTTTAGGAAGAATTCACTGGACTTTATCACTGTGGAAATTGTGTCTGTCATTTCCTAAAGAGTAGTAAAGAGAATTGGCAAAGATTGTCATGTCTTTCAAGACCCAGCAGTGCCTCTGCATAGTGTTTGTGGGCTGCCTGGCACAGAGTGCCCAAAAGGCCAGTTTTAGGTACTTTGGTGTTAAATCTAACCAACCAAAGCACAGCTGGCTGAGCATTGCCAGCAGTTATTGACTGAGTCTCTGACTTAGAATGCACAGGAGTAACAGCCCCGTTATGCAAACACGGGAGGGTGGTGGAATAAGAATGAACTTGCTGGGACTTGCTGTTGCATGGAGGAATCACGAGTTCATGCTTCTGAAAGAGACCTCCCGTCGGACCTAAGGATCCAGCGACAGCCTTCATACCTTTCCCTTGCAGTACTTTTAGGAGGGTGATAAGTTGGAGATGGGGAACCTCTTCACATGGAGTAAAAGTGAGCAGCTCTAACTGAAGGTTGAACAGAGCTGGGTCCTCAAACTGAGCAAAAGTCACAAGATGGGAACTTAATGGACACTATGCTTTTTCAAGGTACAATCCTTAAGCTGCTGTGATCGTCTCTGTCTTGGGATATACCTGTATTTCTCTGTTGTGTTTGAAAATACTTTTTTAAGGCTTTGAACATGTTGATCACCTTTCTCAGTCCTATTACATGTGACTGTTGTCTGAACGTCAACAACCCAGTTACTCAGCCTTTCCATTTAAGCTGTGATGCATCTGGTGACATTTGTTTGAGAAAGTTTCCTCTTATTGCTCATATTCCCCTGCCTGCTGTGTGAAGGCATAGGGATGTATTAAGTGTTCTTTCCTCCTGCCACTCCAGCTCAGAAAGGGGTGGAAAATTCTCACATCAGAAATCGGTAAGGATTTTCTGGCTGCCTTAGGGTACTTTCCTTCCAGTCCTTGCCTCTGCTTCTCATCGTCTTGTAACATCAACGCTTCCCCATGAACACAGTGTACCTAAGAGGCAGGACACAGGCTTGCTGTTGTAGTTAATCATCATGGATGTTGATATGGAGGAAGTTTGTGTGACCAACAAGAATGACCAAAGCTAGTTTTTAACAGGATGGAAGCTGGGTGCGAGAGCTGGGTTGCTGGTGGGACCC
The DNA here is from genome assembly GCF_018691265.1 of Tyto alba. Taxonomy (NCBI): domain Eukaryota; kingdom Metazoa; phylum Chordata; class Aves; order Strigiformes; family Tytonidae; genus Tyto; species Tyto alba. Next base: position 7,742,200 of record NW_024881317.1, read on the forward strand.
TTCCAAATGGGAAGAAATGCAAGCCACTGCCTTTCCCGTTTTATACTTGGGGGAGCAAAGGACATAAAGGATTTCTTTTACAAGGTGGGTTATACATTAATGCAGCAGCTGGACCAAGCGGAACAAGCACTCCTTTGGTAGATGCATGAGCAGCATTGTGCGATGCTGCCTCCATACACCTTTAGTGTTCATTCCTTTGCCTCATCCACCCTGTGCAAAACATCATCTGAGGATGGAAACTAAGGTGGACTCATGCTTTTTATTCTCACTGAAGGGTGATTCTTGGTGCCTTGTTTTTTCCCTTCTGCTGCTCTCCTCCAGCCTGCTTCTGCTCAGAAGGGTCTGTGCTGGGCTGCTGCTTGCAGGCAGACAACATGTAGTGTGGGAACAGCTTCTTGCTGACAGTGTCCCTGAGCTGGTGGTAAAGAGGAGTCCTGAGACATTTTTCTGCAGACCACAGTCCAAATTGCTCTCACGCTCCCTTCTGTCCCATGTTTATCATACCCACTCCAAGCAGTGTAGGGAAGGGGGTGTGTTGAGATTATTTTTTTTTTTTAAATGAAAGCACAGTTGAAACATTTGATCAGTCCTAGAGGTAAGAATAACAAACGTGGTAAAATGTTGTACTTTTAATTAAGAGAAATTTGTCACATCTGAGACACAAACTGTTGCATTGTAAATTTCATTGCAGTGCAACAGACAGATGAGCTGTGTTTTACTGCAAGACAGTATTGCAGGAGAACTCAGTGTTAATGCATCTAGGATGAGGGTATCCTGGGCTTACAGTGAGAAATTCTACAAAAAGAACCAAAACAACAAAAAACCCCACGTTATCCCAAGTCTTCTAAAAAAGCATAGCCCAGAGTCATGTCTCAGCACATACTATGTTGTGTGGCTCAGATGCTCTCTGGTCAGTGGTAGTCTTTCCATTCTATGTAAAGTGGCCTTAGGCAGATGGAGCCTGTTACCTGACTGAAAGGACTTTTCCCTTCCCATAACTTCAAAATGACTTTTGTTCTCATCATTTATGTGCATCAGGAACACTCAGTAAAGACACACATGCTTGCAATAAAAGGAAGACTGAATCTGCGTTCTTCTCTGTTGCTTTTATGTGGGCCTTTTGGCTCACGACTCACAGACTCTTGCAGAGGTTTCTGAGCCAAAAATGCAGCTGCATTTTTCTGTGTCACATGCTGCCTTGCCAAGTCCATTAATAGCAACTATTGGACAAGAAAGAAGAGAATAATACAACAACCTGCCTTACCGCAAGTGTGTGTGGAATCATACTCGTGGGAAGTTAAAGATGACTTTCATAGTGAGTAAACATTTGTATAAACTTCCCCCATCTCCTCATCCTTATGCATATGCTGCTCCTTAATGCCCTGGATACTTGTGGAAATAGTGCTAATAATAAAGGCTGTGTCTATGGTTTTGTGATAGAAGACGTATTACCAGTGACTGAATTGTGAGATGTTCTGGAAGAGTATGATCCAGCAGTAGGAGAGAGGACTTGAATTACAGCTGGAAAGCATTGAGAAATGCATCATTTTGGCATATACATTCAGCTGAGAAAAGAAATACAAAGCAGAGACCCTGCTGGATCTTTGAAGTGGACCTTATTCCTTGTGTAATGCAGATGTTTCCCACAGCAGTTCACCAGTATGTTTTGCACACCTTCAGTCCCCATAATGGTACTCTTGTCTGTGTCTTTCATCTAAGACTTTGGTGTTACACTCTGCCATGACAAGATTTGTCCTATTGAAAGACAGTGTAAAGAAAAAATGGAGCAGTATTTTGAACCTTATTTTGAAGTGATGCATTGGTAGTTTGGCCCTTCTTTAAAACCTCTTGGGGAAGCTCTGTGATGGTAATGAGTTGCATCTGATCAGAAGATAGGTTGTTGGCTTTCAGCATATGCATTTTTTCCAATTAAGCAGTTGTGTCCTATGTTGAATCCCTCCTATGGTGTGTTTAGAATAAAAGATGCTTTTAGTTTTTCCTAAATTTGTGACAGCACTTGATATCTAGCCCATGTTTCGCCTTTTATTTAATATATGCGCTTTCTTAATGGACAAATTTTGAAGTGATCTTTAGTGCATTTCTCTACAAGCTTATGAAACTTCTCTTTAATCTATTACTAAAGTGCTGCAAATACAGACTATGACTGTAAACAGTGTATGCTATTGGTGAATAAAAACTACTATCTTGGAGTTCTTTAAAATAAAGATTGCTTTTTGTTTTAATTAGGCAAAATGTCAGCTTGACAGTATTTCAGTGATGCTTCTTTTTCTCCACTGCAGCTTGTAGTCTTTTATTTGCACAAGGTAGCGGAATGTGAGGTTTGCCTTGCTGCTGCATCCCCTTGTGTTGGAGATGGTCAGAGGAGGTCCCTATCCCCATGGGGATGGAGAAGGAGCACATCTGCACCACCACCCAAAGAGCGCAGCATGTTCTTGCACTGCTAATCTAGAAGCCTTGCTGGAAATAAGAAACCAGATGTTCTTGTAATGGTCTTTTGGGTGACAAACAAGACTGTAAGAATCTTGCTTTTGTAAATATTCTCATTACACTGCAGTATTTCCACCTCGAGGGCTTCAGGACCTGAGTAGTGTAGGTGGATTTACAAACTGTTGACATCCTGGTGTGACCTTGCCTCAGCTACTCCAAGTCTTACATTTTAAATTTTCTGTTGAGTTCTAATCTGTAGCTGTCATGTGAATGAATGTGTCTTTCACTGCTTGATAGATACCTGTTCTGTGATGATCCATAAAAAGCTATATAACAAAACATACCTATGTTTTGCCTATATTTATCTTGCTCAGGATACTGTGACTGCATTTTCAAATCACTGATCGTTTGTACTGAGAAACAGCAAAACAAAGACCCAAACCACAAGTTCTTCCCTCAGTTATTTCCAATAGTTATAATATCTGCAAAAATAATAGCCTCCAAGACAGTAATGCTTCCTCAGTGATAGCAATTTTTTTTTTACATTACACATTTTATGTTTATTGTTATTTTAATAACATTCAGGTTGGATTTATGAAGCTTCTCTGATCCTTTGTCATTGTGAACTGCAGCTGTTGGGATTTCTTTTCATAAACATTTTGAATAAACCTTTGCTGGCTTTTCTATCAAGATTTAACTTAAATTCCCTTTGGAGGCACTGACATGTAGTTGAATCTGCTCTGTATGGCAATGTAAGCATATCTGTGCATGCACCTTCAATGCAAAATGGAAAATAAATTTCCTGTAGCCGTGGAAGGAGCAGACTGCACTACTCCAGTCTCTTCCTTCTCGCTTTCTTGTGCACTGGTTCTGCAAGGGTCTGAGTACTGTGCCATTTTAACGCAGCAGAGCGCTAGGTCGCGTATCTAATACCAGCTAGATGAGTATTGCTGTTGACCTTGAGGACGTGTTTAGCGTTAAACCACTGCACACTTTGCTGAGCAATGTTGAATGCACTGCGGGATTGAGGTCTTGGCTCTCCTGGGAGACTCAAGCGCTTACTTCATACCAACTGATGATTGCTAGAGTAGGATGAGATCCATCTTGTTTGATGTCAGCCTGCTAAAAATTCAGGCAAGTGCTACCTAAGCTAGATTTGCAGACCTCTGCAAGCACTGAGAAGACGGGCACCCTCAGAGCATGCTTCTTCCATCCTGAAATCACCAAAACAAACTGGCCTATAGACGGGGAGGAGATGAGTAGCTTAAACTGTGTCCAGCTTTTACAGTGGTGAAATGAGGTGATGGGAATCTTCCCTTCCGGGTGCCTCAGGTACAAGAAATTGTTAAACTTAACTGGCTTTGCGAAGTTCCAAACCGGGTAAAATTGTTGTAATTTATATCAAAACCCAGCCTAACTGATAGGAACAAATGGCATCTATGTTTAGACTACGCTGTTTTCTTTGTCCTATTGCTTTCGGGCGTTAGGAGAGAGGAAGGGTCTGGGAACAGAGCAGTAGCTGAACAAAACAAGGTGAATCAAGGGCAGAGCAAGAGGCTTAACTTTCAATTTCCTTGTCTTTGTTGGCTTAAGTCTGACCCTCCACATTGTTTAATGTTTTGTATTTCATTTCCTCCGTTACTTAAGGAATGGTTGGGTCCAGCAGAGGAACTTCAAACTATGGTCAGGTGGGGCATGCAAGATTCAAATAAAGAACCTGTTTTTTACTTCCAGCAGAGACTTTAATGGCTTTTAAAATAGGTCAGAGAAATTAGATGCTGGTTCCAGAGGTGTGGAGGGAAACCTTTTAGTCCTGGCTAGCTCATAACTTTGTTCTGTTGCCTTGAGGGTGAAAACAAAGTCCAACCTCAAGTGTCCTGGTGAAGCACAGAAGGAGCTACATCAGTGCACTAGTGACCAGAGTTTTGCTGGCAGCAAAACTGGATTTGATCTTTTGTTGCATCTCTGTGTTGAGCTTTTGTTTCCAACTGTAGCACTTTGCTCCTTTCCTCTCCGGCTGCTCTGGCAGTTGAGAGGTGGAATTTGCAAAGGAAAACAGCTGTAGTTCAAGCTGTGGAAAAGTTACTGAAGACAAATCCTTTGGGGTCATGGGGTTTGGTTGCCAACTTGTAATTGCTCCTGTAAGCATTTAGAGACAGCCTAATCCTGAAGTCATGGGCTTGAGGGGAAAATGGGGGTGAAAGTTTTCAGCCTGCAAGGAGAACTTGAATGATCCTAATGCTTTCTTCTGACCCTAATGTCATCTCAACAAAAGCCCAGAAACAACCTTTCACCCTAAAATAAAAGATAAATAAAATCAGTAGGTAGATGTTTATCTTCGGTAGAAACACTGGAAAAACTTCGTTTTTTCTCTATTTCTGTGTCTGACCACACCTTTCCCATTCCTCTGTGATCACATGCATACCTGCCAGCCCATTGCTACTGTGGAGGTTTACGTGAAAATATCTCTATTGCTTAGGAGTTAATCTGCTTCTGCTGGGTGTCCTTCGGCCACTTGAATTTCTCAGGAAATCTCTTCCTCTTGCGTCACCCCCAAGAATTTAGATGTTGATTAAGAGCCCTTCCCTTATGTCCCTGGGGAGCAAGCTCATGGGGAGAGCTCCAGGCTCCTTCAGGTGGTTCACCCCTCCATGCACACGTCTCTGCAGCTGGCCTAGGCCTGGTTGCATGGCGCTGACCCAAGAGCAGGCCCAAGGCTTTCCTTGTGCTGCTCCCCGCGCTCCAGCCCCTTCTTCTGGATCAGGGTATCTGCTCCAGCAGAAAACTTGGGGGGCGGAAGAAACATGAGTCTCAGCCTAGCCATCCAGCAGCAAACTTGTGGATGGTGGCGGCTTTTGGGGTGGGCAAGACCTCTTGGTGGCAACAGTTTGAGTTTGGCCTAAATCAGTTGTCGAAAGCTCACCAGAACTGAAAGCCCTTGATGGGGGATTCTCAGCAGCTACCTGCAGAAGAGCGTATTTTAACAGTGCCAGGTCTTTACTAGATGATTTGAGAGCTGTAAGATATGTTTGCCTTTCGCAAACCGGCTACTGAAGAGATTTTCCATGAGGATGTAACTCTTAATGAAGCAAGCTTTCTTCACCTGTGACACCGATCACTTATTAGGATCTGCTGGGTTATCTGTGATCTCTAGCAACCTCTAGTGCTAAATGCTTATGATGTAGGCTTGCACCCCTTGCATTTTTCTTTTGGTGAGGGAAACAACATGATGAGCATTTGCTACTGCTAGGAAGTAGGTTAAACAGATGAGGGAAGATGGGGTGATTATCTCAGAATACTTTTCTTAATCTAAGCTTATTCTTTGTTTCGATTTCTGGGTAGGCATTAAGTTCTGGTGTCTTTGTTCATTTATCTAAAGCATATTATTTCTTATTATTTGTGTATAGGGCACACAAAAGTTAAATTGGCATCAGTGTGCCACTGTTCTCCATGGTTTAAATCTCTTTCTAGTCTTAAATGTGCTATGGAAAAAGTGCACGTGCCCTTAGATGTCATGTTGAGCATTTTAATTGAGCCTATGTTGGAGTACTTTGTAAGTATAGATCAGAAAAATGTTGTTTAGCAATAGATGTTATCTGTGGAATAACATCTACATTTAAGGCTGCTGCTGTTAAGGGCAGGGCACCTGGAGCTGGAAAAAAGAAACAAAAGTAAAATTGTTATCTTGAAAAAGATAAATCAAACATCAACAAATGAAAAGCACAGAGAATAAAGGTATTTGACCCAGGGTAAGAACAATATTAAATACTGTGGTATGGTCCCTGCCTTAAAACATTTTCCTTCAGAAAAAAATAACAAAGTATTGAGCAAACTGATGCCTTAAAACCAGACAACTAGATCAGTGGTTTAGACACTGAGAACCAGTCATTCTGGGTACAGTTAGGGATGGGTATCTGTCTCAATAAATGATAGTTTATAGAGTACTACTCTTTCTGCTAAGATTAGTCCTCTATATTGTTGAATAGAGGATTTATTTATGCTCTTGGTACAGCAGATAGATGGTGATTAAATCTGTAGCATTAAAGCTTTCATGTAGGGGCAAACTACTGAGCATCCGTGCTTGGCTGGGAAAAGCTGCTCTGGTGCCCTCCACAAGATTCACTCTGTGTGCAAAGAGGTGATGCTGTCTGGGACCCTCGGCCTCCTGGCATTGCACCGCTGCTCTGTGTACCCTGTATGCATGGATCACAGGCGTGGAAAAGTTCTTGTGTGTGCAGGATGATCCCAGGGAGGGCAGCTGGGGCTGGACTGTGGAACTGGGTAACTCCCACAGCCTGTTTATGAGGACAGCTTGTGCCTGTGGTGTGGGCTGTTGGCCAGGTAGACTTTAGCACTGCCATTGTGCTCCCTGTGGCCATCATCTCTGTGGGCTCCTTTGTCCCTTTCCCCCCACTCGTAGTAAAAAAAGTCCTGGGTCAGATGGTAACCAAATGTGTTACCACAAGCAGGCTGTGTTCAGCTGAAGCAAAGCAAGGAGCAAAAACTTTCCTGGTCCTGAAAAGGCTACGCATGCCATTGAAGAGACCCTCCCAGCTCAGAAAGACCAGTTAAATATTATTTGGTTGGTGTTTTTTCGTCCTTTTTTTTTTTTTTTTTTTTTTTTTTTTGTTTTGTTGTTGTTGTTGTTGTTGTTTTGTTACCAGCTAATCCTATTTGCTATGCAGGATGACAGCCAAGTTCTCAAGAAGTCAGGCAATGTCTGACCAGAAGATTAGCCGTAATCGCAGGAATACGGGAAAGGGGGAGATGAAAACGGTTCAGGGCCGTGTTTGCAAGAGGTGAATCACCACTTGCATAGGTGTAGATGGGTAGATAGGCACTTGGAAAACCTACATGCACGTGGAAATGTGGGTAGTGCCTTCTCTTTATTGCTGTGTGTGTGCTTGGGTAGCGCCTACAGCTCCTGTTGATGCTCAGGTGGTGTTGCACAAGCGATCGTTTACAGGTGCACTGGAAGAAGGGTGTGCCCCCTGCAATTAGAGTCGGTTTTAACTTCTTGCTTTTCATTCACTGCTCATTGCACTGAGCAAAAAGCTACTTTACTGTGCCTGCTGCAGGTGGGTGAGGAGGGGGAGGGCGTTTTGTTGGGTGAAAACTGTTGTCATTGCTTTAACTAAAGATCCTTTGCTTCAGGGGATGGTTGGGAGGAGAGATGCAGTAAGTCCATTAAGGAAAGTACTGGCAGATATGTCAGCAAAGTTGCCTAATTGCCTGGTGTACCTGTAGTAGGATTTGGTAAGTGATGGTAGCCTTACTGTAATTTGTTTTTGTTGTTTTTTTTTTTTTTTTTTTTCAGGATGCCTAGCAGCAGGTAGTGAAGTCAGTGCAGTGCTAGTTTGATGACTGGTTGTAACTCTTGATAAAGGATAAAGTGGGGAGGAGTGCACTTTGCAGAGAAAATAATGAGTAGGTCTCACTCTGGCCACCTCCAGCCTGTGTGTGAAACATGGGAGGATGCAGGCACAGCCAGGATTTCACTGCTGTGTGAATGCAGAGCAGTAGCAGGCTCAGTTAATTTTAAGCTGTATTTGATGTCAGGCTTTGAGATGCAGGTTATATGGACATTTGCTGACTTGTTTCGGGAATCTTTTTGCTGTTGGCGAAAGCCTGCTTCCTCCCCTGGCGTGCACTCAGGACGTACAGAAGCACTGGGCTGTTTGAGTACAATCTGGGCCGTGTGCTAATTCTATTTAATAACATCCCTTGCTTTTCTACTTGTAATATACTGAGTTACTATGACCTGCCTCTTTAAAGATATTATCGTTGCAGGCGTCTGGTGCTTCAGAGGGGAAGAAAAAAGCAACTGAATGAAAACAATTTTTTTTCAGGGGGAAGTCAAGCCATATGAAAGGAAATCAGGCAATCTGCTGAAGGGGGTTGCAGGGTAAAAGATGCGGTACAGTTGCTCGCTGGTGGATTCCAGCCATCTGCTTTGATGTAGTAACTGCAGATCTGCTGCAGGTACAAATGGCTTGTTACAGCACCCTGCACTACCCTCTGCCTTGGCAAAAATGATTCTGTACATAAAGGAAACAAAATATAAATGCAGTTAAATTCTCTGAGCTTTGCCGTTGTGCACTCAGCAATATTTGTGTGATGAACAGAGTTGTGGCTTCAGCTGTGAAGTGCCTACGTACTCAGCCTGCCATGCAAGAGCTCAGATGGATCAGAACTATGTGTCCAGAAACAAGCTGTGGGCCCTTTAGTACAGGATGGGCCCAGACGCTTCATTCAGAGATTCTTGAATTCTGAAAATTGCACGAGCTATCCCTTCCTCATGACTGCACCACGCCTCACTCATCACCTGCTTTGCCACTGGCATTGCTTCTGCCGTTCATGGACCACCATGCGGGTGGGAAAGCTTCAGAGGTGTGGAGGAGGGATGGTGTGCAGGAAGGGTAACATGTGGAAGTGAAAAGTTCTCAATTTGGGTTTTAATAGTATTAACAGGTTTTTTTACAGGTGAAAGGAAAATAAGAGTAGGGCGTTTTTCTAATAAGAACAGTGACATACTAGTCATTTTTAAAGTTTTCTAGGTAAGGCATAGCATCTCTTCTGGAGGCTTTTGTTTGAACAAGTAGGTACAAATATTGGTAAGTAGCTTCCAAGTTGATACTGTTACACTTCCTTACCATTGCAGTTTTGATGCTGTCAATTTTCTTTTGAGCCCTTCGGTATTGAACATGTGGATTGACCATGGCACTTAACTGCTTTTCAAAATCCAAATAATACTTCTCAGCCCTGACGCTGGTTTAGTGCTTTTCATCTGAGCACTTCACAAAAAAGAAGGTAAAATTAGGCTGCTAAGCTGCAATTTGGTACTGTGTTTATTGACATGAAAGGTCAATATAGTGTAAAAGAATATTTAAAACCAAATGATTTCTCCCTCACGCTGTATCAGTGCTATGAATAGAAATCAATACTATCTGAAAGTATTTGAGCCTATTAAGTAAAAAACCTTCACTCGGAAATCTTGGGGTAGGAGCATTTTCTTCCACATAAACTATTCATGCTGAGTGCTCATCAAATACCTAAATTGCCTTATTTGTTGTCAGAATTGATGGGTGATCTCTCTGTGTTGACCCTATGCTGATAATGCTTTCTTAAACGAGGTTGCAGCTGGCAGGTAAATGGCATGGTGCAAAAGTCACCCTAGTTGTAAACTGAACAGGATTCACTGGAGTTATGTCATCTCAATATAATGGGATGTTAATGCTTAGAGAAGCAAGCACTATTTGTGAGATACAAGGAATTGCTAGGACAGCCTCTAGATGTATTTGTTGAGTTTGAATTTGAATTTGGAAGGGAGATTTTGGAAGAAGGCTGATTTTGCTACTCTGCTGTGAATGGCACTGCTGCTCAAACACTGAGTTCCTCACCTTTACCCTTGAGCTTCTGGGGAGGTAGGGTGTGCTGGAGTGGATCTCATGTTTGGAGTGAGATGATGGCTCTGGGAAAACATGATCTGCGCTGTGCAAGTTTGCAGCTAGCTGCCTAAATACTTAATTGTTTGAGCTGTTGTGTAACCCACCCGTAATCTGAGTGCTGGGTTGCAGATTTTTGTTGCATCATTAGACCTTCTCTTTCATTACTGGCTTAGGACCATTGTACAGATCTCCTAATTTATATGATTAAGTGCTGTGCAGCTTCAGTGACGTGTTGATTCGAGCAGTAAAATGACCTAATGCCACAGTTTTGTTTGATAGAGCCAGGCAGCCATGCAGTGGTGGGTGGAGGCAGCCAGCTTTTGAAGAAAGGGAGGATGTCACTGCACTCATCTGTAAAGCCTTGGGCAGGCCACTTCATTTTCTGGCCCTTTGTGTCCTCTCCCAACATGTATCTGCTTAACCTGTAAACATGGTGGCAAAGGGATTCTTGCTGCATGCCCCCATGGAGCTCGGCACGGAGGGACCTTGGTCTTGGCTGGAGCTGCAGTGGCAGACAGGAATATAGATTTGCACTTCATATTTTATATCAAGATGATGCTTAACATGAAGGAGGAAGCTTGTATTAATGTATCAGTGCATGTTATATGCTGTATCTGGTTTCAACATCTATATGTTCCCTTCCATATCACAAGATTTCTAAATACAGTAAAAGTTCTTGATTCTATTGTTTTTTTTTAAACTATGTGGAAATGAAGAAGAAAATTTTGTACTTGAGGAAAGTCAGATTAAATAAGTGAATTGTGAAGGCTACATGGCTAGAGTTGGAGTGCCTTGCAACTGATGATGGTTTTGACTTCGTTTCTGTTGCAGTGGAGCTCAGTCAGCCTATTTAGCTCAATTTTACATATGGGAATTGAGACAAAGGCCACAGTTGACAGAGTCAAGTTTTAACAATGAAAGCACGGGGATAATGTCATAACCTTGATGTCATGGCCTTGCTTTGAGCAGGGTGAAGGACCATATGACCTCCAAAAGGCCCTTCCAACCAAAATTTTCACATGATTCTTGTTTCCTATGACTCTGCCTTTTCTCAGGGTCGTGTCCTGTTCTGGGAGTGACATGTTGCCTTCCCAGGAAATGTTTAATCTGTCCTGCTCATGAGCTGCACCCAATATTTCAAAGAAAATAGGCCCTTTCTGTTAAATTGGGGGACTGTGGTTAAGAGACATTTTCCTTTGCATCGAGGTATTGTATTGGTAGCTCTAGATGATGGTGGCCATGTTGAAGTAGTCCTTGGCTTCACTGTTTGTGCTTCCTGTTTCCTGGGCTTGTGAAGGGAATTTGGTTTGGGCTTTGGCCTGTGTTAGCAAGAGGGCACAACTCATGCAGATTCATACCTGAATATCATGATAGAGGAGTGGTGGTTCTTGTGGCTTTGCTCCCTGGATGGGAAGATCAAGAAAACAAACAAAAATTAAAAAAAAAAAAAAAAAAAAGGAGGGAAAGGGGAACAATCAGTTGCGGGATTAAAAGTTTGTGTTTTAGGAGAGGCTGTGGGCTTGAGATGCTATTGCAGCTTGCTGCTGTTTGCTTTATTTTTCAGCTAATCACTCTGATATTGTTCTCTTGTCATGGTGGTTCAGTGAAGTGTTAATGTGCTGCACAGATCTTAAACTCTCCAAGACTTAAGTTTTAATATCTCCTGCGGAGAGTCAGCCATGATGGTCTTGTGGAAACAGTTTGAAGTCTTTATCTCAATCCCGATGTGGGTTTACAAGGCTGGAAAGAAGCAGTTGGTATTAAGAATGAATGCTGTGACGTGCTTCGGTTTAAGGAAGATCGCATTTCTGGACCAAGTCCTGGTTTTATCATTAGTAAAACTGTAATGAGTCACAAAAATATTATTATTCTTTTCATTTTTTTTTTTCCTTCAGGTTGCAGCCTTCAAAATTCCAGTTGTATGTCTTTCAAGAGCACTTGTGCAGGACTCTGCTCTCAGAGGCCAGGGGGGTGTCACTGCTTGCAGAGTCCTCATGGCACCTTGTCTTCTCCTGGAGAAACAGATTCCTGGGGGTTATTGTGCAAGAGAAGTTTGTGGAGATCAGGTTGCTGTTAAGAGGCAAGGCAGAGAGGCATAAAGCCTCCCCCGTCTCTTTGTTTCGCTACTTGCAATCTCTGGTAGAAGTAAAAAGCAAACCCAAAACTTCTTTCAGTTCTGTGTAGATCTGCAAGTTCTAGACAGAAAATTGGTGTTTGTCTGGGGCTAGAGTGAGCAGGGAAGCACTCTTGATTGGGTGCTTTCTTGCTTCCCTTTCCCAATGACATGGGAATATTTCTGTTTACAAGTTCAAGGCAACACCGTCAAAAGAATTTAAATTTCAAAAGTTAACTTAGTGTATATGAAAGAATTTCTGTCTCCCATCTTTTGGTAATCAGGATTAATGGGACTCCAGTTAACATAATGTTATTGCTTGCTCTGTGATGTGTACAATCGTGTGAAATATGGATAAGTTTTACTTTCTGTTGTTTTAAAATTCTTGTCTTTTCTTCATCCAGTGTGCCAAGTCAGATGCTGCCCTCTGACAAAACCCCATCACTTACTTTTAGAGGAACCTTGTGTGTGTGTGTATGTGTGTGTCATAAAATGTGATGAGCTGCAATCTGCCCTCTGCTCTGCTGGTAAGAATGTAGTGTGATGCAGTGGTTAGTGGATCCATGCTGCATTTACACTTGTCCAAAGCAAAGCAAATTTTAGGGAAATAATTTTTTATTCCTATGTTTATATTGCCAACATGTGTCTAGGGATTTGTCTCACTGAGTGCTGTAGCAACTTGGATGCTGTTGCTTTTTTCTAGCCCTGGTGTGGACCTGCTTGACTTTCCCTTGAGGTCAACCAAGGGAAGAAGTTGCTGCTCTGACCGTGGCTTCGTAGCATGTGACTGTGGGAAATGCCTTGTCTGAGCAGAGTGTATCTAGGCCCCCTTCCCTAAGGAATTAGGAAATATGGTTCAGATGATGGGACAAACTTCTGAAAAGGTCTTGTGAGCCAGTTTCTCTTGGGAGATGCAGTAGAAGCAGGAAAAAGATGTACTCGAATGAGAATATCATGGTATATAAGTATAGGCTGTGTATTAAAAGCAGAAGATAACAGCAGCATGCAGTTGTACACCCAGCAGTTTGGGAGATGAGGAGGAGAAGCAGTGTTTTTCTTGACATCATTTGATACAAAACTGTGAGGAGGTTTTATAGGGCCAACAGCTAAAACTCGGAAATACTCCAGAGGTTTGTTTGGGTGTTGTGGTTGTGGGATTGGCTGTGTTTGGGTGTTTTGGACATCAAAAGGTTCCAGCTGTATCAAATAATCAGCAGTTCATCTCCTAGACCATTAGTGCCCTGATCTGGGTGCTGTTTTTTGAATTTGTTGAAAGCTTCATGATGGCAATTACAACCAGATGGTGATATAACTTGATGTGTTAAAGTGATCAGCTGGCAGAGCAACAAAACATGCAACACTTCTCAGAAAAATAAAATGAGTTTGTGTTCAGGGGGAAAAAAGAGCAAGTTTGAGGAGTGGTTTCCTCTGTGCCGAGCAGTGTTTGGGAAGGGTGGCTGTTCACTGGGGAGGAACCAGCAGAGCAACTGGAAACCATGAGGTCCAAGTGTTGGGGCTCTACCAAGCATTTGTGTTTGAGGGCCCTAACTGATTGCTCCTAAATAGATTGTCAACACAGGATAACTCCTTTTTGCACTGTGTTAGTCACTGCCATTCATTTAATTTAAAAATGTAGAGAGAGTACCTTTTGATACTTGGCTCCTCTGCCTGTAAAGGAGATAGGACATGCAGATCACCTCTAAGCCATTGGGCTCTTTTTTGAGAAAAGAATTTACTTGTTACAGGAATTACATATATAATCCGCAGGGCCAGTTATCTTGTCTTTTTAAATGTGTAGGTATCTGTAATGCTGTCCTGAAACTTTCTTTCCCTCTCTCTTCCCTAAACAAGTTTCAGTAGTTCATCAGTGGCATGGGTAATTTCTGCTTTAGCTGGCTCGGTATGTAGGGAGCATGACCATGAGCAATCTGCCATCAAGTAATCCTGTCCTAGCGAACAAGATGGGGTTTTTCCCCTATTTTTATTAAATCCAAGCAGAATATGTGTGTAAAGGCAAGTGTCAAAAGGACTCACCTTTGCATTCTCATTTACTTTAGTTAAGCACTGTGTGATATTGTGACTATCATGACTAGGCCCTTTTGGGCAGAAATTGTCCAGAGTTACAGGTCAGAACGTGGGAATGTTGGCAGAGCAGTATAGAAACCTGATTGCTTTTCACAACTTTCCTTATAAAGATCCTGTATGTCATCATCTTCCTGTGATGATACAGAGTAGTTTTTTATTTGTAAAGCAGTCTGAGCTGACCCATGAAACATAATTTTTAAAACCATCTTTTTAAGGTTCAGGAAAGAGGAGCTACGTCAGTGTTCATCTACACTTGGTAATGATTTCCCAGCAAAGGAAGAGAAGAAGAAGTAGGCATGGGGAAATCCTTCTGAAATGGGTATGCTGAGGCATGTGGGAGTTATCCCATAGCAGTTTCACAGGAAGCAGAAATCAGTTCTTTGGGGAATTGATTCTTTGATGTGGACAGCCTTATTGATTGTGCAGGCTATTTACATGTGGAACTAAAATATGTATCTAAGACTTTTTAATATACTTTGCTTCTTCCTGCAGCAATCTAAAAATTAATACAGAATGAAAGCAAACAAAAAAAAATGGAGGAAGAATTTTATTATCTATATTACTGATTTTTATTGCTAGGCCAGTTGATTTTCTTAACTTACTAATACTTTCCAAGTCATGAGCATCTAAGTGAGCTTTGCATGTGTCTCTCCACACACACACCCTCATTCCTTAGTGGATAGGATGAAAAACCTGCAGTGATTCACAGCATACTCATGATCTACTTTAGTAGTGTTAGCTATGCTTATATTGCTTGTCAGTTCAAAGGAATAGCAGTAAACCCTGCTTTCTCTGCCAAAATATTACAAGCATGGTATTAAAAGCCAAGTTATCAGTGTCTCACAAATGAATGAAAACACTGTATTATTGTAGTATATGCCTTGGAGAGAGTTGTTACTTGGAGATCAACATGGGATGGCTGGTAGGAGCCTTGGGTTAATGTTGCTTGCTTAACATAGTTAATCATTGCTTTATCAAACAGTAACGATCTTTTAAAATGTGGTCCTGAAAGTAATGCTACAGGAATGCCAGAGGGAAGTTCCAGTCTGTTTGTTTGTGACTGCAAGGATGGTTTTTACTGGTTAATGAATTCAAAGAGGGTTTGTGTGCTTTTGACAGGGATTTAAGAGTTCAGGGAACTCCTCTTTCAGCTTCAGTAGTTTGCCATAAGAACATAAGTCAGAAATGTCTGATGCCGCAGTGCAGAAATTCATGCACAGTCCTGATGCTTTAAGAGGAACAAGAGGGCAAGCTTTTTTCTTTTTTCCATTTTGGTCTGTTTAAATATATATATTTGTAGTAAAGTGCTTTTTAGCATGCAGTATGCTGTAGTGCCATGCAAAATACTCTCCCCATTTCTCATCAGGAAGTCAGCAGCAGAATGGATAAAAGAGACTTTTAGCAATAAGTCTTAAGAAGTTGTTGTGTAAAACTGACATGGAGGTGTTCAGGTGATGCTGTTCTAGTGTAGATGAATGAGTGAGATTTGTTGTGCAATCCATTATCTTCCAGTGTTGTACGTTCCCTAGCTAATTCACACAATACAATTGATTTCCCAGCTGGTAACTAGTTTTGCCATTGTGATTTCTGTGCTTGTAATTGCACTTTGAACTCGGCAGGTTGGCTCAGGCTGTGAGATTCCCTGATTATGGATGCTTTCCCAATGGGGAGGGCGCAGGGGCAGAGTCTCCTGTGTCTGGTAAAACAGGAGGAGGCAGTTGGTGTGTCGTGCTTGCGTTCAGTGATGTGTGCGTAACCACAACCTTTCCTGGTGTGGTAACCAAATGATGGCCTAAGGTGCCCTGATGACTTTGATTTAGCTAATAAAATCTCCCACACAATATTAAAAAAGGTAAAGACCAACTTGGCCTTTTTCTCCTTTTGACATTTAATCTACTTTAACTGCTCTTTCCAGGTGTGTTTAGTAGACTGAGTAGATTTTTACTCTGAGCAGAAAATCAGCCTGGAGAAGTGCAGGCAACCCAGAAGGGTTTGGCAGAGACTTGCTGGTATATTTGGGCTTCATCTGCTGGCCATCACGTGCCATCATCTACTTTTGGTGCTTTTGTTTCTTTTAAAATACCTTTCCATAAGGAAGTTCACAGATAGTTTGATGAAGTGTGACCTGGAGGGGTTGTGTTTAAGATGGCTGTAAAGGACTTAAGGCCAACTTAGAGGTTTGGGATAGAGTGATGGAAAGCAGATCAACAGCTCTGGGGATAAACCAAATATCAGGACAGTAGGAAATACAACTCAGCAGCACAATTGTTCTCAGATGGTGCCAGGTGCCCATGTGGGTCTATATGAAGCCCTACACTTTGGTCATTGCCCCGTGTATGCTTATGGAAGCCTGGGGTGGGTCACCACATGAGACTATCACAGGAGGCAACAGGTGCCTCCTGTAGGGCTAGCAAGGTAGAGGATGGTTTCCATCCCTCTTGGTGAAGGTGGTGTGATGCCAGCTTGGATGTTGAGACCCCCAGCAGCCCTGTTGTCCCTTGCACCTTGTGACGCTGTTGTCTTCCCTCTCTTCCAGGAGCTGAGCATCGTGTCCTGCCCTGCTCTTCCCTGTTCAGTGTGGGAACGACCTGAAGGACATCTTGGAGCCACCTGTACTGCTTCATGCAGTTAAAGTAAGGTTAAATGTTTTGGCAGCTCTTTCAGCTACAGGTGACGGTTGAGGCAAGGGGCTTGGGCGGAATGGATTTACCCAGCTTAGCTGCTTGACAGCAGGAGGAGATGCTGATACCAAAGCACACGTTACAGGCAAATTTGACAAGTTATTTTGCCATAAAATACAATTTCTTTGTGGAGGAAGCAAAAAATAAAAGATATGTGTGGTCTCACCCCTTGCATCAACCATATGCCATGGTGTAAAATAGCACTTAATGCTTAGAGCATCAGCTGTTTTTTCCTATTATTTTAATGTACATTTTTCACGTCCCCAGGGCAGGCACACGGTTACAGCCTGAGGATTTCCATGGGAGCCAGTCAGGATCAGAGCTCAGGTCCATGGGCTTGAGTCCCGCTGGCTGCTGGTCAGATGTGCCTCCCGGTTGGCACGATGGCCGTCTGTCTGTCCTGGAGCATTGAGGCGTCTGGGTTTGTTTTTCTATTAACACCAGCTTCTTGGTGTGGTGAACCAAATCGGGGGATGGATCTGACCTAAAAGCAAATAGATGGTTATTGTAGTACTGACAGTAGCTGTTCTGACTCATGGAGTTACACCCATTCTCTCCAAAAAGACCTGAATTTGCAAAAACTGTTAGCCTGAAGCAAAGAAACTGCGAGAGTCTTGCTCGGAAATGGGCACTTGCCGTGTTTGAGCTCTGTCAAGGGAGGGAGGAAAACCACTGCAAACTGCCTTTTTTTCTCCTCCTACTGTCTCTAACCTGTTTACCTTCTGCAGTGTCTCACATTTTCCATGATCTTGCCCGAGAAGCCCAGCACTTTAACGATACTGGGTCCAAATCATTTGGCGTTACTGAGCTGTAGCAACAGCTGGGTGGATTAATCATAAACTGCTGTTACTGTAGAGAGACAAGTATTTATTGTAATTATTTCGGTTTCCTTTTTTTCAGTGGGGTTGGGCAGGGGAATTATACCTATTTTCTGAGCTTGAGAAAGAAAATAAGTCTTTGGCAAAATTATGAATGAAATCTGCTTTATCAGGGATGAATAAGTGGCTGGCTGAGAGCTGGTCTCCAAACTCATAATGAATATCAATGCTCGTTAGCCAAATGTGTGGGGCCATGTTTCAAGGAGGAATGCACGACACCAGTTGCCACATAAGAGAAGCAATTCATAGCTTGATTTTTCATATAGTTTCTTAACGTGCTGTGAATTTCTGGAGCATGGTGAGTTTGCAAGGAGCAGTGCTTTCTGCTGAGGAAGATGCCAGACCCTTCCTGGGGGTGACCAAGGGGTTGACTTCTTGGATGGCAGCAGCAGCATAACCTCTGGCGAGGCCCAGCACAGGCAGCAAGAGCTCCTTACCTGACCTCCTGCCTGGGGACCAGCCTCTGCATCACATCTCATTTCTGGGTGTGCCTCTTCTGAAGGATCTGGAAAAAAAAAGGCTAAACTAGAGTTTAGGAGCATCATCATTCTCATACCCTTTCCTTTTTCTGCCTGCTGGTCTAGTATTTCCATAATTGTGCTTATAATGATAATCTTTTCATTTCATTCATACAGTGGTTACTACTTAATGAACTTCATGCTAATGAGCTCTGTAACATTTAAAATATCTGCATAATTTAAAAAACAAAAACAAAACAAAAAAAACCCAACCCCCAAAAGCCCCCAAACCACAAAAACACAACCCCCCTCCAAACAAATAAAAAACCCAACAAAAGCAAACCCTGATACTAAAGGGATATATTTCCACTCCCCAAGCTTAATCCTGTGTTATAACATAATTGCAGAGAGTTGCCTGGCTGGTGAACAGCTGCACAGCGTGGGCTCTCGGTTCTGCATAGCTGCTTGTCCCTGAGCTGGGGTAATAAATGATTTACTGGAGAGGCTGGGACCTGTGGGCACTTAACCCGTTCGATTCCTGAGGGACCACTCTGAAAGGCCACTTTGTAAAGGCAGTTGGAAGAAATGATTTCAGGTGCAAAGTAGGGTGTCTGTTTTCAAAGTTTGCTTTTCTGAGTATGAACTAGCTGCAGAAATGCTCAAACACAGAAGATGGGGTAGTAGAATTGGGTAGAAACTGTGCTTATCTGGATTTTTATTATTTAATGCTTTAATTTAAATATCAGATTTGATTGAGTGTTGTCTCATGTCTGATACAGAGATATAATACTTTCTGTTGCTTGGGGTTTTACTTTCTGTGGGGCATTCCCTAGATGTGTAGTGTAATACAGTGTCCTGGGAACAGAGCTGCAGCTCTAATTTTTCCTCTGTGGGGATGCAGTGCCAAATGCCTCCATCGTTGCACTTGCTAGGTGAATGATGTGCATTTTTCGAGGCTTTCATGCTTCAGAAGGGATGATCCAGTAAAACAATCATGTTCTGTGACTACCTGAAGTATTTGTTAGAGGAAAATGTTTTCCCATAGTTCTGTGAGTTGAAGGAAAAGGAGCACTTAAGAAACAATAATTCTTAATTTTGCAGTGGCAGGTGTGGTTGTGCTGTGCCACAGGGAGCGGGGTTAGCACAGGTTCTTCTGTAGGAAGCCTGAAGTTTCTGATGAAGAGTTCCTCTTCTGGAAAAAAGTGACAACCAGGCTTTCCCTGAGTACGCCTGCGATGTCTAGAGCTGCAAAGTGGGAGTGTTTGCAAAAGGGACCCTAAAGGGAAAAGTGAGTTTGATGTTTTCTTCAAAGAGGAAAAGCACATTAAAACATTGGGCACTGAAGATGCTCTGACCAAAATGAGAGTGGAGGTGTCTCTTGGATCTTGGTCTTGATGCCAGTTTTTCCATTCCTACCTGTGGCTTTAGTAGTTAAGGTTGGTGCATGCGCTTATTAGAACATGCATTGGATAACTAACTGGGTTGCAAATGCTAGGAAATATTTAATAATATTTGTCAGCATGGAAATGTGCATAGTGCTTTGAGCCTCATGAATCTTTTTCTACTCCAAGCCTGTGTTTTTGGGAATGCAGTACAAGTGCTGTGACTTGGGGGGCACAGAGAGAATCAGGGCCTTATCTCAGCTCTGGGGCTTGTGGGGTATTGTTGAGCAACTGTGGTTTCAGCAGAAGAAACATAGTTCCTCAGACAACACAGCCCTGACTGTCGGGAGAAGGGTAAGGTGGAAGAGGCTGTTTTTAGGACACATGCTGTAATCAAGGGTTGGAATCAATGGTTAGAGGGTTCGCCCTCTCCCACTGCGTATGTAAGGCTGCAGGCATTTTGATGCTGATGACAGCTATCTGTCTTGTTTATCCTTTTATACATTGGGGTGAAATATTCCCCAAATCCTGTTCTTCCCCTGGTGCTGAGCATCCGGAGGCACTGTTGGTCCCATAGAATGCATTTCTGTTTTCAAAGGTAACTAACAACTTTTGTGATGCTTTGGCTGCCTAGCTTGATACCCTTTGGATGGACCTCACGTCTGCAGAAAATTCTGGTTTTACTTGTCCTCTTAAAATTGGGGCTTTTCAAGAAGTTTCTAGTTAAGCACCCAAAGTCATTAATCACTTTTACAAACATGAGCTGGTTAGCATTGAGAGCTTCCCCACAATTTACTGCCAAAATGTGTATTCAAATGACAAAGCATATTGGAAGGTATAAACTGAATTTTACTCATTTGAAAAGGCGTCTAGAATGTCTGCTAAGGATTTCTGTAAGTTAATATTTGAGCCTGAGATGCACACATGAAACAGCTGCCTCAGAACCTGTTGGAGGACTTAATTTGAGTATAAACATACGTGTGCTTTTGCGTACATGCTGCACTTTAATTCAAGTCGACTGTTAGCTCTTAACTTTATTAGGATGTAGCTACTTGAACTGAAGATGTGGTCTGTGATTTTTATTTTATTATAGCAGCATGATAGCTCCTTTTGAAATGTTGTTTGGATTTTACAAATCGGTATCTTAAATATTGTTTGCCGTTAGTAATATTTTAAAGGAAAAGAGTGACAAGTGAGGGCAGGGTTATATCTTATTACAAGTGAATTGGTTGACAGTATGTGTGTATTGTAAAATGGGAAATTAATCATCCTGTGTTGATGACCCTTGGACATTTACAAAAGGCTGGTCTTTATATTGCACAAATAAATTCCGGACGCAGGAAGGAGGCTTATGACAAGAAGATGAGATCAGTTTGTATAATTAGGGCTAGCTAATAATCCTTTTACTCTCTGTTTTTCCAACTTCTACAGTATCTTTCTTTATTTGAAATTGGGCATATGGACTGTAGAGTGATAGATGCTGTGATTTGAGTTTTGTGTTTTTTTTTTTTTTATATCTACTAATGGGTGAAGAGATGGGAGCAGGGAAACCATATGTGCACATTTGAAAGAGATTGCTGCCTTCCTCTGCTAGCCACAGGCAATGGTTCTGCTTTTATTAACCCTACACTGCTTCGTCTATTTCCAGGCTTTGGGTAGGAACTAAGTCACCCGTGAATTTTTTTTTTTTTTTTGACAATTATGGGATTGAAATGGTGCAAAAGAAGAAACTTAGTCCTGAGACAGGATATTTGGCTAGGCGTTCATCTCTGGAGTAAGACTGGGCTGGCAGAGCTGGGTAAAGGACATAATATAGCATGAAAAAGGCTTAAGCTTATTTTTTATGTGTGTGTGTGTGTGTGTATAGGCTAGTCTATACCTTAACTTTTTGTTTAGCTTCATTATTGTGGGAAGGATAAAGGGATAAATTTGGGGAAGAGACGTGGCATGGCCAGGGGGTCGGCTCTGGAGTGTGGGTAGCCTTGGAGCAGCGGTGGGTGCAGCCCCTGGGCCGCCCAGCTCCCAACCCAGGAACAGCACTGGGCCAGTTCCTGCTGCCAGGAAGCTAAGCTACATTAAGCAAAGAAAGTTAATCTATATCCAGAGCATTTTATTAAATCATCAGTCAATTAAATCGGTGATGCTTTGTTAGGTTGTGTTGCAGCTAGGCTCCCAGCCCCTCTGCTGCGGTGTAACCTGCAAGTTGTTCAGCTGTAGCAACTCCCTGACTTCTGTTTGGTGGGCTGTTATACATGAAGGCCAGGGTACTGAGGCTTCCAACACCATTAAAAGAAAAATAGAAGGGATGTTAGGCTCATTTTGCAATTAAATATGCTCTTTTTCATTTTTTTTTTTTCCTAGGGTGAGAAGGGTGGCAGAGTTTCATTCTTTTTCTTGCTGTGAAAGCAAACTGCATGTATCTGGTTTTCCCAAGGGTGGCTTCCTGGGTTACCTCAGGGCCTTTGTAGGAGGGAAGTGGTAGAGCCAGACCAACACAAAATGCCTTTAAACCTCCTTTCCATCCCTTGAAGCCAAAAGAAACTCCTGTGTATCTGTAATTGAATGGCAACATATGGTTTTGTTTGTAGACAGGACACAGCTGGGAAGCAGTATCACCTGTGGAAATGCTGCATGAGGGTTATATTTTTTTTTTAGGCAATCAGTTTAGTGGCAAAATATAACCTTCAGTAAGTTACATAAATTCAGATGGTTGTACACAAATATCTGAGTTGTTTTTAGCTCCAAACTGAGCTGTGATAGTAAACACAATTCTGCAATATGCTGAGAACTTGTTTGATGCCACACATTTGAAGTGTGGTTTCTTGTTTCCTCACCTTCTCTCCTTTCCATGGTCAAGGGCTTTTGCTGGTGCTATCACTTTCCTATGTGTCTGCAAAATAAACTTGGGATGGGTTACTTCTAATTCCTCTAGCCCCCTATTTCTGACCAGATATACGAAACCATGCATTAGTGTAGATACAGGGAAAGTTGTTCTGCATTAAGTAGTATGATGCCTGAAAGGATGTATGTTTATCTTCTGTCTTAAGAGTTTTTTCAGTCACTGTAATTGCAGCTGCTCTATTTATACAGATTTCTCCATGCACATTGTTGAAGAACTGGGTTATGGGTTTATTTCTCCTCCCAAAGCTGTTTGTAGGTTTTGTCCTGGATATTTTTAGTCTCCTTTCACATGGATTTTAAGGAGAAGTCATTAATACACCAATTAGAAAGCTCAGTCATTTTATGAATGGTGAGTTCTGGCATTCATTCAGTATGAATGAAGCTTGTGGGATGATTTGTGTGAGCAAACCTGTGTCTTGCCCAACACCACAGAGTAAGAATAAATTATTACAGGTCTGAACTTTTGTAGAAAGATACCCAGGAAAAGCAAACAAGTAAAAAAATCCCTCTCAATGATTTCTTTCGATTTTCAGGCCTTTTGCTACAGGTAAAAAAGAAAAAAAAAGAAAAAAAAAAAAAGAAAAAAAGAAGAAACCCAGAACAAACCTAGAATGGCCTTTTTTTCAAATAATTGTGTTACAACAAAAATTCAAGGAGACTGATGATGGGTAATACAACACAGTAATGTCATATACCATTCATAAGAAAAGGGGAATATTCCAGCTCAGTAATTCCCTTGACACTAGAAGAGAACAATAAACTTGTGAAAGGCGTTGCTATTTTAGTTCTCTTTGCATGAAATTCATGGCTCCAGCAGGAATTAATCTCTATATGGCCAGTTGGTCTCCTCTCCAGTTCCCCCACTTGCTGTTTCCCTGTCTTTATTTATCTTGTGTAGTTTAGAGCAGGAACACTGTAGGGCCTGAAAACCAATCCTCTTGTTATTTCAAAGCACTTCATGAACTAACATTTTGTAAAACCAGAGTGGGGGGGAGTGCCCTTGAGGATACTGTGCTTTGTTGAATTAGAAGTGATGTGTTTTTGGAAGTTTAGTTTTATTTCTGTAGTGCAGCCATAGAGAAGGAAGCGATGCAGGCCAGTGAAGGGGGTGGATGTGTGCTCCCAGGAAATCCCTGGATTTCTTTAAACTCTTTTACAGCTTATGGGTTGTTTGTCTAAAGGGTGAGGATCTGAAGATTGGCTATAAGGCAAGTTGTCCCATCATGGCTCTATTTGTTGGTGGCACTGTTACAGTACAAAAGAAATTATGTTTGTGGCTTGCTCTCATACAGATAACCAACCTAAATAGTTTTTCTCGTAATTTCTATGGGATATATGTAGTTTAGACTGCCTGGTGAAATGTTACTCCAGAGCCTTGTAGTAATAAAATTTAGTCCTTTCAAGGACTGAAGTCCTTATAAACCGGTGTTACAGGATGGTTTTGTACAAGGTAATTGCTGTTACGTTTAAAAAAAAAAAAAAAAATGAAATCCAAAATCCTCCTTTGCCTTTCAGCCTGGCAATGCTGTGATGTGGTCTCCCTTACAGCTGGAAAGCCATCCTGCTTTCTCTGCATTTCTGCTTATCTATTCGAATGCTTTCCATGCGATCTGTAACTTCATCAGATTCTTCATGTATTTTTTGGCTGTTCTTTCCTGCATGCAACCACAAGCTCTTTATGGCTAAGATTGTTTTTTTTTGTGCAGCTGGGAGTGCATGGTTAAAGCTTTGCAAATACAGATCATTGTTTCTAAAATCAAATGCTACAATGAATAAAAAAAAAAAAAGTCAAGTGCTGAGTTTTAGGTAAGGTTCAGCAGAGCTTAAACTTAAAGTATATCTAAAACTGGAGCTTACCTAAAAGAACCTTAAAACTGAACCTGGAAAACTTGAAAAAGTTCAAACACTTAAAACTGAAGTGTATTTAGTGCATGAGGGAGAAGGATAGGTAGGCTTTCCCAGACTATACCACATGGATTAGATGCCCCTCATCCTCCTGCTTGTTGCAGCTCTGCTCAGTTATTGGAGCTGAGAGCGGTCGTTCTAGTTTTTGCCCATCCTGTAGCTCTCCTTTTTGATTCAAAAAACAAGAAGTCCCTAAACAGACTACTCTGAGGCTAAGGTCTTGAGAGTGGCATGATGTTTTCTTTCTTAAATACTCATTGTATGCTTTGTGGAGCTGGGCAGCTGCGAGTGGATGCTGGGAAGCGTGCAGAAGCTGGGCGGTGAAACCTGCATTTGATGGAAGCATAATGCCAAAAAGAGCAAGCCTGAGCGGGGCGTGATGGGCAAATCGAAGAGCCATTTTGGCAGCTCCTAGCTTTGTGGTGTTCAAAGACCACTGTTACTGCTTGTGCATGGGCTGGGTTGATCTGGAGGACCATTGGCTGCACTTCTGGATTTGTCCTCAAGATATATACTTTGCCTGGGATGCCTAGAAGAAATAAGCGAACTAATTAAGGTTAAATTAAAGGCAAGATGGAAGAAGTGGATGAAGAGGATTTATTGCTTAGGCTCTTGGTGTTTCCCATCCCATTGCCTGTGCTTGCTTGTAAACTCTTCAGGGCAGAAACTTTGTTTGAATTGACATTTTTACAGCACATAACCAATGGAGCCCTAATCATGATTGAGGTTTTAGGAACCACAGCAAAGCAAATAAATGCTTCTTTTTCCCCTTTCTTTCTTTCCCTGTCAGATGTTACCATACCCAGAGAAATCAAAGTCATTTGACCTCTTCAGTGTTATTCTGCACAAATTTTCTTGGACGTTCTCTAGAAGAGACTTTAATACAATTCACTGTATTAATTCTTTAATGCTTAACAGAGCAGAAAGGTATCCTTCCCATTTTGAGAAGGCTTCAGTAGCTTTCCATTTTACTGACCTATGCAGATCTTTGTAACATCTAAAACCACTGTTACTTTTAAGAGCTTGAACCTGGACTTTTATTTCATGTCCTCCTTTCAAAATTGCAAACACAAGGGGTTTTACTGTGTTATCCTAAGGGGAAAACTTAATACAGTTCCAGAAACACTGCAAAATAAGTGTCTGGATGGCTATAGACCATGTGATAAACCTCCCAGACATTCAAATTCAAAAGATTCCGCTATTTGCAAGAAATAATATGAATGTTTTAAGTACAGGCAACTGCTACTGTAGCAGAATCTGCTGCCTGCCCTGAGGGTGCCCATAGCATGACTTCTTGTGCTGGCTGAGGGGAGCTGGGCAAGGGAGGTGGGATTTATATTTTGCCTGTTCTTGTTAGTTTGGTTTTCAAGGCAGTTCATGTGCAGCCCAGATACTGATCTTGCACTAGGGCCAAGTATTCTCACTGCAATCTGTGATGTCTGGTAGAGCAAGTGCTACTTGCTCGAAAAGATAGAAGTTGCTTTCTGGGGCATAGAGCAGGCATCAGCTTGAAGGATGTACTCTAACATAGGAAAAAAACACAGTTTAGCCTTTTTTTTCCCTTAGCCCCTCCCTTCCCCCGCCTTATTTTTACAATTCAAGTAGTCCAACTTACTAATTGACTATATTAGGGTCCTTACCAATCTTGGTTTGGTTTTGACCAGTACGGTCTTTCTTTTGTTTTCCCTTCTCTTACTATATGAAAATTTTCAAAAGTTTTTCAGAGGCTGCTCCCTGTCTACCCACTGGTTGGAGAAATTCCCTTGTCTAGAAGCCTAAATTTAGTCCTTTACTGACGTAGCGTAGTCATTCAGGCTTATCTGTCACTCAGTTTTTCTCATATGGTTTTGCCAAAGCACTTCCTGACAAGATAAAATATCTTCCAAACCTGCTGCCTGTCTCCTTGCAAACTAAATTTGTATCCTCTGAAAAATTGGACTGACGTGCATTATGAAATGAGAAATCATTTTAAGTTACTGGTGTAAGGGCCAACTACTAAGATAAGAGGCGGGGAAAAAGCAATCTTCCTGCAGGAAATATTTCCAGGATTTTTGTTTTCTTTTTTGACAAGACCAAATGTTCAGCAGTGTCAACTTACTTCACTGCTGCTGCTATGTACTTCTCTTGCCAAAAAAACCCAACAAAAACTGGTCATGAGTTTGAACTTATAAGCCTCCCCTTTTTCCCTGATGAGAAGAAGATGAAGAACTTCATCAAAGGAGCTTGGGCAGTGTTTGCACATTGGGTTTTTTCGGCTAAAATGTCTTGAGTGTATCAAGCATGATGTGTCACGTAACAGCTTCTCCCTTTGGATAAACCCGGCAGAGTAGACCTTATAATGGAGCACATGAACTGTGGGCTGCTTCTTTTTATGAAGCTGTGATGGGTGTTGGTGGCAGGTACTAGAATGGCATCGTTTACAAAAATCATGTAAGCTGGGGGGGGCTCACAACTGGTCAGTCCTACAGTATTGCAACTCAGATGTCAAATAAAGAAACATTAGTTTTGGTGTAATACAGGTCATGCTGTAGCTTTGCTGAAAAGGGTAGGCTAAAACACCTGTTAAGCAGTCAATAAGAAAGGAGACAAAAGGTCCAGCTTAGATACCCACTCCCTCCTGTCAACACCTCTGAGCCTCTCAAACCTACACCAGGGAGGGGGAAATAAAACACTTTAGATCCTGCAGTCGTTTTCTGCAAGTGCCACAAACTTGCATGTAGGATCTTCCTCCTTATTTCATGAGGTTTTGGATGGGACTGTTTAGAAAGCATTGTCATGATGACTGGGTAGAGCAAAAAAGTGTGGAGCAGGAGGGGTGAGGCAGTGGTGAGAATGCTCTACTGAGTGAGAAAAGCTGGCAGGCTCTCTGTGGGTTTGCTGAAGCAAAGCAAACAGCTGTGGCTGAAATCCAGGTGTGACCTCCCCAAATGTGTGCCTATTAATTTTGCTCTTTGAGTGAACATAGATGTAATTTGCTTTCAGGTCACAGAAGTTACTGTGTGTAGTGGCAAGAGTGAGAATAACATACCTGTGAACTGTGATAGGGAAGAAGTAAAGCTGTTAAATAGCAAAGGAGAGATTAGTATATTTAAGTACATTAGAATAGCTTCCTTTCTTCAGAGCAAACTCCTGAGAAACTGAAATAAGTGATAAAAATTTAAATAATTATTTGGGAGCAGAGAGAAACTTGAGGAGTAGAATATATGCATTACCTCTGGTGTTGTGGGCAAATACAAACCTGTCATGTTCCATTTTCCTGAATATTTAATGTGACATCCTTTAACTTGCACCTTATCCTACAGAAAGTAATATTGCTAGTGCAGACAGAATGATGGTTTGGGGATAAGGAGTATGTAAAATGATATAGGTGCAAAAGTACAGCAATTGATGTAAATTGATGTAAATGCAAAAGTATAGATTCTTTGTCTTTGAAGGTATATTGCACTCTATCTTTTATCAACAAAAAGATAAGTTGTTCAGTTACTTGTCAAGACTTGAAAATATGTGGTGAGAAAATGATGCTTTACATTAACTCTCTTTAAACATTGTCATTTGAGACAAAACTGTTCTGATTCTGTGCTGAAATATTTTTTAAAAAGTCACAGCCAAATACTACCAAATTGCTGTGTTAGACTACAGGTCTTAGTTTTGCTTCCAGAGGGAATTGGTCCATTGCAGTGAAACTTTGTAAAAATTGGAAGGTGAATTGGACTTAAGAGGGAGTTTTTCCAACCATGATTTAATTTCCGTAAGATACAATAAGCAGTATTGGCTGGATAATGTTTTAGTACCCCTGTTCAAGACGCCCAGGTTCAGAATAGGAGAAGAGGGGGTCAGGTAGGTCATGAGGGAGATGGGCAGAGCTTGTGCATTTTTTGGTTTTCTTTTTGTTTTTTTTTTTTTTTTTTTTTTTTTCCTGTTCTTTTTGAGCCCTCTATAGGACTGAAAATGCAGGAGCATGTTGTAGGGCAGAAGTGAGGATTGCTTGCAGAGCTGTTTTTGGAGCTTACCTGCCCAAATGATAGCTAGTGCTACTAGACCCCTATTTTTATGAGTAAGTAAGTCTTAGTATAGAGCTGAGAATACAATGAAAGCTATCAAGCATAACCATTTTGAGGCATTCTTGCTGTTGGAAGGGGAATCTTGAGGTTCAAAATAGGTATGAATTGGACTAGATTTAAGACTATTGCAAAATATTCATCCGTCCGCTGGCTGCCTTGGAGGACCTTTTGCAAAGGGACTGTGTTTTGATGAGCAAGCTTGGCAGGTAGCTCAGGCATTTTAAAGCAACTGGTACAAAAACGTTTCTTTGTAAAATAAGGAGAGCGTGTGAGGGAGCAAGGATAGCTGGGATAAGCAAAGAAAACTTAGGCTGTGGTTTAGTTTCTGTCTCACTAAAGGCAAACTGTGGGATTTGGAGAGGAACGAAGTATGAACAAGATCGTGTGTTTTTTGTGTGAAAAGCAGAGTGGTATTTCATCTCTTCTTAAAAAGGGTTTGAAGTATTTGCAGAACATTACCAGTACTGCAGACATGAGCAACAGCAGAAATTCCATTTTTAATTGTTTTGCATTCCTTCATCTTAGGATCCTGGACTGCTTAATACACACATTAAACGAAAACTTACAGCTTTCGTTTAGGGTGAATATTTTCCACTGCAATAGAGAAACTAAAGCAAGTGAAATCCTGGTTCAACTGATTCCAGATTATATAGAAATTCCAGGGGCAGACCTGAGAGAGGAAAGTTTCTTGTCTAAATTCACCTTGGTAGGACGAGAAATGGTAGTTTTTTACTATGAAAAATGCTGATGCAGAATCATGAACATAATCTGTAAGTTTTCCCTCAGTTTTGGAAGCAGCATTTTTGATAGTTTGATTTTTATGTAGTTTTGAAATGTTTCTTGAACAGTCCAGTGGAAGGGGAAAAAAATTGGCACTAAATTAACTTTGGCAAGGTAGTATTCACCAGACTAATTGGTCTTCTCCAGCAGCAGAGAGAACTACAAATCTTTACAAGCATTTTTGGGTGGGAGTGAGGGAATTGGTGGACAGATAGAAATTAAGTATTGATAATTGTCATAAAAAGCAGATACAAAGTGAGGGTTGTTAGGAGGAAAGAGGAACTGAGATGGATGTGAAGGGAAAGCAAGTTTCACTTGGGATATCCTCAGTGCGAACATTGCTGATGGCTCAGATGAGGAGCACTTTGCTCTACGAATCATTTTAGAGTTGTCTTTGCTTAATGTAAGCATAAATCAAAAAAAAAAAAAAAAGATCCTTGTTGATTCGAAAGAAAGAAAATAGGAAATTGTTGTGTAAAAGTAACTATGGGAAAAAGTAATGTACGCACACTAAAGCAGCTTATGAAGAAGTACCTAAAATTTTATGAAAAGTATCTTAAACTTGTCTTTTTTTTCTTGTTTCAGTGTTCTGAGGTCATGAAACTTAATCCACAGCAAGCTCCATTATATGTGAGTACTAAATTTAAACATTTTTTTCCTTCCTACTATTCACACAAAATGCTTCCAACCCCCCTTTTTTGGAGGTGCTGCTCCTTTTCTTTTTGCTCCCCAAAGACATTACTTGTATTAATTCACCTGCAAATGGTCTGTGGTAACATTCAGGTAAGTCACAGAGCTCCTCTGTCCTTCAAGCAGACAATTTTAAAGAGGTTTTGAGACATGTAATGTTGTTCCTGTGCACACATCCCTCTGCTTTTATTTTTTCCTCCCAAAAGTGTGCTTGAGTGCGTGGCTGTGCTCTTGTGACTTGATGTGTTGAGAGGCAGTAAGAAGAAAATGCTTGTGTGGAAAATAGGGCTTCCCGGTGTGCACTGCTTGCCCACTGTGATAATGTTTTTCTGGTTGGAGTTTTAAACGTGGCAGGGAGGAACTGGAAGCAGTGAACGGCTGGGCCGTGCTGTGAGTGCTGCAGCAGGGAATGGTTTACATCAGTCTTCTGGAAGATTGTAACCTCGATGGCTACATTAATAAGGAACAAGCTTCCTCTCGCTCTTGAATAGCAGCTTTGTTGCAGAACCTGGGGACTGTCAAATTAGACCTGGATTTGTGGGGGTGTATGCATGTGTGTTAAATTTGTGCCAAAGCTGCCAGCCAGGTTTGTAACCGTTTACTTTCCATATTGCCTTGCCCTGCTCAGAGCAGGGTTAGCTGATGAAGCCATCCTGTGCTTATGGTCCTATCCACAGACCTCCCTAAGAAGGGGTAGAGCTGGATGCAAGGGTGGAAAATTTGGAGGGAAAATTGGTCTCAAATGTAGCTTTTAAGGGGAAAAAAGGAAAAAGGATCAGGGTTGGTGATAGACCTCTATGTCGTGAGTGTGTGGTGTGTGTTGTGAATAATGGATCACACTGACCTTTAATGCCATGGAAGCTTTTAAATTCTACCTACTTTTAATTACTAGCTGGAAGTTTTTATTGGAATTTATTCTCTACTTTACTAAGTCTTGTGCTTGTATCAATATTAAAACACCATGTAGGGTGACCTGACTTTGGGAGAATGGCTTTCCTGGAGTACACCACCCCATTCTGTATTTCGAAACTAAATGTTGCCTAAATTTTGTTAAATCAATAGCCTACTGAATGCACCTTGACTTTGAAGAAACTTAATTTAAACTTAGGACACATTAAAAGAGAATGAAACTTGTGTGTAAATATATGATGTAGGTGGTATGGTAGAAACACATGAATGGTAGAAAGCAGGATAAAACTATCCTTATGTCTTTTGAACAGTGTATGATTTAACTAATCTGGAGGCTTTGTTTTCCCAGTCTTATCTTCTGACTTGGTTTATTTTCCCACCGTTTTGTGTGGGTTTGTATTTAATATGTAATATTGTAGTAGTGTACTTAAAAGTCCTTATCCCCACATGATAGTGAGGAGGACTGTCTGAGGTCAAATGTAGCCTGGTGTAAAATAATGATTATATGGCACTCAATATAGTGTTTCTTTACAATGCAAATAAGTTGATGACAACATTGTTAATACATCAATGACTCCCTTTCATCTCTTCCTCCCCTGGCCAGGTGTATACGTAAATCACTTCCCTTTCAAAACAAACAAATTTTGGTAGCTTAAGGAAGCAGGGGGGGTGGGAGGTAGCAAAAAGAGAAACTCAAGGACCTTGAAAATTCAATATTTAGTCTTCCTGTTTGCTCTCAGTAGAAATGCTTTGTACATTTTAAGATCAGTTTTGTTTTTCATGAGGTGTTAATTGACAGCTCAGCTCATCTGAGAATTGTTAGATGTGAGCAGAACATAAAGAAAAATGTATCTTCCTGGTCTTTTTATTTTTTAAAAGGGCGACAGAACAGTTTTGTGGGCTGGCCATTGGTAGGCGAATCCCAAACCTCACCAGGTTCCTTCTTCAAAGTGATGTCAACTCCCTTTTCCATGTATAGGCTCCTTGAGGTTGTTTTCAAATAACTAAAAACAGTATCCTGTGAATTTATCCTCAAGGAGTTTGATCTCTGTGAAGTAAATGACTGGAAATAACAGGCAATACAGTCATGTCAGGGGATCTCCATACACTTGTCTGCTCTCAGGAAAAATTGCTTCCCCCAAATTTCACCCTTTTATTCTTGACACCTTTGCATTGCATCCTATATGCTCTTCTTCTTTTAAGCCAATACTTTAGATTCAAGATTACTTAATTTTGCTAATTTTGTCTATTGATTTTTTTTTTTTTTTTTTTAATCTTGCATGAGTTTCATCCTGAAAACTCCGTTTGGTAGTTGTTTTTATCATGGATAGCATTACTGAGCTCCTTTTAGGAAAAGTAAAAAATGTCATTTCCAGTTCCTGGAAGCCAATTAGAGAGCTAGAGCACATTTTATCATATATGATAATTACCGTTGTCCAGATTAATACCTTACAATTATGAAAAGTGTTTTGGGAATGTGAGATGTCAGTGTACTTGGGACCAAAGTTTTGTGGGTGATGGAAAACATGGTACTTCCACATACGCACTAATAGAGGGATAGAGATTCTTATATTATTCAAGTCAGTGTACATAAATAGAAGATCTCCTGCTGCATCCTTCTTGGTACTTTCTTTTGGCTGCTTGACTTTTATTTGCCTCTTCTGTAAAAATCAGCTGTCTTGCCTCTGCAGAGCTTGTGACCACTGTAACGCCTGTAATGATGAGACTACTGGCCTTTGTAAGTGTTAAGATTAAGAGATAAATTGGAAACCACATCCTGTAATAATAATGAGTGTTGTGTTTTTGTGATTAATAAAATCTGCCCCATTTTAAGCATTACCTTATTTTTTTGCTGGTTTACGAGGTTGCCAGGAACCAGAGCTAAGCATTATGTTGCTGCAGATTTGGGCTGGGACAAGAGCTCAGCCTTTCCTGTGCAAACAGACGGCCCTGGCTCGTTCAGTTGGTCCCCCCAGGAGCATTTTATCTCTCACCCCGAGCTGTTCGTTACCTGCCCTTAAAGCTGTTTTAATGAACTCTTCTGGTGCCGGAGCTTGGTGCTACTCCCAGCAGTGCAGTCATGGGGCAGAGGAGCTCATGCCAGGAGAGATAGGGCAGCGAAGCGTTCCTCAATATAGCACAGGGAAGGTTAATGCTGGTGCTTAAACAGGCTGTAGGTCAAGCAGCTCTCCCATCTGTACCACTGTCAACACGTAATTGCCTTTATAAAAGGAAGCGTTACTTTGCAAAGTCTTTGACTTAATATTGTGGTTTGAATCTGAAATAAAGATGTTCAAACCCATTTCCTCCTTCCTCAGGTATCTCACTGGGGTGCTAACATGAGCTGCTGTCTTGCTGCCGGCAGTGAAGTTCTGAAGAAGTGGGATAGTAGAGTGGGGAAGTCACTGAAAAGGTCTTCTGTGGTTCACATAACTGTGATGGTTTGAGTTCTCCATATTGCAGCGGTGGTCTTAAACTTTGTGATGCAAGCTTGACTTTAATGCAGAGATAGTCTCCAGAGCCGTAATCAGCGTAGCATGGGGAAGGTGTTAACAGAGAATGAGCTTTATCTCTCGGCTTTTCCACTATCACAGGTCAAGGTTACAAAAAGCAACCGTCACTTGTCTGGATTGAGTGTATCTAATTTCTGTTGTTGCTGTTCTCATGGGTTGTTTTCTTCCCACTGTGTAATTATATGGACCATGCTTTACATAGCCTTTGGTGCGACTGTGGATGTTCTGTGGAAAAGGGGCTCTGAAATACAGTCATTAAGATATATTGGTTTCTTCAGGTGCATTTTACTGCAGGATGTGCAAAAAAAAGTCCGTGTGGCTGGACAGGCCTTTGGGTGCCTGCCTCAGGCTGGAGTCGGAAACATCTCTGTTGGTGCACAGATACAGGATTAAATCTGAAACTGGCTTTACTCGCATGCCTCTTGTATTTCAGAGCTGTCCTGTCAATGTGGGAACTCTTATCAGGAACAGCATAGTGGATGAAGGACAGTATTTCAGACCATATTTCTGATCTGCCTGGGGCTTCGTGCTCAGGAAGCCCAGAGTCTCAAACCTGAATTGTTCTGTTTGCTGGCAGGTGTGGGGTGGAATGGTGGAAGGGTTGCAGAAGTCTTTGGTTGATGGGAGGTAGGAAGTTGAGAGCTTCAGTTTTGTTTGGTTTTGTTAAACAGTTGCAATGACCTCACTGATCATCACCTTTTATAAAAGTTGTATCTCACTTTGAACAGAAGTAAAAATTTCAAATTCAGTGTTGTAGGATACTTCCTAGCTTTTGTCAATGTTATTGGAATATCCAGGTCATCAAGGAGTATGTGGATAGGAAAAAAAGGGTTAACGGTGCTCTAAACAATGGAGATTTATTACTAAGTGACCCTTTTCATTGTTGTGATTCATTAAGTTCTCTCTTTAGAAATGTTCTAGTCACTTAACTGTTGCTAACATCCAGGCAAAAGAAAGAAAATGGGAAAGAGCTTTGTAAAGGTGAAGTGTTGTTTGTTTTTTTTATAAATGTTGTCATTAATTGAGAGTCCAACAGAGTATCCATGTGCTGGTTTTGGCTGGGGTAGAGTTAATTTTTTTCATAGTAGCTAGTATGGGGCTATGTTTTGGATTTGCGCTGGAAACAGTGTTGATAATTCAGGGATGTTTTGGTTACTGATGAGCAGTGTTTACACAGAGCCAAGGCCTCTTCTGCTCCTCCTACCACCCCACCAGCGAGGAGGCTGGGGGTGCACAAGAGTTTGGGAGGGGACACGTTGGTGACAGCTGACCCCTACTGACCAAAGGATGTCCCAGACCATATGATGTCATGCTCAGTAAAAGGAGGGGTGCGGTTGGTTGCGGGGCTGCTGCTCAGGGACTGACTGGGCATCAGTTGGTTGGTGGTGAGCAATTGTTTGCATTTGCATCACTTGTCTTTCCTGGGTTTTGTCTCTCCCCTTTTCATTACAATTATTTACTGTTATTGTCATTATCATTATCTTATTTTATGTCAATTGCTAAACTGTTCTTATCTCAACCCATGAGTTTTCTCATTTTTGCCTTTCCAACTCTCTTCTGCCCGTCCTGCTGGAGGGGAGGGTGAGCAAGGGGCTGTGTGGCGCTCAGTTGTTGGCTGGGGTTAAACCACGGCAGTTCAGCAGGAGATTTAATTACAAAAGGATCGAGGATCACAATGTGTGTCCTTATTTCTAACTAAACTTTAATAGAGTGCTCATGAGTGAATGATCAAGGTTGAGTCTTCAGCTGCATACAATGTCCTGAAAAATCGTATTATCGTACTTCAGAAGTGACCTGCATGATTTCTGAATTCAGCCTCTGCTCGCTATAGGATCTTCGTAACATTATTGATCATCTTTCTAACCCAGTCGCATCTCTTGCCACTCTTAAATCAATGTTGTTTTTTTTGGTTTTTTTTTTTTTTTTTTTTTTTTAATTATTATTTTTAGATGAATAACATGAGAGCAGTATTGGATATGAATGAACGTGTTGGGAAAGGACTGGGGTGACATGCAGGGGGGCGAGTTGGAAGCATTAAGTGTCATCTTCTCTTGATTACTACCAAGGCTACAACCTTAGATCTGCCTTTAAGACAGGAATGTTTTTTCATGGTGATAATCATCAGTGGGTGTGAAATGGAAAAGATTAGCAGCTGGAGAAGGATGATGTATTGCTGCAAACTTTTTTCCTTTTTCCTTTTTGATTAAAAGGAACAAACGTGTTTTAAATCACAGCACTCCTCCTCTGCATGGTTTGTCTAAGGTGTGCCCATGTTATTTGGAGTGACAAACCCAAATGTGTCATAACTGGTGATTGCATGGGAGGGCAAACACTTAATTGATAAAAATGCTCCCATTGACTTTGGTCTTTAATCAGGTCTGTGGATGGAGTCTCTTGTATAAACTGCCACTTACGAGCTGTGTAACCTGCAGAGTTCCTCAAGGAGAGTTTTGGTAGAGATGAGAGTTCCCACTTCCAAGCCAAAATGCCATGCAACTTAATGAAGTATGAACTTCAAAAGCCTCAGAAAGAATGCATTGACCCTCTCTTAATATAACCTGGGTTTTGGGTACAGTAGGTCCTCTCTTCTGTTAATGAATGAACTATTCCAGTAGATTTCCCAGTGCGTCCTGCTTTAATCTAAAGTGTAAAGAGAAGGATAATATGCTTATAATATTTTTCTCCTACTTACATATTTCACACAGACTGATGCCCTATTGAAGTGCACCGTGTATTCCTGAGAAAAACAACTGTGATAGTCACGTTTTAAGAAAAAAAAACCTCTGTTTTGAATAAATATTAAAGCATTAAAGCAAAAAGCTCACAATACATAGAGCTTGAGGCTTGTGGCAGCAGTACTTGTCCTAGGTGCTGTGGTTCCCTATGTCTGTGAGTGCAGCGAGGTGTTGTGCAGGCCTGCTTGCCTGGCAGCCAGCTTGTTACGGTGGCCGAAACCACCTCAGGTGTGAATTGTGCACTATTGTTTGCTAGATAATTAATGATCTTCAGAAATCTCTACCAAAGGGACAAAAGGACAAAATGAAATACCTTTAGGATCTTACAGTAAAATGTTGTCAGGAGGTTGGCAGCTGTGGTTTAGTTACTTTTCTACTAATGCTGAATTTGTTTGCTTAGTGGCATCTATAGTGGCAAAGGCCACTGGGATGCCTGAATATCTGAGATCAGTCCAGCAGAAAAAGTAGAACATACCTCGCATGCTTTTGATGTGGGAATTTCTCATGAAAAATCACTATACAGAAGCCCTGTCTTACTTTCTCTCGAGGTCCTTAGGCAAGAGAAGAACCAGCCTTGATGATTAGTTCATGTTTATGGTGAGAGGATCTGATAAACCTCTTGTCTTTTATTTGTTGGGTAGTTGATTTCTTCTTAATGACAAACTAGTTTTCTGCCCCACCTTCAAAATGTCTTTGAATTATGAATGAGTGGAAGGCCTCTGAGCACCTTTTACAAATAATTATTTGCTTGTGTTGCTTGTGGAAGAACCTGCTTCTTGGATGGTTTTAAGAAAGTCAGTTGGGGCACCTGAATAAACTCACTTTTTGAGAGGAGCATATTGTGACTCGTCTGGTTCTGCTTTCATTCTGCAGACAAAGTAGTTTCCTCACTAAACTGTGCTTGACCTCATCTTTTAAGGTTTTGTCATGTAGGTCCTTGATCCAGATTCTTTTCATCTTCCATTTCCCAAATTCTGGTCTATACCACGCAAGAAATAATCCCTTCTGTTGAAACTTATTTCTGTCTGGCAGCTGCCACCCGAGCTCTGCACCACCCCTGGCAAGCTGCTTCTCAGTGCCCATGTACCTAAATGAAGACTTCGGGTTGCACAGTTCGGTTATTGTGAGGCTATTCATTTGGCTTTTTCCTCTTCAGTGAGGCGTTTGCTAGCTCGTGAGATCTATGGGATGTTAGTGTAGGATTCCTTGTGAAATGTTCACTTCTGTGCATTTACTGAAGGCCAGCTGTGGCTGGAGAAGTCAGGAGAGACCGCCTGACCATCAGCATCACCTTCCTCCAGGATAAGCCATTGTTTAAATTATGGCTCAGAGGCCCTTTCTCAACTCTTCTTTCATATTATCTGAAACTAAAAATGCTGGTGATTTTGGTTCAAAGCCCTCCTCCCATAATTACCCATTTGATCTTGTGTTCTTTGTGATCCTGCTTTGTGGGTATGAATGTGCTGGTAAACAATAAATGGTCTAGTTTAAAGTCTGGGATGCTTGTCTGAAATTCTGCCCTTAACTCACCACTACTTTTCAGCATTATGTGTGAACTTTAACTTCTAGAAGAAAGATGGTGAAGCTTGTACAAGGTAGGGGTGGCAAAGCAGAGGAGACAACGATCTCCTCTTTTGGGGAACTATTAAATTGCTTCAGCCTATTTTCTGAGACTGCAAAAGGAATCCTTATACTGTCACACTAAGAGTTTTATTAAAACTGGGTGAAATAATGTGTATGTCTTGAGCTCTGAATTCAGGGATCTTTATCGTGGTAGCTGATACCTGGAAAGACACTAAGAGATTGTGTCCCATCCCCAGCATTGAATGATAGTGTTGCCTCCCCTCCTCTCAGGAGGAATGAGCGAGGGAGATCAGGACTTGGTGTTTAAGAGAGTGAAAATACTATTCAACTATTCTTCCTCTGTGGAATGTATTTTTATAGAGAGTTCATAAACATTCTTATGTTACCTTTAGAATAACCAAACACATTTCCCATCTCATTCATCAGGATACATGTCTCTACATTATTTTCTGTAACAAAGTGCTGACAGTCATTTTGTTAGACCAGAGGCAGTTCTGGCAGCAAAGCTGATGAGAGAGGTGTGGTTATGAGCATGTTGATTTGATGAAAGCATGATGTTTTCAAATAACCTCTCAAACCTGCACTCAACCTGCACTGCCTCCTGTCTGCTTCTGAAGGTTGTGCTGCATGCAGTGTCTCTGCAAATGCTCGTCCTCCGCCTTGCTCAGTAAAGCAATTCCATATTGTGGTTAAATGGAAAATAAAATAAACTGTGATTAATTGTTCTGTGCGAAGATGGATGCTGTGCACTGCCATCATGTGGCAGTTCTGTTGCAGGACACGTTTTCAGCGCTGCTTTCTGCAGGGCTGCCTTCATTTGTATCTTTGTTTCAAAGTGTTTCTTCTAAGCATTTCAAAAGTTTCATCTGTCTAGTAGTTGTGGTTGCGGGGGGGGGGGGTACTTCTTCAGTAAGAAAATGGTTATAATGGTTTCTATTCTTTAGTAGCAAAAAATGTCTGTATCATTCATTACAGTAGCCCTAAGTACTGTAGTTGTGAAATATTTAAAGACTGGTGAGGATATTTTGCAGCTGGCAGGAAAACAAGTACTCTGAAACACACTGTGAGCTTTGTCTCTTTGAGGGTTTTGCTGTACTGTAGAGGAGGCTGAAGTACTAGGAAAACGCCATCCTTCTGCTTTCTTTTACGGCTTTGGATCTTAATGTTCAAACCTGTCTATTTTTCTTTTCTTTAAGACACATCAAGGCTATTTGTGAAAATACTCCAGTAATATGAGATTGTTTCAAATCATGTGTCATATGTACTTTATCTTCCAGGAACTGTGACTCTTTCTACCTCTCTGGTGCCAAGAGAATAGCTGAATTTCTGTTAGTCGCTGAATACATTCAGACTGCCTCCGATTTGTCACAAGCACTACAATTTTTTTGCTACTGCTATGTGAATAATTAGTAATTAATCACTCAAGCAGCTGGTAATAAAATCATCCGGTTCAATTCTCTAACAGTGAAGATCAGAAGAGGCTTTAGGATGAGGCCAGAGCAAGACATTCCCATCAATTTGTGTGTATTTTATAGGAATTGATTGTAATAGTTTCCACAATTTCTGAAAAAACTCTAATAGTAAGATCAGTACTTGTTGTGGAAACTGGATGGCACTGGAGAGGATACTCGGCTATAGAGAAAATCCCCCTGTCTTTCATCTTGTCTTCATGTTCATGTGGTGGCATTATATAAAGACTTGCATAGTTGAGAGGGCAACCCCAATGTGTTACTGCTTGTGTACCTCCATACCTGCTTTGTCTCTGTATCAGAGCTGTTTGGGGCTTGTGGTGGAAGGGGTTTGGGGTTACTGTCAATACTTGCTTATTCAGGCAGTATAGGCCACGGTGACTGAGGACAGCAAGCACACAATGTTTTAGATGAGTGGTCTGGCTAAGACTAAACTGCCAAAATGAATGAAAAATTAAATCAATATTTTCTTCACTGTACTGCCAATTTCACCCAAACAATAACATTTTCATAGCAGTTCTTCCCTAGATGTTTGCATATAGCACAAATGGTTGAATGGCACTTTTCTCATCCTTTCTATTTTCCTCCTTAACTTTCCTTTTTGCTATTTTGCTGTTAATCTTATTGTTAATTTTATTGTTAATTTTATCACGTCTTCTTGTATGCTAAAAATTACTAGAAATTACCTTGGCTTTTCAGTTTTGTGAAGGCTGTCTGCATAGCACAGTCAGGCACCAAGCAGATGCACTAAGCATGTTCTGAGCAAGTGCTGGTGATGTAAGTGCAGCAGAGCATGTGGAGCCCCATGCTAAGGCAATGATACAGCTAAATTAGCTATTAACAGCCCAATCTAATAACCTGCCTGGCTCTGTAGCAAAGTGGTACGTCATGAAGATGTACCCATAAAGATAAATCATGTGTCTCTTTCAGCACTAACGAGATCTTGTTACTTTGATGGATTGGCAGTCTGTAGAGATCTCGTTCAAGCTGCCTGGATTAATATGCATGTAATATTTATAATAGCATCTTGACACTCAGTAAAGATTCATCTCTGAGCTGATTGATTTGGAGACTGACAGAGACATGCTTTGTTAAAGATGTGGGATACTAATAACGCATTTCCTCAAGTGTACTCATTTCTGCAGGAGTTTGTGCTGCTCGCATGGGTTCAGAGTAGGAAAGCCATCCCTCACGCTTCTCAAACCATTTATTTCTTTGCAAATAAACTCTGCTGCAGGATTAGACACCTGGACTGGCTTGGGACGCAGTGTAGTTGTGAGATTGAATTAATAAATCAGATGCAATGATGCTGGGTCCGCAGGCAGAGGCAGGTCAAGGGTGCCCATGCTGTGTTTTTAGCTCAGGTTGCACTCAGGGTGGAACTGTGGGAGCCAGCTTGGTCCTTGAGGCAACAGTTCAGGGCTGTTTATTGTAGATGTCCATGTTTTCCCACATATTCCTTTTATCCAAAAAGTCTTAACTAAATGGTCTTTTGATTTTGTATCTCTACTTTACACTGCGTCAACTTTTTATCCATCAGTGTGCTAAGTTAATCTTATTTTTGGACCAAGTTCTTTCTTACCTTTGAGGGAAGAAAGTGGTGGAGAGCAGAAAGTTATTCTGCATATATGTCAGTGTTTCAGGCATGGCTTTGTGGCTAGCACTGGAGGAGAACGCTTGGCTCAGTGCAGCGCTAATGAAATATGGAAGGTATCACCTTAGGTTGCTATGTGGGCTGGCAGAAAAACATGTACCATTGTTCTGCTCTTTTGGTGGCCTGTGGGCAAGACATTATGGTCTGCAATTGTATTTTCCTAAGGGTAAGAGGCTGCTTTGCAAAATCTGTCTTTCTCATCACAGAGGGGCTCAGTATCCGTGCTGTTAACCTGAAACCTGTCACTGGCAGAAATAATAGCACTGCTGTTAATTTCAAAGGGAAATAAAGTTAGGTTTGGAGATTGATTTTTTTTTTTTTTTTTTTTTTTTTAAAAAAAAACCAAACCCACAACATTGGAGTAATTCTTGTCGTCTTTTGTACTTTTTTTTAAAAAATTATTTTAAGAAAACAAAACACATCTCTGCTTCATGCTCCTTTAAGATCAAGGAAGCTGAAGTCACTGACTATGAAAAAGGACCCAAATCTACCCCAAACTTGGCAGCTTGCCATTCTATTTATTTCTGGAGTCTCTCCCTGGAGGTTTTATCTGCAGGAGGTTGCAACACTCTAACCGAACGACATCCATCTTTCTCCACGCTCCTGACCCAGGTCACTGCCTTTATCAAGGGGGATATCTCCAGGCGAGGAGGGATTTCTAGAGCTGCTCATGTTCAGACAGATTCCACAGCCCTACCTTTGTTTCTAAGGACTGGAGTTCTGCAGAATAAACTGTGTTTGATGTGATTTTTTTTTTTTTTTCCCCCCTAAATGCTCTTCTGAGTCAATACATAGTGGCAAAATTGAGGATGTCTGTAATGACTGCTGTTATCTCGCTGTAACAGATACCTCTGACCTCCTCCACAGTCTGTTCCTTTTATATACATGTGCTGAGAGCTTTCAGAGTAAATGGCCACATCTGCAGAAGGGAATGGGATGGATGTTTCAAGTTGTGGTGTTGTGGCATCTGGGAGTGAAGTCTTAGGAAGCAATTTAGAAGCCCTAATAATGTTCCCATGAGAGAAAATGCATTCAAGATTAAGTGAGGTCCACTGACAAACTCACCCCATTCTAAGGCAGAGAGGAAAGGGGACTCAGCTGGATGTTTTGAAGGCAGTACCCATCCCCAGGTTCCACCCTTCAGGTATGGGCTGCTCATTGGCTTCGGTTAACCTGGGTACAGCAGCCTGGAAGAGTTTGCTGGACGCAGGTTATTTACTTGCGTGGAAGATGATCATCCCTTGGTTTTATAAGCCAGCAGTGACAGCACTTGGTGCCTGTATTGCAGCTGACTGGCCGGAGTGCCTAGTCAGATCTAGAAAAAATGGGATCCAAGCCTTTCTCAATCAAAAGGGTTATTCCAGGAGATGAGAGCACTGTCATGTTTGCTCTAAAAATAGTTGCCCAAACCCGCATCTCCTTTTGCAGTCAGGAGCCCGTGCGGCTGCGCCTGGTTTTGTTCTGCATGGAGATGTCCTTGTGCCCATGTGCTGTGTGTGTCCCTTCCAGATGTGGATCTCCAGGGGGTTAAGCACATGCTTGCACCAACCGAAGTAACCTTAGATGGGAGGGATCTTCCGAGATACTCAGCAGAGATGGGGACACTGTCTGCGTGCGAAAGTTTAGCTGTTGATCTTGCTGTGTACTGGCAGAGGTAGATGGTAATGGATCATTGAGCATCTAGATAATTGCATTTTACTTTTTCTTGTGGGATGATTTCTGCTACATTTTCTAAGCAGCCTTGCAGTTTCCTTTTCTATCCTCCAGCTGATTTGCGAGTATTCTGCAGTTTTCAATTTGAGGTAGAATTGTCTCAACTTTCCCTTTGATTTTGTCTGACTTAATTATTGTCAGTCTTCCACTTTCCAAAGAAAACGTCATATGATTGAAAAGCCAGATGTCCTTTTAAAAGCCATTTAGATGAAAAATACTCAGTGTATTTGAACCACAATTCCCATTTCATTGATGGGGAAACTCGAAGTGCAGGGATGTGAAAAGGCTTGCCTCCTGCTGTAATTACAGCCTGATCCTGTGTAGTCTGTGTCAAGTAGTAGCTTGGGTAACAGCAAGTCCAACTCCACCTAAAAGTGAATAAAGGTACCAATGAGCCTGAATTCCTTGAAGGAGGAGGAAGAAACCACAACTGTGAATTTGTGCTGTCATCCTGGGTACAGTGCAGCTCTCTTGGGTTCTATTTAGAGCTTCCAAAAGGGGAAGAAAAAAAGTGTTTCAAAAGCATATTTCTCCTTTTGTGTCCCAACATAATGCAATAAGCAATGACCCAACAAGCATCTGATTCATGCTATGAATAGTGGAAACTAAATGAAACTTGTTACAGTGGCAGGTTACATTTACTCATCTAACCCAGCACCTAATCCAGCCTCTTTCATAAAGCATCGTAACACCAACATCTACAACAGCTTTTAGAAGGAGATATATTGGGAGAAAGGTTTCTTTCCTTACATGTGAGTCTCTATCTAGCTCATGGACTTTGCATTC
This sequence comes from Tyto alba, assembly GCF_018691265.1. Lineage (NCBI taxonomy): Eukaryota > Metazoa > Chordata > Aves > Strigiformes > Tytonidae > Tyto > Tyto alba. The sequence goes on from NW_024881317.1 coordinate 7,785,393, forward strand.
AGTAGGATTGCACTGCCTGGGTTTTTCCTGCATGAAAATACAGCCGGAGATGGCAGTGGTAGTCAGCAGCAATTTTGCTTTTCTGTGTAGAACAAATTAACTGTTACTGTTTGTTAATGTTTTCTCATTAAAAGCAGAATGCTGAAGTAATGCTTGAGTGCCTCAGTATCTAACGCATGCTTCATTTTAATAAGTATTTATAGACTGTGTGTGTGTGTGGGGGGGAAGTCAGAGTGAATGGTTAATGGGTTAGATAACGTACTTCATAATTCCCACTATGAAACATGGGGGGAAAACCAGCTTAGAAATCACATGCTTCAGCTATAAAAGTGCAGCTTGTCTTATTTTTTGTTCTTTTTTTCCTCTTTTTTTTTTTTTTTTTTTTCTTTTAGAAACTTTAAAATATGTTAGCCAGCATGCTAAGAATATTTTTCCCATCACGGTCCATTGTAGAGAAACGTACCTGTTGCTGATATTTCTGCTGCCTTAATTAAGACAAAGGTTCAGAGATGTGCCACTGTAAAGTTCCTTTCTGAATTGTTTCATGGTGGTTTAAAGCCCAAGGTCAGGCTTAGTTTTTCCAGTGCATCCATCCCTTGGCAAGGCAGACCTGCTTTCTCCCTTTGGTTCGGGGAAGGGAATATATTTAGAGTAAAGAGCCACGTCCACCTTCTTTACATCTCATTACAGCTATCTGAAACCAGAGATTTTCAGATCTGAACGAGGGAGAGTGTGACCTCTTTCATGAATGGACCAAAATGGAATGTTTTCATTTCCAATGGGCTTTAAGCCAAGTAAATATTAGTCCATCCAAACTAGTTTTGAAATTAAATTATTCTTATTTGTTGGAGCATTCCAGAGAATGGCTTTGATCTGTCTGTACTTTCACCAAAGGGATATTGGCAGGCTGGCCTTCCATTTCTAGCCATTTGGGATGAAAGAGGGGTTATAATAACCACCTTGTGTGGCAGTGATACTGAACAGATGACATTTTTTGGACAATATTAAATGAATAAAGGTAAACATACATCAATTAAAATGTTTTTGGAGTCTGTATGCAATAGGGCTGTTGAAAAGTCTTCTATGTGGGTTGGAGGAATCTGGCTGCATTTGTGACTGATTTTCTTTAACTTCAAAAATGTTGGAAAGAGAGCGATTAGTTCTGTGCATTATTTCCTTTCCAAATAAATAAGTTGTTTGAATATAACTTTTTAAAAATCACACTAAAATTGGCAGCAGGCAATTAAATTGTTAACGACGGGCAAGTAGAGATGTATGTTGAAGGAAGATGGTCCTTCTTGTTTAGTGCTTTGCTCTTTTGCTTCTGGGATCTCAGCTCACATCATGCACATACATGAGCTGTACCAGGCACAGCACAGCTAAGAGGTAGCTGAGATGGCACCTGTAAGTAAACTGAAGCACACGGCCGTTAAGTGGCACATTATTGCTCTTGATATTTGGAGATAACTTAAAATTTCAAGTAAAAAACCCCAAAGATCCTAAATTATCATGATAAGGATATTGTGCATTCCCCTTTAGTCTTTTGCTGAAGGGTCCCCCAGAAGAGGGGGAGGAGGGTAGTGGAGACTGTCCCACCATAAAGTGCTACTTAGACACAGCTGAAAAGCCCTTTAAATTGGTATCAGCTGATGATAATCTGTGCTCCTCCTACACTTAAACAATAACTGAAATAAAGTGAATTAAAATACAGAGAGTAGAATAATTTGGTTGGAAAGAACTGCTGGAGGTCATCTGGTCTGACCAGCCTCCAAAGCAGAGTGACCCTCAAAATTAGGTCAGGTATCTGTATAAGAAGTTCAGCTATCTTTTTTTAAGTCTCAGTTTAGACAAATTTCCGTTTATGTGGAACCTCTGGTGTTGAGGTTTCTTACATGTATTTACATGCTTTTTTGTCAATAACAAAATATGCAAATCAACTTTTGCAGTAATGCTGCAAATTAAAGTGCTTTTCCTTGAAATGTGAGTAGTTTGCATGGATAAACAGGTGTCTTCTCCCATGCGCTCTGTGCGGATTTGCTTTCCTTTTGCAGGAATAGGACTAGCTGTACTCGATTTCTGAGTTAAATAGAAGAAAAATCTCCTTTAACAGATACCATTTCAGACAACCAGCTGTGTTGATGAGTGTCCTGAAATGTCACCTGCGCTTAAAGTCCATTTAAGTAGTTTGTATGTTCATGCCTTAAGGGAGGAACAGTTTGAACAAAGGCAGATGTAAAAACCAAAGCACAAAGGGTTTGTAGGTTAAAACTTCAGCTTTTGTTTTTTTGAACATCCGCTCAAAACTGGATCCATTTGCTTGAAAAGGAATATTTAGTTTTCCACTCAGCATGTGAACTAGTCATGCTTGAATTTAAAGCTTGATTTATTTCTTTTTGCACCTGTTTTTATTTTAACACTGACTATATACAGTATATACTTTTGCTACATGGTTCCTTTCTCCCCAGCTGGAAGTCTGGTCTGGTATTATCACATGAGACCTTCCTAAAATGTGCATTTGTAACTCCGCAACCTCTGGAAATGCAGACTAGACTCTCTGTTCCATTTATCTTTTTTTGAATTCATGGTTCTTTCCTGTGTGTTATAAGACTGACCCATATATTTGTTTTTAAGACCAGGGGCTGGTTGTGTGCTGCACTGCAAAACCTTGTTTCTATCAAAACAAGGTGCAATCCTGCCCCTGGCAAGAGGTACCAGACAGGCCAGATCAGAGGAGAACCGGACATGAACTTGGAGGAGGCAGCTGTGGTGGTGGGGCACAGAAGGAGCTGAGATGAGGGAGGGTGGGGGAGACGTGAGGCAGCGATGCTAATGCAGCACGGGTGTACGTGAGGGCTTGGAAGTCTGGGATTTTTCTGCAATATTTATATTTGACAAAGAGAAGGGAGAAACTGAGGGATCTTAAGGAGAAGGTTTTAAAATAAATGTCATGCGTATTCTATTGGATATGCAAATTAGAATTATATAATCTGCAGCAACAATAATAATAATAATAAAATCTTTTCCAGGTTTGCAGCCTTAACCATATGCTCAATGGGGTGGTGGCAGAGAGCTGGCTAATGCAGCTGCAGTGTAGAACTGGGGCATCCAACTGGTTTTGATCTTGGTAGAAAAGGGGCAAAAGGTCATGTCACAGTCTGTTGTTCTCACTGTCTCATAGTTTATATAATTCTTCAGGCAGATAAATGATGTATGGTGACATCAAATGAAAATGCTTCACTTAGTTCTGCAGTAACCTCAGGCCATCCTGTTTCCTTGCTTTCCCTTCCCCATGGAAAACTGAAGTTGGTGGGTATCGCTCCTGTTCTTGTCCATGCAGGTGTATGAATATCAGGAGTATTTACTGTATCCTGTGCTGGGTTAACGATGATAAACATGTGTGCCCTTTATGAACATAACTGTTGCTGATAGAAAAGATGAGCAAAAAATGAGATACTGAAACAAAGCCTCTCTAAAACTAAGGAGGAATATTCTGCCAACAGATCACAACAGATTGCTTTTCAAGGCTTGAAGAACTGCTGGTTTTGATAACATACAGAGCTTTACAGATGAGTGAGAAGAGCTACCGCTGTCTGTAGAGCCACAGTTGTTTTTTTGTAAGGAAGGTGGAAAAAATCTCAGTGGATATGAAACTTTGGTATCTTTGTGCATTTATAAATTTTGGATGAGATGCATTCAATGCTTCAGTTGGTTACACTGGAACTGTCAACATAGTGGCTGGCTTGGATGGGGGAAATGTGAACGCTCAAGCAAGATTTGGGGAATTTGTTCAAATTTATGAAGACAGAGGCAGTTTTAGGCCGCTATGCCAATTCTGTTGTTTTACCTATATGTATGTGGGGGGATAAGTGTATATATGCATGTGTGTGTGTATAAAAAACCCTGTGTGGGGTGTGTGCTCATGTTTGTCAGACTTGGCGTGATTTCACTGTATTAAGTTGCTATTTTGAATATACCCTTGAGATTTCTACATATCTCTTCCCAGAGCTGCACTCAACGTATTCGCTAGCTGGTTGGCTAGCTGTGGTGCTAAGAGGCATGCTAAGGATGACTTGCATATTTGAAAATTAGGATGGGCCCCAAGTCATGTGAAAGGAGTGTATGAACAGGGAGTGGGAGTCTTCTAGGTAGAGAAGTTTTATTTTATATCATGCATTTCTTGCAAATGTAAACCTAACCTTTTTCTTGTCCTTTATCGTAGGGTGACTCTGTTATTACAGTGCAGCTGACTGAGGAAGATAAAGTTGAAGATGATGTAGTTTTTTACTTGGTCTTCACTGGGTCAACTGTCCAACACTGCACAAGCACAAGAAAGATTAATCCTGGAAGTCTGGAGACAATTTCTCCTGGTAAACAATTGCCTTTCTTTGCATATCAGTGTATCAGTCTATGAAATCTGGTTAATTCAAGTGGACCTATATGTAATGCTGTTTTATTGGTTGTCTTTTTCCTCATTTACACTTTCAAAGTGTGTAAATGTGTGGTCTGGATGACTGCTTTTGCCTTTTAAAAATCTCTTGCTTAGTTTTGCTAGAATTGTACAACTCTGAAATTATTTAATGTGCAGCTATGGGATTCTGTTGTAGAAACCACACGGTTATATTTACACATATTAAAAAGCTTCTAAATGCGAGCGATAATGGAAGACACATTTGCCAGGTTGGAGATGCTATTGACCAAATAGTGTACAGCCCAGTAAGTCCTACCTAGACATAGGATCTGCTTCACTTGGTGAGGTTTATTGCTGTCATCCTGGTGAAATACAGCCCTTCTCCCCTAAATCCTATCGTGCAGATCAGAGCCAACACGGTGTTTCATGTGGCGGTGGCAGGCAGCGTATGGTGCTTGGTGCCACCCCTCCAGCACAGTCGGTTCAGGCGGGGTGGGTTGCCACATTAAAGCCCACCTCTCTTTATCAACCTTCGTGCCGCTTACAAAACAAAACAAATCGGCACAGCATTTTCCTTTGGTGACTTCAGGACCGTGGGAATGAGCATGTTCCAGGCTGCAGTCCTTACCATTAACCTTTCATTCTGACTTGTTGCTATGCAGCACATTGATGCTAGTGTGAGAAAAACGCCTGACATTTTCTCTATACATAGTATTGCTTAAGTGATCAAGTGTATTTCTTGGGTTTGCTTTTTATCTGTCTTGTAATTATTGTTTTATAAGAGATGCACATGAAGTAAAATTTGAGCTAAGGAGCTTATCCTCCTGGGAATGAATGGCTAAAAGTTGGCCACTGTATTTTTTCATTTCCTCCTCTTTTTGTGCTGTTCGGGTTGTTCAGTTGCCTTGGGAAGAGAAATCTTTTTACGGTTACTGACGACTGGAGCCCCGTGCAATCAATTAGATTAGTGCTTATTTTCTCCCAGAGGAGGGAGAAGGGGTGACTCCTTCCCTGCCTTTGTGTGGCGGGTGCAGGGCTCTGCCAGCCCCGCTTGCAATGACCTCACCTCCCCCTCGGGACCATGGCTGTTTCGCCAAGAAAGGAACTGAAAAGCTTCAGTGTTCCCCTTCAGCCTGTGCGGGAACCAGCACATTTGATGGGATTTCCAGGCTGGAGAGATGCTTTCCTATCATTGCTGGCCCTAATGGCCTCGGAGCAGTGGTGGATGCAGCTGGGGTGGGGGCTGCTGGAGCGATGCGCGGGGCTCTGCCTGTCCTGCCCACCCCAAATACAGCTGTCCCTGGGGAGAGCTCCCTGGGGCTCGTTTTGTCACTATTAGTGGGAAATCTGGAAGGGACAGGAGGGAATTGCTCTCAATTGTTCCTTTAGTTATAATGGGCTTTTATTTTTTTTTTTTTTTTTGACCCAGTAGAGTTGTGATCTTGTGGCATGGGATGGGAATGGGTGGTGTCCCAAAATGCAGCTTGTATCAGCAAAGATTTAACAGACCTTTTGGAAAGGTGGTCCTATTCCTGCCTGACAGCACTGTCCGGGGCTGCGGTACAAGGGAAGAGGTGACATCTCAGATGTAAAGCGACTGTTCTTCTGTGCTCATACCTAATTTCGGAGAAACTACCTGACAAAAATATACTTTGATGGTGAAGGGAGTGGTGGGGAGAAGCAAAATGGGAAAAAAACAATTTTTTTTTATACCCTCCACTGACACTGATGCATTTGTCCAGTGTTGCTTCAGCACTGACTACTCTGATTTCAATAAGAGCATGACTTATTTCAGCCCAGCTCTTCCTCCTCCTCCTTCCTGAACTTGACAGTGAATTTGTAATCATGTGTTTACACTGTATATTCGTCCAGTTGCCTTGGAGATGGTTGTGGTGACTCAGAGCTGGCGTTATTTGACCTCACTGTGGGATTAGCCATGAACAAGAGACTGTGTGGGAGACCAGCCCTTGTTTAAACATCCAGGCCTGGGCACTTAGCAAGTGCTCTGCTAGGCAACTCTTGCAAACAGCTTTGAGCCAAAATCTCATCCTTCACTTTCAGCTTTGAGCATCTTTTGTTTGTCCCTGCAATGCAAGACATGTTGCACATCCCTGGGAGCACAGCTGCTCCTCGGGGATGGCTCAGGTGGATGAAGGAAGGGCTGATTCACTCCGGAGCATACTTTGCCTGCCTTGAACCTCCTCTGCTTCCCTCCTGGGCTTGGAGGCTCTTCCCTCATCCTCATCCCAGGTCCTCAGAGTTTCATATGGTCCTCAGGAGACTTCAGATGAAGTCCATCAGAGGCTGAGGTGAAAGGGGTAACCATAATTCTGTTAAAGCTAATGTAAAAACAAAACCAGACTTTATTTTTCTTTTCTTGACTTTGTTGGGAGTTGTGGTGATGTATGGAGGCGTAAAAACCAGAAAGAGAAATGTTTTGATTATGTTTGCTGCTAAAATTAAGTAGAATGTCGTAGCAAAGCTTTCAAAGGAAATTACATTAAAAATAAATCTCAACAACATAAGGTGGTTTTAGTTTAGAAATTAAAGAAAATGGAATGGAAATTTAAATTGTCAGAATACCTTCTAAATTCTCATTGTGTGTGAAAATTCTCTGTATTCTGAAAGACTTTACCTAAATAAAAGCTTAGAACTGCAGCATCAAATGACTGCTACATTTTTTATAATTACTACAGCAATCTGCCTCTTTCTTATGCTGTCTTTATCATCAGCCTTAAACACTGAATATAGTTAGCAGTACTGTTCCAATGTAAGCTTTTATTTCTGTACATAATAGAAGAAAAGACTTCTGATTGTGTATTTATGAGAGCAGCTTTTTTTACCTGAAGATATGGTTAAATGTAGATTCAGCAGTCATTCAAAGGACAAAATACTACCTGTATTTCTGCACTTGCTTGGAAGGATGGGATGAGTGCCCTACTGACTGTGTTAATTTAATGTAAATGATTCCCCTTGTAAGAAACAGATTCTTATCTGAGCTGACCTGTCATAACGTGAAGTATCAAAATAAGCTTCTGAAATACACAAATTAAGCAGTAGATGATGCTTTGTGCGCTTCCAGTAGCTACTTTGCCAGCCTAAGGATAAACCAGGTTACATCTTCCAACTAAGTTTCTGTTTGCCTTGGTGACAAGGTACCAAAAGCTTATTTAACTATTGCTTTACTGTCACTGTTACAATGCTTCAGTTTCTAAACAATTTGCTTCAAATTCTCCCTAATTGAAGTTTTCCTTGATATTAGAGTCACTCTGTAGTTCTGAAGAACAATTTCAAACACTGTCTTGCCAGATACCATATTAAGGTCCATTGACGTGGCAGGCAGCGATGTAATGGCACTGAATATTGCTCAAGTTTGGGTATCATTAGTTGCCAAAGCTTGGTTGCTGGAATTTGGGTATTAAGAAAATACCAAAGGTCTGACAAGGGAAGGATGCAGAGGGATGATACCAGCTCTGCTGCTGTGGCTAAACTGTTGTTGCTGCTGAAATGTACTGTTGGGGATGGATGCGTCCACTTATGTCATGGATGTTCATCGTATTTAGTGTTGGTCATAAACTGAGCTTTTCAGCAAGTCCTTGTTACTGTAGTAACTGAGACTGTCATAATCTTTAAACTATTTTTTGCCTCCCAGCATCTCTGCAGGGCAGGGAGTGTAACTGAGACCCTGAGTGGGCAAGCAGATTGGATATGGTAGTATAGAAAGTCTGTGTTAATGCAGAGAAGTGAAACTTCATTGCAAGACAGCAGCCTCATCACCTGCCTCTGCTGCTACAGCAGCTTTCTCCAGCCTCAAATCATGATCCAGCAAACAAACCAGCAAAAGAAGGAATGACCTCATCCCTGTCCACATGAGTCAAAAGCCCTGACCATAGCCTGTCATGGAGGCATCTCAGCATCTCGGTGTTGGGAAGCTCTTGGGAAGATCTGGGAGAACTTTCTTGCAGGAGAAAGCCCCCAGAGTGAGCTGGCATGCTGGGAGCTGGTGTACTGGTGTGGTGCATCTAGTGCAAGTTTGTATGCCATCACAATAATGGCTGCGTTATTAGGCACACATTTTACTTTGCATTTAAAGACTGATGTGTAATATGTGGGAGATGCAGAAGAGCTCAGTGGAGATTTGAAATTAAATTTCAAACAGGGAGAGACAATGTAGTACTGTAAACCCAGAGCTGCAGCAGCTCCTGATCATGTAAGTGAAGGGTAAGAAATACCCTGTCTGTAAACCAAGGCACTGAAACAGTAAGTAAGGTAATTTTGTGAGGTATAATTGCCTTTGTGTGTACTATTTCAATGTGTTGTATCACTCTCAGCCTTTGCTCTGTAATACCCAACTTTTTTCTTGTTGGTTGATCTCAAATAGTGCAGGATTCTTGTATGGGTTCCGAAGGGGAGGAGCAGCAAAATTAGAGGCAGATAAGGGGCCTGAGAGGGTGTCTGTTTGCTGGTAGCTGGTTGCCAGCAGTTTCCACAGGGCTGAAACACTCGCATTTACTCCAAATGCCTTGACTCAATGGGAGCTTTCTCTCCATGCTTAAGCTAAGGTGGAGAAGCAGGTTCAGTCTTTAACTTGTTCTTAATTCCATAGTTCTGTGGGTTGTGGGTTTTTTTCTTACTTTTTTTCCTGCTAGTTGAAACGATAGACCAAAATTAATTTAAATTAGCTTGGAAATATCTACATTTCAAGCTTTTCTTTTACTGTGAAATCCTTTACATATGTTCATACTTTATTCTCTTCTACCACAGACTGTGTTTTCCCCTAAGAAATAACTTTTCATAGAAAAAGTTATATTTAATGAATTACAATCTTTGTGCTGGTAGACCAAAAGGGTAAACAAGTTGCATAACAAATGACCACTTGGCAATACCAGTTGTGCATTTGAAAATACTCTTAATTAAGAAACAAAAAAAACCCCTAAAATAGAATAAAACAGTGTAGCCAAGAAGACTTTTTGCAGTCCATCCTCTTTGGTGTACTTAATTGCTCTAGGCAGTGTAATTAAAAGGAAATTATGCCAGTTCTAGATGACATCAGTCACAGGAAAAAGTGATTGACTCTGTATTGAAATTATTTAAGATGTAATGTATGGGGTTTTACACTTCTATAGATTTTTCAGGACATCTGTAGTATAAGGGCCTTTAAAAAAAAATCTTTCCACACTCTACGTATTAATAGTTGAGGTTTTAAAAGGAAAAACAAAGACTCCTGTCTATTGCTGGTGCTGTGCCTATGTATTTCATAAGGTTTCCTGTGTTGCAAGAGTGAATACAGTAACTGTGTAAATCACACAAACGCACTTCAAATATGGGCTCTGATTTTCAGTACCAGAATTTGGGATTTCTGAAGCAGAAAAGAAGCCCTTTTTGGATGGTCACAGAAGACCCCTTGGCTCCCCTGTCCATGAGCCACCAGATGGCAACATCTCTTGGATGAAAATCCAAGATACTCCATGAAATTCACCATATTTGTTGTCCGGCTTTCCTGTCCTGCTTAAATCACTTCTTATAAAGACCTCATTCAACCCATCTCCACTATGGTAACTCAGAGGATGCAATTAGCACTGGAGTCCTTTGTCACCTACCAGGCAAACCCAAACATGTGCTTCCAGCAGGGCTTTAAATAACCACCCAGGCTGGGGGCCCATTGTTTGATAGCTCAGATGTAAATTCTGAAAATAGGAGGTTTGGACAGGATTTCCACTTTTAGTGGAGTAGGAAATGAAATCATGTTTTAGTAAAGCTCTGTTTAGGGGTGTTTTGTCTCCATGTGCACGTTGTTTAATGAGAAAAAGTCTGAAGAGTTTTGCTGCTGCCCTTTTAACTGCACCCCAGATCAAAGACACAAGTACCAATTAGATGGACAGGTCTAAGGCCGTACATCAACTTGTCTGCTAAAGACTTACAGCCCAATCTCCACATTTTCTCCTGCTCATTGTTTTACATTGTTGTCGTGTAGAGGAGGCAGTGCTATCATACTGATGCATCTCATCTTTTGGGGATAAGTACAGAGAGACCAGAACCCCATGTTTTAAATTTTTCCTCTTTTGTCTTCCCCAAAGCCAGCTTCACGAAGTGGCCCAGTAAGGAATTCTGTAGTTCAAACATGGTTGTCTCATTTAAAATAATTTTTAAACTGTGGTTTTACATGAAGATGAGCAATTTGCTTTATCATGACAGAAGCAGACACTGTGCCCATCTTTTCATAGACTGAAAGAGTTTTTTAATTTCTGCATTTTTCCTGCAGTATGTTGGCACTTCTCAAAACAGATCCAAGTAGTGAATTGTTTCCAAGCTAAATTTAAAGTAACTGAGGAGCAGTACGAGAAATGGGGTAAAATGCAATGCAGGAAGAATTAAGGGCTGGGTTATTTGACTTTTATTGCAGTTAAACCAGCATATAAATGACCTGATTTTGTACTGTGGCGCAAAAAAAAAAAAAAAAAAAAAAGTGTGAAGAAGAGAAGCCTAGCCATACACATTAAGTTATTCTGTGCAGTCTGTGATGTCAGCAAGGTAGAAACACAGTCGTGTTTGTCAGAAGAGTTAAAATTCAGACTGGGATAATACCAGTTTGGCAGTGTTCAGAATTTCATCATTTGCTTTTCATTGCTATTTTGGCCAAAGGCTCTGATTTCTGGAGAAGGCTGAAGGCAAACAGGAGGGATGCTGGGGAGCATCATGAACCTGACTGCGTTGCAAAGCATGGAGGTTTCTCTTTCTTTCTGTGGGTGTGCTTATCTGTGTGATTTATTCAGTTACATGTGTTTTCAGCCTACCAAAATGCAAACTTTTATAAATAGGCTCATCAGTCTTCCTGACACACCCAGGGTTTTTTTCGCTTTTTAGTGAGTCAGACTGTTTTCCACTTCTGGGGAAGGTGTATAAGGGAGTTAGAGCAGTCGATAGTTGAACACCCTGGTGCTTGCAAAGTGCATGACTTGGTGCTTAACTCATGTTAGGAGAAAGCCTTGCTGTCTACCAGCTGGAGCAGGAAAGAGATGATCAAGAGCAATAGAGTCTGATCTGCCATTGCCTGCCTGGAGCTCTTGTGATCTTGGGCAAGTTACTTAACCTCATAAAAACAGATTCAGGCTTGTTTTACAGATGATAACCACTTATCTCCTGAGAGTACCAGAAAGCTTAGCTCACTTTTGCTAATGCTCTGGGAAAAAGTTCTGTTGAAGTTCAGATACCAGTCTGGGTGAAGGAAGCAACAGTCTTTGATGTGGAGACAAGTGTTGCCTCACTGACAGTTCCTTCAGAAGGTTCATGTGTTGGGGAGATGTTTGCTTACATCGTTCCTGTAGCAGTTTCAAAGCAGGGGGGGGCAGAGACCTCTTGAGCAATCTTTTTAGTGTTGGCCGTGCTTGTTACTTACTGGCTCCTCTTTTGTTTGAACTGTTTGCCAAAAGTCAGAACCTGTCCCAGACTCTCACCCCCCGAGTCTGACATCTTCTCAGATGTGAGGAAGGAGAACATCAAAGCATTGCGAGCGGTTGCCCTTTCGAAGAACATTCCCCAGGGTTTTAGCACGCTGCTTGTTTGATCCTATTAGATGAAAATGGATCGTCAGCTCTGTCACCTCCCTTTCAAGGCTGTATTAGATATCTGGAGGAGTTTCAAGAGAACCATTGTTGGCTGCAGATCAGGACATGGCCTTTCTGTCACCTCCCCTTGCATTGCGCTGAACAATCCTGTAGCTTTGCTTAATTTTGGGGCTGGTGTTTAACACACACTCTATGCATGGAAGCTTTGTGTACATCCATGATGTACTGGTTTAAGGACACCATGTGTCTTGACTGAGGTTTCTCAGTTGTTGTCATGATGGAGGACCTTTTGCTGGTTCACAGAAGAGTCATTTGGCTTCATGACAAGGAAGTGACTGTCCTGAAGTGTTTCTCTGTAACTGTTCATGGGCCGTGTTTGCTTTCTGCTTCAGTCCTGGCCTTCTGGCAGAGTAGCTGTATTTTAGGCTATTTTGAATATGGGATTCTTATGAGAATAGACAGAAAATCATTTTTGCTTTGTGTTTTTCTGTTTTGTTTTTTTTTTAAAAAAAAGGTTTAGTTTTTCTCATGCTATTAAGGAGCCTCTTATTACTTTTTTTTTTTTTTTTTTTAACTCTGCATTCTAGTGAACTGCTACTGCTTTGCATGAGACAGGGCCAAGTTCACAGTACTTGAGTCAGCTCCCATAGGGTAGCACAGCGTTCTCACAGGCTGCGTGCAACTCACTGCTTTTGTGGAGGTTTTAAACAAAATTAGTAGGTCTTAGCAGTCTTACTTCTTATTTTGATATCCTTTAGATGATGAGGAAAGCAAGAAGGTGGAGAGATGTACACTTCTGAACTGTGTTAAAGGCAGGTTCCATCAAAGTTGTGCTGTCTTCCCACTTCTTGAATATTTGAGGCTCCCAGCATTAGGACAGGTGGAGTTTGTGAATGGGTTTCATCTGGGCTGCTGAGATCCCTACCACAGCCCATCCTATTGACTGGTGATGTATTACAATGCACATGCAATATTTCCAAGAATGGTAGAAGTAGGTCTTCCTACCCTTATTTTTTTTTAATAACATCAATACTAGTCTATCTATTCCTTCAGCTTTCATATCATCCTCTTTCTAATTTGTGCCCAGCGTTAGAAGAAAAGACGTTTTCTCACCTTTCAGCTTCAGAGCCTTCCAGTTGTATCAAGCTGTTGTAGCAATGTCCATGTGTCTTTTTCTCCCCTTCTACACTTGTCTTTGATACCTTTCCAGCTGCATTTGCTCTCCTTAGGAAGACTCACAGCCTTGTCTCTGACAATTCTGGTGCTACCCGCAGTGTCCTAATAGCAGTTTTGACCTTTCAATTAACTTCAGGATTGCCTCTTTCAACAGACAAAACCTGTATAGATGCCAAAAGCCTCAGAACAGATTTGGAAGGTTGGCTGAAAGACCAGGAAGATTAGGGCCATATTTTTCCTTTTGTCAGGGAAATCAACAGCAAAGGGCCTCAACACAAGAAGGAAACTTTCCCACTGACCACAAATAGGGGCTTAGATTGAATTTTCAAGCCTTTAAAAATAAATCATCATTTTGTATTTAATTAAGCAGGGTTTCATGAATGTAGTAGTATGCTGAGGTCATGAGCAAAAAGAAGCTTTTCTAGTAATTAGTGCAGAGTCCATGCTGTTCTGGCAAAAACAGCCATGATGTCAGTCTGAGACTAGAACAAGAAACAGTGCCGTACGGTGAACTTGAAACACAAACTTTATTACTGAAGGGGCACATCTGACAATTACAAGTACTGGTTGTGTTGGATACATAGTATATTTTTCCTTTAAAATTGCAAAAAGGTGGTGTGGATTTTACATAATTTTTCCTTTTAGTTTCTGAGTTCGTGAAATTGCTGTCCTGCCAATACATCCTTTCCCCTGCCCTAATAAAGTAAGTTATCAAACTTCCAACCTTCTTGTTTTGTAAATATGGAAAGTGGCCATTTCCATGTTTTTATTTAGCAGAAGTATCTGAGTTCTACTTTCGTCATGTGAACTCAAATGCAAAGGGCAGGTGCAGCTGTGAGCATGGGATCTGAGGTCAGTCACAGGTCATGCTCTCATAGCCATTTAGGTCTTTTTTTTTTAGGTGAAATTGCATTGTTTTCAGTACAAGTGTTGTGACAGCATTTGGAGTACGTAGTTTTGCAGCACTCAGATTCTAGTTTCTGGTGAGTTACTGGAGTCCTGTGGAGCTGGTAAAGAAAAGGTTGACCATATAATCTGTTTTTTGGTACATTAGCAAAATCTTCACTTGAATTACTAAACACTCTTGTGCTTACTTGTCACTGATTAAAACCAGCCTGGTCAGATAAGGATGGCTTATATTTCTTGGTTTGTATTGTATATATAACAGGGAAGAGTTACACATTTTCTCCATTTCAGTTGTGTTTCTTGAGCACATGCAATTATTCTTTTTTACCATTTCCCTTGATTTTATTTTGCAGGCCATGACTGCTGTGAAACAGTGAAGGTGGTACTTTGTGCCTCTAGGGAAGGTCATCCTCTTCTGGTTGTGGCAGAAGAGAGTTTCCAGTTTGTCCAGGATGAAGCCTATGATGCTGCCCAGTTTCTGGCCACCTGCGCTGGTAACCAGCAGGCACTAAACTTCACTCGGTTCTTGGACCGGTCAAGACCACCTGTGGCAGACGTGGACTTTTTGGATGAGAAAGTGGCTTTGGCATTTCGACACCTGAAGCTGCCGGCAGAATGGAATGTGCTGGGACCAGACCAGTCCCTGACCGGTGAGGACCTTTAGGGCATGTGTAAGACTCATGGGTTGAAAATCCTGGGATAAAGGGTTTCCTGTTCTGGAAACCCTCCGTGCACCTTTCTAAAGGTGTGTTGGCCTCCGTGCTTGGAGGTGGGATGTGATGCGCAGTGGCGTGCCCCTAGTACATCTGCATCCTATGCTTTGCACTCAAAAATACATAAAGCACTGATGTTTTAATCTGTGTCTCCTCTTAGAAAATTGCACAAACTGTTGTACATGGTCAATATTTTAACATATACCCAGAAGGCGGGGTTTTTTTTTGTTGTATTCAGTGGTATGTGCATCAGCATCATGCTTCTGAGATTTCCTGAAAGAAACCTGTGTGTAAAAAGTCTGATGCTCCTGGAAGTATTATCCTTGTGCCACAGTTTTGGCGCCTTTGGTAAATGTTGGTTTTATAGCACAGATGCAAAGCAACTCCAAAGTATAAAATAAATCTGATTTTTCTTGGAGAAGTTGGGTCTCTGCCCCTAAGGATTTGTATTGCATCCCCGGTTGGACACTGGCGGGGTGAACATGACATTCCCAAAAATAATTTTGGACAATTTTGCCAAAAAAAAAGAAGGCAAAGGTGGAAGAGCCTGACCCTTAACCACAGCAGTGAGGGCTTATAAATAAACAGCAAGGCTGACCCAGAGTCTCTGGTGACTGCTGAAACAGAAGGGCTGAGTTATTTGGGATGCTGTGGCATGTCTGTGCCCTTGGAGTTCTGCTTTTTTTTTGTCACAGAGTGGGTTTAAGGAAGCGTATTGAGGGACTGGGGGGCTAGTTCCAGTGTGTACAAATCCTTGCTGTAAATTTTCAGGTTATTTTGTCAAATAGTTTCACGTAAGGAATGTGGCTGTGAGGCATCTGTTATCTTTTATAGGATGCAATGGCATAAACACTTGAATAGGAATGGGATGTGACTTGCTTGGTGCAGAAGGCTCAGTTCTCCTGGTTGAAACAGGGTTTTCTGCAGGAGATTTTCCTGCTTTATTTTTTACCAACTTGCTGACTGCTTTTGTAAACATGAATACATGGACAGACAATTCAAGTGTTAGCAGATGTTAAAAGATTTGTTCATATTTAATGGTTTCTGGATAGAAATTCAGATGCTGTCACATGTTTACAAGGAGATAAACACTTGGTATTTTTTTCCTCTGTGTGGAAGACACTGATGTATGTTTCTGCATTTAAAGAAGTTGTGATAACACAGACATTTCTGCTTTAAGTGATAAAAAAACAGTCAAAGTGATCTTAAGTTAATGAAATCTTTGACTGAAGCTCTGAATTGTTGCTGGTTTTGTAGGAAGGCTGAGATCCTGTTTCTCTTTTTTACTTTGATTATTCTTTGGAAAATCAGCAGTTGAGGAAATCAAGCCATAGGATTTACATTGAGTTGCACAGCATGAACTTGTGTGCCTGGAAGTCGTGATCCTGTGGGGCTCTGAATGCTAATGGACCTGTAGAGCTTCCCTTGCATCCACAGTGAGAAGGGCGAGCTCTATTGTGCTGTGCTCTAATTCTGAGCTTTTTGGCATCTTGCAGCAAAGTTTTTGTAGACAAAAGTGTAAGTGAATAAATATAATGGCACTAAATGCAACTTTCATCCAAGAATATTGGTGCTATAAAATATGTTCACTTGCAATGTGTCCTTTCACAAATAACTGAAAAAGAGTAGCTTATTGATGTCTTGGTCTGCCGTTCATTTTCTGACCATTTTTTTTGCTAGAGGCAGATTTATCTGGTATTTTTTTGCAATGAGATAATTACACATAGGGTATTTGGGGGAATTTTTGTGATTGTGACAGGAAGGATGTGCATGCATAAGCATCTTTTTGGTCATGAAAGTCTATTTTGCTAGAGCGAGATGGAAGAGATGTCCCTGATTTATGATGGAGCACTAGCTGAGAAAAACCTCTGTGGCAAAATGTAGCACCCTGTACTGGTGCTTGTGAGTTAATTGTGTGAGGGAGAGAGAAACGCACAGCAAAGATTGAAACTGTGGGAGCATTTGAACAATTAGACATATTCTGGCCAGTGTCCCTTGGAGGGGGACACCCTGTCCTGTGCTGCGTCACTACCTATGAACAGCTATTCCAATTCATATTTCACATTTTGCTAAATGTCAGCACCAGATACTTCAAATAACCTTCCTGAAGGAGAAAATACTATAGAAATGAGAACAAAAGAAAATGTCAGATCCCTTCTTGAAAGATTTTTAGTGCTGCCTCTAAGCTGGCATGTCTCTATGGGCTCTTGTGGGTTGGAAACAAAACGCTGCTGTTTAGCAAAACCTCTGAACGCAGGAGCGAGCCGGGAGCCTCAGCCAGCCCCCCGAGTGCCGCAGCTTGATGGGGAACTGCTGTTCAGTGATGGCTGCTGCTGTCAAGCATGTTTAAAAGTTGATATTTCTAAGGACTGAAGCAGGAGTCTAGATTTTACAAAAGCAGGAAGTAATGGCCCTTCTGCAGGCAGAAACTGGGTAAGAGATCCACCAGCAAGCACAACTCTGTGCTGATTTTTGAGGAGGGGATGGCTCTAGGTGGAGGTTCCTCCTTGCTTTTACCTGCACCCAACCCTGACCAGTCTTTGAGCAGAGGGCAGGGAGTTCGTTGCCATCGCCCAGTCCAGAGGGCAGAAAAGCTTCTAAATATAACACCCAGCTCCATCTGCTGAGGCTGTTTAACTCATCTTTCGTGTCAGGGGGTTTGTGCAGTGCAAAGTGTACGGTTGGGGCCCGCACACCGAGATGGAGGCTCATAACACCCCACGTGCTCCTGGGTACCAGCAGGCTGGTGGTTGGATCATTAAAATGATCTTCAGTGGTTTGCATTCATCCATTATTATTTCTTTATTGCAGCATCGCTCCTTTCCCCCCCCCCCCCCCCCCCTTTTTCTAACACATTAGTAGGTTTGACTTTTTAGTATGGAAAAGTGCATGATTACTGTGGACAAAGCTATGTGAGCATCATCTACTTGCTTATGCTTTCATTACCAAACCAAGGTCTTAATTCTCTAAGAGTTTGCCATTGTTCAAGATTAAAGGCATGGAACAGTCATGTAGCCAGATTGTTAAGAGCATGTCCTTTAAGATGCAGGTTAGAAATATTTCCAAAATTATTTAAAGCTGCTGGAGGACATTTGCAAACATGCCAGTGCCCTTTTTTTTATTTATTTGTATGTAACCTACTTAAGTCAGCTGTTGTCATTTGACAACAGAAGTTTGTTCAGCTTCAGTAATCCTTGTAATCTTAATCTCTTACTCACTACATTGTCTTTAAATTTATTCTGCTGTTATCTCTTTAGACACCATTTTCATTAAAACAGATTGAAAATAAAATTAACATTTCTTCCTGTAGTTTCATCAGGGAATTTTCAAAACCCCACCGTTAATTTTCAGTATTCTCATTAGCCTTTTTTTTTTTTAAATTGTTCTGGAACAACAAAAGGTTTTACTGCTTAAGAAGAAACTGTCCCAAAATTAAATGCACTGAGCAGCATTGGTTAATCTAATCCTTACAGTAATATTATTGTAGGTATTTAGTTACCATTACTCAAACCCAAATATTTACTGATTTATATTACTTTTGTACAGCCTAACAGACTAAATATGTTTGTGATAACAAGCCCTTAGTTCTTCACCCAAAATCCATTGAAAACAAGTGGATTTGTTTGGACCTCAGGAAGCTTTGAATAAACCCTTTGTGCCAAATTTAACACCAGACTATGTTTTTGTAGGATTGGGGATTTGATTACAAGCTTTTTGT
Organism: Tyto alba; assembly: GCF_018691265.1. Classification (NCBI taxonomy): domain Eukaryota; kingdom Metazoa; phylum Chordata; class Aves; order Strigiformes; family Tytonidae; genus Tyto; species Tyto alba. The sequence goes on from NW_024881317.1 coordinate 7,803,879, forward strand.
GCAGCAGCCAGTGGTGTGGAGTGTGGTACCCAGCCTGGTTTTACTACTGACAGTAACGCTCATGTGATGGAGAGCAGTGGCTGGACGTCATGAATCCCTGATGGAAAAGCTAGTTCAGAAAACAGAATCCTCTCTCTTAAAGCATTTATCAGTGGTCTTGTCTTACAGGTTTTCCTGCTAGCTTTTCTGTGGAAAGCTGATAATCTTGCCCAAATTTCTTATTTCTAATTCTTTGCTCTTGTGATTTGATCCTGATTTGACTTCAATAAGGTGTCTAGGTAACAATTCCTTAATGGAATATTTCTCCACCTGAAATATATATAAGCTCTATTCTGTCATGCTTTTCCTCATGAAAGCTACTCTCAAAAGGTATACGTAGGTGTTTTGCTCAACACTGTAGTCCAGAAATATCACAGTCAACCACAACCCACGGAGCTGACTGGAAAGCAGAGAAGGGACCTGTGGTGTTTTGGTCCTTTTTCCAGTAAGAGTGGCCATGTTTTTGCAGTCTGGTTTGTCCCTAGGATGTTGTGCATCTGACTTCTAAGTTGCCTTCCTGCTCTCCATCTCTTACTATTCTCATTCTCCCTGAACCCACCTGCTGTGTAGGACACTTGAGGTGCAGCCTCCTACGTGATATTTGTAGAAGACTTCAGAGAACAAGTCTTAGCCTTTAATCCTTATTTTAGAGAGAAGGACCCCAGAAAGCCTTGCATTAAGTATCTATTTACCCATAGATATAAAATATTTTATAAAGGTGCCATATAATGGGACTTTGCACTAGGTAATGGGACTTCGTGAGAGTAAAATATCTTCCAGATCCCACTTGGTGCCATGATAGCAGAACTGGGGATGGGAGCACATAAGTTACCTGACTTCAGAGTCCCTGGGATCCATGCTTTCATGCTGAGGCAAGCAGAAGATACTCAACTGTTTGATTACATGAACTGAATAGCAAAAGAAAGCCCAGCAAGTGCCAAGGCCGAAGGAGATGGAGGAATCAGCTTTGTGCGTGGTGCTGTGGTCCTGCTGAGCTGATGCAGCAGCGTGTCCTTACGTTGCAGGGGCAGGGCAGGGCACCTGCGTGTGTAAGGCAAGGATTTGCACTGCAGGCAAAGAGTGTGTCTGAAGCCCCTTGGGCAAGTGTGTCCTGACCTCCTCATCGCTTTTGTCCTGGGGAGGTTGTGTCCCGAGGACTCTGCTTTTCTCCCATCCATACTCTGTTCCTCTGCAGTAGGTGATGCCTGGGCCTTGCTCATAGTTATCTGTCTATCTAGATGAACTCAAATGACATCCACAATTTCAGAATAGATATAATTAAGGATTACTCTTGCTACCATAGTATTCCAAACACAGCATTATTTTCAGGTGCCATGTAATCATGTCCATCTTAATTATTACAAGCGCCCTGTAACTTTCTAAAGAACATAGTTGTTAGTGCTGTCAAAAGTAGGGCTATTTACTGTTCTCAGCGGCATTTAAAGGCATCTGTTTAAATGGAACAGATTGTTACACTTTATATCTAGAAATCAAAATTTAATATGTATTCTGAGGCCGCATGCAATGTAAATGTAGGACTGTGATTCTCTATTTTAAATGACCGAAGAGAAAAGAAGCTAACTAGAAAACCAGAACAGAATATTTGGAGGTATGAGTAATGATTATGTCTTGTTTGTGTTGCGGTGGGGAAAAGTGTAAAAAAATCTAGGGAGGATCCAAGGCTCAGGTATGAAAAGCTTTGAGAGCTTAATCCTTGAGTTAACTATCAGTAGTAAACAGATCACTTTAAAAATTCCTTTAAAAAAATATTGTGACAAATCCTTTGAGGAAACAGAGTTTTTTTCATTTTGCTCATTAAAAGTAAGTCCTGAAACCCAGACCTATGGTTACAGTTTCAGTGGTGTGAGCTTTCTGAGATGGTGTTTCCAGGTTGGCCGAGGCTTGCGGTGACCAACCACCATACGGAGCCATTCCTCTGGGAGCGTAAGGAGAAGCAGCCCCCTTGATGAACTGCAAGATAGTCAGTCACCATTACCAAGCAGATAACTGGGAGACCATCTCACTAGATAAAACACTTAACAGCTCCTTAGCTTTAAGAATGAAGTTACTGCTGTCTTGAATATGTGCAGCTTCCCAGAAATGCTGCAGAATAAACATCCATGTGCAGTAAGTACTGCTTGAGAAGGTAAAACCTGTGAGGTGACCAGGTAGGAGAGGGATAGAGAGGGAAATGCTTTGCCCTAGTTTGAAATAGTCTGAATGGATTAGTGTTGCAAGTTTAATAACTTCACGTGCAAAACCAGTAGGATTTCAGTGTACAGTGCAATAGGAGCATCACTGTGATCTGAGATCATTAATTTGTTGGTGTTTTTTTTTGTGTGTGTGTTTTTTGTTATTTTCAGAAAGGAAGAATTCTGAAGTAACCAAAAAAAGTGCCTTATATTAAGGGAAAAAGCAAAAAGCCTAAAAAAACTTCAAAAAGCTCTCAGAAATAAAGGAAATTTGATTAGGAGCTAACATTTTTTTTCCATGGGTGGACATTAAAGATATGCAGCTGATAATGTTTTTCAGATATAAACCTTTAATCTGTTCATCTGCTGCACTCATTTTATAGTTCCTCGTTGAACCCTTTCAATGTAATAGTTACAGGTATTCTTTTTGTTGGTTTTCATATCCTTTCCAGTCTGCTGCTCACCACCTTCTCTGTCCTCTGATAAAGGACTGTATGGTATAAATCGACGCGATCTTTTCTGTGCCAAGAGCACAAAGTTGCCTGTTCAGCTATAGTCCTTGATAAGATGTAAAAAATAATTTCCATACCTAAATTCAATGCCTTCTGTAGTGGAAAACGGGAAGCAGAAAATAAATCTTGTTCAGGCAGTGTCTGAAATGTGCTGCTCAGTACTCAGATGTACCGCTCAGTTTGTGGCTGAGAAATCACCGGCATGAGAAGGTTTCTTTGATATTAGTGGGAACAGGGACATGAAGATCCTTTGGTGTGCTTTTAAAAATTTCTTGTTTATAAGATTAAAAAAGAATTACTCACACATCTTTTTATTGACTGTACTTGTAACTCCAAACACTGCATCTTTGCCTTGACCTTTCTTCAGCACTGCTGTCTGCTGGAACCTTCATCTAGGACCTCAGTGCTAAGTGATAGCTTGTTTCTGAGTTTTGCTCCCTGTGTTTCTCAAGGATTAATCTCAGTGGTGAGAACATTTCCAGCAGAAAACAAGATTTTGAGGCCAGATTTGGTAGTAGATTTCAAAACTGCAGAGTGTGTGATTTTGGGTGAGAACCAATTAAAGGTCACCGTCACAGGAGGACTAGCAAGAGATGCTAGCCAGTCCATGGCTTGCTGTTCCTTGATGAGATGTCTCAGGGCAAGGAGAATAAACTGAGCCGTTAGATGTGCGTTACTTTTTATAAAGACTGATTTTTAAAAAGGAACATTTTTTTTTTTTTTTCTGTTATTTAATCAGGATTAAAATGAAGGTTTTTACTTAGAGAACAGTTTGTGTGTTCTCGGATATGTCATACTCAAACTTTTTTTTCTTTTCAATGCTTATTTGTTTTGTGCTAATAGCACCTTCAACCTTAATCCTTTACCATTAACAAAGTACATTTGACTGTCTTCTATGGAAATTTTGTCCTTAGTTACCCAGATAAACTGTCCATGTGTCACAGCTGCAAAAAAATATATAAAAACAATATATCTAAAGTCTTATGTTTTGCCAGCTGGATTAGAGTGCCCTGCCATTATGGGACAATAATCACATGTTTCAACTCTTGCCTATTACTAAGAAACAAGAAAGGAACAAAACAACCTTGGCCTTTCCAGTATTGTGTGTCTCATATTTCCACAGTTTCCTAATTACAAGAAGCGTTTTGTTGGCATTCAAAGGACAGCCATTTTAAGATGACAAGCTAATGCTTGATATGTGGTAGGAGGAGCAGCTCTGGCTATTGCATGTTAAAGTTTTTGTTATTCTTCCATGCCTGGGACATGCATTTTGCACCGTGACAAGACCTTGAAATCATTGACTGAATTGCCAACATTTTGTGCTACAAGCTTCATCCCTTCAAAGGTGGGAAGACTGGAGGGATCTGTTCATATTCCTCCCCTCTCCATCCAGTAACACTCCCTGACTTGATGCGGGCCAGCTCTCATCTTGTTCTGAGCAACACCATAGACCAACAGATGTATTTTTCATTATATATTACTAGTTAATCCAGCCCACAGATGGCACACGCCTTTTAACTGTAGCCGTGCAAGTTTTGCACACTCCAAACCCTTCTAAATCCATTGCCTGGGGCCCCTGCAGTTGTTGTATGCACAGTACTTTGTCTCTTTGCTGCCATCATCTGTGCCCATCTGTTAGGATGGCCTCATGCCAGTTTGTATTTTAGGCAGATCTTTCCAAATAGGCCTGGATAGTGAGTTTGTATGTTTAATATGCTCCGGATGGCAACATGCCATGTCTTCTTGTACAGATCTTCTGTGCACGTCGCCATTGCTCAAAGGCATTGGGACAGGGCCACATTCAGTTTGGTTGCGTTTGTAGACACTTTATCCAAATGCTGGAACTAACGTATCCACTGATTTGATGATAAGATTGTATTAAAAAAATGGGAAAGAGTTAGGATTGCGAGAAATTGCAGTCATGTGAGCGGATTACATCAGATGGGCATTTGGGACAACTGGGAGGGGACATCTCATCTGTGGAAATATGAGACAGAGAGGGGCACCCAGTTGGATCAGGGACAGGACGAGTATTTGCCTGTATCTTGCAGAACTCACAATTGGCATGTGTATTTATTGGTGAGCCATAGGTTGGTGAGTAGGAGATGCTTCCACCTAACTGTGAGGCTGTAGATGAAGGAGAAAGAAGCGTTTTGGTCCAGGGACCTGGGCTTATGCTTTTCAGGTCTGTGCTGCTCAATTTTGGTGCCTGTTTCAGTTAGGAAGATGATGTTTCCTTTCAACGAAGCAACTAGAGCAGGAGATCCTGTGCTAGAACAGACATGGTGAGAGCAGTGCAACACATTCTTTATTTGGACAGCAGTTGTTTGCTCTAACCAAAGTGCTTTTCTAACTCCTGTGTCACAGTGCCGCTTTTGTTACGCTAGCTGGCTCGGCCAGTGTGTTAATACAGGTAATGTAGCGGTATTGTGTAAGTACAAGTTCATTGAGTGAAACCTTGGGCATCTGCTTTTATGCTGGGTAGGTCCCACATGTATCAACACTTTCTCCTTTCTGCATCCTCATTAGTAGCCTTTCCTTTATGTCTTGTCTATATGGTGTGTTATTTTATATTCTTCTTTAAGTCCAAGACTGTGACAGCCATGGATTAACTACCTTGTTGCATTGTTTATTCCTAAAGCATTACACTCCATAGCACTTAATACCAAAATCCTTGTCATTACTCTCCCACAGTCTGAGAATTAGTCTCTGAGTGAGCTCAGCTATTCCCCTTTTCTCTGATCAGCTGGAACCTCCATTCAGACATGCTCATGTATTCAGGACAGCATGGTTTTGCTTTACGGTAATCAAGAAGAGGTTAGGGGGTAAAGATTGATTTATAGCCCAGAGACCTAATTTGGAATCATTTGGAAGAGAGATGGTGCCAGAAAGCTTTTGGTTCTTGAATACAGATGAGATCTTCAGGAATTGATCCAAATGTCGGGAAAAATTGGGTGCCAGTCAGGGGAGAACTCCCCATTTTTGCTTTGTTTTTCACTGAAGGTCTTAACGATGTCACTTAAGAAAGCAAGTAAAACAACAGCCCTTTGAAGAAATGATTTCTCTTGGGGCATACTTCTTGAGGAAAAAATACTTAATTAAATCCTAAAGCCATTATGCACTTGCATTTATAAACCTGCTGTATAGGTTTGGCTGGCAACCAAATTAATAACCCAACAAATCATTGCTATGATATTTAAGGTATTATACCAAGTGTGCTCATTGGCATGGTTTACTGAGACCCAGTTGGTGCTTTTTTGTTGTTATTATTGCTGCCAGTCAATACTGAAATCCTTTGTTAATTAAAAGAACAAATTTTTATTTCTTGCAGTTTTTTTAACCCAAATGCTTTTGCCCGTCATACAGAAGTAACAGGCTTTGATCTGCAAATACTGTATTTCAGCAGTGCATCTGGAGCTCATTTCTGGTTGAAGCTTTTCAGAGCATCGTTCTAGGGCAGCAGCTTTTAGAGTAGGGGGATATTTCTCTGAGATGAAAGCTTAGGCTCAAGACTGACTTTTACCAGATTAGGAGGTCATGGTTATTAAATGTAAAAAGCAACAGCAGAGATTGCTAGTTTATAAATGGTGCTACTCAGAATGATAGAGCTACTGTATAAAGCTGAGAAAAGCTGGTCTTGAGGCATAAGCAAACCAGGAAAGCAAATTCACTTTTTTTTTTTTTTTTTTTTGGTCTACATGAGAGGTTAAACATTTCTCTTTTGTAACTCCTTTAGATTTGTGCTTCAAATTTAATTGATTTTTTTCATGCCTTGGGACAAATCAGCATCCCATTAAATAACAAAACTTGTCCATTCCAAAAACCTGGTCCTGGGTGTGTGAGAAAGAAGGCTTGGTCATTTAGAAAAACCCATCTGACCATGTCAGGTTCTGTTTGGATGCACTGCAACTTGGTGATTGCTGTGGCTGGAAGTGGAGATACAGCATTCACCTAACCTCCAGCCTACAAATTCCGATTTCTTTTTTTCTTTTTCTTCTTTCTTCCCAGAGAACATCCCTCGGGAAACACTGATGCATTTTGCGGTGAGGCTGGGTCTGCTGCGGCTGACGTGGTTTCTGCTCCAGCAGCCGGGAGGAAGAGGAGCTCTCAGCATCCACAACAACGAAGGGGCAACACCCGTGAGCTTGGCCTTGGAGAGGGGCTACCAGAAGCTGCACCAGCTTTTGACAGAGTAAGGATGATTTGATGGTTCCTCAGCTAGCTTTCCATTCTGTGTCATGCTTGCTGTACATTGTCACTGAACAGTTTCTAAGAGCCATACTCTACCCATAAAGGCAATTTTTGTATAATACAGCTTTTATGTTTCTTGCTAGCAACAATGGGGGCAAGTCCTTAGGGTTTAGGGGAAATGCAATAATATTATGTTCTCATTTTCTGTTGCATAGTGTTCTGCTTCCACCTGTCTCTTAAAGCCCGAAGTGTGTCGCTAATATTAACTAATTGAGACAAACCTTATTCAAACACAAGTGAAAAACCTTTTCTTTGAACAAGCATAGCTGTCCGAAAGCGAGGAGCTAATGGGCTTTGTGGTGCTGATTGACTGTTGTGTTCTTACTTTGTAGATTTAATGGGTTTTGGTTAAATGAAATAATGATAATTATATTGAAATAGGGCAGCATCTTGTAGAGAATAGGTATCTTACCAGTATAGGTAGAAAATTTAGGTACAGAATTAATGCAAGTATTTAAAGACAGAAACTGTTCTCTTCTGAGTGGTCATGAGAAGTAGCCAGATCTTACAAACTTGTATCAAGTAACTAGTGGTGTGAGCATTTACTGCAGTGTTTTACGAGGAGTCCCTCAGAAGATGACAAGTTATTTTTGCATAGCAAATGTTTGGAGATCTAGCTTTAAAGCTGAGGCTAATAAAGACAAGGAGCTTAAATATGTCCCGAGGGGACTGTTTGTAAAGGAGAAAAGTTTTGGTCTGCATGTGTATTATTCTGATACCTGGTTCTCTTAAGCTTTGTTATTCACTTTGTTTTTCTGAACATAATTTTCAGATACTTAGGGTTTGTGTTGAGTGACCCAATGTCACGTTTAGGAATCTGCTACATCATACACATTATCATGCAATAATTTTTTGTTACGAATTGTAAATTATTCTGCTTTCTATAGGTGGAGTGTTATAGGGCAAAAAATATGATCTGTGTTGCTGGAGCAATTGCATTTAAGTTTCATCTTTAACAATCCAGCCAACTACATGCAAAGTGGGGGCAAAGGAGAAGGTGCAGGGTTCTACAGGAGCTATACTCTCGCCTTTTCTTCTGCCACCCTTGGCTAGGATTAATACAAAGATGATAACAGTGTTAACTTTTTTCTCTGTTGGGTTCAACAGTCATACTGTGAAAACACACAGCTAAGTCTCTTGCAGGCTATCTTGTAAAATTGGAATGTGCAAATTCGTTCTATAACTGCAGCAAAGTTCTCCAAGGTGAAACTAACCATGTTAACAGACTATATACTGTGAAGAAGCTGAAGTTGTCCAAAACTTGGTTATAGTTCTCACAGAAAATACAACGATCTGAACACGAGTAGAGCTGGTAATTTAAAAAGAAATGGGAAGTAAACAAAACTATTACAACAGCTATTCATGTATTTGGCAGAATATTTCACAACCAGTTCCAATACTGGAATGGCAGTTCTTTCTCAGTGGAAATAAAAATGAAGAGTACTTGGATTACAGGGCATTGCCCCGTGCCATTCCCTTTAATGGATGTTGCTGGTGTGATCCAAAGGTTTTCTCTGATGACCTTCACAGTTGATCTTTGAAAATAAGACACTATCAACTTCAGTAACGCTACTATCAAGATTGCAACTCCTGTTCTTTGTTGTATATCCTCAAACCGTTCATTATGGTTAGTTTTCCTCTTGAGCTGCAGTGTGGAAATAAAAACATCTGACAGCCATGCCACACGTCTCGTGACTCTGAAAACCCTGCTGTCTCCATGCAGCCCTGCAAACAGAAATCTGTGGACACTGAAAGTCGTGGACCCCTTTCTCAATGGGTGGGACAGTGGTAGAGCATGGTGCTACGAGCGCGGGTCTGGGCAGAGCTGTGGGAGCACTGTGGGACATGGGCACCGCCACAGCCCTTCCCCACGGGAGGGTGGTGGCTGCAAATCAGGCACATCCTGGTTCCCCAGCAGAGATTCATATTGTACTTGGCATTTTCTGCAATGAGATGTGATTGAGGCTTGAAAATCCCTGTTAAGATGAGAAATACTGAGTTTCAAAATACAGAAAAGCAGACAAATTCCATGAAGACAGTATATGTCATTTGTGCGCTGTCAAAACACAATAGATCCTGTACAATCTCTTTTCTGCACTCCGTTTATGTGTACGCTGTATAATCCATGCACACAAATTTGGCACACAACTTGTACCACTCAGCAAAATACAGAGCAGCAACGCATGTTAGCGAGAGCCTGTACAAAGGAGTCATTATTTTTACAAGTAATTAAACTGCACTTTGCCAAATAAATGAATACAGTGTGTTTTGTGATGCATTATCCTTGGGGGGATTTTATTGTTCACTTGCTTGCTAATTTGCAGGACCCTGAATTTTACAATGATTTGCCCAGCCAGCACTGGGAAGGGGTGAAATTTTCCTGTAATTGGGATACAGTCATTAAAAAGCAGACACAAAACCTTCTCCGTTGTTGCAGTTTTGCCAGGGTTCAGCTGCAAAGCAGCTTGATTCAGCTGCAGTGTAAATATTTTCTCAAAAACTAATTACACTGGTGACATTTTGAATTTCTGCTTATCAGATGAGCTTTCCCTTTTTAGCTGTTGCAGTTCTTCATGTAAAAAAAAAAAAAAAAAAGGCACTTCCAATTTAAATTTTGTAGCCCTTGAATTATTCCTTTTCGTAGTCTCGAGCTTGTGCACTGGCTCTTGCATCCTCTGGCAGGAAAGGTGCGTGTGCTGCTCCTTTTGTGACCAAACTGAGGAGCTGTGATAGAGCACACGTAGCATGCAGACAGCAGTGTTTATTCATCGGTTGTGTATCATTCCTGAGGGTGCTTGTTTTATCTGATTAGCTGATTAAAACTGCATAGTAAACGTTGTACTGCGGTGCAAATGGAATAGGCCAGTACATAAGGGTAGGAGTTTTTTAGGGTAAAACTGTAATTAATATATATGTGTATATATAAGGATTTTCTCTAGGAACATTCTTCTTAGCTTGCTAGCAGCTTTGTTAACAGCTTGTTTTTTTGGTGTTTTTTTTTTTTTTTTTTTTTTAATACAAATTTTAAATACAATTTAAATAGTTTATCTTTACTCGCCTGAAAAAGCTTTGGAAACTAGGCTGCATAGCCCTCTCTAAGTTTCAACAATTTCTGAGTGCAATAGGAGCAAATTCCAAAGCAGAGGGTCCTTCCTTGAAGCCTGTTACTTGCCCATGTTTAAACTGGGCAGTGCTGGCTGCAGGGTGTTGGCAGAGCTGGGCTCGTTAGAGAAGGGCTGGCTCTGAAGAGGCAGCAGTTCTGTTAAACAGGGGGGTAGTACACCCGGTGTGAGGAACTTGGCCTCTGCTATAGGACAGCTGCAGTTCGCAGTAGTTGATGTTTTCAAATGCAGTTTGGTGTAGTAATATAATCTGCCTGCCAGCTCCATGTTCTTCCGTGCTCTGTAAGTCAGGCAAGGAAAATGGCTCCAAGAAATAGCGAGCGTGCAGAACTTCAGAGAAGTTTGAAGTGCCGCTTTGTAAAACATACAAACACTGATTTTATTTTGTATTTCATTTCTGCAAAATCGAGTTCTGTCTAGTAAACCCCAAAGTATTGGATTTTTTTTCTGTGAAGCCAAATGTTTGTAGTTCCTTCACAGCTGAGAGCAATTTATGTCCCCTGAAAAAGAGGAGTAAGAGAGAAGTAAAGCCCATAAAAAAACCTTTTGCATTTTTCTAATCCCTGCAAAGGAGAAGTTTCAGAGTTGTAACAGTCTCTGAGTTTTTTACTGTAATATTAGTTATTCTTTTGCTGGTTTCTCTGCTTTATTTGCTATAAAGCACTCTGCACAGCTCTGGGATTGCTCTTCCTTCAAATCTCCTTGTAACAACCAGGTGGCTCAGTATGTGAAACTAAGTCATTACAAGTCCGTATTTCCAAAATTAAACTGATTTAATTAACACACATGAGGAATAACTCACAAGTAGCAGAACGGTTTTACAAAAGTTTTGCAATCCATGATTATCACTTGCTGTTGTTCTGATTTTATGTAATTGGTGAAGTTTGTGCTGTAATCTCCGTGGTGCCTCTCAAATGAGGAAGCTTTTTCACTAACTTTAGTTTTATAATTTTAATTTTCTGTTTTTCTGAGCCCGAGCTGCAAGAGTATTTGCTTGGTACCTCATTTCTTTGCATCCCAATTTAGCAAGTCCTTTAAGCATGAGTTTAATGTCAGAAACGTCCAGTTCACATTCAGCACAGTTTAAGTGTGGTCTTAAAAGTAAGCATTTCTTACAGTGCTCTACCAAGTCAGGATGATAATTCAATGATAAATGTCCATCTTTAACTCTGGTGTTAGGTTGTTCCATTAAATTCAGTCTTTGTGTAGGCAAAGAGCCGTCTGTGGTGCAGATGCTTTCCAAAATCACTGGTTTCCTGAGGCTGAAAGCATTGCTGACCACTTGGTCTTCAGTGCCAGATTTTGGCAGCTGTGTGTAAAAACAGGGTGCTTGTACCCTTGAGAATGTATAGGCTGAAGCCCCTTTCCTGAATGCACCCTTGCCGTTATTAGGAGCTGGGAACTAGGTGTGCAAGGCTCTGAGTCTCTGTTTGGGTACTTCAGTTCTCCCAGTATTTATTGGGAGCACAAGCAGGACACAGCTGGGGACATGCTGGTGGCCAGAAGGTTGCCACCACACTGGCAAGTGATGCTGTGCATATTTTCAGTTTTATTTCTGACTAAGCAGAACCAGCAGCTGAAGAATTCACTGAAGTAATGATGATGTTTCTCCCTCTGTTCTTCTACCCCAAAACAAGCAACAAATCCTTTTTATTGCTATTCAGGGTGCCAGCAGTAGGTTTAGGGTATGGTTTGCTAAGGTCTGGCAGGAGAGGAGAACATTTGACTTTGTCTCTATAAGTGCTGACACAAGATTAACATTTAAAGTGAGATTCAAAGATGTTTGAAGGGCAGTGAAAGAGGACCTGATGAGAGATGCGTGTGTTAAGAGGATGCTGTTTAGCTACAAAAGCGTGGCAGAAGCAGTGATGCAACAGAGTCTGGTTTTGTGGCTGTGTATTTCTGAACTTTAAGATTATTGTTTGAAACATCATTGTTTAATTGATTGATCATCTTGATTAGAAAGGTGCTGAGGTACTTCTGGCCACAGCAGAGGAGCAGACTGGAAATGGGGGCCAGGGGAACCAGGTGTGAACGTGATGGAGCAGGAAGAGTTTGTGTTTCTCTCTTCCCACCTACTCACCCACTGCATGCTCCAGCTTTTACTGACTTCCTGGTGTGTTCCCACATCCCTCTGAAGACTTGTATTTTCATTTGTTGGCTCCCTCCTTTCCTTTGTTTTGCATGTATCCACCTCTGAACACAGACGAGAGAGAACTGGCTTTGTCCATATGGTAGAGACAGCTTTTTTATTGTCTCTGGTATCCTGCTCAGAAATTGGAGGTCCTGGGAGATGATATTCATGTAAATAGGTCTGTGAGGAGGAGAAGAAGGAGATTTCAAAGAGATTTGAGAAGATTTGGTAAGATATGAGAAGAAAACTATTCTCTCCCCAGCAATCCTGATCTGGAGGTGATCCCAAAAATTATAGGGGCCGTAAGCCCTTAACAGCCTTGTGTGTTTGGTAAGTGATTATGATATACGAGCTCCATTTCAGGGTAAATTTAGAAAATGCAGATAAGTGATTTTCCAGAACTGCAAGGTTTTTGGCCTCAGTCATGGGTTAGCTGGATAGCCAGTTAGGTTACTGATATTTAGTCTGTGGAGCAGATTTGCTAAAAGTAGTGATGTTCATGGTGGGGATTGAAGTTTGAACAGATTATTGTAGAGGAAGACTTTGTAAACTGCTGTGTCAGAGGCAGCCAAAGCAATGGCTTCATCTTTGGGTTGTGTTAGAGTCTGTGGTCACGCTTGCTTGCAGCATGCAGAGATGTTCTGCAGAGACAAGTCTTTCTTCCATATCACTTATCCTCATCTGAGATGCTGTTTTTAGCTCTAAAGAAAACACTGGTTGATGAAGTAGTCTCCATGACTGTGCTTTTGTATTTAAAATGCAACAGCTAGCATCTGTTTTCTCTCTTGAGTGCATTTCATAGATTCACCTTAAATTTCTTTTGTTTGCTGATGAGACTTCGAGTTGACATTGAGTTCTGTGTTGAACTTACAGCTTCTCATCCTGAGCAGGGCATCTTTCTTGTTAGATAATACTACTAAAATAAAACAAATGGAAAAGTGCATTTAATGACAGACAGTTATTCTCATGGAATGCACATCATACATTTTGGCCAATATAGTTGATTATAATTTATAGCTGTATTTTTTTTCTTTTAATGTATACTTAACATTGGGACCTAAGAAATGCTTGGGTTTAGGAGTGCAACCCCTTTGTGGTAGGAAATACTGGATGTGCTCTCCTAGTATATGTGTGTCTGCAAGCTGCTGTTGAAAGACCAAGGCAGCTTTTCTCTTTTGTATGATTTCCTACTGTATAGTTCAACACAATCAATGGACTGAGAAGTTAGCATTAAATATTTTGAATCCAGTTGTTAAATATTTATTCTGATATTGAAGGATAGGTTATGCAATCCTGAATGCAATTCAGTGTCCAAACACATTGCAGTTCATGTTTGTGCGAAGCACTGTAAGGGGTTAGTCATCATTTCAATACTGGATGAACTTTAACTCTTTCCTTCAGCATCAAAAGTATTCAAATTAGTGAGTGATCTATGAATTTTTTTTTGTGTTAGAAACTTTTTTTTTCCCCTTACTTTCCTGGGGCATTTGGAACACTTGGAAACACCTGAAGTATGAATGCTATATTTGTTAAATATCTTTCAGGTTTATGAATGGTTTAACGCATTCTAGCACATACTAGTTGCACGTGTTTGCTGAGTCTCATATAAAATGCACATTGACGGTTAAAAAAATGAGCAGAAGCAAGAAATTGTGTGTGTGCACTAGCATTTTGTGTATCACTAAAGATTGTGGGTGCAAAGTTGATCATATGTATACAAAGCCTCTATTACCCCGACACTTCTGCAAATAGCATTGAAGTTCTGTTTTGTCAAATTTCGAAGATGTCTTGGGTTTAGATGCTGGTGACTGCGTTAAGTCTGGGTGCTGGATTTTCACAGGAGGGATTGTTTGGCTTGATTTAAATAGCCTGTGCTAGGGATGTGTTGTGCAGTCGCCACCAAGTCCAGCATCCTGTCCCAGTAGGCGCCGTTCCTTGTTTATCCCAGATCATAGTCTGTCTGATCTAGTATTTTCAGTGTGATATTATAATAATAGTACTAAAAAGAATAAAAAATTAAAATTATTTTCGTTTTTTTTTGCTTTTACAGATAAGAACATCTAAATTCTAGCATTTCTTAGCTTTTTCTTGCAGCCATAATGCAAAGGGCTTTGTTTAATTAAAAAAAAAAAAAAAAGAATAAAGTATTTTTTTTCTTTATCACATGAATCTAGGAGCTGGTGCTTTCAGAGTAAGTCTGCAGCTGTTGTCAGGCTTGTGGTAAGATCGTAAGAGCTGGCAACACTACTGAGTTTGTTTTGTTTCATCCAAAGTCCAGCTCAGAAATCTGGAGGGGATATCCCCAGGAAATAACACCTTGAGTTCCCACACTGCTTTCCTTGCCCATTTATAAAACTGGGGGATAAATCTTCCTAACACGAGGTTTTGATTAACCCACTGAGACTTTTTGTTCATCTTCTGATCTCTTCCCCCCTTCTTCTTCTCCCCTCCATTTAAAACCTGTTATCTCTGTACCGGAAAGCACGCCTGCTGGGAGGACCGGCACCGCTGAATTTCAATCCCTTGTTACTGAGCACAGTTTCTGCAGCTTTTGAAGGCAGGCAGAGCTTTTACTCATTTCTTTTTCTTGTTTTCCCTTTCTCACTTATCTTTCCTTTTCTTAAAAATATCTCGCCCGTATCTGCAGGAAGCCAGGAGCCGCACTGTGTCGGTGCAGGCTTTCCTCTCCTTCTTTCCGCTGCTCTCTAGCCCTGGGGACATCCTATCTGCTCCCCCGTGAGACAAGAAGAGATTCAGCACATGAGTACAACACGACTCCTCCTTTGCTAGGGACAAGTCTACTCAGGCGATGCTGGGAAGTTTAAAAAACACGGCCTATTGTCTTGTCTTATGTGCTGAACGGGCAGGAGGGGATGCTGCAATTTGAGCAATCTAATCAGCTCCCAAAACAGGCAGGGCATGGCCTGAGAGTATTTTGAAGGCTTATTTCCTTCTCCTCTTGTCCCGTTTGGGGCTGGCATCTTTATTTGAGCCACTTTTTTGCAGATAAAGGGCCAGCTTCTAAGTCTGTCCTTTCTTGAAGCCAGCAATTTCCTTTATGGGTTTACCTCCATGGGACAGAAGACTGCAGCAGAAGAAGCTGGGACCAGAGCTGGAAGACTTCTTCCAGGCTTTTTCAGTGAGACACAGCATGGTTGTGCCAAGGGTGGGGCTAGTGAATGCTGCCAACCTTGTTGAGCAGTCCTGGCTTTTTTAACCTAGCAAGATACTTTCTTCTGCAACAGTTGGGCTTAGAGATGATGCTGATGAAATTTTGAGTTCACTGGTATTTTTTACATATTTCGATGGGAAGGTGTTGAAAAGAGAGGATGAGAAAGAATTGACCCAGGATTCTTAAGCCTCATAAGAAGACAGATTTTGCTTGTTGCTAGCAAACTGAATTTTTGTACTGAATGGAAGCAGATTTTCAGCCTGCTTGAATGCTGGCGTTTTTATGTACATTTTTGTTATTAAAACTTCAGTAAATATTTGCATATCTGTTTTTATCTCCCAGTAGACCAGCTTGGATATCACTTCTATACAGCCACTACAAAAATCCCTAATCTGTACAAAATAAGCATCTTTTACAACCAGGGAATACAAAATAATACATGACTGCAGAGCTTTTTTTTTTTTTCCTGGAAGAGTGGTTTTATCATGTCAATAAAACCCAGGGCTTGCAGTGAGACATGCAGGAAAGACACAAATGGTTAAGCTCAATGTATGATGACAAGCAAGAAGGAGTGTCTTCTCATATGGTGTACGTGGTCTTGGAATTGATTGCTTCAACAAGAGAAATAGCAGTGTGCAAACAAGTTAACTCTTGTAAATGCCCATTTGTCCTCTCTGCTGCAGACCTTTAGTGCCAGGATGCAGCGGTGTATGAAAGGGATGATTTGAAGGAGTCCATAGATTGGAGCCATTCACTATATTGCTGCTTAATTTTGTGCAATGTAGGTGACTGCTACTAAAAATGAGAGCTTGGAGTTGTTTGTAGTTGGATGGATGTGAGAAAGGTCTTGGTTTTACAAGAGGTTTAAAGCCCTTTGTAGAGCATAACACAGATTGGCAGCTTGATTATGAAAGGAAATTGCTGTCTTTGTAAGCACAAGTGATTATTTAGTCTGTGTGAAGGTGAAGATGTCAGGTTGCAGGAGGGGTGCGTGTGCTCACGGTGTTGCAGGGGACTCTGCCTGTCATGTCACTCCAGATTCTGAAGCTTTTGAAGTCCCTGAGGGTCCTTTAAGGCTCAAGTTGTTCAGGCTTCTCTGTGGGTGCCAATTTGATGATGTCCATAAGTGTCCTTGAAGCTGATGAGAAAGTGGAGCAGACTTATCGTACTCGGTTCTTTAATCCAGCTGATGTTGTCACCATGAGTGGGTGAATATGGGTTTTGTGCTGACTGCCTCATTGTACTCTCAGAGTGGCCCTGAGTACAGTAGTTTCTCATATATGTCAGCTGAAAAGAAAAATACTCCAGACAGAAAGGTCTGTGTTTCCTTGTTAAAGGAAGGTCATTTCTTTAGTCACTTGTAATGGCTCAGTTGACTTCATTGTCTCCTTGAATTCAATCACCACCAAAAACTGGATGCTTACTTCTGTTTCTGTATGGAAATACTGATTTTGTTTAAATCAAGAGTAATTCTGATGAAGTCAATTGAGTTACATGGTGGTGAATGGTGGAAGATGTAGGTTCACTTCATCGGAATTTCTTTGCAGATTTAGCCCAAAATGAGTCACAGGAGGGGGCGGGTGGTTGTGCTGGGGCAGAGCGGAGACAGCCACGGCCTCCACCGTTGTCTGCACAGGTTTCTCTGCCCTATGATGAACCATCCAACCGTTTCCCCACCCTGCTCTGCCCGTTCCTGTTGCCAATCATGGTGTTGTTTGCTTGTTATGACTTTGCTTTCTAAATTGCGTGGCTTCCCGGAGAGGTAGCCCTGTGGTTTGCTAGGTGGGCACCTGCCCATTAGAAAGGTTTGCTACTTTTAAAGTAAGAAACCAGCTGGTAAAGATGCTGAAATCTGTATGTAATTTTACATGGCTGATGGTATACATTTGATGCGTATGTACATTCTTGAATCCTCAATTATTTGCATACTGTCACAGCTCTTCCCTTCTAGGGAAATCTGTAGCTGTGCTGCAGAGAGACATCTGGAGTTGCCTGTTGCGACAGGGGCTGGTGTCCACAACAGGGAGGAGACATGCTCTCAACTGGGGCTGGCTGTCAGTAGATGCAGCCTGATTGAAAGGAAAATGGAGAAATTTGCATTTCTCACACTCCAGAGCAGGTCAGCACAAGTCCTGGTTCCTGCTTGGCTCCACATCTCTCCCAGGGGATGCAATGCTTGGGGGGCTGCAGTGTGAGCTGCTCTGTCCCGGGACAATTAAAACAGATTTGGGTTTCTTGACTCAGTTCTGATTCAAAGTGAAATCTGTAAACCTGAAACTTTAGATGAGCACCTTGATAAGATAAATATTTCCTCACCACCTTAAAGGGGCAATGTAGCCTCTGTGCAGCTTGGTGAGACCTGAAGAATTACTGCTTTGAGTTGCAAGCCTATGCAAAATCAGGGTTTGACATTTGAAAATAGATGAGTGAATAGAAATGTCTATTGAATACATGTAACTGCTGAGTAGCTTTTTTCATTCTGATCTACAACAGCATCTTTCTTTCCTTTTGATTGGTAAAAAGAAAAATTGTGATAGTGCTGCAGGAGGACAGCTGTCTCACAACATTGAGAATCTCTTGCACAGAAGCAGTTTCACAGGACAAGCTAATTTCATTTCAGCAGTGAAAAATTTGCTATGATTTGATGTCTGTTTGGTGTTTGTGAAGTGGCATGCAGGTTTTGGTGTAGAAGTTGTAACATCTGTATCATGATAATCCTCATTCCTTCTAACTTGTTCCTCTGCAGTTCTGTCTTTCAGGTGTCTGTTGTTCTGCTACAGCTGCATTGGTGCTATTCACCTACAATAAATTTCATTTTAAAAAGGAGTTGTTGTGCCCTTTGCTGCTAGTCTGTCATAGTCTGGGGAAAAAAATCAGGTCTCTTTACCTGAGAAAGACCTTGTGAAACAAAGCCTGTGGTTGGCATTAACTCTAAATCACATTAATTTTCAAGACCAAGAAGCGTGCGTGTGTATTTGTCTGTCTGGCCCTGGAGCCGCTGCTCTGTTTTGCTCGGGCTGTTGATTAGATGACTGTCCAGAGTGAAGAACAGTGTGCGTGTCCTGCAATGCAGCATCCCTCCTCGCCTGCAGATTAACCCACAATTGTTTTATTGCAGAGAGGAAGCCAGGGAACCGGAGTCCTGGAGCACCTTGTCTCACACCGTGCACTCGGGCGACTACAGCGTGAAGCACCATCGTGGGCTCGATGTTTACATGCTGACGGCTGAAGCCAGGGAAGGGGTAGCAGCCAGCTTGGAGAGTGACATACGGCACCTTCAGATGCACATGCAGAGCCACCAGCACTTGGTAAGGAAAAGGCTGAGATGATGAAAGAGAAGTGGAGCTGGCTGCTCGCAGCCTGCCACCTGGGGAGGGCTTCCATACATAGGCACCCTTTGGGAGTGTTTTTACCTAGATATTTTCTCTGGAATATAGGATACCTGCATATTTTCTTCTCATTTGAGAGCAAGGAGGTCTGATAAAGCTGTGTCAGGCAGCAAATTTTCTCTCTCAGAAGAGAAACGGGCTTGGGGATGTTCAATGCTGGCTCTGCTTGGCTTTGTGGGTGCTCTCTGCTCCCGGGTCCTGCCCATGAGGTTGGGACCCGCTCGGATGGGCAGGAAAACCTCTCTGCAGGCACGATGTTCCCCTGGAGTGTCCGGCAGCCGTCGGGCAGGGTAAGGTAAGCTCCACAGTGAGGCTGGGTTAGTGAGGGATGAGCATGTGGGTAGGGCTCTGTTCAGATGGGAAGTTCAAGATAAGAGAGGAGACTGAGGGGAAAGTCTTTGGGGCAGGTGGTGGAGAAAACAGCCATTTCCTTAGCACCTCAGTGTAGGACTCGGAGGATGAGCCTGCTCTGGCCACACAAGGTGCATGTCCACAGTGGTCCTCTCACTGCGTTCTTCTCAGCCCCTGTGGTGGTCAGACCACAGGAGCTATTGGGCTTTGGAAGGGCTTCCTCTTGCTGCTTCAAAATCAATGCCACATGGTCTCAGTTAGGATGGGAAGGGGAAACAGCAGGACGCTTCTGTGCCACTTCTCAGAAACACTCACCCATCTCACCAGCTGGCATCACTTGTGGGTATTCCTTCCTCAGCCTATATATCTGCCGTTACTGAGGTGTGGGGTCTAAATAACAAGCTATTTTTGTTCCTTTAACTAAGGAAGAGGAGGATCATTGTCTGCAGGCAGTGGGCTGGGGGGATGTTCAGAGGTGTGGGCCACCCAGAGCCACTTTCACCCTTTCCTGGGTGCCCAAGATGTTAATTACTCCCAATATCAACAGGAACTGGTGGCATGAGTGGCAAACCCAGGCTAACCATGAAATCACTTCCCCTTTCCATCAAAAGACACCAAAGCATGGCCGGCATACACAGCTGGCTTCTTGTTTGCTTGTGCAAATGCCAGATGGGTACATTTTGCCTGACAATGAAATCAGAAAATGCTATGTTTAGACTTTTTCTTTCCAGCACTGTTTCACTTCACTTCTAATCTGATTTGAATTTGGAAAGCAGCCCTGTAATTATTTCATTTAGGTTCATTTTGGGTCAGTTAAAAGCCATTGGCTTTCTTTGGAGATGGCTCTATTTCTCAGGCTATCAGCAGAGTGACTTCACTGTGAGGATGCTGGGGCTGCTGCAGCCCCTCCTTTTCAAAAACTTGCTTGTTCCCAAGCAAGCGTCACTGTTGTCTGTGTCTGTCCATTCTGGCTGTGTTGTCTGCATGCGTCCGTCCTGGCTGGGAACCAGCAGCACCCTCTCCGTGCTCTGCTGTGGAGCAGAGCCACCAGACGGCCGGCACGCCGTTTGATCCTGTTTGTTTGCCCTTGCAAAAAAAAGCCGCAGCCTGCGGGTACCACTGCACACAGAGCCCCGTGTCCCATCCCTGATGCTACGTGATGGATGGAGATGCCATGCTGCCTGCCTCCGATGCTGACCTGTCTTGAAGGGAGCTCTGGCAGAGGTGACAGCATATATGGGAGCAGGATTATTTTAAATATGAGATTCATGGCAAGCACCAGAGTTACGTTTAGTGGTCTGTGATTCAGTGGCGGTGCTCTTCGTTTACAAGCCTCAGAGTGTGGAAAGACGAGTAAATGCAATATCCTCAATGTAGCAGTGATGATTTTAGCCACTATTTGTATATGCAATACTCAGAGTTACCCCGTGATACATCAGTTAACATATTGGCCATTTTAATATTCAGGGAGAAAAGGGGTGTTTAAGCAGACATTTTGGTATGAAATTCTGTTTCTCTGAGAACTAGAGGCTTAAACAAAATTTGTATGGACCTGTTTAAGTTAGACTTCTAGGATTCATGTATTTTCTGGAGTATTTTTACAAATAAATGCAAGAAATAACAGATTTGAAATAGTTCATTAGAGTTTTGTATTTGTGGAGAGTCACAGGCACTTAGAGAGAAAAAAGTGTGACCTCCAACAGCAAAACCCCATGCAAATCAAGGGAGCTCTGTGGGTTGTATATTGAAGGATTGAGGTCACTTGTTAATTTAACAAGTCACTTTTTCTAAGATACGAACATTGATATGCCGCAGAGAAGAGACTAAAGGTATTTTGAAACAAACAGTTCTTTTTAAGTAAAGGTTTGGTTGTATCAGACTCTAAAAGCTTGAGGGATCCTTGACAAAGCAGATGCTCTGGAAGGAAAACACATATCAGACAGCAATTGAATATGTTGCTACTGTTCCACGATAATGCATGTATTCATTTTAATAGTATGTCATAATTATCAAATTTTTATTTCCATTTAGGTAATAAATTTCAGATATTTAATTATACATGCAATTTTCAGGAATAGATTAGATGATTAATTCAGTCCTAGGAGTAGGAGAGAAGTACCAGTGTTTGGACATCTTCAGCCAATTCCCATGTCAGAAGTAGCATTTCCATCGGTACAGAGAAAAGTGAGCAATGCTGATGAGAACTGGGGAGTGCCATCAGTCAGGGATCTGAAGTTGTCCTTAAGCAGCATTTGCTCAAGCCATTTGGGACTAGGCTGGTATATATTTGCATTATTTTGTAGACTGAATTCTGCTGTTTACTGATCTTGAATTTAAGTGCACTCAAGAAATATGACTACAGCTGCTTGAAGACAATTACAAAGATTACAGTTCTTCTCAGTGATGGTAGATGGTGTAACAAGGGGGTGAAAGGACAGATTTCAGCTTCGGAGTGTTCAAGCTGGTTATTAGGAAAAAATTCTTCATGGGAGGGTGGTGTGGCATGGGAACAGATTGTCCAGAGAGGTGGTGGGTCCTCCATCATTGGAGGTTTGGAGACTTGTCAAGATAAAGTCATGGTTGACCTGATGTTGTGTTGACAATTATCCAGCTTCAGGCAGGAGGCTGGACTAGATGACCTCCAGATGTTCTTTCCAACCAACCTTTCCATCATTCTAATAATTTCAATATTATTGAACCAACATGTAAATACCCACTGTGGTATGTTTGTAACTGTTCCAGGCGATACCAGGTAGAGGTCGCAGGTAGAGGAACCAGGAGGTGCAAGGAATAGAATTAGAGTAGATACAGATCTTGTACATGGTGGAGACAGTGTAAATGTGTGACAGAGCAAATTAATTTTCTATTTTTTTTTTTTCTTGTTACAGAGTTTAAGGCAGCAGACAGAGCCTGTATTGGGAGATTCTGGAGACAGCTGTGCTGAAGGAGCAGAGCCAGATGGTCACCCAACCACCACCTCTCAGAGCCTTGAAGAAATGGCAAGAGAAGGAAGGCAGGAAAGTCCATCTGATCTTGTTCACCTGGACATTGAGCAGCTCTCAGACCAAACCCCCCAGGAGGAGAATTGCAACAGGAGGAGTTGGGGAGCTTCTAATAATGCGCCAAATGACTCACCGAGCCTGGGGGATGCAAAGAGACCAGAGTCCTTCTGTGAAAGTAAAAATACAGTGACGTTGAGTAAAACGGAAGAGGAGGGGCCTACCTCTGCTGAAGGCTCTGGGACTATATCAGATGAGAAAGGTTGCACAGTGAGCCTGTGTGCAAGCATAAACGGTGCCGTAAATCTTCCATCCTGTGGAAATACAAATGAGGAAGCTGGAATGACATCTGCTGGAGTTGTTCTGGATCAAGCTGGCTTGTGCAGTAAAGATAGTCCCCATCAGGAAGCACAAGCTGCCAAGGAGCGTGCAGCTGACAGTGCCGTTGCTGTGGTTCAAACTGCAGGCGAAGCCCCAGCTTCCTTGGAGGGTGTGGATGTGGCTATGGGCCAGACTGAATGCAGGAACTGTACAGGGACGGCTGAGAGGGCTGCGGGCCAGCAGCGGGTAGAGGATGGGATGGCTGAGGCCGGTGAAAGGAGGACTGCAAACCTAGAAGAGTGGTCGCCAGCTAAGGACGAGTCAGACAGCGCTGCTCAGCCCTTACTCGGTGGTTTTAATGGCACTGAGTGTGCAGATGGGGAGGATGCAAATGTGGGAGCGTTGCCAGTGCGTGACAGTATGAACACAGACAGTGGCGCTGGTGATGTCTCGGTTGACCTTTGCAAGACTGGTGATGACAAAGAGACTGGAGCAGACTCATGCACTGATCAGGTAAACAGTGGCTTCTTGGAAGGCCAAGGCGATGCCCATGTCATCACGAGGCGGGATGTCACTGCGAGCCCCGGGGCAGCATTGCCAGCAGTGAATGGGGTGAAGGTTCCTGGGTGTGCATCAAAACCTGGTCCTGGTTTGGAAATCCATGGCAGCGGTAAGAGTGGGGAGCAAGAAGGGCAGATGGAAGCAGGTTGCACAGATGGGAAATCCAGCTCGCCCTCACTGGAAGACAGTGTGGAAACGGATGGCCCTGATGCTAAACCTGAAAATGGTGAAGTTGGTGGATCTAATCAAAGTAGTGCAGAACCTGTGTGTTGCCAAGAGAGCAGTAAAATCACTGAACATGCAGCTGAAGCAGTGAAGAGCAGTCAAGCCTGTGAAGAGAAGCCAGCAGGAACTGATACCAGCAGCAGTGGAGATGGAGGAAGCGCTGATTCTGCAGGCGGAGGTCAGGAAGTTGCTAGCTGTCGCCCTTCTGATCAAACTGTTGTTAAAGATGAAATGGACGACGGCTTCAAACTGGACACTGCTGAAAAGAGCAAACGTGAGCCTGCATCGCTCCCTCCAGAGGATGCAAGCACATGCCTGGCAGAAAAAGAGCCTGCACAAACCGAAGTGGAGATAGCAGAAGGTGCTTCGGAGCAGGAGGGGCTGAGCGGCGAGATGAAATCACTCACTCCCCTACCCAGAGGAGAGGGACTGGCTGTGAGTCAGGAGAGAGATGCTGCAGTGGCACCTCCCGGGCAGGAGGCAGCTCTACAAGGCAATGACCCTGGTTTAGCTACGTGTGCCAAGGGTGCAGACTGTGCGGAGGATAATTTAATAGGCACACCCTCTGTAATTCATAATGAAGAATCTAAACAAAACCAGGAAGCGGTGGCGGCAGCAGGCTCGGCAGAGCTCGCCTGGCAGCACGGCGGGGAGCATGGCAGGGTAGCTGCTGGAGCTGGCTGGCCTGGGGACCGTGCAGGGGACGTGGGCTCTCTGGAGCAGGGCCTCTCACAGCAGGGTGAAGGAGCCAAAGCTGAGCCCGAGCAGGAGGCTTGTGCAAGCGGCAGCGAGCAGCTTTTGTCAGAGGAACTTCTTGCTGCTGTTGTGAAACCCTCTGCCTGCAGTCATGGGGGGCCTGTGGCAGGTGGCAGCGATGTGAATGCTGGGCTGAAAGGGACAGTCCATGCTGAGGAAGCGTGCAAGGCCGGGGCAGTGGGTGCGGGAGAAGGCACCATGCACGGACCTGCCTCAGCAGGTGAGTCACCAGGTCTGGAGAATGGCCCTTGTCTAGAGGAGGGGTTGAACCAAGAACATGATCCCTGTCAAACCCTACAACAAATCTCCCCGCTCAGCAGCACCCCTGAGTTAAAGGATGCTTCAGAAACGGGAGCCCCGAGCGATGCCGGTGAGGGTAAAGAAGCGTTAAGGCCGGTGACAATAACCCCCGTTACAGCATATTTGGAAGAGCAGGGGGACACGGAAAGCGTGCTTCCCCGGGCAGCACTTCAGCCCATTGCAGAAGAGCCCACGTGCGACAGCGACTCCAGCACCGACACCGTTTGTCTGGCCAGCGAGAGCGATGCTGGTCCCACTGCGAAAGCAGCTCAGGGAGAGACCTTGGCTGAGCTGGACGGAAAGCAGAGCCGAGCGGTACCCGAATCACCCTTCTTGCCATGTTTGTGCCGTTTACATGCAGTTGAGTCACTAGAAAATGTGGAAGTAAAGAGTTTGGCTTCGGTAGATGGTGGCTCTTCCCTGGATAAAGTTGCTAAAATGGTAAAAAGTTTTGATGCGGTGGTTTTTGCAGCAGAGACACCTTGTTCCCCTGAATTACCGGCTGTTGAAAAAGTGGGGCTTGAGCCCCAGCCTGCGGTGGAAGTAGGAGTGAGCCTTAATGGAGAAGTGGATCTAAGTTCCTCGACAAAGAGGAGGAATGTCAACCTGGCAGTGCAACAAGCTGAGCCTGTTACAGGTAGGAAAAATCATTTGGTTTCCTACTTTTCTGCTTTTTCTTTGTAGATGTGCCTCTAGAATCGTATCAGCAAAGGAAGGGAAATAAGAGCAGGAGGCCTGCCTTGCAGAGGAAGTGTAGGTGTTCGGGGTTTTTCTTCTGAGAAACAAGAAATCTGAAGTTAGATATTAAAACTTTCAGTCCAGATACATGGTGCTTGGCTGGCACTGGAGGTAAGGACAGGACAACATCTCCCGTGAATTTGTGCAGAAGAATTTCTACCATGTCAATCCTCCCTGGAGAAGGAATGAAGGGGAGGGAGCTATTTGGATTACTGTATCTTCAAGTTATATGCTTTAATGTGGGCTTGAGTGTTTATTTGCTTAGTGCTACTCCTTCCCTTCTCGCCTTTATTTTTGCTAACTTGGAGTCAGAGGGTACAACAGGGCTCTCTTGCATTTTCTTTGCTCATCTACTTGAAACAGCTGCCAGTGTCCTTCTGAACTGTGCAAAGCCACTTCCTAATTGACAGTATTAGGTCATTTAAAAAAGCCAGCGAGCCCTACCCCCCACCGCCTTTTCCGGGCTGCAAAGCTTTTTTTGTTGGGCAGAGCAGCCGGTGGTGTTTTCCAGTGCATTTAAGCAGTACTGGAACTCAGATGATGAGTTTTGCTTGCTGCCATCGGCTGGGAAGCGGGACCGGCGTTCCCCACAGGTGAGTGGTGACAGGGAAGAGCGGTGGGACTTGGGGGACAGTGCCTGTGTGACAGGAGCTAATAGAAAACATCACCAGGTAACTCCAAAAAGGGATATAAAGGGATAAATTGAATGAAAGAGAAATGGGTTTGTTGCTCCAGCCTGGAATTAAATCATAGGTGAATTTGCTACTGAAGCGTGGAGCTAGTCTGATCTTTATATTCCACCTGTTCGGGCAGCTGTTAAATGGAAGCAGCTGAACTTTTTCAGTTGCCATTTTTTTCTTTGCTATGAGAAAGTGATACAGTGTCTCTTGCTTTCCCAGCACTGAACAAACAAACAAACAAACAAAACATTTAAACAAACAAACAAAAAATTCTGCCATTGTATAAATCATGAAGTTGTAAAGGTATTTCACTGCTTTATGCTGGGAGCTGTTTCTTCAGTCTAAATGCAGAAAGGGGTGATGGCAGAGGGTTTGTTCTGATATGTGATAGCAGAATAACTGGGGGTAGGGAAAAGGATTGATTTTTAGAGGGGTGAGTGGTGGGTCCAGCAAATCCTTTTTTCATTGAGTTCAGGATTTTTAGAATGTTTATGTGCTAGGAGGTAACCAGTAAACATTAGTCAGGAGATAGTTAGTAAATAAGTAGAAAAATTTCAAAGCTGGATTAGAAAGCTGTTTTCAGAAAGAACCTATTTTAGTGCTGTGGTGGCTTGGCAGTTCAATCGGATGGGAGTGGCTGTAGATCAGTACCTGTCAGGGCTCTTTCCTTCTGGGAGCCTCCTGCTCTGCCAGCTCTGTCCACACAGTCCAGGTCTTTATCTCTGGTTGGGTTCTTGGAAACGTCACGTTGTCTAGGCGAGGTTTTAAAAGGAGACAGGACTAAACTGTCCAATAAGATAGTGACAGAAGTAGGGAAGTAATACTGAGGTATTATTCTGTGTTAAGATATGGAAAGTGGGGGGGAAAAGGTGAGCTGGTTACTGATTTAAAATAAATAAGGATTTAGGGCTAAAAGGTCTTGGAATACAGTGGTCTGACCTTTCCATAAGGAAGAATTGTTTATTTCCAATGGGATGCTGCACGAAGCAAAATTTCAGCTGGAATATCTTCTCTTGAAGAACTTTAGGATTGCTCTGAGGCAAAATGTTAAGCACACCCAAATGAAATATTAGCTTAAAGCGGAGACAAGCGACTGCTATGAATCCAAGCTCACTATTTGAAATATTTCTGAAATTCACCTCCCATAAAGCAGCATCTAGAACTCTGATACGGCAATAATTCAAGAGAACAGATTTATTATTATTGCTGTGTTCATTCTTCATGTCAATGTCTAAGCTCTGGGTAGCATGTTTTGTGTACTAGTTCAGTGGCAGCCTTCAATTATTTACCTCAATTCTTCTTTGCTGTTTCAGTGCTGAGGAGTTTCCTCTGCAGCCTGGGTTTGTACAGAGTATTTTGTAGCCATGCAGGAGTCATCAGTGCTTGGAATGATTCAGATCTTTTTTCAATAGACTACAATAATGCCTTCCCGAAGGAAGTGTAGGTCACAAGGCCATTTCTCAAAAACATATGTGGTCAGAGGACTTTATTGTCATGCTAATTTATCAGAGATGTAACCAGCTGATAATTGCTGTTGACATTACTCCAAATCATTGGGGTCTTCAGTTTTTTTTTTATTTACATTGTAAAATTGCTTCCAATTATATACCTGTTTATCTCATTGCCTCCACTTATTTTCAGCCAAGCCCCACAACAGAGACTTCAAAGGGCTAGTTGCCTTATCCAGTCAAATACCTAGTGACTGATCACAACACTGAAGGAATGAGATGAAGCTAGAAGATCCTGCTTTCATAAGGCAGCTCCTCATGCTGTTAGCTTTAGCCTCAGAACTGCATTACAGCCGAGTAATGGGTTCTGCAAGCACATTATTTGCGAGTCTGGCAGATAGATGCTACTCATTAAAAAACCAGACAGTTAGGATATAAAGTCATATCACAGTAGCCAGGCTGGGTGAGAAGTGGCATGTGTTTATGCTGACAAAACATCTCCAAGTAGATGCAGCGTCTTGGCAGAAAGCAACCCTGGCAAGGGGTTGTATGATTGATGTTTGGCATCTTAAATTAACAAATACTGTAATCACTGCTCCCTAGCTCTTCTCCTGGGAGAAATATCCCTGGTGTATCTCTTGTAGATCTCAGCATTTAAAGAAAACAGTCACTGCCACCTAGAAGAATATCACCTTATTTTTGAATTTTGCCAGTCTTCACCTCATTGCCATCAATGGCATTCTCCCTATGGAAAAGCACTTACTACAATTGCCTTGCCCTGTTAGAGCAGCAGGATGAACCGATAACAAATGTCACTAATGATACTACACATGCAATAAGGTGCTCTGTGCCCCAGAGACCTCTGTGATAGCATTATGGTGCTTTTCATTTGAGGTATGTTTCTTAATAGAGGTTTAGGAAGAAGTGTCAGAGTGTTAGAAATTGTCCCCTTGAATTTTATCCTGAGGGCACATATCTTCGTCCTCCAGTTCTTACCCAACATGGAGTATCGCTACATCAGTTGCTTCTCCCATCCTCAGCGCACCAGAGGTTTCTTCCTTGTGTGTTCTGTCTTTGGACCAAGATCTCAACCATTGCAGCACTGCTGTGACCTTGAGCACATCTCGTCACAGCCATGATCTCTGCTTTGCCAACAAATGGGACTCGTAGAAATTTGTAGCTTTACCTCTGATTTCTGAACATCTGCCCACAAACTCATCTAATGGAGACAAAATCATGCCAGTTGGACTTAATGATATTGGATTAGTTTATCAATAGAACATTGCAAAACCAAATAGTCCCAAAATCAAGGGTAGACATTCGTGCCAATGGAAGACCATTGGTGACAGTTGTCACAGCAATTTCCCCGTGAAGATGGGAGGCTCCTCTTGCTAAATTGCCTGAACGGGTAAACTCACTGCAAACATATGTTGCCCTCAAGAAAGCGCTGTCATCCATCCAGTGTTTGTTTTTAGTAGAAGTGAAAGAGGGAGAGGGATTAGAGGGGGGTTTAGCCCTAGCACAGCCACTCTCCATCTGGGTGGCTTTGGTCAAATCACTCCCCTAAAAGTATCCTGTGTGTTGTGAGAGTCATTAGTTTAGGGTTGAAAGAGTATTAGGACATTGACTTTATGCCAGGAAAAGGTATGCAGAAGGGAACCCCAGGGGGGTGATGAAAACTTTGCTGGGCACAGAAGGCAGCTGGGACATGATGTTTGTATCAGTGCGGTGGTGACACCATCATAGGAGCATGAAGAAGGGGAAAATCAGCTGGTCTTTGTAAACTCCAGCTGAAAAGGGTTTGCCTTCCTAGTCCAGGGACCTAATCGTCATCCTTAAGGCAGTGCAGGTGGGCTGGATTTTTGAAGCTTGTGATTTATTTTTTCAACACTTAAAATACCTTTTGGGAGAAGGCAAGTCTGGTTTCTTGCTTTATCTTTGGGTTATGGTAAGAAATAAAACAGCTAAAATTTTGGTTCTTTAACTAGATGAATGGGAGCCAAGAAAATACATGGGCAAATACATGCAGATGTGCTCAGCCTCACCTAGAGCTTTTCAGTTTTATCCTGCGCTTGCTGCTGTTTCATAGTTTCCGTCAGTCCCAGACGCAATAGTTGTTAAAACTAATAACAAACAAGCAGCAAAGTCAGGAATGAAACCAGATGCTGGAAGTTAAATGGACTTGTTGAAGGGGTTTTGGGGTTGGGTTTTCTTTTTTTTTCGGAGGCTGGTTTGAATAAACAGAAGAATATCAGTAGTGCTGAAAGACGTTTGTTTTTAAATTGCCTGTGTGAACCCTCTGTTTTCACAGGGAAGTTGGAAATGAAAACTGAAGACGAGGTGGATTTTCTGAGAGAGCATGATGAGAGCGCAGCTCGCGAGGAAGAGGTGAGTGCCATTTAGACATTGTTACCCTCTCTTTTTTTGTGCTTTTTAAAGAAACACCACTGCTGCTGCGGCTGGCCGCCTAACCTGATGGTTTCCTTTCTGTAGCCTTTGCAAAGCTGAACAGCATCCGTCACCGTGACGTTTTAGCCTTTTAAAAATAAGCATGGGCTTTTTTAGACTTTGAATTTTTCAACCACTGGATTAAGCCGCATTTACGTTGTCTCAGTCGGTGACAGAGAAACTGACTCAAAAGGGGTCTTCGTGGGGCAGGACTCCACCGAGATTTGTGTATCATTTGATAAAAGCGATGCCCTGTAATGTGCTTGGGGTTGGCGATGCTGCATGGGGCTGGCAGCACTTCTGAGGTCCCTGCACATGCATGGTGCTGGTGAGTTTCTCTATCCCCTCTCACGCTCCGGGGAGATTTTGGCAGAGGGGACCGTGGCTGTGGTTGGTGTTGGTGCATGCACAGACTCTGAGGTCTGAAGGCATCGCTGGCTGGGAGTGTTAGTGCCCTTGCTGGGAGAAAAATTAATAATAGGAAGATATACACAGATCAAATGTGGGGGGAAACTCTGTATTCCTCATGTTGGTGAAACAATATAAAAAGGTCATGTCAGGGATCAGAAATCAGTTGGTATTATTTTCTTCTACTTGTGCTTTGCTATATTTAAAGACTGTCTATGATAAAAAAACCCACATGAATATTGGGCTTGACAGGAATGTAATTTTGGTTTAAAGCACCCCGAATACATATTCTACTTTATCAAGAACTGGGTTTTTTGGTCTTACCTTTCCTAGCTGGATTTTCATTTGCTCCTGTATTTTATACATAGTTTCTTTTTCCTGGAAAAGAAAGTGTTTTGTAAATGCTAAAGTTCTTGCAGCCTGTTGCCATTGAACAGCTGCATCTGTGTGTTAGTGTACCATTATGAAGCTGTTAAAAGAGAAAATATTGCAGGGATGAGTTAACATTTCAGGGTGGAGCACCAAAAAACTTTGCTCATCCCACAGTAAAGCTCTTTAGGCGGCAGAACAGTCTTGCCAAAGCTTGTAATAAAATCAGGTTTATTTTGTTTTTAACAAGTTAAGGCTTAACTTCTGTAGCTGTTTGCTCAGTGAGTTAGTCAGGGACTAGAGCGAATAACTTTCCAAGCTAAAATTTGTGCTGTCTGATAAGCAAGTCTTTTGTTACTGAAATGTGTGAGCGTAAAGATACTGATGATTTTTTTTTTTTTTTACCTACCCTGAATTAAAGGTAGTTTTCATTACTAGTATTTAGGTATCTGGTAGTAAAGTAAGGTAACTTTAGAAAATGCAAATTAGGGTACTGCCTTTTCCTTTCAAATAGGAGAAAAAAGAAAAGAGACATAATGAATTTGGCTTCCATTTTTCACGTTTTATAGGCAGTTTGATTTTTTGTGTGTGTGCTTTCCTCTCTTCTTCCTCTCCCTCCCACCCAGTCAAACACTTCTTTAGAAATCTGGCTTTTCTGGTGCAGGAATGGGAGTGCCAGGGGAATGGAAAGTTTGCTGCAGGACTGACAGGGTTTCCTGTTGCTAAGTTCAACAGAAACAAAATAACAACTGCACTATATTAAGGTCATTTAAAAAAAAAAAAAAAAAATCAGTGGAAGCCATAAATAGAGCTTAATTCACACGTGTAGGTTGGGTAGGGAGCTGGCCAGTGAAAGCCATTGCGAAGTGTCCATCTCCTGCCACGTCCTGTCTCTGCTTTATTTAGTGCTCACTTTTTTGTAGCCAGAAGTCTTTCAGGTGCTCATTGCCTTCTCATTACAGAGCCATTTTGTGGTTAGTAAAAGTGGTTTCCTTAACTTGTGGCAAACAGAAATGTTGTTAGGAGCTGCAGGTATTTAGCAGTCTCACCGGTGCTGTCAGCAACTTTGGACCTTGGGAACTGCATTAACTCCTGTTTTATGGGTGAGAATTTTGCACAATGTTATTTATAAATACACAATGTGGAAAGATGTTTATATGCACAGACTATTAAAATTAAAATACGTGTTTTGGAGCCTAAAAAGTGCAGCTTCCTTTATAGTGCAATCAGGCTGAATGACAGTAAACTTGAGCACACTGGAAAGAAAAGGGGGAAAATCCCTTGTTTTGAACGTTGAGAATTAGCTGGGTTTGTGATGCCAGCATTACATGTATAAGACTAAACATGCTTTCCCCTGTGAATGTTTTAGAAGACTTTGCCTGAGAAAGGCTCTTGTGCATGCCATGGAAAAGCTGCAGCTGAAAAATGTTTAGGAAAATAATG
Organism: Tyto alba; assembly: GCF_018691265.1. Taxonomy (NCBI): domain Eukaryota; kingdom Metazoa; phylum Chordata; class Aves; order Strigiformes; family Tytonidae; genus Tyto; species Tyto alba. The sequence goes on from NW_024881317.1 coordinate 7,835,737, forward strand.
CTTTCTAGGGTTATAAGCACGAAAAAGAAAATAATGGAAAAAAATTTTTTTTCAATTAGAATTGATTTTTAAAGTGTCTGTTTCTTAAATCACCAGAATGTTTTCTCAGAGGTTGTAGTTGTTCAGCTATAGAAATTCTGTAACCAGAATTTCCCAAGCTCTTTTCATGTTGAGTGGTGGGTACTCAACCTGCTTGAGACTCCTGTTGTCCTCATTTTCCTGCTTTGTTTGGGGACCTTGAGTACAGCTGGGGCAGTAACGTGATGTGATCTATTGAAATTAAACTTTTGAACTTTTTTTAAATCAAACAACTTTAGATTCTTAACTCTGATGAGAAATCTGGTTTGTCTTCTGCATACTATGATCTTAAAATAAGTTAGAAATGGTGCCTGGTGGCTCTAGAATTATGAAAGTAAAGTGACAGTTTGAAATTAACTTTACCCTGATATACTTCTCTTCTTGTGTTGATCCCAGAAATCAGTTATGATTTATTAGTTGCTGAATCTTTGTGGCAAGATAGATAAGGCTGAACTGCTAGGTTCAACTGATGGCTTCAGGTGTCTAAGCCTGTGACTGACAAATTGTAGCTGCTTGGCCCCAGAAACAGAGTTCACTAGGAAATAGCCTTCTCATATTTATTAATTTCATTAGTTAGTTCCTGTTGAATTTAATGCATCCTACCTTTGCCACATGAATTAGTTCTTAATTAATGTCTATATTTTCAGATGTTACAGCTTACCAGATAAATGTGGTATTTGTAAATATCTTCACAGAGAATGAAACTTGAAAAAGATTTGCACTTTGATCTCTCCACTGATCCAAGTAGTGCAGTAATGTGTGATATATAAGCAAGGTCACTTTCTGTGAGGAAATTTGCAATATTTTCAGTCATGATTTAGAAGATGGAAGTATGTTTATAACACTCTGGGATGACATCAGGTTGGGAGGGGTTGCAAACACTTGTAAGAACAGGGTCAGGGTTCAGAGTGACCTTAAGAAATTGGAGAGTGCACTCGGATAAGAAAGAAAAGCAGCCATAGAGTGCTTTGTTTGCAAAGAAGAAATCCAAATGCATGTTTACTAAGGTTTAAGATGGAGAGGGATGGGTAGAAAAAGACTGAGGATTTTTAGTGGAGCATAAATGAATCATCAGCGAGAGACTATTGCAAAAGAGACAAATCTGGATTTGAGTTATGTTGAAGGAGTGTCCTCCGTAAAGTGTGGGAGGTAACTTACTTGTGCATGGCACTGCGGAAGCATCACCAGTGTCATCGAATCTGCTTTTGGGTGCCGTGCTCCAAGGAGGACACGGGCATGCTGGAAAGCATCCAGAAGGAAACAAGGAGAAGAGATTAAGAAATGCGAGAAGAGGTTGAAAGAATTCAGTTTATTCAGTGCAACAAAAAGAAAATTGTTGTGCAATCTAACGGTCTGCCAACATGTAATAGTGGTTATTAAAGTCCCAGATTTCCATGGCAGCTTAATTTACTGATTTGCTAATTTGCCAGGATGATTTAGGCTGGATGTTGAGAAAACATCCTGTTATCATCATGAAACTGTTGCAAGACCACCTAGGGGGAGGCTAGGAAACCTCCTTCCGTGGGAGTTGTTACAGATAAGATAGATGATGCTTTGTTGGGACAGAGCCCCAGGTCTATTGTTGCCCATTGCTTTTGGTTTGTAGGCCCCCAGATTTGTGGTTCGGTGAAAAGGGAGAAGAGGGAGCAGCTTGGCTGGAGTCTGTCAGGGTGTGCAGAGGAAGGGGACAGGGATGGCAGGAGTGTGGGAGATGGAGGTGGGAAGAGGGAGTGGGCTCGACTGGGTGGAAGAGGGCTTGTGGGAGAGAGGAGAGACCCACACAGCACTGAGGTGGGTGTTGGAATGGACAGGAGGTGTGAAGGATCCAGAGATTTTTCCTCCACACACCACACCCCCCCCGCTGTAGTCTTCCATGATTCTCTTCTAGTGTCAACAGATAAATGGAGAAAATTATGGCCAAGGTGTACAGTGTCACCCCCCTCTAGCGGCTGGTCCTTAGGAGGAGAGCCTGGTGTCGGTGCTGGTTGTTGATCAAGGCAGGTAGTAGAGAGATGCTTCATGGCTCAAAATTGCTGAACCTTGCTGGTGACCCGAGGAAAGGGGTCAATACAGTTCTCCAGGCTACCAGTTTATTTTCTTAGGAAATAACTTCTGTAACAAACCGCTCGCCTTGAGGACCTGCCAAAATTCAGCTTGTCTGTGCACACCAAAGTCTGTTTTCTCTATCTGTGTATGTGTACATATGTACATACTATGGGATGGTGATTGCAAATCCCTGTTTTCCAAAGGGCCTGCAGAACAGCATGGGAAGCTTCTCAACAGCATGGGCAATTTCAGAGCGAGTGGCTAAGTGTTAGAAATAAATCAGAGCGGGGTCCAGTGGTAGAAAGTACAGCCTTAACAGTGGGCTGTGTCTTCACCCTACCTCTTCAAAATCAATTGTATAACTCTCTCTTTGTGAATGTTGTCCTGTAACTAGAGTAAACATGGAAAAACCCAACCAAAAAGGAGCCTGCCTTAAGCCTGGCATTAGTGCTAAAGGGTGACACAGACATACCCATCAGGTCAAGGCTTTGGGCTCGTCATCTGTGAGGCCGTTTCTCACACCCACCAGCATCCTGTGTCTGCCCCGGATGCTCAAAGCAGAGGCTTGAGAGATCTAGGAGGAAATTGTGTCAGACGGTCAACCCCTGAGTAAATTCATCACTGTGTGGAACAGATCTCCCTGGGTTTTGCCGTCTGTTCTGTGCATCAGTGTGTAAGCTGTTGAGTCCATGGTACACGCTGCAGGGAGTTAGAATAAAAGCTGGAGGGAAGAAAAGAAAAAGAAATTCAAACCAGGCCGGGATTCTTGTTTGGCCTTTGCTATTACTCATGCTTTGAAATCTGTAGCAGGAAGGCATTTATACAGCTATTGTGGCAGGTTTTTTTGTCCTACACTTAATTTCTCTGGGTGCTGCAGTTCCGATGCCTTTTTCTCCTGAACGCTGCTAATTCTCAGCAGAGACAGTCATTTCCAAGCTCAGTCACAGGATTCACGGATGTTAGTGAGAGAAGCAGGAACGTGGACACCGAGCCAAATCCCCGACTCAGCGCAAAGATGCTGCTCCCAGGTCTGGCTCAGTGCGAGCCTGCGGCAGGACGGGGCAGATGAAGGCGCCCACACCACCCCCACAGCTTGCGGTGGCCACAGGGCTTGTGCTAGCCCTCACTGATCTCTAGAGATGGTGAGTTACTTCTCCTCCCCTATGCCTTGCCCTTTAGCCACTACGGACAATGATTTTTGGAGGCAAAGATTGCTGCATGTAGCCCCTATGCTCTGTTTTTTCATCATTTCCTAATTTCCTCTAATAAAACATCTGGCTCTGCCACCTCCCCAGTATCAGCTGCAAAGGAAGTTTATCCCTCAGCTTCTTCACACTCATTTTTAAAAGCATCAAGAGCTACCTGCAATTTTATTTGCCATCTGCAAATACTGTTGCCTCGAAGGCAGAACTGTGTGTATATTCCTGCTGTAGTCTTGAGACGAATGCAGATTAAAGGCAACTGTTTAATAATTACAAATCTGCCATGCTTGTTTTTGGCTTGCTTCAGACAAAGGGATTCAGTCATACAAATTATTTAACAACAGTGTATTAAAGTAGCTTTCTGAGGCCCTTTTTAGGACCAGGACTGTGTTGTGGAACACAGAGCTAAAGTATTTCCATTATAGAAAGTCTTGGTTTTGGAGTTCTCTTCCAGTGGTTAGATACATTCATTTTTTATGCAGTCATGAAAGTATGGATACATAAAATAATGGATGTTTAAGACTGTTACTGTAGCAAAGGAATGCTGGCACTGAATATTATACCTTGAGAAGGAAAATACTGTGCTGTTTTTGAATGGTTCAAGCTCCTGTATCATATGGATTCTTTTATTTGTGTTTGAAATCTCTTAAAGTTTTGTGGTGTAACTGTTGTATGGTAGACATGGTTACTGCACACTGAATTTCTGGTCTAAATATAGAGGAAATTAAGATGATAACATGGGAGACCAAATGTGGACTTTTCGATGGAGACTGCATTATTATGGCAAATGGGTACTTTGGTGTATCACATCACTGGGGTTTTATCCTTCTGAAGGAACCTATCTAGCTCCATTCTGATATTATGGAAGCTAAAGTTGGCACCCTGCAATGTGGAGAGGCCAGCATTTATATTTTTCTGTAGACTCATGGGTTTTGCAGTTCATTGGTAGTTACACTGCCTTAGAGGAAAACCTCATTAATATGAGAAATAGGTTTTTAATTCCATTACCATACATTTGTTCTGGGGTTTTGTGAGAAGTCATGGACTGGTGCTTCACTTCTCTTGCCGTCCTACAATAACTGCTATCCTACGTGGCAGGCTTTTTTAACGATAATTTTTCAGGATTTGGAAAAGCTTTTTGAGACAGTTTGTGCCAAATCCAGAAAGTCTCCTGAAAGGTGAACTGTGGTGAGAAGTGACACATGGAGGGAGAAAGCCCCTGGGTACCACTGGATCATGGCTTCAGCAGTGAGAGGCACTGGTGGGCACCGTGGTTCCTCCTTCGCCGTGTCAGCACAAGTGCTTGGGAGGTCGCACTGTGAATGGGCCAGGTTCAAAAGTGAGACGAGACCTGGGCAAAGCTTTTGTTCTGGGTTCAAAACAGTGTCTGCCATTTGGGGAGCTTTGGACTATAACTATATGCATGGGGAACAGCTTTCTTCCCACTCCGTAGTCTGATGGAAAAGCCATAAATGAGATGCAGTGTTTAGAAGGTGAGGTTAAGCAAATTGAGAACAGAGGAATGGCAGTGAAAGCTTTGAAAGGTGCAAATAGTTAATTCTTTGAGTAAGTTACTGTAGGAACTGGTGAGCTCTCCATTGTTGCCAGTGTTTCCCACAGGACTTGATGCCCTATGAGCGATACGCTGCAGCTCTAAGTAAACTGCCAAACCAGTGCTAGGACTGCTACAGGGTTACATTGCCTGGCCTGTCTCATGCTGAAGGTTTGCATGGATTTGGTGTTTGCATGATACCTCCTGCATTAGAAGGTGAAACCCAGCAGTGCAATCTGAGAGCCATCAGAGAGGGACAACTGAGAGGTGAGCAGGACTCTTGGCCGCTGATGTAGAATAACAGGCTCTGTCAGTATCCAGGCATGACATTTCTGACTTAATCTTCCAGCAAAGGATGAAAAAAATGGTGTGAATAGGAAGAAAGAAGTAAAGGACAAAGGCAAGAGAGTTGTCTGTAGAGCTAGAGTGCACATTGCAAAGAATACTTAAGCGTTTCCATTCATGCGGTGTGAATCGTTATGAAAACGTATTTGGCGTTTTACCCAGTACTGTTAAAACTCTTTCCATGGAAACATGGAACCAAAATTCATTTAGCCTCACAGTAGTTGCACAGATTCCCCATTCTGTTATCATTCTCAACTTTTCCCCAACACACCCTTTTTAGGTGGTCCATTTTCCCTTATTCTACTGTTTTCATGCAAAGGTGGAAATCTCAAGATTTGTTTCCTCCGGTATCTCTGCTGTTACTGCTCGGTGTCACGTACATATCCTGGCGTGGTCCAGAGTGACTTAACTGTGGTGCAGAATGTTTCTGGGATCAAACTGCTGTTAAAACATCAGATGAGATAAAAGCCTGGATGATAACTAAATGTTTGCCTTCCCATGCAGCATCCTTGCTCACATTGAGCAGATGGACTGCTCTCTGGCTTTCTCAGGCATGGCTTCCCTGCTGCCTGCTCTGCGCTGTGCAAAGCAGTAGTATGAGGCAGTTTGGTGGTGATGGAGAAGGCTTTAGGCTTGAGACTGGGAAATAAGAATCAATGGTTAGGTTTGCAGTGGATGACTAAAATATCTTAGTCTATACAGAAGGACCGAGTGATTTGGTATCCAAGCATATCATATCTATAATAAAAAGACTTGACTGGTATGGAAGGGAGTGTGTTTGGCTGAGCAGAGGCAACTGCAAGTCATAATTAAAAACCCCAGGGATAGTACAGTGCACTGGTGCTGTGTTTGGCCGTGGGCAGCCATAGCTGTCCTTATTGTCATGGTATCAAATTCGTCAGAACTTTTAAGGAAAGGAAACTTCTGATTTTTTGGAGAAAACTTGCGTTAGTCAGTGGTCACACCAAAGAAAAGGTGATATCTCCAAATGTAGATCTTGTAAAAAAAGTGGACAGTAGTGGCTTTTTTGTTGGGGCCCCAGAGCAGGTAAGCGTAAGGGATAAGGCGAGATTTTCTTCTCACTGCCACTTAACCTTCTTCCATCACCAGTTTTTGTTGTTTTTACTCCTGTGGTCTGTGTTTTGGACTTCTGCTTTGGAATAACCCCAACATGGAGGCTGTAAAAAGAATGTGACAGTTTTGCAATGCTTTAACAAAATATACTTGATCAGCTGTATAGGAATTAGCAGATGGGAGCAAATTCTCAACCAAGCTTTCTTCTGCACTTGGTCCATCACAGCTAACAAGGTTCTTTTCCTTTCACATTTTCTTTCTACTTCACTTATGCATTAAACTTATGCCTAGATAAGCATGGATTTGATGTAACCAACTTTCTGATTTTCTGTTAAGCAGTGGTAAACTTAAGCTGCTCCCTCCCTTTTTGCTTACTGTGTTTATCATCTTAGTGCCAGCGATGTACTCACTGAAAATGAAGGCGGTAGCTGTGCCCAAGAGACTAATCCAAAAGATAGAGCCAATATTTCTGGGTTATCTTGTTTGCTTTCTCTTCTGTTTGTGTAGTTTGAATCAGAGGAATTGCTGCTAGCCTGTGTTTAACCTGAGTTATGCTACTCTCAGATCTGCAGGAGAACCGATGCTTGGCTTATGATTTTCTCAGCCGAATTAGATATTACTTCTCCCTAAAGACTTTGCCTTGATGTATATACCCTGATACCATTACATCGACGATAATAGTAGTTTCACCTTATTTATGCACTTAGTTATTTTGAGGGCATATTCTTACCTGCAGGAAGTAGTGCAGCATCTTTATCAAATACCACATGCCTCCCTGTCCTGAAGCATTTCCACCTCTACTGCAAACACTAATACTGTGTTTCCGAGTACCGTGGTGCTGGGTCTGCCTATCTTTTACCAGCTGGCTGAGTTCTCCCTTCTTAGATGTTGTCCTTCCAGCTGGTGAGATAAGAGGCAGGAACGTGAAGCCTCGCCCTCACTAACTCATTAGTCTGAGCCCTGGTACTGAGTCTGCTCAGCATCAAGTGACTTGTTTTTCTTCTGTCTGAGACTGTACTTACCTCCATAAATCACAAGAAGATCATAATCCTGACTTACTTGACGCTGAACTTTTGCTTGGTTTCTTAACACAGCTGGACACATTAAATGCCTAAAAGTGGTTGGGAGGGATGTTATTTCCAAAATACACATTTTCAAAGGCTGGAGGTGCAGTTCTCTGAAACATTGGTTTCAGACTGAGATCTTGTGCTTGGGAATGTAGAAATCTCTTCTGCCTCTCCAAAATATTACACTGCAGATCTCATCGATTCTTACCAAAGGCATGGGCAAGGGTAGGCTGTTAAAGTCTGCTCAGGTTAAGGAAGTGTTTCTTGGTGTTTTGTTTCACTATTATTTTTATTTTTGACTCACTAACCATAACAAGGTGAGGAAATGCATGTTTACCCACTTGCCCAGGAGGAGATGGACAAGTCTTAGCTGCAAATGCCCACACATAAGGGGTAGAAAAAGATCAGTAAGGTACTTTTTTGAGCCTTTTAAAAGAGAAGGAGAGTTGCTTACATCATCTCCAAATATTCCCATTTGCAGATGACCAAAGGGAGACATTAACTGTAAAGATTGGGGTCCCATGGTATTAAAAAGAGAAGGATGGGAGAGTGAGTCCTTTGCTCCCTGCTGCATGGGCTGAAAGGGTGACTAGGGCATTCTGCAAATTTTGGTTTTAATTGTGTTTTGAGGAGACTTGGAGAGAAACCTCTAAAAGCATTTCTGTTCAGAGCTGGATATTTGGGGGACAGCGTTTGATTTTGCTTGTCAAGACTTGTGTATTACTTTTTCTCTGTCTTTGAGGAAGCTGAGGTTTACTTTGTATGTTGTAAACGATGCAAAAGGCACCCAGATAAGTGTAGATGGATCCTCTGCCTGTGTTATAAATCTAAGTATATAGACTAAATAAATAACTTCGTTCTGGGCTTAAATCCTTGCAGTGCACGAGACAACAAAAATTTGCGTCTTGGAGTAGCTCCTAGAATTCTTTAATGCTCAAATACCTCCTCTGCTTGTGAACCTGGGGCTCTCCTTCCATTAGATAAGCGGTTTCTGTTTAAACTGAATTTTCTTGTGACTGTCCTTTCTGGCAAGGGTTAGCACAATTCATTTAATACCAGTGGTGACACTAGGACTGCATAGCAGGGAAATAAGAAGTTTTGAAGGTAAGATTAAACAAGTCCTCTCTGTTAAAAAGAGCAAGAGGGAAAAAAAAAAAATAAATCTGTGCTCAGAATATTGGCTTTCTCTGGCTCTCGACAGTTTGAATGTACACTGAAAAAAATGATTTCTTAGAGCACTTTAAAAGCTTTATAAGTTGTTTTCTTCTCTTTCAAGAAAACAGAATTTATACAGAAACATATTATTTCAAGTAGAAGCTTAATTAAATGTTGAAAAATAGGATATTTTGTTTGAATTTATGTTTAATTTTTTTAGGTAAGCATTAGGCTCCCAAGAGAAGTACATTCTGTTTTTATGCATGTCTTATTGTGAGCAATGTGTGTTCCCTATCTGGTAAGTAGTGTGGTCTGGAGCATCAAATACCTTTTGGCAGGTTGGCTCTTAAAATATATGGTGTGTTATCTTTCACGGAGGATCTTGGCAGATGTCTGGATTCTGGCAATGCAATAGCAGGAGGGGAGGCAAGACAAACCTGAGGTTTATTGTGGAACGCTGCTGGAAGTGGAAAGGAGAGCCAGGGAGATGGGTAGTGGAGCATGCTGCGGGTGAGGGTTTTAGCTCCCTCACTATAGCAGGGGTTACTTAAAGCCAGTATTTAGGTGAATGAGTAAGATAACATAGGTGCCGATTTGGGAGCTGTATTTCCTTTATTTCTTGTCTGAGGCTGGTGAGCAAGACCAGACTTGGGGGACATTCAGACTTTTTTTCCCTCAAACACCCAGGGCAGGGGAGGGAATGGGGCACTGACTGCAGCTGCTAAAGAGAGACCAAAGTCAGGAAAGGAACCCAACTAATATTTTCCTCCAGTCTTACCGATTGCCATAGCCAAAAAAAGCATAAAATAACAACAGCTGTTGAAAAAAGTCTAGATCGTGTTCCTGTACCAACAGATGTGTCCATAGCCATTGATTTTTAGGTTGTTGCAGCTTAAATACAGTATGGGGGTGAAAAGGGTCAAAAGGGTAAAATATATCTAGGAGGACTTTATAAGCTGTCAGTGAAGCTGTAAACAAAGTTGCACCAAAATATATAGTGGCTTTTAGTTTAAATTGTGTCCTTTTGCTTGTTACTGGCTGCTTGGGTTAACAAAGAAAATATTTTTCTTTCAATAGCTTTCAGATCTTTTGCTGGGTATTTTTTCTTATGCGTCTGCATTAAATAAGCCCATTTAACAAAACCTGATCCTCTTATAAACATGGAATAATGACAGTATCCCACATATGGGTTTCATTAATTTTTGCATGTTTTGAAGTTGCCTTTTTTTTCTCAGAAAGGCCAACTTCAGAAACAGCAGAGATTAATGCTACATAATAGCCAAAATGACTAGCTGAGCAGTCAGCAATACTAACTTGGGATAGAAGGGGTTTCTAGTTCAATTATTTAACCATTGCATAACAAAAAGGATATTATTTTCTGTTTCAGAACGATGCTGCGTAATCTGTACTCCTCCCAGTTGCTGTTACTGGTTTGCTTTGATTGAACTGGCATCAGTTCTGCTGATTATCTTCAAGCTTTCTTGCTTCTGAGTCTTGTAAATGTTTTGGATTTTAGCCTTGAGAGAGAGCTTCAGAACATTTTCCTCATTCTTCCTAAGGAAAAAAAACCCAGCCCTTTCCTTGTAGTCACTGATGAGAAATTGCAGATGCTCCTTTTTCTTTACCTGCAATGTAGTGACCTTTGCAGCTCCTGGGATACTCCAGATCGGTAGGTTAACTTGGGAAATTGCAAGGCTCCCAGGTATAATAAATGCCTGACATTTTTGACTCCAGTTGTTTTCAGTCCACTGGTTTAAATTTGTTTATTTATCTATTGATTAAAGCTGTTACATGTATGGAAGAGCAGCAGCAAAGGCGGAGGGGAACGAGAGAGGGGAGCACAAAAACCCAGCAACTGAAGTTTTTCTAAAACACCTGTATCGGCCTGGCATTCCCATTCCCTACTTTTAACTGAGTGGACATGAATAGCAGCAGGGTTTGGATTAATTATTCCAGTTAGGAATTATCCTTGCAACAACAGAAGTTACCGTAAAAGGATCTTGGAAAAGCTGGTAGAGGAGATGGTAGCATATGTTAGTTTATAACCTTAGAAATAAATATTTGATTATTTTTCCAGACCAGTGTCAACAGTTGAGAAAATTCCTCACCAATGACAGTGCTTCCACATATCTGGCTGATAATTATACATATGGTTTATTTCCTGAAATTACTTTAGGAGTATTTTCTGGAATTGGGCTAAAGAGGATAACATATTTAGCGTGTATTGGTATAGCAGACCTTAATGATGGCTTTGTGGACTCAATGAATCCTTACTCTTCCATATACGTCTTGAGGCCAGAGAGATAAAAGTGGGGTGAAAATTGGTAAAAACAGGTTTCTTCCACAGGGTCAACATTCTTTCCTGGGCTCTTGAGCTGTAAAGACATGTTTGTTTAATATTCTTTGCAGAGGACTACCAGGGAAACGGATAAAACAGTGAGCAAATGAATACTCATGTGGTCCTAAAGCAGACCTCCCAGGCAGGAGCTGGAATCCAAATGCCTGCTCTCAAAGTTTGCATTGGATTTTATTTCAAGTTTCCAAATGCATGTAGAGAGGGCATGAAAATATTGGTTGGATGTGAGTGTAGGTAGGAGTGTGAGCTGGAGTGTCTGTTATTGCTGGGGAGAGGGGGGCTTGGCTGCACTCAGAGCATCTCAGTTACCGGTTGGGTCTGAGATCTTCCTCTCCACAAAGCAAACGGAAAAATATGAAGGGCAAAGCAAATATCACCGTGTCTTCAATCCCCTGCCTTCATTAGCAGCCAAGAGAAAAATTGGCTTGGAGATACGATGGGTGCCTTTGTACAGTGCTCTGCTTTCCCACCACTTCCCCTCCCAGATTTTCAAGTTACAAGATGAAAGAAAAGGTAACTTTTTCCCTTTTGACAGAGTGCCCAGCCAGGACAATACACTGGGTCGTGTGGGCTTCCCAGGGGCTGAGTCCTAGGGACTTCAATTAAAAGGGGAAAGGCGGAAAAAAAAAAAAAGGGAAGCTGAATCATTTTCTGGCATGATTTATTCATTTGAATGACCCTTCTCTGTTTTTCAGTTAGATTACAGTGCCTTAAACTGGAGGCATAAAAGAATGGTAAAAGTTGAATAATTTCCTCAGTTCAAGATGTGTCATTTTTATATTGTCTATTAATTTTACTCACTGATACCATACGTCATTTTTGTTGGGCTTTATCCGCCAATTCATCTATGTAATCTTCTATCCTGTCTCTGTTTTTAGATAAATACATAAGTTCTTTAGATAGAAACATCCATCAGGCCTGTCATGGCACTGATCTCATGTTATGGCAAGGCACTTCGGAGCGGCTCAGGCAATGTCTGTCTGCTCTCTGCCATGCCTACAGCAATGGGTATCATGCTTTTATTTCGGAATACAGTGTGTTGTTTCCTGTACTCTGCAAATGCAAGGTGGTCTGGTTTTGTGCATAAAAGCTCACCCTAATTTTTAACCTCATACCTTGAACTGTAAGACTTTACTTTTTCTGGAATTTGTTTTTATGGGATAATGGAACATATATTTTTATTTGTGTAAATTGGTACTTTCTTATATGCTATTATCTATCCAGGTGATGTCAGAATGTGCTTTTTTTATTAAGCATGGTATAAAAATGAAAAATTCCTTCAAGTTTTGCATTTGTGAACTTTATGGATAATGAAACACACCCTTTTTCTTGCATTTGAGACAAATGCAATGACCACCTACTTAACTCCTCTGTAGGATGACTTACTAGACATGACTTGTTTGGACATCGTGTGGATTGATCAGGCCTTCAAATATTTGGTGGATAGCCTGTGCAAACCAGTTTCAAGTGGCTTGTGTAATGTTTACGATCGTTTGAAAAGTCCTATAAATACAAATCACTGTTTTAAATACTTTTATTTATATCATTATCTTTCCAGATCTCAGAAATTGTAATCCTGCCTTTAGAGTGGGAGGCTTGAATCACCATAATTAGCAAAGATTATTGCTCATTGTGTGTGAGTAAAATTTGCATGTTCATTACCAGCAACTGAAAAACACACAGGGAAATTGAAACTAAGCTAACGTGACCAGCTGTAGTGCTGGATGAGGTCAAACAAGTGAACGTTGTTTCTGATGTCCCCCATCCACAGCAGCTTCAGGCTGGGCTGAGCCGGCTGTGAAACCAAAGCAGTATCTCCCATCAAGATGTCTTGGCTGAAAATGGTTATTCTTAATGGAAAACCCCACTAGTTTGGTGTTTTACCCCACCTGCTGATCATTAGACCCCGTGCCCTGGTGGGGGGACGTGCCTGAGCACGGGAGCAGCCGCTGTCCCTGAGGACGCAGGGGATGTGCAGCGCAGGTTGCTTCTGGGAGACTGATCTGCTTCCACAGTTCATCACTCAGGTGCTCCTTGACAGCCTGTTTTGGGGACTGTTCCCACTTTATCCACTCGTGTTTTCCCCTCCCCGTTTTCAGGATGCTGGAATTCACTGCGCAAAAAAAAAACATGTCCAGTGTTTGACAGCAAGAAGTATTTCTCTCAGCTCCCATAACACGCTAAATAAATATCTGTGGCATGTTCCAAGATCCCACAGCACTTCAGCCAGGCAGGCATCTTGATTTGCGGTTATTTTTGGTAAAGGCTGAACTAGATGTTGCAAACTGATGTAAAGTCAGCTGAGGGGTTGCTAATCTCTTGCGTGGGATATGTTTCTGCTGTAGCCATTTGGGAGCACTAAGATGGGCAGATGACTTCCTCTGGAAGGATGTTCAGGCATGCTCTGTGGCAGACCAAAGCTTCAGCATTTTTCTGAAGGTTATTTGAACAATAGAAATTCCTGGGAAATGTACGACGAGTCTCTAAGAAATATTAGAAAAGGGAAGGTCAGGAAACAGCTGAAGGTCTCTCAAGGTGTTTTTGTATTTTCTCAAAACATGTGCTCCATGTATCCATGTGTCTGATAGCTTTCCAAGTCCTTCTTGTTCCTCCTTCATGGTTCTTCAGCTGTTTGCTAGATGGTTGTGTCTTCAAGCTCAAACACAGGCTGCAGCTGTATGGTGGCTTGCTGGGATATAAAATTCAGCTTAGTCATGTCCCAAAACATGGTATCGCTCTGTGAGGAAATGTCTCTCCCCAGACCTTTGTGTGAAGATTTGAGTGATTTAAATAGGGAAGTTTTAGGAGATTCGGGGCTGCTCAGGCTGGAGAATAAAACTTGCGTTGGTACTGTGGACAGTTTGCCCCAAGGATTAAGTTGAGCTGGTGTATATTGAGGTGTTTTAGGACCAGGATTGTGAAGGTTCATTGCTTGCATCTCTGACCCTTCACCCTTACAGCAGCATGGTGCTTGCCACAGATGGGATCCCTGTGAGGTCTGATCACAGAGGACAGCCCACGTCCCTCTCTGTGACTCCTCTTCTTTCCATGCCCTGACTCCTAGGGGAATCTAAAATCACAACCAGCCTTTTGGGGGCCACCCCATGAAAAGGATACTGCATGGTGAGTTGTGCAGTGGCTGAAGGGATGTGGCCCTGGACCAAGTGCCCCACAAAGATATGGATGGACAGGCAGGGTGGGAGTAGGTTGGTCACAAAACTCCTCTCAGTCTTGCAGTGCTCCTGCAAAAATGAAAAAATGCATTATCTAACATCCAGGGCTCTTTACCAAGGTCTGTGGCATGAGAGCTTGCTAGCATTCAGTAATTGCCTGGTCTTCTTCAAAATCCACATTCAAGCATCCATCTTGGTCTTTTCTCACATGGGTTCTGACCTGCCTCCCGGCAGACACGATGGATGTGCGCTCCCTTCCAGATTGGACACGCTCCTCTTACAGGCTTTGCAGTATTAGAGTGCAGATTTCCTTTGCCTTATTTAGTTTAAGGGGTTTTGTTTTGTCTATCCTTGCAAGTGCCAGATATGAAATTTTAAAATCCCTTTCCAAAAAGCTGATTTCTTTTAAGAAAAGAGTAATTGAAATTGTAATTCTTCTCTCTTACTGTCTGACGAATTTATTATCTCCTGTGTTTAGTGCCCAAAAGTGGGTTTTGACTTGCTTAAAATGGGGAGAATTTTTTCCTTTCATCTACTGCTCCATTAGTTCCTATCAGAGCCACAGTTAAAAAAGTTAATACGCCTGAGTATTTCTGCAGATTGCATCATTTTCAGTGTTTCATAACGATATGGCAAAAGTAATTTGAAACAGATAACAATAGTGCAGTCTGTTTCAGAATAACCATGATTTCCTTGTCATTAAGAGGTCTGTTAGCGGGTAGAGGAGGAGGAGTTTTATCTGGATGAGTTACAGATCATATGGTGTGATCGAGTGCCTTTTTTTCTCCTTTTTTTTTTTTTCCCCCTCTTTTCCTTCCCTTAAAATCCACAGCTCTGGACTTTGGTTTGGATATGAAACGATTGGATAGTTTCAAACTCCTGTCTGCACAAAGCGGCTCAGCGCTTCCAGATGTTTTCAATAAGGAGCCCAGAACTGTCGCATCAGCAGCCGGTGGCCCGGGCTGCTGCTCGCGTCTCTGCTCCATTTTGAGCAACTCGCTGAAAAAAAGAGAATTATTTACTTGTTGGAGTAGTTTTTTTGTTTGTTTGTTTGTTTTTAATTTAATCCTTATCCTCTGATTGTCTGGTGTATTGTGTTTCTGAACATAAATACTGTATACTCTAAACATGCATATGACATTCAAGGGACTGCCTTAAATAGATGGACAAAGGAGACTGGAAAGCTTTGTTCTGCTTCGTCTAGGCTGAGTCTGTCTTCTGCATCTGCTCGGTGTGCCTGTGTGTATATAAGGCTGTGTGCAAGGCAAGATTTCTAGCCTGAAACAATGCAGCAAAAGCCCCACCTAATGTGGGAAGAGAGTGATGGTCTCCCATGGGGGAGTGTGTCTGGCACATTATCTTCTATTTGTTTATATTACGTTTCTCTTCCCCCTTTCAACAGTAAAGTCCGGACACGAAGATGAGATGGACTTTGGGTGTCTGTAGTCGTCACTGGCCTCCTGATCTTGGCTGTGAGTCAGGAACATAACCACAGAAAAACTCTTGGAACAAATTAGGGTTTTGGAAGCTTAAATTTGAAAAGAAATAGAGAAGGGAGAGAAGGGGCATATTTTTTGTTTGTTTATTTGTTTGTGTTGATTACTTCCCTCTGTGTCTGAAGGTGTAGAGGAGTCCAAAGGGATCAGTTGGCAACCTTTACTAGATCAAGATACATAATTATGGAGGAAGACAGGCCATCATCTTGAATTACAGGTCGGACATGGGCACGTACTGAGTCCTGGGACACATCCTGTGCCCAGAGTCACCCCGCCTGGTGCTGGCCTGGCAGCATCCCTGGCCAGCTCTTGCCACCTGCCTGCACCTTCCACCTGAACTTTCTGTTCCTTCCTGGCCCAGGACAGGCGCACATTGGGCTACTTGTGAGTTTTGGCCATACCAAGATGCTTGTGTGTAGCTCACCAAAACAAAAAGCTCCTCTTTTTAACTTCCTGCTATTAAAGTTGCACATCCCCCAGTGTCTCCCACCTCCTTTGGCTAGAGATGTTTCTCATTTCTCCTTACCTGTAGGAAGGGTAAGATAACATGAGCCACAAAAGGCTGGGTGTTGATGCAGCTACAAGTCAGACCTGTCTTGGATCTCTGTGGAAGATGTGCTGTCACAGTTAGTAGCAATGCTCACATGGCACTCTCCTCTGCAAGGTGGGCATTGCTTGAGCCCTGCACCTGAATATCTCTTTCTGGTTGCCAGAAACCTCTGCAGCTCAGAGCTGAAGTGCTTTAAGTGAAGCGCCTGAACAGACCTGTGCAGTTGTCGTTTGGATAAATCTTGGCCTTACATACCAGGAGCCGTAATTAAATTGATTTGAAAACAAAATTAAATGCTGTATCGGTTAAAAAAAATACGGGTGCTCCATAATGAAACATTAGAGCATCATTAAGGTACAGTGATTGCTGCAAATTCCTTTACCTGAACTATACTCACACACTTTGTTTATAGGTTCCTGTCTTGTAAATTTAGATTTGAGGAAATCCCTGCCTTTTATGGTAGTGTTTGAGGGGCTGGAATGCTGTCACAGCCATTTCTGATTCCTCATCTCAACAGGCACATGATTGCTGGGATTCATTACTTGTGGAGAAAACTGGTGGCTCCAGAAAGTCCCCAAAGTACTACCACATTTCGCGTGTGTCCTAATACTGAAAGCAGAAGCTTCGCTCGTTCAGAACAGAGTCACTGCCTGAGATCTCGAGCCAGGGATTGAAGCTGTAAGAGAGCCTCATAGAGGAGATCCTCCTCAGTTCAGCTGGTGCTGTGGTGGAGATGAAGCTTTGGGTTGTGAGGAAGAGACTGAAGCCTAATGCAAGTGGGGGGAGATACCTCACATTGACTAGGTAAGAGCATACCTGTGTCACTGGGAGGAGCTCATCCGCTGTGAATCCCCAACCCACTCCAGCACATGAAGACGTGATCGTGGCTTGATGCCCACAGGTGGACCTTCCAGTGATGGCTGGCCACCGTACCACCAAGCTGTGCTGTAGTCTTAGGAGAAGATGCCCTTCTCAGCTTGCTTACTGTGGGTAATTAAGCTTTTGTGTAATCTGACTGTACGGATTGGGCATGTCATATCCAGAAGAGCCCAAAATAGTGTTTTGTGTTTCTGTAAACGCGCGGTCTTCCATGTTTTAGCAAGTAGGTGGGGAGGGGGGTCAGTTATCAGTTCCTATGTTACTCACAGGCAGGCTGCTGGTGCAGTGTTTTCAGATGGCCAGAAGACTGGGTAGCACTGGAAAGAGAGGAGCTGAAGTGCCTGCTCGCAGCAGACGGGTTTAGACCTCATTTGGAAAAGACTCCTCTTTCACTCAAATGCCAAAAACTCACTTTTTATCCATTTTGGCAGGCTGCAGGGTTTAAGTCCCCTTTGCCAGAACTTGAGCTAGTGCTTACAAAGCACCTCATACAGCCAGGGCACCAGGGCCACCCTTCGGGGCTGGATGAAAAGACCTACAAACCCTTAACTAAGCTCCACGAGTGGGGTGAATCCCAGCAGCAGGAGATGGGCCAGTTCACCCGGCGCCGCAGAGGATGGCTTTTGGAGATCTGCAATTAAACGCTGAGTTGATAAGCGCCGTTGCCGACGTCTGTGTTTCCTGCTTTGCAACATGGGATTAACAATTCCTGCGTTTCCAGCTTTTCTACCCAGAAAAGCAGCAAGTTCTGCTCGCTACAAATTCCCAACCACAGAAACCTCCCCTTCCTCTTCTCTTTTTTTCTCTTCTTTTTTTTTTTTTTTTTTTTTAAAAAAAAAAAAAAACAAACAAAAAACCCAACAAACCGAAACAAAAAAAAAAACGCCCCCATTCTCTTTTGAATCAGTGAATGAGAGAATGTCTCAAGCCAGAGAAGTATGGAAAGATTTCATCCCTCGAGAGGTCAGGGTGGGGTGGAAAGTGGAGGGGGCTGCAAGGGGGCAGTTTGAAAACAGGAAACCATGTGGCAGTGTGCATGCAGGGCCCAGCTGATGTGAATGAGCTATTGAGAGGGGAGAGACGCTCTGACCAGCCCAGCATTAGAAAGACGAAAAAACTTTAGTTGTTTTTTTTTTTTTTTAAGAAAAAAAGCACTGCTTTTCAGGCTAGAATAAAAGAGGGAATATTTTATTTTCTGGACAGCAAGTTGTTGAAACCTTTTGCTCTATGTTGCAAACAGCAACAAAAAAAGTAAATGGCTGATTTCCTTTTTTTTTTTTTTTTTTTTTCTTCCCTGTGTGCACCGCTTAAATCATAAGTTCCCATTCCTGTTCTGCGGAAGCGTTAAGCCTGAAACTGTCTTTCATTCACCTGGCCTGGGGGAGAGGGAAGAGTCTTTTTACCTCTCTGAAAGCACGTCCCTTTGCTTCTCAGTCTCTTTTTGGACCGACCAAACACAGCCAGAGGTGGAAGAGGCTGGCAAAGAAAAGCTGCTGCTTTTTCTTCCCCCCCGCCCCTTTTTTTTCTTTGCTCTCTCTGAAGAGATGAATCATGCTCCCACAACTGCAAAGAAATTTTGAACGCTGGGAGAACACTGGTGCAGGACTAAAAAGGCAAGTAGTGACGTTCCAGCCCAAATCAGGAGGGAGTGGCTTTATTTCATTATTTTCTTTCCTTTTACCCTGTGCTGTCATTAGAAATTTAAACTTAACTCAAAACCGAGCCCTCCTGTCTGGTGAACAGTGGACTGACTCGGAAGGAGGAAAGTACCTTTTTTAATTGTTTCTTTCAGCCCATGAGGGCGTGAAAAAAAAAAAAAAATAACACGTTGGTGACAGTGTTTACGTTGGATATGGTGATCGGCTTCTTTTTTTTCCTTGTTTTCTTGAATTAGACCCGTCGTGGCTGAGCCTACCTTCTGCCTTCCCTCTCGGAGCGTCAGGGTTCCTGCTGCACACATCTGGCTTTTGTTCTCTTTTCAGGCAGGATTTTCATTCTGGTGCTTTTTGGATATCAAGGTTGTCTGGAAAACATTTTTTTTTATTATTATTACTATAGCAGGAAGGCTGATACCGTTCTTAGCAGTTGCAACAAAAAAAAAAATCCTGTATGTATAAAGCTCTCTTCAAATATCTTTTTGCTACAAGTTTCTGCATTGCCTGTATAATCAAATCTGTTCCAAGAAGACTTTATCATCTGGTTGCAGCTCTGGGATTTTCTTTTTCTTGTTAAGAGGCTCGGACAGGCTGGTGTGCTGAGACACGGGGACTCCTCTGAGCACGTATGTGAGAGGTGTGGAACGCTCCTGGCCGTGGTCAGCCCAGGGTTCATGGTGGGCTCTGCTCCTCCACTTCCAGCTTTTTGGACAAAATGTACGAACGCCACAAGAGGCGATACAGCCTCTGCGACATTTCCAAGGTGGACAGGACTGTAGATGTTGTGTTGTTAAAGGTATGATGTTTGTGTACACTTATTTCTGGGTTCCTTTCCCCATCTCCAGCGGGTCAGTCTGCTCCCCGCTGTACCCGTGTCCCCAGCCGGATGGTGCAGGGAGGGGGAGCAGGTGGAAGAGCTCTTGCCCTTCAGCATGGAGATGGGTTTGAGTGCTATCAAACCATTTCATGCCAAGTATTATTATCCCTGCAACCAGATAATCTCTTGTGGCATGCAATTAGATACTCTTCTGGAGATCTCTCTCTGGCCACCTACTCTGTCCTCTGCCATTAAATAGTCCCCTCCTGTTTTGAAACCTTCACTGCTTGCAGGTGGATTGTCTGCGTAAGGTGCAGTTAGGCAAAGGGGTTTAATTTCCAGTGCTCACTTTTAGGGTTGAAACGCATGTGTCCTCTGAAAGATGTATTCTGCCAAAAAAGGCATGGTGAAGACTCCTTTGCTTCTGTTTTTTGTTTGTGTTTGAAGGGTGCTGGTGTCGGTCTTACTGTTTGGGTGTGAGTTTTGTCTGAAGACGGATTGGAGCGAGAGCCAAGAGTGGTTCTTGGCTAATTGTCCCAGTGTGTTCCTTCTCTAACCTAAAATTAGCAAGTGCTCCACCAAATGGCACAATGGCAGTCTGGGAATGTCCTGTCTCCATAACAGCTTTTTGGAGCTTCAGCAGTTTCCTGGCGAAGTGGATGGAAATAGGAAAGCAGCCAGAGGGACTGCAAAATGCAGCCCAACTTAGAGATCTGAACTCCTGGAAGAACACTGGCTTTCCTTCTCCCTTTTTCTCTCTTTTCTTTTCTTAGCTGAGGCAGTGGGTTTCTGCACAATGGTATGGTTTCCTTTTTTATGATTTTTGCTTCATGCCCTTGTTTCCAAGTTAAGATGAGAACGTGTAACAAAATTATTTTGAAATTATTCTTATTCTATTTTATCTGCACTAAAATAGACCTAGCATTTGTTACCTTGGTTTTTTTTTTTTTTAGGAATTAAAGTATTTTTCTTTAATTCAATGTATCCTTTGGTTTTTGGTAACACAAATAACGGTAACTTGTTTTCTCTGCCAGCACAATTTTGTTGAGTATTTTTGAACTCTCGTGTTAATGATGCTAGTTCAGGATTGAATCCCATGATATTCAATCTCTAGACACCCTATGAGTCATTAAAAAATGCAGACATATTGTGTACACTTTACTTGTGTGAAATAACTGCTTAATAGTTCTTAGGAGAAGACCTGGTACCCCGACGACCTCAGCTGCTAATAGGAAAAACACAATTTTTTCTTTATAAAGAGTATCTGAATGCCTGGGTTGAAATGTAATTCACTATAATTATCTGACTTCAGTATTTCTGATGTCATCAGTTCCCTAAATTAGTTTTTGTTCAGCAAAGCTCAGATTTTATAACAAAATGTGGCTCTTGTTAGTTCCCACTTGTATTTTCCTAATTGAGTTTCAAAACCGTGGGTTATACTGTCTGTTCCTGCGAATGACTCAGTGTCCATATATGTGTGCGTGTGTGCACGCAGTGCTGCTCCAAACACAGGCCGTACAGGCTGCAGATGTTTAAAATAGGAGGATGCTAGTGACAGCTATAGTTACAATCAACTTTAGCTTGATTTTGAGTTGTTCTTCATGTTTTAGCTGGTTTCTGTAACATAACCGGTAGATGAAATTAAATTTTGATGGTATAGGGATCCAAGCCAGCGTAGAGTGCGTCAGTGACAGATCATCTCTTGACGTTAATGGGAGTTTGATCAGACTCTTAATGAGGGAGCTGGGAGGTGGGGGGGTTTGTTGGATTTGTTTTTAATTAAAATACTTAAATAAAATTGTACCTTATCTAGGTCATTGTATTTTGGTGAGTTAAGAGAACAGGGTTTCTTAAGTGTCAAGTACAGAGAAGCAAGTAAATACCCTTAAAACAAAAGCAACCCCAAATAGGATCCACTAAGAATGTTTGATCTGAATGAAATTGTAGCAAGATACCTGCAAAGCAGCAAGCAACTTTCAGTTTGGCCTGCAGATTGACTTGGACAAGCTGTCTGAGTGGTGGATAAATAGGTTCTTTGCTTCATTTTAACATGGGGGACTCGGTAATCATGACATAGGAAAGAAAAACAGCTGGTGGAGAAGGACAACTGGAACGAGTTGTGCAGATAAGATCTTGTGTCATTTCAGTTACTAAATGTTTATAGATGGGATTATATTTGCAGTGATTGCAACCATTCTTAGATACAGTCACAAAAGAGTTTTGGTTCCTACTGGCTATTTTGCAATTCATGTGTCTTCTGAAGGATCCGTGTGTTGGGGCTCAAATTTTCCATGTTTAGATTGTGACTGAAACAGTAGCTTGTGAAGTTATGGAAAAAAAAAAAAAAAAAAAACCAAAACAAAAAACACCAAAAGAAAAACTCAGCAATTTGGGGGGTTGATGCACACAGTTATTTTTAGCTTTAATATTGTTTCTTCCTCCTCCACACACATGAAAAATCAAGAGGCAACAGGTAAATCGGTGCCCTCACCTCTGTGTCAGAGGTAGGACTTCATCTCTTTTTGCTGTGGCTCTTTTTGCTGCTTCAACAATGCAAACACGATGAACCTGGTTACTGAACACAGTGGTTTGCCACTGTTCAAGGGAATCCTGGATGATACAGAAATGGCATTAAAGTTTGCCCTCATCTTTCCTGCTGGAATTGCATTGTAGCAGATGAGGGAAATGATGTGGGATATCTGCTTGTTTGAACAATTCGCTGAGCTCTGAGCAGCTACGTGCAGGGTAAAGCAGTCTGTGCGATGTTATTCCAAGACCCAAAATGGGAAATCTCAGTGTGCCCATGTGTGAGTTGGCAGCCCTATCTCATTTTTATGTTGTGCCTGCTACCACAAATATAACTATCTAGGGACAGAATACGGAAACCACACTGGCTGGCACCTTGCAAATACATGTGAAGTTAGACAAGCGTTCAAGTCTGGATGAACAGGCTGTGCTTTGCAGAGTTAGAAAATAAAAAATGGGCTCTCTTTGAGAATGGGAGACTGACAGATTGCAACTGGAAACATTTTATAATTGCTCATTGCCTGTATCTACATTTCACCTTTGTTATGTGAATGCTCAAACTGTTAAGTGTAGGCAGAAGGTGTAAGTTTTTTCCTAAATGGGGAAAAGAGGTTTTATGTAGCTGCTCCTCAGATGGACAGATCCCGTACAGCTTCCAGTTAAAGTTCAGAACATTCTTTATGAAATTAAAACCAGCTCAATGTTAAAAAATAATTAAGACATTTTTAAATTAAAGGGGCAGCGTTATCAATTAGTTATTCTGCTCCCTGACAGGAGGCTGCTCTGGTAGCTCTGTCCCAGTGCCAGAGAAGATCCTCTGGAATCAACCCTGCCCACGTAAGGCAGAGTGCAATTTGCAGCATCCTAAGCTAAAATTAGTGTGTGGAGAAGGTCCCCAAATTAACTGAAACTAAGGTTTCTTCCATTTTATGTTATCACACTTACAAAGCTTTTTCTTTCTTATGTTTTCGGTTATTTGACACGTAAGGATGTTCATTCCTTCTTTGGGGTTCTTCTGAGGGAAGTACCATCCTCAGGTGAAGGGTATGCAGTGTCTCATCAAACATTGTGGCCATAAAATGACTCTGAACTTAAATCCTTCATCTGTCTGCACTGGTTTGGTTATTGAAGGGAACAGCAGGAGAGAAGTGTATTTATGATGTGGAGAACTTTTGAGTTTTTCTGTTTGTGTCTCATGTAGAATTAGAACTGGAGGGTTGACTTAAACTAATGTGTTTTCACCCTAGGCACATACATGTTTGTGGGAATTTTGTTCCCATTTTAGTCAAGGGAAGGTTTTTATGCAAAACCATTGCTGTTGTTTTTAAAGCTTAATTAAATTTTTTTGTTACCAGGTCCCTTAATTCTGTTGGTGGAGGACATCCTAGTGCCAAGGGCTGGAAAATGTTCTTGGGGCACACATTCCTTTCCCCACTTGGGTCGTTGCCAGGGATAAAAGTGCACTCTAAGTATTCAGCATTACTCTTACACCACAAAGTGCTAATTTATTCAGCCATTTTAAATGTCCTGTGGTTGTAGGAACCTCTTCTGGTGTAATCCTTTAATGTAGTTCTCTGTAGCACTGCTCACTTGTTGCTGTGAGCTAGGTCACTTTGGACTTCTTTGAAAAAATATTGTCCTGTTATGTTGTCACGAATTCTGTAAAAGTAGAAGGCTCAGTGTAGCATATTCACAGTTCTAGAAGATAAATTTCTGTAGAAATCATTGCAGAAATGCAAGTGTTGTCACTTAGTCCCTTTCAGCCTGTATCGGAGAATGGTCTTTGTGTTCCTCATCTGCATGGTAAAACCTTCCCCTAAAGCTAAGAAAATACACAGAAAGTTTACAAAAAAAAATAAAAAAAAAAAAATAAATCTGGAATTTGCAAGCAAATTGATATGTCTGTTCTTAATATTGTCTGGCAGGATGATTGCCAAAGCAGTGATTTTTGCTCTTAATGTGAGTTTTGTGAATGTGGAGTTTTTTTGCATCAACGGCTCTTGAAAGAAGACAGTGGAAACTCCTTCCTCAGGTGCCCCATCCCTCATACTCCTTTAGAAAGAGGTTTGGAGGATCTTGAAAGGGGATTTTTGTGAAGGGAGTGTATCAACTTTTGCTTTAGTTTCTAGCTCAGGAATTAGAAGGAACTGGATAATTCCATCGTAAATGGAATTGGAAAGTGAAAAGATGCTCAGAATAAACATTGAATTCCAGTTATGTGTACAAATTTCTTCAGTGTAAACTGTGCTACAGGAAATTTTCTGGAACAGGTAGTTCTGAGAGAATGATTAAGATTTTCATTTTAAAAAAAAATAAATTAGTTGTATCATTCTTGAGTATTAAACAAATTAGTTATAATTTAATTTGAAGTAGTATTGTTTTCTGCTATTTGTGTTTTTCAATGGATATTTAAAATCTTTCCTAGTGTCAGTTATTGCCCAGTATGGTGTACAAGTACTTACTGATACACCAAGCAAGCTAGAACTACTCAACTGAATATTTTCCTATGTGCAGTGGTATCCGGTTTTAGCTTCAAGGTAGAACTTAGTCTGGAAGCTGGTGGGGGGAAAAAGAAAAAGGAGCAAAGTGGAAACTTGTAAATTTAGGATAAAGCTAAAACAATATGGAGGGAAGATGAATATCTAGAGGTTTGCTAGGAAATTAAAGTTAAAATCATCTGGTTCCTTCTGCTCTAGAGATGTTGATTTATATCACTACCAGTGAGGTTGACAAGTGCAGCCTTTTAAAATAGCAAAAGATTTCCTGAAAGGTCAGTGCGTTTTCTTTATTGTGAAATGGAAGGCAAGAAGAGTTAAAATAAAACCAGAGGGAGAGAAAAAGAATTTTTCCATGGTGGAAAGGTAGGAGAGGTGCACGGGAACCAGGTAGCAACTGGTGCCCCAGGCAAGTGTGTCTAGCAAGCCTTCCACTGCCACTCCACCAGAAGTAGACATTTTTGACATGTCTTCTGAGAAGGAGGTCCAGATTCTGGCTTTTGTGGGCAGGCAGTGCACAGAACTGTGAGCACTGGAGGGTGTTAGACAACTCCTTGGGCAAGACTGTCATGCTGGGGGAGAGGAAGGCAGAGCCTGGGAATAGAGGCTGGGGTCGCTCATCATTCCCACGTGATGGAGGACATCCCAGCCCTGTCTGTCTCACAGGTTGTCCATCCCTTTCTTATGCAAGGAGGTTTCTGCGTTAAGTCACATCAAGTTCCAAATTCAATTTCTGCAGGAAGATGTCTCTGAGAGTCAGGAAATACATGCATGCGTGCCCAGAAAAAAGCAATCAAACTGTCTGCTGCTTGCAACTCCAGCTGATGTCCTAAAGCCCTCTTTGGACATTTACCCTGCTAGTGTTTCACAGGCAAACAGAAAATCCTTTGGGATTCAGTTTTGGGTGCCTGGGGATTCATCCTGTGTCTGAGCTGCAGATAAACACATTCAAGCTTCTGCATGGAAAAATTGCTGGTTCTCTCCTGGCATTTTTTCAAAAGCTGTGTATTGAAACTCTGTTCCCAGAGGCTGTTTCATATTCCTTTCTGCCATCTGAACACCGCTGCATCCTCTGCTCCCACCACAAAGACTTGGGATGCCCAGAATCGATGGGCTATAATCAGTGTGGGCAAGTCAGAAAGTGCATGAGGGTTTTATCGTCATCTGTGGTCCTGTCATTGGGCTTCTCTTAGCAAAACAGAGACTAAGGGAAGAAGGGAGGAATATTTTTGCTACATATAATGCTCTCATGTCCAGAAAATCCCAAGACAACCTCGTTTCAAATTTCTTCGTAGTGGTGCCTTCCCCAACTGCTGGTATTCATGTGCTTTTATAATGGTATTTTCTCTACGGCCCTTGCCATCTGTACCTGCAGTTGCTGGTCCTGAGTAAATACGAGCAGATTTCAGCTGTTGAGGAGGGATTCTAGTGTTCAGTATGGGGCTGTGGATAGTGGGGTTTGTGTTTTGAGTATCTGTGGACCACCCAGTTTCCTGAGAGCACACAGTAAACCTCTCTGAAGTCCTGTCTGGGCTTGTTTTGGAATAGGGAATATTTGTTTATAGTAGTGGTTTCCTTTGTTTGTATTTTGATGATGATTATTATTGTTCCTGAATTAGGACTACTGACAAACACTTAGTTCCTAATGTTTTATTCTGTAGCTGATCAGGTATGTCTGAAATAGCACCTTAAACCTCAGTGTTTCTCTCTTACTACTTTTTTTTTGGTAGAAAAAACCCAGACATTTTCAATACTTGGCAGAGTCACAGGGCAGAGGAGAGAGCTGGCTGGGTAATGGGAAAAATGCTCAAATCTTTTTTGAAAAAATGCCAATGTCTATAATGCATTTTCAGTGAATGACTCAATTGGTTCTATTAAAGGAAAAAATATAATGTTAATTCAGCCTAATATAGTTTATTCTATTACCAATCAACTGATAGACTTGAACTTCCTCATATTTTGCTTTCTTACTGCCAATTATTGAACAGGATGTTTAATTATCATTTTCTAATAGTGGATATCAGTATAAATCAGGAGTAGTTCCCTTAAATTTCCCTTAAAATTGATTTACATTGGTTTAAGAGTAAGGAAAATCAGACTCAATATGATGAGGAAGGAGTTATGTGCAAGCCAGTCAGGAGTAGTCAGAATTTGATTTTATATATGAAATGGGTCGTTCCTTCATTTCTGTGGACTTGAGCACATTTGTGTTTCTCCCCTGTGTGTTCAGGCTCAGCCTCTAGATTTGCCTTTAATAAAATATAAGAGCGTGCTGCAAAATAGATTCTGCTTTGTCCTGAGAGAAAAGAATAATAACATTATATTTATTGACTTTACAGTCATAATGTGATATTTATTGACTTTACAACTCTTGTAAGACTAAAAAAGTATATATAAATTCTGCAGTGAAGTTCAATTGCTAAGATTAGATACCCCTCAGCCTCACTGAGAGCAGGGAGTATCTATCTTCCGTTCAAAGTATCCAAACGGTGACCCTGTATCCATGCAATAGTTAAAATCGAACATCATTATGTCACTTTGGAAAACAAAAAGAATGAGGGTTTTGAGTATTTGCTTACAAAAATCTTTCTCAGACTTCAGACTGCTTATCTTTCCCTCTCCACCTCATTTAATATATATGTAAAAGGGAGAAGATGGGTATACACAGGTGTATGTGTATGTGTGTTGAGCAGAGGTACAGGGAGGGATGGGCTCTTAGATGTATGTACATATAGGGGTCTGGTGGGTTCTTAGATGAATGTGTATATAATGCGTATGTATGAACAGAGGCAGCAAGCAACTGATAGGAAGTGTACATCATATCTAAGAAAAATAGCCTGTAAAGTTGCATGGAGGTAGGGAGGGATGTCCAGGAGGGATGTGCACTGAAGTCACCCTGAGACCTGACTCTGTTAGAGCACATGTCTCCTTCACCTCTCTTGGGAGGCTCCTGCTCATTTTTCCCCTCTCAGATCTTCTCTGTTCCTTCCCTGTCTCCCCCAGCAAGAACTGCTGTCTGGGGAAGGTCACGGCATCTTCGCTGCTGGAGGATTTTATGGTACACTGGATGGAGACCTCTTAGATTGTAGTTGAACCTGACTTGGAGCAGCAGAAAGGGACTAGCTAGCCTGTGAGAGGCCCTTCCAACCCCATTTTGTCATCTCAGAAGTATGGAGGACAAAATCTAAGGAAGAAATATGTGCTGTAGAAAGTAGCTGACAGGTCTGGAGGAGTGGAGCGTTGACTGCTGGCGAGCAGGAGGTGAGCAGAGGTGCTGGCAGGAGCCCCTCTGGTGAAGGGCAGGGGGATGCAGCCAGACTGGCGAGCAGCACCAGCCAACGACTGCAAATAACACATTCCATAATCTCAGTGAGAGAGGGAAGAAGGACATGGGTCATCAGTCAAAGCAGCAAGTCAGGTCAAGGGTAGGAGAGTCATGTTTTTATTTTATTGGAAAAAAAAAAAAAAAAAAGGAAAAAGCAGTGTATTTCATAACATGGGAGAAAGGAGAGAAAGGAGAAAGAATATTGAGGAGATGAGAATCTGGCAAGGGTCTGCAAAATTAGAGCAGGATGATGGAGGAGATTTGAAGACAGATCAGAAGCAAAAAGTAAATAGTAAAAATGCTCTATTTGACAGAGAGAGGAAAAAGGAAATTATTTCAGGAGAGAAAAGGAAAGCCAAAGGGAGGGTAGGAGAAATAGTCGGCGTATAAAATGAAAGTCATCCATTTCAGTAGCTTTCTTTTAGCTACAACATAACGTGCGAGATCCTGTGTGTTGAGGCGGGTCAGGAGGGGAAGCAACCTCTGGATTTTGTGATGTGGGACATGAGATTGTCCAGGTGAGATTTGATTGCATTTGACAAATAAAGGCATTCAGCTAAGAGAAACAGCAGAGAGCAAAGGGGCTTCCAGAGGCTACTGGCAGTAGACAAAAGCGATGGGAAGCATATGTTGGATGAGCAAAGTGTTGTGGATAGTCCAGCAAACTTCAGAGTCAAAATGTTGGACAACACAACCCAAATGAGGAAGAGTGAAGCACAGGCAGACACAGAGAAGGCTGAGAACAGATCAGTCATCCTTGCTGAAAGACTAGAAGTCATGGAAAGGATGAGGGACAGGGTGAGATGGTAAAGGCTGATGTTGAAATAAACCACGTGATGTGTCTTAGTGTTAAAACAGGGGTTTCTAACACCATCATCATCATTTCAGTTAATGCAAACACCAAGTGCTTCTGGTTCTCACCATGACCTGGGCACTTCCCTAGCCCTCATTTCCACATTATCAGAGAGCCTTACTAACTTTAAGGTAATTATCTTTACAGCAATATGGGTGGTAAGGAAATGCTGTTCTGTAGATAATGGACTGAGGCATAAAGCAGAGGAGTATCTTGCCTGCAGTCCCGCTACAAATGGAGGCGAGAATTGAAGCCACATTTCTTCAGTTCGCAACTAGTAGCTTAAATGCTGGCTCATCCTCCCTCTGAACTCGTGCCTTGAGTGGGAGCCATCTTGAAGTCATACTTTCCACGGAGAAACAAAGTTTTTTGGCATATTTTAATGGTTTGTTTGGTGATGCTAAAAAAAATAAAAGTCATAAGTTACTCCTGACATTTTTATTATTGGGACAAATTTAAGCCATAGCTGTATATCTGCTGGTAATGCAGAGCGACATTGCAGAAGAGGCTATGCAGGGACGTTAGCGAGAGTGGCTTTTTTTTGATCTGCTGTGGTCTCTTTTTTAGATAAACCGTGAAAGCTGGTGTTCGCTGGAGCCATGTCCTGATTCTTCCCTGCTGGAGCGCAAACGGACGCGGGAGTCTCCAGGTGAGCAGCCTGGCAGTTGTCCTCACCTATTATTTCATTCTTTTTCTTCTGTTTTTGACATCCTTGCCTTGACAGGGAAAACACATAAACTAAAGAAAATGTGTAATGAATCTGCCGTGAGTCATTGTTAGCACATGGTTGTAGCACTTGACTTGCAGTGAGCTGTGTAGAAAAAAAAGTCAGAAATTGAAACTCCTGAATCCATATTTAGATCCAAATCAGTGGCTTGGTTTTATTTTATTTCTTTTTTCCTCTGAAAGTTGACATAATTTCCAGGCTTCAGGAAGCAGGAAGGCTGTTCAGAGCCATCGTTCCCACACCCTGCCCACCAGCCATGCTGAGCTCCCAGCCCTGTGTGCTGACTGGTGCTTTCTGACTCTTCCACTGGGACAGAAAATCTTGTCTGGGCAAGTTTCAAACAGGGTTTGGTGTCTAAGATAAGAAAAAAAGCATTTCCTTTCATTGAATTATGCATGTTCAAAACAAATAGAGTAATTTATCAGGGCCCTGAATAGTGACTTGGACTGTTGGTAGAGAGGATGCTTCTGGCCTTGCTCTCGTTATGATCAGGGGTCTCACCTGACTCTCGTTCAGTTTATCTAAGAGACTTGAAAGAAAACCAGGGATTGAATCACTGAGTGTCAATGTGAAAGTCAAACCCAGTCTTTTCAGAGTATAGGCTAAGAAGGGATAATGTGTGTGACTGACCCAAGGGGTTTATTCCAGGTAGAAGTTCTAGCTCCTATCAAAGTTAAATAAGTGGTTTTTTATTAAAAAAAAATATATATATATATATATATAATGCTCTGTTTAGAACAGTCATGAACAGTGAATAACTGTTTCAGGAGTGTTTTACAGGAGATCCTGTGGTATCAACCCTGCTGCTTCTTTCCTAATTGTGTCCCCAAATCCCTTGCTTCGTGGTATATTTTTGCTCTTTGGGGAAGAGTTACTGTGCTTCATTTGGCTGCAAAGTGACATGCAGTCATTTGACTTGCCAAATCTGTAATCATGTATTCATATGGATTAATATTAGTTATATACTTATTAATTATCTAATGCAATGCCATACTATAGAAATGTAATATTAATTATGTAATCAGGTAGCTGCATATACAAATATATAATAATAATTACAATAATATTTGCCTATAACACAAACACAAAGAAGCAGGTGTTTAAGTTGATTAATGTGCTCTCCAGTTGGACTGAAGCAGCAGGAAGATCTCAGGCTCTGCAGGTTCTGACATTTCTAGAAATAATGTTGTTACTGCACACGCATCCCTCCAGCTGCACTGCGGTGCTGTGCAGTGTAGAGAGGGCAAGAAAAATCTGGCAACATCTAGCAGCAATAAAACCACTAGCTGTTGTAATGTGGCTAATTTAAACATACACAATGTGATAGGGAGTTAGACCTTTTTCACCTGATGAATAATCCTGATGAAATGGCTTGTAAGGACAGAGTCCTCAAATCTTAGAAAGTAACTCCAGAAATTATAGCTTCTCATTTTCTGCCAATACTTTTGAAATGAAGTGACTAGAGGAGTGTAGCAGATATGTAGCTATCAGCATGGAATTGGAGGGCTCAGCCCTGTCTTGGAGGACACGAGGGTTTGGAAAATGTACATAAAGAGAGTTGCTTGGAAATTTTCTTCCTAGGGTTTTTTACTACATAATTTTTTTTTCGTCTCTGTGTTACATGCAGAAGTGTCTTACCATCATCAATTGTATTTTCACCTGCACCTCCACAGAGAGGAGCAGATAAGCACAGTTGTGCTGTAAATCCAGCACGAGCAGGGGTGGATGTGCAATGGGCACCACAGTCCCCATGTCACGGCAGTGCTGGCACCAGGGCTCGAGCTCAGTGTTGTGCAATGTCTGTGCAGTTTAAAGCAAAGAAAACACACCTGGCAAGATAACTGAGAAAAAGGGAAGGGGGAGACACCCACCCACCCCCAAACAACTGAAAATAAAGGAGAGTGGTGGGAAGAGGTGGGGTTGGGAATTAGTTTCTCAGCACAGATGAGCTGAGGCGTGGGGGGTTCCCACCGCTCTGCTCCTCATCATCCTTCCCTGCTGCTTCATCTCCTCTGTCCCTCAGAGGCTCCTGCAGAGGAGGCTTCGCTGCCTCTTGTGATTTATCATCAGGGTGAGGTATCTGTCCCTTGGTGCATCTGGATCATCCCCGCTGACTTTCCACTGGAACGTGGCTCGAGCCCCTTTGTTTTTCAGTCTGGGCTGTGGACATGCTCTGCTGGCTGCCAGCTGGACAGACGGCACCCTGGCCTGTTCCCTTACAGCCTCTCCATCTATTTTTTTTCCTTTTCCCTTCTATTTTCTCCTGACCCGCCCCCCCCCCCTTCTCCCCTTCAGTGATGGAAAAGCAATTCAGATTTTCCAGGTTTACCGAAAGGGGAACAGGGCTGGGGAGCAGCCACTCCACCTCCAATAAGTTCTTTTCCAATTCTCCATGGTGTGGAAACTCCTCTACGGAGTAATGGGGTTTCCTACCAGCTTTCTCTGCCCCCTGCCCTACACAGGAGCAGCCCCACTGCCATCAATAAATTAACATTATTTTCTCCTGACAGTGGAGTTCCTCCCATCGGCTGGGCTGTAGCTGGGCTGTTTGATAGCTGCTGCCAGGTGCAGGTTAAGGATGGGGAAGGGAAAAAGGTGGCTTCAAGCTACTCAAACCTGTCATCGTTGTAATCTTGATGTCACTGAGGATGGAGTTAGTC
This sequence comes from Tyto alba, assembly GCF_018691265.1. NCBI lineage: Eukaryota > Metazoa > Chordata > Aves > Strigiformes > Tytonidae > Tyto > Tyto alba. The sequence goes on from NW_024881317.1 coordinate 7,867,768, forward strand.
AGGTGTAATTTAAGACTGAACCAATATTTTATTGCCCTGGCTCCTCTCCAGGGAGCTGAGCATGTTTTGGATCTGTTTAGTTAGAGCAGGTTGCAAAATAACACTTTTCTTTTTTCAAAAAATGCTAACAATTAGAAAATATTTTGAGCTCGGAGAAAAGAATGTTCAGTTATTGCCAAAGTTGTCATTAATACTTCTGCCTGAAGGCTGAACAAATGAAATGATATACAGGCATTTTTTATGCAAATACATGTCTGTTAAGGTTTTTTGGAAAGGAAGGGCTTTCTCAGTGGCTGTAGTCTAGTTCTGTGCTGCTCATTACCCCAGTACAAACAGCTGGAAGTATTTTAGAAAAAAAGGGTTGCAATATGCTTATATTTGAATATCAGGAGTTACAAAAGCTGAGAATTAAAAAAAAAAAAAAACACTTAATTTTTGAATCTTAAAAAAGTAAAGTTTGTCATGGAAGTCGTACTAATGCGTTTTCAGTGAGAAGTATAGAAGAAAGAATTAAATAATTGTCCCAACATGTGTTAAAAGCATCTTGGCATTTAGAGGGAATTGATTATTTAATTGAGAAAGAAAGCAAATACTGTGAAGTTGTATTTCTACATTTATTGAATATGAATCTAATTTTGCAGTTTCTGCAATTGATCATAAACATCCTGTTATGCTCAATGTGGGGTACCTGATATATAGTGTACTTATCAGCACCTCAAGCTACAGGCCTATATGGCTGTTTAATGCAGAATTTACGTTTGCACCATGTACTTTGATGCATTAAAAAGGAGTTTTAAACTCTTGAATAAGTTATTTGAAAATTTGCGGGCACGGTTTTGGGAGGTGAACACAATATATAAAGCTGTGTTTACTATTGTTTTTACATCCTTGAATTTACTGAGAGTGTGCGGGGTGGATATATGGATGCTACAGAAAGCATCAGATTGTAACTTTCTGCTTTGCTCCCACAGAATGTGAGAACTTCTTGGAGGATGGGCTGAGTGGCATCTGTGCCTCGTCACAGAGTGTGCTTAAAAGAGAGTCTGGGAGCGAGTCTGACCTCTTCCCCTTGCCTGGTGATGGGATGGAGGACCTTGTCTTTGGAAAGGTAGGAAAGCCTGCCTGGGATATGGTTAAAAAAGCTCTGAGGTCTGATCCAATAAACCTGTACTGCAAATGCAAATCGTCTTGGTTTCACTGGTGAGTTAGAAAGCTGGAAGCGATTATCCTGGAACAGAATAGATGGGAAGGATCCGGTCCCCGGTTCGGATGCAGCAACATGAGGAATGTATTTACTTGCAACAGAATTCCAAGAACCGTGCAGCCCCCAGTGTTAAAAAGATGAAAGTAATTTTGACAGTCCAGAAGTAAATCGCATACTAGAGGAACAGTTGAAAAGGTGAATTTTCTTGCAAGGTCATTAGGGATTGCACAGACAATGTGAAAGCCATCTTTAACTCATGTAACAAAGAGCTTTTCTCCAGCAAACGATGACCTCTGAGCTGATACCTTCAGAATTATATACTGTAATTCTCACAGGAACCAGTGTTTTTCTGTAAATTCAGTGTGACTCCCTGGATAGGAAGGAAACACTCACTCTAAATACTTAAGGCCAATTCCAATGAATAGTTTTGTTGCCTAGGCGACATGCCTCTAATGCCTTTTTGCTTGGAAGTAGAAGGAAAATGTTTTCAGGTTTGCTTAAAATCAACAACAGAAGTCATTACTAACCTCAGTCATCCCTGTGCCCTTTGTGTTGCTCAGGGCCGAGAAGGGGGAGGAGTGGGCGAGACCTGAGATAGAGTCGCCCTCCTGAACAGAGGATGCTTCCCTTTAGCATCGGTCTTTTGCCATCTGCATCAGAGCAGCCTGAATTTATTCAGAGGGTGATTAGGTTCTGCTTTTTAAGAATCAACTTTCCGGTAATTTATATTCTTCTTGTCCTAAATAGATGATGAAAAAAGCACCCAGAAAGAATATAATGGTACGGAGTCAAAGGGGACATGAACCTTCTTTAGAGCAGCCATCACGTTGGTCTCAGCTCCATGAAATCACATGCTTAGGCTCAGCTCCAGCTTACCTGTTTGAGCAGGCATGGTTCCTGCTCTCAAAAACTAAACTTTCGGAGTAGGTTTCACACTTGCTTTCAGAGGAATATATTTAAGGAAACAAAATTCTGTTTGCTTAAATCAAATCAGATGATGGTGAATATTTTCCAGCAGGACGGGAAACACCACAGCCCAGGCTAAGTGATCTCATGTGCTATAAATGAACAGTAAAGTCATCCTTAATGCATGTGGTAGGGCACAGAGCTCACCAGCCTCACCCTTTCCCATCTCACTCTCAAAGTGATGTGGGACCCTGGATTGTGAGAATATAAGGCCGCTTGTCAGAGTAGAAGACTGTCTTCAGATATCTCGTGTAGGGTGACATGAATTACGACAGCCAACTGCCATTTGAGCCTGATTTAATGCTTGTATGGGGATGCATGGGAGAAGAGTGCTGTGGGAACACAGTAAATTTTATATTATACAGAATTTTGGCTTTTTCCTTTTCGTATGTGGAAAGTTTCCTTCTCCAAATACAAGAAGGAAAAAATAAAACTTAAAAAGAATGGGTAGTGCAATGTAGTAGGGATGATGCAGGGAAAAAGAGGACATGGTGGGGAAAGCAGATCTTGAAATGCCAGTGAAGAGCGGGCAGAGAGAGGAAATTATTTTCTTCGTAAAAGGGAATTTCTTAATTTGGCAGCTGTTGCATTGTTCTCATTATGCAGTGGATTTCAGACTTCAACTACAAATGGGTTCAAAAGGTTCCTGAGTTAAGTTTAGGAAGTTATTCAAAGCTAATCTCAACCTCAGTCACCTTTTTTGTCTCTGCTTTGCTGAGTAACTTGATTCCTTGTCTCCTTTCTCAGAATTTGTCTTGAGTACCTTTTCTGTAGTTAAAGTTACTTCTAGAAAGACTAGGGACAGTACGTCAGTGTTGTGAGCTTGTTCTTAATTCACTGTTTTGGTTTGGTTTGGTTTTTTTAAACTACTCAGCCCAGTTGGTTGTAATGCAAGTTATAAATACTTTTAGTAGCCACTAAAATAAGTGCTGGATGTAATCTTTATTCTAAAAAATATTGAGAGCCGTGTCTTGGGTGTAGTTGGTTAGTTATAAGCCTATTAAATAGTACAATTTGCATGTCAAATTGGGAAGAGAGAGAACGTGTTTATGAACAAAAAGAGGATCTCAAACCTATCAGTGTCACGATTATTGTTATTGCTAGTCCTGTTCTTGTTTCCCCTTTGTATGGAGCAAGAGTTGAACTTTCATCTATTAGAGTTGGTTTTTATTGTATAAATCACTCCCGCTCTGCTTAATATATTAAAAGAAATTTAGAAAGAGCAAGCCACAGTCTGTCCAAGGTCTTTGGGCTGCTTCCATAGACATCACTTAGAAATTGATAGATTTTAAGCCCTGGTTCTATCCCAGGACCATGAAGAATTGGGGTCTGTGGAGTCACAAAATGACCAGGTATCTTAAGTTTTCCCTGATGTTCAGTGCATGCTTTCCTTACTGTCTTCTTGCTCCTTGCCTTATCCTGTGCTTGTCTCCTTTTTTTTTTTTTTTTTTTGCTCTGAAGGACATGTGCTGAGCTGTGTAACATGAGCTGCCAGGTTCAGAGAGCTTTAGCACTAAAACTTGACTTGTTTTTTCAGATTTTAGAGGCTGTTGCTGAAATTCAGAAATCGCTTCCAACGTGAGGTCTAAGGCTTCAGCATAATATTTTATTTTTTTGCGTCAGCGCTTCATTCCCATGTCCCCGTCATCCTGCTTTTCCTTCTTGGTCTCAGCCAGCCATCTGGGCAGGCTTTGCAACACCCTCCTCCTTGAATGATTAATGCTGCATAAGGTCATTTCTCACAGTCATCTGGCAACATCCTGGGGCGTAGCCCATACGCTTTGCTCATCTTAACTTTTAACCTGCCACCAATATTCAGTGATACTGGGAAGTTTTTTAATGTGCTTCTTCCGAAATGATTCATACAAAAGGCCCTTGGGAAGGCAGGAGCCCACAGATCATTGTCAAAAGAAAGGATTGCAACTCAACTCCTTGAATTTTGTTTAATTTCTGCCTTTTTTTTGGTTTGCTCAAGGAAGTAGATAAATACATAAATATTTTACAAGTATTTTTTTCAGAATTATTGTTTCTCTTTAAAAAAAAACACAATAATCCAACAACCATGCGCAAAAAAAACAAACCCAAAGGAATGAAAGTTTGAAGAGAGAGGTTTTCACCAAGGGAAGACTCCTCATCATAAAAATTATGATAAATGGTTAACTGGAGGCCACTACTGAGGGTAGTTTTAGGGAACATGGAACCATAGGCAAATCCAAATAAAAAATTACTCTGCTAGATTATATATCAAGCCAACCAAAGATGTTGACTACTTTAGTGCAATGGTATGCCAAATAAACTTCAGGATGCCAGGGTTTAATTTTTTTCATCCTTTTTTCTTTTTTTTTTAAATACTGTAACACATTTAATGTCTTTGTCACATGAAAGATAAGGGTCCAGAGTAAGTTTGTGTCTCAGCACTTTTCATGTTGTCATCACAACAATGATTGAAAGAACATTTTAATTCCACTTATCAGGACCTCCTACAGAGGGAGGGATTTAGTTGAGAAAGTTATCTTATACCCCCACCATCCTAGTGATTTATCCCCATTCATTAAAAACTACATACGTTCTTTCTCAGAAAGCTCACTTTTTATGCCTTATCTCATTTTTTTCGTACTAGCTTCTCACCAAGTACTGTTTCTGAGAGCAAAGAAAATGCCCATTAGCACATGCCTGTAAAGGCTCTTTTCAGCCATGAGTTTTATGGTCACGGTTAAGGGTTGAATTCATTAACATTCAATGCATCAATCTTAACTTGAAGAAAATTAGTATTTCTTTAATGTGTCATTTTTCCTGTAGGAAAAGAACACATTAGAGAACCATTTATGTTCTACAAACAGGGTATTCTCTTACTGAAATAAGATTAAAGAGCAATGCATATTTACTGGCACTTGGCCAGATAGATAATTTTTTGCAGAGGTGGCTGCAATATAGTTTTTTCTTAGAAGTGTCAGCCACACCTGGCATTTTGCAGACAGAGTCCTGGTCTTCCATATTAACTATTTTGCTTCATTTCAAAAAAAGAAAAATCATTTAAATTAAGACAGAATAGTTTTAGAAGAATAAGCATGGGTCACAAGTTCAAGGGAATTGTTTATTGTGTTCTGCAAGTCAGTTGCTGATGCTCAAGGTAAAAGCTAAATAGACCAAATATATTTCACATTTTTCAAATCTCTCTTTGAACTGCACTTTACGAGAGAAACCCTAAATCTTCCATGCTAGGGAAGCGATTTTTGTTCTGCATTTTAAACTGGAGCAGTATTCTCATCTGGGAAATAAAAATTCCCCTTTTTATTCTACTTCCTCCCTATATAATTTGATGTTCTGTACTATTGTTGCTAGATCTGCATCCAAATTTAATGTTTCCAAACTGTCCCATCCTTCCACTGTACAGCTGGTGGGTAGTCCTGTCTTCTCCTGCTGTGCTGCCCTAATGTCTAACAATATTTTCCTGTGTCTCAGAAAAGCGAAGCAGACTGTTTCCTCTGCTGAAGGAGCATTATCCACATAATGACTGCTTAGTTTGTCTGGATTTAAGCAGTTCAGTAAGCTCTCATCATGACTCACACAAATATCAGATTATCTTGAATAACGCTAAGCGTCATCAAAAACTTTACAGGACATCCATTTCAGTTCTCTCTTGTTTTAACCTACAATTCCTATTTAAATATATGTCAAATCCAATACTTTGCACTACAGTATAAATTAACTATTATTTACACAAATTCACCATTAATGTTAGTCATTCCTTACCATAAAATGAATGCTTTTAGAGGGATATATTTATAGTGTGTTTTTTAATATTTTGTGCTTTAAAGGTATATTGTACTTCGGTGGTGTGCTGTGGATGCTGTCTTTCTTTTTCTCTTTTTTCCTTGATAGACAGGAGAGGTGAAATAGCGTGACAGCATTTATTTAAACCACCTTAGGAACATTACTGTGTACCTATTAAACCAAAATAAGAATTAAAAAATAGCCAAACTTGAAACAGGGCTTCCCTATAAATAGTGAAATACTTGATTAGAATACTTTTTGGACATCTCCATTTCTTTTTATTCAGTTTAACAAAAAGCTTTTAGCTTATGACGTGTGCCCATCAAAAAAGCACAGAAAAGCAAAAGTGTCTGGGGCATTTAACCCTGCTGGGCCTGAACAAAGTCAGGGCAGTGGGATCCAAGGTGAGGACTGCCGTGGGGCAGCACCGTTCCCGTTCTTCCTGCCCTGCATGGGTTTTGATGCCCATCTCTCCCCTCTGAGAATGGGGTTTTCTAGCCCGTTGTCTTCTGTCAAATGAGAGCTGACAGCCTGCAGCTTCTTGAGGGCTCAGCTTCTGCTGAGACCCACCAAGTTTGCTATGTGAAGACAATTAACCGCTGTGGCTTTGCTGAATAGTCTATTATATATGGTCTGACAGATCATTCTGCCTATTATTATTTTAAATGATACAGCGCAGGGCTCTGCAGGAGAATAAATTGAAACTTCCCACGTCAGTCCCTCGGGGCAAACACCATTTCAGACTGAAGGTGATGTCAGAGAGATGGTTGTGTGTTTTGTTTTTTTGTTTTTTTTTTTATGCTAGCCATGGGGAACACAGAACACACATGGGCTCTTCTCTGGCTGTATGGTCAGCATGTGGCCTTTGGCCAATGAGAACCAGTTTGGCTTCTACTCACTGCTTTTGGAGCAAACTAAACCAAAAAAATTACAGTATGACTTGAGACCTGTAATACAGGGTGGCTGATCCTGTGGAAAGATATTTTTCAATTACAGTTGGATTTGAAAAATGCTGCAAACCCTGGCATTAACTTTGTGCTTAATGGAAAGTAGTGGGGGATGGGGATTTAAGCCTTTTTCTTTTATTCTGTTTTCTACTGCTGAATAATTGTCCCTTTTGTGCTGTATGATGCAGTGGAACAGTACGTTGCCCTTCAGATCTTGTGGCTGAGGGCTACAAACCCATCCCAGGTCCCACAAGAGGACCTGGAGTTTGTCATCAGGAGTCATGGTGACCCAGTTCCCCATTAATTGGTCTCCGTAACCCTTTGGCAGTTTTATGGCGTCTTGACCGATAACAGGATTAGCCAGAAATGGTGAGGGAAGCAGGATTTGCTGTGCAGGATGAAGTGTAGAACTGAAGAGAGGAAGGCAGGCAGAGGACCTGAGTTGCAAACCAGGGTTACAGCAACCTCAGACTTGTGGAATTGAAGAGATTGCTCAGCAGAGCATTTCAACCTCTGTTGAAACCAGAGCAAAAAGCCTCGCTTCTGTGATGGTTAATTTGCCTCATGCTATCAACTAGGAAATCTCTCAACTCATGTGAAATGTAAAATATTTGCATTTATTTAAAATGTTAAATGTATTCACTTCCTTGGAAGCGTTCAAGGTCTGGTTGGATGGGGCTTTGAGCAATCTGCCTGAACGAATGCTGTCCCTGCCCATGGCAGGGGGGCTGGATCTTTAAAGGTCCCTTCCAACCCAAACCAGTCTATGATTCTACTTCAATATATTTTTAATTTTTCGTATCTGTAGCAGCCTGAAGAGGAGCAGTCTGCATGTGATGTCACCAGCTCCAGTTCTTCTGCAGATGACACCATGTCCTTGGAGAGGAACTCATCCCTGGGCAGCGACACATCTCTTCCCTTCCCACCGATGGTGAACTTCATCCAGCCCAAGGACAGGCACAGCCTGGATGGCAGCTGCACCAACATGGTGGCCACAGAGGGAGGAGAGAAGGAAGAAGAGCTGGACAGTATCACGGACGTTCCAACTCATTCCTCTGTCTTACGAAACTCCATGCGGCCACTGTCACCTTTCCGTCGACACAGTTGGGGCCCAGGGAAGAACGCCACCAACGAAGCAGAAATAAATCAGAGGAGGTGAGTGAAGAGCTGCTTTGATTTACTTTGCACCCACTCATGCACATTTATCTAAGCTTTAGACTCAGCATGATAAAACAGAAAACTGAGGATGACACTTCTGATTATTTGTTTTTCACTCAAAGGGTTGAAGACAATCTCCTAATATATGTTGGTTTGTTTTTTTTTTTTTTTTTTAATTAACTTCCAGGATTAAAGTACTTAATACCTACAGTATGCTTGAGCTTTCCAGAGCAAGTGAAATTATCCTGAAACATGTCTTACATTTGAACCAGCACCACCTCTTTCTACACAAAGGGCTTTGTTAAAGGAATTACTGGAGCGTTAAATCTCATTGACCACAAAATAAACATGTCTATTACTGCTCTGATTGTATTAAGAGATAGTATGGGCATCAGGGTTTTTGAAAAATGGTGTGGAGGCTCCTCGTAGTGGTGAGATGAGTAGTCCCTGATTCATGGAATTGGTTCCACCTCAGTCTCTCATGGACAGTAAGTCCCCACATCACCGATGTCCCCAGTGGTGCCCAGGGAGATTCCAAATGGAAGTTTTCTCATTTGTTCTTTCAGAAGATACGAGAGGGAGAGGTGTAACAGCCGCCTGAGTGTGTAGATACTGGTGCCAAGTGACTGTGGGAAGAAAAGGTGTTCAGCCCCGCCATCTCAGTGGGAAAAAAGATGAAGTGGGGGAAGAGAGTGGTTGGTAGAAAGACAGAAAGTAGTTGGTGTAAGGTTCCCTGCTGTGCTCTGCAACATTCAGCATCTGGGCTGCTGAATGCTTGGTGTCAAACCCTGCGTGTTCTGAAACCAGTGGAGGTTTGGCCAGTGTTTTTAATGCTTTCAGAGCAGGAATGGCCAGTTGTTTTATCAGGGTCAGGGTGCCATATCCTCCTGTCCCATGAGGACCTGCAGCTTACGGAGGCTGCAAGTCCAGGTCTGCAGCATGGTGCTGCTCTCCAGGCTGCTGCTGCCATCTCCATGGCCACAGGTCTGCCTTTAATATAAATGGAGCCATTGCATTTGGTGATGCCATTAAACTAAAACTGGCCACTCACAGTGGGTTCCTGGTAAATTGTTGCTTGACCTGTTTGGATGATCCAGTGGGAGGCAACAGCCTCCCGCCAGAAATGTATACATCCTTTACATGCTAGGAGCTGTGGGTGTCACTAAAGGAATGTTATAGACCCTTCAGATTTTAAAGCCAATGTTGAAAAATATTCAGAACCCTCTAAGTAACATAGGGTGAAATATTTATTGTTATTATTATTGTTGTTGTTGTTATTGTTGTTTACCACTACCACGTTTTTTTGGCTTCATTCCTGGTCCCCAGGTAATATTTAAATAAATTAAGTAATACCTATCTTTTTAAATCTACAAAAGAGTGAGCATAAGGTATATGTGGAGGTTTATGACAGAATGAGTCCATAAGCTCATAAACTCATTTGGAGAGATTTATTTTTAAGTGTAGGACCTGTTATGTAAGGATTTCTGAGGGTAATAAACTGCATAGCTGGCAATTACTGCTAACACTTAACAGATGGGGTTAAATTCTCCTGCATCAGACTTTGGAGGCTGTTTCTGATATGGGAAAATACATTCATTGTAAATGTAAGAAAATTTGAGTTAAAGGAACAGTAATTATTCTCATATGTTCTTAGATACAGCTGCCGCTACATAACGATAGCTGTCACATAGGTTAATTAAAAAAGAAAATCTGGGTGGGATTCTGCTGCTGATTTGGTTCCTGTTCCATTTTATGTTTCTGTTACAAAGGAATTTGGATTATTTGTGTTTTTTTTTCTTTCTTCCTTTCTTCTTTTCACACGTGGCTGTTGTGATGTTGAGATTCTGGTTGCTTAGTGAGCAACAAGAAATACTGAGGAAATGAAGCCCAAACAAGTGATTTTCTTACAAATCAGTTAAATTCAGGCTGTTTGCTTATTTATGTCACATCCAGAAGAGAGTTGTCCGCTTGAAGGGGAAAATCCCTTGTTGTAACTTGACTTTTGCAAACCTTTGAAGTGAAGTAACATGGAGCACAAGCTTTAGGTAAGGTTTGTCCTGCTGACGGGCAGGACCTGTGCTGCTCCCACCACCTGCCACCTGTCTGTGTTCCCTCTCCTCCTCTGGGCACCCGTGGCACTTCTTTGCTCCAGAAGGGAGCAGGTTGCACTCACTAAATGAGCAGAAAATGAACCAAATAAAGTGTAATTGCCACGAAAACCAAAGCAAGAGTTAGAACTGGGCTGTGCAGCTGGGAAGAGGAGTGGGGTGTCAGGCTGCACGGTCAGCTGAGCTGGAAGAGGTGCCTCCTCTGCCAGCAAAGGATTCGCAGGCTGGTACAGCCCTCATCCATACCACAAATAGTCTCTCCCCTGATGGTAAAGGTAGCTAAGTCAAGCTTAAATAGAGCTGCTGATACAGGACCCAAAGACTCTACTGAAAAAATCAGTCTTTTGTAGGATTTGGTCTTTTCCAGTTTGACATGTTTTCTGTTTGAAGAGGGATGAACATAAAAGATTGTTCACAGAAAAGATCAGAAAAAATGTAATCATCTTAAATACGATGTGAAAACATGCTCAGTTCTCCTCTGTTTCCACTCTTGCCTCAAATGCACTTCACGGATAATCCTCATGTCTACATTTTGCTATTAAAAATACAAAGAAAACTAACAAGGCTGCCACAAAGGGATGTTCATCCTTCAGTTAATTCCTGACATTCATAGCAGATTTAAAATGTCTGTCTTTCAACAATGATGCAGTGTTTTTAATGTTCAGGTCTGAGGAAAGAAACGGCAACATTTTTCACTGATAGATTAAGCACTGCAAAACTGGAGCTGGTGTTAATCATGATTGCTAACAGCTTCTGTCAAATAATTTGTTCTTATCTTAATTTTAAACTGACCTGGCTTTGGCAGCAGCTAAGTTGCAACGTGGTCAATACCTGTGAAACCTTCTTTTTGTACAAAAAAAAAACACAAAACAAAACAAACAAAAAATAGATTTATTTATAAAAGAGAGAGGAGGAAAAGAGAGACTCATTGCCTCCTTTAGTATTTAATTTTGTGTATTCCCTGTGTGTCCATTCCCTCTGTTGTTCATGTGTTTGGGATATTATTTCTTCAGCTGCCATTTGTTCATTTTTTTCCGTTCAAGCTGCTGACCACTCTCCATGATTCATTTTCAGTTCAATGCGAGTTCTGGGGGATGGTATAAAGAAGCCTCCCATTCATAGGAGAAGGTACAAAGCCAACTAACGTGACTAACTGTTTTGTGTTTGAATGTCTACTAACTCCATACTGTCATGTTAGTAAACCTATAGTACTTCTCAAAGCACTGACGTTGTAGCTGTGCATCCCACTTGGCTGCTCTCCCTCTCCAGTCTGACCCACAGAGCACATGCACCAGCCATTTTCTCCAGGATGACATGTTAATAACTTGGAGAAGTCTCAGATATCATTTTATGGCTTTTGCCATATGTAAGATTTGGATTTGTGTTAAAATAACACATAGTTGTTTACCTGTGAGCACATGCATAATTTGGAATTAAAGAACGTAAGAGACTCCTGCCAAGGCTCTGCAGGAGGGACACCTGGGGCGGGGATGCATCAGACACGATCTCAGAGTTGGAGAAATAAATGGCTGTAATTTTGCTCTTTCACTGTTTTTTTTTTTTTTTATAACTATCTTCCCAAAAAATAGAAAATAGGTGCTTTTTCTTTACTTACATGTGTGTTTTTTCTTCTGTATAGCAAACTTTCAGTTCTTCCTCCATCATACAGATACGAATTTTCACTCACGTAACCTTTACATTGTCTATTAACATAAAATAAGACACTTAATTTTTGACACAGCAGACGTGGATTGTCCACACATGCATTTTTAGGGTAAAAACAAAACAAAACAAAAGTTTAACCTCTCCCCTTCAGTGTTTCAACCTCTTCTCATCTCCCACAGCCTCTTACCTCTCCTCCTGTGGCAGGTTAACTCAGGATCTTGTTTTCCTTGAAATGGATGGGGTTACATGTGTGTGTACAAACTACCATATTTCTACATATGGAAAAAATGTTGCCATGATGTTATTATCAAAAAAATCACTGTGCCTTACCATGCATCAGCATAAGTGAAGCCATATGAGCAGTGCTGTACAGCTCAGGAGAGGGCTCTTAAAAAAGAATTTTTTTAAAAAGGCACAAGAAAGAACATGCTTTTTTACTTCTACAAAGCCACTTTATTTGCATCACTCTGTGCTGTGGAGGAAGAAGTGGAGTGATCGTCTTCTCAGCTCATGCAAATGAACATCTTTTTACCAGTTGTCTGTTAAGGCTTCTCAGTAGGAGCTGTTAGTACTTAGACTCATAATATCCTGAAACACTGATCTTACATGTAGAATAAAGAAAATGTCTCAAATAGACAACCTATAATACCTAGCCATATTTGCAATGTGTCGTAATTCTTTCATAAGCATTCTCTCTCTTTTTTTTTTTTTTTTTTTTTTTTTTTTTTTTCTGGCCTCCCAGCGATTTTGGTATCATTCTCTTTAACCTGAGTTGCAGAGCAGCAACCTGAAACTAATTCCAACAGTTTATTCTCTCCCACAAGGCTGGTTTATATAATAGCTCATCCCCCCCTCCCCAAGTTGTCTTCTGTAAAGGAGTTTTGCATGCTCTGCATTGATCCTCTTTGGTTTTTGTGGTGTTGCCAACAGATTGTGGGTGGTTCCCCAGCAGGATTGTAATTCTGTAAGACTGCTTTCCACAGCCCTTGCCAAAAGGTCTTTTAACTTTTTTGAGACCTTCCACCACTTCCAGGCTTTCTCCTACATGTATACATTGCTCTTCTCCTCCCCCCATCCACTCTTCTGCTTCCCTTCCTGCAGTTGTAGCATTTGGGATTGTCACTGTAACATGGCAATGGTCAGGAATAGAGGCGTCTCTTACAGTGTACTATCTACTGTAGAGATGTTACATCATTTCTTTAATGAGGAAAATCCTCTCTTCTGGAATTGAAAAATAACCACACAAGAAGTAGTGACTTTTGCAAACAAGTCAACTTCAGCACAGCTCCAAGCATCCACCTAGCCCAGTAGTCTTGGGGCCACGAGCAGATGGCTTGGGGAAACAAGGAGAAGGGAAACAGGTATGATACATTCCTTGGGATACTTTCCCAGCCTCCATCCAGTTTCTGCCAGGTTCTGCTGACCTGCTGGGAGCATGAACTCAAGCCTGAGAGTGCAGACTGGGTTGTACGATGGAGATGGGTTTACTGTGGCCAGGACTTGGTTCTTTTGTGATCTCAAGAAAGTATTTTGTCCCTCCATCTGTTACTAATACTTAATCTGCCACTGTGGTTTAGTTGGATGATGATGGTGATGTACCTGGGAATGTTGGCATGTTGTGGGAAGGTGTGTGTTCATGAAGAATGCTTATGGTACCATGCCGAGAGCTGCTGGTGAAGCACACCTGGAGCTTTGAGGTACAAAGCACAGGTACTTCAGGTGTATCCTCACCCAGTTAACATCCTTAAGAAAACAAGTAGCAATTATCTGAACTCCACCATTGAACACCAACCGTCAAACCCTTCCTGAATGTTTCCAGTGTTGTACTGTGTGTGAAAACTACATGAGGACTTGTCATGAGATGATGCCGTCAGTGTCTTTAAACCTTTCTCTGTGCCCTCGGCAGCTTCTGGCACTGACAAATCCTGTCCCAGGGATGTTTAGACTTGTTCTGCCCTTCTTGTAGGCTCCTGGCCTGGAGCAAACCGTGCTCTGGCCATGTCCTCTCCTTGCGTGGATCACAGGCCAGGGGCTGGGAGCAGGACTTGTGCAGTGCTGTTCTGGCAGATCTGTGCTGATGCAAAATTCCCTTCAGACGACGTATGCTTCCTGGACAGCTTTTCCAGGATTTAGGGATCCTTTATATGTCATAGCTGACAAGAAGATTGATTTCTCTGTGTCTGCAAAGCCTGCAATTGGGCCATAAGCTGACAGAGAAAAAATAACAAAAGCAGTATTTAAGATAACAACCAAAATATTTGCATTCCGTATTTGCTTTTCTTATGTCTTTCATGATGCAACTTGGGACTCTTTTGGGCTATGGGAGCTGAAAGGTTTTCTAGTCAAAGTGCTATTTGAAGGACTCTTGATTTATTCCCAAGTTAATAATAAGACAAGCCTGGTTTTTACTTCCAGCCTCTTTCACTGATTTGCTGTGCAGCATTAAGAATGTAACTCCTTATTTTTCTCAAGTGTAGCGTGAGGTTATTAATACTTGTATGGAAGGGACTTATACCATTAAATATCTATAAGAGATTCTTTCCCTGATTTGGGGATAAGAGGTACCAGAAAAATACTAATCATTACTAACACAATGGCTGTGTGTGTTTACTTATGCAAAATTTGTTTTAGTGTGTTTCAGCCTTGTTTTCCCCAAAACTTCTCTCCCCATAAGGAGCAGTTTCTCCAGTACATTGTATACTCACCGATGGGATCCGTTTGGGGGAAGCATGGGCTGTCCCACTAACCGTTCAGTGGTAGCCTCGGTCACTTGGGGCACTCTGGTCTGTTCTGGCAGCCAGAAATATCTAGTAGCTACTGCATTATTTCTGAGTTTGTTGGGTTGGTTTTTTCAAGATATGCAAGAGTGAGAGTCTTTTAACATTCCCCTGTTCCATAACAATCCAGTAATCACAGCCCTTTTCCTTTCTTTGCCTCTTTTGATGTTCCTAGTTTGAGCTGGTGTCCCTCTGGTGTACAGTTCATTGCCATGGGTCCTGACTTTACTTGTAGAAGGTATGGTATAAATAAATGTGCAGCAGCAGCAAAGGAGCACTGCAAACATCCTGTCATCAGCTTTTCGTGCCTTTTCCACTCCTGCTCTGGCTGAAGCGTGCACATGTTTGTTTGCTTCATCTGCTTTTCCATCAGTTAGTCTTGGGAATGGGTCTTCTGAATTGGGGTGCAGGTGAAGGTGGTGGCTGCTTTTCATTTGGTCTCAAGCATTAAAGAAGCTGCGCTTGTTGATCTGAGCTGCTGTGTTCTGTGATGATTTTAAGGCGTGGGTTTTTTTTTCCGCAGCAATGATCATAACAATAATTGTGACAGCCAAAGAATCAAGAGTTAATGTGATTCATTGCTGCTTTGTTCTGGATGGATCTCACAAAGGATTTAAGTTCATACACACTTGCTCTTTGTAAACTGAAAGATCTATTTTTTTCTTCAAAGAGACTAATCATGTAAAACTTTCTGTGAAAAAACAGTCTAATAGCCACAGATGAAAATTACCCAGGCACTTAAAGCTTGCATCTTCTGTAGAAGGTCCAAGAGTTCAGATTGATGCTTGCAGGTCAGATCTTTACCTGATACTGCCTGGAAGTACTTGTCTCCCAGATTTTATAGCTTTATAGCTTTCTTCTGGCAGTTCTTGCAGGTTGTTGGTAGAGCTATTGAATTCTTTTGCTGAAGACTAGATATTGAGAAAGAAGTTAATCTGTTCTTCCTGTTACATATTTAATTACATTTGGTCTATATATCCCAGCCAACAAATTATAGACCAACAAAATATAGACCAGTATTACCCACTGGTAACTATTTTATGGGTAAAAATAGCAGTTTTGAGCTGTTTGTGTCACAACAAACTACGTTTTTTTTTTCCATACTATGTTACATAATTGTTATCACATTGGGATGCAACAAAAAGTATTATTCTGCCCTTAAATAATCAGGAGAAATGGAACTGATTTCTCTCTGCAGGTGTTTTAGAATAAACTTTATAATGCCTGCTATCGATATACATTGTTGAGTCAAAATCTCCCTAAAGCAGATTAAATTGTAAATGCCTCAGCCAGTTTTTCTTCTCATTAATTACCATGAAAAAAGTCTTAAAAAATTTACTTAAGCTTATTCAAGTTGTATTGCCATTTTTGCTTTGAAGACGTGTATTTATCATCTACTTAATGCTTCTAAAGGAATGCAGAACATTAATCACTACTATGCAAGTCTACCTGGATTTAAAGCTTCTCTGGTTGTTTAAATAATCTGTATAGTCTATAGTATGTTTTCTCTTTGATTTGTTTATATGTTGGATTGTTGGCCGCTTGGATGTCATGATTAACCTCAGGTTGGGATATATAGCCAGGATAGTCCTTGCTTCAAATTAGCAGGACTTTGTGAGAATCAAATCAAATGTTAACCACGGAGTTGCGCAAGTGTACTGTGAGGTAGAATCTGTGAAGCTTGCACATTAACCCAAACTGGCATTGCAGTGGGTTTATCAATGCCTGTGCATGAGGAGCAGGAGGGTCAGAAGCAAAATATAAAGGCCAAGATATATCAGACAGAAATAGCCACATGTGAAAGAGGGGGTGTTTTGTGTAGGTAAGAAGAGAGTGTATTAACATCTTTCTGTAGTGGTCACTTATCTATCATCAGCTGGCTCTACAGAGATTGGCCAAACCTTTTATTATGACCAATTCTTCAAGCAAAAGTTTGGTATTTTATTTAGCTTGGAGTGATTGTCTGGCTTCATTGGACAAGACCTAGCTTCCTCAGCAAATGATAAAATAGGATTGATTGGCTGATGGAGACAACATTTATTGAATAAAAACAAACAAAAAAAATCCAAAACAGAAGAGGAAAAAAAATAAACTGATTTTGGCAGAAAGAAGGCACATTATCAGTGCCAAAGCTTTGTGCAGTGGCAAGTGCAGAATAAATTCAGAGGATGTGTCTGCAGAGAGGAACGTTATGGGCAGCCCAGAGCTGATTTTGTGGCTGCTCAGAGGGATGTCGATCCAGGACAGGCAGCACCATGACATACAAAGTAGTTTAATTTGAATGGCTTTATTCCAAGGGAGAGCCTAATAAAAACGTAGCAAAGAGAATATGTGGAAATACCAAAATCTCTAGAAGGGATGTTTCTGGATTTATCTGTGTACCACTCAAGAATAGTAAGGAAAAAAAAAAAAAAAAGGCAAAACAGAAAGAAAGGCTATTGACCAGGAGCTTAAATTGTTGTTCAAGCAACTGCTTTGTCTGATTAGAGGCACAAAGATGCTGCTATTTGTTCTGAAAAAAAAAATAGAAGCCACTCCACTGCTATCTGTACTTGGTTGTTGAGAAGTAACATGCTGAGGAATAACATCAGCATTTGCCTGCACGGTTCAGTTGATGACTGCCTCGGTTTACACTTGAAAGTTACATGCTGAAAAACACTGATCCCTAAGAGCTTGTCAGCATCTAATCTCCATGGTTTCTCATTAGTTACAGCCTAGAAGGCCTTGCTGGAGACTCTAGTGAGACCAAGAAGCCCTCTACAAACTTGGAGGCAGCTTCTCTGAGCTCAAAAGACCTCAGACGGAGTCCCCTTGCCAGCAGCAATCAGTGCGGGTCCCTGGTATTGCTCACTGAAGAACTTGAGCAAGGAGAAATCAGAGACTACAATCACCAGGTAAAGCTGTCCAACTGTTGTTAGATATCTAGAAAATGCTACTATCATATTTTGGAAGTAATTTTCCCAAGTGACAGTCTCACTGTGAAGGCTTCCATGCTAGATATGTAATATTATTAAAACCTTTAACACAGAGGAATTTCCACTGTGTCAAATTTTCTACTTGGTTCTTTGGGGCAATGTGGTTGATGAGTGAAGTCTCAGTGTGAGAACGTCAAACTTAATAGTTTTCTTTCACTGATTGCACGAATAATCATGAAAAAGTTACTAACTTTTTAGCATGGATATAGTGATACTGTCAGTTGCAGGTGTTGTGAGCCTTCCACAATTAATGCTTATGCTGTCTTTTGCAGGCCTGAAATAGTAGTACTTTATCTGCTAAAGTTTTTGGGTTTATTTTCTTATTGTAGGAGGAAAATAAAGATTATTTTTCTTTCATAGGCATAACCAGAATCAAAAGGCCCATTAGTATAATCAATAGTTAAGCAAAATGTTAATTGCATGTTAAGAAAATTTAGTGATCTCTCTGAAGCGGAAGTCAATGATAGCTATTAAGGACAGATGGGCCACAATATTATGAGTCTCTCCTTATTTTTATTAAAGAAGCATTTATAGTCTTAAATACCATAAATACTCTGGGTTTCTGAGTTTGAAGTTTCAGCCATAGTATTTTCTGGGTTCATGCCAGAATCATTAGCCAGCCAGTCTCTTTACCTTGTAGAGTCACTGCTATACAACAAGGCAGTAAATGGGTCTTAGAAGATCTGGCCTGCAGAGCTATTATGTCAAGACTGTCATGTCTTCTCTTGCTTTGAGGAATGGCATTTTTGGGAAACGCACTGCTAAGCATCAGATTTTTTACCATCTTAAACCACAGTCTAGTTATGCTGAGGAGTTGGAATCACAGCTGTAATTTCAGTGGCCATCAGACAGTTAACAATATCCATCTTGTAATATTCTGCAAGAAAATCAAGCAGCTAGTCTCTCTATGTTTGTTGCATAATTAGTTGTCTTACACTTAGAAGACAAAACAAAATGTTGCATTTCACCTGTGCAACACTGATTACATTTTTCATGGTTCTTGCATTTTGCACCTATTAACTTATACTGGGATCATTTAAATTTTCCACTGTTTGAAAGTGAGAGTTTCAGTAAATGTGAACACTGAACTGTCATCTGAAGTCGGGATGGTATTGTTGTTCTTGGCATATTTACTCAGTGTGGTTATTTTATTTTCTGCAGATGCATCAAACATCGCAGCCACAAGGATTTAATTTCTGTTCTTCTGCTGTTTCATCTCCACTGACCAAATCTATGTCTCTAATGTCAATCAGTAAACCAGTGCTGGACAGTGAGTAATGCAGTTTTCCCTTATCTATTCTGTTGTCTGTATCATTGTGTATATCTTGCTACCTTCCCAAGGCAGAATTTGCTAGTACCTGCTCTTGCTTTCCTATATTATGTGAAATGTATGTTTCAGTGCTCCATGGAATTGTGGGTGTAGAAAGACAACTCATTCAGTTCAGGTCCATGTCTTGTTCTTTCCAAAGTATCCCTGGTATTTCCAGTTCTGTTGGGTTTATTTTGTTTGTTTTTTTCTTAATTAGACTACTGGTATGAAAACTATGATTCCTTGAGTTTGTTGTTAAAAAAAAAAGTTTGAACTTTGCATCCTTTCAGAATTTCTTCCTTTGATGCCAGGTAAATTCCACTTGAAATCTTATTTTTCTACTTCTAGATTTTTTGAAAGTTGATATATGGAAACTTGAGAATCCATGTCTTGGTCTCCTTATGGGGGTTTGTTGCTATTTATTTTGAGTTAAATGTTTTGGGGCAGTTGGGTGTAATTTGTTGAATCTCATTCATGAAGAAAACAATAAAAGATGATTAGGTGAAATTTTTCAGTTTAATGGAAGCGATAACAAGCACTTATTTTTACAACTTCATTGAATTGATTCTTTAAGCTGAAAAAGTAATTCAGAAAGCTGCAGCTGGATATGCTTAGCAAGGGCCATGTTACACATGTTTTCATTCTATTAATTGCCAGCCAGAAATTGTATTGACATTTTAGGTCATGTCTTGTCAATCTGTGAGGGTCTCTGATCTTTTCCTTTTTAATAACATGCTTCTTCCTTACAAAGCTAAACAAGGGAAAGGTGCTTTTAAGAAAGGAGTTTTATTCATTTAGGAGGCTTGCTGGAGGAAACTCATAGAGATTATGCTTTTAGGAGATGTTTTTAAATTCTTTGCCATGGTTCTTGCATGATTAATAAGGATGCGGCCTAATGGATGTGTCCCCCATTAACAGTCACCAAAGCACCAGTGGATCTGTCGTGTGAAAAGGCTGGCTCCTGCTCTGTGTAATGGTGCACCTTCTTTCCTACTTGAACTGAAGGCCTTCTTTTTTTTTTTTTTTTTGAAGCAACGGATTTATTGGCATTGCATCCAGTTGCTAATCAGGCACCATAACTAACTCAGCTAGCTCCCCAAAAATGCACTGACGGTGGCTGAGAGAGCCTGGCCGGCTGCAACTGATGTCCCTCTCCCTTGAGACTTTCCGTCAGGCCCAGGGCAGCAGGTGATGGCAGTGGAGGATTTGGGCCTCTCTCTTGGAATTGGACAACTTGCTGCCTTTCCGCTCTCCTCTGTCTTATGACCCACGTTAAAAATGCCATCAAGGCCTGAGCTGGTGGTAGAGAAGTTTGATTATCCCATCTTCTAGAGTCAGCCTAGCCATGATGGTCTAGTTGAGAGAGAAGGAAAAGGGAAGATATAGTAAGCTTTCCATAGGGGCTGTGGAAGAAATAACAGGATTAGTCTTCTGCTTCAAGGCAGATTTGGACACTGAAGTTAAACATTACTAATGCTTCTGTGAGCTTTATTTTCTCAATAGTTAATCTGAGACACCTCAGAAAGGCCTCATTTTTATAGGAAGGTGATTTCTGAAAAGCAATGCATTTGAAGCAGTTGATTACTCACCTTGAAATTTTAGGTCACAGATTCTCTTCCCAACTCTGACACTTTCCTGACTTTGGAAACCTTAGTAACCTTCATTCTTCCTCAGTCACTTTGCAAGAAGAATAGTGTTACTTGAGTTGTGATCATAAATACACGTGAAGCAGCTTAGTGCCTTTTACAAGAAGGTCTTGGTCCATAAAGTCCCTTGTATCACCCTGGTTTGACATTCATATTACTGCAGCAGAATACTTCAGAGTAACAATAATTTCTTGATTTCATGGATGTGTATTCTAGGAAAACTTTAATTCTTCATTCCACTTGCATAATTTTGTGGTAGGTATTTAAAAAAAAAAAAATCTCTGATCCCTGCAAATGTATCTGAATGGGAAAAAAGCAATGTGATCTGCAAAAAAGCTTCAAAAACTTAATCCAATTGAATAAACATATGGAGGGCTTTCACTTATTTTTCCAGTTTATTGTAATATGTACTGAGGCAGGAGCAATTTCCAAGACTGAGATTCTAGCCCGCACTCCATCTGATGTCTCAGATGTTCCAAGAGCTGCTGTGGCCATTCACAACTGTTAATTCTTTAGCATTTTATAGAGGGAGGTCACAAGAGCTGTTGGCTGGAGTGCTCGGAAGACTGCTTTCGGCTTTGGAATAGCAAATTTCCAGTGTGGAGCATTGTTATAAAGCCAGGAACTGCTATAAATAAAACCACTCAAATGGAAGTTGAATTGAACTGTGCTGGAGGAGGTGGTTCTATTTACAGTAAAGTATTATTGTTCGTCTTGACTTTTAGTCTAAATAGACAGTAGACTACAGAAGAAAGAAAGCAGTGTTGCCTAGTCATGTTCTTCAGGTCTGGATGCTAGAACAACTCCTTTGAAAGGCAGTCTAAACAAAATTAATGCATGAATCTTGCTAAGAATTCTTCAATTTAAATGCCTTTCATTGGGTCGCTCTAGGGTTGATCTGCTTACGTTGGAAAAGTGTGCACATAATTTTAGTCAAATCACCTCTAGGCAATTGGCAGTTATGACTAGTGGCTGAAGGAAAATTTCAGTGGAGTTTGCTTTGCATTGCTTGCATTGCGTTCGATATTCCTTGGGTAGTATTTTTATACCCTGAATTCAGTTTCAGGTCATCATATCAGCAATACAAAAAATTCTCTTTGTATGTGGCTGAAAGGACATGTTTTATTCAAAGAGAGTAATAATTGCTACTTCTTTCTCTTGGAAGCTTAATACCGATAAAGTCTTTAGCCTCTTTTCCCTGTCGCACACGCAAATTGATTTATTTGTGCCATGGAATGACTTAAAAGTGCCTGAATATATGCACTGAAGATGTTTAATATAGTTGCTTAATGTAGGACCCCGAGGTCACACCTGTGCCAGGGGAAGTTTCCCCAGCCCTGTCCCAGTCACCTTTCCCCAGGACACATGGATGTACCATGTCAGCAGTGGGTATCCAGCAGCCTGACACTGATCAGGTCACAGCTCAGAGGTTTCCACCTGTGCTTGTATGATGAGGTTTGGGAAATGTAGCGCTTGGGCATCTTCATAGGAGGCTGTGTAGCAGTTTCAGTTAAGAGTGGCTGGCTGGCTTCTACATATCTTTCCAGAGAAGATTATACTTACAAAGAATTGTTTCAAAGCTGTGGCTGTGCAAGAGCTGCTCTTAAAAATAAATGATGGGAGATTTAATGTCACAGACTGATTGCCAAGTTTGGCACTGTTTGGTAGACATCTTTCAGACAAGGACAGAAGAGGGTGCAGAGGGGTTTTTCTCATGTTTAGGCAGTTTCTTTAAAACAAGGACTGTGAGTTTTAGAAGAAGGCAGGAGAAGAGGTGCTTGTTTTTTATGTTCTATTTTGGAAGAAAATAAAGGAAATTTAGATGTCTTCTTTTGAAATCTGGAAGTATTGAAGGGCGTAATGTTATCAAAATGTTTGGGTTTTTTTAGAGGTAAAAATGACAGGAACCTCCCCAGGTAGATGAAGTCAACACTTCAGATAAATTATCCATGCTAATATCTGGCAGCTTTGTTGTGTCATTTAACTGCAAAAAGCACTGTTAAATACCTTGAGTTGTTCTAGTTTGACTCCCTGGCAGTTATTCCAGTGAAGCAGATGGCCTTTTTCCAGAGATCCACTATGTTGTTGGTATTCTCTTTGGCAAAATAACTGTTCACATGTAAGTCTTCATGAAGAGGTCCTATAAAAAGATGCCAACAAAAATAAGGAAAGCCTTGAACCTCGAGTTATGCATGCAGTGAGACCTGCATCCTCTGGAACTTGCATGTTCTCAATGCTTTGTTTCTTGTGCCTTTTCTGAAGCCAGCTGCTTTGCAGACAATTCCTTTGCTTTGGTTATAGTTTGCTTTGGCCACTTTCCTCTCCTTTTTATTATTAAATGCATTTTCAAGCATGCTCTAAAGTCTGCTGTTAACCCACTTCTCAGCCCAGGGCCGGACTCGACCATCGAGACGAATCTCCTTCTCCTTCAGCATCTCTCCACTCATTCCTAAGTCTAAAACTCTCTTTTCTATTGGCTCTTCTTCCAGTGATGATGAGGAGGAGTTGGATAGTAAGTAATTGTTTTCTGTGCATTGCAGCCATTATGGGTGGAAACAAAGGAAAATTTGGTTTTCTGCTTTATACTTTGAAGTTTCACCTTGCAAACACTGAACTAACCTTTCTGTTACATGATGTCTAGCAGCATTATCCTAGTCCTGTGTCTGAATACTAATAGCAGATAAAAGAATTATAATCCAGAGAGTCTTGTACATCAGCACCATATCTCATCTGGTTAGTTTTGGTCTGTATCCATATGGCAAGTATCCTCATCTGCCACTGACCAGCAATACAGGCGTTACATTTTTATTATAACCAAAGTGCTTGTCTTGAGACTGTTGCAGTGCATGGAGTTAAGATGTAGATCCTTGCCTTTCCATAGGTGAGAGTGAGTACATTGCTTGGTGGAAGTATGAGAATAGGAGAAGGAGCCCTGATATTAAATTCTGAAAATCTTGATTGCAACTTCACAGTTCCTGTACTGAACAAAAAGCATACATTGCAGCCGAACACCTTAAATTGTCAAGCAGTTCATATCTTGGTCCTGATACTATAATCAGAATAGTTTTGTTGGGAAACAGGCCAGTGTTACATGGTAGCTTTTTTCCCTTCCTGCAAACTCCATTGCTAAAAGAAACCCAACTAAGGCAGAAGATTGAATTAAAGTAATTTGGATTCCTCTTGCTTTTTTTAAATAGGCATATCAAAGATAATTGAAAATGTTTCCTATTTCTTAAGCATGTTTTATTAGACTGTTGAAATAAACCAGAACAGATAATTCTCTATCTAAAGAGAAAATTCAGAGCGGCTGCGTTAGTTAATTAAAATCAAAGGTTTGCAAGGAAGCTAGCCCACATCCCTCCTGTCCATACTGGGATGGGGGAAATTGGTTTCCAGTCCAACAGATTTGGTTACTTCCTGAATTTAAAAAATCTCCACACAATCCATGTTGTAGGTATCTAAATTCTCCTTTCCATTCCCAGGCTTTGCTGTGGGTTTGTCCCATTGTACAAGAAAGTCCCATGCTCTTTCCAGGTGTAATACTACGCAATTCCATATTTAAGCTCCTTCCTCCTTCCCTTTTGCTCTGTCCTTCTCTTCTGCTTTAACAAAACTCACAATTCAGGGTCCCCACAAAGAGGACTGCAAGCACACAGCTGCGTGTTGATGTCATGCTCTTGGCTAAGCTTTTTGGTGGATTTGTTTTGGTTTTGTTTTGTTTTTGGGGGGTTTTGGTTTGTTTTTCTCTTTTTTATTATTTATGTTTGCACCCAACCATTTAATTAATGCCTAATAGTCAGGTTAGGCCATAGCAATTTTGGGGTGTATTTCTGTTAGCCAGTATTTATCTTCTCTCCCTCATCACTGCTGCTGTTAATGATGAGCATTTAAAATAATGTCAGATATTGTCTCAAAAATGTTACTTTCTTTACATGTGTTTTATTCCCACATATTTGAGGGTACTGTGGTGACTTTATATAAAGGTTGGTTTAGCCACAGCTGTTCATAAAACTGCTTTGGCGATGGGCATTTTTCATGTAGTAATCCCAGACCAGTTTGTTTATTTTTTCATGTCTTCAGTGTTCATTTCTCATAAGAGGATGGATGTGTTAACACTGAGATTGCACTTGCATTTCAGTTACTGCTCCTCAACCTCTCTATGCCTGTTTTTCTCTAGAGGATGGAGAATTAGTTGCAGTTTGTTTGATATCATGACGTATTTAAGACGTGGATATCAGGCAGCTGGACAAGCCAGTCTGTGCATTTTAGAAAACCATTATGAAGCCTTTGGATTGCTTGACCCACAAAAGTTTAATTACTGTCAGCATTAAGGAGTTGCAAGGTGGTTTCTTTTGTTTGCAACATTCTAGTCCAGTCACTGCTTTCTGCACAATGGACCTTGATGAATTATTTCAAGTCCAGCTACCATATGAAATAATTTGGGTGGGTGATGCTTAAAAGGTGTTCAGATAAGTACACCAAATTTGGCTCCTAGACAAGATTCATTGGACATAGATAGCAGTCCTGACCTTTGAACAAAACTATCTTCTTTTGTGGGTTGTGAAGTCAGTTTTAGCTTTTCAGTTTTGAACCTGGTCATGATAGGAAACACAAAAATTATGGAAATAAAACTTTCTTCCCCTCTTCTACTTCAAAAAAAAAAAAAACTGAAGGTGAGAAAATGTGTGGTTTTCTATTCTTATCTTCATGGGCTTTATAGCTTGCCAGCACAGTGGTGATCATATGATGTTATATTGTAACCTAAAATATGAAATCATAAAAAGTCTTTCACCTTGTTTTTTGTCTGGATCCATTTTGTCTGCCAGTGTCAATAATCTCCCAATTTTAAGATAAAATACTATTGCAGTAAAAGATAAATAGTACATAATTGAAGTTCCCATGCAATGTACTTTCTCAAGGTGCTGAAAAACAGACACAAATATCAAATTATTACAGCTCTTGGTTCAGCGTTCCTTCATATTTCTTACATTAACTGCAAAGAAACAAAAAGGTTTGTGAAATACTTAAATCCAGTCAAATTGATGAATCTATTAAAAAAAGGAAAGACTAAGGGGGCTTAACCCATGTTAAAAGCAAACTAGAGCTGAAATGTGAACCAGAGTCCCTGGAGCATTAACCAGGGATTTGGGATTGGGGTAAATTACTTGTGTGATTTTAGTAGGCACTTAGGTAGTAGATATTATATAAAAACCCAGCACAGTCAGGAAATTGAATAGTAGACTTCATCTGATAAATGTTACAGTATTACTATATATACTATGAAGTATTTTTGGATAGATCATTAATTAGATGAAAGATTTTGCAAGGGAGATATTAACAGAGATCTAGTAGGGATTAGGTAATGGGGTATGCCTCTCTTTTAGTTTCTGAATATGAAGAAATGATATTTCTGTCTCAGACTGTATTGACACTTGAATCAGCAGT
This sequence comes from Tyto alba, assembly GCF_018691265.1. Lineage (NCBI taxonomy): Eukaryota > Metazoa > Chordata > Aves > Strigiformes > Tytonidae > Tyto > Tyto alba. The sequence goes on from NW_024881317.1 coordinate 7,893,742, forward strand.
TAGGAAAATGTGTATCTTAGAATCATAAGGCATAATATTGTATGCACAGTTTTTCCTATTGCACTTACTGCTTTTGGATAGAGGATCATCTTTGTCTCTGATGTCAAGTGGCTCTTTTGCATTCACCCCTAGCTTTAATATGTTGACAGAATTTGAAGCCAAAGTACTGTTTTTCTTACAATGTATATGCAGAAGCATAATAAGATGATCAGTCATGCTGCTTCTTGGACTTCAGATAGGATTGCAAACAGTGCTTGTAGTGAGGGTTTTCTGGAGTCCTGACAAGCCCGGTTAGCTTGGAGAGAGCCCCCTCTTCTCTGGATCGTTTCATCCTGATTTTTCAGTATTCTTCGATGGTTCTGGTAAATGGTGTCAGCTACCTAATCTGCTCCAAATGCATTGTGCAAGCTCGTTTCTTGTGGTATAAAGAGAATTTGTGTCATTGGCAGTGCTTCAGCTTCATGTCAAAAGTCAGACTTTCCTCAAGCACACTGTTTTGTGACTAAGCCCTAGGCTGGTAGCGTTTCGTGGAAAATGGAATAAGGCTTCGCTTGTTTCCCTTACTCTTTATGAAGTGTTTCGGGATTTTGATGGGAAAATGAACTATAATTTTATCAAGCAGAAAAGTTTTATACATAAAACCCGGATGTGTTATACAATAGATTCTTTCTAGTGGTGTATAAATAAAAGCATTGTGACAGACTGATTCTCATTTATACCTATTGTCATTGAATTGGCAATTCTGATTCAGATACCCTGATTTACCAGCAAATTTAGCAGATGCACATCCTTTGCTTAGTAGCTGAAGGACAATAAAAATTCTAAGCAGGCTTTCACCTCAGCATCTACTTTGAGAGCACCTAAGGATACAGGGAACAGGCTTTATCCTGAACACATGAAATCTATTCTAAACACTTCTGGAAAACATGTCCCCTTCCTCTTTGAACCATCCACATATGCAAACTATGTTTTTTAAAATCAGTGGGCTAAGATTGCAGTCTAATGTGTCACTCCCCACCCCTCCGATCTTTTCAGGTTCGCAGGCATTTGGCGGCCCCACGGGTTCCTCGGTTCAGAGGTACAGTATTCTGGGGGTTCACGTCTCTTCTGGTGTGGCTTCTGCAGTGGGCTCTCATTTGGACACCCAAAAGCCTTCCTGGCAGCAGTGCCCTTCAGCTGAAATCACAAGTTGTCAGGCTTGTGAAAATCAGTCCTGTGTGTCTTCAAGGCTGAAGAATATTTTGGATCATAGAATATGAAAGTCTGTTCTAGGTCTCATCTCTAACAAGGCTTTGTGTTTATTCATAGCTAATAACATACCAGATTATCTATTCTCAAACAATATCAGTTTACCCTGAGTTATATTTTACACTAAAAGTAGTTGTTCCTCCCTTTGGTTAATTCTGTAATATTTAATTATATTTCTGTAATATTTCATTATATTTCTATAATGAAGGCCAAAACAATCATGTTTTTGTACATTACTTTTCGTCCTTGCAAGCTGTAGAGAGGAGATAATCTTTCTGGTGAGTGCTAGCTGTCAAAGCACTTCCCTGGAGGAAGGACGTTTGTGGCACCAAAGGAGCTGGGTGTCTGGTCTCTGTGTCACTGATAGCTTCGGCTTTATTTTGTGGCTGGGAGGCTCTTCACCCCTGCTCGCTGCTGTTTTCTTCTTGATTTAATTTGTTTTTCTCTCGTTCTCCTTTTGGTTTGTGTTGTATTTCGTATTGACAGACTGTCCTATAATGCAGTAATAGTTTCCTCCATAATTTCTTATTCTTCCATAGAAGCTAAAGCATTTAGAAGCTTGTGCATGTAAAGACTGGCAGAAAATATCTGGTGTCCCAGAAATGCCTAAATTAATACAAATAACTATTGCTATTATTGCTTAATATTGGTATGCTCATTTCTCAGGGGAGGCTTTGCAGACAGTGTGATTTCTGTTAATGACACTCTCTGCCTTTTCAGAGTTCATTAAATGCTTTTCTCTGGAAGTAGATTTCTCTTTAAAGGATGTGTCTATCCCCTTCTGTCTGAAATATCAATGATTAAATGCCAAGGCTGACTGCATATCTGCAATATTGGCAGATGCTGCAAGTTGGATGGTGGTTATTTGGGCACAGAAGCAGCAGAGGGTGCTGTGGCATGGTTTGAGAGTGGAGATTGCTTAAAAACAGATAAAATGATTCCTTGAAATAAATGAGAAACTATTGGATTGGCATTTTGTCTTTGCTTTCTCTGGTATAACACCATAAAGCAACCTGTGACCCTGTTGGATAATAAATGCATTTGCCATTTTAAAAAGTATCTATCCATTTAATAGGTGCTTGGGAGAAAAAAAAAAATAAATCAAAGCAACCTCTTTCTTTTTTGATTTTAGCATATCTGAAGAGAGCAGCAGTGTCCCCACTGGTAAAAGTGTAACAAAAGTCAGTCGCACCTTCAGCTACCTCAGGAATAAAATGTCAAGCAGCAAGAAGAGCAAAGTAAGTGCTTCTTGTGTTTTATACAGCCATGAAATACCCACAGGTAGCAGAGATGAATTCTGTGTTTCAGTGTGTTTCCATAGAGTGGTATTTATGTCCCTGCCTGGCTTCCTTTCTTTTTTCTTCTTTTCTTCCTTTTGCGAGGGGAGGATTGTCTGTGGGGCAATAAGGAATAGGTACATGGGAAACCTTAGCACCCTAAAATTGAAATGCATCTGTGAGTTTTCCTGTGCAGTGGTTTTGCCTCTTTTCCCCACAGAATGAAGCTTCATTTATTATAGAGAATAGATTGTGCTCCAGCATGAGTTACAGCTTTGCAGTGATTGATGGATCTAATTTTTACAGAACCTGAGAGGTGTTTAATAAAATGAAGACAGGACTGGCTGCTGAAGGCTGTATTGTGTTTTGCTTTTATTTTTCCCTTTGCCACAAAGGTCCCATGCACTGCTGGAGAAGTTGCTCAAGCCATGACCTTTAGTGATGGCCAACGTTTATGTTTTCCCCTTTTTTCTATCCTTAATATCCTGGGATTTAATTTGCTGAAGGTTAAACGCTGCTCAGCACAACTGAATTTCCTAGGAACAGCATTGGTTATAGAAATAATTACATTAATGATAAATACGTCACACAGATGGACTGTTGTTGCCTTAGATTGTCCCCTGAAGATTAATGTATGTTTGGGGTTTTTTTGGCTTGGTTGGATTTTTTATTTGAATCTCACCTTGGTTTATCATGTCTGACGGAAGCTAAGAGCACCTTACCACACAGTGGGCAATATGTATTGTATAGGTAGGTGATGTGTAGCTAATACGTTGGTAAATGCTATTGGGGGGCCCCTGAGACACTTGCTTACATATTCTGATGAGCGTCTGAAGAGCAAACAGGAAACAAAATGTGGCATAATGAGCATTGTGCCTATCGCAGAATAAGGCTGGGCTGAAGCACTCACATATGGGAGGGGTCACGTTTCATCTGCACGAGAAAACTTGATTTTAGTCTTTCCCGATGTAAGAATCGATGTTTCAGCCTGAGTGTTCCTCTAACATAGCTGGGGTTCTGTGCTTTTGTGGTCCAGCACACATTTTGATACACGTTTTTGGAAGATTGCATCACCTTCGCAATGAGGTAGCAGCTGTAGTGAGATCACTCATCCTAATGCACAGTTCCTCTTTATGGATCTGCCTTTAAACATACAAGCTGCAAGTACAGGTGGCTCAGAGCTACTGCTGAGCAGCTTTAAGACACTGCTGTTCCCTGCTGCAAAGTACAATGTCAAAAAAAAAAAACAAAACCTGTTTACGTATAAACCTCTGTGCAAACCACTGGCGAGACATTGCGGAGCATGTTGCACAGCCTGTGAACGATACTGGAAATTCATTAACTGGTTCTTGCACTTTGGGTGTGTAATCTCTAAAGCAAAAACTGCAGAGAAGTATTTATATATATTAAAAAAGAGATCTGGTTGGGACAGGTAAGAAAATAGAAGTGCTTTGAGATATTTGCTCTGCTTTTGTTAAATAAGTGCAGTCTGATTTCACTAATTTCATGATTGTGTTTGAAACTATTGATAAAGAATTGCTCCAAAATCCCACCAATAATACACACTACAAAAAATGCAGCTTCTATCAGTTCTGATATTTTTACAAACTAAAAAGCCATAATATCATTCAGGTTACAATTTCTTCTCTGCTCACGGTGGAATGTTTGCATTACATATATTCCTAGGGCTTCAGCTGTACAATTAAATAATTTGACCTAAAAATTCTTGGGAACAATGATTTCTCAGAAGGATTATGGCTGATGAAAATCTGCAAGAGTTAAAAAGAAAAACAACAAACCTTGAAAGAGGAAGTTGGACAGGAAGAGTTGGTTTCTGCTGCTGTCTGGGCTGTCAGGAGGGAGGGGAGGCTTCAGCTTCTTTCCAACTAGGTTTTACTTTTCTCCAGACCTTCAGAAATGCACCATTTTCTAAGATGAACTGTAAAATAAAGCACATCTGAGCCTACTAGTAGCAATGGCTCTTTTTGAAAATAGTGTAAACAGTTGTGTAAAAAAAAAAAAATAACAAATAAAGGGGTGTTTGGAGAATTACCTGGAAGTGATACTGATAGAAGTTTGTGTGAATCTACCCGTATCTGGCATGTACTTTGTGTTATTTGGGTATTAGTCAGCAAATTTCTTTTATGAGCAGCGTGCACTGATTCCCATTTGTGACGTCTAAATCAAGCTGTCAATTAGAAGAAAGAAAAAATACTAATTTTCTTCATTTTGGTAGAGAGTTTCTGGGAAATGATGACAAAAAAAATTAGCATGAGTAATTTCTCTTTTTTGCTTGACTTGCACAGTTACTAGGCTAGTTACTAGTGCTATACCACCAACAGCATTTCGGTGTCTATAGTAAGGCTTGTAAGTGTTTGAAAGGACTAGGAGACAGGGAATATTTGTGACCTGTAGAGAAGCAGGAGCACAAACACATGAAACCTTTCTGCCTGGGAAATCTTCTGCAGCACTTCGTTTACTGAAGTACTACATAGCAACACTGAGGTATGTTAAAACTCACTTTTGCTGTATCCTAAACGTCACAGAGGGTTTAATTTACCACCCTCTGCTTTTTAAATGGTTGGTCACATCTTGACTTGTGACTTACTAAAATATTAATCCCATCCTTTCCTGCCTGTACTTTTGCTTTTTAGGTTTTTTTGGCTTTTTTTTTTAGCAGTAGAAGATAGGGTAGGGCAAGATGAAAGCAATAGCGAAGTAGCAAAAATCATCTTCGAGGAAGTTAGCAGCAATCGTCCCGCCCTCCCCCTTTTGCTCAACTCCTCTGTGACTGCCGTCCCCCCGGGCTGGCCGTGCTGGCAGCTCTCGGCCGTTGCAATGGGCTAATGGTGGTGGGGAGCAGCTCTCCTGCCCCCAGAGGAAGGATGTCGATAAAATGGAATAGATTTGCCGAAGTACCTCAAATAACAGTGAAGCTAGTAGGACTTAAGCATTGGGAGGTAAGAGCTTCATGGTTATTTTGGAGCAGGATCCGCTGCTGCAGCGCACGGTCTGTTCTTTTGGGCCGTACGACCGATTTGCGGTACCTGTCGTGTCTGCTGGTGCACGTCGGTGCAGGTTCAGTCGTGAAGCTGTGCTTCGGGTCACGCTGGCAGCTCCAATAGTTCAGGAAAATGGTTTTGTTTTCACAATCCTTTTTTAAAAAAAAAAAGTTGCAGTAACTCTCATAGGGAAAAAAAGTAGAACTAATAAAATCTCATTTTGAGACCTTGTGCTTCAGTGGTATGGCTGGCATCCCATGTATGAAGTTTGCTGTTTCCTTCTTGAAAATGGTGCACTCGTTTCCTGTTTTTTCCTGGGGTTGTTTAGCTTTAAATTAAGATGTTTTTTTTACAGTGATTTTTATGAAGACAGGGTATTATTCCAGACTGGAATTTCTGGGCTTTGCAGTAAACATCGGGTACATTTAAAGTATAGGATGGTGAATCTCCTTTCAACATTTTAAGCGTGAGAGTCCCAATATCTACCTTGAGCGTAAGATGATCTTTTCTCCTGAAGCTTCACAAGTCCTGGCAATACAGCAAAACGCCAGGTGTCAGCTTGGTACCATTGGCCAAGGGCTAAGCTGCAGAGTTTTAGTTCTTGAATCCTGACAGGCTTGACATGGTTAAAGGTGGGCAGGTCAGTAGATGCAGAAATGGGGCTGTGGACGTTTACCTGGGGTGGTGATCCAAGCTGATGACTCAGAGAAGGTGGAGATGTGCAAAGCAGACTTTTCTCGGCAGGTTTTCTGCTTCAGACAGGATTATTCCATACAGTAATGCGCCCGGTTTTGCTTTTTTTGGTGAACAAAGTAGCATTTGGGGCCAGTAAATAGACTTTCTGTTTATGAGGTTTTGCAGGGAGAGACTCTGACACTGACATTTTGCCTAGAGTGTGCTGGGAGAGGGGAAACCTTAGGCTGAGTTACTAATCATTTGAGTTTGTCATCAAAGACTGAACAGTTTCCCTGCGGGTAACTGCAGAGCTCAGTACCTCTTTTAACCACTTCATGGCGGTTGCTCACATGGGCTGATATTTGGGCTGTGACAATATTTAGCGAAGGGCACGTGTCGTATAAATAACAAAATGCAAAGATAAGCTCACAGAAGCCTTTTCCAATTGCTGGTTAAGCTTTTCTTTCAGATGCCATGAAATCTGCAGTAACAGTTAAATACAGATGTGGAGCTGAATTGTATGGTAAATGTTTTGTAGGGTGGTACATAGAAAGACAAGAAGTTGCTACAATGCAAATTTGGAGTTTTTCTATGGAGTTTCCTTTAAAAAGTGTTTGGAAGAATTCCAAATTCACAAAAGGCTGCAGGGAAAATGTGTTAAATTTTTAATATTTAGCATTTCTAACTCAGGTGGTGATAGAAGGGTAGGCAAAACCTGCTAAAAGTTGGAGAAACTGGCTGTGCTTGTCATCTTTCCAAAGCTGAGTAGCTCAGAGGTTGAACCATAGCTCCTAGATGACAAGATAATCTTTTATGGTGCTGCTGTTGTTCCTCTGCCTTTCTGTGGTGCCATATTTCAAGGGTTTGAAATATCCATTTCCCCAGAAAGCTTCATATAGTTACTTGGAGTTGCATGAAACTGTTGAAAAACTTGCTAGTCAGAAGGAAAACAGAGGTGTAAAATATTCTGGCAGTGATGCTGTAAAGCCACTGAGGAGGGGCTTATGTTCTCCATTAAAATTGCAGTTGCAAAGCATGAGTCTTACGGTTGGCCTTAAAAATTAACTGTGTTGAAAGTTTGATACACATTACGTGTGGTGTTTGTATTTAACACAATTCATTGAAAATGCTGAAGGGCATGATGAGAGCCCAGAAGAAAAAAAGAGGTAAGTCATCAAAGCAAGCAAATATAAAACAAAGGTGAAAGAAAAGAGCTGCTTTCAGAACAGACTAAATTTTGTCTCTGCTGGTGCGATGCCCATGCAGAAGACTCTGCGAGTCAATAACATGTTAATCCACACCCATGGGTGCTGTTACCTGATTTTTTTAAGAAACCTGTGCAGACACATGACTACTGTTAAGGTGTGCACGGATCGATATCGTCATAGTGCCAAAGGCAAACACTGAAGAATTTGTAACTAGAGGATAGACTTCTGCGAAGTAACAAGACGTTTGTTCATTTTCTCTCGGCAGGAAAAAGAGAAAGATAAAGAGAAGACTAAAGAGAAGGACAAAGATTCCAAGGAGAAGGAAAAAGATAAGAAACTGCTAAATGGACATCTCTTCACTGCAACCTCTGTTGTAGCCCAGGCAACCTGTTACCACTGTATGAAACCTTTCAATAAGGATTCGTACTACTGTGCAAGTAAGTCAGGGGTTTTCCCCCCGCCCTTCCTTTTGTTTTTCATTAAATCTGACATGGGAAATATAAACCTTATGTTTTATTTTCCTCTTGCTTAAGGATGTGGGGTGGGAGAGAGACTTTGGAGATAGTGATTCATGGAGCGGCGTGTTGCCGTATGGAAGCTGGACTGAAATGAGTCGTGGCTGCAAGGAGGTGTCCTGCAACCTCCTTCCTAACCTGTGCTTGGACATCGCAGCGTCCCATGGGGTTTTCTGCCCCTGATTGTTGGAATGGATTAGTCAGCTGGAAGACTTTGGTTATTTCAGCTGCATGTTATGGCTTGGGGCTGAGGTGTTGTAAGATGGATGGAGGACAGGGAAAACTGGCTTGGATCATGGCTTTTATTTCCCATGGGGAAAAAAAAAAAACATCCTACCCACCTGTAGTGTATTGCTTTAGTTCTCTGAAACACTGCTTCAGTGAGTCCTCAGTGAGAACAGCATGATACAAAAAGGAAATACCCTCTCCTCCCTTTATACGTGAAATTACATCACAGGTCAAATGGCAGCTACCTGTGTGCATGTGAAGTACGTGCAATACAGTATAGGCAGTACAGGAACCACAGTGGAGGCTTTCTGCGAGATTGGTGATTTTGTTCTCTTTTCTTATCAGTTTCTCATGCCTGTAGCTCAGTAAGGTCAGCAGCATTTGTGTGGTCAAGACCAGAATAGTGACTGGTTTATGCAGCAACACAAAGCTATAGAATATGCAGACAAAAATGTCTTTTTTCCACTGCAGCTCAAGGCTCTCCGTTCCTCACTGTTCAGTAATTTTTTTCATTCCACTAGCCTAGAGATGAGTCAAAGCAGGCTGGAGCAGGAGGCTCTCTCTCTGGTCCTTCTAGTAGACGAGCAGCGTATACAACATCTCCAGTGAGTAGGGGAAGGAGCAGCCAGCTGAATCCTGAATGGCAGTTTTGAGTTTCCTGGAAAAGAATAGATTTCAGCAAAGTTGTTTTCATGAGACACACTCTGTGTCAGCCTGATGGGAAATGGAAAACATCAACAATCATAAGCTCTCAGATGAATCCTCTGCCTTTCCCCACTCGACTTTCTTAACAGCTTCTGAAGCCACTTAGAAAATCAAATATAACCTGATTTAACTCTATATCCTAACGAGTTAAAATAATCCAACAATGTCATATGTTTTAGCATAGACGTTCTTTTCTTATTTTTCAAGGTACAACAGAAAATTACTGTAAGTTTTCTGCATTGGCCAGAAAATTAATGCTCCAAGGAAAGTTTGGTCAGGGCCCAGGTTGTAAGCTCACATCTGAACGAGGTCCTTTCTCCCCTTGCATCTTAAAATCAGCCATTAAATGCCTTGGAAATGACTGATAACCAGCAGAGAGGCTCTGTTATTCCCGTGTTGTTGCAGACTGCTTTTTTCCTACAGAAGTGTCAGTGCTTTACTGCTACCATCACCGCTCTGTCTTGCCGATGGATGACTTTTTCTTAATGTCTTTTAAAGCGCCGGATCATTTAAAGTCAATGTCTTAACTTTTCAGTGATGCCCTCAGCTTCCTGAAACAGCTAGTCAATGCTGATTTAGCATACTCTAAAACAAATGGGCAAGCAAAAAGTCCTAATTTTTAATAGTTCTCTGTCTGGTCTTTTTTATTTTTTTATGATCAGTGATGCAGAAAATAAGCTTTTTGGAGTTTTAATTATTAATAGTAGTGACACAGAGGAGCTGGAGGAACTTCCTGCCTGCTGAAGAGTTGAATTGGAGGAATAAAATTCCTGAAACCAGATTTTTTGATCTAAAAAATCAAAATGCTCTATTGCTAAATGGTACATACTGAAGAGCTGCCTTCAGGCTTTCAGGCTTTGAGTGTGAATTTAATGGTTCTGAATTGTCTCACTGCCTATTTTCATGCACCAGAAGCAAGTTCTGTCTCTCTTCCTTGTTTGATCTGAGAAATGATACTGCTTGTGGGTTTTTGCAAGAACAAGCAGGTTTGTTACTTCTGTCTCTTGCACAGGAAATTGTGGGACATTGACAGCATAGCAACGCCCTATGGCCTTACCCTTACCTCTCTCAAAATATCAGAAGAGTTACTGGCTTTTTTAAATAGGCACAAATGTAAGAAATTTTAGGAATGTGAGCATTTTTTGTCATTCTGAGCATGGAATTTTTTCCTTTCATATTTCTTCTAGAAATAATTCAGAACTGTATGCTTACAGTGTAGTGTACACTTAAAATATAATTCATGGTCTCTGTTAATATATGTTTTTATGAATGAGTGGAAATAACAGGTGTTCTCTAAGCAATTGAATCTCATTAGAGAGCATTTGAGTTGTTATCTTTCATCTGTCAGAAGAGTTATTGTTCCAAACCCAATTACAAATTATTACAAAAAAAAAACCAAAACTGTTTTAATCACTTTTGAAAACTTTGATTCCCCAAAATCTGCTGGCAGAGATCATAGGCAGACTCAGTGTATTCCAAAAAAGATAGTCAGCTTCTGTTCTGGTATATATGCAACAAAGAGTGGTGTTAAAGCATGATGCTGCTTGCATTGGTAAATGTTGTGGTTTTGGACCAAAAAGGTGGCTTCAGTTGAGTTTTCAGCAGGAAGTCCCAAGCTCATGGATGCAGTCACCTGGCAGATGCTCCTGTTACTTTTTCTGATAATCCTGCAGTACAGTAGCACTTGGTTCCTGTACTGTAGATCTTGGCTATGATATGTCTGAGTTTATGTAAATGAATTTTCCTGTCCTTTTCCTGTCTTTCGGATCCCATAATCCTTGTCTTGATAAGAACATTATTTATGTTTTCAGAAAAAATATTTGCCCTACAATTGGTTTCTTTTTCAGCCTCCTGTTCCTGCCTTCTACTTTACTTTTCTTTCAGAGGAACAACTCCATCTTTTTTCTTTTTTTTGTTTTCTTTTTTTTTGTTTTCTTTTTTTTTTTTCTTTTTTTTTTTTAAATTGAAGACCCATTAGGACCCTGGCGACTCAACCTTGCATTGATTTTTAAACAGAATTTCCTGTTAAAATCCATGAGGAAATCTTGTTAACAAACAAAGGGCTCATTATCCAGGAAAGCAGCCAGTGTCTCAGTATCTGTAGCTCCTCATGTAAACCACAGTGATGCCTGAAAGCTATAATTCTCAGTTGTTCAAGATAACAGTTCAGATTATAAACAGCAAAAACTGACCTGTTTTCTGTGTGTGTTTAATTGGTTGGGTTTTTTACTTTTTACAGACTGCAATGCAATTGTTCACAAAGGCTGTAAGGAGAGTTTTGCTTCTTGTGCAAAGGTCAAAATGAAGGTAAGAGATTTGATATACTCTAATGAATAAACAAAAAAGTTTAAACAATTTAGCATGCAGATATATAACGTCTTTACCATATGTCTCAAAGTTCCCAACTTATCGGAAAGCACTTTAGCCCCTGTGTTATAGTGAATAATTTCTCTGGGCTCTCCTGAAATTCCCCAAAACCACATTTCAATACAGTAGTTATCCCTGGGACTCTGTGAACGCTCCAGGTCAGCGCCACAAGGTGTTTGTTGGCAGCGAATTTCCAGAGTTGTTCCCTGAAGTACGCAGGGACCTTATGGTAACATGGTCTGTCCTATGCTTCAATTAAAAAAAAAAAAAAAAAAAAAACAAACCCAAAACAACCAACCACACTTCACTGGCAAAATTCAGGGGTGTCCAGCACCCTTAAATGCCATATCTCTTAATTCTCAAATGCTGCATCCTGTAATGCAGCATCATGTGTATATAATACATAATGAAAAGGGTTAAATATGTATGTTGTTTATATGAGAAGTGTGCAGAATTCATGAATTCATGCTTGCCCAAATGTGAGGAACCTCTTCTGCAGCATGGTCCTTCAAGCTAGTTAATGTTTATACTATTACGATTTTCAGTTCTCTTCAGTATTATCAGCCTTTTTCTCTTTTCTTTTTCCTATTTCCTTCACATTTCTCCGTCTGTTATTTTGCCCACTTCATTCATGAGAACTTGGTGGGGAGACTTGTGTGTGTGCATGAGTACATATAATATATATACACACACACATATACATATAAAAAATACACATACAACTGAGAACTGATCTGTTCTGAGAGGATTCAGAAAAAACATAAGGCTTTATTTTAGTGATGTGGCACAGGCTGGTGGGAGAAGGGAGGAAGAAATTACAGTGAACTTAATTTTTCTTTCAGCCACAGAGAGGGATGCTGCAGGCACATGATACCTCTTCCTTACCCACAGTAACCATGAGAAACAAAAGTAAGAAAACTTCTTTTCCCTCTGCTTTGTTGATGGTCTGTATCTGATTTTCTTAACTGTTCTGATAACCAATATTTGATATTATGAAAGATAAGCATTTATAAAAGCAGGAATGAGAGCATCTTCTGTGCATGATATGCAGTGTTTGGGATTTCAGAAGTTGTACTGAAGTTGCACAGAGTTCATCCATCTCTGCAGTGTACATGCAGCTTTAAGCAACTGTAAAGTCATTGTAGATTTAAAATAACTACTTGGCTGCTGCAGCTTGCTGAAGGCCTACGGCTGGTAAATCCACAAAATCTGGAAGACACAGCCTATGTCCATGGATGTCTGACATTGGAAAGAATACAACTATAATCTTATATTTACAGAAATTCTTAAGATTACAAGTGGAGAGGATGGTTGTTCAAAATATTTTTTGTGGTTTTTTTTTTTGTTTTGTTTTGTTTTTGGTTTTGTTTTTTTTTTTTTAATTTAAATAGCCTTATGCTTTGAGGTAGTAAAAACCAGAAAGTTTGATTTTGAATAGGAGCAATACTGACAGACTTCTCCTGGCTGCACTGCGGAGCTACCCAGTGTGACTGAGGGCAAAGAATAGGAGTGAAATAGCCCACATGGGGTTTGTAGTGCCATGATTTGATAAGCTTATTTAGTGATAGCTTGGAGATTGCTCTATGGAACCACACTGTGTGATACAGATGCACCCACTTTGGTATTTACAATGATATTCAGAAGCATCGCTCCAGAAAGCAGAAATGCATCTGAAGAAGGGAAAATCTGAAATTAATATGAAAAAATTAGTTAAAGGTATGTGATAGTGTAATGAGATAAGGATTAGCATTTCTCTGTCATACATATTGATAGAGAAAACTATCTCAAAATATTTGAGCAGATGGAGGAAGATATATATAATTATAGGTCCAGGGAAATTAAAAAGCAACATAGTAGATTGCTACATGCGATTATTTATCAAATAAAATTCAGTTTCCCAAGTGTATGTTTCTGGACTTGTAGTTCCCACATAGATCTTTTAAGCATAGTGCAATGCAGTCAGTTCTGCACAGGGGTTGATGTTCTTTCCTTCGTATGGCTGTTTCTGACAGCTGAGATCTCCCGGTGACAACTCTAGAAAGAAAAGTAAGTGAATTTTAGAACCTGGTTTCACTAAGTCATCATCATCACAGTTAACAGTGCAGTTGCATGAGCTGACTTTTCTCTGACACTTCCCTTCCAGGCTCACAACCGAAGGAGCGCCCTCGCTCTGCGATACTTGCTCCTGATGAAAACACCGTAACCTCAATATTCAATAACAGGAGATCACAACAGACTACAGCACTTTCAAAAAGTGTCTCAATACAGAACATTGCAGGGTAAGGTTTCTCCCTGTGTGTGCGAGTACGTGGGTATTATCTGACACTGTGAGCACAGAGGAATACAGACCGCATTAAAAATTGTGTGCTATGATTTGTGCTAAAGGTACAGAAGAGGATCACAAAACCAGAAATACCCGTATTATATGTGATACCATCACTTGTCTTATGCACAGTCAGATTGTCTGAGTTAGTTTGATCATGGCATGAGTTCAGAGGCATCTGAGTTGCCCTGGTTATATTCAAGGCCACTTCACAGAGGTGCTTTGGGCTCCAGAAGGAAATTCCCTTGCCTTGGGCTGGGTGCTGTGCAAGCACACGTTTGCAGCTCGGGTATAGTATTAACTTTTGTGTCCATAACAGAGGGACAGAGCTGTAGTCTTCATGGTGGTTTAGGACTGCATTGTGCACAATTAATTACAAAAAAAATCATAGAAGAAAATCTAATTTATGGTTCCTGCACTACCTGCGTATTGAGCAGTTCTACACACAGGCCAGCAGCATGGATTGGCATGTTCTGGACAGTTTGTAGGCCCTGGCCATCAATGGTGGAATTTATTTCAGTCCATTTTTCTGATCTTTCTCAAAGCTAGTGATAAAGACTCTTGGATAGACTTTTGTGTTGCATTTTTGCACTGCTTGCACCAAGGACAATGAGGGTGGGATGTGACTGTAAAACGGAAAGTAATGAAAAGGAGTTATCCAAACCATAAAATCTCAGGTGTGATTCTTTGTAGAAGAAGCACCATCACGTGGAACTGTAGATCTGACAGCTTGTTGAGCCCCAGTAGGTAGTTTTTAGAAACAATAAAAGTACATTTCTATACATAACTGCAACACTTGCTTTGGTTTTCAGTTCATATTTAAAATGCATTTCTTCTGTGTATTTGAAAGTATATTTGGCTGGGTTTTCTATGTCATAAACAATATTCTGCGTTCTGGTTTTCTGCAGAGTTGGGAACGATGACAACTTAATACATACCTGGAAATTCCTGTCACAGTCAACAGACTCCTTACATAAAATCAGCCGAGTGAATGAATCCATGGAGTCACTGGTTGATGAAGGTAAGAGATCCCCATAGCAAAATGAAGGTCTCACTGCTGCTTTCCAGAAATAGAAAATCCATTTTGGCATTTCAGCAAGTGTCTTCCTTTCTAATGGACAGTTAAAGTGCATTTACTTTAATCTGAGAATATTAGTATGATAAACTAAAACAAAGCCCCACATAGTAATATCTTTAGCTTACTGAATTGTGGAAGAACATTTAGGAGGTTTTGGTTACGGTTGTGTTACTTGGAATTTAGCTCAGGGACAAACATTTCCTCTTTCCTTCTTTATCTCTGGCCCATTCATACAGCCACAGATTTTGCACTCTGTCACCTTTCTTCATGCTGATGTCTTGCGTTTTGTATTTTTTCCATAGTGGGGAAGGAAGAAGCATATTGTTTAGTTTTGTGGGTTTGAAAGTGAAGTCAGTTAAATTAATTTCTTAAGTTTAAATGTTTTTATATGTGGTGCTTTTTTAGGATATAATCAGTATGTTTACATCTTAGCCAATATTTCCCTGAAAAGAGCAGAATGGTATTTATTTATTAAGGACTAAAGAAGGGCATGCTCATGGTCACAAGAGAAAATTTCCCACTCCCTGTACAAATCAACAATCTTTCTTAAAAACACATATGTGTGTATGTAATGTACATAGTGTTCACTTCTACCTGCATCAGTTCTGGCTTTCTAAGCTTGAAAACACAGACTTCGCATAGGTCTAAGTTCCCTCGATTCAGTGATGTAAATGAAGTCATTTACAAACTGGGTGTTGTGGGGTTTTTTATTTATCTGTGATGTTGTTGCATCGCAGATAAAGAATCCGTTGTCTTTTATCTGAGCTAGAATTTGGTTTGTGTGAAAACAGTGGATTAGTTTTGTGCAACTAGCAAATAACCTTTAAAGGTGCTTTTCATAACCTGGTCCTTATGTGGTATAATTCCATACTATCATTTTTGTGTCAGTGAAGGAGAATGTGTGTGATGTCTGTGGTATGACAAAGGAAGCCTAAACCTAAATGAATAGACAGGAATCTCAAGTGAGACAAGTTACCCACACCTTAAGGGCACTTCCATTGCTTTGTGAAGGTGCAGACATGAATGAAGGACAGCTGATGGGAGACCTGGAATTAGATTCCAAGCAGCTGGAGGCAGAGTCCTGGAGCCAAGTAGTAGACAGCAGGTTCCTACAGCAGCAAAACAAAGACGTTGTCAAACGGCAAGATGTCATTTATGGTGAGATACCTGCATCTTAATTTTTCCCTCATTGTAGATAGCTTCTTGATATACTTGCATGCCTGGATCTGGGAAGCTTTCATACAGCAAATAGGAACATTGACTGGGTTTTCTCAGAAGCTGAAGTTTCATTCTTGAAGTTCTTTGAAACATAATATATTCTGTGAAAGGCTTCTTCCTGCATTTCGCATATCCAGAAGCCATAAAAACCCCAGAAATCGCTTCTCATTTGTCTGCCCATGACATTCAGGCTCTGCTACAGCAGAGCTGCTAGCTAGGAAGTCTTTTGCTGCCAGATGCAAAAGCCATCCTGTCTGGGAAAAGTGCACTATGTTGAGGCTGGCAGTGAGGTGTTTGGAGGAGCAGATAATAGCGCTGAAGGTTCAGACCTCAGCAGCAGTGTCCAGAGCTCTTACTGTGGGACTCGTCTGCCCCGCTATTTCTCCCACACATGAAACTATCGATTGATGTTTCAATACCTGACATGAAGTTTTCTGAAGCCACTTAGAGAAGCCCATTTATGGAAAAGCTTTCTAATGGAAGCTTTTCCTTGTTCTATACATCCATGTACTCTACAGTGACCTTGGTTTTGACCTTGTTTTCATCCTATACAGAGCTAATGCAGACGGAAATGCATCATGTCCGCACCCTGAAGATCATGAATGATGTCTACAGTGCAGGGATGTTAAAGGAACTGCAGTATGATCAACAGGTCGTGGACAAGATCTTTCCCTGCCTGGAAAACTTGCTGCACATCCACAGTCACTTCTTCCAGCGGATTCTGGAAAGGAAGAAGGAGTCGTTGGCAGACAAAAGTGAAAAGAACTTTGTTATCAAGAGGATAGGTGACATCCTAGTGAATCAAGTAAGCACTGGAAAATGTTTGCACTTTTGAGAGCACAGCTGGAAACCAGGTGCTCTTCCTTCCCTCCTGTCTATGCCTGTTAGATAATTACAGCAGATGGCACCTTTACTCTTCACACATGTTAAAATCTCCACCTCTACTGTCCTGGGTTTGACATCAGCTATTTGAAGAACTTTCTGTTCTCTCAGAGGAAGGTCTGATGATTAAAATTATTTTGGTTTGTTTTGTTGGAAAGAGGAGCATTCCCTGACAGGCACAGAATGGTTTGACCATAGCCTGGAGGGTAGGCAGTAGCCCACAGCAAAATATTTCCAATGTGTCTCTTGGCTGAGTTACTGACCTGCTATTTAACTGTGGGTGGGTCATTTTCCTTTTCTTTATCTATGCTTTCTCCCTTCTTTTTGGCTGTCTTGACTTTTTTTGTTGTTGGCTTTTAAGGCCTGTGAGTAGAATTCCAAGTTTTGCAGTAAGTGTGAGCTCAGTGAAGTCTCAAACTCAACTCTTTACTTTCTGGAGATCTACTCGCTTGGCTTAGGATGCTTTGGACTAATTTGGTTTCGTCAAATTCTTTTGAGAGACTGGCAGGCACTGCTGGGATATCACACCAGGAGCTCAGTGCAAATTGGACCTCTGTGTCTCATGTTTTACAGTTCTCTGGCGAGAGTGCTGAGCGAATGAAGAAAACATACGGCAAATTCTGTGGGCATCACAATGAGGCAGTAAATAACTTCAAAGATCTGTACTCAAAGGACAAGCGATTTCAGGCATTTGTCAAGGTAGGACCTGGTAGAACAGACATAGTCAATAGAAAAAGTATGTCCTTTCTGCACTCTGGTGAGCGTGTTGCTACAGAACTGAAATTTCAATCTTTGTTCCTTAGAAAAAAATGAGCAGCTCCCTGGTGAGGCGTCTTGGGATTTCTGAATGTATCTTGTTGGTAACACAGAGAATCACAAAGTACCCAGTCCTTTTACAAAGGATACTGCAGTACACCAAAGGTAGGGACCGGTTTCTCTGTTCTAAGCGTGTATTTGTTCCTCCAGTGTAAATTTCTTGGATCCTTTTTAGCTGAAGCAGATTTTCTTAGAATAGACTGACTAATCCAGTCATTATTGTCTCGCACCACTGTAACAAGATAACTCAGTTTCATATCTCCATTTAGGATTAGTTATTCAGGTGCCTTGATAAAGTTGTTATAAGTCTGTCTGTAGCTAATTATGGAGCAACATGCTTAGACTCAAAAGTTGCTCAGCTTGCCTTTTTTGGAAATGGCTAAAATACATGGTCAATTTGTGCATTTCATCTGTACTGCCTTATATACAAAGTATATTAGAATAATCCCCAACCTAAACCATATATGTGAAAGGTTTTGTCAAAATCTCCTTAATGGACAGAAATGCAGCCTGTCTCATGAAAATACTAAAAAGTAATAATGCAGGAATTTGAGAGGGAGAAGAGGAAGGAAGGAAGTAACTTCAGGAAGATAGAGTCCACAAGGATGAAGTGAAATTGAGGTATTTCTCTTTCTGTTCAAAGAAAATGAAGTGGAACATGAAGACTTGACTCAGTCATTAAACCTTGTCAAAGATGTGATTGCTGCAGTCAATAGCAAAGTCAGCAATTACGAAAAGAAAATGCGTCTTGGTGAGATTTACAACCGGACAGATAGCAAATCCATCATGAGGATGAAGAGTGGCCAGATGTTTGCAAGAGAGGACTTGAGGCATCGGAAGCTCATCCGAGATGGGCCTGTTTCACTAAAAAATGCAGCTGGCCGGTTAAAAGGTAAGACTATCCTACCTTCTGCTGGGGGAGGATACAGCTTACCCTGTCTGGCTGTAGGATTAGTCATCAGATTGGTGTCTCCAGTTTTTATTTATTCTTCTGCATCAAGAGATTTTGACAGCAGCCTTCCCCGTGCTGTACGCCTGCTTCCCACCACAGCGTTTCGGATTCCTCCTGTTGTTTCTGGGGTGATAGATAGCTGGTTTTCATCCCGGTGACTGCGTGTCTGCTGAAGGCGGCTTGGCTTGCAGTGACACCTCAGTGTGTTAGCCAAGGAGCGCAGGTGCTGGGGGGGATCCTTTGGGCCAGGAGGATGCGGTGGGACTGCACTTGCCCGGAGCAGCACGTCAGATCTCCTCACCACCACGTGCATGTGCAGTGATTCCGGGAAACGTGCTCACTGCATCCGAAACCCAACCTCAGCTTCCAGGTGGCCCTGCCCTCCAGCAGCACTGCCTTTCCTTTGCTCTGAGGTCTGCGGTAGGGCTGCCCAGGATCAGCATTACCATCCCAGTTTCACTGGGACACTAGAGGTGTCCCGGGCATTTGTAGCGCTCAAACCTCTTCAGCTGCTGATGCAAACTGTTTGGGAGAGGCTCTGGTGTCCTTGCAGCTCTCTCTTGTTTGGTCAGCATTTTCTTGAATTGGTTTCTTGTTATCAGGTGGAAAGAGTTTTTCTAAGGTGCTGTGCTCTGCTGAGCACTGAAGTTCTCTACTAAATCTCCCAAGGAAGCCTTCAGCTGGGACCACAGTAGCAGTAAGAGCAGACAGGGCTATGTCTCAGGCTTGGCAGGAAGTCTGGGCTTTCCTTCTCTCATTCCAGCATCAACTGATTAAACCACGGCAGTTGGGCATGAATGGGGACTGGTAGCCTGGCTCCATGATGTGCAGGGAGGCAGTGCTAACACAAAATTCCGTATCGGTTATGATTTATTTTGAGGCTTTGGAAACAGGAAGTTTACAGATGGTTTCTAGGCACCCAAGATTACTACTGACTGTAGATGGTGGATGAAGCAAGTTGTGCTGCTGTTGTGAAATCTGGTGATAAGTACAGTCTGCATTTCTAAGTCATAGCAGTGCATAAACATACCTCCATCTGTAGTGCAAGCTTCCAGGGCAAGCAGGTCCTGCAGACAAGCTTCAGAGCCCACGGAGAGAGTAGCTAGTTCATACGTTCAGGCTATTTTGCAGGATTTGAAATGGAACACAGGGAAGCATAGGAAGAACTTTTCTAAAAGGGTTTTAGCATATCCCCTCCAGCAAAGTGCAAAGACGATAGAGAATAACGGAGTCAAATGCTGATTTTTGCAAACCTCCCAGAGCTTGGAGCTCATTTTGCAGCTTTGATTAAAGTTGCATGGTTCTTTTATCTTGAACGGATCCTGTCTTCCCAAAACAGAATGGAAGGAATTACCCATGGGATGATTTAACTTTTTGGTTTGCTTCCTGTCTGTCACAAGATTTCCCAAGTACATTACACAAAAACTCTTTGTACTGAGGGCTCTGGGTGGGGCATTATACTTGGTAGTTGCTGCGCAACTTTATGATATGTCTTTAGGAGACTTGGAAGGCTGTATGTGTACTCTGGGAAAAGGCTGTATTCTGATTTAAAATCCTCTGTTGGCTTGACGTTGTGCTTCCTTCTCCCGTGAAAGAAAGCCAGGTCCTGCATCTCATGCAGGCTCTGTCAGCTCCCCTTGGAGTCAGCAAGAGTTGTATTTGTCTGTGAGCAGAATTAGTGGTGGCTCCTGAAGTCAGTATTTCCTGGGAAAGAAACTGCAGCTGACAAATGTTGTTATTGCACGATAATTTACACTCCACAAACCACTCATCAAGAGAACCATAAAACCCCAAACTTCCTGTGCAGATATTTTGCTCAAGGGCTAAAATACTGATTGTTTGAGAAAACAGCACTTCTATTCAGTATGCATCTCTAGCTTTCGCTGTTATGCCCATGTCCTAACTGTTAGAAAGCATGAGGGTGGAGAGGAGCACCCCTGCTCTGAGATACAAGAGAAAATCCTGCAGGTGTTCCAGGTGCTGTTGTGTTCTGCTTAACACAAAGTTGGTTCAGAGCTAACCTGACTGGGCATCTCCAGGAGCTGCCCCTGCTAACTGGAAGGTTGACCCTGCTTCCAGGATTTGCAGAAACAGCCCTAGTGCTCCCCAGCACTGGTGGTGTTAAAAGAAACCGGGGGCGGGTTGCATGGTTATACTGCACTGGTATGCTTTTTCTTTTGCAGAAGTCCAGGCTGTTCTCCTCTCTGACATGCTCATATTCCTTCAAGAGAAGGACCAGAAGTATGTCTTTGCCTCACTGGTAAGGCTTCAACCTTTTCTCCTCCTTCCTTTTCTTACGTGCAAGATCCTTGTTGTGTGCTGTGCAGCAAAGCCAGCCATTGCCAACTAAACAACTTAATTTTCTGGCTTATAACATTTTAATTTGCTGAGCAGACTCAATTCTTTTTGATAGGAGAACATGTCTTCATGCCCCACCTCCTCTTTCTGCAGTGTCTTGGCGCAGCTGATAATTGGCCTTGAAAACCTGCCTGTCACTTGATACACTACTCCTTTTCAGCTTCTGCAAATTGAAGCAGTGATTGGGGTGGGTGGGGGCAATGGGATAATGAAAACATTGTAAAAATGAATCTTAGCAGAAGGAAATGTCCTAATACATTCTGAGCTACTATGGGGGGCAGGAGGGTGAAATGCCAGTGCAGTAAATATAACAGAACAGCTTGAAAATAAATGTCAGAGGAATGTATTTGTAATGCACAAGACCAAAACCATTAACTTTTGAAGGCAGACTTCATAAAGGGGCTTAGGCATACTGACCTGCTAAAGAAAACCTAGTACCTCACTGAGTCTGTTGAGGCTGTACCTTGCAGGCATGGTCTAGACTGGCTAAACCTTGTGACCTTTCCACTCTGAACATTTTGAAAGCTCATAATTTGTTACTCAGGTTCCACCAACGATCTGCACAGGCTCAGTGCTTTACACAGGGGGAGCTGATTTGCACACAAGTCCTGGTAGTGAACCGCTACCAAATCACACCAGTTGTAGCATCCTGTGAAATGCACAAAGGGGCTGACTCATATGCAAATGACACAACAGCAAAGGGATGTTTTAACCGAGCAGGCTGATTACACAGAGACCATAGCACACATTGAACGTCATCTTACACACAAGTCTCCTCCACCGTAGGAGTCAGCTACGAGCTTCTGAGAACAGCAGGGGTTTTGTGGGATTTGAAAACAAGATGTTACTCCATCCTAGGGAGAGATCTTGAAGATAATGTGTGTGAAGCAGGCACTAGCAAGATGCAGTAAGTTTAAGAAGCTGTAATATTAATGACAGAGAAAGTGCGGGCAGGAGGAGATAAGATCAAAGGTCTGTTGGAGTTAGAGCAAAACATGGTAGAGTTTGCAAAACCACAAAGTCAATTTTAAATTAATTCGTTGTTGAAATGGAGCAAGGTGAAATTGCTTTTCCTACAGAACTGATGGAGGAAAGCAAGCGCTTCCTTGTTCTCTGACCCCATTAAAATGATTTCTTTTTTTAATTAGCCAGTAGGTTCAGAAAGTGTTTACAACCTGAGAGAGGTAGCAGTATGGTTATTGGGACCTTTTCAGTGTTAGTTTGCATCTGGAAACTAGTACTATTCACCCTGCTCACCCGTTCCTTTCTGTCTGAAGGACCAGAAATCCACTGTGATCTCTCTGAAGAAGTTGATTGTACGAGAAGTGGCTCATGAAGAAAAGGGTTTGTTCCTGATCAGTATGGGTGTAAAAGATCCCGAAATGGTGGAAGTCCATGCCAGCTCCAAAGAAGAGCGTAACGGCTGGATACAGATTATTCAAGACACAATGAACACCATGTAAGCTACCAAGCTCTTCTTGCAAGGCAGGTGTTGCACATGGTTGTGTTCTGGTAGTAATTGAGACATGTGTCTTGTGCAGGGATAGAGATGAAGACGAAGGAGTCCCTTGTGAGTCTGAGTTTGAAAAGAAAGTGTCGGATGCGAAAGTGAGAGGACTGAAAGGTAAAATCCTGCCTGGGACAGAGCTGGAAAGCTGTTTTTGAAAAATTTACAGGAATTGTCGTGTTGGGTTTTGTGGTTGAACTATCACTTTATTCAAAGGAGTGAGAATCCTGCATCCAGCAAATAATTGCAAACCTTGTTTGCACCTCACCTTGCTTGCATTATTTTTTTCTCTCTGAGCCTGCTGGGTGCCATTGCTCTGCAGGATTGCTCGGGGCACGCTTGTATCATGAGGTTCCACTAGATGGGGCCAATATCTCAGTAATCGCTCAGTTTCCTTGCCAAAGCTTTTCTGTCTTCATCTCTGCTTTCTGTTCACCCCTACAGAACAACTTCAGCAGAAGGATAAGCAGATCCTCCTCTTGCTCGAAGAGAAGGCTAAGATCTTCCGGGACATGGCAGACAGTTCTGTGCAGGAGGACATGCCAGGCTCCAGGCTGCTTTTCAGAGCCAACACAGAGGAGGCACCAAAAGGAGAGGCCATTATGAAAACTGCAATAAATGAAGGTGAGCAAGTCAGGGTGACACATTAATTACACTAACCAGTGGACCCACCTTCAGTGAAGCCATCAGTCCTCAAACACCAGTTTTGCAGGGGAGGTCTTCTCTTTGTCAGAATAACAGCATAGATAAGGAGATATTGCTACTCACGGAATTGGCTCAAAGACAGGTGATGAGGATCAGGAAATGAAGCAGATACTGATGGCTGTTGAAAGAGGGCAGAAAATAAATCAGCACCAAGAACAACTGTGTATTGAATCTGCAGTGGGGTCAGCAGCAGTGCAGGATTTGTCCTTGGCTGAAATTTGGACCATCCAGGCTTTTGCTGTGCTTCAGTCTCAGCATGGTGTTGAGAGCAGGGCTCAGGTTCCAGCAAGAACTTGTGGGGCCTGCAAGAGACAAGCAAGTCTGTTGACAACGGCAAGGATAGATGGAAACCTGGACAACTTTCTGCTGTGATTTTTGGAGAGTCTAAAAATTATTAAATGCTCTTGTCAGAGCACACCAGGGTTGCCTGGAGGAAGAAAGGAAGGTGTAAGCCTGTGCAGAGCTCCATGAATTGGAGTTAATGGTCAGGCAGACTTGAGTTTTTGCAGGGGGAATGCGTACTGTTCATATCATTGTCATAGAAACATGGTTTCTTAGTACAGCAAAGCAGGTGAATTTCTGACCTGAGCTTGGGAAGAGATGAAAACAGCTCAGAAGCCTGAGACGGTCTTTAACAGAGATATCGTTGCTTTTTCAGTTGAACTGCTGCAAGACCTGGTGAACAGGAGCCTGGGCACCGCCCTGGGGCAGCAGGTCAGCAGCAGTGCCATGGAACAAGAAGGAGGAGTTGGCCCCATCTCTCTCCCGAGAAGGGCAGAGACTTTTGGAGGTTTTGACAGTCATCAGATGAATGCCTCCAAGTGTGAGTACTTACATGTGTGAACATCAGCATTTGTTAATAATACATAATGTCATCATATCCTCTTGCTTCAGGAGAACTCCAGCCGCTGGTGATTTGGTTTCCCAACACCTCTGCATTAATAGTTGATAGATTAAATAACAGATTAGAAAAAAAGCATATGTACAGGTGGAATGATGGTTGTTGAGAACCCGTGGCTACATGAGGATTAGAAATCTGAGGTCTTCACTCTGCTCTCTCTCTATGCTCTAAGTCATCCTTACTCCTTTACTTGCATGCCACATGAAAGCATTTGGCTTTTTAATGCATTAGCGTCTTCATGTTCTTATTTGTAGTATATGCAGCACTGTTCTTCCTTCTTCAGTTATCTTCCAGCAGGAGTCTGGTGCTGTTGCATTTGCAAATGGATGAGGATATTGTTGAATCGAGCACCTTCTCCCCTGCCCCTGCTCTCTGTGCGCTTGTGTTCCACATACAACTGCATGTGTTATTCCTGCAATTAAGTCGCTCCCAAACAAATGTGTGAATATTTATTTCAGCTGCATAGTTGGCTGCTTCCCAATGCTCTCTTTCTTTGCCCTTAGTCATCAGAAACTTCCCTGTCCTCAAATTCCTTTCTCTGTGGTCTCACTCATACTCCCAATACAGCCAGTTTTGCTGCGCTAGTGTCTGTCTCAGCATTGGGATCGTTGGACCTCGTCTGACCTTCTGCATTAAAGGAGCAGTGTTAGCTCCAGACAGCCAGACATGAGAAGTATGTAGAGGTTTTCCCAGCTCTATTGGAAAGCTGCAAAGCCCTCCACAGGCCTTGTCATCATAATGACAAATATATTCACACTGAAGGGGTTTGTTTAGGGTTTTGCTTCTCTCCTGTTGCAGTGATGAATGGATCAACCTCAGGCTGTTCATTGCCCAGCTCTAGTTTTTCTGTAAAAATGTCCTCTTTTGAATTAGATTGTAATTCAATAGTTGTAGGGTCTTGGGAGGATCTGGGAAAAGAATGCAGGGCCTGTTTGTTCAGCTGGAGGCTGGGAGCCATGAAACCTGGCTTTCTTCTCCAGTTCTTCTGTTCACAACCTGTGCAACCTTGGGCAAGGCTTATAACCTGACTCGCCTTCGTTCTCCCCTCCAGCAAAGCAGAAGGGAGGTGTTTCCTCCTGCAAAGAGGTGGAAGGTCCCAGGACGTGGCACAGGAAAGAAGGTCTGTTAGGAGGACTTGAGGGTCAGCCTTTAATAGCAAAGCCTGCCTGGGGGATGGTGGGAGGCGAGGGTCTTTGCACTAGGTCCTTCATGTTTCTTTAGATACAGGTGTATGAAAAGAGTGGCTGTAGGGAGGTTACCAGTGCAGCTGTGGGTTTTCCCCACGGGCTGCATCTCAGCTGGCAAGGGCAGTGCAAGAGTCTTGCCAAGAGCTAGAGGACCAAAGAGCCCTGCAACTCCTTCGCCGCCGTGAGCAAATGAACATGCTCTTGGGTGCAGCAGGTGGAGGGTTGCAGCCCTCTTGGCCCCGCAAGTCAGTTCAGTCCTGCTCGGGAGCACTGCTAGGAGCTGCCCAGGGGGAAGGTAGAAAGAGAAGGCCAGTGCCCTTTGAAGATAGAGGTTTCTGATAACTAAGGCTAAGCAGAAATTGTTAGCATAAAATTACACAGGGTATTGAGCAGCAGTATCTGACCCAGCTGTAAATTGCACTTGCACAAGAGGCATGGAAACTATACCTGCAATAATATACCCTGATATGATACTGTTATTGTTCTCCATCTGCTCTTATTCTGCCTCATGTCTTCTCAGCAAGTATTCTTTGGTAGCAGACAGCAGTGCGGGGGCTAGACAGAGCACCAGTTAATAGGAGTGTGATGAATTTATCAGCACATTGTCTGAAACCAAAGTCAATCCTAATCTGAATTCACATCCACTTTTTCTGGTGGTGCTGACGTGTTCTGTATATGTAGAGAGGAAATGCATTTAGTTAAAGTGTCAAGAGCTCTGTGTCCCCTTTTGTGAAACATCTGAGTTTCCTGCATTAAATTTCTCAGACATTAGCAAGTTCATCTGTGGCTTAAAATGTTGAATAACCAGTGTCAATGCTGGCTTCTTCCTTTAGGTGGAGCGAAAGATGAAGGCGACGATGCTCAGGACCTTCGGAGAACAGAGTCAGACAGCATTTTAAAGAAGGTATCTTTTGATTTATCTTTCTGCTGCCACTGAGTTCAGATTTCAAGAGAGTTGATAATTCTAGTCTTGAAAAATGCCTGAATTTCTTGACAATTAGATGTATCCGAATAAATGAAAAATAAAATCAAATTGGAAGTATGCAGCCAAAAGCACTCTGCTATTGCTAAAATCCTGACTTGAAAACCATTGCAAATCAGTTGTATTCCTTTGTGGCACAGGTTATCTGCCATCTGTCTGCAGATCAGCTAAAGCATGTGTTTAATTATGCATCGTTATTGAAATGATAAGGTCAACTATAACCTTGCACCTATTCTTGCTGTGGATCGATCCATCATACAACTACAAAATGATACCTAATTAACATTTTATTTTATGTAATTTTAACTTGCCTAAAAAACATGCATGAATTCTCCCAGAATGGAAGATGGGGGTGGGGGTTTAATGTGTCTGCCATTAGTTCAGCTTCAGAACACATTTGCTGTGATTTCTCATTTGTCCTCGTATTAAATCTGTGATCTTTTCATAGGGTGGAAATGCTAATTTGATGTTCATGTTGAAAAGAAATAACGAGGTAAGAATTGATTCTGTTTCTCAGCTGTTTCCTTCATTTAAGTGGCAAGTGAATTTGTCTCAATAGGTGATAATGTAAAAGAAAATACATTTCATTTGCTGAAGCGCATGTAGACTTTTAAATACATTAAGATGAACCCACTGTGTCATTTATTTGTTTAACCTTGGATGTTCAGACAGGGAATTTGCTGATTGTCATCTGCTTGCCAGCAGGAAGATATGTGCTGATTATAGGCAGCAAGGGTTAATTACCACTCCCATGCACAGGGCTGTATTTATTGTGCATCTGCAGACAGAGGGAGTTTAATTTTATGTTGCAGGTGCAGTGAATTGGGACAATTAGATTTCTATTTTCCCTTTGATACACATTCATAACTCCCAATTAGCATTAATGGCAGAATGAGAAGCAGTTTTCTTAATACTGGCTATCACACCACTATTGCAAATACTGTGGTGTTTTTTCTTCTTAAAAGTAGTAGCAGGATATAAGAGATTCTAAGACAGTTTTAGCTAGGCTAAAAATATATCTAGGGATAGGGCATTGCTCCAAAGTAGCTTGCTCTGTATTGGTGTACAATGTGTTCACGTTTACCTGTATTTTCAGAGAGCCTCCATGAACACACCTGCTGTACTTGTGTGCCTGCTGTATTGCAGTTTTTCTGTCCAATGACAGTGGGACTTGTATGGGTCAGCCAGGGCTGGAAAAGTACAAATAGTCCACGTCCATTTTAAGATTCCTTCTTTTTTTGCCCCTTAAAGTTCTCTCTCTGAAATTTCTAAGTGAACTGCTGGGTTTTATCGTAATTACTCTGCTTGTTCTTGAGCAAGCTGATGCTGTGGGAAATGGTTTGCAGAGACAACCCGGGAGTTCTCATGAGGTCTGTGCCATTCAGTGCTTCTGCAGATGTTTCCTCCCCTGCTGCACTGATGGCTAGGAAAGTGAGGAAGGCAATGCCAGGCACCTCTAAGAGATGTCCAAGGGATGTATTTGTGTACTGGGGGATGACGCAGTCATTGCAAGTGCAGAGTGAGAAAAACAGAGGTGTAGAGGGATGACCGTACAGCTTGTCAGATCCATCAGTGGGTCACAGTGGAAAAAGAAGGGTGCTTTACGCTTACCCTGGCACCCAGTTGGATCTAATAGCAACGCTTTTGTTTTCTCGCAGCAGGTCCTCCAAACCATTACCAGCCTCCATAAGCTGCTCAGTGCTTTGCAGGTAGGCTTGGCCGTTCATCCCGCTTTTGCATGCTGCTTGCCCGAGCTGCACATCTCGCCAGCCAGTAACAGACGCTTGTGCTTCGCCCCCCATCTTCCCCCATCTCCCCTTTGCCTGTCACATCCCTGCGTGGCTCAATACCCCGCAGCCAGTTTGCAGGCAGCGTGCCAGCAGGTCATAGGAATGAGCTGCTGCCTAAGCAAACCAGCGCTTGCCTGAATTTGGGAAGCTTCTGGGGGAGATGCTCTGCCAACATCCTCTGGTAGCCCAGCTGTATGTGAATTTGGTGGGAGAAGAGGGGTTCGATACAGCACCCTGAGGTTTTCAGAGATGGTGAGGGTGCTGCAATGATTTGTGTCCCCTCTCTCTTAGGGTGTCGTGCTGCAGCAGGACACCTACATCGAGGACCAGAAGCTGGCTCTGAGCGAGAGGGCTCTGACCCGAAGCTTCTTCCGGCCAACGTCGCTGCTGGAGCAGGAGAAGCAGCGTAACCTGGAGAAGCAACGCCAGGAGTTGGCCAACCTGAAGAAGCAGCAGACGCAGCACCAGGAGGAAAGGCGGAGGAGAGAGAAGGAGTGGGAAGCCCGGGAGAAGGAGCTGGCAGAGCAGGAGGCCCACCTGGCCCAGCGAGAGGAGCAGGTCCAGAGAGGGTGGCAGGATCTTGAGCGGGAGCGAGAGGAGCTGCAGGTGAAGAAGGCCTCCTACCAGCTCGACCTGGAGAGGCTTCGCACGGCGCAGAAGCAGCTGGAGAGGGAGAAGATGCAGTTCAAGCAAGACATGGAGCATTTAGCTCAAATGCGGCAGGGGCCTGACCACAACCAGGTAAATGATGCCAACAACGGGGCTGGTGGGGAAGCTATGCACTGCAGGGAGCTCCTGGGCCAAACGCGTGCCAACAGTAGTAGGCTGACACCAGCCCAGCCCGAAAACCATGCAGGGCCTGGTATTTAAAACTGGCTCTTTCTTTGCGTGTGATGGGCAGGGCTGCATTTCTTGCACCTCCAGAGCTGCTGAGGCATTGCCAGTGTTGATGCAACATGGTGTATTCAGGATGCCTGGTCAGTCCTGAGCAGTAGGTAGTTACAACAGCCTGAGCTCTGCCGTGTGTTGGTGGACAGCAGAATGGAGGTGGCTGGCTTGCAGAGAAGATGCCCTAGGCAATCCTAGCAGGTCGATGCTGCCTTTGACATTGGCCTTCATCCCATGGGTGAAGATGAGACATACTTCTCAGAAACAACCTGAACGTTGAGGGTTACCTGCACCCTCCAGCTGTCACAAAAGCCACTCACGAAGCTGATAACTGCAGGGGAAGGCTGTTTGTACGAATATATCCATCTCCAAAAACATTTCCAATATCTAGCAAAGAGATGGACATTGTCCCTGTCCTGAAGAGACTGGGCATCTTCAGTCTGGTCATGGCTCAGTGAACAAAGGTCCCCAGCTCTGCTGGAAAAGGCCTTTGGTGTCTGACTGCCCACAACCAGAAAGAAAAGCCCCCACACAGATCCTGTTCTGTGCATTTTTCAGCAAGCTGGGTCTTATATTTTCATAACTGTGCAGCAGTCTGTCTGAGGAGAGCAAGCATCCGTTGGCAAAACATGGGCTGAATTTGATCCTTAAGCCTGTTGCTGATCATTTGTTTGTTTGTAACTCACTAATTCTGAATGTAATTTGCTTAAAGCTGTAGCAAAATTAGTTTATAAATGTTGGATTGCAGAATGGAGATTATTTTGGGTGCCTGAATGGACTGATTGCAGAGTTTAGCAATGAGCTCTGAAAACAAATCATCAGAGGAGGGCTTGCTCCCTTCCCACTCCGGTTCCTGATCAGGGCAGAAGTTTTCCAGGCACGGAGCAAAGCTGTTCCAGCATCAAGCACACATAGGAATGTGAGGCGCATGGATGCTATGAGAGAGGCTGAGAGGTAAAATAACTGTGAGGCCTGGGGGATTAGGAGGAGGAAGCACCTTTTCAAGGCAGGTATCTTACTGACATTTCAGAGCTATTAATAGAAGGTTCGGTGAGGCTTTGTTGAGCTGTTGTTTTGATCTTCCCTTTGAATGTGCAGGCTCAATTACATCCTGAGACAGCCGTTAGGAAAAAAAAAAAAAAAAAAATCAGGAAAAACGTTTTTGCTTTCATCTCTTGCTTGGGGAGGCTTCCTTTGACACATGCCGCTCTGGTGCTGTGTGCTGGCGTTGCCGTGCTGGAGAGGCACACTTCTCCTTGGCCTTCTGCCACCATCTGTGTGCGCGAACGATGCAGGGTGAGTCTTGGTATTGAGATCTTAGAGAATATTTGCCCTTGGCTTGTTGATACATAGCATAGTACATGTAGGAGCAAAAGATACCGGAGTGTTACTATTTATATGCCTCACTTCTTCTTAAACAGAGAGGGCTGCTTCTCTCATTGCTTCACCAGGATGGGGACCACTTTTTAGCTGGTTAATGGGCTTGAGTGTTCACAGGAGCAACCTGTCTCTATGAGTGGTCTGGGACACACCTTTCCAGGTTCTCTGCTAGCCCCTTTCATGCCCCAATAAAACACTTTCCTTTTCCTTTACAGGTTTCAAATCTACATGAGAAACTTGGAAGAGTCCCCTCGCAGTCCAGCATTGATGACTTCTCCAAGCAGAAGAGCCCTTCCCTTCCTAAACAAGGGCACTTTGATGCAGAACTGTCTGTCTCCCCCAAAAGGAACAGTCTTTCAAGGACACACAAAGAGAAAAGCACTTTCCATTTGCTTAGCACAACAAACCAGACTAACAAGGCAGCTGAGGAACAGCCCCAGATGCCTACCCGCCTCTTCAGTTTAGCCAAACCAAAGGAGAAGAAGGAAAAGAAGAAAAAGGGCAGGGGACATCGCTCCCAACAGTCTGGTGAGTGTCAGGGGAGGTCATAGGTGTGTCTTCAGGTTCGGTGAGCTGGCTTTTCCCTCCAGCCAGTGAACTTGTGGTAGCCACAAAATCTGTCCTTGAGTATGGGTGGTAACACAGAGGTGGAAAAGATGAGCTCTGATGAATGGAGTTCCCAGCTTGAAGTGGTCTTCTGTGGGCTTTTCTGCCTGTTCTGCAGCACCTGGGGTTGTCAGAGGGATGCACTCTGCTCCCTGCTCTTTCCCTTTCCCATCCCATCCTGAGCAGCCTCCGCAGGCTGGATTCTCCCTTTATTTTTCAGCTTGCTCTGCTCTGAGGAGGAAAATGTCCTGCTTCAGTGTATGTGCTTTCAGGAGCTGCTGCTGGGATGCTCCCAGCTCTTGCAGCCCCTGCGGCATTGCTGTCTGCTTTAATTCTGTTGTAGTTTGGAAGTGATACCCACACCCCTCCTTCTGGTGGCCTCTCCCTTTCCCTTGAGCTGGTCTATCTTGCCTCTTGATCTGAAAAAAAAAAAAAAAAAATAAAAAAAGGCAGAATGGTAGTTTTGCATCCCCTTAGGACTCAGTTCTGTACCTCAGACCTCTGACCCACATGAAATTTGATCTCACGCCCTCAGATGACCGGCTTATCCATATTAACTCTGATGTTTTCCAACTTGTGCACTGGCAGGCTCAGCAATTACAAGATGCAATTTCGTGATAGCTCATCAGGGAACTGGACATCTTTTAAGGTGCCCGGTGGTTTGGGCAGCCAGCGGGGTTTCCAAGTGCGTGGAGTCCTGTTCTGCAGACTGTATTCCCATAGTAATTCCCACCTGGTTTTTTTGTGCTGCAGATTCTCACTCATCAGAAGCACCTCCAGAGGGTGAGGAGATCTTCTGCTGAGCACGGACGATTCCATCAGTCACTCTCAGCATTGATACAATGGACATCTCCCTGCCCACTCCACAGCACGCTGCTGGTGCCTGCATCTGACAAGCATCTAGAGGTTTTAAATAAAACATGTTATGAAGTCTGTTAAGTGGTGGGAAAGGGCCTCTCTCCTGTGGTTTTGCGTGAATTCTCACCGCAGAGGCTGACTGCACGGCAAATAGTACCGTCTCTCTGTGCCAACCTTGGGTTAAACGGATTGGGATAGACGTTTTCTGTCTCTTCTTACTGCTGAAGGATGAGAGAACATAGCCTTAAGGGGTCTGTGCCTTCAAATTCCCCTTTTCTGGGGAACGTAACCAAAACCAAGCATTTAGCAAAAGATTAGGACTCTACAAATGGTGCGTACACACTGGCATATATAGATATACTGTATATATACATATATGTATCTATGTATCCACTGGGATATGCTTACAGTCTGTACAGCCAAGCTTAGCTCGGCCCATGGGGATAGATGATATCTGATGACTTTCAGGGAGCGAGTAGATATTAAATATCTTGCCCTTACTGCTCCAATTATAACACCATTGACTTGCACACCCCTTCTGTGCTCATGGTATACGGACTGTTTGGTTTCAGAGAGGTATCTTATGCCAGGAAGCAGTAATAATGTTCAAAACAAAAATTCAGAGGGGAAAAAAAAAAAAAAAAAACCAAACAAACTAATTCTGAAATATTTTCATGGGGCAGAGGATTTAAATGTCAGACTGTTTCCAGAATCAAGCAGAATGTCTTTGGGTATATTTAAAATGATGCAGAAAAGAGAAATTTGGTAGGCTTGTAAGGCAACACTGGGGAGCCAGAACAGACAGTGTTCAAGTGGGAACAACTCTAAGCACCATTTTTTTACGCAATCTCTTTGAGCTGGAGCTCATTCCTTCCCATTCCCTAAGTAAAGATTTTTTTGGGTTTTTTTTTGCCAGAATATGGTTCTCTAGTTTCATTTGACATCCCTTCATTACAAGCCTGATGACTTACTGGAGAGATGGCTGAAAATCTGCTTTTAGGGACTTTTGTTCTGTTACTTGTATTTTTCTTCCCCCGCTTTCTGTGTTACCATTGGGCTTCTGTTTCTCTGGATTTTGTCAGCTTCCCTTGCTCATTTCTAAGGCAGAATGAGACAGCAGCAATTTCAGAGCACTTCAGTGAGATGTCACAGGTCAGGGGACTGAGCGCTATGAGCAGAGCGAACTCCAAAGAGGCAGCTCCTAGTCCCTATGCTTATACAATACCATGCACTTATTAACGATTTCTGAGGAGAAAATATGTTCTGATGGACAAAACCACTGTGGAACAGGCCCAAAATCCCAGCGTGGCAGGTCCATCTCCATCGCTGTGGGCTCTAGGGTGAAAGTGTCCCCTTGTCCCCGTGTCGCCATCGAGAGAAGGGGAAGGCCCGAGGGTGGCTCTCACGGTGCTGACTGTGAGGTGTTTGTACAGCTGTCGAATACAGGGATGTTCAGGGGGGGAAGAGAAATGCAGTGAACCAAACTTTTTCCCAAAATTATAGTTCTTCCAAACCCTCTCAGGGGAATTGCCTGGGCAGATTTGTAAACAGTAACGAGATGCTGTCAGCTTCAAAATAGCTCAGGGGTTTGCTCAGAGTTTGAAGGTGTCAAGTGCATTTCCTTTCATATCAGTTTTTCTTTTTTTAAAAAAAAAAAATAGTTTCTCTTCTTGCACTATTGTTTGATTTAAATTTGCTCTCTGGCTTCTCACAAGCTAGTAACCTGCAGCAGTTTTCAGAGTTTGGTGCTGATGAGTATCAGCAGCGTTGATGGTGAGGTGGATGCTTAGGCTGGTCTGTCCCGGTCAGTGCAGGAATCCTAAACTGCCTGCTTGCTTTGGAAGCTCTCTAAACTATTAAGACTCAAAAAAAAAGAAAAATAAAAGGAAGAAAGGAAAAAGGTTTGAGATTTATTTTTATTTTGCTTTTTTTAATATTATTTGGTGCTTATACTTAATTGCAAGCAGGGCTTGCAAAAAATATTTATCTTTCTGTTTATTTGAAAGAGTTCTTTTTTAAAAAGGAGTTTACTTGGTTTTATTTTTTTATTTGTTTTTACTTTTAATTTTACTTTTGTTTGAAGGGTGGTTTGGTTTTTTTCTTTCCCCCTTTTTGGTTGGGTTGTTTTTTTTTTTTATTATATTTTCTTACCAACACATTGGTAAGCCAAATGTTCTTATCTCCCTGGTTTCTACAGAACCAGGGATTGGGCAGTGCTGCTTTGCAGCCCATGCCATGCCCAGAGTTTCCCAATTTAAACTGAGAGCTTTCTTTAAGGCAGAGCATCTTTGGGCCAAAAAAGGTCTGGAAAAAGAAGCAGTGACTTCAGACAAGACTCCTCCTATCAGTTAGTTTCCTTGTTTAAATATTTTGTTTAGGTTTTTTCATGCCTCTTGGTGGCAAAGGAAAAAGCAAAACATGGAGCATTTTGCAGTGATGTGAGGATCCAGTTGCTTCTCTGGGGAGATACAGGCACCTCTTCTGAACCTGAAGGGAGATGAAGGAGGCATGTGCTGACGTTGTGATGTTACCTTTTTCATAAGAAACCCACCAATTTCAGAAAATAACTTCTGTCCTGCTATTTACACATCTGCAAAAACAAATGTGCCAAGCTGAAATTTTTGGAAACCGAAGCCATGCATGGCTCATTTACTGTTGTGTAAAGAGAGATCAGGTCGCCAGTATTTTTGAAAGTTCCACTCAGTCTGTAATAGCCTTTGCCAGTTTGAGTTTTTCTTTTTATCCCACTGACTTTTCCCCAGCCCCAGCACCTCTCGCATTTGCAACACAGGAACGTCCCGTGGCTCTGAGAAGGACATCAAAGGGCAGACGCGTGTCCCAGGGCAACAGGGCTGAGTCTCTGCCTGGCTTGACCATCTCTGCTGGCCTGTGCAAATCAAAAAGAGCATTCAGTGCCCTAAGTGAAACTAGTATTTGCTAAGTGATCTCCTAAAGTCCCCATGATTCCTTGTTAAAGAACCATGGGTGTGAGTCAGAAATATCCTGACCAGAAATACTGCATATCAAAGCTGTGTGTGTCTTTAATTCTGGTGGACAGACCTTTGTCCCTGGAGGATTGATGTTACTGTATAATTCACTTTTTTTGAATGAAGTCTTTACTCCCACACTGCTTCCTCCTCCTTTCACCTTTAGGTAGGTCATGGATTGTTTTTATCTCTTTAGCCTTTTATTTTTCCCCCTCTCAGGTTTTCTTTGGAAAGGCTTGGCATGGGTTCCCCAGGTTGGATTCCCACTCTGATCCCTGCAGGTTGCCTAGGGTGGTCTGCTCGAGTATGATCCCAGTTTTACAGCAGCAAAGCTTTTCCTCTGCCTGTCCTTAAAATTGCATTTGCTTCAGTTCCACGCCTGGCATCCTTCCTGCAGTTGTTGAAAGAATGTTATTTCTTCACCCCAGCCTGACGCTTTCTCTGGTTCCCAGAGCCAGTCCCTTGATCCAGTTTGGAGCAACCAAACGCCCCTGTTTTGCACTAGATTGATGGGACACAGAGCGGGTTCAAAAATGTCTGTTGCAAAGCCCATATTGTTGAAGGGAGAGGAGGACACAGCAAAGGCTCTTGGAGCTTTTTTTGCTACTGTTTCATGGAGGGGAAAAATCAGCCTTTCTTTTCTTGGGCTTTTCTTTGTTATCGCTGCCCAACAGAAGGGGCTCCGTGACCAGGGAAGTGGGAACGTGGGCTCAGATGAAGTACAAAAGTGGTCAGTATTATCTGGGGGTGCCAGAATACCCCGCCGAGAGAGAGTAGCTGTAGCAAACGGTGTGAGACTCAATGGAGTTGTGTGGGGTTGGCCTTAGCTTCTTTTAAATGAAGTGATCATCTCAACATGTAACTTGATGTCAGTTTGATGCCATAAAGCACTTTAAATGGAATTGGTCTTGTCCCTTTTCATTTTGGTTACGTGGAGACAATCAGCTTTGCCATTGTTCCCCCCCTCTGCATCCCCAGCAAAATCCAAGCAGCAAGTAGGCATATTCCTGGTTTGGTTTGGCTTTACCCTGGGAGAGGAGGACGGGCCAAGCTTTTTGTATTATTTTTAGACTAAAGTGGGTGTGAATCTTGACTACAGTCCCACTGCAGACAGGGCGAGTGGCAGAAGCAGAGGAACTGGCTTCTGATGGCTCAGGTATATCCCCCCAGGAGAGCCCAAGCTGGCATCATCATCACCTTCCTCACAGCGGGTGCTGCTGCTGATGGGAAGCAGTCCCGCCAGTGGCTTGGCCTCCACCTCCTTTCCCAGAGCAAAGGAGGTGAGGGAATGTAGCCAAATAAGCGAAGCGAGCCCCTTTCCGTGCACTGTTACTTACTGTCCAGGCCCTTGGGAGAGCTCCCAGGTGCTGCCCCTGGGGCAGGAGCTCTCACCACTGCTGAGGGTGGGCTCCTTTTCACTCTTGAAGTTTGACCACTGCTGAGAAGCACAGTAATGCCATTAGCTTGTGCGGATTTGTACAGCCTTTCGAAGGCAAGAGCATCCATAGAGTCTGATGATCTTTGCACCTTCCTTGAGGCACTAGGATATCTCAGAGCTGTTGCTGAAACACCCAAATCCAGTCCTTTCCAAATGCCACCAAGTCAAATGAGGTTTCTCAGGTGCCAAATCCCAAGGAAGCTGTCTGGGATATCTGTGGCACGGGGCAAGGGAGGACTGGGCAGGGGGCACAAGAGAGTATCAGCTAAAATCCTACAAAACATTCCTTTGTTAAGCAGAACTCTGGAAATTATTCTGCCTGCTGGCCAGGTTTGGGAATTTAACATAATTTAAGGCACCCTTTTAAATAAAAAACCTCCCCTACTGCTCATAACTGTTGCTTTGTTTGTCAGAAGGGGCAGCCATCGATGATTAGTTCTTGATCTGGTGATGCAGCTAAGTTTTAAAGATAGGCGAGCTGAACTGACTTTTAATCTTGTACATCTCATGCTCTTGAGTGATGGGAAGCATAACGCTAGCTCCCTTCCCACCTGTGTTTTCAGGTCTCCATGCCCTTTCTTTCCACACGCATTTCACTGACCCTGATGCTTTGCCCAGATATATTCAGCTTCCATTGCTTGGGGGGAGGGGGGAACAGGATAACATTCACTACTTTGCATACAGCTATAAGCTTCGTATGTATTTAAGCTGTCTCTATAGACATCCTTTCCATGCTCTGAAGTATTTTACTATTTTCTTTATCAATATTAAACACTGACTTCAAAAAAAAAAAAAATTACATCCAGTTCAGTTCGTCTATGGTTAAAGTTTAGCCTGGTGTTTATTTTGTACTAATATGGAATGCACTTGAGTAATTCCCAGAGCATTGAGGAGGTGTATTATAATAACCTGATATACCTCTGCTTTTGGTTTGTTTCTTTAAAAAAAAAAAAAAAAAATGCTTTGCATTTTCTTGTTGAACCCATTAAAAAAAAAAAAGTTTGAAAAAAGGTATAAAAAAGGATTTTTTTAAAAAAAAGGGTAAAACCTAATTGCTGTATGTTAATTTGTAATTATGTAAAAAGTGAGCAGGTTATTGACTGTAAAATTCTTCAGTTTTTCTGTAACTTGCCAGAAACCATTAGGTTTTGTAACAAGCTTTTATTTATCTTCCGTTTTAGTTATCAGCATCAACCTCTTGTAAAGTCATTTTTCCTCTAAATAAATTTGATTTTAAGTCTGAGTTTCTGCCCGATTTATTTCCACACCTTTGGTATTTCTGCTGTTGACTTTGTTGCACCGAGGCTGAATGAATAGATGTGACCCTAACCTGTAATCAAATGTTTGCATTGCTTTTATCATCTGGATTCCACTCTGCACTCATTGGACTCTTTAACTTACTTTCCTTCTCTTAGAAGATTTGCATTTTGCTGAAGGGCATATGGCTATAATGATATTCAGCTTCTTGTTTTTTGTTCTTTTTTTTTTCCCCCACACACAGGGCTTTTCATCTTTTTACAAGAAGAGGAAGTGTCACAGCCGTTATCTCAGCCACTTCAGCTCGGTAAGCTGGGATAAATGGCTGTCTGGTGGCTGCATGTGCTGTCTTACGGCATAGAGTTTCTGTAACCCGCTAAAATAGCTCTGTGTCTTCAGCATTTCTAGACACGGGGGTTTTTATCTCATTTGGCTGAGAGAACTAGAGATGCTACATGTCATCACAGGAATGGGGAGAGGAGGGATGTTGGCACCCCCAATGCCATGTGCTTTCTGTATTTCCCTGTCCCCTGCAAGAGGAGGCCCTGCAGAATGCTGTAGCCTGCGTCCAGGTTGTTCTTCTCCCCTGGGGAGGTGAAGGTACGTGGTGTTCCCAGCGCCTGCAGGCATCAGTCCAGGCAGAAGAGGGTGCCAAAAGTACAGAGCCGAGGCAGTTTGCTCTGCAGCACGATGAGGTGCCAGCACAAAGACTACAATGGCCGGAGTTTCTCCACCATCATTTTCTTCTACCTGTAAAAGCGCTCACAGCTGCCCCTGTACCGCTGGTCCTGCTCGGGACTCGAGCATCCTCTCCCCAGGCAGAAGGAGCAGCGAGACCTGCACCCTTCGTCCTCTGCGTATTGATTTAGAGGCAGAGGAATTGCTTCTTTTCCACCTATTATTTCTCTTATTTTCAGAGGCGAGATAGGGAAGGAGACAGGATGCTTGAGAAGAATCAGATGAATTGATCAAAGCCTTCAGGTCGTCGACATCAACACTGCTTGGCAGTGTTGGGTTGTTTCTTAGCAGGCGTTAGGAAATGCCAACCCACTCTCCTGTGCCCGGTAAGCAGCAGTGCACTACATGTATTTTTCCCCCTTCTCGCAACTGTGTCACATGTGCTGTTCTAAAAACTTGAATCATGTCAACGAACCCAAACGTACGCCCTGTCACGCAGCGCTTGTTCCAAGACGGGCAGCTCCCTGGGTGTGAGACAGGAGATGAAAGAGCTCGTTTATCTCGACGGCTGTTCAGTAGTCCTCATTTTATTTGCATTCCCATTCGTCCCAGCTCACCTATTTACCGAAGCAAATAAAAGCTTTCGCCGAACTGTCGGCTCCTGTGTATGGCATCTAAAGAGCACATTTTCCTGCGGCCCCTCTTGGCTCTGCAACCTGGATGCCCAACAAAAGCACCGCTGGGTTACCCCAAGCCTTTGCATTGCTGCGGTAAAACAACGGCCACGGCTGCTGCTGGAGTGTGAGATGCTGCTGCTGGCAGCACTGCTTCACCAAGCTGCTGAGATGCAACAGGCATTGGTCGTGGGCAGTGGAAGAACATATTTACTGAAGACAAATGACATGTAGAAAATCAAATTCTTGCTGAATCAAGCTCCTGACAGGGCATGGCCTGGGCGCAGAGCAAACCAGGCAGTGTGAGCTTCTCTGGTCCTGCACAACACAACCCAAACCACCACTGTTTCCATAGGCCAGAGGGCAGCCTGCACGAGCAATGCAGATTGCCTTTGGCCAAGGACAAAACAAAGGACTCCACCTCTCCAGGCCATCTCCATGTGTCAATTGAATATCTTAAACCTGCATTCACAATTTCATCCACAGGCTAAGCTCTGAGCCATTATGGCACAGCTAAGAAGATGAAATGGATGTTCTCCCCAGACCACGTGGGTCAAATACTTCAGATGGTTCCAAGCAGGAATGACGTGTTTCTGAGCATCCCAGGTTTCTTGACCAGCCCCAGCTTTTCCTTAGCAACCAAGGTTAAAGATTTCTGTGGGCCCATGTAGTGGGTCGTCTGGATTTGGTTGGATTTTCACTGGCACCTTCACCTAAAAGGGGTCATAAAGGATCCTTACACTTGGATTGGGCTCTAAAAGGAGCATTGTCAGGGGCAGGAGAGGCTTTTTGGAAATACAGTTTAGTGACACTTTGAACGTTTGTGTTATCTGCATTTCCCTTTCCCTGCCCTTGCTGGGTTCAGTCCCCGCACTGGCTCCAGGGTGAGAAATTGGAGGCCTGGGAGGACACAGGTGTGAGCTGGGCTGGGGCTTGCAGACAGGTAGCTCATTCATGGAGGTTTTATTAAGGGAAGGAAAGGCAAAACCCTAATTAGTTCAGTGAGTGAGTGAGATGCCTTGTGATCAGATACAAGGTGAATGGTAAAGGAATGACTTACCTTTGCCATTGAAGGCACCTGGGTTTTGTTAATTAGTTAGAGGGAAGCTAATCACTGCAAATAGGTTGATTTGTTTGAGGTTGAAACATGTTTAAATTAAGGGGAAAATATTTGACACTAGCAACTGATGTGAGAGCCCATACAGGTGAGCACCCCCAGCCCTCACAGTGATGGGCAGATGCAGTGGGTGCCCCTCATGTCCCCTCAAAAACTTCACACCTCTTGAAATAGCCCCTGAACAAGGTTCTGAGGTGGCTCAGGGGAGGATGCTGCAGGTTCAGGACCGGCTCCCCCCTGCCCTCCTGCCTGCACAGCCCCATCCCGCTCCCCCTGCATCCTGCGCCTCCTTTTGCATGCTGATAACTTGTTCAGCAGGGCTATAAATAGCAACCTTCACTCCTGGAGGACATCCCAGTGCCTCAGCCAGGCATCCCCAGTGGGATGGAGCAGAGGTTTGTTTCCCTCTCCCCAGTGGGGCACAGCTGAGCCCCAGGAGGGTCCCGGGGTCAGTGGGGCTTGTTTAAGTCCCTTTGCTCTCTTTCTCCTTTCTTTACAGTCCATCCCTTGCACAGATGAAGTTCAGCGGGCAGCTCCCAATACCCCTTGACCTCTCGCTGCAGCCTGGCGTCTCTCCCTCCGGCGCTCGGCGTCTCCAGACGCTCTTTCTTTCCCTTTTCCTTTCACCAAAGAGCTGCTTCTCATCGGCTGCATCTTTCCAGTGAGCCTAATTAGACAGGAGCCTAATTAGAGCTGAGCAGGAGTGGTGAGTCATTAGCAGAGCCCTGTGGGAAGCCCCAGAGCAGCCCTAAGCCTGGCAGGGCGGCAGCGTGGGCAGAGGAGGGGGCCGGGAGGCAGCGGGCGCCCGGCTGGGTGCAGAGGAGCAGCCGCAGGAGGGAAGCGGCTCCTGTTTGTGTGTGCGTGTGTAATTCCTCCAGACAGTGACCCAGAAATGGAACAATGGGTGTTTCCCCACCTCCCTGCACCTGCCTGAGTGCCAAGCGTCAACACACTGTGAGCCCCGGTGCTGCTGGGCTCGCGTCAGGTCAGGGAATGTCTGTCCATCCGACCCAGCCAGGGAAGTTAGAAACCAAAAGGGCTTTTCCTGGCGGCCCTTAAGCTTTTATTTCCCTTGTTTTGTTTCTACTCGTCCCTTCTAATACACAGCTATCCCCACGACGGAGCGGAGCCAGCATCCTGGGGAGTGGCTGCCTGCTGGTGGCTGTAGGGAGAAGGGTCCCTGCTGGGAAAAAGAGAGTAAGGGGAGCAGCAAAAGGCAGAATTGCAATGTTTTTTCTGGATGGAGCCACAGGACTGGGGTTAGGTGTGATGCCAGGACTGAGACGTGGGACTTTCTATCGATCATTAAATCACATCCTGGCTGAAAGTGCCAGCAACTTTTTAACAAGCACAAGTTGTGCTGTTCTGGCATGGCCCTGGACCATTCCTCCAGCCTCAGCTGGGAAGGGAGGGCTTCCCAAAAGAGGCACAACTGAAAAACCACCAGTTATTTGATTCCTGAGCTCTGTGATCACTGGAGACTGTCAGGAGGAATGAAACATGTCGAATAACCAGGATCAGTCTTCTTGAACTCTTCCCCCATCTTCATTTGGGGGGAGGGGGCACAAAAATACAGAGGGGCCCTTGTCTGCAATGTCTGTGAGACACAGATGTCAGTGGTGCAGCGTGTGCTGGGGAGAGGGAAGTGAGATGTCCAGGCGCTGACAGCGTGAAAGCCAGGCTTTCTTCCACCTAATTGGATTTGTTATTCAGCTGAGAAACGCTGAATGGCTTGGGTGGGCTCTGAGCTTGCGATTTCAGTGAGGAAGTCAGGACAACACGGTAAAGTGGGTCACATTGCTGCAAACAGGGTCGATGGTTTTGTACAACAGCTGCTGATGTTAAATAAGGAGGTGGTGAAATGGAAAGAAAAGGGAGATTGTAAGGAAGGAAGAATAAATGAGCTCAGCCCCTGCTATTCGTTCCCACCAGGAGTCCCTGCTGCAGGCTCCTGTCCTGGGGCCCCCCAGCACTGCTGCCTGTATCGGAGAGCACTGGGCTCCTGCTCTGCACTGGAGCAAAAGGGATTTGGCCCAGTTTAAATTCCCAGTTGGTTGTGGGGAGCTGGCGGCAGTGGTTTCTCCTGCTCTTGGAAGCTTAACTTCATTTGTGAGCAGCGTTTCCTAGGGTGGCAGTTTGTGAGCCTGGGCCTTCCTCAGAGACTCAAATGTGTTGGGTTTTATCCCAAGGGAGAAGGTGTGTGGGGAATAGGAAAACAATTTGACGTGGGACATATCGCAGGGAGACTATGTAATGCTGGGACATTAATTAACATGCAGGAGGTGATGACAAGCTAAGGCCATGAGGCTTCAGTGCTCTGTATAGACATGGATGAATTTGAAAGCGTGTTGGATGACTGGAATAAACACTCCTCCATTTCAATTATGTGTCTAAAATGCCAGAGCCAGCTTCTGGATGGATGTGGGGCTTCCTCAGACACCGGAGGTATTAAATCACCAGCTACTCTGCTTTTAATTGACTCTAGTGACAAAGGGAGAGTGAGCTCGGATTATAATTCCCCGTAGGCCTTCACTGCGCAATAGTATTTCAAGGGCAGCTGGGGTCAGTCTGGGAAAATGTATATTTAAAAAGGCACTGTTTCGTTTAAATAAGACATAGAAGTATCAGCCTTTTGCATCTGGGGAGGTTCAGCATGGTCAATCCCTGGGGATGGAGGTCCTGAGTCCTGGTCCTGGGAGAGGTCTGGTCCCACTAGCTGCCTGCCCAGTCCCACCTCTGAGAACCTCCCCGCCATCTCCTCCCCAGATGCTTTTTGGAGAGTGAGGAGCACCCTGTTACAGAGCTGGGGAACCGTGGACAAGGTCCAGACCAGGCAGGAGGGTGGGCTGAAAGGAGCTGTGGCATGCCCAAGCTCTCCTGGGGGACCGGACCCCTGCAGAACACGGCAGGAGGTAGGTGTGGGACAAGCCACCCCTTGGTGGCCTGGGCCTGCCAGCAGCAGTTTGCTGCCATGCCTGGGTCTGAGCAAGACCCCGCACCTCTGGGGGGATCTCTGTGCCAGGCTCCTGGCCACCTCGTTCGGAAGATGTCTGAGCTCCCGACACCCCACAGCAAGGGTTGGCTACAGCATGTGGGCACAGTTCCCCGGCGCCTGGGAACGTACACCCCCAGTAAGGCCACCAGACAAGACTCTCCCAAGCGCTCGCTCCCAGACAAAGTGAGCTTGACCTGCTGAGGTGGTGAAAAAGCTCTTTTAAAAAAAGAAAAACAAATCATGTTTACATTTCTTTCCCAGTTAAAACCCAGCCCTGCTCCGGCTGTAGCTTTATTCTGACTGTTGCATCCATTTCCATCCCCTACTCCCCTTTTACTTTGTTGCTGCTAACCAAGAAACCTTTGTATTTTGCATCACATTTAATTCCATAGCAACAGGTTGCTGCTGTCACAGCAGCTGCTGATTGCTTTGAATTGTCTTTCAGGCAGGCTCCAGAATAAATACAAAAGAGCAGGTCTTTGCATGGCTCATATCAAAGCTGGCCAGTCGCAAGGCCTCCAGAGCTGGTATTTAAAGTCCCAGAGTTCCATATAAAACCCGAACCAACAAAACTGAAAAGGATTTAATTCACACACTCCCTTTTCCCCCTCTCCTGCTCATCAAACAGTAATTTCTACCCTGAATCAGTTTCCCAAAGGGCTCTTTAATGAGCTTTTTCTATGGAGCCTTATATCTGCCCAGCTCACGTCAGCTACCGCTGCTGCCAACCCAGCTCCTGTAGGCAAGGAGACGTTCCCAGTCTCCTTTACAGTTCAGTAATTCAGGCTCCAAATTGAGACAGTGCGTAACACCCATAGGAAGTTTTGCTTCCCAAACCCAACGGCCTCTGCCTGTAACAGGAGGCAAACACAGATTTGCAAGGTGGTCGTGTTTTGCCTGGTGCCTATCAGGTGCTCTGAGTGATGCTCTTGGGCTCCCAATCCTGAGCAAAGCTGGAGTTGCTGGTTTCATGGCTGGGAGAGCCCAGAGCCTTCCCAGAGCAGGGCTGGATCAGTCCCCTGCTCCTCTGGTTTGGGAGAGATGCACAAACAGGAGCCTCAGCTGGAAAGCCCATCTTGCCTGTCAATGGGCCCCTTTCTTGGGAGCTGCAGCAGCCAAGTGAAGGCAAATAAGGAAAACAGAAGCATAACTTCTTGTCTTCCTTAGAAATGACTGGCTTTCCATGCAGGAGCATGGCTGTGTCTGGGTTGGGCCCCCTCAACCTCTCTGGCAGGTATTAGCGTTGCAGACTTGCAAGTTCTCCAAAAATCATGGCACAGTCAAGCTGAGTGAGAGCAGCTGTGGTGAAGGAGACACCTGATGTCCTCAGGACACAAGCCCTGAACTTTATTCCCAGATCTACCACTAACCTTGGGTAAGACACTTGCCATTGTGTCTCAGTTTCCCAAGCGCTGAAGCAATAATAATTACAGCCAGGCTGGTTGCTTAGGAGGTTGTTTGTGAACCGCCCCACTGAGTGCCAACCCTGTTATTATTCCTCGGCCCTGTTATTAGACCTAAATCCAACTTGCTTAAGAATGAAGACTCCTGTGAAAAACACACAAACGGTTTCCCAGATCATCATTTTTATTAAAGTTCACAAGCAGCTGAAGTTAACAAAAAAAAAAAAAAAAAAAAGACTAGAAAAATGTAAATAAATGTCATTCAGAG
Source organism: Tyto alba (assembly GCF_018691265.1). NCBI lineage: Eukaryota > Metazoa > Chordata > Aves > Strigiformes > Tytonidae > Tyto > Tyto alba. Next base: position 7,938,215 of record NW_024881317.1, read on the forward strand.
CATCACAGACTGGCTGTGCACAAAGTGTGCTCTTCTTGGCAGCAATGGGCGCTCACTGCTCCAAAAAGACCTTTGTTGTTTGAAGCTATGTCAAGGCTTTTCATTGCATTGCATCATACAGCTGGCCAGGCTACAGCTTAACCTGATCCAGGGGCAAAAGGCAAGCCCGGAGCATCTGCAGGACCAGATTTGCTGCAGAGGGAAGCGGGATGCTGGGACGGTGCAGGACCAGCCTTCAGCAGTAGCCAGGCCTGGAAGAGGCCACTCAGAAGCTGCATCCCTGTATCCCAAAATCCATGTGCCTTCCTCTGCAGCGCGAAAAAGCAGCAACTCAGGCTGATAGCTCTTGCAGGGATGAACCCAAACACTGTCGGCGGGCAGTGTACGTGGGTAACCTGGGGCAGCTGTAGCCCAACTGTTGGCAGGCAATGTGCAGCCAAAAAACGCTCGCATCTCTCCAAGGCGAAGCCAGAATGTGCAGTGCAGTGGGAAGGAGAGGGCTCCCGTAGTCTGCTCGCTTTCCCTCCAAGGCCTCGCTAGAGGCAAGATGCAAGGCGCAAGCTTTGCCCCACTGCACCTCTGTTTCTGCTAGTTTGCTAATTACGCCCTCACCCACGCGCTGCTCGGCGAGCGCAGCGGGGAAACTCAGAAGACCGGCTTTGAGCACGCAGTGGGTTTTATCTGGTGAATATCTCAGCAGCGGTGCCGGTGCCTTGGCACGCTAACAGAGCCACCGTGCTCTTCCCAGCATCTGCATGTGGGTTGCTGCCCGGCCTCTGACCAAATCGCAACTGGCTGCAGCGAGGAAAGGGGGGAAAAAAAAAAAAAAATTAAAAAGGCCCAAAGTGCAAAACAAAAAGCACCTGCCCTGTTCTGCTGCGGTACACAGCGCTGCTGACAGCCACCCTGAGCTCCCACACTTCAGAGTTTCAACAGCCATCACCTCCATGGAGTGGCCAGAGGAGGGGGAGAGCCAGATGCTCTCAACCCCCTTTTCCCTTTAAAAAACATCTTCCAAGTCACCCGAAGAGCAGGCACTGCCAATGGCAAGTTCACTGCCTTTAAAAAAAAAAATTATTAATATCTCTCAACCCCCCATAGCGAGTAACAAAAAGCACCTAGTGGCTCCCCATGCCGTGCTTGCCGATGGCTGCAGCCTGGTGCACACCCTCCATCTCCCCAGTCCCGTCGGGCCACTGGTGCCCGCAAGCCATCCCCACACCCCTCGCCCCCAGCCCCAGCCCCGCAGCCAGCGCTCCCGGCTCCTGGCCATCCCTGCGCGGTGGCCGGTGGTGGGGCTGGGTGGCCCGGCTGGGTGGCCCTCGGTGCCCCCCTGGTGCGATGCTAGCGGCGGGGCCGGCTGTGCCTCCCGCTCCTGGTGCCGGGAAGGGATGCGAAAGGCTCCTCGGAGTCCTGGGCGGGAAGACAGGTGGGGATTCAGTCACTGCATCGGCTCCAGCAGCGAGACAGGGGACATGGATGTGACTCTGGCATCTGGGGAGGGAAAGAGAAAGAGCATTAACAGGCATGATCCTCGGCTCAGCCTGCGCAGGGAGCACCAGAAAAGGGTTTGCACATTGGCAGCTACTGGGGTAGCCTCCCCGCCACCCCACCCTGAATCACAGAGATAGGTGGAAGCGGAAAGCAGCTGGTTTATTTGGGGCTTGGGGTGCGTTTTGCTTTCACAGGAGAGGGGAGAAAGTGGGCATTCAGCTGGGGAGGGCACAGAGCACGGGGGAGACAGGCAGAGCTAGGCAGGAAACTTCCGTGGGCATAACAAGGGAATGGAAAATTGAGGGAACTGGAGTTTTAGCTTTTTTTTTTTTTAGGGCAGGGAAGAAGGCCCAAGAACTGGAACAGACAAAACAAAAAGACCCTTTTTCTCTTTTTCCACCAGTTCCTCCAAAACCATCCGTATGGCTGACATTTCCATGGGGTTGATTAATCCAGTCTGGGGCCAAGCTCAGACTGCACATGTTTCCATCTGCCCAGGGTTAGGAAAAGCCTGATTTTCATCGACTTTCCTCCCCAGGCCAGCCACTCCCTTCCAACGCTGCCTGATAAACTGGCTTCAGAGACAACCAGACGCTTGGAAAGAGCAGCAGCGGCAAAAAAACTGCAGTCCCTGTTTATCCAGCCTTGCTATTATACGCATGCAAATAGATTTCCCTAGGAGCCACTGAGAGAAACCAGCTGTGACTTTGTTCCGGCAATACCAGCGAGGTTGTAACAGGTTGCAGGCAACCAACCCAGCAGCACGCAGGTGAGCTGCAGCATTTAGAAGCCAGGAGATTACCCTGAGGTTTTTTTAGGCTGCCATTTGCAGGCACATGGGGCTTTTGCACGGGAAGACATGCGGCTGCGAGCAGGGTTTTGCAGACAGAGCCAGGAGCGATGCGTGGCAACAAAAGCCTGCAGCTTCTTGCAAGGTAAAAGCTGACCAAGCGCTGCTCCAGGTGGAAGGCAAGCCAAACCAGGCAGCAGTAAAACCATCTTCGCAAAAAGCCTGTTATCTAAGCTGTAATTAAATAATCAGGAAAAGTTATTGAACAGATCTGGCATTTAGTGTAACCATGGTATCAGAATACAGTTCTGGGCCTGGCATGCTACCTAAATCCTTGCCAGAGTTTTAGGGCCAAAGTTCAGCTTTTAGGTGCCAGAGCTGCCTCAAACCTTCAGCCTGGGCTGCTCAGCACCCGCCCAGCAGTAGGCACCAGCTGCTGGTGCTACCCCACAGCCCTCACAGGAGCTAAACCCACCCAAGGGCTCTGGTGGGAGCCACAAAACGGGCCCTGAGCTTTCGGATGAGCCCCAGGAATAAGTGCCTGGCCACCAGTTTCTGATTCCTACAGCTCAGACCATGAGGAGGGTCCCACAGGAGCTGAAAGCCATTGGGAGGATAATCCCTGGCTACTACCTGCTACATCCCTGTTTATTTTAAGATGGGAGCTCTGACAGCTCCACCCCAGGGGAGTTTGCAGCTCAGGAACCAGCACAGAGGGATGCAGAGACTTCCCTTTCCATCTCATCTTCCCCAGCTGGAACGTGCAACCTGTGAGAAGCTCCTTCCACAGTGGTGACCATCCCAACCCCCAGATGAAGGCTCCTCTCTCTGGCCCAAGACCATCTGTGACTCTGCCCCATGAAACTGAGAGCATCACACAGGATGGATGGTTTGGAGAAACCACTTTTAATTTAGAGACAAGCAGCTTGGAGAACCTGGTCCTAGTACTGCCTGAAGTCACCTGCTGGGAGGTGTAGAGTTGTCCCCATCAATTGTCACTGCCCAGGACTGCAACAGACCACCCAGTATCATCCCTTTTGCTCCGAGCTGGGCTTTGCTTGTGTTTCTAAACACAGAGAGTCTTTATTAGCCAAGTGCTCAGTGTTTTATTTCCCTTTTGGAATGATTCGTCTCCTCATGGCTCCACCACCACAGGTGGGAGGAGACCAGGCTTTCGCATTTCATATTGATAATCACACTTGATCCCTGGAATTAACTGCCGGCAACAAGCACTAAATTAATGTCACACAGCATCCTTGGCAGGGGCACTGGCACCTCTTCCCAAAAAATGCCCCAGCTCCAGCTGGGAAGGGTGAAGGCCATGCCCTCGAGAAAACATTTCCAGCTGATCAGTTTTATGCTTTAAATGAAAAGCAGGCATGGTGGTTTATGATCAGCATTTTTCAAGGACATATTATTCGGGTTCCAGGGCCAGTATGAATGCAATCTCACCAGTTCATAGGTGAGAAGGTTGGGGTTTTTTTATGAGTACAAAGTACTATTTCCTACCGTGCCATTGCTCAGTCCTTTCCCCACCAGCCCAGCTTGCTCTGCTCTGAGGGCACCTTGGATGGTCCCTCCTGAGCCTTCTCCAGCTGAGGGGGACTCCCGTGGGATTAGTCTTCCCAAAGCACAGCCCCACCTGGGCACTTGCTGGCCAACCTGCCTTCTGGGTGCCCCCGCTTGAAGAAGGATCCCATAGGGACTAAAGTGGGTCCTTACATGGTGGGAGCTGCAAGCCAGAAGATCCCTCAGCCAGACCTGCTATAGGACAACAGGGTAGTGACAGGACCCTACAGCCAGTTACCCCCATTCCCGAGCCCAGGACAGCCAAGGCAAGCATGTGGGACACGGCCGGGGCAGCACGGGCAATGCATGCACATCAGAGACATTCAGGTCTAGCCTTCACTCGCCTGTCTTGGTGCTTTATTTAAGGAGCTGTCACAGTTGGCTGAGGCCATAACAATAACTTAGTTTTAAGGAAAAAAAAAAAAGAAACCTCTAGAAAAATGAAGTGAAGAAACATTCTGTCTGGCAAGAACTCGTGTATATTTTAAATACTTCTTTTAACCGAAGAGTGGAAATGAAGCCAAAAAAGCATATAAAACCCTCACACAGTGACTTTTCACCAGTTTTATGAGCAGGTTAGCATATTACAGTTCCTAGTTTTCTTATGCTTGTGCCAGGCTTCATTTTACAGGGAGGGGAAATATCTATACAACCCCCACCAAGCTGTTTATTAGGTCTGAACAGCCCAAATAGAGTATGAAGGAAAAAAGGTAGGAGAGGAAAATAACATCTCTCTGATTTCAGAGACTGCTTTTTATTCAGTGGCTGAAGAATCAACTCCCACCTCAAAATATTCCCTATTCCTATTCCCAGCAATGCAGCTGGTGTTGAGCTTTAATATTCAGATGCATCTGCTACCAGAGAAAATTAATTTTCAGCTCTAGGATGGCTCTTAAAGGGAGGCCCCATTGACCCAAGTTGAAAATGATGGAGTCCTCACACTCTTTGCTGCAATATTTAATAGCCGAGTGGCAGTTAATTAGATTACTGAGCCACTGTGACAGATGCTAGGCAACGCCTGAAGAGGAGAATTTGGAAAGGCCATTATCTTCCAGTGCTGGGAAAGCTCTCAAAGATCTCATTTTAACTCTTTCCACTCTTGCCCTGCCCTCCCTGTGGCCCAACCCATGTTAGAACCAGGTGTTTCACAAATCAAAGGCCAGTATAATGCTCTGGGTGCTTTTTTTCCACCTGACAAAAGCAGGTGGTCACATTGGGCAAATGCCTGGCTGAGGTGCCAGGAGCTCCTCCTCAGTTCCCAGCTGGCATCAAAAGAGATGCTCACTGGGAGATGCCGGTAATTTCACCTGCTGGGCAATTCCCAGGCGAACCAACCACACCAAGTGGGAAGCAGGCAAGTGAGAGGGTGTTAGAGGGTTTGGGCAGCATTCTTTCCTCCCTGTATTAAGTGAAGTGAATTTTGATGAGTCTATGGAAGAATTTCCCTCCTCGCGGTCCCCACTTTTCAAATAAAACCGTAAGTGAAGCTTGTCAGTCCCACCCCCATACGTGAGGGTTTCCCAGTTCCTTTAGCTAGCTGGGATGTAGTCTCCAACCCCCAACAGCAGGGCTGTGTGTGTTGCTGGCACTGTGAAACCTGCAGACTGAGCTAGCAGAGGTGTTACAGACTTCCTGGGAAGATGATACTATCCAGGTGTTGCCCATAGCAGTATCTGCTTTCACAGCAGAAAGTGAGAAGAGTTTTTGGCCTTTGCCAGGCCAACTGCATCTCAGCACAGATTGGTAAAGATGTGCAAAGCTCTGTGGAGCGAAACTGGTAACCAGAACATCAACTAAACATCCCACTGGGGAGGAGAGAGGAGGAACCAACAGCCTTATCCCAGTGGCACTGCAATAGCACCTTCCCCAAGCAAGGGAGAACCAGAGCACCAGAATGAGACAGGACATAGTGAGTTTCCAGCAACTTTCTTATTCTCACACACCCCAAAACACCGATAAACACATACTTGTTCTGGTTACAAAACCCCTTCCCTCCCACTCAGGTTCCACACAGAAGTCTCAGAAGTTCTGATTTAACAAGCAACAGTGTGGATGTTAAATAAACACCAGGACCATCAAATGCACCATGGCTTCTGAGCTTTTGCTTCTGCTACCCACTGAAATGTAAATACAGAGCATGAAAAGAGATCCAGGATTTACTGGCATCTCAAGGGTCATTTGCCTACATATTCATCAGCTCCAAATAAACTACCCAGATACTCAGCAAGAATAACAAACTACTGAGACTTTCTCCAAAGCGCTTGCCCTAGTATCTCCCAGGACTCACACACAAGTGCTTTTAGAAACTTTAACCCCCTCAACACCATGGGGAACGGATGTATTCCATGGTCATAGCAGTCATGGGCACATCTGCCCTCCCCTACCCACCCACAGAAGGGTGACACTGGCACATCCAGCTAGCTTGGAGCAGAGGGAGAGGAGCTGGTGGCCTGTTTGCAACCATCTATGTAGCTGTATCTCTTAAGATACTGGGAGGATCATATGGAAACAAGAGAAATCTGGCAGCTAGGTAGACTTAGAACATCGCAGAGGTGATTACTCTTTCCTGGCACTGCAAACCCACCTTTAAAATGTACCACCCTCATAAAACGCGAGCAACCTGGAACCCATGGCTTCAGGGTGGTGTCTGCAGATGCAACTGAGGCAAGACAGCAAGTTTCAATTCAAGAGGAGGAGACCCTTACCTTATTGACCTCCTGGATACAAGCCCCTGAGCCCTGACCATCATCATGATGGCAAGTGCTTCCAGGTGCTGACAAAAGCTGTGGGGATGAGCGAGTAAGGCACCGTTGTGATACAGTTCCACGTGTCTGACGTAGGGTCGTAGCAGTCCAGCGTTTTGCACCTCTGAGTGCCAAAGTATCCCCCCACCACGTAGAGTTTATTCCCTGAGGCCAAAGCGTGGCACGACATGCGCTTGGCTGTCATGTCCCCAATGCGCGTCCACTGGTCCGTTTCGCAGTCAAAGCGGTAGGCAGATGCTGCTGTGAACTCAGTGTCTCCTCCCATGATGAAAATCTGGCTGCCCAGGACAGCAGCTGCCGTGTAGCGCCAGGGCTGTGGGCATTCGGCCTTGATCATCCACCGATTCTCAGCTGGATCATAGCACTGGACTTTGGACACCATGTCTCGGTGAATGCTGGTCCCACCAAAGACAAAAAGCTTGAGCCTGGCGCTCACCACTGCAGCGTTGCTCACTCCGTCTCTCAAAGGAGCCACCATCGTCCATTTGTTGGATATGGGATCGTACTTCTCTACTTGCTTCAAGGAAACAGAAGGAGATGCAGGAAAGACTCCAGCTACTGCAGTGTGTCCACCAACCACGTACAGGCAGTTTTCCAATTCAGCCGAGCCATGCCCAAACCGAGCAATTAACATCGGGGCAGCTTTTGACCATTCCTCATGAACAGTGTCGTACACCCATACGTCTTTTGAGACCCCATTCTCTGAGCCCCTGCCTCCAGTGATATAGACCTTGCAGCCAATGGCACAGGCACTAAACTCCTTCCGTGGACTTGGCAGGTCTGCTTTGGGGATAATCTCCTTTGCTTTGTGATCCACTTGGTAGATCTTATCACACATGAATGTCTGTCCTCCCAGGATCAGCAAGGTGTGCCCAGCTTTGCGAGGCCTGGCACAGGGACTGGTGACCACCCCATCATTCTGGAGGATCTTCTTCTTGCACTGAATAGCTTCATCCAAGACAAGCTTGTTCCTTTCATCCACCATGATCAAGTCCTCACAAGCCAAGGCTTCCTTGAGGCATTCAGAAGGAAGCAAGGCCAGACGAACATTCCTCAGAAGTTCGGGGAGATAAGCCTTCCTCTCATCCAGATCATATTTCACCCACTGGATGACAGCCTTAAAGACCTTTTCTTCATCCTCAATTTCCAGCTCATCGCTGGAGATGAGATCCAGCAGAGTGTCCTTGGAAAGGTTGTTGAAGTCCTCACTCTTGTGGACAGTCTCAAAATTGACCAGGCACATCCTCCAGGAGAGCTCATAGAGACGGCGGCACTGGTGAGCATCAGAGAGGAGCATCATGCCCAGGCAGTTGGAGGGGTAGAGGTTCTTCTCCAGGAACTCAGCCGCTGCATCTCGGACATCGTGGAACTGCAGCATGTCTCCAGCCTCCAGGAGGGACTCGGCATTCTCCTCATTAATGATGATCCGAGAGGAATAAGCAAAGTCCAGCAGTAGCTCCAGAACCTCTGGGTGGAGACTGTCATGGAAGTTGACCTCATCATCAAGGCTTTCCCGGAGGCCATTGCTAAACATGGCTTCAAAGTACCTGCTAGAGGCAGCCAGCACTGCCCGATGACATGGGAATGACCTGTTTCCTGCCCAAAGGGTGACATCAGTGAACATGCAGTGCTTCCGCAGGGTGTTCAGATGGGATAAGACACAGTCTGGGTGGGAAGCTTTGTGAAAAAGCAAGATGTTCATGGAGCCGGTGCTAGTCCGGGATTTACGGTTCTCGTGGACGCTGACTGACATGATGACAGAGCTCTTGCCTGCGGAGAAACAAACAGAAAAAACATTATTCCCCTGTCCTTACTGATGTGAGGCACAGGGAATATATGCATTTGCTATCCAACCTTCGTCCACTGTCAGTGGACCTCAAACATGAAGCGCCAGGTGACAGCCCAGTGCTCCTGCTCTGTGGGTGCTCCTGCACCCTGGCTTGCAGAGCCCGTGCCTCCTGCACCCTCACATCCTCCGAAAATTTAACTCAGGCTGAGCAGGGTGAGAAGGCAGAGCAGGGCAAAGGGGGAAATTCTGCACTGTAGTTTCAGCAAAGGAGCAATCAAGTGAAGCAATCAAACCCCAAACTTGATGGTAAATTGTCTCAACAGCCCCTAGAGGGTATTGGCAAACCACAGAAGAGTTTTTTCCTTAGAAAACAGCAGCAAGAGAGCAGTCTATCCAGGATAAAGGTCATTGGTCTGTTCTTGGCTCAGCAGAAATGAAGTTTGGCTTCTGATTTTCAGGAAGATTACTGCATCTTTAGGAAAGGCAATCTCTACAAGTTTTATTTATGGAATATTTAGCTACCAGCACAAGCCAAAAGTTTTGAACACATTTTACCAAACCCTTTCATTGTAGCTCTTGTTGATAAAACTCACCAGACACTTCATGTGACTTAAACATTTTGCAGGACAGATTTACATCAGAAAATAGCACAAGAGAGACAGCTAAATTATGCTTCTTAACAGACAGACAGAAGCAAACACAAGGCTTTTATGAGCTACTATTTCATTTAAGTGCTACTCGATACCTATCCTTGCCTGTGGAATAAAAACCCTTTCGGACCAAACAAATTAATACTACTTAAATGATAAAATCCAAGTCATTTACTCCAAAATATTTTAGCCAGCTCTATTTTGTCCCCCGCGTAACTGAAGTAGACAGACAGATATGCATACAGTCCTCTCTTACAGCAGCAAGTCAGTAGTGAAGTGGGTAGAACAACCGTCTTGAGGTTTGAAAAAATGAGCCCCCAAAAAACAAAGAAAAATGGGGTCAGGGTGCTGCGCCTCTGCTACGGGCCCCCCATGACAGCAGACACAGCAAAGCCACTGCAGGCACTACACTCGATGACATTCATTTTTCAGTAAAAGAGACTTGCCCTGGCTAAAAGTGGAGTTTGAAGGCAGGCAGCCCACTAAATGCGCTAAAGATGGGGGCAAGTCACAGAGCTCAGGGTGGGGAGGGGGGTGGTTTGAGCTCTCCTGGGAGCATTTCGGCACTCGGGGCAGGGAGGACCCTGTTCTGACACAGATGAGCATCAGGGGTTGCTGCCTTCGGCTCAGCTTCCCTGCCAACACAAGGCAGCCTCCAGGAACCGCTACGAGCTGGGGAAAGGGACCTAATTCATAGGAAAAAGGGGTTGTTTGAGAAACGCTATGCAGCTCTGCTACATCTTTGCCCTCACGCAACACTCTTTTTCTATCCCTTTTCTACCCCACCTTCCTCAAAACACTGCAGTTTTGCTTTGCAGGCTGGAGGCACCAGGGCTGAAACTCCATGGCACCCCTCTCCAGGGGTTTAGAAATCAGTAATTAGCCACACAGATATAGTTGGGGAAGGGGTTTTGATTGCGTTTTGTTGCTGTTGGTTGGCTGTTTTTTTAACTTGCTCTTCGCAGCCTGAGGTTTCTCAAGGGTCTTTCTCCCCTGCAAGCACAAGGTCTACAGATCAGCCCTGTCCTCCCCAGCTAGGCTGAGCTCACCGCCACCACCCCAGCCCTGCACTCGGGGTCCTGGGGGAGACCACGAAATGCTGAGAGCGCGGACACCGTGCTCCCAGGCTGCCGGCGGGTCACAGCCTTGACCTGGCAGAGACCTGGAGCCGCACAACCCTCCCACGCTCCACGAGTGGATGACCTCAAGCAGAGGCGGATGGACAGATAAGCTGCCTGACTCACGCTCTGCTCACACGCTTCCTACCCCCTGCTTCTCCAGCACCTCCAAAAGAATCCAAATTCAAAAAACAGTTGTGGGCACATTCCTTCTTCCCCACCCGCTGCCATGAATTGTTGAGGTTGCTCTTCCTGAGGCCTCACTCATTCCTCAGGGCTGCATCACAGGCCAGGGAAAAGGTGTCTCTGTGCTCCTCCATGCAGAAATGACAGCTTGGCCGAGCAGCTACAATACTACTTGGCCTCCAAGCCGGGCAGGAGCACTGACGTGAGTATTTGGGTTGGATATGTGCATACTCATCGCCAGAAATCCCTGCGGCCTGGGGTTGAGGCTGCCAAGCTCATTTCGCTTGTGATCAGAGGCTACACAGAATCAAGGCTCCAAAAGAAGGAAGGAAGATGACATTACGGAGCAGCACTTTGAAGTGCATCTGAGGGAAATGGTTTCCAACATCTACACCCAGCACAGGGACAACAATAATTTAAGAGGTTATATGGATTCCCATGTCAACCCTCTTTAACGCCAAAGCAAGGCATACAAATTAAACATTTATGAGTCTGCTAAAAGCTATCGATTTAGGTTCATATTCCTACAACCTCAGAAACCACCCTGCCATTGCTACTGCTTTCTCTGCTCACAGCTCAGGTCAGCTATTCAATGTTAACCTTTGATTTGCTTATGGACAAAAAATTAAGCAATTTATATAGGACAGCTATGGAAACAAACAAAAAGGTTGCAGGAAGGCAGCATCATTTTTTCCTGACACTAAGTTTAAAAAAGCCACTACTGAGAATGGAAGGAGCAGGTCATTTAGAAATTAAAATGTCTGTATACAAGCTGAGCAGAGCTACTTTATATATGTACACACAGAGACACATACACGTATACACACACACACACATATATACATAAAATCTCAGTCTTCTGGCAACAAACATTTTGCTCGGGGCACTGTGTAACCAAATAATATTTCTATCCAGCAGGTATTGAACAGCATCCAGGGAATAAATTGGCAGGTTCCAGTCCCCATTAGCACTGCTCTTCGTATCACCTTGTACCCACTACAAGTACCAACTGATCCCCAGTATAGCTGCAAGCCTGAAAGCTAAAAAGGCCTTTACTTGGCCTCTGATGGAGCAGGGTTGTGACACTGGATGTCACTGGTCACAGATCAGCAAGGCTAGACAGACCATTAAACTGAAACAAAAGCAGCCTCTGAACTCTGGTGTGCAGCCATCTCACCAGCAAGGCTTGCTCGTGGTTTTCAGCAACTTCCTAACAGGACTTCTTGAATCTTACCATAGCTGGGCACAAGCAGAACAGTGGCTGGTACTAATACTGCCCCTCACAAACACATCCCACTGCATTTCTTAGTCTACCAGAGAACTTGGCATCATCCCACCCATATCAGGTGAACAGAAACTGCAGGCAGGGGTTATTTCATCTGATGGGTTTCTTCCAAAATCTAGCAACCTTATAAACCTCAGAAGCCTGTAACTAAAAGGATCTTCTACACTTTTCATGATGTGCACAAACATATGCTTCAGTTTAAGCAAGGTTTAACTGTAGCGATAAGCGGGCTGGACCTGTGACATGTGCTCTTCTAGGCACTTCTCAAAAGCTGATGCACGCAGAGCAGAATTTGGCCCCTACCACATTCTTTGCTTCCCTTACCCAGCTACTGAACTAAAGAGAAAAAGCAGAACCACTCAGAATGAGAAATATTTTACACGAAGGAACCTGTCAGTGGCTCCTGCCAAGCTCCCACCTGCTCTGCGAGAGCTCAGAGGGTTATCAGAGCTCCCAGCTGCATCTTCCATCACGCAGGAAGCTATCACCAGAGCAGACACATCAACGCAAACAGCAGAAGGCATGACCTGAACAAACTGGGTCTTGGATTTCTCCACACTGCATTCATTTTTTTCCTTTGAAAGGTAGTTATTAAAAAAATAAGTATCTACAGCATAGCCTTTTAGACGATAACCCTGTTTCCATATGGATGAGGGCAGAGGGGCATCAGCTATTTGACAGCTATCCAATGCTATCGGCTGGCTACAGTATTTCCTTGGCTGTCTGCAGTCTTTGTATAACAGGTATAGGAAAGAGTTTTTTTCCAGCAGAGCAAGATAAGGGTGCATTGGAAATCCTTCCACTCACCCACACAGGGCAGAGAGCAACCCCAAAAGAGGGTAGGAGTTGGCTCAGAGAAAAAAAGACTCCTTGACTCTCAGCTCATGAAGAAAACAGCCCAGTAGTCTCTCTGGACAGGACAAAGCTGGCAAAGAGAACAAGGGGAAAAAACAAAACCACAGAGCTGGCCAAACTCCTCAGCCAAACAACAGCCACAGTTCTCCTGTCTGAGCGCCTCTTGCTTCCTAGAAACCATGCCCCAGCAGAAGGCTGTCCCTCCCAGGCTGGCGGGTCACCATGTCGGAGCCCTGGTGAGATGGGTCATTTAGGAGAATCTCAGGAAATACTCTATTACCTCTTGAAAAATCCAAGCAGCACTTAGAGAGGACAGCTCAGAAGGACTATTGATACATGGATTATATTTAGCTAGGCTTAGGGTTCAGCCCTGTATCTTAAACCAGCAGGCTGTCCACAAATCTCCAATTTCATTCACTATCTGCAGGGAATTGCCAGATAAGATGCTGCTTCCTTTCAAGAGGACAATATTTGAGAGTGAGTAAGATGTCCCCCAGTGGGACTCCAGAGGATCAGGAATCATTTCTGCTTAGAAGGGCAAAACCACAGGATTTATAAGCGTTCTCAAGACCGTGAAGGTTGGCTAAACACCAACAAAGAGCCCAAACCCCATGAACCGAAGCTGGCACTTTCTTTGCCAATCAAGCTTTCAGAGAAGCAGCAAACAGAACACGTTTCTTTTTGCCCCACTCAACCATGAACTATTTAAAGCTGAAAATAAGTAAATAAATAAGCAGTAAGGATCCCCAGTGGCTTAGCTCAGAAGACCTGAAAGAAGCCGATCACACTGCAGTGCAGATTCAGCCCCAAGCAGTCAGCCATACAGGCCCTCGATGCATGGATGGCACTACAACCTGTAGGTACTCTTTCTGAACCAGAGCAGACCCACCTCAAGCAGCCAGCAAAGGCTGCTTTTGCAGGGAGGCAGGCACAAGATTAATTTGTATTTTCTCTCCAATTTCACAATATCAACCCATTGGGGTTAAACGCAGTCATGAATGCAGCCAAAGTTCAACTTCTCCCGGGAAGTGGTGGGATAAATTCCCTACCCATTAGTAACATGACTGCTCCCTCGTCCCAAATATGTGTACCTTTCCAACGCCTTCATGGACTCTACCTCCTGGTCCTTAGGCCAGCAATGCCATCCCAGGACAAAATTACTGGTATAGAACCAATTTCCCGCTTTTTACTGTACAGAGTTGCCAACTGGAAACCTAAAGTCACCTACTGCCTTGTCTTCATGGGGAAGAGCTCCTTTCAAAGCTGCCTAGGATAAAGAGCAGTGTGGGAACACACTGTCAAACACAGAACCCAGATAATGCTGAGCAACTGCATCTGAAATGCAGCTGTGAGACCATCAAAAGGTTTGAGAAGGGGGATCTATTACATGCAGGCATTCATGTACTCAGAGACACAGCTCAAGCTTCAAAAGCAGAAAAAACCCAACAGAAAACAGGAAAAGATGGTGGGGGATGGAGACAGAAAACGAGAAAGGGGAAGGAACAAATGTAAAGATGTTTTCAGATTTTCATGTCCTTGCATAACACAGTGGACTATCAGGTATACAGATTGGGGCTGCCTGAAATGCTCAATATTAATAATGTCCTTCTGTAAAGAGTGCTTGAGATGAAAGGAATAGCACCTGGAATTTAGTGCAGCACTGCACTTGTTGAGCGTGGAGCCTGGGCTGCTGCCAGGTGGGGAGCAAAGGACCTTCGCCGCATCATTTCCCAAGCATGCTCTCTGCTCCGTCCACGCTCCTGCATGCCTGGATGCAGACTTTGTTCTCTAACAAATCGGGTTCACCTCCAGCAACTCCGGTGAATTTAGTGGTTTGCCTGTGTCAGCCAAATTTGTTCTTGTTTTCTTCAGGATGACTAACGCAGCAAAGATGCGACCGTGATTTTTGCACGCTGGAATTCAGGCACCGTAATTCTCCCGTGAATCAGAGGGTATCTCTGTAACAGAGCTGTATTTGGCCTTCCTGACAAACTCTCATTGTTTCACCGTATTTGCAAATAGGCAGGCAAAGGAAAGACAGCTGACTCCATCCCCTCAGCACAGAATTTCTGATCCTGCCCCAGCCTTTGAGAATGGAAGGCATCCTTATCATTTCTTCTCATTTTCTCACTTTCTAGTCTAGCCTGTATATCCTAGACAGAAAACAGAAAAACCATGTGAAAGGCTCCTTCTGTTGGCTCAGACAGAAACTGGGAGGTTTTCCAAGCCCAATTCTGTAGGCTCCAGGAGATCAGATTGTCTCGAGAAGGTCCGGGCACATATCTGAATGTCAACATACTTACTAAAGCAAAGCTGAACTCAGAAACTCAGTCTGTCCATCACTGCTTCATACCCCATTCTCACTAGCACCCACCATTCTTCCCTTTAAACCTGTGCTCCACTCTGAGCCCAAAGCCACCACAAGAACCTACTGAGGGCCACTTCCCATAGAAAACAAAAGCAGTATTGCCAAGCTCTATCAATTAGTGAGGCTCTTGTTCTATCTTGCAAAAGCACTGGTGAAAGGGGCAGTAGTGCCTCAAATCTGTAAGACATGAACTAATCTGAGCCAAAGGCAACCATGTTCCAACCAAAATAAAATTACCCGTAGGAAATCCACTTTGCATGCAATACACGCAGGTTTATTTGCAAATTGGCTATTGGACTTGCTGCTCCACAATTGAGATACTCCATAAAGATTCCTGAGCTACCTGTGAGGCAATCAAATAAAGTTCACACTCACCACTAAATACATTGGCTTTGCAGTTCCTGGGAATACCACACCCTCCTACAACCACTATCCAAATCGGGATAAATAGAGCTTTTAGACACAGTTCAGGCACTAGACAATAGCTTTTCATTGCTACGCCTTAACCCCAGTGGATCTTTTCAGAGCCCGTGATTCATTTCAGAGGCTGCTGTAGGGTTTTGTCCTCCCCGCCTGCCCTCTAGCTCCACTAGTGAATAAATCCCATTCTGTCAGATCAATCACAGTTGCTTTGCAAAATGAATGCAGGGCTGCAGAGGAGGCAAACGAGTTTGCAGTCCCGTCTCCCAGATTATACTCAAAAAAGGCTCTGGAATGGAAACAATTTACTTGATCGCAGTATCTACCCCAGCCCCATCTGGGCAGGATAAAGTCCTTTTCAAGCAATCCAACTTGCTAGTGTGCTGCAAAGGCAAAAGGCCTTTGGTACTTCAAATATAGAGGAGGACAACCACGTGCCACTTCCCAGGGAGAGTTTAGAAGATGAGATGTGGTACATGTCAAATAAATGACAGAATAACCACTGCAGTTGCTGAGTCCAGGAAGCATATTCAGATCCTCCCACCCTCTCCTTGCGTACTATGCCCGGCTCCCAGCGCTGAGGCTGGCAGAGCTGACTGCTCTGCTGGTCAGGCTAACCAGAAGCCCAATACGGATGCTCATACAAACAGGTCTGTCTGCCTGCTCTCAGGGCAGGATTTCAGTTTTGTGCCGGGCCAGTTAACCTGGAGTTTTGTTTTGTCTTCCCCGCTCCGCTGCCAGGCAGGAGATCTTGGTGCAACTGCCAAGTTCGGTTTGCAGGAGCTCATTTGCAATTCTGGCCGGAGTTCAGAGCCATGGTGATGGGCGGCCCTCATGCCTCCTGAAGCGATTAGCCCCCCATGTTGATGGGCATGGAGGACAGCCGTTCCCAACTGGATTGTAAAGCACTGACAGATATTGAAGCGTCTGTTGCTGCAAGACAGGGCATTGCTCATTGCCCTCTGGCTCTAGACAAAAGGAACAAATGTGACACCCATCTCTCAGTAACTAACACAGCAACAAACCACGCACTCAGCTTGCAAGTTCTGGACCTGCATGGGAGCACTGCAGCAGCCCAGGCCATCCTGGGCATCTGCGCACGTATTGCAAGCAAGCCAGAGTGATTCCCAGTGTGCTACAGCAATAAATTTGCCTCGCCACAATCTGACAGGCTATCATATAAAACCGGTAGTCTTTGCAAAGTCTAATGGTCAGCAAGCAGACAGTGGTTATGGGCCATGCAACATTCTCAGGCTCGAGCATGAGTGGAAGACAGAGCAGCCTGGACTGGCTGGAGTGATACTAATAGTCACTGTGGGGCTATAAAATTGATAAGCAAAGACAGACCGATGTGCTGGTGGTTAAAGGTCAGGCCAGGGGGCTTGGGCTGGCTTGTTTCAGCTAAATGCTTCCTACCCGGCATGCTTGCAGCCACTGTTTTAAGCAATGCCAGCTACATTCACTGCAATTCAATTACAGTCTATAAAAGATGGGAGTAAATCTACTCCTCAGTTCAAGTGCTGACACTGCTTCTTCAAACCTGCCCCTTCCACAGTCCCGAGCGTCAGCGGACACCCCGGGCCAGCTCTGCCCGTCCTGCCCCACCTACTGACGCTCAAGGCCAAGGCACTACTCAACACCTTCTCTTTTGTAATGCTGCCACTTCCCTCCCCATCTCGCAACTCGCTGCCCGTCCTCTTTCACCTCCACAGATGGGCACATCCTGCCCTTCCTCTTTCACTCATCTACCTCCTAAACATTGCCTAAATCCTCTTCTGGATGTTAAGAAGGACCTGAACTCCTGCAGACTTTGGGGAGCAGTTGGCTACCTCTGTAGGTACAAAAACGTTGTCATAATTCACACGTACATACGTACACATAGATATGCACACACGCCTTTCCCCATCCAGGAGCACGCCCTGCGCTCACTCCAGTGCTGGAGGGACCGTATTACACATCACACACAGGCTCATTTTCACATGTATGGAATACATCTTATGCAGCATCTTGTCATCTGCTCCCAAGCTGTCTTCACAAATTTCATTTGCTCCTTCAGTGGAAGGATTTTCAACTGGCCTTATCTCCTCTCCAAAACCACATCTGAGACGTCGTTCTCACTGATTGAGTTACTTGAAGCTGCCCCAAGCACAGCACGGAGCCTACCACAGGGCACGCATCGCAAACACGCTGAGGCAGAAGGACTTTGGAAAACAATTCTCAAATATTTGAGAAGATGAACAAAAACAGGATAGGAAATTTCAGTTCCTCGGTTCTGAAGCTGCGTACAGTCTCCTGTGTCCACATTATTGTGTGACTAATCTCCTTCTGCAGCAAATTTCAGTCTGGTTTTAGTCCTGAGAATCTTTTGCCCACACTTTCCCACTGCAGAGCAAACTTCCACTTATGCCTCCTCCCCAAGTGCTTTACTCAACACAGCCTTATCACAGAGGTAAACCAGAGCAGATGGTTAGGGTTAAAGATACAAAAGAGACAAAATGCGTTTTCAGATAAGATTTGATCTGAAGCAGCAAACAGGACAAAGAAAACAGAGGTCCCAGAAAAGATCCCATCTCACTAAGGAGTCAGACCCCTTAAGAGATGGACAGAAAAAGGGTACATGAGAGCTCAGACCTGTTTTACACCTACTCTGAAAGGAGACTATTACCAGAGCAGTGATCAATAACACAGCTGAGTTAGCAGTAGCAGCTGGTCACCCTCAGAAACATGCCGGGTGTGTTACAACACCTCCGGTTGTTCCTAAGGTAAGTTCAATCAAAACAAGTGTCACAAGATAGAGGAAGGAAGGAGACAAGGGAAGCTGTCAAAGTATAAAGGTTATAGAGTTGGTTGGTTGTCCTGCAGCTCTCGATATGTCCCGGAGAGAAAGAAGTGTATGTAGGGGAAAACTACAAAAGCTAATGGCCCACGGCACCCTGACCAGGGAGGTCACTCCAGCAGATCACAAGAGAAGAAGACACACAGAGATTGCCAGGAAAAGAAAACAGAAATCAGTTATGAAGCGAGGGCTCTCAATATAAACAGTATGAAACACTTGGGTATCTGCTTATGAAAGGCTGAGGACAAAGATTTTCCAAACAGACTTGGCTAGTCTAAGTCCCCTGCCCCAACAACTACAAGTGCAAGTGGATGGATGAAAAAAAAAGAAAAAAACACCAACAGGCTTTTTAACTTTTTTAAATGCAAAGGGGCCCATAAGGACAGCAAAGAGCTGGAGAACTACTTTTTTTTCCTCCTCTGTCAGCTCAGCTCAGCTCAGTCATTCATAGAAACCAGCACACTCCTCCAGACAGGGTTACTTGAACTGATTTCGTCAGAAAGGCTATGGAAGTTGTGTCCCTTAAACCCCAGTTTTGAGAGATATACAAACAACGGGGCGGAGCGGGGAATAACAAAAAAAAAACAACGTCAGTTTCATATTCAAGAGATGAAGAGCAGATTTTTGCTTTTTTTTTTTTTTTTCCTTTAGAAGATAAAAGCCCTTCACCTCCCTGAACAACATCTCACCGCCAGCTTTCTGCTCCTACCAGACCTGTCGATGGAACGCAACGCTCCGAAATCCCCCGGCGAGCCCCAGGGCCGGTAACCGGCGTGGGCGGGGCGGGGGGGAGTCGGGGGGGTGTGGGGGGGTGGCTGCTGAATCCTAACCCTCCCCGCCCCCCCGAACCCCTCCAAAGCAAACCCAGCCTTACCAAGACGGGCCAGCGTCGGGACTTGGAAGCGGCGGCTTAAACCCAAAGCTCGGGAACGCAACTCACCGTCTGCTCCGCGCCCGGCCGAGCCGACGCCCGGGGAGCCCCCGAGCCCCCCGGGGAGGCAGCGGAGCGAGTCCCCGGCCCACGCGTGGAGCGATGCGCGGCCGCGCCCCCGCCTCCCCCGGCCCCGCGGACAGTGTAACCAGCGGGTGGGACCTTGACTCGCGTGGGGCTGCGGGGGGGGGGCGGGGCCGGCCGCCGCCGCGGCCAGTCAGGGAGCGCCGAGGCCGTGACGCACCTCCCCCGCCTCGCCCCCTCCCCTCCGGGGAGCGACGACCAATAGGAGAAAAGAAAGCGGGGTTAGGGGCGGGACGAGGGCGTTCTGGAACTCCCCGGGTCCTAAAGCCCGTCTTGCCGCGGTTTCAGCCCTGCCGAGCAGCGCGGCGCTGCGCTCTGCACTCCCCGTGGGGGTGCCACAGCCCCCCCCACGCCGGCTGGTTCGGCGATTCCCGGAGGATTTGCGGGGTGCTCTGCGCTGGCACCCCGCTGCGTCACCGCCGGGACTGCCCTTCGGCGTCTTGTGGAGCCACCCGTGACATCCCCCGCAATAGAAACCCTTCCCCTCTGGCCCTGGCCTTTGCCCCCCGAACCGGAGCTGTGCCGGGTCCTGCCCGGCCGCCCCTGCTGCTCCCGGGGCGGGAGCCAGGCTCTCAGCCCCACGCGCCCGGCAGCACCTGCACCTCCCGGTGTGTGTCGTCCACGAGTGTCACAACACCCAGTTCCAGCTCAAGCCTGCAGCGGGACAGTAGAAGTCAGTAAAATTCTGCTAAAGTTCAGGCCGATTTCTGAAATCTGCAGCCTCGGCTCAGCGAAATTTCAGTACGTGGGGGAATGTAAAGGTCAACAGACTCCCACGGGGTCCGTTTGCCTGCAAGGATTTGCGGAGGGCTTGGGATCAGATGGGAGACTGGCCAGGGTCCGTGCCCCCTGCGTGGGGACGGCTCCTCATCAGAAAGGAGCTGGGGGGACGCTTGTAGGTGTTTCCTTTAGCAAGCGCTATGGGCTGAACTATGGGGAAAAAGGATTATTTGGAAACAATAACATTTTTCACATAACGGAAGAGCAGCTGGAGGACCACCAGTAACAGTGCGGCCTCCGATCCCCACACGTGTTTTCCAACCTGTGCTCCAGAGAGAGGCACGACAGGATGCTGTGGAACTGGCCAGCAGCGTAATTTCACTGCGAGCGGCTGTACCTCCCTTGGGATACGTGTAATATTTCAGCTACCAGAAAAAAAAAAAGCTGAAAGCTTTTTTGGATACACAGATTCTGGACCCACAGAGGAGGCAGGGAAGAAGTGTTCCTGATCCTCTCCCACGACCCCATTTCTCCAGGGCCCTACTCTCTATACTCAGTCACGAGTCTTCAGTAATAAAATTAAAGTGAAAAACTATCAGTCCTATAAGGTGTATCTCCCCAGATAACAGCTGGATGGAAATACCCAGGTCCAAAGTGTGCTGAACTTTCTGTACACCCAGGGATGGAGTATTTAAGGGCTGCTCCTTCCGACCTAGTAAAAGAAGTCTCTTCAAGACTCCCACTGAAGTTACTGCCACTGCTTGTCCTTGCTTCGCAGCAATGACTCCTATGAAGTGCTGCCTGCATGGCCAGTTTTATGCAGTGTGGACATGGGAGGAGGTGGAAGGTGGCTGCTGTGCGGATATATTGAAGCAAAAATCACAATAAATACAAAACAGTCCCTTCTTTTCATCCCAGCTTGAAACAGAAGATCAGCTACAGCTGGCAGAGGCTGTGTATGGTAAATAACAAAGTACACTGAAGATGCTGAACTGTATCAAATTCCTGGGGTTTTGGATCTGTGTTGTTCCAGGTCATTGCAGTTTAACTCTTAGAGTGCTGCTGTCTTCCCAGCTACAAGCACAGCTACTCTTGAAGAGGCTGAAAATTGTCCTGGGGTCTGTTAATGACTTTAATGAGCTGTTCAGGAAGACAACAGGGATTTGTGCAAGAGGCGGGTGTGGTGGCATCCTGTACGCATCTGTTAAACAACAACAACATGAAAGACAAAATTGATTTTCCCTTTTACTGCTGAGTTCCACCCAGCTGCTCTGGAGTATGAAAGAGCTGTGGAGCAAAGTAAGGTCATGTTTCTTAATTCCAAAGCACTTTCAGAGTGCTACTACAAAAGCAAAATCCTGTCCCAGCAAGCTGTGTGTGTGAACCCAGCCTGTCTTCTGCAACCTGGCAGGGAGAATTTCTGGCAGCTGCCTGTCATAGGGACCTACAAAGCTCCGAAGAGCTCTCTGCAAAACTCTGCCTGAAAAGATGCTTCTAAGACACAATATCTAATGCTAATCTCCCACCCACCAGCTTTCTATCTGTGTAACTCTCTCACTCCTCCTTCTCTGGCAAAGCTAAACAGAGGGCAGTCCCAGTAAACGCTGCAGGAAACATCCTGTGCTGTAGGAGTGCACACATCTGGTGGTAAAATGCTCAAGGAGAAGGGATTAGGATTACTATCTTTTGTTCTAAGGGAGCAGCAGAAGGCCAGATCTAGCAGTGATGGGCACACCAGACACACAGACTGGCAACTAGCTCCTCACCACGAAGGAGAAGCTGTGCCAGACATCTGAGAAGGCAGGGGGAGCACAATGGGAATGGTTAATAGCAAAGGAAAAAACCTGGCAGACATTTTAAAATGTTTTTAAACATCTCGTTAAAGAGGATTTAGGAACTAGGCGTATGTAGGGAAAAGAAGCTTAATTTATGATGAATGTTAATACCAGCTCCTTGCATACAATACTGGCCTCAAGCATCCCTGAGGGTATTTGAGGGACTAGTGCTGTGGTTATGATTTCGGTGTATAGGGGAAATTTTCTTGCATTATTAAACAAATCATGCCCTACATTGGCCTTTAGTTTGATGTATGTAATGTGTAGTCAATGTTAGCCAGCTGAGGGGACAGGATTCTGCAACTTGTTGGCATTTTCAAAATAAATTGGAAAACTGCTGACTGAAATCCCCTCCTTCATCATGACACATCGAAAGGAATAAGGGTAAAATATTTTAAAATCTGGAAAAAAAAAACCAAAACAAAACAACAAAGTTCTAAATAAATAGCATTTACCCTTTGGCTGTATTTATTTAGCGTAACATTAATTATGGATGGATTATTTAAATATTTGAAAAGTTAAAAGTTTGATTTGTCTTGTTATAGAAATCAGTCCTAATTGTCTGGTTCCCATTAAATCCTCACTTTCCCAAAGGTGGCGTGTCAAAAGATTTACCCTAGTCAGAATTCACTAGCTGTTTTTATCCATTTATATCACAGATCTAACTCCTGAGGTAGTTGACTAAGTAGGTGACGTTCATAGAAGTAGCAGGAGGAATAAAATCTGGCCAACAAACCATGTTGACTTCTTTGCATCTTTTTCTATTTTTCATGGAGCATTCCCATCCTAAAAACCCAACTGTTCAAGGGGTTAAATAGTAAAATTTCGTGCTTTCCCCTCTAGGTCACTGGTCACAATCCACCACAGGTCATGGCACAGCCAGCTGATGGCTGCTAAGTGGTCTGTGTGAAATTAGTTTAGTGGGTCTCAAGCCAGACGCTAGTTGACAGATGCCCAAAAATCAGTACTCCAATTGGCTTACTTGTTGGCAGTCACAGCAGGTTGGTCAAGGCCATGCAAATTCAGAACTTCCCCAAGGCTAGGAGCATAGACAAGGTTGTTTGTGAATACTTTCCTGTGTTGTGAATGCCAAAGCTCTTCAGAGAAGGTCACAGTACAATGCTATGAGTGCCAGAGTCTGAGGACCACGCAATCACCTCTAATTTAGCTACTCAGGGAACTGGTGGCAACAAAGGTAGGAAAATGCTGCTGAAGACTCCCAGCAGAGGCAGCTCTAACATCAAGGAGAGGATTCGAAGTGGCCATGGGAGTCTTGGTCAGTTTTCACCCTTTGGCTTGTCCTGCACAGGAGAGCAGGCTGCAGAGCTGCCAGTCAGACTAAACTAACTTAGCATTCCCTGCAGTAACAATAAAAATCCAATCTCCCTCCCTCTTGGCCTTTTCCTCCTGATGCCAAATTTAAATGACCTTACTTTTTTGGCAGCAGGAAACTTTACAATTAAATATAGAAGCAGATCAGACTTTGAGATGGAACTTTCAGCAGGGGAACAACAGATGGCATTGTTTGCTGGGCTGGAAAAGCTGCATCTGCTCCTAGAAGAAATGCTAATTGGAGCTTAATTAGGCATTCAGAGGGAACCGTACCTTATCCCCAGGACAACGGCCGTGTGTACACGATTCTGAAAAATACAAGAAAGTAGATACAAATTCATCAAAAATCCTCACTGGACAGAGTCCAAATTAAGCACATAATGTGATAGGGTAACCCAGAGACTTTCCTCATGCTGAAATGCATCCGACCCAAAATAAAAATGTAATTGGCAAAGACTTATTTTATTTCATTTGCAAGTGGTCAGTGATTTCGTTTTGAGTTTCAAAGCAAATAATTCTAGCATAACACTGGAATCAGATCCTACCCTGGCTGCTCTCTGACTCTCTGAGGTGTGGCAAGATTAAAGGGTAGCTGAGATCTTTCTATAAAGTACTGCAAATGGGGACAACAGAGTCGGAAAGATCAAGAACACGTACCTTGCCTAGAGTAACTGATCCCTCTATAGAAACACAAAGGAAGAAAAGAAGTTGTTGGTGGAAAATATTCCCAGATTCATCCCAACTAGGTGTTCAAGCACAAGATGTGCCCTGTGGCGTGCAGTGCCTGTGCATGGTCTAAACCAGAGCACGGGCCATAGTTCCTCCTTCCCTCCCCCAGCCCTGCCAGCTTACACCAGAGGTGCAGGCAGGCAGGCAAGTCTCTGTGTGTCCTTATTTCAGTGTCTTCTGTTTGGGGTACCAAACTGCCACCTCAATTTGGTGCCAGCAGAGCTGTTTACAAAACAAGACTACCAAGCGTTCCACCAAGAGGCTGTCCCCAGCTGCCAAATCCTCCGGCACCACAGAGATCCCCATTGTGCTTAAGCTTTGCATTCAAGCCCCCGTCTTGTTTTAATATCCTCTTTCTGCCCTAGCTTGGTGACAGGGGCAGCAGCGTGCCCCAGCATGGTGCCTGGGGCTGCTCTGTGTACCTGGGCTGACCATGCCACTTCAGATGCTTGGGACAACATGCTCCTCGTGGGCAGTGCTGATGGACACCCCACTTTTGCTAATTGCACGCCCTACTTCCAATAGCCCTGGAAACGTGCTCCATGTGTACATCAACACCCAGGCCTTGTACACCTAAAACATGTTCATAAACAGGGGTTGTTACTGATTTCAAACAAAACACTCCAAACATTACTGGAAACTCACTGGAGATCAGAGGCATGTCGGAGTAAGTGACTTAGAGCTGCAGTTAAAGGAAAGAGTTTTCTTGGCACTGAGTCAACTTTCAGCAACTCCAAAGAGTGGTGAAGGGAAATGTAACAGGATCCTAAGCCATTTCTGCCTTCAACACCATTCTGCTTCAGAGGAATGTCAAACCCTGGTCTGGCACAAACCTCAGGGCAACTAGAAGAAAAAGTGGTCCTCCTGGCCAGTGACTTTGCTGCAGATGCTGAAGCTGTAGTCACTGGTCACCCTTATTCCGGGGACTGCTGTGTCCCACCATCACCACAATTTCAAGCCCCTGCCTTGGCTGTCAGGCTCTGACCAGCCTCCCATGGGCTGTGAGCGTGCTCTGTATCCCATTAAACATGACCCTCATCATATCTCTTTGAGAGGAACCTTGGAGATTTGTTGACTGTAGCTCACTGACAGCAGATTTATTATTGCTCTAATTTGGAAGAGACTTCTGCAGTGATGGAAGCGGTGGCTGTACCCTTGTGCATGCTGACCTGGAGCTGGCTGCCTCCTAAGCACGGTATCTCCATGGTGTGTGTGTGTGGGCGGGAAAGCACTGGGAGCAGCTTTTGCATAAAGGCACCCATTGCAGACATCCAAGGTCACAGAAATCAGGGAAGACCATGTGCAGAGGTGCTGCTCTCCTCTGGAGATGTCGTGAGCCAACCTGTCTTAGCAGAGCAGCAGTGGGCTGCATGAGTCAGGTCTTCCTATGCAATGCAGGTGGACGGATGAGTTGCCCCATTCTCTTCAGAGGCTGTCCAAGGAACCATTCTCTAGCATTACCTTCATGTGGTGAAGGCTGAAACATCCAAGGTGTCAGAGCTGCCATCCTCCTGCTGTTCATTTCCCATTCACTGGTAGGATTGGACGACCTAGCAGCCCAGTTGAAGGAGAGATGTCCTCACACCACGAGATTGTGCTAAATGAGGCCAGCCTGCCAGCACAAGCCTTGGACTCGGCTGACTTCTGAGTACTGAAGCTCAAGGACAAGGCAAACGGCAAACACCACATGGTTTCAGCTTTCCAAGGACAGCTGGAAGGCTGGTCCCAGCGCATCCACATGTATCAGCACATGGGGCTCAAAGCAGGGCTGCTGCTGACCCAGTGTGAAGCTTTCCAGTGTTCACGGTCTAAGAGCAGACGCAGACTTTGGCTGGCTGCCTGGAGTTTAAATGTCTGTTTTAGACCCAGACTTCCTTCTGAGTGGTTCCAGAGGGAAAAGAAAAAAAATCAAAAAGCATTCCCAAGAACCTAATTTATCCCTCAATGGTCACTTTTCTGCCATCTCTTGAATTTGAGAAAGGCAGAGAGGAAGTGTGACCGGGGAGCAAAATGGGCCTCTTGGCTGCCCTCTTTGGCTACTGGGGTACCGAAGGGAGCCAAGGGACTCCAGAGGAAGCAGCGAGCGGCTCCAGCTGGGCAGTGGTTTTGAGAGCATCATGTTAGCAGGAGAGAGGACAGGCTGCCTTGCTGCGAGTCAGCCCCAGTACTGTGTCAGTGCTTCCTACTCCTTCTAGGATGTGGAGGCTGTGTCCCTGGGCCATCCGCCTCCATGAACCCAAACTACCTCTTTTTGGCAGGGGCAAGGGCAGGAAATGAAAAGGTGATCTCAGGAGGTCCTCAGCACCTTCCTTTCCAGCAGGACAACATTTCTTGAAAATGGGGTCATTTACTGTCCACGGGCAAGCTCAGTGACTCCAATCTGGCCTTGTCTGACTTTTTGTTTCAAATTCTGGCCTGTAAAGATGCATTTCCAACAGTGCCTAGGCTCAGCACCTGGGACTTCTGGAGCAGGCTTTCTTTTTCGCAGAGAAAGGATTACCACAGGGTGCATACATTAAAAAAAAAAAAAAAAAAAAAAAAAAGACAATTAACTATTGCTGTAGAGTCCTCTAGTGGTGAACATTTCACAAACCACCCAAGTGTGCTCCCAAGTGAACTCAACTCCCCCATTTCTATTTTTGATTTACATAAAAATGCATATACAAAAAATATCAACATCCAAATTCAATGCAACTATTTTAACCATTTATGAATGGTATCAAAGGCAATAGTCCAAAATCAAATAAACCAATCTTCCTCCCCATTATTCCTCAGTTACTCCTTTCCAAATAGCATCTCCCACCCAAGGCTAGACAATATTCTTCCAAATGGGTGGATTGAAACACTATAGACATTAGAAAGCTCAGGATCTTGCCCACTCAGTTTCTGTTGTTGCTGCTGCTCAGAGAAATGACTGGAGAGAGAACCTGCAGAACTGAACCATCGCCACATGTGTGCCAGAACACTTGTCATTTTAAAATCCAGAAAAAACATGGATGCTGGTGCAGCATTGTTGTGCCGAAAAGCATAGGCCAGCTCAGTCTCCAGCAGACATAGCAGCGGGTTTAGATGAGCAGCTGAGATTTCAAACCACAGTAACTGAAAAGTATTCTTTACTTTCCCCTTTTCTGTCTCCTTCCTCCCATGTTGCCCCTGAGGCTACTTTATTTCTGTTCCTGTGCTCTGTTAATCCAAGGACATGGCCTTATGCAAAATCCATATCCAGCTCCGAGCAAAATGGTATTCGCAGCAATTTGAATATGTGATAGAGGAGAAAAATGCTATTGCCTGCTGTGAGGTCCTCCTGCTAAAGAGAAAAACACTACCCTTGACAGGATATTCCCCTTCCTAATGCGACCATCATGTCCATACCCCACTCTCTCCCTTCAGGCCTGGGTCTTCTCAAATGTGGTTCAATTTCTGCTTTAGAACCAAGGAAGAAATCTTACAAAGGTTTAAGGCTTCATTACAAATTGTACTCTCACATGCTGCAACCAAATAATTGGACACTGTTTCTTTCCTAAGAGACTTTTTATCTCTTCCCTCTGAATAATCACCTGTGAATACATCCCCTTTGAATTCCAGCTTCTGTATTGGAATAGCTGTATTAGCACCTGCTGAAGACAACCTGTTAGTCATTGATGGGCTGTGTAATTTAGGAAGCATCAAAAAGACCAAGAAAAAAAGGGATCATAAAATTGTTAGCAGGCTGAGGATGCTGCCTCTTAAAATGCTACTACACCCATATTAACAAGCAATTCAGAGGACTGAAGCACTAAGAATTTTTTTAAAAAAGTATTTATCTTGTTTAATATTTGCCCTATATTTGAACCAGCACATAAAAATAATACAGTCCTCAAGTCACATAATAATTTAGGCTGGAACAGACCACAGCCAGTCATCTGGTCAAGAGCTCTGCTTAGCACAAGCCCAGCTAGATCAGGTCACTCAGGGACTTGTCCAGATCAGCTCTGAATGTCTCCCAGGCTGGATATTCCTCCGCCTTTCTGGCCCTTGTATGTCATACAGTACCATATATTCAAATAAATTATGTAATGTTTCATCTTTCTATGTAGTCAGACTCTGTGCTCTAGTTGCTAAGCTTTTATAGCTGAAAGCTTCAGTATTTGGTATGTGTTTGAATTTACAGGTCCGTTCCCACTGATTTACTTTAATTATTTTTCTTCAGGCCTGATGTCCAACCATTAAGCACAGACACCTCCTTGAATACCTCTGCTGAGAAGTAAGGCTTTAAGCTTGTCTCTGCCAAACCCTCCTCAGGGCCCAGATGCTCGCTGGTGTCACTGTTAATTAGACTGATTTCAGAAGTGCTTACTGTAAACTTAAACTGGGCTGCCAACCACATATCAGTCCTGCCTGCCTGCATTAGTTTATGTACCCCCTCATGTCCAAATCAATAATATTATGTACCAGTAAATAATAATGGTTTCATAAAGCTGAAGTTACAGAGATTTAGAATGTTGTTTCAGCTAAAGAAATGAGCCCCTGGGGTTCTGTTATTTGGCTGTTGATTTTGCTGTGTCCTATAGGAGGATTTCAAAGCACTTTCAAAGTGGCTTTTCACAAAGGGATTAACAAAGAGACCATTGCCAGGGTCCTGGGAGAGCATATGTTGTTGTATCCAAGTGGGAAAGTTCCCTTTTTTCTCCTTCTCCTGTCTTCTTCATGCCAGTGAAATGCATGGAGAAAATAAAGTACCGTATTCATGCAAATCTTCCCTTTACCTTATGTTGAATTTCAGTGATAACCAGAAAGTCCATTTGCAGCTGCTCACTCCAAATTCCATTATTTATTTTTTTCCTGTAGTTTAAATTTCTCCAATTTTTTAAATGAAAAATTTCCAACAAAGACTGTTAAATATACTTTATTTTATTTTATTTTTTTTTACTGCAAAACCATTTTCTGTCCAACAATTGTTCACTTTAAATTTCAAACTGGATTAATTTCTTCCTCTGTACAGATACAAGGATTAAGTTTCAGGAAAGAAAACTACTCAGATACCAGGTAACCAACATGTCAGAACAACTAGACTAGATGAGCAGCTCTGGGATAACACATTTTTTCAAATAAACAAGGAGTTAATATTAAAGCCCAGGATGAAATTTAACTACTGACACCCCAAGCAAATCTGCCTTACACCCCAGAGAGAGTAAGACTGAAACCTGGTTTTTTGAGTGCTGTATTTGAGGTGAACAGTAGCAGACATCTCTTGCAGTTTCTAGCTTACCCTATATTTCCACAAGAGACCAGAAAACCCAAGGGGTATGAATGAAAGCCCACGTTCACACACAAAGGGGAGACAGGTGTTCTCTGTCTTTTATAATGAGTTTTCAGAGGCATCAGCTGAGGCAGCTGGGAAATGCTGCCTAAATGCCTTTAGATCAGGGTCCAAACAAAACCGTCTTTCAGAGGTATCTGGTTGAGTATCTGTTTGCTCCTCCTTTGTTTGATGAATAACAGTCTGTCATTTCGTTTTGGGTTTTGTTGGTTCCTTCTCCTACCTCTTTCTCTCCTTACTCTAATTTCCTAAGTGAAAATTAAAGGAGAAAAGAATTATGGTAGAATCGATGCTTCTCCCCCGTTACTCTAGTCTCTGGGAAAGCCACGGCTCTCACATCAGGATGTGGAGAATGCTGGTGCCCACAGCTCTGCTCTCAGCCGTTCCAGTGGCACAGGAGGCAGCAGGTAACTCACCTTCTCTCCCCTCATTGTACTGCCATTTCCCACTTTCCATCCTCTTCCTCGGTCTCCTGCTGTGATCTCTTTCTACAGCTGAGAGGAACGTTTACAGGTCCAGCAGTTCTACCTAGTGTCTGCATGTTCGTGGGAAAGGAAATGTCCTTCATTTTGGGGTGGGGCTCTCATCTCCATGCTGTACGGCATCCATCCGTGAACTACCTTGAGGAGGGTCCCCTAGGAGAGGGGAAAAATATATGCTCATGAGGTCATGGGAATATTGGTTGGAACAGACATCTGAAGTTCACACAGTTTTCCACTTGAAGCAGGCTATTGCCAACACTAGTCCTTGCTGCCTGTTTAATTTTGACTGTATCTGTCTTGTTCAGACCACCAAATTAAGGACCTTTGCAAATTCAAGGAATCCCACTGCCACCTACAGAAGTTTTACTTGAACAAAAAAGGGAGGGTTAGATCCTTAAAATGGAGGAGGAGAGGAGACCTTGTGGAATGCTGTCTACCTGGACGGTGTCTCATAATCAGAGTGGTTTTCCCCAGAAAAACTGTGATCCCTGAGGCTATGCAAGATGATATACTGAGAGCCCTAGCTCAGGGGGCCCTTATTCCACATGACTTCTTAGATACTTTTATATTAAATTAGACAAACAGTGAAAGCAAAGAAGCAGGGGTTCTGTGGCTTAGAGAGAGCATTGTGCCTTCCCCTCTACATGCACATATCTTCTCACCTGCTCTTAACTCCCTTGAATCACTATGCTGTGAAGGTGCTCTGCCAGAATAAGCAAAAACACAGAGGCATTGTTATCTTTAGAAACCACAACATCACATGCCTGATCCATTTACAGCTGAGAATTTATTAGCGGAAAAGTCTCCACACATCTGCAATTCATATAAATGATAAGAACCTTTTGTTTCTAATACCTCGCTGTAATTGCAGCCAGCATGCTTTCCATCAGGAGATGCTAAAATGGCTCCCGAAGGAGGGGAGAGAAGGTGTATGGGGTCTTAATCAGAAATATCCCAGCGACCTCCCAGACACTGAGGAAGGAGGGACGGAGGGAAATAGCTGCGGTGGCAGGTGGAGAGCGAGCCCTGGCCCCTGGCCCTGAATCACTGCACATCGGGGTGTACCCACGAAGCTGGGGAGATGTTCAGTGGATGCTGTATCACACACGGGGCTGCTGCGTCCCACATGCATGATCTGAGGTGCTGGTGCTGTGCTGCTGATCAGTGGGTTGGAAGCTCGGGCATCTCTGGACAATGCTCCATATTAATTACCTGCTATGCACATCTCATGTAATTAAAAGTCAGAGCATCTCTTCCCCTCCTCAGTGCACAGGCACCACTCTGCTGTTGTAAACACACTTGAGATTGGAGCGAGGCCTTTCGCTGACTGAACTCCTTGCTTTTATTTCATGTTAAATGCTAGTTGCAGATACTACCTGTGCTGTGCAAGGGGCAGGGGTTTTATATTAATTAAATGTTGCTATGGAAACAGCACATCAAACATAGGATGGTGTTTCTAGGGGAGGGAGGGAAGGAGGCGCTCATAACAGAAAGGCCCAGGGATGATTTGAAGGGACAAAGGTTTGCAGGATCGTGTTTTTTGTAAAGTTACCAGAGCCTAGGAAGGTCTCCTGGGTTCATGTGTCCTTTTGCTTCCTATGGCTGATAATTCCTGACTGCATAAATCCTCTCCTCTGAGCCCAGCGAAACCCCAGTTTTTCAATAGATTAAATAATCTCATCTTCCTCTTGGAATGTTCGCTACTCACAAACCAAACAACAGAGAACCAGCTCTGAGCATGTAAAATCATGGTATTACAGTTGGACACCTGATAAGCCACAAACTGGAGCTCTGCCCCTTGTGAAAAATGAGATCATAGTCAGACTAATCTGTATAGATATCTCTGAAGTCCTGCCTTAGTTATGCAAAGAGCTGGTTTAAGCCATTTTTAGAAGTGCTGCTTCTCCTGCTTCTCTGAATGCAGCAACAGCCAAGACACCTGGCTTTGTCAGCACAGGAATAAAAATAATTGCAATGCATTTTATATAACTGAAGAATCAATTTTCCAGGCCAATTCTGAGGTAATATATAGGTCTTCATGGCTTATTCGGGGTAAGATATAGAACCAATATGTGGTTTATCAAATTGAAGCTATGAAACACAGTGGAGCAGTCATCCAAAGTACACATGGGTGAAACATGCCTACTCTTTCCAGAATGTCTTCCATATATTTAAGTTTAGATGTTTCAAGGTCATCAGGTGTTTAGGTCATTTCAAAATCCAGATTTTCGTCTTCTTTGAGAATTTCATGGGGGAAGGATCTACGTAGCCACTTTGAACTGATCCTCTAGGAAATGTGTTTTGCTTCCACAGAGCAAGCCTTAAATCTGCCCCCGCTTATGCTCAGGGAAAGAAAGGAGCTCGAGTACATTTGTGATTGCAGCATGGCACCGAATTCCCTTTCTTGCTGCTCAGGAGTAAATGGTGGGAGCTACAGAGAGCAGGTGGTTAATTGGTCTCTGCACGCATAAGCCTGCTGTGTCTTTGCAGCCCAACTGGATGTTTTTGAGTATGTTTGGTACCTCAAGTGAGATCAAGACTCTGTGAATAGTAAGGAGCGTTTCCTTCTCTGAAAGACATGTCTAAAGAGGCTCAAAAGACAAAGGGTAAGAGAAAAAAACATTATGGTAGTATTTTCCCTGTTTCATGGATGGAACTGTTCAGGAACTGACTATAGCTGAGTTCTGTAAGGTTTTGCAGGACTGGGTTCCCTGTAATGGCTCAGAGCCAACATCTCAGGTCAGGAATGTAAATCCTCCAGCCAGCTTTGATTTCTGTTATTTTTTCAGGCTGCAGTCAAATTCTCCCCTCAAATAGTCCCCGAAAACAGTCCCCCAAACCTATACCACTCATTTTCTTTCACCTAGTGCCAATAGAGATCCATCTTTCAAATGATCCCTGATCTGAATAGTTGCTGCTGAGAGAGGTAGTAGCTAATCAGTGTGCATCATTAAGAGATAAACACATTTCATAATCATATCATCCATCCATACATCCATCCATCTATCCACTTTTATCCCTTCTTGAAGAATCTGGATGCAGATCAGCCATGCCACCTGCTTATCAATTAAGGAAGAACAGATTCATGGGCTGATAAATTTAGTGAGTGCCATGTAAGCTCTAACTGGGGGACATCATCCACTTGTCTTGCATTAATAATTCCAAAACGTTCTGCTGATCTTATCATATCATGTCCTCTTTGTGTTTTAATCAGCCCCACACCCACTGCACTGAAATTTTCTGCTGTGAAAAGCCCAGCATTGAAGCAAGCACATCACCAACTTCATTGACACTAAAAAATGTCTGTCTTGTTAATAGTATAAATGGACTAGGGGCTTTGCCTTCCAATTTAATTCAAGAGTGCTATCGGCATGAGTGGGTTATAAAAGCTCTTTTTCAAGATGAAAGACAGTTCCCTGCTAGAAAAAAGCTCAAACATCTTTATGACAACTCAGTGCAAAAAACAATTGAAAAGGATTGTCATAAAAGGAAGCGTGTCAGTTGTGAACTTTACTGAATTGAGCCTAATGCAAAATTCATGCCGAGGTGTCACAAGTGAGAGGCAGTTTATTAATCCAACTTATCTGGAGTTGGTAGGAAGCAGTCATGGTACATTAAGATCGTATGAATATTCCCCAGGCTCATTTGGGTTTCTATTCAGGACCCCTTTTGTGAGTGCAGCAGGGGCCAGAAAGGTCTTTTGGACCAGAAGCAGCCTTCTCTTCCTCTCTCTTCTACATATCTTTTCATACTTGTCACACAGTGGGTGCATTGGGGATAAGTGAAGCATGATGTCTTTGCCATCTGACTGATCAAAATGCAACACCAAGCTAACTGTGTCACACTGCTTTATTCCAGTCATGTATTAGAAAGCATTTTATTTCTCCATTACATTCTGTATGTTCCCAGGCTAACTTTCCCTACTGGGAAGAAGCTGCAGGGAGGATGTGTTCTAAAGCTTCTTTTTCACATACTTTCACTATTTTGCAGTGTCTTATTTTCCCCACACAGGATGGCAAACTGTTTTATAGCTGGTGTGTACAGAAGGATCACTCCAA
This sequence comes from Tyto alba, assembly GCF_018691265.1. Lineage (NCBI taxonomy): Eukaryota > Metazoa > Chordata > Aves > Strigiformes > Tytonidae > Tyto > Tyto alba. The sequence continues at coordinate 7,971,810 of NW_024881317.1, forward strand.
TGAACCTCTGTTGGCTGAGAAAGCATCAATACACCTATAGAAAGAACACAGAGGGCTTGTCAGCACAACAGCCTTTCAGAGAAAATAACAAACACCCTGAAGAAGCAGTGGCGTGGGACCAATGCCTTTCTAAAGGATGAGGGGAAAGAGAAATTAAAATGGTTTGAATTAGAAGTGGAGCAGTCTTGCAAGCTGGCTCCTTTGTCTCCTGGTGCCGTTAGGTAGCAGTCAAAGTAGACTGTGATAAGATTGATGGGTCTAGTTAGGAAAATGGACCCCCCAGTGCTGACAAATGACATCAGACGCCTTAGAAGAGGGATGAAGTCTTCCTCCCTGGAGATTTAAGCTAATTTTGCAATTGACTTAAGCAGAATCAGGATTGAGACTGAGAAGTAGGAAAGCGCTAAGCATGTCTGGCTATGGGATATGAGGCCAAATTTAGCCCTACCAGAAGCCAGACCAATGTTTCTTGTATCTAACTGGGCTGAATTAGCTGAGTACAGAGCTCAAGCTGGCCGTGAGTGACTGCAAGTAGGAGAGGAGATGAAGGCTGTGGAGTTACAGGGAGGTGAAGGAGTTCCTTAAAGTGGATGTGTGTTTGGGAGGTGGATTACAGCGGGAGAGCTGCAGCAGAGATATGGTTTACTGAGCTCTTGAAGGCTTGAAGAAACTTTTACAAAGAAAAGAGTGTCTCCTCTTATTGAAACCTAAGTGGGGAAGAGCCTAAAGGAAAAAAAAAGTCCTCTGGAGCAGGTACCCTGGTGTGAATCTTGCTGGAAGAAGACTTGGATGCATGTATTAAAAAGATGTTAAAATTGATCCCTTTCTGTCATGTTTATGGATGTTACCCAGAGTAGCTTTTATCAGATATGCATTTGGCTCAGCACTGAAGGATAATTGCAGCTAAACAGTCTATAAAAAGAGATCTACAAATGCTATAGAATGTGAGCTGGCCAAATTCTGTCCCCATTTACATCCATGCAACCTCATTGGTTTTAATGAGCTTGCTCTGATACCCCCCATGGCAGAATTTATTTGGGATGTTATGGAGAGTAGACGGGAATGTATTATGTGATTATGACAGTGGGCTCCTTTGTGTCAGTTGTTCCAATGACGCATTTTATGACTTTCAGCATGTCACTTAACTTTTCTGTGCTGAGATTTACTCAGCTGTTCTGTTGACCTGAGGAAATGACCGTAGAATTCCTTGGACACTCTAGATGGAGGGTGCTGCAAACTGCAGTGCATAGACAATTGCAGCTGGGAGCAAAAAGGAGCAAAATCTGCTCTGAAATGTGCCACTAAATGATTTATTTCATCTTTACTCAGTGAAGTCACTGAAGTGTGACACCCAGTAGAAAAGAAAAATAATAGCAGGTTAGTCTTCCTTGGCCCTAATCTTGCAAACATTTAGGACTTAATCCTCTGTTTAATTGTATGAAAAATCTAAAATATGAGTACTTTTTTTGCAGAGTGGAGATATTACACTCCAGTTTAAGAACTGTCTTGAAATGTGCTGGCACCTGGCACAACAAGACCCTGATACTGGCTGAGCTTGGAGACCAACAGTAATGTGGATTTGGTAGCAAAAGTTGTGATGTGCCCACGCTGGTTTGGGGACATTGAGGTACCTCTGTCTAAAAGACACCCAGCACCTTCACCTGCCTAAACTCAAAGTGGACTGTTACTTGTCTACTCTAAACCCTGCCTAGCTGGTGAAATAGGAGAAAAATACATTGAGTCAACCTCTGAAGATGGGAAATTTGGCAATCGGTGCTACTTCGGCTGGACTGCAGCAGAGTTGTCTTACAGACTTACTGACACTGCTGAACACTTCCCTCGCCCTGCGTGGTTGCTGCTTCTGGGGCTTGTGGCTGCTGGGGCTGCCTGGTTTGGTTGCCCACACGATGGCAGTCGCCGCTAGCACATCACCCGTGTGCCCGGCGAGCTGGCCAAGCTCCGCTCCCGAAGGATCAGGAGACAGGAGGATGGGAAGGCAATACCTGCGTGCCATAGGGAGACTCCCTATGGGCTGAGACCTCCTGCTCTCAGCCTCCATGGTTTCAGTGTAGACATACCTCTAATAGCTACTTTCCCCCTTCAAATATCAGCGACGAAACAGAGATGGCACCAGAGCCCCTCTGTGTAGGACAGGATTTCTCTCCCCTTCTCACAGCGCACCTTTTCGCTGTTGGAAGAATTCTCCCAAATAAAGCACCACGAGTGGAAGCCGAAGAAGGTATCTCTGCTTACACCAGCTGTCAGACCAGCCCCTCCTAGCAGGGAGCTGTGCAGCTATCTGAAGCTACGAGACTCATTGCTCCTTTGGAAACCTCTGGTTGTGTTGAAATGCATTAAAGCATTTCTGAGATAGAGCATTTTAGACCTTGTAGAGTAGAAGTTGAGATTTCAGGATTTCTCTGTAGGTTATGATTTGAGAACCACTTTGTAGTGGAGGAATTGGCCCCATAAATAAGAAAAACACATGATAATTTAGGTGGTAACCTTAATTACATGATTATTTCCACTCTCGTAAATATGTATAACCTACACTGGATTATTGAATAAAATTATAGCTTGGTCACTGAAGAGATTTCCCTATCACAAAAAAATATGTGCTAACCATTCTTAAAGAAAGGTTTAGTAAATTGCCTCTAAAGCACAGGAAATTGGTTTAGCTCCTTCTGTGTAATATTTGTCTTAAGAAGCACGTCATCACGGGCAACAGGGCTGAGAAGAGTCACTAAGATCTGAAATACATGGACTCTTGCAGCAGCAATATTACTAGCCCCTCTAAGACAACCTGTGGGGCTTAATTTTCCTACAGATTCTCTGGAGGACCAAAGAAATTGCTTTATGAGTTGAAATACCCATGCTATTATACTCATAATTTGATACTGCAACACTAGATTGCAGTTACTTGTGTTTCTGCAAATCAGTGTCTCTTTTCTGTCTGTAATATTTCTTCACTCACTGCAATAAAATACTCTAAAGAAGAGATAGAGACCAGGATAAATTTTGCTAGTGGTACAATGTAGTGGGATGAGATGTTTCAGGACATCAATTTCAGAATGTAACAGCAGAAAGACATTATGAACTTCATGTTCCTCTCATGCTAATTGTGACTTAACAGAAGTCTCTGCAGTTGAATTATTTTAAAATGTTATCTGAGAGGAAATAAGGCCCCTTATGGCCAAGCTGGAAGCATCCAGAAATTATTTAATATTTGGTGATCTATATAGAAATAACTCATTCTCTCAAAATGACTGGTTGTTTTTCATGAGTTGGTCTGCTTCTCCCCAGATCATCCATATTTGCATCTGTAAAAATTTACCTTATCAACAAGCTGAATTCACAAGCCAACACCTGCTGAGATGCAATAGCCAAAATAATTTCTTAGTCCTTCAGCTGCTGTATTTTTTGCCGCGATGCCTTTAGTCAGGGTGGAGGGTAAAAGTGCCATGAGAAATACACGAGCTTTTGCCACAAAAATGTGGGATAAGCAGAATTCTTGCATCCTTAGTTTCCTCCAGCAGCTTTCAGCACTAGTTGTACTCCTACAAAGATCTCGCAAATTCAGCCAGACTTCTTGTAGAAGGGCATGTGAGTTGGCATATCCATCCCAGTTTAAGTCTAAATAATAGCTACTTGTATTGTCTTTCCCTCTCGTTTGAGTTTCAGAAAAGATGAGGTAGTGCCTGAATGCTTCCTACAAGAGATATTTAAAGAGTCAGAGAACTTTTCTGATTGTACTTTTCCTCTGCTTCCTTAAACTAACATCAAATTTTAGTTAACGTGCAGTTTCCAAGGCTAACTCAGTTTTGATCAAGTTGTGTTAACTTTAAAAAGCTGACTGACTCCAGCTTAAAATGGATGCACTTAAAGGAGGATGAAAGGCCTTTTTTATCAGTGTTGAAGGAAGTAGTTCAAAAGCAAAGATGGTTTTTTTCTGAAGACAAAGAAGCTCTTTCTCACCCTCCTCCCACCATGAAAGGGATCCTTTGCAACTAACTGCCCAACAGAGAAGAATTTGATGAACTGGAGATGAAGTGGAAGTGTATTGGGAATTTTATAGCTGGAATAAAGGAAATTTAATGTAAGTGAATGCCCCTTCATGCCCCCCAAATGTCCTTGTACTTCAGTTCTTTTTTGATTTGTCTGTTTCTTCCCCTCTTTGGAAGCCAATCAGTGGTTTTCCTGTCTGGCCGGACAGAGAGAACTACTGATGTTCTCCTTACCATCTCATACTGCAAATAACAGTAGACAGTGATGGGCAAGGAAAGATAAATAGAGAGACAAATTCTACTAGCTGTTGAGGCAACTAGGATTAGAGTCTTAATTTGGAGACACAAACTTTTTGCATGAGTGAGGCAATTATTAGTGGAATAGGGCTTTTTAGAAGGCTAAATCCCCTGTGATTTGATTCCCATCAGTTCCTGAATGAATATTTAATTGTCACCTATTAAGATTCTCGTTATCTGTAAGCAATATCACTGTTGTTGAGTTTGCCAGCTGGTGAAATTGGTGACGTTAAATTATAGCAATGGACCATGACTATGCTGGAGTGTCCAGGTAGTTTATAAAAATTCAGCAGAACAGTTTGGGCTTTGCTGACATCCACTAGATACATACACTTAAACTAATGGGACCAAAAGAGACTGACTTAAATTCCTGTTTATCCCTTAACATTTACTAGCTTTTTCAAAATGGGTTTTTAAGACAATCAAACTCCTGAGGTCCCTCTCTGGGTTAAATTTCCCTTTCTACATTAGACTTATGGAGATAACTACAGCCCTCAAACAGTGCCTTCTATAAGATTTCTTTGCCTAAATGGCTTAAAAATGGGAAGATTCAACACACACACACAAACACACACATACACACACATAACAGCACATAAGCATAAGAAACGTTCATATAAATTATTGAAGGCAATATCACAGTAAAGTTGGCGGAAATATAACTTACATATGATTTGATAATGAGAACAGTTAACCACTGGAACAAACTATCAAGAGAAGCTGTAGTTTCTTCATCAGAGGATCTCTTCAGTTCCCAGACCAGATGCCTGGACAGTTTAGCCAGGCACAAATTCTTGTACTCAACAGAAATACCAGAGTTGAATTCAATGGTCTGTAATCTATGGGAGCTTAGAGAGTTTGAGCTAATGACACTTTCTGTTTTCAGTTAAGTCTCTAGGGATCTTCTTCCTTCCTAGTTTTGTATCTGGCATATGTTAAATGGCACTGAGGAACCTTTTTAAAAAGAACACGCATAACCTTGAACAACAAGGTTCAAGGGTTACAGGAATCAGAGCAAAGAGCAAATTCCCTGCTTATTTTGGGTGCTGATCTAGGTCTGAAAGGCAGCAGGCTTTGAGATACAGCTAACAAAGCCCATTAGCAAAGACAGGAAGGAATAGGTGCAGCTTTCTTCCACTGCTCTTTTTAGCTAGAGGCACTGCAAGCAAAATCATCTGCTACTTGATCCAAATTTGCATGGTATCAGATTGTATCCATTTACCAGCTCGATATACTTTACCCTTCAAATACATTTATTTAATGTATTTAATTCCTTTTGATGCGTGAACAGTGAAAAAGCATCCTGATATGGGTTCTGAGTGCTCTGTCAATTATTTAAAATTGCACCCAGACTTCAATGTAACCAGCTTATTCCACCTTTCCAGCAACAGCTTGTTATTAAAGATAACCATTCCTTTGCTTCTCTTCAGACCCCCTTCTTGGTCTTCAAAGATCAGAGGAAGTCCAGGTGCTGGGTATAGCACCCAAGGCAATTTTTGACAAAGTCAGAATGATTTTAAGGTGTTCAGGATTTCCATGAAGAAGGGTCCTGAATATCCCATCCATTTTTACAGGGTCAAGGGATGACAAGCATCTGTGTCACAGTCAACTCTGCCTAAAACAATTTACCATGGGTAGGAAGGTGTTCTTTCAGAGGATGTGAAGATTAGAAACCAAATCTTTGCCTCCTGTAAATATTCTCCTTCACCTTAAAAAGGCCTGCTCTCATGTGTAGTAGGTGAGGAACTGCCTCAGAGGATGGAAAGCAACCACCACTGTGAGGATGCTTCTTCCCCCTATTCTCTTTTGTGTTCTGGCCATGCTCTGCAGCCTTTGGGAGCCTTCCAGTGGCTTCTTTGTTCCTATGTATCAGTCAGCTGAAGCATCCTACTGTCCCCTTGAAATCCTGCCCACGCCACCCTGCTACGTACATCCTTTGATTCCAGCCAGCTGCAGATGGGAACAAGAGAAGAAAAGGGCAAAATCATGGGGGTGAGGATGTGGAGATCAGACGCAGATGAAATGAAAGGTCTAATTAAGCCTGCCCTCTCCTCTGGAGCCACAGCCTGGTTTTTTGCTATGCACATGACTGTACACTGGTTTCCAAGTTTATAAAAGGAGAATATGCTCTCACAGCCAGTGCTGGGGAAGAACTCTTGCCATTCCCTAACCGGATAAGATAGTTAATGGCAGCATCTTCTACATTCATATACATCTACTTATTAATTAAAAATATATAGGCTTCAATTTGAAGTTAAAGTGACACATTTAATAGTATCTTTCAGAGCTTGTTAATGCTCAATGAGAACTTGATAGTCACAATAAGTTTGCATAATAAAAATTTTGGTCCTGATGTTAAAGTACTACACATTATGCAACATGCATACAGATGAAGAAAAGAGGAAACCTCTGAATAATATGTTCCTCTGTCTTCCTAGCTGCAGCAGCAGAGGCATTAGTCAGGTGCGCTTCATTTCCAATTTGTGCAAAGACAGGAGCAGCATTTATTTCTGCCACGGGGTTATGTGTGCGCCCAGGTATCTCCATAACTTGATGGGAGAGGGCAGAAGTGTACTCGGGAAGATGAGAGCCTGAATGTTCATCTGTGCCTCTGGATGTGCTTTCCTGTACATCTCTGGCAAATCTTACATTATATTGAAAAGTAAAAGGCGGCTGCTGAGGACTGGATCTCGAAAGTGGGCTCCCAGGGTTTGTGTGAACATGGAATTTAATAGTAATTTAGGCAGGTTAGGAATTGCAATGAATTTTCAGTGGGCTAGACTTAACAGTAACAAGGTCTCATCTTTTCCCAAAATTATAACATTTCTACACATGTACTATTCATAGCCACTCAGTACTGAATAACCTGCTGGGTAGACAAAAACATGTAGCTTAAATAAATTACTATTTTCAATGTTAAGGGAACAAAAATAATTTTTAACCACTTTTTATTTTTGACCCTATTTCTATATTTATGCACTAGTGTCAGCTCCAGAACTTGAGAAACCTGCTTCAGTTTCTGTTTCATGTCAGTTTTGGTATCTGCTCCTCATTGTTTTTGGAAATTGGTTCTCCAAACTAGATCTAAATCTTCTTTTGTGGATATTGTGTTTATGTGGTTCCTGACATTAAAAGTTACTACAGAGTTTGTAAAATGGGAGGCTTGCTATTTTTTATAGCATTTCACTAGCTATTAAACTTTCAGGAAATCTAGGGAGTTTTCATGCTTTTGATGGGTAATGATGTGTTCTAAAACACTTAGTGAGAGTTCCCCCTTGACAAAGAGTAAATAATACTTTGTATTGACGGAAGACTTCCAAAGCTTTTGTCTTTCCCATATGTTTAGTAAATCTTAAACAAAATATGAGCCCTATAGTGTGTTTTATGGCTTATTTTAACACTAACTACTGTTTTATTTTAACTAAATGCTTTTGTGGCATTGCATACTAATAAAAATGAAGTAATAAAAAGCAACTGTGCTATACAGTACAGGCTCCTTTGTTCTCAGTGCTGTGAGGTCTGTCTGCAGCAAAGATGAATTCACTACGCTTAGAAAAAAAAAAAAATGTTCTCACTTTAGCAGAAAAGATGCATTTTGAAAAGGCTCGTGTTGACCTCTACTCAGAGAAGCAGGGCAGCTTTCCGTGTATTCTCCAGTCCGAGGCCGACTTTCTCCTCTCTGGTGGTGCCTGTGCTGCAGATCTCTATTTCACGTAGCAGTTTCCTTCCCAGTGCAGCTTCCCGAGGGAGATCTGCGTGGCACCCACACGGAGCAAACTTGCAGAAGGGCTGCCGCTCCCCCGCCGGCGGCTAGACTACATCAGGTGTGACAGCACCCTTGTACTGATGGACCTTCTCCCTCATGTGACGTGATGGGAGCCTTTTGTAAATATGAGCCCCCATTCAAACCATGATCAATGCACATACAAGGAAGATCCAACACAAAGGAGTATTTTTCTGTGTTGTTTCTGAGCTGAACCATTTCCACTGAGAAGGTTGAAGAATACATTTATCGCCAGGCTTCTTTTTCAGCAGCATATAGACAGAACCAAATCCTAACTGGGATGTATTCAGACAGGTTTTTTATAGTATCCATGTGCTTACACACAGACTTGCATTGAGGCAGCCTCGCCTATCTCTAAAGATGAACTTCCAAGCAGTGAACAGGGTCACCTCTGCTCCACTCTCAGCAAGGCGATGCCTTGGACAAGTGCACTATACGGACATGGGCAAGCTGGCAATGTTTCACTGTCGTCCAGATCCTTGCCTGCAAATCACATTTATCCTCTTGAGTTTGCTTGATGGAAAAGACACATCGGAGTATCCAGAGCAATAGCTGGCGGGCGGTGCAGTGCTGGACCACGCAGCACGCTTAGATGCAAACCTGCCCTGCAAAGGTTGACAAGCTTTTGAATTGTGCTGAGGTTGTGGGGCTGAATTGGTTACCTGATTTACCACCAGCCCTGGACTTTTCATTGACTCATACATTAAGATTTTATCTCAAGATACCCCAGCGTGTGAGGTTTTTTGTGTTGTTGAAGGTTTTGCATTTCTGAGGGAATGAGTAGGGACGGCAGGATAAACTTGGGATCAAGACACCTAATCCCAAGCTACCAGAAGTTACAGAAAAGGAGGTCCAGGGGAGCTTCATGGGGGACAGAAGTGTGTCTGAAGGGCTGTGTGGGCACTAGTAGTGTATTTTGGGAATGCCAAGTCAACAAGATGAGTTTTGCATTTAGTCTGAAGTGACAAGGTTAGGTAGCATCTTTATTTTTTATAGATAGGCTGTTCACAGAAATGAAGGAACAAGGTCTTCACCAGTAAAGCACCCACACTATGGCCTCCCCACCCCTCCACCAGTAAATCAACCTATTTTGCAGCCTCCAAGTGTGTTTGCTTTGAGTGGAAGAGGAAGGAAGATTTCTTTGAGAAAAAAGTCCAGTGTTAATTACAGATAGACATAGGTCTGAGCTGCAAAAGTTGCAATTTCTTTCAGATTACTGGGAGCATGGGAAAACCAGGCCTTGGGGCTCCTTAGAGAAAGAGGATCAGCTGAGAAGTTCATCTCACAGACCAGCTGCTCTCTGATAGTTTGACATGGTGAGGCACCTGCCCAACAATACGGACTATGTCAGGAAAACACAGTTCATGGCAAAGTGAAGGAAGAGGGGAAAATAGATCATCGTATAAGAAAGACAGAAGGACCCAGCTGGAAGAAGGCCTTCCAAACAAATAAGAATAGGGTGGATGGACTTTCTGATAGGAGATTTGTCTCTGCTGAAGAGATAGGAAATTTTTAATTGACAGAGCCACTGAAGTGAGGGAAGAGGGGGAGGAAAGCCGGTACTTGGATTTCTTCATTCTGGGTCAATAATCTGAGACTAAATAACCCCTTGCACCTTGTGCGCCAGGAGCTCTTCAGCGTGTCAAAATGGGAATTTAAGGATATTAAACTCAGCTCCTAGTGCAATTACTATGCAGATGGTGGAAAATAAGTGTTGGCAGATTTAGTGTGGGTGCCTGGTGAAGCTTGTATCTATTGAAGAGGTAATGGGCAAACACTAAAGAGGAAATTTCAATTTCTTCACAGCTCTGGAAGACCTGAGATAATCAAAATATTCATAGGGGCTGCTTAGATTCTTCTTTTAGAGAGAAAACTGTAAGATGCTAGTCCCTCTCTATTCTGCTGTCATGTACAGGTTATCTGCAAAGGGCAGATTGTAGTCTGGGAGGGGTTTACCTGCTGATGTGGAAAGCATTCCTCGCTGCCCTCTCCTGACCAGGAGGTCCATCATGGGTCAGCCCAGCACCCAGCTCTGACCCACACATGACCCACCAGCTCTGAAGCCCCATCTGCTTATGATGCTGCTTCAGTCGCCGAGTCTGGTGAGTGCCTCCTGTCAGTTGGTGACAGTCTTCAATCCCAGCCTCCTCTGGAACAGCCTTGTTGTTCTCTCTTCCCAAAATTGTTAATAATGACCAGACTAAGCTGAACCTGCTGTTAACCTCTCCTTAGGCAAAATAACCTTTTAGAGTACTGGTTTGAGTCCAGATACCCAGGACATTATGCAAATTCCTGCCTTTCTCCCACTATCATATCACCGTCTCAGCTCAGTTTTGCTGTGGTTTTTTTTTTGTTTGTTTGTTTGTTCTCTGGGGAAAATGTTGCAAAGCTCCCCCTTGGATGGAGATTCACCAAGAACTGATTTTTTTCTTTTCTATTTACTTCCAGTCCAAAGCAGCATGAACTAGCTCCTTCTTGAGCCCTGTAACAAATGAATAAATATCCTGTCTAAGATATAACATTTTCCAGTGCTGATTAACCTGAGCTGAAAAGATGGATACTCGTTCCTGCAAACTGTGCTATCAGGGAGAACAACACTAGATGAATTTTGTGACGTGGTTTAGAACCAGACCTTGGTAGCTAAGTGGGTAACAACACCATCTACCATTTCAGCACTTTATATCTCTGTGCAGCAAAGTCACTCCAGAAGAACACAAGAGGTGTTCAATGGCCATGCTGTGTAGAAAATCCATTAAAGCCCAATCAAGCTCAAGTTTGAAATCCAGGCTTGGTGGCAGCATAAAAAAAAAACAAACAAACAAAAAAAAAAAAAAAACAAAAAAACAAAACAAAAAAAAAAAAAAACAAACCAAAAAAACCCCCAAACTTGAAGGGGAAAAATAAATCTCTGCTTAATCTCTCAGAGAAAACCACAGTGGTGACTCAGTCCAGATGTGATATAGTGCAGCAGTGGCTTCCTCTGTCTGATCGTGTACAGAGAGAAGGGTTTCAGAGCTCTGCAGAAGTGACCCACTTCCAGGCTATTTAAAATGTGCTTAGGTGCTGTGTAAAATATGCACAGGCATGCTGCAGACCTAGGTGAAACGGAGGGGGAGATGAGCCCTGAGAAAAGGACTCTGGTGTCATTGATCATTCCTCAAAGGGTGGAACTGATGAAAGGACCCCAGTTTGGTGGTATTCAGTAGCATCCCAAAAGGAAAGAGAAACTGATGCCAACCCAGCGTGGAAGAGGGGGCATGAGTGACACCATTTGTAAGCCATGGCCTGTGGCTGCATTGTCCATAGGATGGGAAGGGGCAGGACAAGTTTACCCCTCCAGACACACATTATATCATTGGTGTCTCAAGAAAGGAGACCTTAAGAATGAGAAAGAGGTTGTGGCACCCATCCATCACTCAGTGATGACTTTATAGACCAGTCATTGCATAAGTGGGGCATCCTGCAGACACAGAGTGGTTCCTCTCTATTGACCTCTTCTTTTGCCGTGGAGACAGTTTTCAGATTTTTATATTGCTGCACTGGAACTAACGAGAGCAGCCTGATCAAGCTGCCAGAATGAATCAGGGGGATAATGCTGCACTGATATGCTAGGCCACAGTCTATTCTTTTCCAAAAACTTTAAATTGGTTGAAAACCAATTTTGTCTCTTATTTTTACATTCAGCAGGGGAATTTTCTGGCAGTTTCAGTCTGGAGATTTTGCTTCCTGTGTATCGTGCTTCTTCCAATCATAAAGCTATAGAGAGGTCAAGCTGAGCTATATTCCCTTCATGTGGGAAGAGTTGCACAAACTGTTTCTCATTAGAGAAGGGCCAGAGTATGGAACCTCAGTTCTGAACACCTTGGGGTTCTTAAAACTGACTTTTCCCTAGGTTTCTGATCCAAATCTAGACTGGACTTGCTCCGTTCTTCTCAGCTCAGGAAGCTTTAGAGAGAGAGGAATTTAGTACTTAAATTAGCTCTGATGGTGGAAAACACCTCCATCATTTTGCTCTGGATTTCTGTAAAGGCCATGGATTGACCTCAAACTTATAACATGAAGTGATAACAGCAGACTTTTTCCTTGAGTAGAAGGTGGTGAAAATATGGCTTGCTTTCAAAATATGGCTTGCTTTTGAATTGTTACAATTGGGTAGAAAAAAAAAAAAAAAAAACAGACAACAAACCAGGAGATATCTGTTTCTTCAATGTTAATACAGAGTGTATCTGAAAAAAATACCATTTCAGCATGTGCATTAACCACTAGGCACCTTTTCAATTGGTGTGACTTATTGAAACCATTAAAGTTCCATCCTGCCTACAAACATGCAAGCACTGTTCCCAAACTGCATCCATTATTGTTAGGGTTGCCAGTATTTCCAGCAAATAAGTAAAGCAGAAGCAATAGGAATTATCCTTGCTCTCAACTTCTGATATTAAAAAAAAGAATATTCTTTAACTGTTTTGAAGGAATGCTTAAATTCTGTTAAGGAAAAAGATTTGGAAGCTGAGTGAAGAAATCAGAGGATGATGATCCCCAAGGATTAAAGATGATGGATTTGACCTGAGTCTAGAAAAGCATGTGAGATTAACATTTACTTGGCTGTTGAATCTTATAAAAAAACAACCAAGAAAAAAAAACAAAAAAAAAAAAAACAAAAAAACCAGAAGTTTTTATTTCTAACATTTGTCTTCTCTTTAAAGTTTTGAAATAACCCAAAGGAATGCAAGAATGAAGGCCTAAATATACCAAGCTGACATAAGAAATATTTCAGTTAATAAGTAAATTTATCTTGTGCATGGACTCAGGCTTTTCTATTCAAAAAGCAAAGAGAGAAAGCTCAGGGTTGGCATTTTTCTCCTATAACCAATACTGAATGAAGTGTCTTAAGTTTGTATCTGGAGCTGCCTCTCGTGGATGTGTTGTGAATCTTCTGTTATTTGGTAGCATGTCTGTGGTTTTTATGGCTTAAGTATGCATGTTTAGAGATTTCCTTCAAAATGGACCATGAAGGACTGGAGTCTTCTTGTGTAGCTTTAACCAGCCGAAAACACCTATGGTGTCAGGTCCATCACTTCTTGATAGACAGACATTTCTTATCCAGGCAGAAATTACCCCTGTTTACCTTCATTATTTATCCTGGGGTGCCAGAAATTCTTCTTTGTATTTGGATTTCTCTTCATTTCTCCTCCTTTGACTAGATGAGGAAAGATGTAGGTGTAGACCTACCCCTGCTTTGTAGGTTATATCCGGATCATCAGTGCAGTAAGAGTGGAAGAGCGGTCTGAATCACCTGGTGCTGAGGTTCTTCTGCTATTCTACGTGAAGCCTGGGAGTTTTACTGCTGGCTAGACCTAGTCTGGTCCCATGGACCAAATGTCTCCATTGTGCATGTGATTCGAAGTTGTTCAGAGGACCAGACATCAACTTGGTCATTATGTCTTATGTCTGCCTTAGGGTTTGGAGCACGTTTGCTGCACATTTGGAGTAGAGATTCTGGTTTAATTTTCTCCAAAAGGAAGCTAGTTCATGAGCATCAAAACAGCTCTGCAAACGGAGCCAATGCATGGTAAATTGATGACTGGGAGATTTCCTTCAAAATCCCACTCCTGCTCTGAAGCAAAATGCTAATGTAGAGGCAGCCTTATGTGATGTGTGGAAACAATTCATTTGGTCCTTCCAAATGTAACTTGTTTTGGTTTTTGTGTCTGAAAATATTTCCCATGGATGAGATTTCTGTCTCCTGAAGAGCACTATCAACCCATGAGGCTAAGAGCAGGAGCTGATGGAGAGAGTTATTTCAGCATCCCAAGGGGGAGAGGAGAACAGTTACAGTGGGTAAGATTTAGTAGCTCTTCGTAATAGACACATCACCTATCTCTGAGGCTGTTTCTCCCGTGCTGTTGCATTAGTTGCCATTCCATTGTCTTCTCTGCAGGCAAGATTGGCTGACAATCTGGGTCTGAAGGAGGCAGCTTGATTCTCTCCCTGTCTCCTTTAGCTGGGTGTTCTGCTCTTGCCTGTGGTTGTCTGTCCTCATAAGACTATCTGAGTCAGTTTGAATCCTTACAAACTATTTGACTTGTTGACCTGCTGCAATAGCTAATTCCACAGGGTGCCTGCATTGTGCTAAAAAAATAACAGCTTTCTTCTCATCACTTCCAAATTATGTGCCTTTTAGCTTAATAGAAAACTCTCCCCTCACTCTAGGAGGAGGGGAGAAGAGGAGCATTAGGTCAGGGTTCACCACAGAGTTTCTTAACTGCCAATCCCCCCACTTTACACTCTGAGCCTGCTTTCTTTAAAATTAAAGACAAAACACCTAGTGACTGCAATGGGAGTGGGTTCATGTTTTTACATATGTCTTTTCTAGGTTAAAATCTCTCCCAGCCTTTGTGATCTCTTCGCAAATAGAAGCTTCTGCTCCCAAAGGAACTGCCACAAAAATCTGGCTGCAATCTGTTCCCATGCTGCTGGGTCTGTGTGTTTGGAGATACACTCTCAGTGCACAGCACACCCAGAAAAACAGTCTCCCATTTCTTTGTGGCTCTTCTTCCCCCCTGGACTTTTACTCAGACATCTTCATTTTATTACCTCTGGTGACTCTCGGGCCTGTTCTAGGGAGAAATGGCATGCAACTCTTGGCTGCTGAAATCAGAGGGTGAGGAGATGCTCTTAACTTCACAGGGACAGAGTTTTACCTTCTGTTTTTAAGGGTCATAGGCAACTGGAAAGATCCAAATAGTGGAAAACTAAACTTTGGGAAAGTAAAAGCTTGAATTTGCTTTCTCGCCCATGCCAGCGCTTCCAGGATTACAGCAGCTGCAGGGTCATACAGCTGGGACAATACTGAATCCGAGGTAAACAAGTTCTATAAAGAGTGTCATCAGGATGACCAGAGGCTCCTTGGCAGTCTCCCATGCTGGTGCCTATCAGCTGTCACCTTGCTTTGTTGCTCGAAGCCTGAAGCGTAGCCCTGACAGCCCTGCAGGGAAGATCCCCGCTGCTGGTGTAAAGTGCTTGGCTGGTGCCTCCCCTGTACATGACCAATCTATTTCCAAGAGATGCCTTAGACCAGCATGAAAACCTACCAGTGTCCTAGCAGCTGCTCGGGGGTTGTTGCTCACAGAATGCCATATGCTGCTTGGGCTATCTGTGTTCGAGGGAATTGAGGATAGCACAGAGCTCAAAGCAAGAGGATGCTGTCACTGATGCAATGGGCACAGGATGGTCACCAACCCCAGGAGGGTCTGTGTGTGTGGTACTGCCACTCAGAAACACAAAGGCTTCACTGGCCATCCCTAACTGTCTGGAAGGGTCTTGATCAACCCTCCCACGGACTAAATCCTTGAAATAATTCCCAGTATAGGTGCATGACAGTACCACAGTGCCTGTGCCCGTGACCTGACGGGGTGTGTGTAATTAATAAACTTTTCTGTGAACAAGAAAGAAATTGCTCCTCTCATCTATTTTGTTAGCCATCTCCTTGCAATGGAGATTCTCTCCTTGCACAGCCTTAGGTGACTACTTTTGGTGCTATAAGATACGATAAAAATTGAAGGGTCACAGCACAGGTTATCTTGTGCAGAGAAATGGAAATATTTGCAGGAATGTTCATGATAGTATTCATAGCTGGTTCAATTTTGAGTCCAAGATCTCTGAGAGAAACAGAGAAAATAGCAGGAGAGAGAATTGCAGTCTCCTTAAAACAGCAAATAATGTCTTAGTGTGGACTGTAAACTAGGTTGTGGGAAATGTATTGCAGCTAGTGTACCATGCTGTGTGAAGCAGAGGCACACTAGCACCCACAAATGCTTGTGCATGTATCCAGCACAGCACTGTACAACACCACAGTGGTTCCCAGCACCATATGCCTGCGTTGGCCAGGAATAATCCTCTTTAAAAAGCAATCATTAGTTTGTGAATCACGCTGATGTGGATATGCTGCTTTTGATTTCAGAAGCAGTGTACAGTACAGGCAAGTCCTGAGATTCAAGTGACTGAATCAGATATGAACTTGGGTTCTTGTGGCATCGAAAATCTCCAGTAGGGTTTGTTTTTCCTCAGCATGGAATAAGAACAGCTTTGTAATTCTGGAAATTTGTCTGCAGGATTGGAAAGACTTTTCCTGCGCCTGTTGTTTGTGGTCTTACATCTCACAGTGCAATTACAACATTGTACTGATGCTGAGTTGAAGTCTGCTGTTTTGAGCAGTAAACTCAACAATATCAGTGTGGCTTTGTTCCCAGCAGGCTCTGAATCTTGGGCCCTGATTTCAGCACTGAAACTGAGTAATGTGTGAAGAACAGGAGGATGATGGGATCTTGGTTGGCACTTCTGGGACATGCAGCGTACAAAGAGCTATATTTACCTAAACCCTTGCTCTAGTCCTAAACTCTTGTGGGAGGAGACGGTGATGTTTAAGGTGCTTTCTGAATCCCCTGTTCCTAGAACTGGAGCATCTGAATTTGGCCTGTGTCACAGAAGTTTATAATAGTGACCATGTATATACTTGTTGCCTTTGGTAAATACAGACTGCTGAAAACAGAGTCTAAGTTGGTTGACTGTTGGTCCCACTTTACCTCCTCTGCAGGTCTTTCTCTTATTCCTCCTAAGTACTGACTATTGACCTGTGATGACAGTTGTATTTCTAAGGTGTGCAAGAAATGTGCACATGCACAGGGACAGTGATGTATATATGACCCGTGTTCCTTGGAAAGGAAACTCAGTGTCATCATTTGAGGCAGTAGGAAAAACGTTCCTGCTCAGCGTTCTGCCCATGCTACGGCTTGTGGGGCAAACCCAAGCAGGGATCTGAATTATTAGGTGAGGTCATTTGCTTTTCCTTTATATGTGATGAAAAACATCTTCACAGCTGAAAGGGCCATGAAAATAAAATGAAATAGTAAGATCTCATTGCCGCATCTGTTGTCAATGCTACTGCCTGTGCTTCAGCCATTGCAGTTTGGACTGAAGTGGAGCACTTGTGTCTCCTTTCTGGATGGAAGCCAGATGGGAGCAGGAGACATAAATGAAGAGGGAGAAAATTAAGTGGCATAAACTGCCAGCACCAATAGCTGTTCATCTCAGGGTAGTCAGCTCAAAACCCAAGTTGGCTGTAAGATACAGTTACTTCAACCTGGCATCTGTATGAAATGAGTCGTGATTTAACAAATATCCACATGGTGTAAAGTTTCATAGTGTTGTGTGTCCCCCTCCTCCTCTTCTCCCCACTGCAGCAACACTAGCAAAGTGTGTAAGAAAGGCTGGACCTCTGGAGGTCATCCCGGTCTGCCTTTCTGTGCTCACCTCTGCCCTTCTGTGCTCACCCTTAAAGCATATACATTTTATGACTGAATAGAAAAGAGCTTCAACCTGAAGAATAGAGGATACCATTAAAAATTTATGGAATATTTATCAAACCTTCCTATCTGGTAAGTGGACAGAGGGTAGGACTCCATGCTGAGGTATTTATGGCACATTTATGTAGTTCCTGACAGCAGCTTTATGGAAAAGAGTGCCCGTGAGTGGTTTGCCAGTGGTCTGGTGAAAAGTTTGGAGCCAGGTCTAGAACCAATATTTCAGGGATGGCCTGAGGCTGCCACATGCATTTATACAGAAGGAAAATGCCCAGCCTTAAGTGAGCAAGGTGGAAAATTGCTGTTTTTTAAACCACAACGTCTCTGCCATTCAATCTTTCCTTGTCTGTGCAAGGTTGGCCACAAAGTTTTCATGAGCTAAGAGAATTGGGACCAGTTCAACCAGGACTTTTCTTCACACAAGGCAGACTGTGTCATTATTAATCCAAGCACCACATAACTCTCTCAGACACCTGCATAACGTGAAATACATCTTTCTCTTTAAATAACCTTTCTTCTTTTTGTAAGTTTGTTTGTCGATCAGATAATCTGGGTGAAAACTAGTTGAGGTCTGTATGAGACTCTAGATTTCAGTGTGGTTATTTCAGTTAACATGTGTGGCCACACCTGCAGCTGGTGTAAGACAACACAGTTTCCCTGAAGCCAGGAGAAGGTGGTGTGACTAGATGAGTGCACTTCATTGGGTTCATATGGGATTGCTTGTTTTCTAAACATTTTTTTCTGGTTCTCCTATACTAATCTATTAATTTTGGGGTTTTTTTGTACTCCAAGGAATTTGACAAATATGTAAATTATGATATTCTGATAACCTGCTTTCTGTTAAGAAAATAATTATAAATATACATTCTTTCACAAGCTGGGATTTTTAAAAACTGTTTTTAAAAATTATATAAAACCTTATGTGTCTCTTTAAATGTATCTTAAAGTGTGAGTGACATGAAAGATTTGGAAAACGGATAGCTCAAAAATCAGTCACTTAAAATTATCACCTAGTTAAAACAAGAGGCTATTATTATATGTGGAGTCAAAGAGATTTTGGATTAAAGGCTTCATATATGGTGGAAGGAAAAGATCTTTTTAATCCTTTTACTCTGCAATACTGGTTATCTATATTTTGGCTACTATATTTATTCTTCATGTGCTTTTCAAACTCCCTACAAAATTAGAAGATTTGGGATTAAGCAAGAAATTCAGAAATGACATGCAATAACTAGTTCATTACAGACTTCTTTAATCAGAGTTTCTGTTGCTGTGTAAACGTTCAAAGCATTCTCTCTACCTCCATCCCTTTGTGGAGCCAATCTAGGGTTAATCTCACTTTCACTCATGGCAGAACTTGCCAGAGATGTTTCTGCATGTCATAAACTTACATTGCATGTGCCTTCAGCTACTACTAAAAATTGTTTGGGGTCTGTGCACCAATATCTCAGAAATGCATTGCACCAGGATGATAGTCTATATCATGTTATTTAAAGCTGATAAACAAAATATAATGGCCTCTCCTGTTTAGTATCTGAATGATGTAATTGTCCTGTCTGCCCTAAAAATTGATCAGACAGTGGAATGCACATTTTAGCATGTAGGCTGCTTATAAATTGTTGGCCATCAGCAGTGTTTGGTGTACTTGATATTCATAATTTATTACTTTGGTTGTTTGGGGCAGACATTGAGATCAGGTGGCATGTACTGGTTCCTACACTGGATGGATCCAACTCCTTAAGTCAGGTCTCTGGACTGAATAATGGCAATGATGACATGATGACTAGCTTAATAGTCTCCTTGAGGGGAGTATTCAATAATATTAGTCTCTACTACATTCCTGTTATAATTGCTTGCTGGAATATTCATGTAAAAGTGGCACTGCTGCAGTCAAAACAAATCCATTTTCAGGGTCTGACCTGATATTTGTAGATTAATTTTATTCTGTTTCTGTCTGAACAAGCACAAGGTAACACAGTAATTCTGATGTATATATGCTACAGTACATCATCTGATAATCAACACATGTTTCATATGGCATGATAAACATGAGAACTCAATTTAGGTTGATGAATGGATAGCCCAGAATCTGTGGAATTTTTGGAGGCCCACCCGAGGCTGGAGAGATGTGTTATATAACATTTGGAAACATTTGACCCTCCCGGTGTTTTGTGTTTCTGCATGCCACATTCATGAGAGGAGGAATCTCTGGAATGAAGGTAATGGAGAGATGGCAACCGCATCACTTGGAGGTTATAGCTCTGGCCTCAGGCCAGCTGGACATAGGTCAGCAAGATCAAGCCTTATCTATACTCAAAACATGCATTGGTTTTAAATGTCCTCCAGTTAATTTTAACTCTTCAGCTTGGCAGGTGCCAGAGCAGCAAGGGCTGATAGACCCTCCAAGATGAACTATCTGGTGGTGGCAAATATCCATTGCCTTTGTACTGAATTGGGACCAATTCAAAGACACTGAAGATGGTAGAAAATATTCTATTAACTTCAAGAGATAATAAATCAAGCTTTCAAGGGAGCACTCAGTGATGATTTATTGGCAGTTCTGATAGGGGAAATTTTCCACATTTAGGAGTGGGACCTTGAGATGAGGTTATGGTATGTGTGGGAGGAAGGTCAGTCTTCCTCTGCCATTGTCACACATGGTCTGCAGAGAAGAGATGGACCCATGAATGTGCCCAGCTCACACTTATGTCTCCTTCACTAACTGAAAGCTATAAAGCAACAGTGCACATTTTCAGAGAGAAGATGTTATCTTTCCATTTTTTTTTGTGCAGCACCTCAGATTTGTGAAATAGTCAAGCAGCATAAGCATAAAGAGGTACCTGCTTCTGTGTGAGACAATAGGGATCTTCTTTGGGAGGGTTATTCCCTTAGAGTTATGGACAATGGAGCAATCTCATCTGTAGCTTGGTACCTGTTGTGAAGTATGTGATTTTAAGTACCTGTCAAGATTTCTCCCTCTGCAAAGTTGAGAAGATATAAGCAGTGGAAGAAGAGAAGGGTTTAAATAACATGTATGTATATGTAAGTATATTTATATACATATAATGAAAGAGAGGGAGAGAGGGAGGGAGGGAGGGAGGGAGGGAGGGAGGGAGGGAGGGAGCAAAGGAACAAGTGAATACCCAAAGCACCTCAGGATCTTTCGGGATGAAAGGTGCTATAGAAATATATTATCACTATTACTTTTATCAATAGTACAATATTGCTAGCTCACTTACTTCATTATAGTCCCATTGCAACACTGATCTTGTTACCTGGCTTATTTTAAGATAGATTGGAGTTTAGTTTTATCTTTTGCTAGGTAAGAAACCACTCTGAGAACTCCAGCTAATATGCTTCAGAGTGACAGAACAAGTATGTTTTATGAAGCCAAATAAAAGTTTCCTTCATCAACTACTGCAGGGTATAAACAACTGTCAGCCATCTTGGGGAGTAGACATCCTTTTATTTAATTGCAAATTAAAAAACATAAACCACCTTAAACACAGAGCTACTGTCACATCAAATCAATACAATAATTGTGCTCAAGCAGTTAGAAGGCACATGATGTTCAACATTTTGCATACTAAAAATAAATCAATCACCAGAGCAATAAGGAAATCTTATAATATATGAGTAGATTATGGTATATTAGTACATTTTGTATTGTATACCTGCTTTTCCCCATTTTCATTGAATACAAAGGGGGAACTTTGTGATCTGAAAATAGTTAACAATTCCTTTTATGCTGGTGAATTTTTGCTAATAAGAAAATCCCTGGAATAAAGCAAGAGACTCTCAGGTCATATACAAGCCCCAGAGCCAGACTTTGCTGCCTGACTGTGAACTGTTCTTTATTGTTTTTAGGCTGCTGGATGTAAGGATTTAAAATACTTTTTATTAAATGTAGTAATGAAGAAAGGTCTTAGAGACTGAAATCTTTGATCTGTTCAAATGGTTATCTGCTGCCTTACAGAAAAAAGGTCTTAAAACAAATTCCCAGACTTTTGCACTAACTTCATCAGTTACCGAAGGTTTGGTCTTGTTTTAACTTGACCACTGCACATGTCTCATGGGTGTGGAGGGAGAGATGCTCTCCCAGACAGAAGCGGGATGTCTGTGGATCAGTTTGCAGGAGTGATGAGGGAAGCCCATCCAGTGACACAGAATGACCAGGGAAGTAGAGATGCCAGATGCTCCAGGGCTCACGGCTCACTGGTGCTTTTTAAAAAGGGAGAAAATTTCTGCTTTTTCCTGTGACCACTCTTATCCTATCCAGACATCTCTCAGCCCTGTACTCTTATAAAACTGTAAATAAATACCTTACTGACAAGGCCAGGAAAAGGCTGAAAGGTTCCTCTTGATGCTGGGAGCCACCAGCTCTCACAGCAGTGCTGCTCTCTTGTCGCTACTCCAAAGACTGATTTCAATCTGCAGCTTTTTTTTTTTTTTTTTTTTTTTTGTGTGTGTGTGTGTGTTGCTTGTAAACAAAGCTTTGCAAGTACTTAGCATTTGCAGGTCTCAGCTGTAGGTAGATCCTGCTTTTCTTTTGCCCTCTGCTTTTGCTAGGCCCTTGCCTTCCAACTTGCTAGTCTCCCTCTTCTGCCCCAGAGTAGCCCCAGCAGGTGCCTTTGGGTAACTCCAGATTTATTGGTACATGTTGCTGCTACAAGGAGGGACACAGAGGCTAGAGAGCAGTGGGCAGGCTTGCTCTTTGCCCACAGTTCTCACCACAGCTTTTGCTCTCAACTCCATCTTACAGTCACCAGGTTGGAGAAAGCCAGAAGAACTGTCTCAGAAGAGCAGCTCCACCTTGCTCTCTGCCAGCCTCTGCAGCCAGGGAATTTGAAACTCATATAAAGGGTAATAAAAGGGAGATTATTGAGGTAGAGCTGGAGAAAAGCCCAAAGGAAGTTATTGTACCATATGGAAGTCAATTCTTTCATAGTGTTAGCTGTTGCTGCCTTCCTCTTTGCATCGGTACTTCATTGCCCTGAGCTGAGAAAGACAAAAGTATTTCACCCTGATACTAGCAAGCTGTTGCCGCTGTCTGTTTCCAGTCCACAAAGCTTTCAAGTATTTTACAATGATGGCTGCAAGCATCCCTTGAGAAACTGGGGCACAAAAAGCTCAGTTTCCCCTGAAAGCCAAGGCAAAAACCAGGCAAAGAACCCAGGTGTTCAGAGGATTCCGTGCATGTTGCAGCCTGTGCCATATTGCCTTGCCGGTCGTGAGAGCCTTTCGCTTTCTGTTTGAAGGCTGCGCCAGGGGTTGCAGCTTGGGGAACTGCCATGGCACTGCTCTAAAAAAAGCAAGAAATACCATCCTGATCCAAACAGATATTTATGGGGAGGGGATGAAAGTATTAGTGAGGAACCAAGATGCCCACAGAACAAGCCCCAGAAACATTTGGCAGCCAGCCTTGGGTTCTCATCTTCAGCCTGTTACCCTACTCACGTTTCTGGGGCTGTGGAGTGATAGAGCCAGTTTATCCAGATGATACCAGAGAGGTGATAAAAAGGAGGCACCAATTAGCTCCAGCAACAAGTGCTATGCAGTCGGAAGCGTACAGCCCTGCAGGGAGCTATTTGCCCAAGAAAATATAGCAAGAGGTCAAATGCTGTCACTTCTGCCAGGCTCGGGCAATGACTATGTCCCTCTCTCCAAGGCACTAAGCCTCTCACTGAAGTGTCATCTACCCTGTCAGCTCCTGAAGATGAGCTGAGAGAACATGTCCTCACAACGGTGGCTGGTGTCCTGTTTGGAAAGGGCCAAGATCCTCTTTCCACTGGGATTGAATTGCAGGTAGCAGTGCCTGGGCTGGAACCTGAGCCTGGTTCATCCTAGGTCGTAAAATTAGGCCACTCTTTGGTCTGGGCTGGGAAGGGTGCCCAGGGGAGGGAGAAGGTGACACGGGACACATGTTGGTCCAGAAGGGCTGGGCAGAACCCAGCTATATACGCTGAATGATTTTAGCCTCTTTCAGGTCAATGTCTTAATCTCCTCTGAGTCAAATCCAGGAAACAACAAGAGGGGCAAATTTCAGCTGGGTTGGCTTTGATTAACATCTTCTTTATAAGTTGTGCTCCGATGGCAGATGCCATGCATTAGCATTATTTACTCATTAAGAGACCTATAATTGGAGACTAGCAAGTGTCCTCATCACAGTTGACCTTATTTATGGAGGAGCTGACATCTGAATGTCAAATTTGCATCCGTGACTTTTCTCCCCCCAGTAACCATTCTAATATGCAAATACTGAGTTGCAAAAGAATGAAAATAAATAAACCAGCTATTTTGGTTAGCTCTGGGAAGATTTGTGTTTGCTGCGACTTTGGAGGCAGTGCTGAGATTAGACTCTGTCACTTAATCAGGAAGTAAGTGAGAAAGAAAGACGTTTCAGATGCAGGGATATGTGGACTGTGAATTGTAAATTGCCTGCAGTGCAATCTAAGAGAAGAAGCAGGTATAAAGCACATTACAGGGCCATTTGCAGTTCTTTGTTCAGGTATAACTGACGCTTACAGTCATTTCGTTAAATATTCTGTTTATATGCTTTTCCATCCTGAATAAGGAGTTATCCCAGTCCCTGGAGTGAAAGAGGTTCACAAAATACCTGCATTCATGTGCTCAAAGCAAGGCATTAATGGAGCCATGTAAGTAAAGGATATGAGGCTTCAGCAGGGGGAGAATCAAGAGAACAAACTGTTCCCTGTTGCAGTGTTGATTCTGTCAGGAGATGATAGAAAATGAGGAGAAAAAAAAATGCCTTTGGGGCTTGCTGTGTTCTGGGTAGGAGAGTTGGAGGGAAAGGCTGCTGGTTGGGAGTTTGCTGGCTGAATAATTTCACACTGGAAAAGGTCAGCTCATGCTAAGTCAAAGACGTATCTCACATCTCAGACAGCTTTGGGAGCGCCTTACTATGGCACAGTTTGTGGGAAGAGTGTCCCTTGCCATCATAGAAATTGGGCCCATGGTCCAGCTGCTCTCCCATGTGTGCTCTTAAGCACTTAAGAGCTCTCAATCACGCTCTTTCCCACTGTTCTACCCTGTGGTCTGGAGGGATCAGGGAGATTCACTCCACACAGCTCTGATCACCTCCTGCTCCCTGTAAAACCAGTGGTGACAGATAAGCGCTTCTGGGGGGTAATTTGTGTCTTCGGCAAGCTGAAGTGCCCTTTCTCTTTTCCATGATTATCTGGACAGGTGATAAGACTCCTAATTTGGTGTCTGAGGTAGCTGCCTAACTTTGGTGGTATGAATTGCTCCCTTGTGGTTTGCAGTTACATCTCCAGGGACACAAGATAATAAAACAAAACAAACAGCCCAGGATTTTCCAGGCATTCTCAACACAGCAACTTTATGATGAGAATACAAACCAACCCATCCCAGAAGGATAAACCCTGTCTGCATTTATCTGATCTGTTTTCCATGCTACTCTGTGTTTGGTCAGAGTCCTTCTGAGTCCTGAGAATCTGCTTTACAGTTGTGGGTTCTTTAATTCACCACCTTTCCCACCCACCCACACATCTACCTGTAACCTGCAAATTAGCTTTTATTCCATCAGGTCCCACAGCTAGATGACATCCCCAGTGCTACGAAAATGCAAACCCATTGCTCATCTCTGTTGCTTGGTGAGTCCTTCAAGTATAGAAGACTCCACTTTTAACAGCTTCTGACTTTGTTCTCCATCAGGGGAAATCCTAGTTAGATCCAGCTTTGCAGAGAAAGTGGAGAAGCGGACTAATTCTACTGCTTCTGAGTGTTAAATGTGTCTATTTGTTGCTGAATCTTAATGACAGTCCTCTTTGGTGATGGGCTAGCAGGCACTGCCCTCCTTTGCTGATTACAAGTTGAATTTTCCAGGCAATGGGTTAGCTCCACAGCACACGACAATGGGCATTTGATACAGCCAATTGCTATTCAAAATTTGTACATAAAGAGATGACACAAATTATTGTACTACAAATCTCCCAACTAATATTTTGAGGATTAGCATTGAAATGGTTGGAATGATTTTTCTAAGACTTTCTGAGAATTTATTTTTTTATTCAAAACAATGTTTTTTTCAAAGCTGTAATAAATTTGCATTAAGAAGGTTAATTGCATGAAATGCCAGAATAAAAAACCTCTCAACATTGTTACATTTCACCACTTGCTGATCTGATGCTACCTCTTTCCCCCCATAATACTGTTTTTGTAAAATTGTCAGAAATGTGACTTAAGAAGAAAAAAAAATCTTTGGCACCTTTAATTGCATATAAAGTAGGAAAATACATTGTCTGGTGGTCTGCAGGAGCAGATTTATGTATGTGATAGAGTGCCAGGCACAGATTTATAACTGTTGCTATAAGAGAAAAATCAAGCGCTGTCTAATGCAGGGGTATAATTCTCCCCCATCAAGTTATGTCAATGGGAAAAGCATCTATCTTGTGACAAGAAAGAGGAGGGTGCTCAGATGGACTGAGTTTATCCTAAGAGAGATGGGGAAGAAAGTGAGATGAGCTGGCCCATACAGTGAAGAAAAGTGCTGGTTTCACCATGTTATTCACAGAGAGCTTATCTGCTCGGTTTGCAGACGGCCGAGTGGAGATGCTTTCAAGGCCTTGCTGGCAGACTCATCTATGGAACTGAAACCTGTCAGCATGTGATAATTTCTGTTGTTCTATATTTAGAGAAGCAAGTCACAGTTGCAGTTGTTCATGTTTGGTCTTTAAACTGTCAAGGAGAAAGCAAGGCTTCCTTAGATGGACCTGAAAGTCTCCAAACAATCTCTTCCGAATGGATTTCACTGCTTCATTTCACCTCAGTCAGTGCCAATGTTTATTCTGATGGTCAAACGCAAGGTGAGGTAAGGGTCTGTTGTAATTACCATCTTCAGCTTGCAGGTCCAAATCTCTTCATGACACATCTTTTGCTCATCAATACAGTATTGCAATTCCTCAGCCTGGATGGATGGGCTTCACTGGACACAGGCTGTTTTACTGGGAGCAGCCCTACTCATGGGCATCCCTCTGGATCCAGACCCCATGCCTGGCTCATTTTTGTACAGCAAAAACCTAGGCTGCAGCAATGGTCTTCATTGTTTCTAACTGAACTTTTTTCTTCTAAATTACTTTCTTGACAAAATCTGGATGGGATCCTGGTGTTCTGCTTGAAAATATATTTTTTGAGTCTGATTTTGCCACCAGAGTAAGATAGGACTGAAAAGACTGGAAATACTGTATTAAATGAACTCTCTCCATATTCCACTTTCTCACTGATCTTGGGTCAAAGTGTAACATTTCAACACGATTGAAACATTTAGTTCAGATGTCAGCTCTTTAAAACAATATTTTTTAACAAAAGAAACATCCATTTTCTTTTAAAAAGCATGTTTTGAACAACAACATGACAGCTTTCAGTTCTGAGGCTGTTACAAGTGGGACATGATGATATTATCTGTTTCATTTTTTGCAGAATGAAATCTGATGACAATCAGGAAACTGTCATGATGAAAACATCTTTTTGCAAACCTCTCCCTGTCCCCCAGCAATCTGGCAGATATATTCTCCCCATTACACCCCTCCCAGTGGGGCTCTTTGCTTTTATTTTTTTTTTTTTTTTTTTTTTCCTGTCAGTCAAAATGAGTTTAAGCTCAGCAGCCTGGCTAATCCTTGGCTTCTTTGCTTGGATCAGCTGTGTTACAAACCTCTGTGCTATGTATACCTGCCCTCCAAATAGAGGCCTGAGACAACCAAGGCATTTTCCATGAGTCATGGAGCAGCCACCAGATAGCAGTACTATTCCATCTGTGTGGACTGGGGCTACGCAGTGACCCAGCTTTATCTGGCATTTCTGACCCATTCTCAGTGCTAATCCATCCATTTCTTCAGTTTCTGAAATCTTGTCAGATAGCAGAAACACATGAAAGTAGGAAGAAAATTGAAATTCTACCTCTATTACTTCTGCCACAAAATGTGAATTTAAAACTATTCACAGAAAAGAAAAAAATAATCATGACAGGATTCAGTAACTGATGAAAATGTTGAGTCACAACAAAGGATCCTAATTTGTCTGTTTTCTGTTTGTTTCAGTGACAGGTGAAGGAGGGTTGATTTAATTATTTTTAAAGAGAGTGAGACAAGTGTTGATTTAGCAGTTTAGTCATCAAAGTAATTCCACTTATAGAGCTGCAGAACTCCAGAGAAACCTGTTCATGAGCTGGAATTAACATCCTGCATGCAGCAATGTAAGAGCTTTGCAGATTTTCTCCATAACATACAACAAAAAGTTATTTTTTAAGGAGGCTTCTATAGAAACTGGGTTCCAAAGTATTTCTTAGAATGAAATGAGGCAAAGCAGTCATAAAGACATTGTCTGGTGAATAAATTTCAGTCAGAAAACTCATAACAGATTATGAGCCAAATTAAGAGGTAGATGCAAGGAGAACAGGATAAATTAATTTTAAGATGAATGTTGAAAAGAAATTGAGAATTGATGAAGCAGAGAGAGATGAGCCTGATCCTCCCAGGTGGCAGGACATTCCCCAAGGAACTTCACAACTCCTGCTCTGAGAACAGCAGAGAGTCTATCAGGATGCAAGGAGAAGAAACCACCTCTGACAAAGTTGGCATAGCAAGTTCCTGCACACTAAAATATCATATTTTTATGCAAGGCACAGCAAAGTGCATTTTGTGCTGACTCACAGAGTCCCTAGAAATGCTTCTTGCCCCAGTGAATCCCATAACAGCTTTACAGTAATGGTGCGGAAGGGAACGTGCTATGAGATTCCAATGGCCAATTTCCAAAGTTGCTGGCACCTAATTTATGTGTGGAGTGTGCTTACCCAGGGTCTCACTGATCTGCTGGCTATCTGGGTTAACTGGTCCCATGGGCATAAAAAGCACGATTTCTGCAGGTGCAATAGCCATCGGAAGGCAGAACTATGCCTGTCCATTTCCCATTTAGAGATGATATACAGGGCAAAATGTACATCTAAGAGAGCAGGTGTCAGGGAGGGCAGCAAGCTGTGGAATATTTCTGCTGTTCATCACATAATGCCTGGTTCCTTTGCTTTGCTCTCTGCCCTTGTCCAGAGATCTGCAAAAAGGCTAGTGGTGAAAAAGAGGAAAATTAAGTTAACTGAATATAATGCTGAGGAAGAGATTTACCCCAAATCTTTGCAGAGCAGTTTTGAGGAAGGGTGTGATGACAAACTTCTGTCCTGGCTGGCTGATGAGCCCAAAGGTGAGTGTATGGCTGGATGTGCTCAGATGGGCTGAGGGTAAAGGAACCGTGCCCAGCCACGCCATGCCTTCCTGCATACCCACTACCCCCAGAAAGTGAAGCCCAGACACTTTTAAAGTTTCAAAAGCTCAAACTCTCTTTGTGGATCACAGAACTGGAAATAGCTGAGAGGTTCTTCAGTCCGTGGTAGCATTGAGCTCCACAAGTTAATGCTGCACAGAAAGGTTTCAGGCACGTATTTTATAGCATTTGACAAACCTAGTATTAAGGAGACAAGCTCTGGAAGTTAAATTGACTGTCTGCAGAGACCTTTCACAGCTGTGCAGGTTTGTGATGTGTCTGAAGTAAGGACAGAAGTATGAAGATAGGTACCAAAGGGTCCACATTATTTACAATCGTTGGTTAATCACTTCCCAGACAACTAGTGGATATTTTATTGATAATATTTGTTGAACTTGACTACCTTTTCTTTCGTCTAGATGTAAATATTTGGGTTAAATAAGTCTTTGAAAATATATTGTTTATTCCTATGTTGAGCCTCATTTTCTGTGATAAACAGGGAAAAAAGAAACATGAGGGAAAATAGGTCAGAGAAAGAAAGCTGGGGAAAAAAGGGAAAGAGAAGAATATCAAAATAGAAGGTTTCACATAGATTCTTTATTTTTAAAAAGTAAAATAAAAGTATTTTCTGAAGAATAAAAATACATTTTGCAAAGGATCCTGCTGAATAAGAGCAACATTCATTCATGTATGAATTTGTTTTTTCCATTTTTATACCACCTCCTGCTTAGCATCATATGAGCATTGTAAGAAAAATGGCCTGACAAGTAAAGAATTCAGAAAGGCGACCGCAGTGCTTCATTCCTTTCCTTACATCAATGACCCTAGCTCAGTGATAAACTGCAGGCTTGACATGAAGATATAATCCAAAGAACTGTTGAAGTTGTAGTCATAAGGGAAAAGGACTAGGGAAGTGATTGTCCCCCTGTACTCGGCACTGGTGAGGCTGCACCTCGAATACTGTGTTCAGCTTTGGGCCCCTCACTACCAGAAAGACCTTGAGGTGCTGGAGAGTGTCCAGAGAAAGTCAACGAAGCTGGTGAAGGGCCTAGGGCACAAGTCCTGTGAGGAGCGGCTGAGGGAACTGGGGTTATTTAGCATGGAGAAAAGGAGGCTCAGGGGAGACCTTACTCTCTCTACAAATACCTGAAAGGAGGTTGTAGTGAGGTGGGTGTTGGTCTCTTCTCCCAAGTAACAAGCGATAGGACAAGAAGGAATGGCCTCACATTGTGCTGAGGTGGTTTAGATTGGATATTAGGAAGAACTTCGTCACTGAAAGGGTCTTTGAATATTGGAACAGGCTGTCCAGGGAAGTGGTTGAGTCACCATACCTGGAAGTATTTAGAAGAGGTATAGATGTGGCACTTCAGGACATGGTTTAGTGGTGAACATGACAGTGCTAGGTTAACAGTTAGACTCGATGAACTTAAAGATCTTTTCAAACCTTAACAATGCCACAGCATTGGTTATCATTTTCACTATCACAAAACACCCTGTGATTTTCTTCATAGAAGTCGAGAGCAAAATCCATGGTTCGTATTTTATCCTTACAAGTTGGAGATTAAATATCCCATCCTAGATACAGCAACAGCTATTCTGACTACCCCTCATTTCAGTCATGTTCTTCCACAGTTTAAAGCTAATCCTTGTTCAGAAGCTGTAAAATTTGTGATATGCTCTTTTTCTTTTGAAAATCCAATACTTCTGGTGCTTAAATAAGCAAAAGAAAAGCTCTTTTGCTAATTTCTGGCTTGAGTGGAGAAGCAAGCTCCAAGTACTTAAAATTTTTTGTCTGTTAAAATAATTGCAATAATTACATGATAAAAAACTGCTTAGAAATAAAATAGATTAGCTCAATAGCTGCTGTACTGCAGTTGTAGTTGATGAGGCTTATTGTATTAATCAATTGCCTGCAACTCAGAAAAATAGCAGAAGTGGGATGGGAAGTAAATGTATCTAAATTTCAGCATTTGAAAGACTTTGGGTGGATGTGCATCGCTGCTGAGGTCAGTCTGGAGAGTAGGAAACAGAGCAAAGTACAAGCTATCATTTAGACTATAAAAAAGTGGAAATAAATAAAACCTGCCACGCAGCCTGATTTCAGTAGCTCATGAAATGTCAAAGTGCAGGTGCACATAAATAAATGGAATATTTCTTTTTAGATCCTGCATGCAATTTTAAACATCTACAGAAGTAAAACGTAAGACCTGCAAGCTGAAGAGGTCTGTAAGACCTGTAAGCTGAAAAGGTCTTGAAGATCTGTGCATCTCAAAGCAGCACACTGTTGTAAAATTCACCCTTGAAACCTGTGCTGATCCAGCCGGTCTTTGCAGTAGCAATATATGGAACAGGTTGGCTAACTCAAATCGGTTCATGAATTTTTGCTGAAATCCACCTAGAATCTTTCTGGGTATTGTGGTATACTCAATGAAGTAAAGTTCACTTTCAGTATCCAGAAGAATGGAACTCACAAATGCTGAGATGCCATAATAGTTTATCCTTGCATCATTTTTTTAGCACATATTTAAACATGACTTGTGAATCTCACTAGAAAGTCTGCTTTAAGACAAACAACAGCTCAACATTATAAAGAAATTATATAGTCCATGTTGACTACTAATAAAATTCCTAGTTATTTGGTATTTATTTGGAACAATCTTGAAAGAAAACATCTCACGACTGCTGTGAACCCATCAGTTACTCTGTGCCCTGGAGCAGGAATAGCTCAGAAGCTTTTCAGAGTCTAGTGAAACATTATCCATGCCTCTCTGTCTTTGGTGTGAGCAGTCAGAGCTTTTTGGAGCAATAAAGAATATTATTCAGATTGCTTAGCTACTGAGGTCCTGTTGTCTTGACTCATTGCTTTGTCTTCCAATGTATTTATCAGAACATGGGTATTACTACACACCACCTGCTTCTCCCCGCCTCTTCGGGTTAAATCCCAACATGCCTTCATAGAAGAAAAGGCTGTGACTGAGCACAGTTTTGGGGACAGTCTCATTCACAGCACGTTGTAATTGGCCTTCAACAGGAGAGTTGCACATGTCCGAATTGGTCTGTCTGTGGCTACTCTCCTGAGAAGACAAATGGGTATTGACTTGAATGGGATTCTTGATACCCTTCAGAGTTAAACACTATGTGTATATTTAATGGGGTGAGGGCTTTATCTTCTTATGTTTGTAGAACATTGAAAGCATTTGTCAGTACTTGATCAATAATAAATAATGTTGATAATAAGTGCCAGGATGTAATGAAACCTATCCTGCATTTTCAGTGCCAATTAGAAGTATTTATTTTGTGCAAGTGTGGTGGGCTGGGACACTAAATCATCCAATGATAAATCCATGCTATGTATATTATAAGGAATTATGTGCATCTATTATTTGTGACTGTTATGGTGGGAAGGATCAAATGGGTCAACATTTCCTCCCCAGTTAATTTTTAAATATTTTATGATACTTTTATGACATTCATTTATTGTGTTAAATATGTTCTTAAAGCTCAATATGGGGCAGAAATCTGTACCCCAAAAGTGCAGGGGTGAGTTTCTGGCTGCAATTTTTCATATCACTGGGCAAAAGCTGTGCTTCAGCTACGCAAGACCTCAGTGCTGAAGTAGCGAGCATCTGACTGTCATTATCTGCAATAAAAGTGTATGAATTGAAACCAGGAAGAGCCTATTTGTCAAAAACAGAGAGAGCTGTTAAATCACTGAACTATGCGATGCCACATTTGTTCCTATTAGGTTTTGAAACGTGGGACCCGTGTGCGATGCCATCGCGCAGCACACCCTGCTTTCACCCAGCGGTCCCAGAGGCTCAGCCCCAGCACTGCAGACGGAGCAGATGCTGCAACCACAAAGCACCTACCCAACACGGGAGACTCCTGCCTGGCTCAGGAAGAGGAAACCTTGATTAGGGATACTTTGGAAAGAGATCTGTTAATCTCAGCAATTTTTCCTTCCTGTCACCATAGAGCAATAGAGAATTGCTGCTGCTTCCTGTACAGATGAACCTGAAACATGGGGCAGACAGTGTGAGAAAACCTGTAGAGTCTGAAGTGTCTCCTTGAACTGCTTCGTGTTGTCATCAGCTACCCAAGTGAGGTCTGAACTTGGGGCTTGAGGTAGGTGGTAGTACAGGGGTGCTCCTGCAAGGAGTATAGGACAGAAGTGGCTGCCTG
This sequence comes from Tyto alba, assembly GCF_018691265.1. Taxonomy (NCBI): domain Eukaryota; kingdom Metazoa; phylum Chordata; class Aves; order Strigiformes; family Tytonidae; genus Tyto; species Tyto alba. The sequence goes on from NW_024881317.1 coordinate 8,004,725, forward strand.
GAGTTTTAAGGCATTTCAGGGTCCCATCGCTGCCCCAAGGAAGAGGAAGGGTGTTGTTCCCCACAGCGGAGCCCAGCTTTCCTGTTGTGGGGAGCAGCACAGGTTCCCATATCTCCTCAGCCTTGTCTAGACGGTGCTTTTGCCAAGAAATGTTGGACCACATGATCCTTGAGGTCCCTTCCAACCTGGTATTCTATGATTCTATGATTCAGTCACAGATGTGGTGGAGTTGGGTTGGGTGAAGCTCCCACTGTTCTCCCAGGTGAACCTTCCTCGGACTCACAACACAGTGCAAACACAAGAGCATCCTCTCCATTTCTCCCTTTATTCCCATAAAATCACCCTCTCAGAAAGCCACTTTTCCCATCAATCTGCACCTTTGGTAGTTAATAGAAGTAAGGGACATTTAGAAATAATGCTGTGCTGAATCAAAGTTAGTATGTTTCTGCTTTGGAAAGGTGTAAATCATGAGCTGACAGGTGGGGTGGGAAATGGCATAAGAATCAGGACTGGGAGTTGTAAGATCAGAGTAGTCAAAAATAGATAAAAGCTGATTCTGGAACAATTAGATCAACACAAATCAAGATGAATTCAGCCTCCAGTCTAGCTCTTGCATGTAGTGCAGTACAGACCTCTTCAGTGGCTTACTCCAAAGCGGGACTTTCATGTCTGTATCAGTGCCCTAGTTTCGCAGAAGTCAGCAGTATTGCTGAGACATTCAATGTCAGAGGTAGAGGCACTGGTGGAGTTGGGATTTATGCCAAACCAACTAAAACACACTCAGCCAGCAAGTACTGATTCTATCTATATCAAGGTAACTATCCCAACATCCCAGTATGGAAATCTAACTGGTCCAACCAGTATATGCTGGGAGAGTGGTGATGTAGGGATGCAAAACAGCCTCCTGGCCTCAGTGACTGAGGAAGGATTCAGACCGGGGCATCTTTGTGTACCTTTGTGTGTCACTGTGTTACACCACATGGTCAGCTGCTTCTGGTATGCAGAAATCCTGCCAGTGAATTATTTCTAGTAGCCTCCTTCTAATGGCAAGACAAATCAGAAGAGAAAATGAGGAGGGTCGAGGCACTCCTGTGGTTTGGAGGAGCTGTCTTTGGAGGCAGCAAGTATCATATCTCTGCCTAACAGGTCCCTAATGCCATCCTGTCCTGGCACTGAGTCAGAAGCTCTGAAAGCAAGAAAGGGCATCTGGAGCGCACATGCTGTTGCCGACTCAGCATTCTTAATACTTTTATTTTGCAATTACACAGTGCTGGCATTCAGTGGCTGCAATCCAACTTGAGGAAGGCATGCACAGACAAACGAAGTCCCTGCCTCAAACGATTCACATTTTCACTTCACAACGTTACTACTTCAAGCTGCTATTATGGATGATGTTATAGAACAGCAAATAGACAGACAGATGGACTTTTTTCCCTCCAACCTCTGCTAAAGTCCTTCCTCCCTTTGAAAAATCATTTATCTTCCTTTGAGGTAATTCTGCCTTTTTTTCTTTTTTTTTTTTTAATTGATCAAATGTCTTTGAAACTTTAGGTCTGTTTTTCCTGCTTATCGTGGAAGCAAATAAGACAGATTTATGGCTCCATGTAAAACTTCAGCCTTGTTTATAAATTGCTTGTGATTGATTAAGTAATAAAAATGCTTTTAAGACAGGGAGGTAAATCTATCAGCTAATTGCTCAGTGCTTTACATTATAACTTTGTTACAGTGACTGGGCCGAACAGCTCTGCTATTTCTATCTCATGAGAGTCACACTGGAACAATCATCCCCAGTATGCTGCTCTGCCCTGATCATCAAAAGTCAGACTAATAATTAATGGGTCAATAAACAAACCAAGTGATGCATCTGAAACACAGGAACAAAGCTTTCCTTTTCAAAGGTGATTTCCTAGGTGGAGATGATTTCTCAGGCAGGAACATCGCCAATTTTTCTTCACGGTCTGGATGAAATACAATAGAAGCATAGCTTCTCTGCCTCTCAGCTACCTTCTATCTGCCTCCGTCACAGAGCCTTGGGCAAAGAGTTCTCCAGCACCAAGCTGAGTGTGTTAAAAGTGGGAAAAAGCATAGAATCATGGAATGGTTTGTATTGGAAGGGATCTTAAAGATCTAGTTCCAACCCCCCTGCCATGGGCAGGGACACCTTCCACCAGACCAGGTTGCTCAAAGCCCCGTCCAACCCGGCCTTGAACCCTTCCAGGGAGGGGGCAGCCACAGATTCTCTGGGCACCCTGTGCCAGTGTCTCACCACTCTCACATTTCTTCCTATCATCTAATCTAAATCTAAACTCATTCAGTTTAAAACAGTTACCTCTTGTCCTATCACTACCTGCCCTTGTAAAAAGTCCCCCTCCAGATTTCCTGTAGCCCCATTTAGGTACTGGAGGGCTGTTATAAATTCTCCCTGGAGACTTCTCATCTCCAGGCTGAATGACCCCAGCTGAAGAGTAACTTGGAGAAGCTAGTGTGCAAAATGCCTTCATTGTATGACTGTTTTCTCTTTTTGATATAAAGTGGGGACCCAGTTCACATCCTGGAATTTAAGGACCATGAAAATACATATAATAAATATTTAGCAGGAGGTCAGCAATCCCAGATTTATTTTTAACTTGTCAAATCTAAACTGCCAGAGAGAAAGGCAGGGCTGTCCATTAATTGAATGCTTGGGATTGTTCCTATAACAAATGTTGGATCGAGAGATAGTTCTGATAGTAATTTTAATATAGTTCATCAACACATTCATAGCATCCCAGAACAACTCATGCAGCGGTCACCCCTGATTTCAGGCTCATGCAGAGTTAGATCAGATCAGTCTCTTGGATGACAGAAGCCAGCACACTTCGACATCCCTTGTTCACAACAGATACAAACCAACTGGCAAATTCAGACTAGCTTTGAAGGCCTCAGCAAACTACCAACCTCCTTCCTGGGCCTCCCAAATCTGGGGCCATAAATGCACTTCCACCATCTCTCCTTTTTGTTGTTGTTTTTTTTTTTTTTTTTAAGAAAGTGGTCAATTAATCTCTTGGCTCCATGGCACCTTCCCAGCATTCATCAACATCAGAGGCAGGAGGCTGATTGCTGGGGCTGATTGCAGTGTCGATGCAGCTGATTACAGGGCCTTAATTGTGATGACTAGAAAAAGCCTAAAAAGCCACTGAGTTTTAAAGCTCTTGGGGAGGATGGGTTCTGCCTCTGTGGAGTGTTTTACAGTATTTGGACCAGCACCTCTCTCTTTCTGATGGATACTCCTTAAGTGCTGGGATGTGCTTGGGTGAAGGTAAGATCAGAAATGGGCCATTTTTTAAGGATTTTTTTGGGGGGGAGGGAAATGGAGGTGGTTTTCTCATAGATCTGATGTTCTCAGCTGGGCCCACACAAGCAGACTCATCCTGGTACTGCCAGCACCTCCAGCAGACACTCTCATGGTGAGGCGATGCTAAAGGAGGTGATTGTGACCGCAAATGGTTGGATGTGGCTGGGCCAGGTGGCCTCCCTTTCCAGGTTCACTTGTCTGAACAGGTACCTGAAATTAGCACTTGGATTTTTGCACACCTGCATGGTAAAAGATGAACTAGAGGTAAATGAGCTCTCTTTATCATTAAAATCAAAGTAACGCTCTGACACACAAAATCTGCCAGCAAGCAGTTTTTCCTTTCATGTGCTCACAAACTTCTTGGTGTGGCATGACAAGGTGATCCCACAGTGTTGAAGACAGTATCTTGGGGAAAAGAGCTTTGGAGACTTCTAGCATTAAATATGGTCTTTTATACACCATGTATCTACTTTACATATTGATTTCCTTAATTGTATACATTATCATGCCCTGTGTTCCTTTGTTACAGCATTCACTTGTTTATATTTCCACCATGTTTGTGTTAACCCCACTGTCATGGCTTCATTATTACTATAGACAATGCTTGCAGGTGTCTTGTCAAAATGCCCAGAACCAAAACTGTCTGGGATCTAGTCTACCTGCATTCTAGCCTAATGAACAGTCATATCCTTATAGTCTGCTCCCCAGTTAATGCAAGGTCAGACTCAAGCTTTCAATTAACACAAAGTTACATTACCCAATCTAGCTGAAAATCAAACAAAAAACATCGTACCCATTACTCATTTACCTAGGCTAGGTAGCAAAACTCTTCATGAATTAAGCTTCTTGGGGTCTAGTATCTCTTCAGCATGCACTGCTATACTGTTGGAAAACCTTCATGTTGTCAATAAGACCCAATACAGCTTGACCTAAGAAAGCACCTGGAAATTGAGTGTAAAATGCACTGTGATCTTTCTGTGCCTGGCCTTGCCCACACCTCTTAGCTGCCTGCACATACCTCAAAAAGCTTTCATTGTCCCTGCTGGATATTTTATGCTTCTCCTCTGAATCTTAATTATATAATAACAGAGCTAATCAGTCCCAGATGTAATAAGTCACAGGGGAGTGTTTTGTTTCCTTAGCCCCTACCTTACACATGCTGGTTTATGCAATTAAGCAGCCCTTCTGCATCCTGGTGGAATGAATACATGATGATGTCTCAGTCAAAGAGCTTAGGTGTTGATGCTGCCTTGGCCTGGGAGAGACTGGCTGCTTACTTGCTCGTGCACTTAGAGAAGATTAATGAGAATTCATACTGAGGGGGGAAAAAAACATAATATTTTATTTTGCTGGCAGCATGCACATACAATAAAAATATATATTTTTTTAATAAAAATCAATGATGACTTAAAAGACACAATAAATGTTGCAACATTAATAAAAGATGCTACACATAAAATTAGACTTAAATGTGCAGTTTGCCCAGCTATTTACAGCCCACATTTCAGACTTTATCATGCTTCCAGCAGAGAGTGAAATGGTCTAAACCAGCTGTCAAATGAAATAAAATAATTATGGTCTCAGTGCAAATAAAACAAAACAGCATCTCAAAAATTCCTGACAGAATTCCAGTGTCACCTCCCTATAAACTGAACAGGAGTCAGCATATAGGTCTCAAGCACAGATGAAGGTTACTACCAAGCTGAGCTACTCAGGGTGCCAAAGCTGTAACGATGACAAGTGCTAGTAGCATAAGTAACATGGGAGGGGTTGTCTGAACACAGGACCCTGAAGGAACTGCATCTGCCTACTTCAAGACAGGGTTGACTCTGTTTTATAGTGCTCGACAGATGTTTGTATAGCCTGTTTTCAAACAATGGCCATGCTGGATGCTGCAGTCTCGTCACAGTTTATTTCAGTGCTTCACCACTCTTCTCATCACTTGGTTTACCCTAGCATCTGATCCTGGTGAAATTTAATTTGTTACTTCTTGTTCTTTCTGCGCCAGACTCAGAGACTACTCCCCTCTTTGGTGCAGCCTTTATGCACAACAGTAGAGTTTTCTTTCTCTTCCCCCCCATCCCCATCTGGTTTTCTGTAAGTCAAACAGCCTCATTTACTTCACTGGTTCCATGGATGTTGTTTCACCGCTCTCCTCTCACATCTCCCCAGCTGATCCACTCCTTGGCTGCTATGCAGTGCCTGTAACAAGCTGCAGTTCTCCAGCTGAACCCGCACCAGTTCAAAGTCAACAAAAAGCTGAGTTTATACATCTCACAGGCCTTACTGTTGTTTATGTATCCCAGCGTGATTTACCCCTTTCTCAGCAGTGTGATATTTTTGACTCTTGTTCATTGTAATGGTAACTCTAGATCCCCTTTTATACAGTTATTTAATCAGTTGTCACCACTCTATATTTATTTTGTTGACCAACATTGCTTATCTCTTCTGTGCTGAATTTTAAGCCTGTCCTCTGGTGTCATTTTAGTTGCTCTGAATAGAGTGTTGTGATTAAATTTAATAAGTTTATTTTCTATGTTATCATTCTGGTTATTAATGAAAATATTGAACAACATCAGAACTAAGAGGCACCACCTAAATTCTCCATGAGACATACCCTGGTAGTCTAACAATGAACCATTTATTATTCTGGATATGGCTTTTCAAACAGCTCTTCACAGAAAATATGAGTATGTTTCCTTAGTTTATCATGAGCAATCACAGTTAAAACCTTAGAAAGCCAAAATACAGCATAGCTACCGTGTGTTCTTGGGCACATAGTCTTTTATCCTGAAAAGGTAGTAGAATAGCTTTCTATTCTCTTCTTAACATATACACATAGTCCTCATAGGGTAATACCCCAACAGTGAAAGGAAACTACAGAATGAATCCCAATGCAAGAGGGAAGGCAGTTGCCTTGCACAGAAATGCACGGATGCCTTTCAGAGGGAGGAGGTTCCTAAGGGGTGGAGAGAAATAAGTAAAGAAGGGACAAGCAAATATCTCTCTCAGTCAAATCTAGAGCTCCTAGTAGTATTTTTGTGCTGAAACCATGGTTAACTCTAAGAACACACAGAGAAAAGAGTAGCAAGAAATACAGTGTTTATTCTGTTCAGTGCTATGTACCTGTCTTACCCAGCGAAGTAGACGCAGCATGGAAAGACCATGTGCCATGCACTGGGACAGACCAAACAGCCACCATGGTCCCTTCAGGCTGTAACTCTGCCAGCTGCAGTGAGCTGCTGCTTCTGGGTAGAGAGCAGGATCGGGCTCCTTCCAGATACTGTCAGCTTTGCAGAGCAGACAGGCCACTGAGGGAAAAAGAGGGAATCCCAGTCTAGTGTCCTGGATTACGCGTACCTCTAAAGAAAATCCTGAAGAGGTAATTATAAATTATAGTTGGCACCTTCTTGCAATGTGTACTGCCGTGCTGGAGGGAAATTTCCAGTGACTGCAGTAGGCTTTAGTTCAAGTCCTAGTTAAGCAGTGTTCAGTCATAGGGAGAGAGGAGTGGAAGTCCCCATTTTGCTTTCTGTACTTTCCTTATTTAATGCCATCTCTCCTACTAGTGCACTCTGGTAGTTGTCCTTTGTGCACTCTAAATAATTCAATTGCATCCTTGATTATTTATACCCTTAGATACACAGAGACTTTTATCACAGACCCTGCTAGTTATTAGTTACCCACGTGGGCTATTTTAAGCAATGTTAATCTTTCCTCAAAAGTCACTGCCTTGAGTTCCCTAATCATTCCAGTCGCTCTTTGCTGAGCTCCCTCCAAGCTGTTGGCAGGACATACTGCACAGCCTTTTATTTTTTTTGAAGATCCCCTTTGTGTTTTAATTCCAACTGGCATGTGATAGCACGGAGATGCTAGGTGGTGTGAGTCATGGAAAATGCAGAATTAGGGCTGTGGGATGCATTCCAACCTTGAAAAGCTTGGGGAGATGCAGGGTGTCGAGGGTATTGGAGATGCTGAGCGGGAAGAGAGTTGTGCTATTTCAAGCATTTGCAACAAAATATGAAGTTATAACAAGTCACCTATTTCAAGCATTGTACAGAACTGAAGACTGAGAGCTGTGGATCATTTTTAATTAAAGGGGACAGAGTTCTTGAAACTCTACCATCACCTCTTGCCTGTGAGATTCGATGGGCAATTCCCAGCTGCATGTGGCTGGGTAAGATCTGCACAAGGATCACCAAGTCCCTCTGCAAGCAGATGCAGATTCACACTTAAACTTGGCAGCTTACCAGCCTGCACTGTAAATTCAAATACTATGTTAGACCTCAGAGGAAGTGAATAAGTTTTGCCTCAAGATTTTTCAGCCTGCTACTCAAACTGAGAGCACCTTTCACATCTTGCACATGCAGGGCAGAAAGAAATGTCCCTTCCCACCCCTGTCCTCACTTCATTAGATTGGGATCCATTTAACAAAGAAAACCTGTCACACATTTTCATGTTCCTTTTTTTCCAGAGCAACCAGAGGCTGGAAAACTGTCCTTATAATGTTACTATGGAGAGAAAAAAGCCTATTAACATTATTATTTAGGCTTTTCGTGTTATCCATCAATCAGAAGCATGGAGCAAGATTTATGAACCTCCCTGACCTGAAGCATAGAGTGGACACGCAATACAGCGAAGTCAGGATATCCATTACCCTGTGCTAGTGCTCAGGGTTAGCTCCGTCACTAAAGAATAACACCATTTGCAAGATATAAATCCTCCTGCTTAGCTCAAACTTTGAATGGAGCTGGAAGGAGGAACCTGAATCTAAGCTATTAGTAATTTTGGGAGAATCTTCAGCCAGTCCAGAAATAGGTCAAAATGCTGCAAATTGGCCCCTCTCAAAAGACTGCAGACAGAGAAAAGTTGATACTCTTTCTTCCCTTGTTTATCTTCTTACTCTACCATTACATTATATCCCAAGACAATTCCACTTAGAACTAGAAATAAAGACTGATGTCATATCTCAAAAATTGACACAGCCAGGAGTTAATCTCCACTTGCATAATTTCACTGGTTCTAGCAGGATTTAGAGCTCCCAGTCCCTGTGCTGAGAAGAATAGAGCCAGTGCAGTCTGGGTCTTCTTTATTATCCCTCTTAAAGTTTATGTCTTCAAATATGGTCTGGTTATGAGTTAACAATACTGAAAAGATCAATACCAGAGTCTGACTAGGGGAGCTCAAAACATGTTCATAAAAGTTAAATTAGAATCATAAAATGATTATGGGCTCCAGGTTGTTTTTTTTTTTTTTTTTTTTTTTTTTTTTTCTTGGCTGTGCTGCCTGATTTTGGGTGTCAGTTTGCTGGCTGGCAAGGAAGCAGTTCACATCTGTCCTCCCTTCCTCTGCCCCACTGTATTTTCATTTAAGACACAAAGGGCTGGAACATGGCTGTGTGGAGACCCCTCTGGAGCATTTCAGTGGGCTTCAGGTCACGTTTAAATGCTCCTCATATTTTATCAAACTTTTTCTGAAGCAGGACTTTAGCAGATGCTTCACAGAAAGGTTCTACAAAACTACCAGAAAAGAGGGAAAACCAAAATATATTCTCCATCTTTATTGCAAGAACACTGCAGGCAGTGCCTGTAGCACCTTTAATGCCTTTGCTGGATGCTTCAGGTCAGGACAATTTTTACCTTCTTTCCCACTCCCTGCAACATTTTTCACAAAAGACAAACAGTTTTGTTATATCCTTTTATTGGTTTGTTCCCTTCCCCTTTTCCCTTGAACCATCCCAGATTTATTAAGAGGAGAGCACAAAATGAAGATTAAATACATCCCGTGGCCTTTTTGTATAGTGATGTTTCTGTGAATAATCATATTATAAGACATGCAGATAAATATGATCCTAGTTTAATGTTAGTAACCTTATGGTAATATGTCCCATATCTGCCTTGCCTACTTCTGTGTTTCCACTTGCTGTATTTTTAACATACTCGTCCTTGCCAGAGTACAGACTGGACATTACCCCAGTTTATCAGGTGGCAGAAAGAGGCACAGAGCATAAAAGTGACCCTGTGGAGACCAGGTGGGAGCTCTGGGATGCAGCACAGGATGGAGGCACTCCTCAATATCAGATCACCTTCCTTTCCCCATGCCATGATGAACTTTTTCTAATGATTTCAGCGACAGCTGTGCTCTGCTGCGGTGTGTGCGAGCTGCTGCACGTGGGTGTATCGTGTGAAATATCAAAATGCTCTTGAGAACTATCTGAAGTAACCTTGCTCTCGCTTCTAACAAAAAACACTGCTCAGTGATTTACATTCCTTTGTAATCTGATGCAGTGATTAGAAAAATCTCTTCATTGTAGTTTTTCCCTTTAACATAGCAACCAGTGACCCCTGTGCTGGATTTGAGAGGGAAATGTCAGCTCTTCATGTGGAAATGAGTCAGCCGATCATATGTAAACATCAGGGGGAGCAGCCAGCGACAGACACCTGAGCAAGGGGAACATGAAATGGGCTTTAATCAGATCACAAATCTTGCTTCTGGGGAGGAGAGCTGTGTGCTGCCAAGTGCCCTAGATGGTAGAGACAGGTCCCCAATTATGGATGTGCAGACTCAGGAGGATTAAAGGAAGGAGCTGGCAGGTGATGATATTGTGCTATTTTACTGTTGCTTTATCACTGAAGCCATCCCTGGCACACTCTGTTAGCCCTGCTTCTCATCACTGCCAGCCCTCTGCCTTTGTATCACCCCTTCTTCTCCCAGATGTTGGTGCATGGAGAGGGGTTCAGTCAATCTGCTTTCTCATTTTTTAATGTAGTTCCCCTGTAATGTGCTAGGACCAGCAAGAGACCAACTTTGGTTAGCTTGTCCCACACAGCCTGCCAGTGGAATCTCAGAAAGGACTCTCTGGTTTCTCTTCCTCTGTGTGCAGATTTGTTCACTCTCGAGCAACCTTAGAGCTGCAGCAGAACTGGTGGGGCAGTTCCTGCCTCCTGCTCTGCTCCCCTCTATCTAAGCCCCAGTGCAAACACCTTGCAGCCCACAGAGCAGGGAGGTGGCAAGGCAAGCACTGGGAAGATCAGATGGCAAGAACACTCTGTGCTCCAGAAATCCCATTTCCAAAGTGCCCAGCTACTGGGAGGTGGTCTCCCTTCTAGGCAGCTGTAATGCCTTCAAGAACAAGGCTGGGGAAAGAGAGCAAAGGACAGAGCTAAAAAAAAACATAACAGGAAGGCAGAGAATCACATGGGTTGTCCCAGGCCCCTTCTGGGATAGGAGGACACAGACACTCATAGTGAGTGGTGGTTGGGATGCCTGGAGACAGGTGAGTCAAGGGTCCAGATTCCTGGGTCACTCACTGAAGGAGGGGGAGTCAAGCAGTGAGGCTGCCTTGCAGGAGATGAGACAAAGGGGAATCCCAGGTCATTTAGAGAGGCAGGATGGTCACTGCTACTCATGGGCGAGGGAACGCATCTGGAGCTGTCTGAGGAGATTTTCAGGTTTCTCTTAAGAGAAGATAATGGGTCTGCCTTTGGGGGGAGAAGCACATGCAGGGGGTAAAGTGTGCAACATACTGCACTCCACTGCTAAGGAGCAGAGTTTTATGCTACTGTACATTCAAAAACATGTCCCCTAGGCAGACTCCATCTGGGCTATTGCTCTCCATAATACCTGTTGTTCAGCAACACTCCTGTTCCCAGATAAAATGAAAAGAGTCAGATCCTAGTTCAAAGGCTCTGTTTGGAGTAAAACCTGCTAGCAGACATCCACAGAGCTCACCCTGCTGCTGCCACACACAGGGATGTGGGGAGGCTCGCTCTCACTTTGAAAAGTGCCTGTGCAGCACTGACACAGTAGCACACACCACAGTGGGTGGTTACCTGCAATCTGGCAGTCCAAGTAGACTAACGATGATTAGTCTTGCAAACAGAGTGCTGCTGCAAGCATCTTTGATCTTGGGTCATCCCCCGGAGTGCTGTTCTAGCAGTGGGGAAGGGAGTGGCAGTGAAACCTTATGAAGAGACAGTTTCCCTGGCCGAGCCCAGTGCAGCATCTCTCCAGCCTTGCTCTCTCAGGCTCTAATGGGGAAAATCACATTTTTCTTCTCTGACCTTTGGATCAGCTTCTTTTCCCTACACTGAGCTTATTGCAGATCAATGATTTTTAAGTGCTGACATAAACACAAATATTACAGCTGGACAGTTGGTAATAGAGACTGTTTATTACAGCAACATTCCTCAATAATATACAATTATGTTTACACTTATATGGCTTCTTTCAGCTGAAGAGCTCAAAGTTGCAAAGCCTCACGAGCCCTTGTGATGTGAGTCTAATGTTATTGATGAAGACAAGGGAGCCCAAAGAGATTGAACATAGCAGCATAAAACCAGCTCCTAGGGCTCCATTGGCTCAGACTGAAAGTCTGTCTAGCCTAGCACTGTTTCTTCTGCATGCATGCCAGTAAGAAACCCTATCTGATACTCCAAGTACTCTTTTCTTCAAACTTATGGCCAATCTTTGGCTCTAAGTTTTTCTAAACTTTAGCTGGATTTTATGTTGTTAATAACTCTGAATAGGACCTATGGATCTATTCATGGGTCCATTAAGATCCAGTAGGATCCATGGAACCAGGTAGCATCTTAGCATCAACAACAAGAAGTTAATTAAGTATTGTTCAGTGAAGCCATAAAGACAAAAAAAGGAAGGCAGAAGTCCTTCAATTTCATCATCATACAATACTCTTACCTTTAGGAGAAAGATAGGGGTACCAGCATTTCTACCTGATTTTCTCAAGTGCTGACAGACTCCCCTGGAACTCAGTGGTAATGTTGAAAATTAGACTCCTACCTGCAGATTGATCTATACTTTTTGTTATGAAAAGAGATCCACAACCTCCAGGCATATATAGGAAGATATTTAAAATGAAAAATGATGAGAGCAGATTTCCAGCAAGTACAAAAGAGATGTAAAAGCCTTTTGAATCAGCACACACTGTTCCCAGCCCTGTACTTTACTTGCATTCTCAGCTAGTGTTGCTGGAGAGGGTTGGGTAAATGAAGGTCATTGCAGGTACTTGCAAAAGTGTCTGGAGGGTTGCTTCTAAATGAAAGGCTACTTCTCTCATTTCTTTCTGGACTATGGCTGAAGAGATCTGAAGATTGCCAAGCCCTGGGAAGGCAGCCCAGCATTGCCTAGAAGCATGAACTGTAAATATTTGAAAGTTTCAGTATTCCCCTTTTTGTTGTGACTATTTTGCAACCAGCATTTACAAAGAGCTACACAGCTCTTTGAAACTCAATTCACTGGTGCAAAGAGAAGAGTGATTAAAAAAGAAATCCAAAGACCAGATGGTTTGGGGATTTAAGAGAATATAAAGATCCGCATCTCTGTTGTGAGGTCAAACCCACTTTTACTACTTGAAAATCATTAGCAACTAATGGACTTGGTTCTCAGGGAAACCATGACTGCACTAGGATGTCTCATGCTAGCCCTTATGTGGTGTTGTTGCTACCCCTAGAAATACATCCACCCACTCCAGAGTGTCACTGTCCCTTTCCCACCTTTTCCATGGGACAGCTGGAAACCTCCTCATATGGTGGCCCAAGCCAAATTTTTGTGTTGTGTGCTTTGTGCTCATTTCCCACTGTGTATGCGCTTTTGTTCCTGAGATGCTGGATGCAGGCACTGGGATGCTGGAGAAGCCATTGAGAGATGAGGCAAGCCTCACTGTATTTTTGTCTTTTTAAAAAATAATAAGGGTCTTGCCTCTAAGTCTTTCTGGGACCAAAGGTTGCTTGAAACTGGTCCACCCCTCCTGCTATCAGTTTTAGTGGAGGAACTAGCGTCTGAATATGCTTTGATGTTGTCTCCTGTGTCACAATACAAGTTTCACCAGTATAGTGAACCTTGCCCTGTTCACACTTCTTGTGGGAATAACAGAGCAATTGTCAGTCACACAAGGCTTGTCAATCTGGCCCATTTCACCAAGACTAAATTTGTTTTGCAATGTGCATAAATTAAGACAGAACTGAAAAATGCCTGGATGAGGCTTAATTAATCATTTGGAGAGTCTCATCAGCTCTCAAGGCTCTACCACGGGGCTCCCAGAGCATCGTCAGTATGTTCTGAAAGGCAGCCAATGAGCAGGATCTGATTCGCTGCCCGAATTAATCTATATGAATGGCTGTGGGATCCCTTTGAAAGCAGCACTGAGAGTTGTCCTATAAAAAGGCAGCCCAATTTTTTGCAGAAGCTACTTCGGGAAATTAATGAGGACTTTACAGTCTCCTTCAGCTATAAAAAAACATACACATCTCACACTGCTTCTTGCCTATTTTAATTAAACCAATAATTAAATTTTAATGAAACTAAGGTTTTCCTGCAAATGTTGGCAGTGATTGAAGAGTTTTCAGCTGGAGGAAGGAGGTAAAGGGAATGTATCGGACCTTGGGGCTCCCCTCCCCTAACAAATATTGGAGGAAATACATGGAGAACTAGGTTCACGTAATGCACTGAACAAGAGACACTTATGATAATAAAGTTGAGAGGCAGCTTGTCTTATATGACTCTGTCTGGCTGTGTATTTGCTTCCCACTACCCCCAGGGTATGTATTCACAAGGTCTTGACTTCTACTGATGAGGCCAAGTCCTCATAGATGCCAGCACTGTCCCACCAGCAACCCCAGGGACAGATCCTGGAATAATCAACACTTGGCTCCACGTTGCAATAAGAAACACGGAGTTATGAGCCTCTGTGGCCACTCTTAATTGAAGCTAGCCTCTGAGGGAAGTTTTCATTAGAAAACAGTCAAAACTCTCATGATTTCACTGAGCCTGTCACCAGAACAAGGCAGATTCACATACAAGCTTGCTGGGACAAAGCAAAGGCTCACCAAGCGCTACCCAAAGGACAAAAGGGTGCAGATATTCATATATGAACACTCAGGCATCGGTAATAAGGGCTGCCTGCTTGAAATGCTGACAAGTGTGCACCTAGCCACAGTCTCTTTGACTTCAGGGAGAAAAATTCAACAACTGAATAGATGACGAAGTTTTTTTCTTTCAATCTCAGATATTACTGCTTTGAGCTTTCCTGTGGTGACACTGGGGGCACTGTGACTTGTATTGTCCCCCTGCCTCTACCACTGATGCTGTGCATGTCCTTGAGAGACTCCTCCTCAACTTCACAAAGTGTAAGCTGGAAAAAAACGATTGCCTAACTCCCCGAGAGGGAGTTGTGAGACTTGATGGATTAATATTTACTGCGTTTTGTACATGTCAAGAGCTATTGATAGGCACACCAGGGAATGTACCAGGCACATCCAGGGCTAAAAGGATGAGCTGCCACAGCTTGAACAAGAGGACTAGTATGGGGATTTTTAGCAATTACGTCATGTTCATAGCAACCACCATAGGTCTATGCAGGAGTCTGTAACACACCTGCATTGGCAGGTCACAGGAAGCATTATTGATTTATTCAGAGATTATGTGAAAATGGTATTATATGTTTATTCTTTGAATAGGTCATCTTTAATTTACTTTCCTGTGGAATTGGGGTTGATACAATCCTGCCATTTCTGAGTTTGTTTCCCCCACCCTAAAAGCTCATTAACTCATTGGCCTATTTCAAAATTATTTTAACAGAGAAGCAGAAATCCCAAAGACAATGTAGTTCATAGGTGTTTAGTAAAAATAGGTAGCTGGGTATAAGTGAGACACCCACTATGTGCTGATGATGAGGAAAAGGCTTTTCTAGTAGACTGGAGGCTCTGTGGGACAGGAAAGTGTGAAAAATATTGCCCCGACGGCTTCAGTTGGAAAGCTAGTACTCAGACACAGCTGGTCAACTGTGAAATTGCATTCAATAGGAAGCCAAGCTTCAGTAACTATCACTTTCAGAAATAGTTTTTGCCCAGGACGATTTCCACAGAGTTTGTACTTTGACAAGGGGGCTCTTCTGAAATTGTATCAAGCCATCTTCTTTAGCAGGTCTGCAGGGGTTCCCTCAGGGAGACAGAAGAGATCAGACGGGGGAAAAAGTCCCTATGATGGGGAGAGGAGGCAGAGCCTGGAACCACAGATAGGATCTGTGGGCATAATACGACATGCCAGTAGTTAGTGTTGCCATTGGGTTCATGGATGTAGGAAACCGGGCCAGGTCTTTTGAACTGCTTCCTTCTCAGAGTGTTTGCCAGCAGCCACTTTTCTGCACAACTGAGGGGCTGAGAGGTGGAATGTATTTCTGAGTACTATGGAGGGGAGGAAAGTCAGAAGGACCTATCCTCCTAAGAGATCCTCTTGAATTGCCTCCAGAGCCAAGTGTTCGGGAACCCTGCCTGCTTTCAGTCAGTCAAAGCAAAATGTAGACAAATGCTATCCCTCAGTCTTACAGCTTCTCTGTCTCTGAGATTATTTCCTTCCCTGCAGTGCAAATTTCCCTGCATTTCAAATTTTGTTGTGTTCCTATTTGCAAGAGAACCATCACTCAGGATGGGGAAGATTTTAATGATGCAGAATTGTAAATAACAGGCCATCTTCAGTTCCAGCTGTGTTTCTCATGCAGCCCTCAATGATGACAGCCGGCTTCCAAGGCCTCTGTGGCAGTGCTAAATTTATTAGGTCACAAACTATTAATCAGATTCAGTCTTAGCCAAACCTCAGTATATGTACTGAGGCCCCTCCAGACTTGGGAGAATTCAAATCCAGCTTTAAAGAAAGCTGGGTCTGATGGGCCCAGGGGAAACAGGACAGAAGTTCTCCCACCATTATTGTTTTTGTCATTGTTACCTCATGAGACAAAGGATGAATTTTCCTGGGAATCTGTTTGTACCCGATTACATTAGACATAGAGAACAGTCACTCTGTTGGCTTCTGATGTACCAGGGTGGGTGGGGAGAGAAAGCCATTCAGTATTGATCATCAAATACATTTAATAAAGTTCAGTAGACTGCTATTGCTGGAAACATTGATTGCATGGGATAAAGTGCTTGCAAACTTATAGGGGCTCACAGCATTTGCTACTACTGTGAAGGTCAAGTTTAGAGGTCTAGTGCTCTAAATGATTTCTTATTTCCTTAGATGCTTCCTCTTTCAAAACCTTGAAAATGCCCTCAGCCATTGCCTTAGCTGAGCTAGTTTGCATAGCACTAAATATGAGCTAACAATGTAACATGACCAGACTTCAGTGAGCTGTGCAAGCCAGTACCCCATGCATCTTGCTTTTCCTTTGCTTTTTGTGTTTTTATGGGTGTTCTTGCTTGTCCAGTTCAGACCTGTACTGAATTGGAAGATGACTGATATTCATTCTTGAAGCCTGCCTGTGTCAATCAAAGCAAACTATGAGCAAGGTGGATGGGCTGCAAACCCAGAGAGGTTCCTACAAAAACTGTAGTGGGGAATCACTTTTGGAGTTAATTCCTTATGTCCCGATATGATATCACCTATAACAGCCCAACTTTCCATTTTTCTCCTCCACTTGCTGGGCTCGTTTAAAATGCTTAACCCGCCAGGTTGCTCATTTGGGTTGAATTCTCTCCTTTTTCTTTGTTTCTAACCCTTTCAGAGCCAAGTTCTGGCACCTTTGCATACTGATTATTGCTCTGTGTGTCAGAGACGCTAAATGTGAGACAAACAGAAAAGACAAATATAACACAATTTGTTCTGCTAATGGGAAATCTTTGTGTATTGCTGTGTCTGGCTGGCATAAAGTCCATTTCCTTAAACAGTCAACAAACCAGCTTCTTCCTCTTCTTGCACTTATGTCTGTGCTCACACTTTTGCAATGTGGGTGCCACGTACTTTTAAATTAGAATAGAGACACTTTAAACAGACAAAATTGATGACACAAGTGACAAAGAAAAGGAGAACCAGGCTGTCAGGGTAGGAAAAAGAACAGTTTCCTTTTATAAGCAATCAAAAAGCTTTATATAGTTATGTCTGCAGGAAAATGGGGAGGATGTTTTGTCCAGCAGAAACATTTACTGAGCTGTAAGCATCCGAACAAGGGACCTTTGCCTTCCACTGCTGCCTAGGGACCTGACAAAGAGGATTAAAGCATCAGTGCTGTTAATTTAACTATGTCGCTATTATTTCATCCTCCTTCCCTGCTTCTTCATACATCCCTACTGTTGTCCTTCAACATAAGAGTGGCATTATGGGCTATTTGGCCGGGGGTGGGATAGTCAGCCCCACGCTGTGTGTGCTCTATCAACAGCCAGAAGACTCAGCAGCCCGGCAAGGACTCTACCTGCCTGTATCTCACAGATTTGCTGGCGTAGCAGGTGTCTCATCTCTCAGTGGACTGGGAGCAATCAGTAACGCAATAGGTAGATCTGACTTGGACATACTTGTAGCATTCAATAGAAGAGCAAGTATTGTCTACTTGCTGTATCTGAGGCATTGAACAACACAGCAAGGGGCTCTGCAAGGACAAAGTGGGAACATCTGACAGCAGTCAAGTGGTTAAATACAGCTTCCTCAAGATAAGTTGCGTACGTGTATTTAATATATGACTGGATTTTCATAAACCATATTTAAATAAGAGCCCAACAAAGTGTATTTCAGAATATTTGACAATCTGTCAGGGTGTAAGAAACATACATTCTACTTGACAAATGAAGTTTTTTATTCTTAAATGAAGGGAAAACAGCATGGCACTGAGCCAGCATGCTTCCGTTCCTGGTTTATGAAACAGTTCATGGCTGAATTGATCAACAGCTCAAAGTCTGATTTGCCAAAATATTGTCCATTGTTATTCCAGAAGAGATCCAAAGTGTGTGGAGGTCACGTGAATGCTATTTGAGCCTACGCTGCAAATGCAGGGTGTGTTTTCAAGCCTGGTTAACATGTTATTGCAGCACGTCTCTTAATTTGGTTCTATTAATGCCCTAATGGTGTATCTTTTAGGGACCTGGAGACAAAGACGTGGGAGCACCTATGAGAGCATGCCTCTCAGCACTAGTTAGAAATAACAGTGATGAAAGAAAATATCCTGTATCAGATCCTGACACATCATATGCTGTATCCACAGTAGCCTCCAGAACACCAGCCCTGTTGTCTTGTATATCTTATGATCATCATGCTGCTGTAAAAATGAACCATAGTTTGTCCCCCAGCCAGTGCTCCCCAGGCGATGTTGTTGTGCAACGACAAAATGAAGGGCAGGATGGAGAGGGATGTCTCCAGAGAAACAGATCTCTGATTAAGCCTGCTTGTTCCCCCCATTCTTTGCCCCAGGTGCTCTGTACAGCCCCAGCCTTATATTAAACCAGTGTAACACCAGCAGTTTCCAGTGCTCTGATTCTGACCCAGAAGATATTATCTTCCTGTCCAGGGGCTGCAGGAACTTTGTGTCACTTCCAGCAGCATCTGAAAATCAGTGTCATGACTTGTTGCGGTTTTACTTCTGTTTTAACCATTTCACTATGGTAGAAAAGTAAATTATTTCAGGAGGGATGATATTATTCAGAAGCACAAGCCTCTACATAGGCATTCACAAATGGAAGATCATCTCTCCTTCACATTCATATATATTCATTTTGTTTTGGCGATCACTCATGATAAGTATTGTTCTTGAATGAAAGACAGTGAAAATGAAGGTTTTGTTAGAGAAAAAAGCATCCAAATAGATAAAGCAATATGTCCTTATTAAAATATATGCATTTCTTGGCTACACATAATTTTGACAGAGGAACTCATGCCTCTATTTAATATAAATAAAACATGGACAGTTAACTGGGTATTTTACACAGTGATATTTCAATTGCATTTCATAAAACTCGGGCTGACTCTGGAATGAATAATTTATCCAATTAGACTTTTTTTTTTTTTTTTTTTAATGGAACCTAGCTATCCTCTTATCTGTCTCACTGGTTTAAAAATTGAAATAATCTTATTAGAAACCATGTGAGTGCAAAACTGGTGTCAATTTTTTGAGAATGAGGAGGAAAATATCCAGGGGTTAATCACAGGTTTCCAAGCTGATTTTTGTTGTTTGGACTTCATTTAATGCTAATGTCCAAAAATTGAATGAGTTCTGCAGTTAGTTGGTATAGACTCCAGACAGGAAATGTGAAACTTGTCTGTGGCTGATCCCTGTATTCTGGTGATTCTGATTCTGGTGCTACATTTGTTGTGTTTAAGTCTTCTTGGGGCTAATTTTGCTTTAACCTGTAAATTACTTTCAAATGCGATTCAGTGGGGGTTCAGATGGGTAAGAACAGCCTGAATTCTGTTTTGAAGGTGACGGAATCAGTAGAAATGTGAAAATAACACAGGAAAATTTTATTTAAATATATACAATTCTTGTATAGGCTTCCCACTTTTAATATACAAATTAATGATACTATGGTTGCTAGGTACCTGGCGGAGGACTTCTGTCTTCCTCTCATCACTTTATTCACAAGGAAAATTTCCAGATTATTTCATCCAGGGAGGCTGTTTACCTTATATCATTCTAATCCAATGCTATAGCTGAAAAAAAAAAATTATATAGATACATATATATGTTTTGGCTTTGTTTTTTTTGTTTGTTTGTTTTTTGTTTTTTTTTTTTTTTTTTTTTTCTGGATGAAGGCTTACAAAATTTATAGCTGTACAGCATCTCCATGAGGAAAACTTCAAAATTTCACAGGTAGGGAAAACATAGGCTTAGACACAGGAACACGTTTCTGTGGTTAATATCTTACTTAATGCCAGCTGATCCAAGGTAATGGTTTGTGCATATGCTCATAAAATGTGAAATAATTGGCTGAGTGCTCTTTTAATGCAGGTAAAATAATCCTGAATTATCTTCCCTTCTCTATGGGCTAAAAGTATGTACACATATTTACTGGAGTTCAGATGACGTCTCTGACTTGTTTGTGTGTCTGAGCCCAGGAACACAAGAGAAGAAAATTGCTGGTCTGAGCTTGTGCAGCACCTGCAGAGAGCCTAGAGGTCCTGCTTTTGTGCTTCTAATCTGCTCTGTCCTCCCCACAAGAAAATTAACTCTGGCACTAGTAGGAAGCTGGAGTCATGAGCTTAATTTTCATTTCGTTTAAGGATCACATAAACCTAAGGGCACAGAAGAAACAACATTGACATCAATATAAACTAACAAGCTCATCTTCAAACTGGGTTGACAATGTAATATGGATGGAAAGGAAGAATCTGTATGTTTAACTTCTGGCATTTATCCCTGCGTAGGTTTCCTAATTTATTCAGCCTCTGTGTGTTGAGGCGGGGGACCTCCTATTCTTAGAAACTAATAACAAAATTGGAAATGCAACAAAATCTGGAAGAAATGGCTGTGGAAAGGTGAATAACTAGAAGCCTCTGAGACTTATAGCTGAGAATTTGGTTTCAAAGGGGTTTTGCAATACATTTTACATCAATGTAAACATCACTGTCACTTTTGGGGCCTTTTATTAGCATCTTATGTGTTTATCAGTCTTCTCACTGTACCTTGCTTTCAAATCAAATACAAGTTCCAGAACGTTCTGTTATACAGTGCTTTCTTCTTCGCACAACCAATCTAACTACCCCAAAATTCTGGAGAATATAAGAGATTTTTTTCCCCAAACTTTGATGTTGGTGTTCCCTTCCTTTTGGGTTGACATTTGCAGTGAAATTTTTGCAACTGTTTCTAAAACTTCTGCACACAGAGAGGAAGAAGCAGGTCACTGGGCTATAGTAAGGTCTTACAGAACATAGAATCCTACAACAGAGGCCAATGTTGTGGTTTAGGTAGGGCAGATTGCTAAATACTCATCTAGCATCTCATGACGCAATGAGAGGTGATCACCATGTGATATTTATGAGTCATCCCTAGAGGGACAGGGGATCTGGTTGTGTGAGGTGGTAGGAGAGAGGATCCAGGGCATCCAGGCTGCCTGCAGCCGTTGTCTGCTTGCATCCATCAGCTCTCACTGCCTCCTGAAAATCCACACAGCAGGAATTAATAGTTCCACACAGCTCTAGTGACAGGTACAATTGTCACAAGAAAGAAAATGAAGTGACAGTGTGGAAAAGCTCCTTTAAACAGCTTCTAATTAGCTCTGAAGTAATTTTCTGTCAGTGTACTCATTTGTGAAAGGCGTAGTGTGTTGGCACCGCTCATAAAACCCATTACCCACCTTCCTCCTACCCAGCACATTTGAAGACACTGTGCCTGCATTCCCCTGGTTCTCTCCCCTCCTTATATATGGTCTGTTAGTAGATTTTATTGAGTCCTGATGATGTGAAAGAGACCCCAAAGTTGTATTGGATTTGTGTGTCAAGGTTTGTAGTGGTGAGGCTACAGGAGTGGCTTCTGTGAGAAGTTGCTGGAACCTTCCCCCATGTCCAGTAGAGCTGATGCCACATGGTGCCAAGACGGACCCACCGCTGGCCAAGGCCGAGCCCATCACTGATGGTGGTAACACCTCTGGGATAACATATTTAAGAAGAGGAAAAAGTTGCTGTGCAACTGGGCAACTGCAGCTGGAGAGAGGAGTGAGAATATGTGAGAAACAACTCTGCAGACACCAAGGTCAGTGAGGAAGGAGGGAAGCAGCCGGAGCAGGGGGATGTGCCTGAAGGAGACTGACCCCATGGGAAGCCTGAGCCGGAGCACCCGTGGAGAGAGGAGCCCACGCTGAGGCACATTTGCTGGCAGGACTTGTGACCCCACGGGCGACCCACGCTGGAGCAGTCTGTGCCTGAAGGACTTGTGACCCCACGGGTGACCCACGCTGGAGCAGTCTGTGAAGAGCTGCAGCCCGTGGGCAGGATTCATGTTGGAGAAGTTCGTGGAGGACTGTCTCCTGTGGAAGGAACCCCACGGTGGAGCAGGGGAAGAGCGTGAGGAGTCCTCCCGCTGAGGGAGGAGCAGCAGAGACAACGTGTGATGAACTGACCACAACCCCCATTCCTGTTACCCTGTGGGGCTGGTGGGGAGGAGGTAGAGAAAACTGGGAGTAAAGTTGAGCTTGGGAAGAAGGGAGGGGTAGGGGGAAAGTGTTTTTAAGATTTGGTTTTATTTCTCATTATCCTCCTTTGGTTTCATTGGTAATAAGTTATAGTAATTTCCTCAAGTCAAGTCTGTTTTGTCCATGATGGTAACTGCTGAGTGATCTCCCCACCCTTAACTCACAAGCCTTTTGTTATATTTCTCTCCTGTGTCCGGCTGAGGTGGGCAGTGATAGAGTGGCTTTGGCGGGCACCTGGCCTCCAGCCAGGGTCATCCCACCACAGAAGCCTTGCCTCAAAGTCACTCATCAAGTGTGTTAACTCTTGGAGAATTTAAGACTGGCATTGGATGTTTCCATTGCCTTTCAGATGAATCTTTTTGCAAGAGAAAGATGGAGAGATCCCTCTGTGTACTTCCTGAACCGTCAATTTTTTAATACCCATAGCGCTCACCCAAAATGGCCAAAAATTCAGTGTTCTAGTGGCAGAACACCATCTCTGTATCCAAAATATGATATTTCATGGAATGCAGAAGATACTTTTTAAAATTGAAATAAAACTTTTTTTTTAAGAAAACTGAAATTTCTGAACCTGAATTTCCACAGGAAATGAGTGAATATACCTTCTTTTCTTATTCTGCCTAGTTATCTGTAGAGCATCTTGCTCATCAATCAATGATCCCCATGGCATTCTCTCTGAAGGGACTGATGTGTGTCCATAATTATGGGAAAGGTATTTTAATCTGGTTTATTTTATAACTTGGTAGTGACACCCTGGAACCCTGCTGGCACATGCAGAAACCAAGGAATGTCATGCTTGTGCCACTTGTTCACACATTGCTGGGCTGAGCTGGAGAGGATTTGTCTTAGCATTTGCCTAAAGCACTTGATCAGTGAAGGTTCTGCAGGGTGTAATGATCATCACGTGAAAATAGTCCTTGGACAAGAAGGGAGTGTTTTATTCTTCATTTAACTGCTTCTTAGAAAATTAGGGGTTTATCTCCAATCTGTGATTACTTCATTGACATCATCAAAGAAAATCATACGCACACTGGCTGTCTAGTATGTCTGTGTGGTCCTGAGTTCTATAAGCATCTGCGTTGCGCCCAGAGACCAAGGTTCATATTACTGCTTCAAAAATCCTTAATTCAAAGGGGAAAAGCTCCTAATAGAGGAACTAAGAAGACCTACACCAGAATAAAGTACTTATTCAAGAGCTAGAAGACTGAAATTAATGTCCCCAAATTGGAAAGACAAGATCTAACCTTCACCTGCTGCATATCAAGAAATTGTTTCCACTGTCAGTTTTCAAACCACCCTGGAGTGATGTCTCTCTGGAACAAAAATGCCATTCTAGTGCTAAGAAACCTGAACCGAAATTGCTGAATCCCTGAAAAATATCTGCATTGGATTAACTGACCATTTTCACATTGAAAACATTTTACTGGGAAATCCTCATCTAACTCTCTGCTCAACTTCTTTACCTTCTCTTTCTTGTTTGCCAAGTCCTTTGATGTCATTCAGCTGAAGCTAACGGTGGACTCTGTGCCCTCCTAGGAATTCAAGCTACAACTACAACTGTACTACAGCGTGTCTTGTACACCTGGGAGTGAACTAGGCTCTGAGTTACTATACTTATATACAGCGACAGGCACATGTGAATCGCTGTAAAGGCTTCTGGAGCAAACTCTCCCCCAGACTGCACCTTGCAGAGGTGGCTTTCCTCCTTGGCCTTTGCAGTGCAGCCACGAGATGCCCGTCTGCAGGCACTCCCTGCCCTGCAGGGCACTGCCTTTGGCCGTAGCGGCTGCGACTCGGGACAACCGTCAGGGTTGGAAGCCAAAAACCCTCTGCAAGCCCCGGTGAACCCGCTCCACCTGTCCCTCATGCCGGGTGTATCTTCCGCTCGTTGTCAGCGCTCGTTAAGACCGAGGGCATCTCTCTCACTTGCTCTGCCTTCTCCGTGTCTCTTGTTTCACTGGAACAGAGTCAAACGGAGATGGGTCCACGCAGGGTCTGGAACAGATCAGCAGGTCAGCTGGGAATGCCTGTCAGGCAGCCAGTGTGCTCCCTCGCTTCTCCCTGGCTTTCTTTGAGGTTTGTAGCTCTTCTGCTTTCTTGTTGCTATTGCCACCCTCCCCACACTCCCCCTGCCACACACCAAGCACCCAGACCTTTCCCAAGCACTTTACTTAATCCCCAGGATTCTTTATATAGGAATTAATCTTCTCGTCACAGTGGGAGAGCTCGGAGGGAGGGGGGTACATTTATCTCTCCTGCTGAGGTCTAGAGTTGCATTGCTGTGATTATTGGTGGTAGCAGTGTGCATGTGTCTGGGGATCTGTGTTTAGCTTCTTCATTTCTTAAACAGCACAGGGGCAGCAGCAAGGCAACTTGGTAGCTTTGCTTTCTAGCTGCATTGTGTCTGCTGCTAAAAAGAGGGAGTGTGAGTGGGGAGCAGCATGGCAGAGCAAGAAGCCAGTGGCTTGCAAGTCCTTCTCTCCACCCTCCAGGTAAGAACAGCTTGAACTAACGAGAGAGGTGCTTGGGCTTGTTTTCTTCTTTAATTCACCAGCAGTGACTTGGGCTGAGGTTGTTCGTACGAGCTCCCTGCTGTCTTGTCTCTAAAAGCATCAGCGTGCAGGAGTCCTGACCGGCACCTCCCACCCTAAAAAACCTTTACGAAATGAAGTTTCACTATTCGGAGATGAACGCTGGCAATTACTGCTATGCATCAATCACTGAGCCCTGTCTTAGTGCAGAGCCTCAGCTCCCAAGATCTCACTGTGTTCAGCGGGGAGCAAGGGAGGTGTGAGGAATCGGCTGCTTTGCAATGAATGGGACCTGACAGCGCTGCCAGTCTGCGAGCTCGGCAAGCCCCAGCAGCTCACGCTGCTACTCTGAGGGCTGAGGGGACGAATAAACAGATCTGCCTGGAAGCAGAAAGTTCCTCCTTGTCAAATTGTCTTCACCAGGACCCTTAAGCGCTCACAGGGAAGTGACAAAAAGTTGAGGCTGAGATCGGTGGGCGTTGGCTTTGGGTGTGCTCAGTAAATTCTCCCAAGGAGCAGAGGGAAGGGAAGCATCCCGGTCCAGGATCATACTTGTTGCACAAGTTCGGCCATGGGATGAAGGAGAGGTATCTCTTCCTATGCCTGTAGGCAATCCCCTCAGTTCTGTTTTCCTCCAGCATGGATGCTTTCTTCCTGGTCTTGCAGGAGAAGATGTCTAAGCTGAGGCATGAGCTACTTTACGAAATGGGCTGTGCGTTTTGGGAGGGAGCCTGTGCTTTCATGAACCATCATTTTGTCATGAGGGGTGGGTGGGAATTGCTTTGCCAAGACAAGCTGCTTGCATAAAAAACATCTTTTAGATAGTTATGGTGAAATGCCAGTTGTCTGTACTTCTCAGGTGCCCTGAGCCCCTGTGTGCAGCTGTGCTGACATGGGTCAGAGCCCCATGGGGACAAGACTTTCACATCTGAGGCAGCAGCATCCTTGTCAAGGTGTGAGGTTGTCAAAACCTCACACATTGCAGAAGCATAAAATGAGGGATAGGGTGTGTATAACAGACTTACCCTTCTGGTTCAGCACAAGGATCCACGTCTCCCAGCAGAAGGTTTCTGTGACCAGCTGCAAGTGTGTAGAGGAGGTTATAAAACCCCATGGTACGCAACTGGCTTCGAGACTATAGTTGTGAGGGCTGACCAGCCTTGACATTTGTATCCAAGCTTATGTAACTATCAGCAACTTTTATTTCTTATATAATTTTCAAACCTTGGTTTGCCCTTTATGACACCCTGTGGCAGTGAATTCTGCAGGTAAACTGGCACACTGAAGAAGAATGTCCTATTGTCCTTTTGTTTTTTTTTGGCAGTGTAACTTGTTTGCCTTATGTTCTTACAGTTTATTTAATGCATATTTTATACTAGACCGTGTTTTTGCTCTAGCTAAGATATGGTCCTCTCCCCATTACTTTGGATAATTGAGAGCTGAGTGTACATCTCCTGTTTTTTCTTATGTTCTCTACCATTAACAGTTCCGGTGCTCTCTGCATAATCTGGGAGCATAACTGGACAAGGCCCAGGATTAAACTGGAAGCTGTAGTTTAAAATCACATATGTGATTCATTGACAAAGCTACATGGAGGGCTAGACTATAAATAGGAACGGCGGAGGTAAAATAGGTGGTGGTACTGGTAAAATCGCAAAGTAGCACAGCATTTATCCCCAGTTTTACAAAATCTAACTTTGATACAAGGCCCTTGTTTCCAAAACTTCTGTATTAACTTAGAGAAGAGCAAAAGGCTTTCTTGTTATATCTTCAGTTAAATACAGAGGTTTGAGTGCTAGAGGACAGAAAGTGGTTGATGACAACTGTAACACTGGTATGTTCTGATTCATCTCCTTCCCCTACCTCCACCCAAAACATTACCAACATAACTCTGTAACGCCATCACCTATTTCTGCTACAAAAATCGAGTGATAGTAAAGACCTTTACTTGACACAGTTGGAAAGCTCTGGCCTGGGAAATAATAACTTTTGTTGATATTTGCATTTGCTAATAACATCTCTCCACACTTTGTTATTTTCTGCAACAGCTGTCCAATACATAGTTACTTTGTTTTGGTGTCCTGCTGGATTGTCAGTGCTGGTTCATATTCTTTTATTGGTCACGAAGAACATGTCTGCTGCATACAGCAGGCTATTCTGCAGGATATTATTGTGTATTTTCCATTTCTGTTAGCACATAATATTGCTTTGTCTGCAGAAAGCTTTCAGGTGAAGAATGAGGGAACATTAAGCCACCAAGCCAGTCTTTATGAACCTCAGAATAAAAACATAATTTCTCCTTCAGTCAGTCACACAGGGCTAAATTTCTACTTCCCTTCCAAGCACTG
The DNA here is from genome assembly GCF_018691265.1 of Tyto alba. NCBI lineage: Eukaryota > Metazoa > Chordata > Aves > Strigiformes > Tytonidae > Tyto > Tyto alba. Next base: position 8,031,837 of record NW_024881317.1, read on the forward strand.
GCACAGATGATTATTCTCAGTTAGAGGAATGTCCCCACCTGAGATAGGGTCTATCGCCCTCAGCCAAGGGACTGATCTATCCCATCTCCTCCTGGCACAGCCTCTTTTACTCCTAGTCTCACAGCTTGGCTTTCGTAAGGATGGTATCAAGCAGAACAAAACCAGAACACTGTGCACTTTGTAACTGAACTCTTGCTCTATTCAAGGAAAGAAACACATTTGATTTCTGAGTTCTTCAAAACTGTTCCCAGTGTGATGAAGGAGCATGATCCTCCAAAGACAGCTCAAACCCCTGAAAGTGCAATGTATTACAGATGTTCTGAAAAGTGACAAGGTGAAAAGCAAAAACTGCTTTCAAAGTGCAGCTGCATTTTGTCACCAAAATGTCACTGCAGGGAAGACGTGATATTTCAGATCTCTAGGTAAAAAGTGCTTCATTGCTTACAAGGTACAGCTTTAAAATGTGAATTTCAAATTTAAGAAAAACCTCTACCTGTCACAAGTTTTATGTCAGTATGACAGAGCCAAGTGCCTCGGAGTTTACTGTAGTTTCTCATTTTGCTTCTAATCCTGTTGCTGCCTTCTTTGCTCTCTATTCTTGACTCTCCCTCTCCAACATGATTCTACAATTATTACCTACCATCCCTCTGGCTTGGACATTCTGTTTGCATCTCTTACTGCATGACATCGACCTCCTCATCTCACATCCATCACTGCTCTGTCTTTCAGACACGGACAATGCAGTACCTAGACCAAGGCTGGGCTGGTTACTACTCCTCGTGCTGTTCCCCAGCCACAATGTGGCAGAAATAAACATCATCCCCACGTACAGTTAATGACCAGGGAAAAAATTCTGACATTCCATTTTACAGGCAGCCTCCCCAGTGCAAAATCCCAGAGAGATCTGGGATTAGTTCTCTATTTTAATGCCAGGAGGAGGTATCTGGGTATTAGTTAAAAACAGCTGTTAGCTGCTAAGAACAATAGAAAACTGAAGCCAGCATCCTTCATTGTGTCCCAGACTACTGAATCCTTTGAGACCGTAGAGCATCCTAGTTCCTACTCCTGGTTGTCCTGACCCTCATGTCACTCCATCTTCTAACCAACCAGCTAAAGATTTTGATTCTTCCCCTGCTTTCTCCCTGCTCTCTTCCTCACTTGCCAGGCCCAGAAATGAGCCTGCTTTGGTTACCCCTGAGAACATCTCCTTATTCCATGGCAGCGTACATCGTGTCGCCTGAGGAGTCCCAGATTTCCTGTTGGCTCTCAGCATGGTTTTCACATGCTTCCCGAAGCCACAGTCCCCGTTCACATATTCTGCAAAGCTGGCAACCCCTGGGGCTGTTGGCAGATCTTTGGCTCAAACTGTGTCCTACTATGTTGGACTGCACAGGTTCCCAGATGTTATTGTTTGAAAGGTAAGAGGTGAAAATCTTATGTATTGATGGAGGATGTTTGTGTAAAGGGATTCTCACTCTGTAATGCCCAGCAGGGAACAGATACAGGGCCCACTGTTTGCTAACTTGAACCTCTCCACTCCTTTGTGCTACCTCTTTCGAGCTGTTTTGCTGGCTGGCTGACAAGGCAGTTCTATTGTTATCCTAAAGACAAGTGGGAAGATATCTATGCTGCTCCAGTGACAATGAATATAAACGTATTTTGCAAAATGCTTTTGTCTCCTCCGCATCCTTGCACTTATTCTGTCAGCAGAGCTGCTGAGATTTCTGTCTTTGAGCAAAATAGATGCAAAAATTCCAGGAACTGCTCAGCAAGCAGAATGCTCACTGGCTTAGGCTGGGGTTAGAGGAGCTCGAAGTTTGGATCTGTGTTTTTGGGAGACAGCTTGGCAGGCAGTGCTTAGTGGAATAGCCTTAGAGGGGAAAAAAAAAAATCAACTCAAAACCAGATGGCAAATTTTATGTGGTTCATTAACTGAATTTTACTGAGATTGTTGTACCTAAAGTGAACAGCAGTGGACTTAGTGTCTTCCTATTCCTTACAAAAAACATTCCAGCTTTGGAGCTTCAAAAATAGTGCAGTTAGGGCAGTGAGACACTCAGCTACAAGGTTCAAGGGGAAAACCTTCACAGGGAAATAGTGGGTGCTCCAGCAGCTCTTTTGTGTCTCTACTGACCATGCCACTTAGGCTGCATGAGCCTATTTTCTGTTTTAACCGTTGAAGAAAAGGAATAATTCTCTGCAAACAATCTTACAGAGGTAGTACAGGTCCCCACCCCATCTTTCAAAGTCACTGCTTATTCTTCCCACCTCAACTGTCATCTCCCCGCTGTCCAAGGAGAACCTAAAGGTAACCCAGAGCTCTTCCCTACAATCCCTGGCTCAGCACCACAGGGCACTGCTAAGCAAGAAAGAAGAAAGGAGACTAGCATCCAGTCATTTAACTCAAATTCCTGCCAGACCATGGAAGAAATACTGAGGTTTGGCAGTCCTGTGATTCAGCACAGAACACTGAAATCCCTCAGAGGAAGCTGAGGCACATTTTGGATTCTGCTGAAACCTTTCCACCAACTGAGCTGGGACCAGAATTTCACTCTCTGTCCCCAGGCTGACTGCAGCTGTTTCTCTGAGCACACGGCCAGCTCCTCTGAAAATGCTTCCAGTTGGGCTATCCATAATTTCCTACGACTGCATTAATGAGAATTCAGGACCTCAGGGTGCAAAATGCACCCAGAGACTGATCGGAGTGGCAGGAACTACGGTTGGGCTGATCAAAAGAGTGTGTTGCAATTTGAATCTCAGCAGAACTTTTTGTGTTGAAGAAGGAAAGTGGGCTTCAGTCTGTCTTCTGCTGTCCCTCATCCTTGCTTAGGATGGCTTGTGCTTTGAGGACAAATGAGATTGTGTCATGAATGTTCTTCAAGACTCCTTTCTCCCTTCCTGCAGTAGCACAAATGTAAGAGGATAACCATGTTGCTAAATCAGGTGAATGGAGATTTGGAGAAATGTATTACAACCCTTTGCATCTGAGTTAATCATGCATAAAATGGCTAATAATCCCACCATGCCTCACGTCCGTGTTTGAGACATCAGGTAATGAACACTGGAAAAAAAACATCTGAAGTTCTGGTAAAAACACAGTAAACAAAAATTGAGGAGTAAATTAATAATTTGTTTTCAGTTCAGGGCTTGGCTTCTGCACAATAAATAATGCACAGAACCACATGCTAAATGATGAGGACAAAAAGCTGCATGGGGTGATTTTCCAGGCAGCAGGCACTGTTCATCCTGAAGCAGAGGTTTTGTGAAATAAAACAAGTTGTCATGAAATTAAAAAATGCAGTTACTCCAAGGGGCCAAATAAAACATCATGAATGCTTTAAAACCAGTGCTTCTTAGCTGTTGAGGGCCTGACTTTGTGTTCATAGCCAGGCTGTTTAACTTAGACTATTTGGATGTAATATTATACCAAGTCAAGCAGCTTTATATTGTATATTTTTGTACACTGCTGCATTATAGACACAAACATACATTAAACTACATTATATAAGGAGTATATGTATTTGTTTAAAATATTTATCTTTCACATACAGTATAAAATATATTTAAATACATCTACTTATCTGTTTGTAAGTCAAGAATAATTATTGGTCGTTATCTAGCTTTCATAGGTGTTTTGTATGCCTACAGATACATTTATATATTATATCAATATTTTTGTCAATGGAAAATTTCTACCTTCTCATTTTCTGAGGTTTCAATAATTTCTCTCTGTAAAATATATGAAGAGATGTTTTCATACAGGGAGATTTTTGCTTGAATAGATCTTGCTTGTGTTTTTTTTTTTTTTTTTTTGTATAGCACAATCTTCTTTTCAGTGCATTATGCTGCATTTTGTTGTGATGGCTCAGAGATCTTTTCAACACAATTTTTCTGTCCAGTGCATTGGTCCAGTCGTCTTGGCTTTATCTATAACGGAAAAAAAAGTCTGTGGTAGAAAATATGTTTATGGACATCTTTGATTTAAAGTTTATTACATTACATTTAGCAAAAAATCTCAAAAAAGTTACGTCTATTGAAAAACATGTAAGCTGATAATGGTTAACTTCAGCAGTGCCTACTGACAACGGCAGAAAGTTTACTGATGTGTGTTAACCAGAGGAGAAGATATTTCATAAATGTACCAGGAATTTAAGAGATGGGGAGGGATTTTATGTCACTTGGTCTAGGATAGCTGGGTTGAAAATTGCTCCTGGAATTGTTGGTATCATAGAGACGCTGTGTATGTGTGATCACTCTTGTTTGTGCCAGGATAGGTAACACAGTATGTATCATCATTACCCTTGCAATGAAATTTGGAGGGGATTTATGCCTCTGGAAGTGCAGGTAAAAACCCCTCATTCTGCAGGGCTCCAGGGGGAATCAGTGGGAAGTGCAGAAAATAAGGCTACTAGCAATCTGTGGAACGAGTCATGCTCCTGGGGAGAGGTGGCCCTTTTCTGTGTATGTTAGGGTTGATGTATGCATACCTGAGAACCTCAGGCTTTCACATGTCTTTGAAAATCCTAAATCCATAGACATACCATGTGCCCACATATGTCATTGGGATCTGCCAGACTCCATCCTCGTGACTATGTTCTTCTCACCAGACCAGGATAGAAAATAATTCCCTCTTGCGTTTCCCTGTCCTTTTAATAAACATTTGTCTCACAGATAGTCTATTTGCACCTGTTTGCCTACAGGGCCTGATGGGCCATGGGATAGAAGTGCCTATCCATCAGCCGGGGCCATTCTGCGTGCTGGGCTCGCTGCTCATCTCCTCAGGAAGGGATGAGGGGCTGTAATTCTTGGGCAAGACAGGCTGATTTTGATCCCCAGGGGATTGTGAGGCCAGAACGTGCCCGGAAATTGGTGAGACATGCTCCTTGAGAGGGAGCTACAACCTTCTCCAGGGAGACCAGGAACAGTACAAAGTAATCTCACAGGACAGTCTCGTTCCTCCCCATTGAGAAAACCTAGTTTGCTGCAGGTGGTGAGGAATGACTGTTAGGGGGGATGCCATATGGTAAGTTCTTGTATAACTAAATTGTCCAGTTCAGTTGACATGTTGGTGGGTCATCAATACCTTCAATCCTGGAAGCTATGTATGCAACAGAAAGCACTACTGTACTGCTATTTCAGAAGAGACAGTTTAATTTCAGAAGACAGTTTAGTTACAGATGACTTTGCAGCAAGAAGACGAGTCCAAGCTACCCTCAAATATTTGTAGATATTTTCTGTTATAACTTAAAAAAAAAGTCTGCATTTTTCTGAATGTTTTATCTTTGTGAGAAGTTGACCCAAATAAAATCTAGGTGCATGCTTTGGGTGAGGATTCAAATCTCCAAGAACTGGATAATCTTTTGCCTTTTCATACAGGGAAAACAATTTATCTTAGTACAGTTTTGGGAAGGAAAGTCTGATGTGATGAAGATTTCTCTTTAAAATAAGGGAAACCTGGTCATTCTCCACAGGTCAATGGAGACACATTCATAGCCATGACTGAGTATTTCCTTTTGATCTCTTGTGCTGTTACGACCCTGGTTTTACTGAGTGGAGACCTACTATATTATAAAGAAACCAAGGTTTCAGAAATGAATAATTTTCATTGATTTTTAAAGGTATCTTCTAGAGAGGTCAAAGAAAGCATAGTAAAGATTCTTCAGCACATAGGCACTACTAAGCTACAAAAAAGAGAACTAATGTTTTAGACCAGCTATTGATTGATAGAATAACATCTGCTTGACAAGAAATTACATGGGCAAAGCTAAACCTCCTTTCCCTTAGAGAACAAGGTTGTGTTTTTTCTCCTCATGGTCTGTTCTCCTGGAAGAACACAGCCTTATTTTCAAAAGGTGCTATAGGTTGAGGTGGAATTAATGAGTACAGCAACACTTTCATGATGATTCTTATTAGAAAATTGAGTAATTCTGACACAGAAGTCCTGTGGGAGAAATAACTACTATACCAAAGAAATCTTGGCTTTTTTCCCCTTTTGACAACAGATGCTTTGAAACCTAAGCATATATTTTTCTGACACTAGAGCCATGGAAGCACCACAGCATTGTGTTTTACTGCAATCAACTTCTGTGAAGCATTTTATGCACATTAATTTTTGGTGTAATTTACAGACAGAGCCTTCCCACTGTGCCCAATGGGAATTTGATCCCTGTAGTAAACAGAGACAGACTCTTCTCCCCTGGGCCCATCTGGAGTCCTGGGCTTTATTTCAGGACCATTACAAACTCCATCAAACTCATTTAAGGTCTGTGCCTCCAGATTTTCCCATTTGGTCAGTAAATTGAGATAAAACTCATCTGTCAGTTTAGGGCAAAAGGAGTCTTAGTTCACATTGTTTCTCAAATCAAAAGGTGGAACAACTTACTCCCTGAGCAAATGGCACTCATACAGCCTGGGTGAAATGAGTTCAAGGCCTGTGGTCCTCTGCCATCCTCTGGTTTTCTATGGGATTCCTGATGAAAGGCCAAAACAGCAGACTTAAGGTGAGGATAATATTGGCCTTCCACTTTATTCAGGATTAACCTGGCAAGCAGGAGCGTGACAGGGAGAGAAAGAGATCTGTCCATAAACAGTTTGCTTGGCATGGTGAATGCCCACCTGTCTGCACTGCAAAGGAGGGGAGGACCGAGAATGGTCCACCTGACCTTTCCCTATGATTAAAATGCTGATCTGATGAAGTCAGAGGAATAAACTGAACTGCCTCTTTCAACCCTTCATTTTTCCAGGAATAAGCCAGCACCATCCACATGGACACAGTTTCTGGAGAGGCTAGGGGAAAGCAGCACTACTGCCCTGATTTATCTGGCCTCCTCTTTGGGAAAATCTCCTGCATTTGAGTGGCCTCTTGCCTCATGTTAAAGTTCTGCAAGTGGGGAAGAGAGCTGGAGATGATAAATGAGAAAGAGAATGTATGCCTGGCTCTGGGGTTTTTTTGACAGTCTCTCTTCCAGTAGGGCTAAGGTCATTTGATCTCCCCATAGTGCACAGGGTTTTCAAGGGGACAGCTGGAAGCAGAGATGCATTAAAATGACTTGCTCTCTGAGATGAAAACCATGCTTATTAGTGGTTTGTTTCAAAAGCTCCCATAGCAGTGGCTGTATCTCGTTGACTGCAAACTCTGGAGGGTTTTGCCTAAGAGGTGGTTGTCCGAGTGGCTGGCTGATTGGTTGGAAATCTTCCTAGTTGAGTTCTCCTGCTATGTCCTAACAAAGTCTGTAGAGCACTGTTACATCAACAGGCCTCCTTGAGAACATGCTTAAATAAAATAGGATACAACTACTTTTTGATGGTCTCTCCATGCTGGCAATGGATGCAGGCATCGGAGGTAGACTCTGTCATAGACCAAGTCTATGGGTATTCACTGCAGAATTCACCTTTCTCTCAGAGATCAGTGCACAATGGCATCAAGACTACACTTACTCAGATCACAGTGAGATGAGTGTGGGTCTATGGAGAGATCAGAGGTCCCTCCCCAATTGCTGTGCCAGCAGCAGAAGAATACGTGGCTCCTGACAGAGGTCCCCTCTTTTCACAAGGGTCGTATGTCACCACACATTCAGCTCACTCCCACGGGAGAGTGTCTTATGAGAGACAGCCCATGGAGTTTGGTTTGGTGAGGTCCACAGGGGATCTCAGTAGAGTGAAGCTAAGGAGCATGTAGAGCACAGCACATCAGGAGACACCATGCTCCTTGTCCCCTGGGACAGGTTGAGCCAGGTCAGTGCTGCCCCTCAGACACCCGTGGGCACAGCAGGTGTCCACGTTTGCTCTGTCACAGAAGCACCGCAGTCTGCTGCGCAGGGAAAGGCACCAGCAGGAGTAAGAGCTGTTCTCATTCATCTCTCACTTTGCAATGTCCCTGATCTACATTAGCCTGGATCTCAGCTCAGGAGACTCTGAGAGGACACAGAGATAGTATTTTTAAATTTAACTCCTGTCACATTTTCCGGGAGCATAAATGCAGCAGTGGGCTCATTCACTGAGCTAATAAAATGCCTTTTAGCTTGACTGACCAGCACTTAGTTTGCAAGTGCTTCTGAGCTACTGAACTGAAGTAACAAGGGCTGAATAAAGCCCCAAACATGTCTTTCTTTAACATGATGGCATTGGCTTGCTGCTTCTAAGTGTCTCGCACAGTGTGTAGACTAAAGATAATAAAAAGCTTTGTTACCTTCTGGATGGAAAATGACATACAACTGTCATACCTTTAAAAACTTGGCAGCCTTTTCAGAGAGCTGAAGGCTTTGCTTTTAAGAGACTGCTATTTAAATCTAGACAGATGGGTCTCAGCAATGCAGTTAAACAGATGTTCTGCTTTACATTACTAGTAATAATACTTTGAATCATTAGAATTTCCAAACAGAGTTTGCTATTCATTATGGATGCCGAGTTGTGTTTGCTGTTTGATTTTTCACTTAGACTGGATGGGAAAAATAGTTTCATCGTTTTCACTTTCAGGTTCTAAGAAAATAAGCTGTGACTAACAATAGTTATTAGTGGTTTGTCTCCACTACCCATACCTCAATCATCATTATTAAGTGTTGATTGATTAAAGGCATTTCCATTGCTGTTCCAGAAAGCACTTTTGAAAGTAGGGTAGATTGACACATAAGGACTTGTCTTGGCAAGAGAAAGGACTGGTGCTTTTCTAAACCAAAATGTACCTTATACTGATCCTTTTCTTCAGCTTGTACAAGCCGATGTCAGACTAATGTGTAGCAAATGCAGGTGTTAGCACTGGAATACAGAGAGAAGCCCAGACTTGAACACAGAGTTATCCTAGGCGAGTGCCAGGGCAGAGTGAGAGTAGACACAGGGACGCTTGTGGCTTTATCATGCCTAGCTCAAGCAGGAACATCACAGAGAAGGCAAGGATAGCAGCACCTTCATTATGGCTGTTTATTTGCACGTGCACATCCTCGCATTTGCTATAGTATTCAAAATCTGTGGTTTTATTAAAAAGCAAGTACATCTGGAAATTTTCCAAGGATCTTCCAGACTCACTTGTACTTTGAGAAATGTCATTGCTTGAAAAAAACATGATTAATTCCCAAATGCTCTTCTTCTTTGAAAGACAGTGTTCTTTGGACTGGCACCCATAAAGCCTCACAGAGAAAGATAGCAGCATGTTTCATGCTGCTCTTTCGTGTTAGTAGTGTAAAAGAAAATTACAGCTGAACAGAAAAAACAGATCCCTCCCTATTAAGTTTGGGTGGAAGTTTTGTTAAGTAGCTGTAACAAAGTGGCATTTGAATGAAACGTTAATATTTTTAAATGGTTCACCAACAGCTGAAGTAATATAAAATACAGGAATAAATCTAAGAAACAGCAATAAACAGTAGATGCTAACATGCATAATGGAGATCATTGTTCAAGAATGGTTAATGCCTTATAGAAACTTACTAAGAGAGTGTGAAAGACATATGCTAGGATAATTTTGTTATTAAAATAAAAATAGATTAAAAAGAGGAAAAAAGTGAACAATATAACGTTAAATCCAGTCAGAATCTTTAGGTGTCATAGGTAACTTATTGTGAAATAAGAGATGAAACCTGAGAGAATTTATCTGCAGTAGAAATTACAGGAAGAACATTAGAATATTCAAAGGAAAGTCTAAAAGCCTTTTGCAGAATACCACGTGTTTTGATTTATCTCAAAGTTTCCTCATTCTTTTAACACTCCCAATTTGACAGAAGCATTTTAAGGTTATATAATAATGTGTTTTACCACCGGTTCTGCATAATAAAGTAATTGCTCTATTAGAGATGCATTAGTGAGAGGAGCAAGTGACACAAAAGAACTTTGTATCAGGAGAAACTTCTGCAGAAGGACAATCTTTTCTTTGAGAACATAGAGAGAACTTTGGCATGAAAAAAGAAAGAAAGAAAGAAAAAAGCAATTTACTTTGCCAACAGTATTGAAGAAATTGCAGTCTATCGGGGCATAATTCCTGCAGATATCTGGATGTGAATACACTTTATTAGTGTGACACACTAATGGTGTGGCACAGAGGTGATGAACAACCTTGCTCTGAAGTTAGGCGAAGCACCTTGGAGTCTTTCTGATACAGCAGGGAAAATATCTTTGGAATACGGTCAAGTCATGGTCTATGTGCTTCTTAATTCCTATATGGATTAATTAAATGTAGCATTTCTCTCATCCTTGGGCACAAAGATGAATCACTTCATAAATAAGGCTAGGACCCACTGGTGGTGAGTAGCCCTTTCTCTCCCAGTCTGGCATTAGGATTCCTTGCAGGGCATAGGTCTGCTGCTTTTACTCCTGGGAGGTTGGGGAGCAAACACTGATCTCAGGGAAGGAAAGCTCTGAACTTCCCACAAACGAATGGAAGTGTGTGATTGAGAGCTGTAATACTTCTGTGCAGGCAGTGTTTCTGCTGCATTTTATTGGAATAGCTATCCGGGCTCTGCCACCAATCCTCTTAGGTATTGACTAAGTGAATTTCCTACCACAGGGCGATATTTCCCACCAGTGAAATAAAGGACAATGAATCTGATCTTCTTGATGAGGGATGCAGTTGGGCAGGTGTTAATTAATATTTGTGAAGAAATCTGTGATCCTGTGATGAAAGGTGTTATGTTAGTGCAATTTATTGCATTAAATATAGTAAGATTCCTTGGCACAGATGATTTCCACCATGTTATTCAGCAAGTTATTTTGGCTAGAGATCAGCTCAGGCCAAGCTGTTACATCTCAACACCTTCAGTGTTTTGAAGACATTCAGATATAAGTTTGGAATTTGCCCATCTCTGCCTTGAAGCAGTTCAGTCCCACAGAGTGTAGCATATATCCTTTGAGAAGAATCCCTGAAGCTCTGTGAATAGAAGAGCCCTGTATAACATCATGTTAGAAGCTGGCTTTGAGGCACTTTTTCTGTCCAGTCACCTGGACAAGCTGCCATCCATTGTGAAGGACATGTAAACGTTACACCCAGCAGTGACGGGGTGTGTTATTGAAAAAAATATTGCAAGTTATCACACCCAAGTGCAAACAAGGATGAGAAAAAACATACTTTCAGGTCACTGCAGGCCATGAAAAAAAGCCACCCACCTGATTGCAGCAGGCCAGAGAGAGGGACATTTTTTATGAGTATTTGCTCAATTCCCTGGTATAAAATCCACAACTGCTGCTTTGGGCTTATGCATAGAGCTTGGCTGGGTGTTAGGCATCAACAGGAATGAAAATGACTGGTGCTTGGGTAAATGGGGTGCTAGCCATGCCTCACAGGGGTGTGCAGGAGCCAGTGAGAGGGACTCCTCTCTAGGGCTTGGGAACAGGAGCAAGAACTTGCCAGACCACGTGTCTTGTTCTGGGAGGCCCCTTGGCTGCTCTGTGTACAGTTTGAGGGCTACGTGATCCCACACAGCTGCGAACGCCTTTCTTGCAGGATTAAAGAGGTCAATTAGGACACTACCCGAGCGGTAAGGTCCTCCTCTTGGAGTCTTTAAATAGCTCCTTTCCCTTCCATGTCCCCTTTGAGTTCCCTGGCCTGCTCAGGCTTATCTGAGTCCTCAGCAGAGGAAATCCAGATTAGACCAAAGAAATGCACTCATTGTTTACCACAGAGGATGGTGATGTCTGTGGTGGTGCTGAGGAAGTTTGGGTGGGTGTTTTGGGAGCAGGGGCAACAGGACCACAAATTCTTGGGATCCTTCTGAAGGGGGATAATGGTAGTGTTGTAACAAAGTGTTTCAGTAATAACAAAATTCAGGCTGTAATCATTTTAATTTGAATATTCCCTTATTCTGAGGTTGCGTAGTGATATTTCAGAGATCCTAGAACCACTTTTTTCCCCTTAGAAATAATGATTTTATTTTTTTTTTCTAAACCTCCATGTATCCAACACTGTAGATAATAACCTTCCAACAAGAAGAAATCACGGTTAGCTGTCTGAATATTGATGCTGAGGATGGGAGCACACAGACAAGAAACTCTCCAGGGTATTTTGTTCTCTTATTTAAGTGTGAATTTTTAGCTCCACTTAAATTAGAAAAAGCAATTTACTCAGGCAAGGCACAGAACATAAGGCACCAAAACTGGCTTCACAGTTATCATAAGGTTGGATAGTCAGCTGAGGGAAGAAGATATCCAGCTGGGAAATCTATAATGCCTGCGGTGAGTGGCTGTGCCCAGCAGCTGGATCTGGTACGCACCTCTACCTTACTGGAGGCAGAACGTTGGGAGGGGAGTTTCTGATTTAAGTGTTAATACAGTTATTAGCAGCCCAATAGTTTCTAAAGGTCTCAGGAGAGAGTGAGGACTAATGCTGCTTGGCTCCTAACCTAGTCTTGATTTTAGCTGGTATTAATTTTGCACCAGGATTTTTCTTCAATAGGCTTTGAGTGCAGAGAGTGAGAAGTCTTACTGTCAGACGCAAGTCTCATTACACAGACAGTTAGGCTTCTGACTGCTGCTATTTGTGTGAGCAAATTTATTAAGGGTAGGGGAAGAAAGAAGGATGTATTTTGAACATGTCAAATCACGCTTCTCTATTTAGAAACAGGCTATTTAAAAATGAACAAACAAACAAACAAGTAAACAAAACTACCCTGGAACTGGACATCATATTCCTTGATCTCTCTAAAAAAAGACAGGTCTGGAAGTTTGTCAGCCCAGTGCAGCAATAGCTTTTCTTTATAAATAGGCTATTTTGGTTTGCTTTTTTGTTTGTTTTGTTTTGTTTGTTTGTTTTTTGTTTTTTGTTCTTTTTTTTTTTTTTTTTTATTCCTAAGCAATCACATAGCTTTGTGAGACTATACTCAACAATTAATTTAATAGGAGTATTGGTAGAAATCATGTTATGCATTGTCTTGCAGGAGTGACTTCTTCAATTTTGCATTTATTATTTTTGTGAGTGGAGTAACTGCTTTGTATTTCCTTCCACATATGAAATATTTACTAGTAAATATTGCACTGCACAAATTAATGCTCTTTGATTTCTTTCTGGGCATCCTCCTTTTTTCAGCATTAATTCTTAGACTCACAGCAAACAATCTCAGTAGTTTTCATGTCTCATTTGGAGAAATACTTGCCTTTGGCAAAAGACATGAAAGCCTGAGTGCTACACAAAAGACAGTTTATGATAAATCTTCATTTTAAGCCAGAGCTAAAAGGGGAACCGCGCTGATAGCTGTTGTCCTTCAGGTGGAACAGGAAAAATCCTACCTCTGTTGGGTCTTCAAATCTTGCAGAAAACATCCCAAGATTACCTGTTACTGTGGCTTAGTTGTAATTTTATAATCTCATCTTGAGTAAATAACAGCTTGTCTTGGTGTGTTCCCAGGAGCAGGACAAGGAGACAGGAACTTCTTCCCTGCTTAATCGTGGGTCAGCAAAATAACCTGAGCTGCCAGTCAGAAGGATCTTGGGATCAAGCTGTTGTCCTCCAAACCCCAATGTCACTGACTAATCACTTGCTGCCTGTAATGTATCAATGACTATGCACTGGGGTATTTTTTTATTCCTGGCTTTCTCTGTCCTCCTGCTCCTTATCTATGAGGAGCTTCAGCCAAGCTAACCAAAGCCCTGGTGTTTCAGGGATTAATTCCCAGAAAAAACTCAGAGAGGAACTATGAGCTGGGAGCTGATTAAATGCATCTGAACTCAGCCCTGTTGATACTCCCGGCTGGATGAGAAAGACAGCAGGCTTTGCTGAAGTAAGTCTAAGATGAGGGGCTCTGGCCAAAATGTACAGCCACGCTTGATATTTTAAGTGAAGTTTTTTGCTACTTCAGCCTTTGTCCAGCTGCAAGCCATGAAAGGCAACTACAGGCTGTTGTTCATAGGTAACAATTTGGCTCTAACTTTAAATCCTTTCAATGAAATCCTGCAGGGCATCGGTGATTTTGTAATCTAACTTGAGCCTCTGGGAAATTTTCTTTGCTCTCATTCCACCTATATGCCATGAATGCGTCTTCATTAGTCTGTGCGCGTATAGATGTTGCATCTAACACTCATAAGTGCTGGCAGGAATAGAAAATATTTAGCAAGAGGAATTTTACTTCTTTCTTTGCTTATGGTTTGTTCTTGAACCGTCAAACATATCTTTCAATAAAAATAACTAATGTGTTTATTTTAACCAGAGCTGGGTAAGTAATTTGCATTAAAGAAATTACTCTATTCATCTTTTTTAGATCAGGCACAAGTTGTGATTTTCTCATTTGTACTTACTGTTCAGAAGGATTTACTGAATATTTTTTATGAATGAATTTGTTGGCAATTCATCCACAAACAGTTTGGTATGGGTATTAATTTAAACAATTGATTCTAATAGATTTCAATGTCCAAATATCTTTGATGACTTTGAAAATCTCAAGCTAATTAGTCAAAATCTGAGCTATTTCTTTTCAACAGGCAAATTGCCATCTTGCAAGACAACATCAACTTTAGGGTTGTTTTTTTCTGTGTTGTCTTGCTATTATAAATTGGAGCTGTGTTCTTCTGCAGTGTTCTGTATTATTCAGTGGTGTCACTAAAGTTAGTGGGAAATATGTTAAAATTTGTAATGCGAATAGGATTTTATCCATTGTTCTAGCAAACAGACAAGTCATCCAATTCCCTCACTAGTGTGCTGGAGGAAGTTTTAGTGTTAAACTATGACACAGTCAGGGTTTTAGTGTTAAAATATCAAGAGTAAATATCCAGGTAAAATATTTGACAATATCACCCAGCTCTAATCTGCACATTTTAAAGGTTGATCTTTCATGTCCCCTCAAGTTCTTTGTTCGCTGAGTCCCTGGATAAAGCACATGGAAAGTCAGAGGATATCTTATGTCATCACTATTTGTGTTAATGGCTTAGGAAACCCACAATCCAATCAGTTAAAATAAACAACCCAGTGTAATAGGAGCATAAATCAATGAAGACTTCATTACTGAAATCTTAATGTGTAATCCATCCACCTACAGAGGAAAGGGATACTGAGAGGCAGCAAGACAAAACCAGAGGACAGTCTGATTTAGGCAACCCTGATATTTAAAAAGGTGCTGAGAATAGTAACTCTTCCAGTAGTCCGTAAATTTGGTGGATACTCATCACTCCTGACAGCCTGCCCCTGACTATTAAGTCCCGATGCTAAAAAATGCCAAGAAATTCTTGGGAAGAGAGCTCTGATTGTTCTTTGTTTGCTCTGGGAGACTTGAGACAGCTCAGGACTGTGGAAGGATGAACAAAGATATGAATTAGAAAGATTAACATATGACTGAAACTATATGTGTTATAAAGAAATACTTCAGAAGTGCTCTGACCCCACTGCAGACTTTCTTCTCTGTGTGGTCCCTTGAACTAGTAACAAGAATTTGGACCCCTTCTCTAAGATGAGGGTGGCAATACTTGGTGAACTGAGAGTTACTAGATTTCATTAAAACCATGTATCCTGTTTGTCTTGTGTCTGAAGGAAGCAGTAATCCTATCATACTGAGCCTTTTGATTTCAACATGGTTCTGAAATGGCTGAACTTTTATGTTCTGTGCAGAGATATCTGCTTGTTGAGTTAATGTAGTAATGAACAGAAACAGCAAGCTCTCACTCTGGGCATGGGCCAGCTCTGAGATGGGGATCAGACAGGCACTTTTCCTGTGGATTTTTGCTAACAATAAAAGTAAGGTAAGTCTTTAGAGAGGTGACAGTGCTCAGAGACCCTCATCCCAAGTCCCCTGTTTCAGAAGTGATTCCTTGCCTGACTCCTCTTTTTTCCTTCCCTTTCCCCTGACTACATCTTGTTCTTCTGTCTCACTCCCCTGCTGATACACTTGTCCCAGTTGCTCACTTATGCCAGCATGAAATGTGTATTGAACAGTTAAAGTTTGGTAACACTGGTAATTGACCAAAACCAGTATGATGGGAATTCTGTTTTTCAGAGATTTGGAGTTTGTTTTTGTTAATAATTATGTTTTGTTTTGTTTTGTTTTGTTTTAATCAAAATCTAAGAATACATAATGTTAAAGATACAGAAGATAGAAAACATCAGCTCTAATGTGGATATTGCATACAGAAGATAACACATATAATTTACCAATACAGAAGATGTTTGATCTTCTAGCTGCCAAGCATCTTACAGGAATTCTGTGACAGAGGTGGAAACCTGATTCTCCAGGTTGACAGTGACCAGCTCTGACTGAAGACTGACCATTTTCCTTCTTCATTCCCATATCTCTCTCAATGCGTACCCTCCCCAGCTATAACAAAGGAATAAGAGCTATGATACTCAGCTCTGATTAGCTACACAATCCCCAGCACCATATCAGCTTGTGCGGTGACTTTAGCAGGGATCTATTTGAAAAAAAAAAAAGGTCTATTTACATTAATAGTCATTACTGCAGATCTGAATTAGTTTTCCCTAATATTCTTTCTAGAGTTTCTTTTTGCTAGGTGTTAGTTCTCAATTCCTTGCCTTAAATATTCAGTTGCATAATGTTAAATAAGTCAGAGAATGGTTGAATCAATTTGGCTGGTAAAATGATTCCATATATCCAGAATACATATTAGTAGGTTAAGTTTCTGAAGCACTTCAACATTTAGAAATATAGGAGCCATATATTTGTAAGACATTATCCTACTGTAGTAATTTAATGGAAGATAAAGTAATTCCATTATAGTTTATGTGATCCTGAGGTTCTTTAGGATCAAGGCTACACAAATGCAAGTTTTCTATTACATTGGCAATTTGTATTGTGTTGTATTGTATCTGCACAAAAATAAAGAGATCTAGAACTTAACCCAAATACCTCATACAGCAATACAGTCTGGTGATTAATTCTTCAGTCTCAGCAGTGAAATATGGTTGGAGAAGGGTTAGAGAGGGGGCCTAGTGTATCACACGGATGGTAGGTATCGTGTTCACTTCACCTCTAGTATAGTATATCTTATTTCCTCTAGTGCAAAATTTTAAGTGATTTTAAAACAGAATGTGTGATGTCAAGTTGTGGTGCTTACTTGGTTTTGATTAAGAATAAGTTTAGGGCATCTTTCTGCTCCCCATATTCCAGGGTTCCATGTGGTTGTAGCTGCAAAGCTTCAAAGAAAGGGGAATTTCCTTGTAAATGAGATTAATATAATTTAAAGGTATTCTTCTTCAACTGTCAGTAATAAGGGATGCTGTCATGGAAAACCACCCCACATTTAACATTTCTGTGTGATACAGAATTTCCTCAACTTTGAAGTAGCCAGATCAAACCACAAGAGAGATAATTTAGAATTTAGATGTGAATTCTGCAGAAATGCTATTGTGTATTAAATATCATGTACTATGATCAGTATGTCTGTCAGAGGCTTTTAAAATGTACTATCAATATGGTTCCACATATTCATTGGCCAGATGGCACAAAAAATACTCAGTATCCAAACAAGAATGTCAGTGCCTCATCACCACATAATGCACTGCAGCCCTGTGTAGCATAAATTCACTGTTCTGAATTGATCCCTAAATTTGGTGTGTTTCCATTTCAGAGCTCCTGTGACAAGGACGTCATCCAGAATATTCTCAGTGTCCTCACTGACCTGCTCTCTCTGGGTAAGGAAGCAGAGCTCTGGGGCAATACCTATGGGCTAGGGGCAGAAAGGGAATCCTCAAATAGGTCAGGGAATTTATATCTGCATAAGCTTGGACTTTACAAGGTGGATTCATACCTGCATAAATTGGGCTTTACAAGGTGAACAAAACATGAATTGTATCTGTAAATTAGCAGTCCTTACTGCTGTGTTTGGAAAACTGAGATTTTCAGTAAGTTAAAGAAAAAAAAAAAAAAAAGAAGACCTAGAGAAAGTCTCCATTTTTTTTAGTTTAAAAGATTTCTGTGAGATTCAAAATATTTCATAATCCCTGTTAGTCAGGCACTGGAAATATTAACCTGTGCCATTTGAGAGAGGGCTGTGAGACAGGGAGAGGAGCTTGACTTCCCAGAGCACAGGGACTTTAATGGAGAGAGTTCAGCATCTCCCCAAAAGGCACCTCTACCTCAGGGCTGCAGGGAAGGTATGTTGCTGCATGTGCCCGAGCCATGTGAAAAAATAAGTGAATTGGCAAAAGAACCGAAAAAGTAATTCAGCTTCTTTTCCTTCCTGCTCCACCTCAAAAATTTCATTTGCTAAACAATTGTCAACTCAGCTGAGCTGATAGGCTGCTTGCACTGGCACTCCCCACTTTTCAGAGCCCCACCACAGACATCGCCCATCCTGCTGGGCCTCTCTTCTGAAGCCCTGCAGTGCTGTTCCTCAGCTGGATGGAAGGACTGCCTACCTGGAGGATAGGAGCTACTCTCTCCTCTCCAGGAGCTGAATGTGCAGCTTCCTCCAACCATGGAGCCTGAAGTCACTGCTGAAGTTGCCCATGGATAGATGTTTGTTGGCACAGTAGGGCTCACAGGATTAGCGTGTGGTTTCTTTGGAGACCTAGATTTGTTTGAAAGCTGTCTCCAAAGCTTCCCTAGGATTCCTTTTCATTTGGCAGAAGCCCATTGCAGCTTTAGTCCTTTGCTTGTTTAATTTCCAGTATCTAAGAAAAGATCACTGAGCCTTCTGCTCCTTTGAAACCTGTTGGTGTCTCTGCTTATTCCCCTCTGCTGCATTTCAATGCACAATGAAAAACTTCTGCAGGATGTGGGTTTGTAAAGATAATGACTGCCGGAGCAAGAGGCAGCAGAGCACATAGTTTCACCCTGCAGCCATTAGCCATGTCTCCAAGCCAGGAGTACCTGAGATCCATGGTCAATTCTGCAAATGCCCTTGGGTTTATAGCAATAAAACACTGTTGGAAAGCCACGGGAGCTTTGTGTGCTCTGTGCAGGGTGAGGGTTTGCCATAGCTGTGGCTCAGGGAAGGGATGCTCTGAGCAGAGTCTCTCCTCTTTTCCCCAGGGACCGGCCGGCGAATTCACTATGTGATCAGCAAAGGAGGCAGTGAGGCACTGCTGCAGGCTCTCGCCGTCGCTGCCCGGACCGAGCCACCCGATCACAGCACCCTCCTGCCCCTGCTTCGCCTGCTAGCCAGGGTCGGCCAACGAGGTACTGCTGAGTGGTGGGGGACGTCTTGGGGGCGGGGGGGGCGGCTCAAAAGCAACAGACAGCCCCAGCAATAATCAGCACTGGGATGTGCCTGATAGAAAGCTGTGAGTTGATTTTTAGGGTTTGCTGTTTGTTTACGGTTTGGCCAGGTAAAGGTCCTGCAGCAAGGCAGGGAGGGCGTACATGTGTGTAGAGCTGCTTCTTACACAGGTTTTGTCCATGTTCTGCTTTGGGTTGGCCTTGTGGCTGAAAGCTCCCTCAGCAGAAATTTTACTTTGTTTTCCCTTAACCTAAGTGAAATCTTAAAATATGATTTCTCTTTGTCGGCCTGATTTGCTGCAGATGGCAGATCTTGGTATACAGGGGGGGTTACCTGAGACAGGGAGTGTTAACTGAGGCAGAGAAATACCAGGGCAGTGGAGAGACCCACCAGGAGCTGGCAGCTCTTGTGGGAGAATTGGACGGATGGAACCATGCTCTGGCCCCCCTGAGACAGAACCAGGAACACTCATCAGGAAAAACACAAGATCAAGAGGATTCTGTATCCTCCACTCAGCCAGCAGAAGGCAGTAGCTTAAAGAAAAGGAATGGAGACAAGTCTATGCTCAGAGCGGTAGGCGAACCCCCTCCTTGTCTACATCACCTTCACAGGTGCCTCTGTGCAACAGGAATGAGGTTCTAGATGTGTAAGATCAGTCAATGGATGATGTGGAGGATGGTTCATCTACACCAGAGGTGTTGCCAAAATCAGAAAGACCTACTCCCCTGTATCATAACCACCTCCACAAAGAAAAGATGGGTTATAGTTGTAGGTGACTCCATTCTGAGGGGATCAGAGGGTCCAATATGCCAGACAGACCCTCCCCTTAGGGAAGTCTGCTGTCTTCCTAGGGCCCAGGTTAAGGACAGCACTAGGAATCTTCCTAGCCTGGTGCAGCCCTCAGACTAGTATACATTATTGTTCTTCCATGTGGGTGGTGTTGAAGCCACAACACATAGTCCAAGAGTGATCAAAAGAGACTTCAGGGCCTTGGGACGGTTGGTAAGGGAAACTGGGGCACAGATAATTTTTTCCTCTATCCTTTCAGCTGTGGGCAGCAATATTAGAAGAAACAGATGGACTCGGTCCTGCTGGTGTTGGATGGGGTTCATCTTTCTCAAAAGAGGAAGAGGGTCTTTGCTTATGAGCTACTGGGGCTGATTGAAAGACTTGAAGAGGGAGGGGGATAATATCAGGCTAGCCCATGACAAGCTGTGGGATGACACATCAAGGTTAGAGGGATGGGATGCTAACAAGGGCCCTCAGTCTGTTGCCCTGAGTCTTGCTGGGTACACTAAATTCCACTAGAAGTCTTGTAGAGAGGAGCCAGGAACTTCTGAGGTAATAGGAGCCAACAAGGAAACACTGGTGAAATACCTCAAAGGAATCAAGGGGTGTTCCTCTAAAAAGGGCACACGGCCAATAGCCCAGCCAAAATGCCTCTACAATAATGCACACAGCATCAGCAACAAACAGGAGGAGTTGGAAGCCAATGTGCTGCTAGAAAGCTATGACCTAGTTGCCATTACTGAAACTTGGTGGGATGAATCTCATGACTGGGGTGTGGCTATCGATGGCTACAAGCTGTTTAGAAGGGACGGGTAAGGAAGGAGGGGCAGAGGGGTTGCCCTCTATGTCAAGAAACAGATTATGAAAAGTTGTCTCTGAAGAATAGCCATGACCATGTTAAATACAGGCTGAGGAATGAAGAGATTGCGAGCGACACTGCCAAGAAGGGCTTGGGGGTACTCGTGGATGAAAAGCTGGAGTTGAGCCTGCAATGTGTTCTTGCACCCATGAAAGTCAATTGCATCCTGGGCTGCATCAAAAGAAGCATGGCCAGCAGGTCAAGGGAGGGTATTCTCCCTCTATTCCACTCTGGTGACACCCCACCTGGAGTACCATGTCCAGCTCTGGGACCCCCAGCACAGGAAAGACATGGACCTGTTGGAGCAGATCCAGAGGGGGCCACAGAAATGGTCAGAGGTGTGGAACACCTCTTCTATGAGGAAAGGGAGAGAGAGTTGGAGTTGCTTAGCCTGGAGAAGGCTTTGAGGAGACCCTATTGCAGTCTTTCAGTACTTAAAAGGAGCTTATAAGAAAGGTGGAGACAGACTTTTTAGTAGGGCCTGTTATGATAGGACAAGGAGTAATGGTTTTAAATGAAAAGAGGGTAAATTCAGAGCAGCTATAAGGAAGAAGTTTTTTATGATGAGGGTGCTGAAACACTGGAACAGGTTGCCCAGAGAGGTGGTAGATGTCCCAACTCTGGAAACATTCAAGCTCAGATTGGATGAGGCTCTGAGCAACCTGACTGAGTGGAATATGTCCCTATTTATTGAAGGGGGGCTGGACTAGATGACATTTAAAGATCCCTTTCAACCCAAACCATCCTATGATTCTGTGATTTGTGTATGATGACTTTAGGCAAATCCCATGTTTTCCTGTTTTCAGTGAGAATAATATTGATGTTACTCTTTGATACATTTAAATGTTTCTGTTTTGAGATCTTGAGTTATAAGGTTTGGTGCAAATATGTTTATCAGCACTGTGGCAGAGACCTGGTCTTTGTAATAGTTTGATTCTTGTTTACTTTTTACAGATAGGAAGTTTGGGCTGAAAGTGCAGAAGGCAGAAGCAACTGATATAATACTGAGCTTGGCAAGAAGAAACCTGGGCCATCACCTGTACCTCACTCACTGCCTCTGGGTCCTGCAGGTTTGTGCTTCTAATGGTGAGTGCCTGGATTTTCCTCTTTTCCTCTATGTGACAGCTGCCAGAGTTCTTTTTCAGTCATTTCAGTGCAAAAACCCATCATTCCTAAGGTACGTGCCTGCACGTACTGTGAATATACAGAATCAGGCACAAAAGCCAGAACGACCATATAGACGTGCTCCCCAAGGGGCTTATACAGCCTTTACAGTGTATTTCATCTGTGCACTCTGAAAATAGAAGTGCTGTAGTGAAAAATATTCATGGCAATGGTCTCCTATTCTAGAATATAGACAGTCAACTCCTTTGCTCTGGTACTTAGGTACCTTAAGTCTCTATGCTATTACCATAATAGCAAAACGTCTCACTATTGTTGATTGTATTGATTGTCAGAGCGGCTCTATGAGGAAGGAAAATATGGGTGGAGAAACAGAGGGAGAGAGAAATCAGTTAATCAATATCCCTAAGGAAGTACATATTAGATCCCGGTCTTCTGTCTAGTATCCCTCCCCACACTCTCCCAGCTTTTCTTGCTTGGCAATGCCCTCATATTAAATTATTCAGGCAATGGGATTTTCAGTATTCTCTCCCAGGATCATTACAGATTCATACAGGCTTTCTCTGCTATAGAGCACTGAGTTTGTCAGCACAAATTTCCCTTTGCTCATTCTAACCCTTTCCTCTCCTTCCTCACATCCCTCACCCAGCAGATAATTCTTGACGGCCATCCTGTCTGCAGACTGCTATATGCATCCTAAGATTTAGCACCCTGGCACCCAGCCCTGCAGGTCCCTTCTATCTGTACAGGAGCTAGCTTCATGCAATGGGCTTTCTCAGGCAAGCAGCCAAGCCTCAACATTCAACCCCTCTCCGTGTGATAAGCAGTGTTTGAAAGGCTGAGTGTGACTGAAAACGCAGCCAAGGCCAGGAGCTGAAACGTGCCTTTATTTGGGTTTCACAGCTGTGTAGTGACCCTGTGCTGCCTCCCACCCAAAATTATGATCTACACACTTCCCTGCTCCCTGCTTCAGTGCACCTGCATCCCAATTCAGCTTCAGTTTTTGCAGAGGTTTTAGGATGCCCACTGCAGCCTGGCCTCCTTTCTGCTAATATCAGACGCCAGAACCTTACCTCTGCTCCTTTGCTGGAGCATCTCTGTTACTCTCCAGGTATCTCCAGAACTCTCCAGGTGTGCTTCCCCCTTCCACGAGTAACTTTGACTCTGTGGGCTCTGTGACCCAGCTGGGAAGCTGCAGGGGCAATTAGGTGAAGATCTTTGTGGTGATGGTACCAAACTAGGAGATTACATGCTCCCAACCTTAAAAATTATCTTTATAGATTGGAACTAAAGAGGATCCAGAAGCATATAAACCTCTGAGGGTGTTTAGGCATGAAAGCAGAACAGATGAGTTCTTGTCACAATCTCATGCACCAGTTCTTTGCTCTGGGTCGCTCCCTTCACAATCTGCCACCAGTTGTGTGTGGCAGCCTACGTCCCGCTCTGGCGCAGGAGGATTTCAAGCAGCCTTGTCCACCACCCTGTCTCTAATGAATTATCAGCTAGTGTGAAAGTAGCTGGCAAGCCTTGCAAAGCTTTCCATCACAGGACAAATTGGCGGGGACATGGTAGGACTGCAGGAGATGATGGACCCTCTGGCAGCTCTCTGATGACCACTGGAAGATATTTGCAAAACAGCCAAAACCCAGCAGTGGGCAGGCAGCCAGGTCTCCCTCTGGCTACTGCTGATTACTGATCCTTTCACCCTGTTCACTTGCATTTAATATTTCAGGGCTGTATTCATCCCTTCTTTACACAGAGATCCTGTCTTATAGAGGAGAGGTCTGGCTAAACACCTAGTTTATGCATTGGGCATTTTTGGAATCGATTGTAAAATTTATCTATAAAAGGTCCTAGTGTGTTAACAAGTGAAGGTTTAAAGGTAAAATTGGACCAGCTGAAATTAAGCTGCATTCAGAAGCACCCCTGCCTTCAAAAACCACTTTCATACTGCTGAATAATAGCACAGAAAGAAAACTCTCCCCTCCATGCCCCTATGAAATAAGCTGTCCTCATGGAGTTGCCTGTGGGAAATATGGGATGAATGTGAGCCCTGTCATTTTTTCTGGGAGATGACCCTATTTAACTATGTTTTGTTCTCTGGGGAGTACATTATTTACAGGAGAAGGGGCTTTGGGGAACTCATGGAAGAACTGCAGACCTGGATTTGTATCTGATCTTGGCTCAGGTTGTGTCCACAGACAGCTTTGTGCTTGTCTGTAAAATGACCTGTGAAGTCCAGTTGTGAGCCCAGAGAAATCTGCTCATAGCCCCAGGGGCAGCTACTCCCTTACACGCATCACCTCTAAACACAGTGTTGCAGACCACCTGCTTCAGATCTGACTGCTTTTTTCTTTTATTGACTTAGTTACCACAGGAACTACGCTTGGCGTCAATGGAGCCATGGAGCTGCTTTTCAAAGTCATCACCCCCTACACCAAGAGACACGTCAGGACAGTCAGGTAGGCAGTAGCCCCAAGGGAACTTATCTTTCCAGGATAGCAAGAAATAAAATTTTGGTTCCACTTGAAGAGGCAAAGAAATCAGAAATGGATGCACAATTTCCACTCACTTTAAATCTGCAGGGTTTTTTAAGAGGCAGAAATAGTTCCCTGAAGGACAGGTTAATGCCATGATTCACCATATGATTCATGCTGCTGACCATTTATTTCTCATGTACCCTACACAGTGATGGCAATTTGATTGCAAGATATCTCCCTTCATTTCCCAGTCAGGACTGGATTTTGAGAAGCATGTGCTGGCAGCAGACAAACTGCTCCTGCCTATCCGTTAGCAAGAATCTCCTGCCACCACTGGCCTGAGGGCAGGTACAGTGGAATCATGGTAGTGCTGCCTCATCCTCCTTTTGCAGACAGTTGTCACCAGATTACCATGATATTTTTGAAGTATGACAGTTCTTACTAGTATTAATCTGAGTCTGTATTTAAACTCATCCCAAATATTTCAAATAGTTTTTTTCTGAAGACAGCAAGTCCATTTTGTACCTCCATTTTAATGCTGAACATTAGTCCCCAAGTTGTCCATTCTGACCACTTCCTCAGATGCCTTTCAAGGCAAAATTTATAATGTGGAAAACATCCACAGAAGGACATAACACGTTTCTGTGGCTTGCTCATTACAAACAGGAGGAAGAATTTACTGCTATGAGCTGTGCTGACCCAATCACATTTGCCTAAGCAACACAGAATTTGCCAGTTCTCTTGCTTAGACATGCAATGCCTTGTGGAGCACATAGACCCTACTTGTTCACACACATCTCAGCAAGGACATGGCAACGTTCAATCAATTTTGGCTTCTGCATGGACCTGACATGCGTGAAGTTCATGGCTGATGATTACTGAGGAAGTAGCTTTAGGTTGAATGTCTCCTGTAGGTGAGAAGTGGATGGACAGACGTGACACAACACTGACCACTATTTGCTCGGCTGTGTTTGAAGTGGAGGCCAGTCACTCTGGATGAGGGCACCAGTAAATAAAGTCCATACTGCTGTTACCATCAAAGACTGATACCACTTCTCCCAATATTACCATTTACACACTACATTGTATTAGAAGGAGTTTGAATTAATTTCCACTAGCCATAAGTGATGAACTTACATGTAAACACATGGTATTGTTGTTTGCTAAACGCAGCATTCTTCCAGTTCTTCTGCCTACATGTCTGGGACTATAAAAAAAATTTGAACAGTTTGCTTTGCTAAATAGGATACTGAGTGGGCCCAGCAGTCGCACAACTTCCTGCAGCTGCCTTGTTAATGGAAGCCAACTCACTTTTGCCTGCATTTTTGGCTTTCTAGTATAGTGCCAAGTACCTGGAACTGCTTCACAGCTTCAGTGCTCTCTTTGCCAGAGTACCTGTGATTTCTCTACATGGTCTGTCCAAAAGTAGGATATCAGAATGTTTCCTACACAGAGGTTTGGATATTACCCAACTCAAAGAATATTACGACTAGGATATTATTCTTAGGATTTCTGAGCATTCTCCAAGATTCCCCTCAGGCCTCATGTTATAACCTGAATCTTCAGGATTCAGGGAGCCTTGAGAACTGCTTTGTGTGTGACGGGGGTGTCCAGGATGAGTTAGATCCAGAGTTAGGCTTGATTTCTGAGGCAATCAAAAGTAACCGATAGGTCCATGACTGTGCTTAACTAAATAAGCAAATTCCACTCAATTCCCTGGTTTCCTTCCAATGGACGTGTTAGCTGTGATTAGACTAGCGTTAGTTCTACTTCTGTGATAGCCTCATAGGTCAGGATCTGTGTGTAATGGGACTTGGGCCTGTATCAGTTCTCTGTTAAGCAATGGGACTGACTACATAAACACTATTTAAATGAATTTTGTGTAAAGCTGCTTTTACCGTTCACTGTTTTCTCTGAGGGAAGTGGAAAACTTGGTATCTGTCACACATTTCTAGCCTGGATTTTTGCTGAGATTCGTTTGGAAAAGCAGCTAGTGCTGCTGAGTGTGGTTGTAATATACACTGCAGTCTAGAATAATCACTTCTAAGCAGAAAGGGAAAGAAATAGCCTTCAGATAAACACACTGCTTTTGATTCCAATGATTCCAGATTGTCAATGTGCAATATTTGTTTTTTATTTCCTTTTATCTGATGTACAAGAATTGTTTTGAACTCTTCTGTGGATGGTTTTTTCCATTGGGAAACACACACACACACACACATCAGAAAATACAAACTCAAAATTTCCCTCAATAAAACTCTAGTTTTATTGTTAATAAGTAATTTTATTTATTGCTGAAACTTTTGGATTTGTTTCCATTTGAAAAAAGGTATCTTGTACATTAATTATTGTCTACCTGAACTTCCTCATTGCTTGTGCAATTTTCTAATTTACTTTTATTTCCTAAGGTATTTGTACACTTCTTAAAACATATTTGTATGAGTGTGCAAATGGAGGATAAAACCTTTCCTGGGACCTAGCTTACAGAAATAGGTGATTTGACTCCTACCTGTACTTGGCTTAACGAGCAAGAACCATAAATCAGCTGAAGCCTGGTAGCCACTCAGCTGGCCTGCCTGAGGCTCAAAGCTGCTTGTTTCATTTAATAACTAGAAGCAGCTGAGAAGGTCAATGGCTCAGTGGAGACAGCCTGTTTTACATCAGAAGCAACACACAAACCTGTTTTGTTTTAAAAAATGCTTGCAGCCTATTTGAAGGCACCAGTTTCTTAAGATTTAGTAGGAATTATGTTTGCTTACAGTCCATTTGGAAACTGCTCTTACTGGGAAAAGAGCTTCAAGAGATGGTATTTATGAGAGTTTAGGTCCTGAGACCAGAAGTCCAGACTGTAGAGTGGATTACAGATCATCTTTGCCAGCGTTAGTGAATGCTTGGGATAGCTATGGTCTGGAAATCTCAAGCATCTTTACAGTTCATCAGGAAAATGAAGGTGGGTATGTGTGGAAGCGTTATTCTATATTTTGAGCTGCTGTAGTTAAAAAATTGTAGAGTGACTGGAGGAAAAAGCCTATGGATGAGTTTTCTGAGATGGGGAGAAAGACTAGAAAAGGGTTATGTGCTTTATCTAGTTCAGTATGTGCTCCTGGTATAGCTCTTCCCAAAGTTGCTATAGTTATGCTGAAATCTGGAGTCAGTTATTTTGGTGTAGTTAGTTGGTCACAAAAACATCTGCTTCTTTCTGGCTGTCAGTATGGAACTCGAAGAGAACACTAGTCTGTAACCTGCCTATGGAGAAAAACTCCGATGTCCTCCCAGCAAGATTCTGATCCTCCCTTTGTATTCAGTCTTGATACCTTCTCTCCACTTCATAACTATGTGCCACCACAATTTGCCTTGTTGCTGGGAGAGAACAGCTGGCAACTGCGGGGGCTGAGATTACCCTTATTCTTTGATCAGCTGCCAGGAATGCAACATCGAAAATGCATTGCTTCTCTCGTGGGTACACCCGCATTCTCCTATCCTGGGCAGCAGCAGGACCAAGGTCACTTTAAGAATCTGTCCTGGAGAATGCACTATGAGAGCTATTTATTTAGCAAGCTAAGATGAGGAAACAAGATACATAGTTCTATTTATTTTTCTCAGTGTCAAAGCTCAGGTTTATTTAGAAATAGTCTCCCATGCTCCAATTGACCTCTTCTGGGTGCGTGCCAAGTAGCTCTGATTCTCCTGCGACTGTGACTCATGGACTTTATTGGTCTTAGGCATTTGAGATCTTCAGGTTGCTGGTGCCATAATTGCGTAGATCTCTCCAGGACTACCTCTATCTGAAGTGAAAACCACATGAAAAAGAGTGACACTTACTGAGGTTTAGAGAACTCTTGAATTTAGCACTGTGAAATCCAAGTGAGATGGAGTCTTGCCTATCTCTCATGAGGCTGTGCTGCAGAGAAAGCTTTCTGATACACTTTATAGGGGCAGTTTAAAATAAAGCCAGATAATGTTCTGGTTTTCTCAGTTCTTTTTATGTCAGTAGCTGGGATATCTGATATGAGTTTGTGTGGGATGCTCAAACATTCCCTCCATCAACACCTTCTCTAATGCAACATCCCTGATGCCCCACACAGTGCAGTGATCCCTGCTCCTTTCACCTTCTATCTTACTTATTGTGTCCCATATCTTCTACCTTTCTACTTTCCAATGCCCCTTTCAACACCTTTGCTCGTTTTCTCAACTTATTGGTTCTAAGAGCTATTTGAACATGGTGTAGGCAGCTGGATGTGTAATGTGACAGTGGCAGATGTTTGCTCTCTATTCAGTTGGGTCTCTTCTGTATGACTCTGTCTCCAGGTGACTAAGCATCAATTATCCTCTGCAGGCTGCCAGCATGTCAGGCTCTGGAGGCTGTATGTTGTCTGTGGCTACATGTTGTGCAGGCCTCTTCTACATTCTTTCATATGAAGAAGACCTGTGTTTTAGAAAATAGCAAATGATGGTATGAAATCATGTCTGAGTTATTCCCTCCATTACATTATCTCTTTCTGTTGTTAAAATGTTGGCAGACAGTCTTATTTATGCAATTTTATTAAAAGCAATTTAGGGTCTTTTAAGATGTCTTTGTTTCTGAAGGCTCTTTGAGTACATCTATTTACCACACAGAGCAGAGCTTGCTGATGTTAAGTGTTCACATAAACCTCATGTGAGAGATTGCAGTAAGAATGAGTATTTGTCAGAAATAAACCCCCTCTTTCTGTGAATATTCACAAAACTTGGCTTTCTGCACTAGGTTGTTCCAGTAAAGTTTGACTACTTAATTAAAAGTGGAAAGCGAATAAAAAATGTCTGGGAATGATGCCAAATTAATTCACTAGAAAATGTGATATGTAGAAATTATCTGCCTTTGCTCATGTCTAGCATTGTCCACTTCTCACATCTGATCACAATTCTTCTTATGTTTGGTACTTATTGGATGGTCCCAGCTCCTTAAACACTTGCCAGTAATCTCCCTTTCCATTAAAGGGAGGAAATTCTCTCATGTAACTCTATTCTATCTGAGGTAGATATCTGAACTTGTCACATACTAAAGGAAAAAAGAAGCAAGTTCTCTTTGCCTGTATCAAATGTTTTCCTCTAGAAACTTGAGGTGGCCTGGCAGTGTTTATTTCTTTCTGCTGAGTGGAGGATGAGTCTGGAGTGGGTAACTTGAAAGTAGTGTGATGGGCATTTAAGGTTGGGTCAAGTAGATGGTTGCTGAAAGAGTTGGAAAATGCAGTCTTCTCCAACTGGTGTCAGGTCTTCAAACCTGGGAGGAAATGAGAACACCGCATGTCTCTTTATATGCTTAGGGGTGACTTGAGGTGGGGAGTGACTCATGAATCTGAAACATGCAAGAATAACAACGACACTGGTGCTACAGTCAAAGTGATTCCTTTGTCACATCTGTCACAATGTGATGAGAGGAATGTACTGGAATACTGAAAGCAGAGCTCATGCAAGTGAAGAGGAATGTCAAGGTGATCAAGAAAGCACATCTAAAGCTAAAAGCCTGAATCTGACGAGTCTGTATTTAATCAGATGTTGTGTCAGATTGACCAAGGAGAATACAAAGGCCCTGGAAATGCTGAAGATATAAGTTAAAAGGCTGTATATAGCTTCAAAACAGACTTTGAATATATATATATTACTCTTCTATAAAACCTGTTTTGCTTGCACACAACAGATTCTGTTTTCTCATCTTGGAACTGGTACTTCTGACACAAGATAAAATGTAAGTGTTGAGCCCAGTGTTGAAAAGTGACCAAGCTGCCACATCAACAAATGCTTATAAAAGTGACCTCCTGTGATCTTAACAGCAACAGAAGAAATCAGAATGACAGCGGGCTATGTCTGTTTTAGACAAAAAGAGAGGAGATGTGTCACAGGGATAATCTGAATACTAGAATTCTCTTAAGAATGATGGAGAGACACATGGAAGAGATTGAACTGCAAATGTATCCTAGACTCGGTGCAGGCAGCTAGTTTCCTCAGTCTTAATCTTGGATAATTTCTTGCTGGTAGACCACCATACACATTTTTTGCTGCAATTTCATCTCCTGGATTGACCTAGACTTTCAGCTGCTCTCTACTTGAACAGAAGAACATGTTGTATGTCCATTGCCAGCCAGTATTTTGAGAATAAGAAGAAACTCAACATGCTAACATGGCGGTTAGTTCCTCTACAACCTGATAAGGTAGCTGTTGTGACTGTGTCTTTTTGAGTAATGCCCCACATACAGCTTTATACCTTTGTTTATTTGGCAATGGTTCCTGATAGAAGATCAAAACCAAATCATCCTTAACTCCTCTTGTTAGTCTGTGTTTTGCCATTAATCATGTTGAGCAGTTTGGATACTTAATTGGAAAGTAACGCACGATTCTATTGGAATGTGGTCAGAATTAATCAATGCTTAGTGCCTGCTTATTCTCAAATTGCTATTTGGTTTATTTGATCCCTGTAGAAAATTCATTGGAGGGGTTGAAATATTTCTTTTGAGCTGTGTCACAACTAAATGATGTGCTTCCCATCTGGCCTTGATTTACATGGAATTTAGCCTAGAATTTCTGCCAAATAAAATTGGTAAATACTGTCCTCAATGAGATGATGCATGCAACAAGGGAAAAAGAGTTGTCTTTAAAATTCTTGTTTATATAAAGTGTCTTTTCAACTTGACTAATATCTCAGAAAACATGGAGCATAGATAGGTACATCAGTGTGATAGGTAAATAAACCCTAGTGCTCAAATTTAATGCAATGAGCCATTGTAATAGAAGAAATGATCTCAGAACCTAAGGTGTCCCAGTTTTATGTGGTTCCTTCTCCTCTGTTCTTTTTACAGTCTGTGTGGTTTCTCTCAAATAATGATCTGTTCTGATATTAATAATAAGTTATAAAATCTCATTTCAGACTGATGATATCTCAGTGTTGCTTTGCAGAGTAAATAGAGTTGCATTGCAGAATTATACTTTACTGGCATTGTACCGTTAATAGAAGCAGATGAGAGAAATTGAAAAATTAAGAGGTAGAGGCAAGGGAGAAAGAGATGCTTTCAGATGAGATTTGAAAATAGATGAAGAATTGATGAGGCAGAGAGGAATACGGTATACCAAGGTTGTTCCAGATGGCTGGACAAACATGTTGCATACAGAAACCCTGGTGCCATCTCTTGGTAGACTCTGGTATGGCAAGATCAAGCACAGATACGCCTACCTCTGCGGCACAAAAAATTGGCAAATGAACACCATATAAAGAGAAATCCATTTCTAAGCTTAACCTGATATGTCATGAGAAGGGAGGAACTAGTTTATAAATGGGCCCACTTAGTGAGGCTGTTATTCTGAAAGATATGTTTGCTTTTTTCTTTTAGGTCTAGTTTGTATTTTGCTTCTATTTCAGGTAGAAGTAACAGGCTGAAAAAGAAGCGATGTTTTCAGCTGAAGGGCTTTCTTTGTCCATTATTTCTTCCCCTTTGGTGAGATAGAGGGTTATATTTGGAAAGACGGTATGATGGCAAGTCGCTGCTGTTCTCAAGTTCTTGACTTTTCACACCCAGTGGCTATGGCAGATGTAATTCATGGCTGACCTCACATGATGTCTTTGGGTATGCCTATACTGCAGGCAACTCTGTGCTCCTTGAGTGGGAGATTCTCCCCACCCTAGCTTTAATTTACCTCATTCTGCTAACAACTGTTAAGGCTTGCAGTAGGGCCTCCAGTGTGGGCTACCCAAGGCTCGGAGGACATATTATCCAGTCTGAGACTATTATTCATGTTGCTGTATCTGTCTCACTGTTGGTATTTGTGCTAACTAGATTAAAGCTAACACTTAGGTGCCTCACTACATTGAAATTGCATTGCTTCTTAGAATCTCTCTGAGGTGTATCTCCCATGTAACTGGAGAAACCACTGCCATTCCCATCCAAATGGGAGGTAGGACTTGATTTCATACATCAGTTGCACCTCAAAGTGTTTCCCAGAGTTAAAGAAAATGTTAACAATGATTCCTTGTAGCTGAGTGTGATAGTCCCGTAGAAGGATAGGTCAAGAATGGTGCATGCTGGTTATGCTAAG
Source organism: Tyto alba (assembly GCF_018691265.1). Lineage (NCBI taxonomy): Eukaryota > Metazoa > Chordata > Aves > Strigiformes > Tytonidae > Tyto > Tyto alba. The sequence continues at coordinate 8,064,228 of NW_024881317.1, forward strand.
CATTTCATAAGTAGCACAGAAGAAACAGAGTGGAATAAATAAAAATTTTAAAATTGAGAATGGAGCTAGAACTATTACAAAATATTGTGCAGTCTTAGGAAGAAATTAAGAGTTTGGGGTGGCTTCTGAGAGATGAGGAGTGGGTAAGCCGCTCCTGATCTGGAGGTGCAGAAAGAAGGCTTTCACCAGTGGTGATAGGGCTATAAATGTAAAGAAGGCAAAAGGTAGAAGATAAAAGATCTCTCATGTTTCAAGTGCTAATCTGAGATATGGTGTGTTACTGTGGGCTAGCCACCCAAGATCAGAATTATCATACGCTCAATGCATACTCTTAAACCCACACTTTTCTAATGCCTTCCTAAGGGTAGTGAGGGTATGATCAGTTGTGTCCGAAGCACTTGGTGAGGACTGAGAGAGTTGGGGAAAGTGAGAAAGGAGAGAGAAAAGCAGTAGTGAATTTGTGAAAGGTTTTATGCTCAGCCAAGATGCAGTTGAATTAGACAATGGAATAAATGTGGAGCTGGCAGAGCAAGGAAAGGGTTGAGAAACATGGTTATGTGGCCTTGTAAGCATGTTTGAGGTGGATGTTAAGTGCCAGTTTTCAGAAAGCATCAGCCAGACAGCCCTTGGGGACTGGGACTGGAGGGAAGGGATTTCTAAGCAAAACCTATGTGAATTTGCTCATAGAGGTGATGAACAGGTGCCCACCCTGACTGTCTGCATCTATTTTCCTGTGCCAAGGAGACAAAGAAAGAATCCTCCTCAGAAATCACTGAGTTGTGTAATGATGTGAATCTCTGGTAGAGGCCAGAGAATGAGTAGATAAAGATGAGGACACTCACTAGTGTGTTAGTGCATGTGAGAGCCCAGGAATCTCCTCTCCTTTGCCTTTCACTTGATTTATTGCCATTTCTCCTCCTACCCAGAAGCCTGTTACCCTTATGAAGGGGGTAGAAAGCAGTTTTGAAATCCTCCCCACAAAAGCTTTCAGTCCAAAGGTAGACAAGGGAAGTTTGATGGAAACAACAATGAAAGGAAGCCTCAGTGCAGAGCTTCTACAGCAACAATTTTGCACAATGCTGGAACCAAGCAGGTGCTATTCCTGCAAGGAAAGCAGCCCTAAGAATTTCCTGGAATTGCTGTGGCTCTTTTCCAGCTCTACCAGTGCTGGCAATGCCGTCAGGTGAAGTGCAAGCCAGTCTCTAGAACTATCAGCGGTTTTAAAGCACAACAGTGATTAGAGCTGTCCTGATCAGAGTTATATGACACAGTGTCAAAGCCCTTAGCAACAGCCTTTCTACACTAGGATTCCCTGTCCCAATAGCACTGCTGGAGCTGAACCAGCTGTAGCAGCAGCGGGTTAGGTGGCTTTAGGCAATGCAACTGACCCATTTCCAGCAGGCAGGATAGAGAGTGAGAGGGCTCCAAAGTCTTCACAGTTTCTTTCAGGCTCTTTTGTGTAGTTATTGAGTTCTCTTTATAGAGAATAAAAGAGAAATTGTAAGTACTAGAGTATTTACCAAGCGTGGGTGAAATGAGTTTTGTTAGGAAGAGAAGATTTTGTAACAGCAGTGCTATAGATGCAGCACAGGTCTCTAGCTTGGTAACACTGGCAGGGCTGTTCTTGGTCTCTTTATCTACAGGGCAACACTTGGAATGGCAGCAATGCCAGTAAAATCTGTAAATAAACCCAGAGTTGAGCTGCTCTGGGATGTGTTCAGAGACAGGGCTTGGAACATGAAGGGGAGAACCTGAAAACTTGAGGAAGTGGCTGGTGAAGAAGACCAGGGCTGCTGACTCCTAATACAGCTGCAGCTCTGGGACTGGGAATGGAAACTCCTCCTAAAGTGTAAACCTTGGAAAGGTCATGACTCTGAGATGAGCTTTTACTGTCAGGCTGCAGAACAGAAAAGAGAAAATCGTCCCATATCTTTGCACATCTACCCCATGTGTTTCTTTCTTCTCCCATGTTAAATGGATATAGTTTGTGCTTTGTGTGGACCATAGGACATACATTGTAATGGCACAACAGGTCTCACTGTCTATCCAAACCCTTAATTTCCTTCTTATTTTCTATGGTTGTTTTAAGTCACACTTACATATTTGTGGTTATTAAAGCTTTCACCACCTTCCAGATTTTTCTGTGTAGAAAAAATAAGGGCATGTGGAAGAAACATCCTGATAATGCTCGTAATTTTTACAGTGCTTTATAATTATTTACCTCCATCACTTCATTCTTATATTTACAGCTCAAGTTCTACCAGCCTTGGCTTTGATATGGTCTGTTTTCAGATCCCAGACTTTGGCTTGATTATATCAGATGGAAGCTTTCCAATGAAAGGAGAGAGGAAAAAAATATACTAACTTTTATTACTTAGTCTTCTGCAAATTACTGCTTCAAAAAGCCCCTGCAGTTGTGCCAGTGTGACATTGCAGCTTTCAAACAGCTAATACCAGGAGAACTTGTCCCAGTATTTACTGCATTTTGGCTTGTTATTGACTTTTTCTTCCTTATCAATCCTCTAGCTAAATATTGTGAAGAACAGGCACCAGCACTAAGATGTGACAGGATTATTGCTTAATAAGGAATTATACATGTGTAACTGAAAAAATTCATTAGTCTACGGTTGGCTGGATCAGCCACAATAGCCAGATGCTGGCTTTCAACCAGTCTTGCAAGCTCCATGATGGTGTAAGGAGCTTGCATTCAAGGGTAGTGTATACTGCCTGCTCTCAAATCTCCTTGCCTGTAGATGTGGGGATGAAACCTGAGGCTGTGCTTTGGTGCTTTTGTGATAGTGTGGTCTTCCTGCTCATCCTGAAGTCTTAATGCATCCTGCCCATTGGATCTCAGTCACCAGCTGGGTAAATTGCTGTATGGAAGGCAACATGGGTGATCTAACAGAGAATATTATTCCTCTGACTCTTGGGCATACTACTAAACTAAACATACTTCTCTTTCTTTTTCAGGACCCCTACCTATGCCATTCCCATTTCCATCTTATGTAGTTGATTGTTCTTTGAAATGCTAAATATCCTGAGGCTCTGTGATTGCAGAGGGTCTCATCTCTGACCTGCAGGCTGTAGGTTGCTTTCCCTGCAGCAAGATGTCTTACTTCTGTTGTGCCTGAGCTGCAGAGATGAGGACAGGACAAGGACAAATTCACAGAGGGTGCTGGAGTGGTGGTGCACCTGCTACTGTTTGAGGCTGTGGCCTTTTGCGATGGTGGCTCAGCCTACTTGCACAGACAGCTTCTGCAGAAGATGCATCCTCATTTGCAACATCTGTCCTATTTAGTTGGAACCTGATCACATGTCCTCAGATAACTCTTCTGCCTTTCGTACTGCAGCTTGGAGATCTTATGTCCAGAAAGCTGCTGCAGGGCAGTGTGAAAACTGTTCACTTTCCACACCTTGGCTCTTTCCCACAAAGATGTATCTCTTGGTGTATACAACACAATACAGCAGTATCCCCATTCCCCCCTCCCACCTGCCAAGTAAGACAGAAACCACAGCATGGCAGAGGGAGGTGAATAGCAGGCTGGTTTTTCTTCTGCTAAACCTTTTATTGAAAATCCCAGGCAAGTTATTAAGCTTTCCTCCCTGCTCTGCAATTGCAACATCTATTTTCCCAAAGACTTCATGTTTACTGTACTTGCCTGTGGCAAAACTAGTCAATATTATATGTTTCTAGCACTGCTCTACAGGTGTTTTGCAGTCCTCTGTTTTGACAACACACAGTGGGTAAAATTGGCATTTCTTTTGCATACAATACAGATTTGAAAAATGTCTTATAAACTGGCTGTTGGTGTTGACTGAAGGGACTTGGGTCAGTGAGGGCTGAGTTTTCTGAAAGAATGTCCAGTTCTCTAGAGATATTTAGATGTGTGAAGATAAAAGGGAATTTAACTGTAACAGAAAGCCTCTCAGCAGGTTAAAGGCCTAACTTGTACAGTTAAGAGGTAGTTCTGACCTAGTATACAAAGGGGCTGTGAAAAATCCTGCTGAGTGCTAGCTGCATGTTTAGACATAAAAATGCCTTTTAAATTCAGGTCAAGAAGCTTAATGTGAATCTGTAAGAGAATGTTACTCTATGTTTCTCAAGCATGTTTATGCATTGTTCTCAATTTGAGACTAATAGTACCAATTAAGCTCAGTATTTTGTACACTCATGGTTTATAAACAAATACCCCAGTATTTCCAAGCATATTCATATTTGGCAGCATCAGGTGGGACCATCAAACTGTAAAGTGCCCAATTCCCACTAAATTCAGCGCTGAAAAGCTAAGTATGTATGTGAGGGAACACAATCATTGAAAGAGATGGGAAGTGAGGGTAGCTGGAAAACAGGAGAAAATTGGTGACAGATTCTGCATATTTTCTTCAATATATTTTGTTGACATTTCACTTGCATGTCAGCTGCTCAAGCAGCTCTAATTCTGGCCACCATCATTTGGGATTTAGGTAAGAGCAATATATGGAAACTGCCTAACCTGTTGTCATGGTTTAACCCTAGCTGGCAACTAAATGCCACACAGCTGCTTGCTCACTCCTCCTCTGCCCCCAGTGGGATGGGGAGGATAATTGGGGGAAAAAAAGTAAAACTCATTGGTTGAGATAAGAACAGTTTAATAATTAAAATAAAATAAGCAATACTAATAATTGCAATGAAAAGGAAGATAACAAAAAGAGGGAAATAAAACCCAACAAAAACAAATGATGCACAATGCAATTGCTCATCACCTGCTGCCAGTCCCTGTGCATCAATCAGCACCTCCTGGCCAACTCCCCCCAGTTTATATACTGAGCATCACATCCTATGGTATGGAATATCCATTGGGCTAGTTTGGGTCATCTGTCCTGACCACGCTCCCTCCCAACATTTCGTGTACCTCCTTGCTGGCAGAGAATGGGAAACTGGAAAGTCCTTGACTTGGGATAAGCACTAGTTAGCAACATCTAAAACATCAGTGTGTTAACAACATTATTGTCATACTAAATCCAAAGCACAGCACTGTATCAGGTGCTAGGAAGAAAATTAACTGTCCCATCTGAAGCTAGGACACCTGTGTGCATAACAAGGGAAATGATGCTTACCTAATTGGGATGCACATGGAGATTGATAAATGGAAAGTGTTGCATGCAAGAAGATTAATTGTCATCAGTATCTCTTTCCGCTTGCTCCTGATCACAAATGTGGTTGTAACACTGTGCTGTCAGTGCTGCAGCTGATGTGTAAACAGCTACTCACTCATTCAAACTATGGCCTTAGTACTACAGACAGACTGTAACTGGATACTCATCCATAGGCAGAACTGACTAGGGCTATACGGTTATGTTATGACGCTATTGCCAGTTTGCAACCACCCAAGTTGTACCTTGTCATGCAGCACAGGGGGAATGATTCCAGCAGATAAACTTGCATGAAATGGCTTCTTGCTCTGTCATGTTCAAAGCAACTCTGCAAGCTAGCTCTCTTCCCTAGAGGTTTTAAGCTTTAAGTTTCCTTTGGCTGGACTTTATGGATGTTCTTCATCTGAATAGGACCAGAGGGGAAACAGAAGTGCCATGTAAACGCAAACTGATGGATCTATTTCTAGAGCCTTGTAATATGGAAACAGTACCATTAGATAAAAAGGAAAAAACACATGTTTTTTTTTGTCTTGTGCTCAACATCAGTCATGCCACCTTTTATTCTGAGGCATCTGACTTACTTAAAGAAAAGGTTGTCACACAAGTTAGCCTTGTTTCTTGGTAAAGATCAAGGAAAATGGTGCTTTCTCAGTCCTTCAGATTCATATTTCATGCTCTTTCCAAGTCTCTCAAATTATACACGTTTTTAAAATTAGTTATGCTGAAAGTCATTAATTTCTTCGGTTAAAATGACCAACCAACCAAAACCCCCAAACAAAACAAACATCAAAATCCTAAGCAGTGAAACTGCAGCAATGGCTGAAATGAAAGCTCAGATTTTTCCATCCATTGTAGCAGCCTACTTACATACAGTAAAGGTTGCTATTTCCAACACTGCTGCTTTACAGCTCAAGAGCACCTTTCATTTCAAAATGCTTTTTAAAGTTGTTGTACCCTGAGATTACTGCTGCCTTAGAGATGGTTTGTACTAACCAGTAGTCAGGGAGAACTACGGCTCTTAGCCTTGATTACTTTGAACCAGCCTCCTTTCTGTGCTCTCAAATAGCTCTGGGCACAAGCAGTGACATGTTAGATACCTTTCTACCTGGACTGTCGGAAGCACAAGCTGCCCTTGGATATCTCACTGCCAGCAATTGATAGTATCCATAAAATAAAAATCTTGCAGATGTTTGCAGGCAATATAGTGTGAGTGCAGGCTCATTTTTTGGCATCATAAAGTCCTAGGTACCCCCAAGCTCTACCTTCCCTTTTAAAGTTTACCATCAGAGACACCCTAATAGCAAAGCACCTGCAATTCAATTTCTGTTGATGAGGACAGAAGTCACAGGTGCCCTGAGATCTGAGCCGGGGGTTCCTGGGTATGTCACCAAGCAGTGTCCTTGGCTTCATCAGGCAGCAAGTAGGGTCTCACCAGGCATGTGGATTGCATCCCTCTCCCCAGTCTTACTCTGGGTGTACGCACCACTCAGAAAAGTTCGAGGCAGAAGGACCTAGAAGCAAGCAGGATGGGGCTGGGTCTCTCTTCTATGCTCTGCGCACCTACCTTGCTGTGAGCACAATGCTCATGTCAATCCCTGGGGTCTCTGGAGCAAAAGCTGTCAGGCATAGTGAAATGATAAACTCTGAAAAAGTTGACAACTAAGGAGTGAACCAACAGACCACTGGGCTTTTTCTCCCTAGTAACAATTGGGAGTAGAAGACATCTATCTGTCTAGGGAAAGGAGGGGTTTTAACCCCACTCACTGACATGCTTTAATTTGTGTATGTGATGTTTTGTAAGGCTGTGCTGGTGCTTGTTAGCAGATGTGGCCTTGATGAGTATCCTCACCGCTTCTCTTCATCAATCAAGGATAGCATCAAGACCCTTTCTCAGTCCCCCTACATGTGTCCCTTGGGTGGGAGAGTTGGATTCTCACACTGTCAACCTGAAACTGCCTGGGTGATGAATCTGTTAAGAATCCTGTCTGATTGTGATCCTTCCAGCCTCTTCATCTTGATGTGAATGACAAGCTGTCACAGCCTGCCTCAACCATATTGGTGACATCTGACCCTAGAGAGGGAGTTGACAGAAATGGGAAATCTGAGGTATGGCTTCTGCTTGAGGAAGCAGTGCCAGCTCTGCACCATGCTGTAAGAAATGCCTGGGCATTTTTTTGGCAAGGATTTAAGTGCATTTCATGTACCTTGTTCTGCTTTGTTACTAGTTTGAACATAATTTATTTTAAAGCTATAAAGAATAGGTTGCATTTTTAGGATACAGATGTCTCTCCTTCTGTACTTGTGTATGAGAGAGAGTAGGATACTTGTAAGGATGTCTGGAGGATAACCCTGGAGTAAGTTTTCTTTCTGGGAGGTAGAGGTGAAAGAGGCTGGAAGGATATGCCTGTTCACTGATTTTAACCTAACAGGCTCCAGGGCAAGCAGAGGTGTTTGGAAGATGCTGCAGTGAAGGCTTTGAGCTGGACCTGGAAACTGAGATATGCTTATTGTATTAACCATGAGAGCAAGAGAAGACCTCACACTGGGGCTTCTGCAACACAACTCCAACTTTTCTACAAGAAGCAGTATGTCTTTTGGAGAACACATTGGCTTCAGCTCACCAAAATGCAAGATAGGACAAAATTTGCTCCTGGATCTGTTGTAGGGCTAAAATACAGGGAATCATCACTCCTTTTGCTGTTAAGACTTGTTAGCTATTAGCATTGATTTTGGCACCTGTGCACACTTTTTTTTTCCCTCACAACCCTCCTCTTAGTGTTAATAGCCATATAAATCTCCAAAGATAGTGAGGAAATACTGTTTAGTATGCATTTAATTTCTCTACATTTTTTTGTTTGCTCACTAATTCTATTCAGCAAAATGAATTGCATCACAGAGAATAGGTTCCATAGAAGATATATATTTGTATTAAACACAGTGTGTGCTTTTCCAGGAGAGAAAAGAAAATAAAAAAAAAGTGCTGGTTACTGGAATTAAAGTAACCATTAGAAAAGGAGCGTGTGATTTGTATTCCCTTTCCCTTCACCGTTACACTGAAAGCACATCTGTGAGCAACAGCTGGATCTCCAGACTCCACCTGTTGGCAGTGTGTAGGACATTGCAGACTGTGAGCAGGCTTTGCCTGTAGCGTAAGTTTTAATGCCTAGCTAACAAGCTGGAATTAAAGTGGACGTGATGGGTGTTTTTGCATAAGTCCTAGACCAGCAGTGCTATGAAAATGCCAGCAGCATAAGCAGTTTTTTGCCCACCCATATTTCCAAGACTTGTGAAGCTGCTGGTTTTAAGCCATTAAAAGAAAACAAATCACTGTGCAAATGCCTGCATATTTAAGATCTGTATTTCTAGGCCACAAGGGAAATGACTATTCAAGGCATCTGTCTTGGATCAGATCTACCTTCTGGTAGGATTTATAAAGCACCTATTGCCGTGGTGCCTACATGTTGTTTCTAAATGCGTCTCAGTTGTCAAATGTGAAATTGTCTTTTGAGTGAGTTGCTCTGTGACTGTATAAACTCCACTAGTTAAGTACGAGTCCCGGGGGTTGGAGGCAAAATGCAGCCAGACAATATGTACACTCAAGGGCACTTAATTCCTCCCAGAGACTGGGGCTATGGAAGCTTAGGGGATTTAAGCCTGTAAACTATGATACCTTGAGCCCTCAGCCAGGGTTTCCATTGTGCTAGATGCTGTACAAATATGTATTGCATGGTCCCTGCCCCACACTGCTTGTGATATAAATAAACATGACAGCAACAAGTGAGTATACTGTGAAATAGCAGGGTGAAGGGCAAAAGGAAGGAACATGGGCTGAAGCCATGCTGGTTGCCAGGTAGGGGCAGAACCTTTTCTTACATTTCTGTAAAAATAGTGCTTTACATCTTTATCTAGGTGTGATTGCCTTTAGGAATGAGATCAGGCATCAAGTTGGAGAGATATTTAATAAAGCACCAAGCCACTAGCTTTCATTCAATAATTTGAAGAGGATGTTTCATGTTTTAACATGTAAAAGGTACAATCTCACAGGAGAAGGAAAGCTGGTTAAATTATTTGGGGGTTGATTAGCATAGCCCTTTTGGATAATTTCTTTGTTCAGTCTTTGGCATCTCTGCTGTTCCCTATCCGTAGTTCCAAGATAGTCCTAAACAGGTGGGCACCAACATCAGTGTGTCCTGTGAGTCTTAAAATCCTTCCATGCAGTCTACCATGCACCTCTTTTGTAGTGGTTTTTTCATTTTCAGGAGTTATGTTTTTGTTTGTTTTGTTCTGTTTTAATACTGGAGTGGAACAGAAGTAAATGATCTATTCAAGAGACAGAAACAGAGGCACAGTGTTGTCCATCACACCGCCCAGTGCTACAACCTGTAAGCTGAGATCAGAGTGGAGAAAAAAACCCAAGAGTGACCCCAGCTTTCAGTCTCCTCTGTCTGCAGTGATTTCCAGCTAACACTGTCCTGGTAACTCAGATCTGAAAGGGTGACCTAGGCAGAAGAGTCCTTTGTTTAGGCTTTTTAGCAGTCCAGTTTTATTGGTTAATGCAATTGTGCTTTGGCTTGGTAAATGGAGTTTTTCTTTGTTGTTGCTCCTGTTTTCTACGCACAGGATCTGGAAGTTGTGCTCGTCTATCTGTCTGCTAGTTGTACTTCTGCCCTGACATCCAAGCTGCTGACTTGGAAACACTTCAAATATTTCCGTTCTTCAGAGTGGCTGTCTCAACTGCTACTACTGGGAGTTTTTAATGTTTTCTGATTAGGGAGCAGCATTTATTATTATGCCTTTTAATATAGGGCAACTTTATTTATATGTCTTTTTTTCTGAAATATATAAATGAGTCTCCTTTGAGATACACTGGGATTGACAAAACAGCTAAGATTTTGCTAACGTTACCACAAAGAACAGAAAATCAGAGGAAGGCATCTGGACAGATTTGGCAGGTTTTCTAATGATTTCTTTTCTCTCCCCCATTCCTTCTTGAGACAAATGCAGAGTTCTGCACTGGGCGCACTATCAAATTCTCTGGTCTAGCATATGGCTCATCAAGTCATCTTTTTTGTTCTCTTAAACTTTTCCTCCTGTTCCCATCTCCCCCCTCCCTGTCCCTGTCCTTGCTCTCATGCACAATTTATTATCTCCTTTCTCTCTGTCATCCTGTCCCAGGCTTACTCATCTCATCTTCTGATGCCAGAAAAGATGCTGTTGATTTGCCATATGGTGTTAAGAGATGCCGATATTACTGCAAACGCCATTTGTCTGGCTTGATGTAAGCCTATTGATGCATCCATCAACTTGCTGCTGTTTTCTGTGGAAGTCCATTCTGAATTCTCTTCTATGTCTTCTTACTTGTTTCCCATAGGGAATTTTGTATGTTTGAATTTGTCCAGCATCAAAGATGGGTAATATTCTGGGGACACTTGCTGACAGCTGACTTAAAGTGTAAATTACAACGCTGATTTAAAGTCCAAACTTCAAACAAATACAGGTAGATAATTCTACACAGGATAGGTGTGAACTATTTTTGCAGGATATTTGTGGATGCTAAGAGTTTGCATAAGTTCAAAAGTGCCCAGGCAAATATATGGAAGCAAAATCATCTAAGAGGTAAAAAGCCTCCCAAAGGCACCATTTCTAGCTTCTGAAATCTCTGGACTGAAAATTGAGAGAGTCTAAGTCTGTTCTGGAATTTCTAGCACTGTGGTTTTGCTGTGGTCTTCTATGCTTCCCTTAGCCACTGTTAGCCACAGGATAGTAGACTATTTAGACTTTCAGTTCAAGCTGGTGCAGCTGCTCTTTTCTGGCCTGGCAAACCAACTTTATGCTTAGAATACCTGTTTCTCATTTCACTTCTATTTATCTAGGATTAAAATGTAGGGATATAAGACTATAGTCATTCCTGGGTCATTTTATTCAGACCCTTTCCTCATTGGCAACTGACCATAACAGTCCCATTATAAGCAATTCAGTCTCCATTTTCAAAGCCATTAGGTTGTTCGTCCCATCTCTGCCAAGAGGATGTTTCAGAGCTTCATTTTTCAGTGCTTAAAAACCATCCTTTAATTTCCAGTTGAAATTTATTCATGGCCATTTTATACCCATTTATCCTTGTGCCAAGTTTGTTCTTTAGATGAAGTAACTCTCTGCCTGCCTTGGTGTTTACTTCTCCCCCACCCGGTGTGTCTATGGAGAACAAACAAGTCACCTCTTGACCATCATTTTGCTAAGGTGACAAAACTGTAATGTTTAATTCTTCTCATGAGATATGTCTCAGTTACCATAATTATTTCCTTATCACTTTTCTGCATGGTTCCTTCAGAGTATGGCACACAACTGTTCAGGTGAAGCCTTCTATGAAAACATTCATGCTTTCCCTTCTCCACTGGCAGTGGTTTTCCTGAGACCTGATCTGTCCTTTTCATGGTTGTCACCCTGCTGGGTCATGCTTGTCCTCATCCTCTAATGGGCTCATATATCCAGGGTGTCCTTCTACTCATTTCCAAACTATGAGCCCCTGCTCATAACAGCAATTCTTATTAAACCCTAAATGCATAACCTTGCACTTTGACTATTACATTTCATCACACTTCTATTGCTTCAGAATTCAAGAAAATCCTGTTACTCCTGAAAGATATTACAAACTCTCTGATATTGGCAGCAGCTCCTGACTTCACACCATCAGCAGATTTTGTTAGCATGCTCTGACTTTTTGTGCCAAGGTCATTAATGAAAAGATAAAATAAGATCAGTCTCAAAACATCCTTGAGGACTTCCACGCATAACTTCTATCCAGACTAATAATTCCTCTTTTGGCACAACTTCTGTCATTGCCTCTTTAACCAGTTCCTAACCCATGTTTCAATTCTTACACTAATCCTCATGTTATCTAGCTTGGCTAATAATTTCCAGTGTGGCACCATATCAAATGCTTTATTGAAGTACAGATAAATTAGATATACCACGTTTTCCTTGTCTAGAAAAATCAGTTATCTTATCAAATAAAGTTACCAAGTTAGACTGGCTTGATCTATTCTCGGTAAGTCCATTTTATCTCTTAAACCTATTTTATCTGCTTTGCAGTTTACCCTCAAGTCTTCAGTTATATTTTCTTTCAAAATTTGTTCTAATGCAATGCATACTGTTGAAGTCAGTCTACTGGATCTGCACCTACTTATGACTAACTGTAGAGTACATGCGGTAGGACATACAGAACACTGTATATTGCCTATGCCAAAATCCTTGTGAAGAGTTGCAGGACTTGAAGACATTAAATGTTCTAGTTTGGTTCCACTTTATTGCCATACTGTGTACAGGCATGGACTGAGACATATGTCTAAGCTGTTAGCCTGGGATGTGGGAAACCCAGCTAGCTACAGCTGTAAGTCTGTAGTGTCACTTCAGAAGTAGGTGGTGATTATGAAAATGTCTGATTCTGCTGAGTGGTGGTGCTGGGTTCTGGGTGATACCACCTTTAATTTTTTTTTTTTTTTTTCAGGACATGTTTGAATTTTCCATCCCTCAGTACCATCTGGGTGGACTTACATCTTTGTGATAGTCTTCGGTTTGAAAGCAGTTGCAAACCTGTTCTAGCAGGTCACATCAAAAGCACAAATAGGTCTTATCCATTGACTCAGACCAGATCAGGTCTCTCCAAGCCTGGAGAAGTGATCAAGGGTAGTTAAGGCTGTTGAAGGATCAGCTATATGGTATGGCCAGGAAGAGTTTAGGTCTTCTGGAGCAAGTGTGATAAGGAATTAGAGAGAATGAGTACTCAAATACAGTAGGAATAGATTACACTACGTGAGAATGTGGTTTGGGAGGCCTGAGGTCTCTGAAGACGAATGAAGTTTTCTGAATGCAATCTGGTTTACAGACCCCCAAATAGTATTGAAGAGTCTGGATTTTCTGATTGATTGGTTGATGGGAATTTTGCTGGCAGTGTTGGTATTACGACAGTGGCATAACTCTACTGAAACTCTTTGCAATGCTCATAAGCACCCCCAAAATAAACTAGATGCCTACAGGAGGGAGATCCTTAGATTTCTTCTGCTTGGAGCCAGAAACTCTCTGGTCCTTCATTCATTGCTCTGCTGTTCTGACATGTGATTGAGACATCACCTTAAGCCTGCAAATGTCGGTATGTAATGTAGTCTCCTTTACAAGACACGTACATGAGTGTGAGCTTTGGGGCAATGCTTTGGATGGAATTTTAATTTGCATACAGCCATTTACTTTGTCTCAAACTTTAAATTCAGGGAAAGACTGAGTGATTAGTGGCTTTAACTTATTCCTTTTCTTAGCATGCTGAATAGCTGGTGGAATACAGTATTCCTCCCACCAGCTGAATGATTGCTGTTCAGGTGGAGTTAAAGAAGCAATGAGAGCATGACTGTGCTCCCACTGGTGAGATTTTTAGCTACTGATTTCCTGTTCTACCTGTATTTGTGTGTGTTTCTTTTGCAGTTTGTTTGCAATGAATCTGTCAAAGTTCAACAGTGACAAAATGACATTAGATAAGGATGTCGACCCAACATCAGCAGGAATCAGCTCTTAAATCTCTGATGGTTTCAGCTACTCTTAGGACACACAAAGAACAGCAGCTTGATGACAAAGAATATTTATTTTTTTTCTGCAGGATGATAATTGGCTCAGTATGGAAGTTAATATGATTTTATTTGGGGATTGGTTTGTAAAGAGATTATATTTTAAGGAATACTTGGACATGGAGGATTTTGTAGCTGTATTTATTTAATCAGCTGTGGGCACTTGAAACTTCACAGCGGTAAGCCATGTTAGAACATAGATCTTCTTGCTCCAGCAGAGCATGACTGGAAAATAAAGTGTTCTGTGGGGCTGGTGGGATGGAGATTATACCACATGAGGAAGAAATTTGCCTCCAGGTGGCGGGGAGCAAGGATGTCTCAGTACAGCTTTTCAAGCTACAAATATTAGTGACCAGCTCCCATTCAAACCACTACTATGATGACTCAGGTAGGTTGAGTTGCTTATCTGCACACTGAAATGATGCAGAAGGTCAATAGAAATCTCTGTGTATCTCTCCACTCCAGCTACTTACTCTCTAAGCTCAATGGGGCAAGCAGTGTTACCACAGAGCTTTAGCATCTTTCTTACAGGTCCTGATCTGAGTGGGGACCTTTACATGATGCTGCAATGCAAAACATTGTTGTAATTAAAGTGAATTACATTTTCTTTTCAGTTAAAGCTGGTGGGAGGGAGGACAGGGGTAAAGCTTGTTTTGAGAAAATGGAGAAGGGAATGGAACTTGGTTGGAAGTACTGACATGGATGTCCCATCTTGATGCAGAAGTTATCATCTACTGATGTAGATAGAAGCATTGGTATCTGGAGTGGGCATGTGCTGAGTCTCTGATAGAAAGAAATAGCTCTTGAGCAACAGTTTAAAGACTTGCTTCATTACTTTGGATATGTGGGTGTTGCTTTAAATTTAATGGTCACTACAAATCAGTGTAACACTGAAGCTAGAGGGCTAAGAGCCTTTTAGAATAACTGAGTCAGCTGCAAACACTAGATTCTCTGCTGGTGTAAAACACCACAGTTCTGTCAAAGTCGATCATAAGCTGTCAGTTTAGACCAGCAGGGAAGCCTGGCCCAGAAGACTGTGAAGATGAAGGTCACAAAAATTATTGAAAACAATTAACATTATTTCTCCATCTCTCTTCTTTCCCCAGGGCAGCCATTGAGGCTCTGGCAGCTTTGCTGAAATCAAGTAAGCTTTTTTTTTTAATTCATATTCTTTCTGACTTTCTTTTCTGTGCTGTGGTGCTGGACAGAATGATCCTGTTGAACCTCATTCTCCCCTGGTATCCCCTCTTCCCTCAGTTCCAAAGAGCACTGCTAGAAAAGAGAGGCAGTAATGAAGTAGTTTCCTATAAGTCTAGCTATGATTCTTGGAGCCCCATGGCTCTGTGGACACACAGCTCTATGGGAGATGGTGCCCTAAGTCCCAGGGAGCAAGCTGCTGAGGGAACCAAACAAGACCCATATTCTGAGTATTTAGGGAACAGTGCTTGTCCTGGGACTCAGTACAGTAGAAGAAATGGGGAACCTTTGCATCCAGTGACGAATGATTATTGCTCTGTTCCAGCATCACTGGAGGATGAGGCCAGGACCTGTCTGTGCTGTGGTGCTGTTGTACTATGTTCTTACCTGAGGCTGTTAGCAAAGGCTTGGAAAACTTCTGTAGTCCAAAAGAGATGACCTTATTCTCCCCTGCAAGCTTGTTAGGTCTGATAATATGCAGACAGTGCTGAGATCTAGTGATTGCTGGGGTACAACCCTGCTATGGCAGGCTGTGCTTAACATTTGTACCAGCTGGATGTGGATGTTGAAGACCTTAACATGGATTCTCAGTCACACACTGCTGGCGTGACTGTTCCTGAAGTGAACGTGCTACCCTTTTTTGCCTTTATCCCATCTGAAAACACTTAGCTTTTTATTACCAGAATTTAATAAAGCTTTGATTAAGAAAGAGCACTCTAGTATTGCAGACAATCTACTCTAAAATATATCACAATGGCGTATTGTTCTTCTCTCTTCCTTTTTCTTCCCCTCCCCCTTCTCTTTTTCATAGTATTAGAAATAAATGCATTTGTGAAAAATTGTAGCCCTGGAAGCAGTGCTTAAATGAGCATGCTGCAATGGGATCGTGTCTGAGTTGCAGCCCCTCAAGTGATGAATTTTGAAATAATGCCTCGGTATTAACCTTGCTGCCTAGATTTAAAGGTCACATTACTGCAACAAGAAAAGACCTTCTGGTCTGGGCACTAAATCTTAATAAGGTTGGTTGTGGGGCTACACCACAGCTGCTTGCAATACAAAAGCAAAATTAGCCTTCAAAGTAAAAAGAAATTTACAGAGAAGGCTGGAAAAGTGGAGCAAGAGCTGAAAGTTCATCTGGCAGTTTAAGCTTTTCTCCTGCACTCCTGTTTTATGGTAAATACTAGGAATAGAAAGTGAAATTCTGTTGTCCCAAGATATTTATAGGGTAAGCTTTCTACCTAGAAGCTTGTTCTAGGTCTAGAGATGAGAACAGTATGTAGAAGTGGATGACTAATTACCAAGGAAAGCTGTGAAATGTTGTCTCCTGGGGAGTTGGAAACACATGTGAAAGTTGGGGGGGAGCTGAGAGTGATTTAGGGAATCTAAAAGGATTGCATTCAGCTTCTAAATTCTACAAGCCCGTTTTCTCCTGGAGTGAAGCAACATATTTTTTTTTTTAAGCCACTTAATCCTCAAAATTTTCTGTGTGACTCTTTTTGGCCAATATAGGTTGTGAAGGCATCTTGGTTGGTTCTTCCCTTTACACTTTCTTTGCTTTAGGAAGAGCATAGAGACTTTCCAGTGCTGGAAGAATACACTAATCATTTTGGTTGGTTGTTTCAGGTGATTTCACAGAAGGTACCAAAAATTAACTCCAATGAGAGTTTAGTTTATTGACCAAAGCAGTCCACACACTGTCACTCTGGTTGATCACTGTGATGCACAGATTAGGGTTCTCATGTTCATTTGTACTGTTGACCATTGCAAACAAAGGCATTGTTTGGGAGAGACGTTTCTTCATTTTGAGACAGCTTTCCCAGTTTGCTGTTATGTGTCCTCTTCTCCTTTATTATTCACAAATGAGCAACACTGTTGCTGCAACATCAGCTACTGCTTCCATGGAAAAGTGATTTTTAGGAAAACACATGATCTGTTTTCAGCTGATGTTCTTTTAAGAACTGGGATTTGGGAAATGCTGCCAGTACTATGGATTCATATAGAGCACCAGAGCCCACAAGTCAGCCTGAACTGTGTTTTCTTATGTGTTCTTCAGTCTGATGCTAAGTGGTCAAGAATGTCTTTTAGTTTTCTCCTTGTCCTGTGGCTCAGGACACAAGAAGCTCCAGGCTTCTGTAGTAGACTGCTCTGGTAGCTGCATACAAATGAGCAAGCTGTGTCTTTTGGGAGGTGTGAGTCAGGACATGTGAAAAACAGCTCTGGTTCTTCCAGAGATAAATTCACCATGGCTGGAAAAAGAGTTGAATTCTTTTTTCATGATTGCATCAGGACAGCTTTGTTTGTCACAGTTAACTTATGTATGCCCATGACCTTAGTGCCTTTGAATGGTACAGGGGTTCTTAGTTAAAAATCAAATCTGGTGAATAGTAAAGCACTTGAAAACTGCTTATGAAAACAAGGGGTAAAACTGTACATGGCAAAGCACCCAGAAGCCCGTTACCATGTTTTAGATGGGATACATACTAAATGGGAAGCAGGAATCCTGGGATGTGCTACAGTACTGAATTGGTGGACTGATTGTTGTGAGCTTTTTTAGAGACTAGCAGTAACTCACTTGCTGGGAAATGGTGGTTAAATTTGATTTTTCTGAGGGTGAAGGCTATAAAACAGACAGGACAAGAACACACTAATTCTTGAGGGTCTCCCTGTAAAGCTGTTGTATCCTTATGTGCTTCAGCCCAAGGTGATCACGAGGGTTGTACACAGAGTTGTGTTGGAGGGTACCTGTCTCTCGCTTTTGGTAGAGATCCACAATGGGAAAACACACTGTAATTTTAAAGGGAGCAGGCAGATGGCAGTGTGCCTCCCTGATGGATTCATACACATCCATCTTCAGCTCCTCAGGCTTCCATAAGCTCTACCTGAGACTTTTCCACCTGCAGAGCCAGGGGCTGCCTGAAACTTTTTGGCCTCTGTCTCTTTCCTAACGGAAGATGATGCTAAATGCCCACTTAACAGGTGCATAACTGGAAGCAGCAAGATTGGCCAAGAAAGAAGGCATCAGTGTAAGAAAAAAATTACTGCTCCAGTTGTACCTGGGAAATTGTTGCTGCTATGTTTCAGAGGGGGAAGTATAAGATTGTCCAAAGAAATAAGTGATGGGACACTACAAAACTGTGCTTCATCCACAACAAGGAAGAAATTCTTGGAAATCCAGTGCAAAATGGAAGTGACCTTGGTTGTCCTGTTCCCCTGTACATAGTGGAAATCAGTGATAGTCATAGACATGGTGAATAATGGAGGAATAGAAGTCTAGGTATCTTCTAATGACAGTGCTGCATCTTTCAATCAGTGGAAGCTCGGATTAGCAATATGGAGCTGTTTCTTGCTTGATCATCAGCCAGTCTCTCACTGCTGATTTCTAAGCATCCCAGAGTTACATTATCAATCCTTGCATGCTACTCTCCCTGTTGCTGTTCTCCACCTGCCATGCCCACGTGCACACAGCAAACAGCTTGTAACAAGTCCTTCCTCCATTGCCTTGCTGCATTTTTTTATATCTGTCTCCACCATGCTGTTAACTGCCTCTGACGGAACTATGTTATTATATAGGCTGAACATGTTTCTTGGTAAATATCTATAATGGTGCTGAAGTGCCATGAGAGCATCAGGAGATTTTTTTACTCTTGAATGTTACAGGCAAGCTTTCCAGTGTTACACCTGTCCTTCCTTCCTCCTAGATGCTTACTACAGCCCAGTGTGGGGATAAGGGAGTAGACATCGATATCTGTAGATAAACTGAAGTGGGATGAGGCATGGCATCCCGCCCAGAGTCTCTTTTCTCTGTCCCAGGGTACACCTGCTACTTTTTCCACTGTTCTTTGGCTTTGTCCTATTTCTCTGTAGATCTGTCTTTGTACCTTGCTCCAGTTCTGTCTTAAGGCCTGGGGAGCTCATCACTAAGCCCTCCTTTGCCTACAAGAGGCCCAGGTGTGGAGGGGGCATACCCCAGCTGGACTCTGAGCAGGGGTAGAAGGTGAGGCATGCCCTCCTTGTCACTCTTAGCCAAGAGACCTGTTGCTTTTAGTGAACTCACCTCCCCAAAACAAAACAGGCAAACCATTCCTAGTTTTGAAAGAGTGGAAGATAACTGGACACTTGCTACATAAGCACAGACAAGTCCTTATCTAAGGGTTCGAAGGATGAAGGCAGTGTGAAAGAGCAAACTGGACGCTGCCGCTCGGCACCTCGAGCCACACGGTGGCAATGTTATTATAGGGATCCCCGCTCCCACCGGTGCTTAATCCAGTATTTTTTTTTGGTGAGTAATTTGTTTATCAGCAGGTTATTTTAATCTAATTTTGGTTGTATTTGATATTCCTGACTATCTGTACTTCCCAGAATTAGCAGCTTGCATGTCTGTAAGGAAATTAGCTAGAGCTGATCTCGGAGGCATTTGTTCAGCGGATATTGAAGGAAAAGGCTAGGGAAATGGGCAGGCCTTTCTTGCAGTAAAATTGTAATGAGCAATTTAAAAAGACAGGTTGTGGGGATCCCCGATCATGCTTATTTCATTAAGCCAATTCTGTGTGCTAACAGCAGTTATTGCCAGTGGCCTTTCCCCTCTCTTCCTATATCTCTTCCTCCCTCCTTTTGTCATCCTCTTGCCTTCCCTTTTCCCTCCCTCAGCTTTTCATCTCTCATTTCCTGCTCTTTCCTCCTCATCTTCTGTCAACTAACCTTTATTTAACCTTTCACCTGCTCTTTTTTTTTCTTCAAACCATAAGGATTATATCTTGTGGCTGGTGGGATAAAATAATCAGTGTCATTCTTTTCCTTTTATGTTAGTATCAAGGAGGGACATGTAACTTTGTGAGAAACAGAAAAAGATGTTCTAGCACATAAGCAGATTATGGTTTCTAAAAGGCCTGCACCCTCTATGTCTGGGTTCATAATGCTTTGCAACAGATCTACTGACACAGGTCTTTGACCTTGTGTCAAAATAGTCCAATGGTTAAACCATGTCAGTTCCTGTAGCCAACAGCATGATGTCTGTGATTTGCCTAATATTTTACCAGGTACTCATTTCTCATGATCAGTTTAAGGCTTCATTACCTGCTCTGGATTCAAACTCCATTAACAGTCTGGCCCCAAATCTATCATCACAACCTGTAGGGTACTGTGATCAGAGTTGAATTTTGCAAATAGTTCCTTTCATAATCATCTAAAACAAGTTCTGTGTCTACCCTTTCTTCCTGAATTTCAGAATGTAAGTAGTCTTGATTCTATAATTCTAAGCTTATCTCTTTGAGAAGACCCATTCATGGGGAAAAAAAAAATTTTTGAATATCCTTTATATTTCTTTCCCCAAGATGTTTTTTCATTCTTAGCCATATCCCAAACTGAAAGTAACTCAGTGCTCCAGAGGAAAAGGTTGGTTTCGTCCTCTGGGGCATGGCAGCTTCCCACTGTTTTGCTCCTCAGGGTGCATTTAACGGAATCAAAAGTGTTGAAGAAATGCATTTTTTTCTCTGTTGACATCCTTATTAGTGATTGCTTACTACCTTGGTTTTGGCATGGGCAATGTTTGTGCCTCCAGTGATGATCTGGCTTCAGAAAATTCAGTGGCTGAATTTGAGGAAGTCTTCTAAATTCTAGCATCCTTATTTGAACCCTTTCAAATCTCTTTGGTCAGACAAATCAAGCTGGAAATTTTGTGCAAATATATTGTTTGTTTGGTTTGTGTTATTTTGTTGTTTTTTTTTGGTTGGATGTTTTTATTTTTGTTTGTTTTGTTTTGTTTTTTGTGGATTTCCAGCTTTCTGTTGAGTTACGACCAGAAGATGATGTGAAACTGAAATATAAAGAATATATATTAAATATATATATTATAGATGTAAATATGTTATGGATGTATATAAAGTATATATATTTATATTATATATATATTTAATATTTATATATGAAATATAAAGAATATATATAAACTGAAATTTTTTAAAGTCAGTTTCCTCCTGGGGTTACTTCAAAAGTTTTGGAAGGGGTTGGCTTGCTCTATCTTAATTTTTACATATAAACAAAGCAAAAAAGGCAAATTAGAGAAGAATCACCATGGCATAATACAGTTTGTATGACTGCCACTGAATTAGCCAACACCTGGAAGTAAATAAAATATTTTGGAGTAGAAAGAATGAGCTGTAAGCTTGTGTCTGACTCCTGGTCTAGGAGCAAAATATGGCACTTGTAGTTGCTAGTAAATCCTGCCTGTGTTCTCTACCTTTGTGCCAGTTTCATTTGTCTATCCTAAATGCCTGAATAAATTCCTGGACTCTGTGAAGTTTACAAAGGCACAATTACAGTAGTCTGGCTTCCAACAAGAGTTGAGCTAATACTAGCTTCTTGCTGGAACTGTAGAGCCCACTGGGTCCAGCACTTAGTGGGTGACTAAGTCTCTCTATGGGGAAAATTAATTTTGATTCTATAGGAAACCCTCACGCTTATCTCTAGCAAAAATGGCCTTTCAACTGAATAAAAAAGCTCTTTTCTCTTTGCTTTAGGAGATATCTTGCATCTTTTATTCCCAAGAGGTAATCACTAGAATGGGGAAGTTGGTGATTTTCTTATTCCTTTCACTGTCTTAGGGGCCATAGGGTTAATTTAGCAGAGTATTCTTATCTCCAAACTGTAGCAATGTATGTTCTTGGCATAATGAATCTGCTGAGTGGCATCAACAAAGACATTTAAGCAGATAGACAGAAAGATAAATATCTCTTTGTTCTGCCTGGTAAGCAGTGCATTGCTCATCATATTTCAGGTTGACTGTAATTCAGTTTTGTGATTAAATATGCTGCATGTTTTCCAGTGGTCCCTGTATTTCTGGCAAACACTTCAAAGGAGACCAGAATGCGAATAGGGCTTCAGAAATGTCCATAGAAACACTGACAGTCATGAGACTTTTATCTACCTGACTGAAACCCTGGTGTTAGAGTCTGTCCTTGTCCCCCAACACAAAATCAGAATTCTGTCAAAAGTGGGGACTTCTTTGTAGTGTGATGCCCTTGCTAATTGAGGTGCATCTTTAATCATTTGATGCTTCTGCACATTGGCTGTGCATGCATGTTAAATGTTTTTGGCTAACTGCACAAATTATTCAGGCCAGCTATTCTGTCCTGTAGTGCTTAAACTTTCACTGGTTAGTAGCACTGCCCTGGAAGCCAGAAGTGGAGGGTCAATTCTAGAAGTGTGGGAAACTGAGGTGACACTGAACATTCCCTCATCACCCATCCCAGCCTCAGTAGGCAGAAAATGCTCTGCCGGTGACATGTTTGAAGGTAGTGAAGACAGTGTCCACTTTCCAAGATGCCAAAATAAGATTAGGAAGACAGACTGTTGAAGGAGAAGTCAGAGATCACTTAGATATGATCCAGTAGTTAGTTTATTGAGATTTAGTCAGTAAATTTAGGTATGTAAAATATTGAATAAGTAGAGGTGGGTTGGAAGTCAATACTCTACTGTATACGACACTTAAAGTTAGTATGGGATACAACAGTAGTCATGTAAGCTTACTATAGGTATCTTAAATGTTACATGCATGCAAAAAATGTCACTTACCAATCCATCAATGTCTGTGTTCAGGTGAAGATCTCTCAGCCTTGAGGGGTAACCTTGAGATGCATCCCTACTCAAGGGTAGATCACCGCCATGCAGCTAGATGCTATGGGGGGAAAGCTCAATGGGCCCTGATGGCTGCAGATATTTATAGCATAAAGTGGTTGATTTATAATCAAATTTTCTACTGTTAAATCAGTTTTGGCCACTTACCAGCCCAGTTTCTAATCAAACCATTTTGGGCGGGGGGGCGCTGACAAGTTCTCATTGATAGCCTCCCAAAATAGGATTAACTTCAGTTAGGCTTTGCTGATCATCTGCCTGGAGCAAAGTTCAGTTAGTTCAAACATGAGGACTAAACCCGTCACACAGGCCAAGCATGAATCAAAATAGGAAGCATCATCCTTGGGCACTTCTGAAAGCCGTGTGGAATGAGGACTTCCATTTCCACTGAATGCTGACCATATCCAGGGAGAAGGGATGGGACTAATGAAAGAATAGGAGCAAAAAGGTCAAAAGATATAAGACATTTTACCACTTACCACACAGATCATCCATACGCACTATGGGAGGGGTGGGTTCTTGCTGCCTACAAATCTGTGCAGTGCTGTTTGTACCTGTATGATTCATTTCCACCATCTGTATTTGTGCCACAGTATAGACAGATACCCATGCAGGTGCATCCATAGATGGAGAGACCAACAGACACAGACAGGTGGGGAGGCCTCCTTTTTCCATTCTGCCTTCTGGAGATCTTGGCATACTTCCTTCTTCATCTAGTCACTACTTTATTGACTATACAACTGAGAAGATAGAAGAAAAAAATAAGAAAAAACCTGACAACACAGGAGAGCAGAGGAGAGTCAATTAAATCAGACAGGAGAAACAAAATGAATGGGTTTTTTGCCTCTTCAGCAAGTAATACTCATTGGTTTTGATTAAGGTGCTGAGGAAACTATCTGTAGTCCTGCCTTTTCCATCTCCTCTTCAGAACAGGATATCTCAGCTTCACTTTTCAAAGCGCATTGGTTTTGATTTTAAAGGTGATAAGTACTACAGAAAACATGAGGAGAAACACAGTGAAGTTATTTTGCTCAGCTTCCTCCATGCTTTTCATCCAGTGATAAAACTGAGACATGGGACGGTTGTGTGGTCTGGTCCTCTGGAGCTGGGATCTAAACATGGAAGTCTGTCTTGGAAAGAAAACATCAGAAATGCATTTTATGATAATTCTATTTTTTTTTTCTTTTTTCTTTTTTTTTTTTTTTTTAAAGTAAATTCCCTGAGAATCTCTACCCACAGTGCATTCCAATATTTCCTTTTTTCTATCAACATTGACGCAGAAAGCTTAGACTTCAAGCACTGAATGCTAGGGGTTATAAATACCTAGATCTAGTCCAATTTCATCTGCCTCTGAACAGTTCAGGGAATCTCTGAGTCTGATCCCAGTTGTCCCTACTTTACACTCCCTGACTCTCTTCTTCTTGTCATATTTTAGATACTTATTGACTTTTACAGAGCTTCTTGAGTAATTCTTTGAGGAAGATTGACTGATTTAAGGAGTTAGACATTGTGCAGGTTAGTAAACATGATAGTTGGTTGAGGATTAACAGGAAATCATGAATAAAATCATTGGGATTGATAAGGGATTCTCAAGCAATTAAAGTTTTCTTGCAGTAAGTCAAATAGGAAAAAGAAACATAGAATGAAGGTCAAATGAGAGGGATGACCTTCTACATGATGACAATCACTGAGCCCTGAAATACAAGATGTTCTGGCAGAGTTAGCATGAGATGGTTAACAACAAGGGGATAAAGTGCTAGAGAGAACTGCAGGCCAAGGTGTACGAGACTGGGCAGAGCTGTGTAGGACTGGAATAGCTATGGGACCATCAGGTCAGTATGGAGTCATGTCAACAGGGTGGTGTGAAGATGCAGAGCAGTATTAAAATGAGTTGTCAAACGGGTCCAGGGGTGCTATTTGTTGCCTGCCCTGTGGTGCCAATGGTAGAGAAAATTGCAGGACAGGACTGGGTAGTAGAATTACTATCCAATCCCTTCTCCAGATAAGAGTTTGCTAATGTACTGCATGCAGAAAGAAGACTGAGATGACTTCAAGTGACTTCTTTCCCCTTTCTAATATTTCCATCTAATTCAACTCTGAGATTGAGGTTTGCTGCCTACTATCTGCTTCCTGCTTACTCTCTCCATGGCTTCTCTTGTTACTGATTTTCTTCATGCAGTATTTTTCTGTTCTCTCTCTTAACATCTAGCTTCTCTTGTCCTGTAAATCCCCACTGATGACTCTAACATTCCAGGTGTGAGAGGCTCTGACACTTTGTTTAATGAACTGGAAATGTATTGGAGCCTACCAGCTCTGGAGAACCCATACCAAGAGCCATCTGTTGTGAGCTTCAAATGCTGATTGGTATTCAGGGAACTGAGTTCCAGTCTTACTTATGCTACCTGGCCCCTCAGTAGATTACTGAGCTCCTGACAGCTTCTAATGTGTGACACAGTGAGGAATGTCAGGACCAGTCAGGAAAATATGCTTAGGCAGGGTTGAAGTGAGGGAGCCTAAAGTCTGGTCCTGTGGGGCAGGACAAGGAATGCAGTAGGTGAAGGGATGTGCTTTAGAATACTCAACAGAATTTGTAT
Source organism: Tyto alba (assembly GCF_018691265.1). Classification (NCBI taxonomy): domain Eukaryota; kingdom Metazoa; phylum Chordata; class Aves; order Strigiformes; family Tytonidae; genus Tyto; species Tyto alba. The sequence continues at coordinate 8,089,393 of NW_024881317.1, forward strand.
TTTATTACAAGTTTTATAATTTTCTGTTAGTCTGATATCCAGGAGCTACACGATTAAGGAAACATTGCAGCTTTCCTTTTGTATTTTTATAAAGTTTTTTTTTTTTTTTCCTTGCCCATACAGTAAAGCCCTTAAATGTTACCTGAATGTGACCTTTATAATCTCAGAGCCAGAAAATAAGTCCAAACTGTTGTTGTTCATGTTTGTGTTTTGTTAATTTTTAAATATTGTGATTTTCAGAATCATTTGATTCATGGCTTCTGTTGTGCAGGTATGTGTAAGAATACATTTAGAAGTTAAACATAATTCCGCTGGTTGTGACAGGATTGCACAGCCATAAGGTTTCTAGATTTGTTGATCTTGGCAAAGTGTTTTCTCAGGACTGAAGTACAGCACTATGTGAAGATTATATGATCTGCTACTGACTAATCTTACTATTCTTTAACTTTCCTCACCCCTCAGGAACTTCTTTAGTTTCAGGAATTCTTACGGTGCTGCAGTTGGAATTAGGTTTATTAGCACTTGGAAAGAGATAGGGGCTCTGACGTTTCCCCACCTGTGGTTTGGTTCTCTGGAGGGTTCTGGAGCAGCCATTTCCACCTAGAGAGGAGACATACTGCTTTATTTTTTTCATGTATGATTCCAAGAGCCTAGCTCATGCTGAGCAAGTAACAACACCCTAAATCATAATAAAAGAAAACCAAGACCATTAAGAAGATTGAGTAGGTGTTAAAGTCTGAGTTTGAGCACTGAGTAACCATGTGGTTATCAGACAGCATGAGTAGTGGAAAGAGTTTAATTCAGCCTTTTCATTTTCAGAGTCTAACAGCCGACGGGCAGTGAACAGAGGCTACCTGGGTGGATTGCTAAGACTCTATCAAGACTGGCATCACAATGATGTCTCCAACAACTACATTTATATTCGTAGGGGTCTCCTACTCTGCCTAAAGCACATCACCAACATCCAGCTGGGCAGAGAGACTTTCCTTGGTTCCCAGGGTATGGATATTCTCTTTACAAGTGTACAGGTAAATGGTGGTTTTGTGATTAAGTGAGATGCATTGGTACTTAGCGCTGAGTTCTACCTCATAGTGCAGGAAATTCTGTAGTCTTATCCTGAATTTATATAACATATCAATGAAAAAACTGATAGTATTAAAATATTGACTTTTTCACAGTTACATTTCAGCTTTTCTGAAGTACTTTCAGTTTAAAGTTAATTGTAATTCCTACTAAACATCACGGGAATTGTAGTTCAGGCTTTTTGATGCTTTTTTCTCCTCCCTTGTGGATCCTGACGTCTGCTTGGACTTCTCCCAAAGAACAGTTCTGTGTCTCCACATAAGAGTTGCTTAGGTGCTTCATGAGATGTTTCCTTTCAGGTATCCAGACTGCTAACTCCACTCAATCAGTCTTCTATACAGAAAAAAAAATGTTGTTTTATCTAGGTCTTTGCTAATGAAAAAATCAACCAACTGTTTTCAAGTAAGCCCAGTTTTAATCTTGTGAAACTTTAATGTGGATTCATCAATAAAGACAACAGTTCTGAGAATGGGATTCCTTTAAGGTGTAGAAAAGGCAGGTACAGAACAATAACATTTTCCTCCGAGTGTCTCAGCAAACATGCTTCCTTAGCCTTCTTTGGAGAAGTCACTTATGGAGGAACCTTCAGTTCTTGATCCATGGGATTCCACATAGAGTGTTTCCATTGTCATTCTTACTAGCCAGAGCATACAGACAGAATTAAAAACCTGTCCCCTTCTCCTCCAGAAAAATCCATTGCCTTATGATCCAGTGTATTTGCTTCTTCACCTTTCCCATTGCTGTCATGAACAATTGTCCTGTGACTGAAAGATATTTCTTACTAGTAGTAGATGGTAGAACGGTAGTTTTTTCACTTAATTTTCCTCATGAGGACTTGACTATTTTTTCAGGTGGAATGAGGTGATCAGAACCAGCAGGTCTTTCAAGGGAGTATTTCCTCTGTTAATGAGAAGTCCCTGATCTGCAGAAACTTGAATAGGGTGGATGGCAACAGATACTCAAGGGTAGATGTCAGTTCATTCCCCCTCAAGAACCTTCTACAGCCCACGTAGATTTCTGAGCTAACATCTACTGATAGCTCAGCCTGGCAGCAACACCATGGAAAGTGCAAACATAGGGTCACCTTGCGTGAACAAACAGGAATGACATAATAAGACTCCAGTGAACACTGATAATGCTAATCCTTCTAAAGGTTAGAAGTGGAGCGGAAATGACAGCTTCAGGGGCCTCCAGTTTGCCTTTTTTCTACTGTGAACTAGCAGAGAGATTTTGGAAGGGAAATTACAGAGGTTAACAAATTCAAAGCTCAACATTCCCTTGCTACTTCTTTGGGATATTGTCAGTCTTACAGTGTCTCTCCAAGACATGAAATGTTAGGAGGAGTCTGGCAGCCCTAGGAGGTCTCTCTCATGCTCTTGCCTACTCTGACCTGAGGTAGAAGCTTCTACTGCTAATAAAATCTTTATGATAGACAGAAAATGGGAAATCTATTCTCCTGAGGGGAACAGCAGGCTGTAGTAAGAGAGAAGGAGACGGAGATGGGGCAAGACAAACAGCTCCTGTTTGGGAAAGCAATGTCTCCTTGGATATAGACAGTATTTTAGTGCCTTTATGAATTTGCTGGCTGCAGTGGTTAGCCTTGACCGAACTCTGAGCAGCTAATGAGATTTTAAAGGTGCTAAAATCTGGCTAGAAGAGTTCTGCTGAATTTTTTTAATCTATTGAAGTTGAAACAGTTTTGCCAAGATGTGTTTAACAACCTCCAGTGGAACTCCTATTTACAAGGCTGGTTTTCAAATGAAATCTCTCCAGCTGCTTAATGTATGGGCTGATGGGCAGCTGAAATACCTGAGCTTTTAATAGCCCTTAAGCCTATGTCTTTACAGAAAGAGCCAGTAGTTCAAAGACTGTCTACTTACATAGATTAGAAGGGACTGCTACTTTATTTGAGAATAATTTAGAGATACTTTATGAGAATTTAGAGATATTTTGAGTTCTGATCCTACCTAGAATGAGAAATAATTTTATATAATTAAATAATTTGTGAAAAGGAAGCACTTTCTGCTCCCATGTCTTTTTCCAAGCTCCACTTAGACTTTCATGGCAGTTAAATGGTATATTCACATTAGCAACTAGCTGGCTTTGTATGCAGACAGATAGCTTCCTACTCTGAGAGAAGAAAACAAATTTATATCTGCTTTAAGAGACTGGTGCATGGAACATTATTTTGTTATTTGATCATCTATCCATCTGATTTCTTAAGCTTGCCTGGTTTCTCTTCAGTTTTCCTGTACTAGGGTCTACTCTAGGATAATATTACCCTATACTCCACTCTATATTTCCCAGTAGTAGCATCTATTAGCATCATTACCTTTTGCCTTATTGTCACATTGAAACCTCTTTTTTTTTTTGCATCCATCACATACCTATCATAATATCTGCACTATTCCAGATTCAGTGGAGAAAAGATTGAGTGTGGAGCCTAAAAAGCAGATTCCCTGAATTCAGGTTAGTTTTACATGGGTTTATCTGAGCTAAGGATTCATACTCTTCCCTCAATCACAATATCCTACTGCAAAATAAGTGGGACAGTTTACACACATACAGAGCAGTCTTCTGTCTATTTCTCAGGTGTCGATAAAAAAGGCTTTTTCAACACAGTGATTGAACATTTTTCAGTCATCTGTAAACTGTATTGGAATCTGAAGGCATTTTATGAACAGTAATTAAAACAGTCCCACATATTCCCTGTACGGTACCTGAAGGCTTGTTTGCACTTGTAAGCTAATTTGCTGTAAAGAGAAAAATTACTTTCAAACAGCATCATTGAATAACTTCACGTGTGGAAGTTCATTGTCTAGATGAACACGCGCTGTTCTTGACTATCTCAATTCAATTGGCAGTGAATTAAGATGGCTGGCCCAAAGCAGGCATTTATACATTCCTGTGTTCACTGTTCTAGTAAAAACAGAAGAGTTTTAGTAAACTATAGTAAGACTGTTCAACAATGTTATTCTGTTCCCACATGTAGACAAACTTTCCTTAGCTTTGTTTTAATAACAAGTGAACAAAAACAACCACACACCCTGTGAAAGAGTGAATAGATTGAAACACTGGAAATAGAAATCAGTTCTGCTTGGTGTTTGCTCTAACCACAATAAAACTTTCCTTGGAGATGCTTTCAAAATTCTTTCTTCTTCCCCTTGCTCCTAACAGCCACAAATCTAGAAATACATATTAAGACTGTTGTAGTGAGTCTTGTAAGCATGTCAGCTTTAGATGGTTTTTCTAGCCTCCCTACAGGAATCCTGGTTAATCCCACTGAATCTTATAATGCCCTTCAATCATACATGAGAGAACAGAATAAAATCCTGTACAACCAAAAAAAACCCAATACAGTCGCTTTCCTGTTTCTGATTATAATAAAGTGCTTTGCTATGTTCTTTGACTATCTTCCTGGTTCTGCTGAATATTTTTTCTGTCCAGCCCAATTCCTAACTATGAGCTGTCAGACAATGACACCAAATATCTATTCTGCCTTCCGGGCTGTTCCATTTTATCTGTGCTGAAGTGATGCAGAAATATTAAATGGTATTAGAATGTATTGTAATATTCCTCCTTTGCCTTATAGCACATTCATGATGCTTATTTGACTCGCATTCCTCTTCTGATGAGCTAAGTCTTAGGCCCAAGAGACTGAATATAACATGCTGGTAGGCACGGTACAAGTTGTGAACTTAGATGGGATATTACATTGATTAGTCAATCTCTCTGGTGGAGGCTGTAGTATAGATGCACTGTACTTGGGGAAACCAGAAAGCTTGGTTTTCTGAGCATCACAGCTATCAGTTTTAAGCAAATTTATCTTTCTGCAGCAGCTGTAATTTGCTTATCCAAGCTCCCTGTCTGTTATATTGAAGACATCAAATAGAATCATAGAATGGTTTGGGTTGGAAGGGACCTTAAAGATCATCTAGTCCCAATCCCCCTGCCATGGGCAGGGACACCTTTCACTAGACCAGGTTGCTCAAAGCCCCGTCCAACCTGGCCTTGAACCCTTCCAGGGAGGGGGCAGCCACAGCTTCTCTGGGCACCCTGGGCCAGCGCCTCACCACCCTCACAGGGAAGAATTTCTTCCTAATACCTAAACTAAATCTCACTCTTTCAATTTAAAGCCCTTACCTCTTGTCCTATCACTACACTCCCTGAAACAGAGTCCCTCCCCATCCTTCCTGTAGACCCCTTTAAACACTGGAAGGCTGCTATAAGGTCTCCCCAGAGCCTTCTTTTCTTCAGTCTGAACAACCCCAACTGTCTCAGCCTGTCCTCACAAGGGAGGTGCTCCAGCCCTCTGATCATCTTCATGGCCTGCTCTGGACCTGCTAGAGCAGGTCCATGTCTTTCTGGGGGCCGCAAAGCTGGACACAGAACTGCAGGTGGGGTCTCACAAGATCAGAGTAGAGAGGGAGAATCACTTCCTTCGACCTTCTGGCCATACTTGATTGCAGCCCAGGACACAGTTGGCTTTCTGGGCTGCAAGCACACATTGCTGGCTCACAGTCAGTTTTCCATCCACTAATACCCTCAAGTTCATCTCCACAGGGCTGCTCTCAATTCACTCATAACCCAGCCTGCATTTGTGTATGGAATTGCCTTGACTGATGTACAGGACCTTGCACTTGGCCTTATTGAACTTCATGAGGTTTGCATGGGCTCATCTCTCAAGCCTGTCCAGGTCCATCTGGATGGCATCTTTTCCCTCCAGTGTGTCAACTGCACTACACACCTTGGTGTCATTGGTGAACTTGCTGAGGGTACACTTGATCCCACTGTCCATGTCTCCAACAAAGATGTTAAGTAGCACTGGTCCAGCACCAACCCCTGAGCAACGCCACTTGTCACTGCTCTCCACTTGGACATCAAGCTGTTGACCGCAACTCTTTGAGTGTGGCCATCCAGCCAATTCCTCAGCCATAGAGTGGTCCCTCCATCAAATCCATGTCTCTCCAATTTAGAGTCAAGGATGTTGTGTGGGACAGTGTCAAATGCTTTGCATAAATCCAAGTAGATGATGTCAGACATACACTTACTACAATCTCCCAGGGGGTCTTTTCTTTTAGGTTTAGGGGGGCATGTGTTAGTGTGTGTGTGTTTATTCTCTTTGCAATATAAGACCGAGGAGTTGACTTGCATATCACAGTAATAAAAATACAAAAATATTCTATGTCTTCAAAGTACATGAGGGCTCTCAGCTCTTTACCCTTCTATTTCCTGCTCTATATTATAGAATCAGGCAACGTGTGATATTGCAGGAATTCAATATTTTATGACTATGTAACAGATAGCAATCTTTCAGACTAACTATTGGGCCTAATGTTTAAACATATAGAATAGAGTATAGTGGGAATGCTCTCTCTGAGTATACAATGTGTACCCTGAGTACAGTGAAATAATGTTAACTGTGCTAGCTTACCTGTGTTAGTTTTGACATGATATCTCTGGGTATAGCTATGGTGAAGACACAGAGGCACAGATCTTGGCATGTGTTGGCAGCCAAAATATATGCATGGACTCCCTGCAGGATTTTTTAATCCATGTTAAAGAACGTATCTTTTCAGTGCTACTGTTACCTGCGTTAGCTAGGATATTTTAGTTTATGCTGCTATTATGCCTTCTTTCATTATACCTTGGGTATGTATTAGAGCAGAGCTAGGGGATGCTGTGTCTTCTAAATGACATGCATCAGTGAAATTCCCCTGAGGTCCATGCTAGTCTGTATTTCTGTAAGAAATAGACTGCAAGAACTTGAGGTCTTGTTGTTCCAGGCATATTTCTTTATTGGTAAAAATGAAAAGAAAAAAAAAAAAAAAGAAGAAGTGAGGAAAAAAGCCATAAATACAAAGATTTCATATTCTAGTCAGAAGAGTGTCTCTGCTTTGGGGGATTATGTGTAATAAGCAGGACAATTGTAAGTGACAATTCTTAACATTGTTCTCCTTTGGTTCCTAGGACTGTTTATCTTGCAAAAATCTGGATCCTATTGTAACCACTGTGACTCAGATTCTGAGAAAATGCTACCCCAAGGAGCCTCTGCCTGTGGGGATAGTGAAAAGTTCCTACTCCTTCCCTCTTCCTGGGAATGCCAAGGCTGAACCTTTGTGTGAGGGAATTGAAGGTAAATGGATGAAGGGTGAGTTCAGTAGGAGGAAAAGGAGCATGACATAAGAATTAAATGTGGGTTGGGAAAGGGAGTCTTGGCAACCTAGTCCTGAGGTTTACAGTTAAAATTAGTTTGATGGCTTACAGTGTCTCCCAGGTTTTCTCAAAGCTTTGCAATTCTGTTTGCAGAATAAAGGAGAGAAGATTAAAAGGAGCAAGGAAAAAGGGAAAAAAAAAAAAAAAAAGTCATCATTCATTATCCAAAAAATAATGGAACAGAGTGTGCATGGCAGAGGATGGAGATGCCATTGCTCCACAACAGATGGAGAGACAGTTGTGCCTGTGCATGGCTGCTTGTTTGGGGAACACTGCCCTGCAGCCTTTTCAGTAAGGAATTGTAGGAAGCATTATCCTTTTTGATTTATAAAATAAAGGCATGTAGCAGTCGCGCTACATGAGTAACAGAAGTGAGAACTTGCTAAAAAGCAGAACTTAAGCACAGGCAGGATAGGCACTCCACAGAAGAGGAGAAATGGCAGACTCCATGATACACACAAGCAGTTTCTCTGTTGCTTTCAGTTTCATATGGAAGATGTTCAAATAGTATAATGATGATAGCAATAAAACACCGTAATCTAGATAATATGGATTAAGAGCATCCTGTAACATCATTGCAGCCAAGCAGAAAATCTCTGTATTGCTTTGTAATACGAGTTGGATCCATATCATGATGACATTTGTCATGGTTTGAAAGGTAGTGCTCAAGTCCAAGAGAACAGAGATTTAAAAAGTGGGAGATTTAGTGCCAAATTCGTTTATTCTAGATTAACAAATGGGATCTGCTTTAATGAGGGTTGTGTGGGTTGTAGTTTGAAGGCGTGTGGCACACACATATGAGATTGCACATCTCTGTGGAGGGCCTGAGAGATATTAGGTTGAACACGTTTGCTTCTGCTTCTTTTCTACTTTTGCAGGTGACTATGAAAGTGATGGAGAGGAAGAGGATGAAAAAGACCTGGATAATGAGGATGTGGAGACTAGGGAGGAAGTAGGTATATGAACCATAGTTTCCTTAATCATCCATATACTGGGAAGTAAAATTTTCCATTGTCCATTTTGAAATCCTAATAAGCTGTCTAAGGAGGGAAAGTAGGTAAGCCTGTGGTCCCACATAAATACACTACATGAATAATAGAAGGATACTTGAAAGCAGAAATAGAAAAATCACTGACTTTCATTGAAGAGAGTCTCCTGCATTTATCTTATTAATTGCTGTGTTTGTCACACAGGATGGTGGGGGTTTGGTGACTTATCTGTTTCTGCAGAGAGACTGACCAGTGACTATTAGAATCACATGCATGGTCAAGGATAAATGATGGATTTTTGATTCCTCTAGATGTAGACCAGAAATGGCACTTAGTAGGGGAAAAAATGAACCATCACCTAGGAAAGACTAACCCTCTTTTCCTTCCCATATCAGAGCATATTTGGGCTGTGCACCTACCCTAAGAAAAAGGTTAGTTCTTTTAATCCATAGCTGGGGCATTTGAACCTATATTCCTTCTTTATTTGCTGCTGCACACAGACAAATAATAAAATGAATTATTCAATACTTTTCTGACTTCCCCCTTTGTTCTTTTCCTATCACGACCTAACTGACAAAAAATCCCTATCAGCTGAGGATGAGAGTGCAAATGTTTTTGTTGTGAAAATACATACAAACACATACGCAAATGTGAAGTAGTGAATGATGCTAATAATTCTTATCCACATAAAATGGTTTGAGAAGGAAAATTAAAGAAATGTAGTTGCAAATACAGCCTAATTATCTATGACTGAGACTTCTGTGGAAGGGTATTTTCATTATTTGCCCTGTTTTTTTCTCCTCAAGAATTAAACTGATGTCACCAAAAGAAAAAAGGAAGTTAAAAAAAAAAAAAAACCAACACATTAGCTCAGTGTCCTAACTTGCCCCTGTCTGGCTGGTTTTATCTGAATATAAGAGCTCATCAAGATGCTCATTAGGAGTAAGGTTCATAGTGAATTTATCTCCTCCTTTAATTAGTTATTCATTCAGAAACAGATCCTATGTGCCTCTGAACTATTTCATTATTCATAACGATTTACCAAGTAGATGTGAGATCTTTTGCTTGTGTTTTTTGCCTAAGAACTTGCTCTGAATATGAGTTTTAAATACTGTTTGTTTGGTCTGCTGGTCGTATATCTCCCATGACAAATCTTTCTAAAGGGAAAGCAAGCAGGGAATCGATAATGAACTTTCAGTTTACCTTTTTTTGTATGAGATATCATTTGCACAATGTTTCCTCATATTGATGTTATTTACAAACATTTTCACAGCTGCATAATGCATATTTGTACATACTAGTAATACCAACCAAACTGAAACTTAGCTCTACACTTGCATCAGTAACTTTGGACAGTTCTATGAAAACTAAAAGCATCACATTAACTGTCTATCCTTCTCAATCCAAATCTTCAGTAAGTTTGAAACTGCTTATGCATCGTTATGCTGTTAGTGGCAAATCTTTCTGAACTGACCTCATACTCTGTGCAATTCTTCATTGCCTTTTCAACTAGGCCCAAACAGCAGTTCAGACTGCTTTGCAATACAGGTGTGGCTCAGGGTTTAAAATGCCATGGACACCTGACACCTTTGCATTCAGGCATTTTTTTGTTTGTTTGTTTGTTTGATAACAGCTTCAGAAACAACTCTATCAACAGCTAATCACTTCTTTGCTGGAATTTGATGGCGCATACTTACTAATGTTGAATTATTTGAATAATGCTGTAGTGCAATGCTCAGTCATCAATGCCATGTCTTCATGCTTGCCTCTTGCCCTATCTTTTCCTGGTTTCTTGTGCAATGACCAAATGCTTGACATAGTTTGGTTTTGGTTCTCATATCTGATATGGAGGAGGCTGCACATCAATGCGCAGTTATCTCCTGCTGTGAGAGTTTCAGATATGGTTCTTATCCCCGATTCACTGATGGTTGAGATCTAGAAAACTTTTTTCATATAAAAATACCAACAAAGTTGTAGAGTATAGAAGATGGATTGGGCAAGATTTTCATATATTTTTATAAGCAGCATTGAAAGAAAAAATAAAATATAAGCACCTGGTGACTGCAAGTTCAATGATACAGATGTGGGCCTTTCAGTTTGATTGGTGGCACTCGGAGAAACCATGTGGTTGTCTGAATCAAAGGTAGAAGTGTCAAGCTTTCTAATTTTGCTGTGGCCTGTGAATAAAATTTTGGCTTTGACATACTTTGAGAATTTTCTTGCTAAATATACATTTATTTGATTATTGTTTCTTTGAATCAGAATATTACCAATTACATCTTGAGGACTTGTGCCTACTGGTTTCTGCAGCATAAGGAAGGGAATGGATGATATGCTCAGAAATTACTAGTAGTTGTTGCTGTCTCTTATTTTGAAACCAGCCAAGCGGGGGGTGCTTATAAAAAGGTTCAAGTTTCAGTCTTGATGCTTTTTTGAAACCATCTTTTCATGATATTTCTACTTAGGTATTCAAATACTAAAATATCAAATTACTGTTTTTCACGATGTAGTCTTTCCTATTGTGCCTCTATTTTCCATTCCATAAAATTACTTTAACAGCCTTCATAAGTATGGGAAGAACAGTTACAGGACTCATTAAAAGAGTATGATGTCATTAGAAATCAAGGGTATTATGCAGAATATGACTTTAACAATCATCTTGTGGGGCATGTTGAATATATATGCTTTTCTAATTCTGCTTTTGTAGGACTATGACTTGGAAACAGATGTGAACAAGTTGAGGTCGAGGCCAGTGCTTGACCGACCAGAGGAAGAGCTTAGACAATATGAAGTAATGTGTCCAGAACTTTCCCATAATTTTCAGGTACTACCACAATGTGGTTTCCTTTATTTGTGAATATTCAAGAGTTTAAGAAATACTTGAAAGCAAGTACTGACAAGAGGTAACTAGACAAGGCTATTGCAAAAGGAAACCTAGATGTCTTCTAGGACATGGAAAACAAAAATTAAGACTTTTTGCTGTAGTTTACTGGTGAAAATAAAGAGTAATAGAAAGGCGGTGGTGTTGTTTGGTACTCATTTGGCTGGGTATGTATTACCAAAACACTGGGTATGGATTACTTAAACACAATCAGTTCCCAAATAGAAATCTGTCAGATAAAAATTTGTATCCTTGCTGGCAATTTCAATGACAATATCGAGCTTAGAATGAGATGTGGAAAATAAATATTGTCAACTACTGTTCTGAAGGAAGTGATGGAGAAGATTGCACTGCCACTGAGTGAAATGCACAGTTCATATCATTGTTCTACTGCAGTCTGGGACAAGAAATGGAGTATTGCGCTCATTACAAGTCTTGGCATTTAGGAAATCTGAAAAACGTGATTCAAATATGAATCTAGAAAGGACCACTGGCTTAATATATCTCCTGTACACACAATGCTGTGACATTTATTGAGACCATTAATAGCCCAATGGGATTAAGTTATATTCTTGCATGAAGGCAGGGGTGGAGTCTTGCATGACAGATTGCCCCCCTTACCCTGCTGTAATATTTATATTTTTAAAAAATGCCTTGCAAATTATCCTCCCTAATTTGTTAGAACAATCAGTTTTGGTTGGAGATGACTCACCCAGATGACTCAATCTGATCCTTTTAGTTTCTAGGACTACTGTTGAAACAGCTTTGTGGATAGAGAAATTCTGACAGGTGGTCCATGGGCTGATTCCACTCTGGCTGTCATATTGGATGAGTAGTTTTGGGAGATTTGTAAATATTTTCTCTTTCTTCCTTGAAAGGTTTCCTCTGGAAGGGAGCACAATCTGTCTTTAGTTTCTTATAATTTCTTCTGCTTTTTGAATTTAAAGGAGCTCGAATCAGAGTCTGAGGAAGAGAAGAGTTTGAAGGACAGGACTGAGAGTCTTCCTTCTACTCCCTCTCATTTCATTCCAAGTTCTACTTCTGTGAAAGATCCAAACTACAGATGGAGAAACCAAAGTGTCAGAGGGATGGGACCAGATCCAGGGAAAAAGGATTTCAAAGTCCCACTGCAGAGATGGACAAAGAAGGAGAAATGCAGATGGGATCAGGCTGATGAAAAGAGAGACATTGCAGAAGCAGATCCAGATGCAGACTCCTGTGAAGAGGAAGATCCAGCCAGAAGTCACGTGCTTGCTTTGCATCCTGTCCCAAAAGACACTGTTTGGTACAAAAAAATGTTTCACTCTGAATGTGAGGCCTCAATCAGTCCTAATCCTGGAGGGAGCCTGGAGAGCTCAGACATAGTGACAAATCTTCTGGAGAAACACCAAGGGAATATCCCATTCCACAACCCTTGCTTCTACATAGCCAGGGCCAAATGTGTTAAGTCCATACAAGACTACAAAGACTTGGCATTCCCTGATTTCTGGGGTCACCAGCCACCTCCTTACATCAAGCCCATGTTGGAGCGCAAGTATGGGATTCAAAGGTGATTGTGCTTTATAATATGATTACCACGCTGAGACCCCTCAGGCACAAAACTGGTTTATGTCTGTTCTGACTATAACATCTCTGAATGTTTTAGGAAGTTACAGAAAAAAATTGGGGCTATCCAATGATTTTCCACAAGGCCAAACAGCAGGATAAGCTTATTTGTGTTTTCCTCTTGAGGAAAGAAAAATGATATCATTTGGATTACAATTGTACCAGTTGAATTACAAACAGGATCAGGAATGAGCAAGCCTGTTTCCTATCCCTGATATGGACTTTCTCCATGTCAGTGGATGAGTTGTGAATGGCCTGTTGTGTTGCTTTTGTTGTCTTGTAGATCACGGTGGTAGTGGCAAACCCGGAGTGAGTTTTTTATGACTTCTGTAAATTCATAAAGACTCTCCCATCTCATATTCCAAATTGTTATTTATTAAACTAGTAATTGATAAAAGTATAGATGTACCTATGTATGTGATGGGACTCTAAGCTGGTAAACCTCTGATATAGATTTTCTAGTGGATTTTCCTTAAGGTAAGCAGACCAGGACCTAGAATGACCTGTGAATATGTGACTTTGTTAGAACATAAACAAGAACAAGTACATTTTAGAGATGGATAAGACTCTGCATCCTTTCAGGATACATTTTTGCCTTCAGTCTTGCTCTTAATCCATATTTAGTGCTTGCAACATTGCATCCCATCTAGTTCTTTGAGGAAAAATCTTTTATGTCCTCTCAGTGCTGTGTGTCTGTGTCAGGCTGTTCTCAGGAGTCTCCCTGTCTAGCCTTCTGCTACTGTGTCCCTTCTTGCTGTATCTCTTGCTCTCTGCCTGCTCCATGGAGTCCTCCAGAATCTTCTCCTCCTTCCCTAGCACGTGCATCTGCTTTTGGGAAGTCTGCCATGAGCCAGAGAGCAGCAGTGGGGACAAGATAAGTAAGCTGATTTCCCTCCCTACTGCTCAGCCTGATAGGAGAAGGCAGCATATATGGCATACAACATGAAGAAATAAACACAGATCTCTCTGGCACACTTATGGGTGCTGGTGTTTTTCTCATGTTATTTCAGGTGTTCAGATGCGGGGAAAGCTGTGTTTTGAAGCTGTGCTGGGAGAGAAAGCTCTTCTTATAACTACCATTTTGTCTGTTCTGTGTGTGGCTGTATGCAATGACTTTACATTTCTTTTTAGTGGTATAGGGAATTCTTAGCTGATTCCAAAGGGGCTAGATTTTATGCTAAACTTTAAAGTTGATCACTGCTAATCAAATGGCATTTGTGAAGACCACTAATTTCTGACCTCTAGAAAGATAATGATTCTTTCTGCAGCAAATATAAAAGCTAAAAATATTATTTAGAGGCAAAATCACTCTACCATCTTCTCCTTGCACTGTTGCTTAAAAGCTTTGCTTTTATGACTATAATAACATGTGTAACCATAGAGCTAAAATGGGAATAATCATATCATGCTTCAGGGCATAACATGATTGCTGCAAAGGTCAGGAAGAAAATCTGGTATTCCACATCTGATCATCTTTAGGGATCAGAGAACTTCAGTTTAATAATGAGTACAAATTAGCTTGATTTAGAGTCAAGATTCACTATGAGACAGACTAGTAGGTTTATAAGTTCTGGCAGATATTTCCTCACAGGGCAAGGCTGGCCATTTGGGAGATTGACATTGACTGGGAAGAATTGGGGATAAATCAAACTTGGCAGAATATTGTAGTGAATAAAAATTTTACAGAATCACACATTTAACCCAAAAAGGCAACTTGTTGTAATGGCAATGGAGCATGAGTTTCTCATGGTAAAAATAAAAATTAAAAATATATATACAAATGAAATTCACATGAAATCAGCATGTGGAAGTCCTTTTTCTTATGAGTACTTCAAAAGAATTTCCTAGGCCTCTTCATATTTCTTCTACATGATTACCCTATACTGAGATTTCTTTCAGTGTCATTACAATTTGTTTTTTACTTTTTTTTTTTTCCCCTAGGGACAAAGTACTAGATGATATTCGCCGCTTAATCCAGCCATGTGATGTGATAGGCAGAACTGTTTTTGATTTAGACGAGCCCAGGTGGGTAACTTAAATTGAGTACTGTAGTCAGGGGGCATTGTCAATGCTGGGTTAGGTAGTGAGCTCAGCTTACTTCTTCAGTACTGATGAACGTTTAGAAGAAATAACCTAGGAGGTAAAGTCCCAGCAGAAAAAATATAGAGGAGGAGTAGATTCCTTGTACATGGATCTGGGGAAAGGATTCATTGTGGAAGTTACTGGAGCAAGAGAGCCTCAAAACCTTTTAGGCAGAACAAGAAAATCTATCTATCAAAGGGACTGTATGGTGTTCCTTGATATGTCTGCATTGCATGTAGTGATTTGGAGTAGAAGCATGCAGGCCGACGCTGGGAATTGTACCCATGAATCCAGATGCACTCTCTCCACACCCTGAAGCAGCATTTCCCATTGAGGGTGTGCTTCACTGCACAGCCCGTACAGCTGGTGTCAACAGGCTGTAGATGTACCTTGAAAGGTGTGGCACTTCTAAAAGGCTTCTGGAAACAATACATCCAGTCTTGTGAACTGTTTTAAGTGCTTGACTATGGCCAGTAATTGTGGTCTTTGAGAAGATGTAGCACAGGGCAGTTGAGAGGGTCCCAAATATGAAAAAAAAATTGCATTCAGAGAAAGAATGAGTGTCTCAGAGAACATTCTTTAGAGCAAAAATAGGTGAAGGATAGTTTGAGGTAAGAGGAAGTTGTGAAGTTGTTCAAGATGAATTTAAGGGTTTCTAAGATTTAAGAGAACAAAACTATGTAGGTGAGGGAAGAGTAAAAGTATAGTAATTGTATAAAGCTGCCTTGTGAAAAATAATAAACTAATGGCGATAACTCAGTGGGGAAGTAACCAGAAGAAAGAAAGTGAGTATCAACTGGGACAAAAGGGAGTATTGGGAAAGGAAAAGAAGATACAATTTAGAATCACTAAGCAAGAGTAGAGCAAAATGCTGTACTGCATAGGAATATTATGGATTTGTTCACCTCTTGCTACTTTGCAGGGTCTTGCTTATAAAAAAATTATAAAATCCCATTTTAACATACACAAGGTGCTGTGAATGCCTTGTCTTTGAATCAACCTGCTATAGTTCTCCTTGCTTTGGTTCACTGCAGTCACTCAAGCTCAGGTGCTCCAGGCTGTCTGACATTCTTCTCCAAGTTTGAATCGGGAAACCTTCGCAAAGCCATCCAAGTGCGTGAGTAAGTACGCCTGCAGCGGCTGTGTCCCAGCCTGCCTTTCTGCTGTCACCACAGAGTGAAGTGGGGGGGATCTCCTGAGTTTGGAAAGGGTCAGCCAGGGAAACAGGTTATATGACAAAGAGCTTATCATGCCTTCCAACACCTAGATGTCATGAAAGTAACAAGAGTGAGAAAATAAGGCTCATAATATTTTGACATGATTAACATAATGTGGGTATTTAATGGTGTGTTTAGGCACCATTAGTTTGATAGTGTTATTTGACTCTCACAGGATATTAATGAATTTGATTGTATATTCTACTGTTCTCAGCAGGTTCAGTGACAGGCTGATGAGGTGTTCATGGCCACCATTTTTTCTTATCTTTACAGGTTTGAATATGACTTAATTATGAATGCAGATGTGAACAGCAACCAGCATCACCAGTGGTTCTACTTTGGAGTTCGTGACATGAAATTAGCAGTTTCCTATCGCTTCAACATTATCAACTGTGAGAAGTTCAATAGCCAATTTAATTATGGTATGAGCCTAGGGAATTGACGTTGTTGTCTGTTCACAATAACATCTTTTTAACGCCATAAAGGTTTCAAACTTTCCATGTCTGTAAGGAACACTGTAAATTTAATCTTATCTGCCGTGAAATCCACTGAAAGGGTTACTTCAGATTTGCCAAAGAACCTTTCTCTGTCCTCAGGAGAACTGAGGACTAAGCTGACTACTGAGACCTGGGAGAGGGTTTGTGGGGAAAAAAATGTCATTGTTCTGTGTTTAGAGACCAGAATTGCAGAAGAATGACATTGGAGTTGGGAGAGGGGAAAAAAAGATGATCTGTTGGAATTGAATGTGGCACAGGATTGGAAAGTGCTTCTAAGATTTAAATAAATGTAGATAATCCTCAAACAAATATTCCTGATTCCTTGGGTTTATCCAGAAAGACATCTCTGCCTTCAGACCTGCTGAGACTTCTGCTGATAATGATTAAAAAAATGTCTGTTCTTTGCTTTCTTTGAGCTCCTGTCATACTCTGTGGTTCAGGAAGAAGGTGGCATTGCTCAGAAATAGGCAGGGCAAATCCCATCTTTCAATTCCCACTTTAGAAGATAAATTATTTCTTCTGCGTGGAGACTGTGGGTTGAATTCTTAGCTGGCATAGGCTGTTTTTTTTATTTGTTTCCATGGAGCTATGTTAATTTACACCAGCTCAAGACCTGACTCAGAATATTTAATGAGCCCCTCATATCAAACTTTGCATTCCTCTGAAGCCCTGTGGATACAGCCTTTGACATCACCAGGAGAACTCTCTCAGGATCAATGTACCTAAAACAAATAGCTCTAGAAGCTGGAATAACTTGTCACTTGTATTTGTGAAACTGGCTGGATGAATGGCATAATGAATTATAAGGTATTTGCTCTTTAACCCTAAGGGCTGGAGTTCAAGTATTCATATAGATCCCAAATGAATTCTTTTTTGTCATCTTACTCTGCTTTCCTGAATTACCAAACAATTCAGTATGGTGTGCCTGGTAGCAGCCTGAAAATGAAGTGTGTTGAAGTCCTACTGTAAACCCCAATACAACTTCTGATATAGCCACCAGTAGTTTCACAGCTAGAGATTCTGGCTATTACTGGCAGAAGGTTGCTTATTTCTGCTAGTTTGGCTGTTGTCAGCATTTATAATTTCATTTTGTGCACCTGAAATTGTACATGACTCACATGTTCAAGTGTGCAATGAAAAATGCATTTGGAAGAAAAATGTGAAAATGCCATCAGTGTAAGAAGGGAGCAGAGACATGGGTTGCTTTTGTACAGCTTGTACGTGGGATTGGCTGTTAAAGCAATTCTTCTGCAGGTTACTTCTGCTGCTCTGAGAGGGCAGTAAAGCTCTAGCTTATCTGGCTTGGCTGAGCAGGGCTCACTACCCCTTCCAGCACATGCATAATATTTACACAGACTGTTGGTATGAGATGCTGTTTATTTGCTACATTCCCTCTGCACTGTCCTGCGCTAATGCCCATGCTATAGTGCTAAAAGCTTTCGGTTGTGATATGGTGCCAAAGTGCCATGGGTGGCAATACTTTACAGTTCCTGATTACTGATCTGTTTTGATTTTTTCCTTCCCTTTGCTCTTGGTTAGATGGCACTGTGTAACTTTGAAATCAGCAAAAAGGATATTAAATGAAGTAGTTGTGACCAGGAGCAGATCAAGTGAGGAAGTGCATCGTCCACCTCTCTTCTTCCCCCTTTTCCACTAACTTTCTCTACTGTGGGAAATAATGGGATTTTGTCAGAAGCGTGAGTTGTGTTTGGTTTTGGAAACTAAATGTTTCCAGAGGGAAAGTAGAAAGGAAAAACTGATTTATTATTTTTTTTTAATTAAAATGAGATGGCAGACCAGTATCAACCATCACTCTGAGGCAGTTTAGTGTGTGTGTGTGTGCTTTGGACTCAGAGCAGGGCAGGAGCTGGAATTTGGGATGTTGAGAGCACTGCAGACCCTGAGACCCACATCTCTTATCTAATGAACTGGGCTTCTGGGCAGGCCCATGTCTCTCAAAACTCACTGTGGCCCACGTCCTAGAACCAAACACAGAATTGCTTCTTATACATGGCTCATGGTGCTTGTTCAGGAGACAGCAATATAGATGTTACTCCTAGCTGTAGACCAGTTAGGGCTATCCCACACCACAGCCAAAGGTGAGCTGGACAGGCATTTCTGCCAGTACACTTGCCAGCTCTTAGCAAGCACTGAAGCGTTTAACAGAGAAACAAAAAGGAAGGGGAAATGAATAGCTTCTTATTGAAATATGTCATCAGTATTAATGATTTTCAGGCATCACCTCCTCCCAGCACAACAACAGCCAAAAGAAGGCTCAGGGGACAACTTATCAACATGCATAAATACTTGAAAGGGCATTTTCCCCTTTCTTAAATATGCTTTCACAGAAGTACCACCAGTATCGTTGCTGGGCTCAGCCGTGGCTGTGCTGGGTCTGCTGGTGCTGGCTGGCACCACCCTGGGGCAGAGACCACCCCTGCAGCCCCCAGCTGCCAGCACCTCACCAGGGACACTCCATGCAGCGAGCTTTGCTGGTGAGGGCAGGATCCTTACCATATCCGTAAAAGAGCATGCAGGTGTGTAGAGCAAAGGAATTTGTTACAAAAAATGCCTGCAGATGGGCTGGCTTCATGGAGCTGTGAGTAATGTATATGCAGCTCAGATCAGAGAAAACCTCATACCTTGGGGCATGAAATGATAATATTTTGGAGGTCAGGAAGAAGTCATCTTCTGATATAATATGGTACAAAGATGGATGCTATCGTTATCAGCATTTATGACACATAGGTATTATTTAGGTCTAATGGCGAGTTTAAAACCTTCTTCTAGTTTCTCTTGCTACTTTCTGAAAGCACGGTACTGAATGCCCTGAAGATCTCTAATGCTGTGGTAGGATTAAAGTTTCAATAATGGTGCAGCCAAGCATAAAATATTGGACTAACAAAATTACTGATCTTATTGATACCTTGATTACTATTATTTTCTTTCCCTTCTTCTGTTTGTAAACAGGGCAGCTTGAAGTCCTCCTTTGCAAAGGCCAGTAGGATAATTTGCTTTTTAATGAACTCAATTCAGCTCATCTCTTCTGGAGGTGCTTTTTGTACAGACATGGTTATATCAGAACAAAGCATGGGGCTTTGGGAAATGTATTTACTTTGCATGAACTATTTGCAGGGAGAGCACAGACAAAATAATGATGCTTCTTGTTTAGGCTTTTCCTCCCCACCCCTGTCTTCCATCCAGGGAAGTCATGTTGCTTGAAACTGTCTTGTTTTATGTAGGCATGCAGCTGGTCATGTATTCAGTGAAGGAAGCTCTCCAGGGCAGGCCTCGCTGGCTTCGGGCAGGCCAGGATATCTGCTACTACAAGTAAGTGCATTTTTGGTGAATAATTTGTGGCTTTCTGTTCCCCTTCTGTTAACTGTATTGATGTTGTTAACCTTTGACCACCAGTACCACCTATTTCAAATGTCTCTAAATCGGTGTGAGCTCAATGTGTTATATGCGTCCACCTTCAGAAAACAGCTACAAGTGAGAGCTCTGTATTAGATATCTGGAGAGAAACAGGGAACAGATAGAATTCACTTCCCCAGGAGGAGGAGGAAAGGGAATGGGGAGTGCTCAAATCTTGGTGATGCAGGTGAGAATACAAGGAAGCTTAACCCACAGAAGTAGTGTAGTTGGCTTTTTCCCATGTCCAGGAATAAATGAGCTGGATGGGATCATAATTTTTCTTTTGCATACACTGAATTTTGTAAGAGATGTAGGAACTGAGGAGCTAAAGAAAGGGTTAGCATATACATAGGGGAGTTTGAGGGATGGTGGTGGTGTGTATGTATACAAACCTGTATAAATATATATGTTAAAAAAGACCTATACAAATACACATTTATTTATTTGTTTGTGAATCTATCTCTGTATCTTAGTATCTTCATAATCTTCCCTTCTCTTAAAAGCTGGAACTCAAATCCTAGAAGGCAAACTGCTCTGTGGACCATGGTTACTGTCACTGTATAGACTTTGTCCTGATAACAGAAATATCAGGGATTAGCCTGACTCACTGTCCTATGGGAACTTCTGTCTTTCTACAGGGGCTGGGCAGCAGTGGTGTGTGTAAAGGAGTTCTGACAAGCTCATTGCTGATATTTATGCAAGCTTCCTGTTTCTGCACTGTGTCAGAGCCTCAGAAGAGAAACACTAGATCAGTCTCATCTTTAACTTGTATGTGAGCTAGAGTTTGGCTCATGTGAGAAGCATTCTCGCTTGGGTATCTCATTTCCATGCGGAAAACTGACCCTCGATTCATTCTGGTTATTACAGCCAAAGGAGACAAGCGCAGATCTTGGGATTTCAGTAGGTTAAATGAACCCTATTTTACTTTCTCAAGGCTTCCAAAATGTTACCACAACATCTATTAACTATTTTCAAGATGACAGCTGAAAGGGTTTTCAGGACTAAGATAGTTGGTATGTTTTGGATTAGAAAATCTATGCAGAGTTGAAGTATGGGGCACAAAATAGAACAAGTAGGAAAATTACTGGTGTGAGTAGATGTATTTGATTGAGCACCTGTGAGTGGCATGTCTGGGAATGATGTAGCCTGGGGTGGTGCAAGCAGGAAGAGGAGCCCTGCACTGGAAAAAAGAGGTCACGTGTAGATGATGAACTGGTAGAAGTTCACACATTATGGGTGAAGTTCACGTACTTTTAAACAAATACAGCAGCATTTGGTGTTAATTAATTATTTTACCATGGGTTTACCTATCATGACCTGAAAATGGGGCTGAGGATGCCTGAGTGACAAGTTTTCCCTTTTATTTATTTATTGTTCTTCTAATTATTTTTCTTTCTATCATGATTTCTCTTCACCAGTTTGCATCACCAAAATGCCTCGGTATTTCAAGATTCTATGGGTGCTGCATTAGGCACTGTATAACCAAAGCAAAAGTCTGGTCCTTACCCCTAATACCTTGCAGTTAAAGCACAGGGCATGAGCTACCCAATAACTGCAGACATCCAGGGAAATACAAACAAACAGAAAGGTGTTAACACAACAATAATGATAGTTGTCTGGCATGATAAGTAGCACTCTCAGGACAAAGTTGAATATTTCTGATGTTCTAAATGGTAGTCCTTCATGAACTCATGTAATGAGGCTGATTTTAGAAATGGATGTGAAATAATGAGCTTTCTATTCGTAAGAAATTTATACTTCTGTTGTAGTTCAAAATTTTATTGTTAGGTTCAGAGGTGGCTATGTTCACAAGTGGATATGATGAGACAATAAACCCAAACAATGACAGTGGGCTGCCTTCCAGAAGTAGCAGAGCCTCAATTTTATGTTGATACAATAAATTTCCAGGTCATCCCAAATCTCTCTTGTAATGTCTATACTTGCTTGCTTGCTTTTTAAATTCTTTTTTTGGGGGTGGGAGGATTGGGGAAAGTGGTCAGTGAGGAAGGTAGGCTGAAGGCTCAGATTATCCTTTCCCAGCCTGGTGTCCTCTCCATAGCAATTTGAGTAGCTATTTTATTATGTTCCAAGTACTCTTCACTAACCTTTATTCACCTAACCTTTTCTGCCTCAAGAACTAATGTACTGTGGTGCAGTGTCTTCCCTTTGCATGACTGTAACTTCTGGTTTCTGTGAGTAGGGGATTCTGATTGCTCAAACTTTACATGGTGATTACCATAGCAGTGGCTTCCCATGTCATTAACAAGGCAGCTACTGTGAAGTGATGAAACAGCAGCTGACTTCTGAGATTAAACCGTGATTGTACAATTAAGCTTGCAATCAGATTCTTGTTCAGACTGTGTGAGAGAATGGAGTTTATTGATTTGGAATATTCTGTGTTTTCTAACTACATTGAGTTATATGTCAACATATTAATCTAGGATAACTCCTTATCTGTCTCATTTACTGTTTATTCCAGGTTTACACATTTTTGTATACGTAAGAATGTGCATACACACACATAGATGCACTTTCACCTCTACTGAAAATCTAATTTTATTTCAGTGATTACAAAAGAGATTCCAGGTCATGAGAAGCTGTAGTTGGGAGGGAATGTGAAGAAAGTACGTTTGGGGTTCCTCAGACTTTGCCTCAGAAAAGGAAGAGATGGGTTTGCTACAGTGATACAATGCTGCATGTGTTTTGGGGAAACAGATCATTTAATTTCCATTCACCTTGGTCACAGGTATCCTGGGGTAGGACTGGCACATTTTGAAGGGAACTTCATCTAATTACTTTTACCAGGAGTTATTCATAAATACGAGAAAAAGTGATATGCTTATAAAATTAAGGCGGAAATCAAAGATGCCCTTAATTGATTTTGCAGCAGGGTCTTTATTGAGAGCAACCTCTAAGCTGAAAAACAAGGTGGGGAAAGGCACGTTCACAAGATGTCTGGGTGATGCACGTTGGCTGATCTTTGCTGACATTCATCTTCACTGAAGATGGGATCATTCACTCATAAAGATGAATGTTGTGGCACAGCTCTGTCATTGCGTACCTTTCCCATATGCCTCATGAGAATTTTTATGTTACGGAGAACATTAGCAGTGCTCTTGTCAAAAGGAAGCTGAGTGACACTTCTGCTTTATTTTATTGCCTCTCCGTGAAGTGACAGGATACACCCATGATAAACAGAGTTGCAGTTACTGTAAGATCATCTAATTCACTTGCTGTCTTGGCAGCTTTTATGTGCTGAATAATATTCCTTTCTGGCAAATTATTTAAGGAACAATGGCAACATGCCGAATTGGTGACAATGTGCTTGTGCCTTTAGTTTCATGGCTCATTCTAAGCATATTATCTAACCTTTAGCTTTTCCACACAATAGTCCATTCACAGACAGTAATGAGGTACATGGAGTGTTTTGTTCTCAGTTCACCACTAAAGACTTGGCTCTTTGGTGATCATAGCAGTGTCAGAACTAGGTCTTCTCTTTTCTCTTCAGCATCTTTATAATTACGTTAGATGAAATCATCATCATAGCATTAGCAGGCCACCTCTGAGTTCTAATGATATCTACAGGAGAGGGCTGAGACACCAGTCTCAGTCTGACAGCACCTGACCTTTACGATACAACTGAAGGCCTTAATAGCAAGATGGCTGTGGGAATATTCTGCTTCAGCTGGGATTCTGCCTGAAATCTGGACAATAAAGTTGCCTTAACATGGATTTGGCCCTTGAAAAGGAAGCTATGTTGGGCATTTTCCAGTTTCCAATGTGGCAGACCCCAGAATAACAGCCGTGCCCCATAAATTGTTAAATACTTCTTTTTAATGGTACAAACCAGGGTGTTACTAAAACATATTGCACTTAGCAGCCACACTTAGAGATGTAAGACGGTCATGTAAAATGAGGACACCAGACTCCAGGTGTTAGAATGACTCTAGACAAAGGGAATGTATCAGCAGATTAGATATAATAAATAGTTTACTTTCCATTTGGACTCCTATTCTAGGCTATTTTGAAATAGCCTAGAAATCTAGGATATTGATATTTTCCTTGGCCATTTTAACCTAAGTTGATACAATGCCATATTCCATCACCTACCAGTGCTTTTTACTACACTAAATGCTGCAGACAGAAAGTCTAAAGATGAGATGACCAAGAGATATTGTTCTTGTACCAACTTTTGAATTCCTGAGTTGCAAACCAGGTCCTTTACTAACCTGCCTATATCTTTGGCCAAGTGGCTTCTCTTGTCTGTGTCTCAGTTTCCCCACCTATAAAGGATGGAAAATTAGTCACTTATCTGCAGCCAAAGAATAGGAATAGATAAATGGGCATCAAGTTTTAGTTAGATAATGCTTGCAAAGGTCTTTTAAACTCAAAAAATTATCATGTAGAGTAAGTGATAAGTAGTATTATAATTATTATTGATTAACTTTCCATCACAGCTATGCTAGAAATACAGTACCTGTACATTATTTCTGAAGGAGAACAGCAAGAAAAATTATTTCACTATTACAAAGTAACTGAAAGGCACAGTAGATACAGCTTGCACGCTGATTTGAAAAAACCTCTCATTTTGGTCTCTTATTTTCTTTCCAATAATCAGAGTATTAGTTTCTAGAGAGCATGTGAGACTTTGAACCTTTTTTGAAAGAGAACACAAATAAGGTAGTGAGGACCAGATGTTGCTAGGGTTTGTTTTTTTTTGTTTTTGTTCTCTCTTCCTTGCTTATTAATTTGAGCTTCATGCTGGTATGGTAGAGTGGTGTGATGAAAAAGGGATGAGGAAGAAAAACTATCAGTCTGATGGAGGAACAAGGAGGCAATAAAGCCATCTTGGGCTGGCAGCAGCAGGAGAGGGAAAAAAAGAAGAAAAGGCTATTTTTTAGGTTTCTTTTAAAAAAAATCAGAACCACTGCATGTTATGATGGATTGTGAGGAGACCAGATTATATACAGTAAGAATATATGATCATTTATGCTACTTACACACAGGTGTTTTTTCTTTTTAATGCATGAGTGAAGAACATTGAGGCCTCTCAAAGCCACCTGTAAACTTCCTGCTACTACCAGGTAGTTTGCTATAGATTGAAGCAGGTGTCAAGAAGCTATTCAAAAGCCTGGAAATATCTGTTCTGGGTAGGTAGTTTGTAGGAACAGCAGTGGTTCTCAGAACAAGAATGAAATATGCTGCTACGCAGTGCATTGAGAGTGCTGTGCATTGGTACCCTCAAGATCGTGAGATCTGAGCACTGTCAGGAGTAAGGACCATTGACCACCAGCATAGCATCAAGATCAGAGGAGTCTGGTGCTGCAAAATCTCTCAGTTCAGTGGGCATTTTGGACAAAATAGACATTTTTGTCTACAGAATTACAGACTATACAGGAAGAAGTCTTTACTGGAGCACTGGGGACAAGTGAGAATAATGTGTATGTAGGATACTTAGGCAGGATCTGCCTGCAAAGACCTGCTTCCTCCCACACTGCTAACTACAAACATTAATTTAGAGGGGAGGACTCAAAAGGTCTCAGCACTTGGTGACAGTTCTTTATGAATAAGGTCATCTAACCTTCCAAGCGACACTGAATATAATAGAAGCTATGGAGATGAGTACTTTCCTTATGCACTATACAAGAAATAGTTCTTAATTATCCTTCACTGTCAAAATTAACAAGAACTGGATTAAATGACATTTTTCTGACTTAAAAAATAATAAAAAAGACTCAAATCCCAAATTTGCTAAAATACATACATAATAGCTAAGTAGATGTTTCTATCTTTGTGGGTTTATTGCTTTTTCTTTTTTTTTTTTTTTTTTGAGTCTTTGTCCAAAATTAAGGTGGCTTATTTGCAAAAGAAATGTTTGGGTGAAGGGTTCAGCTGAGAATAAAATCATAGGTTTTTCAGCTTACCACTGTGACTTGGTGTTCCTGTACTATTTATTAATCCAGTCAGTATCACTCACCCCACATATTCCTAACTATTAAATTCAGGTGAAAACCCAGCAGCATTGTATTGTGTCTTCCTTATGAAAAAGAGCTGATTATTTTGGAGAATTTGACAAGAATAATTATCTTTTCTCTCCATCCCTTTGAATAAAAATGAACAGCAGCAAAATAAACTAGTATTGTAAATTTCAGGAGCTGAAATTGCATCTTTTGGTTGCTTCTTCTATTTTGCATTTTAATGCAACATTGATGATAACATTTGTCAAAGAAACCTCACAATCCTTCAGAATCAGAAGGTTTGGCAACAGCATAATTGGTGCAATGTGGGAAAAATATTGTTTGAAATGTACTTATGAATGTAATTTGCTGGGAGGCTTCTCCCTAAAGTGCATGAATTGTCTCTTCATCTCTGCTGAAAGAAAACTTTCTTACTCAGCCTAAAGTCTTCTCTTTATCAGAATAAGTGTCCTGCAAGAGATCTAGTCCTGGAACTAGTTTGAGAAGCTAACTTTAAGGTTTTGTAGTTTTAATGAAAAGAGTGTCAAGGGCCTGAGTGCATTAGTAGACCTTGATGATCCTGACCAGCCTCACCCAGGGCCTCCACCCACACCGTCTGCCCATGGCCCAGGAGCACTGGTTGAGCTCAGTCCTGGCCACTCAGTCCCTGTCTGAGCTCTGTTGCAGTGAAACTCCAGCTCAGTCTCTGCTTTACTTGTGCTTTGCTATAAACTCTGGTGATCCGGATCTTGACCCATTGACTGACCTCTGGGCTTGACCCAGACGTGCCTCATCACCACAAACTTCTCTGATGATCTGGACGTGTGGTTGAACGTGTGGTTGAACCTGTCTGCAATCCCTGAGCATG
Organism: Tyto alba; assembly: GCF_018691265.1. NCBI lineage: Eukaryota > Metazoa > Chordata > Aves > Strigiformes > Tytonidae > Tyto > Tyto alba. The sequence goes on from NW_024881317.1 coordinate 8,116,202, forward strand.
CCTTTCTCAGGTACTGTGGGAGGAGACCCTGGCTGGTGAGGCCCCTGCCCTGCTGGCTTCCATATCAAGCTCAGCTCCACGTCTTTTAGGGAGCAAATGGTCCTTGTTGCTCCATGACAGAGAGAGGCTCAAGCCTTCAAAAAGAAGGGATACAAAAGAGAGAATTTTTTGGGTAGCTCACAACCTATAAATCTGTATGAGGTCGTTTCTCCTCTGTGTGCAGTCTCTGCCCAAACCCACTCTCCTCCTCTTCCTACTCATCAAAGAGCCTTTTTTATGTATGTCCTATTTTATTTTTTTTTTTTTATTCCTGGAATATTCCTTTTCTTTCTGTGGTGGAACTGACTGGTTGGTTTGGTAGGGTATTTGTATTTTCCAAATCTCCAGGCTTTCACAGAATATTTTCACATGGCATTGTTCAGGGCTGTGAATAGGGACCTCCATCTCTGAGCAAGACAATTTGGATGTTGGAAGCAGTACAGCAGTATTAGCTGAATGCATTAGTTTAAATATGTCTGGACTGTGTTATATGAACTATTATCAGCTGGCTTCTTTCTTATTTGCACCTTCACAAAATGAAACAGTTATTTTTCTATGAGAGTGCTCCCATCTATCAGCAGCATGTGACTAGATGGGACTGGCAGTGCCCAGTACTGCCACATGCACTTCTGCCTCTTAACTCCCTTCTTGTCTTTGCGTACTGTGTGAATCCTGAAATGCCCTTGAAACTGGTGTCCCACCTTGGTCAGTGGTACTTACCACCATGATCCTGTTTGCACCTCTGTCTAGTGGAGCCATGGTTTCTCTAACTTCCTTCTTTCATATAGGCTGTAGGTGTGTTGCTGTGTTACTGGATGTTGTTTTACACTGTGCTATATTTTTGTACCTGGTCATTGCTGGGATTGGATTGACTGTACTTGCATGGGGCTTTCCCAGTCTTGGTACAATGACTGGTTGAGTTTGGAGTCTATCTACAGCCTGAGATGAAAGCTCATTCAGGGTGGATGCTCCTCTGAATGCGTAGTTCTCTCATGGTTGCTTCAAATGTGCATCTATAAGTGAAAACCATCTAATTCCCCCCTCTTTATCTACTTCCAGAAACCACTACCGCTGCAGTACAGCTGCAGGAGGAGGCATAAGAGGAAAATTCTACTACACACTTGCCTTCAACATCAAATTCCCTCATAAAGATGATGTCTGCTACCTGGCCTACCATTATCCCTATACCTACTCTACACTGATGGTAACACTCTTATGTCCACCTAGATAAGTTAATGGGCCTGACATTAGCTGCTTGTGTATGTCTAGATTTTGAGATGGATAGAGGACTGTTTTCACAGGCAGTTAATGATGATGATGATGCTGTCATTGCCTTGTTTGCAACTGCAGTCCTGTCAGCTCTGAAGCCCAGAATGTTGCAGAAGAAAATAAATTTCTGTATGGGATAAGCTGGGGTAAAAACCATTAACATTTATACTAGTCATAACACAAACCAAAGATGTCTCCACTTGCTTAGGGTTGCAGGATCCTCCTCCTGAAGGGTTGGGAAGCAGAGCTAGTGGCAACTCAGAAGTGAAAGCAGCCTGCTCCTTCTTCTGACAGAGGATAACAGCTCAGCTTTCAGAGCTGCACTCAGCAATACCACAGTGCTGGACCTCATTTGAATACTTCCTCAGCTGTTTTGTCTGTGCCAGCTGGAGTGTCAGTAGGCATTTGTGACACCCCCACCAGTGCTGTCAGTACAGATACTAAAAGATTACAAGTCCAACGTATAAACTATGTTATTGAGTTGTACCAAGTTAGCTTCCTGAGGAAGGATTTGTTTTCTACAACCATTTCTGGCCAGGGGCAAATGGTAAGGGAATTTTATGGGAAATGCATCCAATGTGCTTTCTTTGTGATGGATGTAGAAGAGCCCAAGGTCTAAAAGGAAACTAGGATAAAAGAAGGGAAATTAATAGTTCTGGGAGTAGCTTTGCTTTGTTGTTAAAGATGAGAAAGATATTACTGAAAATGAAGATTTACAGTTCTGGTAGAACAGTTCCCTTTTCTTCTTCCCTCAATTTCCATTGTCAATCCTTTTTCTTCCAGGCAACAAATGCCATTGTGGATTGGTGAAGTTTGGGCTTGCTCTATTTTTTTAAAAATGTTGTTTGCTATTACCAGATATGAAAGACTTCTTCAAGAAGTCTTTCATATCGGTTTGCTATTACCAGATATGAAAGATTTCTTCAAGAAAAACAATGTCCTCTCCCACTTACTAGCTATGCTGCTCAGCATGCCAGCATAGTTAAGCTTAGATTAATTCCCATTCAAAAAACAGTCTCTTGTCAACTGCTTCGCATCCTATTATAGATGTTCAAAGAAACTGCTTCCAATAGTTGGGAGAGGGCCAGTCAAGCCTTTACAGTCCAAAATACTCCTGCCAGCTCACTTCTCGTTAGGCTTATAGGTACCAGTTACTCCTCAAAATCAATGAGGACGAGAGTATGCTCCAACAGTGGGGTTTGACCTATAGCCTTGAAGGCATGTATATGCTATAGTCTGCAGGAGAAAAGGCAAATACAATACTGAAGAATTGGGTGGACTTATTACTAAAGTGCAGTGCTTCATCATTATTTTACTGTTATTGATTTTTATCTTCTGCTGGCACAAAAGCAAGAGAGACTTGGAGAGTTTGTATGTTCTGTGAATCCCTGAATATTTCACCTGCTCATAAATGAATAGAACAGAGATGAAAAAGATGTTGTTCCTAGACTTGCAGGGCCAAGTCTTGAATATTTCACTGCTTCTTCAAATAAAATGCTCACTGAAGTTAAAAGGAATTTTGCCCCAGTAAAAGTTTAAATGAACTCAGACAGGACCATAAAGTTTGGAAAATGGGAATTATGGATGGAAAAGACTGATAGATTGTCATGTTCAACTCTTTAGCCAAAGCAGAATTGTTGCCTCTAATAATTCTAAAAGGTTTCTTTGCTTGGACTAATTTAAAATGTAAAGTGATGCAATTTACACATTTCCATATTACTTTAATTTCCACAGTAAATAAACTAAATCAGGTTTGTGCACCAGTTGATTTCATTTTAAAGCATTTGTCCACTGGTGAAGTATGTTGGTTTTACATATCAGTAATAAATTAAAAGTGATTACAAACCCAAGGGCTCAATTAAATACATAGTGCTTTGGGGAAGAAGATAAATTTGTATATGGAGTTAGTAATTTGAAAATGTTTTTAAATATCATATATACTTAATACTTACAGGAAATGCACATTGCAGAATCATATTTGAACTGGATGCACTCTGCAGTTCGTTACTTTTTGTCCATTAGTAATTACATTTATTTTATGAACAGTAATTTATCTATTTTTACATCACAGTGTTAATTGTTTGGATATCTAGCTGAAATCTCTATGGCAGCTATACCCAATTAAGTTTCACTGGGTACCAGGAACATAAGGAAATGATTATATTGGTTTCTCTGTATCTATGCAAGATCATTAGATGCATCTAATAATTGAATTTACTTTATAGAGCAGTATGGTAATTGTTTTATGACATAGATGACTGTAAATTTCAGTTCTGTGTTTGCATTCAAATGGATACTGGGAATGAAGTCTGAAAGACAGTGAGCTCCAAGGTTTGAGGGACAGGAACATCTTGTCCCATAAACGTTTGTTAAAATTTAGCCCTGTTCTGTAAAGACAGAAAGTTACCATGTAATGGTTGTTCAATGAATTGGTGTGTTCTAGTTAAAGTACTGTTAGGACAAATGTGCATACTGTACTATACCTATTTCTACCAATCAAGAGACAACTGGTGTTCTACAACACTTAGCAACACCCTTCAATGGGATTACTTACACTAATCTTGCCACTTGCAATTACAATGTAAACAGAGAACTACACGTCATCTGGTGCGTGGGTGACAAGTGGCTGTGTTTAATGAGCCGATCAGAATTTGTTCCAAAAAGTCATTTCTTTAAGCTGCCAATTCTTTTTCTCAAAATTCTCAAGAGGCTGTTTGGACTTCAGAATTGTTTAAAACTGCCATAAACTTTGCGGAAGGGGAGGGAGGCCTGAAAATCTCCTTTTTAACTAACTTCTTGGAAAGATGCTCTTCAAATTTTTCACTACTAATTGTGCAAAATGTTTTTTTGATGTAAACTTTTTGGCTGCCTTGGGTGTGGAGTCATTCCTGAGTTCCGTTGACATGTGCTTGACAGCTAACCAGTCAGTTTTATAAGCACTCAGTAATGGTGAGTTTTCTCATGTTTCTACAGAGTCTTTATTAAAATATAAAGAGTATGCAGTTCTCTTTTGGACTTCATGTATGCATAGAAGTTACTTTACACTAATAACAGCAGCTAGGAACTCTTCTGGTAAAATCATAGAATCATACAATAGCTTGGGTTGGAAGGGACTTTTAAAGGTCATCTAGTCCAATGCCCCTGCCATGAGCAGGGACATCTTTAACTAGACCATGATGTAAGAGTAAATAGTCCTGCGCAGCTTCAGTGAACTGGGATGTATTCTGAATGGCTTGTTCATATTTGTGGGATGTAAAAGGTGATGATATTAATTGGCAGAAGAGAGGAGCTGGGAAGTTAGCAAGAGATCAAAATTAGTACCAATAATAACACACAACTAGTGGAATGAAATCAGATTTTACAGACCATGAATGCATTTATAACTCTGTTTCCTTGCTTCTTTCTCAGTCCCATCTTGATATCCTGGAACAAAATATGAACCCCAAGAAGGTTTACTGGAGGCAGCAGACACTCTGCCAGACACTAGGAGGAAATCTATGCCCATTGCTCACAATCACTGCCATGCCAGAATCTAAAAAAGGGGACGACTTGGAGCAATTCTGTAAGTAACCAAATGAAGCATTAAAAAAGATGCTGGCGAATTTCTGTCATGTCAGCAGTGGCAATGACAACCTGTTTTGTGAATATGTTGATTTTCATGCCTTTCTCATTTTGGAAAAAGAAATCTAAATATGGGGAAGAGTCAATTACAATGCTTTTTTAAAATAACAGATTTACATGGAGGAGGGAGGAGATTTGACACTGGGTTTTACTTCAGTTTTTTCCTTAATGATCTGAAAAAATTACAAAGTTCAATATCAAATATCTCCAACAGCAAGAAACTGTGTTCAAGTAACCAGTTCAACAAGAAATGTCATGTTTTTTGTGTGTGTGTTGATGTTCCATACTGAAATGGTTTAAGTATTTTGAAGTCTCAGACTTTGGTGAGGAAATATAAAAAAGTACAAGATCACTCTCCCAGCTGCGGACATCAACTGAAGTGTTCTGGTGAAATTCCAGCTCCTTCAACATGCCCAGTAGATTCATCTGGACATAATATAGCTCCTTGCATTCTGTCCAAGTCCTAACTGATGGTGTAATATCTAATGGTAAATATTACAACTGCCATATTATATCTAGAGGTAGTTATTTTTCATTATGAAAGTTAAAGCTTTAGAACTTTAGTGGCCTTGATTAACAAGATTAAGATATTCTGTAATCAACAACAAGTGGTAAGAAGATTCTGGTTAGCATCACATTGTGTTAGCTTTGATTTTAAAGCCTAAATGACTAACTATTTATATGTAGACTGACTTTTTTTCTTGAGTCAGTAACAAGGGCTAAACTGATTTTTTTACCTCTGCTCTTCACACATCTATAACACAGGTTGAGAATTTTGAGGGACTGTGGAAGTTTAAATTGTCTCAAGATCTTTTTGGATGCTAAGCAAATATATAACATTATCTCACTGACGTATTAGGCTAGTAGAATCCAAAGGGATTCGGTGATATGAACTATGTTTCTCATTGCAGAATTGTCCTTTCACTGCTATGTGGTGCTACGTGAGTAGGGCTCCTCATAATGTCCATGTTGCATGCATAAACTAAAAGGAAGCTCAAATATAAGAGCTGGTGAAAATTATTGCTATCTTTCCTGATTTGGGTTTAGAGTACAGTGACTGCAGTTATGCTGACATTACAGTGTAATCATCCTGAGCTCATACCTTTTTATTATAATAATTTTATTATAAATCGAGCATTTACCCTGAATTAGCAAATTTCTGAACATGAACTTGCTTTTCTAGGTTGAAATTTAAAGAAAAATTGCCAAGTACGGTCTACATGGGAATTCATACAGTGCATGTATGTACACAGCTCTAGTAGCGGAAATTGGAGGCAGTGTCAGAGAGAAAATTGGATTGTTGGTGTTGCTATTATTAGTATTGTTTACACTGCAGTAGTGCATACAACACATGATTAGGGAGTTTGGCTGTGGTGGGTGCTGTCCACCATGCTTGACTCAAAGAGATAATTCCTGTCCTTAAGCACTTTTGTTTCATGATACTAATGATCTAGAACAGAAAACTACTGGGTGGGAGTTGTGGTGGGGAAGGTTGGTTATATAAAGAAACCTTTGGCACACTGCAGATGATCAGCTGGTTAGATGTTAGCTGTTGGCAGCAATTTTTAAACCTCATGGCAGAAGATCTTAATAGGGCAACTGAAACAAAGTAAGTTGGAATATTTCATTTGAGGATGGGAGCCATCCAGAAGTGACATGCAGTGAACAAGTTTTTCTGCCCAAATGAGTATGCCTTTCCAATGAACGTACAAAGCAAAAACTAAACTAAAGTTTGGATTTATCAAAGCAAAGACATCATCAGTCACATGATGAGTGAATGTGCTAAACACTGAATTTAAATGCCTTTGGCTTTGAAAGGACTTTCTGAAAGGTGTGTTTTGTTATAGGAAAGCAAAAAAGCAATTTCAAAATCTCCAGATTTTTTTGTAAAACAGTGTTCTTACTTTCTGACCAAACCCACAACATGCCCAGGTCTGCAGTCATGCAGATACAGTGATTGAGATTAAAAAAATCTGGAAGAAAATCACAGGCCTGTAGCAATGGAACTAAGGCAGGAATAGTTAAGAATATTTTCATTTTTGGCACCGGAGACAAGAGGGAAACATAATTGCATATGCTAATATTATACTAGACTTTATGCAATCTGCAGTCCTTGGGGCTAGCTCTGAACTGAAACCTTATCATGCCAGGTGTGGTACAGCATGGGGGAATGGATGGCCTCTGTGTGTGCAGGACTTACAGCATATATTCAAGACAATTGAGAGGCACAGATGCTGAAATGAGGATCAGGAGGAAATTACAACACAGTACTGGTCGGCGCAGTAATACCCCAGGATTTACACACTTTTAGGGAGTATCATGATATAAATGTGACAATATTAGGAAGCATTGTAATTTTCTGGAACACTGTGTTCTCCAGCATGTATCAGAATGCATCTTGCAGTGTGAAAAGAGAGTCTGGCAGGTTTTCAAAGGTCATTAACCTGTCTGTGAAGACAAGGCTTGGCTAACTTATTCAGCACAAATTTGCTGAATGCTTCATAAAGGATCTATGAACAGTTTGGACAGATACTTGTTTCAAATGCTTCAGGCTGTTGTAATATTCAGCATTTGGGTTCAAATCCCAGTTACGTGGCTGAAGTCCTCTTTATTTTTGAGAGAAATAGATAATCCCCTGGTTTGTGATATTATGTGAATTCAGTGGGATCTTGTATTTCTGACTGAAATGCCATGAAATCATGTGCCACTGAACAAGTCTTCCTCTGAAGCTTTGCAGTTCAATAGGATTTAGGACTTTCTAGATCTATCCATGAACTAATTGAATTCAATCAAAACAGAACATGTAGAAAACCCAGTTGTCTGAACTGAAATAGAAGTTGTTTGGGGAAAAGACAGTGTCAAGACAAGGAAGCACAGTTTCTCTTGATGTTCCATGACTATAAAAGTAAACATCAATACTCTTAGGTGATGAAAATATTTGTTGTTTTATCAAGTGGGAGAACAGCAAGACAACACACCATGTTTTATGCTGTGGGGATGCCTCTAGGCAAATCTGAATAATCATGTATGTGCTTATTTTGTTTAAGCAGCTTGGATAATTATGGCTTTTGGGAACGCACTTAGCCTAATTTGTGCTGCTTTGTGTGGCTTTGATCAGCTGTTACTTCTCAGTTTCTTCAACTTGTATGACAATGCCCTTCTCTCTGTGAAGTGATTTGGCTGATGGAAGGACCTATTTGTCACTATTTTCCACACTAAAAACATAGCTCAAAAGCAACAACTTAGAGCTAAATATGAAGGGACCAAAGGGTGGAGGTTTTATAATAACTCCCATTGGTTTGTACAGTCTTCATGCATACAAATTTCAGCTTGAGAAGTGAGATGGAGCTCCAGTGCTGAGGAACTTGACACATGGATAATGAATAAAAATTGATAGCCTTTCTTCTTTCCTTCTGGTTCTGGTCAATTCACAGTTTTCATGAGCTATAGTAATTTTGTTTTCCTATCAAATTTGTTATTTCTCCTTTATATATTTGTTAATCTGTACCTTGAGAGACTTTTTTCAATAACACCAGTGGCACAGGTAAAACACAAAACTCATCAGGACTTTGTAGCTGTAGCACATGATCGTACTTAAATACTCTAAATCTTTCTCTAATATAGACACGTAAGGAATAGGGAACATCACTGATGAAGAGATATTGGGTGGGTAAGTAGTGTTGGGAGGACAGTGTGATCAGCCCCGTTAGGATTGCAGTGGGAAGGAGTTTCTGTGGTACTGGATGTGCTGGTAGTGTGGGAACAGCCCAGGGACAATCAGGGCATGGCATCCTCTTTGTCAGCTGTGCTTTATTTTCCTTGCCTAACTCTTTTGGAATGGTCTTGTCAGGCTTTTGATTAATGTGGCCCTAGGATGGTTAAATTTGTCTGAGTTAAATTTATTAACGTGCACCTTGTTAATAGGAAGCACAAGCCATGCACGCTCGCAGGCAGTGCACATTCACTACATACTGAAGGGAAGAAAAATGGGCTGTTGTTTTCCTTCATTATGCCTTGTTTATGTGAGGCTTTGATATTCACTTTAGGATCCTCTCTCCTTATTCTTTTTCTGTCTCCTCTTCATGCGATGGTGGTGTACTGAATAATTTTTATTAACTGATGAGTTCTAAAACTGATATGAAGAAAGAAATAAGTGAGCCAGGAACTCTTTGGCTCCTTGTGCTTTGCATTTCAGTCATGCAACAGCTCAGTTACAAGCAGCAGAACTTCCATTCACACTTGATCAACATCTGTGAGTGCCTGAAGACTGCAACAGAAAGTCTGAGGCTGGTCAGTGGTCCCTGCTGGGCTTTGCAGCTCCACAGATTTGTACAAATAGAAACTGAGAGAGTCTCTCATTTTTTGTTGTTTTTGTTTTATCTTAAACTTGCCCTTCCTGCCATCATAGCAGCAAGCTTTGCATCCAGCAAGCAGGGATGTCTTTGCTACTCATTCTAACTGCAATATCCTCCGTAGTCTTGTGATAAAGATAAAGCCATTCGTTTCCCATTCTGACTGTGTGTGGGAAGCACTGATGATGAGGCAAAGTGACCGTTTTTTGTCTTCTCTGTTATCTGTCTTTACCATATTCCTCTTTCCCTCCTCCTTATTCCTTCTTACAAAGAGTTAGACTCTACAGATTTGACCTTCTGTATTACTCAGAGATTTTCCTCAGAAGACTGTAGCTCTTCTCACAATTATTTAAATTCCTCCCCACACCCTGAAAAAAGAAAGAAAAAAAAAAGTTTTCTGCAAGCTTGAATGTGTGGTGAGACTGCATGCTCCGCCTGCCTTGGATATTGAATCATCATATGTGAGCCTTCGAAAAGGAAAGAAGTTGGAGAGTGAAGAGGAAACAATGTTTGGGTAGGCACTTACTCTTTGGTCACTTTGTTCCTGATTATGTTAGGTCTAGCCTTAGGCATTGCCTGATGAGGGTTAAAGGGACTTTTGTAGGGAGAACAATTCTCAACATCTTTCAGAACATTCTCCAATGAATTCAGAAACAGTGAGAACAATAAAGCTTTCAATCTTGGTGCCAACTCCCTGCTCGATTAAGTTAACAGGTGCTTGCAGAGCTCTGATTTTCTGGGGTTTGCCACACACAGCCCAGTGAAGGCAGTGTTAACAGCATGCACATGTACTCAATAATAGTTTGCAAACCCTTAGGTCACAGTGTTATGCTTGCAAATGTGCAGTATCTAACTGTGTGCTACTAAACTCCCTGGCAGACAGCTGACTAGACCCTACAAAGCCGTAAGATACTGTTGTAAGTGGCAGACCAAATGGACAGATTAACTTTTCAAAGAAGTGTAAGTAAAAGATCTAAACACTCATACCCAGGCAATGATAAAAAATTGTTTTCTAGTTAAGAAAGTAGAGGACACCAATATGTTGCTAATGTTAACAGAGTGATGGAATTAAAACCACCAAATGCAAAATGACTCATCAGAGAAGGACAGTTTACACTGTGCTGTTTTGATCTTCCCATATAACACTCATATGGCCTCAGGAGGTTTTCCTGGCTGTGCACTGAGTTACAGTGGGTTAGTTCTCACCTTTAAGTAGAGAAGGCAAAGAGGAGAACATCTCTGAAGTGATGTAAAGTTGGTGCCATTCTCATTTATGCTAATAAAGAGGAATAACTGAAACAGTCCCAAAGGAATTCCTTACAGGAATTAAGAATTCGATGGGTCTAGGGCTGTACAGCAGTGCACCACTTCAGCTGACGACCACCAGCATTGATGCGTTCTCAGCTGAAATGCACGAGCATCATATATTGCTATGGGGTTTAATCCTGTACCCACTGAGAACAGTGTCACTCTGCAGAGTGGGGTGGGACAGTCGTTTACGTATCACAAAGAAAGTAATTGCAATGCTCCCTTTATGACTGGTTGTACTGTTGTAATTCTCATTAATAATACTGTTTATTCAGTGTGTTATGAGTATTTCCCCCAATCAACACACCTGATGAGTGTTCTTTTAGCAGTGTGTAGTGTTATAGAGCTGAATTGTGGGGTTTAAAGTTAAACCTAAATGTCTCAGCTAATTAGCAGCAGTGATGAGGGAAATGAAATAAAATATGACACTAGCATATGGATTTACATCTCTAATGGTTGTCACTTTGAGTTGTTCTTTATGCAAGGCTGGGGAAACCATTATCATAAAGATATAATGACACCTGCTTATCTTAAATGCAGTCTTGTGGTCAGTTGAAACACATTTTCTGACTGAGTCTAGGCATGTTTCTAAAGATGGTAAGAGTAACATTTTTGGGACAGGTATGGCAGAATGCCTGTGCCCTTTGAATCTGCTCCTAAAACTAGAATGAGGGATAAAGTGAGACTAATGAGGTGTGTTTACTTTGTCTCATCTTAAGCCTACAGAATTAGAACCACACAGTTGTTGGGAGAAATATTCTAATATTTCTCAGTTTGCCTGTATAAGCTATTTAGATGACTGTTTTGCAACTTTGATCTTTTTTCAGAAAGAAACAAGCCCTTTACCTTTAAATATAATTGTAGCAGAGCAATTCCTGTGCAAAGAACAGCAGAGGATGTGAATTGCAGAGGCCACTTATGCAGGATACTGGGAAATAATGATCATGTGGAAAATGTACACAGTTTAATTAAACACATTGATTAAATCAATATGATTCAAACAACTTAGTGCTCCAATCAGCTTAATCTCATTAAATGTAATTCAGGCCTCAATAATTGATTAATAATGCATTATAGTTTATGAATTATTGACTCCAAGTTATTATAACTGTGCCTGCTCCCTGCGTGGCTACCAGTGTTGCATGTTAATTATGAAAGGCTCGAGCTCTCTTCTCTTGAATAACTTTTTCAAAGCTGGAGATGACATATCTCCTAGTGAAACAGGGATCAAATTAGATCAACGCCTTATTGGAGTTAGTGAGCCCCAAAGGAAAATGCACTCTTTAAGGGAAGGTCTCATCTAATAATGTTGAGATAGGGAGATAGAATGACATGCTTTGATTGGTAATGATCTTCCAAACAGCCAGAAGAACTGCCTGTAGCAATTCATCTGGAGTGCTAACCTGGCATTGTGCTGGTTGGAAACAGTTCACAACAGCAAGTGCATCTGTTGTTCTTCTACCATCATTGTGTGCTGTACCTCCTCCAGCACACATGGACACAGTATAACCAATGCTGCTGAACCCTTAGGTCACATTTGTATGCCAAATATAGAACAATCCAGTTCCCCATATTTGTCTGGATGCTGAGTGGTTTCTGTGAAAAGGACTAATAGGCTTTTATAATGCCATTTCTACACTGCAATATCATACAAGAAGAACGAACTGCTGCTAGTATTGATGGAAAGTCTCAGGAGAGAAACCAAGAACAGAAGAAAGCCTCTGCTCCGCAGGTGCCCTCCCTATTAGACTGCATTTCCTCTGAATGTGAACAGAAGATGTTGTCTCAGATACATTGTTTTTCTAGATACCTAGGTACTTAATGTGGTCCAAATTTCAATCTTATGCAGAAAGAGTCCACTAGCATTAAGTTTCCTTAAAATATTCCATTTACGGAACCTGTTCTGCTTTTTACTTTAATCTCTTCTCTATCTCTACTCCTTATTTGTGATTATAGTTAAAAGTGAACAGATTTCAGTGCATATAGAGATTGAATGAGATGATGATTATAGCAAACTGTGGAAAAGAACATTTTTTGCTTTATTCTTGCATCTGCAATAGTGAGTTTTGTATCTCTGCATTCTCTTGAATTGAAGATTTGCTCCTAATTTGCAGGGATACCAGGCAGAGGTGCGGGTTCCTCTTTTTCTTTGTACCAAACACTTTGTTTTTGCTGACAGGAAGAGTCAGCTGTTGTGAAAACTGTGATCCTGTTTTAATGCAGTAATGAAGAAAGGCTGAATAAAATTGTCACGTGTTCTACAGTACTAAATGATTACAGAATCAAGAATATGTTTGTAGTTTTTTTCTGCTTAATAGACAGCTTATCAGGCATCTGAAGCCAAAGAAATGATCTCCAGATATGCAGGGCTGATGATGTGTGCTCTAAATTTCTCAAGATTTTCTTTCCATTTCAAACATCTCTCTTTTCTTTCTGATATTCCAGTCACAAAAATGTGGCAACCCATAGCAAAAATAGCAGACAAGTACCTGCAAAACTATGTTCATGTTTGAGTATCCAGTCTACTGCCATAAAGGTGGAAACTGGTTGAATGGAACATGAAATCTGAGACAGACACATGGCTGTCTTCAGACCAAGGCCAATATTTTTCATGATGTATAAACTCCTCTTTGAATCCCAGCATTTGGTGTAACTGACTCAGCCAGCACAGCTTTGACCCTATGGTCAGCCTTCTGTGAGTTTGGCAAAATGCATATTAATATATTGAATCCAATTAGTCAAGGCAGCAAGCAATGCACAGAAAACACTGAACAAGGATGCTAAAAATGGGTCTTGAAGCATAAGCAACTACAATGTTTTTTGCAAAGGGAGAAAGTAAATGTTAGAGTAATCTCTTTTTTTCTCCTACCCTTTGCCTTATGTAGCATGCTAGCAGAACAGTCATCTGAAGTGAGATAACTTGTAATGCAGTAGCTGCTCTTTATTCATCTGTAGGTTTCTGCATTTTTTTTTTAAATAACCTTCCTTCTGAAATGTGGAGATTTGTTCTAAAACCCCTTCTTCTTAGGGGATAGTGCTACAGAATTTTCTACTGTTCCTTTGGCACTTGTTCTGTTACCTCTCCTTCTTTGAATTATAATGATCTTACCTTTGTCCTGAGAGACTTGTAACCTGTGCATGTCCTTTCCAAAGAAATATTCTGATTAACCACAGCATTTTCTGGAACATAAGTTAGCAATGTCTTCTTGGTACAGACTTGGGCTAGAATATCAGTAGTGCTTAGCACTGGTTATGCTCCAGTTTTCCAGAATATCAGAGCCTTTTCTGATATACTAATGAATTAAACATCTTGAAACTCTAAGTCAACACATACATTAGTCATAATTATTTTCATTTTGGATTGGTTTGTCAAGTGCCTCAGAAGTGCCTTTTCACAGGAGCATGGTACTACTTGTATTTTTGTTATAAGGCATTGAAAATTATGAATGAAACTGAAGACGGTTTGGTCATATGTATTTCTATTACTGCTTTGGAAATTTATAGCCAGCTGCTTGGAACACACCTGTCTCACAACAGCCCAGTGCCCTGGTCTCATTGCAGTGGAGGTACAAGCTTCTATAGGAGTGATAGGTTGCCTAAATTGTTGCCTCAAAAGAAGGGGGAATTAAAACAAAAAAAAAAAATCATCATCTCTCCCTTAGGTGGAAACAATCTGGGAAAAACCTGCAGACGCTGTGCTTACACTGGCCAATCTGTGTATATGGTAGAGGTATTGAAATACAGTCCAGGAGAGCCCCCAGGCAGCTTTTGCTCCCTCAAATGGTGAACAAGCATTGAACTGCTACTAGATTTCTGTTATCAACTTCAAATCACGGAATGAAAAAACCCCTGTGTTTCAGTGAGCTGTAGGTTTCCCATGCCTGGCTATAAATTCCAGTCACACACAGTCCTGTGGGGCATACTCTAAAAGGTCAATGTGGTACTGTATAAATTAGCCAGAGAAGCATTTGAATTGAGTTAAATCTCTTTTCAATGTGACAGAGATGGGCTCTGTGAGGGAAGACATAATTTTAGGGTCAGATTGACTGTGGAGACTGAATATTGTTGCAAGCAATATGCTTACTAAGGGGTAAAGAGTTAATGCTCATGCCTCAAGGTAAAATCAGAGGTCAGGAAGGGGCTTCTTCCAGCTGGTCACAATATTGCCCAACTGATCATGTGTCTTACTGCACAGGTTATTGTTTTTCACAAATTATAAGGTCTGGAGCACTTGCTATGCAGGGTATAAAGTGGGTTGGCCTGTAGGTAGTTGGTTTTGCCCCTCAACACCTGTGTTAAATCAGTTGCTTCTGGTTGGTAGAGCTGAAGTTATGGATGGTGTGGCAGTCTGTGGATTACCCTTGCTCCTTGAATAAAAGCCTGGTAAGAAGGTCCCTGTGGCCACTGGGTTAGAAATCTGCTGTAAGGTAAGAAATTGGAGTTTTGCAACAGTAGAGGTGTTGTTTGTGTCTGATTTTTATTTTTCCTGTCTACTCTGCCCTATCTGGTGTCTGTAAGGCAATTAAGAAGTACTCCTCTAAGAAGAGAAAATGAGTTGCTGGGCTGTCTTAGTGACTAGTTGTTCTCATTTCTGTCTGGTTGTACCTCCTTGCTGACAACTACTAGGTAAGTTGTGGTCAGGCAGTAAGGGGCAGGACAGCTGGCAGGTTGGCCCTGGGAAAGAGTAATCTGTAGCTGGAAAGCTCACACAGCGTGGCATGTGTACCAGCTGCTGTCAAACCCAAACAATTGCACTTGCCGTCATAGAGAACAGTTTTTGTCTCCAGTTCAATATTTTTTTTTCTTTCTGGAATGGAAAGTGTGTGTTGATATACTGATTGAGCTAGATACATATTGATTTCTGATGCCTGATGATTTCATGGGAACAAGCTTTTTTTTTGACTTGTACTGGATAGTAAGATTGGGGAGAGTAGGCAGAAAGTGGATTCTGCCACTCTTCTGGCAAACCATTGCTTTTAGTCTGGGAACAGTTTAGGGGAAGATGGTCAAGTCTTGCACAGATTGGGTTAAAGAATTGCTAGGTTGTGACAGAAACCAGAGTGTGTCCTGCTACCAGGGAAGCCTGCTGCTCTTATGTGCTTTTCCATGATCCTGTGAATCTTGCATTTCTCACTCTAACAATAGGCTTCTGCTATGCACAGACAAAACCTTTCCTCAGCACACAGAACTAACAGACTTGGGAAATAGTGTGGGTGGCAATATAATTCTCATGTTGTTTTCACCTTTATATTTCTAAATTGGGAAGTCTCCTGGTGCTTTTAAATCTTGGCTGACTGGTTTGGAGAGACTGTCTACTGCGGCTCACTTTTCTATTTTAAAGTCATTCACCTGATACCTCAAGACTTTGAAAACTTTCTAGAAAACAACGATCCAATTTCTGGATTTAATGTTCCAAGCTACGCGTTTCTGTCTGATAAAGGCTGACCTAGCTAGTCATGTATTTCAAATGATTGGAGTTGTTTGGATTGTATGGAACAGCTTCACTCCATGTTTGCCAGAGCTGCAAGCAGATAGTTTGTTCAGCTACTCTGCCCACATCCATGCGAGGGGTCTACGCTAATGTGTAATGTAGCAAATGATATTTCTCTGTGTTGATCCTAATATTAATCTACCTGAGAGCATTAGTGAGAGAGGACATGTTTTCCCAATACACTGTGTGCATTTGTTTTTTTCCTGGTTTTGTATGTGTAATTCTGAACACCTGCTATTTCTAATTACCACCTGTAAGTTGATTTTGCTGGGAGGGTCTATGTAGATTTCTGCCTGACCTGTTTAAGTGAGTTTAATTTCTCTAATTGGAGAACAGGATCTATTGCTATGTGACTGATGTAGCCAATCTTACAGCAGTACAGCAATATATTGAAACTAGTCATTTGCAGACACCACAGACTGACACTTCTTGTTGTTTGTAACTGACAGATTCTAGAAACAAGTATTTGTGATTAATGGGCTGCAATTATACAGCAATACTAAAATGAAATAGGACTAAAAATACCCCATAATGATTTTTAAAATGCTGTTCTGTTAATGACAGGATTTGTCCATCTCCACATCAAAGAGAAACTTGTTAGCTCTCTGAGCTTGCCCACCTGTTTCTAATGCAGAAATAGAAATTGCTAATAAACAAGTGGAGACAGCTGCTATGTTCAGACTTCAAATGTGCTGATAAGATCAACTAGTTGACGAGTGACATGGTAGACACTGCAAAGTACACCAGTGTTTGCAAAGAGCTAAACTTGAACTTCTCTGTCATTTCAGGGCATTTATTATGTGGCTGTTGGATATTAGTTTCTAGCTGACAGGAAAATAGGTGCATTGAGTCTCTTTCATTCTAGCTCATTTTGGGTTTTCTCTGATTTCCCCTGCTTCATTTTGATATGGAATTTTGCAGAATTAGGTAGCAGAAGGAACAGTACTAGTAAGTGTATCTCTTCTGTCTTCTGGCCTTCTGAATAGAAGTATGGAGGGGAAAGTTACATTTTGAAGTTACCAGCTACCCATTATATCTGTAAACAGGCCTCCTAATGAATCACTTCGCTGGTTTTGTCAGGACAATTTTTCTTAAAGCATGTGGCACCTTAGAGAAGTTCCATGCCTTTTTCTCCCTGCTCCATCTCAACTTTATGTTAATAACTTTGCATAATCAAATCAGGCCCCAGAACCAACAGGACTTGTTCCAGATCTTAACTCTCTTTCCAAAAGAAGGCATTTTTTCAGTAACACTCAGAAAATGATATCTATCAAATCACCAGCGCATTTAGAATTTAATTTATTCTATCAATTGCAATTGTCGTGCTACTTAGCTGTGGGAAGAAAAATCTAATTTTCCTTGCCACTTTGTAATTTTTTTTACAAGCTTTTTCTCTTCTTTCTTCATTGAATTTGTTTAACGAACTGTTTGGAAGATTTTCTGGCATAGCCTGGGTGCTGCTTCTGTGTCTTTGAAATAGATGAGGTTAAATAAAATAGGCTGAGATTTTTATTAAAACAATGAGGGGGAAGAGGTGCTAAGGATGAGTGAATGCAGTAGTCAGAATTGGATTGGAGGTATTTCTTGACCCACAGGTAAGGAAGGACTTGTGGATGAGTTGAGGTAAACATTAAAAGACATTATGGTGTTTTGAGTGTCCCAAATGTTCTAGGCTTCTCCTTCTATTTTTTATTTTTCAAGAAAATCAGAGACACCTACTAAAACATCCCATTTTCTTTCTTCATTCTTTTCTTACCACTTTCACATAATTTTTCATTTTCTCCCCAAGTCCGAAAGCATGATGTAATAGTGATGGATGCAGGAATATCATAGCACACTGAAAATGCATGTGCTGATTTTAGGAAGTGTGGGTGGGTTTCAAAATGAAGATGACAGCTGTGTTCTGGTGTCATGGTATAGGACAAGTAGCATAACAGAGAGGCCTCTACTGATGATGTTTAAGTGCAGATTCAATTGACTTTCATGTCTAATTAAAAGAGAGGGAAGTGCTTTAAAGTAATGGACTATGTAGAAATTCACTTCTTAGGTGAACGTGGATGGCACAGGATACTTCATGACTGGGGCTTGGGAAATGGATGTTGAGCTTCCAACTCTGTGACTGATTTGTATTTTATTCTTGGGCAACATGATTTTTCTATAAATCCCTGCCTAGTTTGAAACATGGAATCTTCAGTCTGTAAAGTGTATCAAGAGAAGATGAGTGAGTTGGAATTTATTATTGTTGGCACGAGAGTGACTTTGACAGGTCTCCCAAAGGACGTTTAGGTCCTGGGATGAGCACCTAACAGAAGACTATAACTGTTGATTGAAGTGGAGATGAAGAAAGGAGGTGGATGGATAGGAAGGCAGGAAGTCCCTAAATTCCTTGTGGGTGAGGCTGCACCTGCCAGAAATACAAATCCAGGGAGGCTTTTATTGTTAAAATGAGGTTGTAGTGGATAATGCAGCAGAAACTATCTGTGACTTGATTTTTCCTTTCTACTTATTGTGCTGGAGGAATTTCTGAAAAATGATGTTTTATTTTTTTTTAATGCTCCCTACCTCTGTAGTCTGATGTAAAAGGTGCAACCAGAGCTGAGGTCGTTTCTTCCCCTTACTGACCAGCAGCGGACAGGCTAGGCTCTAACAAGATTATGGTCTCAGCTGCTTTGTCACTTCATAATGTTGCAGGTCAACCTAACACAGCTTGGGACTTTGTATTGCGGCAGAGTAGGAAAGTGCATTTAGTAGAGCAGGCATTGAAGGCCATTCTTGAAAGGCAGTCCTGTAAATCCTGGCCTCTGGCAGCCCAAGCTGTTTAGTTATGTTTTATGAATCAGGTCATATCGTGTCTGTCCTAGCTTCCAGATGTCAAACTCCTTCTGTGACAGTTTTGTCAAACGTTTTGAAAGGGCACAAAAATAACAGCTAGAGGGGTCACCATGAGGCACAACTCAACACAAGAGAATTGCTCTTCACAAAGAGTAACTGGCCAGAGGCAAAGAATAAGCAAGAGACAGTTGAAGGACTCTGGGCTCTCAGTGGCTGTGGTACTCCCATTATCCCTATTCTCCCTGTGTTTAGCGCTTGTCAACCATAAATGAGCAATAAAAATGTAGTGACATGCTTATAGTCTCTGTGCTGACTTAGGTGATGGGCCTGCAAGCTATGCAGAATGTCTGTAGATAGACTTGAAACAATGCTCCTGCTTATAAGTGATGACTTGCTGATTTCATACCCTCTATCACACCCTTATAATCAGAAGGCTCCCAGGACCCACATTCTAGCTTGCCAAAGGTCTTTCCCACCAGTTGGGATATCATTTGCAATGCAGATACCATGACCTTATTTGTCAGCCTATCAAGATGTAACTTGAAATTAGGATCAGCCCGAAAAAAAAATAATTGCTGTTTGCACAAAGGGTAGTGCTGGTGAGATGTTCCTTGTGAGGCCATGTAACCTGCCTCAAATGTAATTTATATAGACAGAAATCATAGAATGGTTTGGGTTGGAAGGGACCTTAAAGATCACCTAGCTCCTACTCCCCTGCCATGGGCAGGGCCCCCTTCCCCCAGCCCAGGGGGCTCCCAGCCCCGTCCAACCTGGCCTTGAACCCTTCCAGGGAGGGGGCAGCCACAGCTGCTCTGGGCACCCTGTGCCAGTGCCTCACCACCCTCACAGTAAACATTTTTTTCTTTTCTTCTAATCTGAATCTATCTTCTTTCAGTTTAAAATCGTTACCCCTTGTCCTATCACTACCTGCCCTTGTAATAAGTCCCTCTTCAGCTTTCCTGTACCCCCTTTAAGCACTGAAGACCGCTATAAGGTCCCCCCGGAGCCTTCTCTTCTCCAGACTGAACAACCCCAACTCTCTCAGCTTGTCCTCATAAGGGAGGTGCTCCAGCCCCATGATCATCTTTGTGGCCTCCTCTGGATCTGCTCCAACAGGTCTGTGCCCGTCTTATGTTGGGGGCCCCAGAGCTGGACATAGCATTGCAGGGGGGCTCTCACAAGAACAGAGTAAAGGAGAGGGGGAATCACCTCCTGTGACCTGCTGGTCACAGGAATCAAATAAATCAAAATAAAGCATGCAGCTAATGCATGCAAACTCTAAAATGAATTTGGATTACAAACAGGCAGTGAGACTGAATAGTTGGTTTCTTCATCCATGAAGGAAGCACACTAAGTAATACAGAAAACAAAAATAATTTAAGGAGATATTTTGAGAGTTGATGGGTATGTTAGATGGCAGGTGGAGGTTATTTTCTGATATAAGGTGCTTTTTATTACTTGTATATTCTTGCAGTTAGAAAACATCAGTTAGAAGTCTCTTCATATTTTGCAAACAAGGTATTAGCATAAGAAGCATTGTTAAACATAGCAGGAAGATAAATCATCTTTGTAATGCTAGCCATTAGCCTGTCATGACCATGATTTACAGGGATTTTCTTTTATTTAAATAAGTGTTTCTTTTAAAAGCATTCTGATAGTTTACAGAGCAGAAGATGAAGTGGTAGTGAATGCTCTGAAATATGGTTTCGATATGAGTGTTTCTGGCAAGTAATAGAGAGGAGCTCATGCTGTGGATTGTATAGGCTGTAAAGAGTGGCTAAGCTACAATGGGAGGATTCTGTGGCAGCATCAGTTGGAAAATTTCAAAGTTGTGCTGGGGAAATGTTGGGGTGAAAATGCAGGAAGGCACTGGCACTGAGGAAACATGGCACAGTATGAGCTTCATGAAGCTAGTCTGTGTACTACACATCGGAAATTCAAACGGATTAGCAGCCATCACTACTGCTGTTAAATTATTTGCCTAGAAGAACCTTCTGGATAAGACTTCTTAAAATAATATGAATATCATTTAAGAAACTGTGAAATAAAGAACAAAAACCTCTCCTGTGAAAACTCCCACTTTTGCAGTGATACATGGAATGGTGAGGACGGACATCACATGTTCCACTTGTACTGGTGTTCCTTCTGGGACTGCCAAGACTGTTTTGCAGCCTGACTCCTTTATTCATGAGTACACTTTTCTGTGTTTTGTAGAAACATGCGGGAAAAAAAAGAAGATTTTTCCTTTCCCTTGCCTTCCTACCATCTTATTCCTAAGAAGAAACAATTTTCCTCACACTAGTAGTCTTTCTACCTTGGCGTTCCGCTCCCTGTAGTGATTGATGTAGGAAGACATCATTCATTAGAAATCATTTCACTAGCATCTGAAGGGAAGAACTTCTTGCTGACCTTAGTGACTGCTTAGTGTCTTACCACATACTGTTTGAAATTTCTGCACGTTATCTATTTTATGCTGTAACAAATTTTGTTCTACCTAGTTTTCTGTCAAGTATTCTGAGACTCTGTGCTATATGATTGTCCTGGGTTTGGTTGAGATAGAGTTAGTTTTCTTCCTACTATCTGGTACAGTGCTATGTTTTGGATTTACTATGAGAATAATGTTGATAACACACTGTTTTAGTTGTTGTTAACTAGTGCTTATCCTAAGGCATGGACTTTTCAGTTTCCCATTCTCTGCCAGGAAGGAGGTGCGCAAAAATCTGGGAGGGAGCATGGCCAGGACAGCTGACCCAAACTAGCCAAATGGATATTCCATACTGTAGGACATCATGCTTAGTATATAAACTGGGGGGAATTTGGCTGGGAGGGGCTGATCATTGCTGGGGACTGGCTGAGCTTCAGTCAGCAGGTGGTGAGCAGTTGCGTTGTACATCACTTGTCTTTTTTGGGGTTTTATGTGTCTCTCTTTTTGTTATCTTCCTTTTCATTATAATTACTAACATTATTACTATTATATTTTATTTCAATTATTAAACTGTTTTTTATCTCAGACCATGAGTTTTATTTTTTCAGCTCTCTTCCCCATCCCCGTAAGGGGACTGAGCAAGCAGCTGTCTGGTTCGTAGTTGTTATCTGGGGTTAAACCATAAAAATGATCCTGATTCTTTCTTCATCCTTAAAGTATTTCAACAGTAGAACTGATTGAAAACAATATGGTATGAACTTCAAGGAAGATAAGAGATGAATCTTGGAAAACTTATGTTCTGCCTATGGCCTAAACAACTAACATGAGCTTTGGATCTGAGGTTTGAACAGAAGGTGTTAAAACACTGTGTTATTTCTAGGTGCTGGAGGGCACTAGAGGAATTGAGATTAGGACTGGCCACTAATACTAGATCTGCTACTGGTATGAGTTCTCCAAAACATTCCAGGGGAGAGAAGATAATAAAGTTCCATTTATTGTGTTTTAAACATAAAGTACTAGTGCTTTCCATTTATCGTGTTTTAGACATAAAGTGCTAGGGCCTCCCAGTCTGGTCTTTATCAAAATAAAGCTTTATACATAGGAGCAGGATTTTTGTCAAGGCTAAAGTAGGCAGGAAGCTGTACTATTCAGGGGTGGGCAGTAGAATAGTCTTCTAGTTTAAAAATATTTCTGCATTGTTCTCGTGCTAAATACCTCCAGTTTAGTCAAACTCTGCTTTGTGTCTGCTACCCAACATGTCACATAGTCTAGAATATGAAAATTGGTGCTACTTATGTCATGATACAGAATCTTTAGGACAACACCAGTTTTGCTGTCATGATGATCTGATTGAAAGGCCTTTTATGTTGCTCCCTTGTGTGCATTCCATTGCTCAGTTGTTTGGGGAGTTCATCTAAGAACTTGCCATCATGACAAGATTCATCATTCAAAATTTAAAGAAAGTTTTACCTTATCAATCTCTTGTCTGGAAAGAGAGAATTTCCTTTGGGATCAGCTCTGGGCAATGAAGTTTTAAAATTTAGGACAGACTTGGACAGTAATGACATAAGAGTCAATGAGATGAACCTGCAGAATGTCCTTTACTGTGCAGTTGTTGACATAGTGATGTGTTAGACAAGTCTACAAAAGACCTCTGTTTTCTTTCCTTTTTCTGTGAGTTTTTCATATGTAACAAAACACACAAGTTACAACTCTCATAGCTTGCTTACTGCAGGAGAAATACAGGATAATATTTTTAAGAAACATTCCCTACCAGGATATTTCTGGAGCAATGGAGTGATAAATACCAAATCAAGTGAAGACTGAGAATTTAATTTTTCCCATCAGAGTCAATCTCTGATGCTTTTTATCTTAACAAAAATTGATATTTTATCCTTTTGATAATGAGAGGCTCTGATTGAACTTCTTTTTAATATATTTTATTTCTTACAAGTCATTCCCTGAGGAAGACCTCAAGTCAGAGGCAGAGATGGATCTGTGCCTCTTAAAGGTACAGCACATATTTAAGAATAAACATTGCTTTATGCTGTAGGTGGCATTAGGGTGGGGTTTAAATCTCTGTTCTGTATAGACAGTTCATGGGTAAAATGTTCTTTACTATAGAATGTGGGTTTTGTAGAGCAGAACAGCTTGAAGGAGTACACAACAAATAGCCAAATTTAACAGGAGAATAAATTGTTGTTCCCAGTGGTGAAAGAAGCACTGACAGGTGCTCCATTTTTCCATGCCCGTTTTAGGGCTAACAGGCCCCAGTGCAGGTCCTAAGTTGATCTTAGCCTGCTGCGGTCACAGAAAGACTGGACAAAATTTTGAGATCTTCACACAGCTTTTTACCATTCCTCTCCTGCCTAGATTCCCAGAAGGAGTTCTTCCAGAAAAATAAGGGCTTTGGAAATTAGTAAAGAAAACTAATGCCTGTTGGGTTATTTCTGTCCCCGGTGATGGCAGGGTTGTGGTGTACAGAATGGCTTCTTGTCCTCTGGGTAATATGGTTTTAATGTTAACTTCTACCTCTCCACAGGGGAGACTTTTCAGTATAACTCACTGATACTGAGCCAAAATGTTCCTTTGCAAAGTTTCATCCCATTAACCCTGGCTTCACCCTAGTTTAGTACTCTAAGCAATTCCTCTTGCTGCTGTGCCTGTTCTCAAAGCAACGGCAGTGAAGGGCATGAGATATTACACTGGGGTAAAGGCTGTGTCTCTTGTAAGCAGGAGACATGAGTTGAAGCATTACTCATGGTGTGAAAGCTGTTTGCTCCTGGGGTGTGCTCTGGGGGCATCTCCTCTGCAAGCGACTCCTGCTGCAGACTGTCCATCTGCTGCTCTTCATTTCTGCAGAAGAGAAGCTATTAGCACTGTCCGCAGAGCTGGGGATGTGGCCGGAGGGCAGCTCATTCACAGCTCAGTGATGCTCTGCCTCTAGGTGCAAAGTCAGCTTGATCCTTTTACGGATCAGATTCTCAGAGGTCTCTCTGGCTAGGGATGTAACTAGAAAGTGCAGAGCTGTTGCTCTTACAGTGTTGAAATGTGACTTGGAAATGAGATAGATGGGCTGTGAGTGAGTAGTGGATATACAGAATGAAATTTAAAAGTAAGGGGTGAAAATATTGCTGTTTTGGAGCTGAAGTCTTATTAAAGTCCTGTCTGTCCTATTTGGGCAAATTTTTTCTAAAGTATCATGTGTCACCAAAATCCCATTAAACTGTCACATAAATTATCAGAGTTTCCTTTTTCCATCACTGTGGATTACTCGGGGAGATATTTTTATGACAATGGAAGCTTTTTCAGTCTGCTCCTCCTGCCTGATTTCATTTCAGATGAAATCCTTCTCTCTGTAAAGAGCCCATGGATTTCACAGCTCTATGGATCTCTGCACTCTGCCTGTACAGAAGTTATCCTGTAGGTCTCTGCTGCACTTATCTTCTATTTGCTCCTTCTTTTAGGCATGGGACAGTTTAGGACAATTCTGCCACTTCTCTAATCATACTGAATGAGAACACTGTACAGTCTGTTTTGATGGATCTCTGCTCCAGTGTCTTTTAGTCTTCTGATCATCCACGGGCTGGTTTTCCTTTTGGGTCAGTGTTATATTCATATGAAAAACCCAGAAGGTAAGAGAGTCACATATGTACCTAACCTGAAAATACTTCTTTTTCTACTTGCCATGTCTCAGAGGTCCTGTGTCTCTGCAAGGCAATCTACATTTTTCTCGTGCTGGCTGAAAAACTTACGAATTGGTGGTCAGGCCGTGGCAGTACAAAATAGTTGAGTATCTGAAATTTGCCTACTGTCACAAAACAAATTAAGGCTCAATGTACGTGTCATAGAAGTGGGGGATGATAGATCCTTGTCTGCCTTTGACAGATAATCTGGAGCTCACTGCATCAGTTAGCTAGATAATCTGTTGGGAGGACTCTTGAAGCTGATCTTCGTGTTTGCTTTTCACGACTTTCAAAGACTGCATACATAGAAGCTGAGAACCAGTAGACTTAAGGATAATAGAGAGGCTTTAGAAGATAATTAAGATTTAAAGGAGTCCCAGAAATTATATTACTACAATGTTAAAGTGGTAGGACTGTCATTAACAGAGTAGGCAAAACAGAACTTTCCATAAATATTTCTGATTGGTATGCCGCAAGAAGACCAAACAATGTCAAAATATCACGATGACAAAATATTTCTAATTAGTCACTAATTAGTGACTAATGTTTACATATTTTAAAGTGGCTGAAATTAAGTTGTAAGCCGGCACTATGCATCAAAGAGACCAACGGCGATGGCTGAGGTGCCCTGTGAACTGGAACATTGATTTCAGAAGCTATCTGAACACCGAGGTAATTCCAGAGGACTAGAGGGGAATCTTGGACCAAATTTCTGAAGGGGGTAGATACAATGATCTATGTGGCTATAGGCCCCATGCTGATACTGTTCTAGACACTGTACCAGAGTGGCTTGATGCAGGACTTTATGAATAAGGACCTAACAGGAGGTAATGTAAATATGCGAGCACACCAGCGAAGGCAGTCATGTCACTACAGATTGTCTTAGCTGATAGGCACTAACTTGCATTTCTTTTTGTGCAACCTAGTCCCTGTGTACAGTGAGAACAAGTGATTACTATCTGTTTTTATAGCAGCCTTTTGCAATTTAAAGGTTATCTCCTTCCTCTCTGTTCATCTTTCCTTTCCAATTTTGAAACTCATTTTCTCTAATTTTTCTTTGTAAGTTATGTCTTCTGAACCTCTTATAATTCTTAATGACCTCTTTGATTCTCATTGAAGTAATTTGTAAACTATGGTGGCCAGTAGTGGGCACAACACTGCAGCTTATTTGGTTTTGTTCATTGCGTTGAGCAGAGTCAACTAACAACATTCCTCGTCTTAGCTGTGATGTTGCCTGTTAGTACATCCCAGGAGAGCTGCCATTTTTGGAACTGCTTTGCATCACTAACTCATCTGCTATAATCCTCTGATCCTTCTTGGCAGTATTTCTTCCTAACCAGCTGTTCCCCTATCTTGATTTTATTCCCTCGGACTCTGGCTGAGGAGAGCGAAGAGACCCACCAGAAGCCCACAGCTCGCACAAAAGCGGCTGACAAGACCTGGCTGGGGCCAGGAGCAATGGCAGGAGATGTAAAGGCAGTTTCACTGATACTAGCCCTCAGTCGCTGAGGCGAGCAGCTCCGATGCCGCCACAATCCGTGGCAGAGGGCTCCGTCATGGTGCACAGGGGGTTTCCTGAATTGGGGAACCTCAGGGGAGCAAAGAGACCCACCGGGAGCCAGTGACAGCGGCTGAGGAGAGCTGGACAGGGCCCGGAGCAATGGCGGCCAAGTCCCGCCATGTTATAAAAGAAACCGCTGGGATCACTAGTGCCAGTTGGTGCGGGAAGGGCTCTGTAGCTCTGCCAGCTCCACCAGGGAGCAACGGCACCCCCCCGGCAGAAAGCCACGGCCTCTCTGAGCTCTGCACCGCCGTGACTGCCCGGGCAGAGCTGCGGCGGGAAGGCGCCGGCACCCCGGTGCCAGGCCACAGGGTGGGCCCTGCCCTGAGGCCAGTGCGGGCCGGCGGCAGTGAACAGCGCTGGCAGAGCTCTGGGAGGGGGTAAACGCGATGCATCTTGCTTGTCGTCAGTCTGATAAGGTGGGTGCACCGTAACAGGTATGTGGCTTCGAGTTTGAGGCTCAGTGTTATCCGAGTGGCTCAGAGGGTGTACAGGGTGAGACAGGGTGTGCCAGTGATTGTTGAGTTGGCATATCCAAAAATGGATTGTGTTAGAAATTTCTGCTGAACTAATTCAGGTGTTCACACTTAAGATGGGGAAATTATAAACTGAAACAATTTACAAAGGGTTATATTAGGTTTTCCATGGGTGCCAATTCTGAAAATAAGATGTGGTTGCTCTCCAGTCTTCTTCAAGAGGTATACTTTTATTTTAATAAGAATTGATTCATGTGAGTTTCCTTTGGCTTCAGTTGTACAGAAGATTATGTTAGAAAAATTGTAGTGGTTTCTGCTGCCTTCAGAACTTGGGATTTTGGAGTCTGCCCAAAACATACTTGCCAACTTGCTTACCAATTTCCTGGAGTTAAAAACCAGTGATGGTAGGATATCAAGCAGCACCAAGGCTGGGCAGTCTGTACCCATATTCAGCT
The DNA here is from genome assembly GCF_018691265.1 of Tyto alba. NCBI lineage: Eukaryota > Metazoa > Chordata > Aves > Strigiformes > Tytonidae > Tyto > Tyto alba. The sequence goes on from NW_024881317.1 coordinate 8,143,717, forward strand.
CCCTGATCATCTCTGATTCAGAGGCAAATAAATTCATAAAACACATGCACAAAAGGAGGTTGCCAAGCAACTTGGAGCCTGAAACTCCCCCACCAAGCCATGAAGGTAGAGAACAGGCAGCCGAGGCAATTTGTAATGTTGACTTCTTTACCACAGGTAACAGTAATAATACATATAATATAGACCTATTTAAGAAAAGAATAGCTCATTTATAATTCTGGAAAACAACAACTAGTCCTGCCAGACTGTGTATTTTGCCTCTGTCTTAAGATGTGTCTGCTTTTGGAGCATTTGGCCAAAAGCAGGGTCAGCAACAAGACAGCAATGTTGGGGTGGGGGGGAGATGGGGAGGAAAGAATTATTCTATCTTAAGGCAACTCAAAGATTGACAACTAGTGGAAAAGTTTTAGGAGTGAAGTGTCTGACACAGATTCTGCCTCAGATCAATCTCATGTTTTCTGTGATCTCAGTATTTGATGCTTTTTACAAACATACTTTAATATATTCATTGTACATCACACCATATCCTGTCTTCTCTCTGGCTTTGCATAACTATGAAGCCTTGGGCATATCAGATGTATCCAGGGCAGGATGCAGCTGTGACATGTATGGAAGAGCTACGTGATTGTTCTTCTGTTTACCCATTATTTGACTCGCGTAATACCCTGTAGTGGCCACAGCTAATTAAGCTGGAAGGGAGAGTTTAGCTTTCTTTGTTTCTGTCTACTATGTCCTGGGGTAAACTTGACCCTTTGATTTGTGACATTCTCATGACAAAGTTATGCTGTGTTTAGCCATAAAGCTAAAATCTAATTCTGTGTCTTAATGGCCCTGGACTTGGGGTAAAGGGAAGAGACGTATGCAGAAGCACAACCAGAAAAATTCCAGTCAAGATGTGGATCTAGGTTGAATTTCTCACATGCTGTGTATATAATTCCCTTTTGACTTCTTATAAAATCCTAGCCCTGTGTTGTTTCAATGCCCTGTCCCTTTACAAATAGCATGGCTCAAATCTCAGCTTGAAATAATTTAGAACATCAGCCCAGGTCAAGGCATCTGGAACTGCATTTAATTTTCTTTCTGTGCTCCTCTTGATGAGGGACACTGCTGTGTTAATGGAGTTTTGTTCATTTCTTTCAGGCTGCTCTTTCCCCAACTGATATCACGATTAGTGACATCAAAGTCACCTCTTTGTGAACCTTGATGATGACAGGACTAGAGGAGGATCCTTATAACAGGCAGGAGATTAAGCAGCAAGTTAGCAGTACTGGAAGAACAAAGCTCTTATTTTTAACGTATATATCTACAGTCAAAATGACTGAAGAGAAGGGGAGATGAGAAGTAGGTGATACATTAGTAGAATTATTACTCAAAGGGTTTTTGCTCAAAGTTTTGCAGGAGGAATTGGTGATGCTTTCATCTCTCACCTTGGGTATTGTTGGTGCCACGTTATATTCTGGGCATGTTGAAATGTAACACAGTGTAACGAGACGTGATCTGCTGGATAAGGCTTTATGTAGCATGAAAAGGTTCCTCTGATTTCTCTTTTTATTATTTACCTTCCCGGAGAAGGTTATGTGTCATGTGGGCTTTGCAGAGATAAATGGCTAACCTGCACTTTCTGGCAGCTTCCCCAGAACTTGGGGAGGATTGGCCTAAGTGTTGGCCTGAGGACTTTGAAGACTTAAGCTCAGTTCTGGGCCTGGCAGGATGTATACAAGAGAACCTGTGGTTGTGTGTCCTGAAGATAAGTTTAACAGGGCACAGGAGGTAGTACAAGGGCCTCTGAAATAGCACAGACAGAAGGGCATCTGGGCACCAGTGTAAACCGGTAAACTGTGCTGGGTAGGTGGTCTGGTCAGGACTGCAGTTATGGGGGTGTGGGAAGTCAGGAATGAAGTGAAGCAGCTGAACTGAGTGTAGAAATCTTGACTAGTGCCTGTCCGTTGGAGTGCTGAGTATGGCTGGCCAGTGCTGTTCTCCACTATTTCCATTAACTCTAATGTTTATAAGAGCTGTCACAATAATTTCAAGGCAGATAAATAACTGGATAGGCTGTAAAGCATAGGATTTAGTGACTCCTGACTGCCAGAGTTGAATCTTAGTTTCCCAGGTGTTTCAAGGGTAGCAAGTTCTATGGCCATGTTGTTAGCTCTTTGCTCTATTTGCTGCTTCATTAGTCTTCATGCTGGGTGCAGACTGCAGGAGCACATCATTTGGGATTTGGCCATGATGACTTCCGTGAAGGGAACAGGCAGTTAGCAAGCTCTGCAGTTTCCCTGCTGGTACGTACCTTCCTTATGACTCTCTTGTGGATGGGATGTCAGAGCTGCGGATGTGTTTGTCAGGAGGGGAGCTTTTAAAGGAAGCTTTAACTGGAACAGAGAGGTTTCCTTGGCTGGACCTACAGGCTATGGGCCCCTCCATTGTTGGCTACAGGGAAACAATGTAGATGATCTCTATCTGGTTTCTTCCCCAAACCCACTACACACACACACACACACCCCCCATTTCCTGGGTTTTAAGATCTGGAAACTCCAGAAGCTTTTCTGACATTGAATTTAAGTACAACAAGATTGACTTTGATCGGCCTTGAGTGGAATAACAGAGCTCAGGTCTCTGCCAGTCCCATGCTATTTGCAATTAGAATTATGGCAAACTTTCCTGTGTTTCTGAGATGAAAAAGCCCCTGCTTAGAGTTTTTTTTTTTTCTTATTTTGACTGAGGAAAGAACCTCTCAATTAAGATGCTGTGCTCTCTCCCAACATACAGAAGAGATAAGAGTTGTTAAAGCTGTATTCATCAATTGCAAAAGAGAACACGTTTTATTTTGCTTTGTGCTATTTACAGCTGTTGTCCATTAGGAGTCCTCAGGAGCCTCATTCTCAGCTACAACAGCACAGTCCCATAAGTTTAGCTCAGCAATGAGCCTACAAAGCAGCACTAAATCATGGTGATGGGAGAAAGAAGAAAATGTTTGGAAATGTTAAAATGCAGCTGATATCTTTGTGAAAGCTAGTTTTTGCTTGTTGCTATTTTAAAGCATTACTAAGGTAGACTGTAATGCACAACTAGCTGGAGCAGAATAGAAATTGGGTACTCTTAATTTTGGAAAACAAAAATCAGAATGGCTAGTAGTTCTGAAGGAGCTAAAGGGATCTTTTGCAATCCATAAATGCCTTAGGCACTTATCAAAATATACTAACCTCACAGTAAGGTAAGGTGTAAGAATAATAAAAGACTAATATACTGCTGTTGAGAAACAGAATTCCAGTTGCTTTACTGGACCAGAATATGATTGCTCTGTATAAGATCTTTGAGCTGAGAATCCAGTTCACTCTTATAGTGCCCACCAAGTACTTAAGAGGAAGGTGTGGAGGGGGGTTTGTTTCAAAATCTGAGTCTGCATCCCTAAATGATGTAACTAAATTGTACTGATACACATATTGAGCAGAACTGTGCAAAATGTATGGTTAAGGGGAAGAATCAGTGTTTATTCTCTGACTGTGAAATGAGAAATTTCATTGTATTCTCAGCTCAGACACATCCTTTGCTGATTTGGACAAATCCTTAAACAGCTCTTTAATAACATCTATATTTTTCAGCATGGTGTTCTACCTCTTTCACATTAACTGATTAATGATTTCTAAAGTGTTTGGAAATTGACGGACAGATTTGGGAGCTAAGGGCAAAGGCATATAACTTGTTAATTCAGCATTTGTTTACAAGGGCACTCAGCTGATGCCCTTGGTTTTCTTTACTGTCCTATTACCACTCCCAGGCCTGTCATTTGGGGTCCCCCAATTCACACGAGGGAACAGAGCCTGAGCTCTCACGTTGCCTGATAGAGCAGGACAAACCCATCCTGGCATCGCTGTGATGCCCTAACAGATAATGGTTTCCACTAAAGTAAATCTGTCAGGTTGACTTGTGACAATGGCCTGAAACTGTGAATGCTCACAAAAGGATCATTTTAAGGCAGATAATTGCTTTGTCCTTTCCCTTTATTTTCTGCGCCTGGCAGGTGTCTTCCTCTGCCTTCTCCTGTTTCCTTGGCCCATCCGTGGAGTATGCTCAGCACAGATGGGATCTTCAAAGAATCTGCTGTCAAACTTGGTCTTTTCTAAGCATATGTATAGTGAGAGTTTTTGGAGACTTATAACTAGACCAAATGTGGGTGCTTTTTCACAGGAACAGCAAATAACATATCTGATAACAAGGAAACTTTCTCCATTAAGTTGCAAGTCTACTTTGAAACAGGTTCAGTAAAGCTTATCAATGAACTGTTCAGTAAAATTTTCATGTTGTTGTTTTTTTAAAAAAAGAACCCCCTGAACCCTCTCCCCTCCCTTAGATTCCTACAGCTTATGTCTCCAATGCCAAATGTATTGCTAGAAACAGCTGAACTGTTCTAGTTGCAACTTCTGAAAATCAGCTTTGCAAATCTGAATGTCTATATTACATGAAACTGAAAACTGTCTTTCTACCAAAAGTAACAGCCTGTCTTAGCTATTCACGTTATTTCTACCTTTTGTTGGATGGATATGAAACGATGGTTAGTTTTGAGTACTATACCTCTGCAGTTTATCTGGGTAACATATTAATGTATTTTCTTTAATTATATCAGTTTGTCTTGATTAGTTGTGATTCTAACCCTACAACACAGATTACTGTCAGAGATCAGACAGCTTGCATGTCCTTGGAGCCCTTACAGATGGACAGATCTGTTTAGAGATTTAGAAAGTTCCCAACTTTTAATGGTGATATACTGAAAGTGGAGCAGGGACTTAGAAAATTGAATAATTTCTATCTGTCTTTTAAACCTCAGTGACGTCTGACAGGGTCAAACTTTCAAGAATTACCAGAAAGTATAGTGATGCCATTTTAAGAGGCAGTAGTCTATACATGTGAAATGCTCTCTAGTAGTAGACATAATTATCTGCAAGGTATCATAGAATAAACAAGCAAAAGGATAGGGATGAAACTAGCACATGCTGGTTCCGAGTACCACACCAGGGATCAACTGGCAACAGCACCTTCAGGAAATGTCTAGACTATTTCGGGATGTATTTTCCCTCAAATACATCTTGTGTTATTCCAATTAAAAAGGAATAAAACCCACTTATAAAGATATTATTTAAAGACAAGTCCTGAATAGTTTTTTTTTTTTGCTTTGTTTTACAGACAATCGTCCTTATGTGTTTCTAATGGCCCGTGTTCACCCTGGTGAAAGTAATGCCAGTTGGGTAATGAAGGGGACCCTGGAGTTCCTTGTGAGCAGTGACCCCATTGCTGATCTCCTACGGAAATGTTTCATTTTCAAGATTGTCCCCATGCTTAATCCTGATGGAGTCATCAATGGCAAGTGAGTTGTGACATGTACTTCTTGTTTTTTTCTGGATTTGTCTGCAGGCTTTACCTCTGGGCACTTAACAGGTCTCATCTTCAGTGTTTGAGGTTAAGACAAGTCCCTTTGTCTTGTTTTTTATTCATCCTGTTATCAATCCTGTATGGAAAATGTGAATCTGAGATACAGCCCAGTGTGGTGTCTTGCATTTGTCATATGTATGTGATTCTGTACTCTGTGTAGCCATAAGATCTCTCAGATGCCTGAATGGAGTACTATTGGTGCCAGAAAAACTGGATATTTCTTGCTAAAGGGAGATCTATCTCTTCTGCTACATGAGCAGGACAGACTTTACCTGCAAGACAGATATGCTTGGGAATAACTGGCTTTAATTAATGCTTTGTATAACCTGGTGGGGGGGAATATGGGTAAGGATCTATTAATTTTTCACATTTTCATGGAAATATTTCCAGATAGTGAAGCTCCCTCCTCCTCCCACCTCCTTTTCAATCTTCCCTCCCACATGTTTCCTAAGAGATACTGAATCTGAGCTTGGAAAAGAGTGATTCCTTTTTGCATTCTTTGCCTTTACACCATCCCTGCTCACCCACACTAACTTGCCTTCCCTCTCCCTTTACGTGAGTGGAAAACGTACAACTCTGCTTCTAATTTGTTAACATGAAATAACTATTGGCATGCAGAAAGTGAAAGAGGAATTCCCTTTGAAGGCTTGAAGAGTGAACTAAGATAAAGAAGGTTTGTACTTTGCTGTAAAAAATCTGCCGTGTCTCTACAGACAGTGGAGTTTGCTCACTTTGTGGAGTGTTTGTGGAGCGACTGTAGGTTCATAACTGGTAGTCCTGTCTCTGATGGAGGACATGATGATCACCTCACACTGGTAGCTGGGGAGTTGTGTGTTTTGGTGAGAAGGGCTTGCAGGCTTTGGCAACACGTCCCCCTCTGATTGTAACAATGGAAGATGCAACAAATCTTGAAACTGAAAGATGGGGTTAGACAAGCCCTGAAACACATAGCAGAGCATGGAGGAATAACTTCAGTACATTCTCCCATCTGCTTTTGTGTTAGGTTGTGCAGATCGAGTGCTGCAGAAACAGAAAAACAATCCTGAACAACAACTGAGTTTGTTTTGGTTCTAAACTAATTCATTTCAGTTTGGGGTGAGAGGTTCAGCAGAGAGCAACTTGGGCTTTTCTGACAGTCTCTTGTCTGTGACCACCAACAGTCATAGCTCTTGTGCTATGTTCCTCAGGACCTGAGCTATCAGTAGTCTGGGAGGACTGTTCAGTGTAGCTGGATACTAATCCAGAGTATTCGAAGCCTCTGCTGGAACCAAATGTTTCCTTGATCCTTCCAGAGAGCAGAAGCAAAAAAAAAGGAAGGTTGTGGCTCTTTTTCCTTTCACTGCACTTAGTTTCCAGCATATGGAGGACTGGAGGGAATGTCTGACCTTTTTTTTTTCTCCAGCTGTCAGAAGTGAGTGTAGCAGAGGAGAGGCCCTCAGGAGGGAGGACGTGGCTCTTGGTGACACCTGGATGAAGTGTGCTGACTGAGCTCATGTCACATGGGGAGGTGCTTTGCCTTCCCTGGTACAGATGAGCTTAAACTATAGTTAAATCTGGTGATGAGTTAAGAAGTTTGGTAAGCCTTGCATGTGGGATGGGAGCAGGGGAACAAGGATTTGGCCGTGGCTGTTACTGATTGTGAGGCCTGGGGAAGGGAAAGAACTATTCCTTTATGCTTTAATTTAAATACTTTTATCCCATGAAGTCTCCAGTGGCCCAGGTATTCTTGCGTCTTCCTACATGCTTTTTTAGTAGACTTGGATCCTCCTACACTGAAATAAATGCTTCTGTTCTGGGCCTCAGCTTTAGTGGTGGTCTGCTGGAGATAAACATGCACATTGAAGAAGGCAAATATCTTTCAGGCCCTTAATGTCTATATGTGTACATGCAGATTTATTTGACTACTTAAACTTGGACGAGATGAAACACTAAATGATCTAGTAAACACTATTATCTTTCAAGTCAACGTTGAAGGGAAACTGTTTTCTGAGGAATCTGGTCTATAGCCCATCATTAGTCATAGTACTTGTGTCCTGGTTTGGGCTGGAATAGAGTTAATGTTTCTTTTTGGTAACTAGAATAGTGCTGTGTTTGGGATTCAGCATTGGGTTTAGTATAAGAATGATAATAGCACAGTGATGTTTTTGGCTGCTGCTGAGATTTCAAGGACTCTCCGATTCCCCGTGTCCTGCCCGTGTGCAAGTGCACAAGAAGCAGGGAGGGAGCACGGCCAGAGCACCAGACCCAAATTGGCCAATGAAGTATTCGATATCATGTAACATCATGCTCACTATATAGAGGAGGGGTGGTCAGGAAGGGGCTCTCTCACTTATGGGATCTTGGTATTTCAGAATAGCTAGCTGGGAATGGGCTGGCTATTGGTCAGTGGGTGGTGAGCAATCACATTGTGCATTTCCTGTTTATATTTTCTACTACTGTCATTGTTTTCATTTTATTATCATTATTAAACTATTTCTATCTCAACCTATGAATCTCCCTTCGCTCCTCCAGTTTCCTTCCCCATTCCCAGGTGCAGGGTGAGGGTGGTTGAGCGGTTGCATGGTGTTTGGCTGCTGACCAGGCTCAAACCATGACAACTTGTAAGAGGATACTTATGAAATATTTTTTTTACATGTGTAAAATTCATTTTACAATGCATTTCAGTTGCTTGTTTGCCCTGGGATTCACAATCCCTTTTGCTGGATTCCTCACCAGGCATTCCTGAACAGACTGCTAGAGTTCTTGGTGTTCCCTCTGCCAACATCCCAACCTGAACTTCTTTTCTAGTTTTATACAAGTTGCTGTGCTCTCCCTCCTCCCGCTGTGAGGACTGGACATACTGAATGTATCAAATGCGTTATCCATGCCAACAAGTAGTTTGGCTCTGTGATGGACACTGGGAATACCTACATGTGGTAACCAGTGATCTTATCTGTTATTGTGAAACAAGGATTTCTTCTGTTTCCGTGCTGCTGTTGCTTTCATCTTGGTATCTCAGGATCTTTCTTTACTTAGAGTTGGACTTTTTTTTTTTTTTTTTTTGTTGTTGGCAGCTCTTTGAATCTCCTTGCTCTCCCTCCTCCCCAGCCCTCTGTGCTGGGGTATGCATAATGCTTCCCTGCCTGTCACAGAGATGGATGCCAGTGCATGGTTACAAAGGTTTTCTTCCAGCAGCCCAGCTGTGCCCTTTCCCCAGCTGGGCTCCCTGCCTCCGGATCAGCTCAGCGGGAGAGTGATCATCCCAGCAGGGAACCGTGTGATCGCACTTTGGGAGCCTCATGCAGCAAAAAGATGATCAGGGCCTTGGTATTTGCTTTGGTTGATGGGATCTGAAAGTTACATGTAGAGAATGTTCCTCTAGGGCTGCAGTGATGCGATTATGCTCTGGCTGCATGTGGCTGAGCTGAGAAGCGGCTCTCCGCCTTCCCTTTCACTTCAGTCAGTGCTCTAAACATCCGCTCTTGTCTGTCAGCAATGAAGAGACTTGAAGCCCTGCCACTGATGTTAAATGAAGGTAGTGGTGATGCAAGTGTCACCACATACAAATAGAGATCACTACCAAATATTGCAGCTAATTTGACTTCGTTTAATCCAGAGAGAATTGGGGAGCAATTGTTTTGCTGTGTGTGGCTGAGTATTTTGCTCCATCCTGAATAGCACTCGTGTAGGGTTTGACAAGTAATATTCAGCTAATCGGATAATGGCTATATATTTAAAATTTAAAAATAGAAACTGCTTTTCATAAGGTACATCTGGCCTTTGACCGCTGCTGGTGATGGGATGCTGCCTCATCTAGACCTGTTGACTGACCTGGTATAGTTATTTTTATGTTTTAATTTTATTTCTTTTGATATAAGTTAGAAGGAAAAATTAGTCTTAATATCCAAGATCAGTAGTGTAAATTAGTCTAAAGTGATAGTCACATACTTATCAGAAAGCGTTCTTGCAGCCTGACTTTACTTTGCACGAGTTGTTCTGTGAGAATCCATAGTAAGTGCTTGGTCTTATGACTCACTACCTTCACCCATACCTCTAACCACTTTTTAAACCACAGTAAAATAGGAAAGCTTTAAAAGGAATTAATCTCTATTATGTTTTGGAGAATCCATGAAGAAGAGTATCACTTCCATTATGAAAGTGATATAAAGTGCAGCGGATGAGCAAGAGCCCTGTGCTTTGTTCCTGGGTCTGCTACCAGTGGATTATGAGAATTTGGTCATTGTCTCCTCTTTTTGGCTGAGTTTTCTTCCTTAGAGAATAAGATAATGACATACCATAACCTTTGACTGGTTTGAAATGAAGACGAAAATATGTATATTGGGAGCATTTTCTCCTCAATCTACATCTAGTACTGTTTTAACTATTAAGCTTGTTTTTAACTTGTAGAATGTAGAAAATATTGTTCTCAGAAAACTCTAAATTTGAGGAATGGTGCAGAGTAGCCTTTGGTGAAGCTTTCTGGATTGCTTTAAAAAAATTTCATCTGTTCAAGTACACTGAAACTAGATCAATTATGATGACAGTTTTGTAAAATTTGGAAAGCAGGGTTCAGTAAGGGAACTTGTGAAAAGTCTGATCATAGAACCATGAAAGGAGGTTTTTATAAAGAAATGGAACTCTGCTGTCCACACTGTGCCACAAACTCATTATCACACATTTGAGCATTGAGTGGTGTGTGTGCTCATGCACTCCTGGGCAGTTGCACTCTGACTTGCAATGTGTTCATGTGCCGTTTCCCACGTGCCTGCTGTACACCCCTCTGTCAGCAGCCGGTTCCTGCAGCCGTTGCCCAGATTCTGCTCAGACCTGCCGACCATCTACACACACCTGGCACTCACATGTCTGCGCTCAGAGTCACAACATGGTAGTCAACATTTTGTGGTTTTGGCTGGACTTCTCCAGACACTGCAGTTCTAGATAAATATTGCTATTTATTACACCTAAATTTAGGGTTATTAATTATATCAGTATAGCCTAATTTATATCACCATAAACAGCAGTAATAAATGATGCCAAATGCTAACACTCGATGCTTGCCAACTGTGCCTGTTTGATGAGGGTTGTTTTTCCCCCCAGTTCCCAGAAGTATTAAATTAAAAATGATCGGCCTTGCAAGATCATTGATCAAGCAAGAAATGGAAGCTCCTGGGGATGTGAATTTGTTTTAAAAAATACTTCACGTGCACCTGCTCATGGAATGTCTATGTAATTTGTGTATTCGGAAATGCTCTTCCCACTAACAAATCCCTAACAGGCCAATATCACAGTTCTCTGAGTTCATGTCTCACTCCTATGTTGTCACTTTCTTCCTCTTCCTTTACTTCCTTTTAACGTTTCCTCTTTCTTTTCTTCTGTTTGCCCTTTTCTCACTCTCCCCTCCCTCCTATTGAATCAAAGAAGCTTTTCATTGAAAAGAACTTCAAGCATTTTATAAATGAATTGAATCAATCAGTGGAGATGAGAGCTGATGACTCTCTTCTTGGTAAAGGAAGATAAATTTTTTTGGAAGCTGCATGATTTCTTCAAGGCCATGAGGTAACCATAGTAGCAGTTAGGAAGAGGAAATCCTGATTTGCATTTTGGATTATAGCCATGGACTATTCTTTATCTGGTTTACAAACACTCTGTTCCCTCCTGCACCTGCCCTCCCACAACACAGGCTGAGTAAACTTTTCTGCTACTCAAAGGTAAGGCAGGTGAGGTGCTAGGTTTCTTGTCTCTGTTGATATTTGCTCCCACTTTATTAAGGCTGTTCATTCCATCCTATTTTACTTATGGGGCTTTGTTCATTACCTCCTCAAATCCAGCAGAGAAAAGCTTTACTACTTTGACAAATACTGAAATGAAGAGATAGGAATGTCTGCTAAAATCCGTTCTAGAACAGGTATACTCTGCACCTTCTCAAAAATTACAAAGGGAAAAATTAGTGTGTTCCCACTTACTCTTCAGAACCTGCTCATTTTTGGATGGATGCTCTTAAGAGGAGGAGAAACAGCACGTTTGTCTCTATACCCCAAATCCACTCTTTGTATATGTGGCTTATTTTCTCTCCTGTATTAATGCTTACTCTCCTGCACTGAGATATTGTACTCTCCAGACAGTAAGAGGCAGAAATGATCGAGGACAGGACAAAAAAAAAAAAGCTAATAGCCAGTCTAAGGAGTCAGTTTATGATCCAGAACTACATCCTCAAGGATTAAAGCTTGAGGTGATGTCATGCAAAGCTGTACAACTGCAGCCATCCCTCCTTCCCTCCCCCTCCTTTTCTGTATTGCCTCTCTGTGGTCAGAGGACTGAAGAGGAGTTTAATTCTCAGAATCTAGCCTTGCATAACTAAATTGGTGCCATGCACTATGCAAACACACTCCAAAGGCGCTCTCCTGACTAGCTAATCTACGATGTGTGTTTTTCTCTAAGGATAGTGCAGAGATGTGGAAAGGCTGGGAAAGGAGCGTTTTCGAACTCTGTCATTAATTAACGCAGTGGGAGAGTTTGTCTCGAGGAGAGAGAGGTACTACAGGATTAGTGTGCTGCTGGTCTTTGGCAGATGCTGTATAAGTCTGTCCCCTGTGTTGTCATCAGAGATCCTGCATCTAAATTGGCACCACCATGCTGAAAGTAGTTGGATGTGTGGAAGCCAAGGTATACTTGGATAAAAGAGCATTTTGTAAAAGATTCAACTATCACTCGTTTATAATGGCTGTGCTCTGAGCTGCACATTGTAAGGTGGCATATCTGCATGCACTGATACTTTCCTCAGGACCTTAGAGGCGATAAAAATACCAGTTTTGGGAGCATCTGTACTGGCTTGTTTTGTGGCTCTGGGAGGAGCATATGAAGTGTGGGCTAACTTTTACCAAGCAGAGTATACATTTTCTCAGCTATTTACTGTTTTTGTGCCTCAAGTGTTGCTTCTGTTGCCCTCCACTAAGAGGGAAGTGATGGATTTGGGATCTTAGGTTAGTGAATGTGGCTAGTGTGTGCACAGCATGAGAGAAAATATGAGCTGCAATATTCCTCACCTCTTATCTCTGTAAGCTGTTCCTTGGTGGAACCAACAGTGGGGTCAGGCCCTGCAACATGCCCTTCTCTGAGTACCTTTCTGTGCTCTGGGAGGTGCCTCAATTTCAACCAAGGCCTTTTACACTGTGCTGATGTGACAGCCCATCCTTGGCTCTCCTTCTGTGATAAACATCCGTCTGCAGGCGGCTGCACCCCAGGACTCTCCTGTCTGACAGTGCTTCCAATGCAGTATTGTTTATTCCTTCCTTTATCAGCTGGAGCTGCTGGGCCTCCTGAGTTATTAGCTCTATTCACTCATTGTCAGTGTTTCCTCCTTCGTAAATATGTCCCCATACGTCTCTGCTCCTGAGGAATATGCTTTCTCTTCTATTTACTGCTTTTCCCAGGCCCCCACCTCTTCATTGCTCTCTCCACCCAGTGGCCCAATAACAGCCAAGGAGATAAATAAGCTACATAACTCTTCCCAGCTATTATTTTTTGTTGTTGTTGTTGTTGTTGCCCTGCATGGTAATATATATAATAACAAGGAAACAAATCTTATTACTAAAGTAATTACAATAAATAAAAATCTGAGAGGGGAGATGAAGGAAGGGTCTGTCGGGGGAGTGATTGCAGTAGGATTTTTTAAAATTTAATTTACTTGAGATGTTCTCTGCCACTTTGTTGATACCCTGCTGAGGGGGGGCTGTGACTAATTAGTAGCCAGCTGTTGTTCTAACACCCTCACCTAATTTATTGTGTGGCTTAGTCTCTAAAACAGGAGCCTGTGTGATATCATTGTCTATGGGACTTGGCACCAGCCTTGTGTCAGTGGTTGGCTTTATTGCTTGGTGCTTTTGTTTCCCAGAATCTGAATAGCTGAAATTTTGGGTGCTTTGCTGTCATTCCTTTTCTCTTCCAGCTTATCCTATGTGCTTCCAGGAGTTTGGGCCAGAGGGTACACTTAATCTACTGTATTATAATTGCTTGTCCCAGTATCCAGCCTAATAACTGACCAAAAAAACTGCTAGTTTTTAACAAATTGCCCAGACAACTGTCTGTGTGCCTTGGTAGAGAACAACAGCAGAAAGTCTGCTATGGACAGGGTCTAGGGTTTATTAAAATCTGAAGTCTAATATCTCGTTCTCCTGCTTGCAAGTTTCTTATGAAAGTACCATATTGTTGCTTTCCAATAGAATGGAGGTTACAGTACTGTCTGTCTTCTAAATGGTCATGAAAATTAATTAGTTAATGGCCATATTAAGAACTGGAATGATCTAATGCATTGTCCCTTGCTTCGTTAGTCTTCCAGTTGTCAATTGCAAAAGCAGGTGCAGTCTTTGTAAAACTCTTAAACAGTAAAGGTACCCCACAAGTTGAGTGCAATTCCCTTGGATCTTTCATGCCCAATTTATGCTGGGGGTGCAAGGTCACTTGGGAATTTCACTACAAAAATCACTTGCTGTGGGTTCAGTGATATTACTTTCTTGGACTACTAAACACATCATCTTTTAGCCTTGGAAATTATTTCATTTTAGATAGGTGCTACCTCGTATTTTCTAGTTAGCATGAATATTAGATATGAACACGATGTTCCACGGGCACAGAAAGGAATCATTTTGTTCTGCATTTGTGTCTGTTTTCCTGACTGTTAATGGTAGTTCATAATCAGATCTATGCACTCCTTTGAAGACATTTTCAGGAGTCAGGAGACTGGTGTACAAAGCTAGCTTTTAGTAAAGTTAATGAGATGATTGAATTATATTATTATTCTTGTTAGCTTGATTGTGTATCATTATCCCTTTAGTTTGTTATTATGCTTATTTGAGTCCTCTTTGTGTTATATTATTCCCATAACAATTGTGCCTGTGCTAGGCTCTGTATAGATACAGACAAGGAGCAGCTGGTCCCTCGTTAGGAACTGATGCATTAGTGGAACATCATGTGCATGAGGATTGGTGAGAATGCAGAGGATGCTGAGCTGTTGGCTCACATGCAGCCTGATCCATCCTTGTAGCCCTGGTGACATGATGCACTTCATGGAGGTGTGAGCTTTGTAGTTACAGTTCTTCAGTATTACAATCTGGGATACAGAAAGCATCCCGATGCAATTTCTACAAGCACCTGATGAAGATTTGTGAAGGATACCTCAGTGTCATCAATGCAGGAACTGGAGAATTGTATTAAAAATTATGAGTCTCTTTATATCTTCTTGGAATTTGCAGGAGGTATCTGTAAATCTTGACCCAGCTGGCTGCATTGGCAAACCTACACTGAGAAATATTATAATTACTGCTGAACTTGTATTTTACTTCTTACTTGATTGTGGTAGGCATCAAATACTGATCTCAAAGTTGAATATTTTGGAGATGAGCTAATGTCATAAGTAAGGGGACTGTTTTGGTCACCCATCTCAAGATCAAGTCTGATTATCCAAGTTAATGGCTATTGGAAGCAACAGATTCAGAGATGGAGTTGTTATTCATAGGATGGGAAAAGAGAAGTCCACAAAATGAAATTGTAAAAACTTCACTTTTATAGATGCAGTGAAGAATGTCCGATATTTTACTGCAATATCCACGCTACCTGGAAAGCTGAAATTGCCTGGGAACGAAGGTTATTGTCTCTTGTAATATACCTTCATATATTACACTGTGTAATAAATCAGGCAGTATTTCTTTAGCCCTGAAAACTGGACATCCCTGGAGTTTCAAGTGACATTTCACGTTTTATATAACCATTCAGTCCCTCTTAACTATTAAAACACATCATTTTTTTGTGAAATATGCACAGAATTTCTTATTGAAAGCCTATGAATAAAAAAACCTGGAGCTTAGTTATGCAAGTATAAAGCTGCTTTTCCATGAGTTTGCTTTAAAAACATTGTGTTGGATTAGGTCTGTGTCTTGGCTAATGTTGTTTAACATATTTATTTATATATTTCTCTCACTTTTCCCTCCCCTTTCTTTGGAATCTGTTATTCAAATGTAACAATAAAAATAGGCAAAGTATAGTGATAGGAAAGGGGATATATAATGGCCTTGGGTTGGAGAAACAAACCAGCAATTGAAAATAGTGTTTGTAGAAATGGGATGAAGAGGCTTATCCACAAAAATAAGCTTCATTTGAAAGCTTATGTTTTCAAAATTGCTTGTGCAAAAATGAACCTACAGAGGACCAACTGGAGTTGAATTGTTCACCTGTGCACATGGTTCATATGATTGCACATGCAATTGGGGTAATTACATGGGCAAATTTTGCTCCAGTGGTTTCAGCAAATTGCCACCCTAATTTATAAATCCAGCTGAATGTCCCACAGAAGCATCAAGAAAATGAAAACCAGAAAATTGAGTCAATGTTGGAATGACAAAGAGTGAGAAATCAAAACCTCTTCTGCAACCTAACAGGAAGCACTGCTGGGAGTCAGAAAAATAGTGCAGCACAGTTTGAATGCTACAAAGCAGCTGTGAGTCTTGAAGGGGTAGATAAAACTGAAGAGCTTCTGAAGTCATATAGCCCAGGTTTGAGGTGGCGGGGAACAGAGGGTGAGATTGGAAGGAAAGAGAGCTCTAGTAGTAGTGTACCTTGGGTCTATGCTTACTGCAAAACTCTGAAGTTAGTATTTGAACACACCCTAGCTCAGGGATACCATAACCCTGATAGGGACTCTTGAGTAATTGTGATGATATTTTACTGCATAGGAATAGTGGTGATTTATGCTGTAAAATTCTATAGAAATTATGCTATGTTCAGAACTGTATAGAGCTGAGAAACTTCTCCATGTCATTTTAGATTTGGCTTGTTGAATTTCAGAAGTGGATATGTCCTTATATAAAGTTATTATATGTTCCATTATATCCCATAAAACTCTTCCAGGTCTGGGGAAGTAGAACACAGAGAAGGAATGGTAGTGAACAATATAGTCTAGATCCAAATTCACCTTTTGGAGTTCTTTCATTCGTCTGTCACAAATGAAAAGGACACAATGCATAATTATTAAAGTAGTTGGAGAAGAGCTGCTATGTTCTACTGTATATATATTATAGAATGTAAATAGGAAAAATGATTTATTTCTAAACATGCACGCAAAACTATCAGGTTAGTTTCTTCATGTAATGCTGGTTTTGTAGCTTTGCTTTTTTTGTAAAGTGACCAGACAATAACAAAGTGCAAGGATTCTTTCCGTGTACATCCCATGATAGCATCTCTAATAGTAGTAGTTTCCTTCTCTGTGCCACAAGTTCCCCCATTTTTCTCCCAAAATATTAATGAGCTCAGCTTCTGAAGGAGAGGGAAATACTAGGTCTCCCAGGGACACTGGCTCCCACTGAGCACTGCCTGAAGCAGAAATTTCGCTCCCAGTTCTAGCTCTGGTCAATGATGTCTTTTGCCAGAAGGAACAGCAATAACACTAATGAAAACTCACTTCTTGAGGAATGTTTCCTGTATTTGTTGTCTGTTATTTAACAAAAGGTCATTAACATAAAAACAAAAGGCAAAGATTAAAAAAGTCATGATTTTTCTGTCTTTCCAGTAACGGTTATGGCACATAAGAGGATGTAAAGTACAGAGCAGCTGAACACTCATAAACTATTTTAATACCATTTAGAAATGAGAAGAAGCAGGGGAAGAAGCTTATGTAGCAGCGTAGTTTATTGCACTAATCAGTCATTTCTTGTCCTGGTTCGGGCTGGAGTAGAGTTCCTATTGGTTTGGTAGCTGGAGGAGTGCTGCAGCACCCTGAGACCCCAGGGGCTCCCCAGGCCCCAGAGCCCTCACCTGTGTGCGGGGGCGGGGGGAGCACAGCTGGAGGGATGGGCCCCGATTGGCTGATATTCCGTGTCATGTGACATTGTGCTCACTATATAAAGGCAGGAGTGGGCCGGGAGAGGCTCTCACTTCCGGGGGTGTGGCTGTGGGGCCTTGGTGTTCGGGATGGCCGACCGGGAGCAGGCAGGTGATGAGCAGCTGTATTGTACATTACCCGTTGATACTGCTGTCAGCGTATTATTCTGTCACTGTTATTAAACTGTTTTTCTCTCAACCCACGAGTCTCCCTTTGCCCCTCCGATTCCCTCCCCATTCCCAAGTGGGGGGAGGGTGGGTGAGAGACTGCATGGCATTTAGCTGCTGAGCAGGCTCAAACCACAACACTTCTACAGAGTGCTATCATGGTTTTAAATCCTTGCTTCGCTGACATTAAAAAAATTGGTGGTCTCTCATCCAAGTCCCTAATAGATCCTGGTCTATATCTTGAAAATCTCTAGTACCACATTTGAGCTAGTAGTGAATTCTATGCTTAGATAGATATAATATTAGGCAAAGCAGGTCTAGATTATACCTGTGATAGCACAGGATTGATGCAGGGTCTGAAAGTGAAGTAGAAGGAGCTATAGACGATAAGCTGTGCTTTACTTGGATATTTTAAGGTGACAAAAATAACATTTTTGGGGTTAGGCCAAGATCTCTGGAAAGGCAGCTGACACTTTGAGTTGAGCCTTCTGCATGGAATAGCCAAGCCTCCTGCTGATTTACCTGTCTAGTGCCTTGTTATAAACACCTGTAAAAGCTGAATGTGGAAGGCAGTAGGAGAATAAGTGTTTTCCCTCCTTCAGAACATGCATGTTGCACAAAGCTTGCTTTGGAGTAACTTTGTTTTGGGAATACGTTGTCTGGTCTCGTGCACATGCTAGTTTTCAAGTGGAGAAGAGCTAAGTGTTTTAAGTCACAGCAATTTCTGTCTCTTTCCCTGACATGCAGGTGAGGGCACCCTTGAACTGTGCAACTTCTCTGTCTATCTTTAGACAGATTTGAATGGTATGTAATCCCATCCAGTACACAGTCTATTTAAAATCAAATAGTGTCTGTATCAATGGCTTTGAGCTTTCAGGCTCATAACACTAATACAGCTGGGAATGTAAATAAAAAGGAGAATATTAAGAAAAAGCCTCTCTTGGTAAACAGCAGAAATAATCCAAAACAAGTATATCTTTCCATTACAGTTTTTTACCAAAACAAAACCCCAGTTTGGGGCTGTTATTTATAATGAACTAGCTTTTCCAGTGTTGATACTTTTTTAACTGATATGTATCAGTTCTGATTATGTGTACTGATGATAGAACTTTTATTATATCTTTTGTCCCAAAAGGTCTTGAAGTGCCACAACAAACTACCTCCTCTACTTTCAGGCATTGCTTACGGTACCGCCTTTGGACTGGTGCAAAGTAACTCTCTTGTAAACTCTGAACCCATTGCCTCAGAAATGCTGAGAGTTCCTGGTTTTAAGCCAATTGGGCAGAAATTGTGGCAACTAGGTCTGTAGCAGATGTTGCAAACTACAGAGTGACTTGAAAAGAAATCACTTAGGTGTAATCAAACCCCTTCTGTTTTGTGTTTTTCCCTAAGCATTTTTTTAATCTTTGAGAAACACATGTGGCAGGTCTGAAACCATAATTTTACTTTCACAGTCTCATATGGGATGGTTGGTCCCTAAAGAGCAGATATCTAGCAAGAATTAATTCTCCCCAAACTAGCTGTGGTGCATGTATGATTCTGTCATTGCTAATTCCTATTTAAACCTGATGTGAGACTAAACAAGGAGTTTGCTTTGAGGTTTGCCAAAAACTCTCTGGTCCAAATGATACAGTATTCTATGTGTGTAAATGTATTTACAATCATGGTAATAGAATCCATTTTGATCCAGATTGTAAAGATTGAAAAGCTGCAGTTGTGCTTGAAAAATACATATGCGTTTGCATGCACAGTTACTCAAGTTCGGGTTTAGGCATTTAAGTGGCCATTTTTGCTCTCATTTTTGATTATTATGTTCATCCTGCAGGAATGGATTTGCACAAATCAACAGCACAAATATGCATATGTTTTATTGCATGCTATCCTGAAAATATGTACCTTATTGCACAAAAACTTGTGTTGATTTATCTTTTTTTCCCCTTGAAATTTCTATTCTGTGGAATGTGAACTGCAGTGGCTGAAGAGCAGTTCTCCAGCAGCATGTTTTCCTTTTCCAAATGGTTAACTCTCGTAATTGTTTCTGTAATGTAAGATAGTATTTCTAGCTAACAGTTATTTAGGGTACTGTCATGGCAAGCCATAATTCAACCTTGTTGCCTAGTGGTCCAAATAATGACCAAGGCTTGCCCCAGCTGAATTATCATTCTTTTGCTTCTTTCTTTCCCTTCATACACATAAACAAGTCTGTGTTTTTGCCATACTTTGAAATACAAAGGAAATCAGAAGCGATATTTTTGATTCAGAGCTTCATCCTGTCAGCTTCAGGGAGAGAACTGCTTATTGGGGTATGAAGGCCTTTGAAGGGCTCCTTGGTGACTTGGCCCATAGGCTTCCTAGAGGCTCACCAGGCTCTCCTCTGTCACATCTTTAATATATCTGTATAGAGCATCTACTGCAAACACTTGGGAGAGGATGAAGAGGTCCAATCTGACTTGAGACTGGAAGATTATTTGAGTTGATGCTAAACTGCTGCTCAAAGACCTTGGCCACACTGAAATTTGCACCAAAATTAGGAACCTTTAAATCAGCTGACTTCCAACTTGACTCAGTTTATGGAAATAACACTTATAAAGATGACTGTGTTTAATATACCTCCTGAGGTTCTCCTTTAAGAAAGAGTAGACATCAGCAAAGGATAGTAGCAATGTGAATGCCATGGAAGTATGAAGTTTCGTCAGTAAACTTTTGCTGAGGAAGAAATTAATTTTTAAGTTCCTTCATATTAATAAGACTGTTAAGGGTTAGCATAATAAAGGTTTATTGATTAATTTTCAAGCTGTGATTTGCCTGTGATTCTTTTAAAAGAAAATTATATTTCTATGAAATGGAAATATGCAAAGACTGCATGACAATGACCTAATAAAGTGGCAAACCATACTTTTTAAAATCACTCATTGGGATCCAAAGTGGCATCTTAATTTTTGGAATTTAACACCATTCACTTTGGGGGAGTCTGTGAATCCTTTGAAGTAATATGGAAGTTTGTCTGACCTGGGAAATGCTAACAATTACAAAATGCGTCTATGAAAATGTTCATATAAGTTTAGGTGTGGAATGATGATGGAAAGCTTTGTAAGTTGCTAAAATAACATGAAAAGGAAAGTTCGAACTTCAACTTTCTAAATAATAATTCATGGGCACATAGGGTGGATGGTACAACAATTTGACTGGTTAGATGTGGTGGCTGTGATCAATCATGGGTGCTTCAAGGACACTTTGATTAAAAAGAGTCTGTTCTGGGCTCATCTGGAGAGTTGGGGGATGCCTAGGGGATGCTGGGGGTGCTCTGCAGAGACTGGGCTCTGAGTGGGGCAGAGTGAGGTTTGTAAGAGCAAGCTGAGAAAGGGGGTCTGACCCTGTTGCATGAATGTTTGGGAGACTGGAAGTGTGAGTGGGGAGTTGTGGCTTTGGATATTTCACACTGGAGTGGGGAAGGTGATTCAGGATGTTGTAAGCAAAGAAAGAGGTGAGTGCCACAAGCTGCTTCTGTTTGTGCTCAGGCAGCCCAAACATGCTGATATAATCAGTTAATCTGAGCCACTACCATGATCAAGCTACATGCCTGCAGGATAATGGCAAAAGAGCCTGGATGGATCATTGTTTGTTTGCCATCTGTGCTAACACTTGAGAGACAGAACAGAGACTTGTGTTAGTGTAATAGAGTAGAGCTGAGGCCCAAGCAGTAGCTCCAGTCTCCTCTTGTTTGTGTTTTCAGGTGTCACCTGGGAACTAACTTGCTGAAATTTTTCATTAGGGAGTGATTTCTGATTACTTTAGGTAGCCCAGAGCAGGACCTGCTGGATAATCTCAAGAGGCTTCCCTGGAAGCCTTGTCTCCATTTTGTGCCCTTAAAGAGGCTGAAGAGATAAGATATGTCTCCATTAGGCAGCCAAGTTCAGGAGCTTATCTGCATTGCTTTAAGCTTGCTAGTTTCACTTCAGCCCATTAGTAAACCTTTTTCCCAGACTGGGAATGAGGTGGGATTCTTAGTAATTCTCTAATACCTAGTGCTTATAAGCTGCCTTTTCTTTTTCCACTTTAAAATGTCACATTGGATTCCTGATGGAATTAGCGATTTTTATCTTTCCTTCTCTCTGCTAGACCTCTGACTTTTTTTTTTTTTATTATTTTTTTTTCCAGTTTTCTTCTACACTGAAGACTTAATTTCTCACATATGTGAGACAGGGTATAAATTAAACAAACAAGCTGGCAGATAGACAGAATGGTTCTTCATGTCTGGAAAGCTGCAATGAGCTGTGACTTAGGAATTACAGTGCTTCATATTTAAACTTTTCTTTTTGATGCATTGGGGTGGCACAGGAGCTGACAGTGACATATGGAGAAGGCCCTCTTAGCAGGATTGAGGCTGTTATGTGATAAATGACACAGTATGTCAAAGGACTTCTGTTATCCATCATGCTGGCTTCCTCTAAACACACTCTCACTAAAAAGAGAAGTAGCTACACAAACAGCTGGGGGATGCTGTAGGTAGGGTCAATGGTGTGTTCAAAAGAAAAAATAAGAAAGCTGGAAAGTGTATGTTCACATGGGAATTAATAACCTCTGAGTGTTGGGTTCATAATTTTAAAGTTAAAATTTGTTTAAACATCTGAGGTACCCCAGTTTTACATCTTTGTCAAGAATGATCCTTAGCTTCAACAGTTGTCTCAAAAATCGTTCAATCAAAAGGTTTCAAAAACCCACCAGGCTTTCAGTGCTGAACAGCTAAGCATTCTCTAAAGAAAGACCATTTAGCATCAAGTTTTGTACTGAAAGCATGGTTCTGTCCCCCGATACATCCCCAGACATTCCCTCCTCTTCCTTTCACCTCTGGTAGTTCAAAATGCAGAAGAGTGAAAGTCATGATCTATACTTTCCTAAATACATGAGAGGCATGAGAAAGACAAACATAGTAACAGAGTGGTACAGCTGCTGTTACAAATGTAACCAATAGAAAATACTTTTGAGAGAAGAAACAGGGCTTTGACTCTCAACACACTTGATACAGGACTATCCTCTGTAGGACACTTTCTACTATTGTTGACCATTCAAGTTAAGAAATAATGGGGCAGGCTTTCAGAGATCTGTGTCTTCCACTGTTGGAAAATTTCTTGGCTTTTGTTCTCAGATTTCTTCTCTCTCTGTCGTCTTTACCCCAGTAGTACCTCTGTATTTTTTTCATTCGTTTCAGATTGACACATGTACCAGTGGCTGTTCAAGAGGAGCAAGGGATGTGTGGCATAACATAGGCACTTGTCCATTTCAACCTCCTTTAGTCCATCGCTTCATCAGCTGTAATGGCTGTTTCCCCCCCCTACTTGATTAATGGACCCTCAATAACTATGTAGTCTATAAACCTAGACAAGACAAGTAGTCTGTCTCTTTTGATCCCTGAACTCCTAAAAGCCTGATTCTGACTCTGCTTAAGTGGTGTTTATGTGCCCACATGCACAATAATAATTGGTGCAGAATATCAAATGTCACTACTTGACATTTCATTCATAATAGTAGCATTTAAAGTAAAGGCTTTAATTTGATGATTCACCAGTGGCCAATGTCAAATGATCTGGGATGGTCTTCATGTTACAAGTGTCAATCAACAAATGGATTACTCTGAAGATAATTTAATCAAGAGCCCATCAGTGAACTGTTTTAAGAAAATCCCCTTGCTTCCAGATTATCACTGCAGCCTTTTTGCATATGAAATAAGGGCATAGTCTTGGTTTAAGAATGGCTACAACTTCTGTAGCCCCTCTAACAAACCCATTTCTGGGAGGATGGAGTTTCAAGTCCTCAGGTGTATCAGTTCTGTAGTTTAATACAAGACTTCAGGTTCCATGGCTATTGAGCTGGAAGCTCCTGCCCAGAACAAAATTTGTTAAACACAAATCAACCTAAATATATAGATAACACAGCTCCCAATGCTGCTGTGCTCCACTTTATTTGACAGTACAGCTTTTCCTTCACAAGCTCTTCATGTGATGAGACACTTATTTCAGCTGTTGACCCTTATCAATGACCCCTCACTGGGAGATCAGGTGTAGAGAACCAGGCTATTATCTGCCTTCCTCTCACACATTTCTAATCAAAGCAGCCAATTTTGTTAACGCCTACAGCTGAAGTCACAGTGAGGGAGACCCAGCTGAGTACAGAGAAAATAAGTGCTTAGAATGGCAGACCCAGGGTAAGAAATCCTTAAGGGTAGGGCTAAAAAAGAAAAGCCAAGCTGGGAGAAAAGATGAACAAGTAAAGCAGGGAGAAATTCTAAATTCTAGTTTCATATTTAATATAAGAAGTCATGAAAATTAGTTATTGGAGTCATCTCTCCGCCCTCCATGCATCTCTCCACGCTCCTTTAGCTTTCTTACTCCAATGAGCATTGGTAACACACTAGCATTGTATTCTGGTTTTGGTGTATGTTCTTAAGACAAAATAGGTTTAAAAAAAAAAAAAAAATCCAAAGCAGCTCTGACAGTAAGATATCTCTTCAGATGTTACAAAAGTTACTGTTTATTCCAGTTATCTCATCTGTTGAGTCTTTCTGTCTGTTGAATTCTCTCTAGACTCAGACAATACTTAAAAATTTGAGCCCCAATGCACTGGGTTCAGAAGCTGAGCAGGATGGCCACATCGCACCTGCCACTTTGATCTTCAAAAGCTTTAGTCTAAGATACTAGTTATCACTGTTGTCATTACCTGTAACCCGAGACATCTTGTTAAATAGGGAAGTAATCCTTGATGATGTGTCAAACAATTGTGCTGTTCCCTGCCTTGGAGCACTAGTTTCAGCTGATAACCACTATGCTTGCTTACTTTCCAACATGATGTAGAGGTGTCACTTTATTGTATCTGAATGTTTTAACTGCACTTCAGTAACAGGTAAATGATACCACGATCTTATAACCTGGTAGAGCAGGTTGTCAATAGTTTACACTCACAAATAATGGGCTGGCATCTCAAGCTGGATACTGAGGCACTGCCTTTGTCTTTGATTTTCAGTTTTTTCTTGTTTAAAGGCCCTGTAGGCTGTAATTGCTTTCTGGGACTGATAACATTGTATTGTTAGCCCTGGATTTGAGAACAGCTGTTGTCTTCAGTTCCTGTATGTTTCGTTGTCTGGTTTATAATTATAGCCCATAAATTGTGTTAGGATTCTCGGTAACAAGGAGTGTACTGAAAATGAGATTCTTTTCAGTATTTGTGTCACTTTGTGGAAGACAGAGGAAAAGAAACTGTCAAATAATGAGTGCTGTTTTCCTCATTTTTCTGGGTTTTTGATGTGAGCAAGAGTTTGGCATTTTTTTCCAGGAGTGCAATCAGATGTTCATCCAGTGCTACTTGGATTTGCAGCATGAACTTTCCGCCAGAACCACCACACTGCAGAAGCTTCTTAGCCATAAGAGTCTGATATTAGCATCTTTTCCAGTGAATGACCTGATTCCTCATTTGTAATTCTCAGCAGCGAAGCTAATGGAAGATGCTCTAAGCAAAGTCATGAGTCTCTGTGTGTAAACAAAACAACACTGAGAAACACCCTGAGGATGAAGATGGTTATGGTTTGTTGTGTTGTTGGTTTTTTTTTTGTTTGTTTGTTTTGTTTTGTTGTGGTTTTTTTTGTTTGTTTTTTGTTTTTTCCCCATGCTTTATACCTTTTCAGTTGTGTGAATTGAAATGTAAATATTTTGGTTGATTTTCCTTGCTATCCCAGCATAGAGTGTTTTTTTCCCTTGTTTTACCCCCACAAGGAGTTAGATCCTAATTTTGTTTCAGTTCAGAATCTGTCTCTCCTTGTCTTTTACTTTTGCCCTTTCTTTCTCTGTGAATGTCTTTCTCTCCCCATGCAATTCTGTTTCTGCCTTTTGCCTGCCACTCTCCTGATCTTGTTTTTATTTATTTATTTTTGTTTATGTAATCCCAATGAATTACCAAAAGTTCGTGTTTAGCATGATGTGGACCAAGAACCACAGAAACACCAAAGTGACCTGTGTCATTACTGGTGGGGACCATTCACAGAACTCTGTTTACTGTTGCTTCCTGTTAGTAGAGAGACTGCTTGAAAATAGTTCATTTTTATCAGATGGATTCAAAGAAGGACATCGCAAAATACTGTAATTTAGAGAGGTCAGTTTCCACACAGCATATAGAAAAGCTTATGTTACTCTGGCTGTTCTCAGGTAAACAGATTATTGTATAGATTTGGTATCCAAGATCCTGGGAATTGTTTAGGATGTTATCAGTTTTATGAGATGTAGTACTGGTTGAAAAGGTGTGTTCTTAGTGTCAGCTATCTTCAGCATAGCACCGTCTCATGTGCAACATGTCTTGCTTATCTTTATGCCCCCCCTCTGTTGCTCTGGCTGTATACCTCAATATTGACCTGTGGATAGAACTGTGTCACTCTGGAATCCATCTATGCTGTCATCTGAGGAAACTCTGACCCAATAGTTCTCCTGCATTTGTACAATAATTCTTCCTTTTCTATTCGGCAAAATGGACTATATCATATTCCTTAAGTAGTTTTGCTCCCTGTTGGCCTGTGCTATTACAATATTTTCCCCTATTACTTATGTAGAACTGTTTTATATTAAATAATAGTGTTAAGCAGTCTCATTATTAGCATTCAGAAATCTTTAGCATAGCTTAAACTCTCCTTGGATCTAGAGCCAACTCAAATCCTATTAAAAATATTTCTGAGTTTGTATCTTCCAAACCATAGCTTTCATTCTGTGGCAATTTCTCTTCATCACCAAGAAATAACAAGCAATGATTGTGAATACTCTGGCTAATAATTCAGTGATTATAATATTAATGACATATTGTGCAAAACAGGTGGTGGTGGCAGGGAAGAACTAGAAGAGAAGAGCTTAACCTTAAAATGACACCAGATTTCTCTGTTTCTCCTCCTTGAAATTCATTTGGATAAGTGAAGTGGGGTTGGGTTTGTTCACTTGTTCTAAAAATCATGTTAGTTATATTCCATTTGTCTGTGGGATATATGGAAGGGCCCCTGGATTCCATGACGTACTGTAAACATCTCTGGGGTTTCACTCTCAGTACCTGCGTTTGATGCCACACATCCCAGATAGGCAAAATGTACCTCAGCAGGGTATGAAAAGAACTTGGATTCATTTAAAAGCCACATTATGTTTTTTATTTAGGTAAAATTAACTAGTATATGTTTTTTTTTAGTTGTGTGATATGAATAAAACATTTGTCTGTGTGGAGCTGATTGTAATGTAATGTTCCTGTTGCTTCCAGTAGGGATTTGGGAAGGGAGTTGCTTTTCTATACTGTCATACCTGGAGGTAAAAAAGATAGATGTCCAGTAGGAAAGAGAAAATTAGTGTTCATATAGAATTTCTGTTTTTTTTTTTTTTTTTTTTAATACTTTGTCACAGGCTTACTAGTGGGTACATTTGAGAGGAAGATCATCTTATTTACTTAGAATGATCTGTGACATATCTGTGGTGTATCCAGATATATGAAGGTCATTGATGGATTAACCCATTAAAGATAAGGGTTCTCTTTTTAACTCTTTTTGAGCAATGTTTTTCACCATTTGTAACCATTTCATTACTGCAACTTTGAAATGTAGCAAAGATGTTTATAGTCGATAGAAGGAAAGCATCTTTTCTTTCATACCATGCAATGTGATAAAGTTAAAAGGAAGGTAGAAAAGCATGGTAAAATATTGACAAGTATCACATGGAAATCCTGGTCCAACAGGATAAAACCTGACATTTTTCATCAGCATATTCAATAGGTGACACTGAGTGTCAGCACTAAGTTCTGAGCATACCATTATAATGGAGATGGGTGGTAAGGAAAGTCTTCCTTTTTGATCTGTTTTCTGAGGTAATCTTATGCTCAGGAACAGAAGGAATAAGAATCCTTATGACTTTGTTCTAAAAAGTTATTTTCATCTGTTGTTCCTATTATTAATACGATTTTTTTTTAAAAAAAATATGTAGCGTAATGCACTGCATGCTAGTAGTGATATCTTTGGCATTAGAATCTGAGCCTATGATTGTCCTGAAAAAGTGTATTCTTCTGGCTAGTCATACAAAAGTGATCAGGTTAATGAAGCAGTGAAGGCATACTTGCACTTGCAAGAAGACAGCTAAATAATAATAATAAATCAGTAAGTAAATAAATACATAACATTCAAGCAGCTCTCTTCTCTGAATGTGATTAAGGGGCTATGTCCATTCGATCAGCGTAGTCACTTTACATTTGATGAAATCCTGAGAAGTGGATGTAAATAATACTTTGAGAATATAGTTCACTCAAATGTCCCTTTGCAATGATGGGAAACATGCTTTGGAATGAAGTTCAACTCAGCTCACTGAATCAGAGTACCCGGGGAAGTGGTTGTTTCCTTCAAGGCTCTTGAGTTACTTTACATATATGGAAATAAAACTGTCCATCCATTGTCCTAAGCTTTATTCTTGACGCTATTGCTTCAGGAGGATTTATTAACTTGTAAGAAATATGATTTGACTGAATTGATTCCTATTGTTACTTTGTTCAGGTGGCATCTCCCAAACCACTGCTGCAGCAAGATTCCTTTTGCTTCTAAAGGGAGAGCTCATATCAATAATAAACACTGTCATCTTTGCTGAGCCTCCCCTGTCTTTAAAAGTTTTCTATCCTGGAGATTTTTTGTGAGATGCAAGTATAATTTATAGCAGAATTTGTGATAGATGCAAATTAATTTACCTTAGAACTTGTTCCAAAGCTTTGTCATTGCTTCAAATAGCATCCCTGCTGAGATAGTAGATGTAAGTGGAAGTTGGCAAAGGGACCAGCAAGAAAGTGGAGAACCCCTGAGGCACTCCAGTAGAAACAATGATGTAACCTGCCACTGAATTATGTGAGAAACTGTTAGGCAGCTTGCTATGGACCATGACAAATCATTCCTGGAGGACTCCATATGATGAACAGAAGTAGCTGTGAAGGAATACCGTGAAAGCCCAAAGCTGTTGCTGTCTGTGAGGCTGAGTGACTTTGTGCATGTATCCTACTGACCCTGTTCGATGAGCAAGACCTGGTGATTATTTGTTCTCTGGAGTAAGGCAATAGCATGAGGATTTATTAGAGTAAACAGTGATCTTGGAATAAATGGTGATAGCAAATCAGTCATTGATTACTGACTCTTCCTGTTTCATTTGTAGACTAACAGCAGAGAACTTTAAATTAGGTTAATTCCTGCTTGTACTCTTCCTCTTGCAAAGAGAAAATTTAAACTGTATATCAGAGGATCACCCTAGCGTGGAAAAAAAACAAACAAAACAAAACAAAAAAAAAAAAAAACCCAAAAAAAAAACCCAACACATTTTTCCTTTCTGTATCCATATTGGTTGTACTTTCTGATATACTGAAAGGCCATCTGGGGAGAGCGGGGCTGAACTGTGATGCCTTTCTGCCAATTCAAGATAGTGAGTTCTACCCAAAGGGTAGTGCCAGTAGCATAAGTTAGGGCAGCCCTGTGGCATCCTATTATCTTCTCATTGCCAGGCCAAACATCCACTTTTGGCAGCTCTGGGCTCAAGTCCTCCCATTCCAGCAGCTCTTTGGTGTCAATGATAAACAGTCTGCTCATAATGACAGGGCTTGGCATTCTTTTCCCAACTGTTGCAGCAATAGGCAATAAATCTTGTATCGTGTGTGCCAACAGTGTGTGATAACATTAAAACTCTTTCCAAATGGAACTCTTCCTCAGTGCCTTACTGTTAGGCAGGTAAAACAACAGACCTGTAAGAGTCAGGAAAGGAACCTTCAGCTCCTCACATACTCTCATCTTTACCTGCAAAAGACCGCTTATCCTGGTTAATGCCTTTAAGTTACTTGGACAACAGTTTATAGCAGAGCAGGCTATTCCTCTAGTGAAGCTTTATACTTGGAACAAACTGCAAGAAAGGAGGAGGCATATTTGCAGAGGATGGTTGGTAGATTTGTCTTGTCTTTGACGTTGTTTGACAGCTTTTGAATTTTTTTTTTTTTTTTTTAAAAGCTTGCTTAATTCTTGGGGTGGTGGAAAGATGGTGGTCTTTACATAAGAATGAAACGTGAAAATCCTGAGCAGCACTGGAAGCTCAAAAGGAAGCACTGCAGTGGTCATACATGCTCTGTTGGTTTGCTGTTGTCTGTGAGATCCAATTTGAGTCTCAATACCTTGTTCTTCTCTAGAGTGAACTATTTCTATGCTGTTTAAAATATCGTTTGCTATTCTGCAAAACTTCTGAACTTGTTGGTGAAGAGAAACTTTGCAGCTGATGGGAGATAACATGAGATAAGTAATTGGAGGTTAAATCATATTCATTGTGAGTTTGTGGAACAGATTTATTGCCAGTATGAATACATCTAAACATCAAATGGCCTTGACTAGGGGATCAAAGAAGGGAAAGATGGGATAGCCAGATGCCACAGGTGAAGAAAATCTATCAAATATACAATGTCTTGAATGTATCGTAAGCACTAAATCAGTCCTTTTCATTTCCTCAGTGTCTTCTGATGAAATTATCTTAGACTTATACCAGCTGAACAAGAGCTGTGCTTTTGTACCCTCCAGAGGGTTTATTCAGAAATATTCACTAACATGGAGCATCTAGGGTGTAACTTTAATAGTGAAGAAGACACGAGTATTTGATTTTGGATGTAAACCTCCATGCTGTTAATTCCCTGTTAACATCTGTGAACCATTCGATGCAGTATTTCCTTTGGACAGCAACCAGTACTGTATGCTACAGAAGACACAAAAATCCTCCTTACAGACACTTGCGAGGAAAAGGCACTATCCTAATCATTAATCATTGGAGAATGGCTCACAACTGGAATTGTGAAGGTTTTATATTTCCTCTAAAATGCTTCTACTTTGAAATTCGATGATTTTTTGGCTGTTTGAAGACTTAGTGGTTAAGAGGCCACCTAATCACCTCTCCTTGTCTGATGGTGTAAAACCCATGTTCTGTAATTTCTCCCAAGCAAGTCATATTCACCTGACTGAGCTAGGAAGTGCTAGACTGAAACCATGCTAAGCAATTTCAACCTATTTCAACACCCGCAAAATATGTGTTTTACTAATGTTTACCCACAATTGCAGTTACTGCCTTTCTGCTAGACAGCAGCTGGGGGCTGATGGCAGGCCAGCTGCAGCCTGCCACAGCCACCGCTGGAGTGTCTGCATGTATAAAAATGATAAAACATCCAGCCCTACAGTTACCTAATTGCAGCTGGGATTTTGCAGCTGTGGAGTCACACCATGAGAAATACATTCAGTGCTGCAATTCAGTGAGCGTGCTTCTCAGGCCAACAAATTTGCCTTGTGAGCTGAAGAGAAATGAGCTCTATAGACTTAGTACTTCCTTTTTTTCTTTTTCTGGTTGCAATCCCTTTTTGCTCTCTGTCACTGGTAATTTTCAGTGCTCAGGAATAGAGATAAGCATCCTTCATGGCATCAACCTTTAAGGACCACTAAGTAATTGCTTTCCTGGCTGTGAACAGCTTTTTTTTTTTTTAAAAAAAAAAAGGCTATGAATGTTTTGTTCTCTTTGAATCATGATTTTTCCACTTTCCTCAAATGTTTACTGTGTGATCTCAGACAAGTCATTAAACTGTTTTGTAGTTACTTTATCTATTTATACAGTGATGGCAGTAATACCTTAAAGAAGCTCTTTGGGCTTAATTTAATGATAATATAATTGTTCGCAATGTATAAGTGCTCATTTGAAAAAGATGGTCCTATTGAAATGGAGATTTCACATTAAAATTACATTTTCCATACTCTGAGGGAGGGTGGGAATGATTAATTTTTTCTTTAAAAAAAGGTTGGTGTTTATTTTGGGCATCCAAAGATTGCAACAAGTGTGACTGGTTTGGTATACATTTTTCAGAACAAAAACTTCATGAGTTTTCTGGAGAATGCTGTATATTTCTCTCTGACTCTTTTTGGAGGGTGGTTGTAAACATTGTTATACCTTAACAAAAATTAAAACTATTAAGCATTTTACAGCACCATATAGCGTTATTAATCACACAGTGTTATTGTAATGAAGCTGGTCAAGAAGGGTAGGAGACTGTTTTTTTGAAATTTTAGCTAGGCCCTATCCTGCAGGCAGCAAGTTACTTCACTTGCTCATAAATATTCCAAAAAGACAAGAGAAGCCATCAAACTGAGAAAGCACTAATTTACCTCACTCACAAACTGTGACAGCTGCGCTATGTTGCATAGACGTAGGAGGAAGACAGCTTAGATCTTAAGGTCATTATTCCTCAGTGTTTTCACAGTCTTGGTCAGAATAATCGTCAACCTTGTGCAACCTTTATTCCAGCTGATCAGAATGGCCTACTTTAATTTACACATTGATTTTTATAGGGGATATTTCTGTGAGCTTATCTATATTAACTAAATGTTATGCAGGTGAGTCTTTAATCTCTCTTGGGTATGTGAGTGGTAGGATAGCTCAAAGAAGGTGTCATGAAGAAATTAAAAAAGGAAAAACACTATTGGGTATCATCAGATGTATTCTAGAGACTTGTTAGTCCTCCTGCCTTTTGTTAGGATTCTAAGCAAGCACCATGCTTGTTTACCTTTCAAATCCATCTTGAAATAGAGAAAATTTTATTCCTCTGTGCTTCCTTTCTATGTCATTCTACTGAGAGAGAAACTGTAGGTGCATCTCCACTGAGAACAATGTGTTGAAGTTGCATCTAGGGTTATTTCTTAGAGGTGACAGAATATTGCCCTTCTATTTGGTAAATAATTTTGAAAACTTCTTGTTTCAAAGTTGGAGCTTAGCATAGTTTTTCCTTAGAGGTAAATATCGTATTGCTCTGTATGATGGGCTTTGCAGTAGTACATCACTGCTGTCATTCACCTTTTGAATTTGATTGTGTATTATCAGTTAAAATGTGTTCAGCTCTTTTATACAGATATGTGAAATTTTCTTTCCCCATGAGGAGGTCAAAAAAGTGGTTGCTATATAGAGAAAAACTGTAGCCCTCCATCACTGATTTCTGTAAAGATAGACAACGTGGTCCTATTCTTTGGTTATTATCTGAGTGTGCCGAGTTAGATCAGCCAGTAGATTTCAATAGCACTCTGTCAATTTTTACCCATGGGCCTTTTAAGTAGAAGAGTTGTAGCTGTAAATTACCCTTCTATATGTCTTGCAATAAGTGATCGAGAGGTTGTATTAGAGCTCTCTTCTTTTCTCCTTTTCTCCACGTCTAAATAAGGGGCTATGTCAGCCTGGTACTTCGTCATCTACTTTCATATGAAATATTTCAACTTTTGATCAGGACCTAATATTCCTAATTCACTGAAAAAGGACAGTGCCACTTACATGAAAGATTTTTAAACATTTTTCTACTAAGATGGGATGCTGATCATCGATTATTTTCATGTGTGTCTTCATGCTTGCCCATCAATCCCCAAGTATTCACAATGCATTCCCCTTTAAGAGCTTATTCTTCTATCATATCATGTTAAAAAAAAAGTGTGTGGGGATGGGGTGTCAGGGAAGATCTAAGGGAGAAAAGCCCCAAATATTTGGATAAAGCACTGTATCCTCCATTCTGGAATATTGCTGATATCTTCTGATGCTTCAAGCTTCCTGATTCAATTTAAGAACAGAGTTAAAAATGAACAGTAAAGACCATAAATTAGTTGCCCCAATCCAATTTTTTTTTTTGGGAAACGAGTTAAGAATTTCCTGACTTTGGAAGATGTTAAGTGCTTGCAACTCTATTGAACTTCAATAGGCAGTGATGAGTAGCTCCATATTTTGAAAAATCAGGTCATTTATTTCAGTATTCAAGTAACTTCACTTTACAAATCTGTTTCAAGAGGGAATTTTTTGATCGTACTAGTCCCCAATTAAAAATTGTCAATTGCTATGCAAAAACAGCTTAGATTTTTTGCTCACACAAGTATATATGAACCATTTTTATACATTCGTTCCTATCTGGTGCCCTAGTTTTTCTTTACTAGAAACTTTCAGCAACACTTCTACAGTTAATGTGTTCAGCATGGTATCTATTGCAAGTCTTTCAGCTCCCCTGAGATTCTGATAGTGCCTCTTAGGAATCTTAAATCTTTCTATGTACCCTGAATTTTCAGTGCTAGCTTTACTTAGCACTTAAATGAACTCTCTTAAACATTTTGTCCAAGTCTTGCTAGGGTTTGTGAGCTTTCTGGAGAATTTGGTTCAGTTTTTTTGGTTTTACAGCAATACTATCTGTAACTGCTTGTTATATGAGTATATTTTTAATTTTTTCTGAATGTTTTGCAGAGCTCTGCAAGCCCATCAGGTTTCTCTAGTGGATACTTTATTTTAATAAGTGTGTATTGAATGCTTCGTTTAACTTCACTATTGTGAAGTGCCCAGAGACACTGTGCTTGGATGAGCAGTTATGTAAGTGCAATTTGTTTTAGTTTTTTAGCATCAGAATTAGCATTCGGCTGAGGTTTAAAGGCTCATAATGCATGTGCATGGGGGAAAGTAAACAAATAAAACAGAGCTTAGTACACCTACAGACATAACCCTAAACTGCTTGCCTTCTCCCTGAGTGCTTGCTCTACTCACTGGCAGGTCAGTCCCTCAAATGTCCTTCTAGCAATGCTAGAGTGGCTGTTGCATGATGTCTGAAGATACACTGAAGGATTAGCTTCATGGTACCAGAGGACTGAATTTGTTTTGCTGAGAATTGCAGGATGCAGAACTGTTATCTCTTTGTCTCCCTGTCCCCTGCCCCAGCATTATTAAATAATTATTGTTTGACATGTCCATTGTGGTGAACAGATGCTTCCTTGGTAAAACTTTGTTGTCTACAGGCTGGATGTGGCCTTAGTAGTAGTTTCCAGATTTCATACAGGGACAATTCAAATTCATCATTTGTGTAGCAGTCCTAAGACACATACTTTCTCTGGCCTGGGCACTGGAAGAATTCAATCTTTCTTTTCCTCTTTATGTGAGAATCTTGCAAGAAGTATGTAGTAGGGGACTTGGTGCATACATTTGTGAGCAGGAGGGTCAAAAAAAGTGTGAGTGGTGTTTGGGAATTTTTTTTTTTTTTTTTTTTTTTTTTTTTAGTAACTGGAATGCTTCACTTCCTAGCTATTTCATGAATCAATCTATAGTAACTGGTAGTCATGGTATTTCTAACTCATTGCTCAAGTCTTTCAAAGCCTTAATGGTATTCCTTGAATATATGAGGGAATCATGAAAAGCATTAGCCAGGTGTTTGCAGCACTGGAGAGAAATACTATGTAGGAGTGGAACATCTATGAGGAAGGTATGTGCAGGCAACGAAAGAATGCAGGAGTATATGTCTGGAGAAATGGAAAATAGCCACATCCCTTCAAAGTCAGGTGGAATGTACAAGAGAATAAGAGAAGGTGGTTTTGTTGGGTTTTTGTTGGGGGTTTGTTTTTTGGTGGTGATGGTATATTTTTGTGGGTGTTATTGTTTGTTTCTGGTTTGACTTGGAAGCTCTGTCGCAAACAGGGATGATACACAAATATTGTTCATCTCCACTGAAGGGAATGCTTACTGAAAAGAAAGCAAACAGTATTTTATAGGAATTCCTGACTCCTCAGTAGAATCCATGGGCAGACTTAATAATCCCATGTTAGGAGAAATATAACAAGCTTGGATTAATATGTATCATTGCTGAGTAACCTGTAAGGAAATATTATTTTATTGTAGAGAGATTATATTTGCCATACAAGTAGCCTTTGAAGTTAGTAGAGGTCAAGTCCCATAACACTGTAGCCCACTATAGTCAGAATTTCCAGTGATGTTGTAGATATTAGTAGTAATATCTTCATAATCATATTGAATTTGCAAGAAGACTAGGGAAAAAAAAAATGGGGATAGGGAGATGAGGGGAAAAAAGGAAACCCTTCTAGCAAAAGCAGTTAACACAATGTAGTTTTACTTTCCTTGGCCCATGTCTGCCTTGCAACTGAAAGGAGTTGACAAGCTACATACACGGTCTTGTGTTATTTTGTAAGCTACCACTCAGCATATTTCAGTTAATGCTGCTTTGTCAGAACTATAATTTACTAATGGAGGAAGTATAATGTGTCTTTGTGTATGTCAGCCTGTGGCCAATTCCACTATAAATCACACCACAGCCTCATTTACAGAGGTCCCTTTTTGTGCTTCTGTGCTGAGCTGAGCAACTTGGTGACAAAATAAACCTACCCTGTATAAGTTCTTTTTTAGAGAAGACAGACAGCATCTTTTCTGAGCAATGGGAATTAATATTGAAGGATGAATGTGTAAGCCTACTCAGCATTGCAGGGGGACAACCAACTCTGCCTAATCTAGAGCAGCCATGGTGTTTTGGTTTGGTTTGGTTTGGTTTTTTTTTTTTGTTTTTTTTTTTTTTTTTTTTTAATTTTAAGTTTATTATTAACCTCTCTTCAGAAAACAACAGAACAAGTTTGGCAAAACAACCTTCCAGCCTCCTCCTACAGGACTGAAAATATATGTGCTCAAGAGCATCTTATTTTGGAATACCACCACCTCATTGTCATGCAGGTGTGACTCACAGAGACTTATCCCTGCTGCTTGTTTTTATCAAGAAAGATGGCTGAGGGGATGTAGAATGGAGACATAATGCATCTCAGCTTGAGAAGAGTGACTTTAGTCTTCCTTATCTTCATCTCTTTCTTCTTCTTGGCCTCAATCTCTTCTCTTTTTTCCTGTCTTCATTGCCAGCTGGCAGGTCACTGTCTTGCTTTGCTGTGAGATGTTAACTTGCAGAAACAAGTCTGATTCCCATACAAATCTTTGCAGACCCCAGACTGGAAAGGGACTTCAGGATTCCAAGCACAGTTGTCACTTGGGATAGGGGGACGATGCCCTAACTAATGCTTAGACCATGAATTCTGCACGTTAGAAATAGGACAAAACCTTATAGATGAAGTTGGACAGGGTTACGCCAGGATGATCTAGTGATAGTCCAGTAAGGAACTGTATCTTGCAGTATGTTCCTTGTGCAAGGCTCCTCTCATTCTTAAAAAGCAAATACAAGGGTATTTTACTATTTACTGGCAGTAATATTGTATTAGTCCAATCATTCTGTAATTTATTGGCAAAATATTTGGAGGAATATGAACTTTCTGATTCAGAGCAACTGCTTTGAGAGTTTTTCCTTCCATTCTAGTTATCTCTTCATCTCCATAGAGGCAGAGGACACCAGGAAGTAGTACTACCTCCCAGACTACTTAGCTAAGTAAGGATTCTAGGAAAAGCTAATGGAGATCTGAAGTCATCACTGTACATTCCTTTTTTTATGGTATTTTTTCTGGGCCTCTGCTTGTGATTCTCACTGTTAATCTATGATGCCACACTTCACCCTTCTGCATTATTTATTTTGATTTAATTTTTAGAACAGTCATCTCCAAATTGAAATTCTTAGTACTCATTTATATGCAGAGATTGCACTGATTTAACTAACAGATTTTTGAATCAACTCAGTTAATTTGATGCAACCCATATGTGAGCAATTAGCTTAAGTAAGTTAAGAATCCTCTTCAGCTATATGGATATAAGCCACATTCCAAATAAGAAAGTAAGTATACAGGAATTAGAAACAGGCTAAATTACATTAATTTGAAAGTAAAGTTTTAGTTAATTTGATATGCTTTCATCAGATCTCAGGTTCTATTCCTAGTTTTTCACTGATTTACTGTTTTGTTGTATGAGTGGCTTCATTTCTCAATATCCCTGCCTGCAAAATTAGGATTTGCTGACATAGCTTGTAGGAGGATATAAGTGAAGCTGTTTGGGAAAATGTGTTTTTACCCCTAAGGAAAGCTCAAGCTTTTCTGTGAATAATGAATAGTCAAGACTGGAGCCAAATCTTACCATTTGAAAACAGTATTTCCATTTGGAAGTGTCATCATGGTGCCATATGGGAGTTGTTTGGCTGCCCTGTTGTCCTGGCTCCCCCAGCCAAACTACAATTCCCATGTTGCATCATAATTCTGCTTCTTACTGAATTGCTGTCATGGAGCCGTGATGTTGCATTAGAGGACATGTGGCCCAGCTGAAGAGAACCTCTGTCAGAGAGGAGTAGGTGTCTAAGAAACCTCAAACGCATGTTTTCTAACATATGCTGACACATCTCTCTTAAATAGTCCTTGTGTTTTGGATGGTGCAATTTGGAGTTTTGACTGAAAAGTCAAAGTTTTGAGGAGATTAG
This sequence comes from Tyto alba, assembly GCF_018691265.1. NCBI lineage: Eukaryota > Metazoa > Chordata > Aves > Strigiformes > Tytonidae > Tyto > Tyto alba. The sequence continues at coordinate 8,181,397 of NW_024881317.1, forward strand.
GGTATGTGTTTGGTGAGGAAAAGTCAGCACCTCCTACAGAAAGTAGATACTTGTTGTAAGAAACTTCTTGAGCTGAAAATTGACTTTTCCACCCAAAACCAGTGACTACAAATGCTGTTTTAAAGGCTTTAAAAATCAATTATATATAAATTATTTGGAGATCTGGAGAAAGAGACTCTTGAGATGACCCCATCTCATGGACAATGTCAAGAAACTGAGAACCGAGTTTTTATTTCCTCCCTCAATCCTTATTTGCTCCTTCATAAAATAGTACAAAGCATTATTACTCGTGTTTTTCTCATAAATTACAATGCAAAGTATGGGCAACTGCAGGTGAAGGAATTATCTGGTATTTAATAGTTACTGTTGTTGCAACTAGAAAAATAGAAATCTGATGGGCATCCTTTGATATGGAACTGGGAGGGAGGTTAGCTTATCTGTGACAATGCTGTTAACTCCGCTTTTCAGTAGATTGTCTGAACCTCCTGGCTTATTTGATTATGACATTGACAGCATTAACGGGGTGAACCAGATCTCATCCTGCATCTTGAACTGGTTTGCAACCAAATGTGACTTAATGAAATGTGTCCACAGAGAGAAAATCAACCCTTATAACAGAGGGAGCTGAGCAAGGATAGAGACACAGTTACATGCATCGAACAGGAAGAGCACAGACTGTATCATTTATCTTGGGAAGCAAGGATTGTCCATTGTGACAAAATCAGTCAGATGTAGCAAGTGAAACACTGAAGGCTCATTACGATAATTAGTATCAGTGCTCAGCTGCAGGGAGGCAAGAAGAAGCTGGCAGAATGATACTTCAGGATACAGTTTGCCCAAGAGGAAGCATTATGCATCACAGATTCATTAGTCAGTGCTAGGAGGGAAGAGTCGCAGAGCAGCCACGGTCTGAAATGAGATGGATCCTTTCAATGGCATCCTTAAATTGGTTGGCATCCAGATAGCATGAGTGTAATTCAGGAGATAAATTTGGCATTGTGTGTGTGGTTAAGGTGCAATAAAAAAGAGAAGAAAGCAGTAAAAAATTTCCACTTAAAGGCCTAGAGATAAAATAAGCTAGGCAGTAAGGGTTCCTAGTGCAATCAAAAAATCACCATTGCCTGGAAGTTTATGGGGATCTCTTAGGAGATGTTGACTTTCTGGCCTTGGTTTTTGTCATCTAGCTAACCAGTGCATGCCTGCCTTGGTGCTCTAATACCATCTGTGGCCTTTACTCATAATGAAAGCAGGTGTAATAGATGCAGTGCAAATGAGTCTTGAGGGCAATTAACATTGCAGTAAGTCATAAGTAAGTGAGGAGGGGACTGTAAATACAATTTAGGAATTAAATGCACACTTGAAGAAAGATATAGAATAGGAATTGTCTCCTGAACTTCCAGCTGATTAGGTTACGCTGGGAAGGCAAAATGCTCTTGATCTTTGTTCTATATAGGCATTTTAGCATTCATCTTGCTCGCAGTCAGAAGGAAAGAGTGAATGATCAGAACTTGATTTTTAGTTGCAGTAATGCTGATGGGAACTGTTTCATTCATCAGTGTCTGTGTGTATGCCTTGCAGCTATTCACCTGTATTTCATGATAAACAGGGGAAAATCTAATAACTTCACACCCTGAACAAAGGAAGAACATTACCTTTTGCATTCTTTGGAGTAACCAGGTGAAGGGATCACCTCACCACAGGGAAACCCTGGGGCTTTCCTACATACAAAAGTGAGCTGTCCCAGAGGGAGCTTTAAGTGGCCCACTTTCATGGTGGGAAAGATACTCCACCATGAAATTAACGGTGCAGTCTAGAGCACAGAAAGAAAAATATTCTGCCATATAATCTCCCCATCTTTGATTCCAGCTGTAGAGTGCTGTAGTACAACTCTGTATATATGTCTGCTATAAAATGAAATAGATTAAATTAAGAGCTTTACAAAGAGGTCCTCAGCACTTGGTATTTTCTCTTAGGCCATTAAGACACAGAAATTTCAGAGGATGGAAGACTAGTTAGCTGTCATTCTAAAGCTTCTGAAAAATATCCAAACACTTAAAATGCAGACTGTTTTATGTTACATAAGCATACTGTTTCTTTGGATTGCTCTCAGTGTAAAGCCTCCAATATTTACATTGTTATGGTGATATTTTGTTTCTGAAATTATCACTGGCATCACAGGGCAATGCCATGATGCAGTGCCTGGGTGACGTTGGATGAGCATCTCTGTGGAATGGACGTGATAGTCATTATAGTGTCAGCACATGGGCTTGAACAAAGACAGAAAATAATGGTTTTATCTCTGACCCCTTCTTTTAAATTATAAAGGAGGGTTTTGCTGGTGCTGCTGCTTTCTCACATCACCAAGTCTTCCTCTCTGAAAAGATTTAAAATCAAGAGAAATTAAGGATTTCCTCCCCTTCCCTGATCCCCTTTTTTTTTTTCCCCTCCAGGTTGCTTTGAGCTTTCTGAATGGCAAGACCAAAACATCTTAATGTAAATATTGCTGCTTCCATCCTAGGCAGTAGTTATTTATAAAGTCCATCATACTGTATCTGGTTGAGGCTGCCTCGTGATGCTCAGTGGTGTCCTGATGTTTACATGTACCTACTTGCTTTTATATAGATATTCTTATCCTACGCTAGTACTGCTGTCTGCTTTTAGGATGCACAGTGAATAGTGATGCTGCTCTCTACATATAAAACACAATGCATCTCTTTAGATTTTATAGTCCCCTGTGCCCCAGGTGCTGTTCTTATCAGTCCTGACATCATTCATTCAATATGATGGGCCCTATCTTTCCATTTATCTGTAATGGACAGGAGACTTTGAATCATTTTATCTTCCAAGTACAGAAACATATTTTCTTTAAAAAGTATCTTTTCTCTGTCTCCATTTCTTGTTTTCTTCCTTGTCTAATATCTTGTGCATTATATTTATCCCCCAATCTCTTTACTCTGCACCTTCTGTTCCCTTTTGTTTTATTTTTCCTGTGTATTGATGTTTTTCTCTCTCTCTTCCCCCACCTCTCCCATTTTTGTACCTGTGCAGAGCACTGATCCAGGCTTATTGCAGTCAACTAAAAGGTTCCATTGACCTCATCAAGCCTTTGATTAGGGTCAGGTACCATCTCTCTGTCCATATACATGGCTCATGCAGAATTTAGTGCAGTTTAATGCATTATCTGAGGTTAATTTGACCTCAAAGCCAAACAGGCTTTAGAGTAAGACAACAGAGAAAACACATCTTTAGTAAAACTTCATGTCAGGCTTTGAGGTACAAGATTAAAAGCTAGATCTTAAAAGTACAAACAGATTTAAAATACAATTCTGTCTTAAACTGAACAAGTCTGTTCTTTATCTACTTAACCTCTTTCTCATTAACTCCCTGTGACATGTCACTGTCTTCACATCAAGATTCTAATGCTTCAGTTAGAAGTTCAGTTATCTCTTATGGGTTCAGAAGGGGAATCTCACCTGATCTTTCTGTCTGTGGCATATTAACTTCAGATGCCAGGGATCCAGTTTTCACAGAATAGTTCTCCTACATGACTACCTGCATTTATATGTCTTTAGAGCTGAAGATTGCATAGAAATAGGAGCATTCTTGGTGGCATATATTGATGGTATTTGAAGCTAGCACTCAACAACAAATTTACCTAAGGATGAATTTACTCTGCTTGGAACCAGTCACATGAGTTATCTTTTCTCCAGGGACTGGATGGCTTGAATGCTTTGTTTTTATTCATCTTGCTGTACTGCATGACACTATTGGAGTATATCTGAAGCACAGACTGCCCAAGTATTTCTTTACTTGGGCAATAGTAAGTGCTGAACACCTTGCCCTGTATCACTGCGACAGTCAGTGTTTTCTGTCCATGTCCATTTAGAAAGGTTTAGTTGGTAAAGGTCAAAGGATCTCTTCTTTCACCAGCTCCATAGCTTCTCTTGAGTCATTCTACAAATAACTTTGGAAATACTAGCAGGATCTGCTTGGAGAAGGTCAAATGTGTGTTTGGTTTTTCTTTTTTGTCTCATTTTACTGTGCTCTACTTGGTAGCCATGCACTGCCCCAGAAACAGCTGACAGCTATCCCATAGGCTGATACACATCAGAGAATGTCCTGTCTGTGTAAAGGTAGAAGAGGAGGCAGGGCTATAACAAAAGCATCGGGCTTGTGAACAAAAGGAATACCTTTTAATTGTTTTGAATATATCTGGGCTGAAGACATATAACAAATAGCAGAATTACAGGTAATCTGTATAGAGACACAGAAGTGGGGTTTTCTTATTGGAATTATTTTTGGCAAATGTTTTCATAATTTCCTTCAAGCTGCTACTGGTCCCATGCAAGGTGGCAGGTAGTCTTGCTAATGCTGCAAAGGAGAAAAGAGACATAAAACATTTAAAGCAAATATAATGGCTTGGAACTGTGTTGTAAGAAAAGCCTTTGATTTGAGCAGTGAATTTCATTAAATCCTGCCAAACATTCAAAGCCAGTCTCAGCTTCCTGGTCCCTTTATTTGCTATCAGCACTTGAAATCAGCTTAATATTTTACCTTCACCCTTGGTTGCAGAGCATAACGGACAAAACCATTATCTGCGAATGTCATCGCTATTAGGAAAGAAAGAGAAGAAAGGAAGGGATAAGGGGGAACAGGCCTGGCAGGGAACTGGTATCTACAAAAGTAAACAGACTTGAACAGTTTGATGGGAGGAGGGAGCAGGATGGAAAAAATCAGCTTCTCATAATTTAATTAAACTTCTGTATCTCCTTAGGAGCTGTGGATATGAGCGGCCAGTCTGAGTGCTAATATTTAAAGGTCATTTAAATGAGCAGAGATGTTAACCATTGAAGGGACAGAGCTGAACTTTGTTTTCCAGCTCTTGTCAACACGCAGAGACGTTACCTTCCTGCCCTGCAGTAAATAAGAGCTTTCAAATTATTGTTTTAGAGTTGGATTACAGTTACAAAACCAATACTAAGCAACCAGCCTCATCTGTGAACTGCAGGGGACGGGATTGGCTTGTCATAGGGTCACCTCTAAGGAAAATCACAATCTGCATCAGAGCAACAGAGTTGGTAAATTGTCTTAAGAGCAGAGTGAAACCTGTCGGAAGAGTGAGGGTGCTGTGAACTGCAGAGATGTTGGCATGCTGTGTGAAATGCTCGTATACAAGTAATGCACTGCAGTCCATGGGCCACAACAGAACCAGATTCCACAGCAGGAAACACCAGTGCCTTGTCACACTGTCTACTTGGCTTTCATGTGTGTTAATAGACTTGATGAGGAGTTTTTCATACATGCTTTTCGAACAGATCATGGGATTTCTTTATACATTCTGAAGGTATAAGAAAATTTTTTACAGAGGCTTTTAGATTAGTCTAAGAAATAGTGAAATAAAAATTGAACTTGGGGTTGGTTTGATATTAATCTCTGTGTTTACTGAATCCTTTTAGGAGTAGTTTTCAGTTGTCATATTTCTGCTCCCATGCATGTTTAGTTTTCTATGTTGGACAATAAATATCAACACAAGTTCTTGGCAGAAATGCAGCTGCTAATCTCAGTTGAGCAGCTGTTGTCCTGAAGATCAGGAGAGGTGAGCCTAAAGGTAATTTTATCTGAAGATCCTTTAAGAAACATAACCGAAGTTGTCATGTTTTCATGTAGAATTTTTGGCAGAAGCATCACAGCAACATTTGCTGACTTCCCATGTGTTAGCTATTGCTAATGTTTTCTGATTCACTGAATGACTAACATGGGAACTATGGATTATGAGGAAAGAAGGGAATTCAGATAACAGTGAAACTAGAGGAAACTTGGAATGGATCCTGTGATGTTGTTAGAAACCCCAAGATGGCATTAGAGACTTCGTTTTTCTACATTAAAAATTTATGAAATATTCTTAGTGATACTTATTATTTCTTTGTCTTCCATTCTTAACCAGTTCTCCATTGTTTATACTTTTTTTTTAAAGCATTTCTGTTTTATGATCCTTTTTCTTCAAGCATCATTTGCAAGGCACTGATAATGCCAGAGAGGTTACAAGCTGCAGTGCAAGGCTCTGCCAATAAAACAGGCCACATCCCCATGAATACATATGTATTTTATTTTGTTCTAGGAGGCTGGAAGAGCAAAACTGGATGCAACACTGTAGCTAGAAATTCCTGTCACACCTGAGAACTTCTTTTTCTTTTTTAAGCACAAGCCAGCCCAAGTTTAAAATGCCACCAGAATCATTCTAGTGCTTAACTGGATAGTATGGAGGTGATGAGGACCTACCACAGTATCTCATATACTGGAGGGTTGATTCCTGATTTTTATCAGCACACTGTGATTTTTAAATCATGAACCAAATTACAGCAAATCATTTGAGGAGTGTGAGTGGGCTCTGATCTACACACAATCACTAACAAGGGAGAGTAACTGGATTTTTCAAAACCGTGCAGTGATGTACTGATCCATACAGTCAAATATCCTGCACAATCTCCCAGTGATCACTAAGTCAGTAACAGAATATGTTCAAACCAACTAAGGGAAATGTTTTTTTCAGTGCTAATCTGAGATCCTTATTTGGCTTTTTATTCAGCCTTTGCAGTGAAGCTAGGTAATTGTTCTACATAATGATGTAGCATGCATCAAGATCTTCCTGATGCGCTTTCGATAGCGGCATTTCTTGTGAGTGGAGAAGCTTAAATGAGATATCCAGCTCATCTCATTTAAGTGCATTCATATTTCAGACTGGTCGAAGAGATTCAAGTGCCTGTCTTCAATTAGAATGAGTAGGAGTTGGATGGACTTGTTTGCTGTGGAGGTTTTGAGAAGCCTGTGCTCTTTGTAAACTGGGTGAATTTCATAGATAGCACAGCATTTAGAACATTTCAGAAGATTTTTTTGTTTGTAAGCAGTCATTTGATTTGTACATAGTTAGGTAAAGGAAAAACTGCTTTTATTTTCAGGATTGCAACTATGTGAACCTTGGAAGGAAAGGATATTATATGCATATACTATATAAACACCTTTGAAATATAATACAGCCTGTTGTTTCATTCCAGCCCAATGTTCAAAACCTGTATATCTGTGCTGTAATTGACATTCCCTGTTTTTGTGACAGGGCTTGCCAGAATCGGAAACTTTTTGGAATCATCTGTTGTTTTGCTAGTTGGTGATGTGCTGCTTTCTTATTTCAGCCACCGTTGTTCATTGAGTGGGGATGATCTGAACAGACAGTGGTTGACACCCAGTTCCCAGCTCCATCCAACTATTTACCACACCAAAGGTCTTCTCTATTATCTGCATAGCATTGGCCGGGCTCCTCTGGTGAGTCTCTTCCAGGATCTTTTGTGAGTTACTTTACGTGGATTGTTTACTGTAGTTGTGTCTAAACCAGTCTTGTTTTAAAGCCAGAGTGATTTGGAAAGCATCATGAGTTGTTATGCTTTCATCTTACAGAAGTGTTTTGAAAGTCTTGGATATTTATTACTTACTGAATCTTCTAACCAACAACTCAACATTTCAGTATCTCTGCACACCTGGAATACAAATGAGAAAATGAATTCCTGAAAGCTCTTTAATATCCTTGAAGTGCTCCAACGAAGCTAAATATTATGAGTAGGTTATTGCTATCTTCATGGCAATGATAGGAGAAATTCCATGAAGATTTAGTCTGAATGGACTGTGCAAAAGCCTATGTTGGAACAATCCATCTAATTACACAAACACGGGAAGCACAGGAAGCAGCCCTCAAAGTGTCTGAACTTCCATGATGCTTTAGTAATGGGAAGAAAATGGCTGGTTTTGGGGGAATACCAGAACTTCATGAGAAATTGGTCTAGTGTCAAAGCTTCAATTGGGATAGGGCTGGGATCCACCCTATCTGCACAATTTTGTTGCCAAGCAGAATGAAAAGATAGTTCTGAGGCCTCAGGAGAAAAATCATGGGGAGGTTCAAATGATAATGAATAGATGTGGATGCACAGACTGACAGGTTGGCTGATGATGTCATGCAGGAAATGCCCAAAGACACCAAATAAGCTCTGGGTTTGTTGAGAAAAGGCCTGGACAAGGTGAAAATGTCCGTGGGCTACTTGAAGTGAATTCTTGTGGGAATGCCAACAGCTCTGAAACTCAAATCTGCAATACAAGGAATGTTGTGGAAACTCACTTCACAGTTGTGTATTTACTCACCAACCTTTTCCTTTGGTTCAGAGCAGTGTAGAATCAGTCTTGTTTTACCCTGATATTTGCTATCTGGCTTTTTTAAATACACAATCATCCTTGTCATATCTAGGTGCATAAAGTTGAACACTCAGTGCAAGTTTTCATCATTGCCGAGTGAAGGCAGACTATTGATCCTATCATCTCACTCACTCACAGGCTGCATGTCAGACTTAGTAAACTGATTTTTTTTTTTTTCCTTTGAAGAGTATATTGATTTTAGTTTATACATGCTCAAAAATGCCTTTTCCCTCCTCCAGAAGAGAGCTGTGTTTCTTTTTTTCCTTTTTTTTCTTCCCCCTCCTCCCCCTTTTTTTTTTTTACCTCCAAGATCTCATGGAGCAGAGTTCACTGATAGCCAAATGATTTCTCTGAAGTGATTTAGTTTCATTTATCCTGGGGATGCGCAAGCAGTTTCTTCAAAGCAAAGAAAAGCTTCTTGAAAGAGAAAAGGAAAGAACTTTAAAGCTAACAGCCTTTCAAACCAAAGCCATTTTAATTGGTTAGTTCTATAGGTAACAACCTGTGAAGTGCTTTTTTCTTTTTACTTCTCTTGTTGGCTTTGGGAACCCCCTAATAAGACCAGGGACTGGAGGCACCGTGGCATCGCAACCCTCTGCAGCATGAGATCTCCATTCAACTGAGAGCAGCAAAGTTGGGAGTCTTGGAGACCTTTTGTCTGGGAGCAGCCAGGTCTCTGATAGAAAGAGGGAAGTTGCTCTCTCCTTGAGCATTTGTGATGAGAAATTGCTATGGTTTAGATATTATAGTTGATGATGCTGTTGAAGCACTCAATAAGGAACCTGCAGCTTGGACAGAGTCGGAGCTGCAGTGAAGAGCAGGATGCCCTTGGAGGGGACAGAAAGTACTTCCTAGGGACAACAAGGCACTGAGCAGAGTTTTCTGCCATTCAAAGGCATTGTATGAAGCTTGGAAACAAGCATCAGCCTGCGTGGATGTAGCTTATTGTGAGGAAAAAACATAGGCGTGTCTACCTCAAGACCCTGAGATTCAAATTCTTGTCACAATGCTTTTATGGAAAAAAATAAGAATTTACACACACAAAATTTCAAATTGTTCTAGTGCTCTCTTTTCTAACAGTTTTTCCTGCTTTCCTTTTTCTATTTTGCTTTTCCTTTGTTTTAAAAGGTGCCTGATTCTGTGACTCATGGGGAGGGTTGTTTTTTAGTTAGAAAACCTTACCTTTAGAATGGTAAGGATGATCAGTGCTCACAACTTTAAATAGATAAAAATTTGCATGTGTGTCTTGAGTCATATCCCAGTGAGTGCAAGCCTTGGGAGTTTGACTAGATTGTGTGTATTAGTGTCCTAATCATATGGAAGGATAGGCTGAAGAAAGAGGACTGGTAGGGTCCAAGTTTGCTTAGTGTTTGCCCAGACATATCATAGCAAGAATTTTGTATTGGGTGCTCAATCTACAAAATATAGCTTAGCCTTGGCTGAATAGTGAGACATAAGCTACCCTATAGTGTGAAAGTGAGACAGAACAATGTATTATAACGAATAATTGAGTGTAAACATTCACAGTGACTGCAATATCCAGCAAACTTAATTAAAATGTAGCTCTGTGCAACTTACAAATAGAATAAAAGTATTTCCAGTAACACTGATGCTTCTACTGTAGAAGCTGGTGACAATCAGTGAAAATTCCCATGGCCTGAAACAGCAGCCGTATTACAGAACCTTTGACAATATTTTACCAACGAAGAAGTCTCATTCCAGATCTATCACTGTAGACTCATCTGCAAGTTTCTTGAGGTGCGGAATCATAGACCTGCTGATCAGGCAGCCCCAGTATCTGCTCATCCCTGTGTGGTTTCTGATAAGTAAAATAATAATTTAGACAAATAATGTATTGTGTCTTTTGTGTGCTGGTAATTCTGTGAATTGGCAGGTAATTGATACCCAATTGAGCTGGGTTCTCTGCCTTGAAATAAAATGAAAGCTATAAAATCCTCTTTGATATTCATAGGAATAAATTCTAGGGTGGTACCTGTGGTTAACCTAAGCTATAGTTGTGTATTGTTGATAGCTTAGATGAAACATTAACTGGAAAAATGCCTGTCATTAAGAGAAACAATAAACGCAACTCTTCAGAATGAGACATTACAGGATAATTGCACGTGGTTCAGACAGTTACATCAAGTGCAGGGGCTGCACAAATCCTGCAAAATATGCACAGAGCCTGAGGGAGCTGAGTCACTGAGGTCTGTACAATACTGACTTTTTCCCTTTGGAAATTATGCTGGTTGTATGTTTGCACCAATGAGCAGCTCTCAGACTGCCCTGTTTGTCCTCCCCTTTCTGCCTTTGCCGGGTAGCAAAGGTGTAAGTAAAGTCGGAGCAGTTGCTGCTGGGTAGGTTGCTGTTCACATGCTTCAGGTGAGGCAAGTGTGTGCTGCAGGGGTGGGGATGTGCAGACTCAGGGCCCTACAAAGAGAGCTGGAGTTGAGTGGTGGTGCAGGAAGGAGAACTGACAGGTCAGAAACCAAGAGTAGCAGCATATAGGCTACGAGACATGTATAATTGCCCACCTAATTAAGAGCAGTGAGATGGTTCTTTATGCACTTGTGCCTTAGTCTCTCCTGTACATCAACCTACTCTTTGTCAGAGGAGCTGAAAGTATGTACATGCTCGATTCCTAGCTAATTAAACTTCCTGACTTGCTGAAGCTAAACTTAATTACTGTATAGCTGGTAAATAAACATACTAGGCTAGATCTTGCCCTAACAGTTGGTGGAAGAAGCTCATCTACTCCATCTGTTTCTCCCTTCTTGCATATGTATTTATGTAAGAATATGTATATTTTTTTACCCCATATTTCTCCCTCATCTCTCTTTATATTGATCCATAATTCTTCCCTACCATCCTACACCCATTCTTTTGTCTCCAACATAAGCCATGGAAAACTGTTTCAATTAAATCTTGAAGCTCCTTTATACTCAGTGGTGAATATTGGTTTAAAATGAACCAATTCCTTCTCTTTAGAAATTCTTGTCTTTTCATTGACAGATTTCTGAATATTCCTGTTAAAGACATGGAGAATATATGTAACAGCAGTGTGTATATCGACTTCATATCTCAGAGGGCACTGAGATTGATTATTCTTTAAGACTTGGGTCAATATTTACCTCGGGTCATTAAATCATGATTTTCATTTCTATATCTGCCTATAAAGATAATCAAAACTTCTGCTAAAACTGGGAATGTGCCTTGTGCCTAGCTTATCTGACAGCTGACATGAGAGATGGATTAGATAGACAGATAGATTAGTGTGGAATGAGATTATTTGCCATGAAGATAGGTCATGTTCTGTGCTTGGCTCCCCGGAATTCATGCAAAGATCTGACAGCATTGTGCAATACAGTTGCACAATTACAGTTTTCTGAAAATTGTGTAGCACACATTTTGAATTTAAAGATGACAAAGTGATGATTAATTGCTTGGGAAAGCATAGATTTAAAATCTCATGAGGATAAAGCTGGAGTTTAGGAGTACAAAGAACCTGACAAATTGCTCTGTTGTTGTATCATAAGTTACCATGAACCCTTAGGTTCCTGAGTTACCATGGATTCTTGTACAGATGTCACGTTTATTTCAGCTGCAGAGAAAAATGCACTAGTCTTGACTCTGGATCCCTGAGATCATGTCAGATCAAATAAATAAAGCAAGATACAACTGACTAACAAAGTTTGACACAGGTTATGGGCATGGCTCAGAGTCTAAGCTACTCTGAAGAGACTTGAAAAAAAAAAAAAACATATACCCCACCTATAGTCTTATAGTGATTATTATGATTAAGAATGAGGGAACCTTTTCTTTTTCAGTGTTTAAGATTTTTGCCTTTCCCCCTGACACCCCCCCACCCCACCCCCCCCCCCCAGGTATTCTGTGACTACCACGGACACTCTCAGAAAAAGAACGTGTTTCTTTATGGCTGCAGCATCAAGGAGACCTTGTGGCAAGCAGGCTGCATCGTTGACACAGCAGTTATCACCGAAGATGTTGGCTACAGGGTAGGTCCACTTTATTCCTTTCTGCAATTACTGGCATATATGTGCAGCTATGCAGCTAGCTAAGAAAAGGCCAGCTCACAAACTTTGGAGGTAGGTGTAAGCTTCCCTTACTCCAGAGGAGTAATGGTTCAGAGAGTTTCAAATCATGCATAGTATCTTCATGCACCACGTATTAGCAAGAATATTGTCAGTAGATGGGTCCCTATTTTTTTTCACTTTAGTAAGATGCTGTGTTATAATCTTTGTCTACAGACTAATAGGACAGCTATATTTTTGTGTGTTTTATAATTTCTAAATACACATACAGTTTTGTCCCCTCACTCCACCATAATAAGAAAATAAATAGGAATTACGTAATGGTAGCTGAGAAAATGACAGTGTGCCACTGTCCTACTCAGTTCAATTGTTTCATCACAAAAAAGCTTCTGGTCCCACTGAAAACACCAGAGAATTCAATGGTTGTCAAACAGATCTAATGTAATGGAGTTACCTCCACAGCAAGTACTTGGTGTCATAGCTAGGGAAATTTTTCTGGAATTAGAAAGGAGAAATACTAAAATCTGTTTTATTTCTACTTCATGTGAATGTCTCATTCATCAAACTTTTCTCTGCATTTCCCCTCCATCTCTTTTTTTTTTTTTTTTTTGTGTGTGTGTGTGTGCATCTGTTTGGATGACATTTTTCTCTTATATGACAAATTTATATGGACAAAAGGAATCTTATGAGCTCTAATTATAGTCTCAAAAATGTGAATTTCACAAAACAGTCATTGTGGCCTTGAACAGATTATAAAGGTATAGCTGGGTTCACTGCAACCTGAAAAAGATTGAAAAGTCTCAGTTTACATCTCTGTATAATTTTCACTACTTCAGCACAACTACTAATTATCCTCCCATAAGGGTGCTGCATCTTTCATGTTCATCTTATGGCATTGTACACAGCATACCAAAATTACTGGAAGAAAGTGCTCCAGCATTCGTTGTGAGAGGGGTCCCTGTGGCAAACACGCTGTTTCACTAAGAAAGCAGGGAGGGTACTTACAGTCAGGACATCTTTTGCTGTGTTTGAATTCAGAGGGCTTGAAAAGTCTGAGGACAGTTCACTGTTACACAAACAGAATTCAAATGCTGTTGTCAGCATCTGGAGCCTGCCTTGAATCTGCAATGAACAGACTGTCCGAGAATACTCTACAGTGGCCTATAAGAAAGACTTTTGTGGTTCAAATCTTCTCTTTTGCACAAAACAGGAGATGGGTGCCTGCTGCTGTTCCTGCTTATGGGTCACCCTCTTCCTTCTTAGGCTGGGGAAACTAGGTATGTAGGACATCTGCACATCTGCAGTTGCAAGCTGCAGCAGATAATCACCCTGTCTCAGACCTGCTTCCTTGCACTGTTTGCACAGGTTTCTCTCCTGCCTCCTGTAGGTAGTTGGAGATTAATCCAGCCTCTGTGATTGATTTTTCTCCCCAGGAGCAGGAAACAAATACCTCAAGAAAATGTTATTTTTTGGAACAGCCTTTGCCTCATGGGTCATAGACTCAGCTGTAGCCCTTGGCAATATACAGGAGTAAGAATCTTCATTACCTTCTAATATTTGTAGGCCTTGGGTGACTTGCACAGCATTGTCATTGCAAAGCCCAGCTTGAAGATTTGTCCTTTTGATAGCCATTCCAGGCCCCTTTGACAGCAATCTCTGCAGGGACATCAGTAAAGTAATATAATTCCATTCTCTCCTAACGGGATTGGAGGTTTATGGACAGGGTCCTGTGTGAGGGAAGTAGCTTCTTTTGCTGTTGTACTTCCTAAATCCAGCTGTGAGTGAGAGGGAACACAGTCACACTGTTGCACTGTCATGAAAGTATCCTTTAAAGGGTGTGTTTTCACTCTTTCATAATGTACTATTGAAAGATAATTAATGAGAAGAATAAGTAGAGAAGAAAGAACTATTATTGTGAAATCTAGTGAACGCTGGTAAAATGAAAAGAATATTACATTAAGATTTGCTAATGTCCCTAAATGACTTCTGCGTACAGAGGCATTACTATTACCTGCCACCATTTTTATTTAATTAAATATAAAAGATTGATTATGCATATAATTTCAATTGTTTTAAAATGCTAAACTGGATTAGGGATCTGATTATTGTATTTGATAGTACGTATTTACAAAAAAAATGTGTATTTGTTCAGATAAGGGCGAAAGAAAAACTAATCTGAACCTTCAAATGCAGTTTAACTGGGTGTCATGATTGTGCTGAGGCTTATAAACATCTGGATGATATGGCTTTTTGCATTTTTTTAATTCCTGTTCAACCCAAAACAAGGAAAACCTGAAAGCACTGCATGAAAAGTATACTATTTTGTGATCCCCATGCAGCAAGTCACACATTGAAGGGAACCCAGAAATGCTGGCTGTGTCATTTAGGGCAAACAGTCAATTTTGAAGATTCCTCAGTTCACTACTCCCACAGGAAAGGGAGTGCTGTAGCCCTTAGTGGCATGCTGGAGATCTTGACTTAAGAGTGCGTCTCTGATTTAAAATGGAATCTCTTGCTTTGTTCCTGTTTTCTCCCCCTCATTTTTTTAATCTGAAAAAATGAACCTTAATAGAACTTAAGGTCTATACCTTATAGAACTGGTAAAGTCTATTGACAGCTGTAGCCAGAATATACTGAAAAGTTAAATTTACTTTTTTTTGTTATGGAGATATGTATGGTTAAGCTGTTTACAGAAGATATTGCAAAATAGTTTAGGCCAAAGATTTATCATTCACATCAAACATGTTTTAAGAGAAGACATTATTCTTTCACTTTCAATGAAACCAAGTATTCCTGAACAGTGCTATGAAGTAAAGCTCAACAGCATGGAACTACAATTACTCAGAATCGGTCAGTGAAACTGATTGTTATTGGGAAGTAAAATTATCTGCTTGGCTTTCTCCGCCCAAACTGAATGAAATTCAAGAGTAAATACCATTAGCAGTAAGTGGAAACTCCTTTTATATGATTCCATTCAGTTCAGATGTTTAAGAAAGCTGTAGTCAAAGAAATAATGAAAGTCCTCATTTTACTTGCTCTTCTCTAGATGGATCAAATGAGCTTTTGGCCTATGTTATGGTTAATATACCAGCACCAAAATTTAGACAAAATTTAGTGTGTACTGAAAGGTCCAGTTTCTACATAGAGCACACCTAGTGTTGATGCATCTAGTATATATTTTTACAGAGTGTAGAAGTAACACATTTATCACTGTGTAATGACTAAGTGTTGCCTCTGTACTGATGGAAATATTTGATACTGCAGTGTATTAGGACTGTTTATATACTTTGACAGGAAATATGATTTCTAGAATAAGAAAATCACTCAGGGCTAAGATGTAATTTTTGCTGGATCTTCATGATTACTTTTTATTGTGATTCTCTAAATGAAGCGTATAAAATATATTGTTTGGACTCAGATGCAAATGTTTGGGTTTGTTTCACAATGAAAGTTAGTTACATGTTGAGGTCTATTTTCATATAATTATGTGCGACCTTCCATGAGAATACACATCCCCTTTCTCTGCTCAGTGCTAGCTTCAGACAAAACTCCTCCCATAGCTGAATCCCTTGTCAAATTGTGGATGCATGATGGGAGGAGATATAGCTGGAGAGGGGAGAATGGGAATATCAGGTACTGAACTGTGACTGCAGTCATCTCAGCACAACAGGGAGGTGTAGGTTAATGTTGAAGCAGCTTGAAAACAAAACTCTGTGACTGCAGCAGTCCCAAATTACTGGGTGTGAAAATGTTTGATTTTGAGTGGGATACACCAAGTGTACTTGGTATTTTGCATTTTAGTCTTTTGGATGAAACAGTTGTTAGAATCTGAGGATTTCACATGGGATGGACATAATGCACTGGTTGGAGATCTCAGTAACAGTGCCTACAGATAGATTTGATTATATACACATTATAAAACACAGGTGTCTCTGTGTATGTGTGTATGATATAAACACATGTGCATCTGTTCAATTCATTTTCTCATCACTGCTGATATTTTCTCATAGACTCTTCCTAAAATCCTGGATAAAGTGGCCCCTGCATTTGTCATGAACAGCTGCAGCTTCCTGGTGGAGAAGTCCCGGGAGTCGACAGCTCGGGTGGTGGTATGGAAGGAAATGGGTGTGTTGAGGAGCTACACCATGGAGAGCACGTACTGCGGCTGCAGCCATGGACTCTATAAAGTAAGCAAATCTTTCAAAGAACCTTGTACCACCCTCCACCCAATGCACGTCTCGAGCATGGAAGGGTAAAGCAGAGGAGATACTTATTGTCTTGATGGTTAGCATTGTCTGCTCTCTCCAGACCCTCGTTGCCATGCTTCTGAGTTTCATCTCAGTGAAATCTTTCCATGATCTCTCACTCTTTTACTGTCCATGCTCTGATGTTTCATTCAACAGTGAAATAAAAAGAAACTTCAGGCTGGAGCCAAAAGGATTGAGCTGCAGGAAGTAGTGATTTTGAGATGATACAGGGCATGTATCCTTATAAGATCATTCATAGAGTTGTAAAAAATATGTTGGTAGTTCATATGAGCATCTTTGAGCCTAGTTCTAAGGTAATTAACTTGAATACTAGTGGCACCGAGCTTTTTGGTACAGTCTAACTCCTTGAGCATTGACCTGGCTAAATTTAAGAGCCTGTACTGAGAATTCTGCATCTGGAGTTGCCTGTTACTGACAGCCAAAGGTAGCTAATCTAAGGCTACTTCTGACAGCTGTCCATGAGCTCAAGGTATGCCTGTGACTGTGATCTAGACAGGCCTGAATTCCACACCAAAGGAGGTTCCAGTCTTGATAGGAAGGGATTTAATCACACAGAATGCATCAGAGACATCGGTCTGTGAGATCTCCTGGCACTTTTTAAGAACAGAGGATGAAATCTGGTAATTGCATTTGAGCGACCATATTTCTCCATTCATTCAAATGGTGAATTCTTTTTCTTGTTCCTTTCCCAGACCTGTTTCTTTCATTGAAAGGCTTCCATATTCCACTTCATTTCTCCCACTAGGGAGCAATCCTTATCTATGCAGCATTAATAAGCAGTTAAGGATTCTGAAAGACCCTTAAGGAAAGAGCCATTATTACAAATAACAATTAATAAGACATTCAAATTATTATCTTTGGAAGCTCTATGTCAATTCTTTTACCTCTCTGTAGAATGTAGCCAGGAAGTACTCAGCTGCTGTTTTAGCCACGCTCTACTATACACACATCAATTCCAAGACAGGAAAGGCAGAAGAAAAAAACAGCAGTTTAAAGAATGAGAATTTTATTGCCCTGGGCATTACACCTAACACTCCCTACTCCTGAGAAGAGATAATGTTTTTTTAATAGGCACCACAGGTCAAGACACAGGTTTTGAATCTTTTTTAGACAATGGGGAAAAATCTACCTCAACTGAAGTCAGTGACATAACTCCTAGTGATCTCCATAGAGGAGGATTTCACTGATTTCCTAGATAACCGCAGTAAGACTTAAAAGCAGTGATGCATCAGATTGTATCAATATCTAATGATTTGTTCTTCAGCATCTGTGATGTCTTTAACTCAAATTTGCTTAATTCGTGCCATTAGGTGCTTGAAATAGTAAGAATAGAACTTTAAATGCCACATTCAGATGTTACATTTAAGCACTGTGCCACCCACGGGGACCCTGCATTATGTAATAGAGATAACAAAAATAAGCAGAAATACCTAACACAGATGGTTCAGGATTCTTTTTTTAAAGGAATCCTTTAAAATGTGTCAAATTATTTTCTCCATTCTTTCTTGTCCTCTTTTTCATCACTGATCGGGACTATAGACAGCCACTGAGGATAAGAGCAAGTTGACATATGAGGGGTTGTGACTGGTAACGGAATCCAGTATTCTCCTGGCCCATAAGGAAGTCTGTAATCTGTAAAGCAGTTCTGCAATTTCCATTCTGAACACCCTGAAAAGCTGAGTCCCAGTTGGATTATTGGGTTATTTTTATGAGGTCACATATATATTTTTTTTTTCTTTGTTTAGGATTATTATTCATCTCAAAGATGGAGGATACATAAATATTCCCTGGAGGGGGCATTTCTTCATCATAAAGTTAATACAAACACTTTTTGCAGTTTCTCTGATTCAGGCAGCTTTAAACTATTTCCACTCATTTTTTCCAAGTACACTAAGTACCCAACTTGTTAATATCAACACAGAATATAATTTCTTATGTTGACATTTATGTTGGAACTGCATATAAAATAATAAACTATCGCTTTCAAATGATTTATATTAATAGGCTATTTCCTCTTTCTTTTAGTAGTCTTGCTTGCTTCTCGGTTTTTGCTTGCTTGTTTGCTTGTTCTTAAAAGTGAATTATTTTAGGTATGGACTTGACAGGCTGACCTGAAGATTTCATTGCGTAATACCATTTAATACTCAGATTCCATTTATCAAGCCAACACTACTTCATTAGTATCTGGAAGCCCTGAATTTATTCCTGTAAACTGGAAATTAATCACATAAGAGGTCATGTTTTTCTAGAGACTTCAACCTGAGTTCTTCACTCTTGGACTCTCAAGTTGATGTGTGTGTAAACAATAGACTGAGACTAATGTTCAGTCAGAAGATGTCAGCATCCTATATTTAGAGCTTTCTGATGTTTGGATTAGTAGATTTGTGTTTAACTGTGAATAGAAGCAGTTTCTTAATTGCACAGGATTGATCTCCCTGTAGGGATATATCCAGAATCTCTCCCAGACAAGCATGCCTTTATGTTTTTGATACTTTTATACCTTGAAGTACAGTACAAACAGCTGCTAGGATTTAAAACATCTCATTATATTCAGCAGAGGCTCCCAAGTCCAGCATCATTCAGTGAATCAGTGGTCAAAGTTCTAATAGAGCGCAGCAGACCTGGATCCTGGGCTTTAGCTTTCTTCCTGCTTGTAACTGATGAAAGTAATTCATTCAAGTAGCTGCTTTGCTGGCTGTAAGCACAGATACAGTGCTTGGAATTGCACAGAGATATCTGGTAGGGATTGTGCAAAGGATTTAGGAAGAACAAGAAAGCCTTATAGAGGCTGCAAGAGTTTAAAATATTAATTGAACAAGGCTGGTAGGTGTGTCCCCTCTTGCCACATGACGAGGAAGGGCTGAGGTAAACCAGAACCTAGTTTTTTCTGATAAAGAGTTCAGAAAAGATGCGTTGAGAGTTTTTCCAATGAATATGTGTGTTCTCTCTTGGTTTGAAATGTAGATTTCATTTTTAAAATAGTTTAGTGACTGAAAGATAAGGTAGGATTTGGTACTATTGATATGTAAATGAGGAAGAATAGTGACCCCAGCCTCGTTTAAAAATGATTTAATTTCAAATGGGGAAGAGGGCAGAAATAAGAGGTGGTTTGTCTCTTGAATCTTCCTGTCTGTGTGATCAGTGGAAACAAAATTAGCCAACTACCCTTAATGAAGCAAAGCATAAACTAAAGAAACTATTGATCTTACCTGGGTTTTTCTTCAAGTAAGAAGAAAAGAAGGGGAAAAAATATCCAAACTCTTTATCATTTTGTCTGGATGGCCCAATTTAGTTTTAGAGGAGCAGTGTCTCCATTTAAAAGTTGCTAAAAGCCTAGCAACACATTTCTGCAGGGAATTCTCCCTCCTGCCAGTTTACAACCCTATGGTCAAAACAGAAAACAATAAAAAAAACCCCAGACATGCATAATATTTCTTTGCTTATGTGAATGCAGTCTGTGTTGTTCCCTTGTTGGAGCTTTTATCCCTCCAGCTTACCATGTGATTTTTATTGCTGACTCTCTTTTGTGGCTTGTAGAGCCCCTTCTCATCTTTTGTTTTCAAAAGACTGAACAAGGCTGTACTGTAATAAGTTCTGCTGAATACAGGTACAGTCAGATACAATCATGACCCCGAAAGAAACAAATGTTCAGTAACACATATTGATACTTTCCCAAGTTTCTTGCATGATTAATATTTAAACTTCCATATGCCTTTGCTGTTACCACATTCTATCATGTTACACTATCACAATTTTTCTTGATTCCTTGTTACCTCTAGCCTGCTAATTAACACACTTCTTTAGGGTATTGCACTGTGCTGTTCCATTCATTACTGTATCTATCATCCTACAAGTTAATATCTTTTGTGCCCTGGTATACAGCTGAGTTCCATATGTCTTGGTTATATAGCGAATCTAAAAAGTTTAGCTTCATGCTCTGTGAGTACATGCTATGTTGGAAAAGCATTTTCCTTGGCATGTTGTGCCTGGTGGAGGAGAGGTAGTACTAACGGAAATAGATTTTAGCTTCTTGCTTCAAAGGGATTTTAAACAACAAGGAGTAACAAATGAGTTTTAAAATTATTGTAGATATTTTGACAGTGCCCTTTGAAGGACATTTTACTAGTGATATGGATCCCTCTTTGAAGAAAGCCTTTGGGATAGCAGAGAACAATTTTTTTTTTTTTTTTTTTTTTTTTTTTTTCTATCCAGTTTAATGCTTCTAAGTCAGAAGAATTCAAAACCCCCAATTTTCTCATCGGTCTTGGTTAGAGGGAAACGCCATCCATTTGCAGAGACACTGGAAACAGAGATCAATACCATGCAGTGTGGCCAAATAGTTCATAAGACATTCTTGACAGTTGTTCAAAATGTCTTTGTTGAATAAATGTGGTGAGAGTTACTCTAATTGGAAGATGTGATATCCATCCCCCTTTTCACCTGGCTAACATGGTCTGAAATATTTAAAAAGGAGTGATGAATCAGTGCTTTACCATGGAAGTGTGGCTGAACTAAAGCAATATTCCAAGATGAAAGTCTTTCTTCTTTCTAGTCCTTCCGAGGTGGACTTCTCCGGTTTGACCTGTTTCTGTCCACACTAGCAAAATTGTTACCAATATATGATTTACCCATTGAATTACAGCATTATTTCTTTATAGTTATCTGTAGACAATTAAATATTTTCTTCATCTTCCTTACAATTGAAGATTACGTACCAAATTTCTGTGAGGAATTTTTATGTATGCTTTATTCATAAGCAGTTTATTACACTTAATAGTCAGAAACTGAGTTGTTTTGATGGATTTTGCGGGTCACATGCTACTGCTTCTGTTCTCCAGTAAGATATATATTGTCCTTGTAATTGGAAGTCTGGTGCACAAACTTACAAATAATTTTAATTTGGCATCTTGCCAGTATTCAGCCGCCAACAAAAATGGTTTCAGCAATATTCTTGACATAAAGCATATTAGATAAGAACTTGCAGAAAGAAAAAGTAAAGAAATAGGATATATGCTTTCTGGTGTACATTTCTGGAAAATGCTTACATCATCTTTGCAAGTCTGACAGACTTTTCCTCATTTTTTTATTTCTTTTGTCCCCCAGAGCTTACACTTTTCCTATGTATGGGTAAGTCTCAAAAGCATTAAAAAGTTTATTTAAAAAAAAAGTAATCTCTAAAATGTATGTGTTTAGCTGACCCTCAGTGCTCTGGGAATCTTATTCAAAAGCAGATGCTGAGAATAAGAAAGAATGATTTTCTTTCTGATAGTTCTGCTTCCAGTTCTGGTCCAAAGTGGCTTAAATTGGAAGCAGCTGTAACAGCAAGAAAAGTATAGAAAAAAATAGTTATCTAATAATAATCTAAGGACTGAAGGTTCAAATTCAGGGTTTTGTTTGTTCTGTTTTCTTAAGTTGTTACTCAAGGCAAAAGTTTGCATTCCATTTGCTTTATTTCTTGCTTCTATTATTTCCTCCAACCTCTTGCACTAATTGATTGGTGATTCATTTTTTAAGATATTTTAATTGTACCTTTTGGGCTTTTAGGACTCATTTCATAAAACTATCTAAGTATTAATGGCATTTAGGAAGTGGGGGAAAGGTGTGTGGGGGAAGAGGAAAGAAAAGGTTTCTGAGAAAACAAATCAGGAGATATGGTGGGTGTTTGTCTTCCTTGTAGATTTTTGTATGAAATGCTTTGAGATTTTCCCTCATTAGGTGTTTTTAATTTGTTTGTTTTAATTATTTGACAGAATGCTAAATAAGAAATAACATGCTTAACTGTGCTCAGATCTGTTTGGTTTGTGTCACATTAAACAATAGGAGTTTGAATGTGTGCTGACTTTGGTGCTCTCAGATTGTTTGGAAGAGCAAATCACAGAAGTGGGAGAATTTTGTAGGGATTCCTTGGCCCTTATATCTCCAGGAAAACTGGAGTTTGTCAGTAGGACTATCCTGGCTGGTCTCGTCTTTCTTGATGTGTAATAAAACAGTTGTATTAAGACAAGTGCGACCAAAAGCACACGAGATGTAAATATCATCTCTGTTCCCAAGTCATTCATGTTATTGTTATTTACTAATTTTTTGTTGAAGGTGTTCAATATTGTCATATGGAAGGGCAATTTATGTGCAGTTAAAACTCTGTAAATTTTGACAGGAGGTGATTCAGAGCTCCATGTTTTGTCTTCCCATTTTCCGAACAACTCTACAGTCAGTATAGCCTTGAAAAGATCAGTAGCTGAGTAGGGTTATTCTTGTCATCATTTCGGAAGAAGGCTTATTACTTATTTGTTTGGGATTTTGAGGGGCAGGGGAACTTCTGTTTTTTTGTTTTGTTTTGTTTTGTTGTTTTTTTTTTTTTTTTTTTTTTGTGTGTGTGTTTTTTTTGTTTTGTTTTGTTTTTTAACCCTATATAGGATGGCCCTTTTCTGACACTGGGGTGACTGATTTGAAGCTTTTTGCTGAGAACACTCAGCCCCTCTTCCAATGTCTGCCAAATGTAGGTATTTTGTGAATGACTCTGGAAAAACAATGGTCTCTTAATCCAATAGACCAAGTTTTCTGCTGTATAAACAAATGTTTTTTCAAGGAGACTGAATAATTCCTCACCTCTTTCAAGAAGTTAGTATAGAAGTGGTTGCCTGCCAAATACTGTGCCCTAGTCCATCTGTTGAGGTGTCCCATGAATGCTGCCTTGAAACCAATTTTGGAAAAAGTCCTCCCTGGCAGCTTCTACAGTGGGTTTTGGCTGTTGCTTAGGCCATCAGGCCAGGTTTTTTTTGTTCCTGACACTTAATGGAGAAGAATGGACACGTAGCTTTCTTTAGCCTTCTTGCTTCCAAAGCACTTGGGAAGCACTAAAACCCAACACAAGAATTGTCGAGGGCACTGGGCAACAGTATTTTACTCTTTATTATTGATGCATACCCAGGGAACAATATATTGGAATTTTTTATATATATATGACAAAAGATGATCACTGATGCTAGCTGGATCATGGATGAAGGTACTAATTTAAATTGTTGTGGTTTATTTTGACTATTTCTCCTGAGATGTTGAGCCAGATGTATCCCTGACTTACTGAGTTCAGTGGTGTTATATCAAGGTAGGTTTGGATAATTAGCTTTGGAAAGATATTCCAGACACCTTGACAGTTTTGGAAGGAAGGACATGTTAGCAGTGCACTGGGAATAGCTTGTGAATGTGTTCCCTCCCTCTTGGACCCTGTCTGGAAGGAAACAGATGTGCCTTTGCCAGCTCTGTTACTGATAAAAGCCAGGAGAGGCACCAGATTGTATCCTAAGTCATGTACTTGTTGGTAAGTTATTCTAACTTTAGTTAAAGAAAATGGAAGGGAAAGAAGGGCTGTCGCAGTGGCGATTTTAACACATCTCAACCCGAGTTTGAGGCATCTCTGGTGGGAATGAGCGACAGGGAAGTCATATCACAGTCTACTCCCACAGCACTACTCTCTTAATTTTGCTGTGTGATCCTATTCTGAACTTTCCCACCAAGGTTAGTACTTGCATACGAAGGATAGTATAGTGTAGGTTAGTACTAATCTCTGGCATTTCCATATATTTTAATGCCAAACCTAGCTTTTGACACAGCATTTTCACCCAGGAGTGATGAATCTTTATTGTATGGAAATGGGCAGCCCTATTAACAGTTCTAAAATACATGGTTTGTGATAATTAATTGTTAGAACATCATATTAATTAGGCTGAAATTATATGTCTTTTTTTTTGTAGCCACATAACCTGTGTTTTCTGGTCCTGTTAGGTTGTATTGAATCAAATGAGTTAGTCCTGGATGAGAAATCTTTACAGGCATTCCAGGGTGATGCTATAAGATGCCATGGAGTTGTCCTAGCAGCTAATTTAGGACTCAGGGGTGTTTTCTTCATGCCATTTCATGTGCATGGACATTTCCGTAGTTTCCTTCTCCTTCGATGTAAAGACACCCCATTATATATCTGCAGAAACAAGAGTCCTAAAGATAACATTGGCATAAAATGGAATAGACAAAAGGCTGTAGATAGAAGAAGATGGGATCTTAGGTCCCACTTTAGGACCTCAGAATCATGCAAATCGTATTTCTCTATCTCCCCTTCTTAGTCATTCAAAATAAGAAATAGGATGCAAATCATGGCTTGTCAGAGAACATAAATGCTATATTGTAACCCAGATTTTGTTGGTAAAAGCATGTTACAAAAGGAGCAAAATATGGCCCTGAACCACAAGGAAGTGAAAAATTTGCTAGCTTCTCTGCCTTTTGGAACCAATTTCAAAGTTGACACTAAGGGGATGTCTGCTTATCCAGCTCCTAAGCAGACAGCCTGGCCCAATCTGCAGCCTTTTGGCAGAAGTAGTATCTTAAATCAACTCCTTTGTCTCTACTGTTGATAGATTATTGGGTGCTGACTGGCTGTGTAACTGGAGGATAGGTCCCATGCCATATGGATAAATTACAGCACAATAAAGAATGATGACAGGGATGAGATCATAATGGATCTGACTCTGCAAAGCTGGGAGGTATCCAGTTCTGTTGAGGTTCAGTGGACATGGTTGGCATGCAGAATAGCAAAGCAGAGCAATCATGAACAAACTCCTTGGCCCACCCTTTTCCACCATCATACAACTGAAACAGTTGCCTTAGCTCTGCTGTTTACACCTTCTGTTTGGGACTCAGCCTTGGAGTGCTTGTTCCAACAAATCCCTACAATCTCCTACATTCCTTTCACTTACTAATTATGTTAGTGTTTCCTTGTTGGTAGTTTGCTTTTTTACTAAACCAAGGGACATAGCAAATTCCTAGGGGCTGAGGAATGGAAAACAGGCATTATCTTGATTCTTTCCTGTCTTGAATGCTGATGTTCATCTAGATTTCTTTTTTCCCCATTGTATTGTAAACAACTGATGTTTCTGCTTTTTTTATGGGATCTTTCTCCCTCAGCTGCTTTTGCACTTCCCTAGAATACTTGATTGCATCCCAGTCTTTCCATATTCCAAAGCTGTACTCAAGAAAGGAAGTGATAGGTACAGACAGGGGTTATCAACTGTTTCTCTACAAAGAGAATGAGCAACAGGACTACATAGAATCAGAAGTGCAAGTATCCTGTCATACCCACCTTTCAGAATTAGAGAAAGCAGGATTAGATAGGAGAATCACAGGTTTTGACATTAGGCATCTGGACAACCTAGATGCTTGAAGCAAAATATCCATTTACAATTGCACTTGCAGTTGCATGGAGAAGAGATTGCATTTTGTGAGAGAACAAGACATGAATCAATGGATGACCCCCATGTTTTCACCCTGCTGACAAGATACTGTTATTGTGGCCTCATCTGAAAACACACAAAAGCGGTGTACTCATGCAGAGACATAAACCCAACAAATTCTATCACCTTGTGACCGAGGGAGAGTGTCCTTCCACGTGCTGTAAGGAGGAACAAACTCTCCTACTATTAAAATCAATGCTGCCATGCTCAGAAGTCAAACAGTCCTTTGTAGTGCCAGAAGGCTGAAAATGACTAACAATTTGTGGTCAGGCTGATCTCTGAATTGTATTTATTCAGTTTATGAGTATAGCTGAGGACCTGGTTTGACTTCAGATGTGGATTTGTTAGAGTCTTAGCTGCGTTCACAGTACAAATTATTAGAGCAAACAGAAAACTACAGAAGTGAAACAAACTAGATGTTTGAAGATTATTTTAAATTTTCTATTATAAATATTATAGTGGTGTGACAAATCAGACAATTGCAGTCACACACGTGTGTGTGATTTTTCTGGATGAAATGTTACTGTTTTATTTGAAGCCCGCTAAGCAATCCTGAATGGCATGACCTTGAATGACAATGGGATTGCAGTCTGCTTAAGAAAAAATCCTTGGGAAGGATATGGGGTAGAGAAGCAACATTCCTAATGAAAACTAACTGCAGTATTTGAATGGTGTCCCTTTAAATGTCCAAATATCATTGCACATCATCCTTTAAAGTTTTCTGCTGAATTACAGCAGCTAGCTTTTTGATTTCTGATGTCTCTCTTGCTTGTTAATCTGGCCCCGTGTGGATTTATTGTACAAATCTATTTGGCAACTGAAAATTGCCCTTTGATGAAGCTCCTAGTCTAATCATGAACCCCTCAGGCATAGAAAATAAGAATGGGGAGGTGGCAAAAGCAAAGGCTAAAAGAGCCATGTTTGTCTTTCACTCTGCATGGATTTTTAGAAGCATCTAAATTTCTAAGTCTTTCACACACAGGATTTTCTGCAGAGATTGATTGTGCTCCTCTTATGACAGCAACATTTGCCATGCTGGATCAGACCACTGGTCCATATAATCAGGTATCCTGCCTTATACAGAGGCTGGTTCCTCACGGCTCAAAAGAAAACAAAACCAGACTCTAATTCAACTGATTCAATTACACTAAAACATGGAAAGGAAATAATCCTACCAGCCTGACCTGCCTCTCTTCAACTTCATACACTGCAGCATGAGGCCTGATTATCATTATCAAAACTTGGAAATAATGATCTACATTCTCTATGAATAATTACGGAACTTTATCTCCTTTCATAATCTTTTCTCAGTCAGGACTTCCTGTAGCAGTGAATTCCGCTAGTTTATGCCTATAATATGTATATGTTTTCCATCATTAAACGTAAACTATATATTGAAATCTGATTTCCCTTCTTTCTCCATTCTGTCCCTTTACTGGTTTCTATATCCTTGTAAGATGCATTTACCACAGCTGCAGTAGTTCCCAGTCTGTTTAGTCTGTCAGCTCTCTAGCCATGTTCACTGCCATCCTTATGCTTCCATCATCTACTCCCAGGTCCTCTGGTCTGGTCTCCTCTAAAATCAAATTAGATAGTCTATTCATTCTCTCCAGTCTCAAAATCTGTATATACATCCTGGTTCCACTCAGTTTTTGTGTCTCTGGTCAATTTCTTTCGTTTCCAATCCAGATTTATTTTTTCAGGTGTGTTAAACTCTTGTACTAATTATGTTCTCTTTTCTCTCTATTTTTCTTTCTACCACAAAATTTGTTTCAAATTACCCAATATACCAGGACTGACTGTTATTCCTCTGCATTGAGAGTACTAAACTCTTTCCTCACTGACAGACTACTGATATTTCTTTTTACTTAAATCATAATATGTGTGCTCGCCTGGTACTCTAAACACCATAAATAATACATGCATGTCTGCAGTCTGTGCCATGTGGTAGGCTTGTCCTTGAGTAGAGTAAGGTCTTCCATCTGGAGAAGGTGGGTATTGCATGACCCCACACTTTGAGATTCTGCTTCTATCATTAGCTCCTTGAATACGAGGCTCCACAGCCTCTTTCCCTTTCTGTGACTTCAGACACTGGGAGAAGGTGGTAAGGGATCCCAAATCAACAGTAGTAGAGAGGCCAGCATGCTGCACAGCACACGTATGAGATATATACATGTGGTGGCGTATGAAGCAGGACTCAGAAGCCTCAAGTCTGGACTGAAGACTTGACAAATATTCCAGTGTCATAGTAAGAGCAAAGGGGACTCAGTTCTACTGCTCATCTGCCATGTCCAGATGCAGCCTGTCCAGTAGCAGGGAAGGTTGCAGTTCCTGGAAACGGTATTAGATGCTAAAACTAGAATCTTAATAACTGATTCATGGAGTTTTAATTGTCAGAAGAGACTATTAGATCTTCTGATTTGACCTCTTATATATCATAAGCCTTTGGGCTTCACCTAGGCAGCATTGTAAAAAGCCTGGTAACTTGTGTTTGTGTAAATATATTTTGTAGAAAAACACTCAGACTGGATTTGAGAACATCACATAATTGGAAATCCATTAAGTCTCCTGATATTTTGTTAGAGGGGTCAGTAACTGTTAAATATTATTGCCTTATTCTAATTTGAATTCATCTGCCTGATGTTTTCAGCTGCATTCCTGTTATTTTTCTCTGCTAGTTTAGAGAGATCTTTAGTAACTTGCAGTTTGTTCTCTTAAAGGTACTTACGCAATGCAACCAAGTCACCTTTCAATATTTTTTGATAATTAATTAAACAGTCTGAATTCTTTAAAAGTTTTTCTGTATCAGAACATGGAGGAAAGTGCTTCTGAATTACCTCACAGTGCAAGTGGAAAGTCCTGTGCTAAACCATATTAAGCTACATGTCAACACTGAAGCAGAATTAAGACAGCCTTAATTAAATTTGGCTTAACTCATTTCTGAAGTAAATTAAGCCAAACTGAATTGCAAACACTTTAATTCTGAATAACAGAGAAGAAATACGTGCTTCTGTATGTGATAAACTTGTTACTTGTAAAGTGAGGGTATGATTATGCTGGATGAACTCTGAGACAGAAGTTGGTATGCCTAGCAGGAGAGTTTCATCTGGAATTTGGAGATTTATCGTTTATCTTTAGGTAAGACTCTATATTGCATACTGCATATGGATGATGAAGAAAAAAACTGCTGTGATCTGGATTGGATGTGCTATATTCTAATTTTTGTCTGAAGAATAAATTTTTGATGCATGCATTACCACATGGTGGGAAATCTACAAGTGAAGATGCATGGTCTAGAAAGAGACATCTCAGCACAGCATACAACCTGTGGAAATACAGGTATCAGGAACAATACAGAAATCACTTTCACACATGACATAATTTGAGAAGGATCAGACACGAGGAAAATGGAGATAGTAGAAGTCAAAAAAGATGTTGGTTACTCATAGCCAAGAGAAGAAAGAATTTGGACATGTTTAGTGCTGATGTGTGATATTCTTCTCTCAGATACTCATTAAGACAGGTACTTCTATATAGAGTTAGAAGGGTATTCTTGAATGCTTTTTGGTGTAGAACAAACAAATAAAAAAAAATAAATATTTTAAATCAAGTAGTTGTCATAAATGACCCTCATTTAGGAAAAGTGGACACAGGAGTAAACAAAAGAGTAATGTGACAGTGCATTATCTGCCTAGAGCAAAAGAGTAAGATGCAAAGACAGGTTTGAATGATGCATGTTGGAAACACATGGCAGAGAAATACGTGGAGTGGTACATTGTAGGATTCTTCAAGGCTCTTGATGAAAAGGAAATCTTGGTGATTTTGTCAGAGAGCTTTTAAAAACTGTAAATAAAAGAAGGAAGGAAAGATGGAAAGATAACCACTGGTTGCATAAATGAATGTGAAGCAGCAGACCTTTTTTGGAGAAGTGAGACATGTTCCAATGGTGATGGGGAACACATGGATGAGAGAGCCTTGTGCTTCAGAGGAAGAGAACTAATCTTTCATGAAGCAAAATAAAATAATGCTGAAGTAGATGGAAAATGAAAGAAAGAAAGAAAAAAACAAAACAAAAAAACAAGCTCAACAAGCTTGTAATAAAGAAATTGAACTAGTGTGGGAAAAAATGAAGAAGGAATATATTTCCCAAATGTCTATGTATTGCTGCTAAGCATCTGAGTAATGAGCAAGATCAAATGAAAGTGTAATGTAATTGGTTATACTGAAACCTGCTAGGAAAATTTTGGAATTTCAGAATTTCCAGGTCCTGGTCTATGCCCTGCTGGGGGAGGACAGAAATCATGTGTGACTAGGATGGGGGGAATGGCAGTGTGTTACATCTTCATTTACTGATAATTCAAGTCTAAATATTGCAAGCATGCTGATAACGGTTTAGGAAACGAGCCTGCTTGTCACACTGAATCAAACTAGAAAAAAGGGTAAGTTACTTCATAAGTACTTGTATTCCATACACAAAAGGTAAAAGTGTAGCTATGGATTTCAGTTTGGATGAGATACACCTGAGATTTCATGTGGCAGCAGTGATCATAGAATCATAGAATACTGGGTTCGAAGGGACCTCAAGGATTACCTGGTCCAACCTTTCTTGGCAAAACCATGATCTGGACAAGATGGCCCAGCACTATGTCCAGCTGAATCTTGAAAGTATCCAATGTTGGGAAATCCACCACTTCCCTGGGAAGATTATTCCAGTGGCTGATTGTTCTCATTGTGAAAAATTTTCCTCTTGTGTCCAGTTGGAATCTCCCCAGGAATAAGTGGTACCCATTAGCCGTCATCTTTTCCATGTGACTCCTTGTAAAAAGGGAGTCTCCATCTTTGTAGCCACCCTTTAAATACTGGACCATGGTGATAAGGTCTCCCCTAAGCCTTCTTTTCTCAAGGCTGAGCAAACCGTTCTCTCAGCCTTTCCTCATATGGCAATTTCCTAGTCCCTTGATCATCTCTGTGGTCCTTCTCTGGACCCTCTCTAGCCTGTCCACATCTTTTTCTGTATAGTAGGGATCAAAACTGTACACAGTATTCCAGGTGTGGCCTGAACAAGTGCTGAGCAGAATGGGATAATGACTTCTTTATCTCTGCTGGTGATGTCCTTGTTGATGCAGCCCAGCATCCTGTTGGTTTTCCTTGCCACTGCAGCACACTGGCCACTCATACCGAGCTGCTTGTCCACAAGGACTCCCAGGTCCCTTTCCACAGAGCTGCTCCTCAGATGGATAGATCCCAGTCTGTGCTGCACTCCTGGATTTTGTTTTCCCAGGTGTAAGACCTTACACTTGTCCTTATTAAATTTCATAAGGTTCTTGTTAGCCACCTCTTCCAGGTCTTCCCGCAGGGTGGCTCTCCCTCTGAAGTGTCCACTCAGTTTGGTCTCATCAGCAAACTTCATCAGGGTGCACTTGATCCCATCATCCCATGACTTATGAAGATCCTAAACAGCATTGTGTCCAATATCAATCCCTGGGGGGGCCCACTTGTGACAGGTTACCAGTTGGAAAAAGAGCTATTTCCCACCACCCTCTTGATGTGGCCTTGCAGCCAGTTCCCCACCCACAGCACAGAGAACTTCTCTAGGCTGTAACACACCAGTTTCTCTAGGAAATGGCTGGGGTGAACTGTATCAAAAGCCCTGGAGAAATCCAGTTAGACAATGTCCACTGTTTGCCCCACATCAACCAAGCATGTTACTTTGTTAGAAGGTAATCAGGTTTGTCAAGCACAATTTGCCCTTCATGAATCTGTGCTGGCTTTTCCCAACCATGTGCTTCGTTTGATTTGTGATAGTCCCCAGGAGGATTAATTTCATATAGTAAATAGTAAATACTACTGAAGATTCCAAACATTAGAGATGACTATTTTCTAACACAAAAGATGTAGTATCCAGTGTAACTCTATTTTGGACTACATTGTAACAAGAAAGGATGAATTAATCTTTGGTGTGGGAGTTTGTGGTTACCTAGACACCAGTGATCATGACCCAATTACACTTAATATGGGCAGAGAATAGTGTTCCTATTAACATGTGTTCCTGTATATTTTTTTCCTTAATAAGGGCTGATTTTCCAGAGCTGAGGAAATATTATAGGTAAAGCAGACCACAAGGGGAAAAAAGTATACAGAAGTGTTATGATCAAAAATTGAGTCCCTTTTTCAAAGGATTTTGTTACATATCCAAAAAGGCACAATCCTCTAATCAAGAATTGAAGACATATTCAGTTAAAAAACAATCATGCTTTAGTAGCAAAGAGAGAAGGCAATAATTAGAGTGTAGAGGACAGTGAATCATAATATTGATGAAAAATCTACATGATAGATTGATTATAGTAAGACAGATTTATTTCAGTCTTGGTTTCTTGTTGGTTAACACGAATTGTTTACTAGTATTTCTGAATGTAATGAGTAAACAACAGTAGAGGTCATTTTCCTAAATGTGTCTGATGAAAATAATCTTCTGAGGGATAATAGCATAGATTTATTATCACTGAACAAAGAAAACAGGGAAAATAGATACCAGCCAATGTAACGTGGGAAATGGATCTAAGAAGCTAAAAAGTAAAATTTTATGGCAGTCAGTACTGTGAACACTAAGAAAGCATCTGGTACCAGAACTAGAAAATAAGCTCTAGAACACTATTATAGGAATTATTGTATTGATAGTATAGTTAAACAGATATACTTATTAAAGTCATACCTTAAATTTCTTAGTGGTGTTTCTTTTTGTTTTGTTTTTTTTTTTTTTGTTGTTAGTCTTTCCAAATATGGTGTGTTATAGTCTGCATGCTCTCTATAATGATGATGCGAAACACTGATTATCACTTCTTCCTCTGGGATTTCTTAGGTCATGGGGCTAGGTGCAGAGGGAACACACTGTTCCTTTTGACAACTCTTTGTATCTGCCATAGATTGTCATTTGTAAGACATATCTAATCAGTTTGTTCCCTCTGCCCCAGAAATGAGAAATCTTCTACTCTGTTGAGTGTCCACTTAGTCCTAGCAATTTTTTTTGCTTTAGGGATTAGTTTTAAAGAGACTGAAGTCTTACCAAATTGATAATAGGACTTACATATATCTCCAAATATGATTTATCTCATTTTCTGTTGTCATCATAATCACTGCCATAGGCAATGCTTCCTCAGCACCTTTCATCTCAGGAGAGAAAAATAACAATATATAGTTGTCTTTGAGACCTTATGATATTTGAAGCCTATGTTCCCATTTTGCACTAGGGTGAAAACACTGCCTTTTAAAATAACTTGTAAAAATTGAAAACAGTTGATCACAGAATATATCATTACACTCATCTGGGCTGAAGAAAGCTCAGATTCTAGTCTGCTTCATTTAAAACAAGGACTTAAACCACCAGAAGGTTCTTTGTTGAACTTGTTCCTGCTTTTCAGGTAACAGTTGTTACATTTTGTATAAATAATGAGATATTCCTTGAGCCAGAAAGACACTAATTTCTATAACTTAGTAGCAATGGTACTTACCTAAAATAGAACACCCTAGTCTCAACCATGGCTTCAATTAATATTTAATTGTTTATAGGGAAGAGGGGAGCTCAACTGAAAAGGGTATCTTTCTCTTGGGGTCTGATCAAAAATGGCATCCGAGAGCTGAGTGGCTCTTCCTGAGAAAAGTCACCTCTAACCAATTATTTTCTCACAAAGAAGTTTTGGCTTAGGTAAAAACAACAGATTTCTCAAAACTGAACTCTAACTGAATCTCTCACTGTGTCCCACCTCTTAGCTTTTGGAATAAAACAGAAAGTTTCCTTTGGGGGTGCTAGAAATAATGACTGAACTCCACAATAAAATTGAATCAGAGATTCATACAAATCAACAATGAAAAAGATGATTGTTAATGAGTTTGAGGAAGAAGTACAGCTATGTGCAACCAGGGCTAAAAAAGACCAGAAATGTTGTCCATTTTTATGGTATCTTTTTCCTGATGGAGACCATTTATTTTATAAAATATAGTTTAAAATAGATATACAGATTTGCTTTTGCCACAGGATCAGAAGGGCAGTTTCCATTTCAGTGAAAGGTACTGTGTTTTTCGTAGTCATTCCTTTAAAAGTTGTTGGTCAGCAGATTGCAACTGCAGAGACTTGCTTTGATTTGGAGGGGAAGCTGTTAGTTTATAAAATGATATTGTCTTGCAAGACAATTGAAAGTCGAGTGAGAAGAATATTTGGTTTGAAATGCTATCTCTACATGAAAACGGTGGAGGAGGAATCTAGCACTTCTGAAGGCACTTACTTTGCCACTCTCCTTTTCCATTATACTATACTTTCAATTCCATTTTTATTGCCTTTCTCATATTTTTCTTCCTAGCCTTGAGAAATAATAGGCTTGGACCTGGCTGTTGTCTGGGTTAGGGAGAAGGGCTGTATAACCTTGTCATGATGGCCCAGAGCGTATATGCCTCACTGGTTGGCAATGATGGGGAAGAAGGGAGACAACCCTATAGTACATCATAAACAAGCCTGAGTAACTTGGTACCTTTCTCACAACCTTCAGCTGGCCTGCACGCAGTTGAACAGGCACCTGAAGTCAACACAGTAGCCTTTGCTACAGGAAGGATCTTTTCCACCAAAGATTAAAGCAATGAATGTGTGCTATGTGATGGGCTCTATGTTCCCTGCAATCTGATGGTCCATGTGGATTTTGCAGTAGGCAGCTGGACACCAGTTTTGCAATGACCTTTAAGAGCAGCCCTTTTGTCTTTTCCAGTGAGGGAGAATGAAGTAAATGGGATCTGAAAGCAGAGCTCAGGCTGGCTCCAAAAGAGCTACAGAAAGGTCACTTTTCTGATCAAGCTAGTATGCTTAGTGATTGGAAGGGCTTCCAGGGTTCAAAGTATTGAAGCTTTTTCTGGATCAAGAATAACCACACTAACCCCCCACATGCACCAAAATTACTTGAATTTCTTATCTGACTGATTGGCTCTAGGTAAATATGTTGCATAAACTGGATACCTGCAGCAAGCCACAAAAACTTCTATGGTTTTACAGACTTAGTCCTTGCAGATACTCACCAAATCCTTTGATTTGCGTACCCTGAAGTATAATTTGTACTGGGGCCTGGTATTAAATGTCAGCTTTGAAAATGGGCCTTGTCACGACTAATGCAAAATTCACTCCTGTGGTTAATTTAACAAGATAGATCGACAGACGTACATTTATTAAACAACCATAATTATATTAATGCTGGGCTCTGTCCAGGAGAGATTCAGGTCTAGCATAATAGGATTTGTTCATAATATAGAAGTGAGATCTCTGAATATAGATAAAGTGAGAAACCCAGGACTGTGAGAATGAGGCCATGTTGTGGGCTGAGTTTGAGTAGCTCTGGGATGTTCAGATGCTGGTGGTGCAGGTGAGGCTGTGGACTGTGACAAAGGTACATGATTAGAGCTGATGTCAGACTTTAGGAATAGTGACAGTCTTTTGGTTATTCTGGATGCTGCAAAGTTGGTTGGAGTTCATTGGCACAGGTATTGACCTTCTCAGGTGCACTGCATTTGCATGCTCATTTACTATAAAATATCAGCAAAGCACCCTGACAATTTTAAAGGATCTGCTGTGCCTGAATTGTATTTAGTTTCATGACATCTCCTCTGCAGGATATGATAACAAGTTGTTTTGGTGTGATACTGGTCATACTGCACATCGTTATGTGGACAAGACAAGCTTGGGCTTTGGAAACAAGTAAGAATTGGATTATTTCTGAATCTTCCTATGTACAATTATGTTATTTCAGGAAAATGGCCAGTTGTTATTGGCCTGTTCTATTCTGTCTGGTTGCACTGATGTCCTGGGAATAAAGCAGAAGGTTTCTGGAACAGTGGCAGCTCTGCTCAGTTGGTTGTAGGAGGCAAGAAGAGCCTCTACTGGATTCAGCATCTGCCTGCTTCTTATGCTGATACAGTGCCCACTTCTCCTCCTCTGCATACTGATGTCCTATCTCTTTAGTCTGCTTGTCTGTCACTGTAAACAGGGGAGAACAAAGTTGACAGTGTTGGATTGAAGGGCTGTAAGTGGTTATTGATTCCCAGATTTCTTGCATTCCTAGAGGTGGGGGTCAAGAAGGGTGGGTATTTGAGTACAGACATGAGCATGCAAGTTTGTAATGGCATGTTAGCACTGGTGAGTAATAGGATGTACATGATTATTCTTTTCAAGTGGATTTGTATATGCTGTAGTTGGCTGTGTGCTTATATGCACATTAGGGGATGTGTTTGTATGTTCTGTTTGGAAGAAGCTGAGCACAAGGGTTTGTGCATGTGTGTGAGTGTGCATTTATCTCTGCTTATAGGCAGAGCTCAAAATGTATGTAATTGGCATCAGTATTTCTTGGAATATGTGAGTGTGTGTATCTTGTGTGTATGGGTGTAATAGCATATGGGGCTACTTCTGTGTCTATACTAGACTAGGTGCAGCTAAAATGATGATGGACTGTGCAACACTGCTGTCATGTGACATGCATAACACTCAGCCTTCCTGCTAAATATTTCTTGTATAGTGCATGTGGGAGTCTGTAGTAGCCTGTGAAAGGAAAAGGGAGCTCAGTTCTAAATGAAGACTAAAAAAAAAAAAATGCACACAGTGATGATGGAGTTCAGATTTCATTAGCTTCTGATACCTCTGTTCACAGGAAAAAATTCACACTTCCTTAGTGACCTTTTAGTAAATGCAAAGCTAGGGGGGAAATCTGTCTTTCAGTTCCTTTACATTTGTAACTAATTAGAGTGAGGGTGTTGAGTGCAGTGTTTAGGATTGCAGGAAAGCCTGCTGAAGGACAGCAGACTCACAACACTGGCATTTATGCATATGTTGTTTGCATATGGTAGCCCACAGGACAGCAGAGGAGATGAATACCTTCTGATGTCCTGTCCCATCCCTTCTTCCAGCTGAGATTGGATCAGAAGGGCAGGGCAGCCACCTCACACTCTGCAGTCCAGTTCGGTGACACCTTATTGACGTGAGGGGTGCCATGGTGGCAGAAAGCAAACCAACATAGGCAATGCCTGTCAGTACTGCTTCTTTAAGCTGATTTTACCTGCTGCATTGTAGAGCAGGGGGAAATGGCTTATCCCTTGCAATGTTTTCTCCTTACTGTTCATCCAGTGTTTATCAAACACTTGAAAGGAATGTTCTGTATCTTACTTCACTTTTCTCCACTTTCTCTAGGGTCATCTTCAGCTCTTTAGAAATGTCTTTCTCAGCATAAACATTTGGGAACTTAAAACCACATGAATGGATTTTGTGGCAGAGGAGGACAGGACCAAGCAAGAACATTTCAACTGGAGACGTGGAGTCAGATCCCATTTAAGTACCCTCAACCTGTTGATTCAGAGATAGTCAGTACCCCATAGATGTGTAAATGGTGATTTACTATTCATGCTTTTGATACTAATTATAAGGGCAGAAACTTGGTATTGGGGTATTCAGCTAGTATTTTAGTGTCTCTGCTGTTGACTGGTGTAGGATGAATGTTATCTTCTGTGAGTCCATTGCTAGAAAGGAGGAGAATCGGTATTTTCTATGTCTCTTTAGAATAATCTTTTGTGATGCTCTTTGGGAGAGAAAAAGCTCAGGTAGGTTTATGAATTCATGTGAAAAGGTTCTTAAGAGAGGGACAGCCTAAAGAAAGATGAAATTCATTGTGGTACAGATTTGGCTTCTTATCTGCTCATACATCCCAAGAATGAGAAGCATGTGGTTCTTCTAGTTGTGATCAGAATACATAAGTACAATATAGATGGCATTCAAGTTCAGGCTGGCATTGATGGAGATCCTGACTGCTTGAAATAAGGGAAGGTAAAATTTTGCAGAGGCTTATTTCATGAACATTGAATAACAGATAATTCAATCCCCGAGGTGCTTCATTAAGTATGCTACTCTTTCCAGTCAGTTCCACTGATTTCATTTGAGAGCATACAGCTATGATAAACTGAATTAAATGTGAGATCTCCTAACTCCTCATCCAAAATCTAAACCTTAAAGAGCTTCCAAAAAGGCAGAATCAGTAATTGAAGGCCTTCTCTTTGAGACAGCCAGAATGCTCCCAAGACAACCAGAAGTGTTTTACCCATAACATTTCTGTGTCAGTACTACAGAGGCTTGGCATAACCCCAAAATACATCTAATTTATGTATATGTGTTTGAATTTAAAAGGAAAGGAGAAAAAAAGAAAAGAAAACAAAAAGCCTTAAGATCTTTTTCCTCCACAGTGCATGCTACTTTCGGGTGCAACAGCACAAAATTACTTGTTAAATATAGAGAACTCAGTCTATAAGATTTTATAGAATTTGCTTTTCATTTGGTGGGAAAATCAGCAGTGCACATGGAGAGGATAATTCCACATATAACTTGTGTAACCTGCTTCTTCCAGCTTACTGTTTGCCTATGAGTGAATGTTTTGTCCCTGGGAATGGATGTGCCCACAGCTCTTACAGACCTGGTAAGAGAACCTGTAGGGACTGAATTAAGGCTTTGTCATTACTGATTGCACATAATCCTTAGTGGGTTTCAGATGCAGAAAAGAGGCTGCAGAATTGGGCAGAACAAAAGGGGAGGATGTGCTCAATCACAGGTGGATTTAAATGTTTTCAGTAGTTGAATATTTGTATTTTCACTCCTTAGTTTAAGACTGACACCAGACTAAGGGGCTTTGGCGTGACTTTAGGGGGAAAATCATAAGTGGTGGAGCTGTGCCTGCTGAAGGTGGGGTCTGTTGCATTTTCGAGTCTGAAACTGGAGTGGCAGAGACTGCAGGGTGGGAGGAGCGTGACCGGGGCAGGGTTAGGGGCAAAGTCACAGCAAGCACAGCACAGGTTTATGCTTATGCATGACTATAGCCTGTATAATCCATTGCTTGCTGACAAATGTACTAAGTTCACAGACAAAGAAGTGAAAAAGAACAAGGTATATTTTTCCCAAATAATTTGCTAATCATATTTTATTTTCACTAGGAGTCTGGGTAATAGTAGTGCTCAACTTGCCTCTGTGTAAAACGGCTTAATTTTTATGTTTCCATTTAGCTGTTTTTATTATGTTATTTCTTAGCTCATTGATGGATGAGTCCCGGTTACACTGAAGCAAGTGCCTGGGAAATAGAAAATTAATTCAGTGCTATCCCTCTGCATGTAATGGGGGTGACAGATATTGTTGGTTGTAATTAATTCACTTATAAAGGACCAAGATCTGCATTCTTGCATTTTCCTATTATACCACTAATTACTAGAAATTATTAGCATGGTGTTAGTAAACACATGAAGACCATGTGCACAATTTACAAGAGAAACAGAAATGAATATCTGTGTGTTTCCATTCAGCTACCTGCCTACATTTTCCTGAATCACACATTACATGAGTGTTTGTACTGATAAGGTGTCTATGTGCAGTGAGTATTTGTGAGTGCAAACTTGGAAGTGTGTTGGTGGAAGACTACGATTGAAAGCAGGTACATGTATGTGAGTGTGGGAACTAGTCCAAAACATGTTCTTTCAGACCTTCACGTGCACAAATGTGCACTGGTGTGTCTGATGAACATATTTTGTGTACTTATAAATGGGTGCTGTTTGTTATGATAGCTGTGCCTTAGGAATGTGTCCTTGTGCATCTGTGATCATGTGTATCTGTGTGTATGCACAGAGGTATGAGCATGTCTGAAGAGTGCACATCAGCCCAAGAAGGAGATAATACGGTGTACAAAAATCTGTTAAGAACTTCACCTTAATCATTTTTAGAAGTCATTTTGTACTAAGAAGCAGGGGATTTTCCTCTGCAAAAGAAAAGTCACAAATGAAACGAGTATAAAAGAGCATCTGTAACAGTGACCATGCAGTTGATTGTCAGTCTGAGACAGAGAACTTTCCATATGTGCCTTTTTCTCTCATTGATCCTCACAGATGTAACCTCTAGTAGCAGCAGTTAATGAAGTCTTTGGGGGTCTATTGTTTGTTTTGTTTTGTTTTGTTTGGGTTTCTTTTGTTTTGTTTTTCCAGAGAAATGTGCATAAGAGCTTGGCAGAAACTGGCTTTTCTTGAAAATCATGTCTAACTTTTTTTTCACTGTCAGCCAATTCCTTTAGTCTCTGAACATAAGACTTGCCAATAAAAGTCCAGAAATATCTTCTCTCACTAGAACTAATGTTTGCCAACAATAGCTAGGGAAGAGGAGAAGAAATCTATTTTGGTAGCTGGATTCTAACATGAGGTAACCCTGTTGGCTCTAACAAAAATTAATTTGTCACCTAAAGTTGAAAGGTTTATTTTTACTGGAAATCTTTTTGACCAAATTCTAATATGATAGTTTATAGGTGATATGTGTTAGCTACTTATGGACAGGAAGGTGTCAGACGAGTGTAATGTAATGCAGTGAAGTTGGTCTTAATCTAGCTGTGGTTTAGGATGTTGTAACCTCTATATTGAGGAGTGTGAGAGAAAGCTGACTGTGTGCCAGTGCAGCCTCCATCAACATCATGCCTCTTTTTGTCTGAGATTTCCCCAACATTGGGATGAAATGTGAAGGACTATAGAGCTGAAGTGGAAGGGACAGGTAGGTTCAGCTCAGCTAGTGATAGATAGGCAGGTTGAGGGACTAATTTCTCCTGTCCAAGCTACAACTTCTGCACTATTGGTCAGTTGGGGCTGAGATGGACAGTTTGGAGTGCCTGTACTGAGAAAATAATTAAGGTCAGTGACAGCAATGGGAGAAATGGAATTAATACCAGATATCTCTCCTTGTCAGCCAAGGCTCTGTCCACTGCTGCTGAGAAAGGTGAGCAGGCCAGGCCTGTGAAGGATAGGCAGGTTCAACCAAGAAGCCAGGTCATCAGACAAGTCCATGGTGATGATGCGGGTCCAAGGTCAAGTCAGGAACACAAGCCAGTGAATCAGAATCAGGTTCAGTGATGGTGACTGGGATCAGTCTAGAAATAGCCTGGTAAGTCCGTAGTGACAAGGCAGGTCCGAGGTGAAGCCAGCAAATCAGTCCGTCTGTCAGAGTCCAGATTGATGAGGCCTGTGGGTAAGATTGATGGGCAGATACATTTGTTGCTTTTGCTTCAGAGGCAAAAACAGATTCAGGTTCTCAGTTGCTGTAATAACATCTATTCTGATAGAAGCAGGCATATTCCAATGTTGTGCTCATCTGCTGCTATCCTTGAGCATCACCACTCTCTCTTGAACTCATGCAGCTTTTTAGTCTTCCTGTTGTCCAAAAGCCTGTGGCTGTGTCATCTTCCTGAGCCTGTCCAGATTACACCCCTGTCTCTGCTGAGTGGGACTAGCAGCATCTCCCTATCCACCTTGTATTCTGCCATCTAGCTGCACTTACAGAGATTGGAGGTTCTTTGTTACAGTGACAGTGGCCCTCAGAGGCTTCTTGGACCTGTCTATCCTCAGGCTGGTAATCAAGAAGCTGAGAGTGAACCTGCTGTACAACAGACATTAAGTAAAGGAATCCAGGCTCCCCAGAGTATGGAGATGGGCAGCTAATCTGCCTGAGGGAGCTAATCCTCCTGAGGGCTTAGTCTCAGGAGGAAGGGGAGAAGCAGGGGGTAACTAAAGGTCTACTGCTGTCCGGCTCTCAGCATCTATCTGTCATTTTGTCTGAGATTCACGTTTTGCTGTTTCATTACAAAAAAGATACAAGTTCTTTTTAAAATAGACTCTTTTATTTGATTTCGGGGTGGGGGTTTTTTGAAACTTAATCTTTATTTCTTGTTAGTCTCTGATTTTTAATTTAGGAAAAAACTATGGCATAATTCCAGATTAATAACCTCAAACAATTTTTTTTTCTATCTGTGAGAAGTGAAGTGTGAGAGGTGAAGAGAATTGTGCTATCTCCCTACCTCTGCCAATGCCCTTGACAAGGTGCCTTTGACTAGGTTACTCCTCCTCTGATTCAGCATCCCTGCTTGCAGTACTGTTTTCTTACCTCCCAGAGGGTATCCTGCGATTAATTGAGGAATGTATCTAAACGACTTTAGCATGCAAGTTGAAAGTCACCAGGGAGAAAACTATTACTAGGGCAGGA
Source organism: Tyto alba (assembly GCF_018691265.1). NCBI lineage: Eukaryota > Metazoa > Chordata > Aves > Strigiformes > Tytonidae > Tyto > Tyto alba. Next base: position 8,223,296 of record NW_024881317.1, read on the forward strand.
ATAAAGGTCAAGCCCTTGCTGACATCATTGTCTTGATTAATTAATACACTAATCTCTATAACTCCTCTTCAGCAAATATAATTTGGCCTCGTCCCTTGTTTTGCTCTATTTTCTTTGACTTACCTTTGAGACAACTAATGAAAAGACCTAGGTGAAAATATTGCTTCTTACTGTATCTCCTCCCCTCAACCAGCCCTATGCCTTAGTTACCGCCCTGTCATCCTTTGCCCTTGCTTGTCTGAGAGCTTTGCAGAAAAGTCCCCTGGCCAGTTAAATGACTCTTCACTGGACACCAAAACAGACTTATCCCTCAATTAGGGATTTGAGGAGTGATATCCAATTACTTGAATCACTAGGAAAACTGTGGGTGGAATTGACTGAAGAGGAGAGTTAAATTTGATACTATTTTCCTGTGGCTATTTTCTATGGGAAAGTACAAGACCAATGCTAGAAAATGTTAGGGAGTCTTTGTTCCCTTGGTGAAGCCTGATGAAAGGTTGAGTAGCTATCTGTGACTGCAGGAAGGAGATGCCAGCAGTTTGGATTCTGTGGCTGATATAGCCCTGGGGCTCAGTGTTTTGGGACAGCTGCTTTTAAACACAGAGTGTCCATGATCTATTAGGGATCACTACCAGCATCAGAAGATGAAGCAGGGCTTGGAGAGGAGCAGAAGGTGGAGTGAGCAAATGCATGTGGTGAAGAGCAGTAAACCAAACCATCCTTGGATAAGCAAGAGGGAATATTCCCTCCAGGTTGCTATCCAGTGGGAAATCAAAGAAATTAAGAAAATATCCCCTTATCTTCTATTCAGTTCTTAGTTCCGGTTTGTTGTACTTTCCATTCCTTCATGATTACATCTGTGTTTCGGTCAGGTATTGTTTTCTGCTTGAGTTGGGAACATTCCCTAAAGCTGTTCTGAGTGAACAATACCCTTGTTCTCTTTCCAGGACAATTTTAGATGGAATTTTTGGCAAATCACACAAATGTAGAATGTTTACTGTCCTGTCTTACATCATCCTTTGACAAATTTTTAATGCTGTCAGTCTAATATGCATCAGAAGTTGAAGTGTATTACCATAATGCAGTTCATTGGGGGTAATCCCATGCAAATTTTTCTGTGGAGAGTCATGCTAAATTATGTTCTTGCAAAAAAAAAAAAAAAAAAAAAGGAAAAAACCCAAAGGCTTTTTTTTTAAACTCTTTGTTCTTTGGATTTCAGAGCAGCTGCAATAGTCACAGGTTTAAACCAGTTGTTAGACATTCAGCAGCATGTGCAGGAATGTTCCTTCTCACAGGACACTGCTAAAAGAATGGAGTTATGCATTGCAGTGCATTTTCTATATATGCATGTCTGATGTTTAGTTTTAAAACACTGCTATCTTGTCAAAGGAAAAATCTGATTGAATGTTGGAGTGGCACAGCAAAGAGAAATGTCTCTTGCCACTTTTCCCAACTCCGTTGTAGAAACATCTACAGGAAACGTCAGTTTTTATGAACTTAAAGGGCACCAGATGCCTCTTGGAAGTGGCAGATCTGATCATATGTGATGTTGTTTTTATATCTTTGTCTTATTTTGTTCTCTATTACCAAGGTCATTTGCTTGGAAACTAGCTGCTTTGTTCCTCTGAAACTCTGTACACTTCCCTAAACTGAAGCAGTAATCCTTCTTTTGGATGGAACTCTTGATTGTAGTAGAAATGATTGCAATATCACAAACAGAGGATTATCATTTTCAGTAGGAATCATAAAAGCAGGTTGAAAAGGACTACTAAGAAAAAGGCAGCTTGTTCTTATGCAAATTTTCTCAGGTGGTACAGCTGCAAAATTAGAAATCCTGAAAGCCTGTAATCTGGAGTCAGCATCTTCTCTGCTGACAAAGGTTTGCATGCTTTGCTGTGAATGGTCAGTAGTTTTTCAGAGACTCAGAGACTTGTAGTTAATTTTTACAAGACCTGTATGCTTCTCACCTCTCTAGGAGGTGAAGCGTTTATCAGCTGCTATGTATTTGTTTCCTGCTTGTCTTCATCTCTGAAAAAGCCAGTGTGGAAGTATCCACAGCAGAACCAGGGGAAATTTAAGATGCTTTTGTGTGAGTCACATCAGTTATCCCACTTGCTAGAGATAGCTGCCTCCCCCTCACCCTAGCTCTGTCTCTCTGATCTTGTCTCCCTTTCTTCAGTCTGTTCCTTACAGTCTTCAAAGACCTGATTTCTTTTTCTCTTTCTCTCCTAAAGCACATTAAGTGGGGATGTTAAACTTGAGCCTGTGCTGGTGGGATTATATAGGGGAAAAGGCTTATAGGTGGTTTGAAAAAGTCTGCATCCAACTTCCAAGTCTAACTGATACTTCTTCTTGGTAAATACGTCCAAATGTCTAAAATCATCTGCATGCTGCTGGTTGATTCCTCATGGACAAGCACCACAGTTTCATCTCTCCTGTAATAAAGTAGGAGCTTCAGTTTTGATCTCCATTTTTGGTTTTCCTTTTAATAATAACTTTTCCAGCCAAAATTAATGTAAAAATATCCATCAGCCAATTTAGTGGCTGTCAGCTTACTTTGTACCACTGGACATGTGGGCTGGTGATAAAATGAGCCTTTGGACTCTGCAGACATGTAAACCCTGGTTAGCAGTTCATGGCAGCTGTTTCACCTGAAAAAACTTTCCTGATGTTTGATTTCTGACTGGACTCACTGGAGGATGTCCCTCCTAACCCAGCCTCTTAATGGAAAGATGAGTGACTTGCCCTTGGGTCATCTGGTAAAATCTCCCTTTGACCCAGCTTTCTCATGTATTCTTTAACTCTTTATATGATATTATTGTATTACATGTTCATTATATGAACCTGCATTAAATCAGAGCAGACATCAAAGAGGGTCCTGCAGTACTTTTGCCTGAATTACCCTCAGTGTTATCAGCCATTCTCTAGGTGGCTAGTATAGAGTACTCAAAAGAAAGAGAAAAAAAAAAAAAGTCACATTTTCACTGTTGTTGTCCATTTTTCTGTTAAATGTGATGAACAGCAAGAAGGTTTCTGTGTCATAATGATTATGCTGACACCTATAAGAAAACAGCCAACGAGCTCCTTGCTTGTAATCCCATCCTTCAGCTTCAAAGGGAGCAGATGCCAGGCTGGGGAAAGCCCTCTCCTATACAGTGTCTCTTTCCTCTCTGACCCGAGCTGGTCATAGATGTTTTTTGTGCTTTCCCATGTACCTTTGGCTTGGAAAATCAATGACTCTTTTGTTGTTTCAGAAGTGTTAATAAAATAAATTGTAGAACCATAGTTGCTTCCTGTCACTGATCCTGAGGTTGTAGGGGAGTGATAGGTGGGGAGGCAGCTTTGATGGTGCCTGCTGAAGATAACCAAAGAGAATTTGTGATAGGAAGAAAAGGAAGAAAAGAAATTAGCCTGGGGGAAGTAATTTATAATTTAGGGGAAAAAGTCTCAGGTAGCTCTTGAGTTGTATCAGCATAAGGGGATGGACATAGAGTGCATGAAAGGTTTGGGTAATGAAAATTGAAATGCGAGAGGAAGGTGCAGAGCTGTAGATCACCCTGTGTCCTTACCTCTCACCTGTGGATCTCTGTGTGAGGACCTATTTAAAATAAACTTTTAAGGAGGCCAAAACACAGAGAGTCTTGGGATAATCTCTTCTGAACACATGCGCATAATTATTCCACCATAGAAGCTGGCATGTGATGTGTTCTGGGCAGGAAAACCACCACCAGGTGGAAGCTGCTGTGCTCTGAGGCCATTGGCAGAAGATCTTGGAGGAAATTAATGATTTTGTGGCAAGCAGGGTTAGATCTGGAAAAAAGAAGTATGCTTCAAGGCATGATCAAAAGTCTCTGGAAGAAAATATGGGACTCTCAGGACTGGAATAATAAGAGATTGTGTAGGCTGAGATTTGGATGAATTCTGGAGCTATTTGTGCTGCCTTGGAGCCACAAGTACATTGGCAGAGCTGGTAGGCAGCCAGGACAAGAACAGAGCGGGATGCTGTGGGACCATGCTGGCTGGTTTATACAGGAAGACAATGCTTACATGTTGTCTGCTCTGTTTATTATATTTGTCTAAGATTATAACTCAGAGAATCAGATGAAGCCCAGGTTTTGTTTCTGTCAGAGTTATAAGGAAACTGAGGAGCAGAGGATTTGAACTACTAAAAAGAAATAATTAAAAATGGCCAGCTGACTAGATAGTCTACCTGAAAGGTGCTAATTATGATTCATCTTGTTTAAAAACTTACTCCATGGGATGAGAGAACAACCAATAACAGAGCCACAAGCACTAGAGTAACACAGGGATGAGGAAACACAATGACTGAGAGTGTTAATAGTGCCTTGATAATACGGTGAATATTTTTTGAAGGAGGTATGAGAATTGGAGGATGATGGAGAAATGGTATATGAAGTTTCAACCATGGCTTTCAAGGGTGAACCAAGACTAATTTTCATGCAGTTTGGATTGCTGGACATCCTAGATGAGCCAGAGCTGATAAAAAGAGAGCTTCCTGAAAAAAAAAAAAAAAAAAAAAAAAAAAAAAGCATCAAAAAATTTGGGAGTTATGGAGTGAGATACAAAAGGACTGTTTGTGTAGTCAAAATCTAGTTAAAAGGCTGGACAAAATAAGTAAGATACATAAGGTGTCCCTGGGATGGAAAGAAATTGGTAGTAACTTGGATCCAGCTACCACTCTGTGAATTGGTGCCGGTCAATATTTATATTTGTAATGATTGGAAGGAAAGGAAAACAGTAAGAGAATAAGATTTGTTGTTTGTAACTGATACAAATTATACAGTAGGAAATAGGACTGAAAGGTTGTGGGTACTAGAGTGGAAGATGAAACACAGGCAGTGGCAGAGTAAAGCATGTTTGAAGGAATAGTTTAAAGCATCCAGACACATAGCTGTTCTCTGAATTAGCTCTAACCATTCAGGAAAACATAAGTAGCTATTATAAAGACAGTTTGATAAAGATGTCTGTGCCATGTGCAGCAGCAGCAATAAAGAAAAAAGTGAATAAGATGCCTGCATGTGTGAAGACAGAGGTAGACTTGGAAAATGTAATAATATCCCTACATTTGTGAATGGCGATACCTCCTGCGGACTACTGTGTTTGTTATGGGTCATTTCTTTTGCAAAAGACAAAACAGTGATAAAGTGGAACTAGAGGGAGCAGATGCAAGTGTTTAGTGGCCTGGAAGGCAGCTTCAATACGGGGGAAGCATTAGGGATACAAGAGCTATTGAGTTATAAGGAAAGGAATAAAGCGTTACAGTGCAGAGAGCGCAGCAGTGTGCAGAAGTAACACTGAGCACTGTGTTGGGGAGAGGGTTTGCAGTGGTGTGGATGCTTGGCAGCAGCGTAGCAGGAAGCAGGCCCTCCACCCCCTTGGATTCTCCTCTATGTAACGTTGCTGCCAGGCCAAGACACAGTTTTACTGTGGTTTGCTAGTGTCCATAATGCACTCGTGTGGGGGGAGCAGAGTGCCAGAGATAACGTAAGGCAGAGTGTTACAAGGCTGGAGCAACAGGGGCGATGTCTGGGTCATGCTGCATTGGCTTCTCACTAAGCTCTAAGTAAAGCTCTAGCGCATCAGTACCTGTGTTGGTGCTAAAGTGAGAGGTACCATGATCCTGGGCTCTCATTTTGGATGAGGAATAAAATCACACTAGCCTTGCTCTGTCACTTTGGGCAATATATATTTTCAACACCACTGTGATTGGAAGAATAGCATATATTTTATTGGGGTAAGAGGGAAAGTCTGTAAGGTTTCCTCCATTGCAATTTATACGACAGTGAATTTTACAATAAAACCTAATTTGGAAGTTCCTAGTGTTGTTAGTTTAAATACTTTACTTTAAAGCCACATAGAAAAAAACCAATAAATTGTGTAATATAATACAAACATATGTGGCCATTTAACAAAATTAAGATGCAACAATTGATTCTTTATGTAACACATAATTAACCTGGGGATCCCCATAGTGGATGGAATTATGAAGACAAATACCTTATTAAGAATTTTTAAAGCTGGTATAGACACTTTATGAATAGCATCTGCGTTTACATTAGCCAGAATAAAATTATAAATATCATAAATCCTTTTGTTCCAAGGCATATGGTAATCACCAGCCAGGATTAGAAAATTATTTCACACCCATGATGAAATATGGCCAAAACAGATAAATTCATAACTGAAAATAAGGCTTGGGTGGGCCACAAGTCTGGTTGCTTTTCTGTACAGTGAAGTTATTTATACAGGCAAACTTTTAAGTGGAAGTAGAGAGGGAAGAAATGTGATCGAGGGATTAGGCTGTCAATTTAGGACTTGTAAAATTTCAGCTTCTTGCTTTCCCAGACTGCTTTTAAGAGCTAATTCATTTGACACAGATTCTGAGACATACTTAGAGCCCCACCTCACTTTTAATCTCCAGATACCTCAGGCTATTACCCGTCTGTGACTTGTTTCAGGTTCCACAGTTATCAGATAAAAGGAAAAAGTATGTATGTGAGAGAAAGTCATGGATAGACTGCTGATGAATTTTCAAGGCACCATCAGATGACATGATACCAGTTAACCTGTTGCAAATACTGGGAGCATGGGGAAGAAAGGTGCTTTCTTGAATTAAGCACTTGATTGTTACGAATGTAAGGTAATCACTTGCTTTCCTCACACTACCTCAGAATCCCTACGTGACTGTGAATGGTTTCCTAGTTCTGTTCCCTGTCTGCCAAGTAGGAGGATTAAGTATCCTGGAGCAGCATTAATTTTGCTTCAGGAATTAGTGTGTTGGGGTTTTTTGTGGATGATTTTTTGTTGTTTTTTTTTTTTTTTTGTTTGGTTGGTTTGGGTTTTTTTAATTAGAAAAAAAAAATAGCATTACTCCTGTTTTTTGTTAGCTCTACTATCAAAAGCTGGCCCTCTGAAATGTCACTTCCAAGACACTCTTCTTCATTGGATAGTGCAGGCAGACTTCTTCTCCCCAGAATTTTCCACAGTCCTTACATCAGAACTTGAGACGCTCCTGACCCCATCACTGTGAAACAATGCAGATTCCTCCAAAGAGCTCATTTCTGGCCTGGCATATCATTCACTTGGCTTCTTCAGTTCTGTTTGCAAAGACACTGTGAGACAAGGTGAAAGATTGCTCAGTGTCTGTAAAGAGAGGGATAATATGTTGATGATAGTCCAGGTCCATCCAGAACCTAAAAATAGGTTCCTATCATGTCACATGGTAATGAATGAGACAGAAAACCAATGTACTACTCAACTATATTGGAAAGCAAGAACTCTGCAAAATTAACATCTTCCTATATGGTTTATCTGTGTAGGTGAAAAATATCCTCATTTCTCCTTCTCTTTTTGTTCATCATTTGTTCCTGACATGACCACCCTTCACAATTATGGCCCACATAAAGTATAGTCTGTCCCTATACAATTCAAGAAGCAGTCTGACAAAGCTGGACTTTCTGGTACCCTGTACTGCCTTCAGTCTTGTACAGTAATGCAGAACAGGTAGAACAACATCCAATGGATGTGGAAGCATTCCTTATCCAACTAGTACCTCTCCGTATGTGTGCAGTCTTTGGGGATGTGGGAAGTTAAATCCACCCTTTTCCCCATCCTGGATAGTTTGCAATCTTTTGACACAAAACATGAGGTAGCAGTGTATGGGATGGAGGGGCCAAGCAAAGTAGCTAGATGAGGTTGATAAATGCAATATTAGTAACATTTCTTTGGCTTTTCCAACACATGATGAGCTTGCCATATACTAAGGATGGAGTTATTCATGGCAGCTGATTAAGGAAGGGAGAACAGATTCTGAGGGAGGAGCAGAGAAGGAGAAAAAGGGAGGGAGAGAAAGATGGAGGAGAAGGACAGGAAGACAACTGTGGGAATACTGTGAGGGAAAGGTATGGAGATGGGAGTGTCAGACAAATGGATAGTCAGCACAATGGAAAGAAGGAGGAAACCCTTCCCCACTGTAAACTTGGAGAATTCGTAATCTAAATAATTGTTTTGCTTTAGAACTTGGCCACAGGTTTTTGTTTGCTAAAGCCCCAGTCCTGCTATGAACAGGTTGTTCAGGACACTTTCTCCAGCAGATCAGAGGGATCCCTTTCACTCCAGTCCTTGAAAAGTGTTCCCTGTAACATACATATCTTTAACCAGGGAAAGATTCTATTTGAATGATTAAAGCAATAACCTCATCTTTGCTTCTGTACTGAGAAGTGTGCTCAGCCAAAACACCAGCTGAGTTCAGCAAAAGTTTTGTGAAAGGATTCAAAACAAGCTAGGCCTTGTTTCCTTGCCAGGTGGCCAAAGTACCAGAGGTAATGAGGACAGACATTCAGAGAGAGGCGCATCTCTCCAAGGATAAGAAAGGGGTAGAAGTTTCCATTAGCTTTCTTCTTGTTATCATTTCTCTGTATAAGCGTCCTATGACCTCAACAACCCCTCCTTCTTTCTCATCCTTTTATCTCTCCCATCTTTTTATCTTCTGTCTCTAACTCCAGCCCTTCTCATAATTCTATCTAGAAATTCCTGTTAGCCTATATTTTTCTTGTATCTTCAGCCTCTTCCACTTGCTTAATCATCTTGAAATCTTCTGGTCCACACTCCCATCCCCTCCACTTCATCTCTTTTGCATGCCATACCTACTGCTTAGGGATCTGTGGGACATGAGAAAACTTGGCTTATTCCCTGCTGTCCTAGTTGTCTAAATAGCCAGTTCCCCAGCATGTGCCTGCATCCTTTAATTCACAGGGGTCGAAAGGACAGTAATTTTCAGGGCTGGCCCAAGCTGAAAGCTGCAGACGCCAGGCACCAAATGTTTCATTCAGCTCCCTGGTTTACCATCTAGAGCCCTCAAATGGTTTCTATTAGTATTCTGAGGGAGAGCTCACTGGTGGAATTAGTGAGAAACCAGACTGTCAATTTATTTATATCCAGCCTTAGGGCATAACCATTGTGCATGTGTAAAGCTATTGAGATGCAGAGAATATTCTGTAAGTGTGTCTGTATTGACTGGAAGCAAGTTTGCAGGTAAAAGCTGTTGCCCCAACTATTGAGCAGTGACCAAAAGTGGGAGAGGCCACTGAAGTGGCTGTGCTGCATGCCAAAGTTCCCTTTTAGGAAAAAATTTTTCCCTCTGAAATTTCCTGTCTACTTGTGTTTATTAGTATCTTCCAACTCTAATTTTACTGTAAGCTCTAGTTACCCTTGTGGATAAATTTCTAATTTAACTTCTGGAGTCCTTCCACCTTCTTCAACAATATCTGTCTTATGAAACTATTGCTGCCTTTGGCTGTGGGAGTATTTAAAGCATATGAGTAATGAATAACAGTTTTTCCATTGCACTGTCATTTAGCTTGCAAAGTATTTTGAGGGCAAGTTGAGAGATATTGGAAACATTTAGTTGTGGGTATTTATTTGATGCATCGGTGCTGAGTATGAATGAACTGTTTTTCTAGCATGATTTGATCAATTTTGTTTAGGAAAATGTGTATTGACAACATCCTGCCCTAACAATAAGTCAAGGAATAGCTTTTTTTTCCAGCTCCCCAGTTTCCTATTACAGAGATAGTGCCAATTAGGGGATGTAGGGGAGCATCCTGCTATCCCAGCAGTTATGCTAGCAACAGTTTTGGCAGAAAAGGCAAGAAATTAATTGGTTTATCTAGATTAAGAGTCAATAGACTAAGTGTCTGATTTTTTCATCTGATTGGCCATGTCACCTACCTCTGGAATTTGTTTCTTCCCATGAAAAATAAACGTTTCCAAAACTTGGACTCCTATTAAGTGTCACCTCGTCCCATATTGTCTGTTGCAGTATGAAAATGTGAAAAAATATTAGGAAAAGTTGTTTAACTCCATTATTCTCTATAATAGCCAGGAAACAATTAACCTGTAATCCTTTAACATGATGTCTGCAAAAGATGGGGCCCATGGGACCAATTTGTATTGCACAGTGGAGTGTGATGCATCAAGTTGATGCTGGTCCAGACTGGTACCTTCATGTAGCAGAGAGCAGAAACTGTGCAGAGATGTGAGCTGATCATCAAAGCAGGATAATTTTGTTAGCATGTTTCTAAGGCTGGACTAATTAGGACTGATGAACTTGTCTGTAACTTTCTCGTGCAGCAATACAGTTTCCTGTTTCAGAATTTGCTTAGATTCTGCTATATTGGAAGACTGCACTATGCTCCATTGTTCACATGAACATGCCCAAAGGAGAACCGAGCTGTAAAGCATTGTGCTAGAGAGAAAGATGGGGTCACTGAGAATCCAGACTGGCAGGACACTTCAGGGGAGGTGCTGACAGGCAGAGCAGCTTCCTCCTGTACAGCTGGGACAAACAGACCATATACTGTTGCTACGTGTAAAAGCAAGACAGCTTTGCTGCCGTGGAGTTGTGCTTCCTACCAGCTTCTTAACCAAACCAAGGTGCACCACTTTTACTGTTCTATCCTTCTTTCTTTCATTTCTTGTGAAATATTTTCACAACTCTTGAGTTGTAAGCACAGTCTCAAAATTTTTACAACTGTGTGTGCTGCACAGCTACAAGGGAATTGCCTGGAGACAAGGTTTCCCTTTCAGCAATGCAAGTGGGACTGATTATTAACCACTACACCAGCTCCTGGCATTGCTGGCAGATGTCATCAACAACATTAGTTTGATATGTCAGTTCTGTCAACAGCTTCAATTTAATGGTAGTTATGCTATGCACCTCCAGCTCCACCGTCTGCTGAGAGCTGAGGAGGGAGGAAGGAGGAGGAGAGAATTATCCCAGTTAAAAAATAAAAGTCTGCCTGTGTTTGAAGTGAATAAAGTATGTTAACAAGTAATCCTCTAGCTGAGGTTTCCAGCTGTTACTCTTGAGCTGTCTGGTATCAAAGCAATACGGTTCCATCATACAGCAGCTAACTTCAGTGCATGAGCAATTACTGTCTGAGGGTTCTGAGGTATATTATAGTTTTATTTTTATTATTTCTCTGCTCATAGTTTCTTAAGGCCTCTTCATATCCTGAATAAAGCTCCAGGGAATCATAAAGCCACAGGCTGAGTTTTAGCACACTCACTATTCGCATCTCCTGGATTGATAGGTATTTAGTATGTTGCCTTGATCTTGGAAGCAAGACCCTGAGATGCACCCCAGGGAAACCTGTGAGATGTTCTTTGTATTTTTTGCCCCTGAGAAGATAACTCTTTTGCTGTAGAAATGACATATTTTTGTTCAGAAATGTCACTTCTGCCTGCCGATTGTAACTCTGCCACACTAAAATATCTTAGGTAAAATAGTAAAACATTTAGGAATCTATGCAGAACTGCTAAGCACTCTCCTTGTTTTGCATTAATGACCCTTGGTTCCCATAAGCCTCTCCCTCTGTTTTCTTACTATTATTAATTATTACTATAGTTCATTGTATCTGGATCTTGCTTGGCAAAGCTTGCAGTGGAGGTGAATAGCACGGAGAGAAGAAACAGTGTCAGAGATTTGTCCACTGTGATAAGAATAATTAAAGAGACAGTTTTGAGAGCAGAAGTCAAATTTCCAGAGAACTTAGACTGTGACTAGCACTGAGGATATGTTTTCTCAGATTGTCTGTGTGCTCTCCTAGGCAGGTCCTTTGCTTATCGAGTTGTCTGGCTATTCTGTATATGTTTGAGCTCTGTATTATTTTGTGTTGCTCATGTTCATCATCATAATTATAGATTCATGCTTCACTCATGGAATCTCAGGAAGGAAACAGAATTATGTCGTCTTTAATGTAGGAAATGTATTTGTTATCAGATAGGGTTTTGTAATGCCATATGATATTCATATCTACTAGACTCACTAGAGATGAAGTGGTGGTTTTCACCCTGTCCAAGTAGCTTGTGTCCTCTAACAAAAATGCACAAAAAAAATCTCTACAGGAGAGCTGCAGGAGTTTATGTGAGAAATCTCTTTTTCCATCCACTTGCGTGTGTTTTGTCTCATAAATAATCTTTCAGCTCTACAGAGCTGCTCAGACTCAAGGATCCCAAAGTACTTTTCAAATGGAACAACTTTATACAGGAAAAAAAAAAAAATATCAGCATGAGATCAGAGCTCAGCCTCCTGTCATGGATTACCAGAACATGTACAGCTTCATTACCCATATGATGTCCACTAACAAATACCTAATAGAGAGTCAAGTGCAGGCCATGCTGGCATGAAGCTCACAACATGCATAAGGCTAGCACCAGGACTGTGAGCGTGGACTTCTGAGAGCTGCTGAGGAAACAGTCTTGAAAATGGAGCTGGAGCTCATGAGGAGGTTGGCTGCAGTGATGGTTTGTGCTGCAAAAGCGCATAGGGCTGATATTGGCAGAGGGAGCAATTGTTCAGTGATTGATTCAACCCCTGATGTGTTAGCACTAAGGAGTACACGTGATGTGGTCACTAAGTGCCAAAGATGAGGGATTTTGCAATTTCTTTGTTTCTTTTTGGTATGTATGAGCTTTGTTTGTCTCCTGCCCTCTCATCGCTTGCATCAAACTGCCATCTATCACATTGACTTACTCCTATGCAGGCCCTGGGTGTGTTTCTTTGTTAGATCTTTATTTTTTTTAATTAGTGGAAAAAACACAGGCTATCCATAATCAGAATTCTTCCAAGTGAGGTTCCACAGCTTGGAGGAGCCATCCCTTGAAAGATGATGTTGATAATCCAAACCCTGTTTGTGCTTCTCTGTCTCTGCTAGAGAGACATCAGCTTTTAATAGACAGAGAAATTACTTAGACGTGTGTGTTATTTTGCAGTTTCTTTGCAATTGCTTTTCTTAAAAAACAATTCGTAGCTTGTTAAAGATCTTTTCCCCTCTTCCCTCCTCATCTTCCCTCCCCACAGTTGCCTTTTTTATCTTTGGCACTGCCTGGTGTTTACAATCAGAGTACCTATTTTTTTTTTTTTTCCCCACTAGGAAAAATGGAGATGACCTGCCTACAGAAAGAAAACAAAAATGAGTCTTAATGATTTGCAAAAGTGGTTTTACAGTCAGATCCTCCTGGGATCTGAGTCTAATTCTTACAATGACTACTTCTGCAAATGTAGTTGAGGCAGTTAAAGTATTTGCCTCTGTTTCCCCATTTTTAAAATAGAGGCTATTTTAAAATAGCTTCTGTAGACCAAGTGCTGTCATTTAATTTATATATTATTTTGTAGGAGAAATGTCCACATGTAGCAAACTTTAATGAACCCCTAATTCAGAATGGAAGAAGAAATGCTAAGAGTTGTCCTTCTGTGAAGGAAGCCTGACCCTTTCCATCTACTTGTGAAATACACACAACTGAAATTTTCTCCCTCTCTCCATCAGGGCCTGCAGCTGGGAACTCAAGAACTGGAGGAAATGGGAAGCAAGTTTTGCCTTGGTTTGCTCATTTTGCACCTCAAATCTCTGCCCTGCAGCAAGAAGGTGATGGCTCAGGCAGCACTCCTGCTAGATCTGGAGGAGGAGATAACAGACCGGGCACAAAGGTCAGTGATAGTAGTATTCAGAGAGTTCTCCTGCTGGACAGGTTGGTGGAGATATGTTTTAGGTTTAAATCTGCAGAAACAGACCTTCCTTATGATTGAGATTTCCATCTTGGGAATTGGAGTGTATTTTGAGTAATTGGAAATAGATACAATTGACTTCCAAAGAAACTGCTAAAACAGTGGTTCCATGCCCTGCAGCTATCTGTGTGGATAAAAAAAGGTAAAAGAAAAGAACCTGATTTCTATTTTCCAGTGAATTTCCATTTTCCTATCAAAACTGATTACTGAAACATAATGATGGTGCTGCCACATAAAAATGTATGAGCAGGAAATATTTTTCTGCTCAGTGAATTGGCAGGTGGTGTTTTGTCCACCTCAGATCCTCCATGGAGGAGAGGATCTCTTCCAAGGAAGATATTCTTCAAGATTTGCAGGGCAGGGAACAAATATTGCAGATTAGGAAAGGACTTTGGCAGCATGATTTAGAAAATGTAGGCCTGTGATTCTGCAAGGATACTCCCAGAAATTTCTCTTTTCCTGAGTTGAGTCCTGCAGACATTTAGAGCATAGATTTGTGACTTCTTGATGCATAGGAAGAAGTCATGATCACACTTATTATTTAGGAGTTGTTTTTCCAAATTCCAAAATTAATTTATTTGCTTCATACGTTCAATAGGATGTATTTAAGTGAGGTTGACCCATTATAAATATATGGGGAATTTAACCTGGATAAGTGTCAGAGTATGGGACCCTTCTGCTTGAATCTGTGATGAAGCAGAAATATATATATATATATTCTTTCTAGGACACCATCACTTGTTAGTGCTATGTGCAAGCACATATGCTTGCAATAACGTTTTTCCAAGACAAATGGAGAAAGAAAACTTAGTGATGTGATATGATTTGAAGGTCCCCAATGGCTTTGTCATCAAAGAGCTCTCTCAGCTTCATCAATGAAAAGCAAGGTTTTCAGTTGCAGAAATGCTCCCATAATTTATAGCAGGCTTCCAGTCTTCCCCCTGCAGGAATACATAACCGACATTACCACCACCTGTTCCTCATGCCGAAAACCATTCTTACAAGCTTGTTCTCAGTTTTTAATGTTTATGAGGGACAATGAAAAAAGAGGACTAAAACGTGAAGACGTTCCTTTGGCTTAGCTGTGTTCTCTTGTACATGTGAATATATAAATGAAGCAATTAAGCTGTATGCTAAACACCATTCATGTTGTGGACAGCCATCCAACAAATCATTGGTATATCATTAGAGAAAACTACTGAAGCCTGGCAAAGTGGATGGTTTTGAGATATAAATCAAACTCTCACTTTTGAACTGAAGCTAGAAGGGCCTTTGCATGAAAATAACTTCTCTTATTGGAAGAAAAACTTCGTACCCCAAATAGCCTCAGACACTGAAAAAAAGACACTGAAAGAAAGGTCACAGTAACTCAGTGAGCATTTCCCCTGATCTTTGTAGTTTTCTGTTATTTTTTCCTTTAGTTGGTTTTATATTAATGGGAATTCATTCAATTTTCCTAATATTGTACGTGGCAGTTGATCAGTGCCAAAATAATAATAAGAATTTCTCTAATTACAAATATTTTTAAAGAAGTTAACAAAAAAAATAAAATTCTCTTACTTTGTAAAACTGCCATAATGTTCCAAATGTTCCTGTGGCAGCAGAAAGCAAAGCCTTCTACCCCTTCAAATCTGCCCAGCATGAGTGAGTACCTCCATGGCATCCGGGGATGTAATATCACAGCTAAAAGGCAATGTGGCAGTTGTTCATTTTCAGTCCACTGGGTATAATTACAGATCTGTGGAATTTTAGGGGCTTAGGTGCAATGTGTTACCGTTTGCAGACCAGGTAAACAACTGAAATGTTTAATCCTACCTCGATATGTCTTATTTCAGGAGCTTGTTGGGGGAAGGGAGATGCAGGGACCGAAGGGTTTGCTAGCATATTATTTTTTAAAAAATAAATAATTAATGTAAAATCATTGTGCAGTATGTTGATTCCAATTCAGAAAATTAATAATTCACTCCTGGGTTTATTTGAGTCTAGCCAAGAGAATTTCATGATTTGATTTTAGTGGGAATAAGAACTCTACTGGAACCAGTACTACTGGAATGAAGAATACAGAGGCACATTGATATGGGCAGGAGGACAACTATTTCTACACCTTGCTCTTAACAAACCAACCTTGGAAAAAAAATGTTTCTCCTTCAAAACATTTCTCTGGAGGAAGCTGAGGGGTACCACTCAGTCTAATATTACTATGTAAAGATGAAGTCTAATCTAGCTCTTTTAGGTAGCACAAGAAGATAATCAGAGCCTTGCAACTTACTGGTGGTACATCATTACATTAATGGAAATGATACTCTGCTTCTTCCTAGACTAGACCCATCTTTATGGGCTTAAGGAGAATTAAATATTTGTAGTTTAAAACTAGCTCTGTTTTCTTCTGTTGTTACCACAAAAATGCACAGCATCGTTAAATGTCTTCTATACTGCTTCTGAAAGCGTGAGTAGATGTGAATGAAAATACCCAAATTTTTGTTTACCTTTGCCAAAGTAGTGTCACACTTGGGGATCCTTCAGGTGCAACACAAGAAAAATCTGGGAGGTTACCTTGTGCAATTTTTTTCTTGTATACTTTACATTGTGAACAGCAGTGGCTTTAAACAGTTTGCAGGCTATCTCTATTCCAGAAGCCTTTGCTGTCCTGGTCCTGGGAAATGATAAGTGTGACAGGGATTTAAGTGGGAAGCAATGACTCTGACTGTAGCTAATGTTTTTTGGCAAAGGAAAATGTGTTCCAGACTGTCCTGCTGACATGTCTAGAAAAAGGTACAAATATGAGCGATTCTTATCAGAGCAGTATTCACCAGTATCAAAAGAAAATAATTAGTATAGTCCAAACTTGATGAAAGTGCAAGCTTTATTTAGTTGTTAAGGTTTTGTTTTGCAGAAATCAAGTTGAAATTAAGCTGCAAGCAGTGTGATGAATTGCAGTGCTCATATTAAATAAGTCTATCTCGGTCTAATGTGTTTTCTAAGTACGTGTTTCTGAGTGCCTATCTCTGTAGTACCCTGCGTGACAGGTGAAGCCACAGAACAAGAAGTTAATCCAACACTGGATATAGGTGACTCCCAGATGAAATGTCTCATTGCAAAGGTACATAGATCAAAGGCTGTGGAGCCACAGGTCTCTTCTGTTGTGAAATCCCTGCAGTTCATGTCCTGCATTTGTCTCTCTTTGCCCCAGTGTCTGGTGCCTGTGGCATTGACTTGGCATCTCAGCATCTTTCTCTGACAGCAAACGTTTTCACCTGTCAAGGTTTATAACTGTATGTGTCTTTTAATTTTCCTCTTCAGGCTATTTCTGCTCTAGGTATTTTGCAGACTTATTCTTTCATCACTGCTGTGAAAGGGATGAAGGAGCAGGCTGGACCCTGCCTGCTTCCCTGGAATAAACTATTTGCTGTGCACTTTATATAGCTCTATCAGAATCAGTGGTTAGCAAATTGGAGCAAGGTAATAGCTGTCGGGGAAGTGACTGGTCTAATAGAGGCATCCTGTGTGAATGGGAGATTTCTCACATCAGATCAGGTCCATTGTGCTCAGTGTACTGTCTCCAATGAGTCAGAGAGAGGTGGAAGGAACCTTCAGCAGACCTAACTGAATACGGTTTGGTACAGAGGCAAAGATTTCTTCCTGTCTGTAGCCTATTTTTCCCCTAAACTGTAAACAGAGACATTTACAAGCATGAGTGGCATAACCATTGGAATAGGTTTGCAGCAGAGGCAGAATAGCAAAGTGGCTGCATCTGAGAATAAGTAAGGGCGGGTTGAACTTAGATCAGTGGGGCTGAACTTCTAGTAGGACAGTAGTGTATTTCCCTTAAAACCAGGAAATCCTTGGACGTAAGAAAGTTGGCCTAACAGCACTGTGTCACTGGTTGTCCACATGTCAATATGGCAGCTGTCTCACAAACATGCCAAAAGGTGTATAAAATATAAAATGCAATACACACATAAGATACATTAGAGCTACAGTGTGTGATGGTGAGGAGGAGGGATTAAATTGTTCCAGGTATTAGCCAATCTCTTAATTAGCAACCTCTGCTCCTGGGACACTGGGGACTTCATTGTTTGTGGCTTTTCTTTTCACAAGTGGTATTTAGGTGTTTTTTTCTGCATCAGATAGCTCTTTTTCCACCAGTGTTGAATAGTGTTGGTTTTATGGACTACTCTGCCAAGGTGAAAGGCCAAAAATGTGGAGAATTTTCTGGACTTTGCAGCCACCTTCAAAAACAAAACAATGCATCAGTTGTTTATACAGGCACTTTGTTCTGCCGTCTCAAACTTGGTCTCACAAGCATGGTACTGCCGTGCCCCAGGAAGAATCACTAATTCCGCATTTCCAGCCTCCTGCTGTGCCTTGTAGTCAATTCTGGCATTCAGAAACTCTCCGCTGGGAAAATGAAATGCCAGCTTGTACTTCGGACATCTTGTTTTTTGATAATATGTTTCATGCCTCATTTGCTGTAAAAGCAATTAGGTTTTAAGTAAACGCTGTCCAGATAGCTTCACATTTGTCATGACCAGAAAGAGGATGGGAAATGACTGTTCACTTAAAGCAGGTTTGAGAAAGAGGGAAAGCAAGTGCAACCCTCACTATAGGTATCCTCCCCTTCTTCCTCATGGTTTGAGCTGATGGCACATTCCTTCATTTTCTTTTTCTCTGCCCTCTAGGTTGCACTAGAAAATTTTTTGCATACACTGCAGCAATTGTAGCCATTTGTTCACGAGACAGATCTTACATGTTGAGACAGGCTTTTGCGAAGTCGTTACGCATCTTCTGCTGATTCAGATATTATTAATCTCCTGTGTTTCTTACCTTTCTTGAGCAGAGCCGAATCTTTCTCTACCCCAGATGGTAAATATGTCTAGCTCTGCTATTAATCAAAAGCAGAAAGCTTAATCACATCCCTGGTCCTTTGTCCAGATGTAATCTGTTCATCTTCCATACACTGAGCAGAGTTAGATTGGTCAGCGTATCGATGGCAAATCCAAGAATTGACAGGAAGGATTTGCAGATCGTTTGGAACTGCGCTTGCTCTTCTTCTATATCACATTGAAGCACCGTCATGATCCTGGATTGTATTGAACTGTTGGATTTCCTATCTTTTCACTATAATGTACCTTCCTCTGATTATGGCTGTGAAAGCATTTCCACTCATCTTTTAAGTTATGTGGCCAAAATGTGATTCAGATCAAACTAAAGTGAATTTGGGGAGATGAAGCAGACAAAAAAGATGAAAATTCAAACAACAAAATAATACAGATGGATCAAACTATGCTTGCTTCTTTTGGGGCATCTTTAATGCATCTTTGAATATCAGAAATGTAGCATTATATTTGTGTGCAGTGATGGGAAATGGTTCCCTAGCTTTGTATTTTGGGTCTTCCTATACATACAGGTGATGCAGGTGTCATTCCTTGCCATTATATTTGTTTTGATAATACAAACTGGAACAAATTTCAAATGAAGGGTTTGAATGCAACAGTGTTTCACCTGCAAAATACCCCAATACACAATTAGGGTGTACCAAGCAGCTGTGGCATCCAGTCCTCTGAGGCAGATTGGACAGTTGGACTCTGGGGAGTCCCCTGATATATCAATGAAGATGAAAGTGTTCTTTCATCATTTTTCATATGGAGAAAAAATCAGCAGGAATTATTTGACCATTTTGATTCAGATTTCTATTTGATTGAAGCTTCATTTTTCTTTAAGTAAAGATTCGGTGCATTTTTAACCTTGATCATCTGTAGACATTAAATACATTGTGGCAGCTTTCAGAAGAGGAGGTCGTTTATTGATTCTATTTTTTAGCTTAGTCACAGATTTTATTGCTGGTAAAGGAATTTGAAATTTCTACTGCTTTATGAGTATCTCTAGATGTAATATTTCTGTATTTGGAGGCTGGAGATTAAAGTGTGGTGGAAATGTCTTTACCTACCTAAGCCAAACTACCATGTCACTTGGGTGGTGCAGAACATGGGGCAAAAGGAGTTTCTAATTTATTTTGTATAACACTTGTGAGAGCACAGTCTAACTTTAATGAAATGTGATAGGTATGAGAGTAGCTGAAGCTGGGCTTTGGCTTTGAGAGTGGTCTCATGTTGCTGTAACCATTTAGAATGAGTTCAGGAAATGCCTTAACTCCTGACTGTCTTATAATACTCTCCAGTGATCTTTCACACTGATGTTGCAAAAGAGTGGTATCTTCTTGCCCTGGAAGAGTCTGACCTAAAGAATTGCTGCTCCTGCTATTCAGAGAAAAAAAAAAAAAAAAAACAAAAACAAACAGATTTTGAGTTTGGATCTGTTACAGGCTTTAGATTTTTCTGTCATTATATGCCTTGATAATCATGTTTTCTAAATAAGAATGTGAACCATCTTCCATCCACCCCTTCATCCTTCTTATCCTGCACTCTTCAGCATCTCTCCTTTGTTATTGTGAGAATACAAATCCAGTGAATTCTTTGGAGGTTCAGCCAAGCAATACAGCATATAATGAATATATTTGGTATTCAGAAGGCTTTCATGTAGCTGTTCACAGGTGAGCCACTGTAATTCAGCAACTTTTCATTAACACTTTCTGGAACTGTCCCTATTTTCCTCCTATTGATTTTTATTATTATTATTATTATTATGAAATACCTTGTGAGCTGCACAGCTTCTGTTGATTGTTATCAAATGCCAGTCCCAGCTATGCCAGGCTGGGTACAATTATTCATGCTTATTTCAGTGGTAATTAATTTATCATTTAGTAGCTAATAATAGCAATTTAAATAGCAACAGAAACGAAGAAGAGGAGAAGAGCAAATTGAAGAGAAAGAGATCACAGAAGGAACTTCAAACATACACAAAAGCACTGCTTGCTATCCTGTCTGTCTGAGGTTATTCAAATTACCATACATGTACAGATCTGACTGGACTACAGATAATGAACTTGTATATATCCAGCAGAACAAATGGGCTCTGCATTACCCTTTCTGTGAGGCATATTGCTATAGTACTGCCTGGTATTAGACATTTTTGTATTGATTAGGAGCATCTGTATTTCTGTGGTGCAGCCCATTTCCCTTTACATCTAACTTGAAATATGAAAGCTACTGGGGCCCTTCACATGCTGGGATAGAAAAATAAAGCTGATTGCTATCGGGGGTTCAGAAGTTATTCCCATTTATGAAGTGTCCCCCAAAGGAATGCATTATGAGGGATGTACGCTATCCTCTGAGGTGGCCTTCATATAGACCAGGATAGTTCTGACAGTGGAACAGAATAGATGGGGATTTTTCCTAATAGGGTACAAAGGACGATGAGAGGATTGGTCTGTTTAGACTATTGGTCATACTGAATGCAGGTAGAAGTGGGATTTCAGACTGAACATGTCATGGGTCTAGTGCTCAAGAGGCAGGTTCAGAGGACTATGTATAGCCTTATATAGTCTATATGTATACTGTGGCAGTAGCTGAAACATCAGTTGCATTAGCTTTGGGGCTCTGGCACAGTAACAGAAGGAGACAACTTTGTCAGTGCAACTCTACTGATGATCTCTGTCCTTTGCTTTCAGATGTTTGACATTATTAAGGGGATATAGATGAACAAGGCATAAATGTGGTGGGAGTCCTTGTGTTTTTGGATTGGTGGGAACCAGGGATAAACAATGAGGCTATTTCAGGGATCTTGATGATTTAGTGTTTCCTTGTGGAACTTCTCCAAATGGTGTTCCCAGAGTCCCAAAAGAACTTGAGGCTTGTGAAAACCAGAAAACAGACCTTTCATACTAATACATACTACAGCAACTTGCTTCAGGCAGGAGAAGCAATGGAATGAGTGAGTAGAATGGTAGTTAGGTGAAATGTACTTCCAAACCTTTAGAAGAAAACACAGTTTTGTGGAAGTAATGTATTTTGCCTCTGATGAGTTATTCTCTTTATTGCAATTGTCACTTGAGGTGACCTCTAATTAATCTGTCCACAGCTCCTAACAGAGCCTCTTGAGGAACATACTCATGCAGGTGAAAATTAGACCTGTTGAGGGTCAAAACAGGCTTTGCTCTCCCATGTGTTGCAGAGCTAATCATGGGGCGTAGATCACAGGAACAAGAGACTTTTTTGATATGGGTTATCTGGATCAAATGCTTCACCATATGGAATTCTCACCTCTTGGCTCTACCATAGGTGCCCAGATGTCCAATGATCACAGAGTTTAGAAGCAAACTGAAATGAATGCCAGTGGTCTGTGAGACTGGATAGAGCAGAATGTCTTCCCACCCATGAGCAGCATCAGATCCTCACAGTCCTTCACAGCAGTGGTGGTGACAGTAGTGCATACACTGCCACTGTCTAAAGTAGATTTCCTGTCATGGGTGAAATACAGGGCTAGAAGGAGCTGAATTCTCTGTAAAACCACCAGTGGGATCCAGTTTTTTACCAGGTCAGAAGTTTGTACTGGTATAAGTTATTCAGAGAGTAAGAGCTAAGGAAAGCCAAATGGTTTTGATATAACGATGCTCCTAGGCACGTTGTGTTCCCATCGCTGCATCCTTTCTCTGCAAAGGGAACATAAGAGCAGAGATTTCTGCTTTCAAGGCAAATAGCATATTGCAAGTCCTTTGGTCTGGTGCCCAGCCTGCAAATGAGAGTCTGACCAGGCCTCTTGTACTGTGGTGACAGTGCAGAGTCTAGGAGCATATCAAAAAACCTAGCAAGAAAAATGAGAGACTAAACAGTTAAAGGGATAGAGAAGGCAGAGAAATTCATAATTAAAACTGTCGAGTTGCAGTAAAAGGAGCACAGAGCCTGGAAGGAAAGTGGGTGGGCGAGCAAAGTGTCATATTTGGAGGTGAAAGTTGGCACTTAAACAGCATTTTGAAGTACTCCAAAACCACCTCCACTGACATCTCAGCTGTATTATATATTCTGTCAGAGGCTCCGGCTGTTCAATGTATTGTGGCTGTGACTCACACACAGTCCCTGCCTCTTGCTGCCACACTAGATATTGTAGAGAGAGACATGGCAGAGGTATTGTGTGAGACATGAGATAAATATGTGCAGGTTGTTTTTTCAGGGCTCATCACACACATGTACCCGTGTGGATGAGTGCTCATGCATAGAGGTACAAATGTGAAAGCCAGTCCCTGTAGCTTCTGATAATTCATTGTATTCTCTTAGAAACCATATGGATTTATTAGGATGTATAGATTAAATGTGATGTTGGCAAAAAGAACTTGTGAGAATGAGGCTGGAGCTGAGACTAGAAGGATGTGAGAGGGAAGATCCACATGAAATTAATACTTAACCTTTTTTTTTTTTTTTGCCTGCAGAGCAGAAATATTCGCAAGCTTAAAATCCCAGATCCAACTCCCATGAATGTGAGGAAAGTTCACTTTCAAGTACAGATGGAGACCCATCCCTTTTTAGCCCTGGCTAGTCTGTAGCACTTAGCAATGCATCCCAGAAAAGGCATCTTCTCTGGGAGAAGTTATGACAGAGCACTGCCACTTTCTCATCACTGTCACACTACAATGGAAGAGGTGTGGGACTGATTCTGGCCTGGAACAGTGCAGATGAACCTGTGATGTGCTGGAAGTACTCAGTGTGCACATAGGGGTTGGGGTGTTGGTAGAGAAGTGGGAAAGGATGCTGAGATGCATTGTCTGAACTCTGTGGAAAATTGTAACTCCTAAAAAATTTGATTGGGATACAATGGCCAAAATAACCCTCTTTCTTGTGAACTTTCCTAAAGAAAGGTTATGGCTTCCTTGTGCCTTCATGTCTGTGGGTAGACACTGAGGGTTCAGGCAGCTGCTATCTGAACCATGAGTATGGAGCGAAGCCAATGTGCTGGGGCAAGGGGATGCTATTGGAGCAGGAGGGAGAGGCAGACTCAGAGCAGTGTAAGAGGAAAGACGAAAAAAACACTCCTTTTGCATCTGCTTGGGGATATTCTCTCTATATTCCCCCCCTGCTGCACCCCTCCCATTCCTATTTCCATTTGTTCTTGTTAAAACTTGTGGGTTTTAAATGGAGGAAAAGTTAATTTTTGTAAGGTTGAATTTAATTTTTAAAGTAATAGTAGCATGCATTATGGTTTCAAATATATCCTTAACCATTTAAAAATACATAATCAGCAGCTTTATCTATGGCACATTATTCTCCATTTAAACTATAATGGCTTCCTTTTAAGTGTTAACAGTTACTTACTACCTTAAATCCCTATTTCAACATGAGTTAGAGTTTGAGGATTTGGACGTGGAAGGCAGAATGAGCAATAGAAACAGCTGCATGCCGGAAGAAGGTTCTGCTATCAGGCCAGTATCATCAGAAATTAAGAATAAGGAGGAGAATAGAAAGCATCTGCTCTCTATCTATTTCTCTGTCTAATCTGTTCTGTCTAGTCTACCCAACAAGCTTTTACATCACACTCTGTACTTCAGAATTGTTTCTGAAGATACCATTTTATAGCATCCTCCAAAAAGCACCAGCTTCTCATTAAAAGATAAAAGTCCAATCCAATTCAAAAAGAAAGCAAACACACAATTCAAATAATACAGCAGTGTTTCATCTTCCATTGAACTGCAGGGGGCAGCCAAGAATTTGGGTAAAGTAACGCTACCTGGATTTATCTTGTCAGGCTTTCCCTAGTATTAATACTACTTTTTTGTTCTAGCACACAACTTGTTTTCATCTATGAATAAGTGAATCATAAGAAAAGAGGATCCACTGTAAAACATTAATTCAGTCAGTTGTCCTTTCTGACAGTGATCAGCATTGGAGATTTCAAAGAGGGATGCAAAAAATTGCCATAGTGGACAATTACAGAATACCCCTACCCTCTGGAGGAATGCCTTTCTATCTTCAGACAGTGATTTATTTATACCTGGAAACACAAGAATTTGTAGCCTTTCTGAATAATTATAATAACAATAATCCTATCTAATGAAATGTTCCAGTGCTCTCATTTTCTACATAAGTGCCTAGTGCTTTTTGAATCTTATGGATCTCCTGCCTTCACCCTGCTATGTCATAAGTTTTATAGGTTAGCTGTGTGTTATACAGAAAGTATTTCCATTCATCAGATTGTCTTTCCCTTTTGCAAATGCATCTTTGTCCTCTGCTATAACAGAGAATAATTGGGATTGCCCAAAATGCCAGTTACTTTGTAAACAACTATCACCTCACTTCTTGTGCATCCGGTCATGAAAGATGCTCAGTATTTTTAGTGTCCTTATACCTCTAGCTACCTTTACCACCTGCTTTGGAACCCTACTTATTTATGTGGCGACACTTAAGATATAGGAAGATAAGAATTCAAGATGGTTTTGCTGGGGAAAGTGTAGTATTTGTTAAAGTAACAGTTTTGTAATATTTTCAGTGTTGTCCATGTGTCTTGCCATTGAGGTTTCGAAAAATTGGTTTAAGCACTATGACAACATCTCTGAGGTGTCTTTGCCCCTTTCAAAGAGGAGCAGATTGGAGACCTGAGATGCAAAAGCACTGCTTTTGTTCACTTTTCTCTCTCACATTTTAAAATTATGCCCAAGCCCTTATTGTGCAAATGTACTGTTCAGGATCAAAGACTCCTCTCCAAGTAGAGAAAGTCTCTGGAGAGCAAGGCCTGAAGGCTAAGCCCACAGTGCTGCTGCTGGCTGTGTATTAGTCTGTTTGGGAAATCTAGTCATGCATGACCCAGCACCTGGCGATATAGCAAAGTTGGGAGCAGTGTACTCCATGTCTTTGAGTAACTTTTGATCTTCATTGTCTTTGCTAGCTGAGGTCCCCTGGTGACCATGGTTCATCAGGAGATTATCCTCACTAGTGTCAGACTCTTCTGTAATGCAGCATCTACTAATTCCTTAAATTTCTCAGAACTGGAAAACTCTGGCAGAGGGACTGGAATTTATCTGAGGGAAGAGGTAAGGGATAGGATCACTTGAGGTCTCTGCCCTTTTCAGAGTATTTTTCCTCTTGTCTCATTTCTGGCATTTTCATCCAGTTACAAAGTGACTCCAGGTCACCAGCTGTTGGGAAAGAAGCAATAGAAAGGTGTTTTGTGATACTTCAGAGATTATTTCCCTTGCAGGTATGACAGGAACAGCCATGAAAACAGCATACCTGTTTGCATAGAGATCTCTCCTGCCTTGTGGTGCTTTCCTGCCTTCACTGCATTCCTTGTGAGATGCTGGATCTGCATGTTAAGAAAGCTACTATTAAAACATTTTAAACATGACACCTCAGAAACAGTGGTGCCCTTGATCCATCATTAAAAATGTCCTTGACACACTGTGACATAAGAAGGAAGGTTTGTGATGTTAATTGTTGTCAGCACTGTTCCACCAAGAATGTTGCACAGAGAGCCCCAATACATTTTATTTTTTGAGGAAGGGGGTGATTTGGATTTTCTTCCTTTTTTCTTTTTTTTTAATTCTTTTATTTTAAAATGTGTCCCCGAAGGGCATATGTGAGCTGTGAAAGTAGGTCTGTGATCCCAGGAAGGTAACATTTCCCATACCTGCAGTTTCTTTTTTTCTGTTTTTATTTGAACAGCAAATAATGTGTGTTTTGTTTTTATGGTGAGGATTCCATTCTAAAATTTTTTTAAAATGCTGAAAGAGTAATTATTACATGAATAGGTAGAAGGAGAACAGGCTAAATTTATTTTATTTTAACAAGAGTATTGAAGGTGGAGGGACACAGAGAAGTGTGTCTATCCTCCAAACAAGACCCTCCCTTCCACAACAGGAAAATAATATTGGAAGTATAACAGGGGGCCTCAGAGCTTCAGGAGTAGTGAAACCCAGATCTCTGCTGTGTCTCCCTCAACAGAGATTTATTTTTCCAGAGTTTGGCCCTGAACTTTTCTCTGATCCTTCGCCCACTGAGTGATGTCTCTGTGCAGTTTGCAGCCTTACTAGACTGTCCTCTCAGCTAGATGTGTGGCTGATGTAATCAGACAGAGATTTCAACTACTTCACAGCCTTTGCACCTTCTTGGTGTCCAACCTACTTCAATCTCCTCTATAGTAGTGAAACAAGTATGCCTGGGGAATTTCCCTACTTGTTCACACCTTGCTTTTCTAGAATTTGCCTGTACTCTGTAATGATTTAGAAAATAAAGGCATGGAGGCATATGCCCTTGTTTAGTCCCTGTGTATGGGTCAGAAGTGGAGATTAATAGGGTAGGAAATGTGTTTCTACTCTGCAGTCAGTAAAGGAAATTCACTGGAACTAAATTAATCATGAAACAGACACAAAGAAGAGAATAGATTAGCAGGGAATTAACTCATTAATTAGATTCATACCAAAGTTCATAAGAGGGTTTCCTTCAAGATAACAACCGAGTTCAAAGATCAGCAAAGGTTGGTCTTGGGAGGCATACGATTTTATTTCTGAACTCTGTCAGTTTTTATTTTAGCCCAACATTTGCCTGGTTATAATGGTATATCAAAAAAGCTGCTGGAAGGAATTCAGCAGCTGGCAAGGTCTAACCGCAAAGTGCCCAAGGATAGAAGCTATTATCAGCCCATTCACATTGCTCAACTCTGGTTCATGGTGTTAACAGAAGTGTGGGAGCCCTCTCTATTGTGCCACCCTGCTATATTTAGAGCCCAATTGCAAGTCCTTGAGTGAATAGCAGCAGCTTGTTGGAGAGTGTTTTTTCCAGTGTGAGGGTGAGCAGAAACCACATGCAGATTTAAGTAAGGTGAACTGTGAAACCACTGTCCTCCATCCTTCAATTCTCCTGACCTCCAGCTCGCCCTCTTTGTTCAAATTCACAGTGGCAGGGTGGGATGGAGGTAAGTTACTTCATGTTTCTAAGAAGAAGGGGTTTGGCAGCGGTCTCCTTGCCATTCTAATGGGATGCTTCTCTGCACAATCCCCTCTTAGTCTGGGCTGCAGCTTGGACCCAGGGTTAATTTAGGATTCACACAGCAGTGTTCTTTTTAAAGCAAGATTCCTGCCTGTCTTGTTCATGGCATTTTACCACAAGCTTGCCTGATATGCAAGTGAAATATCACCCTTCATGTTGCCAAGTACAGATACTCTGGTGAAGGAAAGAGGAGAACTCACTTTGCAGTTACCTGTTACTCTGTGCTGCAGAAAGGCTCTGCCAGCTCCTCCCAGGCTCTGCCATAGATTTGGAACGGGACCTGCTGCTGCCCAGATGCTGGAAGGTCCCTGTTACCAAGCTGTGTGCTGTAACATGTGCCATGCTGCTACACAACAGAGCTGGTGATCAGTGTGTTGAGACTGGTTATTGTGACGTGTTCTTAATGAACTAACAAACCAGAGCTAAACACTAGATGAAATGAGAGTGAATCCACAGGAGAAAGGCCCCCTGCATTCTGATTTACCCTTTCCCATCTTCTGGGTTTGCTATCTCTCAGCATGAATGCAATCAAACTGTACTCGGGAAGGTCTGAGATGACTATTTGCCACTTAGGACTTTCTGGAAGTGAAGTTTCCACATTGTTTATTTAGAGTTAAGTGTTCTTCTGGGTCTCTTATCACTTTCTGTAAATAACAACTGTCCTCAAAATTCTTCAGGCTGATTACTGAGACTGACAATCTGTGTGTTTTGAGTTGTTGAGCCGTATTAATTCCTAATATATTCTAGTCTGTGGATGGAAAAGCTAATGCATTGAGGATGTCATGAGGTAAAAACCAAAGGACTTACTGTTTTTAAACACATAAAGTATTTTGGTTGTAATGCAAATAAATCGCCCAGCAGCAACAGCGTGTAATTCTACTGTGCATAAAGTGTTAGAGGAGTCTGCCTTTAATTGCAACAGGATAGATTTTATAGCACCAGAGTTAGTTAATTTCTGGAAAAGACAAGGCACACTTTATTTTTACTCACCTATAGCTTGTCATGGTAAAGTTTATTACACTTAAAGTTGGAGTTGATGGTAGTGCTGAGGTAAACACATGTACACACAAAGAAAAACTGTAGCAAAGTCCTTCAGGCCCACCAATGGGATTCAACAACTTTATTAACCACCTAAAAGTTAAGAATCTGGCTACATGAGTTGTCAAGCTTTCTTTACAGACA
Source organism: Tyto alba (assembly GCF_018691265.1). Lineage (NCBI taxonomy): Eukaryota > Metazoa > Chordata > Aves > Strigiformes > Tytonidae > Tyto > Tyto alba. The sequence continues at coordinate 8,251,934 of NW_024881317.1, forward strand.
TTGAGAGCAATTCATCCCATCTGTCTTACACACCTTCCATCAGTTATCAGAATAACTAACCACGGAAGGCTATCTCACCAGAGGACAAGGAAAGAATAAGAAAAAAAAAAAAAAAAAGAAGGCATAGTTTACTGCTATAATCTGTTCTCCTTTCTGTTTTAGAGTCTAAACCTCTTCCTATCAGAGTGTGAAAGCTGGAAATGCATCTTCTCAAACCCTACTGAAAGTGACCCACTACCTTGCTAAAATGCAGGTGGGAATATGAAAGGAGATATCCGGTCCATAGATCATATAAAATCCAATCCAGAGTTTATGCTGTGATAATTCAGTTCTGTATAATCCACACCAGACTGATTAAATATTAGTTTATACTGTGGATGTGTCCCAAGATAATTGAAGACTTTACTGTGCTTTGGATCAGGGCAGTTAAGAATGCAGAGTACACATTCAGTGAGCAAAACTTTTCTTCTTTGTGTTTTTAACACGTCATAATACTTCGCCACTTCTTGTGTTTCCTTCCTTCAGTCACAACAAAGGAATGTTGCAAGTGGCTCCAGATAAACAAAGCCTAGAAAAGAAAAAGGATTTAGAGAGAAAAGCAGAGATTAGATGTAACTGGTAAGAAAAAGAATTCCCAGCACCATGTTGCCAGCTCAGCCTTCTGAAGGGAAGCCCTCTGGTCCTGATCTGTTATGATTCACATGGCAGCTCTGCCCAGAGTGGTCTCTCTCCTTCATCTATACTGCTATAAACTAATACCCAGTGATAACAGCCCTGCCAAGCCTGGTTGCTGCTGATGCATTGTACACAACTTTCATTAATTGATTTGTGCCTAACAGCTCATCAATGAAAGCTCATTCTAATTCCCTTCCTTCTGATCTTCTATGGACTTTTTGTGGGGACGAGTGAGTTTGCAATAAAAGTGACCTGCAATACTCCCTAAGTTTAGCTATAGCATGAACAAGTTTTATTCAAGCTTTCCTGTAACACTGCACAGTTCAATCAATGTATGTTGATATAGACTTGCACTTCCTCATCTTCCTGCCTTTTGACCTTACAGTGATTTGCTTTTAAATACTGTTGTTTCCAGTGGTGATTGATTTTCCTGGTTTGGGTGCCATCTGCAATCTTACCAGCGCACCCCATTTCTGATATGAAACTATTCCTGATTGTGTTGGTGGAAATTGATGAAAGTCAACTCACACTGCTTTAGCAGACCTGACCTCTTACAGTCCTGCTGCTCCTTTACCTCTGCTCTGGCAGTTAGTATGGAGATTGTTCCTCCTATATTATCATTGTGGGGAAAGAACTTTTTTCTTCATTCATGTTTGCATAAAATTGGAGAAGTTAAGGGCTGGGAGGGATCTCCACAGGTCATCTGTTTCCCCCAGTGAGGATCAACTTTACCTGTATCATTCCTGATATGTTAACCAAATATTTTCTTAAAGAGCTCTAATAACGGAATTACCAGACTCTCTCCAAATAACTCATTTCAGCTCCCATTACCCTTATGTCTTCCAGGTATCTTGCTTGAGCCCTGTCTTGATACAGGAAGTCCTGGCCAGTTATTTTTTGCCCTCTCCAGCCTAGGCATAGAGAACTGATTACTGGCTTTTCAGTGAGCCTTCTGGACCCCTTTCAGTTGTGCCAAGTTCTCCTTGAATTGTTTTGCCCAAACTGGAAGCAAAACACTAGCGAAGATCTTAATAGTGCTAGATCGAGAGAGAACAGATTAATGTATATGTGTTGCCAGTTTACCTTCTTTATACACACCCAGTATTGTATTTACATTTTTGTAACAGAAAGGAATGGGTGGGTCATGTTCAGCTAGTAATATTCAATAATGTAAATTGTTTTTTTCTAGTAGAAATGCTACCTTGTCATTGCTCCTCATTCGTATATTTGTACCATTGATTATTCCTGTCTAATTGTAGTAACTTGTACTTGACCCTATTGAATTGCTACTGTTTTCTTCAGGCTACATTCCTAGTTTGTCAAAATTATTTTGAATTTTAATACAACCTTTGTCTTACTTTGTTTTCAGCTGCAAATTGAATTAGCATACTTCCTATTTCATCTAAATCTTTAATGAAAATACAGAATTGTACCAAGTCCATGACTTGAATCCTGCAGAAGCTAATTCAACACATCTATCCATTTTGACAGTGAAACACTGAGAACTGCTGAGCACAGTTTTCTGAACAGTTTATATATTTACACCACAATAGTTCATCTAGACCATTCTGCTTATTTGCTCTGAGAACTTGACATAGTTTTAAAAAACTTTATTATACGACATATTGTCCAATGGGTATTCCCCTGATGCCTTCTCACAGCAAATTAGAATGAGTCATCATAATTTGTTTGTGACAAAGCTGTGTTGACCAATACCCACTTCTTTTCTCCTAGGTACTTCCAAATTGTTTCTTTGTTCTGAGGAAGTGGAGTTAAGCTGACAGGTCTATCGTTCACTGTCTTCTCCTTTTTTCTGTCTTCAAAAGATAGTTACTACATTGCGTCAGTTATCTAGTTCATCACCAATCCTTCCAAAGTTCTAAAAAAATAATCGTTAACAGCTTTGAGATTGATTGAGTCAGTTCCTTATAGCTACAGAAGGAATATAGCAGATTCAGCTCGTTTGGGAAGATCTAAGCTGTGTAACATCTCTAACCTATTCCTTTTGTGTTTTAGGCCTCCTTTACTCCTTTGTTGGTTCTTAACAATGTTAATTCATCACAGTTGACCTTTTTATGAAAAGTGATGCAAAATCACTCTTCTCAGTCTTATTGTCAATAGGTTTTCCTTCTCTGGAAAGTCTACTAAAAATTTATGCTATATTATGCTACTAATAAGCTTAGAATTGTATCCTTTTCTGTGTGAAATTTTTTCCAGTCTAACCTCACTTTGTGCATTAATTTTTCAAGCTTTATTCCTAACTGTTCTTTCTGTACTTTTACACTCCTTAGTATTAAACCTTTTTTCAGCTTCCTTTGTACTTTCGTCATGCATTTAAAGTAATTAAGAATGTGGTATGACCAGGTTGGTCTCTTAACACTTTCAGTATCTTTCTTGGTAATAACATAGTTTACATTTACGTAATTTTTCTTAGGAATATACAGTTCTTAAGTCTCTTATAGAAAGAAAATTCTTAAGGATCCCCACACATCCATCTCCACTGAGTTCTCTGCTGTGGAAGATTTACATAAAGCCTTGTCTGCTCAATATACTCTTTCACTAAGCTTTGGTGAAGCTCCTCTATTGAAACACCTTTTGTGGTTCTGGAATTTATGTTGTCTTTCTCTTCTGACACTGCTTGAAAGGAAAATGTGAATTTATACTTCAATGCTAAAGAACTGCATGTCTTATGCTGGGTTGACAAGGTCTTTAAAAGTGAGAAAATTTGCTAGATATCAGGGTTCATTGCCTCTGAAGGAAACAGAATTCCTTTTCGGAATCAGTTTTGCCTGGAAATCATACGTGCAGTCAGGCAAAGTTACAAGATGAATAAACCCACATTATTCTGTTAAAGTATAGCTCGAACATAGATTGCAAATTTCATCACATGCTTGTCATTACAAAATGACAATCAAAACCTTTGCTCATCTTATCTAAAGACCTTGGCTTTATGTCTCGTTCTGCAAGTTCTATTTCTTGAAGTCTCTTCATTCTTTGAAGGTATTAAAATTGGTCAGTTGAAGATATTAAAAGTAGATTGGAGGTAGACTCCAATCTTTGGAGTTTTGACACTCCTTGAGTCTGGCTGATGCTCTATAATAACCCAGAACTAGCCTACTGAATCATCTGATTATACCATCTGGATGCTTGATGACTATAAACCCATGAAGATTTACTTTCAGGTCTCTTGCTGGGTACCCTTGGTTTACCTTGTAGAATCTAGGGTAATCCAGTAAGTTCAATAGTGTTGACATTGGTCAGTGTCATCAAATATTTTTATTTATTTTTTCCTGCTGACTGACATGTAAGTACTTTTTTATTTCGTTTGTTATTGGCCATTCCCTACCTTGTGCTGGAGTGAGGGTTGTCAGCTACCCTGCTAAGATTTTGATTACACTAACCTATTAGTTCCATGTGATAAACATTTAAAGTTTTCCTCATGATTTTATGGGTGTTCTGCACTGTTCAGAGCCTAAACATGACACATTCAAAAGCAAGCAGCTTTATTGTCAGGCCCTCATGACTGATCTCACTGGTGATACAGGGTACCAGTATCATCACAGTGCTCATATACTTAATGTCCTTAATCATCATGCAAGCAGTGTCAGCAAATCTACTTACCACTTGAATCAGTATTTCAGAGGAAGTGCATGAACGCCTTAACATATGAGCCTCTAATTACCTTGACTGTCCATTCTGAAAAAGCTGTACACCTTCATATTCATATGCTGCTCATGAATTATCCTCTTGCTTGCCTCCAAAGACCATTAGCCCACTTCTTTTCTATCCAGTAGTTGGTTTATTCTCAGCAGACTTTGTCCTAGGAACTGTATGTCAATGTTACGCTGAAGACGTGATTACTGATGTCCCTCTCCACCACTTCTGGTGAAAATGGGGGTCAGGTCTAGAGCACTGAGTGTTTAGTCACTCTCTGAAGACTCTGAGAACTGTTGTAGATAGAAGACTTTTCAACAGTGATGGGTCAGGGAGTGTCTCATGTCCACAAAGCCAGTTTGCTCCCTCCAATGAAGGCCTCTTAGACTCCCTGTAGGAATTCTCTGCTTTAGCACACTCTTCAGTCAAGAAGTTTAAACTTTCAAAATTTCTTTTGCAAAGACTATAGGCTTACTGGGATAGAACAGACAGCATCTCTGTGTGTACATATGGAGGTGGGTGTGTTTAGGTGTGGGAGTGTGCATGCCTCAGTGTTTTGGAGCGTATTACCAATTTTCCCTAGTGTTTATTATCTGAAGATTGAAATCTGTAGCTGCACTCTGTTGGGTCTGTGTCTCCTCTAATTACAGCAACTTCTAGCTCATGCTGATTTATAGCTTGCTGAAGAGTGCGTATCCCATAGGACAGAAAGCATGATGTGCAATATTATATGGCAGGACAGACACCAATGAAAAATGAAGACTAACCTTATCTGAACTGGGGAAACTACAGAGGAAGACAGGAGGAAAGTGTGAGCTTAAATAAATAAACCAAAGGGAGAAATTGAAAGAACAAGGAAATATTTCAGTACACGGTGGTCATACCTGCATTCACTTTGCTCCAGAGTCTTGTGGACCAGAACTGTTCATAAGAGGGTTTAAAGGACAAACTGCTTGATAAACCTAATTAATGCATAGGTTTATATACTGGATTCTAAATTCCTTAATAAGAACTCTTAAATAAAATCTCAAGTTTAATCTTTCAGAGTCCTGAGCAATTCATTATGCTTTTGTATTTCTTGGTTGTCATCAAAGTTTTGGGAGGTAAGGCACTCAGCCGCTTGGATTCTTGGTATTTAACAGTATTCACCAGCCTTATTTTTGATACTACATACCAGTTGAGTGGCAGCCAAATCCTGAGAGGTGTGCAGGATCAGCTGAGCACTTCTATTTGTTCCAGACTGTCCACACACAAAGTTGCCTTGTTTTCACTTGAGGTATGAACTTAAACACAAGTATGTGCTATTTTAGGTAAGAACAGCTTTATATGGTGCTCAGTTTGGCTTACATCACTTGATGTCTTTAACTAAAGTGGTTGTATTTAAAACCACGCAGCTAAATTCTGACATAAACCCCAAAACTTTTGGCTACTTCAGTTACAGAATAAGGGGGACAAGTGTATTTAATTCATGCCATGTGGGGTGATGTTAATTTAGGTGGAGTTTTGTGACCCAGGGACTTGTCCTTTCCAGCTGTGTTTAGCACTTATTCAGTTGAACTGCACACCTCACCTGCACTGGTAGAAAGAAGAAAAGGAGCTTCCACCATTTCTAAATGCCATTGTCTGGCCAAAGAGGCAAAAACTGTTCTGTGATTACAGACTTAGACTGAGGTGGGTATGAGGTGAAAGGGGCTGATTCAGAGCCCACTGAATATAATATGAGTCTTTCTATTGAATTCAGTGAGCTTTGAATCAGATCCCAAGTGCACAGTGTGTGAGAGAATACAGCCTTGAACAAGGAAATTTCAATACTTTCATATTTTTTTTTTATCACATTTGTATCTAATTATGTTTTGTATCTTTTTTTTTTTGAGCAAAGGCGCTCTGATGTCCTGCCTGCAATCTGGAGAATAATAATTATTTCTGAGATACAGCCTTTTAGCTGAATGTTAAGAAGGAGAAGAAGATAACAGGAAAAACAGACAAATAATTTTCTTGGGATCTTAGTTTTTAGAACTTCAGGGAAGTAGTAGACACATTTGAAGGTTCAGTGTTTTAAAACAAAAAATAACCTTAGGAAAGATGGGGAGAAGAGAAGAAAAAAAAAAATAAGAAAGGAAAAATAAAACAACGTGATTTTTTTATATGGATTTCTGTTTTCTTTCCCTTACTGCTCTTCCTCTACTCACAATAAATTTCCTCAGGTCTGGTCGTGCACTAAGGGATAGGGTTAGGTATGAAGTACTATGCAAACCTAGAAGTATTCTTCTTAAATTACAAGGTCCATCAGATACTCTGAGAAGAGAGTTTGTTTCATTTCACAACTGATGAATGAGATCTTCCACCTTGCATATACTCCAAACTAATTTTGAGGCTGAACTTCTGTGTGAATCACTGAGAGCTGTGCTTGGGCTTGGGAGTGAGTACAGGGACAGAGAGGACTGCAGCTGGGAAGTGAGGCAGGGCTGGAAAAAACGGGAGATAATAACAGCTGAAGACTGAGTGCATTAGCAGAGTTATTTGACAGCCCTAGACTAGAATTATGGTATGTGCTCCAGGTTCACACTGGCACATGCTGATTATGTTTAGGCATCATCCTGTCCCTGAAAGCACAAACAAGGACTCTGATTCATTCTGAACCCTATGCTATTGTTAGGGCTGTGTCCTAGTGAGGGAACAGATAATAGATCCAATAGTGCTGAGAAACAAGGGCTTGATTGCTGTATTGAATTACTGTGTATGTGAGAACCTGTCTTCTTTGTCCAGTACATGTATTATTGGAGGATTGGTACAAGAATTTAGATAAATTCTGAAGCAAAAGTTTTTGGAAAACTCCAGAGAATGCAACATGGAAGCTTCTGGAGTATTTATTTCTGTTTTCTCTTGCTTTCTTTATTCCATGTCAACAGCTTCCTGTTTCTAATGGTTTCCTCTTCTTTTATGGTTTTGGTCTCTTTTCTTCCCCTCTGTTCCGGCCATAGTATATGAAGCCAAGGCTTTCTAATCTGCATTTGTAATACATACCAAAGAGGAGATTAGTTTTAAAATAAGAATAGAAAATAGTTCCTGGCTCCCTCAGATAAGCCTGAGACAAAGCCAGAACAGTGCTGACCTCTGTGGAGTTCTGGTTATTACATTGACTTCTGTTTGCCTTTTACCCCTGCTTAAAGTATAGTTACAGTTCAGAAAAGTGGCAGCAAAGATTACCTTGTGGAGTGTCATATTCAATCTCTGTCAATGATGCCCAAATCCAATTTGTTCACTTTACAAATCAAAGGATGATTTTTTTTTCCCCTCAATGTAGGTACCTCTGGCACCAGGAGGACTACTTTAGATCTTTCAGTCTAACAGGCTATTTGCTTAGCTGCTACACCGATAGAGAAAATGAAAACAAAAGCCTCTATGTAGAATTTTCTGTTATTGTGAAGTAACTGTTTAACTTATATGAGTGTCATGGCAGCTCCAGCAAAATGAAATGGCTTTAATTAGTTCTTTCCCTCTTCTGTACAACATGATACAAAGGAAACAGTATATGCCTTTGAGCTTTTGATGTAAAGAACTACAACCAAATAATATATTTCCACTGTTTTGATGGTGTTAATGTCACCACATCTAGTATTTATCTGCCCAGTGTCCAGGGCTTTGTCTCATGACTGTGAAAAGATAGCTAAATACTGCAAAACATTTCCAACAAGTACAGGCTTGAATCTTTGTGTTTGGTTTGACCACCTTTGCATTCCTTCTGTCTTGCTTTCTGACAGCATCCTGGCTAGGGGTGACCTGGGACAGAGGGAGATGGAAGAACAGATTATAGAGCAGGCATGGGGAAGGACACACAGAGCTTGCGGTTGTGCGCGTTGTTGATTTTGAAGGCTGAGCTGCTCATCTTCCGTGAATCAAGTACATATGGCAAAACATTGAAGAAAATTCAGTCTTACATCCAGATTTTTGCAAACAGATAAGAGGTAAAGGTTGCAGGATAAACTATTACTTCTTGTAATTTTTCTGAGTGTAGAAAGAATCATTCCAAAAGGAATGGTTTAAATGTGGAATGGTGATGGTGAGTGGCACTTGATAACAGCTGTGTCCAATATCCTGAAAAGTGTTATATTCATGCATTGTCCTCATTTCTGAGTCACAAAACTATGACATTCTTCCTTTTCTGAGGTTTAGAAAGTGCTATTTAGTGACCTAAAATTATTTCCTCTAGCTTAACTGGTCATAAAGTTTTGTTCCAGCTTTACAGAAGTATGTCCATGCCCTAACTCTGATAGAAGTTAAGTAAATAAATAAGAATCATAGATTGTAGCCCATTTTGGAATTTTGGCACAATGCAGATTCTTGAATAACAGTGATCCAAATTAAATTAGCTGAAATTGATCTGTTTCCCAATTTAGCTAAATCACCTTTTAGTCCAATAGAATGTTTGTATACGTAATTGCACTAAAATAACTCAGCAGATCTTCGGCAACAGATTCAGTTGTGTTGTGTTCATAACTGGACTCAGCATCTCTCTTAGTGAATGCCAGGGAGGAATATCCTCTCAGGTGCAGAGGGGCTGATCGAGACTATTTCTAGCCAGATCTTAAAGGGTAGAAGATTAGTGCAATTAGGAAAAGCAGACTAATGAGAAGGGATCTTCCCCTACATCTATATGCCATCATATTTGTTAATATATTTTCTTTCAGCAAAGGATTAGATCAAGAAATATTAAGAATGTCTATTTTTCTAAGAAAAGACTGTGTGAAGGGGAACAATTTGTTAAAGATACTCTGAATGCCTCTCTGAATATCAAATGGCAAGCACTTGACATCTCCTCTTAGTGTCAGCCATCCTAGAGCTTTCTTGTTCCTACCACATGGAAGTTCACTGAAGAATAATCAAAGTAAAGCAAAAAGACTTTTTCCTTCTTACTGTAGTTTTTTCCACTCAAGGTGGAGGGGGAAGGGTTTTGGTGCCCTGAGATAACAAAACTCTGAAAACAGAAGCAAATGCATAGAAACTGCCTGCCTTCATTCTGCACAGCATTGCCCTACTCTGACAGAGTGCTTCTCTAGCTTTGCATTTTGCTCACACTCTGAGCATATTGATGATGAACTTTCTGTGAAATGAGACTGTAGTACCTTGGCTTCTAATTAAAGCTGCAATGCAGAACACCTTCTTTGGAGTCCTTTTAGGAGAAGCAAAAAAGGAAAACCTCACAGCAGTTGAGGGAAGAGAGAAATCAGGAGTCACTGAAGGATGCCTGCAGAAAACTAAGTGGGAATTCCTGACCTTCCAGGAATATATTCTGCTTCCTGCAGTGTGTCTCCAAGCCCTGATTCTTCTAGACTGCCAAGTGAGAGGGGACAACTATCCATTTTCAGGGACATATAAAAATCTGATAAATCCCGTATTTTATCACCTTTGAGGGCAATTTTCCAATCATGCTGCTGCTATATTTACTCACAATGACTGAATCCAGAGAGAAGAAAAATAGTGCAGCACTCATCCACAATTTGAATCAAGCTTAATTCAGTGCTTAGGAACTTTATTTTATAGAGACAGTTGAGATTTATTACTTCAGTGTCAAAGGTAATGATTTGACCAAATATATAAGTAGACTATTGTCCTTTGTGGAAGTAGAATTTGCTCCTGTTTATATTCCGCTCTATATGGATATGTCTAAATTTCAGGACCCTGGCAATGTACCAGTTCAGTGTTTGCATGTACCAACACTCCCTGTTTCCATAAATCCATGAGTAAGGGCTACAAAGAAGCCATGTCCCTGAAGAGTGACTGATCCAGGAGGCTGATGGACTACAGGCAATACACCTGTCATGCAGTATCCCTACAGCTTATGCTGTTAAGAGCTAAAATTGAATCTCAATTAACTATAAAGATTTTTAGTTTTGCTTTGTGGGTAGCTGATTTATCATGCATAACAGAGACATGAATGAATATGGAAAGTCAACTTTCAAGTGTCAGGCAACTGTTTTGTCACATGGCCTGTAAAAAGGAATGTTTTGGCTAACAAGAATCTGACTTATACAAGATTTAGGGAAAGAGAAAATTAGCACTAAAAAAAAACCACCACCAAATATTTTTATTTCTACTTAAAAGTGTCATGGCTGTAAACTCTGCTTCTTTGGCCCTTCTGAAACAAGAAACAAACACTGCCAGCCATAGGGCAAAGCTGAGACATTCCTTTTTGCACTAACAGAGCTCCTGATTGGGACTATGCAAGTTCTCAATGGTTTGACACTACAGGTACCCCATCCTAGATCTTGTGCACAAGAATGACTGATGGAAAAATTCCACTTGTCAGAGAAAAGAAGTTGACACACTTGTGACTTTTGGAGTGAGAGTAGGGATGGTGGAAGTAGTCTTGACAAAGAAGGAGTATCAGACAAAGTGCAGGTGACAGTGCAATTTATCACATGGCTGTGAAATGTATTAGCTGCCTATCACCCTCGGTTATGTAAAACAAAGAGAGAGAGAATTGATTAAACTATGACCTCTTCCATCTACTGGCTGTCATTTTAGTTGTTGTGACAGAGGCTAGTGTCCAGTCATTAAATTCACAGACTTCTCAGCTTCAGATTTCAACACCAAATTAACAATTCATGTTGTGTGATTCCTTTTCCTTCTGCTTGGCTCAGTGTGTATGGTGGAAGCTCCCCTCTGTGTACATCACCACTCTGGAGTTAGCGCTCTACCTGTAACAGAGTCATGGTGGATCCCTTTACAATGATTCGCTCATATTTATCTTTTGGCCTAAAGCCTTGTATTCTTGTACTTGGTCAGGATCTCTATGTGCCCCTGGAAGTACAAAGGCCTGATTTCTTCTGAACAGCTTGACATCAAATCCAATAGGGAGGAGGGGCGTATTGGTCTCTTCTAACTTCCCAGTCCGAGAACAAGATAGAAAACCATCTTCAAAAGTTTAGTTCTACAAAGAATTATGGTTGCCTCTCTGACAAAAGGACTTGAAGTAGCAAATAATTTAGCACCACACTTAAGGGGAAGTTTTACAGGTTTCTGTTATAGTCTGTTTCCATTTGGTTAGTCCAGATAAGGCTATAAAAGAAGCCCTTTTCCATAGAAGCTTAATACTTCTGTCTCCTATTTGCTGTTTAGGGAGATGGAGAGCTGTAAAGGTAAGACAAACTTTTAAAAGGTAGCTGCTAATTATGCAAATTAATTAGTGAAGTTGCATGAGCTCTTTAATCAATATAGATAGCTACCTGACCTGAGTCAGTAACTGAGTTGCAGGCAGGCTTTGTAAAGTAAGCATTGCAATATTAGCGTATTGCTTCTGTGGCAAGGATTTATGAGACATACTATAAACTTTTATAGTGCAGAGGTCCACCAGACCTTTGAAAATCACTCTAACATTTCAGTAGTCCAAGTGTATTCAGAATGAATACAGAATGAATACACCCTTTGGGTGTCTACATATATCTTTATTCATCCCCATGCCAGATTATCTGAGCATCTAATGTGGAAGGGCAGGTTGTCCATGGATTATTAATATGGATTTACTTGGGACCCCAATTATCAAAAGATGCTAGGATGAGTATTTGAAAAGACAGACTCAGTCAGCAAGGATTACCCTTCAGGGGTTAGGAATGTATGTAATAAATGATCATCAGGTTGTAGAAAAATTACTTTCCTTAGAGGTTCGTCTTGTGATTCTGCAGTAAGTAACCTGATCTGAAAGCATCTCTCTTGAGCAGTTGATTTAAGTATCCTTTCTCATTGGGTCAAAATAGACTTCTTGTCTGAAAGAGTGATATTACTGTGCTACAGTAGTCAGCTGCATCCTGCAAACTATCATACAGTGAAAAGAACACTGGTGGGCTAGGCATGAAATAGCTGGGAAAGGATGACTACCCACGGTCTGGCAGAAGGCCAGTGTTGAATCTCTGGTAATCTGATCCCACTGTCAAAAACCTTACTGCTCTGGTTTTGGAATGTTCTTACTATTACCTTTGCTGGGACAAAGCGTGAGAAGTAGTGTGAACATGATCCTTCTCCTGGCTTGTGCTCTCAACCCCTCTCCTGAAGTATTAAGCAGGAGGGGCATGTTTGTTTTCCTCTGGATAGTCTCAAAGATTGAAGCTTCTACGGCTAGAACTGGGCTATCTGTGATTACATTTTCTACTGACTTGCATTTGAGAATTGGAGCCAGGAAGAGGAGTGAAGGGTAAGTCCAGTGAAATATAAATAAAACACCAGCAGGGTGAAGAATATATCCAGCAGGCCCCCACTGCAAAAAAAAAAAAAAAGCAGTGTCAAGCTGCTCATATTTGTGCTAGCTATCAGTAGCCATATAGGACCTTTCTGGTAGCTAAGCAACAGAGGCCATAAAGACATCGTGGCTGCACAAGCTATTTCTTTAGACTTTTTTCCTTATGGGAAATCTGTAAGAGTGGACAGCCAGGTATGAGAGAAGCCAGCATTGGATTTCTTCCTGTACACCAAAGGCAGTCAAAGCGGTGACTAGGATCTAACCATATGAAACATGAGTTACAGAGGAAGAAAAGTTCTGTGAATTCAGATGAGTCCTGGGAACCTTACAAAAACCCAGTATGCAGTTGGGAAAGTTCATGGAATCTTTGTGTCCCTGGGAGTCCCTAGTCAACACCTAATAAATACAAGTCTCTTTATGTTGATTATAGAGTTCTGCCTGCTTTAGTTGCCTGGCTCTATTAGTCACCAAATTAAATTTTGTATAAGTAATAGTGAAGCAGTTTCAGGTAGTTTTGTTCAGCAAATAATGAAGAGCAGCCTGAAAATCAACTTACTTATCCATTTATTCTGTGGATAAATGCTGGAGAAAGTCATAATAGTAATAACTGAGATTTATTTAGCTCCTTTCATTTGAAAGAATCCCAGAGGGCTTTTCTCACTGCATACAAAAAGATTGCTCACTCCCTGCTGAAATGCAACACTTCTGGGGTGGAACACAGCAACTGCTCTACTCCATCAAGAACTACATCAAATTTGTTAACAGGTGAAGAAAGAAACAACAGTAGTATTTTATGTAGACAGAGTGTAATTTTCTTAACTGGAATTTGGCCAGAATCTTGGATTTTAAAAGTTTTGTGCTTGCAAGAAAGGACAGGGTTATCAAGACCTTGATTTTATATCGTATCCAAAAAACATCTACATTGGGCACTGTTTCAGTACAGACTAACAAACAAGGCCATCCTGTATTAATTATTAGTTCTTTACATGGTTTACTACCCTTAATCAAAACTGCATTTGCTTTGCCTATATTCACCTTCCAAAAACTAAATTAGGTGTACAGTACTCAGAAGATCACTTTGGGAGCTTGAAAGGAGATACCTCTCTTATTTTTTTGTTATATGACATCAACACAACACAGCTAATTACAACACATCTGCTGCTCTATGATGAACACAGTGTTGTGTTAGTGCAGGTGAGTTCATATGAAAGAACCTGTTCTTTGGTGAAAGAGGGAGAGAGTACCCTGCATGTACCACCAAGTGTTAATCAGGCATATACACATGCAGAACACAGGAGCGTGTTTCCTCAGAAAACATTGCTCTTCTGTCAAAATTCTCCATGTCTGTACTTTATCTTAGTGGGTTTCATGGCTTTCTCGGGCTGCTAAGCTCTACTGCAAAATAATATTAAGAAAAATACCATTATATATGTATATATATGCATGTCTCTACCTAGTAATTATCAGAGACAAGTAGCTGAAGGTGAGGCTGGTTTTCTCTTTGAGCAGTAGGAAAACTTAGAGCTGATACATAGTGGAAGCTGGCAGAAAAATTTCCTAAGTGACCTTCCTAACTAATGAGCAGTTGAGGGTCACAACCACAGAACAGATAAATCAGGGGACAGTTCAAGAAAAACTAAGCAGTAAATTATGATAGAACACAAGAGCATCAATCATTCTACTTTGGCAGAGTATCTCAACCTGTAGATTCAGGCTAGATAGAGACAAGAAAACCCAAGTGCCAGATCTAAAAGCAGTAAGGCCAACCCCTGGGCTGGCTGTGTGTGTTGTTAAGTAGAAAGCTGTAAGCATCGAGTTGTCCTTATTTCACGGCACTCCTTGTTTCTTAATGCACTCTTCTCCTGATCTTTATTTCCTGCATATTTTGGCAGACATATTATAGATACGTAAATGAAGCGGTGGTTTGGAGTTCTGTATGCTTCTGTAAATTAAAGGAAATGCTGATGAATCTACTGTTAATGGTTGAACAAATGTTAATGAAAGTAGGGACTGAAAATACCACAGGCTAAATTCCTGGTACATGAAACAGTTAAATCAGGGCAGCACCACCTGCTTTGTCTTCAGTCAAGAGTCTTATTAACCAGTTTCCGAAATCAGAATACAAAAGGTCCTTTGTTGCACACTGACTTACTAACCAGCAGGGCTACTGGTGTTTGTCAGCAGTATTGCTGATCACTTGGTTTGCTTAAAAAAATCTTGGTGACAGTGATGTTCATCTTCCCCGATAACATTTGAATGCATCATCCAGTTGCAACCAAATGTGGAAGAGGAGGTAAAAATTTTATTAAGTGCCTAAAGCTGTACTGAAAGCAGGTGTTAAAATAGAGCAGAGAGACCCCGTGTCATACCCCCCAGTAGTGAAGGAAGGCAGAACTTGGCTAGTAAGTGTCCTGATTACAGCAGCAGGCTGACTGGCCAGTTGGATATTGATATTTGTGAACCTACAGATTGTTGTGGACTTTCTCCAATGCTTTAGTGTTCGTGCAGGATTTTTCTGGTGAACTGGGGCTGCTGCAGAGCAGGGAACTGGCTTAGATGAATCAATAGGAACTTGGGATTTGCTAGTCCTGCTTCTTCTGAAACTTTTTTTTAAATCTTACCCATTTAAAAAATGCTACTAAAACTACTCGGCAATGATCTTTTATGAAACTAATGGGCTGTTCTAGGCTGAGCTCTCTCCCACATCCAATGACTGGAAGCCAGTAACTTGTACATTTTTTATAAAGTGCCTAAAGTACTGGTTCTTACATCTTTGTGCTTTGGTTTTGCTGTCTGTAGAAATGTGAATAATAAATCCTGGCCTCCACAGTGAGATCTTTTAAGACTTCCCTCCAAAGAGATAACAGCAGAGTGCACAGATTGTACCTTCTCTGCTCCAGCCACACTTCCACTTTGGTCCAAAACTTTCCCAGGAGCTAAGTGATTAAGGACTGCTGCACTGAGATAAAGGATGAGAAAAGGGAGAAGAAAGATCTGTTCGACAGGTAACACTTATAAGAGAAATAGAAACACACATGGGGTTTCTGCTGGAGATCCTGACCCAGCTGTCAGTGTGTCTCAAACCAGGCCAGCAGAAACCTGCTGACTGCAACAAAGACCTTTAATACTCTTGTAAGGCATATATGAAGGGAAGGGCAGCAGTCACTTCTGAACACGGTGTTCTCTGAAATCTCAATAAGTAATTAGCATTATCACATTGATTCATGGAAATTTTACTTGAGGAAGAATCTGTAATCTGGATGTCCTACAGACTTTTCACTGTATAACTCAAGACTGCAAGAACACCTGGTACAGGATCTTTGAGGACAGGGGAAGGCAATGCTGCATCTTCTGTAAACTGACATAGATGTACAATTTATGAAAACAATAGCATAATATTTCTTTTTAAACCATGTGAAGGATATATGAAGATCAAAATACATTCTAATGACATGCTGGAAATCTAGGCCAGGATTTACATAGTGCCTGTTGCATTGGGTTTTGATACAATTGATATTTGTCATCTGTGTCACAAGAGATTTTCAGGTTTACAGATTAGCCCTGTGGTTTTAATGATTACTAGCAACCTTGTGCAGCATGCAGGTCAGAGGAGGCAATGCAGCCAGGTGGTTGAAATCCATCCTAAAAAGATTCTAGGTGTAAGTACAGACTAGCTGCGATTTGTCATTTGTCAGCTGTCTAGGCCCCATTGCGCTGTATCTAAAGAATAAAGTCAAAATATTTCTCACCATAATGGAGTAGCTATAAATGATGCCATAAATATCTAAGCAAACATGGGAATCACTAGTGCTCAGCTGTAGCTTGCATATGGGATATGACATATTGCTGTTCAGGAAAACTTAATTGAAACCATTTTCCATGAGAAAACACAGCTTTAGTAAAATGGATCTTTTTCAGGAAATCAAATTGGTTTCCAAGAATCTGCCTAGAACAGATATTTTCTTGACACAAATCCTTTTAGAAATCCCTTCTTTTTTTTTTTTTTTTTTTAAGAAAAGAGTTGACTTAATTTCATTTTCTGTTACTTTGATTCTTCTTCTCCATTTTTCATTATGCAGAATATGAAATTTGTTATTAAATATCTATTTTTGGGGAAAAAAAAATCACAGTATTGTATGTTCTAATTTGGTGAAATTCTAGAAATTTGGAGTTTTGATTAGCTCTCTTGAACCTTCATGCAATTTTACATGCCAAAGTAAGGCTTTCTTACCTTACTTTGCCCATGAAATTTTGCTAGTGCAAATTGTTCCCCTGTCATTTGGCCTGTCACTTGTACATAATCTGAATTGTGGGCTTGTACCATTCTGTGCCAGAAATGTTTCTCCTGTCTTGTACAGACTATAAATCCAAGAATTGCGTTTTCTGGGCAACAGGGTAAAAGGCATAGAAGAGAATACAAAGCTTTTATTTATGGTGTTGCCCAAAGACTGAACTGTCAACAGGGAAATAATACTTCTTTCTTATAAACACTATTATGCTGTAAGTGAAGTCAACAAGACTTCTGCTGTTGGGCTCAGTGGGAGCAGGACCAGATCCAGGAAAGTATATAATGCGTTTTTTTCATTTTACCTTTGCACACAGTCTGTTGATACAGAGCTGAGAAGGCTTTTGATTGACTTACACTTAATGTATGTTATTTGCTGTGACTTAAATAGCTGCTTTTATTATGATGATGATAGGGCCTGCAGACCTCAATTAAGATTTGGGGACATCATAGTCTGACATCATATAAATATAAAGACAAACACTGCACTCTGAATTCATGATTCCCTGAAGCTCTGTGCATACTGTGCATGAAGCATGAGTCTTTTGTTATAGAACAGTTTTTCACCTTTTATTTCAATACATAATTATTAATGGAATTAGTATCTTCATGCAAAACAGTTTCTTTGTTGCCTTCCTCCTAGAACTTTTCAATTTTCCTTCAATGCCAAGATGACCTTTTAGTCAACATGAATTTTTGAACTCTAGGGAAATCTGACTGTGCCCTTTCTGTTGTTTAAATCATTCTCTCTCCTCCGTACATACATTTTCTTTTTTCTGTTGGATTTCATTCTGCTGTAGCATATTCTCAGTGTACAAGTCAGGGGGAATGAGAGGGAAAAACGCCTTTGCAATTTGAGATTTTTTAAAAGCTTTTTATTCTGAAATGATGGCAGGGGAAATTGCATCATCTGTATATATGTCTGGGGAAGAAAAAGCAGACTGGGAAATATTTCTGCAGAATGATGGACTCTGGTGTCAGTGTCTGTTCCAAGGAAAGAAAAAATTTGTGTGTGGAGAGTTAGAAGAATTTAAAAAAGTATGTGGGTATAGGTAACTACTTTTTGGCATCCATAATTGAGGAGATAGATAGGCCGACTTTGTTTCTCTTGCTTCTGAAAATTCAAATAGATATACTCAATTGATCTCAAGAGGGAAATCAGAGAAAAGTCTACCTCTCTTCTTGAATTGGTCTTCAATTACAGCTCAGTATTGATCTTCTGAAATCATTAATCTCAAGTCTGATTTAAATAGATGCATCTCCATGGATTTTCACGGAATTCTCTGATTTCTCCCTGTTCAGGATCTGGCTCATTGCAGCCATGGCATCTAAAGGCCTGGCCAAGGTAAAGTCATTGTACTGAGTGTAATCCATATACAAAGGCTTTCTCCAAGTAACTGGAATGGTTAGAAAAAGAGTCCTCAGTTGAGGTCACTGAGTGACCTCAGTGGTCACTGTTGTTGGGCTACTAGTCAAATCTAAGTGAGACTCAGTTCAATCCTGAAGATTTGCTTCTATGTGAATGTTGATTATTTTTTATTATACTCAAATGCAACAAAAATGTTGATTGGTTTCCAATGGTCTTCTGTTTTCAGATGCTACATAGTCAAAAGTCCATCACTTTAAGTGAGTTTCAGGAAATCAGAGACCACCTCTAGGCACAGGCAGCACAGCAGTTGCCTGGCATAAGATGTTGCTGGGAAAAAGTAGCCTGGACTCCTTTTCTCCTTGAAGTACAGGGGAAAACTAGGCTTTCTGAACACATGGAAGGTATTGGGGTGTGACATGCCCTCACAGAAGCCAACAAAAGCTTGTCCCCTCTGTCTTCAAGGCACCAGTTAGTACAGCCAGCCTGGCTTTTCAGTCCATGCTCTCACCAGGTCTGTCTCCCTGTTCTATCTCTTCTCCCTCCTTTCTGTGTCTCCTCCTTAGGTACCACAGTTCAATTGTACATTAATTTCTGAGAAACATTCCATCAGCTCTTGTCATAAGTTCATCATACCAGTAATATAATACAGAACTTGAATTTAAATCAACTTGATTGAAGTTTACTCCATTGCAGTAGCTATACAGTGACCTATGCAAACTGCATCCTTCACTTTGGTGAAATAACTTTTCGCTAATAACTTTGCTGCAGTGCCTCTAAAATATTCACACAGTGAATAGTAAGATATTACATAGAACTTTTATAATCTATATGAAATTTCCAGTCATTTAGGAAGGAGCTTAAATAATACTTTTTTTTTCCCCAGTGCAAACCCAGACAGCCATTAATATGGGAAAAAAATCAGCAGGGCAGAACAAATAATCTTTTACTAAAGGAGATATCTTGAATTTCCCTCTAAAATGATTGGCACTGATTGATGTCAGAGATAGGATAAGTATGGGTTTGATCTAGTACGTCATTTCCTACATTCCTGAGATACATTAACTCATACCTAGATGGTTCCCAATCTAACTGCTGTCCACTCCTGGATGCACATCTCTGCCTCTTCTCCTTTGCTGGCTCTGGCTTTTGACTGACTCTCACAACTTCAGCATGACAGGGAAGCAGAAAACCCACCCAATCAAAAGAAAGTGAGTAGTTATCTGCCAGCTGAGTGCACTGAAGTGTCCGAGTGCTGGATCCACTGAGATCAACAGGAGGAACCAGTCTGAGGTGAGATCAATCTTTCTCTTTAAAGTAGAGGATGCCTAACTGACCAGCTTAGAATGAGCATCTGACTTTAAGGTGCCAAAAGGTTTGCTGAGCAAATAGTATCTGAACTGCAGTAAACTCCTTGTTAATGTGCTTCTAGTTCCTCCTAGAGGGTAGAAACCTGTGGAAAATCCTTTTCTACTAAGTGTTACTACAAAAATCTCTTCCCCCAGCTTGGAATCACAGGGACATCACAGTGCAGTTTTTCCCCAGTACCTCCTGAACTCCTGCAATGACCCAGCCTCTCATGTGCAAAGGATACCCCATGTCTCTACTCCTGCTCCTCTGAGGAGTGCAGCTACAGTGCGATGCCTTTACCCTTCTCTTGCTAGAACTGGACCTAATGTTGAAAAAGACAAACTTAAAAATCATAAAAAGAATTAAGGCAGTTTTTCTCTATCCTCTCTTCTTAGTTTTTCAAGAAATGAATGTCATGAATCTTTTGCTGGAAAGGGCCTAGCAACAGGCATTGCTGTATTAGGGAAAATGAGGTATAGAGCTATTTTTAAACCCACTGAAATAGCACCAGACAGATTCCATTTATAGGAACTTGTACTTGTCTTCTTCTGTGCCTTGAAAAGGATAATGACTTCTGTGAAGTAATGATCCTCTCATCATAAACAGGATCCCAAGTGCTGAACCTGTTGCCCTCTGATATTTCTATTAAGTTTTTTGGACTAACTTCCCTCACTTCTTTTCCCCCCACTCTTTAAGCAAAGACATTGCAATATTTTTTTTTTTTTCCATCCTCTTTGGTTTTTTTTTCTTATTCATTATAAGAAAATCAGAAACTGGGAAAATGCCTCTTGTGACGCTAAATTTGTTACTGGCTAATAAAACTGCAGGAACCATACATGGTGGGGGTTTTTTCCATAAATCAATGGTGGAGGGAATTAGGTGGCAAGAGATGGAAGGGCAATGTTTAATCAGCTCATGTAGGAAATCATTAGCTGCACACCCTCATTCCATCACTGGCTCATTCTTCATTCCCAATGGCTGCTTTGCCACCAGGCCATTAACGTTTTTCAATGACTTTCTAAATGCAGTGAAAAACCACAGTAGTAGTGAAATATCAGTGAATGTTATGGAAACAAAAGGCTGAAGGATGTGCCTGTCTTTTGTTTGTTTTCTTTTTTTCTTTTCTTTATGCCTGTAGGTTCTCTCTCTCTCGATTACAAATGTACCAAGTTAAAAGACAAGTGACCTATCGCCTGGAAGGCTGTCTATCCCCTTCACCAAATAAAAAGAAACACAAGATTTAGTAGTAACATGGACAAGAATAAGATTTTTTTATTAGATTTACAGTATGTTCTCATTTGTGGTTTTGTCGATTTCATGGCTTTTTGCACAATCTGCTGTTGTGATCCAATTTCTGCAAAACTGATCAGAGATTAAGTTTTTCACTTAAGTAGCACCAAAGAAAAACTGGGTCACAATTTATTTGCTAAAAATTCAGGTCAAATGAAACTAGTGTTACTCAGCCAGCATATCATAGATCACAAAGGTCCCATAACTCAACTGTGTGTCTTAGTTGTAAAAGCTAAGACAAAACTTCATCTTCTACTGCCAGTTCTTTATTTGATCTGAAAGAAACTAGCTCTCACACTCAACTGAGATGAAAACCTCACCCTAAGGGAGTCACTGTGATTTTTCTTGGGGACTGCAGTGGAGCTAGGGTTTCTGCTTTGGGTTGTTAATCTGCTATCTTTTATTAACCTCCCTTTGCATTAACTGATACATTTAGTGTGGCAGTTTCCTAGACTCTCATACATATAGCTATGGAGAGTGTGCACATCTGTGGATGTGTGCTATCCATGTGACAACTTGAATAGCTGTGTGATGAACCTCTCTGCATTTCTCACCTCATCCCCTGTCCCTTGCCCACCAGTCCACAGATGCCCTGTGCAATCCAGGCTTCTGTACAGATTCCCACATTTGCCATGGCTTGAAAGCAAGAGATAGCTTTAGAAATCAGTTCCAGTGCATTTCCCAGAACTATAGTTAATGCTTTTTGAATTATTTTTGTGTTTTATTATTTTTCTGTAGCTTCTGGGGTAACTGTATGGTTTAGTAAAGTAAGCTATGGTTTAGTAAAGTACTTTTTTATTTATTATGTATTCACATGAGCTGATCTGTTTGCATGCATGTTTGCAGCTTCTAGGAAATGTTCCCATGTCAAACTCCTGTTGCTTTCTAGACATCACATCTGTCACTTTCTGTCTGTATAGCTAATCACATTAACTGGTGGTCAGCATGACTGCCTCTGACATGGAATATCCTATAGCAACCTTTAGCAGAGGAAAGAAGTGTCTGTAAAGGTATGAGCTATATACTGATCATGTTGGAAGTACTGTGAGTTTCTGTGAAATAATATAGCTTTAGATGAAGATAAATTCTTATGATCTTGAAAGACATCAAGTCCACAGTTCTGTGTTTTACTGGAAATGTCCTTGACCAGCCTGTCCCCATGCAGAGGGACCAGTTTAATCCCTGCTCTCTGCTTCCCAAAACCTGATAACATCATTAATTCAAACTATTGGATAATTTGTTCAGCCCACATTTGACAAGAAGACTGTGTCCAGCTCCTTATCATGCATCCCTGTGAGTTTTCTTTACCACTTTCCCATCCCAGTCTGGACATATCAACAGAGGATGATTTAAGGATACCTCTGCATGGAGAAGGCAAGATGCAGTCAGCTCTGTGTGAATTTGCACTACAGTGTTCTGGTGTCCCTCTACCTAACACGAAGCCCATGACAGGAATATGTAGGAGAATTAATTGCTTCCTTAACAGGCTGTCCAGTCGGTGTGGAGAAAAAAGAGCTTCAAGTGCACAATTTGAATCTCAGGTGAGATTAATTGCATTCAGAGAAGGTGTTGATATCAAATTAATATAGGGTGGATAGTTCCAGAAATAAGCTTATAAAACAGGGAGTGGGTGTTAAAATCAAGTTCTACTTTACAAATACTTCAAGGAAGTTTATTATGTTTTGAAAATGGACTAACCTACCTTACCCTCTTAAAGGAGAAACTTGTGTTTGTGAGAGTTGAATCAGTGTACCAAATGATATAAATTTCCCTTGCTTCCCTATATGTGACCTAATGCCTGTGGAGAAAAGCTGGAGTAGCAACCCCTTCCTCTTGTGAGCAGCAGATTGAAAATTCTTTCACATGTATTCTAGCTGCTTCCCAGAAGGAAGTACACCACTTTGAGGATAAAGTTTGACATATCTGTACAAGACATCTTTCCTTTTCTCCATTTCATCTTTGAATTCAGAGACAGTTTTATTCAAGCATTAGCTGGCACTTCATCACACTCTGACTCCTTAAAGTATAGTGTCTTCAAAACCCAATGAAACAAGAAACCAGGCTGATAAGTAGAGAATATACTTGAAGGAGTAACATCTTGTTTGTCAGACAGTGAAAGAAATATAAAACAGAACAATCAAAATGTGCCTGTGTGTTAGCCCTGATGCCATTTTGCTTTGGTGAACTGAAAAGGGTTCTTTGAGCAATAGAAGGTAATGACAGCCTACACCTGACTTTTATCAACTGTTTCAAGAAGAGTGCTTCTGTCCTCAGGAACCTCTTCCGTGTTTCTCATTATCTTGGTCCCGTGTTAGAAGTTGAAGTGTGGGATTCTGGAGTAAAAGTGGCCGTAAATCACTGTTGCACTTTTTGTTCTTCAACAGACACAATCTAGCTTTAGCTTTGTCCTGACTCTGGTTTTTACCTCTCTTGAGCTGTGGGAAGCAAAACATAGCTCTTGTGCATGACAGTCTGTATTATACTCCTAGCCTTCTCCTTCTCTCTCGGGACACCGTTATCAGGTATGCAAGGGTCATACAATAGAGGCCACGCAAGAAGAAGCAAAAACTCTTATTGACAGGTTCAGAATTACTAGGGACAGCTTGGGAAAAAGATGCCAGAATGTGAATCAAAGGCAGAAGGAGCCTTGAAGAAATTTGAATGAAACTGTGTACTCTACAGGTGTAAATCTGGCTTGTGGTTTGCACAGAAATTTGGCAGAGATTGCCCCCATGTTCTATTTTAGAGAGAAGAAATCTTCTTACAGGAATAGGGCTGCACAACATCAGAGCATTTGTCAATCTTCTATTCTTGCTGTAAATGGGAAGAGAAAATAATATCCTGGCTCATTGTTTTTGGTTTGGAGGGAGCTCGGTTGTGTTTGTCAATGGGCAGTCTTCTCTGTGTGCTACTGTATAGTCACCTAGAGAGCTTGTCACTGTTCCTGCAGTGACTGGCCTGGCATCATCATGTGCAAAATGAGACAGCTGTGGAGCTGACTCGAGTGACGAGATTGGTGCTGGAGAAGAATTGCACAAGCAGTTGCACATAGCTCTACCGGGAAAAGAGTGACACAGCAGACATTTATTTATTGGTCTTTTGGTTCTTTTTTGTTCCAGCCCTTTATGTGTTTTCACCAACCCTGTGAACATCAGTTTCATTCACCTGTTGGAAAAATGAGAAGTGACATTAACTTTGAGTATAGTACAAAAAAACCCCCATTTTATAGGATTTTATTTCTTTAGCTGAAACTATACTACATGTCAATAGACATCTTCTTCAAAGTGTGCCGGATGGATTTGGAACTATGAAAAGTGCAGAAGAGTTGTTATTTTTAAAATTAAATAGTGTAATCTGTAGAGCGATGGCAGGGTAAAGAAAGTGTTAGACATCAGTTAGACATTGTTTGCAGCACCAGTCCTGGTGGATACCTGGGGCCATGTAGCACAATTCTTCTGTTGCAATTTACAGACCACAAACAACAGGCAGACAAACCCCACAGTGTATATTTTAATGTTGGTACATTGAGCAAAACACAAAGGAAGAAAACAGTGGTGTGTTGTGCATTAAAAAGCTGGTGGTAATAAAAGCTCGGAGAGCTCCAGTCTATAGCATGTACCTTAAATGAGAAAGCCATAAATGTGAGAGTGAAAAGTTATTCTAAAACAAGAAAAAAGATTGAAGTGGTTTTGTAAGGAGAAATGGCTTTGCCAACCCAAATCTTGTCAGGACAACTGGAGGTGCATCTGCAAAGATCCAAATTCAGAGTTATTAAGACAGAACATTAAATACTATAAAATTTAGCTTAGCAACAGTAATCCAGACAATCAGTTTTTTTTTGTGGAGTTGGAAGAAAGTTAAAGCAGCATTGTTCTTAATAATTGATGAAAACTAAGAGGTTTCATACTTGGCAATGCACAGCTCTGCACACATCTGAAAAAGTGAAGTTTAACTGCAGATCTCAGGTCTGTGATCCCACAGTGAGAGACAGTGCTGTGCATGGAAATATGGCTTGATAAAAACAGAGAGTCTAAAACACTTAATTCTGAAGGCAGATTGACGCAGGAGTTTGGGCATGTGCTACAATGAGTTCCTCTTTTAGGCCATTGCTTTAAATTCAGCCCCTGTCATCTGTGACTAGAATGTGCTAGCCAACAATAGTTCTTTGACCTACTTGAGGTTAATTGGTGGTTTCAATCCATCTCTCCTTACATGACTGTTCGTATCCAACTGCCCTATTTCTAGTTGGTCCTGGAGAATCTCTTTGGTTTTAACCTGGCTTTTTTCAGTGTCCTTATTTTACAGAGACATAAGAGTTACCAACTGGCATCAGACCAGTGGCACATCTTGTCTTCAACTGGTGAAGAGCAGCCAGGGTCTTATGCCATGAGGAAATGGGCAGGGAAAAGAGAGATCACATCTCTGCAGATAAGAGACGACTCTTGCCCCTAGATTTCCTGTAAAATGGGATTTGGACAAACATGCCAGCTCCATATTGACATTCAGACCAGATGCAAGTGATCCAGAGCAGAAATGGGTTGTGTTTGCTGTTGTTGTTAGTGGTTGTATCTGTAGCATCTTAGAGTTGTGAACTGTGATTCTGCTCTGCTAGGAAATGTACAAACTTGTAACAGAAGGGTTGTTTCTTCCCCAAGAAGCTCATAGGTTATGGGTAAGGCAAGAGAGCCTTACCCTCCTTTGGTGGGTCCAAAAGGAAGAGAGAGGAAGTGATTTGCCAATACTAATCAGGAAAATAGTCAGAAATTATAGCCTGTCATTTCCATATTTTCACAAGCCATCACAGCAAAAGGGAGTGTTAATGAGGGATTTGAAGGATGTCTTTAATGTCCTTGTAAGTCTGAGGTGGGTCTCAGAGATGCTTCTTTGAAAATCCACCAAACCTGCAATGGAGCTGGTGGTGTTTGGAGAAAATAAGTGACTTCTGACTCCTAAATAAGAAGTGTTTGATAGAATAAAGACAGAAGATAGAGTGCCCTAGTATAAATGGAAAGGACTGGAATCCATTAAAAGATGGTGTCTTTGCCACCTAAATCACAATTACTCAGTCTCACAAGGATGTTGAATACTGTGTTGTTGGCATATGAACCTATAGCAGCATGTTGAGAGATAGTAGCTAGGTATCGTTACCATTTGTTTTAGATTTAAAAATGACTGTTCTGATGATTCATTATTTGGATTAGTTTTTTTCCCTTCAGTGAGAATTTGTTGTAGGACACCCCATAGGCCATCAACATGCGGTCAAAGAGTATAATCAACATCGGTGGAGACGGTATCCCTTTCCATGGCAGCCTGTATCATGTGTGCTCCAGGGCCCAAGTTGCCTGTCTGTTTATATTCAGATTCAATGAAAAGATTGCCTCTCACTAGAAATCTTGTTTGAAATATCCTACTTGAGAAAAGAGAGAGACAGTCTTTTTGCACTTTATTACCTGAGCTCTGCTCAGTGGAGGCATTTAAGCTTCCATGAAAAGCCTTCTCTGCAAAGGGCCCTTGGCAGTGGAAGAAGTTTCTATCCTTGGTCCGATGTAGCTGGGATTATGACTTGCTGTCAGAATGCAAGGCACACAGCACATCTGCCTGTGTGGACAGGAGGGAATTGCTTGTATGATGACTTTTATGTTTTGCTTGGGAGGACCTCTGCCCTTTTGGCTCTGGGGGGTATGCTGAAGTTCTATTTTTGTTTTGATAACTGGAGTCAAGGTCAACCAGGTTTTGTTTTGTTTTGTTTTATTGGAGAAATCCAAATAAAGCTCAATAAATGAACACCAGCTGCGGACTACATTCTAGAAGGTCTAAAGAAGGGGAAGAGGCCATATAGAGGATGGAGATGGTTTCTGTGAACTCTATACATTACTCAGGGCCATAGATCATAACACTTGAGATTAAACAAAAATCTGATATTCAACCATTTGAAATTACTGTAACTGAAAAGATTTTTCACTTTTGTTTTGGTGAGCCAGAAGTATTTTTTTAACCCAGATTTGCCTGGGCTGGCCTTGTCTTGGAGGTCACTGCAGCTTTTAAGAGCCGGATACTCCTACTCCCCTAAAAAAAATAAAAGTTTTTAGACTCACAAAAATCCCATTTGTTCAGGCTGATGGAGTGATGACCATGGAACAGATTGTAATAAGTAGCGGGATCTGTTGAAACTGCACTCAACAGCATTAAAGAAAATGTTCTCCTCCCACTGGAGATTGGCAATGAAATGTTTTATCAGTTAAAAACAGTGGGGACATCTCTGCTGAATGTGACAAGCAGTAGGGCTTAATATTTTCCTGTCAGCTTCTGATTAAAGTGAAATTAGTTCAAACATAGATTAACAAAATAATTTTGTCTTCCCTCTTCCTGCCTTTTTCATTTCAAATTTTGTTTTTTTTATTTTATTTGAAGCCATGTTATATCTCTTCACTAGCATGTATAATTAATTACAAGTCTCAGGAAAGCAACCAACTCCCGTGGGAATTGATGCAAAACTGCCTGGTGTTTCCTTTATGGCTCCCAGCCTTTCTGTTTTTTTTTAAGGAAAATGTTACCCCATATGAAATTATTTTAATTTTATTTTATTTTTCCTTCCTCCCCTTCATTCAGCCTCTTTAGATGCATGTTCCACTTGATCTCAACAGCACTCGCATGATTCCAGTCACAGTGTATTTTTAGAATTTTTTTTTAATGGCACCTTTAAAATACCTGTTTACTGTTTCTTTCTCTCATTACATTAGTCAGCCACCTCCAAACAGCCAAGAAGTCTAGAGTTTAAGAAAAATAAAGGAAATCCAGTGTTTCATGGAAAAAAAAAAAAAAAAAAAAAAAAAAAACCAACAAAAAAACCCTAAAATATTTAGTCTCTTACTCTAAATCTGATAGTCCTCTTTGACCCCTTTGTAAGTGCTAGAGAATATCCTGCTGCTGAGAGGCAGGGGCTTGCCAGGCAAGAAGACTGAAGACTTTGTGTATTCCCAAGGTTGCCGCTGTAGGACCATCTTTGAAGTATGGACAACAGGTAGGACCAGCACCTCTGCTGTGGCCCAGGCCACTGCGAGGTCCTGATCACCTCCGAGGACCAGCTCCCTCTGCAAAGCAAAATTCATATTACCTGGCCTAGCAGTCAAGATATCACTGCCCTGATTGTGAAACTGTCTTTCTTTTTGGTGGTCCAGAAATGAGTCTGACTTTGTACTGTGTGGGTGGGGAAGAGAGCAAATGCTTCCAGATTCCTGGGCTGGATTTCGAATCGGAGAAAGACAAAGTGAGCTGGGGCAGGATGCAGAAAGCCTCGCCAGTGTCCCATGGATACTTGCCACCTCAACAAGGATTTCAAGTGCTCACTGAATTTACAAATTGTCACAAAGTTTGAGGCTTTTTCTGCTTTGCTCATGCAAACACAGACTTTGTCTAGCAAATGGATGATGCTGTGTGTCTGCACGTGAATTACACTGACCCAGGATAATCAGTCTGCCTTTTTAATTGATGGCTATGGGACTCAGCCTACTCCTTGTGGCTGAAGACAGTTTTCTTTTATTTGTGCAGTAGTATTCCTGATGACCAGGCTGTGTATATATTTTAGGCTTGAAGTCTTTTTAGGAGGTCTGCAGCTTCCTGCTCAAAATGTCTGACAGTAGTGAATGAAAAAAAGAGATTCAGGGATTCAAAAGACAAGAATATGAACAGCAACATGACAAAGACTGGCAGGTAGATCCTGGTGGGAAAAAAGAAAGCAATGCTGTCAGAGTGGGTGTTGTTTGGCACTGGGATGTGGAAGCTAGTTAGAATAAAAATTGTCTCTCTCTTTAACAAGAGCTTCACCAGTAAAAACACAAAGCAAACACCTCAAAACCACCCCAAGCCATCATCACAACCTGGTGAGGAATTGCATTTTCGAGGTGAAAACCAGCTATTTCCCTGCCTCATGATATATTGCTAAACCAAAGGGCCTGCTGGCCCGCACGTGTGAAAACTCAGAAAGCCTAAATCAGCTGTTCAGCAATCTATCTGGGTCAGAATGGAGCCAGCATCTAAGTTAATAGGAAAAACATGCTCTGCCAGTTCTAGCTGCTGTGTCTGAATGAGTTTGCTCCTAAGTAGTAGAGCAGAGCCAGAAACAAGGGTCATTATGGAAATAAAAACTGCTTCTTTCCAGCCTCTATCAGTGGCAGAAGGTGACATTCATTTTCCTAATCCAGTTCTTGGTTTATAGAGATCCTGTATTGCAAGACATGCACGCACTAGTGGTAGCTTTGCAGGGCAGAAAATAAACGGCATGAGGAAACACATAAGAAAATAGCTAGTTCTCTTCAGGAAGGTGAGAGTAATGAAATGCAGGCTTTCCTACTTCAGGGGAGTTACAAAAAGCAAATATCAGGGAATGTTCCATAAATTCCAGCTCTATTTTTGCAATTGTTGCCTGATCACTTTAAAGCAATTCAGAATGAGCCAAGTGCTTTCATTGCTTAGTATTTCATGAGATTTTGTAGACTATGCTGTAGTAGAACACAAACAGGTGGTTTCAAATGGACTAGACTCCCGCAGTTTTTCCTTCTCGAACAACGCTGGATAGGAAGCGAGCAATGAGCCTTTAAATTACACCTCTTCAGATGCGCCCTTATGCTATGCAAAACTGTAATCAGACCTCAGTCAGTCTTAATGGCTCCAGTGCCTATGCTGGCAGTCTCCAATAATCCATCACCTCACAGTTCTCTCTCGAAAACGTGTGTTTTAGGCATTCTCCAGATAGCTTTACTGTCTCTGCCTAAGAGAAGGAAATGCTGGTGTGACAAGATAATCATTGCTCAGCGATGAGCAGTTGCTGTTATGCTAAAACACCAAATTCTGCAGTGTCTCTGGTGAGCCTGTTGCAGTCATTAGTTACATGTCTCTGTCTGTGAAGATGGGTGAAGAGCTTGTAATGAAGAAACAAGCCAGTCTCAAACTTGGGACTACTTTGTACCTTTTAAGCTAAGGTTCTGACCAGCAAATCACAGTGCCCTTTTAACAGAGATTGTCTGCTATTCTGAGAGCAATGAAGGACTGCGACACATTTCACAGCATTTCTTGATGCTAATGTCTCAGACCTACTATATACCAGTGAGAGCACTCAAACTTGCATTTTGTCATTGAAAGTAATTTCAAATCTCAGTGTATACCAATACTAGATAAAGAGTTTTTATTGCTTCCAGAAGTCTGGTTGATAGTGTAATTGTGGAAAAAGCAAAGGAGATATGGTTTGTCGATACCACTAACTATGTAGACAGAGAATAAGTGCTTTTCAGATTTATTACTGTTATTTTGAGCAGATTTCTTCTCACTTTGCATTTTGTCCCATTGTGCAGTCTACATTCACAGTGCTCCCATGTTCTGCTCCCTATTCTCAGAGTCTGACTCTAGGAAGATGAAAGGGGTAAGACAGTGCTTTCCCATGGCTGAACAATTAATTTGCTATTCTACAAAGTGAATTATGGGAGGTTTCATGGTTTGAAGCATTAGAGCTAAATCTGGGATCTTTGCACTTCAGGACAGTCATCTCAGCTGCAGGCCAGGCTCACATTAATGCAAAAGTGTAGGTGTTTTGTAGCTTTTGGGTGGGCTGTAGGAAATGATCTGTCATTTTCTGATTGCTTCAAGCAGACCATTGTCTGCATTCGCTACTAATTGACATTTGTGGGTTTAGAGAGTAGTAGGGGTATGCTGTGTTGGGACCTGAGGCTAGTTTCTCAGCTGTGCTAAACCTCTGTCTAATGGTAGCACTAGGCTCTGGGGTTAGCTATGGTCTGGCCAGAGCTCCTCTCAGTCAGCTGAAGTGCACACTGAAGGGACATTTAAGCAGGCCAGAATGGCTGGAGTGCGCTTTCTCAGTCTCTCCTCCTCCCCTGTGAGCAGATCCTTATTGCAAACCCGCCTCCTGGAAAGTATCAAATGTCCTCTCTGACTCCAGGGAGAAGCTGTTCTTGTGGAGGATGAATGCTCAGAGTAGGCAAAAGTGACAACTATAAATGCCCTCTTCAAATGCAGGAGAAATTTCAAGAGCTTTTTGCAAACAAGACTGGAAAAAGAAACTGCAGAATCAATGAAAGATTTCAAACATTTGGTCCTATGGGTTTTGAGAAAGAGGTGAGATCCCTGATTTTATCAGAAAACAAAAAAACCCTACCAACTTGTTAATTCCTTAAAGCTTTAGCTGTTTGCTGTATAAACACATATAAGAGGGTTTCTGATTAGTGGTCTACCTGTAGCAGAGGAAGCTGCTTGAAAGATATGGAGAATTTGGCACTCCAAAGAATTTTAATTGAATTCTATTGCACCCTCAGACAGGGTGCTTCACACAAGGTCAATGAAAGGGCATATCTATTGGCAGCTGGAACATTTGTCTCTCCTCTGATGGTATCCGGTATCCAGAACTGTCAGTTCAGTTGATATTAGACTTGCTAGGTCTGTAGATCCATGTGTCATATTGTCAATGGTCATTGACTTGCAATGTCCAGTTGTTGGGTATAAATAAGGGAAGCGGAGGTGGAGGAGTTACCAGACTTAGTTGAGATTGACTTGAAATATCCTGCTGCAATTGCCTCGAGTCAGTACACAATAGAGTCTTTATCAGCTATGGAAACAGGGCTGAAATTACCCCCAAGAACTCAGAGGTTATGTGTTTGCACTAATGACAGCATCCTAAATCATTCCCTCTGGCCTCATTATCGGGACTGAGAAGACGTGCTGAGCTTGCCTGAACCTGGGTTAATTCAGTCAGGGCACAGTGGAGCCAAACTTCTCCAGCTGGGTGAAGTAGAAGAGAGGCAGAGCTAGGATATAGGATGTGCCTACTGCTTTCTTTCATGGTTGAGCTTCTACAGCTATATGTGAAGTGCAAACTAGAAGTAGAGTGCCCTTCAGGGTGAGGGCTGTCTTGGATCAGCAGTACCAGCAGGAACATATTCCTGTGAGCAAGAATAGTAACTGCTAGTATAAAAATAATACTATCTGGATCTTTTAAAAATTCACCTGGCCTCTCTCCTGTAGGATGATCCCTAAAGCTGAGCTGAACACTAGAGCATTCCAAAACTAGAAGCAATCGTGCCTCAAGAAACAGCTAATACCAACAGAGCAAAACCAACTGGGATAGATCATACAGTTAGAACCATATTTTAAAAATCAGCACTTGCTCTAAGGTGTTTTGTTTTATTATTGAAATATTTGGTGTTTTTCCTGTTGTTTATGAAGGTGAAGAAAAGCTGTGATATTGCTGGTCAGAGGCCACAGCAATTTTCTACCTCACAGTTCTGAAAGGCAACTTCTTGTCCCAGGACTCCACAGATCTCTCCAGCTCTTTTTCTCCTCAATATAAACTTGGATATTTCCTGCCATTCTCATCACAGCCTTTTTGTGTAGCTCTGTTAATACATCCAAGTCTTTGATTTATATCTGTTTTCCCCAGTTTTGCCCCTCTAGCAATTCTCATTTCTACTAAATCCTGGACTGTGACATTGCCAGTTCTTTCAGTCGTGAAAACTCCTTTGGGTGAGGGAAGTGAACATACAGGTCTAAAGCAAATAAAAATCCACATGGGAATACCCTGAGACTGGCAAACTTATTACATCTCTGACTCCAAAGGTGCAAGAGAGATGCATTAGTCCACTGTGCCACCTGGCCTCTGCTACAAATCAGGTGTTTCTGTAATGATATGTAATGCACACATTCTCAGGTGCCTCGAAGCTGTGAGAGCAGTGAAGGGAGGGAAAAGGGGTAGTCTCCAATATGAACAATGCTATCCCTTTTCTCCCTTTCTCCTTATATCTGTATATACCAGAAACTGCTTATCCCCCAGGCATCTTGACTTGCCCGCTTCAATAAATAAAAAATGTGGCAGGCAGTTACAGTGGTGCTAATTGCTGATAGCTTTCTATTGATCTGTCCATTTGGCGGCTCTGATTACAGAGTGATACTTCCATCTAATCACAGCTGTGGTAGCTAGAAAAAAAGAGCCTGCACTCAAATCTGTGAAATGGTATAGTGTTCTCCAGATTTCCAGCCATTCTCCTGGGCGAGTGTTTCAGTGCACGGAGCATGTTTTGTGCTGCCTTGTCAGGTGCAGGCTCTTGGGAAGGGAATGCTGGTTTGGTGTACAGAGCAGAAACAGCAATCATGGTGATAGCGATGGAAGTCTCACCTGGGTGAAGCCTTCCATGAGCTGGACTGAAACACTGAACCTTTGCCATCCGGCTGCTTATGCATTCCTCATTGCAGTGAGTTGGCTGATCCGCTAGAGATCAGCTTTCTAAAGACCTGGAAATCCTTGAAGGGCTCTACAAAACAGCACATTGCAGCTCCTACACAGCTGCATATTGGAGAAGCTTCTGAGCTTACTCCAGTGGAAGCTGTTGTAGCAGCTAGCATGGAAGAAGATGTTCTGAAATATTTTGAAGGTGTCACAATGAGTTATGGACATTAAAAATGACTATTTGACTCAGGTATACTTGACTTCTTGGGCACTATCTGACATTCAAAACGTGCTCAAATGTTCCCCTACTGTTCGCTTCCTGTTGCTTTTCTCCACAACACTGATGGGTCCCTTGGTTGCTGTTGGCCTAAGGTCTGAACAAAGATGTTCTCGTTTCAAACACAGATAGATTATGTTCTGCCCTGGGGGATTGCAATACATAACTAAAGCTGGTTAATATTAGCTGAATGGGAAAAGTTGTGTTGGAAAATGGCCTGTTTAGAAAATGAATATTTTTGTTAAGCTGGAAAAGGTTATTTGCTTGTTTCTAAAATGTTGTGGGGTTTTAATTTTTTTGTGGAGATTTTAAGCAATTTGCCTAGTTAGTTTCTTGTATTTAATTTTTGTTTTCATTCTGTGTGTTACCTTGGCTATCCATCCGTGGTCGGGGTTATTTTTCTTTGTCTGTATCTTCTATCATTGGACACTTTTCTTTTTCCCTCTTGTGTGCATAAGACTATATTGTCATTGTGCTGCTTCTTTCCCTTTTGCCCCTTCTTTTTCCTGCCATGAAAGCTCTTCCTTTTTTCTTTTCAGGTTATTTAACATTTCAACCTTTTCATATTGGCTTGGTAGACAGCTGCTGTATTTTTTTCCTTGCTCCTTTGTGTTCAGCCATTGTACTTCACTGGGCTTTGTGTCACACCTTTAGCCATTTGCCACACCTTTCTACTTCTGGTTCTTTGAGTCGCTTTCCTTTCTTGAGTGTCTGAGAGTGGTCACCATTCTTTTCTTATTTAAGTATTAAACTCCCCCAAACATCAACTTTATTTTAAAATCTGTGATGAAAAAGGCAATTAAGATCCTGTAGGGAAAAAAAAAAATAAAGAAGGAAAAAAGAGACAAAACCCAGAAATCCCAGCCTCTGCTCAAAATGACAATTATGACAATTCACAGTTACATTTTAAATGCTCATGTCTGTTAAATGTAGACTGCCCTGGGAGACAGAATCCCAAAGCTGACTGAGTAAAATGAAACTCAAAGACTGAGTGAACAGATTTGTTTAAAATCTCTGCATAAAGTGGAGGAAAACCCCCAACAATTTTGAAAATAAAGCTTTTTTTTTTTTTTTTCCTGTTGATCATTAAAGGATCTTCAGATGCTTAAACTGTATTTGACTTAATGAGACGCATTCAGAAATGACTCTAACTGAATTTAATGAGTTCAGGTCTGTTAATTTCTCTGATTTTCTCAACATATTAATGGGGTGTATTTCAGAGTCAGATTCTCTCCCACTTACTGCCGTGTAGTTCACACCTACTTACTGGTTACCATTTAATTTTACCTGGATAAAAGGCTGAGTTAGTGCTGATGAAGCAGTTCATGTAAGCAAAAAGCAGCTGGAGGCAGAAATCCTTCCACTGGCACAGAGGGTTCTGGGAAGGGATCTCTGTCTCAGGCTTCTGCTTTAGATTTTCTTCCAAATTTAGGGCCGGGTATTTGTAGGTATAGGCGCCTAAAGATGTGATTTAAGAAGATATTCAAATTACTGACATTTCTAATTTACAGTGGCCAGGAAAAGAGGGAAGAGTGAAGAAGAGAAAGGGTAAAAAGTGCGGAGTAGAAACAAAGTGAGAGAGTAGTAGGAATTTCACTTCTACCACCCTGTAAATTATTCACACATGCCAGCTGGTAATTACTTATAATGAACGTCTATAAAGCACTTTGATATGCTCAGATGAGCAGTACTATAGCAAGTGTGTCCGCTGTTTAGATCTAAGGGATAAGACACTAGTAGAAAGGCAAGAACTACCCATATAATTATCCTCTTATAATATGTTGGCTCACTGGTGCTGTACTTAGATGTGTTATTAATGAACCAGATTACTTTTTCAGAGTGTGAACTTTAGAGGCAGTAATCTAATGCTGATTCAGGTTAAGGAGTAATGTGGAGTGCTGACAGTTTCTGGCAGTCTTGCTGAACATGGAATTTGAGTCCTTTCTTTCCCGAAGGGGTGATGTTGTCAGTATCCTTGAATCCATCTGTTCAGCTGCATGACTCAGCAGTGCATCTCTTGTGCCCATCAACCCAATGATCAATCAATCTGTAACTTGTATTTGCCTGTGATCTCCCTGTGATGTGAGTTGTGGAATGTGCTTAATTAGATTTTTGATCTACTGATTTGTAACAAGATCCCTTAATGAAGCAATTTTCTACTGATCTTTGTCAGTAGCATCCTGAGTTGGACTCTTGATTGTTGGATGCTTCCCTTCTGTGAAGCATATCCCAATCCCCTGTATTACCTGGCTTTGGAATGGGACACCATGGAAATTTGTTGTTCAATGAAGTTATATCATGTTCACAGCCATGACATATGCAGCGTAAGTGACAGGTTTTTTTCTGTTTATGTTAAGATTTCAGTATTGATCTGCAAGTTGCATTGGAACAGGTGACATTAAAACTGTTAATTCCTAATCTTTGTGAGCATCCACTTTTCCCTTCCCATCCCATGTCTTTGCATTTCTGAGGAAGGACCTTCTTCACCTGTGTAGGGTGCTGTTGGTATCTGTTCAGGATCCACTAGCCAGTTCAGAAAAGCTGGCTGTGTCCCTGGTGAAGTAGAAGAACCTGTTACAAGCTAAATTTGGTTAAAGATTTGTGCTGCATCAGATTAAGTGAAAATGTATTTGTTTAATGGGGGTTCAGCCAAATTAAGAATAGCCTTATTCTGTATAATGTATAGATGCTCCTCTTGGCATTTTTTGTATTAGATATAAAAATCAAAACAGAAACACAGTGGCAGAATAGAAAAAGAAAGAAAGGAAGAAGAGAGGAAGAAATAAAGAGTATTGATCAAAATAGAGCTCTTCCTTTTATAGATATGTAAGTTAGGTCTTTTCACAGCACCAGTTGAAAGCTGGTGACATTTGAGAGTTCAAGATAAGTGAAACACCAGTTGGAGATTAGTATCAAGGATCATTTTTTAACAAGTGATCCACAACGGGCCAAAAGTAGAAAAAAAAAAGTCTTTCCTTCATACATGCTTATCACTTGAGAAGGAAATAAAACTTTCATGGTTAGTATGTCTTTATGTTTTATTCTCAAAATGACCTGTGTATTCATTGTATCACAGCTTCAAAGTGGACTCTTTTCTCCCGCAAAGATCATGGTGGACCTTTTAAGTTTCTATCTTGGGACAAAACTGCTCCAAGAAAAGAAAAGGTTAAAAAAAAAAAAAAAAAAAAAAAAAGAAATGAGAATGTTAAAGGAATATTGTAGTTTTATTATTATCAGAGATTGACTGATAAATCTTTCTGGTTGTTAAATGTATATTAAAAAAAGATATGTATATAAATAATATAATATAAAAAGTGACACAGAGGTATAGTACGCTTACAACTATTTGAAAAAGGAGGTGTGTGACCCATCTCCACATGGAGGAAAGTCACACCTTCTGTACATCTGTCATTTTAAAAGATTGTCAGATTGTGCAACCCATGGGAGTAGTTCCATTGGACTCATTGAGACTGCTTTGGCAAAAAAACATGCAGCAGCTGCATAGCCTGACCCTAAGTGGGCTACATGTACTAAAAACTGTATAGATAAGTCACAGCAGGAGGGAAACATCACATCCTGAGACCTTATACCATCCAACACTGCCAGCTGGAATTCATCCCAAAGGACAAACCAACTGCTGGGGTAATGCTGGGTATCAAAAAGATCAGAGAAACCTACTGCGAGGTACCTCCTGAGGACTGGGTCCCTGAAACAGTGGTCACTGTTTGGTTGATGCAAATATTGTATTGATCCTGCTAGGGATGCTGTTTAATTAAACTACCATTGTGCTTAGTGTTGGACACCTGTGTTTGAAAGGGGCATGACAATGGAGCTAGTGTCTTCTTTCCCAGCTAGCTCTTTGCTCTGGGGTGCAGTAGGGCCCAATGATCAGGATGGATGCATGGAGCAGATGTTCTGTGCCATACAGTGCTCTGCTCCTTTCTCCTGTGTGACCTCCAGCATGTCCCTAAGTGTCTTTGTTCACAGTCTGTACAATAGGGAGAAAAGCTCTTCTGTACCTTCTCAGGCTATTGTGATGATGAATATGTTACTGATTGTAATGAACTCACATATTGGAACTGTGGGAGCCATATAAGCATCTGAGATAAGTAACAAGAAGCACATAGGAAAGGGCAGTGCACTAAAGCTTTCATTGGCAGAACTGCATCTTTCACATCCTGCTGAGCTTTACCTGCTGCTGATCACAATGAACAACTTAGGCCCTGAAGCATGAGGATTGATATTCTTTTTATTTTATTTTTATCCAAACTGGTGGAACGTGAAATGCTATCTTACCTCTTCTTAGTAGTGTCTAATCCTTCCTGGTGTCTGTCTGAGCTCTTTGTCCATGGAATACCATGTGGGAGTGAGTTCCACAGGTTAATTACATGTTAAATAGTGTTTCATTTTTGTCCATCTTCAATAGGTGGCCCTTAGTTGCAAATTGCCCTCTGGGTCTTGTGTTATGGGAAAGAGTAGAGAGAAAGGGAACAAGTAATTGCCCTTCTAGATATTATCTGCAGTGCTCTCTCATATATCTGCTCTCCCTCTTTTACTTTCTACCCCTCATCATCACAAAGCTTTTCATTTTCCTTCTAATGGATTACTTTCTTCCCCCTATATAATAATGCAATCTACTTTTGCTGCACTCCACTGTGTTTCTTTCTGCTTGGCCTTTTTAGTGACTAAACCTGAGCACATTATTCCAGCAGAGGATGAAACCTACTTTTACACAGAATGGCAGAATGTTATCTGTATTACTGTCTTGTCTCTTTTTCATATTCTTCCTTTGGCATTTTGTTTGGTGTTGCAATCCTTAGGAGCTACTGATAAATATGAGTGATTTCTCAAGGAAGGAGAGAAATGGAGTAACGTTCTGGGGCATACTGGGAAAGTGATGCCTGGATCATCAGATATCATGGGCCTTCAGGAGACAATTTTGGTAAACTTTCAGATGGCTGCAAAGACACAGGAGCTCATTGGTGATCTTGGCAGCAGGATGAAATATCTGCAGAGCAGAATCTGAATCTGGTCAGTTTATGCAAGAAATGCAAAATCCCAGAAATATGCTGACAGTTTATGTATGTTATTAAATATGGGAAATAAATAAACTTTATCTTATTTGGAGATTAAACAGCTCTCTAGCCTGTAGAAATAAATACTGAAAACATTTCTGATAATATGAGGGGGGTGAAGTTTGCTGTTTCCTTTTATGAAGAAAAGCAGATGCATCTAAGAAAGACTGTATTGGACAATGCCCATTGGGAATTGGTGATCCATGCCAACTCCATCCCTCCTGAGTGTCTGCCTGGCCTGGTGGCCTGGTCTCCTCCTAGCAATCTGTACTCAGCCAGAGGTGGCATTTCATGGAGGGCTGCCAACAAACTCGTGAAGTAGTACTATTTTCTTTCCATTTATCAGGTGAACAGATACATACATCTCATTCACCGTGGCATACATGACTCAGCATTGCAGTTTGATGGCTCTACATCACTTCAGAAAGTCATGTGTTGATATGAACACTGTAATCCTATCATGCAGTGTTACATTACTCTATGAAAATGGTGACTCAAACACACTGACTCCATTATACTTCAAAGCGTTTTTCCCTGGGAGAAAAATCCAGATTGGATTTTCCTGTTCTCCTGTCTGTTTTCTCTACTATAATTTCTAAATAAGACAGTGTCATTCTTCATGAATTCCCACCCAATCCTTAGCAAAGCATATGATGAAATTTTGTGAGGATGTATAAAGATGTATTTATGTCCAGGTCCTCTGCTGTTATATATTAAGACAGTTTGTCTTTGTAGGACTGTACTGTTTTATACTGCTGGAATACCTTGCCTTTTGTTATTCAGACTGTCCTAAACATAGACACTGTTTAGCACTGTTAGCTACTCTGCCTTTCTTTGTAGCACTTAGTAATAGTGTGTGATTCTCGCCCTACACAGTTTCTGAGAGATATGAAAAACTAGAAAAAAAATAAATATAATGCCATGCCCTGGAGGGATTAGAGAAACAGAGGGAGGAGAGATGTGAAGAACTAAAGCTATGTAGTCTAGAAAAGAGAGAACTTGGGGGGATATGACTGAAGTCTATAAACACCTTCCAGGGAACAGTACAAATTGTTCGGGGAAGGGAATTATTTACTTTCTAAATGTAGTAGCACAATCAGCAATGGCTTGGATGACTGAAGGAAAAGTTTAAGTTAGTTTTAAAAGTTTTTCAGAAACAGGAATTAGGATGTCAAAAGTATGAAGTGGGTATATGTACGGCATATTGTAACAGTGGTATTTGAGGTGTGGTGTCTGCTGGACAGTACTGCTGTCCGTCTTGGACTCAGATGAATAAACTTTGGGTCCTATCTCAACTTTAAATGCTAAACATAAAGGTGACATGTCTGTCATGCTTAATACAAGAGTTCAAATATCAATTGCTGGGCCTATCTGTAGGAACACTTTCTCTAAAAGCTTGGCTCCAGTGGAGCTCTATCAGTAGCCAGTAGGCATCTGTAGAGCTGAGAAATGACAAATTCATCTGATTTCTAAAGGCAGAAGGTGATTTCTTCCTGTGATTGAAAGCAGAAAGTTCCATTTCATTAATGTTAATTCTGTAGATATTTTTTCACCAACTCGTGATTTTTCAAGATATATTTGTTTGATTACATTGAGCAAATTACAGCCATAGGAAAGCCAGTTGGAGAAGCTGATGTGCTGACCTTTAAAACACAAAGAACTTTGACAGAATCCCAGCTTCCCCTCATCAATGCAGTCTGTGCGCATTTTCGAACCATGTTTGATGTGTTATAAGCAGAACTCTTGGCCAAAAGATCCATCAGGAGCAGTTCAGAGAGTGATGTTTTACAGGAGCCAGGCAGGCATTAGAGCATGACCTCGAAAGAGTAACACTCCAGTCTGGGGAGACACAGGGCACCTTCAGCAGAAATGCAGTGTTGTGAAACAAAGCATAAATCAATAAACATGGGCAAGGTCTTGAAAGCAAAAGTGAAAGGCAGTGTAAACATATGCCAGTATGATCTCTGGGGGACCCAGAGGAGTGTTAGAATTTTCAGAAAGACTGGTGAGGTCACTAGGAAAGCAACAGCAGAGTTTAGAGACTTCAAAAATGGATCTTGGTGTTGGCTGTCTTCTAAATTGTTTGATTTTCCAGGGTCCTGAAATAGAGAAGCCAGGGATAGTCCAGGGTGTGTAAATGGTCTGGGAGCCCCAGAGATCTATCTCAGTGCTGTAGTTTCATCTTTTAGTGCTAAGTATATGCTCCCCAGCTATCTTGGAATTATGCTGGTGCCTGTCTAACCTCACAGGTCCCTTTACTTGTACCCCATACAATCTAGCTATGTGAACAAGTTTCTGCCAAGTGAACAGGACAGTGGATTTTCAGCATAAGTGTGTCAAGGTACTGCCTGTGTGTATCTTCTTGTCCTTGATGAACATAAGGTAGCTTGTTCCCACCTACTCTTGTAATGTCAGAAGAAATGAAGGCTTGAAATAAGCTTCTGTGCAGGAAGTGAGATCAGATTAGTTTTGTGGGATAGGAGGCTGTTGGGAGCTTACTTTGAGAATCCCATTGATATTATTCAGTATAACAGGGCTAAGAATTCAGAGAGCCTTGAAAATATCACACCTCAAGGCAGCCTGGAGGGAGCAAGTTTTCCACTCAGTGAAATGCTTGGAAGACTCTTTCCAGATGGAAATGAGTGAATCTATTTTTTTTTTTTTCCTCCCATCTGGTCTTTCAGGAAGCATCTTTGTGTCCAGAGTATGGATTGCTTAATGTAGCTCTTCATTTCCCCATGGCAAAGGAATACATTCACCTTCACTTCATGCTAAAAACCTCATTCCTCTAAACTGTCTCTGGAGCTAGTATCCCACTTCTAAACTCCCACATTTCTCCCACAGCTTAGAAGCTGCAGCCTTTAAATCAAGTTGGTGTTTTTTTTTCCTCCCTTGACATGGGTTAGTTGACAGGTAAACCTCCACCCAGATCATTAATGGCAAAATAAGTTAATAATAAATAAATTATGGATTTTTATACATATAATGAGCAAGAATCAGAAGTTGCAGCTGGCCTCCAGAATAATAAAAAAAAAAAAAAAAGAAAGCAGAGGGAGCAAACCAGTCCATTAAAGCATCACATTAATTCAAGGCTGTATTTATTCATTCTTAAAGTGAGGTAGTTGGCAGAGTTTCTCGGCATGTCTCCAGTGAGACATGTAAGTTTTGTAAACAGCTCAGATCTTGCTTGTTTGTAATAAGTTGCATTTCTGCTTGCTACAATAATCTGTGAGAGACAGAAAGTCTACCTGTAACCACTCTCTACAGCTCTCGTGTCTGAACTGGAGGTCACTCTTCTGATTTGAAACACATTTTTAGAGAGAAGAATTAATTTAGATGGGGCCAACGAGAAGGTGAAAATCCACCTTCCCCTCTTCCTTCTTCCACCTTCTACTTTTCCTATGTCTTCTACCTTATGCCTTAAGCAAAGACCCAGTACTGGAGAAGGGTCTTGCAGACGATGAGATTTGCCTTTTCCTTCCCAAAGTTATCTGAGCTCTTTTGCTGTTCAATACACAACTGCTTCAGTGAGTTAGTATTCCCAGAAACCTTGTCACTAGAGACACTGAGCACTATCCTGGGTAGCCCAGTGGGAATTGGACTGAATTCTGAAGGATGGAGCTCATGACTTAATAAGCTTTTTCTTTGCAGAGCTTCAGTGGTGCTACAATTAATTAAGCTTTTCTTCTTCAGAGCTCTCCGGAGGAAGAGTCAACTAGGCTAAGAGAAGTTTTCACTCATTATCACCCTATTTCTTCACATTCCTTCTTTCCAGAAGGACAATTTTCATGTCCCTGTTTTGAACCTTCCTTGTTTGTAAAAGAGCCACTTAGTGGTAACATTGTTAATTACAACACCTTCTGTGTTCAATGGAATTTTAGGTTAAATGGTATCCAACCATCAGAAAATATTACAAGCTGACAAATCAGTTCTGAAAATGAAGTAACGCCTAATTTTTAACTCTTCTGCCAAGTTTCATTCTGGTTTGGTGTAAATGTAGCAGTCCTTTCCCATCATGCTTTGCATTTAATTTCCTGATCAGTTTTATATGCTACGCACACTTGACGCAATACTGGCTTTTTAGACCTCTTCTCACCCTTTCTGTCACCACTCCATTTCTTTTAATCGTCCTGCATGCTCTCATTTCAGCCTGGCCTGACACTTTCAGCGGCTTAGTGGTGACCCCAGTCTAACCCTTCCCTTTAGATATAGAATATAGAGGAGTCAGCTAAGGGAAAAACCTAGGCTGACAAAAGAGAGGATGACTGGCTTTGCTGGCCTCTTGAGCTTAATCAAGATGGTTTAATCTTGAAGGCATAACAGGAGAGAAATGTGTTGGGTGAAGGTTTTGAAGATGAAGAGCCATGGCATAAATACCTGGCTCCAAAAGCTTAGATTAAAATATTACTTTTGATTAAAAACTGTTTTTGTTCAAATAGAAGTGAGGTTCCTTTTTCTGGTTCCCTTTGCAATGCAGCATGTGCCATGACAGCATCTACAACAGCTGAGAAATCAGCAGAGGTTATGGATGCTTGTGGTGTCTAAATATTTCTGAAGGAACTGCCAGTTGGCAAAGTGGCTACACCATTCTTTCAGGTACTAACTGCTTTGGGAACATCACAAGCAGTTTGTCACCACTATGAAAATGATACCAAAAGCACCTGTAGTGGAAGGGTAAGAAAGAGAAAAAGATAAGAGGAGAAAATATTAGAAACACAAGAAATTAACAGTATAAGAAATTACTTTCAGTTTGATTTGAGTGTGGTCCAATGCATCAGTGACACTCAGGCCATGAGCTATTCTAATGTGTGGTGTTAACCACTGAGAGCTGAGGTTTTAAGAATAGTAAAAAAAAAAAAATGTTTATAACTTTTTTTACCACTCTGTTATTGACTAGAGAAAGTTTTTCTTTTCCTCAGGTTACTCATGGAACCAGATGAATTTCTATCCAGGACGCTCCTTTCCCACTTTACATTAGCCCTTTATTCCTACAGTCCCTTTTATTGGCAACTCATCCAAGCACAGTCTGGAAATGAGAGAATGTTTCCATCTCCATGATTAATGATTTCCTCCATTGAATTGCAATTACAGGTTTTAATCAGTTCATTATTCCACCTAGTTTTTTGGGTCTTGACAGTTTTGCTGTGGAAACTAATTGAATTGGCTTCACCTCAAGGCTTTCCTGCAAAAAGATCTTGTCTTGCCTTTGGGGATTGTGAGGACTAATTGG
This sequence comes from Tyto alba, assembly GCF_018691265.1. NCBI lineage: Eukaryota > Metazoa > Chordata > Aves > Strigiformes > Tytonidae > Tyto > Tyto alba. The sequence goes on from NW_024881317.1 coordinate 8,295,595, forward strand.
CCAACTCAGATTTAATTTCCTCTTTTTCCAAACTAAAAAAAAAAAAAAAAACACAAAACAAAACAAAAAAAAAAAAAAAAACAAAAAAAAAAACAAACCAAAACAAAACAAAATAGTGGAGATATTCTTATTTCCCAGTCCTTGCCAGTCAAAGATTCCCATTTTCTATTTCACTTTCCAAACTCTATTTCCTTTAAAGTGCAAGATGGGTGCACTGCTCAAAGTTCAACTTGTGATAACAGTTGGGAACTCATTGTTTCAGTCAAAATTGTTAATATACTTTTTTATTCCTCAGAGGGTGGTTACTCCTCAGAGACTGCAACAGTTTTTTCTCTGACTACTTTTTCACTTCAGCTGGTCTAATGGGTCCTGTTTATAATGAGAGGTCCTGTGAGCAGCAAAATTCTTGTTTGCAGCTTCTGTTATAAGCCATCCTTCATTTTTGTTCTTATGTGGGCTATGCAACTTGAATTCAGAGATGAGCAAGCAGTATATTCCCCAAAGATGCATACTCTCAGAGAAGAATTCAAATTAGTGGATACTTAGTACTCTGTACAGATGCCAAAAAGCTCACAGTTGGACTCCATCACACAACACAGATGTAATCCAAAAGAAATTTCAACATCAACTGGAGTCAGGATGAGTTGTTAACACAGTGTGAGAAGATGTGTAATCAGTAGCTACAACAGCCCTCCCAGGTAGAACCAACCTGCTAAGTTTTCAGTCTCATGGAAGCACTGCCATTTACTTTTCTATCCCCTTCCTTATTTTCCCATAGGTGTTTAGGTCATATGAAACAGATTTTCAGAAGCACAATCTGAGTGCCCATTCCTTTCACTCAATAGAGTGCTTGGGAGACTGTCATCTAAGGATCTATCTTACTCACATTGTGAACTTCAACTGAAAAGAGTGGGCTAGAGAACAGCCATGGTAGAAGTCAAAAAAGGTATAAGAGAAAAAGGTAGTTCTTAGTGATGACAGCCACATACCAAGGGGGATTTTCATAGCTCTGAGCCTTGCATATTTTGACTCAAGAAAAGAGTTTATTTGTCATTAATCTATGGTTTTATTTGGTGTGTGCGTGTATCAAAGTTCAGTATCCAACCTAGAAGATGGATCCAATCCTTTCTGTTTCCCATATGCATAACTGGATTCCTCTGCCTGGGCTTTCAGATTTCTTCTTTGTTCAAGGGAGAATAATCCAGTCCCCTGGCTGGGATGCTTTGGAAGAGGGTAAAGTCAGATCATGGAAAGTTGAACGTTTTCCTACCAGCTAGGTTTGGAGATGGAAATTTTTAAAGAAGCAAATGTATTAGGGAACCAAAGTCTGTTATCTTAGGGTTTTTCATTTTTTTTAAACATTTTTTCTTTAATGAATCAAAGTGTTTCTGAACCTGCTTTTTCATCACAGCGGGAGTCACCAGCCAATATAAGTATCAGAGAAGAGGGCACAGTGGCATCATAAGTTCCATTTTCAATTGGTGCTTTGCTGTAATTAGAAGACTTTCTGCCTTGATGGGAAAGCCATAGGCTATGAGGCCAACACAGAAATGGGGCAGAGCCATACTATTCACCTCAGATTCAGGTTCCTTTTATTAAATGATAAAACTCTAAGTTTCCATTTCACAGCAAGAGTTTAAGGCTTCAGTCAGAAGCAAAAAGGTGCATCATGCTGGAAAGCTGTTTAAAAATACATACTGCATATTAACAGAGCACAAATGGAATAATTTTTTTCTTAATTCTTTCAGTTATTATATTATATCAAAGGTACATGCTTTTTAAATGATTATAGAACATCCTGTCCTTTTAGGCAAGGTGATTAGTTATATTAGTATCAATAATATCAATTAGTATCAGATCTTATTGTTATCGTTAACAGGGAATAACATTCATGTGGCAACTCACAGTGCAGTATCCAGAAGGGAGCTTATTAAAATATGACTCTCTTCCCCTTCCTCCACAACCCATTGGCTTAATTACTTCATTAATAATAATGCAGGATCCAAACAGTAACTTCCTCCCGGGTGTTTCCAAGATGTGTTGTGGATTTGCAGACACAAGCAAGATAGAGAGATATTTATGTGCTCTGACTTCACATAGGAAGAGGGGATGTAAAACTGGGAAGCCATAGGAAGGCAGCAGAATCTGGGAAATGCAGCATGGCTTGTGATTGTAACCACATTTGAACACACTTTGCAAGCAAAGAGAGTGCTTTGTGAGCCTAAGAGAAACAAACAATAACAGTTCCTCTAATGTGCAAAAATAAAGATCTGTTGTTTAAAGAGCACACAACTGTATCTACCACCTCCTGATGCTTTTGACAGGAATCGCAGAAGGAGCAGATTGGATCAGCAAAACTTCACTCAGCCCTGACAGTTTGATTGCACTGCTGTGGAGGATATGACAGATGTTGGAACAGCACGAGCAAGTTAAACAAAATGCATCAAGCACAAAGCTGGGGCTCAACTTTTCCTCCACTTAAAATGATTTGCAATCTCTGAGGGGTCAGAATGTAGGGGCAGTGGTTTTACATGCACAGGGAGGAAAGGGGAAGGGAAGGCAAGATTGAGACAAGTGAGAAAAAATTGCGTCCAAATGATGAAGTGCCCAGCAATATCAGACAAGTGTGTGGAACTGGAAACATGCTGTTTGCCTTTTGTGAAATTATTCAGAAATGAATCATAGCTAGGGCACAGGAGGCTTTGGAGATTCATCAAGCAAGCAGAGAACAGATAAACAGGCTTTACAGCATGTGAATATGTAAAAATAAGAAAAAAAATATTCAAAGGAAACAAGGGGATGATGTTTTGGCAGCTCATTCCTTCATCAGATATTTACCTACCTGTGGCATTTTTTTAAATTTGCTGAGCACTCCTTGTTCCTGCTGATTTTATGTGCTGTGCTCAGCATTTTTGAGGAGAGACAAATGAGAAGTATTGAAGTCATGTACCAGAGGATTTGATATACATGGTAGGCATGTGCAGTGCTTAGGTGACGGCATTTCAGAACCAATACCTAGCATGACACTGCCAGATGATGAATTTAGCCTATGCATTCAGTGAGTTCTTGCAAGCCACACCAGACTGCTTTCCACATCATAAGCGAGCTATTGATTTGCCTCCTCTGCTTCATGGAAATCTCTTCTACTCTCTATTGTGAGTACATATGGGAGGTCAGCAGTCATATTTCATGCTCACCATTTGTTGTTCATCCTTGGCTAGATATGACTGGAGTAATAAGCAGCATAACAAGTACATGATGACATAAGGAAACAGCAGTACACAAATATACACTATTCAAGAGAATCCAAAGAACAATCTTGGGCATTCATTGGCTCAGCTAGGTTTGGCAAGAAGAACAGGGATTTATAAAAATAAGGTGTTGTGCCTTTCAATGCTTTTCAGCTGATTTTATGCTGAAAGAAGCCTGAGGATCAGAGCAATGAGACACGTAAGGCAAAAGTCTCTGAAATCCCTGCAGGCCTTATTATGTGTATAAGGAGACAGACAGCATGTACTTCAGGGCTGGGGAAGCTATTGCACTTGATTTAAGGGTAATTAAAGTATGTGAGTGACAGCAGAGATGACATGTGATGCGTCAGATACCTTTTCTCTATTTCGCTTCCTGCTTGGCAAACTCATCTGCATGATGAATGAAGGATAATGTCTCATAGCCTTCTGCCTCTACCCTTGTAGACTTTCTGTTCTGTTTTCCCGGTTCCTCCTCACAGCTCTCCTCTACTCTGGGATTTCAGAGAGAATATCTGGCTTTTTCTAGTAACTACATCCTTATTCCTTCCATGTCTAAGTCAACAACAAAACATTTATTTCTATCAATAGTTCTTGGTCATGCTCCAGAGTGTAAAATCACCAGTCTAACAGGCCATTAAGAAGAAAATAGCCCCTGCACTGAAACGTTTTTGTTAGTTGTTGTCTACCACTCCAGTGCAAATGAATGCAGGAGGGAAGGGATGTTGTACTCATTGGTATTTTTAATCTGCCCACGGCTCATTTTGATTCCAATAAGTCAACCAAAGCCAATATGAGATTGAGGATTCATTGCAAATATTCACTTCTGGAAGTGAATGAGTGTGCAGTTGGGCACACAGTACTTGCAGTGCACAGCCTGGATCTGATGGCTGATGGATGTGTGACAAACAGGCACGGAAAGACACAGGAAAGTCAAGTCTTGCACTAACACAAGCAGTTTCATCCATGCTGCTGGACACTGGGTCCTAAGTGTTCAGAAGACTGTTGTCTAATCCTCATTCCTAAAAGATCTGTCTTGGGTATCTCCTAAGGGGGTTGAAGGCCATCCTTGGTTGCAAATAGATGTATTTATATTAAAATAGAAAGATAGAGAATGCACACAGAGCTGATAATTGTTCACATTATTCCATCTGCCTAATAGCAGAACAAAATTACTGGCGGAATTGAGATCACTGCCATTAAAAACCAAAAGCCCGAGGCACTCACAGAGCCATTAAGGAGAAGGGAAGGCTTGGACTTTGACCTGTGATGGTCATTTGCATCCTTTGACTGCACCTCTAAGTTGAGCTGAATCAAACTGAAAGTAATCATGGACTCAACAGTATATCTCTGTGGGCTGCAGGTTACCAAAGGGCGACAGGGCAGCAGTTCACGTACCTTAAAAAGGTGGCATTTCTTTCACTGGTTCCTGATCTGACCCACAGAGCTATGTGGGGGAACTGTGAGTGATGACAGACTTTGGGGGTTTTCACCCCTTTGATTTAGGAAGTGAGGATTCAACTTGTGGAAAGGGTACCATTTAGATCAGATTGTTTATGAGTGAATGATGTTGCTGAACTAACCAATAAATAAATAGTGATTCTGGAGTAAGAGTCTGCAGGGAAAGAAACATCCAATCCTTTCTCTGATAAATGTCATTCCAGGAGTATTGCTTTTGTCTTCTATTTCTAGAAGTAGAACTAAGGTTTATAGGTTAAAGAAAGGTTTGTAATGAAATACCGAGTCACAGAGTTGGGATCTATATTATCTGACGTGACAGATCACAGCAGATCAGGTTGACTACTGTCACATCAGAAAATCAAGCTAAGATGCCTGTTCTGTCCTTTTTCACTAATAACTGACATATGGACCTTCCAGAGACCAGTTATTCAGGGAGAAAATAGAAATGTTTGAAGGATAGGGTGGGGAGAAAATACAGCTTATAACACAGCAGTCATGGTGAAATTGCCAACAACAAAATAGACTCGATTACTTTGGGATAATAAGGATTTTTTTTATTATTACATTACATTGTGCTCATATGCACTTCTGGACACCCGACGTGTATACATATGGATTCTCTCCTTTTGCTGTGTATCTTTTGAAGCAACATGTCTAGCATTCAGTCTCTCCTCTATCAGATGCCCTTATCCTCCTGGCAGTGATTTCCCATGATAAGGGCTTCATGTCTCACCTCCCTCAAGTAACAGGAATGTAGCAAGGGTCTTGTCTGAGATATTTAACAGAGGGCTCAATACTTCTGGTCGAAGGAGGGGTGCTCATACGAAGCTGTAATGACTAGCTGTCAGGGAGATGCATGGTGTCCTTTCAGCAACTGAACACAAATAGATGAGGGTGACAGTGGTATTTCTCCAGTCCCTTAATTAGAGCTATGTGATAGCAGAGGCACAAATGGAGATGTTTTCCATCATCTCTGGTGAGGAGGGAGGTAGGACAGAGAAGCTGGTTTGTTTTTGTTAGCCCCAGGCATCCTTTGCACTGTTTAGCTGTTTATTTCTTCTTTTGTTTCTCTCTGTACTCCTTTCCCTTCTTTACCGCCTTCAAATTCCTAATTAGAACTAGTTTCCATTTTAAATAGCTGGAACCTCCTGGTTTTCCATAACAGACTTCCCTAACCCAATTTTTCAGAACTGCAGTAAACTTTAAAAGATCACCTGTAGACTTGTTATGTGTAGGTAGCTCAGTGCTGCAAATAAATTAAACTGAGACGCAGAGTTAGCAAATACTCCTAGAAAGCTGAAAACAGAGCTCAAGACTTGTTGTCCCAGCTCTGGACTCTCACCGGTAGGTACTGTGTAGGTAAGTGAGCTCTTTTGCTTCATGTCTTGTACAACAATGCACAAGCACAAACATGATGCAGTAAACAAGAGATTTAGGGCTTTAGAATATGTATTTGCATCAAAGGTGCTCCATAGAAGGCAAGAAGGATAACGTCATTTCTAGCCCAAATGTGAAGAAATTTCAAAAAGGGGGAAATATGTACCTTTTCGAGTTCCTGTGAGAGGAAAAGAGACACCCACTTCCCTTTATTCATATCTCTGCCCCTCACAACCTTTTCCTCAGATCTAGTTTATCACAGCATCAGCTGGATCTCCCTTCCCACACACATCTTGGAAACAGAAGCTCCTTTTAGCTGATTGCACTGGTGGAGCATGGGGGGATTCTCAGACCTTGTCCCCCATAACATCTCCTCTGGGAAGTCCAAGGAAATGTAAAGTCCCTTGGGCTAAATTCAGAGGTTTTGGCAGGTAGGCAGCAACAACAGGAGGTGGAAACAGACAGCTGTGCAGGGGAGGAAATGGTGATATAAATACATGTTTAATTGCAGTTTAATTACAATTACTTACTAGGCAAAGTTTATTTAAATGCAGTGTAATTAGAGTGAGACCTTGATTTAATCACAGTCTTATCAGATATGGTTACTACTATTTTCCTTCGCTTCCTCCTCCACCTCCTCTTACATTCCCTCTCCTGAACTTGCCCAAGGAAATTAAAAGCCAAAGCTTGAAGTAAGCAGAAGGTATCCATCTTGGAAAGTTTGCAGTTTCCTAAAAATTCAATTGCCAGGTGGCTACCAGCCCAGAATTCTCTCCCTGGAAATTGTGAAAGCCCCACTCTGTCCTGGCAAGCCGTTATTCTTCCTTAGCAGCTAATGATAATGGATCCTCATTAGCTGGGAATGACTTATCATGAATATAATTCATCACTGATGGCAGACCTCATAACCCATCTGCTCACAATGAGTAAATTATATGGCCCAGTCAGACAAGATGGATTGTTCTTTCTGATCTACCTTTGGAGTGGCTCCACATCCTGTTTCGATCAGTACATACTTTGTCTTCACTCCATGATCTAGGTGAACACGAGGAGAGACATTTGGGCAAAACCTCTTGAGCAGATGACCCCCAATCTCATCACTCACCATTTTCCCTCTTCTACTGCTGCTTCTTTTCATGAGTCTTGGCATGGCAGTAGCTTGCTTGTTTAGGAGACAAACACTAACATCAGACATCTGCTGTGGACCTATTAATATGTTTGTGGCTTGCTCCTGAATGAAAACTTTCTGCACTCTAATTATGATAGCACTCAGCCCTTTCATGGATGTTGCACACTTAAAACACTATTAAACAGTTCCAAATAAAATAGGAATGAGGAATGATAGGTTATTCTTCTGCTTTCTCATCTGAGGGCTGCATTGCCTCCTCTCATCTTCTTCCCTAAGGGTTAGTCATCATGTGGCTGATAGCCACTTCTGAGAGCACAGTTATTCCCATCCTTCACCATGAAGAAACTGAGACACAGACAACTAACCATAGCTGGTAGTCTACATAGACACGGCAGTCTGTGGTGGGAGAGGAAATATGCACAGCAATTTGCCAGAAACACATGGCAAACTGGTGGTTAGGCTGGGATAAGAGTCTGTAAAAGAGCAGAGATTAAAATATTCCTTTCTGGTCTGTTACTTGAGACTCTCTTCCTATTGCCTGTACATTGCTTTGAATTGAAACAAATTTGAGTATTTCCACTTGACTCTGTGAAATACATATATCACATATCTAGATACAGATACTATCTCAAACATCTTTTAGAGAAATCTTATGACCCTCTACAAAGACAGATAGAATAAATTCTGAGGTGTACTAGGCATTTTGGTGCAGAGGAGTGGTGTCCAGTCCAACACAGTGCCAGCCCTTGGCAGGCAATTCATATTTCTACCACTGCCTCAGCTGACAGCTATCACTGGGGCCCAAATATTTTTGCTTCCATTTAGGGATCTCCTGTCACTGCCCTTGGACAATTCTGGAGATGGTCACCAGAGTTTCTCTACTCTCTGGGTGAAATCTGGTTCCCCTGTGAAGTCCATAAGCTGTTAACAAGTTTGCTGACTTCAGTGAAAACATCATTTGCTCCTTCCATGTCAATGCCAGTAAATTCATGTTGCCTTACTTTGTATCTGTCTTGTTTTGTTGTTTTTTTGTTTGTTTGTTTGTTTGTTTGTTTGTTTGTTTGTTTGTTTGTTTGTTTGTTTTTTCCAGCAGCTCTAAACAAGGCAAAGAGTTAAACCTATCCATAAAATGGTGAAGCTGTTTATTAATTACTGCATATTTTATTCTGCCATTGAACCATACTGGACCTGCCTGAAGGAAAATTAGGAACTGCTGGAGTCTTTGCTCACAGAACCAAAACCAGAGACATAGAAGATTTCCCCTCCCTCCTTTTCTGTCATAGTTTGCTCTGCTTGCTTGCTTACTTTCTTTTCCCCTCCTCCTCCCCCCTTTCTTTCTTTCGGATGCTCCTGACATTTTAACAGACTCTCTGATCACTTCCAGGTGACCTGACCGTCTTTTGTACTGTTTGTCATGATTGATCTGGTTGAGAAAAAAGTAGGAAGAAAAAAAGCAAGGAGAGGTTTTAGTTTTCACTGTCCTTCCTTTCCTGGCCCAGAGAGCGTGTCCCTCTCCATCTCATTCAGACTGGTGCTCTTGCTGGGGAAGAGATCATTCCCCCCCATAGGCTTTCTAAGAGCTGAGGGTCACTGAGTCCTTCATACCCCTGTGAAGTGGGTAAATAATCTGTAAAACCTATTTAACCTGTTGTGCTGGGGCTTGCGTTGCAGAGCACAATAAATCACACAGAGCTAAATGGATTTTTTCCCCTGCTTTAATATTTATTTGGCAGTGAATTTTTAATAGGGAGGGACTTTTACTTGTCATCCTTAGAATGCCAAGTGGACAAAAGAAGGGAAGGGATAAACTAGAGGAATGGATGCAAAGCATTGGGGGAGGGAATATAGGAAAGATGGGAGGAGAACAGGGAGGCAATAGTCACTGCAGCATCTTTGTTTGAAGATGAGTTTCTCATATAACAGCAGCTTAGTGCAGCTCCCCTCCCTCGCAGCAGTGAACAGTTCACACAAAGCAGGGAAACAAATAAGCCTGGGAAAGAGTCTTTGACCCAAAGGTGCTTGTACCCTTCCAGAGCTCATTTCTCACATCTAGCCTTTCCATTAGAACAAATAAATTAATCAGTGATTTGTGAGCCCAATTTGGCAAAACACAGAAACTATTGTTGTGGTCCAAAATCCATAATTACACTCTAGTGCTGTGTGTGACTAAGAGAAAGGGATAGAGAGTCACTATGGAGAGACAGATACCATTGACTAGATAAAGAGATGGTGTGGAGAGTTACAGCAAGTGCTTCAGACAGATGACGAGCAGCAGATGGAGTGGATATATAGTTAAAATTAAAGAGATAGATACTATGAGTACACATGGGAAGATACCTTGTACAGACATACTGTGAATAGATGTTGCAGGAAGAGGGATGTTAGATAGACAGACACTGTCTGGGAAAAATGGGTAAAGCAACGAGTAATGCTGCAGCTAGGCACATAAAGATTGATTCTGTTGATAAATAAATTCTATAAATAAATACTACAGAAAGATATTTCAGTAGCCTGCCATCTATGAATATTTGACACACACATCTAAGAAACTGCATAGTACCTTATCCAAAATAAACATAACCAAGCAGCTACTGGATATGTGTGTATTCATACTGTTTAAACATTTAAGAGATGTTAGCAGCTGCAGCAAAACCAGCAATTTATCACCTGATTCAAAGCTCGTTTCACCCTGATGGACACATTGATGGCCTGGCAACAGCATGGCAGAAAAGGCCAGGCCAGCAGGTGGACAATTAAGTGCTGAAGCAACATTGAATAAGTAAATGGGAAAATGCAGTGTTTGGATTTCAGAATTAGAAATAGGCCACAATCTGGGTATGAGCTTCCCATTTTGTATCCAGGCTTCAACAGGGATGACACATTTCAAAATAATTTCCACTGCTATGTTACGCTGGCCCAAGCCTGACCTTATGGTCTTGTCCATCCCGTGCTGTTGTTATAACCCCAGAAGCCCCTGTAGGGAGCTCCATTCCCAGCTCTCATCAGCTACTTTATTGACCTCAGCGAGCAGTCAAAAGTCCTGCTACTGAGTGTCCTGGCATCAGTGCCGAACATCCTGTTCTCCTGTAATAGACTTTGAGCAAGAGTTGCCATCTACACAGATGCCTATTTCTGCTGAGGCTGTCAGGCTTATTCCTACACCTGACAGATGCTGACCAAATTGAGAGCTTTCCAGGGTGGTAGATCCCATCATGGTTCCTGTGGTCAGTAGTCCTGAGGACTGTGAGAGTACAGGGTGTCTGAGGACTAAATGTATGTTCAGGCTTTACATCTTTCCACCCTCACTGTGTCTGTCCTACCTCACCTCAGGCCTATTCTGAGACTTACAAAGGACCCATTTCCTTGCTGTGTTCTAGACTAAGGTTTTTCAGTATTCCCACTGAATAGTTCTGTACCAGCTTCTGTTTTGTTCACTTCCGTAACCACCTTTCTACCCTGTGCTTTGTAGGATCTCTCCTTTTGTTGATTGCTCAGCCCCATGTTAGGGGTGCTTGCTTTGGGGCTATTGGTCTCTGCTTAGGATGTGTTATCACACTGCCCTTGAAGCAGACAAGTTCCTTCTTGGGACGCTGGTAGGTACCTCCAGGCTACTGCTGATGCTGCTTGTCCAGCACAGTCCACCCGTGCTCTGAACCCTCTGAGAGATTATGATGCATCTCAAAGTCATTCCGGTATATGCCAGAGTTGGTTTGCTCAGTTCATTTCCTCTGTGACTTGAACATACAGGTCCATAGTGATGGAAAGACAAGCACATTAACCTCTGCTCTTCTCCTACAGCACCTCCTCCCCACTACAGTTAATGCATTAAAACAGTCCTAAGCACAAACTGTTTGATTTCAGTTCTTGCTATCACAGGTCTTACATTAGATACATTTTATAAATCATTCCATCTAATGCACACTTTTAAAGTTTCCCAGAAAGAACTCTGTAAATTGTCTATCAGCTTGTTAAGGATGTTGTCTTCAGGGCCCAAATATTAGTTTGTGGGGAGAAGAGGAGATTATATATGTTTATAATGTCTTCAAACACTAAATTACATTTGAAATTAACATTGAACTCTATCATTCATTTCCAGTAATGATGCTTAATGTCACTGTGAGAGAATCAAGTGCTTTACATGGTACGTGTCAACTGAGTCTTGTTCGGGAAGTTGTCGAAGGGCTTTTGGGTATGACATCCTGGGAAAGTGATTAAAACCCTGTCAAGTTAAATGAGAATAGTATTTTTGGTTTTCCCCTCTCCCCTTCATTTCAATCTTTCCTAGCAGCCAGTTTCTATCTCTAAGGATATATCTTGTAATAATAATTGCTTGTTATCAGTGGATATTTTCCAGTACAGCAAAGATATCTAAATCCAGAGTCTCCAACAGAGGAAATTCATATGTCTGATTTTAAGGAGGTTAATCCACCTCAAAGGAGACCCTCTGTACAAAGTGAAATGTTAGGCATTTCCTGACTATAAGGAATAGCGAGGGAGAAGGGTATGCCAAGCTTCTGAGGGGGCAGACCTTGAAAGCAGAAAGGGATTAGGCAGTTTAGGAAATTTTCTTCTTCCTTGATTGTCTCTCCGCAGACTTCTCTTGCATTGGAAATATCTAGAAGAGCATGAGAAGGTGGAAGAAAACATCTCTCTGAAGCTAGAGCTATTGGTTTGTGATGCCTGGCATTGCTCCTCTGTCATCACAGATCTTTGGGCATATAATTTACCCATTTTGCTTAATGAATTCACTCTCAGCAACTTAGGTTAATATGACCCTAATTGTGTGATTGTATTTAATTCTGTGCTTTTTTCTCCTAAACTCATAGGAGACAATTACAGTAAATATATGTATGTCAGAGAAAGGCAACCAGCAGGATCTGTGCTTTCACTGAGACCTGTTGCTGGGAACATGGCTGAAAAAGGCTGCCTAAGGCATACTCTGAATCAGCACACACAGCCTCTGTGACCTTGCTCTGCCACTTCCACGGCCCCATGCTTTCCCAGAGCTACACAAGCAGGCACCACTCTTCCAGGAGTGCCTGCAATTTCACCATGCCTTGCCATAGTGCTCATCTGTGAAGTAAGTGTGTAAGGCTGATGTGAAAAGCGCCACAGGCTCACACTGCCATTGTAATTATCATCAAATGGTTGTCATTGCATAGCAATCCTTACTCACTAGCAAACCTGAAAATGCTCTGAGTATTAAGAATTAGGGATCTAGGCCTTGCACTTTTGCCAAGTTTTGACACAGGGCATATTTCTTATATCTTTCATTTCTTAAAATTTTTGCACTGGCTGTTCACTGAATTTAGAATTCTTCACTTTCTGTTCTAAAACCAACAAGATTTAAAGCAGTGTTGTTGCCTGCCTCAGAAATGGCTGCAAAATTAGTGGTGAATGATGCTGTTCAGGAGTTCAGCTGCCCAGCTGGGACACGCTGGTACAGCTCCATGCACATCAGCAGACCTTTTCCTGATAAATCATCGGACCACTTCCCTTTCAGAAAGCAGTATGGGGTGTTTCAGGCTGCAAAGCGTGTATGTAAAGTAAATGCATTGTTATTTAAAAGTGATTCATATTGTTGGGAAGCCCAGAAAGGTAAGCTGATTGGTGGGTAAGCAATGGAGTGTAATAGCCCTGAGAAAACTGCTGTGTAATAACAGCTTTGATTCCTTGCAGGATAAAACTGTATAATGTTGCCATCCTTCCGGTACCTTTCATGTGTACAGCACTCCATACAAACTAAGTGTATTACTTTGTCATCTGGACTGATAGCTGATCTGATCCTTCTGGGCTTTGCTAGTCTGCCTGTGAGAAGCATGAAGTTTTCAAACAAAGTTTTAGGCTTAAGGTAACATCTAAATTACAGATTTTTGAAATCGCCTTGGCAGTGTTTCTTGATAGGCTGCTTTCTGAGCTGAGCTGATAACCCATCTTACCTCAGAGATGCTTGTTTTTTGCCTTGATACTGAATTGCCTGTACCACGCACCATTAAATCTGACACAGTTTATCTGCAGGTTGGCTGTGCAGAAAAGGAGAAAGTCCAGCATAAGCCTGGCAAACTCAGAGTAAAGTCAGTGACAGGCTGGCTTGGCTGCCCCTTCTCTACCATCCTATTACCTCCACTATTCCCAGAGCCTGGGTTCTTCAGCAACATACAATGCTTTTTAAGGAGTTGTGTGTCATGGACACTAGAAATGTTATTGCAGGGGTACCTATGTAAAGCTGATGCAGCCTGGAGAGAAAATGATACCATCACAATTTGATGGAGAAGAAGGAACAAGAAAAGAGATTATATCACAGTGAACAGCAGTCAGGAACCCTGTATATATTAATGAATATATCCTTCCTAAATGCATTCCCTCTGTAAAGTATGCGTATATATTCTAGCGCTTGAATTTGTGCTGTTTGTACTGGCAAATACAATTTTTGTGGGCTTTTTCTATGCCTTGGGGGACAATTCATGAGCCAGAAAAACTCACGATCTGGTCTTTTCCTGGTGTGTCAGTTCCTGGAAGAAAGAATCCACCATGAGAAGAGCAGATGTCACTTTATTTCGGTGCAATAAGCAGATTCCTGAAGCAGAGACAAAATGAGGAGCTAGGAAAACACAAATACAAAGGCAAATGCCAGGAAATACAGGGTTTCCTGACTAATGAGGTTTTCAGGTTCAGTGGAACCAGCATGCACAAGTCCTCAGCCTTTGTTTCCTCAAACTGCGTGGAGGGCTTTTTCTGCTAGACAGGCTAGCTGGACAGTTTAAAATCAGAGGCCAGACTGGATACAGATAATCTGGCAGGTCATGAAAATTTCTTTCCCATCTGAATAATCTCCCCTTCGCTTTTATGACTTCAGTTGTTTTCAGTACTGCAAGAATTACAGCGTTGCTCTTTGAAATATGATCTGGCAGCTAATCCTTGGTATTACTGAGCACCTCTCTCCCCTGATGTCAGCAGGAGTCCTGCATCCTCGTAATTCCTCCAGCTAAATTCTTCATTCCTGCCTGGCAGAATCATAAACACTCACTTCTTTCCCTAATGGATATGGAAACTTGCTATTTTCTTTACTGAAATCTTGGTTTGCTGAGAGGAGGTTTTGGTATTTGAGCACCTATTTTCTTACTGCTTTCAGTAAAGAGAAAGGCATTTACATGGAAGAGGCAATTACAGTTTTGCACCCTCATTCAGACTAGACAGGCAATGGAGGGCTTTAAACACAACCTGGCTTTCCCCCCACACCATGAGCTCACCGGCCAGGTAGAGTGATGGAATCTTCTGGGTCCGTGTTGTTGGGGAACTGGGGCACATAGAGAAAAGCAGTTTGCTCAAAGTGACTGTGAGCCCATCGAGTGTAGAACCCGTATCTTTCAAACCCAAGTGTTTTAACCTCATGATTCAATTTTCCCTTGATGCACACTGACATATCCTTTCAGTCACTTACTCTGCACAGAAGAACTGACCTTTTATCATTTCTTGTTGTAAATCAGAGAGTGACATTAAATGCTCAGGGTGGTTCTCTATGAAGTGATTGTTCCGCTGTGCTCTAATTTGCCCCATCCATCCAAATACATGTCTTATTTTGATTAAATTAATACTTTTGTCAGTTTATGTTGCTTCAGCTTTCACTCAGAATATGCTTGCTTCTGTGATGTGTTAGGATTTTTTAAGAATTTTAGTGGGAATTTTTGTATGCATATATAAATATACATACACATACAGAAAAAGTAGGAAAATGTAATTGCAACTTCCAGGTAAAACACATAGAACATTTTTGTCAGGCATTTGAAAATTGATTTTTATAAAATATTCAGGAAATACTCATGTTAACAGCGATTTTAAAAATTGTTCCCTGCTGGGAATTGATAGATGCTACAAGCTACAAATGGATTAGTTTGAAAACAGTATCTCACTTATACAGGTGAAACATTATTAAATACCTACAACAGGAACACAGAAAAGCATTAGGAGATCTATTGTGCAACAAACAGCAATGGCAACTTTTATATGTGCTTTACTGTGTTCTTTTTGCAAGGCGATGCTGTCTCCTTAGATCAGAGCAAACGGTTGTTATTTTTTCCTCTTTCTTCTGTTTACTGAGAATCATATGTTCCTGGCTGGTAGGTCCTTCTGGCACAAAGAATCTCTTTAAACACTGTTTGAGTTCTGAAGTAAGATGAAGATGGTGCTTCATGTTTGTGTCAGCCATCCTTGCCTATTGTTTTTCTGGTGTGCTAAACCACTAAAATTCATCCTTGCAATTTCTGACAGATAAATTTTAGAAGGCAATGAGAACATAATGAAATATTGGCTATTCTTCATGAAACATCTGGCAGGACTTTGGCAAGATCAAGGAAGTAGCAAGAGTTACTACTTTTATGTTGTAGCTGACATTTTTTGTTGTCCTTAATGGAGTCCAAAACATATGCAAATCAGCTGCATCGTGAGTGAGGTTAAGCAAGGTTTTGGATTTGGTTCCATATGGTGTCAAAAATGTAATTGATCAGAATGTTTTGTAATATATTGAGCATGAACGTTCAGATTTGTTTTATCTGAATCTCATTATGTCTGAGAAAAGATTTAGGATGAGGGCAGAGGCTGAAATTTTATCCTGGATCCATTATTGGTTATCTATGATCACACATACTTCATCAGATGTTTCTGCTATAAACTCCACTTCAATTTGCTTTAAAGGCAAGATAGATTTCTCTGTCCTTGCCTTCTCTGCCTTTTACTCTTATGGGTACACAAACACACAGAACCTCTCTCTCTTTTTCCTAATTATAATATTGACTAAACATGATTGTTCTCTGCAGGGAAGGATGAGAGAACAAAAGTTTCATACTAGCCTCAGAACTTTTTACAGTACAGGAAGTTTCTGAGATCAGTTATGATGAACATCCCTAGAATGAGATGCATAGGTTTTAAGGGGATTATGAATTTGCAGATTTGTTTTTGATTCATTTCAAGAAACCCTTGATAACATAGGGCTTTGTAGAGATGAAGTTACTTTGAGAGGTGACCATGTTGACTGATGTCCATCAGCTGGAACCTCTTAGGCTTCAGTGCTTTGCCATCATGTTGACCTTAAATTAATTGTTTTCAGTATGCTCCAGAAACTGTTTTCTGTGACCCTTAATCTGAGATGCCTGAAGGTTTTCCATAAAAGCAGAATTCAGTGATACACCAGTTGTTGAATCCCCTCATGGTGCCATACCCTCTCCCCTCCCTGGACACTCCTGAACTAGGATCATTCTTTTTACCAGAGCTCAATACTTTCAGTCTTGGTCATTGTTTACCCATCTGAAGACATGTGTTTGTGAAAGAAAAAAGGGCTATGCAGAAGGGTTTCCAAAATAGTCATTCCTTACTTTAAAAGGTACAAGAATGAATCAGGTTCAATGTGGAATCGGAATATGTCCATATTTTCTTACTGAGAATCCAAGATCTCTACTTTTGACACAGAGCATTGCTTTTAACTTCTAGCTTAAGCTCTCAAGTAGCTCATGATAGCACTTTATGTTTTAGACAACCATTTCTGCCTTCCCGTTGATCCTAATATATCTTAAGTCCTACCCAGATGGTCTAAATCCCCCTTCAGATGACCTGCTGCTTTGTCAACACTCACCTGAAGATTATAGTCAAAGAACTGGTTTGCCCTGGTCAGTAGCCAGCTCTTTCCCTGAGGTTGCTTCCACTTGAATGCCATAGCATCAAGGTTCAATGATCATCTATTGTTATCTCTTAGCTAGCTGTAGGAGTATCTCCTGAGACCTCCTATGTCTTGTAATGAAAATTGTGCTCTGAATACAGAGCAAACCATGCAGTTGTGTGGATGCGTAGGTGTTTGGGTGTCTGAGTGTATGCATATATACACACATGTGTATCTGTTATTTATCTGTCTTTAAGGAAAGATAGATAAGGGATGGTGATCTACTTTGTGTGCTTGTAGAGACATATTTACATATACACACACATATACACCTCTATCATAGATACAGTCTCTGACACATCAGGGTGGTTATCATCTAAAAATAGATTCTCATGAAGGAAAACTAGTAACCAAGAGGTTTCTTTCTCCTCCAAGGGGTATAAGGGTTAGAATTTAGTAATTTACAGCAGTTACTAGTTCAGTCAGGCAGTTAAATGTCTATCTGTCATCTGATGTGCAAGAAAATATTTGCATGCATAGTTATCTGACCCCAAAAATACCCTGTACATGAAACAGATATGTAACTAAAAGACAGTCTAGACATGTTTTGGCCATCTTAAAATATTTTGCTTTAAAAATCCTACCTCCTTTAAATCATTAAGAGAGAACTAAGGGATATATATACACATATGGAACTTAGACTTTTGAAATTAAATATATAGGATCAATTACAAAATTTGGATGAAGTCAGTGGAATTATATGAAACAGCACCAAGGGAAACACGAACCCAGGAGAACCTGCATGTCTTTATATTATTTATCCTCAGCAGTACAAATTTTCAGCATCTAAGACAAAATCTTTCCACATTTCTTTCCCTCCTACAGTGCCAATGTCTCAATTACTAGAAGCACCCAAAAGCAATTACAAGGATTCCAATAATCTTTCTGTATTACTGTGGCTAGACTGCTGAGTGTCATCAATAACGTGATTATCGTTTTGAGAAGAAATTGCTTGAGGTAGAGACACTGTGAAAAAGACTCCTAAACACTTTTAAAATCATATTTTCAGCAACTCTTACATTATTCAGTGACCTAATGAGTTCCGGTAGTCTTAGTAAATACCTTCCCATACAGCGGGACTTGACTGGTCATATTTCCACAGGAAGCTCAAGCTGTAGAAATCCAAAATATTACCTGTTTTGGAAGCATTTATTTTGATTCTTAAACTCAGACTAAACCCAATCCACTGACAGTGATGTCTGGTGGATGGATATTATCCCATCTACGTTATGTTACTCATCTTTTATTTCCTGTGTTTATCTCCCATTTTTAATAAATGTAACATGATCACAATGGACCGGATTTTAAATCATTTACTGTTAGATGTTTCATTGGAACTGGCCATAAATTTCTGTTCAGCCTAAGACTACAACTTCTAGCCAAAGGTAGCAAAACATACCAATCAGGTGTCTCACAGGTACTCATTGGATAAGAACCTTTAATAGATTTCAGCAGCAAACATGGGTTGGGCTGCCTGCATGCTGGTCCAGAACTGATGTTATGTGATATTGTTCCCTTAAATAAACATCAAGTTTTAGTGTAATATGGGCTTAAAATGCAAGATCAGGTCTATGTTTTCACATGACACTCTAACCCAGGCTCGGTCTCCCAACTGTGTCTGATTCTTCTTATATATCATGACTCTTCTTCTATAGGTCTTCAACTCATTTAATATTTGTCTTCCAGACCTTGAACTCTGGTGTCCATATCTCTTGACCCAAATCTCAAGAACATAGTGCTGTGCAGATATAGGAAGTCAGGTCTCGAGTTTTCTTTAGGGGTGTCTCATGTTGCCAAGGAATTCACAGAGAAGATGGTACTGGATACCAGTTTTAGGTGAATTAACCGTTCTCCACTTCTGCAGAGTGGCTGAACTTGTTTGGTATGACTGAAATTTAGCAGGTTGCATAGTATGTCTGTGGAGATTTAGCAAAAGTTTGGCATGCTTATGCCCATGCTTAGGTTTGTCTTTAACTTTTCACTATAGGTAAGTGGAAATTTTACTCATTACCTGATTTATCTTTACAATGTTGATGGGGATGAAGCTGCTTTGTTCATGTCTGCCGTTCCAAGCAGCACATTTATAGGGTCTTTAATGTTTTGTCCAAGCCAGGTGCTGCGCTATGTGAAAGAGTGCATCATCACAAACCAAAGTGAATATAAAAGTCTGCAAATCTCTCCTGAAGTACACACAGGATGTTGCTTTCAAGTGCTGAAATGTGAATGTATGAAAGAAAACAAACAAACAAACCAACAAAAAAAAAAAAAAAAAAAAAAAAAAAGAAGAGACAAAACCTAAGAGCTGTTGAAGAGTGAGAGAAGAAAAACTAGTTATGTTTGTGGTCTGCACCAAGTGTCAAAGCTCCATTTCATGGCTGACTTGTATCTGTTCAAGTCAGTGAGTTTTATTAATGCCTACAAGCCTACAGCTATAAGAGTGTTAAAGATGTAATGTTAGCCCTGCACTGATACATAGATTGGTTCTCCATTTGGAAGAAATTAATGATTGTTCATAAGCCTGAATACACAGCCTTTAGCTTCTCACTAGCTTTTTCATCCTGCAAGTCTAAAGACCAGCTCATGTGCATTTTTTTGGTTATCACTAGAAGCAGGCCTGGATTTGAACTGATGTATCTGGAATCCAGGAATGTCATGCAATGTCAAGCGTGTACCCTTCAAATGGGAGAAAAATGCCTGCTGGTCTTCTATACAAACTCATCTTTCACAGAATGATTAAAGCTGTACCAATGACATGGTGTAATTCAGTTTAAAACAGTTCTTCATATTCATACAAGGCTTTTCAGTTTCCCAGCCTTGTGTAATGAGAGGTGTGTACTCAACATCTCCTCTGCTCTTACAGCAGTTGTGAGCCATCTTCTCACTAATAAGGAGAATGGAAACAGTCATTTCTGAGAAGACTAAGAGAGTTTCTGCTAGATGCAAGTAAAATGCTGTCCAGGGCTCAATTGTTGCAAGCCCAAATGAACATTAGGGGACAGTATTGTCCAGGAGTCAGGCTGTTTCTTGCTCTTCATGCTCTTCCTTTATTTACAAGTTGTCTTCCCTTCTCTCTAGATGATAAAACCTCACTTGTTCCTTACTTATCTAACTGGTGCACCAGACATCCATTTTTAATCTGGCCAAATCAATTATAAATATTACACCATACAATTACCCTGGGAACTCCTGAAAATCTAATTAGTACGAGCCTTAGCAATGAATTACACTTTTTTCTTGGCTATTTGCAGAAGGAAGGAAAAAAACAAAACAAAAACAAAAACAAAAACAAACACCAACCTACACTCAAAACAAGACCAAACACCTCTCAGCCATAGCAGACAGAAGACAGAACTCAAGGCAGTGTTTAATTATGTTCATATTGTTCCTGAAAGGATGGGCCATGATGGGATGAAAGCCAGGGTACCTGTCATTGCCTTGGGATTAGCATGCATTTTCTCAGGAGATGTTGTAAGATGGAAAAGTCCTTGGCAAAGAGTCTTTGAAAAGGGAAATCTCATGGGAGCCTACAAAGTTCATATTATTGTTTACTATGTAGCAACAAAGGAGGTGAATTCAGTAGTTCTTTAAGCTGGAGCCATCTTGTGTCAGTACATAGCTGATAGTTTCCCCTGGTGAGGTCAGGGCCTAAATAGAACCTTGTCTGGATTTTCTCAGGCAGGAGGGGAAGCCAGGCTGCTCTCTGGGTTGCAGAGGTGAAATTAGAAAGTCATTACAAGGTGTGCACCACACCTTGTAACAAGTGAATCAAGACACAAAGGGCAGACTAAAGCCCTTCCTTGTTGGCATCTTGTGTCTGTAGTGTATTTCTTACAGATGTAATTACCTGAAAGCATCATAGTTGTTTCATTTATGTCCTAAAATACTACTTTATAAAGCTATTAAAGGCAGAATTGTACTCTGGGATAACTTCAAATGTAGCTGCTTAAGATTCATTTTAGATTCATTACAAGACTTCAGAAGCAGTACTCTTGTAAAGTACTTTTAATAAAACATATGGATTCCTCAGAAGCAAAACTACGCAAGACCACACACCCTTTTAGACTCCATGACAGGTGGAATTTTAATGTCAAAAAAAAAAAAAAAGGGCAAGGAAATCCCAATTCACTGCAGAGAGGGCAGTGATTTAGTAAAAGTAAATCACTTTTAGTGATTTACTTTAGTAAGTAAGTAAAGGATGCTTTACTTACCAACATGCATATATCTATTCATACAATTGGTAAAACTTTCTTGGAAAAGAATGAGATTCCTCTCCTGAGCAGGTGATAACTGTGGTCAGGGAGCTTGCTTGGGTGTCCAATCTCTGCTTAAGTGGAGAGAAAGTACACCCTTTTTTTCACATGAATGATGTAATTGCTGAGAGCTTGGCCTGCTTAGGTCAAACATAAATCTTTCTCCTGTTTTCTCTTCTCACAGGGAAAAGTTTGATATCTTGAAAAATTGCAAGAAAGTAATTTCTTTCCTTATTTAGTCTATGAACTATATCGGAGACATGCTTGGCTCATTACACACAGCCACATCTCTGCTTTGGGCAGCTTCCAAAGGATTGGGACATATCATGATAGAGAGAAGGTTTAAAGAATGGAGTAAATAAGGTTACAGAGAGGGTGATTATGCAGCTACTGGGATGTTATTTTTCACTGTAGAGAGAACAAAGACATGTTTGCTTGTTTGTTGATACATTTGTCACAGGGATTCATTGGTATGTCCATGACCAGCAGTGCACCCCAGACTTAGCTATTTCCTCCTTTTTGTGTGAAGAATTTAACCACTCATTCCCAGATTTGCTCTGGCAATACTGCAGCAAATTTCACAAGAGTGAGAGGAGAAATATGAAAAAAAAAAGTAAATGGTCCATTTCCTTCACTAACGCACTGCAACTATGAGGCCTGTCAAGTGAAGGTCAAGCAGCAACCCTGAACAATAGTCACAGATTCCCTAAGAGGGACAGTTGTCAGTGCCTGTTCTTTCCAGCAGAAAAAGAAAAACACATTCTATTTTGAGCCAGCCAGTAGAATATACAGAGAGTGAGTGACCTGCCATACAAGCAAAATGTGAGTGAGAAGTCTTGAGAAATTATTTAGGAAATCTCTAGTTTTTCTCCATGCCCTGGAAGTGTATGCACAAGTAAAGAATTATGTATGGAAGAGAGATCATCAGTTGTCCCCAGGTACAGCATGTAGCTATAGTTTATCAACTACAGCTATAAACTGTTTTTTCTTCTGTGCAGTTCAGCAGGACAGCTGACTTGAAAGGCTTCTGTCCAGCTGTGACCTAACAGGTAGGCTGACTTAGAATTAGTGGCTTGCAAGAAGCACAGGAAAGAAGTGTTTTCCAGTCATACCAGAAAGCCCCAGTTATGTTGACATATAAAGAAGGGCTAGGCTCCTTTCTCCTTCTCCTCATGTTAAGTCAACAAAAAGACAGAATTATTTTAAAGGGTATCAAAGCTTGCTTTCCAAAACCAAGCAAACAAACAAACACAACAACATAGAAAAGGAGAACTAATTAAGATCAAGTCATATCTCAATAAATATGCAAATTAAAAATCAAAACAAAGAAATTCTATTTATCATATCATAAAGTTGCAAGCTTCTGTTGTGGATCCCATTGGCTGGGATAGATGAGTGCTATGAGGCCGTACATTTTGAATTAGTAGATCAACCAACATACGTACATGTTTTGTTGTGATAGGTGGGGGACTGTTGACTGTAGATATATTACCAGATTTCCCTCCCCCTCTTATGTACTGTGTTCGTGTTCAGTCGTATTGTCATCGTTTGAGCCTGCTCAGCAGCTAAATGCCACACAGTCGCTCACCCACCCTCCCCCCACTTGGGAATGGGGAGGGAATCAGAGGGGCAAAGGGAGACTCGCGGGTTGAGAGAAAAACAGTTTAACAGTGACAGAATAATACGCTGACAGCAGTATCAGCGGGTAATGTACCATACAGCTGCTCATCGCCCGCCTGCTCCCAAACACCAAGGCCCCACAGCCACACCCCCAGAAGTGAGAGCCCCTCCTGGCCCACTCCTGCCTTTATATAGTGAGCGCAATATCACATGACCTGGACTATCGGCCAATCGGGGCCCAGCCCTCCAGCTGTGCTCCCCCCGCCCCCGCACACAGGTGAGGGCTCTGGGACCTGGGGAGCCCCTGGGGTCTCTGTGCTGCAGTTCCTCCCGCTGCCAGACCAACAGGAACTGTAGTCCAGCCCCAACCAGGACACATATTCAGAGACTATATTGTCTCCCAATTCTCTAATGTAATGTCATTGGTTTTCCTCATTGTTTACCCTCTGTAAGACAACATCATTATTCTGTGGTAAATCTGTCTCATGTCCTCCAGGGTTTTTTTCTTTTTGTATTTTTTGGGGGAATTCTTTTGCATCTTACAAAATTCAGATTTAAAAAATAAACAAGCAAACAAAAATACCAAGCACCTGCCCCTAACAAAAAACCCCACAACTCTGTTGGAAAAGAAAGCAAGCCACACCCTCTACAACAGTATGCAATAGTCTAGATGTAATTTCTGCTCGTTACCATGATTCACCATTTGCATTCTTTCCTAAAGGAGCTGGTCTTTGTGATGCAGAGAAGCAGCACGAAATGACTTTGGCAGCTTCGTTAGTGGGACTAGCTGGCTCCCCCACATGCTGTTTGCTGCCACCTCTTTCAGAAAAACCTCTAACCTGCTGGTTTCAACTAGGCCATTTGTTTTGCTTTGCTGTGTGCTTTAAATCTTCCCACAGCAGAGAGTGAATTACTGGGATGGAAAATTCTGTGTAGCAGAGAGACGCAGCACGTTTGTAGAGTTTGGTAGTGTGATAAGGAAGCTTTCAATTTTTATGTCACTAGTGTGATTACAGCCTGTGTTGGCAGTAAGAGGAAGTTGGTACCATCTATTTGCTGTTTGGTAGCTCATTATGTGATTTGTGGTAGTGTCATCGATCCAGTGGGTATCAGTCCAAATTGGAGAAACGACTACTAAGGTCAGTGTTAACTGGCTTGCTCGTTCACTGTCACAGGAGAGTAGCACAGGGCAAAACTAGGAGGAAACTCTTCTTTCCTGACCTCTAAACATGGTCTAGGCACATCCTCACTTGTGGGGAACCTCTCCCTGCAGTATATCTGCCCAAGTATTTAGCTGTCATGGTCTTGGTGGCTCGTGTACTACATATGTAGGCGACAAGGGAGAGTTTCTGAAGTTCATTATAAAGGTTTTATGCATAAATAATTGCTTCCTAAAGATTGTCCCTTCAGTCTTCAATGTAAGGAAATTACAGTTTTGTATGGTTTTCTCTTTCATTCTGTTTGCTGTCTTCCAGATTTCCCTTCCATACTGAAGTGATTTTGTGCTAGGAGTCATTTTCCCTTTTTTGTCAGAAATTAAGTCCTAAAGTCTTTTAAGTTATCAAAAAATTTAGAAGGTCCTCTGCTATTAGGTTTTCCAGCTTTAAATAATAATAGAGACATTTTAAAAATTGTTATCCTGTTAATGCAAATGTTTGACCTCAGGTCCTAGGTTACAAATTGAGTCATTCCATCTATAAAATATCAGTGAGCTGGGTGGCAGCTATGCTCTATCCCAGTGGCATTAGAAACTCCTTCCAAACATACAAGTAAAATATTGAAAGTATCTATGCTTTGGTTCTTTTTGATTGCAAAGCCACAAAGGCAGAGTTTATAAATGAAAAATCTATTTCCCCTGAGTTAAGTCAGCTTTGAACATTATCACAGGTACTTGATATCATGGTAATTCATTCCATGCCTACATATGAAAAAAAATGAAGAAATCAAACCCAATAGCCAGACTCAGTAGAGACCACTGCTTGCTGCTGTTTGTGCTATGAGGGTTGTCCTGGTTTGTTTGTTTTGTTTCATGTCACATACTCATTTTCAGTATGAGTTCTTCCTGACCTAGATTTCTGAGCAGACTGAAGTGGAGCCAGAAACTGTAAAAGTGCATAATTATTCTTTTATTTATTTTTAAGCTGTATAGCTCTGTTAAGCTTTCAGAGAATCCTTTATACTCAGCCTTTGAAGTAAACTAAGCCAGAGATCAACCAGAGAAGAAGTGGGTTGACACTGCTTGTTTCTGCTTGCAGAGTAGTCTGTATACAGACAGTTAAGATCTGGAGTCTCAAAGCTGGGAAAACCTTCTGCCTTTTTTTGGACTTCAGAAGAGAGAAGGGATCAGTACATCCAAAAGCAGTACTTTACACCTTTGGTATGTTCTGAAACCTCAGATGCTGGCACTACTGTGAAACAGCTGAGAGCTGGAAGATTATTCCAGTTACTGACATGTAAATGAGCAGACCACACATTAAAGCTGTGTATGCTCCATCTGCCAAGCCATTCATTCTTCCCAACTTGGGACAAATTAGAAACTCTGGCCCAGAGGTGGAAGATTATTACTCCTTTTCCAGTCCCCCAAAGCAATACATTCCCCTGCTTTGAATCTGATTGAAAACATTGACCTGGAGGTGAAGAACACAGTATCTGTCTTCCTGATTCATCCAGACTCTGACCCAGGCAGCACTGAAACCACAGGCATCTTTCTGGTCTCAAAAAATTACCCAGCTGCCCTCCTGGGCTAAGGGCCAAATGGGAGCTAGGCAGCTAGGTAAAAGAAAGACCCTATTGCACACAACCATCTAGTCTAGTGGTTACAATTCTGCCATAAATACTGCATTAGGCTAGCCTAATACAATATGTATTGAAAGTGGACACATAAAGAAAGCCTATGAGCATTTCCTGTAAGTAAATAGCAGGAGGTTAAGGTGGTGTAACACCCTTCTGAGAGCAGGACAATATAGCTCTGGCATCCATTAAGAGTCTCTCCTCAGCCATTCAGACTTGCCAGTGAATTTGGCCCTTCCTTGGGAAGTCATGCTGCCAAAGCCTTTTCACGCTCCTTCCAAAACACAACCACTGCTGGTATTTCTGCCCTCCTTGGAGCCAGTGTGCTTGGGGACCCGAGAGTCTCCATTTTTTGTTTGTGCTGCCTCTTGTTACTAGTGCTCTGAGCTTTCACAGAACAGGAGGAAGAGATGCCAAAGCACTTCAACCACCTGGATTAATTAGGTCTTACATTAAATGTGGAACTACAGCGAGGTGGATGATGATTAAACCAGCAACCTTCTGAATATCTCCTTCTCCACGATATTTCAGCTTCTATAACCTCATAAGTGCCTGAAGGTGTTGTCTGTATATGAAGCACTCTGTTTCTGTATAAGCAATAGCAATAATAGTGCTAACAATAATAATGTGTTTCTCCTGTGAGGTAGGTAAATATCACTCTTCATTTTACAGATCATGAAACAGACACAAATACATACAGAATCTTGCTTAGTGCCATCTCATGCCTTACTAGCAGAGTCAGGGTTGAACCCATGAAACACATTTCCCTGTTACTTGCTCTTATCCCTCGAGAACACACCCTTCTTTGATGACATCAAGTCTCTCTTGTGCTTTTTCTGCAGAAGATGCAGCAACAGCAGCCTGGAGACTGATGATGAACCTCCTTGTGTGGAAGAAATCGATTACAATGCTGACAGTTGCTCTGATGGTGAAGAGGACTTCTTGGAGCTAGACCGAGAGATCCAGGAGTGCCTCTCCTGGGTAGAAGGAGAGACAGAAGATGAGGGAGCGACCACGGGACAAACATGCAGCTCCAAGGGCCTCAGGGGGGTCTACATTTCAAGCCAACCAGCATCCAACAGTACAGCTCTCCCTCTGCATTCAGCAGCACTTGGGGTGTACAGCGGGTTCAAGAGCAGCCTTGTGTGAACAAGGCTTTGACTTGCAGAGCAGTAAGCAAATGGGTTACTGCTCATGTTTGCCTGTTTACCAGCTTCAGCATCTTTCCCAGATGTGTTGCTCCAGTTCTTAATAGAAAATTGACTGTATGTTTGCGTAATTTGTATACATACATATATTGAGAATGACTCCTTATGCTTTGTACACAGGGCAGAGCGAGGGGCACTGGCCCAGATGGTACTATGTGAGAACATCAACCATTCCTAAACATAATCCCCAGTTTCACAGCTGCCTCTAGTATGTGGTTTCATACAGATTGACCTGAGGAATGATATTCTGAGACCAAGGAACCAGATGATTCTCCTTTTCTTAGTTTAGGCTCTTATTATGGGAAGCAGCCTTTGCCTGGAAGAGTGACAATTACTGATGCCTTTGGCCAAAGCTCTCTGTTGACATTAATTTCTCTTGAGCTGTAGAGCATGTATCTGATTTCTGTCTGATCAGGATTTTTATAGTCTGTACAACAGGTTGGGTCAGGCTGTGCATGTTTTTGAGATGGTCATATCTCAGCAACAGTGTGGGAGATCCAGTGTGCCATAGTAAGGAGAGTACTAGTAACAATACAAAGTGGTCCTCTGGAAACCTGGGCTAAATTCACCTCTCTGCAGCACTGGAATGAACTAATCCAACACAATCTCAGTTGAGTCACTTCATGCTTGTACTGATGGGCCCAAGTGTAGAATTTGTTTCACAGATGCTGTAAAATTATATTTCCTCTTTGAGACATCCTTTCTGCTAAGAGAGTACAGATACAACAGTTCATCCTGGGGAACTAGAGGTACTATTTTTAAAGCTGTTGGAAGTGAGAGGGATCTGGGGCATTTTAAGGAGAAAAACATGTTCTCTTGGGGTAGCCATGGGTCCCCCAATATTCTGTCAATAGATTAGTGATGGTGGCAATATCCAAGAGTGAATTTAGCCCAAGAATCTGTCCAGTGACTGATTATTTGTTGTTAATTTTATTATGATACCACTAAGAAAACCTAGTTCATGGAACAGAATCCCATTGTGCCAGACGGTAATATAGTAGAAAACATTACTGGTAGTTTATATATAGCACATGTTCTACCAGTGGCTCCCATAAGGGAGTCAGAACAGCTTATCCTTTGATCCCCAAATGAAAAAAAAAAAAAAAAAAAGGAAATTAGATTTCTCCTAAAATTACCTGCAAATACAGATTCTGATTTCTGAGAATCCAATGCGAACTGGGAATCCACACATATGCCTGACATCCCTGAAGAATGAAGCCCACATCACTGCCTCTCACACCTCATATTGCCTGAACTTCGTATGTGTCTTAGGCTCTGCTGCTGCAAATGGAGAATGGCCTTGAACCAAAATGGAATTAATTGCACAATAGACAAGCCTCCAAACTTTGTCAGTACTTTATGAGGTTCAAGGAGAATGATAAATGTATAGTGTGTTGTAGCATTACAGTCTATAAGGCCTCCGTTACCAGTGACCATTATTATTATTAATATCGATGTGTGACTAAAAGTACCATGTCATCCTGTCATCTTTATTCTGTTTGTGGAGAGAATTCCTGGTGCAGAATGAGCTTTTCTCTGATGCATTTCTGAACACCTTTCCCCAGACTACCCAGACATATATTCCAGTAGGAGCTTGCTCTTTGGAGAAATAGCTTCTCTCTGTCCTGCTGGGTTCTCAGTATCCAGGTGCTTTAAAGTCTTCACCAGCACATAAGAGTTCTCTGTGTCTCTAGCTCTCACTTTATGGTGCCACTCAAAAGACAGGCAGCTTGGATCCTTAGAAGCTGAGCTTCTTAGACCAAACTAATTCATTAGGTATGGTACATGTCTATGTGCAGATGTCCTGTTCTGCTTGCTTTAGTGTGCATCTTGTTGCACACAATACTGAATTTTCATAAAAGTTTGGATCACAGGAATGGACACAAAAGAGGTAAAACAGGTGTTCCCATTATAATAGTTTGTATAACATTGCTTCAGAGCTTATTAATAAAAAATTATATATGTGCATAGGTAACTTCAAAATCCAACAGTTGCATGCATGACAAAAAACTCACACTGCGCTATGTCCAGACTGCAGCCTGCACAGGCCATGCTGTAAGATATTCAGCATTCGGCACATCCTCAGGATACAGGGAAAAAAATACCATTGTACATATATGTGTCTGTAGATGTGCATGTCTACATCCAGAGCTGGTTTTCTATCCCATGCTGCACTCTATACCAATGGCCTGCCACAACGATAACAGAACAATGCTTACCAAGGATTGACAACAGTGCATCACATTGTGAAGGAGAAAAAAAAAAAGATCTTAAATCATCGTTTTTCTTAATGAGACACCAATATTTTGGGTATAAGTACTAGAGGCCAGTCTCAGCCTTCTAGCCATTTCATTCTGAATTTATTAAGCTAGGGAAATTTAATTTCAGTGAGAAAACTGTGCCCTAGTTGTGATTCATTGAATCAAGAGGCTGCGGGAGAGTTATCCTAATATAATAAAAGCAGAGATGTAGCTTCCATGTGTGTTTGGAGCTAAATGTATATAAGCAGTACCACTGTTTCATAGATCCGTGTGCTAGGAGCTGCAGGAAGTAGAGAGATGGCAAAGGCTCTTAGGGTGTTTTCAGGTCTGGGATCCAAGTGCAGCTGCCGAGCTGGGAGCAGAGGGTCCATGCACATCAACCACACCTGCATAAATGCTGCTGTGTGATCTGCAAAGACTAGCCAAGTCTTCTCCCTGGCAGCTTCCCACGTTTGTGCCAAACAGTTTGTCAGCAAGTAGTGAGGATGCTGCAGAAGGCAATGGCCAGACGAACCCCGTGGACCACGGGTGCTCAGCCTGCTACTGAGAATTTGTGAGCAAAAGAAGCACAGTGAGAGGGCTGGGTGACCAACCAGTCGGGAATGGCACCTGGAAACCTCCAGCAGAAGCAGTTTTGTGGGCTGTCTCATTTTTTGCAGGAACTTCAATAGGGAGCAGACGCTCTTCTTCTTTTGACAGACCTCTAGAGGTCAGGAGAGGGCCTCCATTGTGCACTGCTCTCTCCATGCCATTAAAATTCTCCCTGAGTCATGGTAATTAAGCAGAACTAGGCTCTGCACAGAGGAACGGAAGTGCATTGACTTTAATAAAACAGAGTGTAAAACAACTTTAGATTAACTCCAGCCTTGTTTATTCTTGCACACTTGTAATTCTGGTTTGGTATTTCCCCAGTGAATGGAACCGTTGTCCCCTGCACTGAGGCACGTCACCTCACTTCAGCCTGCTAAGTGCTGAGCAGTGAGGCCAGTGCCTTTTCTTGCTGTCCCTAGCTAATCCCAAAGAATTTGGAAACAGCCGATGGAGAAAGGGAGGGAGGAGAGGGAAGTTGCCCTTCTCCCCACTGTTGCCGTTCCTCAAGAGTCAGCAGGGCTGTCAGGTTGAGATGCAAGCCAATTATTTCCATAATGGCCAGAAGCAACGGTGTCTTAGAGGCACTCGCGTAGTCCCTACTACTAAAGCAGTTTTGGGCTCCTGCCAGGCACATTAACTTTTTTACTGATGCCTTTTGTCTCAATGACTCTCTTAGCCGCTATGAATAGCTCCGCTCTCCTTCCTCCTCCCATGGTTTACATGACATGGGTAGGAGATGTAGCGCTCAGCAGCGCTCACACTGCACCCTCTGTCTCAGGCTCCTGCCGGCTCTCAGGCCTGCTGACCCACAATAGCCCTTTCCTATCAGAGACAATCCTAAGGATGCCTTGCCAGTGTCTAGTGAAATACATGTGTGTAAACCTCTGGGCTAAAAATAAATAATTAAACAATAAAAATAAAAAGAATCAAGTCAGCAAACTAAAAGAAGAGCAAAATCTAATTAGTTTTATCTGCTGTTTGTTATGAGGCTGTCAGAGTGCTCTATCCCCTGGTTTTACAGCACTCTGGAAAATAACAGTGATAATAATAATAAACAACCATGCACTGGGTTGTTTTTGAAGCAAGCAGGAAGCAGGTTAGGGAGGGGAAAAGGCAGCAGCCTCTCTCCTCTGCTGCTTTTCTCCTCTTGAGGAAGAGCAGAGATAAAGGTGATAACACTATCTCCTGTCTTATCTGTCCTTGGACAAGATCCACTGCCCCTGTCCATCACTTAAAGACACAAAGCAGGAGTGGACCCCTGTTTGGCAGCCAATTCAGGACACTCAGATTGTATTTCTTGCTCTGCCACAAATCTCTTATGTCCTCTTGACCAAGTTGTCCTTCCTCAACTCCCAGCCTCAGTTCTGATGTGAGGTATAAATAAGGCTTTGATTCTTCATGGCAAATACAGTAAAGTATGAGTGAAAGTAGGTGTGTGTTTTGGGGGAAGGAGAGGAACAAATAAGGATGTAAAACTACCCAGGTGTTTCCTCTATACTGATTTCAGCTGTTGCCATTTGAGAAGGCAGCTGGAATTACTCTGTGCTGGAGTGCAGTGGTAGTTGCCATCACTACTTTCCACTTCAGAGACGTGTGGTGACGTTGATGGTTCATAAGGCTATTTCTCTTTAAGCTGTGCTGGATAATTTTAAAAGTCTCTCCTTGCAGGTTGCTATCAGCCTATCCTGTCCCATGGCCTGCTCCTCACAATGTGGAAATTTTTACACTTGTTTTAGGGAGAGCAGTATTTAACCCTGTGTTTGAAAATTCTTCTATGGCTTTCCAGGCAGAGAGCTGGACATAAGGCTCCAGCTGGAGATAATATTCAAAAGCTTGGAGAACAAAAAACTCTGTACATGTAATCACAATGGGAAAAGATGAAGTAAAAATCTAAAGAAATAAGAAATGAATCAGAAGAGAGGAAGGAGGGGACTCAGCATAGAGAGAGGGATGAAGATAGCAGACAGGAATAGGAGTAGGGGGCATTTGGGGGAGACACAGGCAGAGAAATGGGAGAATTGTTCCTATTTGTGCATCCTCTTCCGTCCCCAGATAATGTGTCAGTATTAGCCCTACCAAGAAACAACCCTCTCTGCTGTAGAATAAATCTGCCACTGTATTCCCTACTCCGTAAACAGCAGCCAAGTCTGTACCCTCAGCGCTGCATTGTGCGTTCAGCGCTGTGTTGTGTGAGTGCTTTTCATGATGGTTAAGCCTGTATCATTTCTGGCCTTAGGTTTCCTCTCCGGGGATTCACATCCTCAGACAGGTTCTAGAAGATCCATAGCATATTATTGTCGATGCAGCAGTTTGTGGCTATTTTCCTCATCTTTTCTTTGTTCTGCTTCTTTTATTTCACTTTAAAAAGGTGGAAAGGAGAAAAATGAAGGAGATGAACAGCAGGGAGCGAGAGGGAAAGGAGAAGGCACAAAGAAGTGACCTGCTACTAGTATAGCAAGATCTCCAGCAAGATGGTGAGGGAGTTATTTTGGCATCAGGGGCTTTTTCAGTGTTTGATTAAGCTTCTTGTAACTCATGAAGGCACCAGAAAGAGGGGAAGATGAATCTACCACTAAAAGCAATCATCCATTGGTTGCCCTGGCAATAACGCCAGTCCCAGTAAACTAGCATAACCTTTGGCTAACTGAGCTCTGGGCACCAGGGGCTGGATCCTCACCAGCTGATGTAATTGCAATCACCACCCTGTTTCTTGCCTCCCTGTTCCTAAATGCTTGATGGGAGGCTTTTCCTGAATGTTTTCCAGTGTGTGCTCTGGCAGCCCGTGCACCGATCTGCAAAGGTTCCCTGCCTTTGCCTCAGCATTTCTATAAAAAGTTATTTAGCTTTTCTGTGCTTGTTTCCCCATCTATGAAGTGGTGTTATTAATATTTATTTTTGGTGAAAGGGGTCACAATGAGGCTTAAATCACCAGTATTTACAACACAATTTGATATCCTTAGAGAAGGCAAACAGGAGCGTTTAATTGCTGTTTCCATCATATATCTTCCATCACTGAAGTAAAAATACTGCCCATCACTGTGATGATTGCTAACTGCTTTCCAGGGGCAGTTGTGTTTCCTTTAAGCTCCATGGAAGGTGGCACAGGTAGGCCAGGCAAATCCCTGAGGTGAAAGCATGGACAATGTTGACAAAAAAGCTTTCGATCTTTTGACAGCACAGTGGTCTTCCAAGAACCAGGCAGTGTGTTGGTTAGTGAGTTGGGAAAATGGGAAATTCAATAGAGGTGAAAATGAGACACTTGGGAGAAGAATGGAGTAGTCTGGTAAACACCTGAAATGTCTCTGCCCAAGTGCTAGGAGTATAAAGGCTAAACAGGAAGAATATAAAGCCTTAGTACATATACCAAGCTATAAGTTAATCAGCTTCCCAGCCACATGGAAAAGAGAAAGTAGGAACAGCAGAAGGATTAATTGGCTGTGAAACATCGGGGAATTGGTAGGTTGGGCCAAGGAAAGAGGAATACAGGCCAGCAAGCACTGACTCAGAGATTAGAGCAGAGATGCATTGACAAGATCTCCTAAGGTAGAGAGAAGAAAAGAAAATTGAAACACTAAAGGTGTGTGAGGACCTCATTAATGTCTTGAAATGAGAAATGAATTGTTTAAAAAAGTTGAAGCAACAGCAGATGACTGGGAATGAGAACAGAATAATATCAAAACTTGTGTGGATGAAATCAGAAAGGTCCTGGTACGGAATGAGCTAGAAGTAGATAGGAACACACAAAGGAAGAAAAAGAAATCCTATAAATACACTTGAAGGAATGAAAGTGTGCCCTAGGTACCACAGAAGGAGAGCACATGCAGAGGGTTGGAATTATCATTGCCTTTTAAACTCTCCTTATCACCAAACCAGTTGCTACTAGATAAATATATAACAGAGGTCATACTGATTCAGGAATGGGAATAGCCCAGGACAAAAGAGTGTAAATTAAAGACTCCTTACATTGTGTAAGTGAATTCAAACTGTTGGACCTGAGGGAATTCCCCTGCAGGTTGTCCAAGGGAAGCAGCCTGTGAACAGTTAGGAATGGACTTCAAGAGCTTCACCTATATAGAGAGCATTCTGCAGACTAGAGAAGGGCAAATAGGGTATTTGTTCGTGAAGATGGAAAAAAGGAAGACCCAGGAAATTTAAATCAGTCAGCAAAACTGTGTAGTTACAGAGGAACCTTGACAAATTATGAAACAAACAATTCATTAACAGCTATAGGATAAGAAGGTGGTAAAAGACAATCAACATGGATTTGTCAAGCTGATCTAATTCCCTTCTTTTATTGGCTAATTGGCTTAGAGGATAAGGCAGAAATAACACATGTTTTGCTTTAGGAAATACTTTCTCACATTACATTTTCGTAAGGAACTAAAGAAATACAGTTTATATGAAATCACTGTAAGGTACGTGCACACTAGCTGAGAAATAACTCATGAAGGCCATGTTTCCTCTCCACGCATGTTAGCCTTCTAGAAGTTAGGCATCTAGTCTAAATCATTCTGTACAGAATAAATGTAGGGAGAGAGATGCCTCCAGAGGGTCTACATCCTCTCTTAAGGTCTGTGGAAAATATGCTTTGCTGAGTTATTTCCTTGCCTCACTAACTTCTGAATTAAGGTAAACAATCAGCTCAGACAGGACACTTAGTTTTAAACCCAACCCCCAAAAATGTATCCCACAGCCACTTTTACAGGGCATTATTTTCCTTAAAAAATTGGGATGATACCATGGAAAAAACATTTTTTTTTTTCAGAAAACTAAAAATATTTTTGTTGAAATTCATTTTCCTGTTCACACACCTCTATTTATGTCAATACACCTGCCAGCCTCACCTCAAACTGCTCCTGTGTAGGGCTCTGCTTCACAGGTCCCCACCTCCAGCTCTGCAACCCCATCCTTTGCTCTGCCACTCTCACTCCTCTGGAGCCAAATACAGTAAATACTGGGGATATGGGGGGCTACATCTCAGATGAAAGTGGGATCAGAGCACATACTCTCACTGGCGGCTGGTGCCCAGGGAGATGCCAAGAGCCCTGGAGCAGGGAGCACACACTGAAGCCACTATGCCAGATGGCCTGACTGCTCTTGGTTGTAAGAGCTGCTTTGTACTTTTTAGCTTTACTGGTGCGGAGAGAACATTTTGAACTGTCTAAGCCTTATAACCTTGTATCATTGGCACACTAACAGCAGCAGCACACTGTTGAACATAATAACAAGAGGGAAAGAGCTGTGGAATTAAATAAGAATTTAAATCTTAGGCTTCGCAGCTCAGAGCAAGAGGCTTTAGCTGTGTTATTTCCAGGAATTGGTTGAGTCATGTTTGAGAATAATGGATAAGATTAATTCCTTCACGACTATGGCTGAATAAATTATTTGCCAATAGTTTTATCTATGATTTGACCAGTTCTAGCTGCTTTTTCTAATGTGTATGATGAGGGAACATTAGCTGTATTCTGGATATGTGTGCTGGGTGTGCAGCTCCAGTCCTTGGCATCTAGCAATGAATTTATTCCCCAAAGACAATTTTCAACTAGATTTACCCCAGAGCAACCGAATGCAGGATTTGATCTGTCATATTCAGAATGATTCATTTTTCACCTCATCAAGTAGGAAGAGAGGAGATAGAAAGAGAGAAGGAAAGTTATTTCACTCTTCACAACAAACCCTTGTCTTCAAAGTCTGAGCTGCCACGGAGTGGTAAGCGGCGGCCCACCAAGGGACACGACAAATGTTGCTTGGCAACTCCACACCATTGATGGGAAGCACTCGGCTGGCTGAGCAGCACAGAGGGACTGAGACAGAGAGTGAGACAGCGGCACACCAGGATGGTCCCTCCTGTCTGTCCGTGTTAGAAATGACACCACTCGTGACCCAGGAATTGATGTAGATGCCAGCCAACCAAGTCTTTTCTGTTAGGTGGAAGAGTAATTGCAGGTCATAAATGGTGAAGTGTCCCCTGCCCACTCCCCATGGAAAAAGGGACTTTGGATCTATTAATATCCTGAAGGTCACTGAATTCTTCCCAGTGTAGCTAGCTGTGAGCAAATCTTAAATGGCTCAGAGGTGGTGCTGCTTGATTAAACACCTACAAGGATACAGAAAAAGCCTATTGTCCTTTGCAGCATCACACAGCTACCTTGTCACCTTGTTGGAAGTATCAAGCCTTGGTGTGGCCCTGATAGTCTGAGGATGTCAGAGAAACCATGTTTGCAACAAGAGACCAGTTGTTAAAACTGGCAAGCAGAGTTTTCAGGCACAGTATTCCTTCATCAAGTTTTGTCACTATTGAAAGGTTATAAATTAAATGAAACAAGATTGACCTCACAGAGCAAATCCCATGTGACTTGTATGCTAGCACACTTTGCCAAGTGCCTAGATATTTTCAGCAGCTAGCAACTCCAGAATACACTCCTCTGTGTGTGCCTACACAGAGAGCACTATTAGGACTATCAGACCCAATGCTGGTGGAGATACTCTGCAAACTTCATAGGATGTTTAGCAGAAGTGGGATTTGGGGTACAAAAGAATATTCTGTTTGAATCTACAGGTTCTGATTCCCTCATCAAAATTCCGGGGAGATGCAATGCTCATTTTTATTTGACTTCATGCAGTATTAGACTGTCCCTTTCTTCTCGATGAGCCCTAAAATTTTGGAGCAACAAGGGATGTTTGCACAGAGCTGGCTTTTCCTAAGTACCTACAATTGCAACATTTCGAGAGGTTTTTTTATGAAAAGTGCCCACACTGTAGTAATGCTGCAAGTGTTATCAAAAATCATTACATGCCTTTGAAATTCCTGAACAACATGTGTAGACAATACATGCAAAATATCCCCTGTTGTTCTGCATTAGAGTTTTTGAGTGGCATACTACCTGGATGTTTTTAAGTGAAATAGGATAACAGTTTCTAATGTGTATTAAAAATTGGGTTTCTTCTTTTTCAAGATGATTTCTGTATCTTATCACCTGCAGGAATGTACCTCTTTTTGGAAGGGCTGCTTAAATATTTTTTTCTATAGGTTATGGCTCTTCTACCGAAACATGATATTTACTTATTGCCTTGCTCCCTAAACACAAGCCTTGGTAGGTTGAAAAATTTAATCCCAGTGAAACTGCTTCTGGCTTTCATTTCTTTGTGCCATTATGGAAATATTGCAGAATCACAGGCTATTGCTGCTTGTGACTGCATGTGTCACTACCTTAAAAAAAACATGAAAAATTTCAACTTCTGACTTCAACTAAAAACACCATCCTTTGTCTTCCTTTTATGTAAATAAGTCAGTGCTTCATAAATTATTCTCCTATATCTCTCTGTTGTTTTTATTTTTTTTTTTTCCAGTTGAGGCTTTGCCTCTGTAAACCCTTTTCCTTTTTTCACTATCTCTTCTCTTGCACTAATTGAAACAATTACATGCTGTTTCCTGAGGATAGTTTCTTCATCCTGTGACACACTCAGCCTTATTCTGATCTCACTGAGGTTTTGTGCTCCTCCAATTCCTCTCCCTTCTTCCATTTTTCCCCTTCATTCATAAAGATGCGCTGGGGAACAAAGACCCCAACACCCATATTCCAACAAAAGTCTTGGTTTGGTCTCTACCCAAACTTCTTGTGAAGACCACTTGCCCCATTGGCTGCATGTGGGCGTTTGGTCCTGCCTCAGCAGTAGAGACAAGGACTTCTTCACTGCCTGGAGGGGAGGGATTAGAGACAAGCATCTTTCTTAGGCTTTTGAGGAGGTCACACTTACCCTCTCTAGCCTTACTGCCACGCACACACACACACACACACATATATATCTATATATCTGAGTCACTCTATGTATCTATAGTCCTGACATCTCCTCTCGAATCTACCCAGGTAGGTGCCACTCTGCCCCAGTGCCCTGTCAGTGCCTACCTGCTGCCTTCTGGTGCTGATTCAGCTGGCTTTGGGTTTCAAGTTAACATCTTACATGCAGTATTTGTACAGAAACCAGACAGAGGAAGCTGGGATTTAGATTTCAGTCATGTTTCTAGTTCCTTTGGTTTCCTCTAGCTTTCAGTCTTCTCCCCCAGAGGTATTTCCCCTGAAGCACCCTCTCACTCTTGCTTCCTTTCACTAATGTTCACAGGCAGTGCAGAAAGAAGGTGGCCAAGGAAAACCTTCTATTTGCCAGCTGGCCATGCCAACACTTCTGGGGGTAGGGGACCATAACCAGGCCATGCAGGAGCAGGCACAGTTGTAATACCTTTTAAAAAAATAATTTCCTTTGATTAAAATGTAAGGGTCCCATATTTTTGTTGTCATTAATGTAGGCTGCAGGCTATAGGCCTTTGAAGTGTTTCCTTTCCAGTTGGCTCATCTCCCTGTTCTTTCTTTCTTTTTTCCTCATTTTTACTTTTTTTTTTTTTTTTTTTTTTTTTTTTAAGTTTTAATTCTATCAATTACTGCCCTTTCCAGCTCAGAGTGAGATTTGTTAATTTTCACATGCTTGCAAAAACCTGGCTGGCACACTCCAGCTACCTGGCAGTCTCTAAATGGGCAGCCAGTCACAGGAGCAAGCAACAGGCAGCACATCTCTCTCATTAGCTGCCTTGACCCCCACTTGGCCACTCCAGGGGGGAAGAGGACGGAATTGTACAGTCACTCACCTTGCCAGAATGGCTCATCCCCTCTGCAGAAACACCAATCAGCAAGGCATGAATGAATACACTGCTGTGTTTAATTAAGGATATCCAGAACTATTTTATTTGTGATCTCAGGCCCTTATAGGCTGATGGACTCCTTTACATCACCTAACCTTGAGGGTAGTGTTTTGTTTCCCAGCCTATGAGTAGAATAACAGGACACCAGGCTGAACCTTAATGGCCCTAGGGTATTTCCATCCTTGTTACCCTCACAGCTGAGTGCTAGGTTGGGTTAGTCCAGAAAGAAAATAGTAAGCTTTGAAAGTTATTTCTCTCTCCTCTGCTGTGGTCTAGGCAATGGAAATGAATTGGATGTTCATCTCTTGGTTGCAGAGGGCTTCCCAAAGTTTGAGGAAAGGTGTAAAATGGCTCAGTGACTTGAGTGAGGTGATGCCACAAATCAACTGGAGACCTAGGAGAAAACACA
Source organism: Tyto alba (assembly GCF_018691265.1). Lineage (NCBI taxonomy): Eukaryota > Metazoa > Chordata > Aves > Strigiformes > Tytonidae > Tyto > Tyto alba. The sequence continues at coordinate 8,334,343 of NW_024881317.1, forward strand.
ACTCCCCTGGATCAAAGCCCAAGGCCCACTGGACAATACTGAGCACTCCCCTTTAAGCTATCCTTCATAGATGTCATGCAGAGGCCAAAATTTCTTTATAGCCATGGAACCATCTGCCTTGACCTTTGTCATCCTTAATCCCTAGTTTCTTATCCCACAAAAGAACATGTGAATGCCTACAAGCAATTTCTCGCTATCTCTCTCCTGAAAGGCTGCCTGCATGAGGTTTCTGTTTGGTCTTTAAGGTGGAAAAGTTTGCTACAGATACATACAACATTTTAGCTAACGTGCTTTCCCTAGTTACAGGTATAAATTTGACTTGAACACTGCACTGCTGGGCCAGCTAAACTGCTCAAGGAGGGAAAACCAAACCAAATAAAAATAAAATTGAGGATTAAAATTAAGGATTAGTAGCAACTTCACTAATGCTTTGGATTTCAGACCTTTAAATATCCACTGCCCGCGAATGTCAAAGGATATTTCCCCTTGATCCGCATTGGTTTATGACACTAGATCATCTAAATATTGCACCTTGCTGGAGTAAGTCCTCAGTGTGGGGATGTAGAAACAGTGGAGTGTTAAAATCATTTATTCCTGCCTTATCCATGGACTGTCTGTATAACACAGCCACTGACTTCCATGCTTCATTCCCCCTTTTCCTCTCAAGTATAGACATGATCTTCCTTTGCAGGCAGATGCTTTCTCCTAAGCACCATTTTAAAAGTTTCCCTTTTTTGTTCTTCAGGCTGGAAATTCCTCTTGCTTTTTTTCCATATGAAAAAACTACTAATTGGGAAAACTAATTTTAAACTGATTGAAATGAATCCTCCAGTCTTAGATCTTCTTGTGCCTCCAGCAAGAAGACATCAGAGAGCTCCAAAAGTGTCCAGTGATGCATGTCCAGACTCCCTTTTGTAGCAAGTTTGTCTTAGAACTGAAAAGTGAGCTCCTCCACGTACAAATCTGCATGGCAATGCTTTAATTTCTTCTGTGTAGTCACAGCAGAGAATCTCATACAGACTCCTGCTAATGGAAATGTTGGAGCCCACTTGGGTCTGGTTTCTGGGACACAGGTAGTAGCAGAGAAAAGCATGGGGCAGTGCGATGGTGGCAGCTCACCAAATCCAAAAGGGGACTTGATGCATACAAAAGTCTCTGCTGCCTCAAGCAGAGCAACTCCAACTTCAGCCATATTATTAAATTACTGTGATTTAATAAGTCACTGGGTGCCACCAAACAAAGATAACTGATAGCAACCGTTATCCCCAGGTTGTGACAAATGTCAGACAGGATGGGTGAAGCTGAAACCTCTTCTGCTAACATCTAGTAACTTCTATAGTGATGATAATTTGATCATGTGTCCTTAGCTTCAACGAGACACAAAGCAGATGAGACATGACCTGTATGTATCTGACTGGATGCATTTTAATCCCAGAGAGCCTCCTGCTTAAACCAATGTGCCATCACTGAGCTGGGTGCTGTGTTTCACAGCAGCCCCTGGGGTGAACGGTACGAGCAGTAATATTCAAAATCTGCCCGGTCTCAGCAAAGACCTTTGGGACCCCTGGACTTTTCTCTATTGGACTTACATCTTTTTCTTCCAGAAATGAGACGATAATGAACGTGACACTTTGGTTGTCATGGAAACACAGCATGAGGTTTGTTAGCTGCGCTCCTTTCTGCAAGCAAGCACTGCTGGCTCTAGAGATGGGTGTGAGCAGCACTGGTGGCATCTGTCCAGGTCTTGCCCAAGGGCTCTCCCAGGGTCTCTGGGACTGGGAGTGGGAGATAAACCCCATTTATATTACAAGAGGAAGATCTGAAGGGACAAGTCACTGTAAAGTAGGAAGATGTGTCTGACAGTTTGGAGGGAAATTGATAAATCCAGGTTGAAACTGCTGGTGCAAAATCTTGCTGAAGATCATAAGGGGGGATCCCCAGGGACCTAGAGACCAAATGACTGCCCCTCCTCCTAGGAATATCTGAAAGTTCTCGGTGTGTTTGTGGGGGGAAATGGATCCCCGAGTTCCCCTTGTAACTCTGCTACTGGGGCTGTTCTAGCATCACAGGGACAGTGTCAGGGACCACAGAGTTTCTAACACACCCCTTCTTCCTGCATGTTTTTATATATTCCTTACCTCCCCATCTTCTTAGACACATTCACATTCAATTGCTGACATCCATCCTCCCCCCTCTCCTGTCCACCCTTAGGGCTTTCCTGAGCCTCAGCTTGGAAATAATCAGGAAGCACTTTCATGCTGTTATAAAGCCATTTGGAGCTTTCAGAAAGATGATTTGGGAGGGACTCCTTACTGTCACTGCCATTTTTCTCCTTTCACAGATCTCCCTTTAAATCCTCACCTAATATTATTTTATCAGGGGAAGAAATATATTTGTAAAGATCTTACGGAAGTAGGTTTTATTGAAGTAAAGAGAAGGGGTGAGGCTGCAATCGTGTTTATGAGACAGGTGAAAGCTATTGTTAATCTGTCCTACTAATGTGATGATTTGAATAGGTATCAGAAAGGGTGGAAGCTCCCCAGGAGGAGATAAAAGGAGGCCTAGTTGAAAGCAGCTGAGATGATGCTGGAGGGAAGAAAGAGGGTACTGAAGATGGAGGTTGTGGCATAAGCAATACAGATACTCTTAGGGACTACAAGAAAGAGTGAAAAACACCACCCAGGGAATCTAGCCAGGTGGTTATAAACTATGATAAAATAGGATTTAGAGGAACAGCTTGCAGCATGGTAAGTGTTAGTCTCTAAGACCTGTCAGAAGTTTGGTAGAGAGTAGCAAGAACAGCAGAAATAGATTAGGAATGCGAAGCTTGTTGCTAGAAAAGAAAATTTCTTTTCTGTCTGTCATAAATCTATGTCTCTTCACCACTTTAGCTACTTCCTACATTCCCTAAGCAGGCTTAGTGTTCATACATGGCTGGGGGTTTCAATTTGAGCTCCGAATAATAATAATAAATTCCGTAGAGTGATTCCATGTGGAGAGTACAGATAATAGTGCCTTGTGTTTACACAGTAGGGTCTGTGAGACTTTTGGTCAGGCAGACTGAAGAGTGGTTTCTTTGCTGCTGACGTGCACCTTGCACTGGGGTGACACACACTACACTTGCTCTGCACCAGGAGTGTGGTGGGGGAAATTTCTGGCTGAAGCTGCTGAGTGAAGGCTAGGTAGAGAAAGGAAATGTAATTCTCCACACTGGATTTTAGCCAGGATGCTGAAGTTAAACATCTGGTTAATTAGTAAAAAAAGCTATAACAGCACTATATTCCCTACAGCCATGCTGGGACACTGGAATCTGTGGTGTGTTGTGAAGATGAGTCTGGTTCTTCCATTACAACAACATTGCCACACGTCCTAAGACTTTGCCTGAAAGTGACTCAGATGAGTCTTGAACAGTAGCTGCTGCTTTTCCAGATGAGTCAAAAACCAGCCTGCCTCTACGAGGACTCGACACCTATTTTACACAGTGCTGCACTCAGACCAAGGTATGTCATTACATTTCATCCAGCATAAGGAGATCAGGAGGTGCATAATAGCTCTGTTGAGATTTCTTTTCCTTTCTGTTAGCAGGAGGATCATGTGTTCAGGAAAAGCAGAGATAAAAGAGTATTTGTTATCCCTTTTTTCACTGTGTTTGACTTGGGATGTCTCGTGCTTGTTTCCAGATGTAAAGGTCATTGTGACTGCTCTGTCCTAGGGCTTGCTTGTAAACAAGAAGCCTGGGACTTGGTTCTCACAGATGATAAGAATCAATTTGTTAGGCTGCCACCTCTGTCAGTGTGGTAGGACCTTGTGATGGCTCTCCAGTGTAATTTCTCTTGGGAATTATATTCAGAGCATCTTTTACTTAGAGGTTTTTGCTTACTGAAAACTATGGCTGGCTTTGGGTTTGCCTGCGATACTGAAAATCCTGGAAAACCTCACCTCTGTCACCCAAAGATGAAGTTCTCCCTTACTGTTTGTGCTTTACCCATCTGAAACAGGGGTAGTCCCTGTACTGAGGTTTTTAGTGCTGCTGTTTCAAGTGTGAAGGGCCATGTTTAGCTATGTGTTTTCTTCAGGGACAGAGGGAAGTTTCTTCCCTTATGGTACTATTGTCTAGTTGGGCTGATCCACCACATCAACTGCTGTGACCTGTGGCTGCCCCATTTGTACCCCTATTTCAATGGGTTGTTAGAGGAATATGCAATCAGCAGCTTGAAATCTCACTTTGGTCAAAAAACTTTTTGTTTCCTCCTACAAAAACACAATGTTATTAGAATTAGCTCTGCTTGCCAAGCAGATGAGCATCACAGTTTACAAAGAGTTCCTGTCAGAGGCATGGGACTTTATCCCTGCAGCCCTCTGCTTAGGGACATGGAGTACTCTGAAAACACAAGTTGAGCCTGTGGCTTTCCATCAAACTTTGAATCAAATCCAGTTTGAGGAGTAGGACTTTGACATGTTTCCTGTGTCCAGACTTGTGGGAATTCCTTTTGCCTGGTTTACACAAGATTTCACAAGGGAGAGGTTTAACACTGGACATGCATCTCTTAAGCAAGGAATCAAAGCATTTTGTTGCGTTATTTTGGACCCATGCCACCATCTCAGGCAAAACAGCTGAAGTGCTGTGGACAGGGGGATGAGTGACACAGTTCCAGGAAGACAAAAGAGCGGTCTGCCCCTCATGTGTCAGCAGGAGGACTCGCTGTTCATCTGTGCCTCTAAAGCAATTGAGCTCTGTGTCCTGGCTGGAATCCAGCTGAACTGGGTCTAGAATATAACCTTCAATTACATGCCCTCAGAGTTGATCTCTCGATTATTTTGTCTTTTCACTTATTCACAGATGGGTGCAGGAGAGGGCTTGAAATGATGTACTGGGGGGATATCTATGCTGGTGGCTGCGGTCCTCCATGTCTGAAAAGTGGGGATTTTGTTTTCCTGAATGAGGAGCTGGTTACATTAATTCCTGACTTTGCATCAGAAACTAAGCTGGGGGATGAACCACGTTCTCCCTTGTCTCCTTTCACCCTGGTTAAGCTGAGGGATGGTTAACCTGAGTTAAGATGGAGGAATATGATGTTTTTGTCTTCCCTCTTGATCTTTCGGGCTTTCCACCACCATCTTTTTGAATGTTTCACAAACTGAAAGCTTTCTGCTTCCCAGGGGCCATCTGGTTGGAGAATATCTAGTTAGACAAAGTCCTGTAGCTCTACCAAGTTCAGGGTCATTAAATTATTCCAAACAAACCTTCCTCTTGTGATTTCAATTGGATCCAACAACTACCTTCACTTCCTGTCTGCAGACTTCTAATTGACAGTGTTGGTGGGACACCTGTTGTCCACTGAGGCTCCTGTTGGTCTCCTAGCATCAAGGCACAACTCTTTCCCTTAGTTCTGCATGCATCAAAGCACTCACGCAGCCCTCCCATATGTCTCATATACTGAGTTTTCTACCTCTGAGAACCTACGTGTTCCCGGTGTGGGGGACGTGGATATATGTTTCTTTCATGGGGACTTTTGTTCATGTAGCTTTCAGTTGAATTTTTGCTTTGTGAGGCTTTTTTGTTTTTTCTTTTTCTGATTCCATCCCTTTGCTCCTAATCCCACCACCTGGTATGGCTCACACTGCAGAATCTCTCTGCCTCCTCAGTGTATACGCCCTTCTAATATTTGTAGACATTCATCATTTCCCCCCACTGCTTAGTCATCTCTCTGCCAAGCTAGGCATATTTAGTTCTTCTAATCTTTCCTTGCGAGTGAGTCCCTCCAGCCCTCATAATTCATTTCTCCTTACTCTTCTTCGAATACTTTCTAGTTTGTAAGCACTTAAAAGATTCTTATTTGGGGTATTTTAGTATGAGGAGCCACAAAAAAAAAAAAAAAAAAAAAAAAAAAAAAAAAAAAGAGAGAGAAAAGAAGCTTCCTGAAAAGAGAAGAGTTTTTTGGCTCCAAGCCATTGGGAATAGATAAGTGGGTAGACCTGGGAATTCCTGCTACAAGTTCTAGGTGGGTGTCTGGGACACAGAGGAGTTATCCTCTTTTCTCCTCTTTTGAGTTGCTCCATTTCCCACCCCTGAAATCTGTAACAAAAGATATCTGCTAATATTTTTTCTGTGTTTATTTCTGCAGTTCTCTTAACAAGACAGACTCATAAGTGTCACTGGCTCAGCTTCCCATTCCCTGTCTTCCTCTCAGGCTAAAGGCTTTGCCTATGAGTGATTTTTCTAGTGGGCTGTGGGGTGCAAGTGCTTCAGAGATAGTGGGTACGTCTTATCAGTGCTGAATCTCTATTTCTCAGTTTTGTTCTTTTCAAATACTGATAGGCATGGTGCCAAAAGATCAGCAGAGAGCAGCCAGCTCCTTTTTATCTTAGGAAGATTTTTCCCTTTGGCCATTTGTTTCTGCTGTGTCCAAGCCATATAAAAAAGAATATAATTTAAAATGGGTCCTGTTTCTAGGAGCCCAGATGGACGTTTTTCTTTCAAATAAACAACTCGACAAATTCTTTAGATAGAACCTTGTTAATTAAAGCTATACCCCAGAGGGATAGCCTAGAGATACTGTTCAGTCTCCACCTCTTGTACTGAACACCATGGTGGTTTTTGAGACATTCCTGATATCTCACACTGATGATAATTTGTGCTGTCTGCGATTACATGATGTGAGCAGAATTGAAAGGAATGATGGGGAGCGGCAAGTGTTCCTTCACTCATTAAATACAGCAAGGTCTGCAGCTTCACTGACTGCATTAAGAGCTTTTTAAATATTCCCCATCACCATCTAGTGACCTGCAAGGGAGCAGCAGTTTATCTAGCCAAGAGATACTGTCAAATTTACTAGACCAAGATGGGTATCAGTATCAAAGTGCTTCCAAAACCAGAACAAAGCCTGTTGCAAATTTGCACTGTCTGGTGTACTTTTACATGGTGCAATCTAGATTTCAACTGCAAATGTGAAAACAACGTTTTTCACCTAGGAGGAATGAAAGGTTCTGCTTTCCTTCCTTATATATCACGATCTTCCCACTCAGACTGATACTTATCAAACATCTGTCTTCTGTTTTGATTGTGTCCTGAGAACATTGAATTTAAGTAAAAATGTGAAAGTAGGTCTGCTGACTAGGCAGGAAATGTTTCTCTGTTGTGGTATGAAGGCTATTTGGATCTATTAAGTTACAGAGAAGGGAAAGCAAGGGCAAACAAAAGAAGTGTTGGTTGGATAGGGGAATGTATTTAATTTTTCTCATCCATCCCATGTCAACCTGCGCTGCCACCTGATGCCACTATATCCTCATAAAATGTAGAAACAAGGAACCCAAAACTTCTTGAGTGAAGAGCAAAAGCTGCTATTGCTTTGACAATGGACTGACTTTCCCAGCTGTCTGTTGAAGCAGACTTGGAGAGTCATGCTGAACAGTGCATTACAGATATACACACTGGATATTAAAAATGAGAGAGAATGCATTTACTGTCACTTGCAGGTTGCCTTTCCCCTTTCTAGTTGTCATAGCATTCAGAAGCATTAAACAATGGGTCTTTGTCTACAGAAAGAAAAATACTGCCTCTATCACAGGCTTTGGCAGGAGTGGCAAAATCATTCTGAAAAATGGCTAGAAAGAGAAGCAATAGGCATTTTCACTAGCCTATCCTCAGCTACTTGTTATGGGGCCTGATTCTTGAAACAGCACCATGTCATCTACTTTAGCACCTTCAAACTGTTTATTACTATCATTCATCCCAGCAGCAGGCTGGGCTGGCTGTCTGCTGTGTTTGATGCTGTTGCAAACAAGCTTGTCTTTCCCAGAGGAATCAGCAGTCTAGCTGGCTTCAGTCTGTCATGTTTGTCTGCTTCCATTCACATTTAGAAAGAGGGTGGGGTTTTTTGTTTGTGTTTTTGCGTTATAAAGATATGTCGTTGCTTAAGATCCATTTGGTTGACAAAGTGTTTTGCAAACAAACTGTACATGGGAATCGCTTTGTTCACTGCTGAAATGTAAAACAATAATCTTTATTGTGAAATCTCAAGAGGCAGATAAGATATGGTTCAGCACATCATGACTTTAAGTATTCGGCTGAATAGAGGTGAGATTACTACCATATTTAAAGCAAAGCATATATTAAGATGCTTTGAGCTGAGGTTTATTCTGTGAAAATATTTGACAAGTGGCCTCCCATTTAAGTACAAATATAAGTATTGAAGCTTGCACCATTTCTAGCTATTGGCACAAAAAAAAAAAAATATTTCTAAACAAGTATCCATGAAGTTTAATGGCTATTATTCCCTGTCATGAGTTCCCTCATTAGCTTTCCTGCCCCACTGAGTGTTACAAAAAGTCTGTGGAAATGTTATTTACCCAGTCCCGCTTCAAATGTTTTCTGAACCTCTGATCTTTAGCAATTATTCATTTTTATGTCTCTTTGTTTGAAATCAGCTCTGTATCAGTTAAAGTTCTCTGAACTTAAATAACTAATACAAGGGCAAATCAGGTTTTCCCTATTCCTGTTCCCAAGGTGTTTCTGAGCAGAGATGTTCAACCCGTGGCCTCATTTCCATTCATTGTAATGGTGTGATAACAAAATGCATGGCCGACTTCTCTAATTAGTCTCATGTTCCTCAAGGTCTTTTGCTATTGCCTGCTATTCTCTATTACAGTTTAGCTTTTTGGGCTTTGTTGGTATTTCCCTAAACGCTCCTAATAGTCGCCCCCTCTTCCAAATTATCTCTTTAGGCACAAACTGATATATGGCAAACACAAAACAATGTAATATTAATCATTAATTTATCATGATCTTTCCTGGTTTTGTTGTTGCTGTTGGGTTTTATTTTAATTCCCAACTCTGTTTAGGGGAAATTGTTTAATTTTATTTAATACTCAAACTTTTAAATTTTTATTAAACCAAAATGCAGATGTATGTTTAGTGTAGCTTTCCTGAGATTGTTTTCTTGTGGATTGTTCATCTCACTTTAATTAAAATAGGACAAGCATAGAAAGGAAATTAGAACAAGTGAAAAGATGAGCAGTTGGTTGTCCCACAGTTCCTACCAGCAGGAAATGGGGGACAGGGATTTTCTCTTTAAATACAATATATATTTTTTTTTTTGCTCTCCAATAAGCATTAATGAGAGGTGAAGAAGAAAAAGAACCAGTGTCTGTAGATGATGGAAAGCTGGAGCTCTTCTCACACCATGAATCAGGCTCCTAGGAGATACTGTCTCAGACCAGGTTTGTTCAAGGGAAGGCTTATTGTGTGGAATTGTGTCAAATGGTGAGGAGTGGTATAAAGAGATAATCAGAGTCCTCCAGCACTAATTACCTGTGCTCTATAGAAATCCCTAGATCCATTCAGATCCTTTTTAAAGGAAAATCTCAGAGGAAACAAATGAAGTCTAGTTTTGCAAGTGCCAACTGAGATGGTAGAGAACAGAGAAGTCATGGATTAAAGCAACCATTTTTCTAAGGCCTACCATACTATTTGACTTAATTCTTCCCACCCTCTCTTCTTTTTTTTTTTTTTTGCATTCATGCATTGAAACATAACAAGAAATCTCTGCATTTCTCATGCCTCCTTTATTCTGAAACCTCCAGGCACTTTGCAAATATTAGTGGATAAAATTTCACAGCTATCTATCTATCTAATCTCAAAGCATTTCAGGTTTCCCATCACAATTCAGAGAGATGGCAATGAGCAGAGTATAATATCAAAACAGTTTACAGCAAAAGAAATCATTCCAGCTATTAGCAAATGATTGAAGGACTCGTGACTTAGCACTGGTAAGAAGTCAGGACAACAGCTGTCAGAAGAGGGGTAATTGTTATTTGACCAATGTCCAATGATAAGTTTTATGATCAAGACTGTTAGTATTTTGCTATCAAAGGCATTTAAGGTTGCAAATTGCGTTTGTAATTTGTTCTTGCAACTTTGGAGGAAGAGAATGAGGAAGTCTTGGGGGCAAAGTAGTGAGATCCTGAAAGAGAACATTATGAAACAGTAAATCTGAAGAACATTTTCATACCCAGCAGCAGGAGGGAAGGATAAAAGCAATTTGCATCAGTGTTAACCTTTACATCAGAAATAGCACTTAATGCATGTTTGTACTTGAGGATTCTCTATCAGTGTTGCTGCATATAGTACCCAGCTGTATTAGAGATACACATACAAAGCATCAAATTTAAGTGAGAGCAGATAAGAGGCAGGTCTTGCTACTTTGATTCATGCCACCAATAATTTAAACTGGAGTACTCCAGGAGTACAGTACTACTCAGCACAGTTAGGGTGGTACAGCCCATTCCTGTACTTATGGAGGGGCCTTCATGCTCTGTAGAAAATCCCTCAGTCATCGGGGACTTCTGCATGGATCTGTCTGTGGTTTTGCTTCTGTGCAGCAATACGAAAAGCAACATGGGAGGTTAGCAACCAGGTTTATCTTCTACTCAGTCATCCCTTGGTATAGAGTGAATCAAAGGAGTTCCCTCCTGGAAGGAACTAGGAGGACAGCAATTCTCTATAAGGCTTGACTATCGCCATTTTCAATTCATGCCATTGAATCTTGTTTACCACAAAACCTGAATTAATGCAGTTTTACTATGCTCCATATCTTTCATGACACTGTCTACCAGGAGACAGATTTAACCCACAGATGTTAGCACATTATTCTGTTTTTCAGTCTGTGACTTGTCTTAACTAACCCTGAAATTTAGATATTTAAGCATATGACTCTCCCAAGAGGGCCTGGTATAAACAGCATTAATATGTAGTGAGATACAGCTGTTTAGAAATCTACTCATGAAGACTAATCCACTAGCACTGGCGTAACACCACTGACTGCTGAACTTTGCTTCTCTGCTCTTTGTCCTGAAATTCCCTGCAACTTGAAAGTACATTGCATTCAATACATACCAGCCAAAATTCTCATCACTAAGGCAAATTGAAACATCTGCCAAAGGTCATGAGGTAAATAAGGAATCAATCCAATAATACCAAGGCAAAATATTAAAAAAGGATCAAGAGTTCACTGAGTAAATCGGCAAAATAATTTGTATTTCAAATCTCAGCCAAGCAGCTGTGTAATTTCTGCCTGTAGATTCACCACTGTGATGTTCATTATCTGATCATCACTATCTACAGCCTTCCTAGTGCTAATGTACATTGTCTTCCTGACTCTTGAATTAGTGAGATGTATCTGACGCTGAATTTGCAAGTAATTGGTATGACACCCCTCAATGAAGCATCTCTCATGACACTCTTGGAAATTAAATGTTCCTTCCTGAGCCATTATTTGCTTACTCCATCCCTATCTTATTAAATAATTATCAAGTAAAAATGTATTATTTGAAATATGCATGTAATGTTTAGAAAATGAAAGACCTAGGGATGACAAGAGACTTAGTGGACTAGTGCCAGAAAAGTATTGCCTTACCTTCTCTCAAATAGGCCATTTCCCATCTTCCTGCTAGGACCTAACCAGAATTGACCAACCGTGTTTTCATGTGATCCCATTCAACACTGCTTTCAGATTTCTGTCTTTAATCCCTTTCAAATCCCACAGAAGAAACAAGGGGCTAAGTGATGCCCTTTGACTCTTCTGAGTCTTGACTGAAGGAATTGGATTTATATTATATCAGGAAAAGTTGTTCACAGTGGTATTTTTAAGCCCTGTGGATGGCACTTGCAAGTACAAACCATACATTTCCAATATTTAAAGTATCTTGTATTCTATAAAGCTTGATCCCACTACAATTCTCAAAATGTTTACAGTGAACTGTAAATATTTATATCCATGTGATTATAGTGATGTTACTTGAGATTTACACACCCGGAAGTAACATAGTCTATTGTCCCTTCAATAAAGGATTTTATAAGGTAGGGATCAAGCCTAAAGATCTTTATTCAGTGGTAACTAAAACAGACAAATTAGAAATCCTTCTACTGCAGCCAGATTTTGGCACAAAGTTAATATGAAATATATTAATTTTCTGCTTAAAATAAATGTCCTTGTTTCGTTCATAACAGTAGCTTGCTTTAGCTTCAGTTGATTGTCCTTCCTCAGCAAAATGACACTTTGACTCAGCCTTCATTTCAAGCCATAGCTTGAAGTAATTGAATATGACTAAAGAAGAAATAGAGGTCTCTTTCTCATGTAATCTGTGCTTGGGAAGGGCTATGCCTGATGTTAAACATGTGCCTCTTAAAGTAGGATTTTTTTTTTTCTATTCTGTGGCAAATTTTTCTGCTGTTGAAATTGACACTTACTTGTATAAGCCAAAGCAAATACTATGTTTCAGTATCTAATGAGTGTTTGTAAATGCTAGAAGATTTCCAGCTGTCACTTCCATGTTTGCTTTGTTTTCCTTCAAACAAAACCTCTCTTGGCTTGTTTGGTTACTTACGGAAGTGCTTGTTTCTAGTAAAGAAGTTGTTATTTTGTCTGCTTGGATTCCGATATATACAAAGGCAAAGGTTGTTGCTATCTACAGAAGCAACTGTGAAATGGAAATCCATTAATGTGGTGGCATGCCATGCCTCCATGGGAAACACTCAGTTACATTCAACAAGAAAGCATGTCGCCTTCCATATTTTGATTCTCTTGTTCACTGGAAGAAAAAAAGGCCACGGAAAGTGTAAATGGGAAACTTGATCTTTATTCTAACTGGCATTATTTCTTACAAGAGTAATGAGAAAGCTTTTTTTTTTTTTTAGTTTACTATTGGCTGTTTCTTTAATGTGGTTTTCTTTTCTTTTGCTTTTTTGTTTTTCACACTTACTTATGTTGTAAGAGTTGTTCCTCTGTGGCTGTATTGTTGTAGCAATCAGAGCAAACTTTTTATTCGTGTCTTACAGCTGGTGATTTCATGTGGTGTGAAAGGTTAGTAAACTGATGTTCCAACTAAATGATTTTGGAATCTCCAGCTTCATATATGGTCATCTGTTATTTATATCAGCAAAGTTAGGGCCCTCTTGGTCATTAATAGGTTTCGGCAATGAACCCAAAGGGTGGATGGTACGCAGAGCCATCCGGACCACCGTTGCACTGCAAAGCAACTGCAAGATGTAGGATCACTAGTTAACTCAATGAGAGATGCATATCACTGTATGGTTTATGTTAGACAAGTTCCTTGTTTGCTGAAGCTTTTCTATTGTTTATCTACAAAGAAAAGCATATCAGGAGTAAGTTACTTAAGAGATTATGTGCATGCTCACATCTCAGACTTCCCTTCACCGTGACTGTTTCACAAGTAAAAACCCTAGATTCACCTCTCTTCTAGGAGTATATGTATTTATATACACATACAAATGTGTGTGCATATATAGGGAGAGGGGATAAAAAATAGAAATAAAATCATATAAGAATTTACCTTCTAAATCAAACTGTCGTTTCCTCCAGGGGATATGAATTATATTCATTTAGTGGGATAGTTTGTTTTGTAGTAGTCAGTGGGGGAAACCACTGTGAAAAAGACAAGTCCTCATTAGTGTGAGGGGGAAGAGAATCTACAATGGAAAGAACGAAGTCAGTGACTTAAAACTCACGTGGAGCCTTAGTGACTGAGCTGGGAATGACCTCAGGCATCCCATTTCCATCCAGGTGACCTGTGTGCTGCAGAACCTGATCTCTTCATGGTCTGTAGTATGGCAATAAATAAGGAAGCATTTGTCTGAGTTAGTAAAGGACAGGAGGAAAATGTATTTGTTCTTGTTCACCATGGAGCGATCCATTGTTCGTAAGCAGATTGTAACTGAAGAGCTGTAGAACAGCATTTTTGGTTTTGTATTTCACTTAATCATGGAACAGGGCAGACCCTGAGGCCCTGTGCAAATTTTAGGACCCATGAAAACTAAACAGTAAGCGAATGTAAATTAACAGATCCTCTCAGGGCTTAAAGACAGGCTCATTATTTTTTTTTTTTTTCATTCTGCTAAAAGGGCCAATTTCCAGCAAGAATTATAATAAAAAAATTATAGCTCTATCTGAGGCAATTTGCTGCCAGTTGCAATACCCGATAGGCCTCCAAATGTTAGGGAGCATCGTCCAGTCTTGAGCACAGGGATCACGCCATGAATCTATTGCTCTTGGGTCTTTTACTAAGAATATTCACCTAGCTAGTATATCCCATAAAGAAGGTAGAGCATAGAAAAGGAGGGAAAGGTCTCTTATGTTTGATATAGTATATACTTCAGAAAATGTATTGAACATCTGTATACAATATATGTGGTAATATAAAAACCTTCTTTTAAAAATATTTCAAAATTGGCTATTTTCCATGTTACTTTTAATATATAGTATGTACTTGTATGTTTGACACAACATTCTGAATATGTTCTCCTATATTCAAAGTATAATGAGCAAGATTCATCACAAGGAAAGCAACGTTTTCCATGTTAGCAATACTAATGAATAAAATACATGGCATTCCTGCATTGCTTGCTATTATTATTTGCCTTTTTGCAGTTTAACTAGCAAGCAGAATTATTTCTTACTGAATTTTTGTGTTTGCAGTTAAGGTTTCTGGGCTATCTAATAGCTGTTTGGAGACCAATCGTGAAAGAGCCAGAATATTGCTCTGGCTCACAATGGGCAGGTGTCTGTGCTAACCATGTAATAGTGATTCAATCAGCTTGACTGGTTTGTGCAATATTGTTTTCACTGGAGTTAGCTGCAAGTCAAGGGTGTAAGACAGTGGATCGTTCTGCATTAGCAAATACTATGAACAAGAGAACAAAACAGTTGTTGCTGAGGATTGTGTGTCCACACTGTACACATTAAGGGGTTTCCCTTAGGTAGCTCTAGTCTGGCCTTACAGACTGAATACTCATTAGTGGTCAAAGCATTTAAGGTCTCCTGGAACACATCTTCAAGTTAATTGTCACTGAAAAGGAATGTGGTTAATACACCTAAAAGAAATCCAGATAAGATCATTTCACAATGTGAGTCAAAATGCAGTAAGTGGAAACAATTTGAAGATGCTTTTTAAAAGCACGGTCCTGATGCAAAATAAAACATGAATGCAGGTGGATCAACTGTCAAAAAAGAGAACCCTTTCACCATTTATTTGAAGAGGAAAAAAATTACTACCACTACCTAAAAATTATTCAGCTGCATTGTCTGTTGGGCAGAGAAGTGGAGCGTGCTGACTATACAACTATTCTGTTTGATTACTGAGAGCACTTCTGCTTTGACAGTTAGTATTGCTTGTGCTTTCCTATTCTTTTTTTGTGTGGACAAGGAGATGTTCCCAAAAGCAGGGTGGTCAATTAAATATGCCCCAGTTACAGTAAATGCAAACAGATTCTTTGTTTAATTATTGCCAGCTCAAATTAAACATTGCAAGCACTTTCAACTGTATGGACACAATAGGAGGTAATGGTTCTTTGCAACAATTGTTCTAATGAGGATGATAAGTTTCATTCAGGGTAGTGGAATTTGGTGTGGGCATTGGTCTCTGCCAGCACATCCTATTACAGGATCAGGACCCTTGACAATAAATGGTTCACATTCTTGGAACTAATATCTGTAATGGGAATAACAGAAGTGGAGATAATAATAATATATTACCTCGACCACAGGAGTGCATTGAAGGATTAATTGAATAATGGATCAAATTAATCTCTGATATAACTGTGCTGATCTGACCAGCATGATTCTGCCTTCATGTTAATAAGACACATGAAAAAATAATCGTCATAATTCTCATTTTGCTATTATTATTAATGGTTGTCTTATAAAACCAGAATGCAATTTGGATGTCTGGTTTACTTTATCTAAAAATTTGAAGTCTTAGTTGGAAGCTTCCCCAAACTTTTGTCTAAAATGCTGATTAGCAACCTCAAGAGAATGAGCTTCCTTGCAAGATTTCAACATTGTTGTTTAGTTTTGGGCAAGGCAGAAACAGTGTAAGAACATGACTTTCCTAAGGATTTATTTGTATCTGGTTCCAGCTATAACGTAATACAGAGAACTTAACAAAAGTGTATTTTCCACAACAGTCATGTAAATGGCTTCTAAGCCTATACTATCATCTTTGCTTCTATTGAATTGTGTCTGAATCCACACAGTTTCTCATTCATCTTTGATTACTCACAGAAACACATTACTTTTAAGTTTGTACCTAATACTAATAGAAAGTAGATTTAGGAATAACCTAGTCAAGTAATGGTAGATTTGCCATCTCTTTAATATGTGCCAATACAGAAATATTTTGGCCTTTTGAATCCACAAAGCTGTATTTTAGAGCTGTAAAACAGTTTAAGCTTGCTTTCTGTTTGGGGTACCTCAATACTTTCCCATAAACTTCTGCAGGATTGCTGCTTTCCATCTTGCTTTGACATCATTCAAGCCCAACTGACATGTTTTTAAATGCATGGGTCTGAGGTGCTAATGCACTACAATATGTCCATTGACAGAAAGAAGAAAATAAAAACACAGGCAGAAATTATAGGGTCTTGTTGCAGGGGATGGATGATGACTGCTGAGGGCCACAGAAAGTTTCATTTGGAAGACTTTTGCAGCAGAGGCTGACAGGGGATAGAAAAGTGAATGTTGCTGGCACTGTCTCCCTGTGGTTTCTTGTAACACTTACAGGTGAAAGTGCTGAGAAAAATATATATTATCTGTTGCTTAAACATTTTCTGAAACAAAAACAAACCCTTATTTCCTCCAGAGCTCCAGTGCCTATTACTGGCTTCTGCTTTAATTGGATAGGCAAAAGAAAGCATGGTTAGTGCGCCTTGTGTGAAGCTGGTGAATTGGGGAAGCAGCCACACAATGCGAGTGTCTGACAGTAAGGACAGATATGCTCTAGAGGTGACAAATTAAAGTGTTTTAATCCAATTTATCCAGAAACCATCTGCTAAACCCAGGCTGGCAAGGTCACATCTGTTCGCATTGTCTCCATCTATGCCTGACCTAGAGTTGACCCTCAAGTTTATAGGAGAAATGAAAGAGAGGAGAGGAGGAGCTGGGGCAGGGGAAAGGGGAACAGTTCTATGATTGGAAACAGTGAGTTCTGAGTGAAGGGAAGGGAAATTTTGTTTCCCCAGCTAGGTCCAATCATTAAAGATCTGTAATGGAAACTTTATCAGCTGTCGGTTCAGAACAACTGCAGTAAATAGTCTTGAAGTCTCCATGGGATGTTCAAGGGAAACAATAATAACTAACACTTTTCTTTGAGCCTTCCCTGTCACAAGGTGGGGGATGGGAAGATGCAGTTAAATTCTTACACTTGCTGCCCAACAAACAAGGTCACTAAGGAATACTGAGAAAATGACAATTGCACACTGGGAACATTGTCTTTGTTTGAAGCAGGTTCCTCCTGCAGAGACTACACCATGTCAAATCGAGGTCTTGCACAGCCCTAGACACCTTAACAGTAGCACTTCCCAGCTTCTTATATTTTAATGTACAGGAATGTCTAAATTCAGACATTATTAGCAAAGACTTTCTCAAAAGAGACTGACTGAAACTTGGCATACAAATATCTATATGTTAGAGCAGTGATTTTTTTTTTTTTTTTTTTTTAACAAATTTCCCTGACCACTGTGGCTTTTCCATGCCTTTTTACACTCTGCTGGAAAGAGTGGCTTTCCTTAAACCATGATATTATGGGCTAGTAGTCCTGCTATGTGGGTAAGAGTCTTTAGCAATCGGGAAATTGGAAGAAACTACTACATTATTTAAGAGAAAAAGATTTTTCTGGGATAACTACAGGAAGGGGACCTCAACATGAATAAGCTGCAAGCTGACAGAAGGTTGGGATCCCCTGAGCATCCAAGTTTTAGCTTTGAAGGCATCGCTGAATTGAAACTAGTGAATATGAGCCTTGGTTATATTGGCTTAGTTGAAGCCATTTTACATGAGTTCTAACCCTAATAACAAAGACTGGTATTTTTATATGAGAGAGTAATTATGCTAGTGCTTTCATACCTTCATTGCCCGGACTGAAACACAAGGACATGGTGAGAGCTACTGTTGACTTGAGTGACTCACTAATGTAACAACAGCCCCTATTTGGAGTCTTGAGTAGGAATGCTTGAAACATAAGCTCAGCAACATACTTTGCCTGTTCACATCTTTGTATCCCCTGTACTCGCAACCTCTGACTTCCTTTAAACCCCAGTTTCCTAACTTCTGCCCATCTAGCTCTGAGCTGAGGAAAGATGACTTCATGAGGCAACTCTCTTCCAGCAGCTTCCTCACCCTGATAACGCAGGGATTCCTGCTTATTTCTGCTAGTCACTCTGGGAGGTGGTGGTGCCTGGAGGAAGGAGACATCTCCAGCTTATTAGAGCCTCAGCAATTTTAAACCAGGCCTTCATGTAGAAAAACCTCATACAGGTGCAAATTCAGAAACACTGATGTACATGATTTACCTATTTTTTACTATGTAGCCTGAGAGTCACAGGATCTAAATGTATTTCAATCCTGAGCATGCTACAGTAATTTGTTCTGTGTCATTCCCCACTGCCTCTGGCATGAGCGGAATGGCTGTACATGTCATCAATATGTGGGACTACTCAGTATAATACTTAAATCAACTAGGAGCAAGCAGAAATGATATGCATGTACCAACACCACATTAGCATGATTTAAGCCATTATGCATGATCCATAAGCCCCTGGGCATGTTAACCTCATTTAAAATTTCTGCTTACCTTTTACAAGGACTTCCCTAGAACACAAACTCCTTAGGTTGCATTTTGTCAATTTGTACAGTGTGTATTTACAGAAAACACAGTATTAACTGCTTCTCTAAATATTTTGCTGCTCATTTTAGTGCCTAAGGTCAGTCTACCAAGCCATTTCCTCTGTGTCTGCATATATGTATGCATTTAACAAGTTGACTCAGAATTCCTAGCTATTTTGGGCCCAGCAAGTCAAGAAACTGCCCTGAAAGACCAAGTTCCTCTAATTTAGATATACACAGCTTGGTTGCTGTACTTGGGTCAACAGCTGTTGCTTGTTGGTTTAGCTCAAGGCTGAAGACAGGCTGGGTTGTGCAGTGTCATTTCCCTGGGCAGTAATGAGGTGAATCCCCATGCCAGCTCGTTGCTGGCAGGGGTGTGGTGACAGCAGGGTCTTCTGTAATGATGGTCCAGTCTCAAAGCTGGAGAAGACAAAATTTGGCCATGGGAGGCCATGACATTGCTCCTATGGTGCATAGAGTAGGCATGTTGGAATAAATCATGTGTTGTTGCAGATTAAAAGTGAAGTTTATGAGTTTATTTTTCTGGGAGTGAAAGAGGAGAACATCACCAGCAGAGAGTAGCAGAAATACTTTTTTTGCATACTACTTTGGCTTTCTAGCAGGTTCTAGCCAGAATGTTGCCTTCTATGGCTGACCATTACATTCTCACCTTAATCTCCCTTTCAGTCCCCTACCAGTATAAGGAGTGGGTGAATTATAAGTAGAGCATTTAATTGCCGCAGAAGTTGTGCTCTTATTCCTGTGTATGCCACACACTTCTGTTGTGACCTCTGTCAAATCACTGAGTTTCTCTAGATTATGTTTTTATGCTGCTAAGTTTTTTTGAGTTACAAAGTGTCTGTTTAATGTGAACATGCTTAGGTCTTAAAATTAAGAAGAACTCATCTCAAAGAGGGCCTTCAGGCACAACTGTTACATACATCAATAATAGATATGTATTTTTACAAGCAATCTGGCTATTAAAGGTTTATTATATGCCAACAATATATCAATGACTATAACTAACTGTTTATAAGGCAGTGAAAAGCCCCAGGATATTTTGGATTTGGCTTTGAGCCCTAGTTTGCCTCCTACCAAAAAAAAAAAAAAATCCAACCCCCAAAAAACACAGGGAAGGAAAACAGCCCATAAATATCTTCTGAGCAGACTGAGGTGGATGAACCAGACAATTTTGTTTCCTCCACTGACTGAGAATCAGAAGATGGTGGTGTTGCCAGAAAGCTGTTGCTACCTTTACGTTAGCAATAGTTTATGCTATATAGTGGTGTTATTAATTCATTGTTGCATTCATGAGGGTTTAACATCACAGCAGTACCAGTGTAGGATGCTATAAAAGATCTCCAGGGCCCTGTGAAAGAACAGGGGTAGGCAGCAGTGTTAGTGTTGTTAGGAAGGATAAAACAATTGTTCTTCCTTTGGTCTTCCCAGAGGACTCCAGCAGGGACACAACCAAGCAGTAACAAATTTTAAACAGGTTCCTTTAAACACTATATATTCATAAGTCCAGACACACTAATTCAGTTAAGAAGTCTCATATGATCAATGCAATGTGTGTGCAGATGGTGACAGTAAACATACAGGAGGGCTGTGGAAAAAGATTAAATAAATATTATCAACATGATTCCAGTGGTGATAATGGGAAATGAGACAAAAAATTATTATGAAGAAACAGTGATGTGAAATCATTTGGGGAGGGGAGTGATTACAATGGAAACAGCACTAATTTAGAGAACTAATTATCAAGTAGGTTTCACACCATCTAAAAAGCAACCTGGAAGCTATTAGCAACACACCCTGTGGTTTTGCTCAAGTAAGGGGTTTAATGGCTCTAGCTCCATAAAGGCAACAGTGGTAATGAATCTCCAGTCCTTAAACAGTGATGATCTCCATGATAGATAATTTAGAGAACTGCATTGTCAACCCTCTTATGACCATCTTTTGCTTAATTCTAAAATTGCCTTGCAGAAAATATTCAATGTCTCCTTTGCAGCTCCATATGTAGCTTTTCCCTGTCTGTGGCCAAATGAGGAAATGTTTTATGGATATTTATGATGGAGCCAAGACCTCTGGTCGTGGGAATGAAGTAATGCTGCCTTTCAGTCCTGCGTGAAGCAATGTTTTGGAGCACAGACCAATTCTTTGCTGATAGGGACTGGGCAAAACTGCCCTGTCCCTGTTGTGACATATTTCATAGATTCTAGGGTTTCCCTTTCTCACACTAGTGTAGGAGGTAGTATAATGACCTGATTTTAGCTTGTCCATGGCTTGCAAGGCACTGAGTGATCCATAGACTGATGTCTGTAAGAGGTTCTGCCTCTCCAAGACTGGGCGCAGAGAAGAGTGGTTGCTGCTCTGGTCTGGCCATCCTTCCCCATGAGTTGAAATGAGCCTTCTGGGCTTCCGTTTCACACTTTCACCAGCACTAAATTCACTTAAAAGAAAACTTTGCTAAATATACCATGTGTGGGTGTGAGTGCCATTCCTGATAAACAGAGACTCTGATTTCATCTGCTTTGAATTACATTTGCTTATGATTACCTGAACAGACCTTGTTTGTGCTGGCTTTCTCAGTCTGTTATTGGCAGACCACTCTGAATATGTGAGTTTCCTTTCCAGCTTAATCTGTGTTTAAATTTTACAAACAAACTTTTCAGACATCTGGTTACTTACTGTTCTTGTACCTGCTATCAAAGTGTATTGCTCTTCCTTTTTAATGTACTCGTACCCCCTTTGATATCTACATTCTACAGTTTTTAAATCAACCTTTTAAATCCAAGCTGACTTGTGTGGTTGGAAACAATCTCATGGGAACAAAACAGAGTCAGTTAATAGTTTAATCCACAATGAAACATCCTGTCACATTTTTGGGTGATTTAGAAGAAAATGTTTTGGTTGAAAAAAATGGTGTTGTTTGTAGCTGTAATAGCCTAAGGATCTAGGTAAGAGATTTATTAGACAAACTGATACAGCTGAAGAACAGACACACAAGTGTCAGACTGGAGAGCCAAGTATAATTTGAGAAATCATCAGAGTTTTGTTAGAGATGAGTAATACCATCTTTGTGGGAAAATGCAGTTGGCAGAGTAGAGAGTATTCGTAGAGGAAGAGAAAGGTGAAGAGGTAATTATCTCTTAGGAGAATGGCACAGACACACACGCTCAGCTTAGGCAGCCTGGGAAGGGAGAGAGAATATCACGCACAGTAAAACCAATATGACAACTGGTATTTTGGAGGTTCTGGAAGATATAAAGCACTGCTGTGTCTAAGGAAAATATGAACAAAAAAAAAAAAAAAAGTGCTAGACAGGGCTTTTATTTAAAGAGGATGTTCTTCTGTTGAAGGAGATTGCATTTTTAGGGAGACAACATCTAAATGCTGTGAAAAGAGTGGTTTGGATTGATGAAGAAAATCTCCAGTGGCTGTCATGTACTGTGCTACTCTCTAGCCCGTGTGGAAATTCACTGAGCAATTGCAAGCCATAGTGGAAACAGATCTTGTCTTGGTTTTTAAAAGCCATTCTTGATACCAAAATTAAGTCAGTCAGGAAAGGGCCAGAAAACTATCTTATACACCCACAGACTGTCCTCAGCTCTGCAGTGCTACTTAATGACATTTTAAGCACTTCAAGCTCTATTATCCTATGTGGAAGAACAGCCCTGTGCCTCAAATCTCAGTTTAGGACATGAGAACTGGATTTAAGTCTTTCTCTTTCCAGGCTTCCTGTCTGGCTTTTGGATGGGATTCGTTCTTCTCTCAGTTTAGCTGTCAGATCTAAGCTCTGAGGTGGGTGGGATGAATCTCTCTCTGGAGATCCTGATCTCTGGCTGTTGACAGCAGGAGGAGCTTGCAGAAAAAAAAAAAAAAAGTTCAGCCTGGTCTTTGGAGCTTTTATTTGGATAGATAGATGAGAGCAATCCCAGCCTTCAATGGTTGTCTAAATTTATTTGTTTTTCTTAATTCCTTTTTGTTCCTTAGAAAGGAAGTGTAATACAGAATTTCCTTATGGTAAAGAAATAAATGCATTGAAGCTTACAGTGTGGCAGGATACTATCCTAAGCTGTGCACCATATGTAACTTAAGAGGATGGATTTTTGTTTGTGGTGTGAGTGTTTCAGTTTCAGAATGATTTCTCTTGTCAATGCAATGTCTTAAATTCCTTTTGCTGCTGTTGCTGCTAGTCACAAAAGCATGAAATCTTACACTGAAAATGATGCAGAAATCATCCCCCTTTTCCCCCTCTCTTAATTGTTATGTTCACACTTTAGATGAAGTGTCTGAGTGGAGGGTTTAATTTAGATTTAATAGGATAATTATTGCATGACAAATTAATGCCAAACAATTATTAAGTACATCTCTACTGAGGCTTCTGGAGTTTGTAATAGGATAGCTATCAGCTACCTGGTGGTTCAACTTCAAGAATTCTGCTCTGAATAATCACAGCATTTATTTAACATGCAATTTAAATACTGATTTAGGTATAGTACTGTCAGAAAATTACTCAATTCTCCTGACACCTAAAAGCCAGTAGTGCCAAATTTTTAGTGGGGATCTCTGGTGTGGCCCTAAGGGAGAGAGTTGCAAGTATTGCTGGTGCTATCACTGCTGCCTGCACTACATCTTTGGAAACAATGATTAAAACCCCAGGCCTTCACTTGTGCATGCCAGATCATCTGCAGTCAACATCATTACCCCAGGGTAAAACTGATTGCACAGACTGAGGATATCAGGTCCCTGTTTGCTAATTATGGTCTTCGTTTGACTAGGCATGCAATTAATTTGGGGTGCTGCAAGATATTTTTTAAAGAAAAATACTCAGAGCTGTGAGAAATTAATTTAATGCTGAGGGTCAATTTCTATCTGTGCTTGCATTTAAATTATTCCCTATGGGCTTTCCAATAGAGGCAGAACTGGACGGGTTGTCTATGGGGGTCCTGGGAGTTGGAGTCCCAGTGCCCTGCTCTGTCAGGTTGTCTCTCCTACAGTTACTTCAAACAAATAGTAGTTATGTCCTCTTCCTTCTGCTGAGGATGAGAAGACAAAGACTGTTGTCCTTCTCATGGGCACAAGCCACCTCCTTCCTGGCTGGAAGAAGAAATTCCTGTTCATATAGAGTGAACCAAGTGAGTCAACCTGGGAAGGTCATGGCTGCTTTGATGTACCTAATACAGGTATATATAACAGATCTAGCACTGGCTAGTGACAGTAATGTCTTACAAAACCACCACCAGAGGAGATGGGGCTGGTGGAGACTGCAGAAATGACAGGTATTATCTGCTGGTCTCTTGCTAAAAATTAATTCCATGCTTGATCTAAACTGTGCTGTAACTTCTTGACCTTCAAAATATTCTTCAAATCTCTTGTTTTGGGGGTGGTTTGTTGTTTTTTTGTTTTTGTTTTTTTTTTTTTGTTTGTTTGTTTTTTGTTTTTTTTTTGTCTTTTTTTTTGTCTTTTTTTTTTTGTGTGTGTGTGTTTTTGTTTTGTTTTTTGCCTTTTCCCAAAGATTTGGGACAGGATGAATGATGGGAGGATAGTTTTATTTGTGGACGTGATGCTTATTTTGTGTCTGGAAAGCTTAGTTGGTTATCAACAGTCTGGATAGTGAAGCTGGCTGCCAGCCTGTCATTACATTTTGATTAGTGTTTTTAAAGACAGCTCCAAAAAAAAGTGCCCAGAGCTGCTATTTATTTATTTACAATGGGCTTACATTTGTAAAGGAATAAATAACGTGCCTTCCCATGAGATGAGAAAAGGAACTTATTTCAAGGCACCCAGGATGAATACAAGTACAAGACATTGGACCAAAATTACCTCTCCCCCCACAAAGTAAAATGCTCTGTATGTCTTTGTTTGCATGTATGTGTGTAAAAGGTTTGCAAGGAACAGAAACAAAAGGCTGCCATGAGGACTTGCCTCTTTGCCTGCCTGTTGCCACTGTCTGTTACTACAGCTTCATTTAAAAATGGCAAGACAACATCTCCTCTCCCTGTTACAAGGTGCAGTTTTTCCCTTCTTGGGAGGCAGCCAGCTTCTGATATGGCACTTGAGACTGATCAGATATTTGGAATAAATAATCCAATAGAAGCTTGAAGTCTTGCTTTTGGGGTGGGGGCAACATTTGCCTTCCCCAGGTCTACCTGGTGTACCTGTAGGATGTGAACTAGATTAGAACTTGGTTCTTTACGCATTAATCTGCCCCTATAAAGATTCCTTTTCAGATCCCACTTTTTATAAGAGAAGATTGTTCCTCTGCACCCCTCTTCCAGGCTTCAAATCTTATTTCTGTGCCATCTAGTTTAATTTAACCCATAGCAATTAATGTCTTTGACTGGCAGTGTTTAAACAGCAATCTCATCCTGTAAATGGTGGCTTGCTGCCTAGAATATGAACAGATTCTTAACAATTACATCAGACTATATTTCCCCATGGCAGTCATAAAAACATCTGCTAAATTTTGATGCCACATGTAGCAAAAGCTACCTGCGACATAAACATTATTCACGTGGTCATTTAAGGAATTGCCAAAATTGAGTTCTCTAGTGTCTGATGCTTGGGTTTATGTTCCTGTGCCTGGTATTGCTTCTTCAACACAGCGTGGTGACAGAGCTTGACTCCTAACTCCTTATTGCCAAGAAGGTGTGGTCCATGTAAAGGGAAAAACTGAGCTGTTGGGAAGGATGTGCATGTGACCTGTGCATCCACATGACATGGAAATTATACATGGGCTGATATGTTGCTTGCTGTTTTGGTTTCTGCCCTAAGAGGATGAGGAGAAATGTTAGTGTTTTCAGTCTTTGGTTTCTCAGCACAGGTCCCCAGTCCAGGGACTCAGACTGTTGCTCCTACTTGGGGGTTTTGTTTTGAGTACCTATTTGAGGTTGGGCTGTGTTGCGCTCACTAGCATCACTTGAATCACAGCAGTGATCATGCTGTAGCAACCTTGAGATATAATCAACGACAGCCTGGTTTGAACTAGAATTTCCATTTATCTTAATGTACCTGTATCTTCCAAGCCTTTTCCTGCCAGGAGCTTCTAGGAATGAATCTAAAAGTTCGTAGCACCTAGCTTTCATTTGTTAATCTTTCAGCTAAAGCAAAGACAGGGGAAAGGCTGGTTTAGAAGAATGAGACTCCAGCTGTTCTTCATGCTGAAGGGACTGAGACACCCTTACAGAAGGTGCTGTTCTAGGGAATACTGACAGAAGAACCAGTAATGTTTCCTGATGTGTCTTAAAGAACAGGATCTGAGTCTCAAGATGGTAAATGCAGTGAAGGAATACTACATATCATCCCCAAGAAAATGAACCTATTTAGTATGGGTCTGTGCTTTCCTCTGAGAAAGCCCTTTAGAAATGCTGATGTCTTCAGAAGCTTGAGTTCAAGGAAAAGTCAAGGCTGAAGCAATCAGAGAGGTTGCCTGAAGTTCACAGGTAAGGGATTTTAGAACATGGACTCCCCATTATCCAGATTAAGAGTTAACATTTTCTGACATCAGATTAAAAAATATAGGCTTATTTATTATTTATTATCTTGTTTGTCTGATATTTCACCTGCTGCTACATCTGATAACCACAGCATAGCCTCCTAGGGACTTTTATCGTAGAAGCAGATGATACCCATATTGATGTAGATCGATAGAAAGGCAGATGAATAATCTTTCATGGTCTGTCTTTCAGGATGGTGAAATTATGGCTGAAACCTCAGAGTAGTGTCCTCAAAAGAAAAAGGTACATTATTCTAGCCTTTGATACCAACTTTTACAACTTCTTGAAACAAGTAGAAATTACAAAAAGTGTTTTAACACTTCATAAAATTTTAGCATATTTTCTAACTAACCAATCATCTGAAATCAGAAAAACAAGTTGCTTTCTTTCAAGAAACACAGAGATGAAGTAAAGCTTCTGTCTTGAAATCATACCATGTGACTGTAGTATGTTCAAATCACAAAGCCATGCTGCAGAATTAAAAAATAAAAATATTGATGTCATGATGAGAAGGTTGCTTTAAAAGTATTTAGGATACCCTTTCTGTGGCACATATGGCCAAACATATTTTCACACTCCTTTATTCACTCCCTGTGTATGCATGCCTTCACAGAAATCTACACTTGCTCATGCATATCTATAAAAATGCCTAGAAAGCTATTTCCCTTAGGGCACTGAATAGCCAGTAAGTTACAGGGTCTTGTGTACTGACATTTTTTTATTGACAAATTGTCATATTGAAATTCTAAGATATTTTTTTTAATGTATGTGGACAAAACACATTACATTCTTAGAAACTTGTTTAAAAATTGTAAATTTGAAGCATCCACATTTCTGTTGGGAGGGTTACGTGATGTTATATGACCAATCAAGGGAGTTCCTGTGCTGTTCAGTTTCCTAATTCAAATGTTAGAGGGGCGAAGCCCGGCTAATGTGTTACTTGATTGACTACTCACAGGGAGGGAAGAATTGGCAGTAAAACTCTCCAACACACATGTTGCTATGAAGAGCAGATAAAAAAGCATGCATGGGAGTAGAGGTGGGGCTTTGGCAAATGAAACTCCAGTGCTTAACCTCATTTCTATATGGTTATAAATAATTAAGACCACAGAACAGTGACAACACTGCAAAAACCAGTCAATAGAATTTTCCTTTCCAAAAGGCCAGGTGGATTAAAAAATAAAAAGGGCAAAAAGCAACATTAAGGAGATACTTCTGGGTTCTTATAAGTTGATGAGGAAGGGACCATTTCGGCATATTGTTTCCAGCAGCTCTGCCTATATTGGGATGTATGGTTGAATTCCAGTGAAACCATCATAGACCTGTACATTTAGCAGTGAAATATCTTACTTTAGGGTTTTCTTGGGTGGGGACAGGGTTTGGTTCATGTGTGTTTATGTGGGTAGGGGTGGAGGGGCTGATCACCAGGGATGTGATGCTCTGGCTGTGTTGCAGTTTGTGCCATGTCTGCTTCTCGGTTTTTCACGGCACAGCCTGGCTCTGCAGAAATGCAGTGTTCCTCCACTGCCGTGCCACGGTGGGAAGCCACGGTTTTGCCAGTCCTAAAAGCTGCTGAACTTTGAAACCTGGCAGCACATACCTGGTCATGGTGCCAGAAGCTCAACAGCTTAATTCCTCTCCACATCACTGAACACCATCATTCCTGTCCTAATTATGACCTGGTCATTGTACAGAGAAAGAAAGCACAGTCAGACACAGTCCAGTTGTAATCCCTTAACTGCTGCTCAAATGAGCTGTCCTTGCACTATCTAGTGTTGCCAGATTATGGTAGGCAGGCAAAAACTGGGGAAAACTATCAATCTCTACACGCCCTACAGAAAAATACTGCATGTTTAAATCCCCTCATGGGATAACTCAGCTCAGTCAAAATGGATCAGACCCATCGTTTTTGGAAAGTGGACAGACTAATCTTTTGATGTGCTCCCCTCCTGCTATAACCCACAGGTTTATACACTCCAATGATATGCAGGGGATGGCTGATGCTCATGCTGGCACAGGAAAGATGCAATATAGTACCAGGGCTTTCAGGGAAAGCCTGCCGGCATGGTGGCTCATCAGCACCTGAGACCTGGATATAATCACGGAGGGACAACTTAAATGGTGACCTCCATAGCAGTGCTGATATGACAGGCTTTTTGAGCCTCCTCGGAGTAAGAGAAAGTAAAGCCTTTATTAGAAAATGTGGAACAGGGCATGGTTTTTATACCCGAGAACATCACATCTTATATTTTCTTTGCAAGCATGAACATTTCTATCTCTTAAAGTACTTTCTCTCTCCCAAATTCCCTTAGCTCACATGATAGTTGGCAAAATAGGTTAAGGATCCTAAAATTCTCTGACAGTTAAAATAGAAGAACTTGAATAATTTATGCAGTTCCACCCCAAGTTAAGAGGCACACATCAGCCAGAGCTCAGCAGCCACTGAGTTCCTTGAAATACCACCTCATCTTTGGTGCTATGTTTACTTTATTCAAGAAACATGGAAAGAAAAGAAGAAGCATATGAGCAAGCATACCGGAAATGTCTTCTAATTGAATCTGACATGAGCTGAAATAATCATGAATCCCAGCACCTGTTAGATGCATTAGTCCTGTGTTTGCCGAAGGTGTTCTGCACACACACTGAATTCCTGCTAAAGCACTTCAGTCCATGCTTCTGTACCAGAAGAATCAAAACCTCTGTTGTACCTTGCAAATTACTCCCCAGTGTGATCTTAAATATTAATCTGCTTCAGGTTATTAATCATCTGGAAGGCAAGAAATCTATTCAGGCTGTGCAGTAGAATGGGGACTCTCTTTTTCCATCTGTGACAGAGGTGGTACAACATTTCTTGGAGTGGTGGCAGTGGGCCTAAGGCGATCATCTTGCACCGTATCTCCCTTGCACCTTTCTACCTGCAGCGAGAACGCCTTTGAAGGTGCTGTGTGTGTTGCCTGGAATGGAATAGCTAGAGGCAGAAACAGAGCCAGAGTCAGCAGATAAGGGTATATTTCAGATTTTGCTTCTAGGGTACAGGGAAAAATCCCATCAGGCCTGCAGCAAGGTGATCCTCAGAAACCCTTGTGTGAACCTGCTTTCCCCTTCCCACCACTGCAGTGGTTTACAAGCCACAGTCATGTCAGACATGGGATATGTTCACATCATTCTACGCACAACATCCCTGGAACTCTTAAAGATGAAAAATGTAGCAAACCATAAATATTTGAAATCCCCTGGAGCTGGCATATGTACTGTCTTTAAGCAGACCTTTTTGATCTGGTATCTGTTTTTCCTGTAACAGAAACACGCCTCTCTCAAGGTTCTCTTTTTTTTTTTTTTTTTTTTTTTTTTCCTTTCTTCCCCTTTCCCCTCTCTGGCAGCAGAAAGTTTCATGTGGCTCTGGCACAGCAGTAACAGAACATCACAAATCCCACTGCCCAGCTGCATGGTCAGGAGGTGAGACTGCAGTGTCTCTTGTCCCCCTTGCTGTCTCTTTCTGCTTTTCTTCTTGTCTGGATTTTGCTCAAGTGTGTGGTGATCTTTATGGCATGAAGGACTGCTAAGTAGTGGAGTCACCTTCTGCATCTGAATAGGAACAGGTCTAAAATGGGTAGACCTTTTTTTTTTTGTTAAGCACTCAGGAGATCTAGGACAGCATGCATTATCTGCAGTGCAAGATAAGGACCAGATTCTGCCTTGCTGATCTACTCTGAACGAGATTGCAATTCCTGGGCTGCTGGGCTAGTCTGCTCTTAGGTGCTAATAAAGGATGTGGGAATCTCTTCCTCTGAACAGTGTTTAATCTGAGGGGTTCTGGTGGACTTGCGGTGGGAGAGACAGAGCCTAAATCTGCCATTTGTTAGATTAATGGAGACCATCAGCACCCTTTGCAGTGTTACTCAAAGCACTGTTTGAGTTTAAGTTGTTCTTGAACAGCCTGGGAAGACTGGCAAATGTTTCACTGCAGGGTGGACAGACACTTATTTGAATTTTCTCTGTCTAACACTGGGAATGTGATCAGGCTTTCTCCTATGTTCTGTGCATCTGCTCTAATAAGCAGTCTCCTGTCTGTCGAAGAGAAGAGCCAGGAACAGTACCAAAAGAAATTCCCACTTGCATCCAAATGAGTGTTGCCTGGGGGAAGGAAGAACATATTCCTTCCCTTGACTTATAACAAGAAGGAAGAAACAAATCAGGGTTTTGCAGTGAAGTAATACATTTTTTATCAGCACAGGATTCCTTCACTTACCCTGTATGACTATATCCGACATTACCCCAGGGTGTCTCAGCACTGTCCTCCTGCTGTGATTCTCCCTCTGGAATTGAACTCCGCACTTTGCTCTGCAAGGTGTCTCTCTGGAGCTGGAGATGGGCAGCTGCATAATCCTCGTTAGCAGACTCATTAACCTCTGATAATGATCACCCTGTAGGGGGAGACAGTGATTCTCCCTGGTAAAACACCTTATGTGATCAAAGACAGGCAGTGTCTCACTCTTTTTTCCTTACAGTTAAGCTGAAATGCAATTATGTTCTTCCTGAGGCCAGGGAATAGACAGATAATAGCAAGTACTGACTTTCCCCAGATTAATGTCTTTTTCGAGCATTTTTTCAGAAGGATTTCCCCACTCACCTTTGCTTCAGTGATGCTGCAGATAGACCTCTTCAGGGCATAATTCAGGGCATCTCATAATTTGGTGTTTTCTCAGTCTATTGTTATTTTTAGCCTGTCTTCCCATGAAGATAAGGATTCATAATCACATTGTCCCTCAGCTTTTGTGTGTCAGTCCCTCAGTCTTCCTCTAACGGTCTCTGAATTAATTGTCCAATTTCAGCCATTCTGGACAGCATAAATTATGTTCCTTTGAGTAGAATAGGCAAAAGTAAGATATATGTGTTCCTGCTAAAGAAGGATTGCCATGGATATTACCTGTCCTGAATTAGTCCAGATGGCTGGTCAGCATATGCACATTACTGACATAGCCCAACGTGGGCTTTTTCATGCCTCATACAAGTGACATGGAAAAGAAAAGGGGGGTGTGGGGTGGAGACTTTGTGCCTGAGATGGGATTATGTGTGAGGTGCAATCATGAGTGAGAACTGGGCTTCTTAAATCCAGCAAAGATACAGAACACTGATCCACTGGAAAATGACTTTTATTTGTTTCCAGGCTCAACTGCAATGCTGATGGTGGTATAAAGGATTTCTGCCGTTAAAAGATGTCCTAAGGACATTGTTCAGTGTCATAGTAAGCACCAAAGACACCAGAGGTACTTCCCATTGAACTCTGCCTTGGAGGAACCTAGCCAGGAGAAAGACCTCTACTTCCCATTGCCAGCTCAGAGGCTTATCAAAATTGCATTTCCTATAATTCCAAAACTTTCTGTATAGATAGCTGTTGAGAAGATCTTCAGATGCCTCCTGTTTTCCCATGTACAACCCTACACTTTACTTGCATTACTGACAGAGACAGCTCTTGTTTGCAGACTAGCAAACTGTGTTGACCCACTCACAAATAAGAAATGAATTCCCTTTCTTGTCTCTCCTTAGAAAACTAGAGATGTTCCTTCAGCTATATCCTCTGTTCAACTTGCACTTTTTTTAACCTTCTAATAGCTTTGTAATCAAGATCCGATTTTGGATCAGGGCTTATTTGAAGTTACAAACCTCTTTGAGTGTGTTGAGAAGTTGTGGTACTTCAAGGGTACAAGTGTTGCTGTTTCTTTGGCCTTTTGAAGTACTGCTAATAGAAGAGCTATCTGACTCCATCACACACAGGGAGTTAATTGAAAACCTGGCAGCCTGCTATTGGCCATTATGACAGGCTGAATAGCATGTCGTCAGCCAGAGCATCCTGAGCCCTCTCCTGCTGTTTCTTATCCCCATCAGTTTGGATTTCCAAGATAGCAATTGGAGGGAAGACAAAATTTTCATGTGTTTGGGCAACAAATGCTATATTCATTTTGCATAGATTTATTATGTGTCTGGAAAATGTATTGCTCCTACCTTCACTGTATAACAAAGCTGGCCAGTATTGATGGTGCCTTGCTGTACTATGCATTGGTGATAGTCACTGGGAGCAGTATTGCCAGATGTACTGGCAGAAAACCAACAACTCTCTGTAAGTGGCCAAATGCTCTGACTTGCATGCTGCATTGCAGTGTGTTGATGTTGTTGAGTAACCACAAGATGTTCCACTGTAACAGCATCAGCAGCCGTTGGGTCCCAGGTGACCAGGAGCTGCTTAAATCAGGGCATTGAAATTCTATATTGTGGTTCATAACAGTGAACTTTATTGATCCTGTCTACACTGAGGACCTGATCTGGCAAAGCATCTGAGCATGCACATTGCTCTGAGGCATCAAGTGTGCACTTTCTCTTTCCTTTGCTCCAATTTGAAGTGAAAAGTACATTCTCAGTACAAATCTGTTATTTGTGTAGAAGGGGAATCACATTCCCCTTGGAGTGCCAATTGCAGCAGCATCATGTCAGTGTAATACAGCATCCATGTATCCCTAGGGAAGGGACTCGAGCTGGGCGGACTGACTGTGCTGAAACAAGTGAGGAGTACCTGCACAATCTGTTGCAACGTTTCAGTCAAAGGGAGGTAGGAGTGGGGAAGAAGCCAGCTTCCCACTGGTGGGTGATGATATTCAGCTACGGGTGATCATTTCCGATCTGCAGGGACATGCTGATTGTTCTGGAGGCAACTCCATGACTGTCCTGATTCAACTAGATTGTTAGTTGTATCCAATAAATGTGATTTTTGCCAGACTCTGAGCACAATACTGTTGAAAATGGGATCGGCAGTGCCCTGAGCCTGTTCCCCACCTCTATATGCAGCAGTGTGGATCAGCAGAACACCCCATTAATTTATTCTCATTTACAGCCCTTTGGGGGCATAGTTATAGATAATTTTGGAGCCCATGCTAAGCCAGGAACTTTTTCTGCAAGTGTGAGAAAATACTCAATTTACAGCTGCATAGGATATTTATAAGACTTCATGTAGCTTTTGAATGCTACTTCAGTGGACATTTTAATTAGGCTAAATCTGTCTGGGAACCTTGTTCTGAGACAGTCCTGTCACTTGCAGGTTAGGTTCTTTGCCATTAACTGCAACTGGGAAAGGAAATACACTGTTAAGAAAACCTGTTCATTCTATGGAAATAGTATTTGACAATACTTGAGAGGTGAGGGGGTGGACGGACACATCTAAACTTTCCTGCATGTCTAGCTGCACAGCTCAACCCATTTTATTACTGCGCAAGTAGTTTTGTACTGGATTTAACTACTAAAGGGGATGTGCTTTGCTGATCTCTAATATGAAGTGTCACAGTACACAACAACATCCATAACATCAACAAGTGCATTTTGCTCTGTTTCTATCACAGGCTGCAATTGTGTTTTATGGGGATCCATGTGTTTTGCAACTGCTCCATGTGTAGGCTTTTGAGCTCTAATTCGAAGCTGTTGCTTTCCCTGGCTGCTATTCCATTCATTGTCACACCTGCTTTGATGTATTAAGCCATCACTTGTTGTGTGCGTGCTTTTTAATCCTTTTAATTCCTTTGATTGCTGGGTGTTGAAGGACAAAAGGTATAAATAACTGGAACAAAGACTGAAATGTGTGCTCAGAGTGAGTTTTTCTTCTCCTGAAGTTGAGGTTGTTTTGCTTTTACTCACAGAATTATTCCAGTTCACTTAATCGTCTTTTTCAAATCAGACATGTACAAAAGGTGGGATTGTCTTAAGTGACATTCAGCAGCTGAGGTGTTCAGGGAACAGGCTAGGCTCTTGCTTGCTTTTAAGCTTCTTAATTTCCTTGGTAATTAAAAAAATTTCAAAGTACTCCCCCCAAAATCAAATCAGGGTTTTTGCCTTTATATCCAGGGGAAAGCTGTTTTTCCTTTGAAGGAAGCCAGTCTGGGCAGCTGTTGCTTTGAATACTGACTAGAGACACTGTCTCATCCAAATGTCAGATGCATTCAAGAGCCAACATTATTTTAATCAGTCACCTCTGCTTCCTTTTCCCTCTCAATCACGGTCCTAGTGGTCCCTTGCTGCCTTACCTTCCTTGACTCCATTTCTCTCTGCTCCTTCCCCTTCTCAGTCCTTCATTCCCTGCCTCAGCAGGTCACCTCTCTGAGACCCTTGCCGCTTGTCCATTCATATCATCCTGCATCCTTTTCCAAGTCAGGTATACTGGTCCCTAGGGGGCATCACAAAGCAGAAGTGTCTGAAACACCTGAAACAAGACCATGAAGATATTTGGGATGTTTATACTGAGTAGGCTCATTGTCCTCCTGATCCTTTGTGCAGGGCTGTCACCGATTTCCCTGGGCCCTTTTTAATAACTACCCAGCCAGGAAACCAAAACAATCTCCTGTCTTCTGTTCCTCCTGTCACCCTCCATACCTCTTTAGACTGATGATACCGAGGAACTCTGGTTGGGAGGTGACCATGCTCTGCCACTTGCACTCATAAACATTTACAGAGACCTTCTGGCTAGCCCAGGCTGAAATAACATGACGTAATTGAGGTGAATTTGGTGATGTGCCATACAGACTGTGGGGTCTGGGACCAGAATAGGCCAAAAACTCTGAGAGAATATGAGTGAAGAGCAGCTTTCTCATCCCAGGAGTCCTGTTGATGAACAAGATTTATTGTTTGCTGTTAAGAATCTGAAGTCAATGATCATCAGATAATAACACATTGATAATGAAGTACTCATTGCCCACATGTGTCTTGAGCTGTTTTTTCCCCTTTTCCCATCTGCAAAACTCTGGCAGAGTGATGTACAGTGTTGCAGCTCCCTGTATTTCTGTCCTGAAAATGGAGAGGGATTATTTTTGTATGCTTTCAAACATGTGAACATTTCTAATTTTCTTGCCTACTCCTGGGGCCTTAGCTTTGTTAACATTTTGGAAATGAAGCTGTGCCTTACGAAAAAGCTTTTCACAAAAAAAAGCTTTCAAGCAATCGCCACAGAGCAACAAAAGTCCTGTAACTTCAGAGTAACTATGTTGCCTTGTTCATTTTTTCCATTTAATGACACTGCCTCCCCTGCTCACCTCACATGCTTACTTCAGTGGGAATAGTCAAGTGGGAGCTCCAAAATTCAAATTATGCTGGCTATGTCCCTTTGTTCATTTTGGAGAGAGGTAAAAAAGGCTAGGCTGTGAAATTTTAAGACTGTGTTTCTGTCCTACTTAAGAATGTATTTGTTACCAGATTTTTTTAATCTCTCTGTTGCTTTACTTAGTGGTCACCTGTAAAAAGGATCGTAGTTTGTCACACCAATAAGATAGAAGAGGGAATCAACTTTCTATCCTGTGCTTTGAGATGGGTGTCAGAGCACTGCTTGAAGAGGAACAGCTGTGATCCAAGACCTCAGGGAGCTAAGGGGTGACATGGACTAGGTAGGAGATGGTCCTAGCTTCCAACTCCTCCCAGGAACAGCAATGACGTCCCACTTCTGCACGTGGCTTCCCTGGATCACTGTTTGCAATGAATACTGGGCTCAGCAGTGCCTTTAAGACACTGGCAGAGCAGGATAGTTCTTGTGGAACAGTGTCTTGTGGAATCAGACTTCAGATTGGTCCAGGAGTCAGCACCTCCTGTCACAGGGATTTATGAGCAGCTGAAACATCATCTCCAAGGCAAACAGCAGACTGGCTCCTGCACATGTTCCAAACTTAGTCAGTCTTTCTTCTTTTCCTTTCATGAAAATACCGAGGGGATGTCAGAGGACCATGTAGATACGCAACAAAGTCCTGTAATTCTATTCAGCCAATGAAACTGGCTTGTAACAAGGCACACTACAACAGGTGCAGTCTCACTGTGGAGCGCTGTCTGGTGTGGTGCTGGCAGAAAAAAAAAGGACCTTGTACCTCAGCCCATCAGCTTAAAGTTGCTTTGAATCCTATTTTATAACTGTGTTGTACACAAATGAAGGCAGTCATGAAGTATTATAACCTTTAGACATTTAGAGAAATAGAACATTAGATCTTTCATTAAACAGGCATGTTGGTTACTGCTAGGAGAAGGAAAGAATTTATCAACCAGGGAGGGCAGACAAGAACCCTTACTGGAACACTGTATTAAGAACAGTAAACATACACACGTAAACCAGAACTTCCCTCAATAAAAGATCATTTATTTCTCAACAGTTGAGTCAGCAATGCTCAACATCTCCTATGAGGGGAAGAGATGGTCATTTCCTTCGGGAGTCAGGAGGGGTTTGTTTTATTTATGCAGGATTGGGCCATGGAGCAAGGAATGACATTAAGAATTATGTCTTTTTCACTTCTCTGACAGAGTAGTACTCCACCATTCTTTGATATAAGAACTTCTGCAGCTTTTGGTCTAAATGTCACGTGGGAAAAAAAGGATTGTGTTTTGTGTGAGGCAATGGAAAACTTTCCATTTGTCACCTGAAAGGTGACAAATACTTTTCTGAAGAGCAATTCATTAGGAGGAAGTCATAATCGTTGATTCCACCCCCAAAGTAATTTCCATCAATGTCACACATCCTCTCACACCGTCCTGTCACAGCACTGACATGTGGCATTGTATAGCAAATATTAGGATTGTGTCCAGGAGGTTAAGACTGAAGTCCTTTCAGGTGAGATTGCAGTGTAGTCTTCCAGCTGGTATCACAGTACTGCTTCTGCAGAAATATCCCAACCACCCCTCCAATCCAACCTGGTGCAAACAGCGAGTATCAGTACTAGTTTTCTGAATTCACACACACACACTCAAAAATTACTTTTACAGTTTATTCTTAACTTGAGCTAGGACCCTTCTCAGGTACATGTACAACCCAGAATGCTTGCTAGATAATCACTTCTCCCTGATTCTTGTGGTTTGGTTTGGGGGTTTTTGTTGTTTGTTTATTTTTCCTCATGCTGGTATTTTTCTTCAAGTCAAAAGGTACAAGTAGTGCAAAGTATCAGCCTTGTTCCTTCAAGGAAGTCAATAGCCTGGATGTCAGGCATGGAGAGCTGGTCCCTGTATAGTTCTACAGGCTAAGTTTGACTTTAGGGGTAAATATTTAATGTTTTGTGTTTGTTTAGTGATAATTTAATAGGTAAATGACAACACCAGAGAAATAATATCATCTTTGATATCAGAAAGAGTTGTTGTACTCTGTTTGGTAAAGACATAAACATTTTTAATTAATAAAGTGTTCTTCAAAAATGCATTATTTACGGGTTTGAATAGTAATGAGAGAACAATTTATCTTATTTAATGAACCATTTTAAAACATTTTTGACACAGAGAGCAACAGACTGTTCCCTTTGGCATTTTTTTCTCCTACTGTTGATACTCAATTGTATATAAAAACAAATACAATGGTATGATGAAACAGTGTAAGACTTAGGCTGTAGAGTTCTTTCCAGAATTTGGGCCATTAAGACAGTTTTAGCCCATCTCAGTATCAGCTGCTGTTACTAGATCTTTATATATCTGGAGAATGCGTTAGTACATCCCAGACCAGGCTCTATCGAAATGTATTACTGAAGAAATAAGAACAGTTGCCATTGTTGAAATGTCACCTCTTGGTAACCTCAGTTTATACAGGGAACAAAATGATCTCTAAGTACAAATCTGGCCTGATAGTCTCTGGAGAAATCCCTCTGTAAGACTATTTAAAGGTTATCTGCAATTTGGCTGGAAAATAGTCAAAGCTGTTAACATGACTCTGTCATTGTACAATCCCAGAAAGTTCAATGTGTTTTTGAGTTGTCAAGTACAGAGATTTTGGCCTGCTTAGAGCTATGGTAAATACTCCTGAGGATTCATGCCAGAATTTAAAAATGTATTGATCAGGATGAGTAAGAGGAAAAGAACAAAAACACAACGTGAAGCATCCTGAAACTGAAACAGAAAGATCTAGCATCAAAATATAATCAAAATTTATCAAAGATATTTTCTGACACTAAGAATATATTAATTAGTGTAAGTTAATTCTATCAAGTATTCCTTCACAATGGGGAGGAAAAACTCTTATTGTTGCTGAATTTGGACTCATTATTGGACTTACATGTCTTGTTTTTGACAAAATATGTATATGCGAAGTGGAACAAAGATAAGCCAGTAAAATGGAGAAAATGTGGCTTTTCTTGGTGCTTGCAAAATAGTCAACAGTCAGTCTCAGCTGAGTGTTCAGATGGGTACGGGGGAGTCATGGGGACTATTTCCCTTGTCTGGACACCTGTGTTGATGTTTTGTTCAGATCTGTCTCATTCATCTTTGCTTCTCAACTTCTACATGATGGACTTGCTCAGCTTGATTATGCCGGGATGTGTGGGATGGATCATCCCAGGCAAAGATAAAGGGAAAAACTGGGTAGAAAACATGAACAGGATGAGGTACATGAGAAGGGAAGAGCAGAGCAGACCCACATGTGTTAGGCTGGGAGATTCTTGCTTCTCCACCATGACCAGCTAATGAGTGAATGGACCTTTTGAAAGAGAGATTTGTAGAAAAGAGAGAGCCAAGCCCTTCTCAGAGGTGCACAATAAATAGAAAAGAGCCAGTGGGTACAAGTTGCAGCAAAGGAATTTCTGACTGTATATAAGGAAAAAAAATTGATGTGAGTTTTTTTGAAGTACTAAAACAGAGGCCTGGAGAGGTGTGGCTCTCTATCCTTGGGGCCTTCGAGATTTGACTACAAAAGACCTTCAGCAGCTTGATCTTGCTTTGAAGTTGGCTCTGCAAGCAGTTGTATTAGGTGACCTCCAGAGGTCCCTTCCAACCTAAATTATTCTATAATTCTAAGAAAATGAGCTTATGTTTTATGAATAAGCACTGCATGGTACGACGAACAAATACAACACAGGAATAAAAAGCTATTTTTTAAAAATTAAGCATTTATTTTCCCTTGCCAAGTTTTGGGTACAAGATTTCCTTAGCAACAGCAGAATGTGTTTTTTGGCAGGGAAGGGGTGGTGCAAAAGTACTGTTCCAGCACAGTGTAGGTGCTTGGACCATCAGCAGGTGCAGTGTGAAAAGACAGATCTCTGAACCCTAAGTTTGGCAGGTTTAAGTTTAGAAAAAAGTAATAAGAAAAGAAAACCATCTGTACCTCAAGTTCTGCTGAAACAGTATTTGGAGTCAAGCAATGAAAGAAAATTATCTTTGAAACAGTCACCTGAGCTTTTTCTTTTCATGTGAATGTTGCCAAGGACTAAGAATAACTTTATACCAAATGTTCTTGCAAAATGGAGAAAATAGCTGTGGTCGAGCACTGTAAAACACCTGACCAGCATTTCAAATGCACCTTCTTCCCCTTCCTCCTTTGGTCAGCAGTTTCTAGGAAATGAGAAACAATCACTTTCATGTTGGTTTCCCCAGTAGGCAGCCTTGCCTGTAAGCAATTTGTCATTTAGCACAGTTAAATGAGAGATCATGTTTTTGTTTTTTTTCCCTGTTGCACAAGCTGTGATGCTGCTGCTGTTGCAGCAGTGAATGTTGTCCTCTCCCTCTCCTCTCTGTACCTGCCAGACACACAGAGAAACACTAGATCTGTCTGACTGACTGTACGTAATGGCGTGGAGTCCTGCTGTAGTTTACAGTATGAAATATCCAGGGAATAATTGAGCCCTGGGAACAGGTCCAACATCGGCTGAGTTGAAGAAAATAGTGGGAGACAAGGAAAATGGCATGAAGCTAAGTCCAGCAGCACTGGTGATCTGGAGTCCTATACTGTCTATGACTACATCTCCTCTGAAATAGCCTCTTCCTCTCTCCTGTAGGGTGGGGGTGAATTGCACCAGCCCCTCTCCCTCAGGAAGGGCTGCATAGTGCTGTGAGTTGTTTGCATACGGAGTGATTAAGCCAGATTTGTGATTGAGGGATGGCTTCTTTGAGCCTCTCAGGAGAAGTAAACAAGCCAAAACAGACTGAATAGGTACCCTAAATTTGGGATAGTCCCTCCAGTGATGGCTGGGACCAAGAGATAACTGCCCAGATCTTGCTGGTGGCTTTTGTCTGGGACTGATGACTATTCTCCCTTGACATGTGGTCTAGGAGAGGTTCTGCATGTGGGGATAACAGCATACCAGAGAGTTCTGTGAAGCACAGGGGCCTGAATTACAGAGATATGTGTATATATATATCTCTAAACCCGTATGATCCTATTCTCCTGTGCAAAAGGACTATTGTCACTGTGGAGGTCCACCTGCAAATAGATAATACAGCTCTTTACCAGCTATTTTAGACAAACCATAAGCCCATTCTAGTTATTTTCTCTTTTTGTCACCACATGCCTGCAAATGTACAATAAATAAATAAAAAAAGAATATGGCTGTTAGTCAAAAGAAAGCATCAAGGAGGTGAGGAGATCTCTTTCTAGAATGACTAGTGCCTAGAAAATGAGCCTTGAGGGGAAAAAAAATGAAGGGAAGCCATGGAAATGAACAACAGGAGAATGCTACAAAACGTTGTTGCTTCTCAGTAGAATTTTACCCATCAGCTTTGACATAAGTACCATATTCCGGCTGTAAAACATAATTAGAGCAGTGAATCAGGAAGGAGCTGTCCATCGAATAGCACAGTGTGTTCTCGGCCAAGGAGAGGGATGTGAAACTCATGCAAATAAGGCTGAGCTCCCCTGCTTCTTCCTTAGGAAACTGAGTGTGACACAATCAGCAGAAAACGTTTGTAGTGAACTGCAAATTTCATGTGCTCTTTGGAGCTGGAATTTGCCTTTGAGCTCTATATTAAGTTGAGCAAGCTGCCTCCCTCCATCAGTTCCTGCTCTCAGAACTCCCCTTGCAAAGTCTAGGTGTTACACAGTGTTGCTCCTCATCTCTTTTGTTGGGGAAAGCAATGGCCAAATCCAACAGATTTGGATGTGAGCTCAAAGCCTGACTAGTGTACTAGGACATGGCAGAGTAGGTCTTCCAGCTCACTGGTGTGGGGGGCTCTGACGTTTGCCAAGGTTGATCCAATAATCCATCATTTTATCAATTATGTTGGCTCTGTGCACAAAGGACCCAAAAGCTGGGTCATTGAAGGCGCTCTTTCAGAAAAAAGCAGACTGTCTCTTTTTTTGATTCCTTTGGGGTTTTATTTGTGGATTTTTCATGTATATCAAAGGCACAAGTTTACCCCTGGAGTTCCAGGGTATCCTCATCCTGGATACAGCACACAAGCAGCAGCTTCCCTATATACTTCCATCTGCTGCCTCTTACCATGGCAAACCCTGAACAGTACCCTCCCATTTTAGGGTGGGGAGTACAAACGTGTTCCTTCCTCAGGTAACTTCCCAATCCAAGAGCAGGTAACCACCTTGGAACCACAAAAACAAGATGTGTTACAGAGCTATTCCCATTGCTTTTTCTCTTCTGGGGATGATTTCTTCTTCAGTCATAGCAGAGATGGTACCATTTTTGCAGTTCACAATACCGTGTCCCAAAAGTTGTGCAATCTTGTATTCTGTCTATACCATTATATGCTATAATATTATTTTGTTATTTAGTCTTATATTTCTGATCCTTAGCATTGCCTTTGTGTTATGTCACGCTCTACTTGTCTGGACCTACCCAATCTGTTCTCCAGGCTGAGAAGTTTAGGCACCGTGGGGTATACAAAACTTATGCCCAAACACTGCCCCTACAGCCAATTTGCACACAAATGGCTCAAGTCACATTATTCTACAAGCCAAACCTTCATTTGATTCTAGTTACTGGGAACAGAGCAGACCTGAGCATAAGTCCAAGCACATTATCCATCCGACTAAACAGACAGCCTTATAATGGCTTTTGACTGCTTAATGTTGCGTTGATTTTGGAGGCACAGCAGCAACACAAGTAACACAGACAATCAACACTGAATGGGTGGTATTTCACTGCTTGCATATTCCCTACAACTAGAACTTTCTCCCTGAAGAGTTTCGGAAATCCAACAGAAAATGCTTATCCTGGTTAATATTTGAAATGAAACATACCCTCCCTGCCCCAGTCTCACCCAGAATCTGTGATGAGGAACATCTCCTGCTCAGTGGCCAAGCTTACAGGGATGTTTGTCCCCAATGAATCCAATGTCATTTTCATTCGTGCAAGGGAAAATTAATTGTGTGCTAAATGCAAAATTCATTTGAGAGAAGCGCAGCTGGTAGCAGTGGCCTTTTCAGATGCATTCAGCTCTCCAAAGGCACCTGATTCAGAACTACACGTGCTGGTTGCTATCTTGTACTGTGGGGATCTGTACTCGAACTCAGTTGCAAAGCCCATTTTTCCCTTAGGTACTTAC
Source organism: Tyto alba (assembly GCF_018691265.1). Taxonomy (NCBI): domain Eukaryota; kingdom Metazoa; phylum Chordata; class Aves; order Strigiformes; family Tytonidae; genus Tyto; species Tyto alba. The sequence continues at coordinate 8,376,776 of NW_024881317.1, forward strand.
ATAGCGTGTGGACAGCACTTAGCCATGGTGTATAACAAGCAGGACTTGTCTATCAGCTTCATGTCATTTTGAAAGCCCAGGAAGGATCAGTCTTTGATATGGAACATCCAAGGCTTTGTTGGCTGGTGATAACCTGGTTGGCCACTTGTGCAAAACTCTTGCACTCTTTAGCTGTACCTCATCAGACCCTTTGTCTTCAAGTTTCTTGGATCAATGATTAAATTTTCCTCTTGGAAGTAAAATTCCTCCTTATATAATTGATAGACCACTGACATTTTGAGACAAAAAAAGATATCTGAACATAGGTGTGGCATTTTAGGTATCCAAGGGTAGCAGAGACTGGTAGATATATCCAGGATCCAGTGGAGACCTTTGACCTTTTGAAACCATTATCTGAAGGTCAGGCAGCTCATCCTACAGGTGTCCGAAGGCATTTTGGATGTGATTTTTTTGCAGCTGGATCATTCTCTTTCAACCTCATGAGCCTTCACAGAAGGTATTGGGGTCCCTGTGAAAAGACTTATTGACTTCATCTCTACTAACTTGATTCACCCAAGAAGGAGCAATGGCAAGGGCAAAATGGCAGTGCAAGCAGTAAATAACATCAAATCTTTGTGAAGGACCCAAACCTTTGAGGATTTTCAATTGCTATTAACATTAAAGTCAATAAGAGTTGGTGAGCACCAGAGAGAGGCAAAAAGTCCTCTGTCAAACCAAACGTCTCAGAGATACCACTGAAAGTAACAGAAATCACTGCTAGACTCCACATGCCCAGGAACACCTCCCAAAGCCTCTGTCTTTGCCTGAACTGAGTACACTGTAAAGAACACATTTCAACAAGTAAGCTTTCCTGTGCTTTAATCATGCAACTATCTTTTGTTTATGTTGGCTTCCTTCTTCCTGTGAAGTTAGACATCCCACACTACCCTGTCTTTCCCAAGTCACTTTCACTCTCTGTTCCCAGTCTGTATGTACGTCACAGTGATTGACCAGTAGCAATCCAGTTGACTGGATTGCTGTTGTGTTGCCCTTCAAGGTTCACTTCATAACATCAGACTCCTGGGCTTCAGTTAACAGGCAGTAGTTAGAGCACGTAATGAGGAGTTGTTCTTGTTGCCCTTCTTTCAATCTAACAAATGCTGGAAGATTATCCTACCCAAGTGGAACATCACTGAGCCTCACCAGGTGAATACATTGAAGAAATTAACGCATTTCTAGGTTTTAGCATCAAATGTATAATTTTCAGTGTAATGGCATCCCTGCTATTAACTTAGCAAGAGAAGAGGGACCTGCTGGGAATCATTTTTCCATTTTCATTTTAATCAAGAAATCAGTAAATTAATATTAGCTCTATGAAGGCAGTGCAGCCTTTTTGTTTTCCCTGGTGAATATTTATTCAAGTTTTTAAACAAGTTCTCATCATTCACTTATGTTTTCCACAAATTTTGAGTTTTACTGCCAGTAAGGTTCAGCTAGAACTTATAAGAGTGTTGCTTGAATGCCAGCTCATGAAAATCTGGTAGTCAGAAATGTCCTGATCTAATTTATGTTGGGAAGTAAAGAAACCTCAATTGACTTATCAAAACAGACAAAATTGAAATTAAGAGATGTAATAAAGCTAAATCCAGGCAAAAAGAAAGGTGGAATTAATTCTTTGATTTGTTTTTCAAAAGCCAACCCAAAGCTTTCAATTAATAGAAAGACATCAAGCACTTTAAAATAATTCTTTCTGGTTTTCTTTCCCTACCACAATAATTACAGAAAGTCCTTCTCATTCACGCAGATGTGTGGTTCAAGAAACTTTTCCATCCTATGGTAACAGAAAGCAAATATTCAAAGACAACAAGTCTTTATGCAGGCAGAAGCTGGAAAAGAGCAAGAAGGTAAAGCCTTTTCCAAGGCTGTACAATAAAGACAGGAACAATGTGTGCGTTTCCTGAGTGTCAGTGGAGAGTATGAGTAACGCTCTTTCATTGCAAACACAACTTCGATTGATAATTTTGTTCTGCTTGCAGAGCAAAATGATATGTGTCTTCTGTCTATTTTGACTTCTGTAGCTCAGCAGCACCATGGTATTCGAATACCACATGGCTTTTTGAGAACAGCACTGACTTGGAGAAAAATGTCTGCCAAGAGACCTTCCCCAGAAAAGACCCCCTTCGCCTGTGAAAGGCAATTGGTTTTTGTTTGCTTGTTTGTTCTTTTTGGCTGTGAGTCCTTTAGTGATTCTCTTTGCATATGAAATGTTCTTGCTGTCTAGCAATGCCCATGCTGCTCACTACCCAGAGCCTCAGTCAGCATGCTTTCTGGCTATCTCTGCTTCCTTTGACACCTGCCTCTATCCCAATGTCTGGGATTATTATTTCTTCCTGTTTGAGGATTAAGTGACAGAAATAAATACCTCCCTAAAACACAAATGCTCTGGTTGAAACCTGGGCCATACGTCTTCCCTGCTCAACTTCAAAGAGGAGAAAAGAGCACGTAAAGAAGGGAAAGTGTGCTTAAAGTGTATTCATCAGTACACATATGGTTTATGCTGCTCAAGAGCAAGTCAGCACCCCCTAGTATATCCCCCCCCACCTAGCCAGAAGTGCTAAACTCTTGGCTTGGATGAGGCAGTTTGTGTAGCAAAGCAGCAGCTGCAGTCCCCTCTCCAGCAAGGTAATGAGGATTCAGTACCATGTTACTGCTTCTTTATTTTGCTTTTTAATGATGATAGTCAAAATTGACTGTTGTGATTGAGCTGAAGAATGGACCCTCCCATCCCTGTGCCCTCTTCCCACTCCCTGAGTGCCCTGCCTCTCCCTTCCAAGATACACAGCTAATAGGCAATGACAATTCCTAGGAGACCATCCATACAGCTCAGTCTTTTATGACACAACCTTTGCAAGTGGCTGGTGTCAGCCAATGGGTAGATCATGCATGACAAACATGCAACATCTGATCCATCTCTTCCTTCAAGATCTTACAGACCACATGCTGGAAGACACACGGAGCACAAAGTAGGTATGCTGAGAAACACAATTAGACAGAACTAAGGCCAGAAAGACATTTGAATGCAGATCTAATAAACTGAGCTATCTGTCCCACTCTGTCCATTTTGGCATTCATTAATGTAGATGTACTCTGCTGAGGTCTGTGGAGCTTAATGTGTTACCCAGTCAGCCCTGCTGATGCACCATGTCTGCATCAGTGATTTCTATACCACCACCACCCCCACCTGCAGTAGCAGAAGCATCTTAATTTGCAGTGTTTTTATGGACTTCATAATACACTGGCAACCTGTCTGGGTGGTTTTCTAGCCTATCACAAAAGTCTCTGTTTATTATTAGTAAATATAGTTAATAACTATAACGATCCATCTGAAGGGCACTAGTCAAGCTGTGTCATGCTGAAGGGAGAGGAAGGAGACACTTGAGTGTGTGGATAGGTCAGGCAGAATCATGCTGGAGAAAAAGGGATCTTACAGAAGCTGGAAGACAGGCAGAGTTTTGAAAAGGGCAAGATGATGACAGTTCAGATCTTTTGATTTCAGAATTAAAATTGGGATCATAGGAATTGAACTGGGCTCTCAACATGTGCTTCACAGTTTGCTGGCAATCTCTGCCTTTGTCCGTTATGTGAAAATATGGATAGTGAGTGAATCTTGACAATTCCCAACTCACCTAATCGGATTATTTCATCGTCTGAATGAGAAGTGATAAGTGGAAGGTAGAACAGGAAGGTCTGAGCTCTCCTGACCATGGCTCATTTGCCTTTGCCAGAGCTGTGGAAACGGTGATGAGGATATCCTGGACTGGCGAAATTTGTGGTGTATCCCAACGGGCAGGGAATTCACGTGGGAGACAGGAAACAACTATTTTATTCCTATTTTTTCTTCATGTGCTGGATGACTTTGTGTGATGAGAGGTTCAACTGACTTTTGTCCCCCTCCTTGAGGATTCTTTGTATGAAGTTAGAAGAAAAGAGGAGCATAGATGAAACAGGCTTTACCACTGAAGATGCTGAGGCCACAGGATCTTCTGGTCACTGTGACAACTCAGACCTTTCCCATCTTGCTCAGGGAGAACAAATTCACTCCAATGAGCTGTAGAGAAAGCTGCAAGTAATAGTGCTGTCTCCAGTGGCTCTGTCAAACTCCTGGCAACCTTGCAGACAGCTGGGTTTGTTCTTTTCTCTGTTCTTTCCTTTTTATTTCCCCTACTTTATCTCTTTCCTTTTTTTTTTTTTTTTTTTTTTTTTTTCTTTCTCCTACCTTATTTTTACTCCCCTCCCAGCATTTTTGTCTTGTCTTTTTTTTTTTTTTAAAAAAAAAAAAAAAGAAAAAAGATTTAACCAACTAAGACTGTATCTCTACAACACCACCACAAAACAATGATGAACAAAAAGGCAGCTGAAAGCAGTATCTTAAACATCCAGCAGAGCTATGATTTTTCCCAGTTTCTGAGATGTTAAGGTGACCAAGAATTCACCTGCTCTCTTCCAGGACTGAGGTCTTGTTATTTGCTATCTTTCTTGCTCTTTTCTCTTTTGTCATGTTTCCTCATGTTGTTGATCTTGTTTTGTTTTTAAGTAAAAAAAATTGGCTCTAAAAACAAGGGCAAGAACACAAGTTTTGAAATACTTTTTTTCCTTTCCCCATGAATACCATCTTTAAATCTATCTAAAAGATTGTCTAGAATGGTCATCTTAAGCAACTGAAGCTGTTGCTAAAGAAATAGGAAATAAGAGATCTTGTAAAATGAAAGCTTTGCATAATTTTCTACACTACAAAGACTTCTGGCTGATATTTTTTCTCTTTTTTCATATTTACTAAAAGAATTAAATGATTTTTTGTTGTGATTGCTTGCTACTACAGCTTCTCATTGCTTACTAAACTCTCTGTAACAAAAAAAAAAAGCCTCTGAACTTCATTTAAGAATTTTTAGTGCTTTACTTGCTTTGGACATGTTATTATCTTTGATCTTTCATGCTCATTTATTCCATCAAAATTAGCATAACAATTTCTTACCAATAAAATAAAATAATAATTGTCCCTTTCTACTAATTTTGTTACTATAGAAGTGAAATACAGGGCTCTGTTTTCATCTTTTACTTTCCAGGGCTTTTGTAGTACAACTACAAAATTAGGGTTTTGTCCCATAAAATGATTCAAGTCTTTTGAACAAATTTGTCTCACATTTTTTGAGGAAAAAATCATGTCTCAATATGTTTTTTTTGAGAAAACAAAACAAACAAAAAATCTTTTGTTTAACTACATTTGAAATTTTGTTGCAATAGTCTGAAACATCTTTTTTTATTCACAGAGGTTTTTTACCTTTAGTAACTCACCAGCTAAGTAAGGGAAACGAGGGCTTTCCATAAAAGAAAAAAAAAAAAACAGCCACCACAACAATAAAAAAAAAAAAAACTCCAAAACCCCTCATGTGTAAAAGATCTGAAATTTTTTGAACCAATAAATTAATCAAAACCAATCCTTTTCCTGAGAAAATCTCATTTTTCTTAAAGGAGGGAGTAAATGATCTTTATAAAAATTATTTACCACCTCTGAATCTAAGTGGTGATCATACAAAAACTGGAAAGAAATTCGGGCTTTTGGTCTGCTGCCTTCTTTAACAGAGACATTTAAAAATGAAAACTTGAAAGAGATTTAAAGATGGGCCTCAAATCTGACTAAATTATTTTCCTAGCCAGGAGATAACCCAGGTTTCTTAATCAGTCTTTCCTGTTTTGACTGTGTTTTGTAGCGCTGCCTTTGAATTGACAGGCTGTGGCGGGTGTTTTGTACTCTTCTGTGCTGAGAAGTTGCAAGGATTTAATACATCATATGACTGCAACCTGCAGCACTCTGAGGTGTACCTTTACTATGGCAACTGAAGGAGCAAATTTGCAGCGAAGCATGTTGTGCCAGTTGTGATACTGATTCCACGTCTACGTATCACAGTAACTTGTCTAGTATGATGAAGGGTGCTCCATGTGTTTTGTTGGGAGGTAGCATGGACACCCACCTGCAAAATTCAAATCTCCTCAGTTAATTTATCTGACTGAAAACCTGAGGAAGGCACTCCTGCTTTTAGCTTTGGAAAAAACTCCTAGACGTATAGCAGCACTCTTACAGAGCTCAGGTACTGTCTCCAGTCTGAGGCTGGACCCTGGGGACCACCCACTGATGTTCATGTGCCTGCTGCACACATGCTTGACTTGCTTTACTTGCAAGGGGCAAATGACTTGAGTACATGCAGCAAATCCAATACTCTGGGCAGAGTGCACACGAGCAGAGACCCTTTGACTTCTGTGCAGTGAGCCCTGGGCTCTCTGCATGTGGTCTCTGGAGTTCCCCAGCGTAGGCTGGTCCCTGCTGTAGTAGGCTTCAGCAGCACGTACCAGACTTTCAATCAGAGTCTCAGAAACAGACCCATCTTCAAAATCTATAATGCAATTCACAGAGTCAATTTTTCATCTACTGTTCCACGTCTGGGGTGAGCCAAGTTTTTAAGAGTTGCACTCTGGGGCTTTTTTTGCCTTTCTGTTTTGTTTGGTTTCTTTTGGTTGAGTTTTCTTTTTTTTTTTTTTTTCCTTTGCTCTTTCAGACGATTAATGTGAGTCATTGACTGGCTTTTCTGCTCTCTGCTGATTTGATTGGCTTTGTAAGGCCAAAGTCCCTTGTGGAAGTATTTGAAGGCCTTTGCTAATTCAATTAACTCTAGACTAAATTCTCTGTGAGAGGAAGTTAGTGAAAAATGGCTGGTGGGAAAGGAATTCCTCTTGCTTAAACTTCAGTTCGCTGTGCCACTGCACTGACCCATTTCACAAACATCTCTGAGAACAGTAGAGTCCAAAAGGGATGCAGGGCTTATTTCTGAGACCAATAATGGACTATTTAGCTGTTTAAGGCATAGGACTAGACGGGACCATTTCAAATCATTGAGTCCTGTCTAAGAAATATTTGCAGAATGGCTGCTCTATCTGTCATCAAAGAAACATGTCCACATCAGTGACATGGGGTGAAAGATGAAAAAAAATCCAAACCGCAGCTAATCTTCACAAGAGAAAACAGCAGGAGAGACAGAGGATGTCTCTCATATCCTAGATTTTCCAATAGTAGTGTGTCTGTTACATAAAGGCTATAGCTGAGCCCATGAGGCAGACCACATAGCACACCAGAAGGGATAGGAAGGCTTAGCTGACATCAGGGAAAAATGTCTCCTAGTCTCACACAAAGCAAAATAACCAAAACTAAACCCATGCATCTGGCAAAATAACCAGCCTCCCTCCATACCAGAGAGCAAGTCTCAGTTTTCCCTACAGAGCTCTAGTTTGCACAGAAATACATGACTGATCTGGTATGTTACTCAATTCAGTGGTGGGTGAAGAAGCTGAGCAGAGAGATCTGGATGTCATCTTTTAGTTTTCAGAAGGAAACCCCTCATTTCAAACTTTCACTTCCTCTCTGGCTAAGGGAAGATGAGGGGCTCCACAGCAGCCCTGGGCTGGGGCACTGCCTGCCATTTTCATTCTGTTTGATGAACCGAGGAAATGGACAGCACAGGGAAATGTTCCCAGATCAGATGACCTATTTTACTTGAGTTGAACTGAAACAATTTGCATTTCATTTTTAGCTTTGGTTTAACCTTTAAAAGAAAAATCTGTCAGCTTCCAAAATTGGACCTCAAAAGGTTTTGTTTAAAAGAAAAGCAGAAATGAAGCACTGAGAATCTCTTAGATTTCTTTATACCACCTCTCCAGAAAAAGCTGGTTTCCACCTCACAGAGTTTGGGGGATGACACACCACTCCCAGAATCCTTTTTTGCCCACCTTTGAGCAGTGTTCTTATGAGCATCAAATGCTGAAGAGTCACTGCCTGGCAATGTAGTGAGCTCTGGACCCCCCTCTCCAGCTGAACCTGTCACATCTACCAATGCAGGGAGTTCAAAGAAGCATCTATTTGGTTTAAATTACTCCCTTCAGACTGATGTGTCCTCTTCTGATCACTAAGAAGCCTTTCTTATCCAAGTTCATTGTCTATTTACTTCCCATGTGGTTCTGCTATCAGTCAACCCAGAGATCGGAGTTTCAACCATAATCATTGATGAAGGGACAGTAAAAGTGCTAGTGGATTAAAAGATGCCACGCTGTTGTTGTTTTAAATCTGATGTCTCTACAAAGGGAAAACATTACCAGGGATGGGTTTATAGTGTTAATGAAGATCTAAGACAAGTGAACAGAAGAAAGAAGGTGGGAGGAAGGTTTTGAAAACACATTGTGGGGGGTGGGAGGGAAGTCAGCATGAAATGGAAGTTAAAATGAGAATGCAATGATTTGAGAAAAGTCACTCAGCTGCTTTCCTCTCCCCTTGCTCTGCTTTTCTTCCCTGATAAACATATGGGTGGTAGAGTTGAAACAGATTTAGAGTAGAAATGCAAATGAAGTTTACATGAAGCAGCATCTTGTCCGTTGTTGCTGGAGGAACCTGGATCTCTCCCAGGTTCCCAGGCAGCAGTTTGCTAAGGTACAGCAGGAGCGGCAGGTACCTCCAGGCTTCACACACATGGACCATCGGCTCACACAGTGAGAGTTTGGCAGTGTCAGGTGGAGTGGATTAGGAAGTGGGAAAACAGGCCCGATCCAGATGTGCTTGGTGTGGTTTTGATTGTCAATGGCTTAGTGGCCCCTGAGGGTATCTGGTTGCTCACATATTGTGATCAGCATCTCACAGAAAAAGGCTAAGGGCTAAGGTTGGCTAAAGCTTTGACATTTCTCCATTAACCTGTGCCTTCCCTTTACTTGGGCAGTCTGCCACACAAGCCAGACATACAGAATATTTTTCAATGAGGCTTCTTGCTATGTTACTCCACACCTAAAAATTTCTCCTGCATAAATTTTGATAGAATGATTGTAATATCTGAGGATTTGTAATAGTCTGAATGACATCTTCCTCAAGTCTGTGTGAAAGATCAAATTCCGCTCACTCAATGTTTAATGTCTAATTGGTGCAAACAGCCCCAAATTCACAAAAGAGGACAGGAGGAACTGCCCTGTTGTCACTCTTCTGTCTGATATGGGAGCAGGAATTGCACTGATGAGCAGCAATAAATGGCCAAAAGCTCTCCCTTCCTGACCCTTGTAAATCCGTGGCAGTGTCTTGGTGAAGTACCCAGCTGAGGTGTTTGACTACCCTGGACTAGCTCACTGAAAGATACAAGCACCTCCAGAGGGTAACAAAATAAATCTCTCCCTGAAGGTCTTTCCATGGACTTTACAGGAAGTTACAGTTAGAATAACTTGTTTGACTTGGGTAAATCTGGGGTCTTTCCTCACAACCTGCTCTTGGCAACATCTTTTCCTTTTCAAGAGGCCATACACCCCTTCCCAAAAGTTCTGTGTCCATGTTTTTCAGTGATGGAGAGGCTGAAAAATGGGTGGGGAAGAAATAAGACTCAACAACAGACACCTCTTATTTTAGGAGCTTGAAAGTGGTCACATAAGCCTGATTTTGTTCCCCCAGGTTGGAAATGTTGTGAGCTGGTATTTGTCACAATACTTTCTTCTGTGTGACTAAATATCTCATTAGATTGGGATGTGGGATGTGAGGGAGGTGGCTGTTGTCAAAATGAAACATTATGTAACAGGTAGATCTCAGGATGAGCACTTAAAACTTTCACGTAACTTCTTGGCATTTCTTCTTAACTCTGAGAAGGACTAGATTTAATGATACGCTTACCCACTGTGTTCTTGACCTCCTGTCTGGTCTCCTCAGGATAACCCCAAAAAATCAATGGCAAGATTTTAATCATCTGTAAGAAGTTTACAGAAAAGAATCATTTGTCAAGGCCCCTCTGTTGTATGCATTTGCACTGCGGTTCCAATTGATTATTTGTACCAGTTATTAACTATGAATCGGGATTGGACAGAAAATAATCTCTGCCTGGTCAACTTTGTTCTTTCTGAGATTTTCAGATGATAATATCAGCAGCCCCCTCTGCCCCTTATCCTTCTATTGCACCATTTAATTGCTATGTTTCCCTCCTAAATTATCTGTGGTGAATTTTTTTCTCTACTTTTCATAAAATAAAGCAAAAACATACAGTGGTTGGAGGAAACAAAAGGTCCCTTATTAATTATGACTCCAAGAAACTTCAACCCAGACTTGGGAGCTAGAAAATACCTTGGATGATTTGTGAATAGATTAGAAGCAACTTTCGTACATGGCCATGCACTTCTGAAGTAAACAATTTAAAAACAAAACCTTAAAAAAACGCACAGTCTTATACAACACTGGGAATTATTATTTTTAAATAAAAAAAGGCCCCTTCTGGGCTCTGCTGAAAGATAGCAATTAGCTTGCACTGCAAGAAGTGGAAGGCAGACAACTAGCAACACCTCAGTGGTTGTCTTTGCTGTTTCACTGCTGTTGGGTCCATCAGGAAGATGCCATCGCCATGACAGTTACAGAAAAATCAAACCCTTTCTAAGAAATAGCATGCTTAGCTCTTCAGCTGTGTGCTTAGCAGAAAGCAAGCTTGGTAGAAGTGCCTGGTTAATTAAATCTTACTTTCTTCCTTTTATACGATAATTACACCAATTATAAGTCAGATCCTAATGATTTTCAAGGAGGTGTTTTTGAGAGCTTAACTCCTTGAGACTGACTTGATGAGAGAGAGGCATATGGTGGAAGAGTTGGCTTTGCTTCAGGGTGCTCCATGGCTGTCAATTGCAAAGAAACCTTCTCTAGTGGTTTTCCAGCATGCAGAGGATGTATGCTCAAGCAGAAAGGGAAATCAGAGGGTTGGTATACAGGTTGTGTCTGTTAATGGCGTTGCATCTCCAGGCTGTGGAAGGCAAACCTAGAACCAGCTCCTGTAAATCTTTTGTTTGTAAGAATCTCTGGGACTTAGTAGCAGACTCTGTCCTGTGCAGGTCTCTTAAAAAGCCATAGTTTAGGGAGGAGATAATAATAACAAATTATGCTAATAAGAAGCCTTAGCTCTGCTGCTCCTGGGAGTATTCAGGATGCAGCAAAGCATGCTTAGCCCATGGATAAATTACTGAGACTCTGTAAGGTAAAAGTCATACGGTAATCTCAATCCTCCTAAGGTTGTTATAGCAAATGTGAAAAAGGTGCTTTTGTGTGTCCTTACTCTACGCAAGGAACTCTACCTTTTGCTGAAATGAAAGAGTACTGATTGGCAAGGGGTTAGGCCACTGCCAATTTTCCTAGGCTGATAACACTGCTGAAATAGAAAAAAAAAAATTCTTCTCATACTCCTCCAGTTTTCTATGGTCTTGCTTTAGAGCTTTCTCTAGCAGTCACACCACAAGCAAGGTTTCTCCTTCCCCACTGCTACCCTGGTTACTTAGCTAAACACTCTTCACCGAACGGCGAGCAGATTGTGAAAAAGTAAAGGCTATAAGTTACAGTTTCTCGGTAAACTGAGTAATTCCAGCTAGCTCAAAAATAGAAACTCCTGTGCCAGAATTCAGACCATAATGATGCTTAGAAACACAGGCTGTACCTCTGAGAGCTTCCAGGTACTAGCAGTGACATGACCATTTTGGAGCCATGAGGGATGATGGTCATTCCAGGCCATCAGAGAGAGCTCTTGATATACACTCATGGCTGAGGACACTGTGAAAGCACATCACAACCATCTCCATGGCAACTGGCTTTGATGGACTTCAGGGCAGTAGGAAACCAAAGGATAAGTTGAGCTAGGGCAGGAGAAGAAAAACTGTGGTTATAAATGTTGTGTAAGTGCATGTGGGTCATTTATCTGTTCTGCGTGTGTGTGGGGATGTATTCACACATGTGAGGGTAATAAGGTGGAACTTGAGCTAAGCCATTGCCCAGAATATTCGTCTCAGTCAGGACTCAGCTGTCACCTGCTGCCAAACATGTGGGGTTTTATTTTCATTGGTGGATGCTGCTTCACCACTTCTATCACTTTAGGAAAATAAATAGATAAGTATAATCTATAAAACAAGACTGTATGCCAGGGGTTTCCCACCTCAGCATGGCCTTGGAGTCTTCTGTGAGTATTGAAATTTAGGAGATTAACAAGACAATTCTGCATAGTGATGAGCTTTGGAGAGTAAAGATCAGGGACGCACTGTCAGTGGGCTTGAAAAAAAAGCCCCAGATAAAATATCTTTGTGAATCTGTGGCAAAACCTACGTACTAGTAATTCATATAGTTGCAAAGTGAGTGGGTCAGGTGCTGGGAGAGGATTGTATTAATTTATTTTCATGTGAACATCATATTTAGGAGGGAGAAACAGTGTCACATGGCAAACAAACATGGATTAAGCACACCTTCTATTCAGTTCCTGAAAACAGCTCTGGATATATTGGTGATTTAAGGCTAATTGGATAGAGCTTGTGGTGGTCCCATCAGAGGCAGAAGAATGATTCAGTCACTCCTGCTGAGTGCAGTCAAATGTTTCCAGCTTTTGGGTTATGCTCCAAGAGACAGGATGCTTTGCCAGGATTAGTTGTTGAAGTGTGAGCATCAGGGAGCAAAGACAAACAGGGAGGCTTATTCCTCAAAGAAAGTGAGTTTCTCACATGAAGCTTTTGAAAAACAGCTGTTCAGGACAGAGAGGAACCCAGACCAGCTTTGTTGCTCTTGCCTTGTCTTCTCCATTGAGATCAGTTTAAACCCCAAAGCTCCAACATGAACACACTGAGCTTTGCACCACAGTGAGCCAAATCTGGATGCACCCGCTGACTCAGAGGCTTAGAGTTGCCCTCTGGTGTGAAGAGGTGATTTTCTAACTAATAACTCAGAAATTAAAAAGTGGGCCAGAGACATGGAGCCTGTGAACCCATACATCACCTTGAACACCTGGTTTTCATCAGACAGGACCTACGCTCCTGACATGGGTTCGTTGCAGGCTCTTTCTGTCAGGGCTCATTACCACCGCTAAATTGTAGCCACATCCCTGCCGCTCTCCTCATGCAGTCGCCTCTGACTCAGGATTTATCATTCTCATCCCCACCCCTTTCTGTTTGGCATTCTGGAGTTATTTATTTATATCAGGAGAGACAATTGCAGTGTTTCACGGGTGGTCACAGTGGAATGCTAAACAGGCAGGACTGGGTCCCGCAGGTACCGTAGGATGTGGAGTTGATTTGGCCGATTCTACGTGACTAATATTAAATATCACCATATGGAGCTGAAGCCTTCCCCAGGAGTTTATCACTAATTCATCTAAGGGTGACTTTTGTTGTCAGTGTTAAAGTAACACTAGGATTTTCTTTCTTTTTTTTGTGTTGCTACACTGTCGTCTCTTTTTTTTTTTTTTTTTTTTTTTTTCCCAGTTTCTGTGAACTACTTGAGGCAAACAGAAATATTAATTAAACTGTTAAAAAAGTAATGTCTGCAGAAAGGTTATTCTTGCACCTAGATGTGTGACTAGAAAGTGTGTAATTTGGTCATGGGGAAAAATAGCTCACTTCCCACCCTTGTGAAATCAGTTACTTAGCTATGAACTCTTATTCTTAGGAGATGGAGAATTTATTCAGTGTAAACAGTATCACCTAACAACTGATTTTTAATTTTTTTTCCTGTTTGCAGAAGTATTTCATGATTTTATATTTGCCAACTGGACTATTTAGCTGGCAGTTTTATGGGAATCAATTCAAGCCTTCAACACATTGTGAAAGTTTTTCACCTTGACCCTTCCCTTCTTATAAACAATTACTGGATTCCCAAAGTTGTGTACACACACTTCATCTCCCTGATCAAATGACTGGCGCGCCTGACCAGTTATAATTAACCAAATCTCTTATGTCAGGATCCCCTGGCGCACATGGAAATAAAGGCTACACACCCCCCTCCAGCTCTTCCCAATGAGCTCCTTTTCTTGCTCCCTCCTCAAACCAACCATTTTCAGTGCTATTTGTTTCCAGAATCCCATTGTACTGGATACTGTGAAAACACAGAAGCAGAACTGATCCCTGAATGCTTACAGCCAAAACATGTCTCTAATGCATCAGATTAGCCTTTTAAATTAAGAGCTGCCTCTTGCTTTAAAACTTGTAGATCCTTCTGCTTTCTCCATTGCCCACCCAGAGACATTTTTGTTTTCTGACGCCCAGCCCAGGATCCCTTCTTCCCTCTTGCCCCTTCCCCAGATTTTTCTCCACTGTGGGAGATGCTTTTGCCAAAGCACCCTCCTTCTGAGGAAATCCCCTCTCCAAGCATTGGAGCAGCAGCTCAGGGTTGGGAATTACAGCCAGGACGAGTGGCTCCACTCAATGCTGTTCCTCTCGATTGCTGCATAGCGTGAGAGTGATGAGGGGAAGATTGATGTAGTGGTGAGCACAGTTCAGGTTGTACGCTGCTTGCTCCCTGAGAGCCCATTAAAGGGAAGATTTAGATGCAGCAGTAGTTGTTGGGATGACTGGAGAGTTAATTCCACGTGGAGGACAATTAACAGTTCCTAGTGAAGCAGAACCTGCTGCGCGGTGCATGCTGTCATGCACAGGGTTTCTTTCCCTGCCCTTTGGAGGCTTTTACCTCACTCGAGCCACCTTCTCCCTCTCTGCCTTCTGCAAAACGAGGAGGTAAATGTCAGTCAGAAATACACCTGACGCTGTACAGCCTGTTAGATCTGAGTGCCTGTTTCAGCCCTACATGCAAGATTGCTAATGCTTTGCACTGAAAAATGGTAGGTTATTTTTAGGTGGCACTGTTTGTCCGCCATCTAACCATAAGTAGAGAAAAGATATGGGGGGAAATGATTCAACAGGGCAAGGCAAAAAAAAAAAAAAAAAAAAAAAGAAAATTACAAATGCAGCAGCACAAAGCAGATCCTCCTTTAGCTGTGTTGTTTTTCACCATAATGGACAAAGTTCTTTTGCTCCAGTGCTCAGATGCCACATGAAGAAACACTGAGCTGTCCAAGCCTGGCCACTGTCATACCATGGAATAGGAAGGTGGTTATACTTACAGGTACTCAATATCATCAGCTTCTAAGTGATGGTCTTTAAAGACTCATTCAATTATGTTTCACATATTTTCACCCCAGTATCAGCACTGCAGACAGACCTGAGATCACTTATCACCGTTATCACCTTTACTTGTCCTACCTGAATGTAAAATTACTTTTTTTTTTTTTTTTTTTTTAAACAGAAGAATAATTCTGAACCAGGTTTTGAAAGATTTGGTTTGGGGGCTAATTGCAGTCTCTCAAAAAGTTTTCCCCTGCACGTTACACACACGATGCAATTTAAATTCTGCTTTAACTTCATTTTTGTCTAGAAATGCTTTTCAATTTCTTTTCTGTTTTCCCTTAACTATCAGAAATGTCATACAAGACTGGTAAAAAAACCCAAGGAGACTTGTTATTAGATAATAGTGCTACAGATTATCAGTCATATAGAATCTGCCTTAAATTGTATCTTTTTAAATTCATTTTAAGGGCAGATTTTCATATTGAATTTCAGTCTTTGTAAGTCTACAAATTTACTACTGAAACTAGAAACTTCTTTTAATATATCACATTGTAAGAACTTACTTGATTTGGTCATGGGCACATCTGGTCCAAAGACTATGAAGGCTGTGAACCACTGCTCTGAGATACCAACCAGCAAACACCAACAACTGGCACTTACTACCTGATTTGCATTGACAAAGCTGCCAAAACATAACAGTGAACCTACCCCAGCATTCACAGTTTCCATGTTTGATTGAAACTGGATTTCCCTTGCTGTGGACCAGAAAAAAGTTAATAACCTCCATACAACTACACAAGTTCAAATACAATTATCAACTTTATTTAAATATAGCCACACTGCAAGTTCTTGGTTTACATGAGTTTGTATTTGCAGTCCTTTCAAATCATTTGGGACAAAGAAGAAATTGCTTTGGATGCTACTCTTCTTTGAAGGGACTGAATTTATGATTAATTTTATTTTGTAAACAAATTAATTTATTTACTTGTACATCTTCAAAAACTTCATTACATACTCAAAGAATAAGAGTTATAATTTTAAGGATGAAAAGCTGTGCCCTTCATATATCTTCAAGAAATTAAATCCTGTTTAGGCACAGAAGAGAGTAATGGACTTTTGATTTTTTTGTCTGGGAATATGATAAGATGATTGAAAACGACCAGATTTCCATGGTTTAATGAATTTCTTCCACTTAATTGTGCAGATACTACTTTACATTTATGATAACGTATTTTCAGGTACATGATCCCACTCTTTGTACTGAGTAATGTTTTGGACCCATCCAACTACATATCAACTAGCCAAATATCTACATAATTCTTACATTATTACTCTCATATCTTAAAATCTCTAATTTATATACCTCTATTTTGCAATACTCATCTCTCCTCCTTGAAGCTATGCTGTGGCTAGTCCATGCTCATGGATGGTACACTCTTGGGAGTATATTTGTATAAAATTTAATGTTGCAGAATTTATGTTTTTCTATTGCAATTTACCTCATCTTCTAAGATGCTTTATTATAAACAGTTGTAATTATGATTAATACTGAAGCAGCAAATGAATTTTAAAAGTCTGCAAATTAAACTGTCAGCCACCAGTTTGTTCAAACATTACCCCACCATGCTTGCCCTAAAATATCCAATAGCAGTTCTGCACAGAAGAGACACTGTCTTAATTCACTGACATTTAGGTTATTCTTGAGACTATTTTTTTCTCTCCTTGTGACTAGGGTTAATATTCAGCTGAAATGTTCTGTTGCTTAGGAACCATCTCATAATGCTGAATTCATTAATGCTTTTTCCAGTTTGCTCACTATCTAACCTTGTTAGATAGTGTTTCCCAATTTTATCATAATTAACAGGTAGCTAGGAAAAAAAAAAAAAAAAAAAGGAAATAAGATGTACTTCAGTAGAGACCATTTCTGCTTACCCTTTGCCAGTCTTTTTCCTTCACCCTGTAAAGAAACTGTAGTATTTCTGACTGTAAGCTCCTAATTCTTTTTCAGTAAATTACAATATCCTTTGAACAAAGCAAATATAATTCTCAGATTGGTTCTGACATTGCTGACTGTCAAGATGATCAGGTGGGCTCTTCCCCTGGGCACTGAGTTCAGCAGCCGATTTCAACCAGGCTAGTGTTTCACCCAGTGACGTTTTTTTGACAGTGCTGCACAAAGTAAATGGGATGGCAGGCTGGGGCTTTTGTGACACTAAGCATGGCACAGTGATCTGTCAGAAAGGCTGAGTGGTGGCATGCACAGAGCTGGCAGGCTGTAGAAACCCGGCAGTTGTCCACAGCTCACGCCCAGGGGTGAAGGGACATGTCTGAAAGTTGGCCAAATGGTCCCATCTTTTTCTCTGCTTAGCAGAGCTCCTCCTGAACACCTCTGAAGTTATCCATAAGGGTCTTGTCTCCGGCCACATAGACATCTTTTAGCTGTTTCACACTGCAGGGTGCTTAGCACGTGATTCCAGTTGTCCTCTGCTCATGGGTGTCTGAAAGCCAAAGGGGAGCACAGTCAAGTGTTTGTGTTAAGAAATTGAGTATTCTTGGACAAGTTGCAATCTCATTTGCATCAATAGGCAAAGCAGAACAAACTCTATCGATGCCATTAAACCACCTGCATACTGAGAGCAAAAAATGACAGCTCTGAAGTCTCTGTGATGATGATGAGCCTCTGCTTTCAATGGGCTTACTTTTTGGCTGATCAAGACTTTTTTTTTTTTTTTTGTCTGTGCTGACCCTCAAGCAGTATTTGCCCCAGTGGTATACCAAGATTCTATGTCTGGGAAAGGATAAACTAGGAATCTTTTTTGATCCCTCCCTCCCCTCCCCCTTTCCTTAACTTCAGAAGCAAGAATATTTTCTGATTCAAAAAAGGGGGTGGAGGGGAGTATGGATAACTTAAAATATATGTGTTGATTGCTGCTGTTCCTCCCACTCCCATTCTGCATGCAGAGTGCAGAAATGCCAAGGCAAAGGTGTTTACATGGTGTTTGCCACTTAGACCTCTACAGTCAATATCCCGCCCTAATAATAGCAAAGAGCATGTTAATGTATGATTTTCAGCCAAGACCTTCAAACTCGAAACTGCTGAGAATATTAGCCAAGGATCTGAATAAAGAACTGAATTCCTAGATGCTTGTGCATGCCTCACATGCCCCCAAGATACCAATGTCTACACATTGATGATAAAGAGCTTTGTTTTTTACATGTTGAGTGTTCAGGCAGAACTGTTGCTGTCACAAACATTTTATTTATTGCCAGCCCTGATTAGATTTACCAATATTTAGCAGCCAGACACAGAATTAAGAGATCTTAAGTGGTTGGGTCCTATTAACAATTTGTCTTTGATGTTGTCCTGTTAATTGCTTTGTTCTGCCTTAAGAAGCTGATTCAAATTCCTTTAAAATTCTGTTAAATAAGGAAGATGGTATGATGCCTGTTTTCTGAAAGCTGACAGCATTGTTCAGGTAAAACAAAGACAAATTCAAGGAAGTTGTTTATGTCCCAAACTGAGCTGGAGCCAATTGTGGCAAATCATTGACCTTAGTTATTTTAATGTCAATCTGAATAAAACAGTAATACTGAAATGGCATCAGAAAGGTTTTTTCTGAGGGGTTTGAATTTCTAAGTGAAAGGGTGTTTAGTTTTGTTTTGTTTTGTTTCTTAAACAGTAAATAGAGTTTTGTCAATTTAGGCCAAACATTTCATTAATGTAGGTCAATTCAATCAGTTGTTTTAATTCAAGAAAGCAAACATTTTGGAGGAAAAAAAAAAAAAGGCACAATTATTTTGAGCTATATAACAAAAAAAAAAAATCAAAAGCTAAATCGAACTTTTAGTTCACTAAAAATCTTTCTATTGAACCACTGCAATTTGCAAATTTACCTTTTATTTGTTGAGAATTTTTTTTTTTTAAAAAAAGATGTACTTTGGATTACCCTGATATCAATCGCTTTTCTGATCTTCCAGAACTGCAAGCAAACAAACAAACAAAAAAAAAATCACTTCTTCATTCACCTCTGCTCATAAGGGATTATATCTCTGAAATCACTCCAGCATTTCACAGATCCTGGAACTTCAAATTGCTCTGATAGGATTCAGAGAGATGTCCAGACAACTAGATCTTGACTGGTACTTTCTGAGGTTCACTATCAGTAGCATTTCTCACTAGATATCCTTTTCACTGTATTAGTATGCTCACAGCTATGATCAGCAAAATCACACACACACACAAAAAGGTTACAGGTGGGATATGTCTAATATTTTGCTTCATGCCTCTTTCTGTGTCCTTAAAACATGGTTTGCAAATGAGAGAGACAGGAATAAGTAGCAGTTGTATGAATTTGTATCTGCTCAAAAGGCCACTTATATCCCCAATTTTCAAAAATGGTCAGTGGTTGAGTTGGTGGGTGACATTGTTCTAATTTTGCTTGGACTGCAGGAGACAGCTCACATCTATCAGGCACCAGGCTTTAAAGACAACCTCAGACTCATTGCAACCAGAAGGTAATACATGTCCTGTCCTTATGTTGATCTTCTCGTCCAAGAGAAATGAGAAGATGGAAAAAGGTGTGACAAGAAAGATAGATAGAAAGAATGAGAGCAAATCCACGCCTTGGCATGGAGGGAGGGGATATGAGCATGTCTGACTAAGCCGTCTCTAGTGGATGGAGGCTAGGAAACACTGGCATGGAGCTACTTCCATGTATGACTCATTAAAAGTCATCATTAAATGAAGTGTGACCGACTTGTGCGGTTCATGTGAAAAGTCACTATTTAGGTGCAGTGGAAGATGAAACCTGAGGGATTAATTCCCAGTTTTTTCAAGGGCCCTCCCTGACTCTCCAACTTGCTGAAGATATTTTCGAGTGAGCAGCCCTGAAAGCCTCATGAGAAAGGCTGGTCCTGTGAATTGGCCAGAGCTGTTTTGCAGAACAGCTAAACACCGGTTGAGCATTTGTACAGAGAAGAAAGCTGGTCTACAGGGAAAGAAGCTGATTTTGTGGCTTAAGTGTTGCAATAGGCCCCGGGAGATGCAGATTTAAGACCAATTTATATTGCAGGCTCACTAAAGAGGTGTGAGTTAGTTGCTTGCCTCAACTGCCTATCTGTAACACTGGAAGAGTAATACTTCCTATTACTCCTTTCCTGTCTTATTTAGATCATATTCCCTCCTGGGGAAGAAATATATCTCAGTTGGTAGTGATATAATGCTGAAACCAAGGAGCCCTAGTCACAAGTGATGCCTCTACATGTTCATATTATTGCATTCCTCTATGTCATCTTCTACTTTTACAACATGAGGGGCTCAAAATGCCTGGGGCTGAGCTAGTGAAGCCAGGAGATGATCCAGTTTGGATCCCATCTCTCCTTTGTACTACCAGGATTGCCACCTGATTTTCAGAGTTTCTGCTTGCCTCTTTCTGCTTGTCTCTAAGATAATCTGCTGGTCTGATGAAAGGTATATAAAACAGAGTCATTGTCAGGTTGCCACCTCTGAGGTTCTGCTCCTTTTCCTGAGATTGTAATAAACAAGTCTGAATTATTTGCCATACAGTGTCAGGCACTTTTTTAACATTATATGACAGAAGATCAGTGTACCGTGATTCAGATGATTACCTATGATCATTCATACTTAATCCTGGTACAAATCTTCATGCAGCATCAGGGGCGTGCCAAGATGTTGGGCATCAGTGCTGAAGAGTGCTGAGATCCCATGGGAAAATTGGAGGCAATCTCTCCCAATGAGGGGATGGACACTGTGCCCCCATATGATTGAACTCCTTCACATCCACCTCAAAGAGAGAATTATGCTCTTCTCTAGACAGCTAATAGGTTATGCCTGACTTTTATTTCAGAAAGAAAAGTACAAGCCCATATAAAGTCTCCTTGAAAAAGTGAGTGGTGCTTTATTTGACATTGCTGGCAGGTATTTGGATTGCTGCAGCAGCACTGCTTCAGCTGAGAGACTATCTAGTGATTCATGCCTGTCCCTCTATTTATGGCATTGGGGGATCTGCTGACCCATCTCACATGTGAGCTGCAGAATTCAGGAAACAGCCTTACACTTTGTAGGCACGCACCATTGTGGGCAAGAGCAAAAAGGCAGAGGCAGAAGATCTCAGGTGCCGTGTTTGGATGGGCCCCTCTTCAGGATTCAGTTTTCTCTCTGTACTATCAATCCCCAAGTCCTCACTTTGTTTAATAGCTGTGCTAAAGAAAAAGAAACAGCTTGAAGAGAGGCTACAGATCCAGAACAGGGTCTAGGGGACAGAAGAAAGCCATCTCCCTGTAATGCAATTGCTCAGTTCTTGATGACATTGAACAGGGCACAGAGCTCATGGCCTCTCTAATCTATATCAAGCAAGTCCTTCATCAAATTCCCCATTTTGGGCTCCTTAGAAATCCTGCTGTTCACTCACCTTCTCCCCTTCCAGCCCAGGCAAGTCCTGCCCAGTCTGGAGGGATGGTTTCTCCAAAGGCAAACATGGCCAGGAAGATCCGTAAGCCGATCACAGACAGACAGGTGACGGGCAACCTAATTCCTGAAAAACAAATTAGGGAAGCACAATCTGCAGGTGTTTGCTGGAGCAGCTACATAATGAGGGGATTGAATGGATGCAGCACATGCAATACTTGTCTGTGAGGTGCTATACAGACCTATCCAGCCATCTGCAGATGGGCTACTCACCAGACCAAAATGAAGGCGGTTTGCGGTGTTTTCAGAACCCACAGCCCTACACTAAACCTGCAGCTTGTTGCAGTTTATATATTTTGAAAGCTAGCAGCAGATTTGATCAGAAAACCATTTTTCCCATTTAAATCAGACATACAGTTCACTACTGTCACAGGAGACATGTTTTCAGTTCTTGACAGAGCCCCTTACTTTGCCATTGACTCTCTCTGTTAACAGTGAAATTCAGGGAAGGGTTGTGGTTGCATTGCTGAAGGAGGCTGGGGACCCAAGCAGAATGGGGTTGAGGAAATTGCTTGTTTTCTTTTAAGTCCTGTCTGAGTGTTTTAGAGCTGTTTGGGTGTAAGCTGTGGTATTGGAGCACAGCCATTGCTGAGCCAGGCTGTGTGAATTGTCCCATGCCAAGTTCCACCTCTGAATACCCTCTCTCTGGTCCATCTCTAATGATAATTGCTGTTGTGTGTCTGGTGTTTGTGGCCCTGTGATGACAGGTGAAATAAGAAGAGGACTTAGTATGCACACTGTGCCTTATATACAAGAGTGATTAATTTGGCCATCCAAAACTCAGAACAATAATCCTGTCCCAAACACAGCAATAGAGATTGCATTGTGGGAGCAAATACATCAATAAATGGAGCATTCTGAGTCACAGCTTCAGTCCCATAATACAAATACCCATGGAAAGAACCATTTTTATAAACAAGGTGAGGAATTTTTAATTACTGATTGATTAATCTTTGTTCTTCCATATGAGAGAACTTAAAGGCGCACTCACACATGGACCCACACACTGGGTCTGTCACACACAGTTCCTTGCATTTCCATTAGCAGTTTCTAGCCAGTCCTCTTCCCTGCATTGCCACTTGCACAACATGTTGCCTCACCCAGACCCATATGATAAGTCCTTGTGATTAAATATTCCCCAGGCTTTCCATTTATACCTTGTGCTATAGATCTGCTGGACATTAGTGTGTGTATACATAGACATATATATTCGATTTATGGAAACTATAATGACCTTCAATGAGACAATCTCACCCATCCCCAGGGTGTTAATCTTCATTTCCCACATCCACTTTCTCTTAAATCTGACTAAAGGCTATTGGGTCTGTCAGGAGGACAACTGTGGCCTTCTCCTGCGCTGAGAAAACAGGAGTGGAAGCCAGAAAGCAAGAACGATGCCGACAAGCCAAAGAATCCTGTAGAAATTACACAGCCATCGTCAAGATTTCATGGAAGCTAATCCTATTTGTGTTTTGCTGTGTGATTCTCAGCAACCAGGCTCCTGCTGTAATTACACCTGGAACCTTTTCTTTCTTAAGCTGCTTTTTGAGTGTTCAGGCTCAAGGTCATGCTGCAAAGCTCCAGGTTAACCAACCAGTGGCTTGAGATGCAAAAGAGTGCAAAAGGTCTCATGTTTTTCTGTACATGAGTGCACTGGAATTATTATTTGAATGGATTTGCAAGCAGTACAATATCATGGCTGAGTGTTCTGATAAGACTGAAAGGAAATATTTTCAGAATATTTTGGTTCATGAAAAAAAAAAAAAAAAAAAAGCTTTGAATTGATTTCCTGGTTCGTGAGTGAAGCAACCAGAGAAATCTTGTTGTTCCCCACAAGATGGAACCCATTTTCTGGTGAGCCCAGGGGATAATTCCCCATTTCCAGGATGCTGGGTGAACAGGAGCAGCATTCCTGGCACACTGCAGCCCTGTATCTCTCTGTGATGAACAAATGCTCATTACAGCACAAATCAGGACACACACAGTCCATTCCCAGGTGCACTCTTGGCTTATTAAAGCCCCTCTGCACCTTAGTGACACCAGATGGACAGTGCCTTAGTGAAAGCTTGTGTTAGGGTAATAACAGTCTTGAAGTATTTACGGAATAATGTGTGAAATGTGGTTTTAATTTGTGGCTGGAAAGGTGCTCTTTAAGCATATTAACGTGTGCGTATTTTTATATATGCTAAATACGGGGCCAGTAAAAAGGGATCTCATTGATCCCAGAAATAATTTTTCATCACGAATAAGAGAACCCAAGAGCTTCTTGCATTAGAACTATTTATTATAAAATAAACAGCATATTTTATTGAGTATCCATGCCTGTTCCCCTGTGTCTGAAAATACATTACTTACACCTCTCCAATCTCACCATGAGGCCAGTCAGTCAGCAGTGTAAATCTTTCTTCTCCTCAGGCCATCACAGAACACATCAGTTACACTTTCTTTTCTTCTTTTTCTTTTGCATTGTTTACAAACCTACCAACATCTGAAGAAAGGACTTGTGTTTGTCTCAGAGGTCACATATTATACAATTCATTTGCTGGTTCAGTCACAGACACTACAAACTGTCTTGCCTTCAGTTCACATGCTGGAACCACTTTCCTTTTGTAACTGAACCAGACTCGTCCCCATGTGTGAGGTGAGACTTGTTAGGCACTGTATCTTTGTCTGATCATACTCAAGCAGTACGGAAACAAATCAAGATATCTGGAAAAGAGGTTTGGGTCAAAACAAACTGGCCAGATCCCAGGTTCTCATTTTTTTCTGAGATTTACACACCCATCAAGCATTTGAAGAGTGATATTCAGTAGGAGAAAAGGGTGCTTGGGAACATCTTCTTTGTCTTCCACAAAAATTGGTGTAGAGAAAATGAGATAATGGACTATGCTGAGTTTCCTAAAGAGCTGATTTTCATAAAAAAAAAAAAAAAAAAGAAGAAAATCCCCCACGGAGCTTCTGAATCAGAGCAGGGCACACAGCCATTGAAGCATTTAGTTGTGGTTAGTATCTTCAGCCTGGTGCACAGCAATGCACATGGGGACCGATTGTCATGAAACACCAGAATGAGTTGCTGATGGATACAGGATGAAAGACCCAGAGTGGATAAGGAGCTTAACACAAGCTTGGGAAGGGTTTCTGGCCCTTATGCTACCTCAGGGACAAGTGTTAAACCTAAGGAGGACTGAGAAAACAATAGAGAAAAAGAGGGAAGGTGGGGTACAACAGCTTCAAAGTGTAAGAAAAGATGAGACTGGCCCTTTCTCAAGAGCTTAGAAACAAAATTGGCTTCCTGGAGAGAGAACGTAAGAAATCTGGCAACCTAAATATATTTAAAGGACTTATAGCTCTCCAGGGAAAATTTTGAGGCTATTGAAGTAGAAAAAAACATTTGCTAAGATTAAACAGGCTTTTTTCCCCAGGAAAAAAAAAAAAAAAAAAAAAAAAAAAAAACAGAAAAAAAAAAAAAAAACTGACAAAGGAGACAAATGTTTGGCAGGAGATTCAGGAAAGAAAAAAAAAAAAAAAAAAAAAAAAGACTAAAACCCCACAACCTGGCAATAACAACATGATGTGGGAAATCTGGGTAGGGGAGAGGTCCAACTCACTTCCTCTTTGTCTTCCACAAAGACTGTAAGGGGAAAGTGAGATATTAGTCCATGCAGACTTTCTTAAAGAGCCAACTTCGCAAAGAGAAAAAAACAAAACTTCTTGAAAAGTCAGAAGAGAACCTTTCCAAGCAGAAATTTGAAAATTTAAGGCTAACGAGAACCCTTGCAGTGTTAATGTTGAACAGGCCTTAATACCTGGTATGTAATAGGGAATGACAATTGCTTCTTGACCTTGGGCTTGAGCCTAATGTTGAGAACAAGCATGGTCACAGTAAGTGGCTCATGTGATGAACTGGCAGGTGCTGAATGATTTTGGCTAATTTGATCACTCATTTTGAAGAAATTGACTGTGAAAGTGTTAGTGTGAAACAATACCTATTCAGGGCCTCTATCCTTCCATCCCTGAAGCAATGCACATGCTGTTGAGATTAATCTATTCATCTTGAGTTCTCAGCGTCTCCATCCTTGCACCCATAGAAAGCTGGACAGCACAATGTGTGACATCTCAGTTCTTATTGTGGCAGCAAGTCATTGACCTGAGGTTGGAGCTTTGCCTAAGAGAAGAGTGGAATCGGGGAGGAAGCAAGGTTCCTAGTGAAACTGTCCATAAATCTTGGTGATCTTTGTGAAGTGGATGGCAGGACTTGGAGAACTTGTATGTACTTACAGTGAGGTAAAGGTGAAAACCTTCCACTCACATCAGTGCAATTATACTACTGAATCCAAAGCTTATGGGAAAAATGCCCTTGCATTTCCATGGCCAGCTAGGTATGAAGGGCCCCAGTGAAAGGTCAGTATTAACCTGCCTTGTTAATACTCTGAACAGAGATGCCAAACTTATCAGCCCTTCCTTCCCACAAGTATGCAAGATGGATGAAGGTTCTCACAGAGTATATTCCCCTAAGATCAATGACCTGGTTAAGGCTAATTACCACACAGTCTCACTCTAAATTAAAAAGGACCTTAGTAACTGAAAGCCCTGTATGATTAAGTGGCTCCAAAGATTAACTGTGATAAGAGTGGTATGGTGCTTCCAAGTTTCCTCGGTGATACATATTTGTCACCCTCTGGACCCACTATACAGACCTTGGAGCTCCGTTTCATAAGGTCTGCAAAGTGAATTAGTGGTCATTTATCAGTTGGGAGTGGACAAGCCAAAGAATGCATTTGAGCACCAGCTTTGTCTGAGCAGCAGAATTTTGATCCCTGGAGTGTTGGTTGGGCTAGTGAGACTTGTGCTCTTCCATCAGCACATCTACCTTGCACCTCTTGCCCTAGCTGTCATACATGTGTTGATCCCAGGGCAGCCTTTAGGAGACTTTTTGTCCAGACCCTGACTTCATGTAAATGTTGAAGGCACCGATGGCTCCTGGTTTATCTGCCGAGTATGTGCAGAATGTGGCACTAGTGAGACACCCCACTGCCTACCTTTGTGCTTTGGTCCTAGCTTATACAGGAGGCTTCCTGTAGACGCAGCAGCTTTCCACCCCTACAGCCATTCCTATGCAAGGGGTGAAAGGGAGTGACTTTGGAGAAGCAAGGCTGACAGCTATTGGAAATTATTTCTGTACAATCCTTACAACAGAGAAGATAACAACCTAAGAACAACCCTCCAGTCTCAGAGCCAACATCCAGCTGGAGCAAATAGTCTCTCTGTCCATAGCTAGTAGTGAGTGCTTAGAAATTAATATAAGAAAGAGGAAAAGCAGAGAAAGAAAATTCCCTGCCAACACCCCTCCTCATTTTTCAGTAATCTGCAGTTTAAAGAGTCCCAGATTGAAGCTTGGATCCACTTCACTGTGTTTAATAAGCCCTTGATGTACTTTTCTTCCATGAATTTGTCTAATTGCTTTTTGAACCCATTTATACTTTGGGCAATGAGCTCTACAGTTTGATTATGCTTTGTGTGTGGAAAAGGACTTCCTTTTGTTTGTTTAAATCTGTGGCCTGATCAGTTTATTCAGTGGCTCTTATTTCTGCCTTACAAGAAACAGTGAATAATTGTTTGCAGTCACTTCCTCCACACTATTTATGATTTTATATAACCATACATACACCCCTCATTTATTTTCCCAAGTTAATGAGCCCTAGCCTTTTGATTTCTGTGTACAGGACCTGCTTTTCAGGTAACACATACCCATCTAGTTGTACTTGCCAGCCATCTCTATGCTCCTCCTATTTCTACAGAATGTTTGTCTGGGAGGGCACAACCAGAATAATCAGGATGCAAGCCATTTTAGTAGTACAACAGTGTTTTTATTTTTGTTCTCTAGATCTTTCCTAATTATTACTAACATACTATATATGTCCCTTTGACCTCTGCTGAGCACTGAACTGACTTTTTCAGAGAAATTTGAAGTGATTCCAAGATATCTCCTGAGAGATGTTAGCTAATTTGGAACCTGTTTCTATGTATTTACAATTAAAATTGATTTTCCTCATGTGCATCACTTTATATTTATCAACACAGAATATATTCTGGTCTGGAAGGGTTGTTACCGTTCACTTTGTAAAAAAAAATATTCTAAAAGTTGTTCTACTTACATTTCAAATAGAGAATGTTTCAGATTCATCCCTCTTAGACTACTGACCTCCTCCCTGATGATCTCTGACAAAAGAATTTATTAGGTTTTTCCACTATAGCCTTTTCTTCCTTGAGCACCCATTACACCCTAATCATGAACCGCCAGTGTAAAATATCTGACAAGTTTCTTGTTTCTGATGTGCTTGAATTGTTACTTCAATTGCCTTTCTGGAGTTGTTTCTGAAAATCTTTTTTTCCCTGGCATATGATAAATTTTACATTGAAATTGGTCAAGTTTACTCTTTTCTACCTTCCTCTTTTTGGCTGAATTTCTGTTCTTCAGTGGATATCTTATACTTTCAGTATTTTTTTTTTTTAATATACTGCAGCTGAACCAAACATAGCCCTTTTTCCTGTATTCACTCCTCCTGCAATTTTTGATACTGTAAATTTTAGTGAGCATCTAATGTGACCTTTTCAATAATTTTCATGCCACAGGAAAAATTTTACCCTCTTAGCTGTTGAATTTTGCCTCATTTTTTATGAAGTTAGCTTTCCTCAAGTTAAATTCTAATGCTACTGAAATGAAGGATTTGTTTATTTGTTTCCCAGTCCTACAAGACTGGTGAATTGAATTAAATTGTGCTCATTATTACAGACTGATTCTTAAATACCTGTGTCTTAAATCCAGTCCCGGTCAGGACTGGATGAGGAGTTGTTTTTCCTCCTGCAGGATCTCAGAACTGTGTATCCAGACTTTTTATATACATCAGGATCAATACATAGACCATGTATTAACAGGAACTGGATGGGACATGATTTCTTTTCAGGGTAAAACAACTCATATGTTAAATAACTGGGTTAGCATATTGGCAGTCTGAGATCTTCTTTGGGGTGTTTTGGTTTTTTTTTTTTTGCCATTTTTGTTTATTAATAATTCATAAGACTATGCTTCCAGAAGTAGATACTTATATCGCATATCTCCATGCTGTGTTCCTGCCACAGTTCACATGGAAGGGGACAGATTTTCAGTGTACTAATGTCCAGATTTTTCCAAAAATAGATGTAGAAGCATTTCTTAAGACACTCAGAGAATCACTGATGATTTCTGAGTGTCCGTAGTTACATTGTCCATATCTTTCCTTTCTGCTTTCTTCAAGAATTTGCCACAATTCTGCCACTTTATATAAATGGTATCTTAAAAATCCCCAAATGTACAGGGCTTGTGCCATCTATACCAGCGTTTCCTAAAAGTTTGCTCTACTATCTGATGCAATAAATATTGCTTAGAACATCCAAGACTATAAATCTCTAGGAGAATAGCCTGAACCCAGTAGCAAATTATCACAGGCAAACTTACAAATTTATACAGACTTACATATTTTACTTGGGCTCAAACTCAAATGCTTAATATGTGGGCCCTGTGCACGGGATCAACTGGAAACCAGAACCTTTCTCTGTAACCCTTTAATAAATCCATTCCTTTATTTTTAGTAGTGGCTTTAACTGCCAACAGTTATCTGTCATGTCTGGCCTGTCTGGTCTTCTTCACTGTCATATCAGAGCGCTCATATTAAATAATATACTGGCATCATGTTTTTGTAAGAGGATTTTGATAAGCAATAAAGAGAGAGTCTGATAGCACTGCCATAAAACTCCTATAAGGAGGGTTGAATCTACCCATTATGTACCAGAATTAACTCCGTCAGCATGCTTCCAAGAACAGCTGCTCTTGGCTATCCCAGCCCTACATTTCTGTAGCTTTCAGCAAAAGCCCCTTCTCTCAGCACTGCAGCACTACCTGCTCTTCAGGCGAAGAGTCCTCACACAGGCACCCAGCAGCACTGTCCACCGTCGTATTCCTGCTATCCCCTCCGAGTGCCAAGCAAGAAAAATGGTGGCATATTTTATGCTATTGACAAATGGTGACAGGATTCAGATGGCTGAGCTCATTTCCACTTTAGCCTTGAGCAGGTTTGAACCTCCATCTCCAGCATTGAGAGTTTTAGTGTATCATCTGCTACCTTTCCGAACTTGCTCCAAGGTCAGGCCTACTAAAGAAAGGATCCGGATTAATTGTCATGGAAAAGAGGAGATTTCAAGGTAACTGTCAAGAAATGAAAAGGCTGGAAACATAGAGCAAATAAATTAGGCTACTTTCACCTACACACTTAATGTTTCTATACTGCCCATGTGCTGGAGAAGGGTTCCCAGGCTGTGCTTTACCCATCCCTGGACTCTAAAAGGCGGTATACAGAAGCACACAAAACCATAATTGTTTTCAATTTTCTCTTTTCAAGTGAAATTTTATAATCAGAGTACAAGGGGATCTGCAAGACAAGTTGGCAGAGGTTTGGGGCCAAATGTAATTTGAGATCACTGCCCCAGAAATACTGGAACCAGATAGAGACATAAAAATTCTTTGCATGTAGGTTGAAAACTAAGTACAACAGTTGTTATTCTGTCTGTCTTAGTCTGGCAAGATACTGGGATAATAAGAGGTGGGGAAACATTGTTTCTGCTATTGATACTGCATGATTACTTTTTCTTAAAATGTGTCTCTTTAGAGAAGATGTATAAAATTGACAAAAGCAATCTATGCATTCCCAGAAAAGGTCTGCAAAATTATGGGCTGCAATCTAAAAGCTGGCGTAGCAGAAATGCAGTGGGATCCACTCTAGCAGTGACTTATAATTTCCCACCAGCTGAATTCTGATGGTAGTGAGTAGGACAGGAGGAGGGATGCAATGCCCAGGAGGAGAGCACTGCTATTTTTGCACAAATACATTAATAATCAACAACGATGAGAAATTAAACAGAAAACTCACATAGCAGTTTAATAGGATTTTGGCAACAGCTGATATACTTATGAAGTTTTCCATGAATCTAACAAGGACTCCAACAAATTCCTTTTCCCGTTTTAATGGAGGTTAAACAGATTTATGCAAATCTTAGAACAGATTTATTAAATATTATGTAGATTTTTTACAAACCCACTGGAGATTCAATAACAGTTATTTTTGAGTTAGCAAATCTTTTCTTGTGCTTGTTAGAGATCTTGGTAGATTAAACAAGGAACCAGGTCTAGCAAATGTTGAAATTTAATATTTAGAGTCAGACTGAATAAACCATGGGTGGATTTTGCAATGACGTGTTCAAGATTTAACAAATATTGTCTCATCTCAAGAAAATAAATGTTAAATAAGGATGAAGCTAATAAGGTTCAGCAAGGCAAGAGCTCCATTTACAAATCTTTTATGTATTTAATAAATACATTTATTAAATGAAGTGCAGTGCTCATTGGAGATTGTATCGATGTAAGAAATTCATCTCTGGTACGACTTAGTCAGACTAATTCTCCATTTATTAAATGTTCTTGAGATTTAGAGAGTCCATATCAAGCTTAATGTGTATCTGGGAAGGGTCTGTAAAGCATTCAGAAGAAATGGCAGCCAGTGGCAGCCTTGGGGTTAGGAAGTACCTTTATCTTTTTTGCTTATGTTTCACCCCAGGAAAGGGACATCTGAAGAAAGGAAGAGAAAATAATTTTGAAACGAAAGTGTTTCTAATATTAAATTTGTGTGGGAGAGAAGCTTCTGGAGGTAGTCATGGGGGAAAGGGAAGCTCATATCCCAAAGTAGGAGAACAATGAAGTGAATGGGATTGTGGTAGCTGTGAGATTATATAGACTTGGCACACTGGGACAGACACAAACAAGTATCTAAGCCACTGAATTTTTAGCATTTTTAGTATCAGGGAAAAGTTATATCCTTCAGATTGCAGTGGACTGACCCCTTAGACATAGTGCAGGTAGAATAGCAGGGCAAACATCTGTTAGTCATTTGTCTTTTTCTTTTCCTGTGACTTCTATTCCTGGCCAGCTCAGCTCTTGACCACCTTGCTGAGACCAACAGAAAGACAATGGGTTGTTCTGGTCATTTCAAGTGTGGATTATCCCCTGGTAGCTGGATCGAGGCTCTCAGCTCGTGCCTGGGGTCCCCAGAGAGCTGCTAGATGTTCTCAGGGCTCAGCTGCTGCTGCTCTGGAGTATGTCATGCAAAGTACTGCTCCCTGAAGGATGTGTATAAATTAGAGCTACAGTCCCACTGACGACCCCAAGCATGGTTTGGTGACTCAAAATTCACACTGCCCAATGTCACCATGCTCTTCCTGATGGCATTGCAGCAGCATGCTCACTGTCCCCAGAGCATTAACACTTCCACAAACTCCTACCGCATGTGGTGTCCTCAAAGACTGGTTATGTGAACATGCTAATAATTGGAGTGTGATTTGATAGGCCTGGGACAAATGTATTTGGCTTCTTTTCATATCTAGAAAATGTCTCTTAGAGTAAAATTTTTAGTGATGATGTTTGAGAAGTGAAAATCTTGAGTTCCGCTTGGCATAGGTAGTTCAAAATATAGTGTAAATTAAATGTGGAAGAGAATCAAGAGTACAAAACCACATCATTTGCAGTCAGCTCCCTGCACTGGGACATTTCAGGTTTCTTGGAGACAAGAGCAGAGGACTTCATAGCTTGACAGAGGTATTTTCCTTTTCACAAACGGCTTAAATGGAGCAATAATACAAGTCCATTTCACTTGGATTCCCCTTTCCTGTGCCTGTATCAAGTCTCAGCATGCACGCAGCAAGTCTCACCCCTTCCTAGTCCCACACAGTGTCCGTCTTGCAGAGGAGGTGCTGTTCCAAAGAATTTCACAAGAGGGTGTTTCTGGCAGAGTGTGTAGAATCCTTACTGCCTGCAGCTCATCTTGAAAGTCTCCAATCATCTCTCATAGAGGGGGACAAAGCAAGGGGACCTCGACTAGGCAGGGGGAGCCCACCAGGAATGTACGCTTACTACAAACAGGACTATTTACTTCTGTCTGCCGCTGTTTCAGAGCAGATCAGCTAAAGAGATTTCCCAACAGCAGAAAAAACATCTCTCAGAGGAGATAATAATCATAATTGAAATCAGAAAACCTTCAAGTATCTTTGTGTGTACAGTAATAGCACGACATTTAGAATCACAGTGGGATTAATAATGGGGAGCATTGTTCTGCCAGTTGTGGTCTGTTTTGTTTGGAGGGAGATGCATTGCACTGCTGTTGCAGCAGTCTCCAGGGATGGCTGCTGCCAGGCTTTGCCCCCAGTCCCTTGCTGGAGCTGAAGGTGGGGTGGCATATGGTTTACCATTCAGTGGAAGAATGACTGGACTTAACAGTGTAACCCCCAGCATGATGGAAATTAAGCTATTTAGCATTCTGCCACTCCACACAGGAAGAAAAGAAGTGCAAGAAAGCTGAACTGAGATTCAGCTCACACCAGCCTTTGCAGGAACAATTATAAAATGCAAATACTATAGACACTTCCTTAACAAAGCAAATCTATCCATTACCTGCCTCTGTTCTTTTATCAGGCATCTATTTAAAGAGAAAATTTTTTCCTATTTCCTTTTTTTTTTTCCCTTCCATGCTCTATGATGTTAATAGAAGTTGTCCATCAGATTCATCACTGTATCACCATGCCAAAGTAAGCTGACTCCTAAATACTTACTGTGTCACATCAGATAACTATGATAACACTGTTGGGCATCTCCTTGTGTTGAGCAGCTTTTTACAGCATGAAGGTTTATGGCAGGTGAGAACTCCTCATTTTACAGCAGGAACAGAGAGAAAACCACACTTTTTGCCAGAGCAACTCCCACATGTTGGCAGGGAGCCACCAACCATATTAACCCATACCCATTCAGCGAGCAAGCAAGATGTGCTAAAGAAACAACCATTGCTCAAGATGGTCACTTTTATTTCTAAACCAACCTTGCCCTGGAACTATATCAGCTCTGACTACAGCATCATTTGCTGATGATCTCTTCTCTCTGGGCCATGGTCCAAGGGCAGCTCAGTCCCATCCAGTTCAGAGCCTGAGATAGTGAAAAAAAGCTCAGGTTACCAAGATGCCAAGCAAATATTGAAAAGCAGACAAGAGCCCTGAATACTGTTTAAAAAAAAAAAAAAAACAACAAAAAAAAAAAAAACACAGAAACAAACAAACAAATCAAAAAAAACAGTACACAGATGGGAAAAACCTCTTCTCCCCAACCCAGACAGCTGGGGTTTTTTCTTACTGTTAAACCTGCTTCACTTATCACAGTGCGGACAAGCTTGACATGGAGACCCTCCTGCTATAAAATCAGGGACTCCTTTTACAGAGCCAGAGGAGCTGGTTCTTTCACCGTTTTCAGCACGATGGCTATGCCAGGCAGCTACGCAGCAGGTGTCAGCAGTGACGCGTAAAAGCAGACAAGTGTGTCTCAGTATTCCCTGCCTGCTGGTCCCTCTCTTTTTCTGTCATTTACATGATGTGCAAATTATCAGAGTATTTTGCTGCCTTCAACAGGATTTTGAAAATAGATCATCCAAAATTAAGGTCACTTTTCTCCCTTCCTGATTAGCACTGAGCTGCTTCCTTATCTCAGGGGTGGGAAATAAAATTTAAATGAGGTTCAACATTTATTAGGAAATTTTCTTTAGGATGCTGTTATGTTCTCACTTCTAAGATCTATTTCCTTGCAGCAATCAGTTTTAAGAGTCTCTATTTAGTTCAGGTGACAGGTCCAGTGGAGTGAGACATGGGTAAATCGGAGGCTTAAAGTTAGAATAAAAGAGAAGTCAAATGGAATTGGGTTTTATACTCAGCCTTCCATACTGAGTGCATTGTTATTCACATTTATCACTATCTATAAAAGATGCAAGAAGAAGAGGAAAAAAGCAGGAAATGAAATGCCAAAAAAATAACTGTCTTTAAATGATGAACAGCTGAAGAAAGCCAGAGAACTCAGACTAAAAAGGACATCCTGAGATAAGGCCCTGAATGTTGGATTTGTTAAAGGGAGAGAGGAGCTGGAAGACATAAAGTGTGATGTGGGAATTTACAAAACTCTTCACAATGAGAACTCAGCTAACTCCTAACTCACTTAATCTGCAGACCCAATTATCTTCACCCCATCAGAAAGTCCTCTACAACAAGCAAAAAAAAAAAACCCAGAAAACAACCCACTGTAACATTTCCTTCCCATTTTTTGTTTAATGGCAGAGTGCTCTGCTGAGATTTCCCAGCACTAAGAATCCATTACTTTTAACTCAATATGCCACAGTACTTTTATGAGTATGCTAACTAGCACTGTAAATAATTGAAAATAAGTGATACTTGTTAAAATAAATGAACAAAGTGTATTTTGTAATGCAATATCTTTGATTTTTTTATTGTGTTTGATTGCTAATTTGCAGAATTCCGCACTTCCAAATACATCTCTTAGTCATTAGTGGAACTTGTTCTGATCTGCTTCATGAATAGAAATGACTGCATGGTTTCGATATCAATAAAATAGGGGATTGCATGGCTATGGAATATGTCAGTTAAAGAAGAGGAAAGGACAGGAGTTGCTGTTGTTGTGTAGTTTAGGAATTTATCCTGCTTGTTCTTCATCCTCCTAAAACTGGAGTGCTTTGCAAGTGGGGGCAACAGGAGAAAAAGGGTTTGGAAAACAGTAAAGTAAGAGATGTTTCTTCTACATAGGTTACAAATTTTGTTGAAACTCAAATCTCTCTGGTTTTATTTTTTGGTGGTAGGTGTGGAATGGAATAACCATGTCATGAGTTCATTTTTTCTAAAGAAAGGATATTTTTGAAGGGAGCAAGTGGTGGCCTGTTTCTTCCCTCTGCCAGTGAGCACCATCACTGTCATTTCAAGAGACACCAGGGTGAATACCATCAGCCTGGTCTCATGATCCATGCTGGCCAAAAGATTACAAATATTGTCAAGTCAAGCAAATTAAACCATGAACCACTTAATGGCTGCACCAGCAACCATCCCAGAGCCTGAGAAACTGCTGGGCATCCTGACCCAACAGGGCACTGCACATGCAGGCACCACGCCACAGTCAGCAGCTCCTTGCTGCCATAAAGGATCTGTATATACTCAGTTGCTTAACCAGGGTGCTTTTTTTTGTGCCTTCATTTACATCCAATATCCATTGCTACTCACTTAGTGTATATGCTCATGTCTTCCTTCTGTTTCAAAACCTGCTTGTTCTTTTAGAGCCTTATCCAGTACTGCTGATATCAAACAGGAATGTTTCCTCTCCTACACAATTATGGACGTCACAGTTGGAGGGGACTTCAGTAGAGCAGCAGATCCATTTCGCTGCCCCAGGGCAGGGTAAACTGTCCTCATGTCATCTCTGACAGATGTTTGTCCCATTTAAAGACTATCAAAGACAGGGACTCTGCTGTATTCCTGGTGTTCTGTTTTCTTCATCACTTGAAAGCTTTTCCTGATATCTCAGTCTTTTCTGTTGTATTTTTTTCCTATTTCTACTTACCCTACTAACTCTAAAAGTGGAGGACAGATTATAGCCTTTCTAAGTGTCTTTTTAATGTTATTCAAAATTTAAGTTCCCCACTGAATTTACTCTTCTCTCAGTGCTTTCCTTCGATCTCTCTCCAATTGCTCTGCCCATCCCTTGAAGTGTGTATTAAAACCTTACGCCAATTGCCTAGGAAAGCTTCCAATACACCAGGTTTCATTACTGCTTAAGGGAGAGTAATTTCATATCTCATGGCCTAAGATTTCTATGACAGGCTTTTACATTTCAGGCAAGCAGGTCTGTACAGCGCTTGACCTGGCCGCCTTCAATTGCTTGCCCTTCAGTCAGAATAAAAGTTGGCTACACTCAGTCAAGCCAAATTCCCAACTAGCTTGAGCAGAAGATGTTATTAAGGGCTCCAAGATTTGACCCTATGTCCTAGATCACGTGAGTGACCTCAAGATGTACCAGAAAACAGTCTATTAGCTAAACTGTCTCCTCTGCATTTTTTAATAAAGGACTGTTTCAAAGTTAAAGAAGTCTAGCAGCGTGTCAAATACTTTTTTTTTCCTTATGTATGAATTTCTATGAGCCATATGGAAAGGAAGAGGGGGAGGGCACAAAATTTCCATATAAAGCCACTTTGCCTTGATAACAAGATTCAAAATTCCCTTTGCAGGCAGAATCTAAAAGGTTAAACGTGTCAGTGGAGCTGCCACTGCTACCCCCCCAGTTTCCCCCCAAAACAACTCATTTTTTTGACAAAGCCAATTATCTGAAAATGACAGGAAATGATTAGTCATGTTAATTAAAAATAATTTTCTTTCCCACTCCTAAAAAGGTCAGATCATCAGCTGTATGGAAAATTGAGCCTTCATGCACTTTCATTTGATTTCCCATTCAAAGTCTAATTAGTTACAATTTGTTGTTAAAAGAGATCATTTTTTTTGATAAAGCCCACATTTTTAATCCTCTCCGTAGTCATTATCAGGTTGATATTATTGTACTGTATGTGTATACCATTTCATTGTGGCTAGCCCAGAAAATAATGAACAAAAGCTCACTGGGAGAGGTGTATTTGGAGACTGTTTCTGTGCACTCTGTGATGTCCTCCAGCTTGAGAGGTTTCTCCAGCTGCACCAAGCAGCTTTGTGTGGTTCAGCAACTGGGAGAAATCAGGCCCTTTCGGACACTTTGGAGCTTCTCCCTGTCATGCATTTCTGGAGAATTTAGAAGATAAAGATGATACTACAAAACAGAGTTCATCCTCCAGAAAATCAAATGGGGAGAGCAACATCGGGGGAGGAAAATATGTTTCTTGTCCTAGCCTTCACTTGGTTTTCCATGTGTCACCACTGGTGAATAATATCTTTAAGTAGTATTGGGTTGAGTTCAGCCAGTTCTTGAGGTTATTTCCTGGTGGCTGCCTGCAGTATAAGACAACACTTCTAGCCCTTCCAGTTATTTCTCAGTGTCTTGTCTCAGCAACAAGAGCTGCATGGATCCAACAGGTTTGTTGCAAAAGCCACATTTATTCGGTCAGAGGAAGTCAAAAGGCATCATCCGCAGGCAGCTTCCTCATCATTAGATTTTCTTATTTCTCCAACATTAACAATCTCACTTGTGAATGACAGTGCTGGTTATTTTAACTGAGTGATGCAGAGGGTTCAGCCTTCAGGTGGGGAAAATTAGCAGTCTCATCCTTGTCCCAAGTGGTGATAATTACTAGACATTGTCGCTGTGCCTGAGGACACTAGACCAGGAGCCTCATGCATCATCATGCTACAGCTGTACAGGCATTTAAAAATGGCCTTGTACTATGGGCACAGAGGGAAAAGACTGGGTGGAACTGGTGAACAAGTGGTGGAAGAGGGAAGGTGTAGACTTGAGGTGATCTCTAACCAACGAGAACTTGAACAACACAAGGCGCTTGCACCAGAGGCCTCTCAATCAGAGGGTTTCCTTACACGATCTCTGACTATGATTACCTCCAAAAAAATAGAGGTTTGGAAATACCATTAGGGCTCTCTCTGCTGTTGTGTTTCAATGCTCCTGAATACAGAGCCAAGGCAAGAGACAGAGTGGATAAAGGTGGAAAAGGTTCATTTTAATTTCTTGGGTAGAGGTACCAGGGAATTTCCTGGGCTGACTGACTAGCTCTGCCATTTACTCATTCAGTCCGTAACCTTACTCACTTCACACCGGGTGAGCTAACTGGTGGCTTTTTCTCTTGTGTGCAAGACACACAACCTGGCTATTCCCATCCTTTCTGTGATAAAGAGATGAGACCAGTGAAAAATGTATGTTCTTCTGTCTACCATGGAGAGTTTTCTTAAAGGTATTTATTTATTTATTTATTTTCCCCTCTTTTCAAATAAAATAAGTCACATGACTGGCAGCTTATACATGGAAAATAATGCTGAAAAAATAAGCACTCACAATTTGCTTATGTACAAACTCCACACAGAGAGACAATGTTGATAAGAGTGAAAATTTACAACATTCAGCTATAAAATATCAAGACATTGTCTAGTCTCATAGAGACTACCCGATAGGCTGTGAGTGATAAATACAATTTTGGGAAACTCCTCAATATGAGAATTGAATAATTTAAAGATTTCCAGCCTCATCTTGGCTCATACTGGAACCAGTGCTCTGTCCCTTTCCAGTCGCCTTGAAGTAGCTTACTCCCAAAGAAAATTGCTTTTTCTTTTAATGAGAATTTGTGCTTCCACATCTCCTCCCACCTCCTGTGGGTGCAGTGAACCTGGGGAACAAATAGGAGTGTTATTACTGAAAATAACAGCTTAGAAGAGTTTCAGACTAACTCCCAGTGACTTAATAGAGCCCGTCAACATGGAAAGACCATTGAGTAGCACAAGTCAAATGAGAAACCACTTAGCAGCACAGCAGTGTGAGAGATTAAAATGCCTTTTTTCAGAATGTAAAGGTCAGTGAGGCAGTAAACTCCTTAAAGGGGAAGACAATACATTTCATGCATGAAGGACCAAGCCTGGAAAGATATGTGTCAGCCACATGTGTCAATAATCCCTTCTAAAATAAAATATATTTATAGATATCATTTGGGGACTTCATGGCATGTGAAGGCAACAACAGCCCTGTGGCCATCCACAGGCTCCCCAGCTGGAATAAAAACCATCAGAGAGTTACGCCCATTTTTCTGTATCTTGATATAATCCCACTGCCAATGTCTGAGAGAGCAGCTCATGCCATGAGGCACCAACTCATCCTGTCCCACTCGCATTTCCACTGCTCTCTGACATCCAGGATTAGCCACCTAATGGGACTGCTCATTGAACGGGCACACAATCATGTGTGCATGCACTAACATCCATTTTAAAGACTTTGAAATAGCAGTTGTCAACCAGATATTTGAATGAATCTGTACAGGCAGAAAGTGGCAATGGCCTCATCACATTGTACGAGCCCACCTTACTTAGCTAATTGGGGTTCGGTTGAGCTCACCTCAGTCCAAAGACCTCACTCTCCTGTGCATCAGTGCTACCTTTCTATTCCATCCATTTGGAAAAAAAAAAAAAAAAAAAAAAAAAAAAAAAAAAAAAAGGCAAAAAGCACAAAAGGATCATTAAGGAGTCAATTTTGATGTTACACTAGGCAGTCGTAACGTGTGAATGAGTCTGCCAAGGAATGGAGGAATATACTGAGTGCACCTGATATGCTCACAAATAGAAACATGGAGGAAAAGAAAGATGGAGAGTATTTTGTAGAGGTGAATTCTCCTCTCCTTTGTGACCCTGTGAATCCAAAATGATATTACTAGTGGACATAGAAAGTTGTAGCAGAATCTATCCTCCTGCCTCTGTTTTCCAGCTCCATTTCCTCTGCATATTATTGATGATAATAATAACAATAATAATACCCAGCTCTTAAAGCTTTTCCAGAAAAAGCTAATGTATCTAAGCCTGCTGCCAGCAGGGGATATGGAACAGCTTACTATGGGAAAATGCTGATTCTGAGAATCTGTATGTTTCAGGGGACAGTATCAATTTCATCTGACTTTTATTTAACATTCTGCTTGTGTAAGGTTGAAGCATTTTGTTTCAGCCTCATCACACTGCCTCTCATATGAATTGTGTTATACACCAACAAACGTTTCAGTGAGGCAATTTGGAAAAGCAGTTTGGGGAAGGGAAACTTCATTTCATGAGAAATTTCAAAATGCCAGGGTACTTTTTTAGAAATTGCTCAGTCTTTTCGGAAATTTCTCTGGGATGGAAAGAACAGAAACTGCAATGTTTGGGGAGCACTAGCTGGAAGTCAGAAGCTTGATAAAGACAGTAATTTTGAGAGTGAACTAGCCTATTCTAAAGACCACAAGGAGAAAAAATTAAAAAAAAATAAAAAAAAAAAAAAAGGAGTCTGAAGCTCCTGTGAAATACAGGGATCAAATTTCCCAAGGACAGCTATGTCTATGACTCTTTTTTTCACCATCATTTTTCAAGAGCACAACAGCCTTTTAGAACTGGCTCAAGGTTTCTCAGCAGCTTGGGCAGGACTGAGCACTGCCATCCCATGCACAGAGCACTGGGACATTAGAAGGAGCACAGAGGAGGCAGCGTGCTCAGAAACGATGCCCAGAGCAGGGCGCCAGATCTATCTCAGCATGGGAGACACTGTCATAGAATCACAGAATGGTTTGGGTTGGAAGGGACCTTAAAGATCATCCAGTTCCACCCCTCCTACCATTAGACCAGGTTGCTCAAAGCCCCGTCCAACCTGGCCTTGAACCCTTCCAGGGAGGGTGTAGCAACAGCTTCCCTGGGAAACCTGTTCAGTGTCTCACCAACCTCATAGTGAAGAATTTCTTCCTAATATCTAATCTAAATCTACCCTTTTTCAGTTTAAAACTGTTACCCCTCATCTTACCACTGCACTCCCTGACAAAGAGCCCCTCCTCATCTTTCCTGTAGGCCCCCTTTGATACTGGAAAGCTGCTATAAGTCCAGTCATGCAAGCTTCCTGGAGCTGTGCAGTTAGGAAAGCAAATCAAAGACACTTTGCTGCCCAAAACCCACTAGGTCAACACCTACCATCATCCCCGAAGGTACCACCATCAGGACACTATTACTAATACAATGCACGCAGGTTTACACCTATACCACTGACCTGCTCTGCATCCCTTAACAAATTTCTTCATCTCTGTCTTCTATCCACCTTCCTCTGGTTTTGTCCAATTTAGCTCTTCCTGAGGGCAAGAACTCCAGGTGGCTCTTTAGTGTCTAACACAACCTTGGTTAGTGCTCCTAGGCAGGAATGTGTTACAGATAATAAACTTTAGTGCTTAGATGATGAAAATAGCCTGGGGTCTTCATTCAACATTGCACTCAACATGAGCATATATGGGATCAGATCTTGCATTATCTTGATCTTTGCAGTGAGTTTTGTGGCACTAGGAACTCAATGAAAACCATAAAACTAAGACATGAAATGCTGCTGCCTGCCTACATCCAATCTTTGATTTGGATGTTAAGCCATGTGGAGACTGCACACTCATTGTAAATTCATTAGGGAGCCAAAACAAAAAACATCTCGAGGAAATGGTAAATGGGAAAAAGGTTTCTGTTTTTTTTTAATAACGCATGCTCTGTTTGAAGGGTTTGTTGAGGATCTTGTTTATAATCCTGCTGCAAATAAAGTGCTCCGAAATAAAAGCTGTTTGGTCCTTTCAAGCTAACAGCCCTTTGTTCGCAGCACATTAGTGGAACAATTTTTAAATAATGACTTAATTTTTCTTTTCTCTTGAAAGATGCTTTTTTGCAGTCAGAAGCTGGTTCTTTATTTTCCCAGTCTGCACTCTAATTCATTAGTACTAGTTGCATCCAACTTTTAAAGGTTTATTTGTTCAGCTAGAAATGGGACATTAACATTTTAAGAGAGTGATGCATAGCTTTTAGAGATAATATTCTCTCTGCCCTATTCTGCTGATACTCTCTTAGAAAGTGCCGAATGCCACATTCTCTCCCTCCAAAACAATGAGTTTATTATAAGCAGTTTATCACTTGGGGCATGATTTTCTATTTTTCTCTTTTTCCCCACTTTTTTTTGCTAATAAAAGCACTTAAAATTTTCTAAATGCATTTACTGGGCTGAAAATTTGGAGATTGGCAGTATTATTCAGACTCAAGAAAAAGGCAAGCACATCATGAGCCTTATTGTCCCACCCCTGGAGCATATTTTAAAGGCAAGTCAGGATCCTTCTGCCACTCCTGCCTGTGCACATTGACCATGGTCTGGAGCAGTCACTTATGGCCAGGTCTGCTACCCCATACCTGAGTGTCAGCAGTCACTGTAGCTCTGGGACACCTGAGTAGAAGTTAAGCATCTAAATCACTCAAAGATACTGCCCCATTGAGGGAGGAATGAAGTCCTGCATTATGTGCAAAATACTGCATTGAAAGAGCATTAAGGATGTAAAATCAAATGCTTGTAAATTAAGCCATTCCATAATTATAATTTCGTACTCAGTCTGGAAATATAAGCACTGCGACATTCCATGCACTTTGTATTGTCTCTCTCACTGTTTGTAACTTGGCTAAAAGAGGGTAGGTGAGACAAGGAAAACCCATATGTTTCTGGTAGAGGATGATCTCCTCACCAGCAGATTACATTCCTGCCCCATTGCAGAGTTTGTGGACTATAGGACTATAGAATTTTTCCATAAAATTGCTGCTAGAATTTAACATCAGTAAAGCAAATAATTTATACCAGTTCAGATACTAGTAAATGTCTGAATGATGTGAAGAAAAAAAAAAAAAAAAAAAAGCCAAACAAACAAACAAAAAAAAAACCACAGAAACAAACAAAAACAGAAAACAAAACAAAAGCAAAATAACCCAAAATGAAAAAGGCAAACTCACCTGGCATGAAATCAGGCACCTAAACGGTTTGCATTAAGCCATGCCGTAAACCAATAGTTTTTGAGACTTGTACTACCAACCTGTGCCTTTTTAGCTTAAATACTTACCAACATGTAAGTATTTCTAGCTCCTCTCATCCTCTTTCAGCAATACATTCTAATTTTAACTCCAGCTGCAGCCCAGACAGCACTCAAATATTGGAAATCTGGCAGTGGCAAACTCTCATCTCCTTCCCTCTGTGCTGTAGTTGTGCTAACCCAAGGCAAGCTGTGTGGTCCAAGATGCTCGTTTCCATCTTCCAGACACTAGCCTTCCCTCCTCCAGCTTCCCAATCTCAAACACATGATTACAACTGCCAGGGTTCATTTCTGCAGCACCTTGAACCATCTGATACCAGGCATTGCAATAGCGGAAAGAGGGGGCTTGGACCAAATAGTCAGAGCTGGTAAAACATGGGGCCATTTAGGTCTGTGATTGGGGTTGAGAGACATCAGCTCCACTCCCTGAGCTGCCAGAATAAGCTTGCACATTCCTGGGTAAACCAAACATTTTTCTGTGACGTCTTTCCCTTAGCACCTACGTCATGGGGT
Source organism: Tyto alba (assembly GCF_018691265.1). Classification (NCBI taxonomy): domain Eukaryota; kingdom Metazoa; phylum Chordata; class Aves; order Strigiformes; family Tytonidae; genus Tyto; species Tyto alba. The sequence continues at coordinate 8,420,210 of NW_024881317.1, forward strand.
AGTATCCACCTGGCTTTGAAATCCACTGGAAAAATTGTTGCTGTGTTCCTAACATAATGGCCATAGACACATATTGACTATTCTGTGATTGCTCTTCATGTCCAGAAGTCACAGCTGACCATATTTTAAAATAAAAGGATATGAGGGTTGTACTCTAGGTTTGAGAATGATCTGGAGTAGTAAGAGGAGCATGGCATCATTTGTGTGAGTAAATGTAGCATTTAAATGCATGTTTATACAGAGTGGTTCAACAGCAAACTAAATCAAGTGCACCAGCTACCTGGCAACAAAGGGCCATTGAAGGTACACAGAGACCAGATTTGTCAGCCTGGACAGATTCAGGCAGAGTAACATGAATAAAAATGTGATTCGCATTAATTTCCTGACTTTTATCAGATTGTGTCATGAATAGTCTTGGTATTAACTGAATCTACATTTGTATCTGTTATCATCTATTTGGCTGACCGAGACTAGCAATTAATAATAACAGCAACAGGAATAACGCTGCTTTCTGAGCCGAAAAATATCTGACAATGATTAAACTGCAAATCTAAATAATTGATATTAATTACATGAAGTTTTTAGCAATAATCTGCACAAAAGACCTCTGAAATTAGAGCATTAGAAACCAGAGATAATGCTCAGCACCTGGTCCAGAGGCATTATGCAGACAAGTAGGTGATATGAACCCAAGGACTGTGATTCATAGAGCTCTTCATCTTCTTTTACCTATGTTAAGCTGGCATTTGCTGAAGTAAGATGTCCAGTCTGGCAGAAAAGAGATTACTTGGACCCTGACATGTTAAAAGTAAAATAATTTTAAATTTCTGTCTTTGAACAAGCAAGCATTCCTGGAAGATTTGCAGTAAAAAAGGTCTTATTTTATTATTTTAGACCCTCCTTTCTGCTCCTGATTTGCAGTCTCAGGAAAATGTACACACAGTCAAATACCATCCCACAGAGAAGTGACTGGACAGTGAATCCAGATGTCATGGACATAGCTTGGATCTCAAAATCAACAACAAAATTTTAAAATATTTATGTTCCCTGGAAAGACGGTGACTTATGTTAAAGCTGCAGCAGTGGGAACCTGGTGGATAGATGTCAGACACCAGCTGAGCATCTGGCCCCTTATTGTATTTTAAATGATGCACATTTATAACTGTAAAGCAGGCCGACAAGCGATACTGTCTAGCATCACCATCACTAATAGCTCTAATAGCTCATGTATCTGTAGCCTGATTCATCCTGTCCCATCTCAAAGCAATTTTGAGACAATGGGTCCAGCTCTTTGCAGAAAGATATAAATGAGATATATAGAAAAGGCACAGTTCTCTCCACAATAATCAAATGACACTGATTCCCTTTCCAGTCTGAGCCACCAGCCACCTAGTTGTAGCCCAGGGAGGCAAATGCTATGTAGAAATCTGGAAAAAACTTTCCATTTCTTTTTAACTTATTACTCTCACCTTAGCAAATGTTTAAACACTTTTTTTTTTTTTTTTAAGAAGAAAACAAAACAAAACAAAACAAACAAACAAACTGGTATGGTCTTTTTAAGGAAAAAATGCTGAAATGTGCAAATATGCAGTACAAGCCTAATCAAATCCATCATCTGCTAAGCCTTCCTGGTAAGGGTGCAGCTCCCTTTGAAGTCAGCATCAAGAACTGCCTTTCTTGTAGGGGAGGTCCCAGAGTGCAAGCAGTATTAGCAGGGCTTTACCAAATACCTGCTAAGGCAGCCTTAGCACTTACAATTTTGAAAGCAACATTATAACTTATAAAGGGAGGTGTGCAAACTTTGGGTTTGCCAGCTGCTAAAAAGCCTGTGGTCTGCCAGGATCCAGCTCAGTACCTATGTGTGCTCCAGAAAGGGATACACTGCTGCATCCCTTCTTCCTTGGTCTGTGAGTGATGGGACAGTGGAATTGGCCTCCTCCCAGCAAAGCAGAGGCCTAGAAATGCTCCTCTGTAAGGAGAAGGGAGGAAAGAGAAATGGGGCTGAAGTAATAAGCACTGGGAACCCATGATATGACACATTTTGGCTCTTTCCACACTTAATGCAGTTTTTATATGTAGACATAAAAGAGAACATTTTCTGACTCCCCTCAAATAATTACCTGATAAACCCCCACTTTTGGAGTTGGTCCGAGCCATCCATTACACTGCTGCCATGAACTTTATTTCATACCACACCAGGGAGGAGACAGAGCAGTTGGAGTGCTCAGACATTACATGTAATAACTGGTCATAAAAATCAATGTAAAATTTAATGCAAAAGGTCTGTGGGCACCCAACCATCGGACTCCAGTGATAAGGCAGATGGAGAGCAGCACTATGCTTTCCAGCAAACAGTATATTTTCTTTAATGTTCTTGAATTATATGTAATATTGTTGCTGTTTTGTCCATCTACATACTAGTTAAATGTGCTGCAGCCATGATATTTATGTCTCTGGGTGGTTTTTGGTTGCAGTTTCCTGGACACAGGGTGTGTTTTATATTCTGGATGGATCACAGTGCAGGATCTGGGATGGAGGGAAGAAATGTCTTTCTGCTGTTTTCTCTGGTGCTCCCTGATTGATATGCAGCTGGTAGTCCTGCTGTGCCCTACTCTTCATGGAGGGACTGGGAACAAAGTTGTTGTGAACCATGTGTGCCTGACCTAGACAGTCCTAGAGAGCAAAGGTTACATTTGTATGCAAGATCAGTGTCATAGGTATCACTCAGATGGTCTTCAATGAAGTTTTGCTGCTCAGATGAATAATTTTATTTTAAATAACAGTTCTTGTCAGCCAGAGGATCCTTCCCAATTCACTGGCAGCTTCTCAACAGGCAAGGGAGAAGGGAAGGAAATGAAGCCTTGAACCTACCTGAAATATTAGAAATTAAAAAATAACAGAAAAGACTAGAGGGTCATTGACCTTTGCTTCCAGCCTCACATGAACAGACAATGGGATACTGAAGTCCCAGCAAAGGGACATGTATCTTCAGTTCCTATCTGTCCTTGTCACTCAGCATACAACTTTTTACATACATTCCCACAGGAATGATGAAAGGAAAGAGATTGGTTGTATCTATTTTAGCACGTGCAGGTGTTCAGATATTAAGAACTGAGACCAGAAAGATGTTTGATGCTCTGATGTATCTGTAAAGGCAAAGGATCGGGAATCCTACTTTGGTTGTAATGCTAAGTATTATATTGTTCCTAACCATTTTAGCAATGGGCTTATTTCAAACATCAGTAACCTGTAGAATGAGTCACTCTATTAGCTTCTTTTTAGATATACAGCTGCAGTGGCTGTGCACGAAGCGTATTAAGTCTGGGGCATTTTCTCTTAGTTCTGGGAGCTGTTATTGATTTTACTCTGATAGATACTTGGCTCCAAGACATGATGAAAAATCATTTAAAAGAGAAAGAGAAAAGAATTCTTAACTCTTTACATTTGTGATTCAAAATGTCCCTGTTCAGATGTCACAGCAAAATTCCAAGGAAAAAAAATGGCCAGAAGGATGGGGATCATTGCAAGCAGACTAGAAGAGGCTGAAACAGGATTTTGTGAAGCCATTTTGCAGTGCAACTAAAGTGCTCTGAAGTATTTATTAAAGCAAACAATTATGCTATTCTGCACTGTTTAAGGTTATTATAGAACTTGTATTAGAAGAGTAATTGCCTCTGGATGAGCATATGGCTTCGTCTGCTAGTAAAAAAGAGAGTATTTCCATAGGCTAATGATTTCTGTAGAAGAACTAGACTGCAGTGTTTCAATGAATGCAATAGCTGAATTTTTAGACATAATCAGAAAGTGATTAGATAAAAGTCTGCCCCATATGAAAATGTGAGTGTAAGATGCACAACAGCATTTTCTCTTGGATACAGCACACGAGGGTGTGTCACACATATTAATACATATATGTATCAGTGTCACCTGGGCACATATGCATTAATGGAGAGCACCTTTCCTGCAGGTGCAAATGCCTACCAGGCTTTCTCCACAGTACTGAAGCAAAATAATAAATTCTGCGCCTTGGAAAATGTACCCATCTGCCGACCTCAGTACATCCTGTTGTCGTTGCTTTTTTTTAGAAAAAAAAATAAAATAGTTCAGTAAGTTGCACCCTACTGTAATAATGCTTTACACTCTGAGATAGGTTGAGGCCTCTTTGAAGATAACCCTGAAATCATGAGATCAGTTCAAACCACCTCATTTGACTGATGTAGGGCTCAGCAGAGATGTTTGATATTCTCATAAACACTCATTCCATCAATTGGAAGTGTTTGGGACTTTGGGGTCGCAGAATTGTTTATAATGAATCAAGCCACCATGTTTCTGTATAAAAGATAACATGATTCCGTCCCATTGCTTCACAATTTACAACACCCAAGGAATTGGTTAAACTGTTAGGAAGTCAGCTGAGTGTTAATGGAGAAGTGGATAAAGGCAAGCATCTGGTGCAAGTGGTATTGAAACTCCCTTCTGAGGTGTTTTAAACATGATTTAACAACTGGAGACATTGAGCTGTCTAGCAGAATAAGCAAGTGATATCCCCATTTCACAGAAAGGTAAGCTGTCTCTTGGAGGAGCTGACTGGGCTGCTGTTTATTACACAGTAAGATAGTAGTAGAGCTAGAGAAGTGCGTGGAGAGCAACCTACAACCTCATCCAAGGTCTCCCTGGACCGAGCAGCAGAGAGAGAGGAAGAAAGCAGCAGGGAGAAGGATCAGAGTGATAGTAAAGAAAGTAAAGTACTGTCTAACTTCCTAAATTGTGCTTGGCATTCAGTCACATTGCTAAGTGTCATGGCTATCTCGAGAACACCGTGTGACAAGTACATCAGGGTCACTGCCTCAGAAGAGGCTGAAGTGATGAAAACTTGCTGGAGGGCTGCAGATAGAGGAAAGCGCTGGGAAGGAAGCCAACACCTCAGGCCCTGGAAAACTGGAGGCTGTCCAAGTGACGTGTACAGTGAGAGCCAGAGGGTGTCCTGTTCATGGGGCTGTTTGTCACACTAAACTAGATTATCAGAAAATAAAAGTCCAGTCTACATGTTTATAAATCCTTCCACATCCCAGCCACAAGGCTCTGGATGTGATGTGCAGGTAGCTGGCAGTGAGGTTCCAATTCATGAAAAACAGGACTCTAGCCATTCCCCATCCAGAGAAGGGAAAGTAGCTTGGGGGGTTTGAATTCTCATTGCAGCTGAGTTCTCCCTTACACATCCCTCCCCCTCTCCTCTCAGCCAATGAGTGTTCATCTAGTTGGCTGCAGTGTTTCACATACATGAACTGTGAACCAGCAGAAGTCAGGGTTGTTCATCTCTGCCATTGCGCCTTCCCCGCACTGCAGGCACTGCCAGGCACATAGGCAAATCATCACTGCTGTTATCAGGTACTGTTGTTAGTATTAAGAACAGTTAAACAGGCTGCACAGAATATAATCATCTCAATGTTGAATTTGAAGTTTCTAATGTTGAATCAGCTCAGAAACATTCAATTCAGTTTTAGATTCTGTTTTCATTCGCACAGTGAAAATCTAAAGTTGGTATGGAGAGAGCCAGGTAATTCTGGTAGTCTCATGCTCCGGAGTTACTTCTGTGAACCTAACACCCTCAACTGAGGATGTCTTTCTGCAGATGCCTCCGGGGAGTACTTTAAGGACCCAAAGCAGAGATAGCCCTGAAAGGTCAAGCCATCTTTGTGGCTATGATTCTGCTTCTCAGATAAAACTAGGACTGGGAGAAAAAATGAAGGCATGGCCAGGAAAAAAAAAAAGAAAAATTGTCAGAAGTCAGGACAAAACATAGGTTGTTGCGGGGTGGTGGTTCTGCTCTTGTTCCTGTGTCCTGCCAACTGCCTCTTGCACACTCTGAAAACTAACTAAAATGTAAATTTTGGGTAACATCCAACTTAGTCCTGTCAGATGTCTCCAAATGGGAAGTGACGGGCTGTTATGAGCAAAGGGACTGTGCATCTTGAGTAATGAACTTGATTCATTACTCTGCAATACAGCCACGAGAGTCACGCAGGGATAGAAAACACAGCGATGAATCAGGCCCAGCATTTGCTGCAAATTTAGACTGCTGCCTAGTTGGCAAATAGCTCTGAAACCAGTCCCAGTGCTGTGTAAGTAGCTTCATTACTCTTAAGTGCTATATTTACTCAATAATTTGGACCAATCATTTTCAGGTTCATTAGTCCCAGTTGTTCACTTTTCACGTGATTTGATTGGTTTTTCAAACCACGTGGTTTTGGTTTTTCTCCAAAACTGAGAGTAATGGGTAGAAAAGTGCTAATAACAAACAATGCACCTTCTGGAAAGTTGGTTTGTTTGTTTGTTCTTTTTTAACCAAATAATGACCAGAACAAAAGCTCATTAAGCTCTAGGGGTTTGGAAACATTGTCTGGATGCACTGGAGCTCTCTGAGTATTTGGGGAAAACAAAACTAGAAACCCAGGTTAAACTGAAGACAATTTATTCCCTCAGGACCACTTCAAATTATATTTAGTAGTCTTGAACCTTGACACTCAGCTGTGCTTGATAAACGTGGCTGCAAATGACTCCTGAGGCTGTGCTCTTGTCCTCTATGCTAGTGGCTCTCTTCTGTGGAGATCCTGACTTCAGGAATGCTGCACCTACACAGATAACATGGAATGGCTGGGGCTGGTCTGAGCTCATGTGTCCTGGGCATCAGAAACAATCGCTGACCTCCCTGTTACATAAAATTCCACTTCAAAGCTAGCCAAGAAAAAAAAAAAAAAAAAAAAAACATGCCAAGACTTGCAATTTTATAGTATGAGGTTAAAACCTCCATTCCCAACCATAGTTTCTCCAGCTAGCTCCTTAAATGATCAGTCACCCAATCTGCTTCTTCATTTCCTCTGTCCATTCTCCTCCTCACCTCTTTGCCTCACTCATTTGCTTCTCTCCACTGGGACTGTTCTTCCATTCTATTTTTGCTTTAGGTCTAGCTCCTAAATGATAAAAAATGGCATGCAGCAAATAAGTGCTTTATCCAGAGGCTAGAGGATGGTTAAAGTCTAAATGAAAACAATTTGTAATAAAAGCTCCAAATCTACTGCCATTTAGCAAAAAGTTGAAACAAATGATCCCCATAAATCATGCTAAGATTTATTAAGAATTTTCAAGCCACATGTATTGCTTAATTACAGAACAATAATATGCAAGGAAAATGCTGATGATAACTTTTCAGCATATATTCTTGAATGTCACACCAGACTTCTTGGGGGTAGTTTCAATCACCTGTATATTTCTGTACAATGAAGAAGAGATAAAAATCAGCCATGTGGTTAAGGGTAATAGTTCTCAGCACAAACTGCAGGTTAAAATAATATATTGAACCAATAACACAATATCATGAGCATACCAATATCAGACCCATTAGCTTCACAGACTAAGCATTGGCAAGTCAGAGATTTTAAAGCCTTGAAAGGGACTATAGGGCTGATTGTCCATATAATCCTGGCCAGAGATACTACACAGACATCTGTGCATAAAGTCCATTTTATTCATACCCTGCAGCAGGAGACACCTAAGGATCTCTGAGGAAAGCAAGCAGTTCAGAGTAGGGGAAGCAGAGGTAGGACTCAAAGTGAGCTCCCAATGAAGGTACAAATATTTTAGGGTCTTCTGTTTCAAAATCCAGAGCCTGGTTTGTAAAGGAAGGCAAAGTCTGCCAGTAATGAGGGACCCCTAATATCCCTACCATGAGCAGCAATGACTAAGGATGCTGTGGCAACTTGTGTGAGTTTTATCTGGGGCGTGGTTGTGTATCCATACAGAGCCTCACAGAGGTGAGTCAGGCAGGCTGTTCTCTCAAAGCAATGATATACCTTTGTCCTCAGTGCAAATGGAGTTGGCTGTGAAGTTTCACTGCTTTGACTGAAGATCTCTTGTTTGGTTAAGGTTGGTTTGGGGTGTTTTTTCTTAAGTTGCTTTTCTACATGCTACACCTGGGTTTGGAGCTCAGGAAAAGTTTGTAGTAAAACCAGACTTATTTTCTTTAAGACATCAACACAAGTTTTTTACCCAATGTTAGGGTGTGTAATAGTATGGGACAGAGACGGTTGAAAACTTGCATTGCAAAGGAATACATTATGCCTGAGCTGGCAAAAGGACTTCCATTTTCAGGAGTGCTAGACTAAAGTGAACTTCTCCCAACCTCAAGTCTTCCTGAAATGAGGAAAGAAATAAACAAATTAGTTGATGTGATTATTTATCTTGTAGCATTTAGAATTTGTCCCCTTGAGCAAGCAAATTCACCAGTCAAATCTCAGTGGTGAATGGTAAGTCTTGAGGGTTGCTACAATTCTTGTGCTTCAGCACACCCAGAAGGAACCTCCAGGCTTTCTACCCTTTATGAAATAATCCCAGAAAAGCAGCCTGACCTGTCAGAGGATGTGCAGATAACACTGAAATACATGATATTAATGAAGTAGTGGAACTGTCACAAATAGTAGGGATCATTGTAAAAATAAGCAGAGAGGAACTGATCGACTGCATTACAGTTGTTGTGAAAGAAACTGTATTTCACTCCTACCCTTTAATTTCTTCATCTTAATCAGAGTCTGTCAAGGTTTCCATCCCATATATGAAGCCAAGAAAGTCTGGGGAGCCATTTCCACTACCTGATGTAACGGTGTAACACAGTCTTGAAGTGGCAGCTGTGAAAACCAGAACAGCCAGACAAATCTGATAACACAAGTTTGTACAGCCTGGAGTGTCTGGAGGAATCAGCTCCATAGACCAGACAAGGAGACAGAGAAGTGAAGTGTTAGGTTCTTGCTTTGGCTTACAACATTGCAAAGCAAATTGTCCTCAAGTCATCAGGAGAGACTTTCTGTGCTACAATTAACCAGATCTTTGTGTCTGAAACAGGATTAGTGAGCATGAACCTGGCGAGGTTCAGAGAAGCATTCAAAAGTTCTGTCATTCAAGACTTCAAAATATGATCCTGCAATTGCCAGAGATGAGCTAGCATCTTCCTTCAGAAGCAGGGCAAACTAACCTCCATATCTTGCTTAAGTTGCATGTTGGCTGAATTTGTTCCATCCAACATGCCCTCCCATTCTATTTCCAGCTGCAGAAGACACACTTCATGTCCCACTCCAGTCCCAGGGAACTGGAATTGCATTGCACTGGTTCATCTCAGAAGCTGGCCTAATTCAGGTTTATTTCATTATCACAGAGATACACTAAGGTGTTTAAGCTCAGTTAGTCCTTAGCACAAACAAGTTTTCACAGAAAATGTTGGCATTTACTGTGTCCAAGGCTGCAGCCCTGAAGATGATCTCTCTCATATGCCCCTCTTATTTCAAAATGACACCTAGCTGATAGAAAACAACCATTTCTCCTCCCACTCCTGGAGCACCGTGAGCCCATGAACTGTTCAAGTGGCTGGTGGTCCCCGGGCAGTCAGAGGGCACACCTTTCCCAGGTGGGCACATCTGAGATGGTACCCAGTGCCACCAGAGCAATGCACTCACCGCATAGTCCTGCAGGGACTGGGGTGGCTTTTGATAACACTAGCCCAGGAAGAGTCACTCCTTCCCACATCTTGAGGTCTTCTGCTTGGCCTCTGAGCTAAAAGTGAAGTCAGCTCTCATGTCCCCCACAAAACTGCCTCCCAGTGCAACTCTGGCACTGTTTTCCCATATTTCCTTCCACTAGGTTCACTTCCAAACCTCAACACCTGGCTTGTGGCATCATGGATAGTTTGATGAAGGCAAGGGAGAACCAAGACAGAATGATACCTGTTCGGAGTGGTAAAATGGGTAGAAAATTATCGTAAGGAAGAAAAGTTTGAAATTAAGCTTCCAATGATGCAGTTTCCATGGCAACTACCCTTCCACTTACAGTTTTAATCCACTTTTACAGACAGCCATTCAAGGAAGTGCAGGGAACCACACAACAGCTGCACATATCCTATTTCTAACACATCTTCTGATTAAAATTATTATTCCATATATAGAGATTGCCCTGAATGGCAGTGGCTGAAGGTTTTGGATAGCCTGGGGGAAGTTTTTTCTCACAGCACTAGATGCTTTCTGAAATAACACACGTGGATACAAATCCTAGCATATGCTGGAGGTAGAATGAAGGAAGCACATCCCAAAGCTACTGCAATGGGATATTTCCCATGGTCCCTACGGGATATATGCCACTATGTCCTGTGTATGGCACCCCATTGTGAATGTATTCAAAACTAGTCTTGTCTGTGCTGCAGGCTGCTGAGACCTTATTATATCAGAAGTATCAGGGACCAGGTTTAAAGCCAGAGAACACGACTTGCTGTCACATTCCATGAAGATCTGTGACAGCCCCAGAGCCACCCTTACATTCCAATCATCATCTTAGGAGCACTAACTGATGAACTATTTTGGAGGTGGATCATTTCTGTAATTCTAGTGGGACCACATGATGATTGCAACACTTTGATTTTTCTCTTTGGGGATTATGTAGACTGAAATCAGAAGGCAGGGAATCATCTTTGTAGTCTTGAGGACGTTACTTCCCATTGTCATTGTTGTTATTTTTATCTCTACACTAGTTTCTAAAGGCCTCTGTGAAGTTCCCTGTTCCTTTCTGCTAAATAACATGACAAGATGAGACAGAGACTATATCTAAAATATTGTAACTTATGCCAACATGGTAGAAAAAGAGTTGAAGGGAAGTAAGATTCTTGACAGGTAGAGAACTAAGAAGTAGGGAGATTAAATGGTTTTCTTAAGGTCACACACAGAGTTTGTGACCAGAGCTGAGTGCAGATCCCTGGAGTCCCACCCAGATCTTTTATCAGCTTGATGTCTCTTCCTTTCCTGCTCTCCCAGGCTGTCAGTCTCATTTGTCCTATAGAAATATTGAGATAGCTCTGGCAGACGCATTACCTAAAGAGGAAAATGTCTGAAATTATCCTTTCTTCACTACAAGGAGTGCCAGGGGAAATCTACATTTCTACACAGTAACTATGTTAACCACTTAGTTCCAAAGGAAACAGATAACAGGAAGATATTAGTGTGGGAATGAACAAGTAAATAAAAGAATATTTCTCCCCAATAAACCTTAATTCTCTGGGAATTATTTTTAAAGTCTACAATGTTAAATTACAAAGAAGTCTGCCAGAACAGGTAATGACTATACTTAAGGGAGAGGCAATTGTCCTAGAAAACTTTATGTACTATGGTTACAGTGCTGGAATCAAGAATTTGGCCAATATGGGGGATCTCTGGGTAACAGCATCTCCACCAAGGACTTCAGGACAAGCTCTGGTACTTCTTAGCATAAATATCTAAACAGAAAGGGCTAGATTATGAGTCCTTAATTTTTTTGGCTTAGCATCTATTCACACAAGTAGTTCCAAGTATCTTCAAGAGGTCAGGAAGGGCTGAAAAAAATTACTCTAAAATGCAGTTGAATGATGTTGAAATTTACTGTTAATAGAGATAAAACGTCTCCCTTTCTCCAAGATCACTTAGGTTGATACCCGCAGTTTAATGATAGTGGAAATTAGACCACCAAGTTTTCAGCAGAGTTGGACCACGTTCATGAGACTTCCTGGGTTCACAGGGATGAGCAAGGCTGTCTGAGGAGTGTCCTTTTGGATTGAAATGAGTAATGACCAAGAAGAGGTTGGTAGGTAGGGAATGCCAGACATAGGACGGTGGCTATTGTAGGGTCATAGATAAAAGAAATTCTGGGTGCATTTTTGTTTAGCAGCAGTTCGGTTGTGTCTGAGACAGAGGTGTGCAGGACAGCTGCTGGGTCAACATGACTCCATGGAGTGTTATTTGCCAAGTACAATTTATACAGAAGGAAAACTTATCTTGCACTTTCCAGTGTCCCCATTTCATAAATATGATATATTAATATTCATTATGCCACATGTATTATCATTTTGGAAGGAGATTACTCAGGATTCACTATTTTCTCTCCAACATATTTTCCAATTAGGATCCCCTCTTTTGCAAATAATAAGCTTTTTGTTGCCAGAGGCTCTGCAGTAAAGTTCCAGACAGGGCTTTGGAGCTCTGCTCAGCCTCCATTTAAGAAAGAAGTGCAAATTGAAGAACAATTATATTTTTAATGACAGGTTAATCTTGCTGTACTAAATATGATTAGAAAATCACCTGGCTAGTGTCAGAGAATACAAGAGCTGTTCGGAGTTGTTTCCAAAAAACTCCAGGGGGATGGGTAAGGATGAATCCTTACAAATTCTCTGCTGAGTCAAGAGGGGTTGATGAGACAAACTGACAGAGACTTTGAGGTTCCTGGCAGATGGATAAGAGGATAAGAGTGGAGCAGCAAAGAAAAAGGGGTAGCCTGAGTCCTTGTCCCCCACACCAGGAACAAGTCTTTTGGCTCTGTGGTTTGCTCACATGAACAAAAACATTGAAGGCTATTCTCATTTAGCACTAGCAGAAAGGTGGTTTGGGACGGGTTTGATGTACATTGCTGACCTGTTCCAGGCAGGGAAAAACCAAGACATCAATTTTTTGGAGGTGCCTCAGGTTACTCTGTACCTGAAGCCCTTCCCTTAGGCTCCTTTGTGAAGAAAAGGCAGATCCAAGCACTGTCCTTCCTCAAAGCAGGAAGAAATGTCGAGGAAAAATGCAATAAAGACTCTTGAATGCTTGAACATCAGAAACCTGGACACTAGATGATGCTTGAGATAAACTGAGATCCCACCTGAGGCCATGGTGTGGCTACATATGTGGTCAGCAGTGCTTTACATTTCTGACGAGTGCATAACAAGAAAAGGAAAAAAGGAAAGAATGGAAACAGTACCCAAGATGCACAGGGATGCCAGCAAACCCTTTCCCTTCCTGATCCTCTACTGCCTCTCCTCTCTGTCCAATCACTGCAAGATTTTTTGCCTCATTTATGTGTGATAGAAAGGTTTCTCCTGGTGAACCTGCCTTATAGCTTTGAGGGCAAGGAGGCACACAATGTCTACAGTCCTTCATGCCCATGCAGACCAGATGTAAAATATTCCAACCCCATTGACTGTAATTAGCTGGGCTCTAGCTTTCACTTTCAATTACCACAATTTTTTAAAGAAATAACAAACACACACAAACAAATCCCACAAAAAAAAAAATCAAACAAAAAACCAAACAAGCAAGCAAGCAAACAAACAAACAAACAAAAAAAAAAAAAAAAAAAAAAAAGAAAGAAAACCCAAACCAAAAAAGAAACATCAAAACAAACAAACAAACAAACAAATACAAGCAAAACCAAAAAACAAGAAATACAAATATACAGTCAGTTCTTTGAGAGGCTAACTATTCTCCACACACACATACACATGTTAGTAAAACAGCCCTTTAGAGTTGGTGTTGTCAACCACAAGAGCAGCATTTAACATTTAATGGTTGGTTTTGGTCAGAGCTGTTACTTTTCATTGTTTGCTGGATTTGTTCCTTAAATTTGATTGGCTCTGTGCCATGCACTTCCTCCAGTTTTGCTTTATATTGTACTTGGGTTTGAAGGTTTTTTTTTTCATTTTTTTGCCCCTTTGAAGACATATTATGAAATTATTTTCATTTTTCTTGCCCAGTGCAATGTCTTGTCATGTCTGATATTTCTCTAGAGGGCACAACTGTCCCCTTACAAGACCTCTGAAATTGCCAGCTTGTTCTCGGTCTCCTCCTAGTGTAAAGTCACCAATTGTAGCTGTCACAAAGATCCCTAAGAAAGTTGTTGAGTCAATTAAATTGGAAGAAGTCTTCAGAAAAAATGGTACCTGGTCTTCCAATGATGTAGCTCTTACAGAGGTCTAGGGGGAAAGCAAAGTAAGGGGAAAAGAGATGCAAAGAAGATGACTCAATTAAGTGTTTTGCCTCTACTTATTTTCCATTAAAATAGGCTGGATTCGTTGTTCAATTAAAACACATACAAAGTGAGGAAATCTGGCTGTGCATCTTGATCTTTTCTATAAACTGGCACTCATTCCTGTGAATTGACCCATTGTTTGCCAGGTCTGATTTAACCAAAAATTCAGGCAGTGAGAGATTTTCACAAATGTTTGCCAGAGACCATCTGCAAGTCAGAAATTGTGACCAGTCATCAAATCCACATGGTCCTGTTGTCCCCAAGGTCCTTATTCCTGATATGAGTGACCAAAATCTTTATGGTAAGATTTTAAAGGCAGGGCAAGACGATCTAGCTATCAGGGTTTATTTCCAGCTGAGGATGTGTACAACATGTTTCCACAGAGCTCCCCAGCAGGTTGCAGTGGGCACCCAGCAAACTCACCCTGCAGACACTGAGGCCACAAACTTCACCTTCCCATATATTGTCTTTCCTCTACCTAGCCAGATATTTCCTCAGCTAAACAATACTGACCTATAGGGTTTTTAGTTCAATTTCCACTCTTATTACATGTTTCTTGGCATGTTTGTAGTGCTTCTAATTAATTATTTGTAATTGCCTGCGGTTTTTCCCCTTTTTTGTGCCTTTGTTTCTTGTTTCTCTCCCAGCCTTGGTAACAAGATGTTTCATCTCTTGAGGCTACAAGGGTAAATGCCTATTAATAAATAATTAAGTGGTGAAGCTCTAGCACTGTGGAGTCACGTCTTGCCTTCACATGGCTGTTGTCTCCATGGCGACTCACTGGTGTGGACTGAAATGATCTCTTTGGGAGGAGGCAAGAGCAGGTTATACAGGGCTAAATCTTGTAAAGTTAAATTATATTTTAAAAAAATAAAGGTGCCATTACACAGGCTAGTTCCCTAAATAATCTGCAAAGATGGAAAACTTCTATTAACCCTGTTCCACCAGAATCCCTCACTTCTGTCTGCAACTGCCCCGTGCTTTTGTTCTGGTCCAGGCCCTCCAGCACTGAGCCTTTTCTACCCTCTAGATGCTCCTCTCTGCCAAACAACATTTTCTCCGTATCCAGTGCCCCTCTGACCTTTCTGATCTGCAGCAATGCTGCCACTGAACTATGCAGCCTCAGTCCCGATGATGACAGTGACTGATCTCAGAGAACAGCACACATTGAACAGTTTGTCATGTGTCACCAAATTAAATCTTAAGTCCTGGAGTCCAGAGGTTCCCACTTCCCTGCTCCTCTGTGTTCTCGTTCCCTACCACAGTGATATGCCGCCTTTCCCCAGAGTCACCCTGCAACCAATGTTTGTGCAAAATTCACACCTGCTTCTCATTAGAGCCAGATTTTGAGAAGCTTTTGCTGTGCTTTTCTCCTTTTCTGGCAATACTCTGAGGCAGTTTCATGTGCTGGCACATGAAGTAGCCCTTCTATTTTTTCCCATCGCATAATCCACCTCTAAGTATAGCAAAGACATTTCTTGCCCATTCAAAGCAGTAGTTTTCAAATGAAAAGCAGTTAGCTCAGCAGTTCCAGCATCTGTAAAAGTATGTCCTTGTGCAGCAGTGTGATCTGAAACCCCCTTAGCCTGTGTTATCAGCTTTCCATCTGCGTTAGCAGCTACACTATTCACAAGCATCCTGATCGATGTATTTCAGCCAATATAATTTTCCCAAACCCCCACCTCTCCAATAACAATTCATGGGAACACGAGAAATTCTAAGCTCCTTGTAATGCCAAGGATGTAAATCACACTAATTGTCTCCCAGATTTCAGAAACATTCTGGGCTTCCATTTCCTCTTCAAACTTCTGGAGCACTTACATTAACTTTTGGCAGGTAGATGGTAGGGGGCCCAAACCATCCATCACATAAAACTGCATTGAAAACACATCAAGTTAGGAGTCATGACAGGTAGATAGGCCTTTGCTCTGAGGCAAAGAAGGCTTTGATATCACAGCTTCCTTCTCCTCGCAGGAGGACATGATGTGTAAGCCCAGAAGCCTCGTTCTTTCCACCCACTCCCAGGGACCAGGACCACCGTTTACTGGCTGCTTAGCATCCACAGCCCAAGTGGAAGCAACACTCAGTGACAAGACTATCTGCTTCATGTTTCTATCAGTTTTCTTTAAGCTTCTGGGACAGGATCTGCTTGACAAAGGGTGGTTCTGGCCTTGCAGAAGTGTAATCTGCTCCAAATTGTGTCTTCATGGAGCATACAGACCCAAGTTCAGCCTGGGAATGGGTCTGCCCTTTTCTGTTATCACCAAATTTCTAGGAAAGATTATGAAATAGAAAAATTTTCCCGATCCCTCTTTAATGGCCTGTTTTTCCCCTTTTCTTTTGTATCAGAATCTAAAAACGAGGTGAAAGATGGCTTGAGTGAAGTTATCACAGGGAAAAAACAATACTCCAAGAAGTTTCAGACCTCTTTGCATGCTGTTCTCTTGTACTGCACAGGTTTACAGAAATTGTTTCCCTGCCCTTTTCACCTTCACACTCCTCTCCTCCCAACAGACTGAGGCCAGAGCAGAAGAGGAAAGTGGATTAGTAATTCTTTTCTTCATCAATTTGGCATCCTGTCTTTGCTTCCATGTTTTTGATAGTCACAAGCACCAGTGGGGAAAAAAAAAAAAAAAAAAAAGCAAGAAATCTGAAATTCAGGGCTTGTTAGGTAAAACAAAGAATAGCTATGTCAATTATGTTGATTCTGAGGATAAATGTTTGATTTTTTTTTTTTTTTAAGACTTCATATGGATTCTAACACTGACTAGGGATTTAGAACAGTTCATCTATTTTTAAGTGATGTTGGCAACCCAATTTTGATTCAATAGTTCATGATGCTGAAGGAAAAAGAGAAAAAAATAATTGAAAAACACAAAATAAGCAGAAATGGTTTCAGTGAGGTGTTTTGATCACCCCTGTGAGCTGTTTTCTTGCTGTGCTGTGCGTGACTGAAAATCAGAAAGTGAATCTGCCTATTAACAAGTGGGAAGCTGACCAAACCAGTTTCATCAGACTGCAATAAAAATAGAGAACAAGGGGAAAATAAACTCAGGTGATTAGAATTATTTCCATGCTGACAAAGAGACTTCATGAATGATTCAGGAAAGGTTTCCTGATAAAGAAATTAAAAATTCAAATTCAAATTCTTTGAATGGGGGAAAGTTAAACAGATTCCCACAGGTGGTGTCACGGACTGCCAGTGAAGGAATGGCCTTTGGATCTGCTCCCAGGGAAGTCCCTGAGAAGGGACTCCATCCCTCCCTGAACCATAATCTGGTCTCTCTGTACTCTGCTGCTTGCTTTTGGAGTAAATTGCAAACCTGCACAAGGAGCTGAATAAACAAATTACTGCCTGCGCATGTGTGTTCATTAGAAAAAAAACACACTGATTACTTGGCAGCCTGGTATTTCATAATATCACAAAGGGTTTTGAGAGATGAACAGCTACAGCAAACCCTCTGTGGAAACCAATATCTCCACCTGTGGGAAATGCAAAGATAACAGGCAATTGTGACTAAAAATGCAATTACTACAAGAGAAAAAGATTCACTTTCCTCCATGTGCAGAGAAATCATGAAAAGATATTTTCATCCTAAACCAAGAAAGCTGGAAGATGGGTTTTATTCTGCACTTAGAACCAGAAATAATCTTTCACCTATTATGCATCTCCCCGGAAAAAAAAAAAAAAAAATGCATTCTTCTCCATCTTATCTAGAAGAGTCTCCACTTCTAGACAATTCTTTTATCAGATGCAGATAAATAAGGTGGAGAAAGTAAATATTTGACTTTGAGCATTGAAAATTCCTGTTCTCTCTTTTTTTCTCTGTCTTTCAAGATCAAATTTCTATTGTATTATGAGTGTAGACAAGACAGAACTTTCCAAGTTTTAAAACAAATCATCCTGATTTAACCACAAGCAAAATTTAAGAGAAGTACAAGACCACCCAGTGCAGAAAACAAGGAAGGCACATCCTGCACATTGTGGATGGCTGGAGCTGGTAAAACCCTACATAAACCTCAGCAAAATGCCTTGTCTGTCACAATGCATCTGCTGTTGCATCCCTTGACCTGGCAGCCGATTGTTCTTACTTTAGATAGAGAAGCTCAACCTCGTCTAAGAGGGTAAATTTTCTGATTTTTCCTACCTGAGACCAAAATATTCATATGCAGGACTCACACACTTGGGGTAAGCTGCATGTAGGGGAGCTTCAGGAGGAATGTGTAATGATTGCTGCTCTGCTGAGCTCCTCCACTGCAGGATGAGGGGCTGTATCTCAAAAACAGGCCACGGAAGATAAATCTGCTTGTGATCCACATGCAACTGAAGAACCACAGGGTGTCTGTTGCCACTTTAGCCAGCCATTTACTCCTCTGTATTACCTATTCAGCCTTTCACTAGCAGCTCCAAACCCATGGACTGCATTTAAGCTTATTTGCAGCAAATATAAATTAACCTCTGCTTCACCCAACCTCATCTGCACCCAGCATTTGGAATTGCAAAGATATCCTTTGGAAACAAGCCCAGACCACAGAGATGTTTTGAAGAAACAGGAGGAAGAGGAGTCAAATAAATTTCAGGATTATGTACTAATTTTGGGTTTGTGACCATGAAAAGCATTAATATAAATCCTAAAGTTTTACATTCAGACCTCTGTAGATAGATTCTCTGTACCATACACATTTTCAGTGGCCTAGAGGGAAATTGCATGTGAATGAGGAGCTATCTTTGTGGCCCTATGTCTATCATGGAAGCCTCAGGGCTCTCTTGAATTATCTTTTATACTACAATTCCTCTGAATTCAACATGCTGACCTCCAAGTACAGCGTGCTGGCCTTCTGTCTGCAAGTCAGGGTACAGTGTTGACCTCCCATGACTGTTCTGTGAGTGGGGTCAGCTAAGGAACACCTCCTTAAGGTTAAGTGGATAGAGGCCCATGATGTGACAGAAGGGACTAGGACTCAGTGCAGCACATGCATTCTTCTCACACAGAGCATTGTTCCTGCACAAGAGAGACAGAGAGTGCTTCAGCATTCCTGAAAAGCCTTTTTGTTAAGAATAAAATGGTTTGAGAATCGACATATTTGCCCAAATCCATCACTGACTCAAATACAGAGAAAGGAACTACTGAAAAATTGGTTATTTCTTTCACCCAAGTCTTTCAGTGTGAGGCTGAGATCCACCAGATGTTAGGAGCATCAGCAGTGTGTGAATCGGTCGGCGGCTGGGTTTGGCTCCCCAAGTTTTCCTCAGGATGCTTCAGGGTCAGCAATGGCTACAGCATTGGACAGGTGGCAGGTGAATTAAAAGAGCCAATTTTCCAATCTATTCTTAAGGTATAATAATATCTTGGGCAGTAGGTACAGCTCAGCAAAACCCTGTGACCAGACCTTTGGTGGGTTGTGAATACAAATTATCATCATTTTACCACAGCTACAAATCATGGCTGTGCCATTACATTTAGTGGGAAAACACATCTGCTTTCTGAGCAAATAACAGTCTATTGATAGGCAGGTCCCTGACTTAGGAGAGATTTGACAGTGTATAAAGCCTTTCAGCAAGGAAACCACTGTAAATCTTGCCCAGGCAGGCTGAAGTATCCGAAAAAATACTTATACCTCACTGATCACCGAGCCTTAGATTTGTGACAAGACAGAAATCATTGCCATCTGATCCACTAGCCTGGGAGATATGAATCAGAGAGTCTGTGCCCTGTCCAGAGTTGACAAGATGTTTCAACATAACAAAAAATATCATTGGTCTGACACCTCTGTTGTCAGCCTCAGGAGAAAAAACAGAAAGGGTGATGCAGTCCAGGCTGCCCTCTGGTTCCTCCAGGGCAAAGCTGAACCTTGCTGGCAAGGTGAGGAAATCCCTGCTAGTGACACCCTGCTGAACTGGAGGACTTTAATGACAATGAAGAAAAAATAAAATATATATACACCTACCTGATTTTAGTAGCATCATCCCCATCAGATAAATGCTTTGCACAAAATCAGGCATACTGCTTCTGCCTTTGGTACCACCAGCCCCAGCTGGTGGGGTTATAAAATTTGAGTGAAGAAACCCCAATTTTATGCTCTCAATAAAAAATACAAACCACTCTTCCCAGAACAAGATCTTTAAGTAGATGGCAACTTTCAGTTCACCTTTCACACCTGCAACAGTGTGTGCAACTATACAAAGCAAACACAGCCCTTTCTGGTGTGTTTTGAAATAAGTTGTCATCCACACTTAAACATATTGCACTGTACTACATTTCCCCAGGGCGCCTGATGTTGTTACTATCCTGACAGACACAGCCGTCTCCCAAATTACACTTATTCTGACCTTATACACACTGACACAGAAATGCCTTTAAGACATTGTTTTATCTCAGAAGTGCTGCACATTCACACACGCACACACACACACAAAATTATGTCAGCCATTTAAGTAATCCTTGCTTGCCTGTCTTTTAAAATGCCTCTTTCGTCTTTCTGTAACCAAGAGCTTTAATATTCAAATGTTCATGAGTACCAGCTTTATTAAAATTAGGGCTTGGGGAAATGGTTTCGAAAAGGAGAAACGAATATTACCCAACCATTTAAAAGATGCTAATTAATGGAGTTCTAAAGCCCAGGGAGGCCATTTGACGAAGCAGAGATTTTTCTACTAGACAGATTTGTAACTTAGCAGTTCAAGTGGCAGAGGCAGAAATAAGAGACGAGTAAAATAAAATGCAAGTAGGTTAAGAAGAACAATCCTTCAGGTATTCTGAGGACTCCAGAGTTTAGTTCTGTGCCAGCAATTTCAGTTGTCTGCCTACGAGGTCTATGCATGAAAATTTTTTCCTGGCCCTGTCACAAAACAGAGTTTGTGTCTCTTCCCTGGTGGATCTGCCCTGTGCTGGGAACAAGAATGTGTAACCCACATAGCATTCAGCCATGCCTGGCCAAGAGCAGTGGCTGCTAGCTGAAGTTGTGTTGTGGGAATCACCGGGGGATTTATTTTTCTAAATCTAATCTCAGGGGTACATGGACATACTCATACACAAGTGCACAAGGAAGGGGCTTTGCACTAGCAATAGCAGAGACATACTGGAATGGTCAGAGCTCTCCATGTAGGTTTTTTTATGATTATTTCACCTGAGTGTGTAAAATCAGGTGAACTTCAGCAGCTCCCCACTGTCATACTCCCCTAGATCCTGCCTATCACTTCTACTTCATCAGAATAACTGAATTCATATTTATATCTGTACCACTGAGTATAGGTACTAGTGCCCTAATTTTTTCTCGCTGTCTCCTGCTCCTCCCTCCTTTCCTGTTCTTCTGTCTGTGCACAGATATAGCCCTGGGTCAAGAACTGAAAATATGCCGTGGACTAGAGAAATAGATTATTTTGATGGGCTTACATACATACATAGTTACTCCAGCTCTGTAGTAGAAAGGACATCTCTGAAATCTGACAGTGATTTGTAGCTGGAATTTCAGTCAGAGGATCTTTTCTATTGATACAGTTCTTACTAGGTCAGTTGATGTAAAAAAGCCAGGGTATACTGGTGATTTGAAACCCATGATCCAAGAAGGAAACTGTGAAAGGAAAGGTAGCAAGAACAGATGCTGGGAAAAAACTCTCTAGCCTACCCCAGCATGCAGGGTGTCTTGGGAGGAAGGAGCACTGCATCCTAGAAGCACAACTGCCCTCTACAGCTGTTGCTGAATTGAGTGATGAATTTTACGGGAAGAGTTTCCTGACTCTGTCCTGCTGTATTTAATCCATTACTAGGACAGTAGAGCTCCAAGATATGCCAATTCAGCAAGTAGATGAAGGAAGTCACCTGTATTCTGTTTCTTCCAGGTGGAAGCTCTGTCCTTGTCCTCCTTGACTATGTTTTTTCTCCCATGAACCCACTTGCTGAGCCAGGCAGGTCATATTGCATGCGGCTGTCCCCCAGCTCCTGATAATTGTGTTACAGTAGTGCCAGGAGATGCTGTGGAGAGCAACATCTTTGTATGCTATTCACCAGGCAACTTAGAAGAAAAAGACAATTTGGTGTCCAGATATAATCACAGCCTGGAGAAAATAATAGGAAGGAACAGGACAAATGAGGGAATCAATAAGGAGCCAACCATAACCTCAACCAGGTAGACATTCACATGCGGTGCTTGCCTTGTTCTTTCATTTGTTGTTCTATAAATAATAGAGAGCAAATATCAGCCCTTGCCCTCCAAGTTCCATCATCTTCCCACAGATGGTGGTTTAAGTGACCATCATCCCTATTTCTTCCAACCCACCTGATTTCCAGACTTTGGGCTGAAGCTAAACAACTTCACCCCTTGCTTGCCCCAGCTCCCCCCAGGGACAAGAAAAGGAAGTTTTGAAAGGGTCCTGGGAAGCAGGAGTCTGGTTACAGCTTACAGAGGGCTGGTTGGGATATTACTCTCAGAAACATTCCCATCATTAATTCCATTCCTAGCAACAGTTGGGTGCTGCTGGCATTGCAACAAAAACAGAAGGAGCAGAAGGTAATCCAAAGTGGGGGCAGAGAGATAGGTGGCTTCCCAGATATAGAATAACTAAAGCCTTCCTTATTGTTTCCTCTACCCCATCAATGCTCAAGTTCTCTATTTACATTATTTAGCCCTCCAAGGTGAGCAGTAATCCCACCATCCTGCCCTGTCTACAGTAAGAGTCCAGCCTCTGAGAGCCAACCCAGATTTTTGGAGGAAATCAGAGCAACAACCACCACAACAGAGCAGTCTATATCAATGTATAAATGGAGATCAGAGGGGCTCAGCCCTCTCAGCTGAGACTGTCACTGCCCTAATGAACTCATTCATGATTGATTTTCCATTTTCAAGATCTCACTTTCTCTCTTTTACTTTTTAATTCCCAAACCAAGTACTCCTGGTACAAAGCAAGTTGCCTACATTTTCCTAGTTCTCCTCTGAAAGCCTCTAGAGTGCCACTTGCTGGAGAGGACACCTCAAACAAGTACAGGGCAAAGGCCATCTAAGTCTGTAAAAATCACTTAATATTTGTGAGGAGGCTGAAATCCAGGCATTTCAGCTGAGCAGCTGAGGCCTTTTTCTTTAATGGGGCCCTGTTTTAATTGACCTGAGTTTGAATGAAGGTTTCGACATTTGACCTCAGCTTGAAGATTTGAGTCTGTCCTGTGGCACTTTGTCTCCTTATGTTGGTAGTATTTAGACTGCAGACCTCATATTAGCTCAGTGCAATCTGTTTGCACTACATTAATCTGCACAGTGGGTGGTGTGCCACTGCTGCCTTTCCCTGATCAACCTTGGCTAAAGAATCCCCTTTGGCTGATGTGGTAAAAGCTTGAGATATTTGAAGTGAGAAGATCTGAGGGTTTGGATAAAACATCAGGTCGTGGAGGCTTAATACGTTGTTGCACATCAGCGGAGCAAATGTTCCTGTCCATACATATGCTCTTTGCCTGGAGCTAATGCAAAATAATATGATGTAGCTTCACTTTGTTTCACTGTCAGCTAAGTTAAATTGCATTATTATATCTTTGTCGCAAGCCAAGAACGTGTGCCCAGATTGCTACCTCAGCTCTTCTGATGTTTGGTAACTTGTTAAGTTGCTCTCGCTTGATCATATGTCAGAGCCTGGAGTCCTTCACAGCTGTCATGAAGTCCTCGGGAGTCCTGGTTTTGTTACCCTGCGATGTATTCTTATTTGCAAGGACTTGTGGCTGCATATAGCACAGACTTTTTTACCAAGATTTTTCACATGGAGTGTTATAGATTGGATGCTTTTTATTGGTCAGGAAAACAAGTGTACACCTCCCAGGAAACCAGCACTTTCCAATTCAAGCCCTTCCAAGTCCTTTTACAAGAATTAAAAATAAATAAAAACTGAAAAGGGATTTTAAAGAAGAAAAAGGTTCTGTCAGATATCTGGTATCTGCAAAGCTATAAATAGAGAGATACTTTTAAAGTTCATAGAACTTCATCGTTTTCAGAGAGCTATTGGGAGGAACAGCATGAAAAAATGGTGTCTGTTTCTCTGGTGGAATATAGATTGACCCTCCTAAATGAAGACAGTTGGCAAGAATGATACGATCTGAGACAGAAAAACAGCAAAAATTCAGAGTTTATATAAATTTATCTTTTTAACTTATGTCTCAACTCCAGCAGCCTGCCATAAAGAAAATGAAATGCAAACTGGAAAGACAGGCTTGTTCTAATAAATGCAGGGGCAAGAATAAAACTAACAAATATATGTGTTTCCCGACTAATCCCTCTTCATTATAGGACATAGCTGTTTTGCTTAATGGTCACAAATGAATCCAATATGAACTCAAACAAAGGGAGGCTTCTTTTCTGTTTGTAGATTAAATCATTTGTAAAAATATTTCAAGTGCAGTCGGCATCAACAAAGTCAAATAAAACCTCTGTCTCACACAAGCAGAAATTTGCCATAGTGAGTATCCTTCTATGACAACTGGTAAGAGGTAATTTTTCCCTGGAGCCAGCTTCCATTGGATCAGTAATGCTCCAGTCTATAGCAGAGAGACTTTGCGTTAGGATCTGTGTACCAGCACGCATAATAATGAATCACACCCTACATTGATTTAGTAAACCAATAGGTTTTATTAACTCAACAATGAGATTAAAATGGATTAAAACAGGAGAGGGGCTCTATCATTGCACTAGTAATTTACCCCTGATTCTACAGCAAGTGCAATTCACTTTGTTTTTAATACCTGATTAGACTCCTCTCAGTACTGCTGAAATGTTTTCTCTGGGGGAAAAGTGTAGAGGATATAGGTGAATCCCATGCCCACATGTAACTACAGAGAGGGCAAGCAAAACAAGCCAACTTTAATCAGAGTTGGATCTTTTCACTGTTATCCCAGACAAAGTAGTCAATGATTTTTCTTGGCAGGGAGTTCTGAAGCCTCCTGTCCTAAAACATGTAGAAAAGGCCCCCAGGACTGCAAGGCAAACCCGGGCCCAGCCCTGACGCTCTCTGTGCCCGTGTTGCCCTCCTCACCCCAATAGCCAGGGCCCACAGTGCGGCAGAGGTAGCTGGGTCACAAGGAGGCTTTAAACTGCACAGTTCTGGCAGTGCCACGGTACCGAGCAGCAGCACAGGGCTATAAGATCTGCCTGAGAATAAAGTAAATTAGGTCAAGCAGAGCTGCGCTGCTACCGGTACCCAAGCGGGCAGTTTTAAAGCCATGAATGCTTCTCCACTCCATTATCTCTAGCTGAGATTTGTGCTTGTCCTATTAATTTCAGCACATTTAGGATGCCACACCACTTCTTCAGGACTTCTTTGGGAGTCATAGAATCATAGAATGGTTTAGGTTGAAAGAGACCTTAAAGATCATCTAGTCCCACCCCCTCCGCCATGGGCAGGGACACCTTCCCCCAGCCCAGGTTGCTCAAAGCCCCGTCCAACCTGGCCTTGAACCCTTCCAGGGAGGGGCCAGCCACAGCTTCTCTGGGCAACATATGCCAGTGCCTCACCGCCCTCACAGGAAAGAATTTCTTACTTATATCTAATCTAAATCCAACCTCTTTCAGTTTAAAAGTTACCCCTTGTCCTATCACTACACTTCCTGATACAGAGTCCCTCCCCACCTTACCTGTACCCCCTTTAAGCACTGGGAGGCCGCTTTAAGGTCTCCGCGGAGCCTTCTCTTCTTCAGACTGAACACCCCCAACTGTCTCATCCCGTCCTCATTGGGGAGGTACTCCAGCCCCCTAATCATCTTTGGGGCCTCCTCTGGACTCACTCCAACAGGTCCATGTCTTTCTGGGGGCCCCAGAGCTGGACACAGAACTGCAGATGGGGTCTCATGAGAGCAGAGTAGAGGAGGGGAGAATCTCCTACCTCAACCTGTTGGCCACACTTCTCTTGATGCAGCCCAGGTTGGCCTTCTGGGTTGCAAGTGCACATTGCTGGCTCACAGTTGGTTTTCCATCCACTACTACTCCCAAGCCCTTTGGTACAAACCAGTGGTTTTCAACCCACTGACCCAAGGATGCCTGGGAGACTCTGGGTTATTTCTAAAGGATCTGCAGTGGGAAGTTATAAATCTTTCAGAACGGCCTAGCTATTGGTGGTAGGCTCAGAATTGTTGGATAGGGCTTTCACATGGAAAGCAAGTAGGTTTTAGAGGCCAGCAAATTGAAAAATGTTGAAAAACACTTGCATGTAACTTGTTCTAGAGTCTAGGAATAGTGTAGGGGAGCCTCCCATTTTGCCTGCCCAACCACCTATCCAGAATGCTCTTTGGACTCAAAATGGATCTTAATGGAAATTCCTGTTACTGCCCAGGTGTCTCTGAGGCATGCCCAGTAAAGACCAGTTTTGTAAAGTTTGGGCTATGGAAGCATAGAAGACAGGGCTGCAGGAGACACCAAGGAAGTATCTAGACCTCCTCCTGAGCCAGGAAAACTAACATAATGAGTATTTAATTGCTTTAGTGTGTTTTTTTTTTTTTCTAAATTGTGTGTAATCATCAAGTTATGCTGTACATATGCAATAAAATTAAGCAAATATTCAATGTCTCCACAGATAAAGCTAAAATAAATCTAACTCTCCCTTTCTGAGTTAATCCGCCATGAACAACTCGATCAATAACCATCCTTCTAAGCCATCATCCACCCACCTCACTCCTTCCCATCTCCTCCTGTTTTCTGGGAGAGGTTTGATTTAAATTGCCAATAACTATCCTCATGATCACTGTAATTATGGCACTCATTATTATCGCTATTTGTTATTAGATCGGTAAAGGAAATGCTTTTTCTGTCTGTAGGAACTTGCAAGATTTTGAAATGGTTTCCCCTGTTCTGGATTCATCAGTGTTTGTGAACTAATAATCTGACAAATATACAGATCAGATCAATGCACAGTTCATTTAGATACCTTGAAAATATTTCATTTAGATGGTGGCGAGCTTTCTGAAATAAAAACATAATTAACTTAGCTGTTGAAAATGAGGTAATAGGATGGTTTTGCCATTTAAAAAAATTATGTTTCTTCAAATAGGGAAATTCATTTAAACTGAGCTCCTCTACAAACAGTTTGTATTGACCTACTGACATTCACCAGCAGAAAAAACATTTAATCTGAAAATTGCCAGCTTGCCGCTTACTATTAAAAGCTTATATAACACATGCAAAGTTGCATAAAAAGTTATTGCTGGTGTTCTCAAAAAGAAAAAACCCAATGGCCTAAAGGAGTTAGGCACAATCAGGGATCTTGAGTCTGCAACTTCTTAGATATTTTTGTTATCATCTCAGCCTTCAGGTCACACAGAAATGATCTCTAATTCTGCAGCTTTAAGAGAGCTTCCCAGAGGTCTCAGAATTTTATCCGAGGATATATAAATTTATACAATTATTAAATAATGACCAAATCTGTGTCCATCCTTTTAACTCTCTGAAGTTGTTTATTCAGAATAAATCTGATTTTATTACCTTTAACCCTGTTTTGTCAGTTTTAGTCAAGTGCTGTTCATCTCAGCTCTTTCAAATCCAGCCTCTCAAGCATGGGCAGCTGATACGGACTTGCCTTGTCATGGAGTTCAGTCTGTGAACTTGGCAATTGTATGAGAGAGTGACTCATGCCCTAGTTCATGTTTGTCTCTTAGCTCAGACACATTTGTCTTGAGAAGAGCTGTGGAAATAATTGTTTCTCGGGCATTGGTGGTGATTCTGATTGTATAAGAATACTATAAATCACATTCAAACCCTGATGCCAGCTTCCTTTAGCGTCCTGCTTTAAAAAGGTTACATCTAAAGAGGTTTTCTGCTCATTTCTGGCATCTTGAACTTCTCTGACCCTTTGTCTTTGTCTCTTTGCCTTAAACCTTAGGGCACATAAAGTCTTTGTGCCATCAACTGTCATTCCTCCATGAATGCCCTGACTGTGTTACCTTTGCCTGATCTAGCTCCAGACAGAAGATTTTGTCTGTATAAAACAGTAATGTATATATATAAAACAGTATCCTCACTGTGAGTCTCAGCAACAGAAGCAGCTCTGGAAGAAGTCTGCAGACCACTTTAACCACACATAGATGTGGCTGTGGCAGCAGCTCCAAGAGGCAGCAAAAAGTCCATTGTCTTGAAGAGTATTTATGAGACCTGGAGATTTAAGGATGCCTGCGGCAAATTGCCTTTGTAAAAAGGGGGTGGTCCACTAAACTCCACCAGACAAAGAGGGTGACAATCAACTAATATATTCTGCTGGATACACTGGGGACAGGCACTATGACATTACTGGCTCCAGCATGTAACGGAGTTGGGCAGGGTGCAACATGCTCCTCATGACTGTGTGGGAAATCCAGTAGTGCATAGGACATTTCCTTGCCTGGTAAAGGAAGGAGTGGGACTGCAAATAGAATAATGCAAGGAAAAGCTATGTAACTCAAAGAGAGATAAAAAGAAGCTGATAAAATATGGATCCCAAAGAAATGATGTAAGCTGAGAAAAGAAAAATGATGTGAAACTCCAGCCTGACCATTTCCTCACTCTGGTACCCTGATGCCATGTTAACATGGACACTCAACATAGCACTCTGTGGGAGAATTTGCCTCAGGTAAAGAACAGCAATTAGAGCATTTCCAACATGCCATCTATTTCTCCTTAAGCTATCTGAATTTTCCTTTGTTGAATACAAAAGGCCAATCATATAAAAAGGTCTTTAACCCTGCTCCAAGCAATAGGAGGAAAGAGGAATATTTCTGAACATACCCGCAAAGTTTGTGGGAACAGCCCGGGGAAAATCGTTCCAACAAATGTCTGGTTCATAGTTAGGTTCTCCAGATGGCATCAATATATCATAAAGAGTGAAAGAGAGCCTTTCTGAATGCAAATTACTATTCACATTTTACCTAATTTATGCAAATTAGCTCATTCAGTCTTCCACCTAATCCTCTCTGGAGTTACTCCAAGGTTTGAAAGGAAAGATATTCTTCTTGCAAAATATGTATAATCCATATTAATTGCTTCTGATGGAGATGAGTGGGATGGACAGCTATTCCAGCAGTTAATGCTTTAATCACTTCACCTCAGCAGCAGCCCTGCCTCAGGTGAACAGGCCCTGACTATCTGTCCCCATTGCTACCATAAACTATAAACAGCTGCGTATCAGGATGCTCCCAGTGGGGGCTGTCAGGCAGGCAAATTTTGGGAAGAAACTGATCAGCATTGAGCGGGGTTGAGGAGAGAGCTGGTGTGTGGGCAGATCCAATAGGCAGCAGCCCAAAGCATCTTGGCTACCCAAGCTGGGAAGAGGGCTGCAGGAGGGGCTTGAGGCTTAGTGATGGAGCTGTGTGGATTGTCCCAGGGATACTGGGCTTTGCACAGGGATGTGGTGGCAGAGCTGTGGGGGGGGTCGAACTAAACCATGATGAGAGGTGCTGAAATGTACTGTCTCACCCCTCTGAGGAAGGTGAAGAGGCAGCCATGGCAGAGGAGAAAGGAAGAGTCAGCACAGTGTCTCTATAGGGCTAAGCCAGAGGCATGGGAATACTACAGGACCTGTTGGATCGATAGACTCCGACACAACGTGAGCCCAAGCAGCAACAGCACATGGCACTGGTGTACTCCAACACCTTTCCCCACTCTGACCTGGAACAGGAGAAGAGGATTTGTAGAAGAATTAATGGAAATAGTAGAAGATGATCGAGTTAGGAAGTCTCTCGAAATTATCCACTTATTAGGAAGCGATTAAAATATGTTTGGGCATATTGACTTCAGTCAGTCCTTGTTTTAATGTTTGTGTGTTATCTTGAATAGCTGTTCTTTAGACACACACTGGTATTTATGGATTTCTTATCCCTGTCCCTTGTGTCTGGATGGCTGTGATCAGAAACAGAGATTAAATAGAAAGACTAATTCTGGAATCAATGAATTAGAGATTTAATACATTGATATTTCATCACTTATCTTTGTAGAGAGAAGAGATTAATATGCAAGCAATAAAATGTACTGTGCCACTTTTTTGTACCTGACAGACTTCAGAATAACTCACTCACAGATTGGGTTTTATCAGCATCAGCTGTGAGTGCATGGCAACGTATTACACCTGTACCAAAACCAGCCCAAATCCCAGTGACTCTAGCATATCTTAGGTGTAACAGGTGAGAATTTGGTCTGGTTTAGATGTACTTTACTGATATCACCCAAGCCTGTAATAAGCTTGATCCAACAGTGGACATGCATCAGATTACACAATCTTTTTGCACTATCTGTTTCCCAGATCAAGGCAAGGGCATTGGCCCATGTTTTCCAGGAGTTTGTTTTTTTTTTTTTTTTTCCTATAGCACTGTCAGTAATGAGTCTCCTTTTGCCAGTCAGGAAAACTTGTCTCTGAAGCATTCTGAACTGACATTTCAAAAACATTTTTTAATTTTTTCATATAAAGTCTGTAGGAAAACACCGAAGCAATTTTTTTGTGACTTTCAAGAAATAAATATTTTTTTCTCCTCTGTAAGGAAGACATGGAATTTTCTGACAACCTCTAGGGACAGGTATATCACTGCTCTGCATGATATAGCTGTATTTATATAACCTGACTGATGTTGCCTGCTACATTTCAGAGGGATCCATAAGGTTACAAAGTGCAAGAAGGTGGGAAGAACCTTCTTTACCCTTCAACTACGCATAATTGTGTTGGGTTAGTGTTTTTTTTTTTTTTCATGTAACTAATAGTAAAGCAGAGTACATTACAGTAATTTCCAGGTTATATCACCTGAAAGGGAGCTTTGATTACAATAGATTGATTATTTTGATGTAAAAAATATATATAAAGTATATAATTTGTATAAAACCTCAGAAAGTTGACTTTAGTTGTTCAGATCTCCTCTTCATCAAGGTGTGATGACATGACACTTATGGGTGTCCAGGGACAAATCTCGCACTTTCAGCACAAGCTGTTACTCATTGCAGATGTCTACAGGAGCTCAGAAAAATCATTCACTAACTGAGCTGGGCCAGTCAGAGCAAGCCCGACTCTTAAACTGCTTGGAGAGCATCTCTCATCAAATTAGATTCAAGGCAACATAGAAAGGACCCTTGAAAGAAAGTTGCTTAAGTGGAGCTTCGTCAATTTCTAAACTGATTTACTTGAATCAATACAACTTTTGACCACCGCCAAACCACACTTCTTTAAAAGCTGCAGACACTTCCACAAAACAGATTTCAACACTTCCTCTTTCTAGGTCTTAGGACTCTGTCCAACAAATCATTTAAGCTTGGGCTTAACTTTAAGTACATGAATACCTCATTAACATCAAGGAGACTACGTTAACTAAAGAATATGTGTAAAGTGCTTTGCTGGATTGGAGCTGTAGATGCTGCAGTCATCGTTGCTAGGTAAAAATATAAGCCAAAGTGTTTCAGCAAGAGGATAGTATGATCTTGAGAATTACTCAACAACAGCAAACTGTGAGAGCAGAAAGATGATTGACTGATTATTTTTCCAATTCATGGGAACCCATGGGAGCATCTAAATCAACTCCTTCTGAATGCTGCAGGGTGACTTCAGACCAGAGATTAGAGATGAGTGAAATGTTTTGATTGAGAATAAATTAATAAAAAAGTAATGTTTTGGCTAAATGGAAATCTCTTTCTGACCTATTTTGATTTCATCTAATTTTTCATCTCCTAAGAAAAATCCCAAATGAAATTTTCTAAGCTTTATAGATGTTGAATATGTATTTCCTTTTTTGTTTTTTGTTTTTTGGTTTTTTTTTTTGTGGGAAAATAATCCAACCTAAATGAAAACATTGTGAAAAAAAAAAAAAAAACAACAAAAAAACAAACAGAAGAACACATGCTTTCACTTCTAGCAATATCCCATTAGAAAAAAAAGGTTTAAAAAAATGTGGGTTTTAATTGAAAGATTTGTTTTGTTTTTTTTCTCCTCTTGGGAAATACAATGACTCTTTTTTTAAAAAACAAACAAACAAACAAAAAAAAAAAGCAAAACAAAACCAACCACAACAGAATTTGTTTTAAATGTGGCAAGTTTTCATCAAGAAAAAAAAAAAAAGAAATTTAGTGAAATGAAGGACAAAATGCCTTTGTTCTACATCTACACAAAATAAATTTTCTGTATTCCCCACTAGCTCTTGCAGTTATGTAAAGCTATTGAATTGGGAATTCTCACCTTCAAAGTACTGCAAGGAAACAACAATTTGCAAATAAAGGGTTTCTTCCTGTCCCGTATCGAAAGGAAGTTTCTTCATATATTCAAATAGTTTTATGATCAAACATTTTTTTTTCCAAAATCACAGGATAACTAGTTCCTGTTATAAGGGCATGATGGCATGATTATATTTTACGCTACAAAGAAATAAAAAAATAACATAAAAGCTAACATCACTGCAAGCATATCTTAAGGAGATATTTTCCTTTCAAGCACTATTTCCCCACAGACCAAAGAATGGTCTTTCTTACCCCACGGTATTCCTGCTTTAAGATGGACTGTAGTAATATTCCCCTTACTTGGCATTTGCTCGTATTCATGTAAGAAGTCATTGCTCATGGTGACACCCTCATTTTCTAGAGATGAAGCTCATCCTTACCCCCGTGGCCTCTGCTTATCTCAAAGTACCCCAGCACTATTCAGTCAACCAGGATTGTATCTTATTGCCTGTAATTGAATAATACTGATTTTTAATGAGTTTAATTGATTGAGATTGTCTCAGGGGCTGCACTGACAGCTTTTTGTCAGAGGCTTGATTGTGTTGTAGAGGCTGAGAGTATATAAGGGGTTAATGAAAGGCTACACAAGTTAATGGGGAACTAGAAAACCAAAGGTAGACCTAGAATGAATACCTATGGAAGAAGCCAATGATGAATAAAGGCAAACAATTTATTTGACATGAAACAGGTTATAAAGGACAATAATTGTTTTAAATAGAAAGCTGTTGAATTATAATTGGAAGTAATTGAAACTCACCGAAATATTGAATAAAACATTAGATATTTTAAATGGTGTTATCTTTACAATTATCACTGGAAATAATTACAGTGAAGCCCATGAACGGTTGTGAGAGGAAGAGTCACCCAAGGCCCATTGTTTTCTGCAGTCATTACACAAAGTGTTTAATGGGGAGATATTTATAAATAAGTGGCAGCATTTGTTTCTGATCTGGCATTTCACGAGTGAATGCCAGTCCTAGTAAGGGTGAGAAGGGAGGTAAGCAAGGAGCAAGAAAGAAGCATCTGCTATTTTCAGAGCCATTGCTTTATAAATTAGTGAAGAAGATGGACGTCCCTGGAAGTCCTCCTGCCTTGTTTATTGGATCTGGGGGTTTAAAGACACATTTTCATGGCTGTGCATTGTCATTCTGAAATGTTTTTCCTGAATGTTTTCAGGACAGCATGTACACATTGTCCTTTTTCAACTAGCAGGGCTGCTTGAAAACAAGGAACATTTTTCAGTAAAAAAAATAGTGTTCATTCGTCACAGCACTCAAAGGTTGTCACATCAGCAGACGTATCTAATTTTGGTTCAGTGTCAAAAGTTGTAACTGCCTTAACTTGCTAGTTTCAAATACAGTCATTTCACAGCAGAATTCATGGAAGACACGTTACACAATGTCTCATCTTTGACCTGAACGTCTGCCCAGGTATGGCTATGTACTGTCCTCTCTGGAGGGGGAAGGTTTGAATAATCATTTTGTAGCAGACTATGGCTTCATGATGCGTGACATCCTGCCAGAATTTCAAGGTGATTAATATAATTATTACACTGGGATTGATGAATTTTGAGGCAGCAACTGTGATAGCAGCAAAGCAGCGTTTCACCTACAGAAACATCTCCACAGATTCTGATCAGCTCATACATGAAAATTAGTTTGTCAAGTTCTCTTCCTAATTGCCATGAGCCATTTTTTCCCAAGCGGACACAAATCAGGCAAGGAATTGAATTGCAATGATTTCAGGTTATTTTTGGTCCCATGGAAATAAACCATTTTCCCTCCCCTTGGTATAGAACTGGATATTAGATATTAGTCTATTAATGGTACATCTCCTATGGACTAAAGTGAGGAAAGAAGAGGAGTATCACTGAAACATCAGTTAGGGAAAATTGCTGAAATGGAGTGGCAGATGAAGAGGATCTGAATGATGGCTTTATCTATATAAAGGATGAATATGGAACACATACAGAGGAAAAAGCAGCTGAACTTCAAGAGACTAACATAAGCTATACCAGTGTGCTAATATTCCTGAAGGATCTATAAACAAAGGGATGTTTTCTTCCCAGATGATCTTCTGTTCTGTCTTAGACTAATATCTACCGAAGTCATATGTTGGGCAGCTACCTTCTTTGTGCTTCTTCTTTTGAAGGACAAATTAGGAGGGGGATTTTGCTTTCTAATACAGCTTACAAAATCTTTAATGTTCCACACAGGCAGAGAGAATAAATGAAAGTCAGCTAAAGGGAGAAGGATTGATCCCATGACACCTTGGGCCATGCCTGTGCTCCAATGTTTGGTGTGATAGGAGCTGAGCAGACTGCCAGTGAAGATTTGGTGTAGCTGGACAACTCCAGGTGCTCTTTTAGGGTGAAGTGACTTGTCAGAGTTACTGGTTGTGAGCTTGAACCCTATGCTCTGTGTAACACCCTAATACAATACCTTCTAGGGGGGTCAAACACTAAGGTGAGGCTAGAACATCCCCTTTCTGTCACAAGCTCTTCCACTGATGTGCCTGTGCAATTTTCACAGCTCTGTGTCTACAGATGTGTCTCTTCCCACAATCCCACCTTGACTATTTAGGCTAGAGCAGTTGGCCCTCTCATTACTAGTAACCAACACCTACATTCACATGATGTGATGGCTTCTCTAGAAGTAGTACACTTCCCTCATCATTGGAGCTCTTTAACTGTGACAGAAAAATAACAGCAAGCAGGCAATCAATTGATACCATTTATTTGGATCTGCAGTGATTCTGCAGTGTCTGATTTATCTTCCTTGGGAGACTTAGGGGGCAAGGATAAGCATCCGATGTAAGGGATGCAAAACTGGTGCAAGGATCTCTCAGTAGCTGGAGAATCTGGGACATCATGACTGATTGTTATGATGTAATTTCCAAACTCCCCCAAGCTCATCTTCATTCCTTTTTTGAGTGTAGAATGCTGTGTGGTGTATCTATCTGGAGATTGTGCAGGGTGAATGAGGGGAGCATGAAAATGTAAATTATAAGCACTAGTAGGAAAGGAAAGAAGCACTTGCTAAAGATGTCTAGACACCACAAAGAGCAATTAGCCAGGTTTAAAATTCTGCCAGCAAGTATACATGGCAGAAAACACAAACATAAGGAGAGCAAGAACCACCAGGCTTCACTTGGCTCCTGCCACTTCATCAGGGCTAATTAAAGTGTTCTTCCCTGCGTCCTTAAAGAGATTGACTATGACAGCAAACAATTTCAAGTGAGATGCACTAGTCTAAAGTGGAGGGGGGGGAAGCAACAGGGAGGTAGCAATCTGCATTGTCAACTCCCATCCAAATATGCTCAGTGGAGAATATTCAAAGCTAGGTGAAGCAAGGCCAAAGACAAGGTAAATGGATGCTCTCAATTTGTGTTGCCATATCATTTGCCACATCTGAGGCAGAAAGGTCTCAATTGACTGCAGGGTCCTAGCCGTGCTCCTCATACACGTGTCACTGCTCACGCACTGGAGTTTTACAGCAGTCACGAACCATATTTGCCACATGTCTCAGGGAGTCTGGATGTAAGAAGATGAATGTATATATGCGCTGTGGCCAGGCAAGGAAAGTAGCAATGCTTTTAAGTAAGCACATGCACATCTGTAGAGGCACTGAAGATGGAGGCTTCTTCTCCAGTCATTTTCATTACATTGTCCATCTTTCAGTCATTTCCATAATGAAGTTGCCCTGTCTCCCAACGCTTTGGGAGAAGGATCACAGGACACTGGTAATTTGGAAGTTACAGTTGGAATCATATCATGAAATATGATATACAATTCCAGGTGCATAAAATAGGCAAATAAGGTCTGCACAGACAATCCTACACTTTCTGAAGTTTCCACTTTACAGCCAAAAAATGCAAATATGTATGTGCATAATACAGATACATCAAAACTAAAGTCACAGGTTGGGCCAAAATCAGGTTGGCAGCTTCACTTTAAACAGTTTTACGGATCATTAAGTACCCCACAGGGGGCTGACTACACCAACTACATTTTATTGATAGCTGAGAGATTCTAGCCTGAACCAAAACAATTATTCATGTTAACTAGAGGCTGGAATAAACTGCCCCAGGCCAATGTCCCTTCAGAACACATACAGACTCAAAATCCAGTCTCAGATTTATTTCTTGATGCATTTTTCTGTTCACCCAGGATTATACTATCCTGGTGGATGCTTTCTTTAAACAGGTTAGCACAGCTGTTTTCCTGGGAAGGTCTTTGGCAGGCAAATCAACAGGATTTTTCACATGTGCTCCAACAAAATGTCAGCATATTCATATAAGTAATACATATTCCTCTAAGAAAATCAATTAAAATTATCTTATCTTGCCAGCAGAGCCAGCCTTCACAGTCCTGTGTTGCACTTGCACATGAAGTTCTATGCCCAGGGGCAAGGTGAATGGTGCGTGGTATTTCTATTTACTGCCTTCCATCTCAGATGACTAATACCTCAGTGAATCTTTGGAGTCTCAATGCTACAAATTCCCAGTAAGCCCTTTAAGTATCACAAATGCTTTCAAGGGAAACAAATATGAGCTAGTGTACATAAAAGGTGTTAATTCACTCGGTACTTAGCTCACCACTGAACACTTCACCACCTCCCACAAGACTCACCTCTCTTAGGCTGCTGAGCAATCCTACTTATCCCTATTTCACAGATGAGGTACAACATGAGTGTAGGACCAAAGTTTTTCCAAAAAGCACAACATCCTTAGTACTAGCTTCCCAGAAAACTCCAGACTTTAAATGAGGAAAAAAACTGGAAAATCTGCTGTTAAGTGCTGCAGTGGGAACTAATCTTTTCTGAATGTAGTTCTCACATGTGGGACCTCTCACAGTCACGTGAGGCTTGACCAGTATTTCACAGGAAAGTGAGGTAGCTGCACAGCAGAGGAGGTAGCTGAACCTAGATCTGCCAAAATCACAATCCGATCATTAGACCAGCATATGACCAAGTAATTTTAACACTCACTGCAGCAGCAGCTCATTTAAAAAATTTGATCTTGTCATTCAGACAATGCTTATCTCTACCACCAAAATGAAAATAGTCATCCAGCCCTAAAAGTTCACTTATTACTTGCAGTGTGCTGTTCCAGTGAAATAAATGTGGGATTTATTGCATCACTACCACATTCCTCAAACTCAGGGCAAAATCAGAAAAAATCCTGGACAGGTAGGTTAAATGTACACAAAGCTCCTCTCAACTCAGACATATTTTAATATTTTTCTTTTGGTATGGAAGTCTTCATGTAAAGAAGCTAAATCTGAGGAGCCTCTGAAGTGATATATCAGTTATGAAATAGGAGCGTCCATTACAGGCTGTCTACTTAATTATTTGACAAGTTAATTAATCTCCTAAGCAACTGTAGAACTGCTGTTTCCTTGGTAAGTGATGGAAACAAACCTTGGGAGATCCCATAGGTCTTGGCACTGCAGTATCAATAAGATTCTAGAAAGTCATGTATAATAGACACCAAGTGAGGTCAAACTGCCTCCATAAGAGTAACTGGAATTGTTTATTGCCTGAAGGTGTTTATGTTGCTAATTATTTTGCTGCAGTTAATTATGGTTTGACTGTTTAGTTGCAGCTAAATTTTCAAGATATGCCTTTATTCCCTTCAGAAAGATATTGAATCATGATAGGAAAGGACAGAGCCTCCTGCCTTGTTAGAACAATAGCATTGTCTGCCTCTCCTCAACAGACAACACAATTACAACTGACACAATAATTGATGCTGAAGTTTTCCAGTGAGAAAGATGGACACAAATTATTAGCCCATCAATCTTGTTCCACATGGTGTCTTGTATCTCTGTTTTTTCCTATTGTGGCGGCAAATTGACTGAAGCATGCTGAACAGTCTGTTTGCATTCCCAAGGGTACCCTGTGACAGAGTGAGGGCATCTTACTGGGCACAAGGAGAAAGGTGAGCCCAGAGAAAAGATCATTCAGTGTGAACTGAAGCCAAACTTACTTCCACCACCTTCTTTACCTGCTTATGTCTCCATTACATACTATTAATTTCAAAGGAAACATGAGAATGTCCAACATCTACTTATGACATGTACATTGCATTACACCAACTGTGTGACCATTAACAGCAACTGTCCCTCATTCATACCTAATTCTATCTGAGTTTAAAAGCAGACTCTGATGAGATATCTACAAGGTCTGTAAGTAGGTGGAAACCCCAGTGTGAATGAGTTGTGTATCTGTTTGACAACTTTCCAGTTATATAATCTAAGCTTCAGTTTTGCCCAATTTATAATAAAATTTCGCACCAGTTTATGTGTATTTTCTATATTTCATGTGCTTCATAATCTCTACATCCTAATCACAGAGAACAGATTAGTCCAACTCTCACATCTACAGTTTTCTGTCTCTTCTTAAAAACATTTTCTGTTCATATCTGAAAGATGCCCGATTTCTACCTGTCCACTGCTTTTCCCAATAGCTGAGCAGAAAATTGTTTTCTTCAGTTAATGACAATAATACAATTAGTCTACAAACATAATCGCATACTCTGTTTAAACAAAAAAAAAAAAAAATAAAGCCACTAGAATACAGTGTTTGGCACAGCTATATTATTCCTGTAATGAATAATCACTGAAGATATTATTGTGGATGCAGTTACCATGCAACAATGTGAATAAAATGCTTTAGATGGAAAATTGTACTTCAAGAAAATGTATGCAATAGTACAAATGTATTACTTCCCATTAATATGTATTAATTCAATGAAAAATGCCTGACTGAGCTGGTTTACATAGATTAGGATGGCAGGCAGTGAAAGGAAGCACTTGGACTTGGTTAATTGAGCTGTGAAGATAGGAGGAACTCTAATCCAAAGCATAGAAGCAAACCACCAGGATAGGCTGTCCAGATATGCTGGTATGGTTTGTTTCTTCCCTCATTCATATAATTGTTTTTATTATGATGAAGAATCAGCATTCAGTGCTCCTGATGCATTAGCTCTACTCAGTCCTCTTGAATTTGTATTTAAAAGTTTTCTATTTAGAAATAAGAAAAATAAGACAATTCTCCCCAAGGTAGCTGCTTAATAGGAATCATGTAATTTACTTTAGTATTTCCAGAATGCTGAATATGAATTCCTGACGTGCTTATCATTGTCAAGACAAGCTTATCTGTGCCTAAAACACTCAAGTAATTCTCTCGTTACTCTAACTTCTGTGCATGACTTGTGCACGACATGTTCCAGCTCCCCAAACTGCACCAAGTGGGGTGTTCCCACAGCCTTGAGGCGGGGAGCTTTCACTGAGACAGATCAGCATTTTAAATTATTCCAAATGCACCCTTCTGTCCGGGCATGGTTAGTTACACATATAAAA
This sequence comes from Tyto alba, assembly GCF_018691265.1. Classification (NCBI taxonomy): domain Eukaryota; kingdom Metazoa; phylum Chordata; class Aves; order Strigiformes; family Tytonidae; genus Tyto; species Tyto alba. Next base: position 8,459,601 of record NW_024881317.1, read on the forward strand.
AAGAACAATTTTGCTCTCCCTTCTGGCTAACAATCTTGTTATGAGACAAACTATTATGGTAGTCATATGCTCAGCATAAGATGTAGTTTTCCCTGAGTTTATTTAAAAAACGCACAGTACAATTCAGAAAATAATCTCAGACCCACCATCTGCACAAAGTCCCACTTTTAGTGTGGGTCTGGCTGACTCCAATCTCCTCTGCCTGTGCAAGGTGGAAGGTAATTTTGGAGAAGATTTAGGTGAGAAAAGGCAGAACTGCAGAGGTAGACTTGGATAGAGGACAAGGTGGCTTAGTGTGGATCAAGTCACTAGGAATGGGGTGTGAGGAAGGAGGAAGAACCAAAAGAATTTTGGCTTCTCTGGACTCAGGAATACTGGAAAATTGACAAACAACAGATATCTGTTGTTTGAGGACATCTCAAACAACACCTCTGTATGAGAACATCATAACAATCTGTTTTTAGAGGCAAAATATGCATATGATGGGTTTTGAAGACACAGGGATGTATCCTGCAGTATACATGGATTTTTTTCATACTGCTCAGTATCAGGGTACAGAGAAGTTACTACCAGGAATGTCCCTTAGAGATTTTTACTAGCAAATTAAGAAACATTCCAAACAAAACCAAAACTCTTCTGTGAAATGCCCATGCCCAAAAGCAGGATCAGATCAGGATTGGGCAATAACCTAGAAGCAAAACTCTGGTGCACCACGTCTTTAATGGAAAAAGTTACAACAGTTCTAAGGCTCAGTTTAGAGATCTCTGTTACAGTGATAATAATATTTGTCCCAAGAGATACCTATTGTTCTTCCGTGCTCTGGATAAAAGTTTAGGACAAGAGATGTGTTGATGACTTACAAATTGGAGCTGAGCACATTGAAGCTGTTCTGCTATCCTCATGTAATACCTGTGTGCCTCCAGTAACTCTAGCGGACCCCTTCCTCCAAAAGATCAGGATTTATATCAGTTTGAGACCAGAGTCAGCCTTTGTGAAAGCAATCAGAACAGGTCTCTCTCTTACATGCATGATAGTTATTAAATCTTCATGGACAAGGCTGGTGAAGTTAAAAAATATGAAACAGTTCTGCCTTGGAATGGCATCGTGTGTGAAATTCATTTAACCCACTTTGTATGTAAAGTCCTCCAGATATGACCAGTAAAATATTTGATATTTCAGCAGCCTTTATATGCATAAGTCAATTTAATATTGACACCCAGAACTTGTTCCATTGTGCTTTCATATTAGGGCATCAGGATATAAGCATGCCTGAAAGACAGAAAGATAAAAAGGAAGGCCTTATGTTTAGAAAAAACCTTTATATATGACCTCGCTAGGACACAAAGGTTATCCAAACCAGTGAAATATTATATTATAAATGACTACAAAAGATTTACTATCTTCTTTGCCCAAACAGCCTCATAAATTGTGTGTCTAATCCCCACTCTTGCCCACATCCTCATCCAATTTCATCTGTCTTGCATAAAACTTAGTAACCTCTCAACAAATGCAGCTGACCAACACGAGAGCAAAAACTGGGGTCCCTGTAGTACGTTAAATCCCTTCCCTCCAATAAAATCTGATGGGCTCTTTAATGATCACTTCTTATACAGGAATTTTTGAAATGATGGAGCTTGGATCATTCTCTCCACCTATGTTTTTATGCACATGGTTCCCAAGGCTCTAGTGACATTCTAGTAAGTGTATTGAATTTTGAGCTATTCAAGGGATTTTGTATATTATTTATGAGAATGGATTGATTTGTCTGCCATGTGAAGGAATATATGTAAAATTGAGTTTTGTTGTGGTTGTTTCTTTGCTCAATGTCTCTGATATGATCATGGCTTCATAACAATTTCAATATATTATTGCCAGAGGTATTATAAAAGAGGGAGACATTATCCTTCATGTCATAATTCTTTCTCTGCTGAACAAACTCAAAAGCTTTTGTTTGTTTGTTTGCGTATTGATCCTTACTTTGGAACATAGTAAATTAAGTAAATGCTGTTAAGCAAGAGGCCAAATTCTCTTGCAGTTTCACCAAAATGGACTTCGAATTAGCTATGCTTCTATGACTACACTATGATGCTATTCATAGGCAGGTTATGACATTGTCAACAAATCAGTGAAACTTAAGCTCCTGTTATTATCACTTCAAGCTAAAAAATATAGATTTCTTGTGCATATGCCTTGTTCCCTATATAATGGGAACTTCAGACTACATGGTCAGAAATAGCACTGACATGAAACATCTACAAGTTACATTGGCATTGTGAGACAGATCAGTCTCAAAATAAATCTGGGAAACAGAGGGAAGGGAATAAAAACAGAAAATACAAGATCTTCGAGATGTCCTAATTTCTGCCATCACATTGTTCCAGTTGTGGAGCAAAGAGATATTTGTGACCTACTGTCTGACGCCCTCAAAGCCAGAGTCTGTTGTGGACAAAATTAGATACTTATGGGCACACAAGGACATTGTTTTCTTCTGCTGTTATTTCACTGTAGAAAATATAAACAGGGAATTATCATGCACTGGCTCTTTCAGTAAGAGAATGAGGGGTTATGAAATAAATTTAGTTGATGGCAAGTTCAAAACATACTTCAGGAGATTACTCTGCATACAATGTGTTTTTGAACACCTTGCCACAGGATGTTGTGGATGCTGAATTTTTATATGGGTTTAAAAAGTGGCTGGATACAAAATGAGAGAAAATTCTGTAAGGGATTATTAAATGTAAGGGTATCACCTCTAGTTCAGGAAGTGCCTCACCTGTAAACTGCCTTTCAGAATGAAAGGGGCTCTGACACTATTCACAGACAATTTGCTGCTAATGGCTAAACTTTAAGAGTGCTTGATAGAAATAACATCTCAGATAATCTTTAAATGACTTCTAAGTTCCTAATAGCAGGGAATGTGAGTAGAGAAGTTTATGCCTTCCCTGATGAAAGGCTGAGGTTGCTCCAAAATGCAGCTGTGTTGACATTACGGCAGTGTCTTGATCTGTTGGTGTACAAAGCAGGGACAGAGCACTACAGGGATGTGTAATGTGTAATCCCTGTCACAGTTGTGTTGTTTGTAAACTCGCAGCAGATCATCCTGATTTAACTCCACTTGGTTTACTCTACTTTTGCATTTACACTGCTAACTCTGCATCATCCTCATGTCTTCTAAATGGATTCCCAGTCCAGGGTGTTGAATTTATGTTTTATGGATTAGTGTAGAGGGTGAATTTTCTGAGTCTACTCTATATAGTCATCCCTATTTATCTTGCTGATGCCAATCTCACCTCTTGTTCCCTACGACTCAAAAATGTTGCCCTTTAAAGTTTTTTATTCTATTTTGAAATATTTTGTTGCTATTCAAAGATTACTTCGTCTTGTCTTTTTCTTTTTTTTTTTTTCTTCAACTAATGACTAAACAGCTGCAGCAGCATGCAACTTCAGAGCACCCTGCTGCTGTTCTCAAAAATGAAACAATCTGTAGTTAAACCAATTTTCTTGTAAACTCCCTCTTCCCTGACTCCAGCCTGCTAAACTGTTCATGCCCATCATGTCAATCTGTTTTACCAATGCAGAGATCACTCTATCAGTGCCAACTAACCCACTACAAACTAAGGCTGCAGGCAATGCCTAGGGAAGAAAAAATAATGTCTCTGACCTCATCAGCTAACTACATTTTATTGGAGCAACACAATTTAGATTGACCACTGAGGTCTGGATGAAAGCAAGGTCATTTTAAAAGGTGGATAATACATCCCTGTCATTGAGGTGAAGGATTTAACTCTGGAATACATATTAAAGGGAATCTCACAGCTACCAGGGAGTTGTGAATATTGTATTTCAGTCTGAGCTCAACGTACCTAACTGCAATACAAAAATATGTGCTAGAAAATGACTTGAACTGGTAAGATATGAGACACTGAGAATGAACACAAATAATTCTAAGCCAAGGCACCAGCAGGGGACTGATAGACATATAACCAGGAGACTGGCTGTTTGTTTCCTTATTCATACTGTTTTATGATTTCATTTCTCTGTGCTGATTAAAAAGGGACTAAAAAACAGTGCTGGAGACTGAATATTTCTGGCATGTGCTGTTCAAGTCTCCCCAAAACAGCTCTGCCACAATCAATCCCTTTCCATCTTTAAATTAGCAGGCTTTTAGAAAAAAAAATTTCTCCTAACTGACATTCAGTATTCTGATGGAATGAGATTGTCCTCTGAAATTTAAACTGAATGTGTTTATGAATATCTTTTGCCAACAGGTATCTGCTTGTCCTTTAGGTTGAAGTGCTTTTGCCCTCTCCTGGTGTTTACAGCACTACATAATTATCTCAGTCTTTAAATTTTCAGGCCTTACAAGCCAGGTCTTCCTAATTCTTCTGGTAGGACTAGCTCTCCATTCTCTCAGTCACATTGTCCTGTTCCACTACTGCTCCACTTTGAATCCACTGCTTTTGACAGTCGGTCACAGTAGCATCAGTACTTCTCTGTTTCAATTAGAACTATACTAGCTGCTATACTCAAACACCACATTGATTTTTTTAAATGGTGGCATCATATTGGTGGGTCACAGATATCCTGTCATCAGTTGTTACACCTGGTTTTCTCCTTTTATGTCATTGCCACGTGACAGATCCATAAATCATAATAAAAAATATTGCTCCTGTTACCTAAATACATAATATAGAAGTCTATACTAGTAGATCCCATCCTGTTTCTGTTATTCCAACTCTCAAAATCATATAAATCTTAAAATCTTGCAACTCTTTTCATTTGCAACGTTTTCCAGGCTTGTACACACAGATACACGTTATACACACTTTTTAGACACAGAGTATTCATGAAAGTTTAAAACAGATTAGACTCCAGGAAGCCCCTTCGGGATTGCCATTACTACCCTTTTTTCCACCTGATTCTCCTTCCTTTAAACAAACCTATCGTTGTTTCCCCATCAGCTGTTTCTTTGTTTGCCTTACAGTTCTTGTGCTAAGCCCCATATTCACCAACAAAACTAATAATTTCTCATGCAGCGCTGAATCAAATGCCTTACTGAAATCCTGATAGATTAGATCTACTGCATTTCCTTTGTCTAAAAAATCAATTATCTTATGAAAGAAGGATATCGAGTTAGTCTGGCACTCTCTCTTTGGTAAACCTAACATTTTACCCCATTTTATGTTTACTTTCATGTCTCTAATTATTGTCTCCTTAGGAATTTACTCTAAAACCTTTGTGTAGTCATCTCTATTTGTGATCCAAGTGGCTTTGACCTTGGTTTGCAGGGACTCTACACATGATTCATTGTTTGGATTCAAGATTTAGATGCAAATGCCTGTACAGTATTATGATGTGCACTCAGAAGTATCGGTGCACAGGGAATGCAACAGGGTAACTAGAGTGATGAAGGGCTAAAACCATCAAGAATTCAGGAAGATGTAAAGAAAGCATCATAAATTCTTGCCCTGTTCTTGTGCTCTTTTTAGACCCCTGACAAGAGAGCTGCCCCTGTGCAGCCATTTTAATGGGCTTCTGATGAGGATGTTCTGAGTTTATCCTGCTTCCACCAAAGTTTACATTGCAGTAACAGAAAAGGATCTCAGAGGGTAAAGGTTCTGGCACAAATAAGCATCTGCAAATCTACTGAGACCGATTGAATTATATACTTCCATCTGTCTGTCTGTGGTGTCCTATCTAAGTCCCAAAGGGAAATTCAGGTGTGACAAAAGCATCATCTGCACCTTCGTTTGATATTTTGCTAGCCATTTCACATCCTTCAGAAGAGCAGGACCAGTAATTGGTTTTGCTGGGGGAACACCTCAGAGATAAATATCGTTCTTTTATTTTTCTCTTTTCTCTTGTTGCTCTCTTCTGTCCCATGAAATATACTATCCTTGTCCTACTGAAGCTGCCATAAATGAAAGTCTGTCAGTGCTGCCATTATAAGCCCTATTTTTAAACAGTTTATCATTCAAAAGCAAAGATTCATTTTCTCTCCTTGCCACAGTCAATTCTGGGTGAAAAAGGTCAGGCACAGGCTACTGGCTAAAATATAGTTCCTCTGAATTTTTAAACATAACCATAAGCATTGTTGAGCAAAGATGGGCCAATAAGACTCCAATATAAAGAGACACCAGCATTTCACCCTGTGAAGCCAGGTGCAATGCTGGAGTGGAAACCTGAGTCTAAAATAATGAATATTGTAATTATCCTTTATCCTGCAAACAGTCTTAACTGGATTCCTGCAGTCAGGCTCCTCCAGAGTTTGGGAGATACATGAACCAGATCTGGTTTTGTAATCTGTGCTCATCAAAAAAGAAATTATCTCAGCTCTTTCTAAAGCAGGCAAAAATAGCAGAATTTCCAGGAACCACAGGGAGACAAAGAGCAGAACACAGTGTCAATAACTCCACATAAATTTAAACCTCTGCATAAGCTTTTGGATTCTATTGGGTTGAACAGGGAAGAGAGCGATCCAGGAATGAAAGGGGGAAATTTGACCTGCATCATAGATGAATGATCTGTTGGTAGAAGAGTAAATGTAGGATAGTCCAATGGTAGTTAACCTCCCTATGTCCAGATTTCTCATCCACAAAATGGTAATAATGATACTTGCCTTTGTGAAGTACTTTGAGATCTGTGGTGGAAAAGTGATGTATAAAGACAGACATTGTTATTTCAAAGGGACAGAGAATAGCAGGTGTCATAGATCTGGAATTACACAATAGGCAAATGTTGCAGGGAGAACAGTGGGAGTCAGCAGTACCCTACAGTTTGTTGTAGCTTTATTAAAGTTGGTGGATTTCCTATTCAAGTGTAATATTTCAAATAATTACTCCACTCCTCACTTATCAGGAAGGGGATGAGAAAGAGTTTATCTTCCTGGAAGGAAAAAATTGGAGCCAAACAAAATAACCTGGTGTGGAAAAATTAGAAGATTCACTTATTCTATGCAGTTTTCCTAGAGAAATTCCCAAACACTTGTTCATTTGGAGGATTTACCAATTTTCTCAGCCATCACTGACCTTCTGTAACACCAACACAAGTTGCTCTTTGGGGAAAGGACTTTTCCTTCCCCCTAAAATCTATGCATTTCTTTGTTGAGGATAGCACCTTCCATGTGATCCCTCATCAGGCTGAGTGTTTGTACCCTTATCTACCTCTCACATGTCACTCCCAGCCTGGACCAGGATACAGTCCTGGGGGAGCTACAGCCCCATCCTTGCCGAGTCCCTGCTGCTTCCAGGGGTCATGCCTGACTCTGCATGATGCCTCCTTTCATCTTCCCCTGCACACCAGCCCAGTGCTTACTGAAGGAAATCAGACTGAAATACAGCAGAGCAGATTAATATCTATTGTGAAGGGATTTGGGGAATATGCAATCACACAGCCTGGATGCTTGGCAGCTCCATGTGTGACAGGAGAGGAAAATCAAAGTGAAAAGTGCATGCATCAGAGGGACAGCAGCCTGAGCCCTTTGATTAGTCTGTACAGAGTATGCCTGGGAAAAATCAGAGATTATTCTTGTCCAAACAGTGGCACTAAGGTCAGGCCACAGCTCATACCAGCACCAACCCCACGCAAAGCACATCACTCATGCGTCAGCTCAACAGAACTCATGGAAGCTGCCAGGCTCATGGACCTGTGTACAGATACACCTCCCTGCAGACTGCATAGGGGAGGAAAAATCAGTGAAATGTATTCAATGCAATGATGTAAGTCCAGAATAACTCCACCAGTGGTAACACACAGTCTTCTTTATATCCCTGACCTCATGGTTCAAAAAGTATTTCAGATGTTTATACATCTAGAACTAGGCAAAGATTTCAACCTTTGAAGCTCTTGAGTTCATCTGCAAAGTGATAAATTATCTCCTTTATCAAATGTATTCGGAGAGGGCTGGAGGAAAAAGTTTAGTGATCCTTCTTTTTCACAGGCTGTTTTAGAAGGGAGAAACCCAGGGAAGGACAGCGAGAAGGCAAAGGGGGAACATTCCCACATGTACACCCCTTGCCTGCCGGAGGTGAGTTGCTGTCTTGCTGACTGCAACGTGGGGCCCCAGACAGCAAATTGCCACCTAACATGTGCACAATCATGGGCATTTCAAGTGGCTTTCAAAATCCCTGTCTGGATAATAATGGAGTGGGTGTGTCAGGCCAGGCCATCCAGCTGAGCTAAGTATATGTCTGAAGAATGGTGTTGAGGGAGACGAGGCAGCTGAGAAAAGCAGCTCTGCCAGCATCACTCAATCGCCTGCAGATCAGCTGGCTGGATCAGGCAGCGGTTCCTTCCCTCCATGCACGTAATAATCCCAACCCAGGCAAGGCAATGTGAGGTGTCTCTGATGATGTATGAGTTAGAGGATGCTCAGAGATTGGTTATTTTCTGTGCATGCCCATAAGTCAATTGAAGTCTCCATCTCCAGGCTTTTCTGGGCCATACCTGCCTGCCAGTGTGTTACACATCCAGAAAAGGGCTTGCTGTTCACTGATGGCCAGTGGTGCTCCCTCCACCCTGAAGTCTGGGAGATCAATACCTGCCATGCCTTTCTAACTCATCCCCAGTCCTCCTCTGCAAAACTCATGTGGCTTCTCCATTTACACAATTGTACTAGTCTGGGAAACCACTATTTCCCCCCACACCCTTCTTTCACTCATATTTTGCATAAGGAAGAAAGAAAAGCTTGGGATAAAATATAAAATGTTCCCATAAAATTTGTACCACTCCCTTCATCCCTTCTCCCCAGATTGAAACTGGAAAAAGCCAGTCTGCTGTTTGGAACAAATACAAATAAATCAAGTCCAGGTTGCTCTCATATTGCGGTCTGGATGAGGTGACTATCTTCTGTCTATGATGGCACTAGCAGGACATTTTTATGTATCAAATTACAGGGGATTCATGATCACTGAACAGAGACGTTACTGTAAAGCCTAGGGGTGACTTGCTGAAACTTTAGCTAAAAGAGCTCTGCACTGTGTCCAAGAAAGAGCTGTCTGATCTCTTGCATTTGTAGAATCATTTTTAGATCAGAAAGACATTTTGGGATTATTTTCTTTCAGTGGGCAATGCAGATTTGGTAAGAGCAATTTTTTTGCAAATTTATATTGCTTCACTGAATCCTTCTCAGAGGCTGGAGGGGGAATTTAGAAACTTCACTTTGACATTGAATTTATTATTCGAATCTAAATGTTTCATTTTGCTACTTTCAAACAAAATATTTTGATCTTTCCTTTGTAAGTTTAGTTTGGTTAGAAATTGCCTTCCATTTTAGTTTGAAAGGTGTGCTCAAAACCCAGCTGTTACTGCTTATAAAGGGACAAAAGAAATGTTTTGCTCAAACCAAGATGTTTTTGTTTCCTTTACCTTTGGCGGAAAATAACCAGTCAAAAACAACACAGAAAAGAAGTGTTCTTGCTAGTGAACCAAAAATTCAATTACCTGAAAAGCTCTTATTCTCATTTCAGTATCAGGTCTTGTCTGCAGGGGGAGGTGAGTGTGCAGCACACTCCAGCACACATTTGCAATCCAACCTGTTGCATAATGCTTCCCCCAGATGGACACCCTCCATTGAGGACAAAGTCAGACCATTAGAAGATAAGTTTTCCTGATCAAAGGCAGAATGAAGCTTGGATCCAACTCACTTTGCCTAGCTTACCTAAGGTCTGAATTGCCATCTGGACATGCCTGTTTCTCTTCACTGTGTACCCAGGGATTCTGGGCCAACCTTATACTAACTCAGACACCTTGGTGAAGAAGCTAGAAAAGAAGAATCCCAGCCTTTGGTGCCCGTGAAGAATGTCCTTTCAGGGTTGGGTGACTACAGGACTACATCTTGGCACAATTATTAAAACATCAGTGGCCCCACAAAAGCAAAAAAAAATCAGAAGATTTTTGCACAACACCCTTTCTATAAGGTAAACTGCTTCAGGAAGGCTGTGGAATAGTTTCTCATGAGCTACTCTCTTCAGACACTTCTACCAAACCTGGGGGCATACAGAATGTGGAGAAGGTTAAAACAAGTATCCACATGCCCAGACCTTTATCTGAGTTGGGGATGGACTTGCTCCATTGCATCAGGCTGAGAAAAGCCTCTTAGGAAGATGCCCCTGATTCAAAGGCTACTACCATGACCAAGGTAATTCTGTGAGCCCAAATAATGATCCTAGACTTGCTGTTGGGGTCTGAGTAACATCTTATGCAGTAGGAAAAATGTTTCATTGCACCTGAGATTTTAAAAGCCCCAGAAAATTACAGTTTTTAAATTTTCCATTTAAATTCCTGTTTGTGCCAGAAAACTTCCTGCCTCTGACTCATCTCCTTTCACGCTCCACCTTGTCCACAAGATGAAACCTTAGACCCATCAACTCCTGTCATCCAGAATGTAGTCTGAGAGTGACCACAAAAACTCTTTGGGGAGACTGAGTGCAAGCAGCTGCTAAATCCACACAAATGGGACTGTGTGGCAGTCAACAGATCTGGCCTGCACGCTGTCAACATATCACCCTTTCAAACACACAAGCAGTGCTCTTTTGTTGTCCTGGCTGATGCACCACCACTGCCCCTCTCTAGCAGAGCTCAGTGTGTAGGGGAATGCAGGGTGACAGGAGCTCCTTTCCTCCTTGTTCATCATCCTATCCAGATCCTGTTTTTCCATCAACAGCAGAGTCTGCAGGAGGCAAGGATGGAAGCTTGCTTCTGGGGGGTGTTATGCTGCTGCATCATCCCCATCAGGCTCAGATGTCAGCAAGCCACAAGGGATCAGCACTTTTGCTACTGTGATAGAAGTGTGACGTTTGTTTCTCCAGTAGCTCGATCTGCTTTATCCAGGGAAATCACAGCAAGTGCACTGTGCCAAGTCCTGATCCCACTAAAGTCAATGACAGCTCCAGTTGACCTCAGTGGGACTGGGATTTAAGTAGCACCATGTAATTCTTATAGGCTTCTTGTGTAGTTTATAAAACATATGTGCTCTCTCTCTCTGCACGCTTATTTGACTTTCACACTCTTGATGGAAATGTGTCTTTATAAATTTACAAATAGCGCAGCAGCTGTGTGTTTATATAACCTCATTTGAGGACCACATGTATTCTCACCCTTGCGCTATTAATATTTATATTGTCACAACCACATACACCCAAATACCTCACACAAATACACATGCATACTGTGGAACAATAAGGAAAACAGATTAAACCCCCTTCTGACTCGGTCATGTCTTTAAAAAAATTCCACAGAAAGGCGGATCTATGTTCTTGAAAGACATTATGAAGGAACTTTTCACTAGATCCTGATGACTTTGTTCAAACTTCTCTGCTTTTTCACCCTTAGTTTCTGCACAACACCTTTCCCTGATTTGAAGTAACCTGAGTCCAGAATGGTTTGCAGAGCAGTCAGATGTTTCAGCCAGTAGGAAGAAAGAAAATGTATAGGGTAGCTAGAACTTCAAGCGCTGTAAGCTACTGATGGTAGGGCAAGCAACTCCAGCTGCTGCTGCTGCTTCCCAGCCAGTGTAATGAGCATTGTTCAGAGGCCACAATGGAGCTGGGTAACAGCTCTTGACGAAAATTACTTTTTTTTAGGCAAAAATGCAGAATCAGGCTGCTTTAGTCAATCTGCAAATTACTCAACTTGCTTCAAATGCAAACAGGAAAAAAAACTGCAAAACATACAGCCTAGACATTTTATTTTGACAACTCATGAAACATTTTGATTTCCTCATGCTGAAAAGCTTAGCATTCTTGAATTTGCCTCCATTTAATTTTATCTGTTCCAACAGATGAAAAGTATTTGTCCTATCCTAAATATTAATTATTTTTTAACTTTCTGCTTTGCTAGAGGAATTGGTTTAAACAATCACTTAGGGTTGGCCAAGTGCAATTTCTTCCCTTCCTTAACCTCCACACTGATTTACCAGCTCAGTAAATGAACCAGCTCCCTGTTAGGAGCCCAGTCCAGTCTTTTTTTCCAAGGTCCTGAGACCAAAGAACAAACATGTGAAGGTGTGAGTAGGACAGACTTTGTGAACCCTTTCACACAGCATGCACAAGGCAGAGAGCAAGCAGCCTTCCTAAGTCTCCTTCTCTCTTACAAGGAAACTTTGCTGTGAGACCACATGGCTGTTCTGATGCCAGCAAGTTCCCTGCAGATGGAGAGAGCAAATAAAAATGTGCATATTTACATTATACATGCAGATTAGATAGTGTGCATTCCTCACAGCCTGTCCCTGAAACACCCTCCAAAAGGAGCTGTGGGGGAGAATGTAAAGAAGTTGAGTCCAACTCTGTTCTCTTATTGTCTCACTCCCACACTCCTGCTCTTAAACAATATGTACCCCTGGCTCCTTAACCCTTTCTAGTGACCTGCATCATGGATAAAACTCTTAGTGCATGGCAATCTCTACCTTAGTGCAAAAGGTAGAAAAACTTGCTTTCAGAGTACAGCTAAATTCAAAAGCCAGCAGAAGTATCTGCAGGATGGCAGTGGTAATGATGGGGAAATTAATTACTGCATTTCTTAACCTTTGCATTATCTAGTGAAAGAAGACAGTGGGGGTGTGGGTACATGTGTGTGCATGTAAGGAGTTACCTTGACATGGAGCCAAAACATTGAAATGGTGAACTGAAGCCCTGTTGTATTTACAAAGATCTTTTGCAACCAGGCTGACTTCCAGAGACTATCTCATCCCTGAGGCTTTCTCTCCAAACACCCCTCCTCAGCACCCACAAGCCTGCTCCTTATCAAAGCCGATTTCAGCCTCTCCTTGTTCACCCCACTCCAGTACCCATCCCTCCTCCAGCCCACCTCCCTGTGACACTGTGGGGAGCTCCTAGGGCTCTGTAATGCCCTCCTGAGCACCCTTGTCCCTTCCTGTGGAAGTCCTACTGTGAGCTCAATTTTGGGAGAAGTGGATTCTTGGGGGGAATAAAGAGCAACCTGGTGATGGGCCACCCAAAGTCTGCTCCTGGGGAACATCAAATACAGCTTCTTTGAAAGCAATATGAGTATAAATGGGAGAGCAGTATCAGAGCCAAAGCTCCCCATACTACACTGGATGATCTTTGGACTCAAAGCTCTTGCCTTCTGATGACCCATGTCCTGGATACCTGCTTATGAACCACACTGCTTAGCCCCATCTGCAGTGAGAGCACCAAGACAAGACATTGGGCCCATGGTGAAACCATCAGTTTGCTCTAGATGTCCCCTTATTAAAAGGCCTGGAGCTAGACCCCTGCACACACACAAAAAATCTGCAAGGAAAGAAGTCTGGGATCATGCTTCACTGGTAGAGCCAAGGTAGTAAGAGCCTGCGGACAATCAGAGACCATTGTTTGGGCCGTGAGGAATCACCCTGTTGAGCACTCATGATCCTGCACTCATCCATATCTCCTCTCTCACACTGCAGCACTCATGTCTGCCTGCTCAAATAAGGTTCCTCAGGGCACTTGTTCTTCTGGCTCTTCGAGCGAGCAACACGCCTGCTCACACATGTTCCCCTTGTCCTCCCACGCAGCTCAGCATCACAGCTCTCTATTAGGAAGCTAAGCCCCATTTCTCTCCAGAAAATCCTTGCTGGGCTCTGCCAGCTGCCACCTCACTGACAGATGTTCTGCTCAGGCACACTCTATCATTTTTACATAGTGGCAACCTGGTTAAATATTTCATGCCCTGTGCCAAACTTTTAGTGCTCCCAGTCAGAGGGAACAGTGGAGCCAAGTCCAGCCCAGGCAATACAAGACTTCGGGTGCTGATCCCTGAACTCTTCATAGTCTTCCCTGCAGTTGTGTCACAATCCTGTGCTTGGGAAGAAGTTTTCCTTTGAAGTTAGGTTGACTCCAGCCTTTTGAACTGCAAGGAAAACTGCCTGCACAGTACCAGCTTCAGGAAAGAGCTTGGCTGAATATAAGATATGGAGGAATGAGAGATTCATAGCATCTCCCAGGCAGATGAATAAATTATATTTTTTGATATATTTTTTAAGGTGTAGTTTTGCAATTTATATCCATGAGGTGTAAATGACTTTGACATTTTCCATACAGAGAAATCAACAGAAAAGAAAGAGATTATTAAGCATTCCAGAGTGGGAACTAAGGTGAATAGCAAAAACCTGAGTGGTGAATGCTGGGATGGAGCACACAGGGTGGTGGATTTCTTGGGGTTCCCTGGGTTTTAGGGATTATACAAGTGGGACTTTAGGTGTTGTGGTGTAAGAAGCCTTCTCAGCTCCTTCTGACAGATTTTATAATGTCCTTACTGTTGTGATAGAAATGATAGCAGAGCAAATGAAATACAGCTTAAAATCATAAGGAAGCTAAAACAATTTCCCTGTTTCATGTGGCACATTTACAGTCTCTTCTTTAAAAACCTTGCACATAGCTATTTTTTTCTGTTCTAAATTGGCTTTCACACCACTTTCACCAGCATTATGGTTAGGTGCTTCCAGTATTACACCAAGGAATGTGACTAATATCCCTTACAGGTAGTTTGTGATGGTTCTTCTTTCTCATGATGGATATTACAGACTGGACCAATACAGCTGTTTCTGACACTGATTAGCTCTTATGGTTGTGTGAGATTAAAGCTGTATCTAAAAAAAAAAAAAAAAGCTCCTGTTTAAGGTCCCAGATCAACCCCTGAATATATGTGCAGACTTAAAATTAGGAAATTGCTTTTGCATTTTTAAATAAGCCGTTTGAACATCCAGCCCTCATTCACTTAGCATATACAATATTGCCTTTCAGAGCCTTGGAGTCCAGTTTACTTTAGTGTTACATCAATTTTACTTTCAGGCACTGTAATGCTCTAGTATGTCAATGCCAATCCTGTTGTGATCTTTTAAGGTGCAGTGTCTCAGTTCGCAGAATGACAGGTGCAGTTAAAGCGTTAGTCCACTGTTCTCCAAGAGCATAGGAAAATGTATGGATGACCCAAGATTTTACTGCAGAAAGTGAGCCCCCAATGTACTGCTTGAATGAAGCCGACAGATCACCACATTTACAGCATCTTAAATGCAGGTCTGGAGTCATTTTGTTTAAAATTGGAGGAAAATAGTAAAGTCAATTTGGCACAAAGTACCATGCAAGTGTTGTGAATAAAAGCTTCAAAGGGTACTAAAGTGCCATTGATTACCTTTGAGAGGATCTTTAAGATCTCAAGTCCAAAATAAAGAACTTACGTGCACTGTAATGTGAAACCGTCATCTCTACATTTTTAATAATCACCTCTTCTCCAGTAGATGAATCCATCCATTAGCATCCTGCCAGGGGATTGTCACTAAAGATACACAAGGAAATCACAGCAAGTTAGATTCCTGTTAAGTTCAACACTATTATGCCCTTCAAAAGCCTCCAGTGGTCAACTCTGCTTTGGCAGTTAAGATTTTAAGAAAGATTGACATGCCTGTTCTTAATGATGGGTTAATATCTTGCATATCTGGAAAGACAGACAGAATTTAGAGGTGGCAACAAGATGCCTCATCACCTTTCTCTGTGTTTTTATTGTACCTGATACCATGGCTTGTTCTATAGAAATAGAATCTAATAGACTAAGATCATATGCTTCTGGGCAGAGGAGAAAATTACATGTTTGGCTATAATGATAACAAGATTGCCATATGAAGCATTTGAATAGGTACTGACCGTAATTTTGAGGAGGAATTTCAAACAATGAAGGGTGAGCGTGGCACAGGTGAAGTGGATTTAAACCTGACAGTGCTAAATGGAGACAGGGAATGAACAGGGAAATCACTCAGAGTGTTTTCATGTGTAACCTCCAGGGACTGTTATTTCTAGCTTTCTTGGAAAGCAGTGACCCCCAGAAACACATGTCCATAGGTGATTTCAGGCTGGTACATGTGTTCAGTGTCATCTAAGGTAACAGGCTGGAGACAAAGAGAAAGGAGTGTAGGAAGAGCAATATAGACAGGTATCCACATTGGAAAGCTGTGCCATGTGCTGGTCTTCATAGTTCAAGAAAGCTTTTGGTAAATGAAACCTGATTCAGAAAAAAACATCAGTAATTGTTTCAAAAACAAGAAATGTCACCTTAGACTCAAAGCTCCACCCAGGTACTTTACCAAAGACCAGTTGATAGACTGACTTGGACACAATTTGGAAACTCTTACATGAAGAATATTGTGGCAATAAACTCAGCCTGGAAGACAGAAACAGCCATTTATAGAGGCTTGAAATAAGAGCTAAACAGTGCATTTTAGTGCATTTAGTATAAAACATCGTTCCATCATTACTGCTTATCTCATCCTTCTTCACCAGCACCTTTGTTGCTGTTTCAACCCTTGGGCAGTTTCTCTCATTTGTTTTTGACACTTTGGGCTTGTCTTAAGCCTGCTGAGTGATGACATTCCCAGATTTTCAGGGAGGTGGAGTGAGAGGGAATGACAGCAAGGCATGTTCTGGGAGCACCATCCTCTGCTTGCAAGACTCCCTTGAGCATTTTTAGGGTCACACTACCTTCTGAGGAAGGAAGCCAGCACCAGAGCCCCACTCTCTCTACCTGTGTGGCCAGTACCTCTCTGCTGTCAACACATAGGCTGCATTGCACTGGGACAGGGAGCAGCTTGTGTTTGCAGGGACCTCAAGGAGAACAGCCTGAAAATGTCAGAACTCCTTTCCTTTACAGGCCTGCTCTTGGGAAGCACAGGAAGACGCTCAGTCCGGCCACAGACTGTAGTAAGGAAGGTGCTGTCATGCAGAAAAACTTGGCAGAAGCCTTCAACTGCTGAACCCTCTCCCAGCACTACACAACCAACTCAGCCAAGCAAGCGACAGCTACTAACAGGCCATCTCCCAGCCTGGCCCAGATCCGACTCGCTGCCTGAGCCAATGCTCGCTATCTCTGTGTAGCTTTACCTAGATGGAGCCGGACAGGTGGCACTGGCAAGAAACCAAAGAAAAGCAGTTCATTCCTGGGAAGTATTCTTCCATCCGAGATGGCACACGTGATAGGAGATGTGGTGTGTGTTGGCAGCAAGATCAGATGTGCCTTATAACAGTTTCTGAAGCTTTGGAACTAGCTCAGGCTTGAAATTCAGAGGAATTTGGTTAACTTGTTCTGTTTTGTCTGAATGGCACATTTTTTCTCATGTGGCTTCTGGCTTCGGCTCCTGTTGGGAGTGCTGAAATTCCAACACAAAAGCTACATCATCACTTAGCTTTTTATTATAGTCTTTCAGCACTACACGACTGCTAGTGAATTTCCAGCCATTCTGGAAATGAGAAGAAACAACCAACAGCTCTCTAGATAATGCAAAAAGACCATGTCTTTCTGCCAACAGCCACCCCCATTTGCATTTCCCCCCCCTCCTCCAGCCACTGATGCTACCACAAGATGGGATTAACTGGGGGTCCACTTTACCTTCAGGAAGATTATCTGTAGTGGGAGGTATTTTTCAGAATGAGTGACAGCACTGTGGTGGGAGGGAGATAGATCCCTTGAGGGGTGTTTAATACCCCTCCTTGCATTTCCCATTCTTTAGTAATCTCTCCTCTGCAGGCCTGTCCTACCCAACTCTTCTTAGCTAGTAATTGCTGAAGGAATCAAAATACAAGGTATGGCAGCTGCAGGCATCAAGTGGAAAAAAAGATCCCTGCACGCACATGCACAAGGAGGAGAGAAAGCACATTAATGGAAAGACAGCATTTGCAGCAGGCTGGTGTGTCCTTGACCGAAGGAGACATCAAAGACAGCTTCAGTGATTTACTCTTTGACAGGCTGGCATCTCTGTGATTCACGGAGCTAATCAATTAGGTGATACATTCCCCCGCCCTGCCACCCCTTTATTTTTAACAGCTTCTTGCCAAGAGTGGAAATGCTCCAGAACTGAATGGGTACCAACATCCAAACCATGCTGACAAATACCATCCCAGGTATTTTGCAGCTCTGAAAGGGGGTCAGGGCATTGCTAAAGGGGATTTGTCACAGGAGCAAGGGCAGTTTAGCCCCACTGACAGTGGATGCCACATATTCCTGGTTCATACAACACAGTCAATGTTGCACAGTTGCACAGCCCCTCCAGTTAACTGGGCTTAGGTCTATCCCTACCTCACCCGTTCTATGCCACATGCAGACTTTACAAGGCATCCAGCAATTCAGTCCTTCAGCCATATGCAAACAGGGACTTGGCCTTCAGAAACACATTTTACTCTGAACATACATATCTACTCCTACAGGCAGTAATAGTTACCCTTTTTTAGACCCAAAGGGACTTTTGATAATTCCTCCATGCTACTTTCAGGTACACAGACATATACATGCACAGAAATAAAAGACACATGCAAAAATGTAGACGCACTTTGGGCACCCACATGCACACAGATACATCCCATGATCATGTGCATATTGACGTTCATTTGCCTGATCTACTCTTTATGCATTTTACACATGCAAGCACTCACTCATTTCACACACTCTGGGGCATGTATACACTAACCCCATTGTATGAACCAACTTTTTGCCAGTGGCTGCTCTGATGACTGCTAATGGGAAAAAAAAAAATAGTAAAAAGAAGCATTTTCATTGTCTGCTTCCTCTACCTCATTCCAGGTGGGATGCAGGAAAGCAGAGCATGGTTTTACATCCCAAACCAACAGCATCTGCAATAACAAAACCCTCCAGAACTGTTCAGTTTTGAATCCTTGATATCTAATGGTCAATAATAAAACCCAGCAATCCTGCATTTTCCAAATGCTGCATTGAGGGATAGCACACTCCTCTTCATGTGAAAACATCATGTTGGCTGTCCTATTGCAAAATGAGAGACACTGTCACAGCAGAGCAATTCTTAGTGAGGAGTGAGTCCCAGGAGGCACAGAGGCTGGGAAATACACCACAACAGGCTTCTGGGACTGAGAGCTGCAGCTGGCCAAGTACTGCGGAAAGCAGACTGCATTTAATGTTCATGCTTCCTCTCTCCTAATGAGAAGCTACAGAAATATGGTCACAGTTTAATACAGTCAGGGACATAAGAGCAGTTTTGGGGGTTTGGAGAATAAACCCCTCCATGCATGGGATTTTCTGAAGCCCATGGTCATCCCAGGACAGAATTCTTCTCAGGAACACACATAAGGACTAAACCATTTTAAGTCATAGCCAGAGACTGAATGAGCCAGTCAGCACTGAGATGCTGAGCCAGCCATATCAGTATTTGCAGTGTTTAAAATTTCATTGGAGATAATATAAGAAATCTCTAGTCTTTATGGCTTCAAGTCTTCTGAACATGGCCACTGTTGTGCTCCTCATGTGAATATGGTTATGCATAGTTCAAAGCAGCAGGCATGAGTCTGAGCTGGTACAAAGCACAAAGAGAAAGCAATAGTGCTGCCCTGGTGGAAATCCAGGTTCAGAAAAGAGCCCCCGTTACTCCTGAAAGAAAGGAGATTTCTCCCTACTTGTCTCAAGATCCACAACCTGTCCTGGTGCTTCACGGGAACTATTTCAGGGTAATTCTTGGTGAATGTTTCAATACTGATCTTTCTAGGAGAAATATGTTGCTAACAAAGATGAGAGGACAGTGTTGTGCACTGTCAGAGCACCATCAGACACAGATTTGTTGAGAAGGTGGGAACTCACACAGGTTTTACCCCTGTTTCTTAGCCTCTTGAGATATAACATAGTTACATGGTAAATAAATTCTCCCCTCTGCATTCAGACTGGAGATCACTCACTCTGACACATTGGGTTCAGAGAATGCAGGCAAAAAAATGAGTCTTACCCTGTTCTCTCCCCCTCATAGCACAGACTCTCTTGAGCATCCTGGGGTGCACCCAGATGAGCCCTGGCTCCTGGCTCCCTTTTGCTGTTCAGAAGAGTCTCCTGCAAAAACAGAGACATTGTTGAATATTCCCTGATTTGATCTGGATGAAATCTCTCATCAGATCCTGCTGCTCTTCATGGCAAAATACCCACAGGCAACAGAGTCCAATTTTTACCCGTTCAGCTTCAGGCATAAATTTGCTGTTTTCAAAGTAGAGACAGCATCAGATGGCAGAGCGAATGGGGAAAAAAAAAGTCCTTCACCAGCTGTGAAAACTGCCCTTTTAATTTTCATGAAAAGATATGAGACAAGAACAAAAGAAATGTTCTGCTGGCTGTTTTATTCCTCATTGGTGTTGTCGACAGTGAGCGTTTCCTCTCACCATTCAACTCTTAAATGTCATTAGCTGCTGGATCTCTTTTAGCTTCCCTCCTTTCCCCTTGGTGAGATACATCCTTCCAGATATCACTTCTTGAATTCACATTTGATCTGGGGGGGCAAGTTTTATCTATTCTGCCTGTAACATGAAAATGGTTGTTTCCTCTTCTCCTACCTAGACTTCTCTGTTGAGGTAAATCCTCTACCTGTTTCTATTACTCCACTTTGAGGTCTTGCTTCAGATGTTAGTCTTTCTGTTTTATATCTACACTGTATCTCATTAAAACTGTGCATTGGTCCAGATTTCTCCTCATTACAACAGGCAGAGCTTATGGGAACACAGTTATAATGAGGGCAAAGAGTATGGCTCAAAACCAACTTCTAATAGCTCATTAGCAAAAAAAGACCAGTTAGACACTGCTGTTGTTTCCTCATTCCCTTTAAAGATCTGAGAGAGATCTGAAAGCCATCCCCTTCCCATCCCATGGAAGTTAGCAACATTTAGTCTTCAAAATCAAGGCAAAGCTGTCTTCTTTACTGAGTACTGTCTCACAGCCTTAGAAGTGTCATGAACTCCTGTGTCCTGTGATAATATCTGCAGATGTTTGTGAGTTTAATGTGATTGCTCAGTGCCCAGTACTCCTACTACACCTGGAAATGGTGAGGGCAGCACCATTACACACTGGCAACCCAACTGCTGATGCTATTTTGTCCTCTACTTCAAGGTAGATCCAGTCCTGCCTGATGTTGTCTCTTTGATATTCTGCTTCTGCTCACTCGTAGTTGCTTACATTTGTATGTCAGCCTGGCCCAGATTTGGAGCACAGGTACAATTCCAAATATTTGCCAGAATCTTGGTCATGGTATCCTAGTCTGGGCTGGTAAAGTATTTATTGCACACATAGAGAATGTCAGATTTCACCTTTTTAAATGAAAATACACAAAAACAGAGGGAGGTGTTCAAGCTTGCAAATAAGCTTTATAAGAGCCCATCTTGACTTTTTTTTTCTTCCCCTTCTCGGTAACATGCAGCAGGAGCTGCTGGATGTTTCAACCATAGAGGAGCAAAGCTAACGTCATTGCCTAGGCTTTACCCTGCCCTCACTCAGCCAAGGTGGCTAAACACTATATAAATGCTGTGAAAACCAAGTAAGGACCTTAGAATTTATGTGCTCATATTGTTACATTGCTGGGACATCTCTCAGGATGAAGCAATTTACATTGCAAAATATCAGTGCACTAAAAAGCTTAGGAGGAGCTTCATTGTGTTGACAGCCTGGCTCATGTATTCTTATTAGCTACTCACAGTACCTATCAGAGAAAAAGGCTATCATCGGTGATATTTAATGCTGAAATTTTGGCTCCCTTCAGCACAGGCTCAAAATGTAACATTTTGACAGTGTCACAAGATGCTATGTCTCCTTTTAAGGGAGACCTGACACAAAGGGTGCCTCTTCTGAATGGGTGATGTCTGGCCTCAAAGGACTGAAGAGCGATGATGCCACAACTAGAGAATGACCCATCTTCAGGAAGAGTGTGGCTGTCATCATCTAGCAGGTTCAAAGTCCTGCTCTGCAGCTGCAGGGCAATTAGGGAGCTCCTTGCTTCAGGGCTCTGCGTGTGGCTGACACTGCTGCCCAGTTGAGATAGGAAGGTATCATCTCCCCTGGAGGAATATGCTCCTCAGCCAGAAGTAGGAACACAACTAAATTTGAAAGCATTTTATTTTTAGCTTATCATTCATAATTTTGCTTGTGTACGTCATGGTGACTCATGCTTTGTTCCTCCTTCCTCGAGCAGGTGCTTGCAGTGACAACATGATTCTTTGTTTAATGCATGGTCTCTCTATTTGAGGGCTTGTTCTTGCAGTAAGGTTTGCCATAACAAGGGCTTCTTCTTAACCAAACACTTTTTTGCTGTGAGAGTTTGGATAAATGTCTTCTTTTTTTCCCTAATAAATGTGGTTTTGGTAAAATGCAGATGTGGTAAATGCATATGCATTGGTCACATCCATCTGAAACAGAAAAGGCCTCCAAATGGGAAAGGAGCTATTAACACAATGGAGAAGAGACCAGCCCATGCATCAAATCCTGTTCCTCGCATCACTGCCAATCCCTTAGCAGATGCTCAGACCAGATGATTCCCCAGAACATCTGTGCCATGTCCTTTACCTGCTGCAAGCCACAAAACACCTCCCTGCAAGACCTCGCAACAAACTTCAGACCCTGTGTAGAAAAGACAAAACCTTCAAAACTGCAGTGTATTACAGAGAAAAATGGGAGAGATAAAAGGCAAAGAAAGGAACAAACAGCTCCTAATAGTTACCTCATGCTTTCTACATGCACTGGTACTGTCTTTTCCTAACGTAAAGCCATGGCACTGTGCTAACAACTAGTACTTTTTGTTACCCTGAAGCTCACAGCTCACCTAAGCTTTCTCTGATCCCTCCAGTGAGCCATTAGTGTACCAACTGTTGTGAGGTTGTTTTAGCAACAGTTTGAAAAGTGATTTTTTATGAGCTGTTTATTACCTTCTCAGATTTATTATGTTCCATTCAGACCGATTATGTGAAATAAGAAAAAAATCTCTAACAAAAACATGAACTAAACCAAACCAAAACACAAAAGTTAATCGTCCTTTCTTCCTTTTTTGCTTTTCCCTACACTTTTAGAATAAACGTCAGAATGAACTTAAGTCAACATTGTTAAAAGAAATCATTGATTTTGAATATTTCAAACTTTGAGTATCTAAATGAAGGTTCTTTTGAGTGAATTTAGTTGCAGGAGGTGATTTGTGGATCCATCCCCAGTCATTACAAGGTGATTATCTGTTTCTTCCTCTCTTAGGAAGCTGGGTGTTTCTGGCTGGACATGTAAAAGAAGGTATACCTTACAGATCAGAAGGTTTTCAAACTTTCAAACATTTTTAGACCTTGATGATGCTGATGGGAACCTCTCTCACAGTCCAGAGCTGAAGGACTGTCAGGTGTTGAACAAAGAAGAGTTTGTGGGAAGGATTTCCTCTCCAAGAATACAAGGCTATGCAAACTAAAACCAAACTGGTCAAAATCATCTCATCCAGATGGCAGAGGGGAGTTCTGCCAACAGCACTAATCTCTGTGGTTGCACTTTGGATAAAAGCAGGTCTGTTGACAAGTTAGTATTTCTTTCCCATTTACTCTGTATTTGCCTTTAATGATCCCAGCTGGAGTTCAAGCCACAAATTTCAGACAGTTTCTAGTTTTTGCTGTGTTTTGGAAGTGATTGTTCAAGCAAGTTCATGGGCAGAGTAGGTACCTGTCCAGCCAGTCCCCAATATGGCTGCAACAAGCCCAGTACTCCTCCATCCCAGCCTCAGCAACAAGGGAGTTATCCCATTCCTCTTGATACCAGTGGGAGCTGGTCTACTGATTGTAAAATAAGCTCTGGGAATTTCAAGATGAGGCCCTAGGAAATCCAGTGAGACTGAAAGTTGGACAACAGGCTGAATGTTTTCCCTTTCCCCTGACAGTTAATGAGATGAAAGCCCAGGAGGATTCTCTGACAATTACAGCGTATGATGGGAATGTGGTTCCTGCACAACAATGAACAGAGCTCTTATGAGCAGCCTCCTGCAACGGGGAGGTAGCAAGTCTTCTTAGGACTAAACAGATCTCCTGGCTAAGTGAGGCACCAGCCTGTCCCTGACACATCACTCCTTGTGAGTTTTTTGCCTTTTTTCTGGTCTGTTCATTGAGTGATGATGCCACAGAAAAAGAACTCTCCTTCATCCCTAAAAAATGGATTCTTTCAGGTTTATCTGTGGCATCAAGATAGAAATAAAGATCTTCAGTCTCCACAGTAATTAATACCCATCCATCAGCTTTAAAATCACCTGTATATAATAAATGCAAGCAGCTAAACAGCATGCTGTTGAGCTTCTGCTAGTTGTCATCCAGGCAAGACAATTTATGACACCTTTCCTGAGCATCCTGTCAAGGGCTCATTCATGTAGTTCCTCTAAAGGCCAGATGCAGCCTTGAGAATATGAGAATTCAGAGATTTGCCCTGCTGCCTTGTTACCCTGCGTGATCATTTTTGATAAGTGTTCTTGTTTAATCATTTCCCTGCATAAAGCCCAGGGTTCTCTTGTGTTTGTCTGTGTCATATTAATAAAGGTCCATTTGGGAGGACACTGGGGGTGGAAATTATTTGACCAAGGTTAAGTAACAATTGTACAAAATTGTTTTGACATTATGTTAATATCTGCTCATGTATTATCCCCAATTTAAAGTTAATCACCAAAATTACTGTTGCAGTTCCCAAAATCTAATGAAATAAGATTTGTTGAGGTGTGAATAATACAGAAATTGAGAAGCGTGCAGTCACTATTAAAAAAAAAAAAAAAAAAAGAAATAAACTGCTAGCTTTAACTCTCTGAGTGCTCATATAAACTAAGGTGAGTTCATAAATTATAACTGACCTTTAGTACTTTGGAATTGTGCCAGTGGGGTTTGAATGGGGTTTGGAGCAGTGTCCTGCTTGTGTGCCAGGGCTCAACACAGTGGGGTCCCACTCTGTGTCCCAGCCATTGGGGCACAGACAGATGCTTCAAGCTAATAAATATGAATTGGTGTTTTAACAGTCAGTGGGTTTGATCATGACTCAGCTGTGGTAGGATAGACGTATATGATCTGGGAACATAAAAGCAGACCACAGCTATCATGAAAAAACATTTGAAAAAAGTGATAACTGTAAATTCAAAACAAAAAGCTGTGGGGAAATGCTAGCACAAGGAACCAAACGAGATGGAGTTTTCTGTTTGCCTCTTGTGTTATACCTGAATTAATATGGAGAAAAATAAGGAGGAAATAGC
This sequence comes from Tyto alba, assembly GCF_018691265.1. Lineage (NCBI taxonomy): Eukaryota > Metazoa > Chordata > Aves > Strigiformes > Tytonidae > Tyto > Tyto alba. The sequence goes on from NW_024881317.1 coordinate 8,484,604, forward strand.
AGTATTTCATTTGACCCAACAACCCAGTCCACAGTTCACTATTAGCTGATTTTAAAAAAATTACAGAAATTTTTTTCAACAATCAGCTAAATCCTTTCCCACATGGAAGCTTGGTGCAGAAAGAATTCAAAGCAAAGGATACACTACTGGGAATAGGATTTTAATAGCCGTTTCTGTAGAGACTGGAAAATGGGAAATGATGCTGGATTTGAACCAATGCTTCAACCAGAACAAGAAAATATATAGTAGTTAGGTCTGGGAAAGGGCATCCAAACAGCACACCTAAAGGCTTGTTGCATTAGATATGTGAGTGGGGTATAATGGGAAGGGTGGGAGAGATACTAGGCTGCAGGCTTGGCTGAGAAGGAAGGAAATCAGAAACACAGCTGTGATCAAGGCTGGGCGGCTCCAGGTGAGTTTGCAGGGAGAGTGATGCTCTCTGCTTTCTCTGTGCCATTTCAGGTCTGGGAAGCAGGCACAGAAAGTATGAAAACAAGCAATGTGTGGCTGTGGCAATGGTGCACAAAGCAAAACACATGGATCCACATGACAAAAAGAAAAACAAAAAAAAACAAACAAAAAAAACCAAAACAAAAAAAAAAAAAAAAAAAAAAGAAATTAAAAGGACCCAAGAAAGGATGGAAAGGATGGAGGAGAAATGAAATTCAGACAATTGCAGCAGCTTTCCTTTAGAATTGCACCAGATGTAACTAAAAAACACTATGAATTGCAGAGCTAATAACATATTCTTATGTCCAGACTGAAGTACAAGAAAGACAATAATGACTCACTTAAGGTGCTTATACAGTCAATACTAGAAGGAGCCATAGATGATTCATTTTTTGATCCTCACTTCACACTCCAAACTGGTTGACTTTGTTGACTTTCTGGGTGAGGCAGTAAGGATCACCTCTTTTGATAAAAAATTCCAATTTTCATGTGCAAAATGAAACAGTCTGCATTTGCATCTAGTTTTCCTGAGGCTGGGTGTGGAGAGATATAGTCAGTCACAACCCAACCTGTTCTGGCACAGTAATTGCAGCCAGCTTTGTGGATAACAAGTGCAATTTCAAGTGCGGAAGCAAGCATGAAAGAGGCTGAAGACCTGATCCTCTGTATGCCTCAAAAAGCTACAGAATAGCTGCATTGTTGGATTTAATAAATTCCCCATGGAGATTTCATATCCTCTCTAAAGTGGTTCTACAAAATCCTGTTTTCAGCTTCTTCACCTACCAATATCTGTAAAATTGCCCTTGTTCTTCTGGCCACTTTGGTGTTGGGACTTTTGCTGTGACATTCAAACAAGGATTTTTTGATTCACAGAGGTGAAGAATTTAAGATGCTTTTCTCTTTAATTTTGTAATGATCTTTTTATAGTATGATGGAGCCAAATATCTATAAGGACAAAATTGACAGCAGATCCCAGAAATAAGAGAAAATGGACCAGGCATAACATACTCATGTATCTCAAAAGGAAAACTAATAGACTGAATTATTCCATAAATTCTTGGAGTTTGAAGTAAACCAATTGCTGCAATAGCTAGTAAAAAGGTAAATTTTTGAAGTGCTGGTAAAAAGGGATCCTTTCTCCCTGAACTTTCAAGTTCAGGCTCAAAAATCTATGGCCTCTGTAGATTTTGTCTAATCTCTCTCACCTTATGAGTACCATGTGGAAATTGAGATAGGGAACATGTCTTCTTCTGGTTAAAATGGTATTAATGCCAAGCTATGTGTGACAATGTCACCCTCTTGTAGCTAGGAAAATAACTGCAAGTGTAAGCTCTGTAGTAACACAACCACCTATGCTCACATCAGACTGTCTGCAGTCAGTCCAGATTTTGGAAGTCAAACAGTCCCAGGCTGGGCTAATACTGGGCTTGGAGTGTAAGAGGAAATTGCAGGCTCCAAAGGCACAAGCTGAGAACTGTGGTCACAAATGCGAAGTAAATATTAAACTACAGAACAACAAATCAATTTAAAATTAAAAGTCTTTGGATCCTATTGCTGATACCACTCTGGCAGTAGACAGGGATCAAAAGGAAAGAACCCCATAGTGCTTAGTAGAGATTGTGAATTAGCTAAAGGACTAGGTATGATAGACAAAGCAGCTTCAGCAAAATAAAGGTCAAAACTGTCCTGGTGCCCCTAATCCAAACATGAGACCACAAACAGACATCAGGAGTAGTCTAGTAGATTTATTATTTAAACTTCCCTCATTTTCTGCATCACATCATTAACTATGACAATGCAACTGAATATGTTTCGTGGGCTGATACCTAACTCCACTGCAGAAGATCTAGGCTCTTCCAAACTGAACTACTGCTCCAGTTAAGTCTTTCTATCACATGATCTCTCTGAATAACTTCCATTTCTAATATGGCTTTGTTAACATAGGGTTTCCCAATCTCATCCAAATCAAAATGCTAACTGATTCTTAGCAATTGTTAATTAGACAAGATTTAATAGCTTGGGAACACTCTACTTCATCCTTGACGTGATCATTTTACTTTTAATTGGAGAAGACTTTGTGGACAGACTGGTGCCTGCTCAGCCATAATTTTTGTCCTTCTCTGATTAACAATCTCAGTACCATCTGCCTTAACAAGTGTTCAAAGTTCATTGGCACTTTTGTTTTCTTGCAGAGGCTTCTGGGAGGTTATTAAGAAGCTTAGCATTTCTGTAACATTGTGTTATGTAAGTATCCAATGTGCACAAGATTATTTAACTCATTAAATTTATTTAATATGCTTATAACTAAAATTACAAGTTATACCTTCTATGTACAGTTGATTGCTTTTAAAGATTGTCAACAGCCAGTTACAACATTTGTCTGAGCAATCCCAAACTTCTCATGACTTCAGGCACAGAGAGCCTTCACTCTAGCTGAGCAACCAGCCTTCAGGTTGTGTGGGTGAGTTTGGCTAGCTTCTTCCCACAGAAAACAAATCAACTGCAAACTGGAACTCAGGCCAGCCTTGCTGAATGGTTCACAAAATGTTCACTTAGCCTGAAGCTGGGATTTGTGTTGTCTGAGCCAAATTTCAAGAGAGGCAGCAAGGGTTTCTAATGTTGGGTGGATGCCAGGCAGGTTATGGAAGTTATGAGCAAGTGTTGAGGCCTGTTTCAGACCCAGTTTTCAGACATGCAATCTTAGCAAAATGGAAGCTCTGAGAACTGAAATTCTCATGAAGACCTCTAAGAACTGAAATTACATCTCTCTCTGCTTTTTCCTCTGGGATCTGGCTGTCAGCTGGGACCCATTTGCACATAACCTCAGGTCTGCAGATACCTCCAGGCTTCTGAGACAAAAGTAATTTCATTTCAGCTTGTGATGATGATGCTTTAGAAACCACAAGGAGAAACTCCTGTTCATAGGTCTCCTTAGCCATCTCTCCAAGTTACTTTCCAAGCTCTATGGCTTCTCCAGAGACATGGAGCTGCTTTACTAACAGTTTCCATCAGCATCCAGCCTTAGAGATGCCTAAACCACTGTCAAGTTCACTTCGCACAAGGATTAAATGGTGCATTAAAGCTCTAGACTCTGATGTGTTTGTTCTACTCAAGCACTGCAATGCTGTCGTGGGCTCTGTTCTCTCTTCTCCATCCTGTCCTGGGTTCTCCTTTAAGTTGTTTATGTTTTGCCTGCAGGATCAAGGTCCTTCTGAATCTGAAATCACAAGGCCTTGAGCACCTTAAAGCCATGGGAACACACCAGCCAGGGGAATGTACAGGTTCATCCCCTACACAGTGAGCCAGTGACTTTGTGGCAGAGACTGGTAAATTGGGTGGAAGAAGGGAGCTTGGAAACATTGTTAGTCTTAAGGTGAGTCCTGCTTTACATCACTGGCCTAGTACTCTGCTGAGGGAAGAAAACAGATTATTCTCAATATAAATCTAGGATCAACAGTAAAAGACTCTTCATGTTGGATTTATTAATCCATTTTCCTTTCATCCTCTTGCTCCCGGCTTTCTAAACAAGAGAGCTGTGTTGCTTGGCTGGCTGTGAGGGAAAGAGGTTAATACTAAAGACTACACAAGGTTCTGCAATTAGACAATTTCTTTGTAGCATAATGTAGGCACCAAGATGACCTCAGAGACCTTTTTTGCTGTTGCAGAAACATATTGAACAAGTTCTCTCAGCAGCTGTGCATTAGCGTTCCGTATTAAATGGGCTGATTATAAATTACAACAGCTACCCTAAAATGTTCCCATCATTTTGGATTTCTTCACAGCAACTTTCTTTCTTCACTTCTCTTCCCTTGCCTCCAAGGGCTGTTTGCAAATATGTGCCATCCGGTGGGAAAGCAGATGGGGGTGATAATAAAAGTTATGTTTTATGGATTCATACGAAGATTGCTCTGTCCTTTTTCTCAAAAAAAAAAAAAAAATTTACTTGCCTCATATTTCTTTTCAGGAAAAGAAGTTTCAGGCTAGCAGTGTGGGACTGATAGCTACAGGAAAGATGGAGGTGAGCATACACCACAGTATCTCAAGAGAGAGAGGAGAGATTTTTCAGAGCTCACGATACAGGTGGATTTTTATTATTATTGTTTTGCTGCACCTTAGGGTTTTTATTTATATTCCGGTTAATCCATCCCACCTGTACTGTCTCCCTCCACACAAGAACAAGTTCAATATATGGTGTATTTCTGCTTGCTGGAGTGAAAAGCTCATGGAAGAAATTTGGGGAGAAGGGGCTAATTGCAGTACTCTCAACTGCCTGGGAGAGTGTACACAGCTGCTCAGCTAAGTGCAGGGACTTCCAGTCTAGCAAAGTGGCCCAGCTGCTGGGCATCAGTTCATCACTCACCTCAATTTCCTCTGCACATTAAAAAGATCTGTGCAAGAGGATCTATGTTTTAGAGTTTCTGGGGTCAGAAGGGGCTTTTTTTGGTAGCTTTCTCCCCAAACTCTAGCTGACTTTAGTGGTAAGATGTGTTGCTGGGTTTGATCCCATTTAAATAACTATTTCTTCTGTGTTGCCTATGATGTTTTTCTTCCTCTTTAGTGTTATTTCTGGGAGAAGCTATGTGTGAGGGCTGTTGGTCTGGTGTGAGCAGCAAGTAAAAGTTACATTCTGATTACATTTATTTTTCCAATTTCTTTCTGGGGATAGCCAGAGTGTCCATGCTTTCTTAACTAGGGTGTGATTTTCACTGAGAAGCAGATGACCTTTGTCATGGAGGAAAAGGACCCCAAGCTCCTCTTCAGTTGTGTTGTTATACCTATGTTCTGTAACCAATGGGTCTTTTCCCCACTTGCAATGGGGTTCCCAAAAATTTTTGAGTAGCATGATGAATTTTTGTGCGACAATTTATGGGTCAATTTCCTCTCTAACTACCACTTACAAACTCTTAGAAGTGATCTGTGGATCCTAGAAACCCTTAAGCGGCAGACTGAAATCATGGTTTGCAGTTATTTGTGAGCTAAGCTCAGAGCCTATTTTGGCTGACTTCTGAGGTTTGTCTCTTTCTCTTTTCTTCCCATCTCCCCAGTGCATGCATCCGTCTCAAGGGACCTGGAGACTCCCAGTCTAACTTTAAGCAGCTAAACTAAACTGAATGTTATTACAATGTTGTCACAAGTTTTTTGGAGCCTGAAAAGTGGCAGGAGGTTTAGGCTAATACAAGTCAAAAGCCTGTTTGTTAGCCTGGTCTTCATGCTTAATGTGAACAAAAGAGCTATTAGGATGAGGTCAGTGGCACATAGCCCCTCTGAGTTGGCTGAGATGTGAGGGCATGTGTTGTGGTTTGAGCCTGGTCGGCAGCCAACCACCACTCAGCCACTCTCTCTCCCTTCTCTTCTGGCAATAAAAAGGGACAGAGAGCCAGGCTTGGGGTTCAAGATAGGACTGAGATGAGGAAAAAATCACCCTTTATGGTCCCAAGCAAAAGGCAGACTCATTAGGGGAAGAAAAAAAAATAACATACACTTATTACAGACACTAACAACACGTAATGGAGTAGGACAGTGAGAAGCATTGCCACATCTTGAGAACGCCTTTCCCCCACTCCTCCCTTCTTCCAGGGCTCAGTTCTGCTCCTGATATCTCTATGTCCCCCCAGCAGTGCAGGGGCAGGGAATGGGGGGGGTGCAGTCAGTGCTGCTGCTTCTTCCATCTTTGGTGGGGGAGAGTTTCTGGAACTTGTTCCTCCTGCTCCATCGTGGTCCCCCTCTCACAGGAGACAGTCCTCCACAAACTTTCTCCAACATGAGTTCCTCCCACAGGCTGCAGCGTTCCCCACACTGCTCCGTCATGGTTCACTAACTTTCTCCAACTGGAGTCCCTCCCACAGCTGCAGCCCTTCCCGAGCTGCTCCGGCATGGGACACCCCCGCATGCTGCAATCTTCCCAGCACTGAACTACAACAGCAGGACTACCTTTTCCTGCAAGACACCGGCCACCTTCGGTCACAGCACCTTGATCATCCAGGCAAAAAAAAAAAAAAACACAGGCCATAAATCAATGTCTGCTCCACAGTAGATGTTCATGGGTGGTGGGGGGGGGGGCCGCCCTGCCGTCTCACCACAGGATACAGGGAGGTCTCTGCTCCAACACACCTCCCCCCTCCTTTCTTCCTCCGTTCCTCCACTGACCTTGGTGTTCACACAGCTGCCACAACTCTTCCTCACAAGTCCAACTTCTCATCACCACGTCCCTTCTTAAATATGTTATTGCAGAGGCTCAGCTGATTGGCTCAGTTTTCGAGCAGAGGTGGAGATGACTTGGAGCTGGGGGAGCTTCGAGAAGCTTCTCACAGGGGGCTGCCCCTGCAGCCCCCTCCCCTGCTACCAAAAAACCTCACCATTTATTCAAACCCAGGACAGCTTGAAAGCAGCCACCTGATCTTAGGGACAGGCATGGGAGTAGGTCTTTCTAAGCAGAAAAGCATTGGAAAGACAAACTGGGCTGAGACTGATGATGATGCATTTTAGAGCTGCTGTATATCTGTTATTCATATTCTGCCTTAAAGCTGGCATACTGTATAGATGGTAAGCATAGCTTGTTCACAGTTCAGGGGAAAATACACACCACCACTGAATGTTAAGAAACTTTTTAGACCACTGGACAATGGGATGTCACCAGATCCGAGGTCTGTTTGTCTAACATTGATTTCCAGTTGGGGAACTAGGTGGGTGTTTTAACAACGGGATGATGAACCCCTGGAGCGGTTGCCTAGGGGCTGCAGTAAACCCTCTGTTACTTAAATCCAATATATCAAATTCAGATTACTTATCTGAAAGAGGCAATCCAGATCTAGAATTTCCTGAAATCAGTAAAGGACCACCGGGTAAATTTTTATATCCACAGGTAAGTGGGAGGTCAGATTAGATGATTCTAATAGTCTTTTTTACCTTCAGAGTTCCAATCCTTGAGCATGTACTTTATAAAAGTGAAATAAAAAAGATGAGAAAGGTCTTAAAGCCAAATATTACCTGCCAAACCCAATCATCAGGATTGCAGTTCAAAGTGATATGTGCCTTTGCTGGGCCAGAAGCATTTGACCACTGATTATGGCAAAGGATACAAGTGCTAGGAGAAGTGAGAGGACTACAAGAAAGGGGTCTCTAAGTGAAGGAAACCTATGCTTTCCCCATGTAGTGAAAAGACCAGAAATGTGAATTGCCTTAGGCTAAGCTAATGTCTGCATTTCAGAATGGGACCTCACAGAAGGGTGCAGGACCCAGTGAGTTCAAAGTGTGGCTGCAGGGGTCAGAAGAAGCAGGAGCTGCAAGAAAACCACAAGAATGGCTCTGAGCATGAGTGGGGATGAAATCGGAGATGGGCAACCAGTGCCAAAATTACAATGTGCCTCAGAGCCCCTGATTCCTCTCCTACCACAGCAGCTACTGTGCAGGTGGGCATGAAACAGGTAATCTCACACTTTGTGTTTCCCTGCAATCCCTTGTAAGACAGCAAGAAGAGTCCTTGCTTCCCAGTGCAGAAAGGAGGTAACTGGCAGCTCCATTAATGAGCGTTTGCAGCCAAGCCTGTCTTGTATCCGATGCACTGCATGCATGCAGGTTATGAATAATTTCTTTCCTAAGAAATGAGCCCAGGTTAAAAATAGCCTCTGCATTTAGCTGTTTGCTGCCTCCTTCCTGCTCACTGAGGCCGGAGATCTGTTGAAATGCTGGCAGTCGTTTTTAATGTGGAAATGTTTATAAGCCAAAATTGTCTGGCATTTCTTGCCAGTATGGGGAGCTCTGGGGACAGCTGTAGGGCAGCCAGTGGTGTCTGGTTTTCTTCTCTACCTGGAAGGCCAGGGTAAGAAGTTCATTCTGGAGACAACGTCTTCATTGTCTATTCCAGCCTTGACCCTCTGACAAGGTTGTTATCAAAGGGCCAATTAACACCAGGTAGTTTTGTAGCATTGTACCTGGAGCTGGATTAGTACAATATATTTTAAAGTTGCTACACAGAAAAACTGAGGTTGATACTCCGCTTGGTCTATGGGACAGCCCCCTGCATGTAACACCAGCTCCCTGTTACCTGAACTTATAAAATAAGGCATGTGTTTGGAGGGTATATGGTATTACTTCTCTATCCCTGCTCCTCTTCTGTGGGATTGTATGTGGAAGGGTTGCAAGTTTAGGACCCAAATTATGCTGATACTTTCTCTTTAATTCTGAGATTATGCTTTCTCTTTTATTCTAAACTCACTGCTTGCCAGAGTTTGTCGCCATATGAGAAGCAGGGGCACAGAAAGCTGGTAACACATGAGGATTCCCTCATCGCCTGCTGACCTGAAGGACTGAGTAATAGCCTAGAGTGGCACTGTAAGTAATGATACGTTCTTGCAGTTTGCAATGAAATAATTGGGATTAAGCCCAAAACCATGATTAAAACTATGCAGCTCACTCTGTGGTGAAGAGGATGAAAACAATTGGATATTTACTTACTGAACTGTTAATGCAGTGGTTCTTACTCTGACTAATTAAAGCTTTGGGTGGGCAAGGGTTGGCAGATCTTGCCTGAAGAAGGTGGAGTCTTCTAGCCTCTGTGTTTGGAAGGGGAGAAGGAAGGGGGAATGCAGGAATATAAAACATCTCATGACACCTCAGCTATCAAAAACTCTGTGAGGGATGTCCTGTTTGAGTTTTTGGCATACAGATCCCTACACAGACAAGATGAATCATTGATGGATGGTGCTAGGAGAGCGAGGAATTTGATTTACGCTGGTTCCAGAAGGGCCTGATCTCGGTGCCAGTTACTGAGACAGTTTAATTGGAGCCTGAAGGGAACTGAGAAGCTGTGACCCTCCATCCATGTTATCAAGGCCATGGCCACATGACAAGGCAGGAGTTGTGATCACATAAACCTCTTCCTCTTCCCCCAGCACTTTGAAAAGATGTCATGGTTATCTTGGTTTTACACCTTTTGATCCTAAAGTTCGTACCTCCCAGTGCAAAACTCATGCAACTTCTCATCAAATGCAACTATATCTTTGCTGTGGTGGCATCCTGGAAATTCTTTTCTGTGGGTGCTCTCAAGTCCTGTCACTTCTTCCCTTCCTCAGCTTCCAGAGCAATATGTGCCCTCAAGTCTCATTCAGCCCTTCTCCCCTGCTTTGTGGCTCCACCTTGTCTGCTCACAGCCTCAGATTTATTATAAAAAAAATTATCCAGTTTTCAGAAATCACAAGGTTCTGTGTCTCCCACTTAATTATTGTTTTATTTTAATAAGCAATTATATTTTGAAGGCACCTCGGGGCTCCAGGCGTTAACCACTTATCACCTGCTGAGTGATTTAAAACTAGTGAAGCACATCCCATTTGCAGGTTGGAATAAGGCCTGAATCCTATCAGCAGACAAATGAGTTCAGGAATACGCCATGTTTGTAACTCATTGCTTATGTTTCATCTCCTGGTCCTTGGAGAGAGGCCAGTTATGTGCCAGAGGGATGTCTGTTCCCTTGCCATTCTGATAAGAAGCAAAGGGCTCATTAGAGGCTGAGAAAGGGAGAAGACTATCTGTTGGCTGTTCTGTACTATTTACTTTGCCAAGTATCTTCTACAAGTCTCTCTCCACTACAGACCACAAAGCCCTAGCTGCTAAATCAACCCACAGCTCAGGTATCCCTCATGTTAGAGGTGCAAATCACTTCCAGGGTAAGACTGTTGTAGGGGCAGGAAGCCAGTGAGTCTCAGCTCCAGAACTGATACAGAAAATAAATACAGTCTCACAGGGCTGAGATACTAGGTATGGTTATTGGTTTATCTTCAGAACTCGTTATTCCCTACCAAGAGGTAACTTGTTGAGCCTACTCCAAGAGAATGAAACTAACTGGCTGTAGCAATTTGCAGGAATAAACCCTGAGCATTTCCCTAGATTGCAGGGTACTCAGCACTGGCATCTTGCAGGATAGAGACCTGGGTTATCAAATGCTAGCTGGCTTTCTCCTGGAGCTTTTATGACCTAACAGTTTGTTTTTTGTCCTCCCACATCTCCTTGACTCCCAGGTGGCACAGTTGGAAGCCTATTTGAAAACAAAAAACCATTACATCTTCTCTATTTTTATGTCACACATTAAAAATACAACACAACAGCCAGGCCTGCATTGAACTCCTCAGTTGGAAGGCTGAGCAGCCCAGTTCATGTGTGCCATAGAGCATTATTATTGACATTATTTACAATGTTAGTCAGCATATGTGCCATATGCTCCAAGGTGTATGTCCTCCATGTATTGACTGAGTAATTTAAAGACTCAGGGGAGTCTTTAACCGTATTTAAATCTCAGGGGAGATGTAAAGGCAGTTTCACTGATACTAGCCGTCAGTCGCTGAGGCGAGCAGCTCCGATGCTGCCACAATCCGTGGCAGAGGGCTCCGTCACGGTGCACAGGGGGTTTCCTGAATTGGGGAACCTCAGGGGAGCCAAGAGACCCACCGGGAGCCAGTGACAGCGGCTGAGGAGAGCTGGGCAGGGCCCGGAGCAATGGCGGCCAAGCCCGGCCATGTTATAAAAGAAACTGCTGGGATCACTAGTGCCAGTTGGTGCGGGAAGGGCTCTGTAGCTCTGCCAGCTCCACCAGGGAGCAACGGCACCCCCCCGGCAGAAAGCCACGGCCTCTCTGAGCTCTGCACCGCCGTGACTGCCCGGGCAGAGCTGCAGCGGGAAGGCGCCGGCACCCCGGTGCCAGGCCACAGGGTGGGCAGCGAGCAGCGCTGCGGGGGTGCGCCCGGGGAGGGGAGCTGCTCCGCTCCCTCACAGAGCTCCAGGAGGGGTGGGCAGGCTGAGGAGTATCAGGGAGTGCGAGAGAGAGGAGAGACTGCTGGAATTACACCCTACCTTCCCCGGGACAGGCCCAACAGGCGGACAGGGCCCGTGGCACAGAGGATTCCCTGTCCTCTCTCTGCCTGGATGAACACAGTGACTTAAGAGATAGGGGACAATGGCGACAAGTTCCTGCCCGGCCCAGCAGATATGTCTCCTCCATGACCACCCCTCATGCCCAGGTGCCCTTGAGTAATAAGAATGAGGCTCTGCAAGAACCAAACAATAACACGGATGATGGTTCATCTAGCTTGGAGGTGTCGTCGAGGTTAAATCGGCCTATGCCCTGCATCAAAACCGCTTCCATAAAAAAAAAGGCAGGCCACTCTTATAGGAGACTCTCTTCTGAGGGAATAGAAGGCAACCCACTTAGGGAAGTCTGCTGCCTCACTGGGGACCAGGTTGAAGATGTGAAGAGAAAGCTTCCTGCCATGGTAATGCCCTCAGATTATCAACCGTTATGATTTTTTAGGTAGGCAGTGATGAAGTTGCAACAAGGAGTCTGAAGGCAATCAAAAGAGACTTCGGGTCCTTGGGATGACTGGTTAAGGCATTGGGAGAACAGGCAGTGTTCTCCTCTATCCTTCCAGTTGCAGGGACTGATGAGGGAAAAAACAGTAAGAGCCAGCAGATCAATACCTGGCTCCAAGCCTGTTGCCACTGGCTGAATTTTAGGTTTCTGATCATGGGTCAGTTTACATGACACCAGGCCTGCTGACAACAGACAGGGTATACCTGTCTCGAAGGGGGAAAAGGATCTCTTCTTAGGAGGACTACAAGGATGTCGTGAGGTTGTGAAGGGAGAAAATTAGAAGGACCAAAGCCCAACTAGAATTTAATCTGGCTACTGCCATAAAAGACAATAAAAAAATGTTTATATAAACACATTAACAAGAAAAGAAGGGCTAAGAAATGTCTCCATCCTTTACTGGATGCAGGGAGAAACATAATGACAAACGATGAGGGAGAGGCTGAGATACTTAACGCCTTCTTTGCCTCAGTCTTTAACAATAAGCCTATTTGTTCTCCATGTACCCACCCCCCTGAGCTAGAATACTAGGTTAAGGGAGCAGAATGAAGGCCCCATAATCCAAGGTGAAATGGTTAGTGGCCATAGTGCCCAGGGAATTGGTTTAGTCATGATCCCTGGAGGTATTTAGAAAATGTGTAGATGTGGTGTTTAGGGATGTGTATTAATGGTGGGCTTGGCAGTGATAGCTTAATGGTTGGACTTAATGATTTTAAAGGTCTTTTCCAACCCAAATGATTCTTTGAATCTATGATTTTATGTTTTCCATATAGAGTCTGTCCTCAAGGTTCCACACAGACTCTGAGGCATCAGGATAATAATGAGAAAGATAATAAGCATAAGAAGGGAACAAGAGGGATGAACCTTGCAGGGAGCCCCTGAGCAGCAGGAATACGAGCTTTCTTAGCTTATTTCTTCCTCTTGAGTTTGGAGATAGGGAGAGAAGGAGAGGTGGGGATGAGGTGAGGTGAAAGGTAGGCTGGTGTCCTGACTGCAGGGAACTGTTTCTTTCCCACTTGTTGCCTGGTATGTCCTTTGCAGGTAGTAAACTTGAAAGAGTCCTTTTCCATGCTGAAGATGCTTATTTAAAAATGTAGTTGGTCTGAATTAAATAGAGAGTAGAAGTCCCCAGTGAAGTGTGCTGTTGCTCACAGACATGTCCCCTGAGGTGACCCGAGCTGTTTTGCTGTTGTTCCAAGGCTCCATGCTCCTGGCCCTGGACACTTTATTCTCCACACTGCCCATTTTTCCAGCCAGCCAGAAATGAGGAGAGCAGTTTGCTTTCTGGAGAAACACAGCCATTTCTAAGCAACAGCCAGCATGAATTACATGTCAGAGCAGCCCTTGTCATGTTCCCACCTGTGCATCATCAGAATGGGAGCAATGAAAAGCCTCATTTCTCTTTATTTCCTTGTGATTTTACCTCCCCTGTCCATTTGACCTTCTACTGTCATCCTCTATTTCTTTCTGGCTCTGATTTAGAGACCGATGGTTCTAGCATATCTCTCAACAGGGAGAGCAGGACATCCAGAAGAGCCTCTGTGTCAATGTCCAGAAATGTGGAGCTTGCTAGGGCTGTTCCAGCCCTCCTTTCCCATGCAAGGTCTTGGCAGTACTTGCTCTGTGCCTGTGTCATCCCCTTCTGTTCTCAGGCTCCCTGGATCTGGGCTAGGATGCCTCAGCTCTTTTCCACAGCCCTTTTGGTTTTCTCAGCTTGGATTTGGGGCACAGCTCAGCAATGTTTACTTGTCACATCCCCATCAGGCTGGGGACAGCATTGCTAATATTGCAACAAATTTAGCAGAGCTTAGTGATAGGATTTGACCCAAATTGCAGATGGAAAAAGAAGCAGCTCTGTAAAAATTGGAATTCCTCTGGATGATAGATTCTATTAGAAGCAAATAAATAAAAAAGCCAGGTATGAAAGGGGTGCATTCTGATGTTTCTCTTGTCTTAGTGTGATTTGAACATAATTTGATGGGGCTCAGCTAAGCAAGCAATGGAGAGACCCTGAGGAATGGGGCTGTGTTTGCTGAGAAGTCAACATCATGCTTCCGCAGCTGTAGGGGAAGGGGTGTGAATGAGATTGCATAGAATCATATCCCTTTCTCCCTGTTGGAAGCTTAAAGAGATTGGAAATGCACTTGAAAACAAACAGACATAGCTGGACTTGTAGATTGTATGGACATTTTGATTGTTCTTGCCCTTCCCCAGCGCAGAGCTCAATGAAGAGAGCAGTGAAGATGCTCTGGGACATACTTGAGAAGATAGGACCAGGTTCTAAACCAGTGTGCAGACCTGCCAGGGGGAAATGGTTCGGGGCAAAATAAAGGTAAGAAAATAGCGGACAAACTGGTGAAGTTGAGAAGTACTGATAATTTCCTGGGTGTAGATATCCAGCTGCTCATTATGAATACTTATCATATGATCTATCAATATTTATGGACACATCCCTGTTTGATGTAGGGTCTATGTATTCCCTCCAGTCTAGTTATTTTGTTTCCCTGCAACTAGAAAGCAAGGTTTCTTTGAAACAAGACGTTTTTCAGACAGCCAAAGAGACTCCCTTGCTGTCCAGCACTCAGGGTGAGAGTGAAATATTTGCAATTCAATTGGACATGCTTTTAGGGCTGCATTAAGGAGAAGAAACCACTATCTAAGTGTGGAACAATTACATAGATGTCAGTTTATGCTTGAAGAGCCTGAACTTGTGCATGTAAGCTAGACAGAGGTATAGGGCTTGGCATGACTAGTGGTGGCAAAAGATGTATGTCTGAGTTGCACCAGAGCACAGTCCAAAGGCCACTGAAGGATGTGACCCTTTAGAGTTGTAAAAGGCAAGTATTAGAACTGAAGGTGAGTCTTCATGAGGTCTTACGGTGAACCCATCCTCCTTGCACTTGTCTTATAGAGGCAATAGAAATATATTTCCCAGAACATTTCCTCAATTTCCCAGAACATTTCCTCAAGTGTTTGTTTTTTGTTTTTTTTTTTCCTGTTGCTATTGCAGTGAGGTGATGTTTTTCATACATAGTCTTGGTGGATGTGCCTGAGGCAATTCTGAAACATAAGTTCTCCATCTCATCCATCTACACTGTTTCTATACAAGGCTTAGGCTGGGGGATGAGCAACTACTCAGTAGTGTATCCAAGTCACAGAGGAGTGGCTGGTGAAACAGGAGGAATGCCCTGATAGAAGAGCCATTTGAAGGAATATTAATTATCAGGCAGCTATTTCTGGACAATTGAATCTCAACTCCAGATGTTCCCATTCTGACTAAGTGCTTTAGCAAAATGCTTATTTGATTACTATCTTGTGAGCTCTGTGTGTGTGTGATAAAACCCAAGGCTGCTGAGCTAGAGGGATTGTCTGTTGATAGCAACACAGTGCAGTGAGTGTTTCTTCACCTTTTTAAACTTAGGCTATTTTATCATAGGGAAACCAGGCTAGGTTTCAAAACTGCTCTTTAATTTATAATCTTTATTGTAGTGTCTTGGTGCTGATTAGTCACTGAAGGCCCCACTATACATAGATGGAATGAAATAAAGACACATCTGTGTTTGTCCTAAAAGGCCTCTGAGTCTTGTTTAATGAGGGACTCCACATTTAATGTCTTCTTGATTTCTATATGTCTATATAACAGGTACAAGGACAAGGGGGCAGATTAAAGAAGAAATAGGTTGTTGGGATAAAATTAAATCAACCTGAGCTTTTGCCCCAGGCTGTAATTGAACCAGAGCTGAAGTTCAAATAAGAAATTCTTTTTATTTTATTTTTTTTTTCCTGGCCTTTGAGCTCCATCCAAGCTCAGAAATGTCAAACAAGTATAAGGCTGTTCTAGGTGAACATCCTGGGGAAGGGGGGAGCTCTAAGCACCACAAGATAAGGGAAGATGTATAACAGGTAAAGTGATATTTTGTAATGAGATTGTAAGGTCCCAGAGATTTGACTTGTATTGCTGCAGCTGGATGCAACAAGGTTTCTGTTGCAGACCAGATCCAGCTTTTGGTGAAATCACAAGGATCTTTTCACTTAAGTTCAGTGGAAGCTGGCATGACCCTAAAGGAGATGGTGCTCATAAAAAGCTAATTAGTAGACTGGTTATGAGTTGATTCAGTATGGTTTGTCACTAAGGCAAGCTCACTGATTTCAATGGAAACATCTCTGGCTTTCAGATCTCATTCCTTTTCCATGCTACAAAAGTTAAACTGAAAGCAGTAGAGGAAAAAAATTAGTTCCATGCTTCTGAAAATAAGAATGGTTTTGCTAAAATTATGAATGGTACTTAATAGTCAAGGCTTCTATACAAACCAGTCATATTGCTATGTAATACTAGTGTGTTGTGCTGAGAGAGCAATTTTATGTTTTATTTTTGCCTTTCCCCTCTGGAGTTCCAGGGCATGAAATTCTGCTGTGTTAAAAACTGCTATGAAGACCTCAGTACTGCCCATAACCATTGGAAAAGGACAGATTTAACAAGGGAAAGGGATTGGAATTTGATTTGCTGAAATACCCAACTACTTATTTCTTGGTGTTTGGTTATGCTGAATGCTTTTGTTCCAGACAGGCTGCTCATCTGTGAGCAATAAACTGATGGCACAAGTCTCTGCACACAACCTTCATGCTTCTCCATCTGTAGCTTAAGAAGGTTCACAGACCACTTAATTTGCAGACACTGCCTGGATATGCCAGTCTCTGCCATCACTGATGTGTGTGGAAACAGGTAAATGAAGGTGAAAAGCCAGCTTGAAGGCAGATCTAGAGTGGAGACTTCATAATTCTAATATGCAGAAATTTAGGAGTAATTAATTTGTTCTTTTGAAGAATACCATCTATTTTTAGCTCTCAGAGGGGGTTGATTTCTAGGGATTAGTGACAGGCTGTGCTGCCAAGGTGTGTAGGCTGATTTTGGAGAAGCTTCCAGCCAGCTTGCATGGAATCTGATGTCTTGCAGACTCCTGAGATCATACTGGCAATGGGAGACTTCTATTAGACTCGGGCTGTAAAAACTATAGTTGAACTGTTCCTTTTTACAGATGGCCCTAATCCAGCCAGCTCAAAGGGAGCAGCAACTCTGGAGAAATCCAAGATGCCTTGACTTCTCTTCTTGGTGACAAACCAAGTGTGCTTCCTTCTGAGAGCACTGCTGCAGACAAAGCAGGGCTTATGGGACAGTACCTATTTATGTATAAAACATAAGGAAGGCAGGTGGCATTTTTTTTCCTGTGCATACAGCTACCTGATCCCATTTCAAATGCCATTGATCCTCAGCAGAAATTGTAAACTTCGAGGCCATAAACCAACTGGCAAGATCTGTGGTCATGGCTCACATGCGACTAGAATCCAAATATCCAGAATGTCATGGACTCAGATTTGGGCAGCATATCTGAGCCTCTGGCAGGGAGATGTCAAATCCTGGGCTGAATATCTTCAAGTTTGTTAGTTCCTGAGCTTAAAATGACAGACGGTTCATGCAGCTAACAAACTGCCGCTCCAAGAGGAGAGATCAGCAGGAGCAGTTGGGCATTGATGTGCAAAGGCTGAGACTCTGCTCCACGATGTTTAGAGCTTTGTGATAATAATTAGATCTTAAAATGTGTCAGTTCTGCATGAGGCAAATGATCAGCATAGGCCAGGAGCATGTTTCCATGGGAGTGTGAGCATGTGTATGTCTCTGTGATTTGTGCAAGAGCTAGCTAATGCAGCTGTGACCCTGCATAGCCATATCCCAGTTTGTAGACTCTAGGAATGGGATGGAAATGATGAGAGAAGGAGGAACTCTTTCCACCTCCCAATTTCCACTGTCTTCACCACTTCTGACTTTCATAAAACCTTCCCCCACAGAGCTGCAGCCAGCATTGCTGCTGTACAGGCAGTGAGGAGCACAGCCATGGTACAAGGGTATTCAAATAACAGCTTTCCTTTCCCATCAGAAAATCTGTTGGCTATAAATTATCATTTGAGTGTTTTGAGAGAACAAAAACATTATGTCTATATTGTTTCTGTTTCTTGTCTGAAAGTGTTCATGCTCTGAGAAGGGAGGAGGCTGTTCCTCTTAGGGAAGAGGAGGTTCTGAGGTGCCCAGTGATGACTGCAGAATCAGGGAAAGGAGGGATGGTCATATGAAGTGGATTTGCTGGTATGAACCATTGTGGTGTTCTGAAGTCATGCTCTCTTCGTGCATCCATGTCATCCACGGGCACTATGGCAAGCAACCTCAGCTGACTACAATCTGCCTTCTGAAGACCAGTAATGACCGGAGACATTTCCCCTGCCCATGATCTCCACCTTCTCAAGACTGAATCACTCTTCTGTGTTCAAGAGGAAGCTTTGCTGACATATTTGGGTCTTTCTAGGACCTATGGCAGAAAATTGAAGCTTGTTTTCAAAACAGCTGTAATTTTTTACTTTCTAGACTCTTCTCTCTTTTTCCCCTTCAGTAGTCTCAAAATTGCCTACATGGAGCATCCACAATCCTTTCAGTTGTTGTCCCTTTCCTTTCTTTTATGCTTGGTGAGAGCTGGCTCAGGATCCATTTCCTGTCCCTTTGGGTTTAGATCTTCACCTGTTTGTGAAAAAACTCATGCATCCCATTTAGAAACCTTTTCCTTTAGGATTTGATGTAGGATCTTGTTGAAGATCTGGACATGAATTCCACACTCTGCTCCTCTGAATGTGACTGCTGCTATCTGCCAAATGGCTGGGATTGCTGATGTTGTGAAACCAACATTGCCATCCTTGGGACTGTCTCTTTTGAAGAGGTTGGCATGACTACCAATCTTTATCTCTCTTTTCTAATACTTTAACTTCAGGCTAACCTTTCAAATGGAAGAGCAGTAGAGTTGCTCTTGCACAGCCCCTGATCCCCTAGCATGACCTCAGTGAGAATTAGGTCAAAACTAATGCAAAATAGGTGAAACCTTGCAAAGCAGAGAATACCCAGGGGGACTCCAGACTCAGAGAACAAAGTGCTTTGTCACCATATTAAATCAAATTCACAACATAGCTAATTTATGATAGCATGCAGGCTGCAGAGGCTTTGGAGGATGTAAGAGCAAGGTGAGAAGGGATCTGAGGAACTATTAATTTTATTTGTGTGCAATAAGTATTTTTTTCCACCCCTGTAGAGTAAGACAAAATGCACATAGCTAATGAAGCCTGAGGCTGCTGAATTTCACATGGATTTGAATGCCAGCTTCATAACTGTGGCTTGAGAACTCATCAGGCTTCATAACAAAAGCAAACGCGTTACTCAATGCTGGAGAAGTCAACTAAGAAAATGAGCATCCCACAAAAACAATGGTTATAACTTACATGACCACTGCCACAGCAGTGCCAGAACCACCACTTCCACTTTGAAGTCTGTGATGTGTGAAGGGAACCTACCAAACTGGAGAGGGGAAGATGTTTTGGCAGGATTGCCACGTAGATAATCTTGTTCTGTCACGCAAAATTCCCTCTTCATTTCTATCTATGAGGGTCCTTGTCTCCTCCTCTTCTGGCATGCCAACTGCTTTGGGGGCTGTGCTTGTCTGTACAGACCACCAACTTCTAATATTGGAGAGGGCTGAATTTCAAGGATGAAACCAAATAATTCGTCTGTCAGCTTGCTGTGAGATGTCTCTGGCTGAAAGCCTGGGAAACAATTTTCTTATGACCTTCTGTTTGATGATAGTGGACTGTTTTATGATGCCGCAGTCTCCCCCACATTCTTGGCTTTGATAAAGCTCAGCTGAGAGAGAAAAAACCTGCTGATCTACATTGCTGCTGCTGGCAAAGGCCACAGCCCTGCATGGGGCCCCTGAAGAGGGACAAGAATCTATCTGTTGAGATTGAGCCTGATTTAATTCTTCTTATAAAGCATCTTGGCAGCTGTCTAGATCTGACAGGTTGATAATAAGACTTTCCCTCAATGCAAAAGGGAAAGTAATTTACATTGGCTTCACACCTCTGGCAAGCAGGAAAGATCCTGCCCTATGTTAGCGTGAATAGGGAGCAGACGTGAGAACGAGAGCAGGCAGCTCCAGGGGGAAAGGAAGAAGGCTTACTCCGTGCTTGAGCAAGCACAAGAAAATGCCATTTGGAAAATGCCGATGGGTGAGAGAGCTGGGCTTGGAATCAGCATTCTGTCCACAGCCGTGGTTCAGAGCAGCTTTCCAGCCAAATCCTGAAGGATCATTCTCTTACAAGTAGCAGCAAAGCTACCTGATTTCATTTTGCTCCATTTAGCCCAGCGCTTCTGCTGATATGCTGCTTGCTATCCCTTGTTACAGGCACACGAGCACCGGCACAAAGATACCCTAAGATTTTTTTTTTTTGGCATCATTTTGTTGATAAACTGATAGCTTCTAGGGAAGGACCATGGTTCTCATTGTGCAGTGAAGGCCTTCCCAAGAGGTACAAGAATAAAATCACCCAGTATCTAACTTGTAAGCTGGACACTCATCAGCTTTCTGTTCACCTCATCACCTCTGAAAGGAATGACCTGAGGCAACCTCTCTATGCTTTGTACAGGGGCTATAATGCCCTCACACCTCAGTGCAGTGCCAAGGGAGGTAACAGTCCTGGGATGCGCTTTGAAATCCTCAGGTGAAAGCACACCAGGACAGTGCCATGTCCTTCAGGGAAATGTCATTTAGACAGCTTTGCTCTTCACAACCTACCAGCTTTAAAGGCCCCTGCCCTTCCTGCCAAAATTGAGCTACGAGCTGTTAGGGAAGGGAGAACTGGAATTGTGACAAAACAAACAAAAGTGGGTGGGTGGTGAAAACATTTATTTTGCTTGTTTCCTGACCACTGGGATCATACAGTGGATTTTTACTGCTAAAAGGCACTGGTTGGGCCTCAGCGTTCTTTCTCTTGGAGTGCCCTCTGTTACAGAGATGTTTTTTGGAGACCTGGTTCTTGAACATACTCATCCCAGGACAGTGCAAGCTGGGAGATTTCTGAGAGCTTTGACATACCCTGGCCAACCTTTGTGGAGGAGGGAAGGAGGACGCTCGGGTGCAGAGAGCTACTGAAGGCTGCTAGGAAGCAAAGCAGGAGAGGATCTCGTGCTGTAGGGACACAGTGACCAGAAGGTAAGTTTGTTTTCTGACCCATTATTTAATCTGTCTTTAAAAGAAACCTGTGTTAAATTTGCAATAGCATATCCCAGCTTTGGACAGTGTCATGTGACTGCTTCAAGGAAAGTGAAGGCTCCACCTCAAGGTTGCAGCTGATTTAGGGTGTTGGCAGGGGTGAATAGAGCCATAGGGTAGAGAGGAAATGTCATGTGGTAGATGGGAAGGTTTAGGTGTTTGAAGAAGAGGTCCGAAAGGCAGATGTTTGGTACTGTGGTAGAAGATTGCTCAGGAAAAGGTACGTGATCCCTTTTGGGGGAAGTAGTCTCTAAAAACCAGGACTATCAGAATTTTACCTGAATATCAGTTGGAAGAGCAACATAACTAGATGTATTAGTAGATGCATATTACATCCATATCCTGGCTGAGCTGAGCTGGAGGGCACAATTTCTGCAGTTGGTACATCATAGCCTTGTTGTCTGAAGGCCTTAAACACTGCCTGTCATTCTGGCAGGTAAGCACGGGACCCTGATAGAAAGGCTCAGCACTTGCAACAATCTTTACAAATGAGAGATCTTGCCTGAAAGCAAAAGAGATGAAATTAAGACAAGTGCAAAGCACTCCTCTTAGGCAGGCAAAGCAGAATACACAAACACAAAACAGGGAATATGCAATGAGGCAGCAGTACAGCAGGAGAGGACAGGGGTTGCGCTGGTTCACAAGTAGAATATGAACTAACCCTGTGACGCTGCTGCAAAACAACTCATTGTATCCAATACTGTATTAAAGAGAGTGCTCTTTGCCAGATATACAAGGCAATTACTACAACCTTCTTGGGGCTGGCAGAACTTCAGCCAAGTGTGGGTGTCCAGAACTGATGTGAAGTTTTGTCTACACTCATTAAGATATTTGCAGAGAGTAGGGAAAAAAAAAAAAAAAAAAAAAACACAAAAAAACCCACCCAAAGCACAAGTGAATGATAAGAGAGTAGGAAAACAAATCATATGAACAAAGATTTAAGGCACTGCATTTGTTCATTTTAGGAGAGAAATGATGGAAACAGGATGCAACCAGTCTTCCTGCACATAAATAGTACTTATAAAGAGGCTGATGATGAGCTGTTTTCCATGGTCACCTGTGCGAGAAAAAGTGCTTGAATTCACAGTGAAGATGATATAAAGTGTTTATTAGGAAAACCCTTCTAATCCCTAGAAGGGTAAAACACTGAGGTGGGCTGTCTAAGAAAGTTGTGGCATTCCCTTTCTTAGTGAATTTTAGGAGTGGGCTAGACAAAAAAACTATTAGGACAAATAGTTATTTAAGTGTATTTGATCTTGCCTGTGATGATCCCATTAAATGCCTTTCTGCCCTATGTATTTATAATTAAGCACAATATAAAAGCACAGTCTCTTCCTTGAGGAGTTAAAAACCCATCTATAATTAGATAAGGTCTTTATCTTTTAATGATAAAACTAGGTTAAACGTGCCTATGTGTCATCTCTGTTAATATATCATTGTGGAGTAAACATCAGGAGGAAAGAGAACTCTTTAAACCAAAGAACAGCACTGGTTTAACCACACAAGTATTAAAACTGGACAGGCATAAATTAGGCAGGAAATTGAAAGAAAGCTTCAAACTGTCAGAACAGTGATGTTCTGAAACAGCCTTTCATAATGGGAATGCTGGGGGCAAAAATCAGAACTTGTTTTTAAAATCGAGCTAGCTAAATTAATTCAAAAGGAATACAGAGAACCACTACCTGTCATAGCAGAGTCTGGGACTAGGAGATCCCTTTTGTTGATGGATTTTAGGAGCTGAGAGGAAGAGAAGTATTTTTATGCTAGTGGGACTGTTTTCTGTTCTTTATTGACATAAATGTACCTCTTTCATCCCTCTGCTTTTTCATGTGTGAAGCAGTTACTGATATTCCTTTTAAGATCTGATGGTCACATCCCTGTTTAAAATTGCATAATTGCACAGTTATGAAGGAGGGAAATGCAAGTTTGGGAAGATGTTCTTGAAAGGGACTGCAAATCCTCAAGGTGGTGGGTGTCCTCTTGACTTTACCAAGGCTGCAAACAGTTGTACTGATTGGAGTGAGTGTCATTTGGGGTTAATGAGAGCAGCTGGGAGAACTGCCTCAGGGAAGAGCTGAGCCACTCCAGTCTGCTAAACTGGAGCAGAACCTCATGTCCCAGGCTGTCACTGCTTGGCAGCTTTGGTGGGCAAGGTGAGGTGTCAAAGTGCAGCAAGAAACTGCTGCAAAGCAACGCGGTGTGTCAAACGTAGCTAATGGGATATCACAGGCTCTGTGCCAGGAGAGGAACTTAATTTTTCTGCTGACAAATGAAACAAAGATGTGATTGGAAGTGCCACGCTTTGGAGGTATGAGCAATTTCCCTATAATCAATCATCCAATCCAAATTGTTTTCATTTCTTTGCATTATTTAGCAGCCGTTTGATGGCAGACAGTCTGAGCTGGATTTTGTTTTTCACTTATTCCTTGCACTGATGTGATTTGTAAGCTTTGGCAGTTGGATGCTGGGGTGAAGGAAACCTGAACTGGGCTTCTGTGTTCAAAAGCCTTGGCAAAGACCATGTCTGTGATTATCAGCTAATCATTCAGACATAGACGTTTGTCTGCTCTTATTAGGTCTGTAAAGTATCTGGCTGTGCAAAGCTGACAGTGAAACACCTACAGGAAAGGATGTCAGAAACAAGAGGGAGGCAGTGAGGAGGTAATAAGGTAGAGCTGAGTTTGATAAAAGTCCCTGGTTCTTCCAATAATTTAAAAAAAGGTGAGATGATGATTAGACCTACCAGGTCTCCTGGATATTCCTAGTTCCATGAAACTATTGATGTGGTTAAAGATCATGGAGGGAAGGTTAGGTAGAGCAGGAGGGCTGGTTCCTATATCCTGGGCTAAACTGTATGCAACAATTCCCTTTCTTTTCCTCTGAGATCTCAAGGGATCCATTTTACTTTCCCTTGGACAATGTGTGTGATATGAGAGAGGAGGGAGGAGTTAGTGGGAAACGTATGTTAAAGTGACTGATTTGTTTTCTATCACGGATTCTGTAGCTCAAACTTTTGTCCAGCATTTGCTGGTATTGGGTCAGGCTGGGGGAGAATTGCCTGGTGCAAATACAATAAAAGGGAGAGTTGTGGGGAGATACAGCAAGAATAACATCTACTACAGAGGATATGCTTTTCATGCCTTTTAAGTTTGAGGCCCCATTTCAAGTCATGCAAAGAGCCTGTTTGTACTACACAAGTTAGCTAGAGCCTGATTTATAGAAGGGCACCCTACAAGTGTCAGGTAACACCCCATGTCCTTAGATGAGACAGGAGGGGCTTTTCCTTCAGTCAAAGTGAGCAGGACATCCTCACGCATTAAACTGGAAGCTTCCCTTAAGCTGCTTTGTACCAGGGTATGTTTCCATAGGCAGCATCCCACTTCATAGACAAGATGCAGATCTTGGTGTACATGACCAGTGATACAGCAAATGCCCTGAAACCTCCCACTAGTGGAGCCTGTCCCACTCTGTGGTGGTCACCAAGGGATGCTTAGACTGGGATTGTGTGATCCCATGGCAGGGAGCTGGTAGGTGACACTACTGGAAAATCTCCACTCAGCACATTCCCGAACTGCCCAGTATTGTTGCCCATCAGGGCAGGATGCAAGAGCTGTATTTCACAGAGAGCTTGAGGATGGACAGAATTGGAGATCGATTTAAGGATTCATTTCTGTTCTGACTAAAAGGGATTGAGTATTTGTTTAAATATCACTGGTGTGTTTCAGTTTTCATTTAGCTGGCTTTCTAACAGTTACTGGTGGTATGGCATGTGTGGGAGTGTGGGGGGGCTGGGTTTGCTGCTTGTTGTCAAATCTGAACAAATACAAGTCTGGGAGCCTGTGTAGTTAACACTGGGAATCACAAAAGCATCAGGACCTCAGCATGTATAGGTAAACAAGAAAGGCATGTTGATTATATCACTGGCACAGCAGATGAGCTCTAAGTACACACTCACCTCTCTGTGACTCAGCTTCTTGTACAAAAAATAGGGATCATGATACTTTTCCTCCTGCCTTTGTCTGTCTTGAATGTTTGGCTGGTTGCTCATGGAACAAGGAGCATTTCTTGTTGAGTATTTGTACAGTGCTTTGTACAACAGACCCCTGATCACAGCAGGGGGCTTTCAAGTGCCATTGCGTTAGGAGCGAGCACAGAGATGTCTGAACCCTGGTGGAAACAGCAGCCTGTGTAGCACTAACGAAGGTTGTTGATTAGGCATCTGCTTGTCAGACTGTAATGTAGTCGAATTTCACTGTGGCGAACGCTGCTTGTAACAAACCATTGTTTTCAGGCATCTCAATAGTAAGAAACATTATTTTTCCACTGCTAATTAGTTCTTGATAGGGCAAATGCTTACATGAAGTTGAATGGATACAAAGATCTTTGTTTTCCTGCTTTTCCCAAGGTGTACTGTACTTACCCCTAAGTATACATCTTCCCTTCTCCTTCATGTCTTTATTTTCTTTTTAAAGTGCCATTTAAATGTTGAGCAGTGCAAAGCCTCAAAGTACAGGGTATTTATGGACAATTCAAATTGAGTGGTTTTCCTCATTATTCCGAGGTGGTGAATTGCCCTCTCCTTTTATAGTGTCTATCAGGACATAAAGAAAATTTAGTTGGGCCTCTTGATGGCCACTTTGTGCAATACCAAAGGCCTTTATCTATTCTTTCACTTCCTCCATCCACTTTCTCTTGATCTTTAGAAAAGAAAAAATTCACCTTCTGATCATGATGGCTGATATTTCTAAGTTCATTTAATTAAGCATGTTTTCCTTCCATTTTCCTCAACACCAACTTACCACTTGTCTCTGAGGTCAGATTTGATAGAAACAAAAGAAGCTTCGGACTTCAGAATTTATTCAGGTGAAACCAACAGAAGCTACTGGCTCTTCAGAAAAGAGCTTGTTTGCATGGTGGGGAGTTGGAGGGCAGGAAGAAGAGCAAAAGGTTCAAGGTAAGACAATGTGTTTGTCTACCCACCATTTAAACTCTGAGTACTACTCTATATGAGAAGTTAAATAAAATATGTTTCCTCAAACTGTCTTCTGCATGTCATTACTTAATGGCTCTAACCAAGAACCTGTCTCAGTTCCTGCCCTCAAAGCCATGGCTGCCCTAGTGATGAGGGCCAGTTTGGGGGAATGCTCTGTAGTAATCATGAAAGGAACCTTCCACTTGTCTCTGAGCTATTGGTAAATGTTGGCACTTGGGTGGAGGTAACAAACTGAGAAAGAACTCTTTTTGCTTTGCTGGGCTGGTGGAACAAGCCATGCTGTTGACGCTTTTACTATCAAACCTCATGTAGAATTATACAGTCAGCAGGTCTTTAGTGTCATTGGGAAGTAGAGGAGGTTTAACCTGTATTTTGACTCGGATTTCACTAATGTCCCGTTGCCTCAATTTAGAGTTTACTTTCTTTCATTGGGAAGCATGTGCTAGGGACTAGGAATGGGGTGGTTTTTTGCTGTGTCTCATCCCTACTGGTCACACATACCATCTGCTTCATGAGGGCTATTAATATCCAGAATAAAACCCTGCATACTGCAGCAACTGTTGAACCAGAAGAAGAAATGAGGTAGCGAACGTTTGAGCAACCTGATCCTAGTGGAAGGTGTCATTGCCCATGTCAGGGGTGTTAGAACAAGATGATATTTAAGGCCCCTTCCAACCCAAACCATTCTATGATTCTATGAAGTAGTCTGCATTGTGTCTTCTACTCTTCTCCCATATTGTCCTCTGTGCTTGGCTGTTCTTTGCTGGTGAAAGTACAGCAGTAATTAAACATTGCACTCGGGTTACCCTAATGGCCTCAGACTTCACTTGAATAGGGACAGACTGGCAAGAAGTGGAAGCAGCATGTGTTGTACACTTACTTGCATGTTCGTGTGTACTCAGAGAGGCTTGGTGTGCATGTGACCAGACTGAAATTACCAGCTTTGTTCTTCCATCTCTTGTCTTTTCCCAGTGATCAGACCTTAGTAACAAACAGGCAACACACAAATATATGTCCTTGAGATTCACTTTTCTTAGATGAAGGGGCAAAAAATTCTACTGGCTCCTGATGGCAGAGTCATTAAAAGCTGCTTTGTGAAGCTTTCAGCAGCTAGAGAAACTCATCCTAAGATGCACTGTGAGGAAAGTTCAAGTTACAATGGCTGCTACAGTCTGAGCAGCTTTACCTCCTGGTGTGAGCTCCTGATTACATGGCAGTGATGGAAGGCTTAGTCATAGCAGCAGGTCTACAGGAAACCTTGTGTGGGGGAATGCTGCCTTGAGGCAGCAGACAGTGCTATCAAAAGCCTACTAGGGACACATGCAAAAAAATGGGAGTTTAATTGCCAAATTTCCCGTTTATCTTAGGA
The DNA here is from genome assembly GCF_018691265.1 of Tyto alba. NCBI lineage: Eukaryota > Metazoa > Chordata > Aves > Strigiformes > Tytonidae > Tyto > Tyto alba. The sequence continues at coordinate 8,511,912 of NW_024881317.1, forward strand.
TAATTAACAAGCTGGTGTCTCTGCAGCTCTAGTTGAAGGAAATGCTCAGAAATGTGTTATGGATGTGTTAAGGAACATGGGAGTTGTGTTACTGTGGCAGTGTTTATGAAGTCCTAGTGGCTCCTTTCACAAAATTCTCAGATATCTAAAACATTATTGAAGAATAATCCTTTCTTATAAAAAGTGCCGACAAAATACAAGCTGCTGTTTACCTTCATGGGTTATATTCCTCTCTCTTCCAGTCCTTGGCATGCAATGGACTTAGTTGACCATTCACTTGTAGAAAGAAATAGGCACTAATTTTTCAGATGAGAGGTGGAGCAATATTTCCTTGTAGTTGAGGCTAAAAGCTATCTGTGAATAGTGACTCACAAACTAATCGGACGTATATCCACACAAGTAATTTCAGCAGACTGGTCACAGCATGATATACAATGAATGGGATGACTCAACACTGCCGTCTTGCAGTGTTGCATGCAAACTACGCAGGAGGTGACACCTGGCAGTACCAAAAGGTGAAGATGAGTTAAAATTTCTATTATGACTCAGCTTAGTGTCATCTAGAAACCTACCAGGTCTGACAACTTGTGCCTTGCATCTGGTGATCACAAAAGTTTGCTCGGTTTGTGACTAGAGAGGCATTTTACTGTAAAATCTGGGTTCTACCTCTTCCCTGTTCATACATCCTTGCTTTGCAGACAAGATGACGTGTTTAGTCACAGCAATGAGAAGCAGAGCTCTGGAGTGTGAAAGCGAGCTTAGCTGAGCTTAGGTGCAAGTCAAGTTCAAGTGGGACTTATCTTGGGAAGGGACTGGTAATGTTTTTGAAGGCAATACACTCCCAGGCCTTTTGAAGCCTTATCAGGGATCTGGCTGTTTTATCTATAATGGCTTTTCATAAGGGATGCAGAATGCTCCAGTATGTTACTCATGAATCAAGTATGCACAAATCGTCCTGGTTCATAGAGCGATAGGTGGAATTGCAAAACTGCACTTAATGACTGAGTGACAGCCATCTGCAATACGTGCTTTCAATGTGATATTATGAAGGATATTTTTTCTCCTGCCTGTGAAGCTAAAATAAACCCAGGGGAGAGGTTCTCTTGGGTTTGCTTTGCTTTTAATTGATTTTGGAGATTAAAGCCTGAGTGAAAGTATCAGCTTGAAAGCCCTGGGTACTGAGAGCTTCTGTTTTTGTCAGAGGATGTACACAGGAGGCATATTGTCAGCCTGTCTGGGCCTTGACCAGAGGCTATCAGAACAGTGTTGGTTAGTCCAGGTGATGTTGTTGTGGAGGATGTGACATTATTTTTACGTGCTCAATGGACTACAGAAGCTAAGTGCTTGAGATGTAAAGCACTGAAGACGAGAAAGACTTCATAAGCTTTGAATCTGTCCTTCACAGCCAGATGCAGACAGAACTGGGACACTGCTGTACCAGAGCTAGCTTGTAACTTAGGCTACAACCTGGTCTCTGCTATGTTCAGAGGATCTGATTTTGGGGGAAAGCAGAAGCCATTTTTGTGGCAGGTGCACCCCTGGTGTGTGTGTCCCTTTAGTGTTCACCCATCTGAACACTAGGGTGAACACACTGATGGCTTTAAAAATACATGTGGTGACTGGGTAAGCTAGCTCTACTCTCACCTCTCAAACAACTCTGTGGAGAACTTGCTCACCTCTCTGCTCCAGCAAGTAGTACCTGCCGAATATTCTAACAGCCCTGTTCTGGAGGCAATGGGAGCTTAGCAACATGGTTGTACATTTGGCTGTGAAATTCAGGTATGGAGATAAAGCCTCATCCAAACACCAGCCATTTTCTAGCTCTCAGGGTGCAGTGGGATTTTGGAAGAGCTCCAGCCCCTGAACCTCAGCCACAAATGCAGCAGTGGTCTACTGATGGAGGTGGGGGGAACTGCCTACACCTTATCCTAAGACATTTGGGGGCAGAATATCATAACTGAATCTTGCTTACTAGACAATTGGTCTGTCATCTGCATTTTATTGTTATTAGGGATGTCTTTTCTTAAATTACTTTGAAAGCTGGCTAGTTGTTTACACTCTTAATTTATGTGACATCTTGTGTCATAAATATTACCTCAGTCTATCACGTATTTAATAAATAAATAATGCAGCTATCCTGTTAGAGTGCTGACTTTTTATACCCCCTGTCCTCTGCAAACACACACACACAAAAAATCCTTTTTTCTTGCTCTGTAGATGATTTTTAAAAGAGGAAATTGGATAACAACAAAACCAAAGTGTTTGTCCTTTTCAAATTGTTCCCAGAATTTCCCTCCCACCTGACTCCATTCCTAATCTGCCTGATTTTCCACTGGCTTCTTTGGGCACTTAAAAGTTATTGCCACCAATTATAGCCCCTGTGAAAGACTTTCTCATAACCATTAAAGTGTTGCCTGGAATAGCATGACTTCCCCGTGAATTGGCTGTTGGGCTCTTTTCCTGGACAAACAGGGCCCTGACTCTGCTTTCAGTTTAATGACATTTCTGCTCATGCATGAACTCCATGTTTATGTGCCTTCCTTCAGCTGCAGCTTGCAAAAATGAGTGTCTGCATCTGCACACCTTGAGCTCTGTTTGGGCAATGAGATAAAGTACCTTGAAGATCAGAAGGGCTGGGTCTTCGTAGCTCTGATTAGGATGTATCCCATGGCAGGGAACTTTCCTGGGAATTGAGTAGAGAGGGACTGGGAATCCTTGGTTGACCAGCATTTAGGGATACCGTGGAAATATCAAGCTGGAGAGCTACGAGTGAACCCGTCTGTGCCAATAGTAGGACCATTTCCCCAGCAATGGGTGTTTCTCTGTATGTGCAATGATTTGGGGTTGCTCTGGAAGGGGCCCGGGATCATAGCAGCTAGCAGGTGAGACTGGAGTCCACTAACTGATGTGTGCTGTTTAAAGTTGCTTAAAAGAGTAAGATCAAGGTCTGGCATAGGGAAGAGAAGGGAATCTTTATTACTGGGCTGATGACTTGTAGTCTGTATGGCAATTTTATCTAGGTCTGAGAAAATCCAACAGCCTTTTTTCACTCAGGTCTTCATTCTGTGATTTCCTGTCCCAGAGAGGTGAGAGCACTGCTGCAGAACATGCCCTGCAAATAACTGTCAAACTCATGACCCATATGAATGGGTAGCTCCTTGTGAGGACAGTGATTCATGCTCTTGCTCAGTTCTGCTTGGTGACCTCCTAAGGCACAGCAGAGCTAGGTCTCAGTGAAAGTGGTGTGGAAAGACCCAGGTTTGTCAAGCACTTTGCAGTGTGCAGCAGTTTTGCAGAGCCTGACTTTTCCAAGTAGGAAGTCTTAGTGCCTGTATCAGCCTGTGGGAAATTGTGCTGCCTTGAACATTCCTTCCTTCTGCATTACCCGCTCTACGTCTCCTTTGGATCATCGTGATCCATGTGGTTTTCCCTGCTAGCCATTCCCTCCAAATCTGTCTCCCACATATGCCTCCTTCAGCACACTGCTGGCAGGTCATGCAAGATGAGCAGGGGAGGTTTCTGTGATGAGCAAGACACCAGGGTGACTCCAGGACAGAGGAAATAGCCATAAATGATATTACTGCTGGGAACTTACCACTGGATTGGCTGTAATGACCTTTTATCTCAGAATTTTACCTTGGAAGGGTTATATGATGCTGCCCCCTCAAGAATTTTCTGCGTCAAAGAGGAAAAAAAAAATTTCAGTGAGGTATGACCCTTGTTCTGCAGGTAAGAATGCATGTTGTCTCGCTGGTGTCTGCTCCTGCCATACAGGGAACAGGCTGAGTACAAGATCCCAGTTTAACATCCCCTGTGTGCTTCCATAAGGCTTTAAAAAAACAGAAGTCCCTTCCCTGAGCTGCTGACAGGTCGAGCATTCAGTCTGATGGTTGTGCTGTTAATCTGAGATGTCAAGGGGCATGCAAGCACAATTTTTTCTTGATGCATGACAGTTCCAGCCTGTATAGTTGTCAAGGATTTTGATGAGGTTAATTTATTTGGGAATCTGGAAAAATCTCTGGGTGCTTCTGCATTTTTCTGAAGGGCCTCTGGAAATTCATTTGCATAATTAGCAAAAATACACATGTGGATGCAAATGGAAATCTTGAGCTTGCAAAACTATTGATTGCCTACTTGTAAGCAGACATGCTTACCAGTATTCTAAACACAGTCTAGCAAATGTAGCCCTTTCCACATTGAATTCATTCTTAACTGCTCCCATGTAATGCATTTCTCATCTCTGCATATCTCTCAGCTGTGACACTGCTGCTGTTTTTTTGGATTGCTTCTTGTAATCTTTCTTCTTTTTTCAAACGGTAAACTTGTTCCTGATGTAATTACTGTGATAAAGTTCTGTGGCATGATGGATCATCCTCAGCACCACTGTTGCTCTTGACTTTAGACAAGAGGATATTTTATTTCAAATTTGTGTGGAAAGGATGGTAAACAGGTTTGTTTTCCTCAGCACCATCTTCCTCTGTGTTATATTGGACAGAGAAGATGGTTGCTGTGTCCGTCTTCCACAGCACTGAGGTTTCCCTGGGGCTTCTCTGCAGCCTAGAATACTACTAATGAAGTACTGAAAGGTGGTTAAGTGTGAAGTACTAACAAAGTGCTGAAAGGTGAGTTAGGTGTCACCATAGTCCTCCCAGGCTGATGGCCATACCTCCCACCAGTGCTCCTGTTGAGGGTGTCTGTATCTGTGTGTTGAATTCAGCAGGGCAACTTCCACCCAGCCCTGAAAAGCAGTGACCCTGTAATGAAAAGGGTAAGACTGTTGTGATATTTTTTTTTCTTGCTATAAACAGAGGACAACAAATTGCAGTCAAAACATACTTGCTGATCAGAATGCAGGAGGAGAGTCTTGCATGTAGTCATTGCTTGAATCCTATTTGTCCAAGTGTGGAAAGGCCTAATAACTGTATGATTCAGTGAATTTCTGAGTAAAGGAGGGGAAGTAGAAAAACAGCTTTTGGGCCAGTCTGGCAGCTTCTCTCTTTTTACAATAGTCTGTGACCTAACCTGTCTTTTGCTATTTAAAAAAAAAAAAAAAAAAAAACAAACAACTACTTACTATCTGAAAACTCATTTTTACTATTTGTTTTCACAGTCTCACTTGACAACTAAAAGCTGTAGCAATTACAGCTTTCCAGGATCCATTTTACAGTGCGCTATATGCCGTGATGCCTCAGAACAATTTAAAATAAATAGATGGATCCATGGGAAAGAAGGATAAAAACAGATGAGTTGTCAGCATGATATAGGGTCAGGGAGTTTGCTAGGTTTCCGAAGGAATCTCATTACAGCAAATTCCCAAACAAAGGGGAAAGATGGGATGAGAAAAGAGCAAATAGAGACAACCTCATGATACATGAGCAATTTTCCCACTTGAAGGAAGAATTTGGAGGGCATCAGTTTGTTTTGGGAGTTATCAGGGTCTGCAGGGATGATGGCACTTTGCTTCTGCGTGGCATGGTGTAAGAGAGGTTTAGGTGCATGTGTGCGAGATACAGGACTTCAGGTCATTTTGGGGTCGGGAGAAGAGCTTTCAGTGCCTTTCCCTGTGACTCTGCAAGTTGCACAGAATTACTTTCCTCTTTTATGCCAAGTCCTTTCTTGGCCTACAAAATGGGTATAGTCCCAGGTATATATCTCTTCTGCCTGGGGAGAGGTTGATCCCTGTGCAGCAAATGTGGCTGCACGCTCTCCTCCACCACTTGGTGGGAGTGTTCATGGCACCCTGTTGGAGACACTAGGAGCCTGTTCTGCCTGTGAAGCTCAGGGAGCCTCGGGAGGTGAATTTCCATTAATTTGGTCCTTTGTGATCCTAAGGACTGATCTTGATAACTCCTACAAGCCCACCTGCAGCAGGAGACAGGGGAGCCCACTGGTTGTATTTCTTTGGTGATGTGGCTTTTTAGAGCCCAAGGACAGTAATTGCATGTAATGTCCAAGCCCCAAACCAGTCTGCAAATCCCAGTGCTGTGAACAGGAAGCTTCATAAGAGCTGCTTCCCTCATCTTATCTCTCACAGACAGTTACTGTATTCTTGATGTAATTATAGTGATAAAACAATGTGACATAACTGCTGGCTTCTATCATGGTATCACTGCTGTTGACTTAAGTGACAAGGTAATAATTTTATAAGAGACCTTTTATTTTTCTTTCCCTGGCAGCCACTGGCAGTGTTTAAGCATAGGAGCTGCTATCTCTGATAAAGCACATTATGCACATTTCACAAGCCCTAAAACTTTTTATCGGTTTTATTTATGCACTTCTCTTCCAGGTGAAATTTCCATTTGTTCCTGCAGCATCCAGGCAGTGGCCCTCCCCAGCTAGCACAGGGACTGGTGTTTGCACAGTTGGATTAGAGCTGCAGTGGCAGCAGTCAGTCATGCTTGATGTTTGGGCAGGGAGAGAAAGAAAAAGGCCTTTTTCTGCACAGTTCCCTCACTTTTCAGTTGTTGGTGCATTGCAGACATGCTGGTCCCCCTACTCAGCTGAAGGGAGGTGTCCTTGAGATGGCTGCTATGAGAAAACCTCATTAAAAATGAGCTACATGAAGAGGATTAGAGTGGACACAGACACCTCCCTTTTACAATATATCAAAGCCCTGACAGAATATATATCTGTTGCTTCAACTTAGCTGGGAAGACGCAGCCCAGAGGCAGACTGTGTGGGGAAACTTTCAAACCAATGGGAATCTAATCATATATATTTATGTCCTCGCACTCCCTTGTCTCGGCTGTACATTTATTGATGTAGTTTCACAGGAGTGCAGAGGCTTGTTGATCTATGCCATTGTCTAACACTGTCAACCAAATCTCACTGTGAAGCACAGGCCATTGGGTAAGGAGGGACATGTGGTACTTCTGGTCCATCTTGCAGCCATCCATACTGCCTAAAAATACTTATGAGTGCACAGCATAGATCTTCACAGTGCCTCACAGCATATGGGAAAAGTGCTGTTCTTCTCCATAAATATTTCCAGGCGATATAACTGGGCTGTGCACAAAGTGGGGTTCTGTAGGCTCCTTCCAGGAGTGCTTGTGTGATCAGATTAGCTGGTGAGACTTGCTGGATGCTTCTGATATTTCCTTACCCAGCCAGACTGGGTATGAAGAATCTTACAGGGGATCCCGGCAACTATCATGCACAGATATTAGTTTCCTGTCCATTTTGGTTGGACACGCCTAGATGTGTAATGCTGAAAGCTGGAGGGGGGGATGCACCCATAAGCTTTGTTTCACTGTGTGCAAAATTGGTTGTGCAAGACAGAGTAAAAATACATTTTTTTTTACCTGTACAGAGTTCTCAGGAAGGATGATGAACTCAGGCATTCCAGTTATAGGTAGACTAAGCACTTGTTTGCAAGATCTTGGATATTCAGATTATTCTTCTGACTTCCCTTTTTGCTCATTACAAGACATGAGAATGTCTGGAAGAACTGATGTTTGCATTTGGTGACAATCAAATAGAGGAAGGAATCATCTGAGAATATTAATGGGCAGCAAACCTTACAGGGTTTATAGTTTGAGCTTGTCAAAATGGCTCTGTGAGGAGTTTTGACAGTTTGCAGGTTTTGAACAGGAATAATTTTTCATTGCTTTAAACCATCTCAGAGTTTTCATATGAAGAATATGTTTTTTATTTGGACAGATGAGAATTTTCTGGGGTTTGCATCTCCATCCTAGCTATATAGGAGGAGGGAAAACCTCAAATTTAGTATAAAATAATTTTTCTGTCTTTGGTTTCTCTTGGAAAATAATAACAACAAGTTGGGATGGGGTGGGTGGACATCTTTCTGGAGAGGCAGGATGGGCTTTAAAAAATGGACTTTAAAAGCTGTAGTCGGAAGCAAACCCATGGACGGTGAGACCATCATGATGTCTTCCCCAGCATGAACAACAAGGAACTGGTACATTTGCAGAACTGTACAAGAAATCCAAAAGCAAATTTACAATAATGCTCTTCCTCTCTCACACTGGGAAACTATCTTCCCTATGTTTTATCATCAGCTCTAGGGAAAAAGGGAGGTCTCTGGCTGATTCAGGGGTACCAGTAGCTGTACCTCATTGCCCTGTGCTGCTGTGGAGGCTATTCTTGGTGGCACTGTGCCAGGGGAGCAGGAGCTGCTTTCTGCCTCTGTGTGTTCATGCTGTTCATTTGTGACACAGTCCCCTATGGCAGCCCCTAATGACAGGCTGAGCAGTAGAAACAGGCACCAGGGGTAAGAGAGGGATGTAACTGCTGGTTTAATGCTTCTTTTGTAGTCTTTTCCATCTGTATTGAAGGTGTCTGTTTAATACCAAGTGGTGACTGCCCTGACTGTCACTTTCTAGGAGATACTGCGTTTAGGTGCCCTCCTGGGCTTTTCAGGCAATCAAATGGTGGCATATGGCTGTGATAAACAAAAGCCTTTAAAAATTCTGTGCATTGCTATTGAAGTGCCGATCCTGCTGGACTCGCAACCCATCACACAGTGGAATGGGGAGAGCTTTTCACCTAGCACTGTCATTCTCACAGCCAGCAGCTTTTGTGTGGCTCAGGGCTGTGGTAAAGCCACAGACAATGGAGAAAGGGATGTTTTAATAATGACCCTTTCTGCCATCGACCTGCTTCTGATGGGAGCTGCCAGGAAGGGCCCTGGGTCTTAGGTCTGGAAAAGGACCAGGTTTGTCCTGGATCTTGGTTGCACAGCAAGTGATGCTCGTTGGAAATGATGTTTGGCTGGGGATGGAAGAAGCTGGGGAATGAGGAGGAGGGGCAGATCTGGGCTTGGAATAAATGAATATTGATCATGCAGGTGAGAGGGTACCAGACTTCTTCCCCAGTTACCCATATGGGCCAGCAAATAAATAAGATTGAGCCTTTCCCTTTGCTTAGTTTAGCCACTGCCATTGATGAGGAGGTGGTGGGATCATTCCCAAACCTTGGGCCTGTTAACAGCTCAGAGTAGTGGCTTATGATGACAAAAGCTGGTGGGATAAGTCAGAGCTAAAAGTGGGTTAGTTATTCCTGAGTACACTTGCCACAGCTGTTACCACCATGTAGGTGAAAAATACGAGCACTTCATGCAACCTAGTGTGGGGACCCAGCTGTGTATTAGACCTTGGGCAGTTACTCTTGTTACTTTGATCTTGGCCCATGAGCAAAGCTATTAGGCCACTGGTGAAGAAATTGGCTGCAGTTCTGTATGTCTAAAGGGTGAAAAACAGCTCTTGAGAAGCGAGCGTGCCCAAAGGTGAGAGATGCTGCCTTGCCAGGGTTCAAACACACAAGTAAAGAAGGAGCTGCAGCCTTTGGCCAGTCTGCACAATGCTCCATGCATGCACAATGCAAGGCAGCCTGTGGCTGTGCTGGGGAGAGCAAGGTAGCAGGAAGAAGATGGATGAGATTCCTTTTTCATTGTTAGTATCATCATAAAATATCTTATAAATAATATAATGTGTATACATTTTCATAATTAGGGCTGAGATCTAAGAGAAACATGGCTTGTGTGAGCAGGTAGGTGCTGCTAAGCATGGGGGTGCCTGGCTGGTTGGACAGGGGACAGATGGATGGAGACTTCAGGTCTGTTGTGCAAAGGAGGCACATTAGATGGGGATCAGCATGTGGAGATGCGAGTTAAGATGCTGGACCACTCCAAGTGCACATGGGAAGGCTCCTGCTCCCACCTGGATTTTCTTCATTCAGCACCTCACCCGTTTTCTTCTCTCTTCATTTCCTCTCTCCTTCTCATTTCCTCCTCCTTGGATCAGTTGTCACTGCAGCTCCCCTAGCCTTTCCCCTCCCATTGTGAAGATCTGTACAAGAAAGGCTTAGAGCCCTGCAGGGATTTCTGTGCCATTTTCATCTTTGTTAGACCCTTGGTTCACCTAGGAGATGGGCTGCGGAAAGGACAGATCTCCAGCAGTGCTTTCTTCTCTTGACAGCAACAAATCTCTTCTTGCTTCATTTCCCCTTCCCAAAGCACGGATCAACTTCAGGGCCAAGCCTTCCAGTGCTGTGTATGTGATAGTTTTTAGAGTAAACCTCAACCATGTGAGTGTGTTTAATGACTTATTGCAGCATCTGTAAGGGATCCCATGACTTCATCTTGTCTTCCCCTTCAAAAGGAATTCTGTGAGTATAGTCTTGCTGCTTGGGGGGGTGCATGGTTCTGTGGGGGAGCTGAGGGGTGTTAGTCTGTGTATTAGTTGTGCTGTATATTGCAGGCACACCCAGGAGAGTATGCAGCCCACAGGGAATACATACCTCCAAAACATTAAATGAATTCTGATTTCAAACTAACATTTTGTTGAAGTGGAAGTGAGAAAGTTTTTCTTCCTTCTTTTGAGGCAGCTTTCATATTTTTGGGGGGGAAGAGAGGAGGAAGTGATGGAGTCAATCCTCTATTTCAGCTAGTCCAAAGTACTATCTCACTCTTATAAATATTTCAACAGTTCTCAGTCACTCTGAAAGCATTATGTTTTGGCCAGGTAGTCCAGATTTATAAGGGATGTAATATCAATTAATTTGCAGCCACAGTCATCTATATTATGTCAGCTACTCAATCACAGGCACAGGAGAGCTGCTGACCCAGGGCTCCAGCATCTTCTTTCCAGGTCAAACAACAAGTCACTTCTAAATCTTTCAAACCTCTTTCCCTTTCCTTTTGGTTTGGGGATTAGCTTCTCATCTGACAGCCCTTTGCTACTCTGTAAGATCTCATTTTGGTTCCTGGTCAGTGAACTCCATGATGCAGAAAGAAACGTTGTGTCTGTTCTAGTGCTTTTCATCAATTCTCTTTCAAAAAATAAATAAAATAAAGAGCAGCCTCTCTGTAGAACTAGTTTTTTGGCTCAGCTCCTCTGTCCTTGGGTGAGGTGGTAGTGTCTGGGAGCTGGGCCGAGGGTCCTTTGGAGATGAAATGGTTGATGACTACATATTCTTAAAAGACTGACACATGTCCTGCCAGAGAGAGCCCAAAACAAGGAGCACTGTGTTGTGAACTGACCCAAGTCTTCAGGTGAGTCTTCAGCACTGAGAAGTATTGTCACTTCAGTGTTCCTTCAGGACTAGGAGTAGACGTGGGACACTTGTTCTGAGCCCTAAACATGAGAGCTACTGTGTGTACGTCATGTTCTCAGATGCAGATCTGTACATGTTCAAAAGAGGCCGGACTGATCTGTGTCTGTCTGTGCATGAACACAAGAGGAGACATTCATTTTAGAAGGGTGTTTTACTGGGATTTTTTTCACTGGTGGATCAGCTGATCCAGTATCCCCAGGGAAAGGCATGATGGAGTCATCTTGCAGCAGAGTCCTGTCTGCAGACCACCACCTGGTGTAGGCTGCACTCTAAAATACTGCAGGGCAGCGCATTTTAATTGCTTTCTCCTGCATTGAATGCAGGAATGTGTTTGGCTGAAGAGAATGCCTCCTAGGGATAATTCCAAGTGTCCTCCAAGTTTTAATTTGAAGGCATTAAAAAAAAAGAAAAAAAAACAAAACCAAAAACATGTCATTTTTCCTATTCTTCATTATTGCAAATGTATGCTCTATTTCCCATTTGGGTTCATCTGGCTTTATCTTTCAGCTGCTGTTGGTTCTCTCTACGTCTTTCCATGTGTGATCAGAAATGGCTCTAATATTTGCTGCTGGAATTTGCTAAGTTGCTATCCCCCACAACTATCTTTTTTGATGAAGCAAATTGAGCTCCTCTTAGTCCCTCGCAGAAAGGCGTTTTCCCCATTGCATCTGTGTTTTGTAATTCTCTCCAGCACCATCTCTAAGTGCTTCTTAGCAACCTTTGAAAAACGTATTTGTGAAAGCTGTTATCGGCACACTAACATCGGTCTCACTCGTGTACTCTGAAGTTACAAGCCACCTTCTCCATCCCTTTGCATGTGACTAAAGACTGTATGAGACACTACTGACTATATTCTTCACTCTGAGCTCACAGTCAGTTACATCTTTATTAGGAAATAACTCCTCTTCTTTTATGTGTGTGTGTATTGCTTTCTTTTCTTGTTCTCACTGCACAGAGACCTCACACTTCCCTGCAGCTTTCCACCCACAGCTGGTAGGCAGATCTGTCCTGCTTTGTTTGTTCCCTGATGCATACCTCTGTGTTTGCCTCTATTAAGGTGTTTGGTTTGCACAGGTCCAGCATACCAGGAGGTCTACAAAATTCTGTGGGACCTCCTGCTGAATTGCTATATGCTGCTCCGCCAGTTTTTGTGGTACCTGCAAATCTCAGTGGCAGGGATTTTATGCTGCCTTGCTGAACAGCACTGGAAAGGCTGACTGGCATTGGGCAATACTAGTCCCCCTGGAACCCTACTGAAACCAGCCTTTTTGGATGCTAATTTCCCCACACTTCTATTTGTCCAGTTTTATGATTTCACCTCTTTGATTTATTCCTCCTCTCTCAATCCAAGATCGGTGACTACTTTATAGCAATTGCAGAGAAAACAAGAAGTGGGGTGAGAAGGGCTGGGTAATGAAGGGGATGAATGGGGAAAATGCTGGGTTTGCAGGTACCAGGCACAAATCTGTGTATGTATGTATTACAGTGCAGAGCAGAAAAGCCTGAAGTCTCCGTTAGCACAGCCTGTAATCCTATTAAAAGGATTACTCTGTTGTCCTAGGTTATCTGATCATGGTAAGAACTCATTTAGGTCAGCTGTTTAGGAAATTTACACACACAAGAAAAAAAAAAAATTAAACAAGCTTCTTGCTCTATTTCATAGGGATCGCCAAGCTCCTTTCAGACTTTCTCTGTGCTACTGATTACATCCCTGCTCTTGTAGTTTCTCTGCATCCCTCTTAAACCCTCATGTAAATGACTTGCTTTCAGGTTTTTACTTCTAACGGCAGATGTTGGATAGACGGCATGTTAGCTAGACCCCAGCTATTTCCAGACCTTGAAAGGATTAGAATTTTAAACAGTAAAGTACTTTGGGTTTTGCTCTCCCTCTGTGAGTTTGTGAACATTATACTTCAGGAGCAAGGGTATGGGCAAGTCTGATTTGTGGGCAGAACTTAATGAAAGCTAAATCTGGTCTGGCAGGGCCCCAATCAGTTTAATCCCTGGTCTGCTGATTATCAGCAATGTTATAATTTAATTTGAAGCCTCTGTATTTAGAAGGTCAGTGAAGCACTCCCATGCTTTCGTTTATGGAGAGAAAGCAGGATGGCAGTTGGTTCAAGTACCTGCCTCCCTCAGTGCTCCAGCAAAGCCAGGTATTAAACAGAGGAGAGCTTAAAACAAGCAACCAAACAAAGCAGCTGGACACAAAAACATAATTATACAGCCAGGTAGGAGGCCCTTCATGTTAGGAAAAGCATGGTGGGAGCCTTCACCTCTCAAACTGGAATAAATCCATGGTTGTACTGAGCTTTGCATTGTATTTCACAGCCCCCACCCAAATGTTTGCTGCAGAGATGTGAGGGAGGTGTGTATCAAAATCTCACCTTTTGATGCCAAAACAACCCACTCACAAGGGACTCAGCTCTGGTTGTTGGCAGGGCTGGGTCTACAAAAGGCAGTTGAGCTGTTTCTTTTCATCCAGTTGAGCTGTTTCTTTCCATCCAGAAGGAAATGTCAGCACACACACAAAGGTGTGAATCCCTGTTTTTACACAGCATTTTAGAACATTAAGCTCTTCATCATCTCTGATCAGAGGAATCTGCATGCAGTTTAACAGAGCTTTGAGGAGATCTATGATTTGAATCTGTCCAGGAGCTCCTCATATCTGGCAACCCAGTATGGATCATGTCTATCCAAGCTGCTGCGCACACTGTAATCCCAGCCATTTCTGCAGGAAGCAACCAGATCAGCTGTGCAACATGTGTTTGTGAGGTGTTGACTCTTCCAAAAAAGCATCAAAGCGTGAATGTGCTGCCGTGGACTGAACAGCTGGGATGGTATATACAGGCTATGTCTGCAGCAACCCCTCTCCTGCTTAAGCACCTTGCCTCTATGTGTTCCTCAGTGCATGGATCTCATTGAGAATAAACTGGGGCTTTGCCCAAAGTCTTCTCCTCCCTTGTTGGGATGTGAGCAGCAGCCAGGCTGAGATCTTGTCAAGGTTTTTCTTCTCTTATACTGGCATAGGGCCTTTGGGGTAGAAGAGTGCTTGGTAAGGTGAAGGGAAGTGAAAGGCTTCTGTGAGCATCTAACCTAAGGTACTGATGTACATCGGTAGGCTTTCTTCATTGGGAGATATCAGATTATGGTGGCAGGTATTTCTCATTTGTCCTGAGAAGCAGGGCCTTTCTGGAGAGCCCTTAAGGCAAGTTGGTATGCAGGATTTGGAGGGGGAAGGGTGACCTTTATCCCACCACCTATTTTTTTGACAGTTTTTAAGGCTTGTGGACTGCTGAATATCTGGGAGATTCTTATACCATCCACAGTCTTGCTTTTCCCTCCAAACTAGGATATCAATCTCCTTTCATCTTTTCCATTCACCTCTTCACCTGGGTCTCTTTTGTTACATTTATTCTGGTTCTAGAGTACATTAGGTGATCCTTGTTAGTTCATGCCCAGCCAACACTTCTTTTAGCTAACCAGATTGCTTGCTTTAAGAGTGGGGGTTTTTACTGCCAGATATCTGCTCCCTGCTCTGTATTTCCAGTGGAGTGCTGGTGACATCCAGTGTCTAGTTTGGCTTATCACTGGCACACGTGTGTGTCCTGTGCTGATATCCCCAGGGGATGCTATAGATCTAAAGACTTGTTTTCCCCCTCAGCTAGTCTGCATTTGAATGAGGAATCATGCACCATGTCGGAGGTGTTCGTGACATCTGTAATTCAAACATGAAGAAAAAGGAACCTTTGAGGCCAGAGCTCCTAGGAAAAGCTGCCTTTAAAAGGAGAGGCAACTGCGTACAAAGAGAAATGAGAACTGAGAAACAAATCACAGCTTCCATTGGAGATAATGAGAATCTCAGATAGTAACACACCATGCAACTGGCTGAGGCCAAAGCAGTCCTGTCTCTTCATTCCCCAGAGAGAGGCTTAGTGGTTTGTAATACTCTCAGGGTCACTGCTTCCTTTCCCTCTCTGAAAGAAACACTGGCCCTGCAGGAAAAAGGCTGGAAAAGGGTACATAAGAAATGCCAAGGGCCAGTGGCACGGGCAGCTCTCCACTTGTTGCTTTGTTGCTGCCTGGGGCACATGCAAAGGGACTCTATTTTCATAGGCTGGCAGGGAAGGAGCTAAGTCCCCATAGCCCAGATGCTGAACTCTCAGCTGAGACCGACACTGGTGAAAAGGGCTTTGCTGAAACACTGATGCTGACAGGTCTGATACAAGCCTGCCCCAAGTACTCCAGAGGCTCAGCACCAGGATAAAGATAATATTTACACTCATCCCCACTTTCCACCCCATTTAGTTAACTGGGGCAAACACAGGCTGTGCCTCTATTTTCTCCCATGGAGATTCCTGAAGCTGTAGAGTCATTCCCTGAGAGACTAAATACAAGCCCCAGTTGCTTGAGTCATTAAACACAGGACAAAGCGCAGGGGAGCGATCTGTCACTGGTGGGCTAGGAGAGAGAGCAAATGGACCTTTCCATCCCTAAATGCAGTGATTTTCTTCACTCCTCATTTCCTTTATGAGATCCAGCTTTGAATGCAGTTGCTGCTCCTGCAGCTGTGTGCCCAACCTTGGGTGCAGAACATGCTGCTGCTCTCGTTTCCAGAATCCTCTCTCCCATTTCACACATCCTATTAGAAAATAGTCCTTCCTCAGCAGAGCTCAAGAGTCCCAGTTTGGTGCGGGTGCAAGAGAAGCCTCTGAAAGTCAGCTTAATACTTCAACAATTTACACATACCTCAACTACAAGTGGTGGGTCTAGGCTTTAAAGAAACAGAATTTTGCTGCACATCAATGAACTTGTGCTTCTCCTTGCTTTGAAGAATACTTGAGATGAAGGCAAGTGTTTTGATCTGTGAGGGAGTGAAGGGGCCCTGGACTGAGCTGCCAAAACTACTTGCTACAGAACCTATTCTGTAACTTCACCTCCCAGGTGGCCCTGTTGTCCCTGACCCTTTCTGGTGCAAGTACTGTAGTGGAGCAATATGTTAGCCTGCCCAAGGCCAGAGGCAGCTGACTCCCAGCAGGATGGTTTCCCTGTCATCCAACTCTGATGATCTTAGTTTATACTGTTTGTTTTCTTTAATTGAATATTTTATAAATTAACGTGATTTCTGCATAGTGTTTGTCTTTCTCTCTGTGAACCGTTATGGCTAATATAGCCTGGAGTAGGCTAATTAAAACACTGAACCATGACTGTGTCCCTAGCCAAGGAGTAAGACCATATAATGTATGTGATGCTGATACAGATCTGGGAGCTGGTGAAGCAGAGCACCAGAGGATCTGTCTGTGCCCATCAGTCTTACTTAAGAAGCCTTTTCTATTCATTGCTGTTGAGGCCTGTCTCTTCTCTGCCTTAAGTGGATGCTAAGATTAGGAGCCTCTGGGTGAACATCATCCTTCCAGATACCGGTGCTGCCAACAATGCAGTCAGGTACTTCTGCAGACGTTAGTGGAAAGCTCCCAGAATGCAGAGACAAAGCTTTGCGCTTTTACGGCCTCGAAGGACTTTTCCTCTGCACTTTATTGGTGAGCACTGCCTTGAGAAGCAGCTGAAGTTGTATCCCTGCCCGTTAAAATGGGTAGCTGTAAATGGCATGTTCATGCTTATCTCACTAACCAGAGACAAGGCTGAACTGTAGCTTTTCTAACCCTAGGTGCATTGAGGAACCAGGGAGAGAGCTGCCACCGCAGGGGCTGGAGGCGTAGGAGTTAAGTCTCCTATGTTCAGCTCTGAGGCAGTCTTAAGGGGACTTTTCAGAAGGCTGCCTCTCTCCTTTACAGGCCTTTTTTCACTATTGTTCTTTCAAGATAAAGAACTTGGCTCTGTAAAGGAGTAAGCCAAGCACTGTTTTATTGCTACCAGCTGAATAGTAAAAAGCCAAGCATAACCCATTTGCTGTTGTGCAGTGGTTAAAATCTAGCTCAGTACTTTGCATTCCAAGACATTCTGCCTCATCCTTTTTCATAGATTCCCTTGCAAACGACTTACACACATCCACAAAAGCCCCCATGTAAATATGCTGGTGCTCAGTTACAGAGAGGAAGCAATTGCACAACAGCAGCTATAGGAATCTTTGTTTAATTTAAAGAGGTTTAATTTACATTTCTACATTTGTAAAGGCAAACTAAAGTTAACCTCAGACTGCAGGTTGGTTACCTGCACAAATTCAGATCATAGCCAGGTTGGTGTTAATGCCTTTGGTCTTAACTGAACCAAAGCCTCCTCTGGGCACAGTCTTCTTCAATGTTTATGGTTACAGCCTGTGCTTATATATATCTGCAAGTATCTGGCTCCTCGACTGCATAACTAGACACAGGGTTCAGAGTAGCCAGGTATCAAAGCTTGTTTGAGGAATTAGTCCTCCTCCTTCACTTTTATGGTCATCTTTACCTCTGTAACCCACATTCCTGTACTGCACCTTGTAATTTTGGCAGCAAGCACCTTCCTCTGTAGGACAGCAAGACATGCTCTACATTTACACTTGCACTGAGAGGATGGACAAACTGGAGGCCTGGAGGAGTCTTGAGGCAGAAGCTCTCAGGGAAGCAAGGAGACACTGCTGGGACAGATGCCCTGAGCCTAATTCCTTCACAGCTCTAGGCTCAGAATGAGAGGCTGAACAGAGCTGTGGTGGATGAATGTTTCCCAATGAACTAAGGCAGTGGGAGCTGCTCTGTCTAAACTCTCCTGAAGACCCTTAACATAGATTTCTGAGTACAAATCCTTTCTCTCACATTACCCTCTCTTCTCATTTGGCTTAATTTCCAGTACAGATCTGGCTCCCTGTTCTACTTTCCATTTACCAGGAGTGACTATAAGCGAATATCCTTCTAAAATCAGAAAATCCAGTCCACTTTCCTTCTTGTCCTTTCCCTCAACCATTTCTGTATCATGGATTTAACTTAGCTTTTATTAATTCTGACAGCTATGGTTGTGGTCTCTGCAGAATGGCTTCCCCAACCCCTGTAAGGTCTCTTCCAAAATTAGAGTTAGCTGTTCTCAGATTTAACAGCCTCCAGTTCCAGAGACTTTCAGTATCCCTGGCCCAACACTCATTCCTGCCATGGCTTACCTTGTCAGCACCAGAAGCAATCTAACACTCATCTCATTGTCTCAATCTGATCCCACTCTCTGCTTTTAAAACCAGCAAAGTAGTAACCTTCCAAGATGCCACCAGCGTTGCTGCCCATGAGTGGGACTAATAGTAGAAAAATAAGATCACCAAGCTGTTTTCTGTCATTTTTTTCTACATGAGGGACTTTAAATGCATTTGTTGTTTTATAATTCATGTAATACAAAGAGGAAGAGTGATGGAAGTGTGACTCTAAACAGGGAAACAGCAGTTCGGCTCCTCACAGTCTGAACCCAGCAAGATGCATTTCTGACTGTTGTTCTTGCAGAGACACTGAGTGCCAGCAGAACAGGGCTTATAGGGCTCCCTCCCTTCTCCACTTCTCGAGCTGAGGTAGTCAGGATGTCTACATGGGTGTATGGGGATGACAACTGCTGAATCCTTCAGATCCTATATCGCCCCAAGGTTTTGGTTGTAGCTGCAGTAAGTAAGGGTTAAAGCTGTTGGTGAGATCCCAAGCTCTTCGGTGTTCACTGTTTCCTTATGCAGACCAGGAAAGTTTTGGCAATCTTGCTGTGGTGCTTTCATTAGCATACATTCGCTTCAAATTAATTAAAAGCGAAGATGAGATTCCCAAACTCATTTAACTTCCTAAGCTTTGTTCTCCAGGGATTGATAGTGGAAAAACAGCTGGGGACCCAACGTGTCCTTTAGAAGGGAATGAAATGCAGTTAATCCAGGTTATATCAAAAGGAGCGGAAATTAAAAGTAAATTCCCATTTGAAAAGAGTTTTTTTTTTCCCTTGTGCATTTTCCACACTCTGTTTTTCCAGACAAGAACTTTCTTGTCCAGGAAGGCTGGAAGATATTTGTAGCCCTGACTTTAAATATTAATCTGTGCTTTAAGAGTCATTTGTGTGTGTGAAAGAGAGAGACAAGTGTAATGGAAATCTTACAAATGTACTTTCTGTCCACTGGATAGAGCTGTTTCAGAATGTGCAGTGATGTTAGTCAAAGGCAGAGATGTTATATGCTTTGACAGGAGTAGTCTATTACAGGTTTCAGAAGTACTAACCTGCAGCAGCCCCACAATATTAAACAGGGTGTGTAGGACATGAGTTTGCCTAAAATCCATTCATTACTGTTCCTAACCTGGAAAAATTCCCTTCCAAGCTGAAAGTCTTTGCAGAAGTGATATCTGTGTTACATAAGGGATGGTGTTTCATCTGTAAAGAGAGGAAGCAGAGGTCAGGCTGAGAGGGTGGGCTCCCGAGGTGCTGGCTCTGAAGAAAGAGGTGTAGGCACACTTTACTCTGCAAGGGAAATGTCTGAGTTGAGAGTTATGTAAATCTAGCGTAAAACTCTGCTCTTTCCCTCTCCAAATAACACTCCACATAGCTGGTTATTATTTTGAAGCAATTTTGCTCTCTGATGATTCAGTGAGGGAAGCTGCTGAAACAAAACAGAAGCGAATTACAGAATAGTTAATATCGCAGAACAGCATAGGAGGCACACATCATCTTTAGTTTTTGGGTCTCAGTCCTTGCTCAAGGCAGTTAACCCTCATCCAGCCAGGGATGAGTTGCAGTATCTGTGAGCTAGCTGTTCACTTATGCTTTGGCGCTGAATATGGAGGACAGGTATTAAACTATTTTCAGACAAGCTCCAGTTCAAGAAGGTAAAAATTCATAAACAGGATGGTGAAAACATTTGAATAATGAATAGGTAGGAGAGAGGTGACAATTTATGTCAGCGAGGAACAGGCAAATTTTTTCACTACACTTTTCATCTTCCATTAATTGGCATTTTCCACTAAGGTAGAATGTGAGGCTGGAGAACCAAAAACCATGGAATTGAGATTTGAGATGTCCCAGTAGCAGTGGTTTGGGGGGCAGGCAGTTGAACTAAATCCAGCAGAGCAAGAGGGTGTTGTGCTGGCAACATTGGTCTGGTGCCGTAGGATGCGATGGAGCTGCATTAAAGTGCTGTATGAGGAAGTTTTCATAGCACCTGCCCACGGTCTGCTTGGCTGCATCCCACAGAAATCTCAGGCTTTCACACATAGCTTTTGCAGGTCTGCAGTTCTTCTAAGTAGACATGAATGATGGAGGGAATGAGCATTTCCTCAGAGAGCAGCGAGTTAATTAATGGCTCCAAAGCACATTACTATAGCAATGAGCTGATGTATTAGAAATCACTTCCAACCAGTGACTGAAGGTCATATTCATGTGCCATGGACCTTGCATGTGTGCAGACAGTTTTTCCCATCTTCAGTGGACACTGTATGTACTTAGGTGAAATTGGAATTCAGGCCTTTAAAACAAGTGGGCATGGAAACGGCACTCCTGAAGTGTTTGAAATAAACCCTGCAGCTACTGCATGTCTGAGCTCTGCATCTAAATAGGTTTTGGTGAGGCCTCTAGGGCTTTGGAGAAGCCTTTCCAAATGGATATGAGTCATATACCACTTAATCATTTAGATACTGATGCAGATTGTTTGTTTGTGAATTCTACTCCTTTTCTGTAAATTGAGTTGGCTTTTTTGGGAAAGGCAAGTGTTGGCTTTGCTATGAGATGTAACTGGTCTGCAGCTGCTTGTCAAAACCAAGCTGTTCTTCCTTGTATCTGTATCCCTGAGAATCACCAGTAAGCATTGCTTCCTGCAATGGAAGTGCCTTCCATTTAAGACAAGAAGTCGTGAGGTGTAGGGAGACTACAAGGAGAGAAGAAAGGGAAAAGTAGAGAGGAAGAGTGTCCTGATTTTGGATGGTAAATGGTTTTATGCATCTGTTTGAATGAGAGAGAGCATAAATTTGCTGATCAGACTCACTATTTCACTAGTTTAACTGCATTATCCTCCTGCTCAGCTGTTGTGTGTTGGGGAGTTTCACAGGCATTACATCTCCTTTCAATATTTGTGTTTCATTCTGCCCCATTTACGATATTTTCATTGGAAATAAAGTTATTTCCACCATGGAGGCTTTTGATTTTGCTTTCTCTGTTTAATAAACATTCATTTTATACTCTTTTTGAATCCTGTGGAGAATGGCAGTCCACCTAAAATCTGAGGTGGCTTCAAAATTGCGTTAATGAGCAGTTGCCTGCCTTTTATCTATGCATCTAGAACTTCCAGACAATTTATTGAGACCAAATACATCACGGTGCATGATTCTACTTAATCCAAATAAAAGTAGACTCCTTTTGCAAAGCTAAAGGGGGTTTGGAAGTATTCCTGAAATATAAGAAGGGATAGTTCAAACTAAAATCTGGATTTCTGAATGGAGTAAACAATTTATGAAATACTGAAGGGGAGGGCAAAGAAACAGTGCCAAAAGGCAGTGAGGTCAGCTCCAAAACTGGAAGCTGGTCTCCTTCCAAAGCCTTCTCCAGAAGGCAGGACTTCAGGAGAATAAGAAATGCAGTAATCACACTTCAATTAGAAGGAACCCTGCAAACCTGCTCAAGGCTCTAATGGACGATGTATATCACGTGTCTTAGCTTTCATCTCTTGTGTTTGAGGTTTGCCATATTTAGGTTTTCATGGGATGAAGCAGTCTGCACTTTTAGACCTTCAGGACCTTCTGTACCTTTTATCTTTGATTTGATTCTATCTCATCTTTCTAACAGCCTTTGATTTCCCAAGTGAATTAAAGTTCCAAATGTCATATATCTGAGGATTGGCATAAAAGGAGGTTTAAAAGGACTTATTTTGGAGCAGTAGGAACCACACGCATCCAGCATTGAACAGCTCCCAGATGTTGCAGCTTCATTTAATTGCTGAAATCAGAGATGTTGGGAATGGATTTCATCTGAAAGTCTGATCTACTAAACCAAAAGGCATAGGACAACATTTTCTCATCCCCTGGAGATGCTGCCAGAAGTCTGTGTCTGATTAGCAATGTTAATGGAGTATTAACATAAGCCACGCCAGCAAGGGAAACTGTAGAACACATTATCATCAGGAGAGCCAGCTGTGTAAAGGCGTGTAAAGATGATGATAAATGTAAGTTGTGGCTTGGGGAGCCGGCTGCTAAACTGCTCCATCCCCTAATCTGGAAGGAGTGGAGCAGGGGTGGACATGCCAGCCTGCTGTTCTCCATGCCATCGTACCAAAGAGGGATGGAGCAGGGAAAGAGTAGAACAGATGTTACCTTCATAGGAACAGGGAGATGAAGGGGACTTCCCAGCTGAGTCAAGACTTTTGTTGTCACAGGCTGAATACTTCTGGCTCAGCTCCATCTTTCAGCTGCTTGGGATCTTGCCTTTTGCAACCTCTGTGGAAGATTGATCCGGGGTCTAAATATCATGATGGTTCTGATTTCCACTCTAAACATCTCCAGAGATACTTTGTACTATTTGTTCTTGGTTTGTAGGGTTTTTTTTTTTCCCTTGACTCAGAGTCTGTGAATAGTCTGAGAGTGAGGCTCAGAAATATTGTAAAGCTACTCATTTCCTTTATTGTCTTGGATCCTCCACAGTTAAATATTGTCCATACAAGTCCTACAAATCCTCACACACTTGCCCCACCACATCCCTCATGGTATCAATATTGCTTGCTGAAAGAACTTTGTTTCTATGTGTTTGTGCTTGAAATCCAGGACCTTCAAGTGGGAAAACTCTGTACATCAGCTCCTTCATCTATAAATTGTGGTTCTTTCTGCTTTGCCATGTGAAGAGAGCAGAGAGCTCTAGATCAGTAATACACAGAGCTCTCGAGTAAAATGCTTGTGCTTTAATGTGACAGGACCAACAGGCACTTTGCAAGACAGTGCTAAATCCTACTGACACAAGCTTGTTTGCATAGTTCCCTGATGGAGCTACACATTTCACCCATTGACCTTTTTGACATTTTCCTGGTTTCCCTCCTGCAGGAGCACTTCAGCAGTAAAGTGCCATACACTGCTGAACAAACTTGGCATCTTATCAAACTGACTTATTTGGTATGTATTTACACTTGTAGACTTTAGTACTCTCCTGGCAATTGAGCTTCCTTCCTGCCTACATAAATATGATTTCATTATTAGCTTTGTTTAGTTGTTGTTCTGCATCTGCGTGCCTTCCTTTCCAAAGCTGCCAGAGAGAATTGCAGGTGTTGATCTTGATTTGTGCCCAAAGCATCCTGAACTCTCTACCCCACCTGCCAACTCTAATGATGAGCAGCACTCTTGACCTCCTACCTAAAACAAACCATAAAAAACTCACCTCAATAATTTTTTACATTGAGGAGCCTCTAACTTCTGTTAGAGGTATGGCCTGTGTTTTTGTTTGTTTATACTTAGAAAAAAGTCTTCAGTTTCTCTCAAAGGTACTTTTCTGCCTTTCCATCTTGTATTTAGACCTGTAATGTTTACTTAATACACAATCTAAGCCAGAGAAGTTGCCTTTGCACAAAGGGTCCCAAAGTACATGGGCTTCATCTTGTTTAAGTTCTTGTGAAGTGTAGGGGAAGGTTCTATATGCATGGTCTGGACAGGAAATAAAGATACTATTCCCACTATAAATGCTGTCTATTTGAGCAGGTGAGATGAAAGATCTCATACAATTGCTCATTACATTGTATTAGCCCTCCAAGGGTGTCAGCAGTCTCAGCTCTCACTGATAGTAGTGGGTGCCCATGTTGATCAGGCTTTGTGGGTGCAGGTGATGGCTTCCAAAATGCCTCCTAGGAAGACAGGATAACTTCCACTTAGAGGAAAATTAAGAGGCAATGGTTGAATCTCCACTTTCTTTTGCACTCTAGGCAGTTTGGCTGTTTCTGGGTCAGGCACTGCCAGGGTCTGACAGCAACTGGTTTTCGTGCTTCAATAAAGAGGCAGATGAACTGAAAGCACACAACTTTCCACAATTCTGGGTTAAACCAGCTGCTGTGCCTTTAGAAAGGAAGGAGGCAGTTTCTGCATAAATTCTGGACAATTCCTGTTTACTGGAAACTAACCATAAGGCTCCTCTAAACCTCTACAGCATGTTTTCATTCATGAAACCTTTTCTGGTTGGAAAAAGATGTGTTTATATGTACTGGACTGAGGATGCACTGAAGACATGCTAATGCTAGTGGTCTGTACATGCATTGTCTTCTGTGCAATCTCACAGCCCATGTACCTGTACTTCTCTCAAGGGAATCTAAGAGTCAAAGGACAGTTGTAGGATGGGTGGCATTCACTGTGCGTTCAGCCTTTCATGGGCAAAAAAAACAGCATGGGACTGACACTTTGAATGACTATTCTAGATCTCCTTGCAAGCTTTTGCAATTTTCCTACAGAGGAAAAATCTTCCTGCACATTTATTGGCATTAATTTCTACTCTGAGTCCCAGAACTAAGTTTGAATCAAAGCATTTCTTCTAGAAAAAAACATAAATCTCACTTAATAAGGCTGGGACCTGGCTCTGTAGTGGATGGAGAAGCTGCTGGAATAAGGGTAGATTTGTTTTTCTCCTGGGTGGGGGCCAACAGGAAAGATTTCATGAGATGGAGGAGAGCTGAAGAAAGTGAAACCAAGCAGGCAATTTGCTAGCTGCAATCTCTGATCTGTGGCAGTCTGCAAACAGAATCACAGCTCTGTGATTAGATGTACATGCTCATTATGTGTTGTACTCTCCAAGCAGGCATTGTACATACAGTACAATGTATTCCACTTCCTTCTGCCCAAATATCTTTTTTCATCTATATTGCATTAAGACCTTGAGGCCTATCATCGGGGAGAGAAAAAATACAATTTTCTTATTGTACAATGCATTTCATTCCCAGCTGCTGTATTAAATTTATTCCTATTTGAAGTGGTGTCTGAGAGTATAAATCATTTAAGTTTATATGTTTTTGTTGCTGTGGCAACTGTTTGACTAATTGAATTCCAAAGTGTCTCTCTCTATTTCAAAGCTATGATAAAGGGCACACATATTCTTAGCAGCAGGAGTCTGAAATGAGAAGGGGGGACAGGCAGCCCTGTCAAAATGACATGTCTTCCATCTCCTGTGCACAGGCTTAGCAGCAGCACCTTTGGCAATTGGTAGGGAGGAGGGCAAGGGCGATGGAGGAGCCACAGCTACCTGTAAGTTCTCCCTGTAAGTACCATACTCAGAAATGTTGTTCATGCCCTTAGTAGGATGGAGGCAGCATGGAAAGCCTGTGACTGAGGCATTGGGAAGGTCATGTTTTACCTCTGTCTCTGTTTCCCCATCATTCATCAGTTCTCAATGGACCTGAGTGCTGGAGTACTTCATGGTTATAAACAAACCCAAGTTATAATAAGCCCATAGCCTCATTTGTAGAGTCCAAAATCTACTTTATCATGTCTCATCTTCTTTCAATGGGGACTTCTTTTGTCCCCCCCCCATCTTCTTTCCATGGGGACTTTGTATGAGCTCCTGAGGCTTGTCTACTAGCTGGGATCATGCATGTATTCCTAAGGGATTTCTTTCCCTGTCGGCTTTTAGCTGGAAAAGGCTCCTCAGAGCTATGGCAGAGGACTAGGGAATACTGAGGTGTCCAGAATCTCCCCCAGGGAACATGCTATTTCTACCCTGCTCTGTAAAATTTTTTTCCAGCTGCAGAGTAGACATAGGTGTCCTCCTAGACTGAGCCACGAGGGCAGAAACATTAAAACTTAGCTCTTTGCAAGGAAATTTGTCCCAGGAGGATAGAAGGAACAATTCCTTTGCAGGCAGAAATTTCCAGGCAGGAACTGGCCTGCCTGTGCTATTCCCAACTTGTTCTGGCCACTTCTGTTAGCCCGTAGAGGGCTCCTTTTTTGTGCTAATTATGTAGGTGTTTATTACAACCACAAAATGTTAATAGACAACCTAATGGAAATCATGCTGGCTAATGAGAAGCTCCTGAATACCTTCTGCTTTTCTCTGGGAATAACAGCAGTCACAATTCAACAGGAAATAATTTCGCCCTCTCCTGCTCCATACTTTCACCTTGTGATTACATCACACCCTTAACCTTTAGTCTGGCTCTCTCTGCAACTTGGGGGAGGGCCAGGACCTCTCCCTTCCCTCCATCTACAGGGTATGCAGGAGTCTGCTTGCCTTTCCTGCTTTTTAAAAGGTAATCTGTGAAGGGTTCTGTGGAACTTGAAAAGGTTGCTCTGTGCTCCTGAGCCGATTCAAGGTGGCTGTGGCAGGAATGAATTACAGAGAGCCTTGAGTGGACCCGGTTGCTCTTTCACCCACCCTCCCACAAGGAATGCTCTCCAGTCTAGGACATGTGCCTGTAGACTGATAGCCCAGTTGTTAGCAGCATCAGCTGCTGTTTATTTTGGTGTGTTTTTATTCCCAGCCCATTAGGTGCTCCACCAGCCGCTGCATGCTCATGTAATCACTTCATCTTGGATAGGCAAAGACAAATTGCAACAGGTACCGAGAAGAGGCAGAACCAAGTGACTCCTAGGGAATTTGGTCAAATTGTGAAGGTGTTGGTTGGTTGGTTGGTTGGTTGGTTTGTTTTTCTGTATTGTATTTTTGATGAATTTCCAAAGGTCTCTATCACATAAATGCCTTAAATCAGTAATGAAAGGGAAACCTGTCCATCAGGCTGCCTGGCCAGAGCTAATGTGGCTAAAATGCAAATTTTCAACTTCTGGTTTATTATTCTGATGTAGAGAATGGAAAGGGAGGAGTGTTTGATGAGGGATGAGAGTGTAGCCTGGTTTGGGGGCTCAGAAAGCAGCAGGAACTAATAGCTAGTGCTGCATTTATGGTGAGAAAAGCAGGCTCCTGTTGAACAAGAGGAGTAGGTGGAAGAGTGGTGGGTTTGAGTAGTGGGGTATAGATGTGTGCACTGGGTTGGGAGATGTGTCATACTGGGAGGCTGTTGGTGAGGAGGTGGGTGTATGCTGGATTGGGGATGGGATGTGTAGAATTCTGGGGAAAGGGTGGGTTTAACTCTGACCAAGGTATGCTTGTATGTGCACTTAACTGGAGGAGAACACACACCTCTTTTCCAGAGGGAAGCAAAGGTCTCCCTTAGAAAAAAGAAACTCAACACAAAACAACCAACCAAAAAAAAAAAAAAATAAAACAAAAAAACAAAACAAAACAAAACCAAAACAAAAAAAAAATCCAAATTCAGGAGGCAAAATCTATTGAAGATACTGGTAATCCACATAGTTGAAGCTGTGAATGAAATAAGAGACTCTGTTCACCGGGCAATATGGAAACTCCCAGCTGGGACCAAGTTTCACAATTTTTTCACCTGTGGGCAGAAATTTTATGCTTCTGTCTTTGCCTGCCAAAAATAATAATTAAAAAAAAAAAAAAAGTGGTCTTACTGCTGCATAAAGAGCCAAACATTTCAGTAAGACAGCCCACCAGGGAACAGTTGTGAAAACACCAGATTTCATTGTAAAGGTGGGATTTCTCAACGGTGAGGAGCTGCAAATGAAGCATGTTGTAGGGTCCATATGGAGTTGCTTGTAGGAGCTCAACACCAGGCTCTTGGAAGTATTTCAGAAGAGGCTTTCAGGAAACAGCAGAAAAACAGTTCTAAAGGTTGGCTCTCAGTAATACATAACGCTGTAAAAATAGCATCTGAGTATCTCCTGTTACCTGGGCACTGGTACCCAGATCCTGTCAAATGATTTCTCTGGCATCCGTTCTCCCTGCTTGGACTTTAATGGGTTGTGCAGATTATTTTATGATCAATAAATATCCAGGCAGACACTGTGAAATTCCAATCAGAAAAATTTACAACATTAAGGCAGATATTGTATAGCAGGATATAAATAAATAGAAATTGTCAGTCAAATTCGTGGCAGCTAGAGTCTGGTGTCAGTTGCAGTAAATTAAGTGTTACTTCACAAATCACCTTTATGGTTTTGCCCAGTAAGTGTATCTGTGCAGAGGCTTTTTTCAACTGGCAGTGGTAAATACCCTCTGGTCGCTGTGATTTCAGCATGAAGCCAGTGTCAGGATTCTAGAGGAAGCGATTGACAGCAGTGAATTTTGTCATAACCCTGAGTCTTATTCCTAGCCTCAAGATTTACTAGGGGGAGTTAAGTTTAGGTGCTGAGCAATCCAGGCAACAACAAACCAACAACATGATGGGGAAGGGACTGGATTCTTTTAAGTCCAGGAGAGCTTTCTGCACTGTGGGAGGGTTGCTTGATGTAATGATGTGGAGACCCACTGACAGAGGGGAGGAGCAGCATGAACTCCTGTCATCTCTACTAGGATGAAGTGAACTATGGTTGGTGTAGGGTTGTACCTAGGGCTAAGTGGGAAGAATGAATCAGGTCGATAGTGAGACCTCCATTTACTGTAGTTGGAACAACACTTCACCTACAGATTATTACATTTCATTAAGAACAGCTATACTTGCTGGATTGACTAACAATACACGAGTCCTAAAGCATCATCTGGATGTTCCTGCACTGTTGGCATAGCTGGAAACTGCACTGATTTTCAGCATAGACTATTATGAATTAAAGCTGAATGTTTAGCATGGAACAAAAAGGAAAGGAAGACGTGCTAGTGGTAGTTTTGTACTTTATTTGAGAAGAGAGCGCTACATAAACTATGTCAGGAGGGTACAGGTCTACACACAGTTTCATCAATCAATAAATGGAGTTGTTAAAGTAACACTGAGGATATGATACTTTGAAGAAGACATAGACACATGACCAAGGAATATTTACAGCTCTAACATACAATATATTTATATTTGAGAGAGAGAGATTCGTGTGCCTCTGTGCACACAGATACCACTGTGTACACGTGGTGCACGCACACGTAAATAGGTATAAAAGGCTTTAAAAAAAAAACGTACATAATTCAAGAAATGAGTCTGCCTTTCATTTGCAGCAACTGACTATTTTCAAGGTGGAAATGATTCCAGTTTGTGGTGGTCTGGAGTGGAGGTTTCGATTTGAAATCTCTGTTCTCCAACGGTTGTCGACTGAACCTGAAGCAGGTTTCTGGTGTGTGGTACGCTGTGGTGGGGTGGTGATGGGGAGATGTGTGAAGTGAATGAAGGAGAGGGCAGTAGAGTTATGGGGAAGAGGGGATGCACAGCCTCTGGGGCTGGGGCAGTAACACGGAGATGAAAAAAATGACCTTTGGTGATGCCATTAAATCATCCTTTATACTAAACATAAATTATCGACACAGTTTTAAAAAAATAATTTTCTGTTTCATTTCAAGGCTGGGGAGAGAGGAAGGGACAAAGCAGGGCAGGAAGGAAGGGAAGGTCTGGGGACAGTAAATACCTCAGCACTTTAAAAGGTCCCTTGACCTCACTGCAAATCCTTAATTTAAAAAGTCTTCTTGTAAGTCTTACTAACACTGTATCAGTCATCCCCTTCCAGGGTAGCAGTGTGCTCAGTGCACATGATGTGGCAGGTAGGGGAGAAGTGGGACCCTACCTTGACCAATACTCAGATCAGGGTTCCTTATCCTCTGAGCGGGAGCCAGTGGAATTGGGATGGGCAGGCAGAGATCACAAACACCTTGCTCTCACCAGGTTCTCCCTTGAGGGGTAACCTGGGTTGTTCCCAGCAGGGGAAAATGGTGAGTTTTGATTTAGAGAAGGGGAGACTTCAGGATGGAAAAAGTTGAGAACCGACAATTCAGTTGCAAAGTGGCAAATATGATTCAAATGATGAAAAAGAAGCCTCAAACTAAGCAAACATGGATTGATGTATGGGGTAAAAAAAGTCTGCCAAAAAAAATCAATTCAGCAAACATCACCAGAGGATTTGTTTTCTGCTCATGCAGACTTTCAGCGACATTAACTGAGATTAAAATAAGCTGGTTTAAATAAAAGTAACAACAAAAATGCCATCAAAATGTCTTTCCTCTGAGATGTAGCCCCATCCTTCTCTCAGTATCTGCTCACCTGCCAGAGTGAGCTGTGAAGCAGCATCTTATGGGGCCAAACCTGTCCGTGTTGTTGAAGGGCTGTTCAGCTGGGAGTAGGAGTAGTTTCCTGGAAGTCTACCCTTGCATTTTTCTTGAGGCTGGGTGTTTCTCCTTGTGGCAGGAGTGCCAGCACAGAAAACCACAGTGATTTCTCTGCCTAGGCCATCACACTGCCACGCAAGCCACTGATGGACAATAATGCTTCAAAACAGATGTCTTGCAGTAATTACTAGAGGCCAGTGCACAATGCAGCCCCTAAACACCATCTCAAACAGCCTGACAGACCCAAGAAAGCCTTCACCCAAGAAGGTTGTGTATCCTCAACCTTTACCTGGGGAAACCTTGCCTCCTTGCCTGACCCAGAAGAGGCAGAGGGAGCTGTAACCCTCACGGAAAGCTAAATCAGTGCCAATCATTTGTCTGCACAAAAATCCTTTATTTCTGTTGAAATAACTTATGTAAAATAGCACTTTATTAAGACAAGGTGGGGGAGGGGGGAGTAATTTAGTGTATTTATTTATTTATTTTTATTCTGCTTTAAGCCTATGTATAAGAAGCTCTCATGCAAAAAAATGCCTCCCAATTTAGCTGAAAATTTAAAAGACACTTCTGAAAAAAAGAAAAAAAAAAAAAAAAGAAAAAAATAGGCAATTCTCCTTCACACAGAGAATTGGCTGGGTATGGGGCTGAGCAGGGGGAGTGAAGGGAACTAAAACAATCTAGCCTGCTTGTACTAAAACCAGAGCCATCAGAGAGCAGAATAAATGCAGTGAAAATTATGGTATTTTTAAATGTTTGAAGCAAAGAAGGTGGGCCTGGGAGAAGCCCAGCAAGGCTGAAGGTTTGGAGAAACTATCAGTACTCATTTAGATGATCACACATCATTTTGTAGTGACTGTTTCCTCACATCCATAGTTCTTCTCCAACCAGAGCCCTTTTGTGCTTTGCCACAGTTCACATCTGACTTTCACTATCCTAGTCCTTGACTATTTCTTTCCTATCCCTGTGTCCCAGTAGGCTTCCTTGCTCCCTTGCCTTAGCACCATTTGTTCTCTGAACTCCTTATTAAACCATCTTTGCCATCCCCTGCAAGCTCATCCTTTCTGACTTGCAAATGGCCCAAAGCATCAGATGTCTGGCCTCAATTCCTCATTTTTGGTATTGTTACTCACAATTTTGAGGTCTTGTGTCTCAGGCACTTTCCAGTCATCACTGTCTCTGAGTGTCCATCCAGATGTCCCGTTGTAGTAACTGCCAATCACAGCTGGGGAGTATGTGGGAGATGGGACACAGAACAAATGCTTCTAGGAAGCAGCATGTACTGGGCAGGAGGGAATAGTCCAACTTTCTGGACCACCTTTCTGGATTTTCTTCCTCACACAAAACTTTAAAGATGGAGTGCGCTTGCATGTTTCTTCCCAGTAGCTTCTCACCATGATGATGAGGTTCAGGAGATCTTCAACCCTGACTTGAGGGTTTATTTTCCTTAGTGTGATCCAGGAAAGCAAGTGGGTTGAAATCCCAAGTATGCAGGCTGAGCAAGTTGGATACTGAAGTACCTGCCTTTTTTGTATGTGAGATATGACTGCTTCTCCATTTGGAGCCTTTCCTGTTGATGTCTGATCTTCCCTGCATGGCTCTTCATCTTTGGTTGACTCTTCTGACATTTCTCCACTACATAGTAAAGTGGTTTTTTTATGGATTTATGTCCAAATAACTTTCAGGGGCCACAGTGTCATTTATATGCCCCTTTGAATTTTCCAAGAGATTTGTCTGTTTACCCTCTACCAACAGTAAATTTAGTTGATGGCCAAAGCTGAATCACATGATGCTGACAATAAAATAAATACTGTTTCTAAAGGGCTAGTAGTGTAGTATCTCTCCATTTGTCAAACTGTCCCAATAGACAAGAAGATAGGAACCTTTCACAATCCAAATTAGTGTCAGAGCCTTCATAGGTGAAACACCAGTGCAGGAAGAAGTGGGGCAGAGAGTTTAATTCTGAAGGACGAGTGGTTTTCCCCTGGACTGGATTGATTGTTTTGTGCTTTAAACCATCCTGACTCCATCATCTGGAAACAAGATACTGGCTAATGATTTTACACGAAAGAAAAAAAAAGGATGGGAGAAAAGAATAAAGGACGAGACAGTCGTGCCCTGACTGGTGTGGTCATGAGGTCTCCAGTTCCTCCAGAAGGGGAGCTTCCCCTCCAGAAGCGGGGTTCCCCCCGCAGAAGCGGAGCTCCCGCCGGAGGAGGCGGCGCCGCTGTCCGCGGTGCTGATCCGCAGGGACGCGGCTCCCGACTTTGTCGCTGCGATAAAACCTTCACCTTACTGGGAGCTTTTTTATTATTGTTCTTGAGGACTGAACTGGTTTATCCTCATCGTGAACACTATTTGCACCAAACAGGGGTTGTATAAAAAAAAAAAAAAAAAAAGGGGGGGGGGGGGGGGGGGGCACACCAGACACTTGCTACTGAAAAGGTGCTGGACTATGAAGTTGTTATATCATCCAGCAGGGTCTGGCCACTCTCTTCCTCTCCCAAATCTGTCCCTTACCTTAATTTCAGTTTTCAAGAAAGCCATAAGCCAGTATTTGTTCTGTATTAGCAGAAGAAGGAGAAAAAGGAAATTAAAAGTGGGAGGAGGTTTGTAGGATAGAGAGCTGCTCCTGTCCTGATGACAGATGTTCTTGGTTGCCAGGGTGAATATTCTGAGTCTTTTCTCATGTACAGCAGTGGATTTTCTTGTATTATAAAACAACCAATGTCTTCTCTGATATAATGTTTGGGTTTTTTTCTTGTAGCACTTCTCTTCCTCTCTCCTGCTGTTCTGTTCCTAACATCATAGTGATCTTCAGTGCCTCTCAGTATCCACAGCCTTTACTGACTTCAGACAAAGTTGTGGGTGTTCAACCCCTTCAAGGCTTAGCCTGGTGTTGCACAAGAAGGTTTAGTTACACAGGAACAATTCAGGCCCTTGATGATTATTTCTATTGTCTCAATCTAGCTATGTAAGAATGAGGCTGGACTTGAACAGATCACAGCCAGAATCAATCCCAACCATCTCTCCAGCAATCAGAACAACCTGCTGGGAGCTGAGTAACTGCCGAATACTTGGTGAGAGAAATTACAGACATAAAAACAAAATCAAATAGACTCCTTGTGCTCATTCAACATTTCAAGGCATATTTATAGGTACTGCTGCATGGCATCTTAAATATCTGAGTTTTAAAAGAAACAGGATCACTTCTGTCTGAAAAAATATTTTTTCTGTTCTGTCACTTTCACTGTCTTTGCCCCTGATGAAAAAGGGGGAGAAAGACACTGAATTACACATCCATTCAGCCCCTGTCACTTCTTCTTCAGGCTGTTTGGATACCCTTGAGATGGATCTGTGAAGATAAGGAGATCTGAAGGCCATCTGAAGGTCATTCCTCAGAACTAGAGTTGGAACAAGAAAGCTGGGAAGAAAGCTGCTCATGAAAAGCTGGGAGGTTCTTGTGGTATGAAGCTGGAAAGGGCCTAGCAGGTGAACAAGTGACCTTGCAGTCTAGGTCCTAGCTGAGTCCCTTCCTTAGACTGCTCCACTGTATCCCTGCCCCCCTGCTCCCAAGTCTTGCTGTCACTGGAAGGAAAAGCTGAAAAAAAAATCTTAGTACTGATGAAAATCTCTACGTAAGGGAGATAATTCCACTTTATCTTTTCATTTTACTTTCAAGAAGTCAGAAGACTTGGGAAGAGAATTTTTTGGATTTTAAGGGGGAGAATATTCTTCCAAAAGGTTCACAGGAAAATTGAACAATTCATTATAGAGAGATGAGGCAGAAAGCCTACAGCTGCCAAGGCCAGTGCTCCTTAATGGTCTGGGAGAAAAAGCACTGAGCAACTAATAGCATTTTCCTTGGGAACAGTAGTCAGTGAGCCTCGGGTGGGGAACAGAGTAGGAACAAAGCTAAATCAGCAAACTCACCATTGGTCCAAGACCAGAAGCTGAAACTTCTCTACCACATGCCTGAGACTCAAGTGCTGTGTAATCTCTGTGACACAGACATCTAGGAACTATTGTGGATAGCAGATGGCCACTGAATGGTGAAAGAAGATGATGGATTCTGGGCAGTGAAAAATCAGAAGACCTCAAATCCTGATCACAAAAGTCAGTCCTTGAGATTAAATCAAACTAGCCACCTGAGCAGAAGGGAGGCACACAGCGTTGAACAAAGCCAACATACTACCAGGCATGGGAGGGCTCCTGTAAAAAGCTCCAGTTCCCTTCCACGTCCAAACACACATACACACACACTGCCACATACAGCAAAAAATATCATTATGTGTTTCCTGAAATATGGTTGGCTGAATAAATACACTTACAGAGAACTCTTTGTAAAGCAATAGCAGAATGAGTAACAGTGCATCGCTACCATGGGAAATAAAAAGAAAAGTAACCCAACTGCAATTCAGCCAGAATCGTTCCAAACCCCAAAGGTTAGCCTCTTTTTTTTTTCTTTAATGTGTCTGACATTTTATGGCATCAATAATGCAAACAAAGAGGAAATCATATTTGCAGAACACTAATGCACGGATGTCTAAAGCGAAATACAATACTGATTACTTTTTAAATGAAGCCACCAGGTTTTGATGTGCTGTGGTGGTTAAATTGGTCCATCAAATTCCTTCCAAAGCAAATTCCAGTCCAAAGCAACAGCTTGACTTTCTCTATAACCTTGGGTAGCCTTTTCAGCTATATTCTGATTGGGGGTAGTAAATGTTAGTTTGAAGCAATCTTCCTGATGGGCCTGATTGCAGAAATTTTAGGGTCACATAACTCCATCTGAAGATGAAGGGGAAACTACAAGCCTGTTTCCTCTTCATAGGCTATCCAAAGCCTTTGACAAATCGAACAGTACACCTACTATGAAGAGCTGTGGGTGAGAGGATAGGTGGGTTCTGAAAGAGATTTCTAGAAGTACTGTTGAGATTTTGTCCCTAGGGTTAGTGGATAATCTGTTCAGCACCTGATAGCTTGTCTCTTGCCTAGAACCTCCTGCACATGATTGCAGAGCAATGTCTGAGTATGAAAATAAGTGTATAAGAAGGTGTGGCAAAAACACAAAGCCAAAAAAACCTTCCCCTTCCTCTTCCATTTTTTTTTAGATGCTAGTGTCTTTTTCACAAAGAAGTGCATCTCAGAGATGCATCTTGAGAACCACAGACAGGATTGTCTCTACCCACACAAGAGTGAAGAAGCTGTTGTGCTCCTGCCTGGGAAGTCTTGCTGCTCATCCTACTCTTTCAGCAAAAGACAAAAGGGCTTGGGGTCCAGCCTATGCTTTCAAATTAACAGTGGGAGCATTCAGTTCAGGAGTCAAGAGACTTCTTTTGCAATGCCCTCTGACTTGACTGAAGGAACTGTGTGAACTTCTTTAATGCATGCAGTTTTGGTTTAGTAGATAGAGTTAATAGTGTGCCTGTGTGCTGGTGAGTAGGATTGGCTGCCATCATCTCGCATCCTCTGGGAGTTGGTTTGCCATTTAGTCCTGGATCACATCTGATCAGAGCATAGTGTGTGGGGATTGTATGTGTTGGAGTTAATCAGTGCAAACAGCTAATTGCCACTGGTTAACTAGTGCTTTTTAATTAGGACTGTGTTGCTGCATGGATACGTGAAGGGAGCTGTTTGTCACTGGCAAAAAATGTCAGCCTTGTGATGTAAACTTCTTCAGGGAATTAAAAAAAAAAATACAGGCTGGAGCTATTGACACTTTAGAACAGTAGAAAATCAGTTTCAGCAGAACTGGCCTGGATGAGGTTAGAGTCATGCTCTGCTGGGGTCAAAAATGATAGTGGCTGCTCCCCGACCCTTTCTCCTGTGCAGAAGGGTGGGACACTGTGGGCTTCAGCTGGGATTTACAGGAGATACCCCACATGCATTACAATAAGCTTTGCTGTAAAATTCACTGCACAGAGGTTAATCTAGATGTCAACACTGCCTGACAGCAGTGAAATTACTCCGGGGCAGTGCTCCTTCTGAAGTCTTAATATAACAGTCAATTCCATCCTGCCTGCAGGAAATGAAAGTTTTCTGCTTTGTGTGCGGAATCATTCGGCGCCAATTTTCTCACTGTTTGAAGTCCAAACTGTTTGTGGTCTTGGGATTCACCTCACATTAAGACTCTCGCTTCATTTAAAAACTCTGCTAGTCGAGTCCTGAGAACTGCAAGGACAGTAGCCTCACAGGGAGAAAAAGAAGAAGGCAGGGGGAGAAATCTTATCTCACCTACCACATCGAAATCAAACAGCTTCACCAGTTCTCTGTGCTCTAAAAAGTAAGTGAATGCAGAAACTCAGATAAGTATCAAGCAGCAAAGACTGGGAAGGTTGGAAGCCAGCAGAGAGCAAGAGAAAACGTGCAAGAAGACATTCAGATCTCCCAGAGCCATAATTTTCTTTAGAGGTATTTTAGTCCTTCCCTGCTAGGACCTTGTCCTAAGCAGCCAGTAGTTCAGCAGTTAAACACACCCTCAGAACATCTGCTCAAGTTTTCAGCTGTAGAATGAGTCGCTTGTGCTGGGCAGGAGATCAGCTCCTATAAAGGACTCCTGACCGTGTGAGGAAACGGTGGGTAGATTTGTTGTGCCTCCTTTC
The DNA here is from genome assembly GCF_018691265.1 of Tyto alba. Classification (NCBI taxonomy): domain Eukaryota; kingdom Metazoa; phylum Chordata; class Aves; order Strigiformes; family Tytonidae; genus Tyto; species Tyto alba. The sequence goes on from NW_024881317.1 coordinate 8,548,571, forward strand.
CCCTTGGAGAGATGCTAAAATTGTGAAATTAGCAGAAAGGAGGAGGAACCAATGATCATTCCTTTAGTCTGAAAGACCTGTCATATTGGGTCTGTGAGAAACTCAAGCCATCAGGATGAAACCAACATAACAGCTCAGCTCCTGAAGAAAGCTGTAAGACTGTGTCCTTCTTATCTCTTTTTGCAGTTCAGTTTTTCAAAGTTGCAAGCAATGGGACTCCTATCAGTTCTCTCAGGGAGCCTTTTCATGGCTCAGTATTGTATAGGAAAGAAATAAGAGTCACGGGAGAGACAGAATGCTCCTGCATTCCTCTTGGAGCAGTGACGTCTCTGCCTGCATCATTTATGACACTGCCAGCCAGAACGGATGTTTTGAAAACACCTGATTTCTCCAGACTTAAAACTCAATATCCCTGTTTGCAAGGAGAATGGCAAAGGGAAAAGGTTTTTAAAGACTTGGCAGCTACTTAAAGAAACATTAAATACATACTGATGTAAGAGACACCTTGGGGCATGAGTGGGAAGGCACCTTAGAGTTAAGCAAGTTTGTCCATTCCTGGAAAGCAGTGCTGAGAGGGGAAATTTCTCCTTTTCTATTTTTGGTACTCATTTGGAGACAGCACTGTTGTGCCAAGGCTCCATGACCCTACCATCCTTCTGAAAGTCACTACATCTAAATGGAGAACAAACCTTTTGGGTTGTACCAAAGCATGCCTGTGCCTGCTGCGTCTCATAGCAGAGAAGCCCTGTTGATATCCATAGCTTTCCAGCTATCAGAGGAGTCACTACAGCATGGTATTGCACCCAGGATCCCATTTATTCAGTTTGCTTATCCTCACCATTGCCTTATGACCAGAGAACACATCTACAGCTGTTACAAAAGCATTGAGTACAAGCCATGGCTGTAGTGGTTCAGTTGATTCCTGACCAGATCAGGAAACAAAGATGGACATATGATGCACCAAAATTCAGCTACTTGCATTGACTTTTCATTAACCACTGGAAGTCATAGTTGGGCAAAGGATGTAAATACTCCCTGACGGGTGGGGAAATGAGAAAGATTTTTAAAACCTTCTTAAGATGGCACGCTGAACAAAGTACTGTCTCCATGCCAAATGACACATAAATGCCTGCTGATCAAGTGCTCCGAGCTACTTCTGGTTTCACGGGCTTGCAGTGACCCAGGTCTGCATCCTTCAACCCATATCCTGAGCTCAAAGAAAATCATACATTTGAGTTCTGGGAAATAAGAGCCTTTAACATGAAAGGAAACAGCTCAAGTAGTGTTATACTTCTGTCTATGACCCTTAAAAACCATAACTTTTTCAGGCCTTCTTTTAGTTGTATTTTCTTATAGGAAAAAAAGAAAAAAAAAATCACAAGAAAGCACAAACCCTAGTGATTTTGTTTTCTGCCTGCATAAGTGGTCCCTTGATTTTATTGGTTTCTGTCTCCTTTTAAAACCAGTATTTGCCCAGCATTATAGCTAAGTTTTCCTGGAGCTTCAGTATTTTGTTTTTGCTTGTATCCACTGTGATACTTAAAATTCTATGCCACACTCCCCAAACCAGTCTCAATTTCCCAACCCAACTTACCTTCTAAAACCAGCCTTTCCCTTTCCTTGGCTTTTTTATTTCCCCACATATTTTCTCACCTTGTTCCACCTACTCCTGGGGACAAGCAGACAGCTCAAAGCTAACAATGTCTGTCAAGAAAACAGCCTCTCTAAAGGCATTCCAGATTTTTCACATTTGTCTGTGCAGCACATGTTCCCAGAGTCACCTGTCTCCAACACCCTGTGGACCCAAGGATAGACCTGAAATGAGGCAGCCCAGGCTCTTTTTCACCCCCAACATATATGCACTGAGGGACACTTTAAAAGATCAGATGGGCAATCTTTGTGGGAGACAGGATGGACTTTCAGTCTGGCAAATCATTGTGTGTCTTCCCTTTGCTACATTTCAGCTTTCATCTTGCAGCCTGACAGGCTGGGGTGGAAGGAAAAGTAACATCTGAAAAAGACAAGACAGGCCACTGGTGAGACCCTGAGGCTGGAGCCACATTTACTGCCCACAGTTTGCAGCCCTGGTATACAGTTGCCATCTGTACCATGCACCAAAAGAGTACCTTCCCCCCCAAGAAAGCACCATTTCAATGACACCTTCGGGTGACTGAGTTTGTGCTAACAATTTTAGTTTTTAGGGAGCAGGATGCAGCTGAGACAGGGAAGACCCCATGGTCCCTTCTCAGCAGTGCTCAACCCAGCGTTCCTCCCAGTTCCCTTTCACAAGCCCCTTGAGAAAACTGCAGATGGAAGAGGCTGGGTGGTGGGAACGTCTGCCTGGACATGCTGGGAATTAGGCCTGGCTTGCCCCAGAGCTGGGTGAGACCTGTCAGTGTTCCAAGGCAGCAGGGATAGCTCTGCTCTTAGTAGAGGTAGGGAAATGGGAAGCATCTCTCCTGGAAATTGAGAAGGAGCATGAACTCATTTCTCTTTGCCTCCAAACAGTCCCCACACCCAGAGTTATGGCACCCTGTGAGAGTTTCCCTCCAAATCTGCTCTTCTTCCTCCCCTCACACACAGCGGGGCCACTCCAGAGCCCATCTTCCTACAGAGAAGAGCCCTATGGCCTGTGCTGATGGGCAGCTCCGCTTCTGGTTCAGGGAAGGTGCTTCTTGAAATGAGGTCTTAGAGGGTGCTCACCAGGAACTCAGCACAGCTGCTTTCCCTCTTCCCCTCCAAAACTGTCATGCCAAAAAGGGATGCAGCAGTTTCCATCATGTCTTTGAACACAAAACAACCTCCTCCTCCCCCCCAACAAACCTCCATCCAGTACCAGCAGGCCAAGGGGCATAAAGCAGCAGCAGCAGCCAGGGAGACATCACACTGCAGCTTATCCTGCTCTTCTGAGCAATTGTTCACAATTAACTTTGACAAAAGGACCTTTTTCCAAGGCAGTCACTTCACTTGGTGAGGGTGAGAGTAAAGCAGTCAGGTAGCCTGAACCTTGGTCTCAGCCACTTCACATCTTCTGGGCACCCATCTCCTTGCCTCTCAGACTACTTATTCCTAACCATGCAGCACTAAGGCTTGTAGCATGCTTGGCTCCTGAGCTCACTGTCATGACCGTACAAAGAGGTGGCAAAAGGGACAGAGTGGTGGTGCCAGGGAGGAGAGGAAGGAGGAAAGAGGAAGGAAGGAAAGGAGGCTGTAGCTGCTGTGCTGAATGGTGACAAGAGAATCTCATCGACTATGGGAACACAGTGTCTGTAGGTGATTTGATAGTGTAAAGGCCCATGACATTGGCCAAAAATAGAAATGAGAACATGAGAGCGAGAGAGGGGTGTGGACAAAGTGGTGGCCTTGCACAATCTGGCACAGTACCTGGGAGTCACAAGAGCAAGAAGCCATTTGGGGTAAGGGACAGGCAGCCCCAGGGAAGAGTTTTCTTTTGGAGTCACTAAGCAATTAACAGCCATTGCTTGTTCTCCCATTGTACAGAATCACCAGTCAAAGCAGCCAGGCCAGGGCTAGCAACCCTTCAACAATCTTTTTCAAAGGTGGACCTAAGTAGGCAGATGAGGAAAACTGGATGTCCTCTCCCAAAGGAGCAAGATCCTGCTCTTGAGGGGTGGCATGGTATGCTGTTCCTGTGTGCAGACTCCCAGCGCCGGTCCACACTCTTGTCCCTGACCATGCCATCTTTAGTGTCCATGCTGTGAGCTGCTGGTGGCTGTTCAGTGGCAGTTTGTCCAGCCTCCCTTCATTGGCTCGAGTCTGTCCCACCAGCCCAGCTCTCTCTAACATGCAGAGGAAGGTTACATCCTTACTCCCACATGGTTACTGCCACACATTATCTCTCATCTCAGGCTTGCACTGCTCTTTACACAAGCACAGAATAAATCCACAGCCACTGCTGCCATCACAAACCTTGGTGCAGTGTTCCCTGCCTCTCTCTGAAGCCATAGGCCAAGTCATGCCAGAGCTGTGGGTGAGAGGTAGAGACTGGTGAGAGACGAGGGGCATGAGGAGAGGATGCAAAATCTTCCTTTTTAGTAGCCAGCCATAATCAGAGTCACCTAGCTCCCCTTGCATCCTGGCCATGAACACTACCCTGGCCATGGGGGATGAGCCAAGATCCCTTTTCCACCTCCTCTTCCTCCATCTGCATTCCCTTCCAGACAAACATCACATCCAAGCAGGCAATTTTTGTGCCAGCAGTTGTTGCCTTCTCAAAATTGCCTTGCCAATGCCTGTGCTGCCCGCTCCCTGCCTCCTGAGAGCAGCTGCCAAGCTGAAGTTCCCCCCCCTTCCTCCATTAGCCACATGAAAAAAAGACCCAGAAAGGCTTTGTATTTTCAGCCCAGTCTGGATGGATGGGATTCAGTGTCTGACTCAGCCTTTCCCCAAGTCAGGATTATTTCCTGCTTGAGGGAGATGAGCTATAGGGAGGATGATTCTGTCTCTCCCTCGCTGTCCCCACCACCCTGTCGCTGCCTGTCAGGCCTTTTTCCTCATTGAGATGCAAGGCTGGCCGCTGCGGCCATCCGCTGAGCCGTCTGCTCCTGAAGGCACCTTCCCCTCCTTCCCCCCCTCCTCCGGGGGCTGCCTGTGGAGCTATTCTTCAGCCTCTGCATTTCACAACAGCTCTAAGGCAGATGCATCAATCCTTTCGGGGGATGGGGACGTGAGGAGAATGCCAAGGGGGCTGAGGGCAGGTGTTGGTAGGTTCCCAGACATCTCACAAGCCTTGTCGCCCTCCCTGTCCCCCGCTGTCTTATGCCTGCGGCTTGGAATGAAGCATGGGGCAGGGATGGGGAAGGGAAGAGAATGGGGAGGAAGAGCGCTGGGATATGCTGACCCCACAGGCCTGCCCAGACAAGATGTAGGCATGCTTTCAGCTGTCTGCACACTGCAGCCTTTCCCCCATGAGGGGAGAAGGGATCCAACCCTGTCTGCTGAAGGTTACACCAATTTGGCCCTGGTGTAGACAGCTGACAGAGGGGGAACAACCCCATGACCACTAGCAAATGTGAAGGGTGGGGAGAAAAAGGAGGGGCAGGAATGGGGGCTGGGGGGGTTGCTCCTCCCAAGGTTGCTGCCTGCACTGGGCGCCCTGGACGAATGGCACTCCTATCTCACACACTGAAAGGGGTTGGGGATGATTCGGGAATGGGTCTCCAGGACCCTCCCCTCGACTCCCTCGCGCAGCCGCTTTGGTCCCGCTGCTCTCCCAGCCTTGGCAGCAGCCGGCATGGGGCAGGAGGGGGGTCTGGGTCAGACCGGCTCGCAGTCTGCGGGAAGGCGGCTGGTTCCCGGTGTGTGTTTTACCCGTAGGTACCACAATCCTTTGACTGTGTGGTCGAAAGCCTTGAGTCTATACATTTAAGAATCAGCAAATTAGAAAAATTGTCCTGAAATGTTGGAAGGAGTAAAAAGGCAGGAAGGCAGAGAGGGGGTGGGGAAGGACTGAGAGGGAGGAAGAGAGGGAAGAGGTTGGTAAAAGAGAGTTCATCCAGGGGCACTGCCCTGGCTTTGTGCCCATCACCTGCGGGCTGGGAAGGAGGGAAGAAGGCAAGGACGAAAAGGGAGGACTGATTTCACACATTCAGTGCATATCATACAACCAGGGCAAGGCTTTCCTCCCGGGGCTCCTACCCGGGCCGGCATCACTGCCATAACCAGTCTAGAGCCCTGCCTAGCAGCCCGAACCATACTCACAGCAGGGTTACAATTCACTGCTTCATTGCTCGGGTGAAAGATATCTTCTCCTTTCTTTATCTTTTTTTTTTTTTTTTTTAATTATATATATCTTTTTAAGAACTCTTTTCTCCCTTTTTTGTTTCTTTTTTTTTTTTTTTTTTTTTTTTTAAAGTCTTATAATTTTCTGTAACAGCAGCTTCTTTCTGTATTGGTGTAGAAGTTGTATATAGAGAGATATCTATAAATATATATAAGCCAAACTGCCTTACAGGTTGCTGTTTTGTGGATTTTTTGTTGGTTTGCTTTTTGTTTTGTTTTGTTTTCAGTGTTGTATGTGTAGCAGGCACTTGAGTTTATATGAAGATGTTTGCTTGGGAGCTGAGGGGTAAAGGACTTGGGAGGGGGAGAGGGACGGAAGGAAGGAGCAGGGACTTTTGACAAGTGGCCACTGCTAGCCAAGGATGTCCAGGTAGATTGGTGTGGCCTTCCCCAGAGCATGAAGGATCTTGTAGATCTCCTTGATGTTGAGCCGTTGCTGAGGTTCTCTCTGCCAGCAACCCAACATGATGTCGTACACTTCCTTGGGGCAGACTTGAGGTCTTTCCAAAACTCGCCCTTGGGTAATGCACTCAATGACCTGAAGGAAAGAAAGAAAGAAAGAAAGAAAGAAACAAAAGAGACAGTGAACACCAGATGGGCAGTTCCTGGAGGATGTCCTATCCCAGCTACTTCTTGGCTGATGTGGTACCATCTAGTGAATGGGAGCACTGAGAAGCCAAGAGTTCTGCAGATCCTCAGCACTCACTTTTTTGTGTGTTGTTAATGATAATTTTATAGTGAAAAGTTTGTCTCCAGCCCATTTGACACCTACCTACTTCAATGTACTCTCCAAACAGGACATCACAAGAAAAATAAATGAGGTTTTAATTTATGATGTCAATATTTCCTGCTAATTGAACAAGGAAAAGAAAGCCTTGAAGTCACCAAAGTAAAGTAATATTTTGTGCATCTGAAATTATATTTTTCTTCCCTGAAAATCAAGATGCCTTTCCATTGCAAAGCCCAGGAGGGTTCTACAAGGGAGAGTTCAGAGCATCTTTTCCTACTTCCATCTCCAAGGGCAGCTTTGTCTGATTTTGACATAGAAAAGCAGCTGAAATAATGAAATTTCATCTCAAATCACATCTGTGATGGAGAAAAAAAAAAAAACAACGTATTGGTAACACTCTATTCTGGGTCAGTTTGGTGCTGCTAATGAGAGAAATGTGAGCTTTTGGATAGCATTAAGGTCTCTTCAGAGGATTGCCATTGGAAAGAACTCCCCTAAATGTCTGTATTTTGTTCACTGGGGGAATGGATGCAAAGGGAAAGGAGGTATGATTTGTCAGAAAGCTGCTATTATCTCCTGGCCTCCGTGGTTGGAGTTGAGGAGTCCCAGCACTGCAGTGTGAGAGTGACCTGCCACACTCTGCAGATAAACACAGATCCCTAGCAGTATGTTGAGGGAAGCCACCCAGCAAGGGGTGTTTAGAATTTATCATTTATGAATAGTAATGGTCCTGCCACACAGCTCAATGGATACTTATCGGTTTGCTGTTTGCATATAAATACAGAGGCGAGAGATTAGAACCTGCTGAAAGCAGGGAGGGGAGGAAGATGCAGCGTGCGGAGAGGCTTGTGTTGCCATAAAGCTGCTGGCAGCAGTGGCTGGTGGGAAGAGGTGAGTTATGGTTTCTGAGAGGACATCCTGGACATGCAGAGGAACCCTGTGGTGGGCCCTTTCTCTCCAGGGCAAAGGAAGGGTATAGACAGAAGTTAATAGACTGGCTGAGGCTTTCAGACATGGTGGTGCCCTGCCTCATTCCTCTGCTCAGGCAGGGTCTCTTCCAGCCTTGACAAAACCTCTTAAAAATGCTCTGGGGATATGAGGCCATGCGGTTGCCACAGGATTGCCCAGCAGCAGCAGTGCTCGACCAGCCTGGTGATTGTTCACGGTCCAGCCTTGGGAGCCTGGAGTTGACACAGACTCTGTTAACCGGCCTCTCCGTGGGGCTCTGTAGCTGCGGCCAGGCTGCCTCTGAGATGTGCCTCTGATGCCCTGCCATCCAGGAGCTGGTGGAGGTCAGTCCTCTGCAAGTACCCAGGTTCTGCCCACCGCTCCACAAATTGTGAAAAATGAGCCAGATGAGAGCTAACGTGGCTCCCTCCCACCGAGACAGTGTGGTCTGGGGTGGGAGTTCTCAGCTGTCAGAAAAAAAGTGGGTACAGCAATAGAAAAGGGAAGGACAAGATTTTTTTTTCCAGGGATGGTAACAAAACCAATACAGCTGCAGCTGCGCAGATTTTAACCAGCCCTTGTCCCCCAAGGTTAAGGGTGACTATTCTCAGTCCTACTGCCCTGCAATGGAAACTGAGGCAGAAAACATGGAGGAAGCTGAGCTGTCATATTCCAGCATGCCTATCACCCGCGTAAAAGCTACATGTGCTCATTTCTGTGTGTTTGTATTTACCCTCCCAGGGAAATGCAAGAGCAGCTCATTAAATAGCGTGACAAATAACTTCTGTCGCTGTCAATTCCATTGTTTGTGTCTAAAATGTTTGCGTGTGCTACTTTGGGATATACAGTCAGGCCCCATTGAGCACACGAATGGGCCAGTATTAGAGCTGTAAAACAGCACCTTGGATTTGCCATCTCTGCAACTCACTTAATTAAGGGATCTGTATCCAGAAAGCAGAAAATGCACATTTCTCATTACAAAAGGTGAAATTTCTGAAATCCATTAGATACACAGTAGGATAAAAATGTGCAAGGTTCCCACACACTGCTATGTCAATGCATCTTGTTCCTCTTTTATAATACCCCCTGCTATTCCAAGCAAAAAAAAATCTTCCAATGCATTTCTGCTGATGCGCCTCAAACCTCAGCTCTGACACCCTGCTAATCCCAGCCAGCCTTCCCCCAACATTTTTACAGTTCAGCCTTATACTGATGGACTGCAATTTTTGCTATTCAAATAGATAATAAGGATAAACCAGCTCCTTGGGTTCCACCCTCAATGAACTGGGGTGAACCATATAATAGATATCCCTATGGCAAAAAGCCCCACAGAAATGTGCCACATGCTATGTAACAGACTTCAAACACTTTCTCAAAAACTGGAGACTGAATTAAGAGCCTCAGCTATAAAGGAGAAAGAGAGCAGAGGAAATTTAGGGCATGACAGTAACTTGGATTCCAGCAGTAATTTGGGTATCCCCAGTTCTGATAGCACCTTGAGAGTTTATCACATGGCTGTTATGGAGGTGTGTCAGGAACTTAGAAGGGAAAGAAGGAGGCTGAGCCCTTTGATTCCTTCATGCCTCAGTTTCCCCAGCTCTTAAACAGAGATAATGACACTTCTTCCATGGCTAAGCCATGGGAGTGCCAAGGAGGGGACCACCTATGTGTGAACTGCTTTGCAAGCAATCTGGAAAAGAGAGAGATAGCAAAAAGTAGTTTTCAGCGGAGGTGTCTCAGCACTGTTGTACCTCTGTGTTTGAGAGCTGAAACCAGGGCTGCTTCCCATACGTGAAGATCTCCCAGAGGATCACCCCGAAGCTCCAGACGTCACTCTCCGTTGTGAACTTCCTGTACATGATGCTCTCCGGAGGCATCCAGCGGATAGGCAGCATGGTGTGTCCTCCAACCTGAGTGAGGGCAAAGGCACAAGGAAATCTTAGTGATGAGAGCCCTGAGGAAGGAGTCAGCCCTGACATAATGTGGACAAACTCAGGGCCTCCCTGTGAGCTACATCAACAAGGACATGTTCAAAAAAAGCTGGGATGGCTACTGCGTCCCCGACCGCCCATGGGCTTACCCGCCAATCCCACCTGGTTAATATGATGGATAGAGAGTGAAATGTAGCAAGATAAATGATGCCGTCTCCTCCCAAAATGGGCTTGTAAAGAAATCAGATGACAAAGTGCCAAGAGCATATGCCAACCCTACAGTCTGATGAACCAGGTGGCAAGGCAAGAAACTGTGTTCAGCAAAGTATTGTGCTGAGTTTTGCAGGGCCTCAGTGCTCTGAGGCACCCACCAGAAATACAGAGTGGGGTTTGTTCCTCTTTGGTAAGTTTTTCTAAAAGCCATGCACAGGCATCTGCACATCACCTAATTGCATGAAAGATTTTTGTGCTCATAAAACTGTACTATAGGCCTTTTTAAAGAGTGCTTTGAATATGTAAATGACTGCAGGACCGCACTGCAAAAAGGCGGTCTGTTTGTAAAGAACAAGCTATTACAGGCAGGGATATGCCCAGCATTTACTGGTGGCAGGAAAGCCAGCCCCTTTGGAGAGTCTGGAAAAGGAGGCACCCATGGGTGAAGTCCTATTGGGGTGTGCCAAACCAGAGAAAGGCACTTTTTCAGCCAGGGTCTACCCTTCTCCAGGGGACATAAATCCAGCAGGTATACAGCAGGTTTGCAGAATACACGCAAACAGTTTGAAACCAGATGGATTTACCTTTGGATTCACTAGAGATTTCTAAACAAGTGTCTCTGAGCATGACAAGTTTTTCTCTGTTCTGTCCTTCTACATAAGAAGCACCATCTGTGGGGAAATAGCTAATTGATAAGACCAGCCGGTGCTGGAAGCAGTACGGTTGTAAGTCTCCGGCACTCATTTCTGCTGAGGGTGAAGTGTCTGAGGTTTTAGTGGTGATGAGAAAGAGCACTTTTGTGGCACTGCTTGTCTCATTACGGACGCCAAAAAAGCAAGTGTTACTAACTTTGTAGCACTGCAACTGAATCAAACAGACAGAAATCTCTCTGGTCCTATGAAGGATCAGGTGAGAAGGTAGCTGGTGTCTAGGTTTCCAGCATATGTGTGGCTATTCAAAATAATGAGATTGTTGCACTCGCTTGGATGAAAACGTTTCTTGTACAAACAAAAGCTTTCCTCTGAGCTGCCAGTTTTCCCAAGCTGCCACAGGTTTCTCTGCCTGATTAAAGCAGAACTAGTGTGGGGAAGGGTCAGTACAGAGACACACTGAAGTGCTTGGAAACAAGAGGGATAGTGCTGGGGAGGTGTGTTGGTATAGGGTGTGAAACGAGTATGATGCTTAGCAGGCTTTCTGCATGGAGGATGCGAGTCAGACTTCTCTGGGGTTTGACAGAATTTGGACTCAGGCTTGCAGTGTTGTACTCAAAGGTCTGCAGACCAGTCCTTCCTCAAACTCTGGAATAGACCTTCCCTCAAAAAAAAGAGTTTTTAAAGTGTCAGGAATATCTCTCTTTCCTAAGTGCAGAGGTGCTCAGAACTGCGATGCATGGAGATAAAAAGCTTGTTGCAGTTCTACACCTCCTATTTAGAGATAGCTTGGCTGGTGTGGAGCAGCTTGCTGCTCCAAACTCCCAAAAATATTCTCCCATAGTGGAAATGGAAATATGTTTTTCTTTCTTTGTTCCTTTGAAACCCTGGCTGCAATTTTTAGCTCTTTCCTGCATTCCCAGATATTACAAGTTGCTTTCCCTTCTTGTGAAGGGCTCTGAGGAAATGTTATCATCAAAACAGAACATACATCAAACTTGATTGTTGCAAAAACTGTTTTGTGCTAATGCTTATTTTATTCTCCTTTAAGTAGCACTAACTCTTCAGTTTTCCAGCAATCTCAAAAAGATTACTTATTGCAAAGCTCTCCACATTTGCAATATTCTGAGTCTTGCAGCATCATTTGAGATTATGGGTAGTACAATGTATTGAGCACAGTTAACTCCCTTTTGAACAGGTTTTACAGCAGTTCATAATCTATGAACCAGGTCATCATCTTACACAAACAGTTTTACAGCAGCATTGCTTGAAAGGGAGGCCCCTGATTTACACCACTTGAGGATCCGGCCCTGAAAGCAGAGCAGAGAAGCCAGTAGTCCCATCTCAGTTCTAATAAGCTAAAATAAAGTTGAGGTCTTTGGTCTACTCTAGACACATCCTGGTGAAGAACTGCCAGTAAAGTGACATACACAGCCAACAGTTGTCCCAAGGATGTAACAACACAGTTTTGGCTTAGCCCATATGGTGGAGTCCAGGGACTGCCAAAGCAGTCCTCACAGCCCTGTATGTCCTGTGAGATAGATCTTTTACTAAAAATTAATCCAGTAATAATTACAATCAAATTAATTTGGAGGGAAGAAACCTCTGAGCATTGCCCAGAAATGTATGGATCCCAAAATATGGCTCAGCTATGCTCATAGATAAGGTATTCTTTGAAGAGATATTATTTGCGTCTCAAACAGGGTGCCACATTTTTGAAAGCAAATGTTAAGTAAGGCTTGCATTTACTACCTGGCTATAAGCAGAACAGGCATCAACTAAACTGTACCATAAAAACCACTCCAATGTCTATCCTAGAACACCATTACATTTTAAAGCATCGCCTTTGACTATCCCTTACTGCTTCCTTCGCAAATTGATTAGGATTAAAATTCCCATTTCACAGATGAGAAAACAGATGCAAGAAGGCGAGGAGAGGCCCTGCTCTGAAGCTGTATGGTAAGTGAACGCTAAGTCAAATCTTCCTGGTCTGCAGTCAGATGTACTTTGTTATTTGCTGAGGTAGCAAAATGATTTAGAGCTGAGCACACAGGGATTGTGCTACTGATGCCATAGGAAGCAGAGTGTGTCCAAGGTGACAGAAATCCTTCGCATAACATGTAGTGGCTGTGAATTGTGTTGTGCCACTGTAGACTTGCACGTGAGTCCCACAGCTACATACTTCTTTTACTGGACCAGGCATTGCCAGAAGCATAAAAGTAAAATGATACCATTAAATCAGGCTAAAAAAAAAGGATGCTGTTGTTTTTATTTTATAAATCCAGTTTACACGGCACGTCCTTGGCTTTGGAAAGAATTGTTGTTGTGTCTTTGGTGAAAAGCTGAAGGTTTGTTTCAGTCAAGCCTCTGTTTGCTCTGGGCCTGGCAGGTTTCAGAAATAAGTGACCATCTAGGACTGATGCTTGTCAGAAGTGTGTTACTTCTGAGACTTTTCTAAACCAGTTATATCACCCTCCCACTCCATCTTTCTCCACTTCCCGTGGGAGCCAGTGATGGAGGAGCCCAGCCATCATGCAGGTTCATCTTCTAGAGGCCCTTAAGGGTGGAATGTTCTCAAGCAGTGGCATTGCAACATCTCCCCTGGAGACACTCTACAACCTGAAAGAGGGATTTGCTTTCAAGTAAATAAGGCAAGCAAATCCTCTTCTGTTCTTCTCTTTAAATCCCATGATGCTGCCAAGTTCGCCCTTTCTCCTTGTTATTTTAATGCTTCATAGACCTGCAGACTGGCCTCTTTATCCCATTGCCATGGCTGTCTAGCTTTGCTTGACATTTTTAGCTCTCTAACTTTTTCTTCCTAGATCAACTCCCTGTGCCCACATTGACATATTATTCCCACTGCTTTGCTTTTTCCGTTTGCAGTACTGTCCTGATAATAAATAGAACAACCAGTGCATATCCTCTGAGCAGCCAAAGTTTCCTTCTTCTGTCTCCATTTCAAGATCGCAGTATCACCTACTCATTTCCATCCCTTTCTAATGGATACTCCCAAGTGCATGACCTGGTCTACAGCCACACGTTTCTGATACTCCAGGGCACCTGGCCTCTGCTCTGAAGCCTCATTACACATCCAAGCCCGTAGACTTGCAAGATAACCAGCCACTCCCTTTGAGAAGCTTATTACTGTATTAGATATGGACCTCGGGGAGCTGGGAGAGGTTCATGAAAGGCCAGTGTTAATGGCCATTAGGGAAAGAGATAATTACTTAATGCTAGTACAGCACTTTGACAATGTAAAGCTATATAAGTGTTATGTACAAGTAGTATTAAAAGGCTTGAGGTTTGTCTGCTACCAAGGAAAGCTGGAGTCTGGGGAAAAAAATCTCCTTGTCCCAGATTTCTGAATGACATCCAGCTGATTAGGAAGGGAAAAGATGACATGTTATCCCCCGTGAGCTTGACAGTACAGCAGCAGGTAGTGGAGTAGCAGTGTTCAGCAAAGACTGTGCAAGATATCCACAGTTTGGGCCACTAACAGAGATACCATGGAAATCAAAACCAGAGGAGGGCTGAAAAACCCACATGAGAACTTTGGGCTGGTGGGAATCCAAATACTAACATGTTAAAGGCAGCTCTTTGTGGGCAGCCCTGTTTTCCCCCTCCCAGCTCACATACTAGCTCCAGGGCTGTAGCCCAAAGCAACATTCAGCAGGGAGATACTGGGCTATCCCCTCCATGCTCACAGCTGAAGGTTGCTTCAGGGATCTCAACTAAGAAAGGAATTTGGTCTCTGGCATAATCGAAGGCTGTGGTTTATTTTCCTTCTTGTGCAGTTTCCTTCCCAACTTTGAAATAAAACAGAAAATAAATCAGTGCTTTTGTTTTCCTTGGTCATTTGACGTTTGCTTTCCAAGGTCATCTGACAGCTTTCTTCCTGTTCCTGGCATACTTCAGGGAGGCTCTGCTGCTCCTCCCTTGGGAAAGTCACAAGAACCACTGTAGGTGTCTTCATATGGTGCAGCATTATTTGAACTTCCCTTTTTATGTGCAGAAAGCTGAGACATTTGAGCTTGTACAGAATCACGTAGCCGTAGTGAAGACCTTGGCACCACTTCTCTCCAGGAAAATCCACTCAACACTCAATACACTCGACCTAGTGATAAGACACACATTCTCTGATTGCTGTCTCTGTCCCTGCTGCTGTAGGTAGGGATGACCTGGGATCTTTAATTGCAGACCTGGCTGTCATCCCAGGCTGGGTTGCACCAGAACATATGTCCTTTAGACCTCAGCTCTAGGAGCTGGGTGATCCCTGGAAGATACTTAGCTCTGAACCTTCCCTCAGCAACCAGATGTATGTCCCCATCAGGACACATTGATTCCTGCTGTGGTCAGGATGTGTTATTCAGCAGTTCTGGACAGCCTTGTATGAATAAAAGCCACAGGTGGCTGGGTCACCCAAGAGGACGCAAGGGGAAAAAAAAAAAAAAAATGCAATGCAAGCAAGAAGCAGGAAAAGCTTCTCTGGCTAAATTGAGCTCTTGGAGAAAAACAAACAACAAACAAAACTGCTGTAGATCACGCCTTTGTGAGTCGACGTTTGTCAGATCAGGTTAGGGCATGAGAAGGTGGCTCCTCAGGGGCCAGGTAAAGGGCTGTAAGTGCTCTGCTCAGGGCTTGGGCATCCAGGAGCAGACACTCCCCCCCTGCCTTCAGTGCTGGATCCAGCAGCACTGAGACATTTCCCTATCTGATGTGCCTGTCTTTTGCCTATGTGAGTCCTGAGAGATTCCTGGGCACCCTTTGCAAAGCACGGGGATTAACTCTGGCATGTCAGACAGAGCTGAGCTTTACTGAACATTAGCTGTCCCACACTTCATAGTTTTAACTGCCACCTTAATAGGTTCTTAAGTACTCAAGCAGTTTACATCAGAGGTAGCTTAATTTAACTGCAAGTTGTGACTGGATGTGATTTCCAAGTACTTTACCTGTAATTTCTTTTCAGCTTATCCAGAAAGAAAGGTGCTAGCTATATCTGTGACTGCACCATTGCCAGAATTACTCTGGCCTCAAAAAATCCTCAAGGTGCTCTCCTGACTGAAAGGCATCATGTGTTATGGCCATACCAGCCTCCAGGCTGAGCCTCTTCTAAAGCATTTCCAAAGCCATCACTGCAAACTCTCAGCATAGCCCTGTCCTCACCTTCAGGTTTTGTGCCTTTGCTGTCGCCTCCACCCCTGCTAGTGCTGAACATGAGCTTAAAAACAGTGAGCAAACAACAAAAAGCTTCCACCCAACATTTCAACTTATTTGACTTACTGTGTCCTCGCCATGTAGCACTCTGCACGTGTATGCTCCACTTTCTGGGAACAGCAGGTCTGATCCTCTCCTAATCCTCACTTTCTACACCAACCGTCTCCTCCATTGCAGGCTCAGGCTTGCTGTCTGCTCCCCTGCATGCCAGCGACAGCAATTTGCAAGGGATCACAAGAGGGTTTTTGAGAAATTTACAGAATGCACAAAGCGATCTGTACCTGTTTCTCCTACTTGCATGCAGCTGTGCTGGGTGTCCCAGCCTTCCCCAAAGCAGGGGAGATGCAGGTCACCTGCTATCACAGGGGAGAGGTTGGATTTACCCAAAGAGAGCATGGGGAAAGGAACCAAATTTCCCTGTCGTGAGGTGATGTAAGGATCCAGACGGACTTGCTCAGCAGCAGGAAAGACTGACCAGGCAGGGTTAATGTGAAACTGAGAAGGGGGTGAAACCTTCTTGCTGTCAGTAGGACTGTTTGGCAAGGGACTGTTTGTTCACCCCAGATGCACATACTGTGTTTAAACATGAGTCTAAAAATAAAGCCAGCCATTGACATTGTTTTTCCTTACTTCATTTAACAATCTAGTTGCTTTATGACCTGCAATTCTGAATCACGTTGAATCAAGCGGTGTAATTTGCAAGCAGGGACAGTGGCCTTTCTCCCCCTTCCCCTCATCTCTGCTCCACCAAGTGTATTGTAATCCCACGGTTTTCAGCATTCCTAATGAGCCATTAACAAGCTGCCAATTACTTATGCAAATGAGGGGGGGCAGACATAGAGGGGTGGCTGTAGCTAGAGGTAAATTCTGCTACCTCAAAACGGCCTGAGATAAATCACTGCTGCTCTAAGAGCTGCCTGTACCCAAGAGTCCTCTCAGTTATATTATCTGCCATCTAAAAATGCCAGAGGTAATGCAGAGGATGGTTAAGAAAAGGGAAACAGAGGAGTAATCGCACATATATTTTTAATTATGTTTGCCAATAATCTATTTGGTGTGCTCTTTACCACAGTTCACCCCTCCCCTTTTCTTCCCAGACTCAAAGCAGCAGCACCCACTGCTAGGAAAGGGCTGCACTACCAGCCTAAAGAGGAACAAAGGCCAGTTCTCACTTTCATATAAGTAAATGCTCCAAAAGCCATGATCTCCAACAGCAGGACATAAACTGTGAGAAACCCCAGCCATGTCTCATTCAGCTGGGGAGACATGGGATCAGAGCAGCTGTAGTTTGCAAAGCAGCTACTAAAGAGGTCAGGTCTTAGCAGGTCCTAAACTCCTGTCCTAACAGTTGCTGCTAGAGCCTTCCCAGGTGAAGGAGAGGTGACCAGCCTCCTGATCCCCTGGGCCACCTACTGAAAGCTTCTTGTGGCCCAGAACAACAAGACCCCCCACTATGATCTGAGAGCAGAAGAAAGTGGTAGTACTGGGGAAGGATTCACTGGTGGGAGACCCAGTGGCTTCTCAGGAGTCCCACTGCTTGACTGTGGGTTGGCACTGGGCAGCTGTGCAGAGGGGTGTGTGCAGATGATGGCCTCTGAGGTCTTCTGCACCACAGCCACAACATGGGCACCACATCTGGGCTGTTCAAAAGCTACCAACTAAGCCATTTTTCTTCTGGTCACTGCCCAGATAACAGCAGTGGCTAGGAAGGCCACTAAATCTATTCAAACTACAGCCATCAGATAGTTTGTCAGGCACCGTATGGATTTACCAAATTGTCTCCACCAGGCTGGAGACCCTTGCACCACACCACAATTTTTTAGGACAGGCCTGCTCAGAGACATGCAATACCCATGAAACAGCACAGCTGTCGGCTGGTTCCAGCTTCAGAGGGGATCTATAGCCTGCAAAAACTGCATGTGCCAACAGAAATTGTCCATGACTGATCAGCATTATCATTTTGCTGTGAGCTGGTAATACTACAAGAAGTGTTTAACAGCTCAAAAGCTAATTAGACAGAGGCTATGTTAAACCATCATGATGCAAGAAATGCATCCATCAGGATTCTGCTCCTCTGGAGATGCTGAGAATGAAAATCAGCCCATTTCTGGCTTCAGAAGGTAGGAAGATTTGCCGTATAAATCTTAACCTGGCAATACTAAAACAAGGTCTCAAAATGGCCTGAGAAATGTAGCTTAGGAAACAGGACCAATAAAGCACTTGCATGTATGATCACTCTATGCTAAAACACTTTCAGATTGGTATCTCGTAATCTTCCCTTCCATTGTCCCTCTGTCCTGACAGTGACTCCTCTCTGGGTAACCACTAATGCTCCATCTTTGTCTCCAGGCAGAGCTATTCCTGACTGACAACTATACATGATTTAGATAAGGCTCCATTACTTAACTTCTGGATGCTGGATAATCAGTTCAACTGCCTTGGCATTAATCATAATAATATTCAAAATTCATTAGGCTAGATTGTTTGGAAATCTATTGCTTGTTAATGTCAGAATCACTGGGCATAGGCCTTGCAGCATACAGACAGAAATTTAATACGATGCAGGGTATGGGAACTCCCTATAGAACCAGTCTCTCTTTACGTGCAGCTGGACGGTGATCTGGCAGCTCCTGCCTGGTTCATCATTTGTGAATCTTGTTAAGTAGCAGTGAAGCACTGTGAGCACGGCTGCATGTTGGTTGATCAAGGGGCATCTATAGAAATATATAGCTGAGTATGGAGTTTTTAAGGAGGAAGATTAGATGCTCAGATCTGTGCCCACAAATCTTAATAGTATCTTCTGTATCTAAAAACTGGGCAGGCAACACAGAGACTTTCATGTGCAATCATGGTATGGAGGTACAAAAATCGTAAGGCTTTTTTACATAGAAATCTGCTCCTTGCTTTCCTGTATACTTCCAGTACTTTAGATCAGAGGATGGGGCCTTAGTGCATTAGCAAGATGAAAAACTTTCAGCAATAAAATAGCTGGATTGTTCCTTCTAGCCAGTTTCCTGTTGGCCAATTGAGGATGGTTCCCAATGGCTTCCTAATGGTTTATTTGGCCTGTTTAAGCATTTTAGGTGATGGTGCTTTCTTTCAGATGTGAATTCTCACCCTGTAGTTGAACAGTGGTTTCTCAGCAGGGAAACAACACAGAAATACAGAACAACTTCAGAAGATGCATACGCTGTCTCTCCTAATGCAGGCAGTGCAGGCACAGATGGCATCTCAGGCAAACACATTGCAAGCCGTGTTAAAATAAAGAGCTCATCATCAGAGGCTGCAGTGTCACACCTACTAATGATGTGATTAAATTCATCAGTGCTGGTGGGAAAGCTGTGCCAGATCATGGCCCTGCTGAATGGAGAGCTGCATTTCACGGCAGAGGCGATCTCCACCCCACTGACACCCAGGAGTTAGGTCACTATAGAGACATGTTGAATATATGATGCTAATGGCTAAACTTCCTGAGAGCTAAAACAGGGGAGGTTGCCCAGGACATGCCCTTCCATGGGAAAAGAGCATCCATCTGACCACAGCTGCGATGGGGGAGCAGCAGGAGCAGCACTGGAAAGAGGCAGAACTAAAACCAGCGATAGCCAAACTGGTGGCATGTGCAGAAGGTTAGGCTGGGGTTTGGCTGCAGGATTCTACTGGAAAACAAGCTAAATTTGAAAATTTGAAGGAATTAAACATGACATCTTCTTCTGCTCTATTTTTCCACATGAGACTTTCTGTGCATTGAAGTTTCCTCCGTTCTTTATCAAGTTTTCCAGATGCCCTTGAGTAGGACAGAGTTGCTGGAGTCCCATGCATTTTAACCACTGTGTTAAAATTCTTCCTCCTTACTTTATTTACCCAGGAGCATAAATAAATAAGCAAACCTACAAACACATGAACCTGATTCCCAGATGCCATTAGAGCCCTTGAACTCTAAATGGCCATCGCAGATATCACTAGTTGCCTTCTGCTTCCCTTCCTGCAGCCAGCCAGATGCTTCACCCCAGTGCTGGGACTGTTTCACAAACCCAGCACCCGGTAGGACACATCTGACTGGTTTTGCCATAATATAGGACTGCTTCTAGATGGTCAGCTCTCCAAACTGGGTGAGTTTTCCTAGAGGAGTCTCTAGCCACCAGCTCTCCATTAGGGTTAGCCACAGGAGGAAGGATGGAAGGAGAAAATGAGTCTAAAGAAACCGCTAATGTTCTGCAATGTCTGATAGGATGAATGACCCCTGCAGACATATGCTGAGCAGACAGGACAGTCCACAATTATGTCATTGCTGGAGCATTTACTTCAAGGAGAAACGTGACTACAGATGCTGGGCTTAAAGCCTTGGCTGGTTTCACTGCCTCTGGGTAAACCGCTCTAGTCCAAGAGTGTTAGGTATGTGTATGCAGCATGCACAGGCAGTGACACACATGTCTGTGTAGAAAACAGCTTTACAGCCCAAAGAGAAGAGCTGAAAAAAAAACCCTATTAAATTTCATTCTACCCTCTTTCCTTCATGAGAGAAGGCCCTGAAGGATTTGCTAAGGTATTGATGGGTGCCAATCCATACATCCCAATGGGGAGCCCACAGTCTCTCTCAGGAAATCACAAACAAATCTTGCCTACAAGATAGAAATTTCCTGCTTGCCACACTGATTTTCCCCAGCTTCATCCTCACTGCATTATCCCTGTGCTAACTTCCATATACTTCTCTCAATGTTTTCCAACCTTCAAGCTCACAACTTTGCAAATATTTGCATTCAGGTAGCACATCTCCCCTCTCTGGTCATTCTTTAAACAAACTATTTACATACAGCTCTTTCTATCCTCAGCAATCAATTGTTACACTCTGTCTTTGTTTCTGCTGCACCTCTCCAGAAGCTGTCGACCTTATGGATACTCTTTGTGGGGCTGAGTCAGGGGCATGTGGCTATGTAATAAAAGAGTATTTAAAATAATGATTGCTATAGAGACACACGCTTTGCTTTTTGACTTGTGTTCTTTACATGGATGGCTTCAGAAGATCATTTGTTTCACTAGCACACTGAAAGCTGCAAGCTTGCTGGGGAGCTGCCACCCCACAAGGGTCTGTGCTTGGTTCAAAGAGGACAGGGTTTATAAAGACAAAATACAACGTGGCCTGGGCTGGGCAGAATCTCACTTTACAGCAATGCCTGCTGTATATTGATCAGAACCGGCTCGGTGCTTTATTAGCCACCAGAGAGGTGCAATGAGCTGCTACCGGAATTTGTGCTTGATAATCAAAGGCATTTGTCATTCTTCGAAATGCTCCATGAGTAGGTGTTTGATCTGGGTACATGTGAAAAACAGAGGACAGCAATGCAGAGCAAGAGGCAAGGAGAAAGCAGCCACGGGTAGTTTCCTGCTGTCAACCCCCTGTCCTGGCCCACGGGGCATCCTGACTGTGGCATCCCACCCAGCCCGTGGACACCAGCCCACGGGGCAGGACCCAGCAGCCGTGCAGCTCCGTGGCTTGGCAGAGTCTTCCACCACTGGCAAAACCCACCCTGATGAAGCTTGAAGAGCAGTAACCATTGCTGCCGTTCAGCCCCCAGCAGCCTGGCAGACATAGCTCCCTCAAAGACCTCCTTGCTGTTTTGGCTTTCTCGCATTTCCTAGACAAACTGCTCTGTTTTTTTTTTTTCCCCTCCCTCTCACTGACAGGTACAGGTGGCCTTGCTGCCCTCTCCTTGCACCTTCCCCAGCTTGAATTTTAAACTATTTAACAGCTTTAAATGTACCTAATGAGGTTTCAGTCTGCACTTTGCTGCCATCCCTCTGCTTCTTTGACACCAGGAAGAAGAGTGGTTTGGAAACCTATCGCGGACTTCACTGTGTTGGAGGTCTAATTACATGGTTACTGGTGACCTTGTAAGTACAGGGTAATCTCTGTAATACCAGGGTAAATTATCCCAGTACTTCTGTCTTCTCCATTGCAGCCTTCTGCAGAGATGGAACTGCAGCCGGTTAAACAGTAATTAATCTTTGAACAATTTGACACTTGCCCAAGCTGGTGAGGAATAACCAGCAGAAGTTCACTGGCTCTGCATGGGGCAAGGGACTGGCTCAGGAGCCACTGCTCTGGGAATGTCTGGTGTCACCTGGCCAAAAGCAGGGGCTACTTTGTCACCCAGCCTCTCCAGGGGCTGCTTTCTCAGAGCTAGATGCTGGATCCAAAGCAGCCAGGCATAGCCCCAGGCATTCACCCTACAAAACTTCAGGCAAACCAGCCAAGAGATCAGCTTTCTCCGTCCCAAGATAACAGCCTGTTGCCCCAGGGCTGGGGGCTGCCTGGCTGACCCCTGGTATCTTTATGGCAACAAAATACATTTGCACACATTTTAGACCTGCTGACATCATTTTCTCTGGAGAGCTTCAGGTTTTTATAGTAACCACGGTAATGATTTTCAGATTATAGACTAATAAAATATTTTAATTTGTTAGGAACATTAAGGTAGGCACTGTACAATTCTTATGACATTTAAACAGTGCATGTAAAAAAAAAAAAAAAAAAAAAAAAGGAGGGGGGAGTTTCTGAATGCATTTCTTTTCCAAACAGGAGCCCTGAAATAGAAAGTCAAAATCCCACATGCTGATACCGAGATCAGCTCTGACACCTCCCCTCTGTGCCTCTTTCACTTGAATACCTGACAAGTTAAATAAGCAAACATGGGATTGCAGCGTCCTAGTTGCAAACCTGTTTTTGGCAAATTAGCCCTCCTCCTTAGTCACCCTGAAGCAGTGACCCAATCTAAGCATGTACAACTCCATGTGCCATTGCCCTCTGTGGGCTGGGTCACGACTAACAGGTAACACAGGGGTTTTGCACCTCAGCCTAAACTCATCTATTCCTCCACCCTGCCCATTCTTTGTGCACTCTGATTAACTAACCAGACAAGATTGTAAAGCAAGTCATGGGTCTAGATCATCCCATCATTTCCAAGCACGCAACATACACCTGTGCCGCAAGGCAGATGGCTGCACCAGCCCCTTTCCACTGGCTGGGTAGCAATTGCATCATTTGGAGTGAGTAAGACTGCACTGAATAAAGCAGGGGCATTTTGGAGGAGGAAAGTTGCCCTCACAGGTCTATGGGTTGATACGGCTGATAGCTCAGTGCTTCGTTTCTTAACCTGTAAAATGGGGCAATGCAACTCACTGACTTCTCAGAGATGCTGTGCGGGTAATAGCTTGCACAGTAAAGCAATAAATGGCATGGAAAAGCCTGCCAAGAAAGGGAAAGATAGTCAAATGTTTAGCTCAGCGTTAGTTATACCTGGCAAAAGAGACAAAGGGTTACGCAATTTATATTGTGGAGAATAGCAAAGAAGTTCCTTTGTTCTGTGAGTATTTTTGCCTTGTACCTCAAATGGATCATACAAGATTAACGGCAGGCGATTATGTGAAGTCTGTACTACAAGGCAGAGGCAAGTGTGAGCTCGGGCCTTCCTATTATCATTACCTGACCTTGCACATTCCCTTTTGCAACCTCAGCATTTTTTTTTTTTTTTGTGGATAGGATTTCTGGGTGGTTATTTTAAGAAAACTGTGTTAAATTTCTTGCTTCTATGCCAGGTACCCACTGTTTAACAAATAGACCATGACTAAGCATAGACTGGAAATTAGAAGAATGTACGAGTTAAAGCAATGAGATTCTGGGACTGTCTTCCCTTAGGAGCACATTTAATAGTGCTGCTTGATTATGAAAAGGATAAATCTGATGTGATTGATGCAACAGGGGATTGGATTTGATGATCCAGGGAATCCCTTCCAGCCCTCTCTACTCCTAATGAATTTATTTTTTAAGGGCGGGAGGAGGGGATACAGGGCTCTACTGATGGCAAACAATGGCAAAGCGTGTAGATACCTGCTGATGGTTAGTGTGTCGCTATCCCCAGATTTAACCAATTCCCATCATCAAGAATGTGGAGCAGGTCTCTCTCCTAGTTCTGCCCATCCTGAACATACCAAACAGATCTGGGCGCAAGGATTGTACCTATTCTTCTCATTTTCCAACTACTGAGGGCTTCCAAAACTCACTCTCCTCGAACCAATACCACAAATGCCTCATCTTATAGGTTCCCTATGTATATATAAGGTACTTACCTGTCTCCCAATGCCATAATGACTGTGTCCCTCGCAATGTTTTTTTCATGTGAATATCCTCAGTGAAGATGAACAAGGATCATCTTTTAGCAATGGGAAACTGAGGCACGGAACAAACTGAATTTCCTATGGTGGCAGAGGACAATGGTAGCATGGAAGGGACCTGCAGCCCAGACCAAGGCTGGAATCTCACTGCTAGACTTTTCTTCTCCAGTCATCTAACAAGGCTTTCCCTTTCATAACAGGAAGAGCAGACCAGAAAGTATTTTCCAGCCCTAGTCTGATATTTTCACTAGTCTGGGATTCCCATCCTCTGTCAACCCAAGGGGCCTGAGCTTGGGGTTTCTGAAGGCACGGTGCAAGGTTGTTTCAGAAGAGATGCATAGGAAAAGTGGTTATGTTCCTTTCCCCCCCTGAGTACTTTTAATTCTTTAATTCCTACTTGCTAATAAGATAAAATGCTGCAATTTCTGCAGGATCAAATGGTGCAGGATAAGCTAAGGGAGTTTATTAATTAGCATGCTTCCAGTGCTGGGAAAAAAAAATAATAAAAAGAAGCAACAGGGTTGTAGGTGATAGCTATAAATATGACCCAAACATTACCACCTGCCATGACATTTTAGCCAAGAGGAGGCTGTCATGTTAGTTCTGGGCATGGCACTCTGATAGTGAATAAAAATCATAAATAAGAGGGCAAGTGTTTTTCTTTCCACAATGTGGCATTTCACAGACATGTACTATATTTCTCCAGGGCCTGATCCTGCAAATAATACCAGGTGTAGCACTTCTGTGTGTGAGTGCTCCTCTGGCTTCCCTGGGATTGCTTGGAGCAGTGAGTGCTAAGCCCAGTGGTAAGTGGTTGCAGGATCAGATTCATAGTGTGCCAAGAATTTTGGATGAAAAGAGCTATAAAGAAGTCACATATTATTATGTCACATTGCAAAGGTCAACCCCAGTATTTGTTCTGTCACAAGGACATATTGAAAGGGAAAAAAATAGTGTCAGGGCACAGGGGAAAATAATTTTTTAAAAACTGCCTTCAGGGCTGAGGATACAAAATTACATCAGTGTTTAGAACTAAATTCCCATCCACACCCCGCAATTCAATTTTGGCTCAGAAAGGCATAAACGTAACAAAATCACCTTTCAGTGGCACATCTTCTTATCCGCTGACATATCCCCTGTAAAATCAGCGATATCTAAACTCACACTCCCGTGTCATTCTGGCAACAGTCAGGCACTGCCAGAGCCCTGCTCCATCACAGATCCCAGGAGGGCTTTGTGAGATCCACTCAGCTGCTTAACACCACGTAGGCATTCTCTTAACCACGGTCACTGCCAGGGCAGGAGTGTTGGTGATGCTGGGAAGAGGCTGGACAGTGGAACAGCTAGTCTTTCATCACCTGGCCAGGAGCACACACCTCCCCTAGCAATGTCATGGGGAGGTTTGGGTAATTGGACACCAGTAATTTGTCCCATTCATAGCCACTTTGCAAATATTTATGCCTGTCTCTCAGGGCTTGCTGGCAGAGGGAAGCTATTGAGAAATAAAGTGTGGAAGCCATCACTCTGCTGTCTTAATTTATGAGGGGTCATAACTGCTCTGCAGACAGTGTCTTGGGGTGGATTAGCTCCATCCCCTTCCAAAACAGACTCAAGCAAAGGCTCCCCAACTTTCTGGATCAACAGAGTAATTCCTTGTGTGCCAGCAGCAAAACTGCACAGGAAAATCAAGTTCAGTGTTTGCCCCTCTCACAGGCTTCTGCCTCTCACCTCCAGCAGCCTTTCAGCTCGCTGGTGGTGGCTTTTGGGATGCTGTGGCAGCTGGGGATCCACTGGGCTGAGCATTGAGCACAATGGGATGATGGATCGCCTCCGTGGGAGGGAGGGCAGGGTGAACAGAAGTGTTACCAGCCCTCACTTGGCTCACAGGGCTCCCATCAGCCACCACCCTGGCAAACCCAAACTCCTTTGCACTCTCAGAGCATCAAATTCATACCAATCCCTCACTGCCGCTCCTCCGGGCAAGGGACGGGAGCAGCAGTGGGGCAGTGATGGTGGACATCCACTCAACCGCAGCTGCAAGCACCCAACCGGTCAGGCACCGTGGCTGTGTCTAGACTAGCAAACAAAAGGCATCAGAGCTGGCATGTGACAATTCAACTGCTCAGATGGTCTCATTTTAGTCCACACCAAATTGACAGCGTCCAAACAACTGTTGAGAGGGCAGCGCAAACCAGGGTGGCAGTCCCCGGTGAGCAGTGCAAATGCCACCCTGCTTAGAAGTGCGGAGTGGTTTTGCTGCACAGAGACAAACCATGCTGTGCTCGCTGCCATCAAAGCCAGAGGACAGCCCACGTTGTCCACTAGTGCAGACACAGCCTGAACACCCACAGACAAAGACTGCACTGAGGACTTTTTCATTCATCCCATATTATCTCACCACACAGACAAGCCCCAGAGAGTTGCTATAGCATGTGCAGTTCCCATCACACACGAGACCCGCTTCGCTGCCAAACGCACTAGACCCGACCTAGTCCCCGCTCAACCCCACGTGTCATTTCATGCTCAAGCGGCACCAGTCCCCCGTTTCAGCTGCCCCAGGGGTTGAGATCCACTCACTGTTGCAGCTGCCGGCGGTGCCAGTCTCTGTCGCTGCCACGCTGCGCTGAACTGGCCCTTCGGACGCGGCCCTTCCTGACAGTGAATGGGTGAAAACAAGGGAAGGAGACAAACAAAAGAGAAGGGAAGGGTGAGAGAGGGAGGGAGGGATGGGGGGGAGTGAAGCAAGGGGACAAGAAGGGAAAGGGTGTGTCTTTAACCGAACTGTATGTCTTTCACTGGCTGCAACATCCCAACACTGCACAACCCTTGCTGTGAGGGTATGGGGCAGGTGAGACCCTCTGGCCCTGGTCACCACCACCTTGCACCCCACACCATCACCTGTACCAGTGCAGAGGGAGGGCGAGCTGGGCGACAGTCAAGGGGGTCTTGGCCTCCTGAAACTTCTCCTTGGACTGTGAAGCCACATCCCCTGGGGGACCCAGAGTCTCTCTCCAGACAGAAGTTTTAGGAAGATTGAGCAGTTCCTCTATATCTGGAACTCAAGCATCCTGCTCCTTGACCATCGCCAGCCCTCCTGGGCACAGTGCAGGGACCCATCTGCCTCTGCCAGCAGAACAAGACCCAGGCCTGACGTTTTTACTCAAGCAAGCTTGGGTTAGCCAGAGTTAAGGGCATCACTGGCTAAATGTCCCAGTGAAGCAACTGGTACATCTCCCTGTGCTTCCCCAAACGTCTTTGTCCCCTCTTGCAGGTTGGGGGAGGAATTAAAAACCTCATTCAACAGCTTCTGATCACCCACAAACCTGCCAGCACTTACAAAATTGAACCTTAGGAGGGGACAAGGGAAGCGAAATGATGGAGCAAAAAACACAGCGCTACATTTTCCTGTGTATCGAAGTAGGAAAGATTTGGGGAATGGGAGGGAGGAGAAGGGGTAGAGATCTCAGTGTGCAAATTAAGAGTGAATGACAAGCATAAGGTCCACTGACTTTCTACTAAGGTGTTTGTGTTCCAACTGGGACAAAAAGGAGACAAAATCCCAAGATGAAAGGGCAGTTGGTGAGCGTGGTGGTTTGGGGGGAGGCTTCTGGCCATGCTACTAAAGAGCTCAGGCTGACAGCTGCCCCAGGAATACAAAAAATACAGCCTCAGGGTGTGTCCAGCTAGTCATCACCCTGGGTGCCTTCCTACCCCACACCAGAGGTGAAAATTGAGCTGCTAAATGTAGCTGACAGCTCATTCTGCTTGGGGAATTGCCCCGTGAATGACTGACTCACCTCCCTTCCCAAAAAGTTGAGGTAGGAAATGGGTGGCGGAAAGGCTTAGAAAATTGTTCCATGATGGTAGTTTAAATTGTCTCTGCATTACAGTGTTACAGTTAGGGAAAAAGAAAAAAAAAGAGATCTATCACATAAAGCTGCATCATAAAGCCAGCTGTGGCAGAGGTATGGACATTGGAAAGAAGCAGAGAAAATGAAGTCATCCAGCAGTGGAAAAAAAAAAAAACCAACATCAATATAATATAGTGCAGAACAAAGCAAAGTCTACCTCAAACACAGAGCTAAAAGAGAAACATCTTCCTCTGTCAGATCTATTACCATGCCTTTATTCCAATAACAAATAACTAACACAGAAAGTAACCCAAGCCTGATTTATTCCTCTAAGTAAATATGAAGAGGCAGATGAATCTGACTGGAAAAAAAAAAAAAAAATAAATAAAACAACCTGATCTCATATGTTTTCCTTGTATGTAGTTGAAAAAATGGGAGTGGAGTTTCTGCCTTGCTGCCAGGGGATGCTGGCAAAGCATTGAGCTATAGATATTGTATCTTGTCACTAATGACTGCAGGGAACTAAAAGGGATTTGGATTTTTTAATGCTTCACATTAATTGATAATTTGGTCTCAGAATCCACAGTGGAACACAGGATTTGCTATATTGGATCAGTCTAGTGGACCATAAAATCTGGCGTCTTGCCTCAGTGATGCTCAGAAAAATTATCATTCAGTGTCTTTGCTTATAAGGTTACTGGCCATTTCTGTAAGGCCATACAACTGAAAGAGATGAAAGGTCTTTCTGGCCTGCACAGCAAGTCTCTTTAAAACCCTGAAGTATGGTTTTGGCAGGACTGTATTAATTTTTGTTTTGTTTTTTGTTTTTTCCTCTGATGCAAGGAAGAAACTCTGTAACTCCAAACATATTCAGCAGACAGGCTGCTGTTTTTCCTCTTGGTCACCACAGCCCAAATACTGAGAAGGTGAACTTGTGTTTTCAGAGGGCAAAGGAGAACATGACTGAGTCCAGAGCGGGGAAGATGTCTTGTACTGAGCAGAACAATATTGATTAGGCAGTGTAAAGATTTCCCTTGCTAATTCCTTTATCAATCTTATCATGTGTTGCCCACATAATTGGATGGGGAAGAGAGAGGTGGAATCACTTAAGCGTTCAAAGCTCAACACACACGGAGAAAAGATTCCTATTTTGTGTGTGTGTGCAATTTTGTGCATCGCTGCCCCTTGATTGTACATTGAACATGCTCTCTTTGACAGCCTAGCCCTAAACAGCCTGCTTATTAAAGACAGCTGCTTGCAAATAGGGGCTTTCTCCATCCAGCTGGCGTGGGGAAGGAGTTCGCTGTGGCTGTGAGAGAGGCAGGACTACGAAACAGGAGGGGATCAGGGGGGGAAAGCCTGTGAAAACTCTGACCATGCAGGAATCAGGAGGAAAAAAGAAAGGCAGCGGTTTCTTTCCATGCAAACATCTTAATTAAGGAGGATGATGAAGATATTTGCATCTTAATTTTTCTAGGAGGGTCTTCAGTTTTTCTTGAAGCAAGGCATAATTTATCCATGCTCCCACTAAACTGGCTTAAAATTTCTCTGCCTCCAGTTCTTTTGTTGATCATACTGAGGTTTAGGGATGCTTTTCTGACTGATGTGTGATCTCATGGCTGTCTCCATGGTAAAGGAGAGCTGAGATCATGGTCCTGCAGGTGGGAAGGCAGGAAGAGGCCACTGGCCAGCTGGGGTGCAGTGGGGAAATGGGTCCAACAACATAGATAAGGTGAGAGGGGAGAGTTTTACACATCTAAGCCTCCCTCATTTGTAAGTGGCAGTGCTCCTTCCAAAGTATGAACGATTTGTTTCCATATGCTCAGGAGCACACACACTGTTTCTTAGTCCACGTGGGGCTAGAATAATGAATCTCACTGGCATATGGTTCTCCACCTTCTGCTCTAGCTCCAGTTTAAATCAGGCCACCTTGTTAAAACCCTGGGACCATCAGCTTCTCTGGCCTGCCCTGTACAAAATCGTTCCTTGTTCCTGGTGACACCACAGAGGAACATATTTTGGATGGATCTCTACCATGGGAGAGTCTCTCTGGCTCAAAACTTGGCACTCTACTCTTTTTCAAGCATCTTGCAGCTTTCAGGCTAATGGGATGTTCAGGGTGGGGACAGCAGGATGGGAGCACATTGCATGCAGACAGCCTCAAGCAGGTGGATGGGAATCACACTTGGATGATACAAATTAGAACAGGGGGAAAAAAACAATTTCACAGTCAAGTCAGGGAAAAACTACTCAAGGATGGGTGGGAAACACAAGAATCTTCTCTTGCCTCTCTGGCTCTGTTGACTGCACCCAGGGAACACTGAAAATGTAAAAAAGTCCTGCCCTCCCTAGTTAAGTTTTATGGGAAGGGAATTTCTTTAAAGGAAAGGGCTCCTGAAACCCATTCAGGAAACGTGCTGTCTCGAGTTTTCACAGCAGAGGTGAACAGGCTTGGGTAGTTTGGCTACACTGAGGAAGAATCCCAGTTTTCTGAACTGAACTGAATTTGTGACTTCCTGAGGTTGGTGTCACTACCCCTCATCTGGGTCCAACATTTGACTGATTAATCCCAGTCCCCAGCTCCCAGGAAAGCAGAGGTCAGCCTGGACAGCTTTTAAGAGCAGCCAAAGTCCAGTCTGCTGGGATCCTGACCTCAGTCAGAGATGCATAAAGGGGAGTACAGAAACAGAAGAGCCCACAGCATATATCCCACAGTATCTTCCAGTCCTCAATAATCAGTGGCACAGAGATTTTCTGAAACAGGGCATTTTGTGTCTGATAGCCCCTAATAGATTACTTTGCTTTACAATTCTGTTCAATCACTTTTTCAACCCATCTCAGCTGTTGGCTCCTGCCATCTCCTGAGACAAGAAATACCAAAAAACAAATTCCTCCCTGTTTGGCTACATCTATGACCTCTGCAAACAGAAGGTCTGGAGTTAAAAACTATCCAGAAGCCAAACTGAAAGGCTTTGAAATCCAGCTCTCTGGAGCTCAGTCCAATGGTTGGGAGAAAACAAAAGCCTCAATTCAAATGCCTGGGAATGGGGCTGGGCTGTCACTGAAAGATTGTAAGTTTGGTTAGTTGTCAGTAGGTGTATGAGGGTTTGGGTGGTTTGGGAGGAACATGGACAGGTTAAGTGTGGAGCTCGGTGTCTGTGTGAATATTGAGACTATATTAAACAAAAAATCTGAGCCAAATGACTTGCAATGCAGCAGCAACATATCCTGAGCAGGAGAAGAGGTGAGCATGGAGGTCAAGTACCATAGCAGGGAGGTTTTTATTTCCCAAAACTGAACTGCTCTTTTGTGCCTGTGCTTCAAAGAAGATGTCACCAGATTGTGAGAGCTCTTCACCTGCCACATCCCTCTCATTACTGAAATTAAATAAATGGCAACAGCATGAAAACAGCAACTCAAGCAGGAGAAAGACAGGTAGACAGTGAGGAAAAGGGGAGGGGGGAAACAGGGTGCGGGTGGAGGTCTTGGCAGGGTGGAGGATTAGGGCAATTACCATTTCTGAGAAAATGCCAGAAATACAACACAACCTAATTTCCTCAATTAATTCTTCTGCACTTGAGCTGCTTTGTGTGAAGGGCTCTTAATGTTTCAAATAGGAGGAAGGGGGAAAAAAAAAAAAAAAAGACTCAACATTTGTTTTTCCCTCAGTGTAGAAATGGGGAAGTGTTGAGAAAAAATGTCTGGCTAAAACACAAGATGATGCTGTTACATCTTCCTTTCAGGAGATAAGGAACTGTGCTGCGAATTCAATTTGCAGAGGTTTTTATAGGAGCCACAGAGATATCAAAGACCAGCACGTTCAATATCACACTGACTTTTCCTGCACGCAGAACACACCAGGACAGGCACAGAGACACTTAACCCACACACCCACACTGAGCCGTTCCCTCACCTCCCCTGTTTCCAGCCCTACTGCAAGTTAGGGGTAACTGGTTCTTTTACCCCAAACCCACCAGTCAGGGAAGCTGTGAAGCATCATGGCATGAGCTGTCCATGCCTCATGGGGCATGCAGGTGTCATCTAGGGCAAACGACGGCAACGAAAACAAGGAAAGAAATAACAAATCAGGGGTTGAGGTGATAGGACATGTGGGGTAAACAGTTGCTGAGAAGGGTAATACTTTCAACAGCAGACACAGGCTCTTGCACATACCAAGACTATTGCTCTGCCTGGCTGGCCCATCTATATCAGTACTAGGGGTCTCCAGGTCACATCTCCAGGTCACACGAGACTTTTTTGCCCTTACATATGTAGGTATGACAAAACAAGACATGTTTTCTGGGATCCCACTTAGTACAGGAGAAAATTAATATACTTTTCACTTCTAAGTCCTTTCCTTAGTGGAACATATATTTGCAGATATGAAACCTTCCCAACACCCAAACAGAAAGGATGGAGAAAGAGTGGCAAATTATATTTTTCACCTCAGAGAAGTGGGAGAAGAGACAAAAGGTGATGCTCAACTGCTTAACATCTATACAGCACTTAGGTGCTGAAAATGGTAGTGATGTTGGAAGCTGAACAGGGCACACAGATTGTACCATCTACTCAAGATCTCTTGCAACAGGGATCCACAGGGCCAGGGACCCCTCTTACTTTCCCCCACCCATCGGCACTGAAGCGGAGCCTGAGCACACCGTCTGGGTGCACGGAGCCTGGTTTGCTCTCCGTCCAGAGCTGACTACTCCTGCCAGCGTACATTTGGTCTACTGTAAAGCCTTAGAGTGGCAGCTTTTCTCTCCCCCAGAGTGAGTCAGTACCATATCCCAGATGGGAATTCAAGGGGAGTTTTCCTCCCCTCTGCCAGTTGGCATTCCCCTTTGTAGGTGATGGTGCAGAGCCCTAGCACACTCGTTGCAGGGCTCCTTCCTGCTGCTAACAGGGTTGGGCAGCAGCGTCCCACTGCTAGGATCAATCACCCATGCTTGTAAACACACTGCATGAGATGGACAGCAAAGCAACAAAGAGAGCATCAGGAGACATGAAAGTGGGTGTTGTACAGCTGAAGGATATACATGGACATTAAGGGGCCCTGTCAAGGATGCACAAAAAATGCTTGTGGGACCGTACAGCTAAACCTCTTCAGAGGGTTCAAAGCTAGTGGGAACAGAGCACCATTCAACGACAGTGTGATTGTTTAAGGGCCCTCTATCTAGAAGAGTGTGGGTCAGACTAAATCTACTTTCAATGTAAGGTTTGTCAATTAGTCTTATCTACCATGTTGAATGAGCCTCTGAAGGAGCACAACCCAGGCCGCTGCTAAGCCTCAGTGATCTATTACTTGTATTACTTGCATGGAAACTTCACTGGAAAAATAACTGACTGTACCCATGAGAAAAACAAAACAAAACAAAACAAAAGTTTTGAACTCCAGAGGAGAACCAAACTATGGTCTATTTGGGAGATGGTCATCAGAAAGCAACCTCACAATGGGTCCTGAAAATTATCAAGAATATAGGGGTTTTGCTAGCCATGTTAAAGAAAGAGAAGAAAAAAAATGTTTACACAGTAAACCTTCATGGTTCAGAGGAGGAGGCATCTGCCAGAGGGATCCTAGACTTTTTAAAGAACACTGACCTAAGGCCAAAGTCATAGTAGAAATGTTGTTTTGGTTCTGATGGTCTAAGGATGTGAGAGCCAAGGTTCACAGGAAGAGATATTAATCTTTTATTAAACCAAGTGATACTACTGGGAAACAAAAAAAAAAAAAAAAAAAAAAAAAAGAGCTCAGAGAGGGCTTGTGTGTCTAAAATTCATTCTTTTTTCCCCTTCCAACAATATCATATGTTCTATTAAAAGATATTACTTCTTCCTGCAAGCCTTGTCTCTCCCAAATCCAAACAATGCTCCAGAGTTGTGAGGACACAGAAACAGGGAGCATTTTTTGTTATTATGTTTAGCTCCATGTTGCTAGAAATAGAAGCATATTTTCAGAGCCCTTTGAAAATCCTGCATGTGTCTTTTTTTTTGACAAGCAGATGTCCTCCGAGTGATGAACTGTGACCAGGAGAACACTCAGGACAGACCTCTGGGAAAGCATGGAGCTAAATCCCCAAGAGGTTTCAAGCCCAGCCCAGTACTTGGGGCAGGATGCCAGAAGGGTAGGACATAGAAGATCTGGACAGAGAGATGTCTTAATGAGGTTTAATGCCTACATAAATCTTTCCTCTACTTGACATGTGTCTTCACTGCTGCTGTCCCACCTATATCAGGACATTACCTTGGAAGTTATTAAGGAATGTTGACTACAATTTAAGACACTGTTCAGTTCTAAAGATGATGAAATACCACCTTTTCCCTGGGCAGCTACCACATGATTTTGTTTTGGAATTGAATTATGCATTTTGGGGGATGAAAGGAAAATGATCTGGATTTTACTGGAGCACAGGTGAGCTCAGAGCCACAGAAGGGCTCTGGGAGCAACCAAACCCCAGTCTGTTGGGTGAGAGAGCAGCTGGGGCTCCTAAGCCCAGCCCCAGTGATGCCTCCAGCTCTAGACAACCCCCCCCAGACACCGTGACAGCCTCCAGCTCCCCAGGCAGCCCTGGGCAGTCACCATGTGCCTGACTTGCTGCAGTTTCCATGCCACACTCAGCTTGCCTTGAGGCACAATGTCTCTGACCTGCAGCGTCCCACCACCTGCTGTCACAGTCCTGAGTCATACCTAAAAAAATCACCTACTCACACTTTTTTTAAAAGAAAACAACAAGGAAAATGAAATCCGCCCAAATCTTTTCTCTCCAATATGGATATATTCCATCCTGCCTTCCCACAGAGACCCACATGAAAGATTGTACAGCACATTACACAACACATCACAGAAATGCTTCTTCAGCATCCCCGCCTTTACTCTTCACACAGAAGCTGGGATACTTCTCCCTGTCTCCCCAGTCCCTCCACTTTCCTCCGCTCTCTAATCAGATGCTGTTTCACCTCTCCCCACCACCTACACCTCCACAACCATCTTCTCTCCATCCTGTCTTGTTGAAAGAAGGTTTAAAGGCAACAGCTGACGGGATCCCTCTGTGATGCACAAGGAAAAGGACGCATCTGTCTTCAGGCAGAACATGGAGAGCTTTGCGGAGAGGGGAAACAAGCCTCTCTGCTGCTTTTGTTACACAAATATTTGCTTTCTGTATCCAAATGTGTAACAGGAAGTTAAGCAGTTCACCTTTGTTAAAGCACTTTTTCATCCCACAAATGCAGGAGACAGATGGTGTTCCTTCTTTGTTTTAAAAGATTAAAAATGGGAAATAAAGGAAATGGCTAGGAGCTAATCCTCAGCCTGAAACACACTCACATATCCATATGCCCTGTTATCCTTGCTCGTGGGGCCTGGGCAGGAGCAAACACAGGGACCCAGCGGACCAAAGTGAGTCTGTTTGCAGAGAGCTCCAGACCTGTCACTTTGCGTCAGCTGTGAGGTGGAATTCTTCACTGTGTTCCCAGAAAATTACAAATTACAGTATTCTCCCTGGGCTGCAGCTTGGACATACCAAGTAATATTTTCTAGAAACCACCTGAAGCAGAACTTTGTTCCAAGTCCCACTGGCAGAAATGGAAGGCTGTCGACAGCAGAGAGCTGCTGTGCACAAACACTGAGAATCAGACTTGGGAATTTCACCAGACAGGTTGTAGATGTGACCAGGGAATCACCAAAGAGTTTCAAAGTTCAACTTTCCAGCCACATCTCCACCTCCTATAGATGAGACTCAGGAGCAGTTTGGTTGTCACACTTGAGCTCATTTGCTCTCTCTCTGTTTCCATTCAAAAACCCTCACTTGGGGTGCCGTGGTGAATTTTATGATAGGACTGTGCACTCAAAAGGATTGTCTCAGGCGCCTTGAAGAGCCAGTTTTCATGCAAGGGATATCAGGAAATAGAGTTGTGAGGAAGACAGAGCACAAATGCACAACTGTCGTGAAGCCATATTGGTTTTCTCACCTACATTTTCAGGAGAAAGTTAATGCTTTTTCTTACCAGAGTTAAATTCAAGTCTGATACAGTCAGTTCACACAAGCCCCATGTGGCTTCATTAGTGTTACAAGCAGGTTTCTGTTCAAAGGGTTGACTACTCTTATTCATAGGGAACTTAGAAGTGCAGGTTGCCACATAGAAACCGAATAGATTTCCCAGTCCAGAGACAGCAAGGCTCACATCAGTTCTGGCAGAGAATGAATGCAGCGGTGCTGTGCAAAGGCAGAGGGAGAGGAGAGCACAGGTACACGAGATAGTGGTGGATGGGGAAGGACAGAGGCTCACATAACTGTGAGTGCACCAGAAGGGTGAATAATGAGATCAGCTCCATGTGCTCTCCTGGTAAACATGTCCCACAGGGTAGTGATTAGAGAATGAGACTGAGAGATGAACCTATCTGGGTTCTTCTCATATGCTGGGAGGAGTGTGGTTGGGCTGTAGCTGGAGGAGAGATGAAGGACACTTGGACTCTGGATTTCTGCTCTTTGCTGGGGGCAATATATGGCCTGGATGTGCTTCCTACCTCTGCCACCAAATCCTGCTTTGGCCTTGGGCAAGTCATGTAGACCCTCTTCCCCTCACACCACCAGTGTAAATACAGGCAATCAGAAACTTATTTTGCTAGGGCTCTTTTTTGCACTGTAACAGAGAAAACATCTCCATGCATATAGAGCATGGACTTACTGATCAAGAGTTTTAAAAATACCAAAAGTCAGTGAAAACAGAGAAAGGAAAATCAACTAAGAACAAAAGGCTGGTCTGAAGTTTAGTTCTTGCTCTGGTAAACAGGTGATAACTAGTTACTACTTTTATAATGCATGGCAATTCATGTTGGCAGATAAAAGTCCACTAAAAAGCCTTACAACACTGCACAAGATAGCATGGAGCAATCCTCAGCAAAGCATTTTGCACAGACAGGATGAGGTCTACAGGACACCAGCACAGAGAAGACAAAAAATCCCACAACAACAAAATGGCCTGTGGAGATCATCTCAATTCTCACTTTCTGGGGGTCCTCCCAGACTTCACATGTCAATAGCAGCAAATTCTCCCATTGCATAGAGAGCTCTCGGTGCTGCAGGAACACAAGCTCAGTTGGAATTGTCTCAAGTGGTGTAACGCTGACTGCAGTTGAGGTAGGTCTAATGTGGCTGAAGGACAGGAGCTAGGCAAGAACATGGATAATTGCAAGGGCTGCTTCTCATCCTCCCCTGGGCTCTTCTCTTCCCTACTTGCTCCTTCCTGAAGTTTCAGCAGTGATGGGACCATGGCCACCTCTCTTCCCTCATCACTGACCAGTAACTGCACTGAGACATTTTCCCAGCATGGGGTTTTGTGCTGCACAGTGAAGATTGGTTCCCTCACTGGTAATTAAACTTAGCGATAAACCAATATCCTGGGCCGGTAGAGGTGATATGTCTCAGCAGAAATCTGATCACGTTTTTCCTCCTTCCCAACACAGTACCTCCACTTGGCAACTGCCTATCACATAAAAAAACCATTCTGAATCAGATCAAGACTATAGGTCAACCCCTTCTCGGGTAGCTGATAGGAATCATCCTCAGAGCCAAACATCCATGTTGTAACCAGAAATAAACCAACCTTAGTTCAAACATCAGACTAGAAACAACTGCTCCTTAGCCTGAAAATCCCTCCCCTGCTGGTGGATGGCCCAGCGATAAATGCATACTCCAGCGTGCTTCAAACACTTGGCACATCACAGCTTCTCCTGTAGCTGAGGAGGGGTAAGAAACATGTTGTCCCCCCAGGGAGGCTGCCATCCCGGGCAGATAGGGCAGTGCAGACAGGTACAAAGGGAGTGAGCAAGACAAGGGGACAGTGCGAGCACAAATCACAGAAGAAAAGGCTGGAAAGACATTCCTGATTCATTGAGTCCGTCCCTGGAGACAAGTGCAGGATTAGCCTCTGCACTAAACCCAGGCATTTTTATCTAGTTTCTTTCTGAATTTATTTAATGACAGGCCCTCAGAAGCCTACCTCTGGCAAATTATTCTAGTCTCTAAATTATGACCCTGATGGAAAAAAGTGTTTTGAGGTCAAACCTAAATTGTCTATTATTTCCTCTTTCATATTTTATGCACTTATCAGTCAGTCTTTCAGTTGCCTTTTCTCTAGGTCCCTGTATTAAGTTTCCTTAATCTAACACCAGAGGTCACAGCCTGTGGTCTTTGTCATCTCTTTGGATTACCCTTAATTTATCAATGTCTTCAAAAAAAGAGAAAAAGTAGGAAGAAAGTAAGAATAGGATGACTTCAGAGCCATCCCAAAGCATGCGACTGTGTGCCGGGGTATCACAGATAGCTCTGTGTGTAGGCATCTGCATGGATGTCTGAACTACAAGCATGCTCAGGACTGAAAAGGAGTAAGTACAGTGATTCAGGGATGCCTGCTCAATGTCTGTGTGCATGTTTTGATGAGGGAATAACCGAGTGAGCCCAAGAGCTCCAAAAACTGATTTACTGTAACATTTCCTAGTCTCCCTTTGCTCTGATCATCAGACTGCTGCTGAAGCTGCCTTACCCTGTAGTAATCAGTGCTGTAGACATCTCTTGACATCCCAAAGTCTCCAATCTTCACCAGCAGGTTGGCTCCGACCAAGCAGTTCCTGGTGGCCAGGTCTCTATGGACAAAGTGCTGGGAGGCAAGGTACACCATTCCAGAGGCGATCTGGCTAGCGATGTGGAGCATCTGGGATAGCCCTAGCTCCCCTTTGGCTTGTCGAGGCTGCCCATCCACGAGGATCATAGCATCTGGGCCATGTGCCCTATAGGGAGGAAGAAGCAAAAAGCATAGAGTTGGGTCTCAAAAGTGACCAGGAGATAGGAATCCCACACGGTCGCTGTTCCTGCTGGGGTGAAAACTAGCCCCCAACTCTGCACTGTGAGGATGTACACACAGCTCCAGTGGAAGGAAAAAAAAAAAGAAAAGCTTAAAAGAACAGAAGGCTGGGGGAACATCTGGTGAGTGAGTAGGTGCTGTACATCCTTGTCCTATCCTTACTCTACTGTGAGGAACCTCTTATGGCCACAGATGGAGACAGACTGCCAGGACAGAGGTACCATTGGCTGGATGCAACATAGACATTCTTCTCTGGCAAGACCTATGCAAAACTAATGAGCCTCCAGATATTTGCATGTTTGTTCCAGTTAATGCTTACTCATTGGAAACTTTCCCAGAGGTAGAGATATCACCCCCTTTCTTCCACAGCTGTCATATTCTTGCTTTCTAGTCTCTTTATTAATCCCAAACACCATATCACCAACAACCACCCCCGATCGATATCAATACAGCCAGAGATCACAGAAAAGGTTTCAGAGCAACACCAGCAGCTTCATCCCTGGAAAATACCTTTTATACCCTAAGCTATCCCAGAGGTAACACAGGTACTGTGAACTGTGAAGGCACAAGCACAGGTGCAAAGGTTAGACCTGGATATCAGCAGATGCAGAGAGCATCCTGGGCAACAAAAGGAAATATTTTTCTGAACCAAGTGCATTGTAAATGCAGGACTTAAGGTCAGTCTCATTCCTGTCCTGTCCCCTTTTTAGTCCCCTTCCTCGCTGTGTACCAAGCCTGACTGTGCCATGCTCCCACTGTGATGTCTCTCCCTCCGGTAAAGCTCATCTTGTGGCAGCCTGTGTGAAGGTGGTATAACAAAAGCCCTCATATTTAGGGAAAAGCAAGAGATTTTGCTGTGACCTCAGAGGAAATGCTGTACATTTCACACTGCTCTTGAAATGATTCCTGGCATTTCACCCCTGTCATCAGCAGTAACCCCACAGAGAGACAGCAAGTTGAATTTACATATACAGAGCTTTTCCTCCTTCTTCACATGGGACTGAACAACCCACAACAAGATCCAAACTGTTTCTCTCCTTTGTCTCTGCTCCCTAACTACTCTCTTGGGCTTGAGGGTGCACCAAAGGGAGTAGCATCCAGGCATTTGGGGTTCAACCAATAGTTTTTCAAACACCCTCCTCTTCACCTACCTCCTGCTGCCCTACCACTGGCTCTGAAGGTCCCTTCATGGTAGAAAGGACAGCTGGAAGAGGAGAGGAGCTCAGAAACAAGTGCTCAGGAGCCAGGAGCGTTTTTTGAGAGCCACGAGTGGGTGATGCTGCAGCAAATGTGGGATGAGCTGGCTGGGAGCAGCACCGCGGGCAGCAGGGCTGGGGCTGCCAAAGGCATCTCAGAGGCTCATGGGCATGGAAGAACTTCTATGGGCAAGGGGGAGCTGCAGGAGGGTGTATGCAGAAATGACTGCTTGATGTCTTATTTAAACAGCCCACAGACAGGTTTACCCCAGGAAATTACCTGGTGGTGACAACAGATGTCAGCAGCATGTGAAGCTGAGCCAGGACTGAGAAGGTTAGTTAAAAACAGCAAAGCAGGACAAACAATAGCTTCTAAAACTGTGCTGGACAGTTTGTACCAGTCATGCCTTGCAGTTACACCATATTTAGCTGCAGCTGATACCTGTTGTCATCAAAGGTAAACATTCCTAGGTGAGAAGTGAAGGATATATCACTATCTCATTACTGCCACCTGTTTCAAATATAATAATGGCCCCCCAAATAGATGTTTGTGTTGGAAGGGAACAGGCGACATTTAAAAAATGGTCAGCCAACGCCTTTATTTCACTGGCTCTTTGTACATCCTATTATATAGGACACATCTCCGTATGTCCTATATACCACATACACTTCCCTCCCTCCATCCCACATGGCTATATTCCAGAAGAAAGAAATATCAACACACTTATGAGATTTACAAGAAGGATAGTAATACATTTAGTTGTGTCAGGAAGCCTACAGGGAACACGAGAAGGGTCTGCCCATCTTTTCCTGGGGAAAGGGGCTTAATTCAGCTTTAGAGAAAGGCCGTAAAATTGGGTGGATCCCCTGTTAAAAAACTCTTAGGAATTTTTTCCACTGTGGAGTGATGGAGGCTTTTGTCAACATGGGGAAGAAAATCACCCACTAACTTCCTCTGCTGAAATTTTTCTTTCTGTCCCAAGACAGTCCAACTGTTGGGCTTCTACATGGGAAGGGCTGACACAAAAACCTCAGAAGTTTGCAACTTTTCTAACAAAATCTACTGCCTGTGTGAGTTAACAGTAAATGGAAACAACTTACTATAGACTGCAAAGAAGGTCTGTAATGGTAATGTGCAAATATCCCTACTTCAGATTTGCTGCAGAAAACAAAAGCTGGAAAACGAGTGACAGGGAAAGAGAGGAAGCTACAGAGGTATTCGGTGAGCAGAGAGGGAGGGCAGCTGCTGCAGACCCCCGAGCAGCGGGTCTGCGTGCCAGGGAGCGCCCAGCCTTGCCACGCACACAGCCCGCGGCCAGTCTCCAGCCCCTCCGCACACCAGCTCTAGGGATGCCGTGCTGCCTGGAGAGCAATGCCTGTACTTCACAGCAGGATCTTTTCACTATCCCTCTCCTAATTAGCCAGGACACCATGATTACAGTCTCCCCCGGCGAGGGCAGCAGGGTAAGTTGTTGCACCACCAGCAATGCTCTTACACACAGGGGTCCTGGGAGGCGTGAAGAGCCATCCCAACACATGCCATCTCTGACCCAGCTGGTAGGTGTTGATCCTAGTTCTTCCCCTTGCCACACCAGATAATTTTACAGACCAGTAAAATTCTCTCTTTTCTGGGAAGCACACAGATGTCTAACAACACTTAGGGGAATTTATTTATTGTGCTTTTCTCTAGGAAACTGGGTCTAAAGTGAGCCTCTTCCATTTTACCGCTTTTCCAATTTCTGCAGTTAAGCTGGGAAACGTCCATCTGAGTGTCTCTTACAGACTGCCAGCAC
Organism: Tyto alba; assembly: GCF_018691265.1. Taxonomy (NCBI): domain Eukaryota; kingdom Metazoa; phylum Chordata; class Aves; order Strigiformes; family Tytonidae; genus Tyto; species Tyto alba. Next base: position 8,589,925 of record NW_024881317.1, read on the forward strand.
CCCTGTCCTCCAACGCCTGGGAGCAACCGTCTCCTGCTGTGGGTTGGGTCAATTATGCCACAATAAAAACTGCTGCTTGCTGAGGTATGTCCCGCACTCCTGCACCACCAACCCTCCCTGAGCCCCTTGCAGCCCCTGTCCCCTAGGGTTTCCCACCAGCACATAGCTGACCTGGCAAACAAATCCCAAGACTCTTTTTCCATACACCCCCTTAAGCATTTTAAGTTCCCGTTTGTGGGGTATAAGTTCCCTTGTCCCAAAAGCCATCTTCCTTTGGGACACAAGAGAATTTCACTGCCTATCACGCACCAACATGCAGAGAAGGGAGCTCGTAGCTGCTTGCTCCGTAGCTTCATGAGAATGAGAAGCTGGCAGCTAAATGCAGCTGGAAGATGAGAGGCTGCAATCCCACAAACCACACATCTGGAAAATTTATTTTCCTTTATAGAGGCCAAAGATAATACAACAATCTTCCTTCTCCAGTGACACCAGGACAGGCCCTGGCCTCCCAGGGCATGAGTGTTTCTCAGACTTGTCCCAAAGTAGGGTTGGGACATGCGGGTGACAGAGTCCATGGCTCCAGCATGGTATCAGCCTTAAGAGCACACTGTTGTGTGAAGCAATTCCACAAGGCATTGGCAATGGGCACAAGACATCGATCTGAGACAGCGAGAGAGCCTGTTTTGGACTATACTGTTTGGGAGGTCAGTTAGAGCAGCGAAGGAGGCTATGCCTCAGCTGCAGTGTCTGCCTCCTCTAAGGAGAACAAGGTTGCTGGTTCTGCCAGGAAAAAAATATGGGTCAATTTTCTGCTCTTCCTTGTGAAGCATTTCAAGAATGCAGTCTCTCATGCTCTTTTTTAGACTGCCTTCCTCCAGTCATGAGGCCAAGGCACTGTTCTTATCACTGCATCTCCAATCTGCGCTAAAACACCATGTCAGCCCAATGCATGGTTTCATGCCAGCAGGCAGAGTTCAAACTGCTGGGAGGTTGCTGAGCCCCTGAAAGACAGGGTACCACAAGAGGGTCCTACGGTAACCAAGCCCGCTCCCCCTTGAATGTGGGTCTGAGGAGCTCTGCAGAGTTAGTGTAACATCAGCCTTCACTCGTCCTACCTTGCCAAGGATGTCATCTATCCAGAGCCTGAGACAGAAACCAAGTTATAAAATCACATTCAATCTACCCACAACTATGCCAAAATGAGGAGGGACACCAATTCAGGGATGTTCTCAGCTCAACCGCTGCCATGTGAACACCCCAAGGGAACTGCAGACAGGTTGGCATTGCTTGGTAGAGGAAAGAAGAAACTTCTGGGGTCCTTCCCCACAGGCCTTCTGGTGTAGGTGATAGTTTAGAAATTAAAACCTCAGGGAAGGACCTGTGCTTCCCCGTCAGAAACTGACTGTGATGGTGGAAAAAATAATCACTGAGGGTATCCCAACCCCAGATCTAGACCTGCTGTGATCAAGCTTCTTGTTCTTGCTGCAATCACGTTCACATTTAGCAGTCAAAACAGGAAAATATCAAGGGTCCAATTTTCTAAATACTGGAAAATAAAACTACTAATTATTTCAAGAGGTAAGTACCACTCCACTTGCACGCAGGTTTCAGAGCATAATTTCTGTATCGTGGGAGAACAGCACCACAAACATCCTCCCAAAGTTGCTCCCTGCCCCTCACCACTGGTGGATTCAGGGCACACAAACGATCTGTCTCACACTGATGAGATGGTTGAATGATGATTGGGGGAGGTGGGGCTCCAGCAGTTTGCATCTCTCTAGAGGTGGGGAAGGCAATTACCACACTTCGTCATGCCTTGCCTAGCTTCTTGAGTAGTGTGGTGTCACAGCTGAGGATATTTTGTATCTCAGTCAGGATCTCTGTCTGATGAGGCTTAGGGGACAAGGACCAGGGATGGACCTCACAGGCAACACCTGAGGCCCCTCCAACATTTCTCATGTCTTGTTTGAATATATGAATGAGAACTGGAGATCAGCCAATGCCCAGGATACCAATCAGACAGGACTCAGCAAGTTTCTCAAAGGAATATTTTGGTTCTTGTGTTATTGAACTAGGAGCTAGGTGACATAGGGAGTGATGACTAGTGGCCTTCCTGCTTTGCTGGGTGTATGGGAGTGGAGGCTGCTGACAGCCACGGCTTCATGTCCTACCACCATGGGACCCAGAGGAATTGTAGTCATGCTTCCTGCAGCTTCAAACTTGCTGGGGTGGGAGAACAGAAGTCTGGTTTCCATAGCTCCATCGCTGGGACTGCCTAAGAGGAAATGTTGGGGTAGGGCTAATAAAGCACCAAATCTGGCGAGGACCATCTTCTCTTACAAGCTGTCCTTGGAACAGCCAGCCCTCATTACTCATCCCACTTGCATCCCTGCAGTAATGGTGTCACTGGTGCACCACAGACCTCTAACAAGCCACACTGAGGCTGTGGAGCAGCTGTACAGCATCTCCCATGCCCTCCTTCACACATACCTCAGGAATTTGTTCAGGTCACCATGCTTCATGTACTCAAAGACCATGATGAGCGGGTCGCCATCACCACACACGCCATAAAACTTGACGATGTGCTCGTGCTGTAGGTTGGTGAGCAGCTCTGCCTCCCTCTGGAAATCCTTGCGGGCTGCCAAGGTGGGGTCTTTCAGTGCCTGAAAGAAGGGACACAGAGACACACAGGGTGGGCTCAGGTGGGGGCAAATCCAGAACAAATGGGTGGCAGCACAGCAGAGAAGCTGATAAAGAAGGGAGGGAAGAGGAACTGCCACCAGCCCAGCTGCACTGGGAGGGCTGGTGGTAGGTGCTGGTGGCACCACCTCGGCATTTTGTTCATGTAGTTACCGGCCCAGCAGTGTCCCCAACTCATTTCCCAGGCAGCAACAAACATGCCTCAGAGGGTAACAGCTTCCAATTATTCCCAGCTTGGGCAGGGTTTGTACTGGTGACCTAGGGGTGAATGGCTTCATATCTCATTATTATTAAATTCCTGAGCCAGCCAGTCCTTGCTATCTGTCTTTTATTTTGAAATAGCTGACTACACTGCCTTTATTCAGAAGATGGATTTGCCTGGCTGTGCAGTTATTGTGCGGATTTTTCAAGCTGCCTCTGAAGAAGGACACTGTCAAGTCTTTTCTCATAATTTTTAAAATCATGTTTTTATTCCCTACTGTTTATAACAGCTTCCCTGGCAGATGGATGCTGAAATCAGTATCCTTATTGGGAATATCTCATCTTCCACGTTGCCATTAGAGGGTAGCTTGCAGGCTCCAGGCTGTGTGGACCAGCCCAACATCACAGGGTTGCTATGAAGCTGTTGCTTTGGGTGCAGCCGGTGACCAAGAAGGGTTCCCCAGGGTTGGAGTCTGGCTTGTCCATGCATTATTGTGCAGTTGCATTGGAGAGCTAGTTTGAAAGCAGCATGTTGTCATCCCAGGGTATCAAGGGAGGGCACTTGGTAAAAAAAGTTGAAGTCCAGAACATTTGACAAGACGGAATGGTCATGAGAATCAGCACAGACTTTGCAAACATTTAAGGAAATGAAGAGGCAATTCTGGTTTTGCATTGCTGAGTCTCATTTATATTTTCCCTTTCCTCTACATGCCAGGACTGTTTAGTACCAGTTCTGGCTGTAACCATGCAGCCTAACAGGAGTCAAAGAGGATTCAAGGCAACTTGTTCCAGCTGTCCCCAGAACCAATCTAGTGTACACTGATTCCCCATCGGTGGTGGGGAATACTAGGAAGATCTACCCTTACCTACACACAAATATACCTGCCCCCCTTTTCCTCATGCCTTGAATCTCCCCATGCGGACAAGAGATGTGGCATCATCAGGTTCAGGCTCCAATTTCTGTGCAAAAAGGGATATTAAGCTTCAGAAAGCTGTGCTTAGAGGAAGGGGCCGAGCACACTGCTGATGCACCTCTGGCTGGTGCATGGCACTGCTGGGTGCAATGCCACACACAGCAAAGTAGTCAGTCCCCCAGAGTAGGTGCTTTTCCTCTGGGAGCAGATTTGCTGCAAGGTTTTTACCCGTCTTAGGACACTGCCTCATCTCCTTCTTCTGCCCCAAAACTGCTAGTCACATGGCATAATCTTATTTTAATTCTGTGTCCTCTGGGATAGCTTGACTAGAGATATTTAGATGGATGCTAGTTACATGGTGCAGATGGCAAAGCATCCATCCTTATCTCAGGCACCCAATTACTTTTAGTCATTTAATATCTTCATAATGTTGATGCTACCCTATTTTTCCCCATGAAAACATTCCCCTCCCCCATCACTGTTTTCTCCCCCTTTTTCCTGTGGTTGCATGTAATATTTCAAGCTGCAGTGCATTTAGCTTTCCTCTCCTTCACACACAATCATTTCTACAAGGTGATAGGGCTATAAGTTTGTAAATATCACACACACACACACAAAAAAATAATAGAAAACCCACATTACTAAGATTGCACAGCCAAGTATTTAGAAAAGATGGAAAGAGGAGCTGGAAGTAGTAGAACAGGGAAAGAAGACCAGGACCAGAGGAAGAGAAGGGATGTCTCAGCAAAACCACTGAAATGCTTCTCCTAGGAAGGTTTGGGGTGGATTGTATTTGTGCCTCCATCACATGATTTCGGCATGACATCTGGCAAGTCACTCATCATCTGCAGGTTGCAGCCATTGTCATGAAGTGTCAGTTGTTCCAATAGTACCTGGGAAATCCCCTCTCACACGGCATCAGGGCCAGGTCTGCACAAGCACCGTGTGTTTATTGCTGCAGCAGGACTCAATGTGAGCTTGGTACCTGCTGCTCACGGGACTGGAAAGGCAGGTCAGTAAGTCCATTCTCTGCCTAAGTGGATACTTTCAGCTCAGTTTCCCTGCTTCTCTATCTGCCCTCTGCAAAATGGGGATGATACAAGGCTGTGAAAATGAGTGCACTCACATCGAGGGAGCTCTTGGACAGAGGAGTGATCATCACAATGGAGCAGTCCATAGAAAAATTAAAAACACATGTTCGGAGGACATACCCTGAATACCAGCCCCTCCAGCATTTCTAGTACCTGACTTTGTGGCCTCAACAGTCTTTGCTGAATACAAGTTTTGTGCTTTTCTTCGGAAGCTTTTAGAAGCAAGCTGACTAAAACAGGAAGTTTGTCCATGCCATCTCATCAAAACTCAGCTTATCTGTGGGGCTGCAACCTTTAGATCTGCTGAATTTAACTGAGTAACACAGCCACTTTCTTCAGCCCTGGGAGGGAGTCCCTGAGAGCAGAGCAGAAGCAGAGTCTGGGCTGTGGACTCAGCTGCCCTAACCATCATGTCCTGTTGCTGCCCTGAGCTGCAGTGACTGGGGAGGTAGTTCTCAGCCTCCCTCAGGAGCAAAAGATCTTGAGCAAATTCAGCCGAATTTCAACTTAATATGTAAAGCTTTTTTTCTTCTCCCTTTTTCTTTTTTTTCCCCCTTAAGACTTTTAATGTGACCCAAATTAGAGGGATTTTCTCCCTGTCCCCCTACCCAAGATCTGGCAAGAAGCCATATTTCAAGGCCATGTTCTGAAGCTGGATCTGTATGATCTCTCAGGATGAAAGGCATTCTGGAGTTGTAAGCTCATAGTAGCAATTAACAGAAATGAATTCAGTTGCTGTTTCTGCCTACATGCAAATAAAACTCAGAAGAGACTTGAGAGACATGATCACATAAGTGATGGCTGAAACCGACAGGAGGGTACCAGCCATATAATCAGGCTATTAATCATATGGGTAGGTGTGCTACCTCAGCTTTAACCAGTCTCAGAGGTGAAAGGTACAATCTTGCAGTTCAGGCCAGAGCATAAGAGGACAAATGAGCTAAAAAAAAGGCTTGAACTGCCAATGATTAAAACAATTCTCAAGTAACTGGATGCCTCCATCATCCTGGAGAGAGTGCTGGAACCTTTCTCCCCACAGAGCATCAGTTCAAATGCAGATCTTCTTCCAAGAAGTTAGAAGGCATCAATTAACTCCTGGGCATTAGACTATGTGTGTCTGCCACTTGAGAGGCAAGCCCATTTCTGCACTGAGTGGTCTCCTCTGCCCAGAGCCACACTGATGAGACACAGCTCATGTAAAGACCCTCACAAGGATACAAATACCACAGCACAAGCCAAGCTGAACTTGTGTTGGCTCAAAATCACCAGAACAGGCGCAATCTGTGGCTACGCAAGCAAGAGCTGAGTGGATCCAAGCTGAGTTGCTTTGCCCATCTTGCAGCAAATTGATCCCAGCAAATTGGTTAGTCGTGCTTAGGTTTTAAATTCTCATATTTTTGCTGAGGCCCTTTTTTGTTTCAGCTTCTGCGTGTTCCACAGAGAGATAAAATCTGGAAAGAGAAGGGCCCTGCTCCCTCGTGGAGGGGAGGTGGACTCCACTCTGCGCTGCTTCAGCTGCACGGGAGCTTACAGCTTCCAGACCAACTTCTCCTCCCCGTCTGTCTCCTGACCACGTCGGCAGGAAGAGAGGTTTTGGCATTGGTGAGAATGGACGACCTTGAAGTGAAACACTGAAACTTTGTGTGACTAAATGGATTTACCGCAATCTCCGGCATCAGATAAATCTCTGCCCCTGGCCCCCAGCCCTCCCCTGCTTCCCTTTCCCACGCAGGCTCAACCGGCCTCACTTCGCCGCCCAGCTCCTGCCCTACTCTCTGCCCTTTGCCCTTGGGATTTACCTTCACTGCCACCAGCATTTTGTCGTTGGTGGGGCTGAGGTTGTAACACTCGGCCAAGAACACCTTCCCAAAGGCACCTTCTCCCAGCTCCCTCTTCAAAACGATGTCTCTCCTCTTAATATGCTGGACATCTGTTGGAGGGAGGGGAGGAAGAGGGAGAGGGTTGAAGGAAGAATGAATCAGGGTTAATTCAGGGAATGGAAAACAACTAATTCAATTTTCTAGCAAGCTGCAAAGGATCTGAAATTGCTTTGCAAAATTATCTACAGGGATCTTTTTACCCACCCACAGAACACAGCCATCTCTGGGATGGAGCTAGTCTCATGCAAAACATCTACAAGGAAAGTAATTGAGGTTTATCACATTCTTACTACAACCTTGCAGCAAGCATGTCCTCAGGTAGAGGAACCTTTGGGGCAAAATCTCTTACAAAGACCTGAATCTCTTTGGAATGATCCTGGAAATAATTCATCTCCTATGAGGCATAGCAAAGGTCACATACTTCCAAAGCCAGGCCAGACGAGATTAGGTCCTGTTGAGTTTTACATTTTGATTGGGATCAGTTTAAACTTAAACTCAGGCTGGTTTTTGAGGTCAAACCTTGGCAAGTCAAAGTGTTCCCAAGGGGAGGAGGACCACCAACCCCAGTGCAACTTAGGGCACGAGCAGGAGCTGGTTGGAAGTGCCAAGCACTGCCCTGCCACAAGACCGTGACCCCACACCCACCTCCTATGCAACTGTTCCCTCAGATACAAGGTCATCCCAGGATAAAGTCACTGGCACAACAGACAAACTGAACCCATTAGTTTTAATGATCCTTCCTACTGATATTTAGGACAGCAAGAACTGACAGAGAATAGCAACCAAGGTTTCAGAAAGAATCAAAAGAGCAATATCTATTAATTTAACAAAGGTACAGAGGTCTATGAAGATTGGTCTGCTCAGCTAACAGTTGTTCATAATCTATCCCCACACTAGGCACCTACAAAGGTAGCTAAGAGACTAGCAGGTTATCAACAAATGCATCATGATTAAATGCCACTGGTTTCTGGGAGAGCTTGGGGGTCTCCATACTCTTTGGGGGACAACACTACAGCACAGCTACTTGCTGTCAAACCTTTAAGCACATTTCTGGCATCATAGCACCCAAATAGCTCCTCTAGCAATACAAAGAGGCTTTTTTTTTTTTAATGCCTGGTATGAACCGTGGAAGCAGCTAAAGATGCGCAGCCACCATAGCATTTTCTGGAGGCACCATATCCAAAACTTCATCTCTCTAAACTGCCCTTCACTGGAGCTTACCGCCTCCCTTGAGAATTGGGGTAGCACAGACCACCCCCAGCTTCAGCCTGATGATCAGGGCAGTGAAAGCTCCACACTCTTCTCCAGTTCTTGGTGAGCAGAAGCTGATGCATTAGAGGTCTCTAAGTGCCCTCTTTCCACTCCTACCCTAGGGCGCTCATAACTTGGCCCTGTATCTGTTTGCTCACAAACTGGACTGCTTTTGAGTCTTTTCCATCTCTTCCATGTGCCACAGGAGCTGTACAGGTACGCAGCCATTAGCTCAGATGCATTTCCCTCGGGGCACTGCAGATGCAGGAGGTGGAGGTGACTAACACCATATTTCAAACTGGTTGCAGGGAAGCACCACCACCAACGATCACAATCTGACACCAGCTCCTACCACCCAGGCGCCTGAGTAGGCACCCGCAACGACCTGAGGGAGAATACACCCCACAACAACATAGCTACCATTTAATGCACCAAAAAGCCAATGGATTGGAAGACTAATATCCTAGTGGCTTTCATACAATTAAGCTTTTTAATTAGGAGCTCACAGGCAGGTTTAAGGAGCTGCCGTTTCTGGCCCTTCTGCTTATTTGGGAAGATGGATGCTGCAAGATGGTATAAGCAATGGGCCTTGTAATGAACGATGCGTCTATAGAGAATTCCCGTTGACCTTTTCATTAATTGTTCAATAGACTGAAAAACTGTTAGCTACCAATATTAATAATATCGGTAACATTAAGGCACAGGATGGTAGGCACATCCAAAATTACTTTGTTTTCAAATGTGAAGTGACAGCCAGGGGTAACAAATCACATGTGGACTTTGCCTTCTCCACCTGGTTTAGTTGAGTGTTTAAGCAGTACCTTGAGAAATCTGAAATATTATGTGTTGAAATGTTAAGTGATGCACTTGGGTGAGGAAAGTCCTAATCTAAGAAAAGCTCAGATGACACCAATTTACTTAATAGAGTAGAGGAAAAGGGTTTTTTCCTCTTTGTCTTGGCAGGCATTTCTAGAGCACTCATCACTACAGTACCTGGGATTTACTGCAATGACAAACCATGTATTTGCATTCTTGGTCTCCTGAATAGCAGCAGTCAAGAAAGCTATGGGGAAATGATCTTGTATTAAAAGGAGCCCAAAAACACTTTAAAGACCTCAGAATTACAACAGAAATGTAGCAAATGCAATCCAGTTGCCCCACTTGGTGTGAGATATAGTTAAAAAGGAAACTGTCTCAGAATAACCAACAACGCTATTTGAGATTATTTACACTTCTGATGAGTAAGTGGTAACACCATGAGAACTGAAGCAAACCTCTCTTTCTGAACTCCCCAGGGTCTTGCCCAAAATTTGCAGCTCCTGATTTTAACTCCCAGTAACATCTTAATAAATGATCAGATGTTTCTGAGAACCAGCATCCAGATTGTGTAATTATGTCTACATTATTTAAATAATATACCATCTGTCTTCAAGACCAGATTTTGCAGCAAGTTGTTAGGGTCACCTGAGAAGCTTCAGGGAAAATTTATATGAAGAATTAAAGGAACTATTGTGGCACACAAAGTTGAACTGGGGAAGGAGAAATCCTTTTGAGGTAGTGGACTCACGTAGCATTGCTGGATTTAAAATAAACTTAGATGGTTATAAAAAAAGGGTTCATGAAGTTAAGCAGTTTGACAGCAACTAGACAATCTTAATGTAGAGTCAGAAAAGCACTTTTGCTGATCACAAATTCTCTCAACCTTGAATGGCCATAAATTTTGTTTCATAGTATTTTAGGCACAAATGGAATAATAAGTGTGTTATAATAAATTGCTTTTTCACATGCTATAGGCCTAAAATACTGAAGTTTACATCAAATTCTTCCATTCACAGTGAGATCAGCAGTATGATTAATTCTACATTACTATTAAATATGGGCTTTAAACATAAAGCAAAGACAAACTGCCCTGGCACTGTGCAAATGGCTGTGTTATTGTGCTAACCTTGCATCTCTTTTCTTGTCTGTCCTGGCTGTAACTCATAAGGAAGGCCGAGTAGCCATGAAAGATGCTGTGCTGCAAGGGCACCTGGGAGGTTCATCTACATAAATCTGTTTACCTCCTCCTGGAGAACGCTGAGCCCTGTCTGATAAACAGCTGGTGTTTATTTGTTTTAGGCAGGCAGTGGTATGCTAATCTGTCTCGGCTGTGTTGCAGTCAGCTCTGCCGACAAGGTGTATGCAAACTGTCTTTCCATAAGTACCACTCTCTTTGTTTTTTTCTCCCCCCTGTACCATTAACTTATAAAAACAAGCCAACAAGACAATTCAAAAGAAGAACCTATGCAGGAGCCACAGCAAGACCTGACAGGAAAATAAGCAGACTTGACAGCATGATGGGAACTCATTCAAGGCTGTGCTGTATCTACAGGAAGGATGTGAGCACACAACACTGAAGTAATTCCAGTTTTAAATGAAACCTCTTGCAGCCCTTGTTTTGGGATTACTACATTGCTGCATGACACAGAAGGAGAGTTGGGCAGATCACTCACTTACTTTTTTGTCCATCAAGATTTAACACACAGAGAACCTGTTTCAAGCTCTTGCCTTCACTGTTGCTCTGAATAACACATGAACCACAGCAGAAAACACGCAATCTACAGCTGGTTGGAAATGCCCCATGACTTCAGCTCGGTGATGGTCACAACAGTGGGTAAACTAGAAGATTAACAAGAGGGTAAGTATGGGACACTGCACTCACCTTTACAAACTGCCTCCAAGAGCAGAAAGCTTTCCTTTTCTCTGCCAGAACCAAGGCAGAAGGGTTGCAGCTTTGGATCCTCAATGGGATCTTACCTAACCTCCTCTGAACCTTTTGCAGGATTGCTGACTTGTTCTGTGCTTAAAGTGCACTCAATCAGAAAAGTGGCTGTCCAAAACCAGCAACTTCTTCCTCCCCGTATTCACTCCCATGTGTCCCTTAGTCATGTCTGCTCCCCTCCTCGACACAAACATATTCTAGTTTGCTAACCCTGCAAACCCAGTACAGCCATGGGATATAGGGGAAGAAAAAGAGGGAACAAGATTAATTCTGCTTTTCTCATACATCAATCTACCGTGTCCTGATGGGTCACTTCTGCACTGGCCCCTGGGATAGCGCCTGGAAAAGCCAGAATTTTTTTGCTTAAATCACTGGTTTAATGACTCTTCACCCAACTTTTAAACTCATATTGCAGAATCTCTCCTGCTGTGACAAGGTCAAGGCAAAAAGACCCTGACTCAACCTCCAAATCCCAGGTAGAGCATATAGAGCTGGTAGACTCTGTGCAACAAAAACACCCTTTTTCTAATAACCACCACATTTCAATCACATGAGCAGAAATCAGGAAATTGCATGGTACATTTCATTGAATCTAATTTTCCAATTATTGTCTCATTTCCAAATCAGTCCTGGGGGTCAGATGAAGAAGAGATGGATTTGGTGACACTGCAAATTCTGCATTTCAGATTCCCATCACAGTCAGTACCCTTAAAACCATGGTTTGATAATACTCTTGAAACCTGGATGCACATGATTGTATTTGGTCACAGATGACTACAGTGGGAGGTAAATGGACAAATCAAACTCCAAGCATAGTAAACCACGAGCAGTACGAGTATTTAAGTTACAGAAAAATGCAAAACTACTTCTTATGCTGGATCATTTACACCAGGTCTGAAATGAATTCCTCACATCTCCTTCTTTCAAACTCCTGAACAGTGGTCTGTCTGGTTGCTGTATTTCTGGTGGGTTTCCTGTCCTTTGACTCTTAATTCATGAACATGTAGCTCACTGGGGAAACAGAGTGAAATTATAGAAATTTCTCTTCTTACTTTTGCCACCCTTTTTATCAACAGCTTTCTCTTCTAGCCTAGAAAAGACCAATTTGAATTTTCTATCTGTTTCTTCTCCTCCACATGTGGCTCTGTTTTCCCCAGAGGTAGGTCCTTTTCTGCACCTTTCCATCACCACCTCCTCCCTCCCTTAGATTTTTCATGTCATGGCATTTCTTCTCTTTTTTTCTTCTTATTTCTCGCCATTCAATCCCTGGTTTAAAACTGACTTTTTTTAGCTGTGTTTCTAGGTTATCCTGATTTGAGTCTGATCCTGGGCTCTTTGTGGTAATGGCCTTGATTTTCATAAGCTTCTAAAGCCTCATTTGCATCAACAGCACTTTATAAATGATAACAACGACATTTTTCAGTAGTGGCTGAGTCATTTGCTGTAACAACTAATTTATGCCAAAGAATTGTCTCTTTTTTCTTTATACATAAGTTGTCCACAAAAAGGTAGCAAAGTTCTCAGTTAGTCAATATGATTCATTCAGTTCTTTCTTGACTCACTGCTAAAATAATTCTTGTTAATAAACCCTACATAGCTTCCCTGATCATGACAATTAAAATCGCATAAACAAAGCTTACAATTTACACTGGAAATCTTGTCGTTAAGACATGTAACTACCAAACAGAGTGCCTTTCATGTCAGGCAGTCAGCTGCAACCTGGATGTCAACCAAACCTGTTGATGAGTTACCCGATGTACCTGATCAGAGCAAAGTGTGCAGATCAGGTAGGACCAGATCAAAAAGCCTTGCTGCTGGAGGGCTGATAAGTCATTCTCTCACAGACTTGTCTCATCGTGAGAGAAGATAATGCATAGGCTAGCTGCACAGAGTCTGAGTCTCCCTCCTGGCCTGGTGCAAATCCATCAAAGCCAATGAAGGATATTGATTTCAATCATGGACTGCTGTGAAGTACACGTAAACAAAGGGAAAATCAGTTCCACATCATTTAAAAAAATGGAGCCATAAACAGGCTCTTTCTTATCTCTGTATGGACTCTGAGTAGGTAGCCCTCCACTTCTGGTGGCTTCTGTCCCAGCTCTGACATGAGCCATCTATGGGAAAAGGCCCAGATACACGCTTCAGCAGTTTGGTGCTGTGCCCAGATGCTGGTTCTTTGCCAAGCTCCTCTGTTAAGGTACCCTTCAAGGACTCAGATTCAAAGAAGTCATGATTATAAGCACCAAGCAGTTCCAACAGTCCCTTCAAAAAGACCCCAAATCATGGAGGTTTATGTAAAGCATATCTGAGTCTCTGCGAACTTGATGGAGCAGGCACAGTCCTTGACTGAGCCGCCTGGGCTCCAACACATGCATGCACGAAGGTCCTTCCCACCCCCTTCTTTGCAGGCCCTGTGGACAAGACCACCTCACTCACATCTTTCTCTTCACTTTGGAGACAGTATTTCAATTGTACTAATTCTGAATAACAGCTTTCAAAGCCATTTCTGTGTGTCCTAACAGCAAAAAAATAGATTTTCTCACATCTTGCATCTGTCTTTCCTTTGGCCTTGATGGAAACAACTTGAAATGCAAAGGATGCTCTCCCTTTTACTGCGCTACCCCTTTCTTTGCATCCCTTCTCAGGCTTTCCAATCTCCAGCAAACTAATATATGTAATTGGCTTCACAGCCTCTCTTCAGGCTGTTTCTCATGTCTTGTATCTTACCAAGATGCTGGCAACTTGTTTTCAGGCAGCTGCTGGTGCTGACTATATATTATGTTATTAAACAGTCCTGATCATACTCCTTCATAAAGACCTTAAAAGACAACTACTTTATGTTTCTGCAGTTCTTTGCATTTTCTTACCATCCCCTTCATTCCTTGGGAGCAGCTGCAAGGCACAAGTGCAGATCCCAGATGTGAAAGAGGCATTATTGCCCAACTGACCCAGCAGACCCCAAGCTAACGCACTACATGATGCTAAATGAACCTTGATAAAAAATAGCGGGCCTTGACACATTAAGCTGGACAATCTGGGCTAAAAAAGAATTATCCAGGAATACCAATTTGCACCAGGAGCTGACGTTCAGTGTAATCAAGCTCAAGCAAACAGAACAGAAGAGCAACCTCTGCAAGCCAGATCTCTGATGCTTTCAAAATACTTTACATCCATCACTTCCAAGCACACCTCTAGCAATCAGGACATCATCAGCTCCTCTGGCTTTTGCAGTTGCAATAGCAGGTGGAGAGGAAGCCCTGACCCAAAGGGCTGCCTTTCAGTCGTCAGCTAACTCCAGCCAGCCTCAATTTGAGGGAGAGCTGTGTTTCTGTAAAACGACCCTCAAGCTCCACAGAGCGATTTGATTAGTGGCACGGAGTGACTGGATTAGCACCCACTGAGCTGCCGTAACTTGAGCTGCTGCCTCTCCACTGCAGCACCAGCTCCAGCTACCAACAATGACAGTCTACATGTAGAGCGCTCTCAGAGCTAAAGGTAAGTGTAAAGGGAGCGTGTGTGTGTGTGCATGTGTGTAAAGGAGCTGACAGGCTAAACACAGGCACATCTCAAACCAACAACTCATCAGAAGCAAGCACAGATCCTGTTCAGATTCTCTCACCATGTCATACTGAAAACTATTTGGAAGGAGGTGACATGGCCTGGTGTGACAAACCTACAAAGCTTAAACCCAAACCAAAGCAAACTCTCATTTTCTTCATTAAAAAATTCTGAAAAATAATAACGTTAGAACATGCCTGGCACCACCTCACAAACACTTTTTAATCAAAAACTTCTGTCCCACCTTAAACCACCTGACACTCCTATAAAAAGAAAACGTAATTTCAAGCTCTTCTCATCCATTTCAGTCCCATAAATCTGAGTGCTAATCACTTAGTTATTATTTTATGAAGAGAGCAATATAAAGTGTCCCATGGTTACTGGGTGCTGAGCAGTCTCAGCTGGGATGCACAACACCACGTGGTCCTGCAGCAGCACAGCCATGCTGGGGAGATCCCCAGGCAAAATTGCTACAGCAAGAGGAAGGCTCCTGTGCATCACCCCCAGAAAATGGGGGTGACTACAGCAACAAAGAAAGGAAGCCTCCAGCACATCTGGGCCTTGCACAGCAGCAGACTCTTGCCTTTAAGACAGCATCTACCTCCTCCTCTTTCTGCAAATTTAGACTTACTGAAATTACTCAAGAAAGAGCTCATCATATCAACAGAACCTTTCCTTGATCCAACAAGGTAAATCCCTTCACCTATCCTGTTGGCAGTGGTTAAATTGTCCTTTAGTATGGAGGCCTGGAAGACTTCGCAAAAGGAATCTAATGCTCACAAGGCTCCTGGCAGCTGCTGGGGTCGGGGCTAGGGAGCAGGCACACAGCTGTAAGCGAGTTCCCAGTTGTGTCCCAACCCAGTCTCTGCCTCTGACCAACCTGCCTGTCCCCCAGGCACGTGACAGACACCCTGGTCCCCCTTGCTGCTGTCACCTCTACAAAGCCTGGGTGCAGGTTCATCCTGTGCCTGTCCATGCCTCAGTATGCATGAACTCCTCCTCAGCCAGCTCCCAGGGGAACATGAAACACTGCTGATGGGACCAAAACCTTACTAACATTCCAGACAAAAGACTTAAAAACTGACCAATAATTCCCATCACCTCCTGCACCTTCTCAAATAATTTCTGGCTGACATTAGGCTGCAAAGCCAAACTGCCTCTCCAGATTTAGCAGTTTGTCTCCTTAGACATCCAGCACCAACTTCACATCCCAAGTAGACACTCAGGCTCTGACTTTTGTATATGAGGCTTAACTAGACAACTGGGATCTTCTGAGAAGGAAGATTAAGCCCAGCAAGAGTCAGGTAGAGGAGGGACTGGAGTGGGCTGCAGAGGCTTTGCAATGGGTGAAATGCTCAAGATCCCCATGGCAACATATCATAAAAGGGACCTTACACAAAACATCATCCTCACTGACTCGCTGGTACAATCCAGCAGCTCTTGGAAATAGGCATTGGAATTCTTGGCAGGGTGGAAGGAAAAGGGAGTCTTTCTAGTGAACGTGTTTTCTTTCCACCAGCCAGGCCCCTAGGTCCCTTGCTGCCAAAGCACTCAGAATAAAACATTAATTCAATACCACACATTTAATTACACATTATTTGAAAGTGAATTTATTTAACGGAGGAAAATAGTCTTCAGAGAGCATCTGCCTCCCTCAGACTCATGCGTCTGCAGGGAGGGGGCTTGGAGAGGAGATAGGAGGAATAATGGTTTGTTTTACACCAGCAGCTATTGCTGTTCAGTTCATCCCTTCAAAAGGAGAGGTTTTAAAGAGATAGAGTTGTGTTTTGCAGGAACTTACCGGCTGATTTGATTTTCCAGCTAGTTTTCACTTGATTGGAAAGCGCTGCTGCAGACAGATATCACTTGTCTTTCTTCTTTATTATTTTTCCAAGGGAAGGGAGGGATTACTGGTGGAGGGATGGAGGAGGATTGGCTGCCCCTTGAGGGACCACGCAGTAGTCAGATTTCAGGTTTAAGGCTTTAACAACGCAGTAATCAGACACTTAACAGCATCCTATTGCCGAGATGGATAATCACAAGAAAGCTGGAAGCGACTGGGTCTCACCAGCAGCCTCGCAGCTTTGAGACAGTCTCCCAGCAGGAATGCAGAGGCTTACCTTCTACCCCAGAGGTCTCAGGCTCTTGGCTGTCAGGTCCCCCAGCCTGCAAGTTTGCTGCCATGGCTCTGCCTGCTGCAGTGGGGCCAGAAGCCCGGCAGTGCCTGCTTTCAGGCAGCGTTGAGCCTCGTATTTCCCCAGTCAAAGCTCCGCCGCAAAGAGATGGGGACTGACTCCAGTACCTGGCACAAGGCAGCAGCCCCCTCCTTGGCTGTGTGTGAATCACACTGAGCTGCTGCAAGGCCAGAAAAATGCTGCCAGGTCCTTTGTAGGAAGGAGTTTGCTCTGGGTAAACTCAGCCTGAGCTTTTGTCTTTGCTGGGTTTTGACATCCCTGCAACATCCCAGCAGGAGGATGTCACTCAGGGATGGTTAACTGGCTTATGCCATGACATGAACCTTTCTCCCAACCCTCATCCCTACGCTGGGTCTTTCTCACACTCCCTAGTTTGGGAGCAGCACCAAAAAACTCTCGTGTCTTTGCAAGAGTCTTGACTAGGCTGCAGTCCCCACCTGGAGTGACAGGCAGACATAAAAGTGTGCTATGCATCACCACTGCTAGCACCCAGTGCTCCCTCCAATGGGTAACAGGAGAGCTCAGCCCAGCTAGCACTTACCCTCATAGCAGGGTGTGTCTCTGACCAACAGACATCCCATGACCCTTTTTGCCCTCACCAGCCAGGTCCTGCTGGTGCCATCCCGGTCCCAGCAGTCAGTCTCAGAGCCATGCTGCAGTTTGTTTACACACCCTGGTAGATACTGCAGCACCAGGTTCAGGTCACAATGTTAAGCTTTTCCTTGTAAATTTGAGGATTTAGGGGGTTATGATACCACTGTTTCAATGTTGTTAAAGTTTCTGGTTTGAGGGATCTAGCATAGATGTATGCTGCTTCCGCATAGTCAGACTCTGCTGTCATTGTCTTTCTAACAGCTTCTGATCTTAATGTGCCACCACTATAAATGCTAAAAAAATTCTAGATATATTGAATATATTCTGGGGACTATGTGACTGTTAGAAGGGTGGCATTAAAGAAAGAGGTATGATTTGGAAGTGGTTTGAACAACAGTCCACAGCTGTGGTCCCTGGTGCAGAATCCACTCTGAACAGAGTAAGAACTGGCTCCAAAATTGGGTGCAAACTGAAAAAGTATTTTTAGAAGAAACACAGTTCCTTCCAGATGTGAAAGTGTTGAAAGGCTTTCAGAAAAATCTGTTGTGACAGAATTTCTGGACAATCTCAAAGCAGGAAATTTGGTGAGAGGGCCTGGTCTTCTGCATTTTCCAGCTAAAGCTCCAGGCAGGTTGGAAACGCTTCTGATTGTTGCCAGCCTCACCATCATCACAAAAGGAAAAGGACAATTTTGGACAAAATATAGAATCTTATATTTTATTTTCTTTTTTTTTCTTCTCTTTTTCTTTTCCTTTTTCTTTCATTTCTTTTTTCTTTTCCTTTCCTTTTCCTTTTCTTTTGCTTCTGGGATCTCTAGGTACCTATGCCTTTTCTTACCCCATGCCTGATCATTCTCCCACTAGCTTCCTTCGGTGGTCATTACATGAGTGGCTAATGAAGCCAAACTCATGGAACAAGAAAATTCCAGAAGTGAAGCCATATGGAGTGAAAACATGAGGTGTTGAAAGACAGATCTCAGGCTCGTGTTATGATTTCATTAGAAAGCTTTTCTCCAGTTTGCCCAATTTCCATCTCTTCCCTTCCTTCCCACCTCCTCCAACTCCCTTTCTTGCAGGGCTGACACAGGAGGTGCATTTACATCTATGGCTTGATGAGGTGTTCCCTCAGACACGTTTTCCTAAGGCCCCAAATGGACACTGCTCCGTCTTTGTTTCTGCCTGAGGTTTCCTCAGCTTTCTCCCTACTTCTTCTGTCTGCCCAACTTCATCCCTTCTTACATCTCGCCAACTTCTCCTGCAGAAGGAAACCCCTGAAGAAGGAGTAATGTGAGAAAGCTCTGCCTGCTGGGCTCTAAAATTACCGTGGTTTGGGTGATTTCAACAATTGTTATGAGGCAGAAAATTATGTGGAGAGGAATAAAGGGAAGAATGGATCATACAGAGGAATTATCTAATCTGATGGGGATGGCAGCTGGTCCTCATTTAGCTCTCCAGGTCTGTGCATACATGGGGCTTCCTGTACTCCTTTGGTCTATGCCTGAGTCACAAGTAGGATACAATGAATATTGAACTGGTGTTCCTGTGATGCTTCACACACAGAGAAATCCCCCTTTTCTCTCAGGTCCCCCTCACTGCTGAAAAATGATCAGGGTAATGGCAGGGTGCCTCTAGACGAGAGAAAGGAACCCACTAGTACCCTGAGTCCACCCTGCAGAAGAGGATCTCTGAAATGCAGCGGCTCAGCCATGCGTCAACTCCAGAGCTGCTCCATGGTGGCACCTGACTCATTTCACAGACACTGCCTGAATGGAAGCACTGTCATGCCAACACCACCTTCCTCTCCTTGTCAGAAACAGAGCACTTTGAGGAGTGAGAAGTGAACCAAAAAAAGTTCTCCTTGGACAAGGCTTTGGAAATCCCTTATCACTAGGTGTTCAGGACTGTTTAAGGAACCACATGTTCTTGTTAGGACACTGCCTTTCCTTTCCTGATGGTATTGCTTTATCATATCCCCACTGTGTCTTGCCCTTATTATGAATATAAATGAGAATCCATCTTGGTTTTTTGTCTCTGACACTCCCAGCATGGGGAGAACATGGGGTAATAAAATACTGCACATTTGTCCATTTGTCTGTCTGTCATCTTTCAGTGATGTCTCACGCTGTTATGAGCCAGATGGTTGGGGTGAATTTTCACAGCAAACCATCGCTAACTTCACTGCATGCAAGAAGGGAAGAAAAAAAATCCTAGACTTTTCTCCTGTGGCAAAACATCAGTGACTGCACCAGGGGAAAAATACCCAGTTAATTCTTCTTAAGGGCCCTGGTGAGACTTGAGAAAACATTCTGCAGTGCTGGTAGCCTCAGAAGACATGATTAATTGCAGATAGTGAAAAGGTGCATGTTCAGCTTTAACCGAACTATGTGTGAGGACTGGATGATTGCTAAGTTGATATTCAAGACGCATGGGGAAGGCAACCTACTAGGATCTTCAGCTACAAAAACAAGATTATATATATATACTTTTATATATATCATATATGGTTTAACAGCTTAAATTTAAATGTGTATACTGAAGTTTTACAGCAAGAACATACTGCTGGTGGAAAGGACGAAAATAAGCAAGATTGCTGAGAAAGGAGGGAAAGGGCAATAATGTTTTGCAGTTAGCTGAGAATGCAGAGGCATAAAAAGGACTTCCCAATGATGGCAATAGCAATTTGTAGATGAATATATGTGGGTGATGCTGCAGAGCACAGAGTGGGGTATAATGATGGAAAAATCTCCTCCAATATGCCATTAGCTGTTTTTCCTCACTAGCCTGGGACAGGTCTCACTTGATCAGAAAATGCCTTGAACAAGAATATATATGTTGCTTTCCCAAACTGTCTTAATTGGAGGGCTAGCATCAGATATTGGGATGGTAACATGGAAGAATCAGAGGCCAATTTCCACTAATCTAATCCATCAGTCTGCCAGCAAATCCTGTTTCATTATTGCAATCTGAGCTTGGAAAGTGACCCCAAATTCAGCTTGTATTATAAAGGTCACCTTGATGTCTTTTCTTTATCAATCAGAGTTTAAATCAAGTCCCTTAACCTTTTCCCAGGGCAGAGATTTTTCAAGCAGGTAATGGGCAAACCTATCCAGATCAATATCTGAGTGCAGATGAGCACCCTAAGTTCAAAACTTCACCCAGACTTCTTGCATTTATGCAGCCAGTCTGCAATTCTCCGTCAAACAGAGCTCACATCAAGTCATCCAAGGTCTCCAGACTAGAAACAGGACTTGTCAAGAAAGCAGACAAAATTAAAAAAAAATAATGAAGGAAAAAATAATTACCAAGCTGTTCAAAATCACATCTTCATGTCTGGAAGGAATTCAATGAAGGAAAATATTCTTATGCTGTCCAGCTTGCTGCATTTATTCTTTCTTCACAGATAGCATTGTGTTGCCATCGCATAAATTGCAGTCTCCCCACTTCATGTCTCCTCCAGTGTGGGTATATTCCAGTGCTGCTCACAGTAATGCAGGAGGGTTGAAGAGGTCCTCTTTCTCTCTCTGGTTCTCTTCTCCCACTTGGGATTCCTCTCTCAAATACCTCCCAAGTCAGAAGAAACACTGGGCACATTTGGGACCTCGGCCATAGTCAGCGCTGGTGAAAAATCACTCACGTCAGTGGTGTTACAGCAGGGACAACTCTGGCTCCTGCTCCCAGTGTTTCCTTGCAGATCATTAGCAGACATTATGAAAAACACAGATGATTAAGACTGACTGAGGACACATCACTTTCAACCTCTTTCCACTTGGAAACACTTTTAGCAATAGCTCCTTTCTGTCTCATGCTTTTAGGGCAGATTTCCACACAGGCTCTTATTTTAAATCCTACACCAGTGTTTCTACTCCCAGTCATTAATCTCTGATGCTGGTCCTTGTCAAATACTTGCTGAAAATCTCAGTGTACTATATCCACTGAATTTCACTTATATATAGTGGCAGTTAGATCCTCAAGGAACACCAGCAGATTAGTTGAGTGTGACCTCCCACTACTTCAAGACACATAAGTTTGGCCTTCACAGAGTGTTGCTTTTCCAGGTGTTCTCCCACAGCATCCCTTAAAGTTTAAGAAGATTTCCAAGAATTTCCCCGAGCAAACATTAAATTTACTGGTCTGTCTTTTGTCCCCGTTATGTCCACTGCCTTCCAACTCTCATCCATATGCCCCATTTTAGACAGGCAGTTTAAAATATCAGTGAATAGCTTGTCGAGTCATATGCATGCCCACAGATGTGTACATTATGGGATGTACTTTCTGTCTGTAGAGGATGCTCACTTTGTCCCATGTCCTTGAACAGCTGGTCACTGATATGGGAAGATCTTTCTCTTCATCCTCTATAAAGTTGGATGCAATTTTAGCACATGAAAAATATTTAATAATCTTTCTCTCCTCTTATCACTGAATTAAGCTGGCTTTTGTTCTCTGTCATCAGTCTAAGTTCTCTATATAACAGTCTCAAGATAAGCACTTTCTCTTCCACATCCCCCATACCAGCTCACTGTTCTCAAAACTCCAAGCCCCTCCCTGCTGTGACACCAGTTTCGATGTCTCTCAGAGATACTTCTGTGCAAAAGAACCTCACAGTCTGAAATACACCCTCAGCATCCCATACGGCTGCTGCTTTCTGTCCCTTTGTTTTCTCCTGTTTTCTTCTTTCTCCCCTCTCCTTTCACTGTGATACTTCAGCAGTGCCCCATCATGGTCTCTATCTCTTGCTTAGACAGCCTGGTGTACATCAGTCCTTTCATCCCATCTTTATTTTTACTAGACAGAATGTTTAGGGCAGCCTTCCCAACTGTATCTCAAAGACCTGCAGTAAAGCCCAGCCAGCTTTCTTCAACTCATTTTGCATTCCCTGTAAGCCTACTCGCCGCGAAGCCTGTGGTTTTGTACAGCTGCCCTTTCTGCAGAACCTCCTCAGCACTTCAGCTCTGCAGGGAATATAATCACTGAATCCTAGATGCTCTTCAATTTCAAGTGTATTTATTACAGCTTCTCAATTTCCTTTAATCTGTCATTTCTCCTACTCCTCCCCCCATGATTGCCTTCTTTTCACTGAACTACAAGTGCATTGAAGGAGGCTTTTACCTCTGACCCTTGCTGCCCACTCCAACCCCATCCCTACACCGACTGACGCTGGGTGCCCTGTGCACTGATTATCGCTCATTACCCGTGTGGTTTAACGAATGTGCTGGGCCCTTACAAACAAGTGCAAATGTTGCAGACAACACGCTCCCACTTGTGACCCCTCGGGACTAACTGAGGGAGAGAAGACAACACTTTCATGCACAAATTGCCTGTATCATCAGCACTGAGATGGAAATAAAGACCAAGAAACTCTCCTAGGTCTGTCTGAGAAAAGGAAACCTGAACAACAGAGAGTGCCCATGTCTGCCAGAGTCTTGTAAAACAACGTACTCCTGGACGGGTAGAACCATGTTTTTATGTAGGGGTTACATGTCCCTTTGGTGACAAGGTTAGACATAAAACCACGAGTATCCCTTCAGAGCTGGAGCTGAAACAGCCAAACAAGCCCCGGTTGATATGAAAGACATCAGCATGCCTTCCTGTATGTTAAGCTGTGTGAGCACACACACACCCTGAGGTTTAATTGGTGTATTAATGTATTAAAGCACTGACACAAACAAACAGGGACTGCTTTCATAAGCTACAAAATCCTTGAGTACATTGCAATTAGCTGGGCTTGTTAAACCATTTAATAAGCAATAGCATAGGTCTGATGCCCCTGCGCCTTGGCTCAGTGGGAAAGACAGGAAAGTGCTTAAATATGAAGTGAGTTCAGTTTTTAAGTGAACCCTTAAGAAATATCATTTCATTCCCTGACATAGGGAACTTCTGACCAAGGCAGACATAGTGAGACCAACGCCAGGGTCACAGGTTTCTCTGGTCACAGTCCCAATTCTTCCCCTGGGGTCCAGTTCCCTGTCTGGCCATGCACACCCATGTGCTTCTGTATGAACTGCAATAGCCTGGGGAAGGCAACACACTTGCCTCAGTTTCTCTTCCTGAAAATGGTCCCCAAACTATACCCTCAACAAGTCTTACTAACTATTGATTGCAAAAGTGCTCTAAAAACCTTCAAATAGGACAGATACAGAAAAAGGGAAGCAACACAACAGGAAAAAACACCTCATGGACAGCATTTCCCAGTAGGTCCCAAAGCTTTACAAACTAACCGTAGATTCATAGGAATCCTTTCTCCTTTGTAATCCTGTCCTTTCAGCTCACTACACAACAATTTCACAGGAGCAATCTCATGCTTCAGCCTTGACTGGAAGGGGTTGGTGTGAAATGCATTTCCCAGCGCTTACTTAGACCCTTTATCTGGGGACCAAACCTGGAACTTGTTGGATTAGAAGCTGTATGAAGCCCCCTGAGGATATGGCTGATCTGGTTAGAGAAGAGGAAATAGCTGCCATGTGCTCACTCCATGACCAGACAGCTCCCAGGGTGCGCCTGGTGGTTTCCAAGGAAAGGTGGGAAGAGCTGGCACTGCGAGAATGGGGGAGAAAGCATCGTGTTGGTCACAGGCAGGGGTGTTATCTTTTAAAATGTTGGGCTTCTTTTCTTGTGATATCTCACCTTTTGGGCATTCTCTGGAGGAAATACCTGGTTTCTGAACCAGATAACTAAGGAGTGTGAAGCATATGGCTATATCTTAGCATCCAGTATGCTGATTTGGATGGGGGAAGGAGAAGGGATTATATTCACATAACTCTGTACAACACAGTGGCACTACCATGACTTTCACAAAGTGGACCGAAGTAGCAAAAGCCAGGAAACCATCCAAAACACAGCCCAAAAGCTTTCTGTCCTGTGAGTCACTACCTGGACTCATGCTGTGATCAACCCTTTTCCCAGTCCCTGAAGGGTCCCAGGAAAGGGGACAACTCAGCACGAACACAACCAGAGCAGGCAAGACATCTCTAAGGTTACTCAACATCCCTGAATGCAGAACAGGCAGGCAGCGCCTTAATTTTATCCCAAGTTCCAGCTTACACCCACGACGATACCACCAAACCACGCGCTCCTGCACAGTCCAGCTGAATAACCAGCACCTGACTTAACTCTCCCCCAGCACAGCACCACGCACAACAGCAGCTTTCAGAGAGCGGGCAGAGAAGCTCCCTTAAACACCGCCTCCACACAAGTCCACCATGGGCACTTGCAGCTCTGCTTTTCATCTTTGCTCTGCCTCCTATTCTAGTGCTGAACCCCAGGCCTGCTGCCTTGGAGCTTCCTCCAAACGCTGCACTCATCCATTTTTAAAGGTGACCTTCCAACTTTAAAGGAAGTTAGCAAGCCTCACTGTCTTCATTTGCCCTCTCTTTCTTTTCAACCTGCTCTTTATTATGAATTAAAAAAGAGGCCTGAAAGGTTACTCTATTAAAAAATAAAAACTTTAGAAGGAGTACACGTTTCCAAATCATTTCTCTCCCAGCTTTTGCAGCAGTCTTTTTGACTGTCATGGCACTTGCTTGCTGCAAACTATCAGCTGCCAGCTCTGATGGTGAAACCTGCTTGGGTGTTTGGCTTCCTCCCATCCCCATGGATGCCTGCCATCCCCACACCACCACTGGCTTCCCCCTCCCTCATGCTGTTGCTGCTGTTTGGCAAAGCAGTGCTCTGAAATAATCTGGGTGAAAAATAACTTTTGAGGGAGCAGGGGTGGAAGTGGGGTTATTTTTAACTTGGATCATACTAGACACCTGGGTTACACTGTGGCCTCATAAGCTCTTCTGCTGGCACAAATGAAGAGCAGCAAATAAATGAAGTTCTCTTTATCTCACCTTACTGACAAAGCTGCCTCTTACGAGCCCTGAGGCCATACAGCGATGGAAAGGGAAGTTGTCTCCAGCCCTTAGCAATAATAATATTACCCTTGCCAATGAATTGGTCACAGTAATTAAAAAGGCAGTAACAAAGCAATGTGATAGTTTCCTGCTGTTGTGGTACAACATTTTGCTATTTAATCAGGACAGGAAGGACCTGAATTTTTACTGCAATAAAACTGAAATTATGAACTGATTTTATAAAATAAAAGCTCAGCTTCCAGCCCTTCTCTTAGATTACAGAATCAAACACAAATTAAAAACAGCCAACCAATCAACTCTCTTACACAAAAGTTTTCACTTGTTTGACTATGAGTTCTGGTGTTATCTGGTTATGTTGAATATTTCTTTTTGTCAAGAGTTCAGGACACCACAAACCAGTGCCATGCAGCCACACTCTCGATTTAGTCATCAACATCAGCCTTCATCCCAGAAACCATAGACATTTTCTGTCTTATGGACATCTGGATGCCAGAGACAAGGCTGACACCCACAAATTAATTTCTTTCTGACCACCAAGTGACCACTAATGAGCAGAAGCCCTTATTCACAGCTGGCTTGTGCCACACCGAGCCTGGAAGTGCCTGGTTCAGTCAGAAAGCAGCCACCCATCTCTTTCCAAAACATTCAATTACATTTTCCCCTGCCTTTGTTTGCCAGACCAAGTGTTAACTCTTCAACCCTGCTTGATCCCAGAGCATATCTAGGACTCTTTCATTGTCTATCCAAGCCAACATGTCCATGCTTTTCCTGGCAGCCCTGCTGTGCTCACACATCTTCACCAGGACGTACACATTACTCCTTTTTAAAGGCCAGCCATCCAACTGCACAAGGGAAGCAGCTGATTAGGTTCTTGCTACAATTATCTACTGAAAGTGGGAGAGTACTTAAGATTTTTTAGGAGAAAAGAGGACTTGACAAAGAAAAGGCAAGATTGCAAGGAGAAGGTGCTACCAAGCCAAGATTTAGTACAATAAATAATGGGAAGTTTCTCGCCTCACACCCTCAGCCTTTCCTTAGCTCTGATGCTCAGTTTCATCTTTGGGCTATGAATGATTCATGGAGCCTTAAAATATATATAATCTATATCTCCTAGAACAAAGAATATTTATTCAGGGGGTTGTGAGGGACCATAGAGCAGCATGTGCGATGCCTGCACTTGGGCTGGGATGTCCCTTGGGAAAGGACCCTTGTGGCTCCCCACTTCTTTCCAAACCCAGAAGTCATTATGAGCTTGAAGCTGAGTTCTGTGGGAGACCCCAGCTCAGTCTCTATGACACAAGGACGTGCTTTCTGCTGAGGGTCTAAAGAACTGCTTTCCTGTATCGTGCCCAGGACCAGCTCAGAGTCAGGCTCTTCTCATCCATCCCTGGCAGCCATAGTGTACAGATACCACCAGTGCACCATAGGGGACTTAAATCATTTATGCAGGATTACAGATGGGGAAGCTGAAGCAAAAACTTACCTTCGTGTCACAGCCTCATCCACTGAACATTTCACCATCCTGGCTTGCAGTTCTCTGCCTCGGGCAGTAGATCACATTTAATGATTGTGTCTGTTCCCTTTCAAATCCAACACCAGTCTCCACCATGAATATTTGACTCCCACTATGCATACAAACATAAATTTATACGTACCCCTGCACCATGATCAGCAAATATCTACTTACTTCTCCAGACAAGAACATCACTTCAGGCAATTCCAAGGGTGTTATGTCAAAGTAACCTCCTTTCCAACCGAAGAGATGGCCATCCTCTGATTTCTTATTGGGGAACCTAAGCATGGACCTGGGTAAAACCTGTGAAAGTTCCAATTCCATGAGGATCCATCCTTACTCAAAAGGGAGCACAGGCAAAAGCACAAGCAAGAGATGGAAAAGTCTCAGACAGGGCAGACTTGGCAGGAAAGTCCTCCATGGCTCATGTCCAGCAACGTATGGGATGCTTCCCTCCCTGTGCTGGCAGGCCAACAGCCCAGGATGAGCTTCAGAATGCTATAAATTAATGGCACAGACATGCCCCAAAAGGATGAACCATCCCTTCAAGGGATCACCCAAATATATTCCTGTGCAGCCCATTTGTCTTTGGTGGTCATTTCAGGATCAGAGAGCTAGATTTCAGTGTATGCTGTACCTACAGCTCGTGATCACCACATTTCCTTGCTCTTTGAAGTCTTAGAGATCTTCTTCTTTAGAAGGCACATTGTTGAACCTGACCCTTTTGGTGTACCTGATGATATCTTTTATGGTCAGGAGTCTTCTTTATTTCCTAAGGGTGACTGGTTTTTTGACAGAAGATGTTCTTCTTCCCTTGTAAGACTGCTATTGATATCAATCTGCCCATTTTCTTTGAGGCTTGGGCCAGTACCACTGAATCCAGGGAAGGAAATTTGGCACAAGATTAGATGCTTCACACATTACAGTCATGCAGAGGAGCTTAAGGACCTACACAGAATAGTACCCAGCTCCCAGGAGTCCCCTTTGAGGTTAAGAGGATTAAAATGAAATTTCAGTCTAGTCACAGGACAGTATTTTCATCCAGGATGCACTGCCAGGGACATTCCTGCCTTCAGAAGCTGTGACTATACAACTCTTCTGCTGGAATCGAATGGCAAGCATTTCATGCGGTTGCAAAAGAGGCGATCCGTCTGTAATGCACACTCTGCTGGCACCAGGCAGAAGGGTTAAGGCACACCAGAGCCTTTTTTGCTTATTGTCGATGAAAATGAGAGACTGGCGCTATCATCAAGTAGCCACCCTTACAGTTCTGTGCTCCTGAGCTTTCTTAAGGAGTGAACAGCCATGCTGAACACCTCCCGCAGCTTGGCCATACCTGCTGGCACCCTGGCTGCATTCTCCAGCTGCCAGTCCTGACCTGGGCAGACAAACAGGAGCAACAGTGGGCATTAACCCCAGTCTCCAACAGTGCTTGGCTCGTCTGTTTTTCTGCTCACACAGAGTGCCAGATCTGCAGCATTTCCAGTCAGAAAAGACCCTGCTAGTTCCTGAGAAGGGACTGTCAGTTTCTCACTGATACTGTCTAATGCAGTCAGTTATCCTTTATGCATTTAGAGCAGATCCATCAAAATAATTCCTGCTAGAGGTCTGAATTCAGCATATTACATATAATAGCTCCCTGTAAGGAAAAAAATGACACTTACCTGTCTCTAAGCAAGTCCCTTCTCAGTTGCCTGCAACATCTGTGCACTGTGAGATGTGATGGCTGTGGGGGACATGTACCTCGAGTTGTTCTAGCAGCACTGAGCGCATGACTGGAGCTTAAACACTCTTAAACTTGCAGCCCCCTCTGGCACCATTTGATGAACAAACGTGTCTCAGGAAACACAAAGCAAACCTGCAGCCACCTTCAGCAGTCTACAGGGGACTGGACCAGGCACTACCAAGGAAGAAGTAACCGTGAACAGCTGCTCCTATCATCCCCAAATATTGCCTGGCATTGATGCAGCAAAAACAAGATGCTCTGTTGATCCAGAATATCTCTAAAATTACCAGGCAACAAGGCCTCATGAGGAAATCTGGGCAGAGGTACAACTCTTTAGCTTGGCAAGACAAGCTCACATTGGCGGTGTTTGAAGTGTGCATGCTACATTATCATGATGCCACCTTACATCCCTGTTATTGGCACCAGGGACCAAATCCCAGCAAGACCAGGCCCTGGACACATACAGAATATCTGCTTGCAAGACCACGAGCTCCTTCTCTGTTGTATCAGATGTTGCAATACACTCCACTGCTTCACCAGTGTAGTCTAAAGACTGCAAACATCCCTCTTTCCCTCTCCCAATTACCTTAATAAACAGCCTGGACACATCTCTGACTCACTTAAGATAATGATGACCTGGCCATGATTAGTTTATTCAGATGTCCTGGCGGTTTACTGAGCCTAATGCGACTCCAGTCTGGCTCTTTCTGAAATGAGCCTCTTTCTCATGAAAGAGGCTGACCTCCAGCAGTGGCTGCACTGCAATCAGCAGATGGAGACCCACATAAAGATAAGACACAGGCTGCTCCCAAAATTCACACTGGAGCCATGAAGGCTACTTGATTTGAAAACAAGCTCTTAAGTACTCCAAAGGCCTGGGGAACAGAAGTTTTTCTTGCCTGCAGGCAGACCTGGTGGGGTGGTACCAGTCGCAAGATATGAAATAGAAACTTTGGGTTAAGGACAACCCCAAATACCAGATTACCAAAGAGCATCTCTTCATATTACATTTCTGGCTGCCTGTCTGAAACATTCACTCACCCAACCTGAGAGCAAAAGCAGCAGCAGTCATCCAGTCACACAACATGAATATCTGAAGCAAACCCTCAGAGAAAAAGGGCCAAATAGTCTGAAATCACAGGCAAATCCTTACAAAAAGCCAACTCATCTGCAGGAATTTGGCACAGGTCACAAATGACTCACTAATAGCAGAGCAAATCATTTAACCAGCGCTTGGAACTAATCTCTCTGCTTTGTAGAGAACAACCCAAATTTATTCCTGCTGATTAGTCACCAGTTACACTCAGAAGTTCAAAATTAATATTAAAGTTCAAATGTAGTTGTCTTGTACATGCACTCTGCTTTACTGCTGGAGAGACCATCATCTTCTCTTAGCAAGGGAATCATCCCTCATTTATTTACCAGGGCTAGGAGTGTGGGTTGAGATTTATTCTAGCTCTTAACTTGACAGGCTTAAAGTCTGAACTTCACCTCAAAGTGCTGTCTGGCAAAAACTCAGTTAACACTCTTGAATTTCTGTACTGATTTCAGTAAAAACAGGCACTTACCACTTCTCTGGAAACCAATTATCAAATCCTAATAAGGAAGACGGACAAACAACCCCCAAAACTTCAATGCTGTATCCAAGGAGGTGATATTCAGAACTGAAGAACAACATCAGGAACTGACACAACCAAACAAAGCTCCCAGCAGAAGCAGAAAGGCATGTCTGCACCCCTGAGCTCTCTGTGTCTTCCACACGTCAGTTTACAAGAAACAGAAATGAAGCCACAATGGGCAAATTAACTTATCTGTATCATTCCTATGTTGTTTTTTAGGGATCAAGAAAGGCACTATCTGTGCAATCCCCTCATGGTGTGGACGCAGGGTAGGATGTCCTACAGCCTGCAGTGCACCCCTGTGGCACAAGCTCAGGCCACCAGAGATGTGGGGCTGGTGGCTGGTGCTCTGTGGCATCAGAGCACATGCTGGTATCACCAAGGAGCCTGCCTGTCATGAGGAAAGTTAGAGGTGGTGGACATCTGAGAAACCACAAAAGGTGCAGGCAAAGCAAAATGCACCACAACAGCAGAGAAAGATACATCATCACTTCCCCGGGTAAAGAACCTTTTCCAGCCATGGGTGTGCACCAGTCTCCTGTCATATTCTTTCCCCTTCAAAGCAGCTGTATGCATTTTACCGGAGCTTGTTAAACTTTTCTGCCAACTGATCAGGGTCTGCAGACACCGGTAAATACACAGTCAGTAAGGACTCTTTGAGTCATTGCATGAACTGCACCACAAACACTTCAAAACGTTAAGCAAAAATTAAGTCACCCAGCATTGATTTCTTGTATGTTCTCTTTCTGCTGCTCCTCCAAACCTGCGGGTTTTATCTTTACTATTGTGATTTTATCTTCTGCTAATCTCCAAGGATCTGCAGCTTGTTCTGGGTACAAATCAGAATGGAGTGGTGACACACTGTTGTAGTTTGCTGAAACAGCAAAAGCACCTTCTTCTGACTGTTCACAGTTCCTGGAACTTCTGCCCCTGCCTCCCTGGACAGCAGGGCAGAGACACATGCTCAAAAGGCCAAAGACCTGGTGGTAAAGAAAACTACCACCTTCAAAAGAAACTCCAGACTCTTAGGAAAGAAGATCTGACTCCTTAAAAACATTTCTAAGTAAACAAAAGAGAAGCAAAGAACATCAAGACTCAGCTGGTGCAACTTGGATACACGGCTGTAAAGATTCAATATACCACAATCTTGGCCTACAGCATCACACACATCAAACACTTGCCTGCAGCAAGTTGAAGCCCAAGGTCCCACTGGGCCATGTGTTGCTTCCATCATGAAGAGAGGTATTGTGCCAGAATCATACCGTGCCCATCACACTCACTCCAGGTATGAACTGAAAGAAATGTGACTCTATCTTTTTAGAGTCAAAACACAAGGAGAAGAACTTTGTTTCTTTGCTTATTCACATGCAAGCTCCATACTCAACAAGAACTGAGAAGACAGGGTTCAGATTTTCAGGAGGAGCTGATACCACTGCTTGCACTCTTCTAAACCAGTACCCCAAGCTCCTTCAGTAATAATCTCTGTAAACAGCTCAAGAGTCATTTGAAGCCAGAGTGGGGAGGGAGAGCAGGACAGCAATATCAACTCATGGTCCAGTGGTCTTGAAGAACACAGAGCCTTCATATTGGTATATCAGGCAACAGAGGCGATCAAGAAGCAAACACAAGGAGAAACAAGTACCCAACCCCTTTACAATGCATGTCAGAGCCTGCAGGCAGAGTTAAGCTAGGTCATTGGGAACTGGCAGCATCAAAAACATTATGAGAACTCCTATGTAAGAACCAGTTGCACTGAAATAGAAAACAAATTGAACTAAGGCTGACCATACCAGCAGCCTAAGTAATTGGATGATCAGCCCTCTGTTTGCGATGCTTCTGGGCTCTGAAACCTGATAACAGACCCTACAGTAGCGGGGAGGAAAAGGCAGAGCTTCCAACACCCAAGTTTGTTTCCCACACCTCAGAAAGGAAAGGGAAATAGGGATAAAATCCCATGCAACTCAGCTACCCATCCCATACGTAAGGCTATATGACAACCACTTGTCTCAGGCATCTCAGTCACCCCTGGAAAGATAAAGATCTCAGCCATCACCTAAACCCGTGAACCACAGCACTCAATCACTTCTAGAGGCATACTTGCTAGAAGGGAATAGCATGTAGAAATTCACTCATATCATCATTTTGAGATATTTACT
Source organism: Tyto alba (assembly GCF_018691265.1). Classification (NCBI taxonomy): domain Eukaryota; kingdom Metazoa; phylum Chordata; class Aves; order Strigiformes; family Tytonidae; genus Tyto; species Tyto alba. Next base: position 8,621,936 of record NW_024881317.1, read on the forward strand.
TCAAAGTCATGCCAGGAAGTTATAGGAACAGAAGGATGCTGGAAAACATGTTTCTATTTTGCTCATCAGAACTCTCACCAGGTTTTCTAAGAGGGTTCCAGCACCATCCACCAATATCAGCTCAAACACACCCCCAGCCTCATGCCCACAGTCACCTGAAGGCTGGCACAGTAGCTTTAAGTCACATAAATGAGACCGTCCAGTAACAATACCAAGTCACAGCCACTAAAACACATCCTCATCCAAGCTCCACATGCTGCAGTGGTTCCTGTCTCTTCCTGGAGCAACCAACCATCCTTACATGAACTCCTGATGAGGAATCCAAGTGCAACACTAGCCTGTACCCCACTGCCTCTACATCAAACACAACCTTGCTAGCTTAATAGAAGGTTAATTGTCCCCAGTGAAGGGACAACAGTCCAACACTGAACAGGAGAGCAATTTGCACAGTCAAGCAGGAAGACCTGCAGCAACACCATGTCCTGAAACAGAAGCACTGCTGTCAGAACAACCTTTTTAGTGTCAAGCTCACTGAGAGGTAAGGCTTCTAATAAAACTCCTTCCACTAAGTATAGAACCTTGTCTTAGTAAATCCTGACACCATCTCCTGGCAGTACTGCCTTGTCCCTGAGAATATGACCATTTTGAGCTACAAAAAAACAACAGGTTGTCAACTGAGATCATCAGCAGTTAAGCTCTCAGGCAAGAAAACATCTTTGTGCCTTATGAGAGTGACAGAAGCAAGAGCTATACCTCAGCAATGTTCCATCACAACTGTAAATCCCACCCTCCGCACCCCCCAAAGAAGCAAACAAACCAGACTCCCCACACATGGATCATCTCATGAAGAAGTAGACTATAGGACGTGTCATTCTGAATGTTTATTTATTTTGTCTTCAAAGAAGAGGCCTGATGCAGCTGTTTCGTTAGAAAATAAAGTGTTTATTAAGAAACTAGACATTGAACACCCCTATAGTCTCTGTGAAAAGGGACCGTCCCATTTCCCATTAGCACAGGATGATAGTTATGGCAAGATAAGAATGCTCAAAGATGGAGGAGTCTCATTGACAGAAAATGAGGTAATGATTTACAATAATTAAAAATAAAATAAAATTAAAAAAAAAAAAAAAACAAGAAAAAAAAAAAAAAAACATCCTTAGACTTACTACTTAAAGCCACCAATTGCAAACGGCCATGACTGGCTTTCGTTTTAAGCAGTGAGGAACCAGAGACTTTAATTGCTGTTAAACAAATTGAGACATTGATCACAGTGGGGAGAACTGCTTTAAATTATGATGTACGGTCCAGAGGATTTCTTCTAAGCAGAGATGGACCTGAGCTGCAAAATTCAATCCTTCCTCTGCTAGGGTGTTTGGGTATAGGCTTCTGGTCCAGGCCCACAGATGTATCTCTACGACAGATACACACAGTTGAGAGCAGAGTCCCTTGAACAGTGCTAGGGAGAGGAGACAGTTCAGACGGACAAGACATCCCCAGGTCAGGTGAGTGACTTCCAGGAGATGGGGAAATTCAGTTCAGACAAGCACCCAGTGATTCACATGCTTGGTGAAGCTCCTCCTCACTCTGTGAATCTGTAGAATTGAGGTGTCAATAACACATGGCCGCAGGTCCTCTCTGGCGGTGCACCTCTTGCATTTCCAGCTCCGATGCGGGCAGGAAACATCGTTGGGAGTTTTGGTCATGGTTTCTGAAGCCATCCAACCTGAGACAGGCCTCCTCATCCTAATGTAGATGCTCCCCTATGCATGTCCATTAACTTAAAGCAATCTGCTACCATTTCTCCTGTACTCTTCTATTGCACTTTACCTTTTTATGCAAATGAACTGGGAGAAGAAGCAAGAGAATGGAATATTCCAGGGACACCCCTATGGAAAGCTGATAACAAAACCCCCTGGCAATCTCTAAGGTGGTTTATGCAGGTCACCTGTAAAGGCAGGATGAAGCAGAACATCCCATTCTGAGGTTTCTGCCCAGTTCTGGTGGAGGGGGACCGTGACTCACTCCAGTGGCAGTGACCCTTCAGGGCTGGTGATTTAGAGATGTCCCTGATGTGATAAGGTCATTTTGGGCCACCAAGAAGGCAAGCAAAGCTGAGTGGCTGGTGAGAAAGCTCCTGGTTGAATACTCCTCTCAGAAAAGTATCTGGCCACACCTGAAGCTTTTGGAAGGTTCTTTTTCCTCTAGAGAAAATCTGCCTCATTTATAGGTTAACACTGATATGTGTAAGCAAATCTATACTTCCCATACACGTGATGTCCAGAGAGTCCAAGGAAAGCCCTGCAAGTTGCCATGAGGGCAGCTGGCTTCTCTTGAGGACAGGATCAATAGGTTTACTTTTCCATCTGAGAGGCTTTGGATGAAGTAAGACAAATGTGGGATGGGAAAGGGAGAGAGAATATGAATATTGGCCAGAAAACAGGATTGATATTCCTGTTTATGCCAGAGAAGAAGCAACAGAATATTTATTTTTCCTCTCCCTCACTCAGTCAGCCTTGAGCTGATGGTTCTGGATGCATGACTGGGTTACAATCAATCTCTAGTTGGGTGGGAATATAGGGGAGAGCTAAAGGGGGCTGGAAAACACTCAGCAACTGAGACCTGCGTGCATCTGATATACTTTTCCACTTTGCTTACTGCCCTAGTCCTGACAAGGACATACACCCTCCTGTGCTATGGATTCTCCATCCATGCAGGAAGTCCAGGCAACTCCTCAGATAAAGCTCATCATTCAAGCAGCAGGGAGAGACCAGAGTATGACAACAATATAGTCAGATCCAACGAGCCGCTCTAACACAGACAGACAGACAGACAAACAAAAAAAGCCTCCTAGAATATGTGCACTTCAAAGATAACCACATTCTCTTCCTGTCAGAGAAGTAAGATTTTTTTTTAGTTTCCATCCTTATTCCTTCCAAAATTATTTTCTGTGCAAGACCTGGGAGCGGGGCTGCCTTTGTTCTTACCAAAAGTCTTCATTCTGCTTTAGTTTCTTCCAGGCTCCCCGCCTTGGCTTGCTCTGGGAGACCTCCCATGGCGGTGCCACATAAGAGGTGATGGCAGCATTCACTGGGTGTTGCGAAGACACAAGCTTACAAGGAAAACTCCAAGCAGGGAGGACATGACTAAAGATGTCAGTTTGGTTGGCTTGGTTGGTTTTGTTTTGTGTTTTATTTTAAAGCAAAAGTACAATTATTTACTGTGTTATTAGGATGACTCCTTTCAACTGGGTTTTAATTCTCTTTATTTGCTCTCATTGCTGCTGTTGTGCCTTGCAGGTATATTTAACGAACACAGCGACCATTGAAGGAAAAGAACAACCCTGTTATCTGGTGACAGAAAACCACAGTTTCAGTTGGCTTTAACGTGTGTACAGGCAGGGCTGTAGAGTCCTATTAGGAGGAGACCTCAATCCATACAGACCACGCTTACTGCTTCCCACCATTTTGAGGGCACAGCCTATAAACTTGACATCAGAACAGGGACTTTTAAGGAGTTTTTAAAAGCCATGACGTCCTTTGCTGAAATAAACACTGACATCCTCAACATAAATGCCTTGGTTAAGAGGTTTGGAATGTCCAGGGAGGCTTATTGGATTCAACATAATTTCTCTGAAACCTAAAGGGGAAAAAAAAACAGAAAAAAGAAAAAAGCAAAATAAAGTAAACGAAAAACAAAAAAGAGCAAAACTAGAAAAAAAGAGAGAGATATCGACACACATGTAATTATTAAAAAAGAACCAAATGAATAACCAGCAAACGGCTGCCATTAAATTAAAGGCAAAATGCCCTCTCCAGGAGAGCTACCTCACTCCGTCTTTCCATTAAGAGCAGGCAATTATTTCATGTGGTGCGTGCAGGCACAAGTGCTCTGAGGACAAGGGGCATGCAAGCAGTCTGGACAGAGAACCAGGAACAACTCTTTTTCTAGTGGTTCCCACTAACCAGGGGTGGAAAAGTCCTAATTCCTACCTGGTCCACCCCCTAAGTAGGGACTGAGGAAAACAGAGAATCTTTCCTATATCTACTTTTCTCTCATGATTTATTTAGTCTGGCTTAACATTTCTGAAGCCAAAGAGTACCATTACAAGGCTGAGGAAACCTGACTCTCATAACCCCATAGACTTCCTTAGCCCCAACTGTCCCATCTACACCAAAACCTGCACACTGGAGGCATCTCCTTACACAACCCCACATCTTTAAAAGTAATTTGAAGGTTTAGGATTTTCCAGAAATACTGGCCAGATGAGAAGGAAAAATAAGTGGATCATAGAACACAGGCATGTTCCTTCCTTCAGTTCCAACAAAGTTACTGGGAAAATATAACATTTTCAAGGGCTATATTAACCTTCTCTTCATAATGCTCCTGCCTTGGGATGCCCCAGCCAAGGAAAATCACTGCTAGCATTTTTCTAACATAGAAATGATTAGACGTTAATTATTATTAGAGATTAACATTATTCTCTGAAGTGACATGCATGTAAATATGCAGGACTTGCCAGAGAATAGTTCTCTGGACCAGAGGGAGCAAACCTGTTGTGGAGCACTGGATGTGAGCACCAGGAGGGAATCCTTCTGCTGAGACATCCAGTCTTACAGCCCTCTCCTCAAGGTCTGACTGAAGGAGGGCATGTTCTGGTTCAGGGCACATCCTGATGATAAGCCTACATTTCCCTTCTTCCTGACTTGAATCCCTGTTTTCTATCATCTTTTGTGCTAAATCTTGCAAGTTATTGCAGAAAGGACCCATGCATTTGTCTTCAGGTATCAGCTCATAATTTTTTACATTATTTTCTCAGATACCTGTTTGTAACTATTTCTACAACTGAGGCCATCCCAGTGGACTGGAAAGAGACATGGCAGGAATAGGCATAGGTCACTGAAGGTAACTGTTAAGACTGCAGTGAAGTTGCTCTAATTTCAGATCAAGTATGTGGACATAAGAGGTTTCTACGCCAGCTTACCAAAATCCCCAGTACAGATCCACTGAGTTGCCATGACCAAGACATGCATGGCAGGACCCTGGGGATTGCCTTAATCTGTCCCAACTTCTCATGGGCCCAAAGGGTTTTTTCAAGAAAATTACTGGGATGTCTTGGCTACACAACTGCTCTAAGGTCTGGAAAATGTTCCTGCTCCTCATACGGTCACAGGATCCTCAAGAAATCAGGTAAGTTAGCCCAAGTCTGGCATCACTAGAGCAGCATGGAGCAGCTTGGATGCCCTTGTGAATTGTCTCATCACAAAAGGTGATTTCCACTAGGCTAGGAAGAGAAAGTTTCTCACACCATATCTACACCATCCAGAAGATTAGTGTTTTTTTCCTATTTCTTCTTTCTACTTTTTCTTCTATAACTATTGATATTTCTTCCTTGCACTATCTTATTCCTTCTGCTTATCAAATGCATGCCTCTTTTGATTAACCTGAGGATGTAGAGAAAGGCTGTTTGTTTGGTTTGGAACTGTTTAAACTTGTTTGGGGAAAACTATCTGTTATTCTCAGTGGCCCTGAAGGGCTGGTCCACATGGGAGAGAGTAAACCAGGCTCAGCTTCGGTTCATGTGTCATAAACAAAATTCACAGGCCTATTCCAAGTGTTGAAATATCATTAGTAGTGAGAAGGAGCCTCACTCAACTCTTAGAGCCAAAGCAGAGTTTAAAGAGCTGGTGCTTGTAAGTATCTATGTATATTAAGTCCATTTCTTATCAGTGTCACTGGGAGACAAATAAACATGGCAGCCTTGAATGTCACTATTTATCATGGGTTTTTTTTCATAATATAGATATATTTTATGGCCACCAAAGGATAGCTGGGAAAGTCTATACTCAACAATACCAAGTATCTCCAAGGAACACTCCTGTCTGCTTTATTTTCTTTGCATTTCTTAGCTCTGCTAAATTAAGGCAATTCCACTTCTGCCGGACAACATCCAACAGACCTAAAAACCCACTGGGGACACACAGCCTCAGAAAAGGGACATGTGAAAGATCAGCAAGACTTAAGGCTGGGGATGACAAGGGCTTTGCTCTTTGTCATCAGCACTAAGCTGTGGATCCCAGCTGCAGGGATCTCCAGCAACAGTGGGGTCTTTGCAGAATAGGACTGCAGTAGGGGTTACCCCATAACTGACATGAAGTTGTAACTGAGGGATGATGAGGAACGTCTAGGACAGCCCACGTTTCTGAAGCTTAGGGGCTGAACACACATACCGCTCACTTGGGAAAGCAATGCAGCATCAGTCATTTTGGCATCCTCTCCTTCTGATTTATTAAAGTTCTCAAAGAATCTGAAAAAAAACATGCTTCTCTCCTGACTGTTTTTCTCCCTTTCCTCACTGCTGTCTCCCATATTGTACTTCTACCTTCAACCCCATTCTCTTGTATGGAGCAGAAACCAACAAGGGTCTTGCTAGGTTTATGTCTGCGCTGTCAGATGTGAGATGGATGATGTTCACTGAGATGTCCAGGGTTAAAATGGGTGAATCTCAACAGGTTCAGAGTTTGGATGCTGCTATGACAAATGTCATTTTTCTACCATCAAAGATATTAGCTCCTGAAAAACTAGCTTGGAAATGTCTTAAAGAATGTGGGTGGTTTTATTTTTTTTTTCCCAAGAAAAAAAAAAAAAAAAAAAAAAAAAAAAGATAAATAAAAGTGTTCACCTTCTTAGAACAAGTTGGGGAAAATTTAAAACCAGTTCTTTTTGTGGAGTTTCGCATTTGTTAGTGCTAGCCAAAAAATGGGAGGAAAAATACTATCTTTGACATTGTTTATAGATTTGGAGGGAAACTCCAATGTACAAGCCTGAAAATAGTAAGAAGGTAAAAAACCCCACCCTGTAGATTCAGATCAAAAGCATCTCCAAAGACTTACAAAATTGGGTGAGGTCTGACAGTTTAAATTTTGTGCTTCTCTCTTCTAGTGAGACCACTTTAATTCAAAAATGTGATAATGTCTCTACTAATAGCCATGATATGGTAGTGGAATAAATGTATGGAGTGTGTTGGAGAATAAGGAAGGAGGAATGAGGTCAGATTGGCTGTGCAGTCTAACAGCTTGAGATGGAGGGGGCAGATAGGACGTTTCTCTAAGCAGGCTGGGAGGATGTGGCAATAAAAGGACAAGAAAATTGAAAGCAACCAAACCATGCAATCAGTTTTTGTCCTCAACCTTGGCCATCCACTTAGTCCTCCAGAGCTCTCTCGAGTTTCCCAACACCCTGGCTAATGGATCTCAGTCACTCTGCCCCATGCACATTCCCAATCCAGCCTACAGACATTGCCCTGCAAGAAACACCCGTCCTCCACTGAGAGCAAGACTAAGGAGACAAACCAGATAATTTTGCCTCCCCTTCACTGTTAGCCTTCTGGTAGAATTGCAACCATTCAAATATATCATGCTTCTAGTGCTTTTGAGATCTGAGGCTTCTCCATGTCACCTGAGAAGATCAGCAGGGAACATGACACAGGAAAACAAGGGAACAACGCAGAAAATGATGCACAGCTCCTCACGGCAGCCCCATCCACCACAGCAGGAGTGGTGTAGCCCAGTTTTGAAACCCAAAGATGGAAACTGTGTCTGAAACAGCAGCATAAATTGCTGTGGGAATGGATAAGAAAAGCAACGTGATGCAATGTAATGACTGACAAAAAAATGGGTTAAACAAAAATAGCAAATTAGGGGCAACAAGCTGGCCAAACATAACACTGCTATCCACACAGCCCACATTAGGCAACGAAGCTTTGATCTCTCTTCTGTGTTACAGCAGAATTTATGATATAAAGGAAAAGCAATAGGAGACTCCAATAACAGTGTACATTTTATCTTTCCCTATGTACAGATATGAAGTATGAAAAACATCAAAGAAGGCATGAAAACCATCAAGCTTGGTCTGCATCCAGAGTGAAGGAAACAGCCATCCGTCTAGTCAAAGCCAGGATTGATATGTCTATATCTGAGGGGAAAGCAACACAGCAATCCAGGTTTCCTGTCATGGATGGGTTCATTTGCAGGGCTATGATATAAAACCCTCTTTTTTTTCTCTCCCCACAACATATAGCAGGGTGAGATTCAAACCAGCCTTAGACCTCACTTGCCACAACAAAGCAGGCCATGGAAGCTCAGAAGCACACCATGAGGTTTTCCCTGACGTTCTCTACTGCAGATAAGCACATCATCTCCTCTACTGTCCAGGGTAAAGTCAAAGAACCTAGATCTCCTCTCATTTACATCAGCCCAAGACTGTTAACCACAATGGAAAAACCACAAGAAAATTCAGCCCACAGATGAATTTTACACTGATACACAGACCTGAAGCAGATCTTCAAGTAGATAACAGCTCTTTTAAGATTCACAAAAAGGCTTTGAGAGCTACAGAAATGCTTATGATCATTTTCATGGAAACAGGGTCCTTATTCCCTTCCACAGCAGCTCACCTTGTATCTTTGTTCATTTTCCATGGTTAAACCTCAGGCATAAGAGTCTCCCACTTTAGTCAATGAGACTTGACGTCACTGGAAACCTCTTGGGGATGTGCTAGATGGAGTTCTAGCTACAGTTTGTGGCATCTTCATCTTCTCCACAACCCAAAATCACGAGCAGGGGATCGCAGCACTGCATGTGTTTTTGAGGGCAGGAAAGGGAAGAGACAGACTGAGAGCAAGAGAAACAGCAGAAGTAAATGGGTCCAAAAGATCCCATTTCTACACAAATTTTTCTCATGCTTAACTAGAGCAGAGGAAGGGGTAGGACAATACCGCAGGCACTCAACAGCTGAACAATATTCTTTGAGAAAAGAGCAGCGTTCACAGCTTTCCATGCAGTGAACTCTTTAAGACTATGTAAGATTCATTAAAACTTTGGTCATAGGAATTCCAGTATCCATTGCATTTCTACTGTTGCCATTGTTATTGTGGGCCATGTCCATATTAGCCGGGATCACAAGTTTGTTTTCTCTGGAACTCTTTCATGGATGGAGTAGTTCCAAGATACTAAATGATGTAGCCTGATAGCTCAGGAGGCAGAGCTCCAAGATTCCCCACCGATCCCCCCTTAGGAAAAGCCCCAAAGTAGGAAAGCACTTACCAGGGTATACAATTAAAAATAAGAAGGGGGGAAAAAAAAAAAAAAAAAAAAAAAAAAGGGGAAAAAAAAAAAAAAAACAAAAAAACAACAAACAACTATTTAAGACCAAAGACAAAATAAAAAGGCCATTTTCAGGTCTGAGATGCCCTGTGATTTAAGTCAAGGCTACTCTCCCTGTCCAGAGGCACAGACAATGCTTTTCTCCAGACTGCACAGAGGTGCAACTATTTAAAGCCTCTCGGAGGCCCACTGCATGATGGAAAGCAGCCAGATCAGTTGGGCCTCATTGGTTTTGTTTTCATTAGATTGAAGCCAGAGTATGTGAAATTACTTGTAAGAGGACCAGGGAAGGGGGAAGGACTGGGCACCCAGCAGTTTCACCCGCAACATGCAGAGCTTAGACTCTGCCTTACTTAAACAGTACTGGGTCAGAGAGAAGGTACCTGAGCAAAGAGGATGGTTGTTTTGTCCCTCATGACACTCATGACCTTGCAAATGTGTGTGGCAAAACTTGGGGTTTATAGGCCAGCCATGAGAATGAGCTGCAGGAAGGTGTTTGCAAAATGCCTGAAGAATATGGTGGTAGCTGACATCCTGGGCATTATCAAGCTGTTACCCTGCCTCTGTCCCTCTGTGCGTTTGCACCTCTATGTCCAGGATCCTTCTCCTCTGCAATTCTCACTGCCTTGAGCAACAACTGTGGCTCCCTGCCTCTGCAAGTCTCTGTTTCTCACCACTGTGCACTTTCTCTGCCTCTGCATTCTACAAAGCCCTTGGGACCTGGCATAAAAGATCTTACCCCAACAAGTAATACATCATTTTCATATATATTCTTTTGTCAATTTTTAATTTTTTTTTTTCTCAAGTCAGCCCCCAGAGTGCTGCCAATTTAAGCACTGTGCACAATGTTACAAGAGCTTCTCATTTCCACTTTGCCTGACAGGTATCTACATCCCTCTGACACCGCCTCTGTTCCCCAGCTGCTTCAGATAGCAATAGTTACCCTAAGCGCTCTACACAGAGTTACTGAAACCACTGACTAATCTGCCCAGAAATTAATATCCACTGGGAAAGAAGCTGTTTGGGCTCGTGTTCCATAATTGCTGATTAATTTCAATTATGGTACAGCTGATCCACCAGTACCACAGATTGCCACATCAAAGAGCCAACCAGCAAAGGAAGCCTCTGAGTTAGAACAGCAACAGCCCTGCTGCAAACTTCCTTTTCAACTGGAGTGCGCTTCATAAACATTAATTTGTTAGGCCTCATTCATTCCCTGGGGAGTCAGGAGCTGTTATATTCACTACACAGATGGCAAAATGCTGGCATGGAGTGGGACCATGGTTTCTCCAAGGTCCCTGCAGGAACTGATGACAGTTGTGGGCACTTCTCCAGGAACTCTGGGGTCTATAAGGGGACAGAAGTACTTGGTAAAGCCAGATGGTTGGGATACGAGAGTAAACACCGAAAGGAAACACACACAGTGGATAGGAAAGCACACAACTGCTTCAGTTTGCATCTGGGACCTTCCTTGCCCAGGTAGCGCCAGTGATGTTCTCCTGCTTTTCAGAGGACAGGAGAAGGCTGGTGAAGGAGCCCCCAGGATAAATCCTTGTTTGCTCAAGTCTCTTTGCTCTGCTATCTGCTCCAGAAATAGCTTAAGTTGTCTAGAAAAGCCAGAGCTGCCCTCCAGGAAACGCAGGAGTCGTACAAGCCCAAGAGCCCAAAGTGTTGGGAGGAGCATCCTGTGGGGAAATGTGATTCCGTGGAGTTTAGAAGCTGAGGATGGAAACTGAGGAGTGAGGGAGATCTCAGTAGGCAAGGATGCATCGAGCACTAGAAGAGTTGTAAATGAGAACAGGAAGAGCTGAGGGCAAAAACACAGTGAGAGCAGCAGGGAGCCTTGAGGAACAAGGTTTTGTTGATTTTTTATCAACATTTTGATGTTTGGATGTTGTGTTGTCCTTTGTGCCTCTCCAGCGCTCCTACTCTGCTGATTGTTTTGGAAATGAAGGCTGCCAGAACAGCTCTTCTTTTGATAATTGCCCCACTAGATGGTTCTCGAAATAAATTGCCTTCTGCACCAAAATATATCAGAGGAGTGTCATTAATATTCCCAGAGGAGAGGTCCCAACTCCAGATTTTGTTTCAAGGCCATGTTTTGGTACCTGCCACTGTGTGGCAAGTTATAAAACACACACCCCAGGGCAGGCAGTGCTTTCCCCAAGGGAAGAGGAGACAGTAAATGGAGAAGCTTAAGTTTGAGCTGGGATCACGCTGCTCCCCAGGAACAATTTGGATAGTTTCAACCAAATGTGTATCAGGCATCTGTGGTGGCCTTCATTCTGCAGGAGAGGAGAAAGAGCTTTGCTCCCACAAAACCCACATGAAACATAGTATGTTTTTTGCAAGAGAAGGTATGAAATGCCTGCAAAGATCCTTGCAGCCAGAAAAGCAGAGATGAGGTGAGTGGCAAGCCCCCTCAGGCAGTGTACCAGGGGGAGATCCTCACTCCACCCTGCTTTGGAGAGCAGGGAAGCTCTGGCATGTAACAGCAGGGCAGCAAATGAAGACTTAAGCCCAAAATGTGTGGCTGCTGTGAATTAGGAGTTTTCTTTCAAAGGAGGGAGGAAGGACCAGGGTTTCTTTCCTACAAGGTTTTTCCAGCAGGTGGTCCAGCTGTGAATTTTTGCTGTGGCAGTCAGCTCCAAGCTTAACAAACTACATGACTGCCAGACCCTTCTCTGACTCAGTTTCATTCTGGTTCTGAAAAGAAGTCTCCCTCTCTCTTTTCTCACTCTCACATCAAGTCACTTAAATGCACAAGGCATTTAAAGCACTTCAGCCCAATCTTATTTCACACCATATAATTCTATACAAGCCTTTGTTTCTGCCCTGCTTGTGTCATTGGCATGTGCTGATCAAATATCAACAGAGATGAGGGACAGGGAAGGGGCCGAGCTCCCAGGCCTCCAAATGGAGAGGCACTACAACATAGAAACTCCCAGGAATGCAACTATCCAAAATCCATCGGATTTCATGCTTGAGAAAAAGGGAAACAGCTTTACTTAAAAAATAAGTTCTTTCTTATTCTCCATTATCTATCATCAGAAGTCCTTCCTGCCACCACAGCCAGGACATGTCTTCCTTGACACTGTTCCACATAACATCCTTGTCTCTAAATTGGAGACACATGGATTTGATAGATCGACCACTTGGTGGATAAGGAATTGTCTGGATGGTCACACTCTAAGGATCAATGTCCAAGTAGAGAGCAATGACGAGTGGCATTCCTCAGTGGTTGGTGTTGGGACTGGTGCTGTTTAACATCTTTGTTGGAGACACAGACAGTGATATTGAGTGCACCCTCAGCAAGTTCGCCGATAGCACCAAGCTGTGTAGTGCAGTTGACATGCTGGAGGGGCATGAACAAGCTTGAGAGTTGGGCCCGTGCAAACCTCATGAAGTTCAACAAAGCCAAGTGCAAGGTCCTGCACACAGGTCAAGACAATCTCAAGCACAAATCCAGGCTGGGCAAAGAGTGGATTGAGTGCAGACCTGCAGAGAAGAACTTGGGGGTATCAGTGGATGGAAAACTTACTGTGAGCCAGAAATGTGCGCGCTCAGCCCAGAAAGCCAACCATGTCCTGGGCTGCATCAAGAGAAGTGTGGCCAGCAGGTCAAGGGAGGGGATTCTCTGCCTCTACGCTGCTCTCGTGAGACCCCCCCTGAAGTGCTGTGTCCAGCTCTGGGGCCCACAACATAAGAACATGGACCTGCTCAAGCAGGTCCAGAGGATGCCACAAAGATGATCAGGGGCTGAGGCACCTCCCTCATGAGGACAGGCTTAGAGAGGTGGGGTTGTTCGGCCTGAAGAAAAGAAGGCTCTAAGGAGACCTCAGAGCTTCCTTCCAGTGCTTAAAGGGGGCTACAGGAAAGGTGGGGAGGGACTCTTTATCAGGGGTGTGGGCATAGGACAAGAGGTAATGGTTTTAAACTGAAAGAGGGTAGGTTTAGATTAGATATAAGGAAGAAATTCTTTCCTGTGAGGGTGGTGAGACACTGACACAGGGTGCCCAGAGCAGCTGTGGCTGCCCCCTCCCTGGAAGGGTTCAAGGCCAGGTTGGACGGGGCTGGGAGCCCCCTGGGCTGGGGGAAGGGGGCCCTGCCCAGGGCCAGGGGGTTGGGACTAGATGATCTTTTAAGGTCTCTTCCAACCCAAACCATTCTATGATTCATCTATGTACACCGATACTTGAAGCAAGAGCTGCCCACACCAGGACAAAAGCATGCAAAAACATAAACTTCTAATGGCACTTTTGTATTTGCACATGCAACTAAATCTAAGAAATCACAGTCCACAACTCTGGATTCAACCTCAGTGTCAAAACCAGCCCATGCACAGAGGAAACCAAGCTGAGCAATACCAGAAGTGCCAGCAGAAATCAGGGAGATTATGCACACAACCTGCTGCATGTGGGACACGTGGGATGGCCAGTGAGGAAGCATGTGAGAGGAAAGCAGAGAGTGATGTTGCATCACAGAGCACGTGGCAGGGAGCAGAGGAGTACTGGAAAGGGGCTGGAGAGAGCACAAGCACACATGTGTGGGGCTGAGAGCATAACGCTGCTGAACATTTACTCTCACTTTACATTACGGATTTAATGGCTTTTAACAGAAGACTTTGTAAGTGATCAGGAATTGGAACAAAAGGAGCTGGGGGAATAATTATTCTAACCAGGGGAGCTAAAGAACATGGCAAAATCGCGTGCTGAGCAATCATGCTAATTAAAGGCACCCAGAAGAATCAGGATAGAAACACCAAATGGTTTTCACTCCGCTGCCCTAATCCACTAACTGCCTCGTCACTTTGACTCCCACCAGCTGTGGGAAGGACAGCTCTAGGTGAGTTGGTTTGTAGCAATAAAGGATGGAGCTAAACAAGTGACACAGAGGGGTTGGTCCCCTCTGCAGCAGGTTGGAGTGATGGTTGGCTTGCCAGCCTGAAGAGCAGCTGCTTTGCACCAGCAGCCTTGCAGGGGGTTGGGGGGCAAATGCCCCCACAAACTTTGGCTGAGCAGCAAGGATCCAAACACACTTCCCAGAAAGCAGAATGGCTGCTGGCAACTACCAGCACAGGGCTAAACACAACCCAAAGACACAGCCCTAGTCCTTTTGGCCCGGTCAGCCCTGCTGTGTGACTGTATCTCTGCAATTAGCTGTGTTATGTGGCTCAGTATGGTGGTCTGTCCTGGGCTGTATCCAGGGAACATGTTTCCAGTGCCACATCAGAGCTCTGGCAGCACTGAGCATGCTGTTTCCCTGTCTCCACAGCTTTGGTCATCACTGGGTTGGGAACCCTCAGTTTGATGCAGGGCCTTCCCAACAAGTAAGGACATCTTCTAAAAATGGGTATCATCCTGATCTTCTAGTGCTTAAAATGCCAGCTAGGGTTCATGCCATTCTAGCATCTGAAAAGCAAGAACTAACACTACAACATGGGCAATTTTACACCCAGAAAAAGTGGGGACTAGGAAAATGTCCATATTGTAGGGAAAGGAAATTAACACAATATTGCTCCAACAGACTAGAGGCTTTACAGACCCAAATAAAAACTCCTATGCACTCAGTCTGGAGTAAAATCCAAGACAGACTCCTCAAGAAGCTGTTGGGGATGTCAGGGGGGATCTTCCTCAGACACTGATGGAGTCTAACAGGGTAGCACATGCCAAGGCAGATGGGTCCAGAAAACACAATTAACAGAACAAGACACACAGTGGTGAAATCACATGCCAAGTACCAAGAAGTCTCTCTCTGTCTTTTCCAAACTTCAGGAGAAGGTCCACCTCTGATAACTGGAAGAGATGCAAGTGCTTTTGCAACAGTCACCTGCATTGGCACCGAGAGAGAGCTGTATGTAGGGGAGGTGGAGCACCAGAAAAGTGAATGCTAACAATTTCCATCAAGTAAGAGCTTTCTATTTAAAAAGCAATGGTTTGTTTGTTAATCAACAGGTCCATTAACACAGAGAAAATGCCTCTCTAATGGACACCCACAGGATCACAGGCTGAACTATCTGTGTGTGGCATTTTTTGATTGATTCACCCTAAAGATCATCAAGTAAATGAGAGAGGATGTAATATTTCTGCAGGAAACATTCCACAGCGGATGCATTGATTGCGACACTCAGCCAGCTGCTGTGTGCCAGTCTCTTCTTAAATAGACTTCATATTTGATTCTCTGATTAAATATTTTGAAACCAAGAACAAATCAGAGACATTGGCTCAACTGTGCCAGGTGCTTGGCCCATGGAGACCTGGTATCCTGCCAAGGAGGATCACATGAGTGGCCAATGTCCAACCTGCTCCCTTTCTTCCTGCCCTCAAGGCTCACAATCCCATTCCCCTGGTCCTTGCTTAGCCACCCAGATCACTGCCATTCCAGTGTCAGGCCTTTTCCTGACACAGTTAAATCCTTCATCCAAGCCAAGGAAGCCTGCTTGGTGACACACCAGGAACACAGATCTGTTGACTCATTTATTCAACTCCTACCTGCAGATAAAGCTGCAAAATCATGGTCTGTTTTGCCTGCCAACAACTCTCTGATTCCTGCTGTGTCACCACAACAAGTCCATTTTTAATCAAACGCCCAATGAACACCCAATGGGACAGGAGGAGGCAAAGCTGAGAATGAGGAATACCCTAAAAACAAATTAAGAAAGTCCAGGGCCCATCAGGAAAATAACAATGAAACCATCAGCTGAATAACTTGCCACACTAGCAATCCCAGCTGGCAGAGATGGCCCACAAGGCAGAGCTAAGCACTTGCTGCAATCTTCAATTTGCAAAAGCAGGTTCTTTTTCCCCACAAACCAAACACTGGGCTGACACTTCCTTTTATGAGCTGCTGAAAAAACACCGTCTTCTTTACAAGCTCTACAAGAACACAGTGACACTTCCAGCTTATGAGCAAGCCCTGTCACCACTCACCAAGCCACAGCCTTGGAGCTGTTGAAGCTGCCCCGAATGAGACCAGCAGGGTCAAGAGACCTGGGCTGCTGCCACCACTTCTGAAATGACATGCTTATTTCACATGTAAATAAGCCACACAAATAGAGAACAAACCCTTATTTTCCCCTCTGAGCTACTCAAATAATAGAGGCATAAGGGAGGTTAAGGGTCTTTGAGGCAGGTGAAACACAGAGGTACCAAGGATTGAGCATCTAATTGGAGACAAAAGCAGAAAACTAAACACCCAGGTCCCACCGGGAGACCCAGTTAACCCTCCCCTCCAGAGATAAGCTCTATCAAGGGGGCATCCAGCCTGTTGGAATGACACCTTGAGGCAAATCAAAGATGCCAGAAGCTACAAATGAGGGTCTTTCTCTGCTGTGGCTTCCATCCTTTCTCTCCTTCAGTACCAGCAGGAAAAAGAAAAAAAATAAAAAGAGCCTGCAGGTCCCATTCAGGCTGAACTATGTGTGTCATCACAGCCTCACAAACAGGCAACAAGGTAAGAGCTACAGGTATGAGCTTGGCCATGGACGCTGGGCTTCTGCCCCCACTTCCTTTCTTTTCAAATAAAATAAAATCAAGTTTGTATTGACTACTGAGAAAATGAGACAACATTATACAGGACACGACCCTCTGCAATCAAATTAGGTCATTACAACACTATAACCAGCATGGAATATGTAGCCCTGATAGCGTATAGGATCATGGAGAATGATTTTAGGCAGCAAACGCTGAAAGACAAAAATGAATCATAGCAGGACATCAAGTGAAACCAGAGCGTAGGATAAGTTTGGAGCGTCAGGAGCGAGCAGCACTCTTGTCTCAGGGCTTCCCTCACAAGTCCTTCCTATGTCCCTATTCCAACTGGCCTGCCACTTCTCAAGAGCTAGTCATTAAAAACATAGAAAGTGATGGGAAATATCTTTGCCACTTCCTGCACAGCTTACTTGCTTCCCCTCCCTGGAGCTCTGGTGGTTTCCAAAAGAGTAAAGCCACTATTCACAGAGCAGGTTTCCAGCCATGGCCCTCATTGTGTCAGCAAAATGCCCAACATCAACACAATCAAGATGTTGATTTCAGGAGTGCTGAGATCTGTTTAGATAGGGGACTTAACGCCCTAATTTTACTTTGCACACAGATCAACAGAATATAAAAAACAATTTCATAGTCCAGCTGTGCGGACTTTTGTCATCATGGATTAGCACACAGGTCTCCTCCCATCTCTGTCCCCCAGATCACATCTCTCAAACATCTCCTGTCCCCTTCCTCAGTGTACCCCTACACAGATCACCCTCCATCCCAGCTCCCTCATACCCTGAGCTGCTGAGCAATTTCCACCAGAGACAATTCCATAGAGTTACCTCAACCCAAACATCCCTCTGAGGAGAGGGAAGTCTCCAGTAGTCCAGGTGCACATTTTGGTAGGTATTTATGGTGATGTGAAGGCCACCACGTCTCTGGAAAGATGAAGGTGGGTTAGCACTAGGCATAGCAGCAGTGCTCTTCATCACTATACCAGGACTGTGAGGATCTAGATGTGGAGCCTGGGCTCTGTGTGATCGGGGAGGTGAGTCTTCCCACCCCAGGCAGGTCAAAACTCAGCTCAGCACAAGTCCCCCAGTGCCTGTTTCACCCCATCAGGCAGAGGAATATGCACCCAATATATTCATCCTACTACACACAGGAAGGAGGACACAAACCTTCCTAAAACCTATGATTTACATAGCAGTCTGTGGCTGTGTATTCCCAACTGCATAATGAGTACATTAACTTTAGCTAAGCTGATTCTCCAGAGATGAAGAGATGGAAAAGAATAATCGAAGCAAACTGTGATAGAGTTTTTGATTAAGCAGCTGATGATCAATAAAAGTTATATGCAGGGCACAGAGTGTTAATGAGGTACCATTCCTGTAGCAAAGAAACACCTGAGCCCATGCTCCCCACTCAACACAGTCCACAGAGGTCAGCAAGACCTGTTCCTCCTGGACTGACAACCTGAGAACACAGGCTACAGAGTCCACAGGTCTCCCCTGCCCTCATTCCTATTAGAAAGGAAGAAGGGTGGAAGAAGAAAAAGAAATAACATTAAAGAGGAACATGGCTAACAACCTGATTCAAGGCTTGAGATGCTATGTTTGGGGGGGAGGGAAAAATAAATTGAAAAAGCATTCATAACCTTCTTGGACAGCTCCATTAATTTAAAGAGGCCTTAGAGCTCTGCAGCTATAACATCAGCATCTAGCACACCTACAGCAGGGAGCCAGAAGGACCAGCCAGTCAGGCTACCAGCTCTCTGCAACCAGCAATGCAAGGCACAAAATGACCCACAGCACAACCTGCAATTACTATCCCATTATCCCTCCCCCCCACAATGATGTCACTGCAAAGAAGTATTAGGTGTTAAATTTTAATACTTATTAATATCTAAAATTCATCCCCAAAAGATTCTAAGATGTTGAAGAGTGGACTTTGCAGAGAGTTTCTCATAATAATGTAGCCACCCGTTTAATAGCACACAGCAGCAAGGCTGCACAAGGGTTTCAGAAAACAAGTGGAAAGGAGAGTTTCATATGAAAGCTACAGAGACGATACAAGGCTCAGATCAGCAGAGACATAGAATATCATTACATCTGACTGAATTTAGCTATCTCACTGTAACTAATCATTTTACTCTTCCAGAGATGTCCAGAGAACTGTCAGTGACCACAGGGAGCTGCTAGGATCTTTGTATTACATTTCCTCCCAAAGTTGCCTCCTCTGACAGCCCAGCCCAGCCTGCCTACAAAAGGGATTTGTTTTCCCAAAACTCACTTAGCCTTCCCATCCTTGGAGGGCCTAAGGAAAGCTGAGAAAAAATCAGCAGACAGGATACTCTTTCTGGAGTGTCCCAAAGGGAACAGAGGGGAAGAACAGCACATTAGGATTTCTCCCCCAATTTCTCAAATTCTCACGGAACTGGGGTTTGCAATTGCCCTCTGTAGAGACCATGTCAAGACAGATCATTAATACTACTTGACGCTGAGGATCTCTTGTATTAAAGAAGCACTGCAATTACTTAGTTCAAATCTCTATATTATTCATAAGATCCATATCTATCATGGATATAGTATTTACACTGCTATGGGGAAATGTAATAAATAAGGCAATAAGCGCTTCCTCCATCCAGGTCAAGATGAAAGTCTGCATCTTGGAGAGCAGCACTTTCCTTGGGCAGCACGGCTCCTATCCCAGGCTCCCCACTTAATTCCTTCAGCCAGAAACTAAAGCCAAGGCAAAAAACAACTGTTCTTCCTCTGAGCCCAGCACTCAGGCTCCAACCAACTCCAACCAAGAGGGCCAGGAGATAATGCTTAGTTGGAATGAGGTCGGCAGAGCTCCTGGGAGATCATCGAGGAAAGGTCTCTTCAGAATTAGTTCAGAGCGTGAAGCAGAAACGTGTTAGACTGTAGCATGACCCCCATGAAAGTGAAAAGGGAGAATTTGATCTACCTGGAAATGAACAGGAAAAGCTTAAATTGCTGTTTTGTGGGACCATAATCTACATCTGACAGCTCCAAAAACTTGTTTGTCCATCTAAACTCCTGATTTCAAAAGACTGGCTGTAGAAGGACTTCAGGTGGCAACTCATAAACACACAACGTGGTCCAGTGGTCTGAACATGGGCCAGACTGATAGCTGTCAGCAATGTGGTGTGACCTTGAGCAAATTGATGTATTTCCAGCTGCCTCCCCTCATCCATAAAGTGGAGATGAAGATGTTTAGCCCCTTGATGGGCTGGAAGGAGAAATGCCTCTTTCCAGGAAATAGTGGAGGTACAAGATGACAGGTTACTTCTCCTCATTAAGAAGAGAATAAAATATAAACCACCCCTCAAATACTCAGCTGCCTGCTATGCTCTCAGTAAGGTTCCCCTGACATTTGGGCTCTGCTGGGATCTGCCATGAGAACAAGACAGTCCCACCCCACTCCATCTATGGAATTTGCCCTGAATTTATTTTTAACACAGTTGTCACTGTGAACATTTGTGGTGGGACTTGTATGGCTTCAGTGCTGATCACTGACTCTGAGATAGCCTCACCCTGTTTGTGCCGATAGCCAGGACCGTCAAGAGAACAGATGGCACAATCTCTCCCATCCTGAACAAGGTGTCTAACAGGGGGCAGACCCAAAGCATCCTATCTCCTTCCATGTGTAGGAAGGAAGCTTTGGACTACCACCTCAGATGGAGCTTCTCCTGCTGTCTGGGGTTAACTAACTTGTCCTAGAACATAAGACACATCAAACAGGCCCCTAAACTGAGCTTAAAATGATCTTTCAAAACTGGAGCCCTTTACCAAGCTCTTTATTTCTTTTTGGTTTTGGACTGTGAGCAATGGGATAGAGCAGAAACTGTGGTTCATCTGAGAGAAGACATGAAGATTGGACTGCAACTTTCTGGTATATCAAGACCTCACGTATGTCTTGAAGCATGAGGTCCTTTTCTTTGGCATACATCTGATGGCCACCATCTCCCCTTGATCAATGCTCCACATCAATTACTGTGCAGAGATGTAAAATGACTGATAATTTTAATACAAAGGGCCTGTCGTTTATTTATTAGCTGGTGACAGGCCCTGCAGTCCGGGATGGATGCATTATAAATCAACTGCATTTCTAACCATTAAAAATTAATTCAATTCATAATGTAGGATGCCCGTAATTTCCTTATTAGTGTTGAATGTGAAGGATTTTTCTTTCTCTTCCCTTGATTTTACTTTGTTTCTTTGATTTCCCAAAGATCTTGCTCATCTGAGGATTAGCTTAACTTAATCATGCAAGAGGAAGGTGAAGGGGTTGGAAGGGGTGGGGGGAGACAAGAGATGAAGTCACTTTGTTCCAGTGTTTTCTTCTAATTACAAATTTGCCATATATACTTAGGAGACCTAGCTTCATTGTCTCCTAGTCACACCAGAGAAACTGCTTATCCTGAATCCAAAAGATGCTTGTAGGGGAAAAAAAAATAGATCCCTTTTCCCTCATAAAGAGAAAAAAAGGAGGTACGGTGGTGGCACAGGGAAGGATGATGTAAAACTTGTTAAAATGTATTAGCAAGACAAGAAGGGGTGTCCAAACATCATAAACCAGTAACATTTCAAATAGATCAAACATATATGTATGATATATATATATAAATAGGTAGGTATAGTAAACTTCAGACTCAGTACTCCAGTTCATTGATGAAAAATAGGTTAGTAGGGCTGAAAGAAAGGCGTGACATTTTTGCAGACCCACAACCATGACAGAGAACCACAGGTACTGCTGCAACATCAGCAGCAAATAGGAACTTAGAACTAACATCATGAAAAGCTGAGTCTACATGAACCTGTAAGTCATTGCCTAGTTTGAGTATTGCATTCTGTAGTGACCACACTTAGATGCAGACAACAGGACAGCCTGATCGTTGATGTGGTACATACAGAAATTTTCATGCTTTCACTGAGTCTCAGTTCATTCCCATCTCTTAAAAGGATCTATCCAGGCAGAGGCAGGGAGAGAGAACTCGAAAAACAGATTCAAGCAGGGTTCAGCATTAGGTAACTTGCAGTCTGTTTAGGAATGAGCGTGCAGGAATCTAAAAATGGATTATGCAATAAACCCTGCCTTAATGGGAGACAAGTCTGGGCATCAAGAGCAATCCTTACATGCTGTGAATTCAATGTACTTTTCACCTTAAGACACTTGCATACAAATCTTACATCAGTTACACGTGGAAATGAGTTTGCTGAATTCTCAGCCAGGTCTGTTCACTTCAGTAAATCACACTGAGTTCAACAAGGCTAGTGCTTTACACTTAAACACGGTGCAAGACAGCTGCCTCAGGTCAGGGCTTCAGGAGCACACCAGCAGAAGTGGTGCCTCCATTAGCAGCACCATTTTCCTCCATCCCATCGACCCCACCGACAGTGAACCCACTCCCTGTCCGCACCCACAACTGACAAGAGCAAGACAGCCAGAGGATGCTGAGGCGGACAGGAAACATTCAGCAATCAAGAATGAGAATTTCTGCATTTTTGTTATATTATACATGAAACAATCAAATTCCACTCTACAGAAAGCCCTGGGAAGAATGAGCCATCTCTGCCTGTGGACACCATCTCCCCAGAGCCAAGCCACCACGCTAGACTAGGAAACAAAAGCTCCCTTTGACATGAGAATCTCTTTAGGCAGAACTTTTTACATGGGTCTTTCCGCAGCTTTCAGGACTGAATGGGGTATCTTGGTCTGTCTAGCCCAAAAGAAGCACTCAAGGCAGGTTTTTATTTTTTAACCTCTACTGACGTACAACTTCTCTGCTAGATCCTGGGCTGTACTTCTTGTCCCACAGGGCAACGCTACTAATAATGTTCCTGCTGTGTGTGCGGTCATGCAAAACTGTTCCAACTCCTAAACAACAGTAGTTATTTTTAATTAGGAATTGTAATTTAACCAGACAATGAACAAACAATGAGAGCCTGCAATCTTCTAACCAGAGAGACAGCTCCTGTCTGGCCACAATGAGTCCCCACGCACTTCTAAGAACTGGATTTTAGACCTGGAAACCAGCCTGGTTAGACTAAAAAGTCACAACACAATGTCCTTCCAAACTCTGGGAGCTCCCAGTGCCTTCAGGGGTACACCATGGCCAGGTACCATGGGCACATCCCCCTTGTCCCAGGAACACAGGGGCACCCTAGTCTCCAGATACTTTCCCAACAGCCAAGCATTATAAACCACAATAAACTCATTAAAAAGCAAGACAAATATTTAACTGATGGCTAAGAGAAATCAGTATCATAACTCTACCCCCACACACATACATACATCAGCTATTTTTAAAGTGACCCACAGCAAAATTCACATAACCAATGAGCCACTAGGAGAATACTCTTGAACCCCCTCCAATACCCCCGACAGCAGGGCTGCCTGAATTTGCAATAACCTCAAATCATTCACTGTGTTGCTACCTCTTCTCTTGCAAGGATGAAGCCACAGACATGAGGAGCATTGGCTGATGAACGGAGCCAGCTCTCCTTCCTCTGGCATAGACACCACTTTCACATTTAAGAGCACCATGGGGTAAAGAACACTACAAGCACAACTGTATAAGGAGAAGCACCAATACCTGGGAACAAAGCCAATGATGTAGGGAATCAAAACTTGTTTTATCCCCATTTCATCTTACTCCTCTCACCCTGTTACAATGAGTCTTGACTCGTGCCAGACCACAGGTGAAAAACACGCCTGTGCTGTCAAGCTCTGAACACCCACTAGAAATTGGAGATGTAACCATCTTTGATGGCTTCAGGCAATCCCTGGTAGGGGATCTGCCTGGTCAGGAGCATCACGGTGTCCCTGGCTTTGCCAAGGAAAAGCAGAGCTGTGAGGGGGCTCAGCAGAAATTCACGTGTGCAGCATCAGTCGTAAGGCGGGGGTGACTGGTGCATAGGTGTCGCTGTGCAGGAAGCTGAGCTATGGGCAATGAAGAAGAGCTGATTCAGCAAGTGCTTGATACCATGTCCATCCCACGGTGCATGGGTGAGCCAGTGGGGAACACATGCACTCAGACTCAGTGACTGATGTGTGAATGGGGGCCAGGCAATGCTGCAAGAGCAGTGAGAGGGTATGTGAGGCCCTTTATGAGATGAGCAGAGGGCTGGATGCAAGACGGAGTATCAAGAGTGCACGTACACATCCTCCATGAGATGGTGCATGTCTTGGGCAGTGCAGTTCAATCCAACTGATTCAGGGGCAGGGTTGCCAGGCAGTGAGAGCAGCATGCTGTGTGAGGGCCACTCCAAATCCAGGAGGAAATCAGCTCAGGGCTTCCCCTCATCTGGTTTGTTAAGTGCTTGACAGTTAACACATCATGAGCTCCCTTTCCAAAATCACCCCAGGTGAGCCAACCATGGATTAAATGGTCCAGAGGAGATACCTTTAGGCCAGAGCAGCAGGCAGTTTTGTATGAGAAATCACTTCACTTTCTGCTCCTTGATGTCTGTATCCAAGAGTATTTCCATCACCAGGGTAAGCCCTCTGGAGACAAGTTAACATTAACAGCCCAAAGCCATATTCTGCTTGATTTAAGAGTTCCTCTTCCTACCGGATTCCCATCACCAGGATCATTCCTGCCCAATGCGTCGACATCCACTGCAGCTGTGCTGCCAGCGCCACTTCCCCATGTTGGCTGGAGACTGCTTGACCCTCTTCAGTCTCAGGTGTTGCTACAAATATCTTCAGAAAACACAAGTTAAAGTAACAGAGATAGGATCTAAATAGCAGCAGCTGCAGGAGGTAATCGGCTTGTGTGCAAACCAAGTCGGGTGCACATCATATTTGGAGCAAGGCAGGGCTGCACTGCTGACTACAGCAGCTCCTAAGGCAGGCAGGGGCCAGGCTGAGCCTCTGCAAACACAGGTTGGGCTTCAGAGTTCTGGAAAATGTGGAGATTTCTTTCACTTGCTCTCTCAGAGCTGGATGAAACGACACAAAGCATAAAATAACCACAGGTAAGAAAAAAACATGAGAAGTCTGGTAAAAGCTGAGCAGGTTAGATCAAGTCCCAGTTGCCATGGGATGTCTCCTGTTAGTCAGATGTTGCAGCCTGGGCAAGAGGATGAGAAAGCGATGCTGGGCACAAAGGAAGTTCAGTTCTGCTCCAGAGGGGAACAGAAGCAGTAAATTTGATTGCTCTCACTGTTCCTTGGATACCTGAAACATCTGCTCTGACAGCAACCAGACAGACCCTGAGGGGTTTCTTCAACATGCAAATCTTTTGCAGGACATTCATGTCAGCATTTGGAGCTCAGAGCAGTTTCTATGAGAGGAAACTGCAAACCAGGAGGAGGGAAATTTGAAGGCAGAAGGTCATTGCAGAGACCTCCAATGCTTTCCACCTACTAGCAGCTGAGCATTGATGTCAAGGTTTTTCCACAGACCCAAGCCACAAGCTTGGACTTCGCTAAGACAAATGTGCAGATGCAGAATAGAGTAGCAAAACACACGTAAATTAGTATACAGCTACTCACAGGTCCTCATTAAATCCCCTAAAAGTGTCTCATACAGGTTGACTGAGAAAGACCAGACCGTTAAGACAGTGAGGAGCCGCAGTGCAGAAGAGTCTCGACCCACAAGCAACTATTTCAGAGAAGTAATAAGCATTGGATTCTTCTGGAGAAAAGCCTGGGGCTTTCATGTTAGAGGAGAGAAGAGGAAAAGAGAAGTTTGGAGAATCAGCAGATACCTGTGAGAGAGACTGAGACCTGTACAGCCTGGCCCCAGGCTAGGCACTGGGCAGCAGAATGCTGCTGTCACTTCACACTGGGCTCCATATTTATACTGCATGAAAATAATATTTGACAAATACTCTTATAGCCAGTGGAGGTGGGAAAAAGGAAAAGTTTCTCTTTTTCACTACCAACAGTTTCAGTTTTCTTTTCTAGCCAAATAAAACTGCAAATATTTATGGCTTTATTTGTATGTTGTTGTTGGTTTGGGCAAAAATGGGAACATGAACTGACCAAAAATAGAAATGCTGCATACTTTATAGCTTCCCATGCCCAGGATGAGCAAAACACAGTAGCCAAACAAAAAGAATTTACAGTGGTAAGGGTAAATATCATTCCTGCTTCTGTTTTCAAGACCTATTAGAAGCAGAGGTAAGGAAATCTATTTGTTTTAAAAATATGATTTTTGAAATGACCACAATGTTCCTTTTAAACTGCACTGAAATACAAGATAAAGACAGGGTATTGAGTGAAAGAGTGCTGATGGCGCTTTTATTGTGTGATTTGCCTTGTTTTTTTCTGAAGTACTTCTTTTTAGCCGATTACCATGTATTTACAGTTAGTGTAATTATATCTAATTACTTAATTAGCATGAATACGTGTAATTACTAACTTCAAATATGTAATTATGTCAGGGCAGCCTGTAATAAATGAGGTTGGAAAAAACCCTCATTAGGACTCTATGGAAGGACGGCTGCTCCACCCATGTGGAGAATGCATCCCAGTCCCCAGACTGCGCCAGTCCTGGAAGAGAAAAACACAGCCAGCTCTGGTTTTGTCTGGCAACAGCCTCCACCAAAATCAAGCCACTTGCCCCAAAAGTCTAGCTTCACAGCATGGTTGGGAACCAAGCATCCACTCATGGGAGACAGACAAGGATCAGCAAAGGATTTTCCCCCAGATTAATTTTCTCTGTTAAGGTTTTCATTTTTTTTCTCTGATTTCTGTCATTCTCAAGAAGACCCCTTTGGTCTGACAAGAAATATCAGAGAATAGAATAATTGCAAAACTCTGCTCTGGCTTTTGAGGAAAGCTTAAGAGATCAGATCCAAGAAGTAATCTCCATCTGATGGATCATGCTATTAATTACTGTTCTTAAAGTAAAACAATCTTCCAAAATGTTTATTCTGAAACATTACCAGTCTTTCACTGCAAAAATCTTCAGTTACTCATAATTACGCATTTTGCAAATTCAAATCCTGAACGTCAGGAGATGAAGCTAAGGTTAAAAGTTGCTGTTACTGCCAAGAAGCATATGTATAAAAATGGTGTCCTTACCAACAGCCTCATAAGCTTATTCTGAGCCGATGCTGACATTTTTTCCAGTCACCAGGAGCTATCCACTGTAATGAGCTGTCTTTTCCTGCCCAGAAGGACAGATAGCCATTTTCTGAACACAGACGAGGGTAGATTGGATCATGTTTTGCATTACCAGAATCCCTGACCATAGGATTGAGTCATGTGGTCCTACACCATATCTCCTCTTCACATATTCTGTCCACAGTGCTTGCTCCACAACAAGTCCCATTCTTCTCTCATCTAATTCCAAATATAGAGAGGTGCAAACTCATCACAACGTGTTGCTCCTCCTGCTGATATCTGCCAAAATGATATGCCACTTGGTTTCTCTTCCATGTGTAAAAGGTCAGGAGAAAAAGATTATTTCAGTTTATTCTTCTGAAATTGATTTTTGGTTGGACTGTTCCCATTGCTAAGCTCTTTGGTTAACCCTCCAGGTAGGGCCAAGGATGGTTGAAACAAGGGTTGGTTGCAAGGGTAGTGCTGCCCAGAATGGCATGGAGTTACAGCGTAACGATGGGGGGAGCATCTTCTCAGACTCAGTGCTCCATCACAAGAAAGGAGAGTGGTGCAGTTTCTTCCACACCCCTGAGAAACTTTCAGCCAGGAAGGGAAAGAGGACCCTGAGCCAAGTTTGTCCTTCCTGCTCCTCTAAATCAGGCAGTAGCAGAAAGGAGGCGAGACAACTGCAGGAATCCCAGAAAGTCAGAAGTGAGAGCTGGCTCCTGTGCCCTTCATCCCATCAATGCAAGGACAGCACATCCCCAGTGAGGAACATGCCTCTTTCTCCTTGAGGGCATGTTAACAAGAGCAGCCCAGAGGACAGCATTGCACAACAGGAGCGAGAGGGGCTGCAGCTCCACGGGCAGGGAGCTGCTCTCCATATTTCAGCTGCAATTCCATTATGCAGAGCTAAGTGGCTGGGAATAAACATCCGTCATCCCTGCGTGATAAGCGATGTTTGCTAGTATAGAGGGTGACAGAAATCTATATCACATCAATGTACTATTAATACTGCATTAAGCATATAGAGTTTGCTCTCCTCATTGCATCACGGCAATGGGTATTGGCATGTCCTCAACCCAGGCAATATCCAAGAACACAGGGATGCTTGCAGGAGGAAGGAAGGAGGAAAGCTTCATGATGAAGAGGGAAACTGCTTGGTGAAGGTGTTGCTCCAGCAAAACCTCAGTGCAAAGGAGAGATGCTGGGTGCCATGGAGCACCTTTGCTCACAGCTGGACAGCAGCTCTGTGGGAGGTGGGTGGCAGGAGAGAGATGACAGCTTGCATCAGTACAAGCTCAGCTGGGCATTGAGGCACTCCCAGCCCAGAGGAGTTCTCCTCTCTACAAGTGACAGCAAATGAAAAACTCTTTGTGTCCAAGCTCTGCACAGGGGGAAAGAAAAACCCTCTGGCGTGAAAACCACAGGGAGAACAGGAGCAACAAATATTCTCCAGCTCAGGTTTTAAGTTGAGCAGAGCACATCAGATCAAACAAACTCCTTACAGTGAAAGTTCCCCAAAGCATGGTTAATTTAAAAGGTGAATTATGAAACTTTCCAGCCTCAAGCAAAGCCACCAGTGAAGTCAGAAGTTTCGTCCAAGTGAAGTCTTGGGGACTAAAA
Source organism: Tyto alba (assembly GCF_018691265.1). Taxonomy (NCBI): domain Eukaryota; kingdom Metazoa; phylum Chordata; class Aves; order Strigiformes; family Tytonidae; genus Tyto; species Tyto alba. The sequence goes on from NW_024881317.1 coordinate 8,650,277, forward strand.
TACAGAACAGTCACAAAATTCAACCCTGCCTGAGGTCTCAAAGCCTGTTTTGCCCCATGAATGGCAAACAAATCTAAAAAAAAAAAAAAATATAAGAGCTTTCAGCCTGCCAGCATCTAGCTGTAGCTTGCCTCTTGTTAGCACCCAAAGAGGGTACCTGGTTTCAGCCCCACTGCCTCACAGCCCAGCCCTGGGAGACCTGGATCTCAAAGGTAGCAATTTGATGTGGATTTCCAAGTATGCACAGTTGTCATTAGTGCTGTATTTCACCCCTATGGCACCATCCACAGGAGAAGCAGCTCCAGATGCCACCCCCAAGCATCCCTGTGAACTCTTCAGATCCTAATCAAATAGCCCCGTGAAACTCTGAGGCCAAACCCTGCCGCAAGCAGCTTCCCCTGCAACCCGCCCAGCTCTGACAAAGCCACACGGGGCAAACGCTCAGAGCACAACTTAATCCTTTGAGCTCTGCGACTGCACAGCTGCAGCGGCACCCACGTCTTGCAGTGGTCGGCGCACAGATTAAAGAGATTCAAGAGAGCACAAGAGGGGAAGGTAAAAATAAAGCGGGGGAGCCCCACCTCACAAACCAACAGAGTTTGTAAATCATTTTGAGATGAGGTGCTATAAGAAATGTAAAATATATAATTAACGGCACAGAAGAAACACGCTACATTCAGCTTCTCCGTTCCTGCCTAATCACCACCCTCCTCCTCCCCTCTCTACAAACAGACCAAATTTAGTACATTAAGATGAAAATCAAAGGGTATGCCGTGCGCATTCATTGGGTACACCCCATCGCTCTGGCAAGCAAAGCACAGTGATAACAGCTTGGGCAGTGGCTCACAGCACCCGGGAGGGGCTGCCCCAGGGACACCTCCACAGGAGCAGCAGCTGCAGCTCCCCATCCTCTGACAGGAGGAGTGGTGGCCAGAGAGCTGTGCACTCCTGCCAAGTGCTTAATGCTGAATGAGTTTCCGCAGGTTGGGAGATCGGCCTCCTCCCTGTTTCCAGGGGCTGAGTTATGCCTCCTGCTCTGATGAGTCAGCAGCAGCCAAGGGGAAAGCAGAGGTGACTTCAATGCAACACTCCCTGCTTCTGGCTGGGCCACAGAGATAGCACAAGTTGGGGCGTTTTTCCCCTTTATTTTTTTCAAGCTTTTTATTTTTCCAGTTCTACCTGGAACAAAGACACACCAAAAGGATGAGCAATAACAGGAGAGGAACATTATCCGAACCTCCTGCATTGCTTGGCTTGCATCTCAGAGCTGGTAAGAGGCCTGGGAGAACTCAACTACCATCTCCAAGCTGCGTGCCAGGGAGGCTGCATCTCGCCGCTCGCGTGGGAAGCTCTGTGCGACTCCCAGAAAAGCATCCTTTTACCCAGAGCTTTTCTTTTATGCTCAGAATCTAGGAACACGAAATGGAGAGTACCACTTGATCACCACCTGCTAGTCTAACGAGCTCAGTTCACAACCCAGATTTATACAGGGAAGATGCAAAAGCTTTACAGAAGCCCATGAAAACAAGACATCCACCATCAAAGCCTCCTGCTCCTTATCTCCATGCATCTGCCCCATCTATAGCCACGTGTCCTGAGTTCCTCCCTGGCCCAGTGGGGAGCCAAAGGGGAAGCCCCATGACTGGGAAACTGCTGGAGGAAGGGGAAGCAGGTCCTTTCCCTGGCCAGGCAGGGGTCACGTACATCCCCGTGCTCCCACATGGCTCTTGCTCACACCTGGGACCTCACACTCAGAGCCAACGAGGCAGACCCCAGCTTCAAATGGCACTTTCAAGCAAAGGGGGGAAGGTGACTGGTGGGTGGCGGAGGGAGGGTGAAAGGAGGTGAAGGTGAGGGTGGAAAGTCTTCTCTGGAAGCACCTACATGTATGTTGTGAATTCTGAAACCTGAGATTCACTTTGGTTTCTGGACCATACCAAGACCCACTCTCCTCAAAAACCTCCTTCTCTTCTTCCTCATCCTCTTAACGTCTTCCTCCTCGCCCCTCCTTTCCCCATCCCCCCAACCCATCCCCTGGTCCTTGCAGGGGGCTCCGGCCGGATCGGGCACTCACACGTGTCTGGCTTGTGACAGTTGTGTCCTTGTCGGAAGTACTGGGGGTTCTCGATGACAGGAATGCGGGTCATGCCAATCACCACTGTGTCCGGGCCAGCATCGAGGGATGAGGGCGTCGTGATGCCATGGTTGATGTGGTGAAGGGGACTGGCTGAATCCTCCTCTCCGCTGATCACTGCCACAGGACCTGAAAACACCACACACATCTGTCAGGCACAACAGGGGAAAGGGGACCCATGAGCCCTGCTGACCTTGCAGGTATGGATCACTGTGGGCCAGCAGTGGATCACCAGCAGCCCCTGGACAGGATGTTTGTCCTAGTACAAGTATCCCAATGCAGTTGGCCCATCCCCACACAGCTCACAGGACAGGAAAGACATCTCAAGTTTTCTTTCCTGGTTTTGAAGTACCAGGCTGACAATCCTGCAGGTGACACTACAGCAGAAGTGAGTGCTGCACAAAGTCCTCTCCCAGGGCTGTCACAAGATAGAACAGTCACTGTGGTGCCTGTATACCCTGTCATCATGAGCTTGGCCAAATACATAGCTGAGCTTAGACTGGAGAAACATCACCCCCTAAGAAGATCTATTTCACCACAAGCCCATATTCACTCCATGACTCTTGCCCAATTTGTCACCCATTGTGTGTCCCCTCCTCCAGTTTCACTCAGGCACACACATGGAGACCTTCAGTGAGGCTGATACCTGCAGGGACCCATGATGTACTGGAGCAGATCCTGCTTAGCTCATGCTGTGTACCACCATGACCACAAATGACATGTCCCCCTTATCCTCCTGACCCTGAAAAGCTCACAACACCATCAGACAGGCAAGGAAATTAGACAAAGTAATCAACCCCACAAAATGAAAGTAGTGGGAGTCTTCATGGCTTTTCTAGTGTTCATTGCTCTCACTGGAGCAAGGATACAGAGGGAGTTTCCCATGAGAGGAGTGCTGTTCCACGCTGGCACCTCTTGGAGGCCACAGACACCCAAAGATGGTAGAGAGCAGAGGCCCCAGTAAAATATGGAGAAGTCAACACCACGAATTTTAGAGTGAGCCGCAGCAAATCCAGAAGACTCTCTCCTCCTTGTCTCCTCTAATTCATCTGCCACCATCTCAAATTCTTTTTAACTCCCAATTCCCCATTTGCAGCTTGCTCACAGGACCTGTTATCGATCCCTGCCAGGCTGAGGGGGAGCTGATAGACAGTTCATGGTGGTCCCTCTGCATTGACCTGCAAGCTGCTGCTCCATGAGCAGGGAGTCCTCAGCACCCAACACCTTGGTCAATACACACAAGAGACCTTCCTACTCCCCAAGTGTCTCAGCACCCACCAGCACCGCAGCCAAACGCTGCCCTTCTGGCTGGTCCACATGCCTCCCCCAACTCCCATGACACTCGTGCATCCTTGTCTACCTCTATGGAGCAGGTCCCCAAAATACCAGCATGCCCCAATGCACCCACATTGATCTCTCTCCTACAGAAGACCAGTCAGCAATTGTGCTCCAGCTCCTTCAGCCTCCTGCCCCATCCATGACTCCTTACACCCAAATGCCTACACCCAAGAGCATCACTGCTCTAATCTTGCCCTAATCAACGGCCGTGCTTCTTCCTATAGGTAAAATAAACTGATGAAGTAAAGAACATCCATACTTGAGCGCAAAGACCTGCTTCCCAAATAGAGCTATTTCACAATATTCAGCGGTACCCCAATTTTTGGCTTACGCTTTATTTTCTTTTTAGACCTCCTAACTTCAGCCTTTGCTATCAGCTGTCAAGGCTGGAAACCTTAGGGGACATCAGGCCTTAATACATCATCCCCATCTCCATCTATTCTCACCCATCCTGGGGCCCAACCTGCCAGACAACTTCACAAACACCTCCAACACAAGGTGAAACACTTTAATCCATGCTGCAGCCATTCATGCTGTATAAACACAGGATGCTGAGGACTTGGGTAATTTGGGGACCACATTGCAACCTTCCATGAGGACTGCCCTTATCTACTTACATGGGGGAAAAAAAAAAAAAGCACACTTAACTACAGATGCTCCTTTTCTTCTGTCTAGATGCTACCAGGGGCTACCAGAAGCTCAAGCAAAAACAGAGAAGCTGCATTGAGGCTACAAACCTATTCAGAGAAGCCTGTATTTTACCTACATTGAGTAGAAAATGCCTCTCTCTCCCATCAGTAATCTGCTTCTAATTGCATAATTACTTTATTATGTAGCACTACCAACAAAGAGGGGAGTCTTCAAGCCATTTTACTTTCGGAAGCTTCTGGGAAGACAGAGCAAACACAGGCTCCATGCAGTCATTCTGCCTGCATTTATCTAGTCTAAAGGCTGCTCATTTTTAGAGCTTGAAGTATTGTTTGTTCTTCCAAGTGGGATATAATAAAGTTATTGTGTAATTAGTAGAGTCCTGGCAGCCGTGACAGGTGTTTTAGTCACAAGGCAAAAAAGTCTCTGCCTTTATTGTGAATTCCTTCTGGCAGGTTCTGGCTTTTTTTTTACGTTACTCCCTGGGCCCGCATGACTTCCAGCTTTTGAGACACAAAGGCAAAATTCAGCTCTTGCTGCAAGATGCCTCTGTTGGGACTACACACACTGTATTTCTCCAAATACAAAAAGCAAACAGGCAATTTCAATTTGAATTACTTTTGTTCTTTCACAACGTCAATTCTTTGCATGCAAACCAGGAGAACTGGGGTTTGCATGTTGCGCATGTTTCTTCAGCTGTACCCCGCACTGCTGGTGAGCCCAGCTATGGTGGGGAGACCTCTGCATTTCAAGGTGCTGTTCATAAAACAAGTCATAAAAATATCAGCTGGTATAGACTGGTGTAAATAATTTGAGGACAGACCATAAAGATCTCACTTGAAGCAGAGTGATGGGAGAGGCTATTGAGGGCTTATTGTTTTCCCTAAGCAGCTAAGGTGTTGTTTCAAAGGAAGGTAACTAATCCAGCAGTGGGATGTGAAACACATCTCTAGTGAATGATATGAAGGAAGTATTTGTTGTCCTCTGCTTTCAGAGCAGAAATCACACCTGACACAAGGAGCAAAGAGGATATCTCCTACAGCATTAGTACCAGAGGGATATGGTTGGTTTCATAACCAACCATGGGACACATGCCAGGCTGGCACAGATCCTGCTGGGGACATAGTTTTCAGGGGCTCAGAAAGCCCTGCCAGCACTTAACTCTTGCTGTCTTTGCTTGCACGGGACCTCCTCATTTTTAAGGAACACAGATCATGGCAGTATCTCTCTGTCACAAGCAGGTTAGAAGGTCATGACTACATCTAAAAGAGTAGGGCATGATCAAGGAGGACAGGTACTTGTGAAACTAAGCACAGTCAGCATGTATTAACCAATGTTCTGATGGCAATTTCCTTGCCAATAAACAGATCCTTCTTTAAACTCTGCAGGTTTTTTCTGCAGCTCACTTCCTAGGTCTTTCTACATGTGTTATCCCTAGTCTCATACCCCAAACCTGTCCAAGATCTATGGGATAAGAGGTAACCATGTCTCAGCTGATCCACAGTTGCATTCCCATTCCCCAGCAAACACTGGATCCTGTCAACGGACTCATCCTCTTAGTCATCCAACTCAAGTCAATGCTGTCAAGCTTAGACATCTAAAAGGTTTACAAACCCTCAAAAATCTCAGAGCCAAACTCTAATGCTCCATGACCACCTCAACCCCTTCCCATTTCTGCAGAAGTGGGAAACCCCAAGAACTGCCAAGGCAGTTGTAGTCCTGAGACCACAGGTATAGTACACCACAAAGTATATTCTACCTTTGCAATAATCCCGGGAGTTTACTGCCTCTGACTGTATTACCAGGTCTTGAAAAAAAAAAAAAAAAAAAAAAATCACATTCTTAAGAGTCCTAAGGAACACACCTGGCAGATGCAATGCACTAGATTTCAAGCTTTCAAAAATGTTTCTGATGATAGTAGGCACTGAGCTGGCATGGACATATCATTCAGACGATTCATCCTAATATCCTCCACAGAACGTAATTAGATTAAAGACCTAATTTACAGTTGAGGACTTCTCAAGTTTCTCCTGTTAACTTTTCTTTTTGGAGGGGAGGTGTAGAAATCTGGACAACATTAAGTCCTACAACAGAGTCATGGCTCTTTATCACTTTCATTCTTTCATTCCCACCTCTTCTGGCTGGTCACAGCTGAGATGCAGTTCCCCGTAAGTACATGGCCACTCTGCTGCTCCTCAGACTCAGGCAAGGCTGGAGTCACCACACAAGTGTGAGAAAAACTTTAAAAACATCACTGATATCAAGCAGTCACTGATTACTTTTATAGGTTTGACTAGAGCTCTGACACTCAAAATAGATACTGCCATTAGTAACTCCTGGAAATAAAGCAGCTACCTAGACTTCAACTTTCTTAATCTGTCTTGGCAACAGCATATATTTTTTTGCTGTTAAGTAGGTAAAGAGGTTGAGTTTCTGATGTATAATCTTGATGAATGGCCTTATTTGGAAGAATTCTTACCAGCTTCAACAGTGTATTTTCCAGGTAAGGTTAAAGGAAAAAACGGAGTAAACAGAAAAAGAAACTACAGATTTTAAGATTTAGGTTTACCTTCCACTTGATAGAGAAATGGGCAGAGGGATATAGAAAAGTAGCTAGTTTTGCATTGTAAAATTGCAGAGTAATAGTCAAGGGCAGCCTGGGGTAACCTTTGATATACCATCCTATGATCTTCAAACACAATATAAAGTATTTTGGAGCTCCTCTGAAACTTCAAGTCTAAACAGTGATGCAGTAGCTGTTACTGTGAATAACTCAGCCTGTGTTATGGACAGACATACTGTGGATATTAACTATAATAAGAGTCCATTCATTAATACTTTAAGAAGCCTTTGTACATTCTGAGCATCAAATGTGTCAGGTCTATACTCTGAAAGGCTTTCGATGGCTCTCCTTCCATACAAGAAGGAGTCTCACCAGCCAACAGCACCCACCCTGCCTGCAAGGACAGAGTTTAGCTGTTCTCCATGCTAAGCCTGTGCAGTTTTCCTGCCAGGGAAGCAACGTCAACAGCAGTGATGGAGCCACAGGGCTGCAGGAAAAGGCTGGGGTGATATTAAGGATGCCCCAGGACTACCCCTGGGTGAAGAGGCAGTCAGCCCCTGCACCAGCCCAGCAGTACAGCCACTTCCAACCTGCCCCTTTGCAATGCCAGCAGGAGAGTCAACCATGACAACCAGAAAATTAGGATCAAAATGAATCCGATGTTAACCAAAGAGCAGCAAGGCAGCTTGGAAACGTTGCTTTTGGAAACATCACAAAGAGCTGTGTTGTTCTCCCTTCCCTCCCACATCTCCTCTACAGCCAATTCCACTTTCCCACAAAAGACATCTCATTCAGACATCACCATTCCCAGCCTCATCTCCACCCTCTTTTCTCCCCTCAACCTCCTGGTCAGGCTATGCTCCATTCATCCCAGCAATGTGCCAGCTCTTCTTGCTTTGCATCCATCCTGCTATTATCATCTCTGAAAATACTGAATAAATACTCCTCCAGATTGCCCCAAAATCTCTGCTTTTCAGAAAATCTCCTATTGTTCTCTATTCAGCACTCTTCCCTGTGGCTAAACTGGAGTTTGGCTTGGTGTTTTCCCTCATCTTCTTTATCTGGAAGCTCTACGAAATAGGATATACCTTTTAGTCCATGTCTGTGAATCATCTGGTTCATTCACAGTGTTATATGGACAACTTGTTACTTTAGAAAAATAAAGCAAATAATAATAAATAGCTTAGGGACCCCTTGTTTGCATGATCATATCATAATGTTAAATTATTTATCAAGGCTAAGAGCTATACTTTCTGATAAAACATAGGCTCAGGAATATAGGGTACTTTATAAATAACCACAGATTAGAGAACATAATGGTCACTTCATACACATCCGTAACATAATGAATGCTCCAAGGCAGACAGGTGAAGAAACAACAAAAACTCCAGCTTGCTATCACAGTAACCTCTCCAAAGCAACAAAAATGATTGAAGGCGTAGAAAACACGACCTCCAAGGGAAAACCAAAAGAATTATGCTTTGTGGTGAGAGGAGAAGACTGAAGGGACACGTGGTAACAGCCTTCAAATATGTAAAAGGTTGCAGCAAAGAGAAATATAATAGCTGTTCTCCTTGTCCACTGGGGATAAAACAAGAAATAATAGGTTTAAATTGCACTGAGGGAGATTAGGGTTTGAATGTTTTCCCTAATGCCTAACAGTATGGATGGTTGAGCACTGGAAGAGATAACCCAGGGACGCTGCTGGGGCTCACCCACTGCTGGGCTGGGAAAGGAAAGGTTAAAGAAACTTCTCTCAAGGACTTTTTATCTACAGGGTCTGACACTGCTCAGAGCCCTCCCAGGCTGCAGCACTTTTTACCAGCAACCAAACAGCCCTTAGTAAGGAGTGCTCATCTCCTTTTGGTGCTTCCAAAGAAGCTCCAAGCAAGGACCTTGCTGGTGCTGCAGGCCAGGTTTGGGCAGCATCTGAGGCACCGTGGTTGCAGCACTGGACTGAGATGGGGCCAGGATCTCTCCATGGGGTTTCAGAGAGGACAACTCCATCCACATGCCAGGCCATGTGCTCAGCACAGAAACTGAGTTTGCTGAAGCAGAAAGCGAGCTGGCGAGTGTTCAGAGCTGCAGGGCCATCCCCATCTCATCACCCTTGCCTCCAGGAGCTGTTGCTTAGAACATGTTTTTTTGATCAAAAATGATCACTGCAAAAGCTAATTGTGCCATTCACATCTGCCTGTGTAATATAAAGGAGCCATATAATTAACCTACTTAATTAAGAACTGTATATGACCCATAACTAGAAAAAAAATCGCTCTCCTAGTAAAGTGGGTCACCACACATTGTATAGCAAGCACTGAAGCAGACCTCATTAAACTCCAATATATATTACATATAAAATCCTCTTCTCCTCTGACTTCAAACCTCTGTTGGCACTTCCATATTTCCCTGATCTTAATCTTAAACGCTGTTCTTCAAAAGGCCATATCACTGACTAGCAAGTAGATAATTCCAAGGCAGGATCTCTCAGCCTACCTTTACAACTCTGAGCTATACATATGCACGTACACATTTATTTTTATCACAGATAGAAAACTAACCCCAAACTTCATCTTAGCAGGAAAACAAATTTAAAAAATGTTTAAAAAAATTCCAACCTTTTGCTGAAATCAAACCATCCCCCAGGGCTGATCTCTGCACTAACAAAGAAGGGAACTGAAACTCATAAAACAATAAGCGAAAGCACAACAAATACAATTAAAAATCTAGCCATGCTCAGAGCAAGATTGCATTTACTGTCTCATAAAAAGAGCCTCATCCTGTCAGGCAAACAAAAGAAAATCAATTTCTTAATTTTTATTGGCAGCTGTGGGCATGGGGCCAAGTCAGCACTTGGTGCCTACGCAGGACCTGCTTGGAGCCAGACTGCCATGGGCTCCAGCCCATCCCCTGCGCTCCTGCAATGGGAAGCAGCTGCTTCTCCCCATCCATGGGGTCACCGATCCCAATGACAGGATGGTCCATCATGTGGTGCCTTTTCCCGAGACACATCAGACCCCTCGCTTGTACAAAACACTGGACTTTAACTGGAGAGGCTCCTAATTCCAGTTCTCTGTGCACTTGCTTTGTCACCTCCACCTCATCCAGGTCTAAGCAGCTTTTCCCATGCCCGTACAGCTCAGTTCTGTCTCCCTGCCCCAGATTCACCTCAGGTTATCCCTGCATGCTTGCACAACCCCTGCGACCTGCCATGGGAGCTGGAGAGCATCGCTGCAGAAGCTGGTCCATGCAGCAGAACTCTTGCTTGAACCACACCGTGGCCAGCTGCAGAGCCTGAAAAAGTGCCAACCCCTACTCTGCCATGGCCCATGGTGCCCAGACTCTCACATCAGCTTTCAGAGGAAACAGCATATCTAAGGAGTCTTATCCTTGAGCTTTGCAGGCAGATGAAGACTCTGGGAACATAAATTTGAGCTCTCAAAGGGGTCTACGCCAAATCCTCGGCTTCCAGCTCCTCTGGCAGTAAAGGCAGGAGAAAATAGCCAAGCAGCAATCCATTTTCCCCTCTTCTAAATGAGGTGATGGTTTCAAGGCCCTGACCATCTCGGGGAGGTGAAGATCCCACTGAACTTCAGGGTGAAAGGGAGTGAGGGACAGGTCCAGGGGCCCTGCACCCACCACCACTCGGGTTGGACACATGGCTCTTTCCCCACCCTACTGCCACCTTCCGCCCTCTTCTAAATTGCAGATGCATTATCATATAAAAAGGGGCTGTCAGATCTGTTGTCAGTGGGTAATCCCTACATAGGCAATCCTCAAAGCACTTTCTTTCCTGATGAAGCAGTCTGTCAAAGTACTGCTGTTCACAGAAACCCCTTTCCTTCTTTACATATTGACGTTTCCTTCTTACTGTGATTTTTCCAGGTGTTTGAAGGAGGAGTTGATGGCTCTCACTACAAAAGGGGGTGCATCAGGGTAGAGATGCCACGGCAGACCTGTGCATCCTCCCTTTGCCCATTCCAGCTCCAGCCACCCAGGCAGTGCCGGTATGGAGCATCACCCCAACCCCATCGAGGGTAGAGAATCCCCAAACTTCTCCCACTCCTCCCATGTCCTTTTCTTCCCCACCTTTCTCAACTTTATTTATTGAGCTTAGACATGAATCCTATAAGTACTCACACTCAAGAATGGTGACATTAACATCAAATTGTATAAAATATAAAGTCAATGCATATGATGGCACAAATGCATAAATCCAGCAGAACAAGCAACAGAAAATGCTTACAGTTAAAACGACGAGACAATCTGATAATTAAAAAGGGAGGGATCTGACAAGCCAGGGCCATGCGTGACAGCAAAGCCAGCCAGCACCCGCAGGAAAGCAAAGCAGGAATTTTTACATCTAGTCTTAAAGCTCCGAGCTCAGTAGCACCAAACCTCTTCAACTCAGAAAGTGTATAACCAGGAAGGGGACTGAAAACAGGGAATGGGGATAACCAGGAGAGTATTTTAGATCATACAACAGAAGTATCTGATGACTCTAAGTATCAAAAAGCCAACACCTTCTCCCATGTAATAGGGAATGGATACTGGGAAGCCGCTTCGTTTGCCAACAGGAAAAACTTTTCCCTGTTGATGTCAGATGAAACAACTAGCTAATAGTGCAGACAACAGGAGAGGAAGAAAAGTTTGTTTTATTTGACTGTCGCTGTAGGGAGAAAGATGGTATTTGGTCTGTGATGCCAGTGCTGGCATTCAGACTGTCCCCAGTTACCTTTCACCATTTCCCCCATCTGACTTTCCCCATTTGCTGGTCATATGCCAATTTTTCCCATTACTGGGTGTGCATGCTCCCCATGGGATGTAAGGAGTCAGCCAGGGTCCAACACATCCACCCTTGCAGAGAAACTTTCTGAGCTGGCATCTTGGCATGGCAGAGACAGCACCAATAGCTCCCAGGGCAGAGAATGACACACCTGGATGTGGCATTGCAGTGAACAGGAGCACTCACAGATACAGCATCTATGTGCAACTTAACTCCCTGCCTGGTTCTGCTGCATCCCTCCTGCCCCAGCCCCAAGGTCAAGGCTCAGAGAGGGCTGGTGGGGCAGAAGGAGTGGCCGTTGGGCACTGGATGTACAATGAGACAACAAAACGAGGCCCCTGTTGCCTTATCTCCCATGTACAAGACCATCATTTCCATCCCTCTTTATGGGATCATTTCCATTTGAAGCCAAAATATCATTTTCTTCCCCCAGGTCTCCATCATCCCACTGCACCCAGATCTCAGCTCCAGAGCTGAGCACCATCCTGTCTGCTCCAAATCCTCCGCTTATTTCCATTTACTTTTTTTCCCCCATGTTCTTCCTCTTGACTAAAGGTTTGCCTCTTGTTTTTTTCCAGTCACCAAGCTGTCACCTCAGGGCACCTTGAACTTCAGAGCAGCACAGACTTTATGAGGCGAGAGCCGGGCAGTGGCCAGGTAGAGGCCTCAGCAGCGCCTATTAATCTCTTAGCTCACTCATCCCTATCACAGACACACCGTAAAAATGATATAAGCGTTTCATTCAAACGGCACTGCAGTGGGAGTGGGGAAGAGCACGGGGCCGATTGATTTCCAGTATGTCTGCTCTTTACCTCCAGGTATAAATACAACAGCAAAATCAATCGGAATAACATCATATCAGCTTTCTAATCTCTTCTGTTTGCAAGACGTGCTTTATATACTGCGGTGCTTCCTACAGCTTGTCTACAGGATGGCCCTGCACCTCTGCACCCCCGTAACCTGCCCTTGCGCAGCTGATTCCTCACTTTCAGCCCCTCCGGTGAAAAACTTCAAGATCTGCAGATCCAAACTACAGCTCTTCCCCTGCTCCGTGCGGGAGATGCCGAGAGGTTTCCCAAAGCAACGCACCTCATCTGCATAAAAGCAGCACTAACACACGCTTGCTGAGACCTGGATCACGTTAGCACTTATTAAAAGGAGACGCTCGCCCACTCGCACCCTTTCCCAAGTGGATGGTGGCTTGCTCAGAGTTGATGGGCACCCAGGTGTGCTCAGATCTGCTGCCAAGCACACCGAGTGGGACAGCCCCACCAACACAGGGACACAGGCAAGGCAGCAGTAGCATCAGCTTTCCCCACACCCTCAGGACCCCATGGCTGTATTCATCCACGGGCTCACATGTGGACCTGATGACATTTTCCATCCTCTTGAGCATCCAGCACCCAGAGGCCAAGCGACCCCACAAAAAGACCCAAGTCTGGAGCAGGCTTGCCTGCACAGCACTGAGCAGACACATTTCCTTTCTGCATTTCCCATTTATCATCAGTCCAAGGCTTTTATCATCTCTCCTGCCCCCCCCAGCCACTGTAGAGTGAAACTGTGACAAAGTGATAAACATTCTCCCCGAGCCCTTCCTCAGGTGAGCATGTAAATGCAGTGTGAGGCTGGGGAAAGGCCTGCGTGGCGAGGCATCAACGGGCCATCTTCTGCAAATTCCAGTTCAGCACTGAGGCGATGGTCTCCCCCACCTCAAACCAGACCTTGCCTGAACAGCTACAAGATGGAGAGGAGAGCAGAAGTGGTTTAAGCTACACCTCAGTCTTTATCCTGCAAATCAGCCAGCAAAGAACATGCACGTGGTGTGCATCAGGGCTGCAGCAACTGCATCACCTTCAACACTGTGGCCAGATTTGGGTGAAAGAATTGGGACATGGCCTCTAACCTGCTCAGCACGGAGCTCCCTTAGCACTAGCAGGCCACCAGTCGTGTCTCAGTGATGTCTCCACCAGCAGCACATCCAGCCCATGGCTGGATCACTGACCTGAGCCAAGAGCAAAGTGCTTCAGGAACCTATATCTGTGCCAGGAAATACTTAAAACAGGGAGGACCACTGAAGGTCTTAGAAGCAAAAGCTGGGACCGCTACTGCCCTCCCACCTCAGGTTTTGCTGAGGGCAAGTGTTGAGCATGTTTCTCATTAGCTCCTTGCCTGAGTCCACAAGCTGCCTCCACCCCTCTTCCACCACTCCCCTTCCCATGCCTTGGCCACTGCAAGATCAGTCTTGGGTCATCTTGATCTACTTGGAAAGCTTAGCCACCATTAAAGAAAACCACTTGTCCTCTGGCTCCAATCTCTTACTGAAATTAGTGCCAATGGAAATGTCACTATCAATTTCATAATGTTATTGGATAGATGTAAAACCGGGCCAAGTCCCATATTCCTGATGGGCCATCAAAGGGGTGGGGATTATGGGTAAGGAGACAGGCAGCCCTAGCAGGAAAGGCAAAGGCTCCAGATCAATTAGCCTGACGAGGCTATCTTCCAGCCACATCACTTCACGCTGACACCAGCGCCTTCTCCCCAGAGCCCAGCTGCCCCTGTGCTGTGAAAGTTTATTTTCTCCAGCAGTAATCGGAGCCCTTGGAGCCTGGGGAGCTGTGCGTCCCCTCTCCAAATATCCAATTTATGAGACTCCCAAGACACCGAGGGATTTTGCTGTCATTACAGGACATTAATTTTCAGGCCTCCTTATTTTGGCTTAATATTCTGTCAAGATAAAAAATCACACGCTAAAAAAAATAAATAAATGCCCCACTCTGCATTGCTCAGAGGTTTCAAATGGAAGGAGTGCTCAAAATGTAAAGTACTTGGCACAACACATGGTTTGTCTTTGCACTGTGTTTTTCTTCTTGGTTTTCTTTCAAGATCCTGCTTGGACCATGAAATTAAACTGGTCAGTACCACCATCTGGTTCTCGTGCAGTAATTAATAGTGCTTGTAATTTTTCAAACAAAAAGTTTTCAGTTGTTGCTTTTTTGGTCAACCTTTGACCTTTTAATTTTTAAATAGAATTTTTATAAAAACATCAAGAAGTCACTGAGGCTGCACATATCAGTGGACTGGGTCCACTTCCAGCAGACACCCTGCATGCCCAGTCCTTTCCAGCAAGCAAGTGACTGTATTTGCTCAGGGTGTGAATTTGTAGACCCAAACTTAAATTCAGACCCAGGATGTTTACATTCAACCCAAAAGATGAATCCTTATATGGTCAAAAAATAATAAAAAAATCCTTGCAACCATAGTTTGGTTTTGTTCATGCATGAGGGCAATGAAAATTTAAAACTTCTTCTTCTCAGAAAGTCAATTCATTTTTTTATTTTTTTATTTTTTTTTCCCTCCACAGCCCTCCTTGAGATGATCTCTGGCAGTGATACCAGTCTCAGATTTATTTTATCCCAAGATAAATAGTGTGTTGCTTACAGAATCAAAACGTATTTAACTTGTATAATGGTTTAAATCTTGAATCTGCTCCCACAATATTATGAGACTTTTCCGGAATATGAAGTCAATGTCAGAAATGCCCACAAACAAACAAACAAATAAATCCTTTTTCCTTCATGCTGAGCAATTGGGAGAGGAAGCGAGGCTGGGGTCTGGGCAGCCCTGGTGCTCCCCAGCCCATGATGCTCACATCAATAACAACACGAGGTGTTGAGCTTTGCTACAAGTCCTGGGGTCAACATTTGGTAAAGTGAAAATCACTTAAAGAAATGAGGTTTTGTGGGTTCTCAAGAAACCTTTGTAGACTTACAGGGTAGGGTGGAAGCCCTTGACATTCTCCAGGCAGAACTGATTTGAAAGGGACCGATGGTTTTTGGCTTGACTAATACCAACTGCAGCATCAGTACTCTAGTGTTTTCCAGGATGTCATGCCTTACTCCAAATTTTATAGTCTTTGGTCATAAAGGTGATGGTTTTGTTTATAAGTCACAGAAGTGACCCCTAGAGAAAGGCTCCAAAATTACAGCTTTCTGGGAGCTGATAGCTAATTTGCAAAGAGTATTGCTGGTTTGGGGTTTCCACCTGCCTTGCTGGGACCCTCATCTACTTTGAGAGGGGTCCTGTGAACAGGGAAACAAAACAATCAGGGGATAAAAGGTTGGGAGATGCAGAGGGGGACAGAAAACAACTCCTCACCTGGAGAACTTACTGCATTGCTTATCCACAAGTCCTAACAACCCCTTTAATAAATTAGAGAGCTATTCGTTGAAATGGCTTCCTCTGTCCTCTCGCTGCCAGTTAATCTGTAATTCAGATAGATCAGTCAAAAGGCAAGAGTCCAGCATATAAAGTGATTAATTCCTCCAAGGCCTAGGGAAATTTCCCTTTCTAAACAGTGTAGCAGGCTCCCCTCCTTACCAGCAAGCTACAGGCATGGACTTGGCTCCCATCAGAGGTCAGCAAGGAATTCCATTTGCATTTCAATAGAGGCACTAGCAAATGCATCGCCTGTCACTGTGTCGCTGGGTTGGCAGTCACAGGGTGGGGGCTCTGCCATAGCCCTTGCAAGGAGCTTGCCTCACAGCTCCCAACACCTTCCCTCTCTGAAAGTCCTCCAGTGCCCAGCTAGAAATGCCCGGCCTCTTGCCACCCTGTGGGCCTGACACCAACACTTTTCAAGACAAGAGTTTTTATGCACCAAAATTGTAAATCATCAATTAAAGCAAGCAAGCTGGTCTGTAGAAATGCAGCGTCTACTGATACCAGTTAAGAAAAAATCAGATGGTGCCCAAAACAAGTGTGGATGTTGGGACAGAGCACATCTCATCTGCCAATTTCCTCTCAGTTCCTGACATTGTAGAAGACAAACTGGGATGCTGGGCTCTGACTGGAAGACACCAGTGAAGCAGAGCAGTTTCAGAAAAGAAATGAAGGGTAGGAGTTAACCAGATGGACATGCTGCAGCAGGTGGTTGGGGAATGGGGGACAAGTCATACAAGGTGCCATGTGAGACGAGAGATACCTGAACATGGTGCCAGCCCAGGAGGCAGCAGAATCAAAACAAACAACTTCCCATAGCCAGGAGAGAGATATGAAGGAGAAAAACCTACTAAAATGAACTCTTGGAAGGATGCAAGAGATTGGGCTTCGCAAGAGTCACCCTGGGCATGGTTGGCATGAGCAATGGCTTGACAACGTTAAGGGACATTAAGACAGGATTTTCAGACTCTCTTTTGATTCTGATAGTTCTTGCAACCTCAGTTGCCAGCTTTTAAATTATGAGAGTGTAAGAAACATTCACCATCCAAATCCCTGTCTCTACACATATTCTACATCCTACCAAGCCACTTCATCAACATCCTGAAAGCAGGTGGGAGGGAAGCTGCCTTGCATTAGCCTGCAAGCCACGCCGGCAGAGAAAGATGGGGTGTTCGTCATTTATCTCAGTGACTAAACGCTGCCTCCCTGCTCCACACCCCATGTCCCTAAAACACATCCCTTACTTGACAGCTTTGTAGCTTACAAGAGACTTGACAACACAGCCATGCTGGGAAGCCAGACCTGAAGACATGTAGAGGTCAAGTGACTTCTCCATCTGCACCATTCAGGGAGCAGGAAGGAATGAGTGCAATAAACAGCACCCTCACCCACAGTATGGTGATGAGGAGAACAAAAAAAAAAAAAAAAAATGTGGAGCTTGCACAAGGCTGCTGGCTTTCTAGCTGGGAGTAGCATGTGCCTGCTGAGGATCAGGCCAAGTGTCCCTTGCACCAAATCCACTTCAGGCTGCCAGAGCATGTTGCAGCAGACCCTACCAAACTCCCTCCCAAATTCACCTCCCTGGAGGCACCCACTGGGCTGGCAACACCCTACGGACTACAGCTCGAGTGTGCAGGCAGCACAAGCACACAACAACAAAGCAGCAGGAGGCAGGAAGAGCTGAAGAGCTGCGGTGGTGGAGACACCTGGACCACAACCAAGCCCCTTTCTAGAAGCAGCTATCAAGTCTCTGCAGAAGTAGTGGAATGGAGCCACTTTTCATCCTACCTCTCAAGGAAATCATCACTGCTGTTACTCAGACACAATTATGTCTTCAGAGTCTTTTAACTGCAGCTCTTAAGGGCTGAGTGGGTTGATAGAAATCTATTCAAAGGGCTGACATTGCTTGGATGGGTAGGGACACTGCCACTGAGTCAGTGGCTGGGGAAGGATCAGAAAATGAGACTGGTGATGGGGGAAGTCCTAGACAACATCAAGGCAGTATCTCCTGGGGGACCCGCCTCTACTCCTTTGACAGTATACCACAAAGGCCAGGCCAATTTCTCATCTTACTCTTCTAGAACTTCCTTTTAAAGAAAAACAAAATAATAATATATGGGGGCTGCCTGCTTTCTTTTGGTTTTGCACTCCCCCTCTAGAGGGGACCACCACTCAGAGATGGATGGCTGCACGTGCATGTGAGCCACAGCAGGGCAACGCAGAGCAACATAAGGCTGTCTCGTCTCCAACACCCCCACTCTCCAGGTAGCCCTAAGCAATGCCAGGATCCGAGGACTGGGCCAATGAGAGCACAGGAACACGGCTTGGCCATCAGCCTCTCCAACACCTTGCCAAATCCATGTCCAGAGCAGAGAGATGCAGGAAGCTCTTACTGTGGGACCCTTGAACTGCATTGCAGAGACCTCTCTGAGCTTGGCAGAGCCAGCCGGGGGCTGCTTTGTCATATCTGCCATCTGCTTGTTTGCTTTGCCATCCTCTGCTCCTCCTGGATATGCTCAAAGACTCCTACCTGCTCTCTGAAAGCTTTGCTGGGTCTCAGTAAACAAACCACAGGCACGGATGAGAATGGGGAGGGGAAAGGGAGGAGAGGGAGGAAGATGGGAGAGAATCAAAATTTAATTAAAGACACTTTTGCTCCAGGGCCTCTGAAAATTACAAATTCATAAATCTCTTAGTAAATGCCCTGAGTAGTTGCTATCCAGGCTGCCTACCAGTCCCACCAGGAGGGCCATAAAGCACAAGCACACAGCTCGCTGGCTCCCTCCGTCCCTCCACCTTCACCCTGGAACATCAGGCAACCTTGAGCAGCCTGTCAAGCCCCTGACAAGTGTTTCTGCAATGAGGAACTATCAATCTGCAGCCCCATTAGTGGTGCAGTGCAGGGAGCTACTCATTTAGTTTGCAGCCGTGGCACAACGAGAGGTGGGAGAAAGGAGGAGTGCAGGGAGAGAAAAAGTCATGGCAAGATGGGACCAGAAGACCCCCAGGACTTTTTGCTGGAAGCACCAAGTTCTTCAAAAGCATATTTTCTGATGAGAATGGCCAAAGAACTGGTATGTACCAAGAGGTGGATCCAGAGGGACTTCTGCTGGCCAGTGCCCATCTGAGGGCACTATAGAGAAGACCCATCTTCTGATAACTCCCCATTGAATCAGTCCAGTATTTTCTTCCATGGCTGAGATGAGTCTTCACCAGGGGATGCATGAGCGCTGTCCAGCCCAAATGTATTTCTCACAAGTGCGACACAAAGATAGCGAGCATCTTCCACCTAACAGCAGCAATAACAAGCTGTTTCACCATGTTTGCCATTCAGCACGCAGTGAGGAACAGACTGAACGTCCAGCACACGGGGGTGTTGCACAGCTCTGCTATATTTAACAGAGTTTTCAGTACAGTCTCTGGTAGTGCTACAAAGCAACACATCTTTGCCAGTAGCCTGTCATAGGAAGGTTTGGTGAGGGGGAGCCTGGGGTATTTTTCACCCCTTGCTCACAACCAGTCACAACTTTGAAGGTGGGAGTAGAGTCTGTTCATGGTAGCATGGTCAAGTCTTGGACCTTCTCTGCTAACAAGCAGGTGGTTGGTAAAGTGGTAACGAAATCTGGTGTTTCATAACAAAATGCCTTTCCTTTAAAGTGGGCAGAAGGGGGTAAAAATGGAAATTTTCTTGCACAAGAAGAGACTGATACATAATAAAATCACTTGCTGAGTCATATCCTTGACTAAATTGCAACCAGAAAAATAATAAAGATGTAAAGAGAATCTTTCAGAATCACTCAACCCATCATGGGCTACACTTTGAACCATATCAGCTATTGGCCCATCTAGTAACACTTATTTTTCAAGAGACTGAGTCAAGTGGGATAGACCAGTGTCAGTTATACCAGGAAGCCAGGGCAGATAAAGAGTTACCTGACTGAAAGAAAACAACTGCTATGAAGAAGCATCACCCATACCAACTTTTACCATTTCTAGAACCAAGCTGAGTGCTCGAGACTTTCTAGGAAACCACAAAATTCTCACATCCCTCCATTTAAGCAACTACTGCGCTTCTGTTTCAGGTCATGAGTAGAAGCATAAGAGCTGAAAACTGAAACAGGAGTATCTGTAACAGGAAAACTTTGGGAGCCAGCCAGTTCTCCAGACATTCCCAGTCAAATTCTCCAAAGCATGACTTGAAACACCCAGGACAAATATAGACTATTTGAATCAAATTCTGAACAGCCTACAAAGGAAGAATGTCAACAGTCCACTCTGAGACTGTTTTGCATTTCTAGACCATCTGCTAAAGGATGAAATCCTGCTAGGCAGAGGAGGCAGCACAACAGATGCCACAATTTCCAGTGGGTACCCAAGTACTGGAGGGGCTCAGGCATCCACTGAGGCTGGCTTCCCCACAGCTCACCTCCCCTCATCCTGCTGGATCAGGAACCCACACGAGCAGAACCAGAGGCAGGTCTGAGTCATGCTGTTTTCATAAATGGATTTTCCTGGCTTTATTAAGTGCTCTCTTCCAAGGCTGCTCTCCAAATTGGAGATGCAATACTTGGAAAGCTACAGAGTATGAAGACTAGAAAACAAGCCTTCCCAAGTCAAAGCAGCAGCTCACCATGAAAATGACTGCTCTGGCAGGAGTGAAGGAGACACTGTTCAGAGCAGGATCAGGGCAATTTAACTAGTGAGCGTCTCCTATTCTACAAAAGCATCCTGATGCCATCCATGTCTATAGACCAGTTGTGCACCTATCTGTCTACATAATTATTTACAATATCTAAGTATTTATCCACAGCACTTTTTAA
This sequence comes from Tyto alba, assembly GCF_018691265.1. Lineage (NCBI taxonomy): Eukaryota > Metazoa > Chordata > Aves > Strigiformes > Tytonidae > Tyto > Tyto alba. Next base: position 8,670,784 of record NW_024881317.1, read on the forward strand.
CCTAAGCAGTGTCTCCTTATCCTATTTATCTTTCTACAAGGCTATATTTGTCTCTATTTTAAGACAATAGTGCTTTCTTTTTTCCCTTAAATTCCCAAAGTAGGGCAGTTCCCAGGGGACGTGGCTCCTTTCTCCTGTGTGCTTACTGCTGTTCAGGAAGGATCCCATGGAGGTGGTTGGGTGGTATGGAGATAGGACAATTGCCCACAGGGCAGCAGAGCTGTGGGAAGGCGGGTGGGCAGGCAGGAGGACATGTCCCTGCATGCGTGGGAGTGCACATGACAGCAGACATGCAGGCGAGGTCCAAGCTTAGAAATGTGGAATATGCTGCCATGAGGTATTTCTTTTTTGGTGTAAACCAGGATGGCAGGTGACCCAGCTTTCTCCTTCTACCTGCCTAGTCGCATCTCACTCTTTCCATGGCACTCTACACGCAGAAACGCACAAACCTGACAGTGCTCTGTTCTCGTTCACTCTCGGATAACATTGCTGGGGATGACCATGCCTGGTACGTCTCAATGTTGAGGCCCTGTTTTTTCCTACAAGCATGCTCGCAGCTCATATCCTCGCTCCTTGAGTGGGCAGCAAGGGCAGACCCTTATGGAGTCGGCAGCAGAGACCAGTCCCCCACCAGCATGAGAAATGAGCACCCTCAAATCCCACAGACAAGAGAGGTGATGCTCAGCTCTGCATCCCCCACTATCCTTTACTTATGGTACTGCCTTCTACTTTATCCTTCACCTTTTTCTCCTTGAAGAGTGAAAAAGGCAAACAAAGAGCTTATAAATTATCAATTCTTGATTGATTTTGCTGAGAAAAGCACATAAAACAATCGCACAGAGAAGAATAATTTAGCATTTCAAGTGAGGAACAGTGATGCTGCTGAGACAGCTCTATGCAGGAAGAGCACTCCTGAGCCACCCAGCAGGATCTCCCCACTCCAGCCTCTTCCTCCTGTGCTTCAAAAAAGAGACAGTCAAAACCATAACCTTTTTTATCAGCTGCCTTAAGACACAGAACCCCATACTTCCATTAGCAGGACAGTCCCCTTCCAACCCAGTTATCTTTTGGTGCACACACATGAACGCAGCTCCATGCACACAGGCTTCCACCAAGAAGATCCCATGGCTTGATGGTCCAGGACTGACCCACAGCCTGGGACTTACCTGCAGCACAGCAAGACTTGGGCATAAAAGACTATAATTGCCACCCCAAAAGCTGCATTGCAAGTTAGGCAAGGCTGTTAAGATCAGTTAAATCAGTCTGCACCAACAACTTGCTGCTGCGGATGGTTCATGCAACTGCAGTTTTCCTGTTCACACGTAGCTGCATACTAGCGTACAGTTTAGAGATCTTCTCCATCTGTGGACTCTTGGAAAAAAAGAATAAAAAAGAGTTCTGCCAAGCGTTCACAGCTCTAGAATTTCTCCAGCATCACATGGAAACTTTCTTTTCTGAGTCTATATGGGAAATGACAGTTTTTCCCCCCAAATTAATGATAGCAGCATCCCACTGTCTGCTAAAAAGCTGAACGTGTCATGGTTCAACTGTTTCATAGAGACTACAAATGACATCATGCAATATTGTTTAGCCATACATGCAGCTTTTAGTTTCTGTTTATGGATTTAGTATGATATTGTAGCTAAAATGCTTTCCAAGGTAGCTGATAAAAACACCCAGGGATTACATGCAATGTCAGAGGCAGGAAAAGGCAAAACAAACCACCTCACATCCCTCAAAGAGCTGATATCTGGGGACCGAGACATCCATAGCTCTGCAAACCACCGGCTCAACCCAGATGCTAAATGTACCATGGAGAAAGCAAAGTTATTACCTGTGTCTTAAGTCAGCCAGCTGCCACACACTGTTACAGCAGCAACAGTGTTGTTTTTTTTAATATGTTTTGAGGTTCTTTTGATACATTCACTTCTTCCCATCCCTTCTGTTCTGTAGCCTTTGGCCATGAGAGCTCACTGTTCGAAACGGATATACAAGTCCGGTAGCTGGATCCTGGATGTAGGGGAATATTATCTGGTTGACAGCAAAGACGTCTGTCCATGTGTCTATCTCAGCATTGGATTTCAAACCATCTGGGGTCTTTACTTGGGCTTAATTCTGAAAAGAGCGTTTTCCATACTGTCTAAACCTGGCTTACTTCTCCTCCTGTCTTTGTTACAGAGTGGTTTCATTTTTGATCACATAGCAAAAACCCTCAAATATATATATGTATTATTTAGAAATAAATAAAGAAGATGATGAAAGAGGTGGTGGCTTGTGGATGGGAAAGTATATTCCTTCACTGCTGCCATAATGATCTGATCAGAATCCAGTCCTACCACATCCTTTATGCGCTAAGTCATCTCTACAGAGTTGAAGCTGCTTGAGGGCGAGGAATGGAGAGCGCGGGATGTGGGAGGCTCTGGTACAGTGCAGTACTAAAAGGATTGTGCATTCACCCTCTGGTCACCTTACAAAATGAGAAATTTCCTTGGGCACTGAAGCAACTTTTCTGGGGATTTTGACAGCAATGTCTTTTTAAAACTACAGTTTCATCCCTCCAAAATAATTTATGTGCATATTTGGATGCTCTGCAAGAGCTAGAAAGCTCATCCATCCTTTTTGGTCTGTTATTTCCCCCCTCCCTCCCAGACTTACCACCTTCTTTGCAAATGTGCCTTTCATTTCTCTCTCTTGCTCCGGTTTCTAAGCTGCGTAGGAAACCAAAAAAGTATGCCAGCACTGCTCCACCAAGCCCTATTCCAGGTGCTTCTGACTAGATTTTCAGGATTTAGTCAGAATAACCAAGTTTTTCCTTTTTCCCCTTTTCAGAAGTTAATTTCCTCTGATCCAGACAACACTCTCAGCCCAGACAAATTCCTGGGAAACTTCCCACCGTTAGCTGCCCTCCTCCAGGTTTCGCACTTGCCATGATTTAGGACAGGCTCCCTCTAAAGCAGCCTGAAACCCAGCTAAGCTCCTCACGCAATAACACCCACACATGTGTGCCAAGCCTGGAACGAGCCACAGGACAAGGTCCAAAGGTGCGACCTCAGAGCTACTCCATCACCCTCCAGGAATGACCAATGAAGAGAGCATCAGTTCCCTGCCAGCCTGAGGGAACCAGCCCTGTCCTGGGAGGTTCTCACCATGATCAAGGTGCTGCACCGTCAAAGGGCTCAGCAACCCGCTCTAGACCCAGGATGTGACCCATCACATCTGCTGGGGTGATACCAGGGTGACAAATGGGTTCGGAAGAGGCTCCCCATGTTTTCAACAGTAACACGTCCGCAGGCACAACCTGCAATCCTATATTGACCTGTACCCATACAGCTGCCCCACAGATATCTCCCCACACAGTCCAACACACAGCAGACACCACGGGCATTGGGAGAAAACAGTCCCCACTCCTCATGCAAACAGGAACATTTCTCATCCACAGACATGGTGAGCGACTTTTTGATACAACAATGTTATTGCTGGCATGCATGCTTCCTTCCACACTACAAAAATAAATCCTTTTTTTGTTTCCCCTGCCCTCTTACTTTTATATTGACTTTTTTGTGGCCAAGGAAATATAGTCCTAAAAATGATGCAAGAATGCGGTAGGTAGAACATAAGAGATCAAAGATTCTAATTTAGTCTACCCCATTCCTTGTAGGAATTGGAGATCAGTCAGCAGTAAGGCTTTAATAGTAGAAATTAAAAGGCAAATAAAGGGATTTTTTTTTTTCTTAATGAAAGATGTGATTAACCTACGGAAGTGACACATGCGGGACCCTTCCCTGCTGACACCCAAAAGGAGGTTTTTGCAGGTCTCAGAACAAAACACTGCCCATGTCATGGTAGAAGCTCCAGTGTCCAGAAACCAGGGGGCTTTGCAGGGGCTGTAAGTGCCCTTTGCTGCCACTATAAATAGGTGACAAGAGGGACAGGAAGGCTTGAAGCCTGGGTCAGCTGCAGAGCCAGAGGCACAGCCCAGGTCCCCTAATCCCCAAACATCTGCATTTGCTTGGACACAAGACTTCCCTGGCCAGAAGCCTTAGCCATGCACAGCTCTGGTGCTGCTGACTCCCATGGATGTGGGCTACCAGGAGGACTCCATCCCTTCCTCACTTCATGCCAGCAGGGCAGGAATATCAACACACAAGTTCAGAAATAGCCAAAACGGACAATTAAACTGTCCAGGGACAGATACTGGGCCAAAGGATACTCCAGACTGGTTTGTGGACTTAGGTGTGTCCAAGCTAATGTGGCAGAGCACAGCTGCAATTTGTCATACGCCACCTAGAACAGAGCTCGCAGAGCTGAAATTAGTATTTTTTAGAGGCAGTGACATAGAAGAAAACAAGCTTTGGCCCAAGTGACTTCATGGCCAAAGATTACCGGCTGCAGCCTGCCGCAGTCCGTGCGCTGTGCCTTGGTAATCTTGGAGGGTTGCACTTAATGCCTTGTATACGAGAACAGCATATTCTCTCTGTGCAGCTAAATCTCCTTTATCAGAGTCATTTGGTTCCAAAGAATGATTCAAAGACCATCACCACGGTATTACACTGGGGGAGCACAGGGAAGGGCTGCACAAGGCTATCACAGCAAAGGCTCCAGGCTGGGAACAGAATCAGCTCAAAAAAAAACCTCCAAGTGTTGCTTGCGTTGTCCATCAACACAGAAATAAATTATTGCTTGTGCCTTGATCCACACACCATCTTTCTCATTTTCTTCCACTTGGTAGTTCAAACTCAGCCAAATTCATTAGTTTAGGTCACGTTTATGGATGACACATGCTGTACAGCCACAAAACAAAAAGCAAGCTTGGCTCTTGGGTGCAAAATATTCTCACTGTGTCTATTGCAGCCGAGGTCACGAGAAAAACAAATTCACTAGAACTTAGCTGGTGCATACTACAGCTTTGTTTCCAACCACAAAACATTCCTGAAAAACAGTGGCCAAGAAAGTGCTGTTGCTCTTTAAATAAGCATTGGGTTATTGACTGCAGGGAAGATAGGGGGAAAGGTTTTGCTCCTGTTAGGGCATTCATTTGGCTGCATTTCTTCTCTCATCATAAGTTATATTTTTACTTATATTTTATTAAAGAATCTAGAGGACTTGGGGAATGGATGCCCAGGATTTAAAAATAAAATAATTAAAAAAAAAAAAAAAAACAAAACAAAACAAAAAAAAAAAACCAAAAAAAAAAAAAAAAAAAAAACCAAAAAAAACAGAAGGATCAGGATTGCTGCCTTCTGCCTATGGATTTTGTCTAGACTCAAGATAAGGCTCATCTTGATCACCCTGCTCACACTGACTCCATCACCTTCACCTACGCTGCCAGCCATCTGCAAATTGGTGTCCCCCCTCATGTGTTGCCCCTCTCCTCCGAGCTGGTGGCTCCTGCCATCCCCAGGCCTCTCAGACCTGCCCCACTGCATCGGTCTGAGCAGTGAGGCAGCACAAGCCCTGACACATGGCTCAACCCGCCATTCCAGCTGTATCTTGCACTCTTGCATAGATCAAAAGCTTCTTTATGATTTCAGACACTCCCTTTAACGAAGTGATGAGAAAAAACCCCTCATCTCACACTGCTGAACACAGCTGAACACAGCTCCCTCCTCCTTCCCCCTTTGCAAATCACAGGGATATTGTCACTAATTATCAGGCTCAACAAGTGAAATTGCACAATTTGCTACAGACACTCTGGAGAACCAATGTGAAATGTGGGGCTGGGCGCAAGGAGGAGAGGGGAGCATGCAGGAGCCCCTGGGGCAGGGTGCCATGGGGCAGCCCCACAGGTGCCAGGTCTTGCTGCAGGAGGGGGTCCCACCAGCGGTGGTGTTGTGTTTACATTTCAGAGTGTTTGTCTTTTTTTTTTGCCTGATGTTTACTTCAAGCATCGCACTCTGAGGGCTTATAAAGAGGATTAAGTGGTGAGGAGGTCTCACAGAGTTAGGAGGAATTAATCAAGCGGTAATCAGAAAGGAAATTAATCTGAAGAGTTAATTAATCAGCCAAGGCAGGGAGACTGCAGCCAGTCATTCCTATCACGCCTTCCAGGTTGCTATTTCATGCACCAGCACAGCAGCAGGAAAGGGGAAAGGTAGTCCAGGGTTGGGGGGTATGCCCAGCCACCCCCTCTGCACTTTCTAAGGAGAAATCAGAAGCCCAGCAAGGCCAGGAGATTTCCCTACTGCCATCTCACCACACAGGGACCTCGGTGAGGACATCTCCACCCACGCGCCACGGGGTGAGCACTCATCATCTGCCCTTGTCAGCCCAGCTCAAAAGATTCCAAGGGCTGAAGCATCCCTTTCAGAGACTCTTACCCCTTTCCTTTGGAAAATAGATCTAGATATGCAGCCCCCCCACAGGCTTTTGATTGCTTAATTGATTCTTTACACCCCATGTTCTCCTTCCAGCATCCTAAATAGTCTTTTTACTTCTCCATTGTTCAAGTCTTCTAAATATGCACCACTGGGGATCACTTTCCCTTCACTCTGGTCTAGCTACATTTTATGTATTTAGCGCTTTTTTTCTTAATCTTTTCTTACAATACATTCCCTGCAGAACCTTAATCATTTTAGGTGCTCTTCTCTGAATTCCCTCCAAAAGGCATCAGCAGAATGTTTTGCAAATTCGTTCTCGTCCCTTCCAGCCTGAGGTGTGACTAAATGCCTGTTTCCCTTGGGATGAGACATATCCTGCACAGGCCGCTTGATCAAGGATTCTCAACCTTCATTACAGCCTGAAGCACTTGGGGGAAGAAAATTCCCCAGTTCACAGGGGCTGCAACATGACGCATCTTTGAACTTACAAAACCTAGTCCAGTTTGCAAAGACATCTGAAATCTAATTAACTTCACTATTATTATTATTATTAGACTCTTTTTATGCACAGAGTAGACATTTTAATTGCCTGGATGCAGAGAGCAGCTTCTATTGTCTGCTTTTTAGACCGCAAGCAAAGATTCATCTCTACACGCTGCCTACAACCTGCCTCCAGGGAGGTGCAGCTGGTTCAGAGCTGAGACCAGGGTGCAAGGGGTTATCCAGGAGCCCCAAAGCAAAAAAAAAAAAAAAAAAAAAAAAAAAATCCCTTTCTTCAGAGGACAGCAGGGCCCATCGCTCCACATGGCCACCCCATGATCATTGCAGGATGCTAACTGGGGCTGCTGCCTTCTGCAAGATGATAGCTCAAACCCAAGCCAGCTCAGCTCACGCAGGTTCTGTTATCTCACAAAACACAGCATCATCCCCCAGCATCAGCAGCCCAGGCACATGCTACAGTGATTAGTTAAAAAGCAGACAGACCAAGCTTCATATCACAGAACCAGGGCCACCTGTGGTTGAGGGGCAGGAAGAAATATCTGCCACAACTGGCCAGCACAGGAAAAACGACCTGCGTGGTGCAGGTGGCACCGTTGCCAGAGGATTTGGGACATGAAGGAAGCACACACTGCAACAGACCATCAGCATTAAACATCATATTAGATACACAACCTTCTCCCATCCAAAATGTGTCTAACTAAAAGGAAAAAAGCTGCATTTCACAAGAAAGGACCTGTGGAGCTGAAAGCTGCCTTGGGGGGGGGGGGTGTTGTGGTATGCAGAGGTGACAAAAGACTGGTGAGAAACCAGATGCAGTGAGGATGCCGGGTGGGGGGAGCTGGCCACTCTCTAGCAATGTTCTCCATCAGCAGAAGGCCCCATATAGTAGCTACAGCAGCCTCAAAGGAAACCACATCCATTCCACAGCTTCAATAGCCACGTAAGCCCTTAAAGTATTCATTGTCATTGTCATCCCATTCCCTTCACACCAGTTTTATTTCCAAGGAAGACTGGGCAGAGCTGTCTTCTCTTCTTAAGCAAATGTAACCCTCACACAAAAAGTTCCCACATCACCCAAGGCTGTCCCTCCCCCTGAACCATAAACTTTTCTCTTTTTCCTTTTGATACATAAAGGCTATTTTCACACATCCTCTAGAAAAAGAGTGACCTCAAAAAAAAAAAAAGGGGAAAAGGCAAAAATCTACTGCTGTTGCCTAAAACAACACTAAGCTCTGCATAGTCCAGAAGGGACTGGTGAGCTCCCCCTGGCACACACACATTTCTGGTTATCCTGACCCAGAGAAGCAGCTCCCTATGGATGCTTTTGTACAGGGAAAACACCACTCTCCTCCCATCCCCACCCCCCCATAATGCCTGTCTGTAAACTGCTGAATCCATTTAATTATAACTCACTTCTACTGTGACTGCCGATTATAAAAAATTGATTTTAATAATTTATAACTTGCCCAGCACCACAGCACTCTGACCACTGACAGGTATCCAAAATGCTGGTTCTGATCTGAAAACCTCACCATTCAGAGCCAGGATCTTGGATACCTCAGCAACTGATGCGTCTCGGTGTGGTACCCCAAGAGCTGAGATAAAAGAGATGCTGCTGCTCTTCACACTAATAATGCCACAAAGAGGGCACATTAGCAGAGAGCAGCTCCTTCCTTTGAAATTTCCCACCCCTCCTGGCTCCAACAGAGACTAAGGAGTAAAGATTTAGTCCCTGGGGGGTTTGCCACTGTGTTCTGACTTTTGGGGGTGCAGTGCTTTTGATTCAGGCTTTTCAGGTGGCAGTTCAAAGGAGAAGGCATTAACCCCTTGCACGGCATCTAAACGCACTGCAGGAGGATCCCACAGCATCATCTGCAACATATCCCCGAGTCACACAGAACTGGAGATGAGTAGATAAACCACACCAGGATAAACTGGAAGAATAAACACTGTGCACATACACACAAATATGTGTGCTTGGATATAAATACGTGCAGATAAACGCACACCCTCTCAGATGATGCTATCAAATGCATTACTCCCCAAATCCCTGCAGAGCAGACGACCATCTCCAAGGTCATATTAGCATGAAAGTAATGTAATCACATTACCCAGACTCCTTCTCACTCTCTTAGTTTCTATGTTGATGTTTGGTCTCTTAATTTTAAACAGCAGTTGTGTATCTTGTGGCTCAGACTGGGACCGCTTTGCTCAAATGGTAGTAAACACACGGCAGCTTAATTCAGTCATTCTTCAAGAAACTAACTAAATAAATAATGGTTTTCCTGCATGAAATACATGCGTCCACCAGCGCGATGATCTATGCAGGGTGTGCTGAAAGCTGCCGTAACTAGCTCGGGCTCAGGAAACAACCAGAGCACACAGGGCGGTAAGCAGAAAATCTGTACATGCTGCTCTTGTCGGGAGAAAAATATCCAAGTGGCACATAACTCAGCTGCCAACAACTCACCCTGTGAGCCTCCTCAGTGCCAGGGATGCAGCTCAGTGTTTATGCTAAAGGGTATTTGCTAATTCCCCAGGCCAGAGACAAGGTCATCAAGATGAAAGCTGGACCAAGTGGTTAACACAGGGGGAAGGAGGAAGGGAGGGTGAAGTAGGCAGCAAGGCAAGCTCCCGAGAGAGAGGATGGAGGGTAGTGCAGAAAGGGGCCACCATGGTCACTTCACCCCATGGCTAGCAGTATTGGTCCACACAAGCCCTCTGCCATCTTCTCCAAGAAGTCTGTCTGTTGGAGCAGGGAAATGTTTCAAGAACTGGGCCCTCAGGGTATACAAAACCTCTGTGTCCAGCAGATTTCCAAGATCTCCTCTACTCTCCCAAATCTTTCCTGACCCATCTATAAATTTTCCCGAAGTTTAAGCCATTGTCCTTCATCTATTCACCTTCTGAAAATATCTCTAATCTTCCTTATTTTCCTTTTGCTCCCTGAAGAAGGCTGTGATAATGTAACCTCATTCACACCTCATCTCTTCTACCTGACATGTTAACAACAAAGTTTAATAATAACAATCTCCAACAAAGAGCACAGTGAAAGAGCACGGGAAGCACTCCTCATCAGCAGATACCAGAGGGATCTGCCGGGAACATGCATCTCAACAGACCCTGAGCATACTGTTAGGCTTCTCCCAAAACCCACACATGCCATTTTGTGGCAAGCCCATGCTGAACAAAGGCCACAGGGGTGATCTACACCCACTGCCGCTCTTCAAGGAAGATGCTCAGGACATGATTTCAGAATGCTTTTACCCTAAGCATGCTTTCATCTTTGGGTCTCCTAGCCTTTAAGCAAGTCTGATGGATGTCCCTGAGGCTCACCCTGCAGTCAGTGATGAGACACAGCTCCAAATGCTTCTGCATCTGCCTAATGAGGAATCCACCCTTCCCGGACCGCTGTGGAGGGAATCTGCAGTGATTAGTCTCATTAAGCCTCTGCAAAAGCTACTCCAACATCAAACTGATAAACTATCCAAGGCAGTCTTGTTAACAGAGTATAAATGAAAATCCAGCCTTGGTATTTTAACAGTCTACAAGGTGCCATTTCTGCCTGGATGGCCCTTAACCCTTGCATACTGGATGACTCTTTCAGCTGTCAGTCACAGCAGGGAACTCATCTCAGTCCCCAAGCCTATCTCTGTCCTGGTCTTCTCATCACAACCATACAAACTTACCCACTCTGAGTTACTGTGACTAAAGCCTTTTTCTCTAGTTAATGAAACATTTTATTAAGTACCATCCCCTGCTCCCATCATACATACCTTAGCACTCGTTAGACATTAAACCCAGGATTGGCGAAGGATGTTAGAGGAATTTCAGTAGGATTTGTATATTAATTCCCTTTGCTACTTTTTAAACTCCTATGCTTAGAAAAATGTTGGCACACGTCCTTCTCAACAGGTAGCCGCTAAGGAAATTATCGACCAGCTGCTTTTTCAGTGAAGCTCAGCTGAGCTGGTAAGAGGAGTCTCCCATCCTCCCCCCAAAAAAAGTACCACTGAGGTGGTGAGGCTTAGAGCTGCTGTCACAGCTGGCGGAGGCTTGAGCAGAGGTGCATCACTGGGTCCTCACTCCTTCAGAAATGCACACACAGCATCTCCCCACCTCCCAGCCCACATTTTCCATGTGCAGCAGAAGGAAAGGCACAAGCACAGTGAAAGCCTAATTTATGCATTTGTGATACGTCCCAGGAAAAGGGATAAACTACCTCAAACAGATGAGGGCTGCTCATTTCTTTATCCTCTAGGAGCCAATATTTACTAGAACCATTTCCCTTAGCCTACGACTTCTAGGAGATTATGTCTTGACATCCTGAAGACTTTGGTACCACAATGCGTTTGTCCCCCTGTGCTTCAACAGCTGCAGCACAAGGCATGAATAAAGACTCACTCAGAACACACGTAGGAGCATCCACATCTATTTCCAGGCTCTGTACTGATGAGTTCAAATTCAAATCTTCACTCCCATAGTAATTCAGGAAGGTGCTGAGATCATTTTGTTGAACCTGATCTGAGCACGACGGAGACATGAGGTTAATAGCTACAGGCTGTCACGCGGTTCCCCTTACTCTGCACTAGCGTAGGACAGCCTTTGGCTCCGGAGAGATGGTTTTGTGTATTTTGCTTTGGTTGTATTGTTACCTGATCAGGACAGTTGTATGTACCTTCTCAATAATTTAAACTGACAGATCTGTGCTGGGTTCTGTATCAACCAAGCATCTCTATCAAGATGATATCCTTCAGTAGAAAGTCTCAAGGACTGTAATGTGCTCAGTGGAGCCACATCCATGGGTCACACATCTCCCATAGTTACTGTGCTTACTAGACTAATAAAAGAAATCAAGATTCATCCACCAACTTTCTATCTCCCACACCACTAACCAAAATGGGAAATGCTTGCTTTCTCCCCCCTCCCGCCTTCCTCGTTCACACCCCAAAAAAAGACACAAGCACTGCCTTCCCTCCTTCTCCACCGCTCAAGACGTGCCAGCACACTTAGGAAATCATTAGCGCAAATTCCAGACAAAATTATTTATCCTTAAAGAGCCTGCCTGACAGAAAATCTCCCTCCAGCCGCTCCCGGGCTCTGCAGCTCAGTGCAGATAAATAGGCACTTACCGCCAGCTACTAACAACTTCATAAAGCATCTCCCTACCTTTATTCCCCTGTGATGCCTGCGTGTACACATGTGCACACACACACTTGTGCTCTGCCTGCACAAAGCACTCAGAGAGAGGAGCTTCCTCCTTCCCTACCTGCTTTGGTAAGGGTGACATGAAGCATTAGGCTGTCAGATAAGTGCCTGGGTTGTTGTATAGCCTCTCTCTCATCCTTCCACATCCTCATTTCTTCTCATCTTTCAACCGTAAACTTCATAACACCTTTGCATGTCATAAAGCATCATGCTGTCCCAAACACGTTGTAGATAGTGATGGTGCAGGGGCCATAAAGCTTTCAGAAGTCACGCATGCCATAGAAGAGAGCTCAGACATCCTGAAGCATGTGGGGCTTTGTATGTATGTGCCAGCTTTGCACTGACATCTGAAAGTAAATACTTGGAAATGGCTTCTGGGAAAAGCTCTCAAGTGCTGGGTTCAGAACTGAAGGTCCTCTGCTAAGAATGGAGGATATTAAAGGTCCTGTAAGTTATCACAAATTTGCACAAAAGCCTGATGGCTTTGAGAGCCACATATGGGTAAAAAAAAATCTAAAGGTAAACCCTGATATAGGGAAAACCTACATATTTTTGCCACTGGTTAGAAATCAGGATTTCTCCTCCAGGCACAGTTGCAGGCAGCATGCTGCTGCCCTGACTGCATCCAGGAGGGTTTCAAAAGGCCAGTATCAAAGCGGGTTGCTGCACCACAGGTGAGCAGAGCAACTAGGAATTTGGACTAAGGTACCTTTTGCAAAAAGAGAGTTTACACAGCTTGCTGCAGACTGTAGAAATAAATAAATGCCAGGTTTTGTATCATCCAAATAATAAAATAAGATATATTAAAAAAAAAAAAAGAAAAAAAAAAAAAAAGGACCAGCATCTGGCAGGCATTCAAAGGTCCAGTAGCATGTGATAGTAAAGGATTGAATTAACAAAATTTAATAGCAACTCTCCTCTTTTAACAAAAAAGCAGAACCTCATTCCTTTTTGGCAGATTAACAAAAACCCTGCCCACATGACTGGTCCCAAAACCACCAGCTGAAATCCCGGCAAAGCGCTGGCAGGAGTGAACCCAAGTGAGACGCCCTGTGCTGAAGCATCCCTAAACCCAATACAGATTTTAGCCTCTCTGTCAGGATGCACTTAAGAGGAAGTGACCTGATCACAGCGAGTTCAGCAGAACCTAAATCAATGCCTTTACTTATACATATCAAGAGGTAGGAAGGTGCCCTGCTTCATCCTTACAACTTCAGTTTTAATATGCCAGGGTAGAGTATATGTGCTTTACTGATGAGGCGTTTTGGCACATGTTGACATCCCATTAACTCTGATATCATGTTAATAGACAGTAGCAGCCAAGAAGCATTACTTGAAATCTTTAAGTAGAGAGAATAAGTCCAAATCACTCCTAAATACACCAGGAGCATAATAAACTTAGATAGAAGAGAAACATAGTGAAGACCATATGTTTTGTTGTTAAGAACTAAATAACAATACAAAAAAGGGGGAAAAAAATCTAAAATACAGCTGCCCAACAGCAGCAGAGTGGAAGGGGATTTCTGCAGACACCCAGAAGTGAAATCAGGCTGTATCTAATTTCAATTTCTATCATGACACTTTGGATCAAGGGAGATTGAGAACAAACAGGAGATAGAAAAATTAATACTCTTTAAATAAATTCATACAAAGCAACAAAAAAGAATAGGAAGAAAGAAAATTAAATAGCTAAGTCTTACTGGAAAATTCAGCAATATTTCCTCTCTTGGTCCCACATTTCAGGGGGACAAACCTGCAGCAGCCTCTACCAGGATAATCAGCAAAAGCACTCAGCAGCCCAAAAGGCATGACGCCTTATTACCAGATGTTGCTACCAATTTAATTCCAGACTGAGAAACTTGTCAAGAAGGCAGACACACTGTAAATCTGTAAAGGCATTTCCCTTTATATATACATATATGCACACAACTGGTATTTGTTCTCCTGGCTGATGTGCAGAAGAAATTCATAAGCCTAACTTTAAATTTATAGTAAAAAAAAAAAATCAAAGGAAATGTTAAGAAAAAAAATTATTTAAGAGCCTAAACGATAGTAGAATTGAGAGGATGAAGCAGTTGGTCTATAAAAACAAATCACGCTGAACTACCTTCAATGTCTTATTTTCCCCTGATTGAATTACAAAATTAGTCAATGAATACTGTAGTACATTGAGGCCTAGTAAAATATTTGATAGTGTCTCAGAAAAAAACTTCCTTGAAAAATTAATTCAAACTGGCTTGAATACGAGCACTGTCATACAACAGTATTAATAATAACAGTAAATTTGATTTACGTGGCTCTTCCCTGCTAGTGCCCATCTGGGTGGCACAAACATGGCAAAGCTTTAAGCCAGAGAGGCTCACCACAGGGACTGTTGTTAACACTGGGTTTATTTAACATCTTTATTAATTATTTGGAAATGAAAGAAACCCACTGAATTAGCTAAGCTGTTGATATGTGTCTGTTTAGGGGGCAGGGTGAGAACATAATAATTTTGAAAGCCACTACTGATATGGTGGCTCAACGACTGAGCAGGGCTGGTTCCTTCTCACCAGCTCCACGATCTTACCATAAGTCAAGCATCACTGAAGGCACAAGGTCAAAGGGGAGGCCAGGAGCCTCCCCCCTGCATGCTGAGAAAACTCAGCAAAGGGCAACAACAATAAAAAAACATGACGATGACGCTGGAAAGACTGAACTGGGATGAAGAGGGTTTGCATCCGTGCCCTTGCTTACCATTCTGGGGAAAGCCAGCTGCAACGACCCTGAGGACAACCAGTGATGCTGAAGCCCGGGGGATGGGATGTAAAAGAGTGTAAAAAATTAACTTGAATAAACAGATCTGTGGCGGCAAACTGCCTTGCCCCTGGGTCTGGCCCCAGAGCACCTTTGGTGACCAGCACAGAGCAGCATGGGGACTCTGCACACCACACATCCTCTTTGCAGCTCTCAGCTGCAGGTTTCCCAGTGTTACACCCCACCAGTGGAAAGAGTGCCGGTGCTGCCCCACTGCTCCAGAGCCCCTCACCAGCTACTCAGCCCTGCTACAGTGTCCCACTGCTGTGTGCACAGGGATGAGCATGTGGATTTACCCAAACCCAAATTAAAAGAGTCAGAGAAACTGATTAAGAACGCAAGAAGAATAAATACTGATCCTAGATGATTGTTTTCACAAAATTATGGGGGTTTTCTTTCCTTTTTATAATATCAGACATCTCTCCTTCATAAAAAATATATCATAGTTTAATAGGCAAGACCATGCTAATTATTACACCCAACACCAATTGGAAAAAAAAAAAAATCACATCATTGCTACAAGCACTTGGGGTGAAGACATGCCTGACTTATTCACACGGACTGTACACCTGCTGAATGTGGGAGACTCTGGCTCTGTTTTCCTCTTCACAGAGCAAGACCGAAGCTGGAGCCCAGTGGAAGCACCGCAGCCCCTGGGCCAGACCGGGATGCCACGAGAGGGTGCTGAGGGGCTCCTGAGCAAGAAGCAAGCAGACCCAGCCAGCAGCTCCCACAGACCCCCAACAGCCTGGGAGGAGAAGAGGCAGCAATCAGCCCATCAAGACAAGGATTCACAGCTCCAAACCACATCTCTACACTGTGTGGCAAGAAACGTGTCTCAGCCCAAGGGCAGCAGCAGCTTTACCTGCCTCCCCAAGTGCCGGCTCCACTTAGCGTAATGATTATTCAGCCCTGTCAGCAGATATGAAACCAATGGACACAGTTCCACAGGCAAGTGCTTTGAAAGCCGCCAAAACGCCCCTGCTCACAGGTTTTTGTTATCCATCTGGAAAATTGCAGATGTCACAAGAGCTTTTAGAGCATCAAGATGAAATCATCTTGTCAGCACCAAAAGGGCCAGTTCTCCCCTGCCCCAATGGCAGCAGCTGTCTCGGCACTGCAGGCTTCTGCATGAATGGCCGGCGTTGCATCAGGACACCAATGCCACCGGCGCGGGGGAGCCTCGCCGGCACGCTGCCCGCCCTGGAGCGATCACAAAACTGGCATCTCAGCCCATGCCACTTGAATCTTACTATAAAGGAAAACAATGTTTTTCCTCTCACACTAATTCACAGCCTCTTGTCTGACTCAACTGCGTTAGGCTGGGAAGAACTTGCTGTTTGTTGGAGAAGAAACATGCCCTGGGACAGAGAGAAGGAATTACAGGTTTGCTGTCACCAGCTTCTCCTGTAGTTGGTTCAGGTGAAATAAGCAAGCCAAAGAGTTTTTAATCCAAAATCCAAGCAGACTCATCCATTACCTCTGCCATAATTGTATGGTTTTTCACCCTCTGGTTTTTGAAGCTGATGCACCACTTTGGCTCAGGTGCCATCAAATGCAGATGTGGCAAAACCACATTTCCAAAGGCCATGCGTCTCAATGGGGCTCTGATCAAAAAAGGTTTTTTCCTTTTCTGTGGGGAAAATCCCTCTCTGGTCACAAAGTGAGGTCCTTCAGCAAGATTGGGGGCAGCCAGCAGAACCACAAAACCACCCCAACACCAGTGTGTGTAGGATGCTGGGCTGCAGCATAAAGGTCCTGATGTGAAACAGTCCTTTCCAGAAGAGGCTGGTAACTCCTGCAGATGCTGGGCTGAGGTGAAATAAAACAATGAAGAAAATATTTTTTGCAGCTAGCAGGTTCCAACAGATACAGGGAGCAAAGAGGCTGTGAGACACAGAAGATGGCCATGAGCACCAGCCCACACCGCAAGCCTGAGAGCGGAGGGGAGATCCTGCAGATCGGCCGAGTGTGGAGCAGACCACATTGAAGGCTGATGACTGGGCTGGGGTGAGTTTTTGTGGGTGAACTGGTCATCATTCCCAGCATGGTGACCCTCAGTGCACCCTGACGGTAGCAGTGCCTCATACACAGAGCCCAAAGGGAGACCTGTGGCCAGTTTATGTGGGCACAGGCAATCAGAACTCCCGGGGGTCCCTTTCCTGAACCACAAGCCAGGTTCAGGGCATCCCATACTCTTATCCTCCTTCATTATCCAGGGCCATGGCACCAACTGAAGACCACTCTCCCAAATAAAAACTGGATTATAACCCTGCCCCTCAGACACAAAATATGAGACTCCAAATGTGATTTATTCCTCCTATGCACAAAATACTACCCAGCTGCCTTTGTGTACAGACATTATCTTCTGGTCCATTGATTTTTAATAGCATAGTTGTAGATTGAAATGAGATGCCTGAGCATCACACAGGGTTCTGCACCACTCCCACCTTCATCAACAGACACTAAACACTGGTGCTGATGACAGAGTTTCTTGGGCCTGTCCAGGACACAGGCAGGCTCATTATTGCACCACAAGAAATATAAGTTGGAGATGGAACAAACCTATTAGATCATCAGATGCTCCAGTGATCTCTACAGTTTGCTTCCTCAATGCTTTCACCAGTTGAAGTTTGAACAGCCTAAGTGACAGCTCCTCTCCATTCCCTTATTCTGCTGCATCCAAATTTCTAGGCATTCCTTCAAGCACATTCAGCCTAGGCTCAAAACCAAGCAGCACCATTCTCTTTCTTCTCTCCATTTGCCTTCACAGCTCCCAAATGCTTCCCTTGCCAGTCCTGCCATTTACATCATGGTCATCTGTCCCTTCACCAAGAGTGAAGCTCTCCTGATCCAGGGTTTAAGGACAGAGTGTCAGATCTCAGCATCCCTGGCTAAACATCATACAAATGAACAAAAATCCTACAGCAAGTCATAAGGAGGAAGAGGAGATGAACTCACCAGGAACATCCTCTCAGAGGACCATTTATCAGCACTAACAGCAGCAAAATCTTTTTCAAAGAATAATTGGCCAACTGCAGTAGAGGCAAACTACAATTAAAATATCAAAGCCCTTTGCTTCTTCTCACACCATCCTGCACCTTATTAAAGCCACATCAAAGTTGACATTTAGTTGTCTGATTGTTGGCTGCCTTCAGAGAGGTACAGGAGAGCTCACAGGACGCAAGGCTGCGAAGATGACATCTCTTCATCAGACTAGTTATATTGGTTAAATAAATAGCCTATCCTGCTGCTTTATGTGGTGCCTGTTATGGAGATAAACAGAATTATTCTGGCTTGGTGCTGTCATTCCAGCATCTTTCACTAAAGCAAAACCACATGAAGACAAACAGAGAGACACCATGAGACCAAGCACCAAACACAGGTTGGGGCCACGGAGGCAAGGAGCATCATTACCACAGAGTGGAGCTTCTGAGGATTAGCACTTTCTGCATGGTCTTTGGGGGAGGCTGCTCTGGTGACTGAGCCTGGGCAATTCCACAGCTGTGGAAAAGATGTATGAAAGCATCTGGATGAAGAATTGGGGTAACTCACTTTACAACCCTGCTGTGAGAGGGAAGCAGCCATAGCTCATTCTCACCCTCTCTCTCCTCAAGGTTGTGCCCACCACATACACAAAAGCGGAATCAAGCACAGTGCTGCAAGCAGAAAGGTTCTCAGCACTGCCACTTGTTAATGCTTTGCTGGTGGAAATGCTAACACTCTAAGTCTGGAACGGGGACAGCTTCAAAAAAATTATTAAAAACAAAAATTAAATTTCAACATCTTTCTACCATCTGGGTTGGCAGTACATATCATGCATGAATTACAGGTAAGATGAGGGTCACTCGTGCAGCTTTTGACACCACAATGTGAGAACCACTTGTGAAAGTCAGCAGTGAGTTACCTGCTAATGCAGAACTGCCCCAGGCAAATGCCAACCATGCCATGGGGCTCCTTCGGGGCGAGTGGTGCACCCCCCAGGATCCAGCACCTGGCTGGTATCCGGAGCAAAAACATGCACCCTTGAGAAAAGGAGGTCACACACAGGGAAAAAGAGCCTGCAGGAACACGGCGTGAAGGAGGCTTGGGGTTTCTTGGGTCACCTGAAAACTACTGATTTGGCCTTTTTTTTTTTTTTTTTTTTTTTTAAACTGCTTTTAGTAGTTGCCTAAAATAGACACATTGGTTTTATAAAAGCAACTGAAATAGATAATGGCTGGTCAGAACGCTTTACATTTCCTTTATAAACAAACTACTAATGCTTCTGGGAGTAGGGAAGAGTTTTATTTCTATATCTAAATAAATCCTGATCTTCTGCTAGCCATTTCTCCTGCAGGGTCATATTTGATGCCTCTCTCCAGCCAAGGGTGGCTCCTTGGCCCTTCAGGCAGCAACAAGCAACAGCACCACCCCACCTCTCAAAGCCCTCACCAGACTAACACCACCTGGGACCGAAGCACAAGGGGTGTGGAGCATTAACTGCCGGCATGGGAGCAGATCTGCCTTCTCAGAGAGGAGAAGCAGAAGCATGTACCTTGTCACAGCACCTCAGGGGAGAGGTGGGATCTCCTGAAGGTCTCCCAAGGAGCCCAGGGCTGAATAGCAGCTTTCCCTTCCTGCCACCATACCCGGTTACAGTCTGCACAGATTAGCAGAGAGTGAAGCACTTACCAGTTCGAAGAGCTTTATGCTTTATCACCTTGAAGGCACTAAATAAATAAATAAATAGCACAGCTTGCACTTCAACAGAGTATAAACAGACATTTATAGAAAGAAACCCCAGTGAAACCACATGCCCTTTCAATCCACTTCCCAGGCAAACAAAACTGAGTAATATCGCGCGCAAGTATATCAAGGGGCACTTCAAACAAACAGAAGGATACCAACAAGGAAAAGCTCTGACCTCAAAAGCCTCACAGTCACTCTGCTCACCTGTTTCAGGGGGGTCAGCCCCTCAGCACCACTGGACTCTGCACATCACACACCTGGGCTCAAACAAAGCAACAGCCAATTGGTTCCCATTTCCAGTTTGTTAGTATGGCTCACCATACATCCCTGAGCCCCTGTGGTTAGCTGTGGTTTTTAATGTATGGCTGTTTCTCTCCTGTAGCCATGCCAGGCTGGCTGATATTACTTTGCTCTCTCTTTCTTCCTGCTCCCACTACATGGCAGGCTCCCAGAAGGATGAAAGGAAAGGGCCCTGATCACAGATTTCTCCTGAGCGACTAACCAAGGTGCAGGCTCTCCAAGATGCAGAGTGTTTGTTCATGCCTATACAGCTGCAACAAATAATCAGGGATAAACAACCAGTGCATGATTATAGTCAGACTTTGCCAAGGCAACGTGGGTCAGAATTAAGACTCATATGAAAGGTAGGTCATGACTCTTGTATATTATTTTTCCCCCCTTTATAGCTGCAACAATAATTGCATGACGAAGGAGGAAAAAAATAAAAAAAAAAAAAAAACAAAAAAAAAATCAACAAAATCAAAAAGCCAGCTACCCGAGATATCTTTGCAGGAGCTGGTCCTCTTGAATCAGAACCCTGGAATTGTTCTGCAATCGACTCAGTGGACAGTTACCATCTGTTTATGGAAAAAAATGTTAATAACCCCCAATCATAATCAAATAGGCAACCACTTTACTTTAAGCACCTATTAACTAATGCTAAATTACAATGGAACAGCTCTGCAAGTACTTCTGACATCCACATGCACATCAGCAGTGCCAGCACTTTGATCAGGGCTATTAGAACAAATACCAAAAGAACTGATAGTGATGCGATTCCTCAAACATTACAGAAAGTGTGGGCAGTATTTATTTACTGTTCTGTCATTTCTCCTCCACCTCTTTGTTGTTTCTGACTATTCAGAAAGAAAATAGGTATATGCACGTGTACAGATGTACGCACCACCCACCACAGCCCACCCTGTGAAAGCCTGGTCCCCTGTGTTTTGTTTTGCTGTCCAAGGCTGAGCTTCCATATGGATTTTCTGATGTCCAGGAAGTCTTGAGGCATTTCCATCAGTGGGGCATCACCTGAGTTGTCATCTTCTCTTTAGCCCCCTTATTTCCATGATGCCTGTAAAGGCATCTCTAAGTCCTTCCCTCCCCTCCTCTGGGCTGAACCAGCCAGCAGATCCAAAAGCTGCAGCAGAGGAAGGGAAAAACCAGGCAGGCAGAGCTGTACATACACACTTGCATCTGCGCAGAAAGGCAGTGCGATCACACACCTTATTTCTTTAAGAAATCAGATTAAAAAGCAATTGACTCTTTGCCAACTATAACCAAGTCTGAACCATTAGCTGGCACTGTCTCCACCCAGGGAAGAAAACCTCATTTGGAGAATGCAAGCAGTTTTTAATCTCAGAGCCTGGAAAATAGTTCATCTCAGCAAAACAAGTGCTCTTGTCTCAGGATTTTCTCTAGCATCTTTCTCCCTGTATCTCAGCAAACTCAATTTGTTTTTTTTTTTTTTTTAAAGTTGTACAGCACAAAGAATACATCACACAAATGCACGAGCACACGTTCTTTATCCCTAGGCACTTGCAAATGCAACAGAAAACAAGCAAAAGGAATTTATATTTCAGTCCATCAAGCTAAGCATTTACATGGCCTCCATCACCGTGTCATCCAAATACCTTGTCAGTCCCAGGAATTTTCTGTGCCATTATTACTGTTTTCTGAAATTTCATTTTTGTCAGTCCTGGGACTTGCACGTGGATTTTTTACTACATTATGAAATTTCATTTCCTGTCATCTGCTGTGATTAAACTTTGATCAGAAGACACAGGCTTGCGGCGACAAGCCTGACCCCAGAAGGTGAGGTGTAAACCCCTCCACCTCTGGCGGGCTGTCAGGGAACATGGGACACCAAGCCCAGAGCTGGAGTAAGCGACAATTGGGCAGGGGATGCTGGGTCCCTTACTCCCATGTGGTCTATCCCACCTGTAAAAAACTCACTTTGCTGTGAAACAGCAGTAAACTGAAGGGTCCTGACTCAAGTTCTTGATCTATAAGATCCCTTTTATCTTTTTTCCCCACACTGTTACAAGGCTTTAAAAACCATCTTAGCTCCCCCTCTGGATACACCCTTCAGCAAGTGGTTGCAGCCCATGTCTGCAACTTCCACACGTCTCAGTTTTTACATTCACTTTTCCCAGCGGTTTCCCCTCCACTGCCTCTGTGTTGCCCATGTAACACCACATTTCACAAAAAGGCGCTTTTGTTTGCCATTTTCCTGCCACATCCGCCACCCCAGCTCCCGTGATCTGCCCAAGCCCTTCCCCCAGCCCCCCAGCTATGGTAGCCAATGTCGACAGGCAGCCAGAAAGGGGATCTGACCTCCGCCATCCCATGTTAATGAATGCCCTCTCTGGAGGGAGCAGGGAAAGGCAAGGGGGATGGCACAGGGCCAGCCTCTGTGAGCTCAGCCAAGGGACGCCAAGGAGCCGGGAGCACAACTCGTCAGAGTCCCTTTCACAAGGAGCTTTTGTTGATGCCACCCCTCCATCCCGTTGATGGCACGCTTTGACAGTGCAGGCTTTTCCACCCCTTGGCTGTTGGCTGTATCAGTAGCCAGGTCATAACCAGAGTGGTGGCTCTGCCAAGACTCATGCAGTGCTCCAAGGGTGTGCTACCAGACAGAAGAGGACAAATACAGACACACCATCCTCTCGTAGTCCTCCCCCAGTACATGTGCCCCATCACACAGTGACTTTCTTTTCAGAAAAGGCAGTGGGGATGTTGGGCACTTAGAATCCCATTAGTCCACTTTTAAGGCTGGCGGGCAACCCAGCAGGCTGGCCCAAGTTCCTTTCCAGCCCAATGTGACATCCAACCTTGTCAGTCCAAGTTCACCTCTTTCTCTCTCTAGGAGATAAACCATCTGCTTAATGCTAGGGTCCGCAGAAGGGAAAAAAATGTGCTTAGAGAGACTCACGAGGTGCTTTGGGTAACGTGTCCAGCATGAGCACACAGTGTTCTGCATCCATGACAAAAACAACAGGAAAAACCTGCTCCTGCAGGCCTGCCAAGCTGGGATTTCAACAACAAGTGGCAACATATCAGCTGGCGACAAACAGCTCCTGATTCAGGGAATGATGCACTTTCCCAAAAAGACTCAGGGTTTGGTTTTTTTTTCCTTAGTAATTGATAACATGCTGGGTGCCATACAAGATGGCTCCTGCCAAAGAATTAACTGATAATGAGGGACCAAGAGGAAAGTGCCAGACAAAGGAGATTTGGAAGTGGTTGCCAGCTGCACTGTCCCATAGAGAGTATCAGAATGAGGTAAAACCTGTACATTAGCCCCTGGAAAAGCAGTTCAGGACCACTCAGTAAAGTGATTTGATGATTTGGACAAGGGTGTCACTCCATGAACAGGAAGCCTCCAGAGAGAAGGAAAAGAACAGCAGCCCATTAGTGGACTGAAAGAGGAGACACCAGGAGAAGAAACACTCAGCACATACAGGACAAACACAAGCTTCAAGGTACAATTGCCAGATTAGGACCATCTGCAACAGCTCAGCTGAAACCCCAAAGCAACCTAAGGAGAAAGCAAGGCTCGGGCCTCGTGGACCTGCTGAACAATGAGGAAGGAGATCTTAGCAACTCCATTTTGGAAAAAGTAGAGTGGACTGTGACATTTCTTGTGGGGGTGAGAAATAAATCAGCTACAGCTACCAGGATAGACCATAGCCAGGGCACCAGCAGACATCCCAGCCACTGCAGGCGAATGGAAGAGTTGCATTTGTGTTGTGGATGAAAAAGTGGTGAGGTTTGGTAGCAAGCCTGATGCAAAGTAGGGAGATAAAGGCTAAAGATGCAAAGCCAAACATAGCAGTACACAATGGTGTGCTATGGCTATACAAAAAAAAGGGTAGGCAGAATAGGCACTGGGGCACAGCAGAAGGCTCAAAGCAGGTAAGACACCGTGGCTAGGGAGACTTCCCACAGGGCAAGAGGATTTGCATCCCCCAATGGGGAGCAGAGCTTAGGCAGTGTGAGTCAGCTGCTCATGGTGGTGCCTATGACACTTGTGACTCATTAAAGAGCTATGTCCCTGGTTTTAAAGATTTATTTAATTTTTGTCAACTCCATCTCTCCAAGCAATGTCATCAATAAAACTTCTGGAAACTTTGTGAGGTTGTGGTTTCATATCAGAATTGGGAGAAATATAGCATGACGAGGAGAAAAGCAGGTTTTTCTGGCTAAAAATTTTTTGCCTCCCAAAAACTGCACATACAAGTGCCCATCACAGCATCCCTCTGATTTCTGGGAATGTAGAATATCAACTACGACACTTATCCAAACACCTCTGAACACATATACACATCCTTGCACCAAGACTGGTTACTCACGTAAGGTTCATTTCTCTTTGATTCTTCCGCTATGTTCAGAAATTACTTTCCTTTTTTATATTTGTATCTTTAAGCCTCATCAGTGGCAAAAGCCCAAGCACTTCCAAAGCATTCTGACAAATCCCTCCAGAAGGCATGTAACATCATCCCAGTTTTACAGATGGGGAAATTAACCTCTGTCTCTGCTTTAAGACAGCTAATTGCCTACGGACACTAAGTGAGTCAGTAGAAGAGCTGGGAATTGGTCCCAGGAACCGTGTCTTCCATTCCTTTACTCCACCCACCAGTCAGTACACCCTACCAGATGGTTCTTATCATTGGACATATGGACTAAATATTGCTAAGTTGGTGTAGAAGGTTGGCTATTTAATTAAATGTCCTGTCTTCTATCTCCATAGGATGCATAGGGGAAGCTCCAGCCAGAATCCCATCTGGACCCACTCAGGAAATATCTCCGCAGAGCAAACAAATCCCCAGGCAAGCACAAGAAATGTTCCTAAACCTATCAACCTGCCCTGTAATGCAGACCCCAGCAAGGCCAGGAAATAGGCTGTGACTCTGGAGCCTCAGAAGAAGCCCATGCTTGTCAAAGCCTGGTTTCAAACAGTGTATGCATGAGCCACCAATTAGGCTGGGAATTACTTTATCATGTGAAGGCTCTTCCTCCAGCCTTCACTGGGCACCACCAACGCTGCCCAAGGAGATACTAGCAGTCACAAAAAGCAGATGGGACAGCATCATCTACTTTCTTCTGGCATTATTTCTATCACATGACAGCACTGGTGTTGGTAGAACAGAGGGACCAGTTCTGCCTGGCAAATATCAGATGCTTTCTCACTTTACAATCGCTACCAAGGACACTTGAAATAGCCCCTAACGTAGTTATTCATGATGCAAAGGAGGAAACCTTCCAGCAGAAAAGAAGCAGAAAGAGATCTTCCACATCGCGGAAACACAGGGTCAGCAATTGCTTTCCCACTACGGAACTTACAAATTTACAACATCTTGGTCCCCATTCAGACAGGCACAGAATGGGTGCACCTGACTTTCCAACAGAACCCAAACCAATTTCACATCCTTCTGTTCCACCTTCACACCCCATACTCTGCACCCAGTGAGATGCAAGGGGAAACCCATGCATCATCAAGTCCGCAAAAAAGATTTCAACCAAGAACATGCTCTCCTCAATAGAATTCCCTCAATGCGTGGCTGGAGGGAGCAGGCTCAAAGCTCTTCTGGGCAACCCATAGATGCAGTCATGTACTGATAAGGAAAACACATGCATATTTCTGCCCAGTAGAAGCACATTCAGGTGAGAACCACTAGCCTGTATAGCTTTGTTAATCTCTTAACAAGCAGAAGAGTACCGGACAACATTCTCTTCCGAAGGCTTTGCACCAATACTGACAATGTAGGGAATAAAAGGACAACACCTTTCCATGTGTGCTATAAGAGCCGGGCAATCCTGGAAGGTGCCTCCTGCTAGAGGAAAGCAACTGCACGTACCTTTCATCCCAAACTTGGACCGCCGGCCATACTTGTTGATCATAATAAAGAGGACGACCAAGAGGACACAAGCAAAAGCTGCCAGCCCAACTGCTATGGAAACCTGAAAGGAAAAAGCCTTAGAGTCAAGACAGAGGAATTTAGGAGTCTAGATCGGAAAATACAGCACCTCCTTGGCCAGTTAACCTTTCTGCAGGCTTATACCATCTGCTGCAGCCTTGTGGATATCAGCTATGGATGAAAATACGAGCTAAAGCAGAGGACTCTGGCACAGCTTGGAAGCGTCACCAGCTGTTTGCAGGACTGGGATCTCCCCATCAGAGATGCTGTTCTGGCACCAGTTCTTCCCAGCCTCTCCCTCCATATATCTGCAGAGAAGGAGAATCTCTGCTCCAATGCCTGAGCTCCCCCTTCACTGCACCACATCATGAGCCTCCATTTCTGACATCACCACTGTTCCATGACATCACAACACTAAAGCTATATTAACCTGAGCCGGGAACACCCAGGAGCAGCAGAAAATTCTTTAGAAAGAGCAATTCTGCCTCCATCCAAACATGCCTCAGGACAAAGAATGAGGGAAAATAACACAGCATAAAAAGAAAACAAAAGAAATTAAGAACAACTGTGGTTTTGGTTTTATGTTTTGGTTTGGTTTTGGTTTTTGTTTTTGTTTTGTTTTTTTAATCTTCCCAAAAAAAAAACATTTGGTTTTCCTAAATCCTCTAATGGTTTCCTATTTATTGAAATTTTTAGTAATAAACATTTATACTACAACAATGTCCAAAGTCCTTCACTGGAATTGTAGTTCCACTGTGTCAGTGTACAAGCAAAGAAAAGAAAACCTCTTTGCCCTAAAGGGTTTACAATCCCAGGCTTATTTTAATATTTATGAATATTTATTCTTTCAAGTCTTTGCTTGAGATACTTTTATTGCATTGATGTAAACAACAATTTCTTTGGCATTTGTCCAATTGTTCTCCTGTACTGGGTTTTGCAATGCACTTAGACTTTGCTTCCTTTTACAAAACTGTATTCTGCTATAATAGAAAATACCTCATTTAACCAAGAAAAAGTAATTTCATTTTGCAACCCTTTTCCCTGACCTTGATACATTAGCTACAATATTTTAAAATTTTTTATTTTACCACGCTCTATTTTCATCCCCCAGCTTGTTTTCTGTGCTTTATATTTAATAAACAGTGAAGATTATTACTCCAGACTCACTGTTCAAAGCTTTCACTTCAGTTACAGGAAATTCTCAGTTGGATGAGAGCTGAAACCAAGGTGGATTGAGTTTTGTTCATTCTGTTAACACCTGGTGGGTTTCAAGATCTTAAATCTTCTACAGAATTAGAGCAATTGTGTAATATGCTAATTTTTTTTCCCAATACTTATACACAATTTTTTTTTTTTCTTTTTTCTACCTGGGTTCTGCAGAAAAAAGACAATGTTGAGATCTGATAAGCTGTAGGCTTTCTATCCTTTTTCATTTTTGGCATGCCCTGCAGAGCAGGAGAGAGGGCAAACTGGCATTGACAAAATTGAACCAAGCTAAATCTGAGTCCCTCACAGGGGTAAACTTAACAGCTCAATAATAGTATGAAACACACAATTGTCTGTTTGTTTGTTCTCTGGGTGCTACTTTTTTAGAATGAGAATTTCTGACTCTGCCAGGAGCAACTTCATAGGATGCCTTATTTTCAAAGGGCTCCCTGGTTCCACACTGCAGACCCAAGAGGATCAGATGGTTCATGTCAGTATTTTACTTGCCTGATACAAGCCACAAAATCCTTTTGATTGTTGTCTTGAGTCATAAAGGAAAAGATTTTCCTTGCAAACTTCTCAAAACAGCACAGGAATGCAAATATTGCGTCATCAATAACAAGAAATGCATGCAAAATATTTCTGTAGAGAAAAGGACAGGACTCACCCCAAAAGTGTCCTCCTCTGGTTTGTGGGTCACAGTGATGGGTGGGGTGGGACTCACTTCATAATCTCCAACTGAAACCAAAACACCAAGGACAGAAGACTCAGAGTGGCTCCCATGGGACTCCCAAGGCACCAGCACATCCCCAAAGGCAGTGCCTGACCTAACGAGGTCCAGTTAACCCCTAACAGAGGTTGCAATTTTTTATTTCAGAAGGCACCAAAATCAACCATCAGTGTCCTGTGCACATCAGCAGAGAAAACACAGGCCAGGACAATGTTGATGTCACTCCAACCTTACAAATGAGAAACATTTGGGTGCCTGATGGCTTAGGGTGGGTGGCCTCCACTGCTGAGCCATCTCCTAGAGGTTTCAGAAATCTACTGGGCTAAATAGGGTAAAAACAAAAGTCTTATTCCAGCAGAACTTGATCCAAAGAAACAGTTACATGGATGTTTATTAGAGGGAAAAACACCCCAAACAAACAAACCAAAACAACTACCAAAAAAAAAGATAAAGAATCTGTTGAGGAAACACTGCAGAAATTGAGTCCTACTTCTCATCCCAGTCCACACTAAAGAGCATGCTATAAATGGGCCATAACACACAACAGCTTTAGGGATTGGCCAGCCCGCATCTAGTTAAGACCCCTTCCACTACACCACAACCAACTATCATTTCCACTATGGGAGCTTCTTCAGGATGTCACTACAGGGAAATGAGCATCGCCTGAGCTCTAGAGATTACCCAGCTGATCAAGAGCTCCTCAGACATCTTTCTCATGCATGTGGAAGCCAGGACTTTGTGCAACCTCTGCCAACTTCCTTTTGGCTTCCTGATTTTCCCTCGAGGAGCATGTAATTCACAGAAGGGTAGGGCGAACAACAAAAACAGAACACCCACACTATGCAAAGGGCAAGGAGACACTTACTTGAGACAAAGTTGTCTGTACTTTCTGTGGAAAGGACAAAGAGAGAAGCAACACAGTTAGCAGCATAGCAAAGGGAGAGTGGTCTCATTCCCAACCCACCTCAGACACACCCCACCACCCTAAAGTGCACAGGAAACCAACTTCTTTTTTTTTTTTTTTTTCCTGTTGGGCAATTGTAACTGGAAATTGCAGCACAAGTACCAGCAGGACATGCTGGACGTCAGGATGGATAGCACAGGGTTAACTGTGCAGGGCCTTGGGCTGAAACAGGAGGGGAAGGATGCTACTGCAAGGCCAAAATTGAGAACAACTAGCAGCATGCTACCCAAACTTCTGATCAGTTGTTAAATTACACTGTTTTCAAGCAGGAGAGCAGAGCTCAACATACACATGGGGCTCAGCAGGATGGAGGTGGAGGAGAGAGAAGCAGTCTTTGCCTTACATGGCAGTGTTCACCCAAGGACAAAGTCCTACAAAGATGAGTACCAGCTCCTAAGGAGGAGATCCTAGCATGGGGCAGGGTGTTAGAGGAGACCTCCTCTGACCTTCTTTTCATGAGCCACTCATAAAAGCTAATAACATCCGAACTGGACATGGAGGCTGTGGCCACCCTAGAGCTGCCTCTTGCTCAAGACAGCCACGCCGGTCCCTGCGGTCAGCACCTCTTGACAGCACCAGTCTATTCAGTAAAGCTCCTTCAGCTCCAAAGGCAGACAAGGTCCCAGACGATGAGGTCTAAAGCTCTCAGTGACACTCAGTTTACATAGCATGAGAATAACGTCAGCTTTCAATTCACTCGCCCATGTAAGAAATTGAGCCCGATATTAACTGGAGTTTACACAGCTTTGCTGGCAGAGGACTGGAAGGACGCTGAAACATTCACACTGAAGTATGGGTGAGGTTTGGAAGGGAAGCGTAAAACAACCCCCGGGTGACAAACACAGCTCTCCAAACCAGGGGTAAAAAACCTGAAAAAATATTTTTGTTTCAAGTCAAGCAGAAGAGTAAATTTCCTTGGCTTTTTCTAGCAAGGGGTGTGGGGGAGAAATGAGGAAGAAATATTTCATTTGGAGACTTTTTTTTTTCCAATTGAAACAGACAGAATCTGGTCGTAAAACTCTTGCTGTTTCTACATTTTCCCCTTTCTATTTTTCTCTGCTGGACTAAGCAGATTCAACAGAAATCCACAAAAACTTTTTCCCACTAAACTTTATTTTTCAAAGTATAAGACATAGCCAAGAAATTTTAGCCAGCTTGGGTTCTGTGAGGCATTCCCAAAAAAATTCACTTATCGTGAGGGAGGTAGGTACATTAACCTTTGTGGATTAAATAAGGAGATGGTAGCCTACGGTAGAGATGTCAATGACAACCTGCAATGAGGTTTTTATCAGGACATGACATAAATCTGTCCTGGGAGCTACTGCCCTGGCTGCTAGAGCCACAACATCACAGAGAAGCAGGATATGGCATAGGACATATCTCCCAGCTCTCACCCAGCTTCTGACAGCACCTTTCTCCTCTCAACCTGGGAAGCACAACTTGTCACAGTACCAATGAGAGGCTGCAGACCAGAGGTTTCTAAAAAAAAAAAACCACAGTCACAGGTCCTTTTCTATGCTGACGGGAAATCTTCCAGGTACTACGCTTTCATTAATTAATTAAAACTAATAGTCTCATCCTGGGTAGTGACTGCAAAACCCTTGCACGTGCAAAATGTTATAGGCAATAAGCTTCTTGAGTGAACCACACTGGGGAACCTTCAATTTGTGGCATTTTCTCGAGGAATCTATCTTCAAATGGGAAATTATAAAAGTCAGCTGCATTGAGTGTTAATGTCAGCTGTGGCAGTGGACGGAATACTGAACTTCACAGAAGGTAAATTACATCCTGCATTGGGTTGACAGGGTCTGCTAGGGTGAGGAATGGCTTGGGAATTTATATCAGAAGAAATAAAAGAAATGGGTCAGTTTCTGCTGAGAGATGGTTCAGGGTCAGTAAGTACTCCACACCAACAACACACAAGAGGTGTGGGTGAAGATGCACTCGCAAGGGCAATATTTTACATATATTTCACATAGTCCCATTCTCCCAGAGCCTCTGACACCAGAGGCTGTTCAAACATCAACATGCCTTCCCACATCACAGCACAGCTCAGATCCATTTCCAAAATCATCTCTCCAGAACAGCAGATCTTCCCCCTTTTCTGGAGGTCCACCACCTACTTAAGAGCTGTCCCTATTTCACAGATGGGGAAACTGAGTCACAAAGGTGGGACCTGACAGAGCTGAGAATGCAAACCTGTGCGCCTCTCCTCACCCACCTACATTTGATAAGCTGCTCTTCTGCCCTGACAGAAGGAAACATAAATAGGTCAGATAATCAAACAGGGCATCATCCTTGAAGCCAGAATACAAATTTTCCACTCCCATCCATATCAGCTCATTTGTTCAATTGTCAGATCTTCAAGGCAGAGATTTGGGTTTGCATTTACAGTATTTGACCTGCGGCAAAACTCTATGTACATATATGGTGTGATATAAATAATAAATGAGAGTACCGTTGGTATTTTTCTATATTTAGCAAACGCCCTATTTTGCTGGATTTTCTTGGGCTGCAGGGGCCAATTTAGAGCTGCCACTTTCTCATGGCATCATTCCTGAAGGCAGAAGCATGAACAGATCTTAACCCCATGATGACCAGCACAGTGTTGCAATGCCAGAGAACCGATCAAGACCCTCCACACTCCTATAGAACAGGCAGGTCACCACAACCACTATTGCACTTTCCAGAGCTGGATCTTCATGTCCTCAAATGGTTTTTTTTTTTCCAGTTAAGCCCTGAATCTCTAGGAAGTAGCATGGGGAATTCCAAACAGTCAGTTAAGAAATTCCAGCAAGCTGATGCAAAGCAACTAATTGAACTGTTGCATCTTTTGTAGACCTGTCATTCCAGAACTGCACAGGTATTATTCAAAAAGAAAATAATCCTGACACTGCTGCATCCAGCCTTAATCATTTCACAAATGCAAGCTAGAAGAAAAAAAAAAAAAAAAAAAAAAAGCTGCATCACTTCGAAGGGCTTTCCTTTCTTTATCTTATAACCAGCAATCACATAGAAGAATGCTTTCTCTCAAAAAAACCTGGGCAACCTCTTTGGGGCACCCCATAGAAAATCCAAAATAATTGATGAAACTTACACCATATTCTCACCAAAAATCCCTAAAGATCTTAAAAAACAAGCAAACAAAAACAAAACAAAAAAAACTAACAACAACAAAAAAACCAAACAAACAAAACAAACACAATGCTGTAGAATATGTTACACAACATAAATATCTAAACCAGCTAGTGTGTGTCTCTGCATAGAAGTGTTGTTATGACACCAAAGCACTCTTGAGTAGGAAAATCATG
This sequence comes from Tyto alba, assembly GCF_018691265.1. Lineage (NCBI taxonomy): Eukaryota > Metazoa > Chordata > Aves > Strigiformes > Tytonidae > Tyto > Tyto alba. Next base: position 8,702,748 of record NW_024881317.1, read on the forward strand.
TTGGTCATGAGAGGCCTCCAGAGGTCACTTCTAACCTGCTGCTCAGAGAAAGGCCAACTTCAGTTGTCAAGGCCTTGTCTAGGTGCAAGGACTACTAGTGGGACCATAGTAAGACCTCTGGAATGCAAGAAACCCTAATGAGAGAAACTGAATACCCTACCTGGAAAGGGCTTTTCAAGGAAGTGTCCTTTGATGGTCTGGTTGGCTGAGCCCAGATGGTTGGTGGCCACAATCGTGTAGTTGCCATTGTTGTAATGAGTGGGTTTGTTGAAGAGCAGGCAACCCTCAGACACTTCCCCTTGTTGGTAAAACTCCATGTGGATGATCTCTGTCTCCCGAAGGACCTGGCCATTGTGCAGCCAATGAAGGGTGGGAGCTGGGTTCCCATGCACTGCAAATGCAATGCAGTGCTCCAGATGTAGCACTGGCTCCTCCAGAGTTAAGATGCGAGGGGGATCTAAAAGAGAAGCATGGCAGGCTCACAGCACACCTCGACCCACATCACATCTCTGTGCACAATGGAAATTAAGATTATTGAAAATGCAACCTCCAAAATCCTTTGTTCCTTCTACTCTTCCCATGGATGTCTGCAAAGAAGCAGTGGTAAGTCACAAGAACCACCCCATGCTCCCCAGAAGACAGGATCTGAACCATAGCCAGCTCTCCTGGGCTTCTGAACAGGGAGACAAATTAACAACAGGAATGAACCTTTCAGCAGCCCAAAAACAATAAATCTTGGAATTGCCCCGTCCACACACCTATTGTTGCTCTCCTTCCCTCAAGGGATCACAGCGAGGCCGTCTGTTCCCGTTAAGGAGGACACCATGACGTAGCACTGTTAAATTACACATGTGCAAGGTGCCCATGGGAGCTCTCCAGTCGCACTGAACAATTCTGGATTGCACAGCTGTGGAAGCAAAGATCCCTCAGCAACTGCCTGTCCTTGGGGGTTCTGACTGCCTGAATGTCCCAAAGGAGTTTCTCACCCGCCGAACACCCTCCAGGGGTGTTTTAATTAAAGGGAGTTGAGTGGGAGAAGGAAAAGAAAAGCAGAGACTCTGCCTGCAATTTATTGCATATGCATTGTCTTCCCCCCATCTCCTGGGACATCCCAAGAATTCAAATGTTGCTCTGCCATCGCTTCTGAAACCCCATTTACAACACCTACATGTAAGGTCCAAAACCCCAAGGCTGGCAAGTTCTGAACTAGAAGAACAGAGGTTTGTGCAAAAACAAAGGACACAAAAAGATGTAAATCTTCCCTAAAACTCTCCTTTTCCTGGTAGCACCCAGCTTCAAAAACAATCCACGAGGCATTCACAAGGAACAAAAACAATGCACTAACTTTGACCCACCTTTTGGAAAAGAGACAGTGGATTTTTCAGGCAGTGATGGTGGTAGAAGAGAAAAAGGTGCAGAGTTGGTTGGAGCTGAGCAAAATTCTCCCACCAGCACCCAGCTACCCCGAACCACACAGCCGTGTCCCAGCCACCTCCTTTCACTTACAAGCCTAAATCTGCACGTGGATTGTTCACATCTTCCTGGCAAGGAGGATTCAAAACAGGCAGCCACCTACACGCACAAACCCAGATCTTTTCAGTGTGAAATTAGAGCCTGAATGATGAGTCTGGGCAACAAGAGCAGGGGTAACAGAAATTGTCAGCAGCTGAGAGGATTACATGGGTGAAAACAGGCATTGGCATGGTTCTTTTTAAGGTGTGGAGGAAAAGATTCTAAAACACAGTGCAAAAAACACCTGCCTGCTAACCAATCACCTCTGAGCTGATCTGAACTTTAATTACCTCCATTCTTCAATCCATCGGTTGTATTTATTGGGAGGATGATAAAAGCAGTAAAGCATCTACTTTCCTTTTTTCCTATCCCTCATGACTACCTTGTCTACAGGACTCCATGGCTCCAGCACTGCCCTGGACACACAATATGTGTGGGTTCACCAAGACTATCCAGAACGCCACATGGTTCTACACTCTACCTGGCAATGTTGGGGGTAGGGGACAGATTTTTCAAACTACAGAGTAAGGGCAAATATTACAGGCACAGCAACTTATAGTAAATCTCAACTTCTTGAGATCACAAAGCTGTGTAAACTTCCTCTTAAGGTCAGGTTTGTGTTAAGCTATATTAGAAAGCACAAAGAAAGTTTAGATACTCGCTAAAAAAAAGTGAACAGTTGAAATTTGACATGTGTGCGTTTACACAGCGTTTGCAGTTTAACTTTGTGGGAACAGATCTGAGAGGAAGCACTAACATCCCTGAAATCAGAGGCAAGATTTACACTGGCTTTAGCAAGGGTGACATTTAACCTCCCACATAGCATCAGGGCGAGCAACTCTGTGTTTGTAAACAGAGTTTTTGTCCCTCTACAGCTTTTCTTTCTCTGTTGGATCTTCCAAAGAGATGGGTGGAGAGATGTCCACCACCAGTGTGACACTGCTGCATCTCCCCTGCCCTAGTACTCATTTCTGCATTAATGGAAACTGCAGGAAAGTAAAAACACTGACACTTAAGAGAGCTGTGCAAAGATCCACCTCCTCCTTACCATGTTCAGCTCCTAATTCTCATCCACAAAACCAGTATATCACAGGTAGCAAGTGGCCACGCATTGAAATGGTTCCCAGGGCAGCCCTCTAGCTTCTATATGTTTAAGGTCTCTCCACTGCTACTTACAGTAGACGGTGAGCAGCACACTGGCATTGCTCATCCCCACCACATTCTCAGCAATGCAGGTAAGCAGGAACCCGTTGTCCTCACTGGTGACATTCACCAAGGTCAGATTGATGGCATGAACATTGGTCCAGTTGAGATTGGTCTAAAAATCCCAGAGAGAAATACAGACAGAAATCAGTATCTGGTGGCTCCTCTCCTCCCCCACTACTGCCTCCAGAAGATGAAGATCACAGTTTCCACATAAGATGTGAGAAGGTCTCCAAAATCCAAGGATAACTAGGATCTGGGTGAAGGGAGGTGTTTCCTCACCTAATTAAATACAGCACATCTCATAAGAGGAAACGCTGGAAGGGGGAGAGCCACAGCACTGTAGCACTCATAAACATGGCTTGCCTCTAGAAAAGCTTGCTTAGCTGCCTATTTCAACTACAGCTATTGCAGACGCTTCTGTAAACAGGTAGTTTCATTAGAGGAGGCATAAGTTAAATTCAATTAGGGAACACTGAGATATGGAGCTATCTCATCTTCACTTTCCAACCATATTGAGGGAAGGTTTTGTTGCCTTCAGGTAGTTCCCAGGTTCTCATGTGGGTAGGGTATGACCCTTTCGCATTTCTCATAGCAGTCTCCACCATCTACCTGACCCTCTGCCCAGCATGCACAGACCTGGGGAACCCACGGCAGCTGCCTCACCCCTGCCACATCGGGCGCAGGCAGCACAGAGGTCCTGAGACCCTTACCTGGTGCGTGTTGATGGAGTGGAGATCAGCCACCGTCCAGTCAACGTCGGGCAGCGGTGAGCCTGAGCCATTGCAGGTGATGACAGCATTCTCCCCTTCCCGCACCGTCAGGTTCACATGGCTCACACTGATTTCAGGGAGGTCTACAAGATCCAGACACCAAGGCACTTAGGTGTAGAGCAGTGTTTTCTACAGCCAGCCACAGGACACATGTGAACCCAGATCCCACCAAGCTGTTTCCCAAATCAGCCTCCAGCACCCCAAGGTAAGTAGCAGAAGGCAACAGCATGGCCTTGCCCTACACCAAGGGAAGGAGGGGTCTTGGAGATAGGGGAAAACACAGACACCGGAGATGTGCCAGCTGAACAGACTCTCCCATCATATTGGAATCCAAAAGTTGATGTCCAGTTCTGGCTGCCTTTCCCTTCACACAATCCCCATCCCCATCTCTTCTACTCCCACAGAAGCTGCTCTCGAGGGCAGTCACCTGGGTTGGGAAAGCTGCACATGCTGGGAGAATCTCTCATGTCCCCACCTCCAGGGAGAAAACAGAGTACCCAGCACTCCAGGTGAGGAAAGTGTCCCTCTAATTTATAAGAATCAAGAGAAGGTAATCAAGGATGTGTCCTCATATTAACTGCAGCTCTCCTAATAAAAGGTGCCCTTGTAGTTCCTCAGATGGCAGAGAGATTCACAGATTTATGGTGGCTCTGATTTACACCATCTCCTCACTTGCCACCACAGGTGCCAAATACCCTCACAATATGAAACAAGACAGCGCTGGTTGCAAGAAGGGTGGCAAACACCCTTCTTGCATAGGGGAGGCTTTCTGAGCTGTTCATAGAGGCAAATTGGGTAGAGAGAACAGGGGGGACCTGATCAGTAGTCCCCTCCTGTCATGGGGCAGCAGCATCCATCACACCAACCCAAAGACATGGATGGGGATACACATCCTTTCATTGCCATGAGGGAGTGACACCCGGAGGGAAGCCACATTGTACTGTTTTGGGGGGATGTCAGAAAAAAGGAGGCAGCGATCAAGGCCTGGCAGAGCTGCATAGGTGGTAGGAATCGGTGGAGAGGGAGATGGGAGTGACATGTATGGTCTCTGTAGGTTGAGCTGGTATCAAGCATGGGCACATCAAGCCATGCCAGCCCCCAGCACCAAAGGACAAAGACAAATGGGTTGTTGTTACAACATCCCTTGAGTCGTCTTAATGCTAGAACAGTCTGACTCTCCTCTGGAGGAAAGCAGATTAGTGTGGCTCCCTGCCCTTCCAGGAGACTGCAAGATCAGAGAAGGTGTTCTCCCTGCACACCAGCACATTCATGTTCCCAAATCAGCACCCTGCCATCTCCTAGAGTCTAATATCACCATTGATAGAGTCACCTCTCCTCCTGTCCCTGATCCCTAAGGATTATTTTTTTTTCTCTAATCCTTGCCGATTATTCTTCCCATGTGGGGAGGAAATTACAGCACACCCGAATCTTTTTAGTTCATCCACATGCAGGCATACTTTGGCCAATTTCCAGAGCTTAGTAAAGGGACACTGTGAACTTGAAGGGAAAAAAATAAAAAAAAAAAGTCATGCAAATTCAAATGTGCATGCTGTTTGTCTACTACTGCTACAAGAAACAAACCCAAATTCCTAGACCAGAGGACAATCATCACCAAAAGAAAACCTCTGGTTTTCTTCCTTTTTTTCAGCTTGTGAATTTGACAGATGCTTGCATATAGACAGCTTAATTGTTCTGCTGAAGGTACACCTCCTTCCCCTTACTCTGCAAAGGATGCTTTCCAGTAATGGCAATAGCAGAGCAAAAACTGACTCTGAACAAGCAGCTGATGTGCAAACAAGGTGAAGGAAAAAAGGATAAGTATTAAACATGCCTCACATTGCTCCTGGGGGCACGGGACTCTTTGAGCAGGAAACAAAGAGATATAAAGTCACTCCTACCTCTTCCCTACAGATATGGGCTTTCAATTGAAAAAGATAAAACAAAAGAAAATGAAGACGTGTATTTCCTAAGAGTAATTATGAAAGATACAGTGACAGTGTCTTTTAACAATATGCTGTTTCTATGATTTGTTAGACAGAGAAAGGGGGAACATATCCCTTTTCAAGACATCAAGTAGACTCATCACACTTTGTCAAGCAACAGCATTACAATAAGGGAAATGCCCCAAATCACCCCATGCCTTCAAACGCATACACAGAAACAGCAGCCCCACATTTACCCACACGCTCTATCTTTAATCCACAAACTACCCCAATCAGCTTCAATCATCTTATTCTTGACTACACGGTGGGATTATGCTACATGAGGTTCCTCACGCAAATGGTTGAACCAGAGGTGTCAGATTGGACAGGACTCCCTCCCAGCTCCCTGGTCTCCCTCGTGCCCGGCTCCAGGAGCCCTTACCACACTGGGTGATGTTCATCTCCTGCAAAGGGATGATGGCTGCGTCCATGTTCATGCAGTAAAGCTCCTGGTACTGCAGGTTTGCCTCCCCTTTCTCCTGCCAGAGCTGGATCCAACGGATGTCACAGCTGCAGTTGAAAAGGTTCCTCTCAAGTCTCCTATGGGCAGAGAGAGCATGAGAAAGGATGGTGGAGTGGGGAACGACGAGCATAGCTACCGCCTGGCTCTGGGCTCCCTGAGGACAAGTCACAATGGAGGTACAGGGGCCCCTTCTGAGCTAAGGGAAAATCTCCTCCATGTTATTTGCCTGCAGTCTTCTGGTGCTCGTTATTCATGTCTCTTCCGCCTCCAGAGAAACAGAGGTTACACATCCATGCATTCACGCAGTCTCCTTCACACACACACACAAGGTTTTACATCTCCCAGGGTACCACATGGATACACACAACATTTTTCACTACAAGATCTGCACATCTGCACCTCGGTCTCACAGACATCCAGACACCCAAAACATTCATCCCTCAGCAAAGGAGCAGGCATCTCCCCACTGCCCTAAAATTTTGATTCACATCTTCAAATCCCACTTCGGTGGAGGTCCAAGACCCTGCTGGGCAAAACACACCTCCAGCCCCCCCACAAGTGCTCAGTGAAGCTGGCAGCTCTTCTCTGGAGTACCTTGTACAAACACAGCCTCCTGGTGACCCAGGACACGAGCTAATGTGCAGTGTGTCATGCATTTTAATCAAATCAAACAGCACTGCACTGAGACCCTGCTGACCTGGCCAGGAGAAATAGAAAAAAGCACTGCCTTTAATGTACTTCATTTAAAACACACTTACACATAGTTTATGTACCAGGAATGTTTATTATAATTGATTTTTCAACCTATTAACCATTTCATTTACATTTTTAAAGACCTGCAGTTCTCTTTGGAGATACAAGGAGGGCAGGTCCCAGCAGGGAGGAGAGCCTGGTTCTCAGTCAAGACAGACTGAGTTACCAATGTGCGTTGCAGTGATAACTTGAGCAAAACTGGAGATACAGCTTGAACAAACAAAATATCTCCCCACAAAAGAAAGTAGGGAACAGAGAAGCCAGCACTGAAAAAGGTGAGCTCAGTCACACCAAAGCAGAAGGGCATCTCCAAAGGTCAAACCATTGCTTCACACGATATCTAGATTCCCCTGTTATACAGGGTGAAGCTCTTTTTCTGGTCTGTTCCATGTGTTACTGCAAAATTCATGCTTGCTTTTACAAAATTAATTCCACCAACTAGCAGGATTTGGAAACAACCTTTCAAACATGTGCAGCTGCTATTTTGTCAATACAGTACTGCAAAAGGAGGAGAAGGGATCTTCTGGTAGCACCCAGGGGTGTTAATCCTGAACCCTAATGATGCCACTTTGAATCCTCTCATAGAACGAAGTGCCAGGTGACTTTTTTTTTTTTTTTTTTAAACAAACACTGAGTTAAACTTCACTCTGTGGCTTTTCATTAGTTCATTCCTTTCTTGTCAAAAGCACGTAAACCTTTGAAACACAGGTACAAGGCTCAGGCAAGTGACTCAAATGCCAAAGCACTAGATTTAACAGACCAGAGCAGATTAGCATGGTGATTTGGTGGGATTTGAATGACAAGGCATACCCTGCATGCTACAAGAGGTACTGCCAGTGCCTCACACAGGTTTTGTATCCTCTTCAGGATGGGCAAAAATCCACATTCTCCTTGGGATTCTCCCAAGGTCATTGCTACCAGCAGGACATGGGATGGCACATGGGTAAGAACCATGGATTCAGCTAACTGCAGATCAAGTAACCAGAGTTGTAACCTAGAACATGGCAGGGAGTCGGGGGAGCTCAGAGGCAACACGGAGAAATTTTGCTCTGCTGCAAATATCCTCATGATATGAGTCTGCTGGGGAGAGCTGCTGTCCTAGCACTTAAGGGCAGCTCTGTAAGTAATAGACAGCATCCTTCCCGGCCAATTGCTAATTCATGACAGCCCATGAATAATACAGGAGCAGTGGGTTTCAGGGCAGAACTTACCCATGACCTGCCCCAACATCAGTGATGTAACTCGCTCTAATCGAGACCCCCACAGGGGCTTTTGCACAAATTAACTCCCATCACCAGCTGGATGTGCTGAGTGCCACCAGCAGCTGGCATGACACTGCAGGTAGAAGGGGCACAGATGTGTACACCTGTTTTCCCTAACACAGATTGCAAAAGCACTCTTGACATGTGGGAGATGCCCTCCCTCCTTGCTTGGTGCCTGCTCTGCCCTCCCATGCCAGACACTCTCCAGAGAGGTGTGTAGGGATTTCCATGCTCATGCTGTCCTGAACCTGCCCCAAAACCTGGACCTCCATTTCTCTCCTCAGATCCCATCCCTTGCAGGGATCATTAAGAGCTGCAGCTCCTTCTAAATCTTCCTCCCACAACTTCTGTAACACATCTGCACTGCCTATGACCCCCTGCTTGCTGAGATAAATGCACCTTCCCTTCTCTGTAAAGAGGAGAAGCACCTCAGGGACTACAAAACTCACTATGGCCAAAACTCACCATCGGGCCAGAAGACATCACCATGTGCTGTGGAGATGTCTCCCATCACAGCAGGAAGGACAAGACTGGTGCCAAAATGCATGGCAGGGCAGCTGCACTCCTTATTGCTGTTACATGCTTAATGGGTGCAGCAGCACCACAGAGAGAATTAAGGCAAGGGGTTCCTTCTCGTGGCACTTATCCAGCACAGCTTACTCACGGAGAGGACAAGTAAACTCAAAGGGCATTTTTCTCGTGTAGTCTTAGCCTGAAAACATTGCCAAAGCATTGCTTGGTTACAGGCGTCCAGGAGCTGTGCACACTCCCACACCTTCGGAAGGCCTTGTTAAAACTGAAAATGCTTGTGAGAAATAGCAAGTATCACAGCAGCAAGTGAGCTGGGCTCTCTCTGCACAGAGGAGTTGACCCAAAAAGGGACCAAACCTGCACATGAGCCAAAGCCAACCTCAGGCAAAGCACAGGCTTGCAGCAGGGTGTGCTCCAGGCACAGCCCCTTCACAAAGCAGGTTCACTGCAGGGCCTGTGCGTGGGACAGAGGAAAACTGGGACAGTCATGCCCTGCACTGTCATTCAAGGGGATGATGACAGAGCTGAAGCCCTAGAGCCATGTGGGACCAAGTCAGCTCTTCAGAGATAGTGATGCAACAGCCCAGTTTTGCTCCCCACAGAAAGCTGTACCCGCTGCCTCCCAAAACTGCCTGGAGACCTTACACCAGGGTGGACCAGTGCAGGGAAGGGATGCCATCAGCATCCCAGTATGTACTGGGACAGTCAGAACTTCATACACAGAGCAGGTTGGGCTTTTTTTCAGGCTAGGCAGCTAAATGAGACACATGCCCCGTCCCATGCCTCACCATTCCTTAGCTAAAACAAAGCTGTCTGCAGCTGAAGCCTCTCAGAGGGCAACGGAGACCCATGCCACACTTCTGTCTGTTTTGATTCACATAAAACTTCTGCCAAGGTTTCATACACTTGTAATTAAAACACTCTCCTACCTCAGGACTGAGACCATGTCCTTAAGCTTGAAAACCAAAGAGCACCCAGAAGAGAGAGGAAAAAAAATAAAAACCTATTCTTGTTTTAATTTTCTATTTATTTCCCAGAACCAGGGTTTTTCTTGGTGGTCCAACCAGAACTGTTATTTCCAAACCCCTGCTGGAAAGGGATGGGATAGAAAGGGAGGAACTCAGACAGGGAGTGACGCGTGGAGTCTGGATTAGCTAATGTAGAGAGCAGGCAAGTACCCACTGTCTAGCTACGACTCTATTACTGTGACTGTTGGCGGCAATAAGTTTTTAAGCTAGTAGCTCAGACAACCTTAAGTTGGACTCATAACATTAACAGAGATTCTGCTGGGCTCCATCCCCACCAAAGCCTCTTGCTGTAGCACTGCAGAAATCTACTGCAGGGCAAGCTGGCAGGGACAGCTGGTATTAGAAATGCTGATGGGCTAGGCAGAGCAGCAAGATGTTCAGGACTACAAGGTTTTATACAACCCAAGATGTAATTGGATCCAGGGTCTTAGGTCTTTCCGGGAAGAAATTTCTTGAAATGTCAGTCCTAAGCTCTCTGAGGACATGACAAAGGAAGCCAAGGACATGACAGAGGAAACCAGCTGTGACTTCTGGATAAGAAAGCCTCCAAGTCCAATGTTTATGAGCTGTTGCATGTGTCAGATACTTCCCTGTGCAAACTCAGCTTCAGACTTAGGAGCACTGTGCACACATTAGCTTGAGTCCTGCTGGTCAAGGTCAGCCCATGCTGTGGGAGTTAGGGCTGGAGTTACTGGAAACCATTCTAAGCCTTGCTTCTGGCCAGGAGGAGAAAGAGATAATATTCTTTGGAAGTATGCCTCATTTTTGCCATCCTCTCTTCAGTGAGTCAGCAGGGGAAAAGCTAAGCTCTGTTGAACAAGAAAAGAAACTCTGCTTTAAAGCAATATCATCTCCCTGAGCTTGAGATGCCTTGAATGCAGCCAGGCAGCTGTTTCAAGATGCAAGTTCCCATCCACCTGCCTGCTCTCATAACATGGCATGATCTTCACATTAGTCTTCTGCTCTTTCCTCCTCCATGTTAACTGTGAGTGGCTTTGTCAGGTCTCATGTTCCCTGGCAATCTCCATGTCACATCAGTTGTAGTTCTGCTCCTCCTAACACTCTCCTGGAGACAATCATCCCATCACTTCCCTTCCTTCATGCTCTGCTGCTCCGAGCTGCCTCAGTCAACACTGTAGTTCTGCCTTCGATGACTATCTCCCTTGGGATACACAGTTGCCTGGTAGCACCGGGGCACTGGTACTCAGCAGCATGCCTTTGGTGAACCACTGTAGACCTGTGCCTGCATGTCCCACCAACCCTCCCCACAAACCAAACGCTCTCAAGAAGAGCAGACCCTTGCCACCATCTATCTGTCCCTTGGGACTTCTAGCCTCTCCACAGCCGTGCACAAGTGTTGCTGCTCAGTGTGCCTTCCTCAGGCTTTCTGCTTCTGCTTTGATCTCTGCTGCTCATCGCCTTTTTCCTTTCCAGAGAGTTTTGGCTCAACTTCAAGTCCTTGGCTAATGTCAGTCTGTAACTCCCTTTCTAGCTTTCACCAGTGCTTCACACTCACTTTATGTGGGCCATGTATTCCGTCTTCCTCCCAGATTCTGGAAGCCTCCTTGGAGCTCAGTGTGCCAAAAAACTGTCTTCTACTCACCCATCCTCTGCATTTCTAAAAAAAATACAATATTTCCCACTTTTGCTCATCCATTACTAATTTATCCCCATCTCAAGGATTTGCTTTCCCTCATCAACAGGTTCCATCCTTCTAGTACTCGGGATCATGACCACCCCACAGTAGATAACATATGTCTTTATTTCCCAACATCTTTATGTGAACAACTATTCAGAGTCCATAGATTAGGCTACACCTGCTGGCTAACTTCTCTAAAATAAATCCAAAGTTCAACAGAACAGTTTCATGGTCCCAAGGAGGACACTGCGGGCACATCCCTCTGACCCCATCAACACTGACATCCCAGTGGGTATCAGGTAAAATATCCCTCTCCTGTCACGCTTCAGGGAACACCACCATCATGTTATTCTGGTGCTGACCATCCAACCTGTGCTCACATGGATGGAGGGTCCTTAGTGACCAGTAGCCCCAAGGGCAGCATTTGCCAGGAAGCATCAGTGACAAAGCTATTCTTCAGAAAAATTAAACTTGACCAGGCTCTTACTCCAGCCCAGCCAACAGCAAGCCAGATCCTGCAGGCACAGGCATTTGTAAATCTAAGTTGATCACTAGAGTTGGTGCCAGGGGGTGGTTTGCCAAGACCCCTTGAGAAGCATGGTGGCAGGAGAGGTCTGATCGAGGCTCCAGCCCCACGTGGTGCCAAGCCTCCCCAGCAAGACACCGTGGACACCATGCATCACATCAGAGGTGCTTTCCCACCCCATCACCTCTTCCTACCTACCAGCCCTGCAATCTCCCACATTTCTATCTGCATTACTTCCTTCATCAATTGGGGCTTGTTATCTCCAAGAAAACTGCTCTGAGTACAGCTCCAACTAGAGACAAGTAATTAATCTCTTTCTCATTTTCCAGGCTGCAGAGAGCTGGCCACAAGTGACTCTGCTGACACCAACCAAAGCCACCCCAAGCACACCAGCTTCCCTGTCAGGATCACCATAGCAGGACAGCACAGATGTATTCTTCATCAGGTGGGGACAAGTACACTTTGCTGCCCAAACAGCAGCATCTCAATTCCCTTTGTGCTTGGTATTGGTCTTTAGAGCCTGACTTGGGCTGGCAGACCTGGGACATGCCTGAAGAAACAAAATATGACCAAAAGAAGCAAAGCCACATAAAAATGAGTCCCGTTGGAAATATTCCCATTAATCTGCAGGCTCACCGTTACCCCAGGCCCTGCCAGTGCCTCTAGCTCATGACTGCAGACCCATTTGCTCCTCCACTCTTGGGTCTCTCTTGGGTAACAACCATCAATCTGAGTTTTGCCAGACGGTGGAATGACAATAAGTAAAGGTCTAAGAATACAAATGACTCATGCTATTAAACTTGAAACCTGAGCCAGGCTTGAAAAATATTTAGAGCTGTAATCAGTGAGGAGACAAATTCCAAATTCAGCATTTTAACTCTGCAAGCCAGATTCCCCATCAGAAGGGCGTTTCGCTATTTTCTAATATCACTATTAGTATTTTTCATTTAACAATTTGACAGAAATAAAATACACTGCAGTAACACCGGTGATAACACACTTACTCCCACTTGAAAGACTGTCTTTATTCTTTCATAAGTCACTTCTAGCTTACAGCTCTATTGATCATCAGTGAGGATGAATGGAGCTTCCCAGGATCCTCTGGGACAAATCCTACATATATATATTTTTTTATACCCACCAAACAACTATTTCTAAAATTCAACAAAACAGGTCATCAGGGCAATGCTCAATTGATTTCGTGTCCACTTATTCTTCAAGCACAGTGCTGAATGCTCTATCAATAATTCAGCAGGCTGAAGGCCACCAGTGCCCCAGGAGAGACACTATCTCATCTCCCACATAGGAGCTGGGAGGTGCCTTGATTGCTAGAGAGTAAGGGAGTCATTCACCTAAAAAGCAGGGGTGTCTTATAAAGCATGTCCATCAGCTAAAGAAAAACAGATAGCCCTACCCTGCAACAGATGAGGACTGAGTATTTGAGAAGACTCCCTCAGAATCTGGCCTAGTAAGTATTGCTAATATGTTCCTAGAGTTAGTCAACCGTTTACTACCCCAAGCATGACTTGTTCATCATTCCGACGTTAATTAGCCAGCTGCTGTGAAGTTAAAAGAGAAGCAGTTCTGCTCTGGTGCTCCTGTACCCGAGAAACCCTCCCAAGGATGGTGCTGCCCACTGGAGTTTTAGGTAATTATTCACAGACTTCAAAATAGCTCTATTTGAAAACTGTTCCTCCTCTCAGCCTCCCCTCTTCTCCCAGGAGATAACTCCAGGGTGGGACTTACAGTTCAAAGAGTCGCAGGGTCTGAAAGAGTTGCCATGACAGAGTGGTGAGCCGGTTCCCAGAGAGGTCTCTGAAAATTAACAAGAAAAAAAAAAAAAAAAAAAGAAGTCACGGTAAATAATTCCTCCTGCACGTGGCCCTACCGCCTCCACAGAGCTCATTGACGGGGAGGCTGTCAAGCAGTTTAGGACCCAAGTTTAGATTTCATAATGAGAAATTTTAATGAGGACAAACCCAAATGGAAGTTTCTCTCTTTACACTTTTTTTTTTTTTTTTTCTCTAAAGGGGGAAAATGGTTTATATCCTGCTGCAATGTTAAGAAAAAAACTCCAAACACAGCAAGATATGTCTGATTCTTATCCATGAGTCTGGAGCTCGACCAACCATAAGCAGAAAGAACAAGCTCAATTTTATAACTTGAACAAAAAATTAAGAACAAACCTCATGTTTAAAATAGTAGCAACCAGGTTCAAATGACACCACGATGATTACCCAAGGTGTTATCATATGATCTGCAGTAGCTGTGCGCTTAAAGTGTCCCGGTACGGCTGTGTGTTGCTTGCACCCAGGGGTACCACTGCTACAGCAGCCAACAGCTCCCCATCCCTCTCTCCATCTGCCCAAGCTTGCAAAAACATAAATCTCATCTACCTGGGAGAGCTTTGCAACCCAGCAGACATCGCCTCTTCAGCTGAAAGCCAGAGAGGATGAAAGAGTGTAAAAGCAACCAAAGTATTAAAACAAGAGGAAGAAATGTGTTTGGGGCAGAGTGAGTGGAAAAAGGAAAGCCCTGAGTTTCTAACTGTGTGAGAAGGTAGTAATTAAATGTTCTCTGTAGTGGGCAGCCTTCTTGGGGATGCCTGGCCAGCCCAAGAGCCACCAACCAGCCCATGGTGTGAGCAGAGGGATGCTCTGGCAGAAGCCCCAACCCTCCCATAACTATGCTGGCATCCAGAAAACACAGGAGGTGCTGCCTCCCATCCTTTGGTGAATCTGTCCCCATCCCTGCCAGCTCCCTCCTGTTGCAAGCTGCCTGGGCAGGCTGTGGGCAGGCAGGGCAGCTCGGTGCGGGGTTGCAGATGCCCTCCTGCCTCAGCCCTGCTCACTGGAAAGAGCAATGAAGGGCCAGAGGCATGAACCACCTGAAGATTCATTAAACACTCAGCTAGCCAGAGAGGAGGTACGGGACAAGGTGGCCCAGAGGTGCCAGGGGGCAGCCCGGACATGCTGGGCTCAGCCCACAATCACAGTTTGATTTGCAGAAATGTGCTAAAACCAAGAAAGCAAATCCTGGAATGATGCCTGCTGGTGCAGGTCTGATGCACAAGGATTTGGGATGAGAGATTCATTTGTCACCTTACACAGGGTTGCAGCAAGGGCAGACACGTGTTGGACAAATGCAGAGAGGGCACAGCCCAGGGACTGACAAGGAACAGCAACTCTCATCCTGTCCCACCTGCTACCAAGCAATGCTGTGAAGCCCAAAACTCTGCAATTAGGAATAGGGGAGCCACTGCAGCTCACACAGCAAACCATCATCCCAAATGCTCTCCATGAGCCTGGCAGAAGAATGAGCCCAAACACCATGATAGCACAGTGCTGCATCATTAAATTCTGGCTCTGCTTCACATCACACTATCCCACTACAGAAACCATGGCAAACCACAGGTACTTCATTTCACATGACTAAGATCCCACAATTCCTATGACTGTAGACAAACTGCTTCCAGACTCTGATAAAGTTTAGAAAGGTGGCAAAAATAGCAGGTGAAGCTAAGCAGGGTGGGGGGGTGGGGTGGGGGTGGGGGAGGGCGGGAAATTGCAAAACTCCCTCTTTTATCCACCCCGGAGCACTGAGCACCTGGAAACTTTGCAAAGACAGATGAAAAGTAGGAGGGGAAGGAGCAGCTCACTGCTACTGAAAAGCGAGACAGTAAACTCCCTCCCCCAACCCAGGGAGAAGAAGGAAGCGTAAAGGGGGATGCATGAGAGACAGCAAGATGTGGGAGAGAGGCAGAGATGCAGAGGAGGGAGTGAATCTTGCTGGAATGTCCTTTCTCAAAGGTCATGTTTTGCTACATTAGGCAGAAATGTCAAGAGAAAATTGGATTCTGAAAGAGAAGAGAAAAAACAACAGGCTTTCCACGCAAATAAGGGAATCAAAAATAGCATGATCGTGTTATTACAATTTAGGACACAGAGAGATGGAGAAAGGAAACATCCTTGCTAATGCAAGGGGCTTTGTCAGGCAGATGTACTCCGTTTCTTGTCTCTTGCAGTCCCTGGAAACCAACTCCTACCACCTCCTCCCTCCCCCAGACAACAAACCACAGCAAGTATTAGGCAAAGAGGAGATGGGTCTTCACTTGCACACATCTGGCAGGAGACTGGTCTCAAAGGACAAAGCCGGTTTCTGATCTGACCTGACCATCAACTTCTGTAGTGCTGGTTGTGGGGGGGACACACCAATGGCTCCGGTTCAGATCAGCCAGGACACATACAGGGAGGAACATGTTAATCATTGGAAACAGACAGCTTGGACACTTTAAAATGTCATCAAGGTCCCTGATCCCAACACAGAGACAGAAAGGGGCTACACACAAACACGCATTAGAAATACACCATTTTGGTCACAACAGCTCCAAAGGTCAGAGATGCCAGGATTGGGTTTCCACGTGCAAAGGGTACACGGTACATCTGCTGATTTCTGTCACAAAAAGATAGAGAGCTCCTATGGAGAAACCTCACTGCACTGCACTGATTTCTCCCTAGGATAGATCCATCCTGCACACCAGATGGGGCAGGTTTCCTGGGGAAGATAGCGTGTGATTGTGTAATTAGAGACGGTATCGCAGTACATGCACACGAGGAGATTCAATTACAGCTCCACGGGTGAAGATCTGAGCTCTGGCGCTTTGTAACTCTTGTTCGGTGCTCACAAGTTTCCCCCTGTGCTTGAACCTCATCTGCATGCATCAAGTTTCCCAGAATTTGTAGAGCATAAATGGGGAGGACCGGGGAAAATCAAGGCCCTCCCAGCCAACACTAGTCCTCTCCCAGCTCCAGCTGCCCGTTCTGCCTTTCTGCCACTGTTTCTAAGGCTGAAAGTCTGTTGTCACCTCCAAATCTCTGTTGCTTGCACTGACTAGAACCCACATCTTCCTGTGCCCATGGCTGGGCAGTGCCAGGTCTCTTGTTCCCAACCTGTCTCCTTTCCCCCAACCTGGCCACTTCTCCCTAGAAGGCTGAATCACACTACCCATTGCCCTCCAGCCACTCCCAAATACTTCTCAGCCCCAGTTTCCTTATCCATGCCCAAATTTCTTACAATCTTCCCCACCTTTACATCCTCCCATCTCAACCCCAGAGTCCCAACAAGAGCTGCCACTCCTCGTCTCCCCTATCTGCTCCCAAACATTCTTTGCAAAATTTCTCCCCTCCAACCGGACCAAGACCCATTCTGCCTACCTAAGGAGACGTCCCAGAGCAAAATCAAGTCTTTCAGGCAAAATCTGCCCTTTGACAAAGTTTCTTCCCCTCCACAACAGGAGGGTGCAGGTGCTCTGTAACAGGAGCATCACCAGTATTTTTCTAGCTTGAGTAAAACAGACTGTTTCCCCATCTCTCTTCCACTGACTCAAACATTTGAGCAGGTTTTTATTTGAAACTAGAAAGAAATAATCCAAAAAAAAAACCAAAATGAATTCAGCCAGGAGCAGACACCCAACACAAAACTTCAGCCTGAGCAATTAAAATCTGGCAGAGTTATAGGAAAGTGAAAGCAGTCCTGTAGTGGAGTGTGCCAGACAACCTTTATAACAGCCTATGCATCAGCTCCACCTGTAATAAAATACGGCACATCACACATCGAGGAAACACAGGGGGAGGGAAGCAAAATGCCTTCCCTGTGTGTTTCTCAGCAGTGAACAGGAACCTGTCTGTCTCAGGACAGACCTGCCACCAGCGCTCCTGGAACATATTCAAACTGCTTCTTTGCCATGGGACATTTTCTCAGTGACTCATAAGATGCTATTTTCCATAGAGACAGTCTTTAGAAATAGCTGCCAGTGTCCTTTTTGCCTCTGTAGCAATTTTCAAATGAGTTGGGTAGGGAGAGGGGGTTGGATGGAGCTCACCTGGACCAGGTCCAGGGCAGCAGACACCCAACCCACTCGCGACTCAAGCTCAACACCACTCCGCTCTCCTCCTGACACAGAAGCCGTGCTCCTAAGCCTCCTGCTTTGCAGGTGGCTCATCACGCCATATCCCCACCAGCCTTCTCCACCAGCAACCCCACGTATACCTCAAAGGCGGGATGTTACCACTGAGTGACAGTAAAGTCCTAGTTCTTGCTCTCTCCCTCTATCCATCCTCCTCCTTCATTTCAGGAGGGGACACGCTGTGCCCTGCATGCTCTCTCACACTGCCCACAGGCACTGTGGGGACATTGCTGGTGACCAGCAGAGGAAAGGAGGTGACCATTGTCATTTTGTCCCAGCACATGAGTGACAGATGGGGCCATGGAGGTACATCTGCTGAACAAGCTCCTGTGTTTAAAAAGGGTTGGGTGGGTGTGGGACAAAAATAGGAGTCTGAATCCATGTGGCCCAGAACAAGTGGACTTCACTGCAAGAGGAGATGGCATGTTTTCTTTCCCCTCAATTACCCAGCAGCCAAAAGTGTTTCCACTATTGAAGCCATTTATATTCAGCTAAATTAAGCCAGTTACCTCATTAATGACACCAAGAAGCAGGAGCCCCTGTAATTAAACTGTAAGCTATATTATGCAGTTCAGCCCAATGCAATGGCAGAAACGCTGATGCTGGGGAGGGACCCTCCCCGTCTGTCCCTCCTCCACGCATCTCCATCCTCCGCTCGCCCTTGTTTCCAACCTGACACATTTACTTCTGCATGGGAGAAGTTTTTCACACATTTTAATAACACGGTGCCACTCTGAAAATCCTGATCAGGAGGGGATTAACTGCACAGAGCAGCTGGGGCTTGAGGGAGCACGAGTGACTGCCTGGCAGAAATGAGAGTTGAGATGCACATCCTCAGCTGCCAATGCCAGCAGCACTACGTGGTACTCCCTTGATATCCCCTGTCCTCTGGGCACAACGGGTGCTTCCCATCATTTCACAGCTCACTGCAGCCTTGGCCAGGTGCTGGTGGCCACAGGAGACGAAAATGTCAACAGTCTCATATGCTGCTGTTGGTGTACCTCTATACAGGCTTTATTTCTTCAGCAAGTAAGCTGCTAAAGCTTTGGGCTTGAACCAGAGAAACGCTGGAAAGTCACTCTGTGGCTTGCTCATCCCTGCCAGACAATTTCAGTGACCTCTAAAAGCAATGTTACACTCCCCATCGCCCGCCCTGCCCTCCCCTTCCCCTTCTCTCCTTTTTCTGTTTAGTAAGCAGCTTTGCTCATTAAGGGAAAAAATGTACTGTCCTCCCTTAATGAATGTGCTAAAATTACCCCAGCAAGTCCCAGAAGCTGTGGCAGTACAGGCCTCCCCACAAATCAGGCTCTGCAAATATTAGACTCAATTGAAATCTCCAATAGCTCAGCACAAAGCCCCAGCAGGATGCGCTTGAGATAGAGCCTGCAGAAGCACCAGGCAATGCCAAGCGTGTGCAAGCCCCACACGCCCGCAAAGCAGAGTTAGCAAAACAGGACAGTGTCAAATTGGTCAGCCTGAGATTTCATAGCTGCCAGCAGCTCTCTCGTTTGTGATCCCTGTCCTGGACAATACACCAGGACATATGTATTGGTGTTATGGAGAAGTAAGACAGTTTACAGAGGTCCTCCAGCCATGGTCTGGCATTATCTACAATCCAGTTCTGCTCCTCAACCAACCATTTAACAACACCCAGGTGTTTATTGACCTCAAACACAGAGGTTCAATCTGCATTTGTGAGTTTGGACAGTGTTAACTAACTCCTTTCTCCCATCCACTGGTACTGGCCTGTGCCTTGTAAGGCCTGTGTCACACAACATGTCTCATCACATTATCATCTCATTCCCCAAAATTATTTCTTGTTCTAGGGCTAGAACCAGAATTTGCAATAATTTCCCAAACTTAAAACATCCTGCATCAGAGGAGAGAAAGGTACCATCATCGGTGACACACAAGAAGTGATCCTGCCACTCCACGTGAACACCCGTTAGCCCTGGAGGTGCGATGCCGGAGAGGGAACCACCAACCGCTCTATTTCCCAGTTGCACGACCTTAATTTGTAAAATCTCAACAGTCACTGAAACAGGGCTGAAGGAGGAGGAAAGGTCTTGTCTCTTGCATTGTTCTTTAAACAATAGCATTAAAAAACAGAAGTTGCAGAGCAAGTGGGAAGGCATAAAGCACCACACCTCCCCCACAGGGCTCCCAGGGCCAGTGCCAGCAGCACATCTGCCCCACGCCTCTCCTCCCACTGCCTTTGCCAACATAGCAAGCCATCTCCTGCTGCTGCCTCCATCCCAGCCCATCCCAAAACACTTTAAAGGCCATTTTAAAGGCCATCTCCAACGCCATGATGCTTCCACACCCTCCAAGTCATCTCTTCTGAGGCATCTCCCAGCTGCATAAAGCTTTATTTGGAGACAAATCACCCCTCAGAGCTTATTGTTGCTCACAGTTTTGGTTCAGCACATGGTACAGATGGGAAGTCATGACCAGATGTGGGTGATATTGTCCCCTATGCTTTGAGGCAGATTAGATGCAGGGATCTGGCCCTCTCAACTACACTCATCTGCCTTGTTGTGTGTAGTTTCCATTGCTCTTCTCCAAAGACATCTGGACTCTCAGAGGACTGGAAGAAAGGTTAAAAGCTGGGTCAGCCCTGCAGTTGCTTTCCTTTTGCCTGCCAGCTTCCCTGCAGGGAAGAGTCCAACAGCATCCATGGAACATGCCAGTCTTTCACTCAAGAAAAAGCAACCTGCAACAGTCAAGAGCCCTTCCCCACGTCTGCCTTCCTGCAGCTGAGATGTCCTCAGGGTTGCAGTGTCCCCACCCCATCTCTTCTCTCCCAAACTGCAGTAATTTTAGATCCATTAGGCCCAAAATATAACTCTACGTTGGGCTTTTCTCCTGCTTCAGCACACTGAAATAATACTAGAGATGTGTGCCGACTGAGAACAAGGGTTGCCGGCTGACAGCTCCAGCGAGGGGTTGGGCTTATCCTGCACTTTTCCTTTAAATTTCATGTTTCTTTGAGCTAGGAATAGCGAATGACTGGGGAATTCCTCCTACTCACAGGTTTCCAGTGGACCCAGAGCAAACCTGATCGCTCTGTGTGAGAGAAGAGAGCTCTGTGCTGCAGTGAGGCACAGCTCAAGAAGACAGCATGGGAAGGAGAGCTGTGCCCACCGGGCATTTCCCAACATCTTGAGTACATGGTGACACCAGACCTCAAACATGTGCCCTCCCAGGCTCCTGTGTGTTTCCCACCACCTCCCCCTTGAGTACACTGAAGTAGAAAGGACTGGTGTTCAAGAGGTACCAACCCAGCTGGGAGCTCGCCCTGAATGAACAAGCAAGCAGAGAGAGATGGACAAATTGCACACAAGAGCCTCAACTTCAACACATCGAGCACAGATGTGCTGGGAAAGGATCTGGTCCTCCCTCTCTCTCCTGAACTAGGGCTGTGCTTTCAGCTGTTAGAGGGCTCATGCATCAGATTTACAGTAAAGAAAAAAATAAATCCCACCTACTTGGATGCCCAGGAATCAGTGATCCCTGAATAATCTCAAACACTACACTTGCAGGAGGTTAGTAAAGAAAAAAGTAACAGCTAGGTCTGAGCCCAGGTTTGCCAGCCTTGGGGTGGGGTTCCAGAGGCTGCAATGGCTGGGATGGTACTGAGCACTCTGCAGATCCTCTGAAAAAAGGAAGGGGTACAAATACAAATATATATACACACACATACATATATATATATATATATATCTCCAAGCAATAGCAAAACAACAGGGCATAAGGCAGGCTAAGCTCTCGGCAGACACTGCTAAATGGTTTCCAATTAATTAACTGATTACATGATAGAACAGAAGGGGATTCAAGTGAGTGCTGTTGACCTTTAAGAATAATTAATATCATCAGGATTGCAAAGCTCATCCAAGAAAAATAATTAGGAAGATTCTAATATTGCCTCCAAAGCCACATCGAAGGGGGAGAGGAAGGTTCTGGTTAATTCAGAGGCATATTCCCAAGTATTTGCTAGCAAACCCATTTCTCCCTTACTTCCCCCTTGCAGAGCTCCCACACACACATGCTTCTTCCCTACCCCAGTCAACCCTCCCTCTCCTCTTCAGATCCATTTTCCCCATCACCTTTTCTACACCCCATCCTCCTTCTACTCCATTTCAACCTCCTTCCCTCATGAGTCTTTGATCCAATCCTTTCCTGCAACCCTTTCTTTCTCCAGGCTGGTCCCTGTCCCTCCCACAAGGCACATCCCACCCCCTGTTCATCTTTGTCCAGCCCCAAGCTCTGCATTCTGCCTTCCTGCACCTCAGGAAGGAGCCTTGGTCCTTCCATATGACATGGATCCACTTTTGATCTCCAGTCACCACTGTCAGCTTCATAGGCTGACAGAAGGCAAGCACTACATATAATCCCAAAAAATCCCTTCCCTGCTTTTTCTCAGCAGTCAAATCCACCACACAGGATGGTCTGGGAAGCAGATGTAAGTGATGCACAGCAACAGGAGAAAGTGAAAAATGGGGAACTCGTGACTCCCTTTTCTTCCCTAACACCTCACCAAGCACATGAATACTCCCACCTCACTATATTTTCCTTGCTTCTCCTTTCCCAGTTTACTTGGCCCACAGGTCCTGCGTGGGAGAGGGGCTGGAAAGCCGTTGAACCAAGCAGGAACTGCAGTGATGAGCTTTGCCAGAAAGGTCGCTTGAACACACTGGAAGGGAAGCTGCATGAGCAGCCAACATTTCTTGTGAAGGAAGCTTAAAAAAAAATCCTCCCCACAGCCCTGGAATGAAACCCACCTTTGCAGTGAATAAATACATTTCCTCTGCTGCTTATTATCGTTAAAACTTCTGTGGCTTGACACTTCACTAAATTATAGATAAAAGGAAAAATGGTCTTCCTGGGCTCAGAAAAGCAGGCTGCTGCCAAAGAGCTGTGTTTACACCGTCAAATTAAAAGAAAGCCTGCCATTAGCCTACAGCACTCACCCCACCTCGGCGGGGAGCAGAGCTACCTGCACACACATCACGGGGGGCCTGGGAGCCGGGGCTGGACACCACGAGGGACCACAGCTGGGGAGCATGCAGGGGCAGTGAGCTGGCACGGGGAGCTGCACATGTGGACAATGGGGGACAAAAGGGACCATGCCGTCAGCCAGCAGAGATGGCAGCTGCCACCCCCCACGCTGCGCGGAGGCTCCTGGCCGCAGCGGGAGGTGAGGCTGACGTGCTCCAGCTACACCTCATCAAACAGCAAGAAAAACACTCAGCCTAGGAGACAGACAGCAGCAAGCAGGGATCTGCCTCGCACCAGGCTGCTGCTTCCCTCCAGGGGCCCGTGGGGTGGGGATGGGGAGCAGGGAAGCAGCAGATGCCTGGAGCACACCTGAGCACTGGCATAGCCTTTTGGGCAGAAATGATCCTGTTTGCAGCAGCTGAGCACACAGCAAGGAGTAATACTCTGAGTAGAGACCTGCCTGCAGCTACACCTGAGAGGTGGTACAATGCACCTCATCACAGCCCCAGCCACATTTGGCTGAGGGGGACAAGGAACTTTTGGTGACTTAATACCATCAGAATCCAGCAAAGCCTGCTTGCTACACTCTTCACTTATAACCACCCCAACAGCAGAAACATGTTTTGTCTTTGACAATTAGCTCTGTCAAAAAACACAAGAATGCCTGAACACGGCAGCTATGTTTTTCCTGTTTTTCTCAATAGATGATGTACTTAAAAAGGAGAAGTATCTTTCAGCCACCTTTTATCTTCAAACATTGGTCAATGTAAGCAGTATTTTCAAATGAAAAGACTAATCACCGTGAAGCACTGAGTGCTTCAGACTGCAGCAGGCATTCTTTCATTATTCTGAGACAGCAAATTACCCACAATTATCAACACTTACAACTGGATACAACAAACATTTAGCCAAAGCCCCCATGGGTTGCGGTTGCAAGTCAGGTTGAATGGCAGACCTCCTAGAGAACTACTCATGTGAGAAAACCACAGACAGCAGGCGGGTAGCAGTGCTGCAAGACAACTCTGTTCACGCTGCAGAACAAAACCAGTGCCAGGAGCCACTGCAGTTCAGAAAGTCTGTATTGCATCTGCCAAAGAGGCATCTCATCAGAGCCGCTTCATAACAGCAGAGATGGAAAAATAAAGGCACCACTGGCAGCGAAACCAGGATGGCCACCCCTCAAGGTAGGGTCACACCTGATGGCTTGATCCAGTTTGCACCTGTAGCCAGGTGTGCACAGCCACTGGTCCACTGGGTGTTTGTCTGGGTTTGGAAGGGGAATGAGTTGCTCCAAGAGAAGGGCAAAGGAGGCAAGGGCTGCAGGCAGGGAGGCCAAGCTGCAGGTTGGGTTTGAGCAAGAGGTAAGGAATCTGGGAAGCTTCAGTGCAGGCAAGGAGGCTGGGAGGAGAGAGGCAGGAAGGGCCAAAAGGACTGGATGAGGCTAGAGGCCAAAGCCCATGCTGCAGGCAGGGGGGCCTGGGGCTGCAGGTAGAGAGGTCAGAGCTGATTTGGCAGCAGGGAAGCCCAGCTGCAGGCAAAGGCAACAGGAGACCGGACAACTGGGTTGGAGGCAGGGGCACCTGGAAATTCAGAGGGTGGGAGGCAGAGAGAGTCCGTCACAGGCAGGAAGGCCAGGTCTGGGTTGGAGGCAGGGAAGGGGGGAAGCTCAGCTGCAGGCAGGAAGATCGGCATCTGGGTGGGAAGCGAGGAGGGCAGGGGTGCAGGCTGGAGGGATGAGGGGGGCCAGGGGGGCGGGAAGGGGGTGCGGTCCCTGTCCGTGGTGCTGAAGCGCGGCCCCGCGGGGCGCAAGGGGCCAGGCACCGCCCCACCCCACGGGACACCCGTGGGCACCAGCAGAACTGCCTGAGGACCAGTCCTAGGAAAGACCACGCATGACCTCACGGCATGCCGGAGGACAGCGGTCATGAACCATACTCATCCTCAGTCACTAGCAAGTCTACAGCCACGGTTACCCACAGCTCCTGAGGTGACAAACTTCTGGCTCTTCCTAGCAGCCTTGCAAATATCCCACGGTCTCTTGCATCTGGCATAATTCACAGTTCATCCCTTCCCAAATACAAATGAGGGGAGGGGGTTGGTGGGAAACTCCACCCCCTCACCCAGTTTTCTAATAAAATTTTATAATTCCAATAAAACACACGACTGCCTAACTTATGACATTAAAATTCTTGCCTAGTCGCACACCATCATGAATTAATGTCCCATCATTCATGCCCGCTCGTATCTTATTGCTCAAATAACATATGATTTTAATGTTTCTATTTTTCTGCCCTGGTGCTTATTGCCTGTACATCAAAAAGGGAAAATCAGCTCTGCAATCATACTGTTATCAAACCAGTATCATGGAAACAAAAATCCCAGGTGAGATAACTTGTGCGGCCACTTAACTTTCACTCATCCTGCCATGATTGTTCACTCTCTCCCCCATCAGCTTTCAGGCAGGTTTCCATATCCTCAGGTCCCTCCTGTGGAGGGTCCTCTTCCCTGTGCAGCACCTCTCACACTGTCGTAGGCAGGTAAGACGTGCCTTGCACCACACCTAATCAATCGAGTCACAGGGTTTTGGGAGCAAGCAAAAGGGACAGCCAGAGTCTGTTTCCAGAGTACCTCCATGTTGCAGCGACCTCAAAAGCCTAGGAACAAGATCCAGTCTTTGTCATGCTCAAATCTCCAGAAATCAGATCATTCTGTGCTGCTGCTGATCTCAGAGATGTGGTGAGGTTTAACCAAGACACAACTACACATTATCTTCAGGATCACAGCTGAGAGGAGTGTTTGGCCTCTCTTTGAAGTGAAGCTCACAACAAGACATCCATCAGGCTGTTGTTGCACAGCAAGGACTATGTCACAGAGGATGAGCCCCCCCTAAAACCCTGACTTCTCCAAAGTTAACGTTTTACCCAAAACCTGAAGAAAGGCTTGTATGTAGAAATGCATACAAACACACACTCCCATGTAGGAACAGCCTCATTCAAAACCTCATACAGCCTCACACAAATCCCAGCATTGTTCACAGCCTCTTTTAAAGAGGGGATGGGAAAACCCAGGACCTTTGCAAAATCAGTTTCCCGTTTCACATGTCTGCCAAAAGACAATGTATCAAATTTCAGAAAGGGAAATAAGTCTTATAGGCACACAATGCAGCTGGAAAGAACATCTCAACATTTCAAAAGAAGGAAGGAGAGACAAAGCCACGGCAAAATCCTGAGAGCCCAGGTACCAGAGTGATAGGCATAGCATAAGAACCCGAGCAGGCAACAAATATTTGTGATAGCATTATTATACCTCATCTTACATTGCAACAGCATCCCACAATTCAAGTCTAGGTTTCAATAGAAGCCATACAATGTGTTGTGCTGCAAATAGATCAAATAAAAGCAGAGAAAACAAATATTATTCCAAGTTTTCAGACAGGGAACCAAGGCAGGACAAGTCTTGCCACAAGGTGCACAGTGCTTGAATTGGAAACTTTCTTTTTCTGTCCCACTAGAGTATAGCAGTCACAAACTCACCACTCTGCCTCCTATTACAATACAATAAAACCTCTCCACAGCTAAGCGAAGCAGCCTGCAGCCAAGAATTAGTTACCCAGCCCTCTGAATGCAGGTCAAATGATTTCAACCCAGCCTGAAGGAAAGCCACAGTCCTGCAGGGAACTGGTGTCTTCTCTGGCCTTATACACAATGGCTGGTAGAACACCGGACCTACCTCTGCCACTGCAGAAAAAGCAATAGCTGCAGATAACTGCTTATCCATCACCCATGGTAACAACTGGGAATAAACATGCCATCAAACCACTGCTGCTGACTAACATATCAGCAAGGTCCTGCACTACACTGGCATCCAGGGGACAGTGTAGATGGGGAGCAGAAAAGGAAAGTTTATGGAAGCAGAGGAGATGTTACTGCTGTTTATTTTAGTGACTGCGCTATAAGCATGCCCAGCATTTTATAGAAGAAATAGAGATACATGGGGGGAAACACCTTCCTGAGTAAATCACAGCACAGAGCTGTGCTCCTAGAAGGGGCTGGAACAGGAACATCTTAAAGTACAAAAGGGAATCAAAGGGTACCCAAGCTGCCTGCCTGATTAGGGACAGTAAAGGAACATTCGCCTGACAGAAAATAAAGGCTGCTTAGATCTTTCTCATACTTCTTATTTTGCCTACGTTCATGGAGAAATTCAGTTCCTATTTAGTCCTTCACAAATGCAAAATAAAACACATTAAACGATGAAGGGGGTGGTTTACATAAATTTATTACTTTACCCTCCCAGTGAGCTAACAGCTCCCATATAGCCATTTACTGCGCCCTGCCTGATACACACAGACTTGTTAGGCTGCACTGATCGAAAGTATGGATGGGAAATCAAGAGCAATTAACAGATGACAGCTTGGGTTAGGAGGAGACTGCCTGAATAGGTGTGGCAGCAATGCAGTGGTGAAAGGACAAAATCATCAGGAAGGAGGAGGAAGGGTCATAGGACATCCAGAATCAAGCAGAGAGTTGCAGGCAGTCACAGGGCCTGGAGCTGGTTACAGTAAGAGAGCAAAACAGAGAGTTTAACTCTGCTTCATATATAAAAATGGCTCTTTCAGAGCAAGGCAATAGATCATTAACTACAAAGCAGGGGGAAATGACCCTCAAGCCATGACCAAGAGGGAACAGTGCTATATTTGCAGTAATTCAGTGTCTGGTATTTTGTTTATTTCTTTATTTGGTGTAAGATCTCTATCAAGCTCCCAAACACACAGAGCAAAGCAGCTGAACCTTGCCAGCCTTGCAAAACAGTTGCCTGCAGCCCTTCAAAAGTGCTCAGTTGTTGGAGGGCTTCAAGTGCTGTCCTGAAATGGCACTGAAAAGGGCAGAGAGTCACTCACCAACCTTGTGCTGCCTCAGCCACCTCACTTTTTAGAGAATGCAGCCCAGTTTCTTCCCTATTAAAGCCTAAAAACACAAACACATCTCAGAGAATTCCCATGTCAAACTACATCTAATACTAAGGTACTAGTTCATACAACACTGCACAACTGCCGTGAACCCAACCAGGACACCAAAGCTAACCCCATCCTCAGAAAACAACACAACCTACAGAGGAAGTTCTGGGAGGCTCCAGACTAATCATAGCTCAGGTTTGTTTGCCTATGAAAACAAGCCCATAGATCAGTCAGCTCAGTCTTTCACCAGGCAAAGCACATCCCTGCACATTCCTGACAGCACCTTCCAGGCCTTCCCCAATCCTCATCTGTGGGAGAAAAAGACTGACAGGATCACACAGCTAAAAATGCCTGTGGAGCAGGCGATCTGACCACACCATACTCAAAACCCTGTTACACTCAGCACAAAGCACTCCAGAGTCTCCCTCCGTCTTTAAGACCCTTGAGTAAAAACTGGAAGAGAAAGCTTGATCCTCAGCCCCATCCTTACTCTGGCAGGCAGTACTGAGAGCGAGCTCTTTGACAGGAGATGTGTCTTGGCCAGTCCACAAACCAATTTAGAGCATGTATAAACCTCCAAAAGATAGTTTAAGAAGAGCCTCTGAATGCAGACAGAAATGGCAATTATTAATTTTCTAAATAGAAATCTGACTACTTAAACCTTATTTAAAAGTGTGCCTGTCTCTATAATTACACAGCCTTAATTTGTTTTCTTTACTACACAATAAATAAGGTGTGCACAATTACCCTCCGCAAATACAAGGCAGTGCTTCCTGACTGGCTGGCTGAGTATGCAGCCTCCCAGGAAAATATTTAGAGGGAACCACAGTCCCTTAAGTACCTGCTTCCCAATAAAGGGGGACTTGGGCACTGCAAATGTCAGCTTGTCTACCTCTAGACACAACCTGCTGGGAGCCTACTCTCTTACATGCACAGCTCTCCTGTCCCACAGCCAGCGAAGGCTGGACACTTTGGCCAGCAGCACAGAGGTCCTGTGCACTGATTCCTGGTGCACTGTGAAGCTGAGGTCTCCTGTGGACTTCCCAGTGCCTAATGGGGAATGTGATAATGTTGTATTCTTCCCCACAGGACTTTGAAACAACCTCTCTCTATTATTCCTCTGCCTGTTTTCATGATACATGTAGGAACCCGAAATCCTCATGACTTGTAAGCCTCTATCAAGTTCAAATAAATTGGCCAAACCATTGCAATGTTATTAGGAGACAGACAGAGTGAGTGAAAGCATGAAAGACTTTTTTCCTCAATAAGCTGTGCTATACACAGGAACATAATAAATACGTATTCAGATGGTTTGTATGTCTTATATTTAAGAACTGTATCATCCTAAAGTTTTCTTGTACAACTTTAAGCCAAAGACAGAGGTTTTCTGTCAACACAGAAAACATCTCCCACATTCACCTGCATCACCTGCTAACACTAACTTCCACTAATCTTAGCTGAAAAGGCTCAGTTTTTCACAGCCTAAATCTGCTGGTCCTCACAACCATGATATTCAAGACCATCCCCATATTAGCCAAAGGCTGTCAAAGCTGCACAGAAATGGGACCAGGAACCCATCAGTGCAACTTTACCAAGTGACATGACTTCCAGTGAGGGCACAAAATGGCACTGGATGATATCCAGTTTAGATCAGACCCACATCCATCCCCATTCAACATCCAGCCATCACTTGTTCTGGAAGGAGTCAACTATCTCAACCCAGTTGCCAGCAGAAGAGGTAGATCTACGTTGCAAAACACACTGTTATATTTTGGATTAATTGCCTCTGTAGCAGTGATAGGCTTCATAGCACCAGCAATCAGACAAGCCATGAAGCCCTGTCCTCATTCAAGGAGAGGAATCCAAAGCTATTTCCAGATCCATACCTCTGTCTCCCTGTTACCCACTGCTCCTCCACTGATTAAGTTGGCCTCAAGCCCCTTACACTCATACAGCTAATTTCAAACCTTAAAGGACAGGCACGACCCTACCAGGCTGCACTTTGGAGCACTTTGAGGTCTACAACTTGGGCAGTTGAATGCTGAAAATCCTCTTCATGTGTTTCTTGCCTTTCCTCCCTGACTCTGTGATGAGGAAGAGGGGAAAAAAACAAGCCAAACCTCATCCAGAACCATTATCTTAAACAAACCCCCACAAACCTGAGCTCCTGCAATTAGAGCTGGGATAAGTGATCTGCTTGTGATTGCACAGCTGGGTTCTGAAGACAAGCGTGTGCACAGAGGAAGGGCCAGAAATAGAAGTTGCTGGGAGAAGGCAGAGCTATCTGGCCCATCTGAGAGGAGGAAACCTTTATGAAAGGCACTGGAAAAAATTCACTTCAGCAGGAGGCTGGGATTTAACCCAGGATGGGGAGGGAGAAGGAAAAAGAAACAGCTTTTGGGTCCTCAAAATTTGTACATGAACTTCATGTGGAAAAATGCCTGGTGCTGCTCAGACGTAGCTTGTAGCACCCTGCAAAGGTCCAGCACAGGGTTCCCACCATCCTGTGCTTCCCTGGGTCCACCAGCCCTCCCTGGCAGTAAAACCTCTGTCATTTATTAGACACGTTTGCCACCTTATTGACTTAACTCTACCTGCAACCATCCAAATAGCCAGCAAAGGATAAGAAAAAACAGAGAGTGACAGCAATAATGTGTAGCAGTAACTCAACAAGCCTTAAGCACACCATCCCACAGTCCCCAGCCCCGCACCCATCCAGCTGCAGCCAGCCCTGCCGCAAGAGTATTGAGACAGAATCCCTTGCTCCTGTCAGCTACTGTACCTGGTTACGGCAGCCCAAGACTTACAGCAGAGTGACATTTCCATTAATCCTTTTATCCCTGACTCCTACGTGCAGTGGCTGCAGAAAATGTCAGGCCTTCGGCGAGCCAAGCTCCCCAGGAGGCAGTGGCTGTGGAGCAGCAGAGGAGGCACCCCGATGCGCTTGCACAGTACCAGGGCCAGGGAGGGGACCCCGGGTGGCATCAGGTGCCTGCTAGGCTCTGCAAAGCCTCAGGAGCCACTGCGCTCCCCCCATCAGGGAGAGAGAACCCCAGAAAAAACAATCTGGCTGCAAGGGAGCAGTGGCACTGTGGCACAAGAGCCTCTGGGGAGCAGGAGGGAGCCACCATTCCTGCAAGCACCAGGTCTCCATCCCTGGATGCCTGGTGTCTGCCGTGGGGGACATCCACCCTGCAAACATCCACATTCCTAGGAACAGCATCAAAACCCACTGGCAAACACTAACCAAATAATATACTTACTTGCCTCAAGCTTCAAAAGGCAAGAAAAGAAAGATGTTAAGAACATGATCAATCTTACATGGACCAAGCAGTAAACAAACACATATTTCATCACCACATACCAACCTTAACTCTTGACACAAGATGGATGTGAGGTTTTTTCCAATCTCAAAAGACAAAAACAAACACTTTTGGAAAAAGCAGCAACAATTGCATGTATACACATTAACAGCACACAGCCTCAAAACAAGCACATGTAGCCCTCTAAACTGCTATGACATCCAAACTAATTTCAACTGGAATCAAATATTATTCATTTTATCTGTTAGGTACATCAACAGCAACTGCAAAATTGACAAATACACAGACACACACACCCCCAAAAAAATCAACTGGGAGAGGTATTCAGAGAGAACTCTTCCAGGTAACAACCAACCACAGAAAACACAAAACAAATGCTACAAATCAAAATAACAAAGTGCAGAAATCAGGAAGATCCGGTGGTCAGCATTAAGGACAGTTTATTATGACAAAATACACACTTTAAACTCAAGAAGTCTCTGTTTGTTCACAAGCTCTTAACTATTCATGCCCTTTGGTACTGCAGATCTCCTATTTAGCAAGTACTTTACCGTCACTTAGCAACTGTAACTGGTTTTCCAAAAAGGAAGCTTTTGGGGTTTTTCAGTTCACATCATCTCTAAGCAGACATCAAAAGACAAATCTATCCTGCTCTGCAGGTTTCACCTATCTCCCTCCACCAGGTACATGTCCATATCGATGGCCGCCTGCATCCTCAGGCTCAAATAGAAGCACACTACGGCCATTTTTCATAGAAGCCACCACTAGCATTGGCTTACAAAAAGCAGGGATACAAACACACTCCATCCATCCCATCAGCTCGTACCCAAGGTTGGGGCTTCTTACCAACCCCTTTTCACCTTTTATATCTATACAGGAGCTGAGAGGGGTTTGATCTCAGACACAGTCACTTTGATGAGATATTTCAAGCATCTTACACACTGGCCTGAAATTCTGGCTTTCCTTTATTGCCTTGGAAAAAAATAAATACATATCCAGAAAAGAAATCAGTGCCCTTGGCCTCGAGGATGTGGGAATTTCCCAGGAGACCGTACCTGGTGGCTAACAATGCCCCAGCAGCTGAACACTCATGCAATATCCCATGATAACAGGTCTCCAGTCTCTCTTGCACAAAACATCCGTACCCCAGGCCTGCTGCAGACGCCAGTTTAAGTAGTCAATAATTAGGAGCAGAGCTGGCAGCCCTGTGCCCCAGCCTCTCTGTACTGGAAAAGTGCCCTTTGGTTAAAAGTTAATGAACAGGGCAGTCTCCAGCTGTGTGCTGGGGCATGTGCCCCCTCCTCCCCAAACTCTGCAGAAAGGGAAATGCACACTGGCCACCGCAAGGCTGCTAATGACCCAAGTGCTCATTAGAGCAGCAAAGCCAGGCCAGTTATTAGACACCAAAACCCACCAGCTGACCAGCAGGTGCTCACCCCATCCTGCATCAGGGCCCACTGCACTTCCCTGTGCCTTCACTTTTTCTTCTCCCCCTCCTTTACCATCTCTCCCTCCATTTCCTCATCACCCTCCCATCCCATTGCTTTCCCCAACAGGCACTTTGGGGACCTTTGGGGATCATCCTTCCACAGGAAGCAGAGGGAAAAGGGGGCAGGAGCTGCCAGCACTC
This sequence comes from Tyto alba, assembly GCF_018691265.1. Lineage (NCBI taxonomy): Eukaryota > Metazoa > Chordata > Aves > Strigiformes > Tytonidae > Tyto > Tyto alba. The sequence continues at coordinate 8,735,293 of NW_024881317.1, forward strand.
ACATGTAGCGCAAGTGAGGGTTCTTGGCAAAGGCGCGTGGCTGGATGTTTCGTAGTCCTGAGTTCCTGATTGTCCTGCAAAGAGATGAAGAAGGGCAGTGATGGAGTCAAGGGTGACGACTGCTCTAAAACCCTGCACTCAGCATCCAGAAATGCACTGGGAGCCCTGCAGTGCCCCCCCCCACCCCAGAGGCACATCTCTCCCCAGACAGCCTCTATGAGTTACAAACAAAGAGGAAATTGGGCTTTTCAGCTTCATCTGATATAGTGAGTGCACAGGCTCAGTGCAGAGCAGCTGCTGGGCAAGACAAGACTCTCTCCCCGCATCCACCAAGGCTTGCTGAGATGGCCCAGCACATCTCCTGCTCCTCTCTTCTCCCTCCATCTTCATGAGCAACACTGCCTGGCCCCACAGCAAACCTAACACCCCAGCACCACCATCTCCCCTCCCTCAAACCTGAGAGAACATCCTTCTGATTGCAGCTCAGATAAGGAGGAATGAGTTTTTTGTATAGGGAGTTATTGAAACTGAAGAGGGAATCCTCTTTCCACCCTGTTTTGGAGAAGCTGTACCAGCCCTATGACCAAGGCTTATTAACTACTCCTAGAGACAAAAGTACACCCAACTCCATTGCTGCTTTCTTAGGTGAGATGAGAACAGTACCCAGACTGCTTACAAGGTGGGGAGGTGTATGTTAAAAGTACAACTTGCTGGGGTTTGGTTATCAAGTGCTCAGAAGCATACACCTCTCCTCCAGCGGACAAGCTGTACCCAACAAAGTTCCTAGTGAAACACATTAGCAGAGTCTCCAGTTAACCCTGAGCAACACTGTGCATCTCACACAAGCAGCACCCAGGGCACTCCCATCCCCAGGAGGACACAGGAGGTGGAATTAAGAGGTTGGGTGGTATCCTCACTTGTCCAGGCTTCCCAAGCACCTGGCAAGTCCCTTCAATCTCATGGACCTCAGTTTCCCCTCCATGACACACACGGTTGACCTCTCCTGGTGCTGAGGGTTGTGCAGGGAGATGCAATCATGCAGCACTGCCATGGTGGCGACTGCACTAAATGAGGACCAACAGCCCAGCAATGAAGGATCAGTGGAGACAGCTGGAATTTTGCATTGTGGGGCTGAAATGAGTCAGAACAATGCACAAGCCCAGAACCGGAACAGCGAGGGAGAAGAGAGGTCAGGGCCGATGTGTGTTGACAGAACTGTCAGGAGCTAGCAATATTCCTTCTCGCAGACCCAGCAAGGTCCAAACAGCACTTCATCTCCATTTTGCAGAGTCTCATAGAAAAATACGGCAGAGCCAGTAGCTTAAACAGGCTCTGAACACTGCGGCGTGGAGACTGCGAATGGGGGGACGCCATAGCTCTTTGCTGGAAGGAAGGGGCTGCCCAGTGCTGTTCTCCTCCCCGACATGCAGGACATACTCACAGCCTCTGGAGTCCCGTGTACAGCTCCATGTCAACAGCATTCAGCGTCTGCAAGTTCTTCCAGTTCTCTATGTGTCTGTGGAAAAGAAGGAAAGACTCAGCTGTGGTACCACCACATGGTCACTGCCTGGGCAGGGGACAGCACACTGAGGGAGAGTGACATGCCCTAACACCCAACACCATTCTGCTTTCCCAGCATTTTGGAAAAGCCAGATAACATGGTTTTACATGTGGAATGTGCAACTAAGACATTGAACATCCTTGCCCTAGTCATTGCCCCTCTCTGCACCCCACTGTGCATAACAGTGAAATAAAGACACAATTGAGAAGGCTCACGCAAAAGGAGTGAAAGCAAATAAAAACCTCTCAACAAAAACTTGGGACCTAAATGGAAAAAAGTAGTCGTCATATATTTACCCAGTCTCTCACTGGGGTGGACAAACAGGGTCCTAGTCTTTGCTGGCTGGAAATGCTGCGGGCAGGAAAGCACCAAACTTAGTTTGGAAATCGTGCCTTTATTATAAATTCCTCAGTCGCCTGGGGCACTCTGGCAGGTATGTTACAGAGAACAAAACCAGAAATAGATCTGTCACTGCAGGAGCATTATTCAGTAAATATTAGAGCCAGAGGAAGGTGACAGATCAACAGCCCCAGAGAATAGGGTCTCCTGTTATTGGCAGCACAGGAGCGATGCTGACAGCAGCGTGGCCAGCTGGCTGTGGACACAGGCCTCTGCTAACAAGCTGTAACATTGCATGGTGGGGAAGGAGCTCGATCCTCATCCCCCAGGCAGCCCTTGGCCAGTTCAGGCTTTCTCCCAGATTAAACTTGGACATCCTCCCACCAGAAAGCACAAACATTTTCAAGAGGGTCTTTGCCGGGGAGAAGGTGGAGGTGGCGCTCTCAAAGCAAACCAAGAGGGGGAAAAAACATCTGGCTGGTCCCCTTAGACAACACGTGAAAGAAACACAACTTCGAAGTTTATGAACACGTGCACCCAAACTCACATCTGCCTTGATGCAATAGTTGGCTTTGGACTTGGCCCTGGAGAGGGGAAACACTTCCAAGTGATGCAGGGTTGGGGTGATAAGCCAACACTGAGAACTGTCCCATGATTCTTTTATTCTAGGCAAGAAGGTTGCAGGACCCCACGTGGTGGTCCAGAGGCTGAGTAAGAAGAAGAGGGACCTCTGACCACTTCTAGAGCAGTCACAGGGGCCACACGTTCCTCCTCCAGCACTCAACATGCCTTGTGCTTGCACAAGACCAGACAAATTAGCGTGACAGAAGTATACGGACCTATTTGAACCACATCCCAAATAGCGTCCAGCTCAAGGAAGAAAAATACAAAGCCTGGACTAAATCTAAACATATTTCTCTTTTCTCACCATGCAGATCCAAGAAAAGCAGAGACCCACAAGAGTCACCTCTGCTTTCCACATGTTCCATAATTGTCTGCATACCCAGAGGGGTTAGCATAAGGACACAGCATAAGCTCCCAACCGGCTGCTGCATGGCAGCATAAGTTACGGTTCATCCTCAACGACCTGCTCATCAGCTTGGATCATCCGTGTCCCAGACAGAATGAGAAACAGGACGTTTTTACAGCCATTTTGTACTCCTTGCCAACGTCTAAGGCCCCTGTGAACACTTGCAGAACAAAACACAGAGTGGGAGGATTCAGTCAAGAGATCCAGCGGCTCACTGAAACTTTTCTGAGACAGGGCAGGACTGCGAGTTCAGGTCCTGGGCCACAAGATTGCAGGACTGAGCAAGGCTAGAAACACAAGTTGAAGATATTTCCCATCTGCAACTCCTCCATACCAAAAGAGAGGGTTCTCCAAGAGAAAGAACGAACATGGGGAGAAGCATGAGTAGAATGATGTGGGTTTACCACCAGGGCATACTGAAGCTAGCGCATCCAAGCAATGACCCTTGGGAAGGGATGAAGCAGCCCTGAGCCAGAAGCTATGGAGCAACCACAGCTGGGAAGGAGCCGGCGGCCAGATTGGCTCTTGTTTTATTGATTGTATTTGCTAAAAAAAAGTCAAAGTTATTTTTGACCTGACACTCAGAGCCACGTGGGCAGCATTCTAGAAGAGGCAGAAAAAGACCCGAGCTTGTTCCCAGCAACATTCACAGGCATAAGTTTCTGATGACTTAGCACTAGAGTATAGGGGTCTTGGGGCCCCCCCATGGCCAAGCCTCCCCAGAAGTGGCATTAAGCTAGACTGTAAATACAACTCCACAACCTGTGTTCCAGCCTCCCAAACGAAGCCTATGAGCTTCCTGAGCCAGATATGCTTTGGTATGTTATTTAACATAGACACACAACACCCATAAAGTGAGAGATAAAAGAAGAAACAGTGGAAATAAATACATACACACACACTTATGTACAGGATAATCCCCTAACCCAGCAGCTGCTTTACACAGAGTACAATACAGGGAAATAGAGTCATCTTGAATTAGGTGCACAGGTCAGCAAGGGGCTTTGAGGCCTTTAAGCTACACAGACACTTCCCTTCTCAAGGACTCCCAGAAATAGCTTTTCCCCTTTTTTTCCTCTGATTTTTCAACTTAGCAGGAGTTACACCCTTGCTCCTAGAAGTAGCAAACCAGTCTTGGTTCACAGGCACCTCAAAGATACACTAGAAAAACCATTTTCTTTGGTTCCCTATTGTTTTGGAAAGAATAGTATAACTTTGCACTGGCTGGGTTCGCCTGAATCCTCTTTAAAAACAAAACAGAGATGATGCATCCTATTATGAAAGCTCAAGAAGTCAAGCTGTGATAGTAAAATTGGCAACAGTTGCACAGGAAAGCAAAACAACGAAGCAAAGAAACTCCACCCCTAAAACTTAAGTCCCTCTTCATGTCCTTCATTATCTCAAATATCTCCCCCTCTTTTCCTTCCAGGGTTTTGCCTGCCCTAGAAATCTTACATACTCCCAATTGCTGCTGAAGAATGAGACCTTCCCCTCTCCTCTGCCTCGGTTCATTAACCTGGCAGGAACACGAATGCTGGGTTCACTCCAAATACAGATGTGACAACTCCCAGCCTTGCCCTGGTCTCTGCAGTCAGGCATTGAGGTATGAATTACAGTCAGTGGGTTACTCCCTCCTCCCTGTAAATGTCTCTAAATATATATTCCTGTGGCATTCCTCAGTTATTACTAAGGTAAGCTGTTCTTCTACAAGACACAATAGCTTCAAGACCAATACCATAGTTCACAAATCCTGAAGTGCTCACCATATACACATCCACCTAGACTCATTTCCAACTTCTAATCGAGACCATATGAGACGCATCACTAACACAGAGGAGCTTGTTCACTTTTTTCGCAGTGGGGGTCGGGGCGGGGGGGGTGGTGGTGGAGGAAGAATGGAGTAGTTGTTTAAATACTCACTTTTCTGATACTACTTGTCTATCTGAGGGTCCTGCTGGTCCAGGTCTCATTGCACTGCAGAGCTACCTTTATACCATGCCTTTTACAGACCGATCAAAGTCCACCTTAGGAGCTGGGGCTTTGCCCTCCTGACTTATACTAAAACGCTGCACTAGAACTCCTCTGCTCTTCTCATTTCTTACCCACAAGCATTTTACATACAATTTCTCTTGTGTCAAAACTGTCTTTACTTAAGTAGCTCTTTTTCTTTCCCAGCATTTCATCCTCCTTCCTTTAGAAGCAAGAGCCAGACCCACCCAGCTATCATTTATAAGTTACACAAGGCCAGCTCTTCTAAGGCAGCGCGTCTGTACCAAGCAGTGAAGTGCAAGGCAAATTGTCTCAAGTGCCTTGAAGAGATACTAACTCAAGTCCCAGAAGTGATGCAGATATATTGCTCAGGCAGAGTCCTGCTGGCAAGGTTATTTTGCTTCTGGTTTCAAACCCTGCACAACTGGAGCTAACACTTGAGGACCTATGCAAGAAGGATCACTGTGATAGACACTGTAATAGAAAACAGCTATTTTCTTCATCAGCCTGTTTAAGTGCCTTTTTTTTTTGAAGAAGAGTGACCAAAAACACAGAGCTGTCTCCAGGAGGTCTCACTTGTATAACAGTACAAGCAATCCCCCAGTGACACTGGAAACACCATGGCTTGCAGCCTGAGACCACACCAGCCTTTCTCACAGTCCCATCAGCCTGGTGGCTTGTTTTCACCCCATAATTGAGCATTGCACCAAGCACTTCTATCCATCAGGTTGCTTCCAACTGCCGTAATTTCCAAGCTGGCAGCAAAAACACCATTACACCCATATTTACATTCATCCCCTTTTGCATTATAGACTCTCTTGGGTTTGCTACTGCAGCTTTTCTCCTTGGCTATCCTCACCCCACTTTGTGTTCCCACAGCCCCAGCACTGTGCCAGCAGCATGCTCCTGCCTTTTGTGCCAGTGTCCTCAACAAAAGTAGGAGCTAACATCATCTCCAAGGAACTTCAGCAGTTATCTGCTCTTTCAACACCTCCCACCACCACTTCTCCATTATCCAGCTCTTCACATACAACAGCTGGGCTATACTGTGTCTTCTCCAGAAAAACACTGTAATGCAGCATCATATTAGCCTCTCACTGTGAAGTCCTCTCTTTGCTGAGGAAATTAGTTACCTTTCCAAAGAAAGATATGGGGTTAGCCTGACAAAAGCTAATTTTAGGAGGCCAACCCTGCATCATACCTCAACCTCCACGTACCTACAGCCATGCCTTTACAACCTGTTGAAAGCCTTGTAGACCACTGAAGTCAGACCAATGGTCTAACCATAGTTTGCGTGCTGTGTCCCAATAATAGCAAACTTGAAGTGTGAAGCCCTGTTTGTCAGCTCTGCAGCTCATGGGCATGACATCACTCACAGATCCCAGGGCATCATGTGAAGCCAGTAAGGCAGCAGATGTCTTTGTTCCCACAACCCACAGAGAGATATCAGCAATCTTCTTGACCGTATGGTCACCAAGTCACAGGGTTTAGGTTTCAGTTGGTCTCCAGAAGTGCCAGGACCTCTCCCCACTTCCTGAAAGGGGACCAGTAGCCCCTGACCCTGTGGGAACAGCGGTTCCTTTCATTCCCAGAAGGACACCATTCAAGGAGGTGTTTGACAACACATACTGGAGTCACCTTCTTGAGACCGGACCGCAAGCCTGCACAGCTCCATGTGCTCCCTTTCCAGCCCAGGGCCAGTGCAACAAGGGAGACTAGAATATCTACTGGGATTTAAACACAGACAGACTTATTTTGTCCCACATGCATGAGGCAGAGGTGAAAAACAGCCTCTTATGCCAATTTACCAAGTGATTAGCTTGAGGCTACTTGATGTGTCTGGCCTTCCTTCACCCCCCTTATACAAGAAGGATAATATTTATCTAATCTCTCTCGGCTTTTCAAATGCTACGGTCAATAGCTGAAAAAGGCACTCAATAACCACCAAGTATTATATAGCATGTGCACGCACATGCTACCCAAATCTATATCTAGCCCAGACCAGAGGGAAGCGACTTTTCATCAGGATGTCATCAGCTCCGTTCACTGTCAGAGCAGGTGACACGTCCCTGGTTAGAGCCATGCTGTGCAAGTGCCACCGCTTATGTCTGAATGTTGGGCAGTGAATGAATCACATGCCAGCAAACAGGCAGCACCCCAACACACACACATTTATATATATTTATGCATACATATAAATATATACATATAGGAAAGGCAAGCAGAGCGTTTAACTTCTCTCTCATAGAGCAACAGGAAAATTGATTCGTCATCCAGGCACATTATACTTCACGATCCAGACAGAAGCATTGGCTTTCAATTACCTGATATGTTTAGAATTATAAACAAACCTCCTGGGCATGCCAGCTCCAGACCATGCAAATATGAATTTGATTGTAGGGGGGGAATAAAGGGAAGATGCCTCTTAAAACCCTTGACCAGTAGGACCCGCCTCCTCCAAGCAGCGGTGCTGCAGATGTTGATGGGAATCCCTGGAAGCTGGGAAACCTGTGGCACTGGTGCAGGTCCCGTACCCCAGGGCAAAGCACAGCCACCGCAGGGGCTGCTGGCTCCTTTTATCCATCCCTCACACCCCACACAGGGCTGAGGAAGCCATAAAGGAATCAGCTATATTTCACAGTATTATAAGGCACTTATCACATACATTTAGTAACCAGAGGCACGAAGGACTTGATTCCCTCAATATGGAAGATATAAAAGTGAATTGGTAACTGAGCATTAAAGGGAAGTGCAGCTGAATAAAGACTTATGAGGGTAATATTTTCCCCATTTAAAGCGTGGGCTTCCCCTTCCCAAAAATACATGGAAAAGTCACCCAGCAGTAGATAGCTTTGCATCATTAAGGATAATTGGAGGTCAGTGGGGAAAAGGGAGGGGAGGGGGTGGAGAAAGCAAATCCAGCTTTGTAGAAACAATTATGAGCATAACTCCACAGTGTAATTGTGATTCGTCAAGGTAACAATCATAAAACACATCACTGTGACACAGCTCCCTCTGCACTAGCAGATCTGTTCCTCTTGCCAAGGCCATGTAGGAGTACATGGGTGTTGCAGCGAATGTGAGGGGGATGCACCCAGTCCCCATCCCATGGGCCCAGCCACACCCAACCCAACAATCCAAACCAGGTCCTTCCAGAAAGGTTGGGCAAAGGAAAAAACCCCCAATCTACCCAGCTGGGGAGTGCGTAGGAGTGATACAGCCATGCACGAGCCACTGCAGTTTGGTGTCTCAATAGTCTGCCTGAAGAAACCCAAGTGCTACACACAAGCAACTCACAAGTCACAAGGCATTCAGAGGAGAGGACTCCCCTGCAGGACACCTTTCAGGTGAGCCCAGATGAGCTTCACACTCGCTCCAACAACATCTGCCTGGTCCCAGGCTGGCTAAGAGCAACCACTAAGTGCAGAAGACTTGCTACAGCTGCACTATCTAACAAGATTGCCATATAAAAACATCCTACTGTGGAAGATATCCTGAGAAACAGCTTTAAGCTCTGCTGAAACACATGTTTTTACCAGGCATTGCAATTAAGCAATGCTGCTTGGCACCCATAAGGATGTACAGGAGCTGTACCTAAAGAAGAGGGAAAGTGCATGTGTTTAAAAAACAGACAGCAGTACCAACATGACCAGGACCTCACCCTTTGCTTTTGTCCCCAGGGACACGAGACCCTCTCAGGCAGAGAGTGCAGTGCCTTGTGTTTTTACATTTACCCATTTTCCTTCTACATTCTCCACGTGCCTCCAGCTCACCCCAGGACAGCCTTCACACCCTGCACCAGCTCTGGCTGGTGACTTACAGAGCAGAGAGCATCCCTTCTGAGGACAATGTGTCAGTATTACTAGAGGACAGCAGGCTCCCTGGACCCAGCATGGACAGATTGCTGCAGCACACGGGAAGCAGTATGTTCCCATTATTGCACACTACATCCAAGGTTTTTCAGTGCAGGAAGAGTTATGCCCAGTCACTCGCTTTCAGAATGGAAGAAGTAAGTGCAAGTGGGACAGCAGAGCTGAAGAAGTGCTGTGGACAGCAGTGCAACTGCCATCACGACAAATACCCTCCTTAATATTCCATCACTATTACTGGGAGAAAGCAGCCCTGGGGTCCCAAACAAGAACTGAGGTGTTGAAAATCATTCCAGTGCCGAAGAAACTTAATTTATCAGAGATGAGCAACAGTGTAAAAGCTTCCAGAGGAAGCTTCCCCAAGGGCTGCAGCATCTCCTGCATGGGGAGCAGGGTTGGGGGGACAGTGCCCCTGAACCCCTCTGTGTAAGGGCTGGGTCCCTGGCTTAGCCCCAACTTCCTGCCCACCGCCTTGGCAACCTCCCAGTTGCTACAAGATCTTCCCCCAGCTCTTTCTTATTTGTTGCCTATCACTGTCTGACCCCTACACAGGCACCACCTGAAGTGAGAGAGCACAAGGTGGGACGAGCAGCTTAGTCCTGTAAACATGGACATAAGTACACAAATGCAACCACCCTGGGGTGAAGCATCAGCAAGAGCTCACCCTCCACCTGCAGCATCAGCCATGCCTTGCTTCTTTTTTCCTCTGGATGGCAGACTCAAACATGATGTTATTTCCCCAAAAGGGCATTTCTTTCCTTACTCTCTGGCAGTATTCTGTGCCCAGATAGGTGCTTCCCACCATTAGATGTGGATCTGGAGTACGTAGAGCAGAGGCTCCTGCTCAGGACCCCGCTAATGTCAACCTGCGCATGTCTAATCACATCACAACTCCAAAACAGCCGTGCAGCCTGCTGGGACAAGAGGACAATCCAAGGGGAAAAAAAAAAAAAAAAAAAAACAAACAACCACACACACAAAAAAAAAGGCAATTCCCCTGGGAGTTGTACACACCAAGCAGAAACCTGAAGCCTCAGCAGCACCCTTTGCTTTATGGGACAGAGGAGACCAAAAGAGCTCCCATTTTTAGGCAACTCCCCAGGTACCTGCCATGCCAAAAGAAAGGATGCTTTTATCCATAGGATTTCATACACAGTGAGAGCCAGAAGTGTGCAGCATTTTGCGGTCTTTAAAGATCAAACAGCATTTTATAGAGGAAGCAGCACGCTGGTCAAAATCACCTTCAGTAATCATATTCTGCCTTATTAAACCCTCCCTGCAACTTCAAACCAGAGGTCAGATTCCCTCACACTCCCATCTCTGAACAGGTCTGGTGCTTTTCAGAAATTAAAATATGTATATATGTAGCTATCTAATTTAATATAGACAGACAGAGCTGCCAAGCTCTGCTCCAAAGGCAGCTGTGTTTCTCTTCTGGAGAGCACAGTGCCTACACACATTAGCAAGACAAGGAGATGTACCTAACGTACAGGATCGCTAGAGTTCATCTTGGCAGGAATAATTCTTGGTACAGAGTAGTGCCAAAGAGTGTGTGGTGGAAAGGAGCACCCCAAAAAAAGGCACGGGGCTTTGGTGAGCATCTGGACAATGGCCTGATAGACCGTATTAACTCAGCAAGGACCCGAAGGGGAGCACTGCCAGCCACATGCATGCACTGCACTTCATGCTGTGCTTGAAGACAGGAAAATGGATGGAGGAGGAAAAGGAGAAAATAAAATCTCCCAAGAACTGGCTGTTACTGTGATATACAGCGCTGGGAATGAGGAGGCAGAAGCAAGAGTCCAGCAAGGGCCGATGTGAGAGCCGGGGATGGGGCTGCACAAGCGCTGTGGTGGGAGGGAGCTGAGGTCCTTAGCCTGGACCCACTGCCTTTCCTGGCCCTGCCCGCTGCCACCCACCCACACAAACCCACAAGCACACTTTCTAAAACCACAGCCACCACGTGAGTCCACATTCAGGAGCTTTTTTACATCCACATCAGCTTCATCTCAAATCCTGTTTCAGTGTAGCTGCACATTCTGGGGCAGATCCTTCCCACTGCTCCTGTGTGGGGACCCCAAAAGTGTCACGGAAACCAGAGCTTGGAGCTGCAAACCACAGGTGCCAAAGGGTCCCTCTGCTTCTGCACAGTTATGGCTATTTAGCGGCTGAATCCAGCATCCCCCCCTCAGTCCACCAGCCCACTTTATCCTCCTCTGCTCCCCCACAGCTCCACCGCCCTCGTAGCATGGCTCATCCCATTTCCAGCTTTCCCACACACCCTGAACACCAGGAAAGCCGCTGCCCAAGTGAGGGGAGGGGAGAGCCAATCTTTCTTGGACTCGGATCCCGCTCCCACGAAACGTTTGTTTTCCCAAATAGCTCCCAAGGAGCCTGAACTTTGATCCTCCAGCATTTTGGCTCCTCAGATGTTTGTGAAGCTTGAACAAGCGGGCAGCAATGCCCAGCTGGGCTGGCCACAGGCCAGGCTCCCAGCCGCTCTGCTCAGGATGGCCACGGGCAGAGCAGCTCCAACCTTTGAGGAAACTTGCCAGGGTCCCTGTTACCTCCAGGACACGGCAGAGCTGCACAAAGTTTATTTTGAGCCAACTGCCATGACCCCCCAAAGGCTTGTATCTGAATTGCAATTAAATCAGACAGCTCTGCCCACCCTCCCCAACAGCAATGGAGAGGCTCCTCCTCCACCCACAAAAAGGGCCCAGGCCCCTTATCTCCAGCCAGGAAAAAAAAGAGAATTCCTGTTTTCTTTCCCCTCTCCAAGCTTTTTCTACAAGGGGACACACACTGGCTTGCTCTTGTTGCAGAGGTGTAAAAGCAGAAGCATCACACAGTAGCAGGGTGATGTACACATTGAGACATGGGGACTCGGAGCTTTAGGCTTCTTGGGATAGCAGGTATTTTGTGGGAAGTCAGCTGGCTCTGAAAAGGAAAAGGTAACCAGCACACCTATGAACATGACACAGGCAGGAGCAGACAGTGAAAGGAAGAAAGGAGAGCAGAGAAGGAACAGACACTTTAAAAGCTCATCTCCCAGAGTTCTACTTTGTTCATATAAATGTGAAGAAAAAAAAGCACCTTACAAAAATGTTACAGGAGAAGACACTGACAGCCAGCGATGCTGCTAACCAGGCTGTTTGTTTGAGCTGAACCAGCTACGCAAACAACAAACATGGGGATGGTTTCTATCTTGTATCTCAGCTCAGCCTGCCATTTCTCTAGATAAAGTCATAACTGAATTATGGAGAAGACCCTGCTCACCCAGCACCTCAACAAAGAGCAGCACTCACAGCCAGCACTTCAACCAAGCGCCTGCCCTTTGCTCACCATGGGCATCTCCTTCACCAGAGCCAAAGGTGGGATGAAACCCTTGAACTCACACTATCCAAACACACTGCTATTGAGCTGCACTGACTGTTAAGCAAATACATTTTGCTTTACACCAGGAGCAAGGCAGGAACACACAACCTGAGTTACTGCAGCTTGGCCAATACGTGGCAGCTCATTAACCCAGCACTGACATCCCCACCCTTTGCTAGCAGGCTCTCCTCACACCTTTTGAAGATGTTCTTCATCACCAGGGCTGGGGGTTTGCACAGAGGTTTAAGGCCACAACAGAGAAAAGCAATGATATCCAGCCCCAGCCGGGCCGTGGCAGCCCACGTGTGCTCCTCTCCATAGCCCAAGCCCACGTCCCCTCATGCAAAGGTGAGCACAGACGTGATAAGCCTGATAACTTGGTGCTCCTGAAAACAAGCCTCCTATTTCTGAAGCATTCCCAGGAGGCTGTCATTAAACTGACAGGTATAAAATCTCACAGGAGCACTTGAGAAATCCTGAGGTCCCACTCAGTTGTAACTGCAGAGCGGCAGCAAGCAAAGGAGCCAGGCTGCACCTCCTGACGATGCCTGTCCTTTCACCACTTGGGCTGAAGATGTACTTAACAGGACACATGTCTTTTTGGCACTGTTTAGGGTCACGGAGCAATTTCAAAGCCAGAAAGCAGATCATCGGACAAAGTTCTTCCAGGGAGATTTTGTTGTTGTATTTTTTTTTTTTTTTTTGTAAAGAATCACTCAAACTTCATTTATGCTCCTGGGCAGCTGGAGAGCCAGGAGGGTCCCAGCACCAGCCCAACCTCAGAGCAAACTATACAAGCACAGAGGGTTATCAGCTTAGGGAAGCTCATTCTGCACAAAGAATACAGACATTGTCTGCTGCTGGCCCTGGGCAGCCCTCCGGGGAGCAGGCTGGCTCGCTCACAGCCTGCAGCAGCTGGGGCCCAAGAGCCCACACCATAAGCCAGGCTGGGGCTTACCGAGGACTGCAGCTGGTGGGGGACAGCCCTCCTGCACCCTGGCTCCTTCTCCCTCTGTGGATATTGCAATGGGACAGAGAAGGGCTGCCTTTGTCCTCCCTCCTCCTCTGTAGAAAGAGGGCTGAGACCAGGTGTCACCAACCTACACGGTTGGTATTAAGCCTTGCACCAAGCTTATGGCATGCCTGCTAGCCCCCAAGCCACCTTCAAGCTCAGCAGGCAGTCAGCAGACCTGTCCAAAGCCCCACTGGTGGCTCCCAAACCCAAGCCACCATCAAACCACAGATAAGTTCCAACAGCACTGGGCCAAGCTGCTCTCTAATCTCTCCTGCTGCAATGCCAAGACTTGGATTCAGCCTCTGGGACAGGACACGCAGTGTCACTGTGCCAGGCTTGTGCCCATCACCACATTTTCAAAGCTTTCGGCCCCAAAAGCATCATTTACAGCCCTTCTAGCTGTTTCTCTGGCTCCCGGTGAGAACAGGAAGCAGAGAGGAAGGAAGCAGGATGAAGACAGAGGGGAGGGTAGAGCTCAAAGCCAAAGTAGCACCGGGATGCTTCAAGACCAGGAGCTGTCCCCTTCCCTTCTCCAGGGCTCTGGGCCCTGTGGGGAAGCAGGGGCACATGAAAGGCATCCCTGAATCCCACCTGAGCTGTCACAGCCCCCAAGGCAGCTGGAATTGCCTCACCAGCAATGAGCACAGCAATACCACCAGCTTGGGAAATCACCCTGTGCATCAGCAGCTGCAGCTGGGTTGTTTTTGGTTTTTCACATCTTTCCCCTATCTCCCCTTTGAAAAATCCTGTAGTTGCTATGGAAATAGTCTCATCAGTATGGGTGGAGCATAGCAATACCAACCAAAACTCCCTGTGGCTCCCAGTTGACACCAGTGCCCAGAAACTGGCAGTGCTGGAGGTTACACCAAGCTGCACAGGGGATACTCTGAGCTTAAAGCAATGCTTTGCACTGATGGGTGATCAAGACCCATCTGGCAGTCAAGGTCAGGGACCTGAAATTCACCCAGGGATAAATCAGGGAAAAAAAAAATAATAATAAAGACATCCTCACACGGAGTAAGGGATGAGAGGGTTATAAATAGCAAAAAGCAGCAATCTGCCCCAGCGATACCCTCACCATGAGCAGGAGGTGGCCACAGACAAGGGTGGCAGGAGCAGATCTGAGCTTTGTCAGTGGCCCTGCCACCAGTTCAGTGCACCCCTCCAGGGAGGTTTCTGCCACCTTCTTTGTACTCCCCTCTCTGATAAGAAGCTAATAAGCAAGCAGGGTGCGAATGGCAACTATCAAGTGCTGTGAAGAGGATTGGAGAGCTTTGCAAGAATCTTTCCCATGTGGCAGAGACCAGCGTGTTGGGCAATTGCTACGTGCCCCAATGGACCCACTTCACCCACTGAGTCACCCCCTCCCAGCCAAGAGCTGTAGCTTCAGACCATTCAGATTTTACACCTTGAGCTGATTCCTTGATGAACACTGACAGGCTATTTGTAGGCAAAGGATCATCCTTTAGCACTAGAACTTGGAGCAAGGTCTCCAGGCACCGAAGACCAGATGAATGGGGAATGCATCTTCTCCGTGGGAGTGGACAGCAGGCCAGCAGTGCTCAGTGCACATGGAGGTGCTACTGCCATGCTGGCAGAGGTAATGCATCTGTCATCAACCCTGGATTTAGGATAAGTGCTAGGAACCCCCCATCACTCCACCTGTCTGGGAGAGAGGGAGGATGTGACATCCCTGCCAACAGCATGGACACCTCCTGCCTCCGGCTATGCTGATTCAGCCTGCTGGTGTCCATCTCCTTGTCACCTGCTGCAGCTCGTGACAAATGGCAGCTCCCCCAGCAATGACAGCAGGAGATTCTCCCAGCTGCAGGATGCAAATGCAGGTCTCTGCTACTACCGAGGGCTGTCCCCAGCCATCCCCAACCTCAGATCACTTCACAAGTGTCAGTTTAACCCTGATGCAACCTGGTGCCACAGCAATGAGTTTGAGGAGTGTGATGGACAGTCACATCACCAAACCCCTGTCAGCACTCATCATGGACCACCATGCGTGAAAATCCTTTCACAACATCATTGCATGCTTGGCAATGAGCAGGCTACAGATGTTTCCCCAGGCATTTGTCTCCCGGAGCAGGGATTTTCCTACGTTCAGTGCTGACACCACCATGAAGATCTCATCAAGATTCACCCTCCTCCTGCACCAGCCCCACATGAAGCCGCTGTGGCTGTCACACAGGACATCCCACCCTCTGCTCTCAGTCCAGTCTGCAAAGGGGGAGGCATATGGGCAACATCACCGGGGCACCATGAGGCACTATGACACATTACTGGTGCCAGGGTGGATCTGAGCACAGCACCGAGCGTTGCTGGATTCTGCCAGTCCTTACAGGTGCACAACCCTAATTAAAGATCTAAATAACAATTCGCATCATCAGACTGCAAGGGGCACATCTATCTCAGGAGCCATCCACACCTTCAGCCTTGCCAGATCCTGAATGCTTTCCCAAAAGGATGGACTTGAGAGACAAGGATGGGCTTAAGCTGTTACTGAGTCATCCAGGCTTGGTCAGAGATGCTCCAAACAGGAGCCTACACTCCAACAACTGTCCTTTCCTATCTGGATTTAACAAGTTCAAGACTTAAAGCATTAAATAGCAAATAAAATGCTTCCCACCCCACCGTTTTGTCCTATGCCTGGGGAACACATAGTCTCTCTTGCTCCCTGCTGGCAGAAATCTCATTGCACCAGCCCAAAATGTTTTGCTCTGGTTTTGGGGAACTGTTATTGGAATAAATTGCATGCAAAGCTGCCTGCAAAGCAAAGAGGATCTCTAAAAAAGCAGCATAGAGGCCCAAGTCAGTCCTGTTTGGACCAGGGACAGCAGATCCAGGCTCGAGCCAGGGGACCAGCCAGCCACCCGTGACACTGCCACCTCCACCTCACTACACTTTGCCAATGCACATCACCATCCCTCATGTAACATCTCCAGAGGCCTGGGTGACAGGCTGTGCAGCTCAAGCTCCCACAGTCCCTTTATCCTCTGTGACCAAAAGATGACCTCAAAGATAGAGCAGGAACCATCCCACACCACAGAAAACTAAAGCACAGACCAAAAAAACCCAACTTATCTTTCATCATACAGCAAACCTCTCAGGACACTTTAAGATGCAAATCTCCCAATATCCACCTTTTCACCATCTGTACCCCAACTCAGGGGTCTCCATCAAAACCTCAGCATCAGAGATGCTTTGTTGAATCTGGGTCAGCCCTGGGGATGATGCACTTCCATGAAGATGCTGCTTCCAGGCAGCAGAGCAGAGTTTTGGGGTTGGCTCCTGGGGAGGGCACCCAGGTGACTGCCTGGATGGACCCCAGCTGCACCCCACAGCACCCCATGACACCTGGTGGAGAGCCACTGGCTGCACCCATTGCCTGCATAGCAGCACAGCACCTCAAATAAAAACTCCCCACAGCCAATATAGCGAATAAGATTACAACAAATATAAACTAATGATACAGCTGTCAAGACAGATTAGGCTGCACAGTGTAAAAAATTGCAGGGCTGTTTAGTCACAACAATATAAGATTAATTTATCAATACAGCTTATGTGGCACTGGAGAGATAGCAAATTGAATAAGTGAATCTTTTCTACACCTTGCACAAGGAGGGAGTCTCAGACCCTATGGGCGCACAGGTATGGATGCTGTTGAGGATCTGCAGGCCAGGATCAACCCAACAGGGCTAGTTTGATACAGCCCAGAGGGGTCTTCACCCCCAACCCAGTCTTAGGGAATGGGCACACGTGCCACCCATATGCTCCAAAAGGTGTCCACCCTTCTTCAGTACCATGCTGGAGAGGGATGTTGCTAAATCAAGACATCCAGAAGCTGCTGCTGCAGGCAGGAACTTCCCAGACCCCTTTCCGCAAGCTCCTCAAAGTCCAGCATTACAGAACCCGAGCCAATCATGTCACCTCACCTCTAAACTCTGTCCCAGTTACAGCATGTGCATGTTTTTGTGCACACAGCAATCAGAGGCAGTGATCCACCATGCTAATGCACGCAAAAATATGCACAGCGACCTCCACCCTTTGGGGGCTAAGCCCTGGCAGACACAGGGAAGCTTCCTGATCTGAGAACATCTCTCAAAGGGTACCCAAAAAGCAAGAATCCAACACGCAGGTCCTTAGGAGATGCTTCCCTATTCATCCTGCAGCTCCTGCCCAAAGACTACATCGTCTCCGGCAGGCCTGTATCATTTCAGATCTCTCATATGTTTCCATCTATGGGTTAAAAATGTGCAAGTAAATAAATAGCTGCAGCGATAATGAGCCAAGGTTTCGATCTGTGAAGGTGAGAGCACAGCAGCAGCCGCCGATACGAAGGAAGCGTCCGTTTCTATAAATATTGAAATCCGGTAATTATCATCATTAGAACTAGTTGTGATTTAGCCGTAGCTCAATCCCAACAAGTAAGAATGGCATTTATTTGCCACAATTAGAACAGCTAAAAATACCTCCTAAACCTTGCCTGGTTCAGCCCCATCCCACCAACCCCCCAGCAGGCTCAGCCTTGGGCAGGGAGCAATGCAAAGGGGGGTACAACTTGAAGGACCGCGGTGAGGAGGGGTGTGAAGAAACCCTGTGCTCCCCCCCCAGGGAGACCAGGACACTGACACAAGGTCACTCCATCTTCTAGGAGCCCTTCCCATCTGCACTCCATGGCTTTTTCTCCCTAACTCTGGCTCAGCCCACCTAACTCCTGCCTCACCGGTGCAAGGTAGCTGCTCCCTGCACAAAGCAATGTTGCCATTAGCCAACTGCCTTTCCCATACTAGAAGTTTCTTTGCATTTGTAACAAAAGGCACAGATTTGCCTTAAAAGTCAAAGGGAAAGGCCCAGTTCACCCAACCTATCCCTCTGGCAGTGGTAGGCAACAGCCCTGTCAGCACCCAACTGATCCAAAAGAGACATTGCTGATAGACACACATTTCTTCGCCTTCTGGTAACATTACAGTTATGCCACAGGCCTTCACACACCCAGTAACTCTTCCAGACCACAAACAAGTGCTGAAGGACTCCAAGAGCTCAGCATGCCAGACAGACAGACACCTTTGTGGATGAACATGCTGGAAAACCTCATTCTTCCTGACTTCTACAGACAGGGCTCAATCCCTTGTATAAAATCCTGCGAGGGGCATCAAGCTATCCTGTCCTATCTCTGCAAGGTGACCAGGATGCCACCACCTCTCCACAAGCCTTTAAACATGAACGAACTCAGCCATCTGCCCTTGGGGACTTGGCCATCCTCCCCTGGGGACACATCTACATTCCAGCTCCCACCAGCAGTTTCCCAGCCTTTTCCCTGACAATAAATAAATGCCTGTGGGGTGCAGATATTGCAGGAGGCGGCACCTCAAGGCAGCTACAACCACCTCTCAGCTTCCCACTCAAGCCTACAACCCAGGAAAATCCCCATCTACTGACCCAAACCACCCAGAGGCGTCTCCTCGTACTTGCTCCAAGACTCAAGATTTCCCCAAGAAAACGTGCCCAGCTCCCCCTGTCAGGGATGTTCTTTCTGACAGTCACGGTGAATATTTTTCCCTGCTTATTCGATAATATCTGGAAAGGGCCATGAAATGGACAGCTTAGCGATTCTCCGCTGTGCGGGGGCGAAGGCACTGAGGTGCTCGCTGCCAGGTCCCAACAACAGCCCAAATATTCCTCCTGGCCCCGTGGGCCACCACCTGCTCCTCCCCAAAATGCCTCCATGCCTGGGACTTTCTCAGCCCCCAGCCTCCCTACAAGGGTAATTTGACCCCTCTGATGGCTTTTTTTCCCCTTACTTGCCTCTGAACTGCCTCCAGTTTGTCAATATTCCTGTAATAAGGTGCTTCAAACTAAGGCCACATTCCTGGGGGTTTTTATTATTTTGGGGGGTTTTTGTCAGGGTTTGGTTTTTTTTTTTAATAAGAAAAGACAGTTTTTAGCTCTGCTCCCACAGCTCCCCCTCCCCAAACACAGCCCATCGCTATTTGTTTAGGGCCCTAAGCCAGTTTTCAGTCCATTTGGCAGTATCATATCCAAGGCAAACTGAACTAATTTTAAGAGTAAGATTTGGCGAGACACTATATCAAATGCTTTTCTAAATCCAAATATATTAGGATTTCCACGTTCTGTTCAGCCACTAATTTTGCGATTCCATCAAAAAGAAAAAGCAATCAGGTTTGTCTGGCAAGATTTATTCTTTCTAAATCCCTGCTGTTATTGCTCATGCTTTCCTTATCCTCTAGTGCTTCACTTTCTTAATACTGCAGGACTGGAAGCGTTTGCTGGGAATTTATTTTTGCTATTTATATGGATTTTGAAAATCTGCCTCTGCTCTCCTCTGCTGCCCCCTGCCCTCCCCGCTGCTGTTAGCATCCCTGAGCTGCCACTGTACACATCTCCCCCTTCATCCTCCTCCCAAAGCCAGAGAAAAACAGTATCATAAGCCCAATGTTAATATAAAACTGGCCTCAGACACAAGATACAGGAGAAAAACTAGTATAAGGGGGAAGAAAAACAAAACAAAAGTATTTTAGCAGCAGGAGAAAGGTCTAAAGGAAACAACCAGCTGGGTCAAGCCCAGGTCCATTGCAGAGCACCACCAGCAGTGTGAGCAGTTAATATTAATGTCTGAAATAGCCATCCTGGAGCATCACCTTGTTTTTCTTGCAGGTTTTCTGGCAACCAACCCCTGGGGGATCAGGCAGAGTTGAGCCGTGAATGACACCAATCGGTGCCTTTCCAGAGGACACGCATGGTCCATGGTGGGTCAGGGCCAGCGAGTCTATAAACCAAACCCTGAACCTCTCGGGCAGTTGAGGAGCTCCTCCAGGCTTTGGCCTTGCAGAGAGAGGTCAGGAAGGGCTGTGTTCCCCTGCCCTAGTCTGGCACCGCAGCTTCCCACTCACACCCAGGGGATCTGGGGCACCTGGACAGTCACATCACAAGGCATTCAGATCTCCTGCAGCATTTTCCTCCACTGGGAGCCAAACAGAAGTCTCTAAACCCTGTGTGCACACAGCAGCTTTGCAGGCAGCACCATCCCAAAACACGCTGGTGACCCCATCCAGCTCTAACTATGCATCCTCTGCCGTGTGCTCCACTGACATCCATGGGAGTGAGGCAGAGCTGCTCATGCATTTCAGGGTAATGCTCACCCCTGCTCATTAGAAGGAAAAAAGCAGCTGTGTTGAAGCATAATCGGTTTCTGCTCACTAGTCCTTGGACACAGAAAGGCTCGGTATTTTGCACACGAGATAACACCCTGTCTCTGTGCCAGGCACGTGTGCACCCTCAGGACACCCCATCCAGCCACAACAAAGCAGCAGCACTACCAGCCCGAATCGAGGCTGAGCTACCCACACGGGCCAAGCCATCAGCTCTAGCCACAGCTTTTCTCATGAAGACACAAACACCTCCTCTTGCACACCCTGGCATAGCCCAGCAAGACCAGGCTGAGCAGTAAGGCCAGGGCTGCAAACAAGACAGCTCATGGCACTGAGCTGATGCCCCATGCTTGGCTTCCTAGACCTCCCTTCTTGGGTCAGGTCTCTGCCAAACCCCTTGCCTCAGCTCCTACATGCTGTCCCAGCATCATCGTAAGGGGGACAAGCCACAGCATGGTTATCCCAGCAAGAGGGCACCAGCATCCAGCAGAAGCTCAGGTGATGACACTCCATCACAAGGGACATCTGCTGCGTGCAGCTTCTTCAGTGCTCGATGAAGGGAGCTCAGATAGAGGCACAGCAAAGTTAAGCTACAGCATGACCTCAGGCACTCAAGGGATAAATAGAGATGTCCTCTTTGGCTATTTTTACATCTCAGAAACGTGTCCTGGGAGAGAAGCCCTCTCCAGGAGCCCTTCCTAAGGGCTGGGATACCTGCAGTCAGGCACAGACCCCACCAACACCCTCTGGTTTCCTCACAGTTGTCTACAGCCCAGGGGCTGAAGATGACACAGCCCAGCCCTGTCCTGCGTCTAGCATGAGAATGACCTTTCTTGCAGGCAGCCAGGCAGAACATCCTCCACCAGCTCCTGCTGGCGAGGGAGTCCTGGGGGAGATGTGAGAAGGGATTTACCCATCCCAGGGCAGCTCTTCTCCATCACCCCATCACTGCACTCTCCCTCCTTCAATCCCTCCCTCAGCCTCACCAGGGCTCAGGATTTACAGCACAGCCAGAGCAGGGGGGTTGGCAGCAGCAAACTGATGGGAACGGAGGATTTACAGGGAAGGCCCCTTTCAGGGGAAGTAGAGCAAAGCAAAGGGTGATTTACAGGGTCAGCAGCAATTTACACAGCAGGTAGCACCAAGGAGGCAAGGATTTACAGGGACAGGGGAGAAGTACTTTTTATGGGTGTTTATTAGGAAATGAGTGTCTCCTTCCCTTGACCGCTGTGACCCAGGGAGGGGCACGGGAGCAGATGGATTTGCAGCGAGCCTCCCCCTTGCTCTGAAGGTCACAGACAGGCCAGCATCTGCAACTCTCCCCATCCCAGTGTAGCTGCATGCTGTCTTCTGCTTGGCCACGGCACTCTCAGGGTCATTTCAGCATGTCCCTGTCCTGCCACTGCCCCGAGGCAGCACTCCGAGGCCAGGCTCCATGGTCAGTCCCCTCCAGGGAGGCTACAAATAGCAAACCCTCAGACATCTCCTGGAGCTGGAGGCCCTTCCTCCTGGCAAGCCTCACAGTCCCTCCCTGCCAGGGTCTGATCCAGTCCATCTGCTGGCAATGAAGCAGCTTCTTCCCACTGCCAAGGATCCTCACCGCTGCCAGGACGGGGCTGCCAGGCTGGCAGGGGTCATGGTCTGCCATCCCCGGGTCCACCAGCACAGATGCACACAAGTCATCTCACCCAGTCTCCAGACCCATTTTCCAGATGCTTCTGGCACCCAGCAGGAGTCTGGGGTCAGCCCCACATGTGCAACCCTGAGCACATCGGTTTGGGCAAGCAGGTCCTTTCCCTCTCCCACATCTTCCTCCCACTCCTGAACTGCAGCAGGGCTGGCGGCGGATGCATACCTCGAGCACATGGTGCAAACATGAGGGGTAGCATCATGTTTGGGGTCTCCAGCTGTCACACATCTCCCAGCCCAGGCTCGTACTAGCAGCACTCCTGAGCTGGCAGGCTCCAGGCTGGGCATGGAGACACAGGAGTTACGCCTGGCCTGCTCACGCTGCCAGGAGTTAACCTCAAGGGTTGCACATGGAGTAAGAAATGTAAAGAAATATATAGGAAAAATTTTCCCAGCACCAAGACTCCTGTTGTCACTCCGCCTCGCTGCAACATCATCCCATCAGAGCACATCACGCTGCACGGGGCACTCAGGAAAGTGTGACAGGCACCACACTGGCCTCTGCTACCCCAGCAGGTGCCAGGACCAGCCACCCCCAGCCCTCTCCTGCCACTGCTCCCCATTGGTGGTACAAGCCAAAGGCTGCCCATGCAGAAGTGATGTTTGTAACACATCACGGCAAGGGGACCAAAAATTCAGCTGTGCCAGCAGGATGGTACCCCTAGATGACACTCCAACTTATATATTGCACGCTCCTATATTTACTCCCCAAAAAGACACCAGGTCTGGTTTACAACACAAAAGGTAGAGAGGTTGGTCCTAGAAAAAAAACAAGAAAGAGGAAATTCACTCAAACTTTTCATCTCAGTCTTGTTCTCCAAACACTCCCCAAATACCCTATTTTGTACCAGATACCAGGAGACCTCATGATTAACAAGTGCAATCCCTCCAGAGGACACCCGATTTCTCTCAGTGTTGGGTTGCTCAGCACAGGGGTGCAATAGGACCAGGTGCCACTAGCAGAGGGAGAAGGGGAGGGGAAGGGTTCCAAGCATTGACTGCAGACACCCATGAAAACATCAAGCACTGCCCAGCCCCAGCATGGCATAAATTAGATGAAAATAAAGTTGTGAGCAGTCTGCACAAAGCAAGAGGAGCTTCCCTTAGCCTAGAGAGACGGCAGGCTCACAGAGCAGACGGGTTACGAGTCACACTGGGCAATATCCCAACATGTAAGAGCCTAGATAACATCCCGTCCCTCACAGGCAAGGGCCCACTCCCAGCACAGCCCAGCTGATCCTGCAGCTCCTCAGGGGCATCTCCCCAGCAGAGAAACACGAGCAGAACCGAGGCAGCATCCCAACCAACCTGGTTCTCTTCTCTGTGTAAAACTTCCAGAGAGGCAAGATAGCAGCACCCAACCCTCGCAACATCCCTGAGCAAAAACCTGTACATCGCCCAAACCACAGGCAGCAGCAACACCACTGCCCCCATGCCGCTACCCCAAAGTTTGACTAAAGCTCAGGAGTATCTTTGCTTTTATAAATCTCTGCCTTTTAATGATGGCTTCAAGGCTCAGAGAAAAAAAGGCCCATTAAACTCACTGAATAAGTTAATGGGGCAGAGAGAATCCATTTCAAAGCCACCTCAGGCTATTTTCCTCTGGAGCTAAAGCCTGAATAAGCAAAAAGGAAAAATTAAAACTGTACAGTGCTTTGCCAATAAATAACCCCCAGTGTAATCTGCTACCAGGCAGGCCTCCATTTGCAGAGATAACAGGATGCAGATCAGTTGCAAACCACCTCCCCTTGCAGGGACCACCACCTTCTGATTGCAATTAGCTGTGCCATGGCAGGAACCTCCATCTCCTGCCTGTCCCCTTCCACCTGCCTGGGCAGGAAGGGGATGGCACATCCTGCAGAGAATTACCTGAATCCAGCACTGAGCTCTGCAGTTCCCCAACACCCATGCTCTGAGCACACATCTCTGCTGTTCTGCCTCCTTCTTCCCAGCCACACTGTCTGTTCATACCTCTTCACTCCTGTCTTCTCCCTCTCCTTCGCCAATAGCACTGTAGGTCAGTTCCTCACCCATCAACCAGAGCCCACACACAGCTGCTCCTCCCCAAATGCTTAAAACACAAGTGCATGTCCCAGAGAGTGGAAAAAAAAAAAAAAAAATCCCTGTTTGTAAATGTTGATCCCGCTAGACGCAGTTTGTTTACTATTTAATATTTAAAGATGCTAATTACGTCTCTGAATAAATAAATCTATGTTACCCGTGTCTTTTGGAAGACAGGGATCCTTCCCCTGGGGCCAGGGCAGCCCAGAGCACACCAGGTGCTGGGCAGCCTGCCCAGGGCTGGGGACAAGCCTGGAGCAAAGCCTGAGGATGCCACCACCACCCCTCCTGGAAGGGAAATCTTATCTGCAACACGAAGCAACACCAGGCACAGCTTATTGGGACATCGGGGACTTCGTCCATTAAAGACCCAGAGGAGAATGCAGACAGGGCAAGGCACAGAGAGGAGGATTTCAACGCAGGGTTGCCCAAAGCCTCTTGGCCCCAAGATGGGATCTCAGCTGCTGCCAAGGGCTTGTGTTGCCAAGGGCCAGAGGATCAACCCACAAAGTGCTGGGGAGACACAAAAACGAGCACAAACACACATCACCGCAGCCCACCACCGAGCAGTGGCAGCCAGGGCTGCTCCGGGGTCCAGCCACAGGCCCCCACCTCCCTCCCAGCTGCCCCCCTGCCCAGAGCCAGGGCAGACAACCCACACAGCTTCATACCTGAGAGCACCCCAGCTTCAGCTCCTCTTCGCAAAACCACTGCTGCAGCATCTTGCACAGAGCACGGCAATTTCCTGCCTTCCTCACCCACAAACCTGAACATCCCACACCTCAGCTCTCCCACCTGATACCTCTTCAGCCTCATTAGGCCCTGCCTCTCCCAAATTACTTCAGCTGTACCATGCACCTTGCTGTTAACCCCCCAGGTGCCAGGCCCCACAGAGCTCCCTCCCTGCCCAGCCAGCATCCTGGCACCATATCTGAGCCCTGCAACGCACTCCCTGAGCTCAGGTTTTGCTCCACTGCTGGACACCCTCCAGCGTCTGTGCCAACCTGAAACGAGGGGCACAGCACTTGTCAAGGGAGCACCAGGCTGCTGCCCTAACGCTGATCTGGATCTGTGTTTCTCTGTCCTCCCCACCACAGATCCTGGGACAGCCCATGAGACTGCTGGCAGTACAGATATATCCAGAGCCCATGTGAGGCTCAAACTGGGAAACAGTCCCCAGTAGCACTCAGCTTCTCTGAACTGGCATAAGGAGAGCCCCAGGAGGACAATGATGCTCTCCACAGGCTGGGGAACTGGGAATACACAGCACCGTTGACCCCATGTCCCACTGAACTTTGCTTGATCCGCAGGCTGCTCCACAGCAGCCACCAAGTGACTCAATGGTTTTCAGCTCACTTCTTCTGCAATATATTTCGGCTGAGAAAGCACAGGCAAGACAGGAGACAGACAAAACCAGGACCCATATCATTACCCCATGAACAACCAGCCACATCCTGGAGACAAGAGTTTTGGGGGACAAGAAAGATCTCTCCAGCCATCACAGTGACAGAGCTCCCCAGAGGCAATCCCATCTGTACTGGGATGGACACAAGGGATGCCCAAGCTGGTCTTGCCTGCCTGGGTTAGAAACAGTCAGGAGAAGGGCTATGGTCCAGGACAAGGGCAGACAGCCCAAGGGAGCATTTGCACAGCTGGCTCACAGAGCAGAGTGCCAGGATTCCTGATTCCCAGCCCAGGACACTGCACAGCATCTCCATGAAGAGCATGGGATGGGTGATGAGGTCAGAACTGCTCCAGGAGCAGAAGGAAGGTCAGCAGCTGGAGGAACCAGGCTCTTCCCCATGTGGCTTCACGTCCCAGCAGGGTCAGGAGTTAGAGCCTGGCATCACTGCAGCTAAACTGAGCACTCATGTTCCTAATTTATCCTGGCAAAGTCCTGAGCATGGAGGGTCCTCAGCAGCACTCAGATTCCCAGCATCTGTTTGAGCATTTCCACATTAACATTTCCTAGTGGAAACCACCTGGGGAGAGCTAGTTAAAGGATGGCCTTGCACAACCCAGGCAGATGAGGACTTCACCACACTCACATCTGTTCCTACCCACTTCTCAGTCCCCCAAGGACAGTGCAGGTCAGCCAGCAAAGGCACCAGTGCCTTGTGCCCTCCCCAGCACGGAACTGTAGGAGGGCTGCAGGGAAGGGACTGCACGGGGGCTAAAGCCTGGGCTCAGCATCTCCCTGCATCCTTCCCTGGAGCCCTGGGATGCCAGAGCCACTTAGTGGTCACTGCAACAAGCACCAGGGTCAAGGAGAAGCACCCCAAGTTACCCATCTGTGCTATCACACTCCCTTGGGAATCCTTCCTGACTTCTCTGCTCCACTGCTGGGACTTTTGTTTTTAATTTAAAAAGCAGTTTTCCTTTCCATTTAGGCAGACCAAAGCTGGGATAAAGGGAAGGTGATGGTAATGGCACATGCTGGAGGGGGGCACAGAATGAGGATGATCACTAACAGGCTCTATTATCTCTTACACCTGAGTGTTGGGTGGCAGCTAGAGGAAAGCTGGCTGTGCACCTGGTTCTGGCTTCTCCTTCGGCTCCCCAAAAGCTACATCACATGAAAACAAGCTAAAAATACAGCACATATTTTCAGCAGGAGCCAGGTCCCACACAGAGGGGGACAGGGCAAGACCCCCAGCCCCATGTGGTCTGGAAACACAGTGGTACATAGAGGATGGAGGTGCATGCAGCAGGTCTGGTGGAGGAGCCCTGCTAGCTGAGCACTACTGACTCCAGTGCAGCCTTCCAAGGGGAGCCCAAAGAGATTTTAATCTGTTTCTTCAGATGAAGTGAAACCCAGGCCCTGAGCAGTATCATGGCTCTAATCCGTGTCCTTTTACCCACAGCCCAACACACATCCACCCAAACATTACCCCTCCATGATGCTGGGGACCCATTTGCTGTTGCGTTGTGGGACCACTTGGTGTCACAGCCCTTCCACCACGCTGACAGCCCATGGCAATAGCCAGTAGGGAAATAGCCAGCCCTTCTCTGGCCCAGATGCCAGGGAAGATGCTACAGGATCAAGGCCAGCTTTCTACCACCACTCGCCTTCGCCCCATCTCACACCAGGCTCTTCTAAGCCTTAATGCCTCAGGAAAGTCCATGTGATCCTTCAGTCTCCACCTAAGCCCTGCAGCAGAGGTGTTAATTAAAGGAGCAAAGAGTATTGCACCTGCCCTGGAGGCCTCCAGAGACAGATCTCAGCCTGTGCCCTTTTACCTCTACCTCCAGGATTTCTCAGGGCGCATCTCTCATGGCTGCTGGATACAACAGGACTGATATGACAGCCTCATTTATCCGCCACACTATGCTTGGTCTCTCCTTAAATCCTGGTTGTTGCTGAGCTGAAGAGTCTCCATCCTCACTCCGCTGTTCACAGGCCAGTGGCACCACTGCTACATGCCTCAGTTTCCCCATCAGTAAAATGGGCAGAGCTGTTAGGGGCTGTCTTGCAGATCACACACAGCCAGAAGCCAGTCTCGGATAGCAGCACACCACTCCAGTCAGGCACCTCTTGCCCGGGCACCTCAAACAGCCCAGAAACACCTTCCCCACAGCACCTGCTCTGGTTGGGTCAGCATCTTCCAAAAAGCTGCACATCACCTCAATTCACAGATGGACTGGGGCCGCTTGCAGCACCGGTGGAAGAGCTATTGGTACCTGGGGGTGCACTGACCGCATCCTCCCGCAGCAGCACGGAGGAGAAAGCCGTGACCCAGCAACCCAGCCAGAACCCCCCCCACACCTGACACGACTGGGTGCTCACCCAGCTACTGGGATGCTGAGCTGGGGAGCAGGTGGGAGCCCGGGGAGGGGGGGGGCGGGTACAGCAGCACGGGCACCCCAGAGCAAAAGCTCTGCTCCCACGCAGCATCCATCAGCGTGACAGCGAACAAGCGGCGACACGACCCCCCCAGTCCCCCCAGCCCCTGGTCCCGGCGGTGCCAGCGCAGCCGGAGCCGCGCTGTCTGCCGCTGCCGCTTGCCCTCTAGCGGCACAGCCACCCTCAAACCGGGGAACTGAGGAGAGGATGAGCCGGGGATGAGCCGCTCAGAGGGTGCCTGGGGCTGTGCCGTGCCTGGGCTGAGCCAGGGGGGCACAGGGCAGAGGTTCGGTTGGGGCTGTGGCACATCCACGGAGCTGCTCCCGAGCAAATAGCCTGCGTCCGGAGCAGCCTCGCAACGCTGGGAGATAAACTAGGGGAACAGCCCAGACCAGTCGTGGTCCTGGTGCTGTGTGTGTGGCTCTCCAGGACCCCCAGCATTGCCTCATCTCTTCGTGTGGGGCACAAAGCGCCTGTGACATCCAACCACCACACACCAACCGCAGCCTCTGGATGAGAAACGCGCCCCGCAGCACTGCCTCAGTGGGGGTTTTGCTGTGCACCCCTTGGTGCAGAGGGGAGAGCGAGAGAATTTGGGGGAGACCAGAGCCCGTATGCTGCTGTCAGACACACCTGCTTAGAAAGCACCTACACAACCTGCTGAAACTCCCACTGCGGGGAACCCAAAGCTCAAAATCACTGCTATTGCACAGTGCCCAGTAAATAATACATCAAGTTACGAGCATTATTAACACTCACTTTTGGAAGCCTAACAGGCTCAGGGGTTGGTTCACTCCCTGCTTGACTGCAGTCCCCCTTGAATAGGACGCAGCAAATCTGACCATAAACTCATGGGCAATACCCAGCACGGGCCCTGCATTGAGCAGGACAAGCCAGTGGGCCAGGGTAGCACTGGGCAGCATTGCTGGGTGGAACCTACCAGCAAGGCACCCCCAGGGTGATCCCATGGGACATCCCATGGCCTGTTTGGGGGGTTCTCACTGAAAGAGTCCACCATTGCTGGGTGCATGGATTGTCATGGGCCTTTGGGAGACCGCAAGCAGGATCGTGCCAAAGCATATGAAGGTGTCACCCCACTGGGGTGAGCTGATGGAGTAGAGCAAATCCAGAGAATTTTCCCTAGCCTGGCTCCACAAAAGCCCCTAGCTAGAGGCAACACATCTCCGAGGCTCCAAGGGCTGCAAGGCAGGTCCTTCCTCAGTCTCTTCCCCTCCATTTCTGCTTCTTCCCCCAATGAAACATTTGTCCTAGACCTGGATCATTCCCATGTCACCTATCCAAGCCCAGGAAGGCAAGCCAGCAGGTAGAGATGACTTAGACCTCCCCAAACCATGCAGGAGATGAGGGCTGGGGAGGTGTCACATGCACCCTGAAACGATACGGGTCACCAGCTCCTCTTGTCTGGGCAGCAGCTCAGACCCCGTGTTCAGCTCAGAAAAAGCCTGGGAAGCCCTGGCAGGCACCAAAATTGTCTCCTCCCTGGAGAAATATCTGGTGTGGGCCATCAGCATAGCCAAGAAATTAAAACATGGCTGGGGAGCACTCTGTGACCCCAGTGGGATCAGGCATGAGGAGGGCAGAGACACCAGCAGACTCTGGCATGAAAAGGCAGGTGACTCAACCCAGCAGGAATCCCACGTCCAAAACAAAGCAGGGCTGTAACCCCCGTGTGCCTGATGTCTTCTGCTCAGTGTCAGCTCAGCCACTGCTTGGAAAGCTGAGCTGAGACCTGGCCTTGACAGCCAACACCTCCAAAAACCACCTCTTACTGCCCATCTACCCCAGATCCTTCTGCTCTGCTCCTGTACATAGCCTGGAGGGCTGAAAAAGTACTGAAGGTCCCAACACCACCCGTGCCAGGAGAGTGCCTCCTTCGAGGACTGGTCAACAGGGAGAAGGGCCATAAGAGCAGGGCAAGAAGCCAGCAGCCAGCCCAGGGGATGGACCCAGCCATGGGTGCCCCTGGTGCAAGTTTAGCTACTTTGGTGCACAGGGTAGCACCTGCCATGGACTCGATCCCCCAATGTAAGGGGGATGATATGGGGACAGTCAGGACCAGTGCTCCCATCTTGAAGCAGCTCTAGAGCATCAAAACCATATCTCAGCCCATCTCCTTGCCCCAAACATCTCTTTACCCTCTTCTATCCTCACAGCTTCGTGCTGAACCCACCTCCTCCATCCTAACATCCTTCGGGACAGCCTTTCTGCATAAACAAGAGCCCTGCAAAACAAAGCTGGATTGAATTAAGGACCTTTTGAATGGTCTCTGCAGCAGCCAAAGCCTCCAGGACCAGGAGGAACGATGGGATGGAAGACTTTGGGAATGCAGAGCCCTTCGTCTCTGGAGAGCAGCAGCACACGAGGCACACTGGGCACGCTGTGGATGATTCACAGAGAGGGGAAAAGTTTGTGCCCTGTTGTCTGAAGCAGAGAAATCATCATCTTGAGCATCACAGGAGCACCCTTTCCCAACTGCTTGGGTCACCAAAACAAGTCCTTCTCCCCCCCATCCCTTCCAGGAAGATGTCTGCCCTTTCTTTATTCCCTCCTTCCCTGATGCAGGTGCACGTGGGCATCACAGGTGCCTCGTCTCTCTCCCGGCGCCAGCAGCGAAGGGGTGCTGCCGCTCCGAGCACCCCCTCGCTCTCCCCCACGCCACATGCTCCCAGCTCCCGCGCAGCGAGTGGGGGCTGCACTGCTGCTCACCCCCCCCCCCCACGGCACCCGGCTCTGACGTGGCTCTCCCACCCCCAGCCAAGCCCACGGGATGGAGCGGATGTTGCCGTGGGCTGGTGGGACAGCCCAGTAGGAAAGGATGGGGCTGCTCTGCTCATCCATGGAGGGGGTAAGATGCTTCTCCTTGGCCCTACAAGGGAGATCCCAAAATCCTGCACCCCACAATGTTCTGCGATGACCCACCTCCTCTTGGGTTGCTCTGAATCCATCTCATCTTTTTGAAGGCGGCTACAAGCTGCACAGATAAACCCTGCAAATCCATCCATCAAGGGTATTTTACCATAAGAAACCTCATTCTCCCCTGATCAGGCTGGGTAAAGGAGCAATGCTTTATATACTGGGGACATCTCCCTTCCTCGAGGAGCCCAGGGGTGACACACACAGGCCATCACCGCCTGCCTGGCAGCATCTCTGCAGTGCCATAGCAACAGCTGAGAAGTAGGGATGCCCAGATGGCAAACTCCTCCGTCCATCCTTCCCCACGCGCCGTGCCGGCACACGCAGGCGCTGCCCACGCTGCCAGAAGGGTAACTCCCCAGCCCGCCCCGGCACATGGCACCCACCGTCACCCTGACACGCGGCAGCACAGGTGAGCCCAGCCACCCCATGTGCCAGCCAGACCTCCACGGTGCCACGGATGGGGACGCAGAGTGGCAAACGCCCTGGCTGCTCAGTACACAAGGGCAAAAGGGGTTTTGTGCAGCAGGACCCCCAGAACCAAAGTTCCCCCTGTGTATCTTGTCTTGTAACGGATGGAGCCCCACACCACAGGAGTGAGACGGGGTCAGGGGAAGCTTGAGCCTTTCCCCAAGTCACACCTGGCTAGGGACACAGCAAAGGCCACCCAGCTGCACAAGGAAAAGCGATGGCATGAACATATCCCCCAAGCCCCATGGCCACCCTCTCCCTGAATTAGGAGGGGGAAGTCCAGCAGCATGACTCCAAACTGGAGGCATCTCAGTTGGGGTCCAAGCTGGCCGCACAGCTAGACAGGACCCTTGGCAGCTCTCTCAAAGGATCTCTGTGTGCAGGGCCACATCCCCAGGGATGCCATCTGAAATTGGATACAATTCTGGGCAGGCTGGGAAAGGGCAGAGGGACATCAGTCAACTCAACCTTCTCCTCCATCTCAAGGCAGGAGGAGGAGCCCTTCCTCTGCTTCACCGTTAACCTGGTACTGCCTGGATTTGCATGAAGGTTGTGGGCCACCGTCATCCCCAGCCCAGCCAGGGCAGGAGCCACCCAGACCTGGCTGCGGCTGCTCCTTTCTCACCAAAAGGAGGATGAGTGGGAAACCAGAAGCAACAGCAACCAGAGAAAAGAGCAGTCATTTGAGGGGTGCAATGGGAGGCTCAGTGATGGGGTACCACACTGCAGGCACCCACAGGTCTGTGCTACAGGCTGGGTGGTTCTTGTCCTCCTCCTGTCACCTTTGCTTCAGGGGTCTCATCCGCCTCTGAAATGTGAAATAACCCAAAGCTCCTGATGGTTTGGCCCCAGTGCTGGGGGGATCTGACTGGGTGGGGTGGGCTGGCATGGAGGGGCCTCTGCCCTGACTCAGGGTGGGTGAGATGGACGGGCCCTCTAAGCCAGTTCACGCTGCTTGCTTTCTCCACCCCTCTGAATGGGCCCTGGCAGGCTTTCGTCAGCACCACCCAAGCTCTGATTGCAAAGCTGAGCTCATCTTTCAGACAGGAATAAGGCCCTGCTTGGCCCCTGGGTAGTTTCCCCACCCCACGTCCCAACTGCTTTTTCACCAGCAGCAGGATGGAGCAGAGACCACCACCTTCCCCAGGGCCTGTGGGGAGGACCCGGCTGGCGCATCCCATCCCCCAACCCCAGGGACAGAGCTAAGCCTCCCTTATTCACCCACAACCCAGTGGGAAAAGATGCTTTTGCCCACTCGCTGCCCAGGCAAGGCAAGCTGCCTAACGAAGCCAAGCCCCAGGTGAGTGTGGCAAGCAGAGGGAAGCGCCGTTCGGTGCCCAGCTGAATCAGACCTGCATGCGGGAGTGATTCAGCGACGACCAGACTGGGCTTCGATTGCACCCCTCGCCCCAGCAGCCATGATGCAGGGGCTGGCAAGGAAAGGCCTGACATCAACCTGGAAGGATGCAGGACCTGATGCCTCCCACTCAAGAGCACGAACATGGCTTCAACCCTGGTTGCCCCCAGTGACTCCCTTTGCCGGGAAGTGCCCCCACCACCCAAACCATCCCTCTGCTCCCATAAGCATGCCCTCCGAATCACTGCTATCTCCCCAGTAAGCACAGACGCCTGGGGAAAGTTTTCACTCATGCTCAGTCTCAGCCCTTTATGGCATTTTGGGGTTCACCCCAGTCCTGTGCTTCGGGTCCCCCCATACCCGAGGAGGGAGGCGTGAGGCCAGCAGCGATGCATGGGGTGAGGGAATGTGCTCTGCTCAGTGTGGAGCAGAGATGCATACAAATTCCAGCAAAAACTGGCACCTTCTCCTCCTTCCCCAACTTAAGAGAAGCTCCTCTCCAAAAAAAAAAAAAAAATACCCAACATCTCTGTTTCTGGAGTTGTCCGTTTTCCTTTTTTTTTTTTTTTTTTTTTTTGCCCCTCTCCTTTTTACAGGCTGCTTATCTGCATTTTTCAATTTCAAAGCAGTAAAGACATTTTCTAGGCACAAAGGACTCACGTAATACTACCTCTCACAGCAGCTCAGATGTATGTGTGCATCTGACAACACACACTCACTCACGCTGGTGGCTCCCAAGCCCTTCGCAGCCTTTCCTGCTGCTCCCCTCTCCCCAAAGGGTTAAAACCAAACGACAACAAACAGCAAGCACAGGAAAAAAACACGAGTTTCTCTGACTTCCCCAGCATCACCCACGTCCCCCGGCATCACAGAGAAAACACTCCAGCACCACGACACAGGATAAATATGGGGCAATTGGAAGGGGAGCATTGCATTAGTTTCCCCATTTACTTTCCCTATTCCTGCTGGATTTGCAGAGGTTTGCTGGCAAGGTGAAGGCAGGGCTGGGGGTTCAGGGTCAGTGGTGCCTGCTGAAAACCTGCTTGGGCATCACATGAACCCATAAGCAAGCAGGGAAAGCGGTTCCCATCATCTTCACCCAGCAAAGGTGACAAGCAGAGCTGCGAAAGAGGCACTGCAATTACTCCATGGCTCTGCTGCAATTGCACTGTGACCAAATAAAACAGGCTCAGGAAGGAACCCAGCACAGCCCGCTCCCTCCATGCAACTGTGCGATCGAGGTGAAAAAAATAAATAAATAACCCTCCATTACTCATTTCAAACCTTGCTGCATTTAACTACCAGAATAAAGGATTCCACCTCTTCTCTGCTCAACTCCCACTGCCAACTTGCTCTGGGGGCTACATTTCCCTAAATGCTCACATTTCAATTAGCATTAGAATAATGAAATGGCTCAGAGTTCATCACACCCAAAAATGTACTGGAAAATAAATAGCAGAGATTGGAAGAGATGAGGATTTATTATATTTTTTTTTCCGCACACACACAGCATGATGGACTCAGGAGAAGGAAATATGTTCCTTTCTCGACTCCACACTGATGAGATTAACATGGGCTTTGCTAACTGCCTCTCCAAACAAGGATAATGCAACTTCAAGTTGATTTTCCAGATAAACAAGCATGCAAACAAACGCAAAGTGCTCAACTAAAAATATCTCCCTGCTCCGATGCTTCTCCCCACTGCCACCACCCCGAGACGAAAACACACAAATCCTATCGCAGCACCACGGCGAGTTGCAAAATTATAACAATGTGAGTTAAATAAGCTACTTCAGGGACATCTCACTGTCCCATTTTTTTTTTTTTCCTCCCCTTAAAAAGGCAAAACCGCAGATCCCCCAGATACACTCAGCCAGGGCAGGGAGCATTTTCTGTTGCAGAGATGAAAAAAAAATATGACATTCTAAAAGGATTCAAAGTCTTGAAAAAGAACAAGCAGCTCAGAACTTGCTTTTCTTGCCCAATTTGGGTAAATATGTGACTGTGGCGTCCCCCCCTCCCCTTGCAGAAGCAAACAGTTAAAGGAAGCAGCAGCTTTAGCATCTTTGCCTGCTGCTCCCTCTCTCTCTCTCTCTCCTGCTAAGGAATCAGATCTCATTTACTTTATTCCTCTTAAGCCTTGGCCAAACTGTTGCTGGGCGATTTTTTTTTTTTTTTTCTTTCTTCGGAAGGGAGGGGAGCATGGGGTAAGGGGGACAGCCGGATCTGCGTCCTCTGCACGGGAAGCCGGGCTGAGCTGTGCCAGGCAGCGCAGCAATGCCGAGGGCACCTGAGCCCCGCGCAGGCAGCCCAGCCCGCACCCCGCTGCCGGGAGAGCCCGGGGGGACCCCCACTTACATGGAAGTGATGTTCCTTGAGATGTCCGTGATATTGATGCTCGTGTTGCCATTGCTGCTGCCTGAATCCTGCCCTTCCAAGAGAGGGAAGAGGTTCCCATCATCCGGCTTCTTACAATTGATGTCTGTCTTGCTGCAAAGACAATTAGCAGGGCAAGCCAGCACCGAAAGCAGATAGTCTCCCCAAATGCTCCAGAGCAAAAATACCCTCCAGAAAGTGCACTTGGTAGGGCAAAGAGAGACATCCATCTCCGATTGCTGCTTCTAAAAAAGAGGAGGAGGAGGAAAGGGGGGAAGGGGGGGAAAGGGGGAAGGAAACAAAGACAGAGGGAGGAAAAAAAAAAAAAAAAAAAAAACACCAAAAAAAAAAAACCCACAACAAAACCTCAAGCGATCAGATGCAAAAATCCTCCAGCAGATGAAATCATGCTGGCAGCTGGCTCGGAGAGGCTGTAATTCCCGCTACGGCAGCGGCAGCGGGCGGGGATGCATGCTGGCCCGGCAGCCCTGCGCCCGCCGCCCGCCGCTCCCCGCCAGCCGCTCCGGAGGATTGCAACGGGAGGCTGGGGAGGCAGCCGGGGAAATAAATAAATAACAAAAACGGTGCGAAAGTCACCAAGTCCCACCTACTGGGCAGAATTAAAATTGACACACCTGCAAAAAAAACACACACAGAGGGAGAGGAGGGGGCGACCTCCCCTTCCCATCGCTTCCCTCCCCCGGCCTGGCCAGCCCTGCTGCGGCGGGCACAAAAAGCAGGGGAGGGGGAGGAGGAGGAGGAGGAGGAGAAGGAGGAGGAAGAAGGCTTGCAAAGCGAGCCGGGCTCTGCAATAAAAAGGATTCCCCACCCCCCCTCCCTCTCCGCTAAAATCAATCTAGGGGAGGGGTGGGCGAGAGGGGACAAACCCACCCCAGCACCGCTGGAGCCCCAGCTCAGCCCCGCCAGCAAAGGAAAAGTTGCAGCGGGGGTTAAATTTATGCTGGGGGGAGAGCAGAGGGGCTCTGGCTCGGCTCCTGCTTTTTCAGGCTCTTTCGTCTTCTGGAGAAGAACGATGCTGCCTTTCGTTTGGTTGTCGGGTGGGTTCCCCCCTCCTCGTAATCCGGACACAAGGGTGGAGAGTAAAGAAAGATTAAACTGAACTGGAAGAGAATAAAAACCAACGTGGATTACAGCAATTTTTTTTTTTTTTTTTTTTTTAGAGGATCCTAGCGAGAAGCAGCTCTGACGACTGGGTGGGGAAAAAAAAAAAAAAAAAAAAAAGCGACTGGAGAGCACCCAGGAAGGACTTTCTAGAAAAGACATACACGCACACACACACCCCCCCTCCGAAATGCAACGGGGACTCAGCCGGCTGCCGGGAAGCGCAGGCAGGAGCGCCCAGGGTCGGGGCTCCCGTCCTCCCTCCCCTGGCTTCCCCCTTCCCTCCTGCAGCAGATTCTGCAATCAGACATGCAAAAAAAATTTAAAAATAAAAAAATTGTAAAAATCCCGAAAG
This sequence comes from Tyto alba, assembly GCF_018691265.1. NCBI lineage: Eukaryota > Metazoa > Chordata > Aves > Strigiformes > Tytonidae > Tyto > Tyto alba. The sequence continues at coordinate 8,771,861 of NW_024881317.1, forward strand.
AGGAAGACTGAAGTGTTGAAAAGGCTGAGCTCAGAGCACCGAAATGGCATCAGGAGAGCAGTGAGTGCGAGCTGAACAGCAGAGCGAATTAAGATGCATGGTGCATTTTTGGCAAGCACAAACCCAAGCAGATCAGAGCTCTGCTTAATTTGCTCTGCTTTTCTACAGTGCTTTTCTGCATGCCTTTTTTTTTTTTTTTTTCCCCAATAGTTTCATGTCTCTGCTCCTCCGCACAGAGACACAGTGATAAAGGGACAGTGCTGCAGGCAGGAGCACGGGTGACGGGAGGAATTACAGGTGTAAGACTCCAAATATTTCAAGGGTCTACTTCTGCCAGGCACCGGGCTTTGCACAGGGAGGAGAGACAGAGGGATCGGCTGAACCAAAACCTCCAGGCTCTTCTATATACCCCAAATCATCCTAGTTCAGCAGGGGCAACAGGATTTGGGATTAAAAAAAGAAAGAATAAAAAAAAAAAAAAAAAAAAAGCACAGCTGCAGGGAGGATTTGCAACCATGAATCATGCACCCATACCCTTCGTTGAGGAGCAGACTGCCCACAGCCACACTCGTGGGGAGCCTGTCCCAGCGGGGCACGAGCTGGGCTCGCACTTGGATAACCCCTCACCCATGGCTGCACAGCCACGTCGCAGGCCCTGGGAACAGCAGCAATGTGCGAAGGGCCGCACATACCAGGGCATCAGTCCTGCTCCCAGGAGGGGCTTCTGGGGTGCTGGGCAGCTTCACTGGGGCTCCTCCTGCCCAGGCTCTCTGAGGGAAGCAGGAGCACTCATCCAGTGATTAAATACTAAGGTGGGAGGGCTGGTTTCTCCCTGAGCCCCACCTGCTTGCAAATTACTGAAGTTAAACACCTCGATCTAAGAGGTCACTGAAGTGCCTGGCACTGCAAGGAAGAGGAGCATGGGGGGGTCCCCACCCCCATGAGATGCAGCTCCCATCCTCAGGCACCTGGATGGAGACTGTGGCTGGGAAGGCATCAGAGATGAAAACACCCAGGCATATTTTTTACTCCCTGCCTCAGTTTCCCCACCCATGTCAAAGAGATGCCGTTCTTGTGGCTCAACACTGTGATCAGAGTGGACAAGACACTGATAGAGGACACCACGTCATATGCCTTTGCCCTTGGGGAACACTGGGGCACCCCACAACGCCCAGCCAGCATGTGGGTTCATCCCTTGGCAGCACACGGAACAGGGATGTCACACCACTCACATAACCAGTGCCTGGGGTGAGACCAGGACTTCTGTTATACTGGAGCTGATGCAAAGTCACAGCTTCCTTGTGGCACTTGACATCAATCACACCATTGCTTGTGAAACCAGTGTGAGGCCATCGACCTACCCTGGCACGTCACCACAGGGCCAGTCACAGGGTGGGGACATGTTCAGGGGGTACACACCTGCCTTGGGGACCCACTGTAGTCTCGTGGCACAGCAAGGCTCTCCTCAGGGCAGATCAGCGCCAGGACCCTGGGGAAGCCACTGTCACCTGGAGGTGCCAGGGTGGCACTGCCTGGAGTGGGGCTGCGTGCACCAGCACCCTGCACCCTCCTCACCCACCGAGGTGGCAGCCTGCCTTGTGTCCCTCTGTCCCTCAGGACATGGGGTCAACCCCTGGCCCGGAGCAGCGCACAACTGCTAAAGAAGCAGAAACCCACCCAGAAAGGCTTTAGGGTTCTCCTCTGCAATCCAAGGCAGTGACATGTTTTGCACTCTCCTTACAAAGGAGGATTTAACCCACAGAAAGTTGGGGAGGACTCAGGTCGGCTGTCCTGGGTGGGAGGGATGCGGGAGCCCACCCGCCTCCATGACACGCACACCCCACTCTGCCAACCAGTGCCAGGAGGGTCCTGCTTCAGCAGCTGATTGAGGAGGTTTTGTGCCAAGCCACTGCTTCCTCTGCCGTTAATAGATAAAGCCGCCGCTCAGAGGAAACGTGGCCAGGCAAAGTGGAGGGAATGGGAGGAGCAGGAGCATCCAGCTGGGTGCCTGAGGGCAGGCAGAAGGTAGGCAGGAAAAGAAAGAAACCCAGGGTGGGGGGTGGTGGGGGGGTGGGGGGTGGTTCATCCTACTCATTGCAGGCTGCCAGGCGAGTTCCTTGGCAGAAGAGACTGCAGCGACAGCAAAGTCCCTGCTGCAGCGAGCAGGTGGGCCACCAATCCTCACCCAGCACCAGAGCTGGGTGGCCCCTGGTGCTGCTTCCCCTGCTTGAACCTACCGCCCTCACCGGTTCACAGACGGACAGAAGATGATGTTCAGCAAGGGCAGCACTACCTCTTGCACACCCAGACCCAAAAGGGAGGGGAGTATTTATGAGCTGCCGGTGGTGGGAACACGCCATCCCTGCCTCCATCCCTCACTCCTGTCCCCGTGGAAGAGGGAGGCAGGAGCAGGGCATGAGTGATGGGGCTGTCAGAGTGCAGAGATGGTATCTCAAGCAGAGGCCTTGCTGTTATTGCTCTGAGGGATGCTGGCAAATTGCTCTTTCAAGAAGCATCTCCATGAAGGATGAAATCAGTGCCACAGGGGCTCGGGAGCTGGGTTCCCTCAGCCCTTTGAGAGCCTCCAGAAATTCCATGGGATGCATTTGGCTGAGACTAAACATCAGTTCCTCTGCAGAGATGTCCCTATCGCCTCCATCCCAGCTGCCCTCTGCATGGGGACACAAGCTGCTACCGAAACACCCAGCCCAGAAGAAGGAGCGGTGCCGGGAGGTGCCCGGGGTGCTCCTGGCCACAGACGGAGGTGAAGGCAGCAGTTTTGTTTGCACTTCTGCTCTTCCTACCTACACAGCTGTCGTTAGCATCGTGCTCTCGGGCTGGCCATCCCCCAGGGACAATCATTCCTCTTGCCACCCCACTTCCCAGGTAAAGGCTCCCCAGTGCACCGCTTGCCTCCCAGGGCCAGCAAACACCAGAGCCCTTTGGGACATAACCAGAAAGAGATCCATGGTCCAATATTTGCTCAGTCATCATAAGCTCCAACGTCCACTCCTGCCTCTGATCTCCGTATCGATCCAGCAGGCCCGTGCTGAGGCATGCACCGCCCCGCTCCCTATTACCAGAACAGCACTCGCTGCTCACTGAAAATGATGAGCTGACATTTTTCTAGCCCCCGTTTCATCCAGAAGGATCTGCAGATCTGCCTACAGCAGGACCACTTTGCAGACCTCTGAAACACAGCCAGCCCTGGGGCGGGCAGAGCTGCTGTTCAGCAGTGTGCAGCGATGCCGGGCAGCGGGACAGGGTGTGTGCTCTGATGGGAGAGGCAGGGAGAAGGGTTTCATCCTCTGCGTTGGGAATTTGGCTGCAGGTTCACACTCCCCTTTGCAGAGAGACTGCAAGAAATGTAATTTTGGAGAGGGTCCAGGTTGCAGGGTAAATGCCCAGGAGCTGCCACCAGCTTTTGGGGAGGGGGCCAGGGCTGATTTGGGGGCACAGCATTCCCCACAGCATCACTGGCAGAAAATATCAGCCCCCATGGAGCCAAGAGGCATTTGCCTCTCGCCTGAGTTGTGCAGGCACACGAGCATCAAAAGTGTTGCTCCCTGAAGCAGAGCTCCTTCCTACCACCCTGGGAAGAGCTTGGAAGCAGCTTTTGATCTGATGTCCATATCACTTCTCACGTGCTTGGCAGGAGGAGCCCTCGTGCAGCAGGGAAGGTCGCATCCTGCACACAGGTCAGCCTGGCTCCAGGAACCTGCAGGGAGAGGGGCGGGGGGAGGCACGTGGGGCAGTCGCATTTGGGCAGTGACAGCCATGTGATGAAAGGTGAAGGTCTCAGCTGGGGAAAGTGGCTGGAGAGCAGCTGGTGGTAGGAGACTCCATGCTGTGGGCATGTGGGGACGAGGGCAGGATGAAGGTATGCTGGCAGATGTCCTGTTCATAAGCTCACTGAGGATGTTAAGAAAGTGTACAGAAAAACATCTAACCAGAAACCATTTGCTCAAATAAACAGAAACAAAAAATTCAGGAAAAGACATATTCAAGTAAGGTCTAAAGAAACAACCCTGTCATGAAGATAACAAATAATGCTGTGCTTGCATTCATCGCTAGGACCTGAACCAGTCTCTCACCTAGGCAGCTGCTGAATTAATGTGTCTAGCCAGGGAAAAGGTCTGGTCATGGCTGTAATGTCCAAGAGATGGTCCAGGGAGGATGTCTGCAATGGTAAAAAAAAACCCAAACAAACAAAAAACAAACAAACAAACAAACAAACAAAAAACAAAACAAAACAAAACAAAACAAAACAAACCCAAACAAAACCGAAATGAAGGTCTTGGAAAGATCAAGGAATAAGAAGAGGAATAATGTGGAGCAGATTATAGACGCTGTCAAGAAATCAAGGCAGTGCTTCGATCTGTTGGAGATGCTCTGAGCAGAGCTGGTCCATCTCGCACCAAAAGAAGAACAATTTTGAGACCTGGGTGGGAAACCTCTGACAATGCCAAGGCTGCAAATCCTGAGGGCAGCTGCTGGGAGAGGAGCTGGGAAGGGGGCTGCAAAGGATTCCCAGAGGGCACTCGAGATGGCCATGCTGCAGGCAGATAACGGGAATTATAGTCCCGGCATTGTTCCTCTGACACCCTGCCATCTGCACGTCTCTCCAGGCGTTTTACATGCTCAGAGCCGCTCTGTTGTGAGCATAAGTCAGGGAATTCCCGATAGTGAGCAGTCAGGCCATGCAGTCACAGACACAACCCTTGCCAGGACAAAGGAACAGAAGTCTCCGTTGTGTTCTCCCATAATTTTGCCAAACCAAGGGGAAATTGTGCTTTCAAAAATCCCACGTTCCTAATTCAGTCTCTGAAGGTGCAAGCGGAGCATGAGGAACTGCAGGGGTGGGTCAGAGAGAGCATAGAATATTCCACAAAACACGACCTTGGTGTAAGAAAAACTGCTTTAGATTTTAAATAAAATCAAAATTAACTAAAAAAAAAAAAAAACACAACAAAAAATAAACAACCAACCAACCAAACAAACAAACAAACAAAAAAAACAAAACATGAAACAAACCAAAACCTCCAGTTTATTTTCAAGAATGCTTTTTAGAACAAAAGGAAGAGCTATATCTGTGCCAATCCCTGTTTTCTTGCATTGCAGGTGCACCATCTGAGTGTCCCTGTTCTCTGGCCGGGCACCCTCACCCATGGCAGCATCCCACCCACACCGCTGCGTGGTTTGCAAAAACTCAGGCTGCCTCTGAGATGCTGGAGAGGAAACCGTGTGAAAGGAATTGTAGCCATGACACACGCCTCATCAGAGAGGTAACAACGCTCATCTTGGGCCCCTACCAAGCCTTCAGGTTCAATCACAACTCAATGGAGAATCAATTCCTCCTCGCCCTGAGCTCTTCCCTGCCCATGCGCACAGAAACCTGTTCTGTGGACCTCGACCACCCTTTTGAGGAAATTAAATTGGCTTAAAAAAAAGCTCCCCAGCCTGCATAGGCTTCCAAAACTTTCACTGATCTTCCTTCCTGGGGGGGCTCTGCTGATTTTGGGGAAAGGTGTTGGAGCAGGGTTAAGCAGAGAAGAAACTAATATAACCAACTTTCCATAAAATTACTTCCCAAAACCTTTTGGTAGGGTTCCGCTCTACCAAGTAAGTCTGGTGAAGTTGCTGTTATCTACAGCAGGGTAGGGAAGACAGATTTTACCTGGGTGTCAGGGCTCTGATGTAGAAAGGACGTATAGCCCCACCTCAGTGTCACATGCATCTAATGTGCTTCACAAGTACCAGGGGGACGAGGGACTTGCAGCCCACACAGCTGACTGAGGAGATGGCTGCCGTCCAAAAGGGGCATCATTTCAAAAATCTCAGCTACTTCTCCCATCCCAAGGATGTGTTGAGTCAACAGCTGCTTGAAATTTTTTCCTGATCTATCAGGAGAATCATGAAATTCTGAATTACTTAAGACATCTCCCCATCCTATAATGGGTGCAAGTGAGACGGCTGGTCCCACTCTCAACCCACCACACAGGGAGAAGTGACCATGCCAAACCCAAATGGACCACAACCTGCAGAGTCTGGGTTAGCCAGGAGTCCTGGGCTGAGCAAGCAGGACCCCAAAATGCTCTGTCCCAGCCACTTTACCCCACTCCGGAGAAAATCAAGAGAATGCAGGATGCTCCTCCTCGGCAGCTGGTGACAACTGTGTTTTCCTACTTTGACACCTCTCCAGCATCACCTGAAAGCTGGAGCTCATGGAGCACAGGGTGACAGGCTGACAGCAGCCCCAGTAGCAGGACGGTGCCTCTGAGCTCTCCTCTCCGGACTCTGCCACGCTTGTTTCTCAACATGGGTTTTGCAGAGTCGTTAACAATCCTGCTAATGCACAGCATCTAATCTCTCCCTGCCTGGGGATGACAGCAGCTGGGGCTCAATGGCATAATTGTGTTTTGATCCCTCATGCCAGACTTCCTAGACACACACTGGGAGCTGATACCACCTTACAGGAGGGGGCCTTGCTGTGGAAAACAGCTACTACGAGTTCTGCTCATCTAGGGAGAAAGCAGGGCTTGGAGTGGAGCTCTGGTTTTGGCTCTGCAGGAAAGCCCTTCACCATTTCTAGAGCTGTGCTAACAGGGGTTAACCTGGGAGACCCTGGGGTGCACGGGTGTGCTGGTGGGGATAGAGGGATGTTGCCCTCAAGCTAGGGCATATGGTCCCCAGGTCACCCCTCTAACACTGCCCTCAGTCCCCGTGAGCTGCAAGGGCAACCGAAGGCAGGAGCTTAGTGTGTGAGCAATGGCAAATGCCCTGCCAAAGTGTCTGCAATAAACAAATCAATAATTAAGGGAGGATGTACATTAGCCTTTGAACACACTCCAAGTAGAGCTTATTTTAGCCCTTCCAAGGAAAACGTGTGGGGTAGACAAAGGTGGGGGGCGTGCTGCAAAGGGTCAAGGGGCTGCAGAAGGATGATTTTAGGGATGAAGATGGAGGATCAGGAGAAGGAGGGTGAGATTTATGAGGCAGGCAAGTTGCAGGATGAGGGATGTGTGTGGGAAGCAGCCAGATGGGGGAACCATTGCGGGGTTAACAAGAGGGATGCAGGCATTTGTAGGGGATGGAGATGATGTGCATGAGCATGTTTGCAGGTATCATGGATACAAAGTCGACATGCTGGAGCTGACAAGCGGGGATGTGCCATGAGAAACCATCACGGAGGAGCTGTGCGGTGAGAGTACACAACCAACACCCCAGTCCGCCACAGCTTTCCATGCCTGGTGGGAGAAATCCCACCACAAGGTCTTCTGCTCCTCCAAGAACTATGGTTTTCAGGGTTTTCACCAGCTTCTGGTGATTTTTTTAGGGGCCAGTGGCTAGGGGCTGGGCGTTGGGTGGAAGAAGTGCTCATTTCACCCCCAGGCCTTACACACGGACTCAGGATCACGAAAGCAAGATTGTACATCATATGGCTCCATTCAACTGTGGCTATTGATGATCCACAGATCTGCCCCGTCAGGTGAACAAAGGGTCTAGATGCCTGCACATAAAACAGATGTGAGGTTTTATTCTCCTTGAACATGCAGCAGTCTTGCTTGCCTACCTACTCCCTCCTGGCTCCTTCTACAGCCATGTCCCTTGCTAAAGATCACTGACTTCCCAAAAGCAGCCCTACCAACCTCACTCTCACCTGTCCAAAGCTCAAGATAACAAATAACTTGCCAACCTCCTGTCCAGCCAACTCCAGATCCACAGTCCTAGAGAGCATCCTACAGTGGGAAATGACCTCTGAGATTATTTTGGTTGCTGACAGGCACCAACAGGTCAATCTCCAAGGTCCCCAAGCTCATCTGGGACACACTGACAGGGTAGGAAGGCAGAGTAGGACACCGGCAAGCCCTGAATATGTCTGGGCAGCAGTGCCACATTGTTCTCCACATTGGCACCCGTATCATCTCCACCCTGCCACTGTTAATACCAATGGGGAAAAGCCAAAGCCCAAGATATCACAGTGCAGATAGATCTTTGTTCTACTAAAATGGGTAAGCGCCCCTCCAGAAGTATTAAAAGACGAGTTGGACGGGGCTTTGAGCAACCTGGTCTAGTGGAAGGTGTCTCCATTCATGACAGGGGGGTTGGGACTAGATGATGCTTAAGATCCCTTCCAATACAAATCATTCTGTGATCTTTTATCCCATTGCTGAACAATTCTCAGCACTGAGCAATTCCCCGTATCACCCCACCAGTCTAAAAAGAAGCTCTCCCCATGCTTATAGACAAAGATCTGGCTGATGTGATTTATGTCTACTACATATCCGAGCTGGCTTGCCACAAGCCTCTGCATTTGGGCTAGTGCTGGAAACCACACAGGAGCATCAGCTAATGTGAAACAGAACCCACCTTCTCAGCAGAATGGGGTCCCCAGAGCCCATCTTCCCATTCCCGGCTCCCCTGGCTCAGCACCTGCTCCCCCTGCCAGGCAAGGCTGTGGTTTGTGATAGCCAAATGCATCAACAGCTGACGGTGCAGCAGCATTAACCAGAGACATTCCATCCCTGCTCCTCCTAGTGAAATGGGGGGGGGACCCTGGGAGAGCCCTGGGGAGGGATGGAGACAGACCTTTGCCAGCCAGAGGTGCTCATCCACCTGCTGCAGAGCATCCAGGGGAGCCTGAGTTGGTCCAAAATCTCAAACATTGGAGAGTTTTCCTCCAGCCAAGAGCTTCCACTATGAAGAGCTATCAGTGAAACACTTGTGATGCAGTTCAGCTGAGTAAAATAAATAAAAATGACTAATGACTGATTAAATATTAAAGGATCACTTTATTTTTGCAAATACACAGACATTGCACACAGCTGAAATGGCCAAGGATAGATAAGATGTCACCAGGTTCTTCCTTGTGCTGGAACATCTGGATAGAGACTTCTGCTTCCTACCAAGACAGAGGTGGGTCCAGCAACCATCTCCGTCAGCTGCTCATATGCAGATTATTCCAACAGAGCTCCTACAACCAAGACAGATAAACTGAGCCTCCAGGCCACACTGTGACAGTCTGACCTGTCTGTGTGTACAGACATTGCTGTGCCAAGCAAGCAGATTCACTAGCAATTGCTTCGTCACGCTGTGGGACTCCCCTCACTCCCTCACCTCCCTCAGAGATATGCCAGAGCCATCTAATGAAGTTAAGATAAATATTTCCTCCTACTGCCTATTAACACTGGCTAGAGGGGAGCTCCTTCTCTCACTGGTCCTGCCACAAGCCCAGATCGTTTCACTGGCTCCAGTAGCCCATCCCCATTCTCTTGGGAAACTTCTCCCCATGTCCTCCTGGAGATCCCCCAGGTGCTCCTGGTGCTATTTGTCTCCCCACCTGCAACACAAAGGGTTACAGTGGTGGGTAAGAGCTATTGGAGAGGATGAAGCAGGCTGTTCTGGGGGTCTCGCAGCTCTGGGTGCTCTGGACCCATATCTACCACTCCGAACCCATGGGGAAAACAGATGAAACACATCACCACGTACCAACCAGAGCAGCCTTGCTGCAGGATGCAGCGTTGAGCTAGAGGAAAACAAGGGATTGTATGGACCAATGTCCAAGTCCCATGGCTGAGACATGGGAGCCCCAGGCTGAGCAGCCAGCACACCTCCAGACAGGGGATACATGTGAAGAGTGTGTGGCCACTTCACAGACAGTTTGCACTGGGAAGAAAAGACACATTTAGTTGTGAAATAATTCTCTTGGCACCATCTGGTTTTTGCTCCATCCCCAAAAGCACGCCGGAGGGCCATCCTGATCCTAAACACAACTTCCCTCAGAGTTATTGCAACTGAGCAAGAACATTTGTCTCCGTGCTAATTTTATTTTTTGGTGAGGAGTCCAGGAGGCACCGCAGCATCACATGTGCACCAGTCCCATCTCTGGAGGACCCCAAGAGAACTACTGTGCTGTGCCCAACCCTTCCACTGCCTTCTCCAGCTGGCTACAGCCACTGCCCATCTATGAAGAGGGATGTTGCTCAGTTAAAATCCTGGTTATTAGGAACTTAAAGGGAAAGGAAAGAACAAGTGCCAAATGGAGAAGGATAAAATCAATATGGGGAGAGCTGTTATTTAAGCTTCTGAGCTCCGGGGTATTACAAACGTTGGAGAGCAATGAAATAAAAATGATACATAAAGTGACAACATCATCTTGTCTGTATAACTGACGCCCTTAGCAGCTGTTTGGTCTGAACAACAGAAGTAAATCCAAATCTGTGCCTGCTGCCCAGGGCTGTCTGGCACTCCTAAGGGGGCAGTTTGTGATCAGAGAGAGAGGAAATTACAGGATATTTTTGCCAACTGGATCATTTTTAACCTCCTTTGGTCACCGTGCCCTGGAAACCCGAAGGATCGCATAGTCAGCAACCCAGTCCAGGGACTGGCACACCAGCTCTTTTAGAAGATGTTGGATCTTTGCTGCAGGTGAAGACCCTGTGGGGCATCCCAGCAGCGTTAGGGGTACAGGGTGGCAGTGGGGCTCCCTGCGCACAGGAGCCAGCCTGCTGCCATGGCCAGGACCTGCCCTCACAGGACACCAGTCCCTTGGCCAGCTGTGAGCCAAATTGCACTGCACGGGTGACACTGGGGAGAGATCTTGCAAAACAGGAGTGGAAACACTAGGCTGGTGTGAAAAGTGTCCTTTTCTTACCTCTGAGGCTTTCTGACACCCTCTTATCACCCTTTAAAGCTTCTCCACACCAACACAAAACAGAAACGTTTTTATTTCTATCTATTGGTGGAAAATCGAGATAATATTTTTTTTTTTCAAACTTTCTCTGCCTCTCCATCATCTCTCCTCCTGTTGACTAGACCTTGGAAGCTTGTCAGCCCTCCCAGCTCTGCCTGCAAGATGCTCCTTGATGCCAGCCCCCCAGCACATCCTCCTGCCCGGGCCTGCGTGGGTACCACTGTGGCCTCTGGCAGTGGTCGATGGTCCCCCCACAGCCGCTTAGGGCTGGGCTGGGCTGCCAGACAGCAGAGATGGGGAGCGAGCCACAAAATACAGTGCTGGGTGCTTTGGGAGGCAGAGGGACACCTTGGAGGATGCAGAGTTTAAATACTGGGTTGCGGGAGGATGCTGCAGCAAGGGGATTCGTACTGCCACCTTAGGGAAAGAAAAAGAAATGCTTAACCTGAGAGCGGGAAGCAATGTCGCTCTCGTCTTGGGTTGAAGACCATCTCCTTCAAGGCCAAGGCAGGAGTTTAACCTTCCCGGCAGTGCGGGGAGCTGGGGGAGACCAAGTGTGTTAACCCTACTTATAGCAGCGCTTTGCAGCTGCTGCTGCATTAACCCAGCTCTGGGAAATCGCCTGGCCCCGCTCCAGCACAGGCAAGCAGAGGCTTTTAGCACAGCCCAGCCATTACAGCACCATGCGTTATGGGTTTGCTGGAGGGAGAGGAGCCGCCTCTGGCTCCCAGAGCACGGTTTAACCTCCCGGAGATGCTCGGGGATGTGCTGGCGGAACGTGCTGGCAGAGAGCAAACCGGCGCCAGAGCTGAACAAGGCAGTGTAGCCACGTCCACCGGTACTGGGGCAGTGGGGATGAACCCAGCGGTGGGCTGGGGCTGGGGTGGCCAAGCTGGATGGAGACAGGGAGGGGACAAATGCTCTTTTTTCCTTGCTCACCTTGGCATGCCGCTCCTAAACGTGGGGAAATCTGCCGTGGCCTCCAGCCCTTTTCTGCCCAAATTGCCTTCCCTGGGCTTCTGCTCTGGGCATTTCCCACCTTCTCCCACCCCTGCAGCCCCAGCATGAGCTCACATCTGCTCATATCTGCCTCATGGGGCTATGATTTTCTTCTACTCTCCTGCCTGCACCCAGCTCCCAAGCAGCAGAAGAAATGGGGAAGGAAAAGGGGATTTTTTGGACCGTGAGGTTTCTGAAGGAGATCTGGGATCAGTGCTGCTTTGAAAGAGGGGATGGAACATCAGGGAGAAAACAGGGGGACAGGGATGCAGAATAGGGGATGCTGATAGTGTCACATGGGATGGGATGGGTTCAGGTGCTGCAGGGCAGGAGAGAGGGCTGCACTCTGTCTGGAGAGATATGGCATCTGGGAAAGGTCAAGGCTGCAACTGTGGCTTGACAGGGCAAGGAGCTGCTGACAGACACATTCATAAAGTAAAGGTGGACCAGTGGAAGAGAAAGTGTCTAGAGAAACCTGAAATCATTGCCTGCTCTCTTCTGTCCCTGATGTTTGTGGTCTTTCCTGCTTTAGGGGAGAGGTAGAAGGTTCTGGCTGCAGCCACAGACACTGCCTAGCCCACAGGTTTCTCCCAGCCTGTCCAACATTCCTGAATTTTGATGCTTTCCACCTCCTCCCAAGCCCTCATCCACGCCTCTCCCAGCGGTGCTCAGCTCCTGCACACAACCTATTCAAAGATGAGGCATCTTCATGGGTGGTTACACTGCACTTCACCTAATGGAAATATTTGGAGTAGGGAAGAAGAAATGAAAAAGAAATAGAAACAGAAAAACACCTTCCAGACTCTGCCCCTATTTTTGTGAAACTGCAAATAAGTGGCAACAAAAGTGGGGAAATCAGGGCTTTTCCCACTCTGCTTTACACAGGCTCAATTCCCAAAGTGGGGGGAGCATGAGAAACTGGGAGTGCAAGAACAAGGCAGGTACATCTCCCCTTATAGACCTCCCAAAATCTTAACCTGAGAGCGTCGAGGAAAGCCGAGAGAAACTTGCAGAACGGAAGCCTCCCTGTAAGCAGCAGGTTAAGACAGGTTTCCTTGGATACAAGGAGCACTCCAGCTGTTTAGCAAATGGCCAAGATAAAACTCCAGCCTTGCTTTACAAAACAGGCAGGGATTGATGCCACCCTCTTCTGGCTGCCGGGGAGCTGGGAAGAGGATGCTCCAGTGTCGGTGGAGGAGCTGGGCGCTGATCCCAGGCCGAGGGGACACCAGCTGTGGGGAAGGTGCTGATGTCCGCTGGGCTGGGATGTAGGCAACGTGCAGTTGGGCTCTTGTCCTTCATTGACTTTCAGGCTGGTCCTTTGCAAAGTGCTAATCTCTAGTGAGTGGATGAGGAAGGTCCAGCTTTAGTCCAGTGGATAATCCATCTACCTGATGAACGAGGTTCCTTATGGATAATTTAGTGCCAAGGAGGGTGTGCCTGAAGGTTCTGAGGGATGCTCTTGTGTCTACATTTGCATCCCAGGCTGTGTCCCACAATCTCGCAGTCTTCCAAGTTGCCTGGCCAGGAGCTGTGGTGGGCAGCTGCATGCAAAGGAGACTCTCTAGAAGTATCCCTGGCCAGAGAGGTAGAAGGATCTTTCCAAGAAATTAAGAAAGCAACAGGGGCTAGGAAAAGCCTTGTGAGGAGACATGACATGCAGTTTTGTTCATCAATGAAAATATGGTTGTAAACAGCTCCCACAGGAAACATAAGATGGAAGAACGAAACTCATGCATAAAAGAAGGGAGCAGATCTTCTGTCCCTCAAACTCACTCTACAAGCCTGGCCTCCAAATTCCGAAGATTTCAAGATACACAAGCCCAACAAGGAGGTGTTGAGACAGTGGTGACAATTCTGGGAAAGGTCCCTCAATGCCTGTGTGTCCATGGCAGCACAGCAGACCAAAGAGAGCTGGCTAGAAAAAGGATGAAGGGCAGGGAGTGTCCTGTTTATTTGATATAGCACTTTCTTCTGGTTTAAGATGATTATTGTTTGGAGGGGGCTAAGCTGAGGCAAGGACAATCTGCATGGGAGATGAGAATGCCACTAGGACAACTGTCCTAGAATTCATCGGAGTGAAATTTGGCTGGTCTTCAAAAAAAAACCAATGTGGCTACTTTAATATGGGAGTGGGGGGGAAGACATACTACTGGGTATGTCGCTGATAGATGCTCAGTTAACACAGTCCAGCAATTCCCAGGATGATAACAGAGAGCCCTGGTTGGGCTCCTCCAGCCATTTTTCAATTCTGCTGCATTTTTCCCTTCACTTCGTCAAGTCATCGTTAGGGAAATGCTCGAAGATGACACCAGCAGCAACACAAGGGAAAGAAAAGCTTCCACGTCAATGCACATGACTTGACAATGCAAATAGCTTGGGATACACAGTGCATAAGTATATATTATTAAGCAGCAATAAATGAACAAATTTCCCGTACTCGCCTGGTGGGTAGGGGAGGGAGGATTCAGGAAAGACCCAGAGAACCAACAGCCTGAATCGCTCCCTTCTCAGCTTGTCTGTATCGAGTGGCTCATTTGCCATGGGTGTTTGCAATTGATTAGATTAAGATTCTTTGTGCATTCAGGTATAATAAAATAGCAACAATTAAACCTAATAAAACTCAGGTAGTTGTGTCCTACCCTTCTTATGCCTCCTTGTTCCTCTTATAGCATCCCATGAGAGCCCAGGGCACACCTGATAAATTCAAATGAGGCAGGGTGAGGGGACAGCCATCACAGCCCTGCTCTGGATAGTCCCAGATGTCCAAAGACCCACAGAGTAGAAGACAGACAGCAAACTCCCATTCCTGCATTGGCCCAGAGATCAGCCCAGTTGCAGAGGTGGCCTGGGATGGATGGGTTGGGACTTAGCTGAAGGACTAATAATAGGAAGCATGGGGAAAATATTAAATATGGGTCTCCCCAGTTACAGATAGGCCCCAGTTGAACAGATGAAGCTAGATGGAAAGTAAGAGCTCACCATGCTTCTGAGGACCAGATGACACAGAGAAATCCCATAATGTCCTCTTGAAGATTGGCCCTGATGTGAGTTGGCAATTAGGTGCTCCCAGTACTGTCCCTAAAGAAGTGGGAGACGCAAATGTACTCAACAGGCAACACCGTAGAGAGACCCCATCAAGGTGTGGGTCCAGTTCTATGGGTGCACATGCAGGCTTCTAACAGCTGTAGTGGTGGGAGGAAGGAACAGACCTTTGGATGACCTTCTTGCAAGGTCCAGCCACCACCTTGGAGCATCTGTCACCAACAGGGCGACACTCTTATGCACACAGCAAAGGGACCAAGGCCACATCATGTCGAAGGCAGGGCTTAGGACCTGAGGAGTTAGATGGGGAGCACTGCATTTCTTCCCCAGAACTGGATGAAGAGTGTGTGGTTATGAGCATGGCCATCAATGAACCACAAAGCCTTTTAGCATCCATTATTTGCAACTGCTGCTGAGCAAACAAATGCGACCACATCAGTCACTGGGCCCATCCCCAGATGAAAGCTGCTCACATCAGCCAATGCCTCACCCCCAGGAAAGAATAGCTGACCCTGAGGGACCGTGGTACAAACCCATCCCCCTTTCCCTTCTGTAGGCTTGTCAGGAAGAGAAAGAATGGGGTATTTCACCTCTCCCTTCTTCTATCATGCCACCTTCAAGGGGGTCACCATGGTCCTTGAATGATCAGTGTGGGCCACATCTTGCTGCCCATGTCAGCTGAGTAAGTCCCACTCATGGGCAGGTTTGGGAGGTGTGTGCACATCCCCACCAAACCCCTGTTTGCAGCCAAAAGCATGGAACAATGGAGGCCCCCAGTGTGGGCACAAACACTTAGAGGCCAGATCCACGTAAGGACCTTCCTTCAGCCCCACACCACCTGCGTGCACGTAGAGGAGGTCCAAGGCTGGGTGTCAGCTCAACAGAGGTCAAAAAGATGAGGCTTTCCCAAGCATCCAGGGGGATTTGGCTGGCATCCTAAGGGCTGGTTTCACTGAGCAGATACTGGGCTCCCTTGGCAAAGCAGACAGCAAAGAGCCCTGCACATGCCTCTTCCCAACCACAGACCTGCCATGGCTTCAGAGCAAAGGCTCATGCTTTGCCAGCACACTTGGGCCCCTGCATCCCTCCGCCTGCTTGACTGTTTATCCTTAGGTTGCCAGCTTAACAGGATGGTTTATTTATTTATTTATTTTATTGGTCTGTCTTTCTTTTATCCCCCTTCTATCCTTCTCTCTTCCCTTTTGTCTTTTTTTTTTTTTTATGAGTTGTGCTGCACTTCTTGGTAAAGCACTTTAATCCATTTTAATGCCCCAGTTCTGCTCCTCAGTGACAGCCTGGTGGTTAGTCTAATGCGTCCCGCTCACCTCGGGGTTACTAATGAGGTCACGGCGAAGGCAATCTCCAAACTGAATAATTCACTAATCAGATGCTGCAGACTCCAGTGGTAAAATTTATTTCTGACACCTAAACAGCAAATGGGTTTGTGGACACAAACGCACGCACACGTGCCTGCACGTACACTCCTCTTTTTCTTTCTTCAGAGCTATTTCTGGTGAATTGGTGCTATGCCATGCATTTAACGACAGGTCTCACCAAAAGGAAGGCTGGCTCGTCCCGAGCTCAGGGCAAGGAAGGATTAGTGTGATGGGTGGGTTCATTGGGCAGCTCCATGGGATGGCAGATTGAGTGTGATGAAAAAAAGATTTGGGGATGTAGGCACTCTCGTGCCATGTACAGAGACTATCTGCTGCCAGTTTTCTCCTAGTCTTAACATGGGGGGAACTGCCTGGACAACCACCTGGAGGGACTCACCATGGATTCAGACACGGGGATCTAAGGGACTAAGGAATAGCTTTAGTCTTTTTTATCTTTATACCTAGAAAATAGCAAAAACATGCATTGAATTGAAGCATCTATCCTGTGGAAGAGTTGGTGCTGGCATTGCTAATATCATACTCTATCCCCTCTGTGATAAGTCTCCTAGATCTCTGCTCACCTCTGCCACTTTGTATTATCCAAATTACATTGCGGGAGTTCTCTCTTGTCCTTTTTCTGTATTTAAAGCAATGTCCGTTACTTCTACAAGCCACCCCCAAGCATCTCCAAGAGAGAAAATAATAATAATCCAATTAATTAGTATTGTTAATAATAAAAGTCACAGGGAGTCATTAGTAATAATTAACACTCCATATTCCTGGAGGAGGCAGCAGTCCAAGAAACTTTGCTTTTCTGTTGCTAAGCCAGAAAACAGGTGGCTGTTGTTGTTACATGCCTGGTGGGTCCTCAGCATGGGGTGTATGTTGGCAAAACTTCCCCCTTGCCTTGGATCTGAACCAATACTGCCTCAGCAGAGAGCCAGAGCTGGAAAGCCCTGGGAAGCTCCATCAGTGCCACCCATATCTGTCCTCTGCCATAGAGGGGCTGTGTTTGTCCTCAGAAATTGCTGGTCCTCCTCCTGATGGTTCTTATTCAAGAGAGGGAAAGAAGGTCTGGAGCTGTTCGGGTGGCAAACAGCTCTGTGGATAGGAAATACAAGGGTTGCAGGTGACTAAAATCTGTTTGAGGAGGATCTTATCAGGCACAGGAGGGCTGAGACACCTATTCCAGCTGTATTTGGGCTGTGCTGGGGGGGAGAGGACACAGAGCTCTTTCAGAGAAGATCATCTCCCCATTGAAAGTATAAGCTGAAGCTGCTCTGAAAAGGAGTGGTGAGGACACAGCAACAGAGCTGGACACATGGAGGGGCCCATCCAGGAGTCTGGCTGAAGGAGGAATAACTGCTAGACCTGGCTGAAACATTGCTGCAAGCTCTGTCCCAGCCAAAATGTTTCTTGGAAACAAGCTGGTTTCCACAGCCAGGAAAGGTGAGAGGACACGAGGGACCAGGTCTGCAGATGGAGCATTAGGGATGTGGGATGCTGAAGTGTCCATGAGGGAAAATAATTCTAACAGAGAGAGGATTTAAATCTGTGCTCACCAGCCCAGCCCTCATCTCTCAGCACCCAAAGGTTTGGTTTTCCCCAGAAAAGAAACAAACAACAAAATCTGAGAGTGGTGGCAACTTTGGCTTTCTCATCCAGTGGCCAGCTCTAATAATTACACAGCTAAGTGCTCATCTGTGACAGGGCCTGTACAAATTAACTATATGGTTTGGCACATCACCCCTTTCCTGGAGATCCAGAAGATGATGCTAATCGCAAATCCCTTGCACGCTGGCTAGAGAGGCCAGGTACAGGAGAGGTGGCTCAGTGGGCATCCAGGTCCCACAGCCTGGCACTGAAATTCCACGTGCAAACCTTTTTGATAACTCATCTCTGGTGTGAGACACTGCCAGGGTGGACTGAATGGTTCTGAGTGCCATGCTAGCAGCACAAGGGATTCATGGGTCTAAAGAGCAGCACAGGTCTCCCTCCGGTTTACAGGTGCAAGAGGAGGAAGAGCGGATTGCGGTGGAGCCGGAGCAGCTGCGGCCAGTGGGGTTCCCTGCCCCAGACACTCACAGTCCCGGCCGGGGAAGAGCTGCTGGGTGGTCACGGATGTCCCACCCCCCTGCCTCGCATAAAGGGTCGAGCAGGGGCGAATGAGCTCATCCCCACCAGAAATCACCCTTTGATGTCCCCCCGTTCCCCTGGGGTGCGGATCACATATGGCCCAAACACAGAGCAAACCCTAAGATGCAACATGAGGAGGGAGTGAAATTCCCTTTGCTGCTTCCTTTTGGTAACGCTTTCATGCTGACCCTTTTTGCAGTGGCGTTTCAGCAATGCCTCGTTTTATGGCTGGGGATGAGGAAGCAGTAAATTCAGGTTCCAGGCGAATGGCTAACACAGTATGGAGCCAAAATGGCGTGGTGATGAAATGTCTCAGCACAAGCTACGACCTGACAAGATGCCATCTTTTCTGAAAAAGGGTCCACAGCAAAGTAGCATAAGCTCTGGGGAGGGGGGAAGCATGCAAGGAACAACATCGAGAATAAAATGAGGCAGGCACCACAAGCACAACAAGGTGGTGAAAGGGAAACCTCAAGCCCTGGAGAATCCAGAAGAAAAAACCCTCACCAACTGGAGCAGGGTACCAGGGGCCAAGAGAGCCTCCTCTGAGTGCCAGGCACTGCCAGGCTCCCCACCCAACTGCTGAGCAAGATTATGTGATAAATGATTGCATTAGTCCGGACAGCTTCTCATTTTCCTCCAATCTGGCCTGTCTGCCCTCTTAGCACGGGGCTCCTGATATCATTTCTCCCTTCACTGACTTCATTTTTCCTGTTAGGTTGTCAAGCTGTCAGGGGGAAGAAAGGAGAAGCATGGACAAGGCTGTTACTGTCTGTGCTCTGAGAATGTCCCGTGCCTCTGCTCTCCCTGCTCTCCCTGGCCCATCCTGGGCACGTGCCTTCTCACCCTCTGCTCATCTTCCTTGGAGACTTCCCTGGGCACCACGCATATCCTCACTTCAGCTCAGGAGAGAGTGGCTGCCTCTGCCTCCGACCATGACAAGGATGCAGTGGGATATTGTAGAAATTAAGGTTAGAAGGGGTTTTGCAGACACTCTCTGGCTGAAGAGTTATGCATCGATGACAGTTTTGGAGAAAAAGGCTTATGGCTGCTGTGTTGGGGTGCACAGACGATGCCTATGAGCTCTTCTGAGTGAAGCAGATGCTCCTGTCCTGGTTGATTGTTGATGGAGGGAACCAAACTGACGGTGGGAACCAAGCCAAGCTTGTTCTAGTACAGCTTTCTTCTTTTCTGTACAGCCTGCTTGACATTTCTGCTGTGAAGACAAAATGGGGAGGTTGGGGGAAAATTAGTTTTCATCAGTCTGCTGTGTAGTGTTCTTCTTGGCATCCAGGCAGACATCCCTCCTGGCACCAAGTAGCACTGTGGAATGAAGGTGGTGACTCCATCAAGTCTGTAGCTCCAGGGTCCTCTGATCCAGACCAGGGAGACTGTTGGGGTGAAAGAGCCCTGTCACCTGGCATGTCCCCAGCTCCTCCTGAGGCTTAGGGGGATACTGGAGGAGGAGGTGGGTGAGCTTGAGGCTTTGCCTGATCTGGAGAAGAGACACACAGCCAGAGTTGAGCATTTGGATCTCTCCTGGGTCCTTCAGGCTAAAAAGGTAATGGTCCAGACAACATTTTCGCTACCCTGTTCCCCCACATGGAGGTTTTTGGAAAACCCAACTCTTGAATTTGATCTCCAGAGATAACATTGTGCCTCTACAGCAGCACTGTCAGTCAATATGTTCTTCCTAAACACCAATGTCTTCAAGTTCAACTATCCCCTAGGTGGAGATCACAACTGCATGTGGAATTGGACTCTTCCCTCCTAATCCCAACTCTGTGAGGGATGTTCAACAGCTCCCCTGTGTTCTGCATCCCTGTTTCTCCATTTGCTAAAATGGCATGATAATAATATTTGCACCTTCTGTGCATGCCCAACACAGGTAACATGCTGTGAAATCCTTGGGTGGAAGATGTCCCATAGCTGCCATCTTCTCACTTGAGCAAAAGCAGCATTGGGAGCGATGGTTCTGGTGTCTGCAGTATTTCTAGGATGTTTCCCTTCTTCAAAGTGCCTTGCAAACATAAAATAACTCTCCTAACCCCCTGTGAGGGAGCTGGGGAAGCCTAATTATTCCTAGTAACAGACTACTCCTCATTTTCGTTTAGCACAGAGTGAAGAGGCACTTTCACGTCTCGCTACCCCACCCCACCCCTAGATAGCATTCCTTCATATTGATATGAGGGTTAACAGCCATTTGTAATCGCATTAAAGAGGTGGTTTAATTCCAAGGAGGCCCATTCCCTGGCCCCACTCATTCCCCCTCCACTGCAGCTCAATGAGCAGATCAAACAGCACCAGTTCCGACTTGGAGATTGATTCAGGACAAGGGGAACAGATCTGTGGGCTGGGGCATGGTGGAGACCTTGTCCAGCATCCTGCTCCACCAGTAGAAATCTTTGAAAACATCTTTGAGGAAGGTCTGAATGAGAATTTTGGGTACCAGGAAGCGGGGGGGTGGCTGCAGGCAGGGCCGGGCAACCATGTGATGGGGGAGTCCGGTGACCTGGGCCATTATCACTGTGCTGCTGCTCTGTGGAAAGTGCTGAGCTGAGGAAATGTGGGGGATTTTGGCTTTTCAATACGAAGAAAAAAGCTACCTTCCCCACATGGGGTGGGAGCAGCTGCTGGGAAGGACTGAGGCAGGATAACAATCCGCACACCCATATTTCAGTATTATTTAGGGTCTAGGCAAGAGGCCAGCAGGCAGAAATTGCTAAAAAATGCTTCTTTCC
This sequence comes from Tyto alba, assembly GCF_018691265.1. Classification (NCBI taxonomy): domain Eukaryota; kingdom Metazoa; phylum Chordata; class Aves; order Strigiformes; family Tytonidae; genus Tyto; species Tyto alba. The sequence goes on from NW_024881317.1 coordinate 8,792,851, forward strand.
TCTTCAAATACCTTCCCTGCACCCCCGCATTAGACAGCTTCTTTAGCTGTTTACCTGCTAGATGGGTCTTTTTATTGAACTTGTCAATATTTGCATTTGCACCCTTTGAAGCAGGTAAAGCTTGAATAAAATGGCAGAAATCAGGTGGATCTGAAAAATTTCCACACACATCAACTCTCCAGATTCGACAGATGAAATGTAATTCAGGAGGAGAAAAATCTTCGCTGGAGCAAGGGGTCAGCTCAGAAGGAAGATACAGAGACATGGAAGATGTCTGGGAGATTAATTGCTAGATGTGGAGATGTGGGTTTCCCGAGGAGCCGATGCTTCAGCAAGGCACTGGCAGGACATGGAGAGGTAGTTGTGGGATACCACACTCCTGCCACAAATGGGTGGCACCCCCAAGATGGAGGTGATAAACCCTGATTGCACCACAAGAAGGTGCAGCCCCAGAGGCTGCAAAGCCTCCCAGCTCCTCTAAACCAAATTTCTGCCCCTTAGCTCTCCTAGCTGTCGCCACCGCCTTGCCCCAACCACACTGTTACCTGTGCTGCCCCTTTGGGGACTGTTTTCAGTGTTTGACTGTGTTTCCTACCTGCACAAGGCACTGGGCTGGTGTTTGGGGAGGTTGGAGCAACACGAAGGGGTCCCCCAATTGCCTGCCAAGGGGTCCCCACTCAAGCATGCTGGAAGGGGAGAGGACTCCTCTGCAAAGACAAGATCTCATAGTTCCTGGTGTATTTTCAGATATTTAATCTCTCAGAAGGAGACATCAGTCACTGCAGGCACTGACGTGGTGTCAGGCTGCTGTTTGCTGACAGTAATTGCTTTTTCTCTCCCCCTTGCTGGAGGGAAACTGAGGCTCCCCTGTTGCTGACCCAAACAGTCTCTTCTGTCTCACTGGGGCCAGCGTGGCAGGTCCAGGGCCGGGCCTGGGGAAGGAGATACTCTCCATCCTCCTTTGCTACCTTCTGGTGAAGCTGGGCTGCCTTTCCATGGTACACGTTCCCTCTCCTTGCTGCAGTTCTGGGACATGCCCTGCCCAGCCCCTACAGAGACACGGCCCTGGAAGGGACCTTGTGGGTTGCAAAAAACAGCTCTGCTAATGAGGAACTGTGTCAGCCCCTAATCCTTACCAGCCTCCTCTCTTAATTCTTTCAGGCACAAAGCTCTGGTGTTTTTCCCAGTTTTGTCTCCTCTTCTGGCTGAAGAGAGGCAGGGACAAGGTGGGGGACAGATCCCAGGATTGAAGTCCTCCATGGTCTGCAGGATCCATGCTAGGCCAGAGAAACCAGCAGATTTATTAAGGGTACAACTAGGTCTCTGACGCAATAATTTCTTCTCCTGAGCTTGCCAGCTCAAAGGCTGGTGATTCCCCTTGTTCATCCATGCTGTCTCCATCCTTCCTCCAATGCTTTCTCTCCCCTGGAGACCTGCAGGACTCAACACCACTGAGGCTCACAGCCCCCCTAGGCACATCTGAGCTCCTCAGTGGCCTGTGAGTCCACCTCAAAGGCTTTCAAACAGGTCACATCCCAACCAGACACTCAAGGAACTCACTTTGTTTCCCACCACATGCCCCTAGAGTCTCTCTGGGATACCATGGAGTCTGAGTTTAAGGAGACAGAAGCTATCATTAACGAAAAAATATTCCCATCTGTTTTCTTTCAATCCTCTGGAAGGAGGATTCAGCTGTCCCATGGGGAATGGCTGATCTGCATTTTGACAGGGACACAGGGCCCAGTGGACCATGTAAGTATCAATTTTCCAGAGTGGGCAGATCATGTGTAATTATAGACCATGCCAGGGTTTACGGCTGTGGAGAATCTCTCTGACTGACACTAAAATGTTTATGAAGTTGTTTTGAACTTTTTCCAGGAGTAAGGGATCCAGCGTCAGCCATCCTGTCCCTCTTTCTTTCACACCAAATACAAGATCACCCCATGCTTAGGGTTAAGCCTTGAGGGAAGAGTAGCCAAGCAGTAAAGGGCTATAAATGCCAGAAAAGCAGCGTAGGACCTTGCCTCCCTTCTCCAAAACAATGTGCAAAAAGCAAGAGATTGGGCTGAAGCCCCTGACAGCTCTAAGAGGAGACTATAGCTGAGAGGTTGCTTAGGGCTTGGCCATACCTATCAAGCCCTGAATATAAGCAGATTACAAAACAATTCCAGGATACTGGAATGGATGAAGATGGACCCCAGGATCTCCTCTGTTATTTCTTCTGTCTCCCCAGCACCAATATTTTGCCAGGACCAACTCCAATAGCAACTAAGCAAGTGCAAGTACAGTCTTGCTTCATGAGCTGGAGAAGATGCAGGTCCTCCCACTGGTTGCTACTGGGAGACTTGACCTCGTGTGCCCTGGCACAGAGTCAATCTCCACTGAGCCTGGTGCAAGCAGCATGGAGAAGGTCAGAGCTATCTTCAGGAACTCAAAGCCAGTCCAATACTTTGGCAACAAGCCTGGCTAAATGGTCCTCCCTTCAAGCACAGCTCCCTCCTCACAGAAGTCCTCATCTATCATAAATTCTCTGTGAATTACGAGGAACAAGCCACGTGAGACACAAGGCAGTCTCCTGAGAAACGTTCAGACTAAATCTAGGCTCTCCAGTGAGTCAGTAGCAAAATAGGTGAGAAAAAAAAAAGCTTTTAGAAAAAAAGTGAGACATTCTGAGAGAAGGAAAAAAGCCCTTAGAGCAGACATTTAATAGCACGGTCATAAAACAGTAGAATAAAACAAGGACATGAAGTAACAGGATTGGTGCAATCTTTTCTAATTTCTGAATCACTGCCTCTTCTGGGGCCCATAAGCGTGCACTGGGGGAGTCCACCCGAGCCCACCTCACCTGGGTAACCAGTCAGATACATCCACACTGCTATCTCCTTCCCCAGCCCTCCTCCAAACACCCCCCAGAGCATCACACCCACAAACAGTGGGACTTCTCCAAGCCCAGGATGTCTCAATAAGGGGACGCTGGTCGGTGGAGCAGCAATGGTTTCAGACGGCCCACTTGTGCCATTCCCAAACAGCTACCTTCATGTAGACACTCTTTGTAGGAGAAGAGAGATTTCCCTTCCAGAATAATTACTCTGCTTGGAAGCACACTAATTAGCCTGGAACAAAGTAGCTCGAGTGTCCGCATGGGGAGCTATTGTGGAATAGCTTATTCTGTCAGAACTATTCTGGGCAATTTCCTCTCACAAACAGGCCATGAGATTTAATTTTCCTTCTTTCTACAAAGAGATGAAAGGTCTGTGCTTACCAACCCCAAATCTTCCCAGTCTTCCCTGCCAGGAGCAAGCAATGGGTGCAAGTCGTCCTGAATTCTCCTCTCTTTGGTACTCCCTAAATTCCCTTTTTTTTAGGGGTGAGACATAAATCAGGAAGATTTACACCACCAGGACTCTGGATCCTTTCTAAAGGGTGAGGTCTAACCCAGCATAAATTAACCCAAACAATGGCAAGTGAGGACAATGTTCTGAGCATCCCATGAACATGCAGAGGACTTACACAATACTTGTTTACCAGACAAAGGACAGAGAGGAAAAAGACAACGCCAAGTGGCTCTGTAAACAGAAGTACCCTCTTTTAACTCAGATTTCAAGAAATGCATTGTGCGTTTCATTAGCCTGTAATTAAATTCATCCTTCCCCAGCATGCGAGATGGCAGTGAAGAAGGGAAGATACTGGATATTAGGCAGAAGAGAAGAAAAACCCATGGTGTTCATGGGGTTGGAAAGTGGGAGGACACTGGGGACTGTTTGGTGGAGCCTTTAACACCCAGGTTGCCCCAGTGATGGGCAAACTGGTGAATATCAAGATAGACCCACCTCTAGTATAACTGTAGCCTTCTCTCCTGGCTCTTCTGACATCTTCTTGGCCTGATTAATTTTCTTCATCTCCCTCCACACACAGCAGGCCTCACAGATACTGAGAGGGAGAGCAGACTAGAAACACAGGAGTCACTTCACAGCAAAGTAGGAGGCATGGGAAGGACCAAGACCAGCTGCTCCAGGAAGCAAAGCAGAGAGTGGCTTCAGCTGTGGGTCCAAAAAGGCTCAGAGAGAGCGCTGCCAGCCTGGGATGACTGGGAACACCTGGGACATGGTACATCACTGCAGGGACAGGAGGGGACAGCCAGGGAGCCAGAGGGCTTTGGAGAGCAGAGGAGAAACCATCCACTTTCTGCTTGGTAAAAGTACCACCGCTTTGGTTTCACTTGTACCTGATCTTCTCAACACCTGTTCCACTTTATGACAGCTCCCTTATTTAAAAATAAATCCTTACAAAAAAAAAAAAAAAAAAGAAGAAGAAGAAGAAAAAAAAAAAAAAACAACTCTGCAATTTGTTCCTCCAAGCTGGGCTGCCTTTCTGGCCCTGATTTTATCAGAGTGGAGACAGGCTGTCCTTGCAGAATGATTTTACCATCTTGAAAATGATTACAGAGCTGCACAATGCCTTCAGCTCACCATGTAACGATATTTTTATATGCTGTCTCGTTAGATCGCTGCCTGGGTTGAGGATGTTTTCAAACATTGTCTCTTCATGGTCGGCGTACCACAGTACCAGGAATAGGGTGACGAATTGGAGGGAGTTCAGAGGGCAGCGGCAATAATCAGAAATCTGATTTACAAGGAAATGTTAAGAAAGCTGAATCCATTTTGCTTAGCTAGAGTGGAGAACTGAGCATCCACCCACAAAGCTCTGGAAGGGCAAGAGGCAGGTGCTGGGAAGGTGGTACCTGGTGTAGAGGTAGAGGAAAAACTAGTAAACAAAAAAGCACTTTGGTGCTTATCCAAAATGATTTGTTTTCAGCAGATCTGGTATGGATCCATGGAAGGATTGCTGCTGGAGGGACAGGAAAACTCAGCTGGAAACATTAGGGAAAAATTACTCCCTGGAGAATAGTTCTGCTTAGGTCAGAGATGTATATTACAAGACTTACTTGGTCTCATTCTCGTCCAACCTCTCTACTTCCTAAACCACCATTGACCAGCAGCGACAGCCAGCCATTAGTGACCCGAGCTGCCACCAAACCTGTGCTCAGAAGGTGGTGGGATCCAGAGCTCACTGTCACCCCTCGGAGTCACCTGAGACCCCTGTCCCCCAGCCCTGGGTAGGTCACAACACATGCCTGAATGAACTGGAATTATCCCTGCAAATAGAGTTCATGGCATGTTGCACACTTGTTTTTTCCCCCCCCCCCCTTTATAAATACATGTGCTATGGCACGGCTGTGCTCCATGAACCAAGGGTGTGAGCAGCCTGTGATTAGAGGAGAACGGAATGCTGATTATGGGTTAATTAGCTAGGCTAATAAACTGCCTGCAGCTTCGTTTAGAAGAGAAACTGTATTTCATCGCACAGAAAACAGTGACGAACATGGAGGGAAAGACTGTTTTTCTTAGAAATGTTGAAATTTGGCCCCTGGGAAGGAGGGTGTGAGGAAAAGAGATGCCCTGCGCAGATGTAGGACACCGGTGGATGACACCAGGTGAAGGGTCTGAGTTCATCCCTGCTCCTGCCTTATGGCTGGGCTGGAGGAGCAAATTGGGGCTGCTGGAGGGACTGGGGGAGTCACGGGGGGAGGAAAGCTAAAATTACGTTGATGAGAAACATTATCTCTAAACATGGCCTCCAGACATGGCCAAAGGTGGGTTGGGACCCGGCAGGGAGAGCATCTCAATGAGATAGGGCTGGGGGGAGCCCCAGAAGGAGCCAGGATGAGGAGCAGGAGCTGAGGGGCAGAGCACTTGTGGTGGTGGAGAAAGGCAAGCAGTTCGGCCAGACCTAGCCAGGGGAGCAGCATGTGTGTGAGACCACAGGAAAGGGACAATCCTGCCTGCAGGAAGGATTAAATGATCTACAGTACTTACACAAAACAGTTGTTTCTATTGCTCATTTCTCTCTGAATCAGACGTTTAGAGGTTTATCTGAAGTGACTTTTCTTTCTTTCCTTCTTTCTTTCTTTTGGTGGAGGAGATGGAAACCCCAGCACCAGCCCTCACCTTCTCGGTGGCATTTCTGCTCCCAGATGTCCTCATGACAATGAGGTGCCCTGGAAAAATCCAAGCTGGCTTTACCAGGCTCTTTCCATGGACCAACCAGACTGACACCACATCAACCATGGCCCCATGTGGGGCTGGTTATCTCTAATTCAGCATCTTGGTCCATAGCTCAACTGTGGGCAATGCCCCTTTCCCCTTTCCCCCTGTCATGATGGGAGCATATGTGCAAGGCTCTGGCATCAAAATAAATCACATTCCAGTGTATTAATAATGACACTTAATAACTTCTGCTTAATAGTCTCCATATTTGTGTGGGAATCTGTGACAGACGGAGGACTGGACATGCTTTCTCAGCACATGCAGCGTGGTTACCCCATATGTCATGCAGCTTGCAAAAAAAAGAGAGGGACAAACAAATGGCACCCTGGAAAAAAAAAATAATGCAGATTTTAATTGAATTTCATGTTGTTGATAAAAATAGGGCTGACAGCCCTGGAGATCAGAGTCTTCTCATTCTACAGTGGCTATAAGCACCATACGCTCATGGGTATGACCAAATCCTGTCCTAGAGGGTTTGAGAGGACTTCTCTTAGTATGCATTGCATCCTCATCCCTCAGCCACTCTAGGTACCAGGAACAGGCCAAGGATGCATCGCTCCTGAGGGCTGTGCCTTGACCATACCCAAGCCGTACCTGTGGTTTGCTCCATGTACAGACAGCAAATCTAACCCCTGAAGGGTCGGCCTAACATACCATGTGAGTCTAATGAGCCCATTAACAAGCTAGATGGCCACCAGATAACGTCCTGTGTTTAGGATCACACAGAGGGGAGGGAAGTTGGGGACAGCCCCAGAGGGGTTTCTCTCTACAAAGATAGAAGAACTCAATATCTCCCAAGGGGAACACTCATGGGCTGCTGGGAGGGGATGTCTCTGCCAGGTACCCAAGCCGGGTGAGTAAGGGGTCTCCTGCAAGGATCTCAATTAGAGACGGTGCGGGGGAAAGCTGCTGGAAAGGTCCCCACTACATCGGAGGCATGGGTTTCACCTCACTGAGCTCTCACCCATTTGCAGCCTTGTTCCTCTCAGCTGGATTTCCAGCATGGGTTATATTTCTGGGTCTGCTCACCTAATTAAAAACACTCATTTAAAAAATTGCAAAAACAAACAAACTAGAAATCAGTCAAACCTCATCAGTCAAGATGGCTCTGAAGCAACGAGGAGCTACAACCACGGAAAGGCTTTGATTCCCAGACCATCACCCTAGATTTGGTGTGAGGGAAAATTATCTTTCCCACATAGAGGAGGTTGCTATTACAATTTTTTGCAGTCAAAAATCCCTCCCGGGCAGAGCTGCATAAATCCCAGAGCACCTTTCCTTGTTGCAAGGAAGGAGACAGAACCCAAGGTGACTCCTAGGGTCTCAAGGAACGCCACCTCTCAAAACCACACTGATGTTGTCCACCCAACTGTAATGATCCCGGGGAGAATTTTGCCACCTAAACTCCACACATGCGGTTTCAACCACTTAAAACTCCTTCCCTGTGCCTTAAGTAAACAAAGCTAGAAATAATGATGATGAAAATGGTGGTGGTGGGGAGAGAGGTTCGGACATGGTGATTCAAAGGTCTTCCCACAAAATCTTTCTAATTGGGCATTTACCTAAGCTGCATTCCCTGCCACACAAAGCCATTGCTTAAAGAAGTGCACATAGCAAGGCAGTTGCCTTTTTATTTTGCTGGTTATCATTCCTCACTGGAAAAAAAAAAAAAAAAAAAAAGCTATCGCTCTGGATTTTTTATCAGGTTTCAGCCACTCTGCCTGATGTTCAATAAAAGAAAACCTATCTCTGTTAGAGATGAGTAGCCCTTTACAGAACAGTCATTGCCTGCAAAGTAACCTTTAAGCACCTGGCTGTCTCTTAAGTTAATGCAGGTAGAGGATGGAGAGGAAGTTACAGTCACTTCTGTGTTTGAAAAATGCAACTATTTCTCTTAAAATTCAGCAGCCAGCCACACATGCTTTGATTGGTTTCGTTGATGTTGTTGTTTTCAGTTTTCCTGAAATCACTATCTGTCACCTTCCCCCTGCCTGGCTCAGCCACCCGAGTCCCCACGCAGGCAGGAGGAGGGAAGCAGAGTCAGCCCGCGCTTCAGGGACCAGCATCGTATCCCCTTCCCACCACTGATGCTCAGAGCAGGAAACCCCTAAACCTTCCCTTTTAGTAGCTCCATCAGGAGAATGCAGAAAGAGCCAGCAGGTCCCAAGCGAGGGTCAGCAAAGGGGGGCTCTTAGAAGAGCTGGTGTTGCACCCCAAGCCCTTGGTGTGCTGGTCCACACCATCATGGCAGCTCGTGCTGGGACACTCGTGCACCTGATGTGCTCTCTCTGCACATCTTTGGGTGTGACTGTGGCAGCCAGGAGTGGCCTTCGAGTCACAAACCATTCCCTGGTGCAACACACGCCACTAGGCAGGCAATGCCATCCCAACAGGGGACTGGGATCTCTGTGTACCTGCACCTGCAGATGCATCACACACTCTAGGGCTTGCCATGACCATAAGCTCTCCCACTACAACCACCCCAGCAACGTAAGATCACAGCCAGGCTGCTAACATGGGCAGGGTTTGCCTAAGTCTTTATGGCAGGGCCATGTTAGAGCCTTTGGAGGCCTTTGGCATGGCAGCCTAAGATGCCCCCAACCTTGTATGACAAAATCCAACCCTTTTGCAACAGAGGTGGTCCCTGTAGTGCCATCCTCCTTCAGGGACCACCACCAGGCTCAGGAAGGACAACACTCAGGATATGGGGCTGCAGGATGGCCAAACAAGAAGGACACACATGGGTCACCCACTGCCTCCATCCACACACATCCATCCCCATATGCTCCAAGGCACACCAGCAGGGAAGAAACCCCCGTGGCTTTGCTGGTCTGGCACTATGGAGAGGGGTGGCAGAGCCCAGCCAGTGAACACACATGCACCGGAGAAAACCTGAGCCCTCCCCACACAACTCACGCCACCGCTGCATCCTGCGTTAGGAGGGTCAGGATTTAGGGTACCCCTGGCACCTACTACATAAGTGACAAGCAGCTGTCAGCAGCTTAGGGGGGTCTCCGGCTGCCTGCAAATTTCCGCATTAAAGCTGTAAGCTCTCATGTCTCACTTGGGAACAATAAAACAGGATAGGGTAGAGGCTGTCGTGATAAATGGGGCATAAATCACACTTCCCCCCTCCTCCTTCCCCTTCCTTGGGGGGAGGTGGTGCTGCCAGAGCCTTCGTGAGCCCTGCTTCAACATGCTCAGACAGGTCCTCTTCTGCCTGTGCAGTCAATTAGAACTTCATCAGAAATCAATTTGCGAGGCCCAGCTGAGATGTACCTATAGATCAGGCAATGCCAAGTGATTATTACACTAATGGAATATTCCATTGATTAATTGAATATTTAAGTCCTGAAACGTAAGCCCCACTGTCTTATCTGCAGCTTGTTACGAAGCTGAGCAGCAGAGACATTGCACCAGCATGAGAAGCTAACCTTGAGTCTTGCTCTTTTGGGGTGAAAGGCAAATGGTCTGGTCCTGGTCACACAGAAAACATTTTTACCTGTTTGGTAGGCTCCTCAGCCACCCTGAGACACTCCTCTTTCCTGTGGCAGCAAAAATTCCTGCCTTTTCTAATAGGATGGTCCTGGATACTTGTCCCAACTTGGATGTTATGCAGAAAAGGGTGATAAAGCCTTCCAAAACAACAAATGCACCTACAAAAATCACCTACAAAAGCTAATGAAATAGAGAAGATGATGTTGGGTCCATAGCCTGGACTCCTTCCCAGGGCTGTCCAGCTGCCCTCCACAGCTGGGCAGCACCCATCACGCCCACCTCTTTCTCCCATGCACAGCTCTGTAAAGCTCTGCCTTCCTCTGCTTGTGGTGCAGAACTAGATTCGATGGTCCAGCCCCGTCCCGAGGACAGCACTGCTCCTGTTCCCCAAGCCCAGGGAGGAAATCCTTGGTGATTTATTTTCTTTTTTACACACACACATATGCTGGGACTGCAGATAATAGCCAGCGGGTCAGGAGGGCCATCTGAGGGTTTTCTGAGCTCCTCTACCCACAACCCAAGAGCTCCTCCATGCTGCAAAAGCCCCAGGTGTCCAGAGGACAAAGGTGGCCAGATGCCTCCTGCATCGGGCTTCTGGATTCGCCGCATGGAGAGGGCCAGGTTACTTGTTCAGTGAAACACCTGGTTAAGTGCTTTGTTGGACGAAGGCCATAATGACCAAGAAAGATAGAAACAAGACAGAGATGGAAGAGAAGGGAGGGACAGGAGCAGCAAGTGGAAGAGAGGTGGGCTGTAGCTGGAGGAATCATCATCTAAGGGCCCAGTGGTGGGTTAAGGAATATTATCCCCGAATGTTATTACGTGATTAACTCAGTGGAGAGCCATTAACTAGATGAGCAAGAGCCAGGACTCCAGTCTTCTGCACAGAGCTCTTGCTCCCATGCCAGGTGGTGAGGTCTCCTTCCCTGACTTGAAGAGCGCTGGTTCCCTGTGGGTTGGCTGCTGAAAGAAGGAGTCATCCAACCCAGAAAGGTGACCACCATGACAGATGTCCAAAGAACCAGAGAGCCATTTTCTTTCCTCCCAGCAGGGCTACAAGCATCATTGAAGGCTTCTTCCAAGGAGATGGTAGAGGCTACAACAGTGATCATGGTTTTCAGAGAAATTATTACAAGGGTGAAACTGGATCCTTGTTTCCATCCTCTGCCTATCTCTGAGGCCTAAAATGATGTCTGTCATATAACTATAGATGGCAAGATGCACATAGGATCCCTGTTGTTCCCACCTTACCTTCTCCCTGTGCATAGCATCTGCCCTTTTTCCTGCCCTAGGTAGTGGGAAGGACCCTGGAACCAGCCAGACTGAAGGAAGCACATGGAGAACGAACACCATGCCTCGCTTCTGGCTGGAAAAGATCAGGTGCCACCTCTGTGCCTCAACTTCACACCCATCTTTGCACTGCCTTGGTCATCACTGGGGACTCCTGGTCTCCACTGTTTCCCCCAAGGTGTACTGGGGTCTTTGGCCTGACCTCTGGCAGTAGAAGCTACTTAGCTGCTGTCATGGGAAGCAGCATTTCTTTCCCCTCTTTACATATGTTTTTCTGAACAAGAAGGTAAAAGTAAATGGAGAGGAAAAACAAGTATTGATGGAACAGCTTTTTGTCTCACTGAGAGACCTGACCTTTCAGTGGTAGCTTCAAGAAACCTCAAGCAAATGTGCTTTGCTGGCATTTGCTTCAGGTGAATCACTGGGAGTTTTCACCCCCCCTCTCAAGAGATAATGTCTAGATGCTTATTAACTTGCAGGCTTTGGGTGTCTTGGAGACCTGAGGATTCCAGAAATGCCCAGCTGGTGAGATCAGGCTCTGAAAAGACTCCTGCGGTCATGGCACTCGATCTTTCCTTAAGCAGCAGATCCCTACAAAACACAACATTTCTCCTGCTCAGCAGACCCTCTTGCTCTCATGCATGGACCTGCTAACAAGGCTGCAGTGGGACGTGGTTCTGCAATGGCCTCATGCACTACTCGTGGTCTTCAAACCACTCGTTAGTCGCAAAACACAATAGACTCATAAAAGCAGCACGGAAAGATGGGCCAGAAATGAAACACATTCCACTGGGTTTGGGTTTGCATTTGCAGAAGAGAAGACAAAAGTTCATCTGTGCTGGCGTAAAACCCTACAGCCCCTCCTCTCCCACAGCAATAAGGAGCAAAGTGTCCAGCCTGCCTTCCTCGTAGGAGAGAGCTGGTAGTCCCAGGCATACTCCTGATGCCGGGAACAGAGGGGGGAGATCAGGCAGCAGACAGGCTTGTGCTGTTGATCAGAGACAAATGAGACACAGAATGATGGAGAACCCATCTTACCCATCTGGCTGGGAGTTCCCTTAGCCTCTCCTCAGCCAGAGGGATGCGGGAGGCCCACGGCAAAGGTATTACAGCAACAGCGTCCGGACACATGCTGGGGGAGGCATGCAGTCTGTCCAGACACAGGCCTCCATCTCCCGCTGTGCATGGAGCAAGAATCTTTTTGTCAAGCCCTGAAGCATGGCCCCTGGGGCAGAGGGCAGCAGAAGCAGCCTGGGAGTCAGCAGCGCAGCAGGCTGGCTGGTGCAGGGTACCACAGCTGGTTCAAACGGGGGTTGCTGCTGATATGGGGATAAGAGATAACATCGTTTGAGGCTGAGTCGATGCCCCCCAGGCAGTGCACAGAGGTCAAATGCTGTCCCCGTGGCCCCTGCCTCCCCTGCAGCCTCCTGCCACGGGGCTGCTACAGCCACCCAGTGCCCATAAAAATGCACACCATCTTTCCTTCACTCTGCAAAGAGCACAAACATCATTGATTTTAGAAGAAGAATCCACAGGCCTTTCTGCAGAGGTGCTTTGCACAAAGGCAGAAATCCTGGGGCGGTTTTTCCATCCCAGTAGCCCTTCAAGCAGAGCAGCAGGCAGCTCTCCCTTCTCTGTACTCCCCCGGTTGCTCAGCTTCCCCAAGAACTGATCCTCAAGCCATAGGGAGCTGATCCCCCTGGGGTCATGCCAACCTCCCTCCATCCCAGCCTTGCTGGATGAGACAAGGCAGAGGGAGAAGAGGCAGAGACACAGTCCTGCCCACTGCAGCCCCGCAACAGAGACCCAAAGACCACCCCTCTGCCTGGGGAACCTCAGCTTCAAACCTAAAAGACAGGGAATAAAAATGGAGGTATCAAAACCATGGCATGAATTGCAGGGAGATTTCAGACTGATAAATATTTCAGACTGACAACTATTCCTGTCCTTGAAAGTTCATTCATCAAACTCTCAGCAAGGCCTCCACATCTCAGGACCATAAATACTAAGACCTATTTTAACAACTGCTTTCAGTGCGGCCAATACCAAAAGTATAGAAAGCTGTTACAGATCAACCTATATCCTTGCATATGGCGGTGTAATTTATTGCACCTATAAAGGCTATATTCAAATATACTTCTGTTGTAATTACAGTCCCTGACTGTGCGGGATCCATTTGTGAGCTGATTGTACCTTGTTTAGATATGACTCCACACAATGACAACAATTTAGAAACAACGGCAGGCATTAGTACTGCAGCAATATATGCAGCCTCGGTCTTATGCACAGGGAGAGTTTTACTGTCTGACTGTGGAGGGAAAATTTCATCCAAAATCAGAAAAACCTGCTTGCTGTCAGGTGAATAGAAATGCTGGAAGCTTGGAGCTGTGATACTCTCCCCTCCTCAGAGCTGATGCAGTTTCTGAGTGATGCTACACCAGTTCATCCCTTACCCCTGCAATGGGTATCACAAACTCCAGCAAGCAGGAGCAACTCCTGCTCCTCTTTCTCTACAAGCCTCAGACCTCTGAAGGACTTGAGGGATTCAGTTTTGTAGGGTATTTGATAGTTTTCTCCTAAATTAGCCCTGAATTTTTGGGTTGCCCAGATGCTCCCTTCGTGATGGAGCAGTATCAAGATCTTCTTGCTAAATGCCACATCAGAAGGGAAGCACAGAGCCCTTCACTGCACCACATCCTAGTTAGCAATGGACTACAACGATAAAAGGGAAATTTTCTCTGCTCCTTTCTGTCTCACGAAGAAATTTCATCCCCAGATCCTTACACCAGCTCCAGACTGTGACATCCCAGTGCTGAACAGCCTCTGGGCTTTTCATCTCCTACCTCCAAGCACCATATTGGCTACAAGCTCTGTAATCAGAGCCTTTGCCTACTAGGCACTCTTAAGCACATTTCATTCATGAATTAAGTCCCTGACAGCCCATATCTCTATGATCAATATGTTTGTTTATTAGCAGCAGCTGCTGTGTTTTAGCAAAACTGGTGGGCTCCAGCAGAAGCAGCGTGCTCTAACCGCAGAGCAGGGCTTGGGACGGGGAGGAGAAGGACCTCCTGCTGGCAAATGGGAGCTGGGCTGGATAAGATTTCATGCTAATGACCCTTTAATTGAAATCACTGCTTGGGACAGATTGCTCAGCTTGGGGATATCTGCGTTGATGGCTCCCGGTTTGACCACTCCTGAGATGAGTCCATTAACTCAGCAGCAGTGAACAAAAGCGAGAGGGACAGCGAGGGGTCGACCATCCCCAGCAGAGCTGATCTGCACATCCAAGGAAGCCCAAGTCAGCAGCTGGTGTAAATGGAGAACTGCACAAAGGGAGGTGGGGCTGTGCACCTTGGTGGACTTTATGCTCTTGCTTCGCTACATCTGCTGACCCAGGCTGGATGTGTCCTTTACTGTCTACTTCTCTGGGCAGGGTTGTCCCCATATGCTGGGCTTGTGTGCCCACAAAGGGGAACCAGGACACTTGAGCCTCATCCCCAGCTCATGGTGTGACCTTAGCCTTTGCTTTGCATTTGCTCCACCTTCATGTCTCTCAGTCTCACTGCATGAATGTTGCAAGGCAGTAATATCTGTCTACCCTAACACATACTAGGCAGGAAGATGGACGCAGCAGAGAAGAACAGGAGCTGAAGAGAAGGGAAAATCCTGGTCTTCTGTTTCCTTGTGCAAGTGGCAAAGCAAACCGCCTCCCTGAGATCACTTTTCACTTTGCCCTCCCCTGTCACAGCAGTAAGGGCAGCATCGCACAGGAGCACGAGCACAGGCAGGGCTGGTCCTGGCTGGACTGGCAGCACGAGCCAGCAGCTCTGGATGAGTGTGAGCTGTACCCACGTTCACCCCACCCATCAGAGCAGGGTATGTGTGTGGGTCTATGCCCTGTAAAACTGGAGACCCTTCCCCACCGGGCAGGCTGCAGGTGAAGGGCAGGATACAGCTTTCCTCCCTGCGGAGTCTGGGGAGATGTGATATGAAACTCAGGACTGGCACAAAGTCCTCGACAGCCACATAGATGCTCCAAGGTACAGTTCCTGCTCCATGCATCCGCCTGATTCCCAGCCAAGAGGGAACCTCCTCGTCCCCAGGGACCCTTTGTACCACAAGGTTTATTATGGGACAGAGAGTGCTAATGAAACCCGGGCTCGTTAGACGTAGGCATCTCTTTTGGGCCTGTTTTGTAAATGGAAATGTTGATGTGTGTCTCTTGCAATGCAAAGAGATGTCTGAGTGCACAGAAAGGAGGGTTACAAACCTGCTTTGAATGTATTTATTATTCCCATTAATTACTATGCCTGCTAAAGAGGACCAGCTGTTCCAGGAGGCTGTGGTACCAATTTATCAGAAGATTCCAACAGAAGTCACAGAGAGTTTTCCTCTGAACTTGGGAGGATGGAAGATGGAGGTTTTTTAATTAGAACTTGTTATTAATGGGAACGTAGCAAATTAAAAATAGTCTCCCTCCCCCCCTCCCTATTATATGAAGCTCTGATCTCAATTAGAAAGATCAGGGACTAACCATTGAATGGGAATTACTGAGATGAAAACTGATTGAAAGACAAAAAAAAAAACAAAGACAGAGGCATCACAGTGAGAGAATGGAGACAGGGAGCGGCAGGACCAGGAAACAATGAGCAGAGGCTGGCGGAGGCTGCCTGCAGCTGCTGGGCATCAGAGGCACAGCCGAGAGCTGGTGGCTTTCTGCTTTCCCCTGCGGCGAGAACACCCTCTGAGGGCTGCTGCTAGCAGGGACTGTCCCATCTAGGGCCATGGCAGCTCATCTCTGTCCAGGCTGGGGCTTGAGGCATGTTGCTGGGCATCGTTTGTACCCCAGTTTTGCAGGCTGAGCAGAGTGGGACCATAGGGTCTGGCCTATATGGGCATTTCTATAGGAAGGGCAGGTCCTTGTTCTCAGGTTCAGAGCCATCTGAGTGTTTCTGTGCAAGCCCACTGGTGGGTACAGGCTCCTGCCTGCTTGTCATTGCACCTGCAAAACTGTCCCATCTCATCTCACCTCCTTTCCTCAACCTTCCTCCTATCTTACCCCCCCATTGCTGTATGGCCCCAGCCCAAGGGTCCTCGCCCCAGGCTCTGCACTCGTGTAGGCTATGAACAAGGCTACATCACACCCCCAGCTCTCCGATCTTGTCCTGTTAGTTCCTCAAATCCAGCAGCATTGAGGATGCCCTGAAGCTGCTGAGTTCTCAGCAAGAAACTATCAAACTGGTCCCCAGGCTCTCCACCCTGGGAGCTGGAGCCCCACCACCCAAACGTGCAGCAAAGGCTGGCTGCAGGATCAGTCCCTGCTGCATCTGAGTGAGCTAGGAGGGTGTAAAACAACCCGGTGTGTGTTGTGGCAGGGCTTTGTGTTATATTTGTTTTTTGCCAATCTGAGTCATGCCAGGTTGGGGAATGGGCAGTCAAGAGTCAAACCTGGGGTGATGCAAAGGGATGGCTGGGTCCATTCAAACCCATCTCCTGCATCCCACCGTTCAAATACTTGCTTAATGACTCCTTAACGAGAATCTCATCTACTCCTTTCTCTGGTCATCTATGGATCAGAGCCCCTGTCTTCCTTCCAGCAGATAATCCATGCCATATTCTAGGGCAGGCAGGGACCTTAGGCTGAAATTACAGCCTTGCTTACTAATTGCTGCATGTTCTCTCTCCGTAGGTATATCATTGCCAGCAATTAGCGCAAAATCCTTTCCCACTCTTGTTAAGTTCCTGTGCTGCAGTTAAATACTCCCAGATCCCATTTAAATGATTTCAAATGCAATTCATTCTGGCTCGTTAAATAATTCCACAGCAGTGTTTGTCGTCTTCTCTCTCTGTTTTCCAACAGCCACTTTCTCCCAGAAAGAATACGATGACTGAAGAACAGAGAAGAAGGGGGAAGGGGAAGTGATATGAAAACATGCCCATGGCATGCTGCACCGTGTAATCAACCTTGCAGAGCTGCCTTGTGCTACCTGCTGTGTTTTCCTGAGTCCAGGGCTGTGGATGGGCAGTGTTGAGGATCAGTGAGACAGCAAGCAGCTGCTCAGGTCCAACTCAGGTTGCCTTGGGGACAACCTGCCTGTTCCACATGTGTTTCTTGCCCTTCCAAGCTTTATCCTTCCTTCCCCCATCTTCTCCTCTTTTCCTTCCTGCACCAGCCAGCTTCTGTCCCCACATCCCCATGCTGCTGGTCCAGTGCCCCACAGCATTGTCCACCTCTCCTAGAAAACATGATCACACCTTGACTCACACATTCAGTGCAGTGGGGGGGGGGGGGGGGGGGGGGGAGGCCAGGATGTGCTGATCTTGATGCCCGCCTGTTATCACCACCTACGTGGCATTTGTCTGTCACAAGTCACAAGACGTGGTCACAGTCACAGAGTCCTGCCCTTTGACCGGGGTCGCATACACCCCCCAAATAGTCCTCACGTTGTCCTTCCCGATGCGGCCGTATTACATCATCTTTTGGTTTCATCTCCTGGTGGCGCTGCCAAGTCTCACACATACGCTGCACACTTCCCAATACCGGCTATTTCCCTTAAAGCCCCAGTTCCTGGAGACAAGTGATTCAATGAGACTCTCAGCTTTCGATTTATACTGAGGAAAAAAAAATAAAATAAAAAAAAATAAAAAAGGAAAAGTTCTAGTTCTTGTGGCTGGGGGTGGGGGGGAATAAATAAAAGCTGTGAGTGTTATTTGAGTGCAACCTACTGGTTCCAGAACCAGAAGGCAAGCGAAAAAAAAAAAAAAAAAACAGCATTTAATATCTTCGTTTGAATTTGGAGACCAGACTGACGAGTTCTGAATGTCTGGGGTCAGCAGTACAGCATCTGTTGTGCCTCTGTACTGGAGAGGAGGCGAAGGAGCCAGACTTGTCTCCTTAGGCAGATCTTTGTGGCTCCACAGCCAGGGCTCTGCTCACCACGCAGAGGGACATTGCAGCAGGGAAGAGCTCCCTGTCTCCATCAGGAATATCCAAACTCCCACTGCGATTTCAGTAGCGTTTTATTCCCTCCTGTATCCACATGAAATGCTGCCACTTGCTAAGTTTGAAGACTAACCTGTTCCCACCCAGAGACGTTACCCAAAGTGATCTCCATATGCAGCTTGATAAGTCTGTGGCTTTCAATCTGCAGTCCTTGAGGCCTGGGGGTCCAGCAACTACTTGCAGGGAGTCGTGAAAAGGTTGCAAAGAAAAGCAATTTCCTTTCTGCCATTCAACAATCCACGGCTATGTTGCTGTCGGAAAATTTGTAGTGGTCCTTGAGTTGATGAAACTGAAAGCCACTGTGCTAAATGCATCACAGATCCTGTGGGATGAGAGGTGGGAGAACAAGAGAGAGCGCTGTCAACAGGAGGGCAGCTGCCCGGCTGCCTGTCGGGGAAGGAGAAGGACACGTGGGTGGAAGGATTCACAGGGTTCAAAAAACAACTTTGTGTTTATTGCTGCGTGTGTTTGTTTATGCCGGAGTGAGTTTCAAGTGAGGTGCTTAGATGAACTCCTCAAGCCACTTTGTTTCCAGAGTGGTGGGAGCGGGCGACATCAAGTGCTCACAACTAGTGGTCCTCCTGAAAGGAGAAATGTGAGCTTGATCAGAAGGGAATTAGGACTGAAGGGTGAAAGCAAACCAGAAATGTCACAGTAGAGTTCACACAGTGAAGTTTGCTACTGAAAATCAACTTGGCTAGCCACAAACCTCAGACTGGGATGTCATCTTATTCCCTGGCAGCCATGGCATTGCAAGGATGATCCTGAAAAACACCCTCTAAACTAAATGGGGCAATGTAAGGGAAATCTCTGCTTGAAAAATGTGTGTCTCCATCTGTTAAACAATATTCAGGTGCTCCTGCATTTACGCTTCCTCCAGATTTATGCAGCAATGGCTTTCGAAGGCAGATTGTCTATGAGAAGAACAGATGGATGGAACAATCCTCCCATCCAAGCTTTGCACCAGAACTGAAGAAGTTTGTAATCTGGTTCTTGTTTACGGAGCCAAGGCTTCAAATTAAGCCCCCTCTGGTCTGACTTGCTGATTAGCTCAGGAACCCATGGTGGAGTTGAGATACTCCCAGTTTTACCTATGCTTTTCTGCTGGTTTCCCATTGAGGGCTATTCTGTGAATGTAACAATGCTGGCAGGGATGATTTCTGCATGGGCATTAACTCGGGTCAAGAACATGGGCCAAAGATAACAGGGCAGCCAAGGCAAATGTCCTTCTTCCCCATCAATACGGGAGAGAATTTTTTCAGGAGTCTGAGCCAGCTTTCCAAGCTTCATGACCAACTGATGAGCAAAGTCTCTCCACTACCCTGAACCTTTCATCAGCACAAAATTTGCTGTAAAATGGAAAAAGTAATTTTGTGGAAGCAAAATAATACTCAGTCATATCGGCATCTTAGCTCCCAATTTCTCTGTTTTCTGTATCTCCGTCAATGTTCAAAGGAAAACAGTGTGATTGTTAATTACAAACTGTTTTGAATGCATGAAAGAAACCGTTTCAGAGCCAGAGCCAGCCGGAGGCAGGAAAGCTGAGAATACGACGTGTGTCGAACTGCTTTAAAAGGGCAGAAAGTCCCATTGTAATTAAGGCTGATGCAATCGTTGTAACAGATACAAGGTGGAAACGTTACCTTGCTTAGCTTCCCACTTATCTCTTCTCTGCCTATTGGGTTTTACATTGGACTAGGTGGAAAATGCTGAAATATCAAGGGAGTGCTTTGCATTTCAAAGAAGTTAATGCATAAGTGATGGTGTGATTCATTAGTCGTCTATCGATGCATTGGTGTTCCCGGGTCCATGGATAAATCAGCAGCCCTTATTGAAGGCCACTGCTCCCCTATGCTCATCTTCTGCTGGCAAGTCGGAGGTGCTCAAAAAGGAAGAGACCAGCTGAAGTCTGGCAACTCAACCTCGGTGGGAAATATAACAGAGTTGGAGCTTGGTGCTACAGTTAATGCTCAAAGCACAGTTTCTTTCCCCTGCTCTGGGTGATCTTTTTAACCCCTTCATGATCCAGCTCACTGTGGGGAAAGCAGTCACAACAACCTGATGATGTATAGGATGAAAGACAACCACACAGCTGTAAACAGAGGAGTCTGGATGCAGTACATGCACAAGGTAAAACACATATAGGCATGGAGTCTGTGTCTGTGAATACGGGGCAAGGTGGGAACAGGATCAGATGCAGACACAGACATGCACCACACACATATGGAGACAAGTTCCCAGAGGAGGGCCACGCATGTGGCGCATGGGCAGCTCTGAAGCAACAGGTCACAGGGGAAGGATGCTCAGAAGGTCCCAGGACCAGCCCCGGGCACGGCGAGTTCCTGGGTTGTACATTGATAGCTCACTTCCTAGCAGAAGATCCCACCTGAGCAGGACTACCATTCTCCAAGCCTACCTGGGGCTGGAGAAGATGTGAAGGATAGCAGTTCACAGCCAGAACATCTGTGAGGCAGGAGAGGCAGAGGCAGGACAGTGGCTGGAGTACATGTAGGAGAGCAGGGAGGAGAAAAAAAAAGAATGTAAAAGGCTGGATTAGACACCCAAACTCAAGAAGGCCTTTGGACAGAGCCACCTTGAGGGGCTGTGGGAAGGTCCCAGGATCCCCAGGTTGGCTTGCAGCACCAGTTTATGGTCACCTGCTCATCACCAGAGAGGGACTATAGAGCCTAGCATGCTTGTACCTGCCCAGCCAAGGACAGCCATGCCACAGCCACTGCCACCTCTGACTCCCCTGGCCTCTTCTCTGCCAGAACATTTACCAGGAGCCACCAGCACCCCCTGGCTCAAGCTTTACACCTCCTGGCTTGCACTTCCACCCACCCTGAAAATAAGGCAGCTGCCTGTTTGCAGTTCAAAGGCAGCCTGCCTTCGCTTGCCAGCTGGGCCGAGGCTAATTTGTAGAGAAGGAGACAGTCCAAGGAAGAGCTTGTGGTTACTCTCCCCTCCGATCTGCTGCCCACATGCTCCACGGGACTTGGAAGCTGCAGGGCAAAGGGGCTGGCAGGCCGGGCTGCTCTCCCAGCTGAGCGGTTGTGCCACACTTCTTGGCCAAGACTGCTGCTGTTGGGACCTCTCTTTGGGACAGCTGGTCAGGCTGTCTTCTCATTGTCACCTCTTGGAAACTACTCAAAGGGGAATGTCTCTTTGCTCAGGCCTGCTCTGTTCCCCATAGAGCCCTCCAAAATGCTCTCAGCCCCTTCATGATTGCCTCTCTCTGCCTCCCTTCCTGGTTTCTTGCCCACATTGGTAAAACAAACCACCTGGGGTGCTTTGCTCTCCCCTCTCCATCCACCTGCCCTCATACTCCTTCACACCCAGCTCCTCCTTCCCAAAAAGGGATGCTCCATCACAGGGAAATGCTCCCGTGGCTCTGCCCCTTTCTTGACCTAATCCCATCCACGTGCCCCCCACATCAGCAGCTCCATGCACAGCCCAGCCCCGTCCCTCCCAAGGGGCTGCAATGCTCCCAGGGTAGTTTTTCCCCTCTGTAGGAGTTGTGCCAGCATCCATGCCGTGTAACAGACTGCTCACAGCCCCCCAGCCAGGAGGCTGCCTGACCCCAACCCAGCCATACAATTATTTTGTCGTCCCCAGCTCCAACCGCAAGGAGCAGGACGGTCAGCGGTGACACCATTGCCTGACCGGTGGCTGTCCCCAAGGCTATGATCTCGCTCCACATCGTGGCTCCGCTCCTCCTCCTCCTCTGCTCGCAACCTTCCTCCTACAGGAACCGGTGACTAATGCTGATGGCACACGCTCCTCTCCGGCGTGCATCATCCCAGCACGCGTGGGTGTGCGAGGGTGAGAGAGCAAGTGTGCGGAGGAGGGGGGGAGCGTGCTTGCAGGAGTGTGAGACGGGCTGCGGGAGCCTGTGTTTGACAGTGGGAGGGGGGGACAGCCCTGGGACCACGAGGGCAGCCGGGCTCCCTGTCTGGGTGCAGTGAGAGCAGGGAATGCAAAGGGATGTCCAGGTGGAAATTTTTAGCAGGACATTGTTCTCAGGGTCTTGCTCACCCAGTGCCAATGGGGGCATGGACTTGAAGGAGGTGGAAGCACTGGGCACACTGGGAAGATCAGGACTCCTGGGTTTCTTTTCCATGAGAAAGAGAGCAAGAGGCCAGGCAGAATGGCTGAGACTCTTAGGGCAAGCCATTCCCCAGGCCCCTGCCTCAGTTTCTCCCTGAGCAACACTTAATATTGCTACAGCCATTATTTTTAAGTGGTCTCCCAGGCTGCATGCTCACCGGCATGGTGCAGCTCTAGGACTTGATATAACACAGTTCATGATGCACCGGGCCATCAGCAGTGACCATGAAGGTTCATGTGTGGGAATAAGGAGACAACAGGGTGGCCCAGCATTGCCCGGTGTCCCTTTCGTGAGCTGCTCCATTATCCATGGGGTGTCAGACCCTCAAGTAAAGGAGCTGTTCTGGGTCAGACACTTAGGGCACCCCTCAGCAGTCCTACCAGTCTCCATGTAGCCCCATTCCACACACAGGGCACTGGTTGGTGGCTCCTGGGGGACACAGGCTGCTGAGGGATGCAGCCCCAGGAAGCCAGATCCATGCAAACTCTCAACCCAGTCACAGAAAAATGCACTGCATTTAGGTCTCTTCTTACCTGCTGTGTCCTGGCCAGCCTTGAGTTCCCACCTGCAATTTATCTGTGCAGAGGTACAGTCATGGAAGCCTTGGATATTGCTCCCAAAGGCTGCAGGGCTGCAGCCAGGGCTGGCCTTACTCTGTAGGAAGATACAGCCGGTGTTTGTGGCCAGGACGCTGCTGTGATCTCAGCCTTTGGCTGCAGCATAAGTCCCAGCATCTAGACCACCAGGTATGGTAAAACCCCATCTCCAGGGTCCACTGTCTCCTCCGGCCAGTATGTTATATCACTTACAGCAGTCACAAACCAGTCTGGGCGACTCGTGCCACATCCATGCACCTTTGATCGCCCTGCCACGCGTCTGCCACCCCTGCATGGCCGGGACAGCCAGGCACGAGGCTCTTTGTCCTCATCCCCTCTTGTCACCCTGGGTGCACCTCCTCATCAGCCCATCGCAGGGAGGCTGTCCCGTGGGAAGCCAGGCAGTGCTCTTAAACAAGAGGGTTAACCATGCCTCTGTTTTCCAGGCATGCTGGCATGTGTTTTGTTTTGTTTTTTTTTTTTTTCAGTAGCCCACTTAAAAGCAGAGGAAGGGGCAAGCTGCTGGCTGCCGTGCTGCTGTCCCAGCGGGATCTGGCACCCCACGCTGCCAACCACAGCCCAGCAAGCCTGGTGTAATGTCCTAAAGAGCAGCAGAGAAAGCCAGAGCAGCTTGCTAATGCGAGCAGAGCAGACAGCACTGCCCACGGGCTCCTTGCCCCCCTCCTCTTCCTCCTTCTTCCTCCAGAGCTCTGCCCAGGGTGGGGAGCCTGGGGGGTTTTCTCTCTCCCTCAAGGAGACCCCATTCCCTGAGACCCCCAGCGGGGCTGGATGGGGAGACAGGATCAGGCTGAGGACAGTGGAAGCCTCTCCTCCCACCCTAGATCCCCCTGGGGGTTGCTTTGACATGGTTGCCCGCTCCCCTGCCCTTGCCTTGTCAGCTCCACCCAAGCCATGCTGAGGGATACAATGTCCTGGAGCAGCGAGGAGGGTAGCAGGATCAGGCCTCAGCTTGGAGGCTCTGAACCATCTCATTGACTGAGGGTCTTAATTACCTGTGCATGGGATAGAGCCCATGGGGAAAAGAGTGATGGGAGGGCAGCTGGACCAGCAGGTACAAAACAGGGAAGGTCGTCGCTGAAGGTTTGAACGGCAGTAGGAGTGAATGCCACTAAAACTGCATCTAACAGGCACCGTTCTGCACACTGTATGTCCACGGACAGGTATAAGCCATCAGATGGGACCTTCTTGCACCTTTCCTTCTGCAAAGGTCCTCAGACAGACCCTACACAGGGCTGGAAATACCACCTCATCCCAGCAAATATTCTGAGACTTTGAAGACTGGGTGGCAACGCTGGAAGGAGCAGCTCACTGACAGGTAACCTGGGCTGGAGAGGAGAAACCATTTCTGCTTGTTTGGAAGGAAACAGAGTGGCCGCTGTCGGCGGCTGAGGGCAGGTTGGACCAAGTCCATGTTACCAGGCAGGAGGCAGACTCAGTCGTCGCAGACTCAGTGGTTGCAGTCTTTGCCCTCTCATTTATCAGAAGAACATTGTCTTCAGAAGGGATGGAGGTGAATCTAGAACACAGAGGGCAGAGATGAAGATCCCTCACCCAGGTCCTGCCCAGATCTTGCCAGAAACATGCTATGGGACAACAGGGACAGATTTAGGGATGTCGAAGGTGTTCAAGACTCTGTTTGCAAAGTTTCAAGGTGCAACAGTCACCAAATGTCAAGACAGAAGGTCAGTATAAACGCTGACTTAGAGGATTTCTCAAGACCTAAAGAGTCCCCTCAAAAGCCCTCAGACCTCAAACTCCATCATCAACCCCGTGACCACTAGTGGTAGGTTCCACTACCTAACAGTGGTGGTGATTTGTCACAAAAACCTTGTCCATTAGCAGAAGGATGGAGCCCCAACCAGGAAGCTTCGCAGCAGGTCCTGAGCAGTTTTTGACACCTACTGTCTGGATCAGAAACACAGTCATTACAGGCACCTCCAACCATAAAAACGGACAGGAGAAGAAACAAGTACTCCTCTGTCTTTGGCATAAAAACATTCATAAAGGAGGAGGAAGAGCACCTCAGCCTGGGTAGCAAGGACGGAGCATCTGCCAGCCGAACTCCATGTCCCTAGAGTCCTCCAGTGCAGGTCCTCAGGCCCCCAGGCTCACCACAACCTGTCCCCCCAGCATGTCCCATTCTTAGCTGCCCCACAACATCCATCCATCACACTGGGGACATATTTCCCTGTCAGGCCTCATCTGGAAGGACCTCAAGGCTTTTGGCAGCTGCTGTACCACAAAGCATTTTCCCAGCTTCTACATGAACACCTCCGTTCCAGGAGAGCCCATAAACACCCGGCAGCGGTTTCGGTGTCAGGGTAGACACAGGCTGGAAGATGCTGCCTGCCAATTCAGCAAGCAGTGCTGTGTACGAACGCCTCGGAGGGGTCTGTTGCAAGCAGAAAGCTGGCCAAATCCTGCTTATCAGATGAGATCTAGCAATATCCCTGCTCACAGCACTATGACTGCAGGTTTTTTTTGTCAGCCGATGATATGAGGCTGAAATGAAGATAAATGAGAGCAGAAAAAAAAGAGAAATCCCTCATCAAAACACATTTGAACTCAGGATAAAAAGCAACTCAGCGACAAGGGTTTCTTTTTTCCTTCTCCCCAAACTTTGGAAACTCAGATGTGGGTGTGAATATCACTTTAAGGATTTATAAAATGACACATGGCCTCACCTGTCACTATGCCAAAATCTGAATGTCGGTTTTAATTACACCGAATATTTTACTTTCTTATGCAGAGGCATAATCAATTATCTTATTTAAAGGCATTACGATAATGTGTGTGTAAAATGGAGCCATTCCCTGTATTGCATTAGATTCTCTAATTATAGGAGAATGTTTGGAGCTAAAATGTCAGCCTGTCATCTGGCGGGTGTGTAATTCATGATCTGCATTTGCCGGCACGGATGGAGCTGACAAAAATTGCATTCATTCCCTTCCACTGCTTTGGCCTCAAATTTGCCTGGTCTGGAGGTGACAAATCCCACCCCATCTCCCTTCTTGGAGCACAGCAAGTTCATCCTGTCCCATCTCTGGTGAATGATGCTGTGGGGAGCTGAGTTTGACAAAGTGATTTTTGTTGGTGGGCATTTCTTAGTTAAACCTCGACATATCTGGAGATCAAGTGTGGGGTTATATATCAAGCTCTTGGGCAGTACGGAGCTGTTAGGAAGTGATCATGGGCTCAGCAAACGACTTCATCGTGGTCCCACCTGGTGGGAGGAGACCCAGGCGCAAGCAGAGCCAGAGGCAGAAGACAAAACCCACCAGGGACTTTTCAAAACACCCTGATTTGAATTACGAATAATGAAAGCCCTCCAACTCTCAGTTATTAAAGCAGAGGGATTAGATAAAAATAGTGTGCTTGTTTCTCGGGAATTTAGTCCTCTCTCTAAGCATTACCCAAGTGAAAGCAGCCTGGATGGCTTCACTGCCTATATTTTGCAGGACAGTTCATGATCGTACCCACATCATCACTTCTAGGTGGGCAACGATGTAGGGCAGTGGGAGGAGAGAAACCCCTTTGACTTGGGGCAGGGGAAAGGAGGAACCTGGGTTTTTTTGGAACTTATGAAACTATCTCAGTAAGTGAGAAATGGGGGGGAGGGGGAAGGGATTGCTGTAACAGCACCAAAATGTCAATCCTGATCCCCACAGGGTGTGGGGCCACGAGAAGCATCACCCTGGAGGTGACACAGCAGCAATACCATCACAAAGGGGATGGTCCCAAGGAGGGAATCGCAGCTGGTGGCTTTGCCACTGACCAAAGAGACATATCACACGGAGAAGCACCATGGCTTTGTCCACCTCGGTGTGTGACTCCAGTAATTACACAGTCACCCTGAAACCAGGTGCTGTAGAACCAAACATGCCACACCGTGTGATGGCACTGGCTGTGACCAGTGCAATCTCCTGGCCTGCCCCTCTGTCTGTGTCATGGCTTTCAGACCAAGCCACATTCTTGGTCTTCTGCAGTGACCTGGATCCATGCAGTGGAGCAGGACCCAGGTGCCCCCCATGTTTTCCACATCACCCCTGACTCTCCAACCCTCCGGTACCCAGCACCACCTTCCCCACACACAGGTATCCTAATACAGAAATCATCTCAAATCTGCCAAGGATCTGCACAATACCATTAAGAGGCTTATTAAAAAGTGCTGCTCCAATTTAACACCTATTAGCCAGCGCAGTGCCCTTTAGCGGCGCGGAGGAACCTACAAATGGAAGCCCCAGCTCCCAGCAGAACCCTAAGTGGCTGAGTTTAACTTTATGGCTCCAATTAGAGGAACACTAAAGCAGCACAGGCGCTGCGGATTTATTAACACTTATCCCATTCCCAGACCGCTGCTGGCCAATGCTAGCAACAGGCACAAGCGGGTGCTTTGCCACTCATGCCTGTGACACAGTGATGCTCCATTCACCCCAAGGGGAGGTTTTGGGGAGCTTCTAGGGAAAGGATGGTGTCAAACAAAGGGGTATCTGTGGGAAGAGAGGCTGAACCCATCCCCAGCTGTTGCTGTGATTTGAGTTTCTCATTTTGGGGGGATCTCACCAGCAGGTAGGGTGTTAAGGCAAAGCAGGGAAAGGTCTCTCCACATCCCAGATCTTCCTTTGGTCTGGATGAGCAGGGTGAGGTGCACCACAAGAGCGGGAAGGAGAGCAGCCGCATTCACACGCAATCTGGAGTTGTTTAAAAAGCCTGTTTGTTCCAGGAGGTTTATAGGCTGCCTTTGCCCAATAATTTTTTAGCATCTCACATCACCTTAATGACTCGTCACAATAACGAGAGACAGCTCTCACATGCCCTGGCCCAGCCAGAGCTAGGCATGGCTGGCAGGAGACACAGCGGGATGCATGACTGCAGGGAGGACAGAGACTTGGCATCACACATTCTCAGCCCCAGCATTTAAGACATTTCCCCGTGCACCTGCTGTTTCCCATTTCCTCATCACAGCTCCCCAAAACAACAGCCCAAACACCTCGTGAGGGGCCCCTCTCGCCTGGGTTGCGTTGCGGGCAGGACCCTTTGCCTGTTGCAGGGATGCGAGCAGCATTTTGGCACCACGCTGCTGCTCCAGCACCACAAATGTACCCTCCCTGGGACACGGGGACGTCCTCAGCCACCCACCAGCTCCTACCTGCCCCAAGGAGCAGGCACTGCCCACATTGCTGCCGGCACCAGAAAGCAGGAAGGGCAGCTCCCACCTTGCCATCTCTCCCACCCTTCTCAGGCTGCTGAAAACCCCCCCAGAAAAGATTTCGTCACTGCAATTTTCTCCCCCTTCCCACCACGGGCTCATTAGCCAGTGTGCCCCTACCAGTTCTGAGCTGTCATTTCCTCACAGTGAACAACATCTAACAGCTCTTTTCCCCCTCTTCATTCAGACAAACAAACAAACAAACCATCCCAGGCCTTTGTAACTAGAGGAAAATTAGTAGCAGGTGAAAGCAGATCTTAATGAGACCAAACTGTTTCTAACACAGCCCAGGAACAGTGTTTCATTCCCCTCCCTTTTGCTGTTCTGTGGTTTGAGTGGGTAAAAAGCAAATTAGTGTGGGGAATATTTAAGCTTTTCCTGAGCAAAGGACAGGTCTAACAGAGAGCTTGTCCCAGACAGCTGTGTCCCTACTTGCTCCCTGAGTGGACCCCCCATGATCCATCCTCTGCCTGTCCTTCACGGGTCAAATCCAGCCCTTATTCATGTTTGATGCTCCACAAAGTGGAAATTTTTCAGGCTGAATGGATAGAGAAAACCAAAAAATCTCATCCCAGTTAAACATGAAATGTTTTGTTTCATTCTTGTGTTACTTAACTTGTCTTTTTTAAGCTTTTAAAAAACAAGGAAGATCAACCACAAAGCCCCAGCATTTGGGAACAAAAAGTCTCAAGTTTGGAGAAGCTAATGAACCGCCTGGATGTGGTCACACACTCCCCAAGAAACACTGCATCTTTGAGCCAAACCAGGGTGTTTGACTTGAATTCATTAGTACCTTTTGTTCCTCCAGCCACTATTTTCTCTACATTTGTTTACATGAAGAAAATCCCCCCCTTCCCATTCCCCAGCTCTCCTCACATATTAGAGGAACATTATGGGATATTTATAGCTCAGCTGAGCTTGCTAAATGCCTTTTTCCAGGAAAACAGTTCATCAAACTGTCTATTTTGACTCTGTTTAATCTCTCTTGCCCATCTGTTCCCGTTGCTGCAAGCCTGGAACCACCTGAGTGCCAACGGGCACCAACGGGCATGGGTGCACGGATCAGTTTGGGGATGTCACCTGAGTTTAGCAGGGAGCAGCAAGCACGAAACCCAGCCCTGCCACTGCCTTAGTGGACATCCCTTCAATGCCATCGCAGAGTAAAACGTCCTTGGTGCAGTTCAACAGCAAAATGCCCACAGTGCCATTGCATGTCTGCAGCCAGGCTGGGCACAGCAAGGAGCTAAACCAGCCCCCAGCCAAGCCAGGGCTAGATGAGCTGAACACCCCACTGATGGGGCAGCTCCGATGGGAATAAAGGGACTTGCAGAGTGGTTTGCCTCGCTCCGAGGGAAATCCCAGCGACCTGGCACAGTTCTGGCTGGAGGACAGATGAGGCACCATCTCTGCAGGAGGGGAGAGCAACTTTTTAGCTGGCTGCACCCATTTATTGCACGCCAGGCAATGCAGAAATGGAACCCCCACAGCACACAGAGCAACGTGCTGCCTGCCACGCTGCCCGGGAGAGAACATCCCCCCAGCACAGGGTGCTTCGCTGCACGGCTCTGCTTTCATTGAAAGTCTGGCAAACTAGACAAACTTTGAAGAAAAATCCTTGTGCCTGCAGGCGGCTGGAGCCAGCTGTAATGTTTGCGAAGCAAGGAGGGGGGTGACTCTGAGAATCCTGCAGCAACAGAGGAAGAATAGTACAATGCAGGAAGCCTCCACTTTTTTCCACCAGAGATTATTTGGATAATTTCAGAAAGGTGACAGGAGTGCCAGCCTCTTCCCTGTCCCCAGGGTAGCTCCAAAGCCACATCTGTACCAGCACATCTGGCTGGTGCCCTTCAAAGAAAAAGCTTTGCTCATCACCTGAGGACACAGCTGCAAGGCATCCCACTAATCCCCCTGCATCCCCACCTATGACTGTGTGGCCAAAAGCTCCTCCCCTTCTCTTTCTCTTAATATAGAGGAGGGAAACAACTGAGATCACTGCAGTTTTATTGTCAGATTTGGCAGCCTTTTCATATTTGCTTGGATTGAGATATAAATTGAATTTGGTTTTCCCCCGCTGACTCAGTTATTTGTTATAGGAATAAGCATGTGGTAATGGATTAGACAGGGGAAAGAGATTTCTCTTGCAGGCATGTGCACGAGGTGGGATTTGCCATGCCCTGTCCCGTGTTTTCCTGGTGTGGCTTTGCACCACCAATGACTTTGCAAGCTCCTTCCCTTCACTCTCTGGCCACAGCCGGACGTGGGATTTTTTTTTTTTTTTTTTCTGGCAGACTTGTCCTTTTCACCCAATTCTGAAATGTTTCAGTACAGAGTAAATTTAACCAACGGTGAAATCATTTTCTAAATCTGGTCCCCACCCATATCCTTCCCGCTCACTCAGTCCCCATCAGTCACTTTGCTGGAAGCAGTGCAAAGCATTTCTGGGGCTTCTCAGCTGTGCCTGCAGCCATCTCCCTTCCTGAGGAGCTGTCAAGCTCACTTTGCCCTTCCAGCTTCCACTTGTGCAGACCAGAAGCAGCACACGATGCTCCCTGCATCCCAGCTGCATCCTTTCCACCTCCCTGCTCACGGCAGGGCCACGCTGCACCACAACCAGCCCCACAGGGACTGGGGCTGTGGAGAAGGGCGACACATGAGGCATTAACTACTGGATCTGCCCACCAGCTCTGGCATTTCTACACTCCCTATCCTAGCATTGCTGCTTCATCCAGGGTCTGGCACCCCTGGGCTTCCTCCAATGCCCCCAGCCCACCCTGGGGCAAACAGAGCCCCCCAAATCCCCAGGCATGCTGCAGACAGCACAGCCCAGCTCTGGCTCCTCGGCATCCCTCCTCCACGACACCGGTGAGGAGTTTTTATGGAAAACCCATAAAGTCCTCCTGTCCTCAGCACTTGATCGGGGCTGTGGGTCCTCGCAGCATCCCTGAAGCCACAGCACACTCTGCAGGCGCTCGGACTGCAGCACCGACCCCAAACCCTCTGCCACAAGTGGCACAGCCCCAAGCCCTGGCCACCCCCCTCTACCCCCGGCGAGGGTGACACTGGGCTGCAAGAGGGGCCTATGCCCACAGCTCTGCCCTGCTCGGTGGGCACTGGGAGTTGGGGCCACACAGAAGCCGCATCCACAAACACCAGTGGACAAGCAAAGGCATCAAATAGAGCCCACCGCATCATCCTCCTGCCTGCTCCAACACCCCCCTGCACCCCCCGTTTGCAAGCTGCCCGGTGCTCACTGCCAGTGGGTCCCTCACAGCTGGGTTTGGCAGCTGCTGGGGGGCTTTGTCCCTTCCGATGCTCACCCCGGCCGCAGGGCTCCAGCACAGAGATGGCTCCGCTAGTTGTATCAGCATAAACATGGTTTATAGCACTGCCACTGCTCTTTGTCAGCTTTTCTAAATCACCCTGCGCAGTGGTCTCCATCCCTCCCCAGAGCACCAGCCCCTCTCCTGAGGTTAGAGCTGCTGGAAGATCCCCCCAAGCAGCAAGCAGGGTTAAAGGAAAGTTTGCAAAGGGCTGTCTGGAGGCACTGAGAGCACCCTCCAGCAAGGAAACCTCCACACCAGCCAGAGAACAATTCAGCCCCTCCACGCTCCTGAAGCACATCCTTCAGGGGTTAATTTCAGGAATAAAAAAAGAAAAAAAAACAAAAATCCCT
This sequence comes from Tyto alba, assembly GCF_018691265.1. Classification (NCBI taxonomy): domain Eukaryota; kingdom Metazoa; phylum Chordata; class Aves; order Strigiformes; family Tytonidae; genus Tyto; species Tyto alba. Next base: position 8,824,359 of record NW_024881317.1, read on the forward strand.
AAAGGAAAAGAAAGTAAGAACTACACAGCTCTATCAAGAAGAGACAAACAGAGCAGACACAACTCAAACCCCCTTTTCCAGCCCTGCTGCTGCTGCTACCCCCCAGAGCTATTTATACCCTGCCCAGCTCTCCCAGGCCATGCCCAGTACTTGTTCCCAGCACCTTAGGGCAAACACCTCATTTAATGAGCCCACATAAAGCTGGATATGAAGCAGCTGTAGCTCCTGACCCCCTTCCCAAACCCAAAAAGTCCTCACATCAGTGGTTTCACCTGCAGAAACCATCTGGTCCCAACTCCTGGCCATCTCCCTGCCCCAGTGCTGCGTGCCCCAGTGAAGGGAAGGAGGCCAGAGCCTGCCGGAAAGCGGCAGCACTTCTGAGCAGAACTCTTGCAAAGTCCCCAGCCTTTCCCGCACAATGCGCAGCAGAAGCAGCCACAGCGTTCCCACCTCGGCGGAAAGGAGCCATGAGGCAGACGGAGTCTCTCGGCAATGAAGCACTGCGGTGCAGGCTGCCAGGAACCAGCCGGGATCCTCCTAAAGAGCAAGCTTCAATAATCTGAACCTGCTGCTGAAGACCCGTGTGGTGGCAAAGCCTTTGGCTGTGGTGGCTGATGGCCAGGAGAGCCTTTGTGGGGGGTGTCCCAGGGCTGGACCGGTCCTATTGATGGCTGCTGTGGCATGACCCTTGACCTCTGAGGAGGCCCCCCCACACACACACACCTAAAAAAAATGTAGGGGTTGTTCCTGGAGACAATGATGGAGGCCCTGGGGAGCTGGGCGTTAGGGAAATCTGGCTCCAGCGAGTCCACACATGCACCCAAAGGGGACGCGTGGGATGCCAGCGCGCTGCCTGGAGGGCCTGAGCCTTCAGAGGTGCGTGCGTGGGGGTTAAAACCCACTGCTCAGTTTGCACACGCTGTCGGAGGCGGTGAGGTCCCCTGGGCTGCTGCATCCTTCCAGCTGGAGTCGCACACCGTGCCAGGAGGGGAGCTCAGCATCCCTCCCCCCATCGCAGCCTGCATCGCCCAAGAGACTGGTATCTTCAGGGCACTGAGCCCCAGATCAGTCCCAGATGTGGAAAACTAAACAGCTAAAGCAGCCCTGGAGGGATTTTGTCGCTAAAGCTGCCAGGTTGCAGCAGGGCCTCTCGGCAGGACCTGTCCACCACTCGTGTCTCAGCTGGGCTGAGCCTCCGTTCGAGCACATGTGCCTCTCACAGGTATTTAAAAATAGAGAAGAGGTTGTTATCATTTTTCTTTCCTGCCTGGTTGGAGAAATAGATTAATTAGTTAATAAGGGGTTTAATTAGTTGTGTAGCTGTGTGAAGAACTTGCAGAGGGCAGGCTAAGTCAGTAAGCCAAAGCAATGA